>NC_054060.1:13654514-16154514 GCF_017639655.2 Falco naumanni | reverse complement strand
ATCTGCACAATTTAACCCCGTGTGCTGGCTAGGTTTTTCTTTATTGAATATCACAGGTCAACTTATCACTGTAGTGAAGGAGCAGGATGTGACAGGAACAAAGAGATTGTAAACTTTATAGAAGTTTATTTATTATTTATTATTGAGCATATTATATGTGAAAATTACAACAAATAAGTTAAAAATTAAAAATGAAGATGTGACCTCAACGTAGCAGTGATGCTTCATCTCCTGTCCTAATTGTGCTCAGGAGCAAGACGGCAGGTCTGTGAAGGCTGTTTGCATTTAGGGCACTGTGCAGCTTGGTTGCAACAGTGGTTTTATTGCACTGGGCAAGTTTCTGTGTCTCTTTGTGCTTGATTTATATCTGTAGAAGGGAAAAACGCTTCTTTCCCTAGCAAAAGTGGAGGGGTGTATGCACACTGAAGTGACTGAGGGATAGTCCTAAGATCCTATAAAAAGGATTTATGATGTAATGACTTAAGAAAGTGAGGTTTAGATTTGTTCATATGAAGCTTTTGGATACTAAGGTTTTGAAGTCAGCTATGTCTATTAAATTAAAAAAGAACAAAAAATTAAGAACGTTTTGCTGACAACATTAATGTAGTTTGCTTTGGTTTCAAAGTATGGCTGGCCCTCTGAGTGGGTTAGGCCAGCGCCCGGTGCGGCGTCACCCTCCGTAATGGTGGTGGGTGTAGAGGTGGCCAGGACTATTGTACTAAGGCTGTCTCCTGGCTGTGCCACGTTCTCAGGGAAGTCACTGCTGGAGGTATTCAATGCTTCAAATTTGCTTTTAAGGAGGTATCCAGAGCTTTGCTTTCCTTTCCTTCTGCCCTTGTCTGCTTCAGTAAAGTTTTCAGGGAGATATGATTTCTTTTATTAAATTAACTGATGTAGTTGAAGAAAGCAGAAAAACTTTAAGATATGAAAATCTTTTCTTGAGTTTGCAACAAACCAGGCCTTGCTTAAATCCCTTCACCATCATATAAAAAATGGCTATGATTTCTGGCTTTGCTTCTTAACAATCATTTTCTTTTCAGGAGAACAGAGACTACATACAAAGATTATCTACTTTCCAGTTTTCTTTATCAGACTTCTGCAGTTTCTGATAATGAACAAAAACCCGAGAGACTGCTTTCCTCATATGTTTTCAAAATGCGTTCTGAGGGTCTAGGGTAGCTTCTATAATACCATATATTGTGAGGAATCTTAGAAAACACAGTAATGATCAAACACAAGTAACAAGAATTGACAAGAATGGTGCTCTTTATTCCTCATCTTTAAAAAAACCCTCAGAACTCTTTGTGGAAATTGTTGGAAAACTGATAGAAAGTGTAGACGCTTTTTTAAGGGTACCTGGTGTGGAAACAAGGTTACTGGCAGGCACTAGGCTAGCACTGTGTATGTTGAGTAAGGCAACCAGACATTAAAGGTGCTAGAAAATGACCAAGTGTGTCAATGGGCTTATGGTGGGTGTGTATGCTAAATAAATTACTTGAACTGCAAAGCGAGCTTGGGAGATAGATGGCACATCCTTATAGAGAGCCACATATTGGAAAGGATCTTGTTAGTTGAACATGACATCTAATATTTCAGTCATTTTGTTTGTATAGAAGTGATTTTTTTTTTTCTTGGTAAACTGGGTAATCTCTGAGCAATAATTCTCTAGCTACCAGTGTCCTCTTAAAGATGAGGAGTTTATAAACCCATGAAATACAGAAGGCGGCGGGGGAAGACTTAAAAACTGAAACTGAAGGGAAGGTGTCCAGCCTTGTAGCCAGTCTCCCTGAGCCTCACTTGTCAGCTGCTCTCAATGAGTCTAAATGTCTGCCTTTCTGTGGCTTTCTGAGAGCATGATGAGATAGGGAACAAATGCCTTATTGTGGTCAACAGAATAAAGAGACATAGTAGCCGTGCTCCTACTGTATCTGGTACTCTCTTTGCATGTGATACGTTCTGAGGACTTTTTAATACTTCATTATTACTTCCTTAATATTAATTCTTGATATATTTTTTTTTTTATCACAGACACCACTTTTTCACTCTTTCCCTACTTCTTTTCTCTAAGGAAAACAAAAAAGGAAGATTTGGAAAGCATCCAAGTAAAATGATCAACTGTCCTCCAGGGCTACGAGAATAAAATTAAATTTGGTTTCTTGGACTATCCTCTTGGGCTTGTGTATTGTGCATTTCATTTCTTACTGTAGAAACAAATGTTTAGTTATTTACTCATGCACCACTTGTCTTTACAAAGTATTTTGTTAGTTTATTAATTTCATTAGGGGGAATATACAAGCATACCTTACCATCCTTCTGAAAGCGCCGTTCTCAGCTTCACAATTAATATGTTTTTGTAAAGGGGTCTAGATCTCATCTAGGATCACCTTACTTCTTCACTTCCCATGGCATATTTAATTTGTTCTTGGTTATCGTAATGCTGTGCTCCTTCAAGAAATATCTGGACCCTCTGAAAGGTGTGAAGATATTTCCCTTTTTTTGGGAAAACAAGGTTTAAGAGATGACAGTTTGTGGCAGGGAAGGATTTCACACCAGTGAGCTGTATGCCTGCAACAAAAGTAGCGAGGCAGCAGCGAGGAGAAGCCAGTGATCCTAGAGGAGACGGAGAGAACCTCCTGTGAATCAGAAAGGACTGGATGGTTTTCTGCAACGTAAGCACCGAGTTAATTGCAGCCATGCCTAGAGGAAAGGATACAAAGGGAAAGGAAGTTTTATGCTACCTTCTCTTGTTGCTTTGATATTTCACTATTTAAAATATTAAATCAGTTAAGTTGTAGTTCACTTTCTAATTATTTTTTTCTTTTAATGTGTAAAAGTGTTGTATGAATATTTGTTTGCTTGCTGTGTGAGAAAGGTCAGCATGAAGGCTCTGGCTGACTCTAATGCCTTCCTATCACAAATATCTTCTTGGGAATCTAATGAACCTCTTGAATCCAAAAGTAGCCATATGAAACAATTCTAGCAAAGATAATTGTAGACCTAAAGAGTTATGTTTTTGTAGCCTAGTGCCTTCTAATGCAGAGAGTGCAGATAGACGCATGTTCCACTAGGACCTCAGTAGTTTTAGACCCTAATAACTAGATTTATTTTTCAGAAGATCTGTTGCTGTAACAGACTAAGTTATTTGCTGGTTTAGCAGTCAGTACAGCATCACGTTGCATGGTGGTGAACTAAGCAAACACATTTTAAATGTATTTAAATGATGTTGCCAGAACAATAGTTATATTGTCAATATTTTAGTAAATTTTAATTTCTGTGATTAAATTTTTTTGAAGTTTTTTCCTGGCAACTAGTGTTGTAGCATGCCTCTGCATGAGTGACTAAGCTGGTATTCTTTTTTAACTAATCAGGAAAATATACTAATGACATATGAAGGACATATCCATGGTGTCATTATGGCCTAGGAACGAGTCATGAATCATTAATACTAGGTGACAACAGTCTCCTGGGTTTCTCTTGTCAATTATTTTTTTTTGCCTTGAAGGAGGAAATAACATGTACTGTTCAAATAGAAAAAATATTAAGAAAGCTTAGGTGAGCTTTCTGTTTAATTAGGACCATTTTAGTGTGGAGGATAATGTAAACGTAATCTACTTAAAGGAAAAGATAGTGATTCCCCTTGATAGTTACTTGAAAATGTGTAATGCTTATATTGCTATCCAGTCATGTGAAATTGGGGCGTACTTTTATTCTAAACCGCTGTGAAGTTGTGGAGGATGTCTGGCTAATTTCCAAGTCAAGCATGATTACAATGCTGTGCCTTCAACAAATTTCACAGAACTAATTCAGCCTTCAAAGGCACGAGAGGTTAAAGCTAGGTCAACTGACATCCTTCTTGAGCAACAGCATGTCTTCAGTTAATTATGTTGCATCTAAATGTGTGTTCTGTGTTGTCATACTGACTAAACTAAGTCTAAATATACTATAAAAGAAAAAACGTAATTGACGAAGATGAATGCACAGACTGCCAGCATGGCTTATTTAATAGCTTCTTCAAATGTATTAGTGAGGAGTTTCAGCTCGGAGCCCGTTGTCCAATACTGCAGCAGATCCATCCTGCAAGCAAAATCTTACCAAGTGCTAATAAAAATAATAAGGTTTTTCAGGCTAAGCTCTACTGACACATGTATGAAACCATTAGAATGTTATCAATTCAGCTTGAGTTAGACTTCTTAAGAAGTGTCTGCAGAATTACATATATAGTGGGAATCAGAGAACTTTTAGTTAGTAATTATTCCAGTGCATAGTTCTAAACTACAACAATGCCACATCATTTAAATGATGCTCCGGAGCCCTCTAGAAGATAACGTAATAAATTAAATCTAGGTGACGTAAAGAAGAATGTAGGGAAGTAACAATATAGGTAAGACTATACAGATGTATGCATAGTATATTTAAAGACTTGTACTCTAGACAAACCTTGTGATACTATTGGTTGTTTCTTTGTATGAATCCTGTTCATGCTCATACTAGTCTGAAGGTGCGTAAATGCAGCAGTATCTGCTCAAGAGCATCAAATTAATGGATCTCTCTATTCCTGTTTATTCTTTAGGAAATATGCTTACAGCAATCATTAAGTGCTTGTTCAGGTTTGTACATTATATCCTTTCATACCAATAAACTCAGCATGGGCCTGTAAGCTCTGTACAATTTCTGGTTATGTAATTGTATCACTCATCTGCTTTTCTAACTGATCAGTTTGCAACCTCATTGCAGCATAGCTGCACATTGTGGGACATGACACCAGAACTCCTGCACAGCTAATCCTAAAATTCCACCCTTCCATGTTCACCGTCCTGCCTGTATCTGTATCCTACCTACTTTGTTGCCAGCAGTGGTCCTGCTAAGGATTGTTGTTGTTCTTTGCTTTTCAGTTCTGCAGTATCATCCCAATGTCACCCAGATGAGCACAGCTGCATCCTAGAGAAGTACCTGGAGCAAGCACTGCAAGCCATATGATTCAGCAGCTGCAGTTTTCTTACCTGCAGACACACTGGGCTACATCGCATTCATAAGACGAGATGAACGTGATCCAGAAAGCTGGAAATTTTATAGCTATATTCCACTGCTGCCAAGAGCTAGAGAGTTCTTGTCAAGGCATTGGATACTCCTTGTTAGAGCCCCAAACACAGATCCACCTGCCACAACCCTGTTTACAGAGGCAGCAAATTTTTAGGTACAGGGAAAAGGAAAAAAATACAAAAGTTGAGAAGTCCTAGAATGTGACTGTGGTGATGACCCTTGCAAAAACTGGGGTGTCAGACAACTCTGCATAGGATGCTGTTCCTATGGGTGTTCTGGGAATGAAATTAAAAAGAGCTGTTTAGCAGTGGATCCAGGGTTGACCTCACAAGTGAAGACTGAGTAGCTGGAACATCAGTTCAGTAAGTATTGCTTAATATTTTTATTGTTCTGTGGGCCATTTCTCTGTTAAGAACTCTTCTGGTGAATGACTGTAACACAAGGAGAAATTCTGGCTTCTCGGGCGGAAAAAAAAATAGCTCTGATATGGAGCATAAGCCATGTGAGGGGTTTGTTCAGAGGCTCCTTCTAGTTATGCCCCTACCATGGGCTTGTCAAGATGACCGGCAGCCATGGGGAATCTAGACAAAGAGCAGGGCATTTGGAAGTACTGTATTTGTCTTTCTGATTATATTCATGGTCAGGTGTCCTTCAGTGGCTGATGCTTTCAAAAAGTGTGTTTCTTATCATCTACTTATAGTATCTATGGATCAAAGTAGAAGATTCTGAAAATAATGCTAATTAGGCTGATTAAAATGATTAATATTAATTAATATGCATTAACCTAATTATTTGGAACCATTAGCTGAATAAAAGCTATTAAAATGCAGAGTTACTAGGTCTTTACTAGTGTGATTCAGCAGAAGCTCTGCAGTGGGACTGTTCTTGCTGGTGTTTTTGGTAAACAACATATTCATGGACTGCTGGAATATGTATATCCTTGGTGGATCAATCATTATGGAAAAATACCAAGTGCTTTTAAAGAACTTTATCTTACTAAAATGATTTCCTTCCTTTGCTTCCCACACCTCTGTGGGAAGGTATCTAGGATGCCAGATGGCTAACTGATGTTTTTTGCAGGCAGAAGACCTTTAAAAAAATAATCTAGGATGAAAATTAAACTCTGACATCTAATGAATACAGATACTGATGCCATAGTAAACATTCTCTTGCTCTCTGTGGCCTAGTGATTGTGCAAACAAGCAAGGATGGCATACCTGAGTGACAGAAATGAGAGCTAGCGGCCTTGTAATACAGGCTGTGGATGTAGAGAGAAATGAATTCTAATACTTCAAAAGAAAAGCTAAAGGCAGACATAAACGTAATAATAAAAGTAAATCTATTTAAAAAAATACATTGTAGACCTCTCTGAAACTCCATTATTTGTTTTGCAAACTTTGAGAAATGTCTTTGGTATGTGTAAAAGCTTTCCATGGCTAATCTTAATGCACAAGAAGAAATTAGTGTGCAAATATTTCAAAGTAAGTTAATGTCGGGCTGTAGTCTCCAAAATCAATGTTAGTGCATGTTATTGAATATAGATGCAGCCACTGCAAATGAGGGGAATTTTGTGTTGGCTCCTCTGTGCCCCATTTTGATGGCTTTTGTCATATTATCCAGTGAGACAAGTTTCCTGACAGAAACAAATGCCTGTTTTAGCAAGTGCCTAATCTGTAAATAAAAGCTTTTGGAAATTATTCCCAGTCAATTTGAGTAACTGAGCAGTTTCCTAGCCACTTAACTGCCATATGAGGAATTCTGGAATTAGTTTCATACTAAACCGCTTCACTGTGATAGATGCATTTTATTTTAAAGGTAGTTGACAATAGGAGGCTTTGTCTTAGTTATGTGAAATAGGTCATCTTTTCTTTTAGATTAGAGGATTTGTCTGATTTAAAATGTGCATTAATGCTTGCTTTTAAAATCCTGGAACATCTCATGTGCAGAACAAGGCAAGGGTACCTCTAGAAAAAACTGAAATATAATGATCTCTTCTTTCCTTTCAGTGAAAGGATTTAATTAAAGTTTGTAGAAGGGACACATAGGGAGTGTTGTGGCATAATTATCCTTACTAGCGTAACACATGTAAAAAATTGCCATACTAAATTAGTTATTTTAAGGTTGTGTTTGAAGACTACCTTTTTTCTTTGGGTTGTTCAGGTGTGTTGAAGTTATCTGTCAGTGTAGGCAGGTACAGGCTTGACAAAGCCAGAGATGAAAAGCAAAGTGTCAGAGGCAGCTGCATAATTGCCTCTACTCTTACAGAAACTGAACAAATTGGGGAATGAAATATATCAAACAGTTGTTAATTCATCTTGACAAGTTTTATGTGGAAATATATATTACAAAGTAAGTATTTTCTGGGGAATGAGTAAGAACATACATAGAACTAAAAGTTTAGAAAATGGGATGTTTTTACACAAGCACAATGGACGCAGTTTAAAAATGTATCCTTGCTGTAGTTTTATACATGTATAAATATATATTATATCTGTATAGAATTCTCTAGGTCTTGAGGACCTCTGGTTACAATTTTATTTTACTTCTATTTCCTATCATTGGTTTACACTTACTAATTTCTGCTCCCTAAATGTACTGTGCATTTTTTTTCCTTTACTTTCATTTAAGTGTTAAAATACTTCTAGAGTGGTACAAAATTACTTATGAAAAGTTGTGCATATAAAAAGAAACAGTATATATAATTAATAACAGGGATTTAGAACTGTGTTTTTAGAACCTGGGCAATTTATTTTAAAAATTCTGTGGAGTATATAGGTGTGAAATAGAGGCTGTTCTCTTAATGGTTCTGAGCAAAATTACTCTTTGTACAGAAGAACAGCATGAGATTGCTTGTGTACTGCTTACTTCCTTGCGCCCTAAGTATCACATGCAGAAACTGGTCCCCTGCAAAGGGTGGCTATTCCAAGTGTCATGTTATTAAGGAGAAGTTAGGGGTCATCCTTTTTTTTTTTTTTTTCCCCGATGCAGCAATCTACACCATTTTGATTTTTCTACGTGGTCCTGGCTGTGACCATAGTCTAGTTCAGCCTCTGACAGATAATTAATTTATGAAGCAAAATAACGCAACCAGAAATAAACTGGAACTATGGAATCAGTCTATTAGAAACAAACTAGTAAGTGCAGAACTGAAGCCTTACACCAAAACAGCTGGGCCAAGCGTAAGACAGAGTATGTTTTAATTTTGACAAGTAAAATTAGCTGTAGACCACTGGAATTTCCGTGTCTCTGTTTGTCCGCTTTCTTCTGTAACAAAAAAGCTGCCTCTCAACTGGATTCGTGACCACCTGTATTTAAGGGCAATCCTTGGAGCTTCCGTTTTGTTGCTAGGGAATTAATAGGTGACTAGATCCGTGTGGTTCTTAATGGGGCACTTCCTATCAAGCCTGATGTTTACATGCAATCAGTTTTTCCTGTTCAGCACAGAAATTAAGCAGTTCAAAACTGAGCGTAATAATATAGAAAGAGATGGGTAAACAGAAAGGTTCATAGTTACAAAACACTCCCAGCAGGAGCACTTTCCTATCTTGCTCTCTTTAAAGTGTTCTGGAGGTTTGCATAAAAAAAGAGCA
Source organism: Falco naumanni (assembly GCF_017639655.2). NCBI lineage: Eukaryota > Metazoa > Chordata > Aves > Falconiformes > Falconidae > Falco > Falco naumanni. The sequence continues at coordinate 16,145,884 of NC_054060.1, read as the reverse complement.
ACCAAACCAGACCTCTGTGTTTTTTTATGCATGTGCTATGTTAGTAAATAAGGAAGGAAATGAGGAACAGGAGACGCTGCTGAACTAGAGGCGGTTCCGAGCTACTGGCTCAGGGTTTCTGCCCAGGTCAGTTGCTGCTGACTTGTTCTGGGGTAAAGATTTTTGTACGACATTGAAACGTATCAGAAGTACGCATGGAGAGATATCTGTGGTTTAACTGCCATAACTAAACTTGGTGAGATGTGGTGCATTTTCAGAAGTGCAGCTATTTTATGTCACATTATACTATTCTTTTGTTATTGTGTTAGACTTCTTGTGATCCCCTATTTAAATCAGCCTTCTCTAGCTCTTTGCTGCCCAAGTCCTGCCTGTTCCTTTTAGTCATAAGGCTTCAGTGACCGTTTCTTACATCTCACATGTATGTCGCTTCTTTCTCCTACTGGTGATTTTTACCCCATACTTAATTGTCACTCTAAATATCTTACTTGGCCTTCTGCAGGCAACTAACATTGCCTTAATTGGATTTTTGTCTATGAAATATATTTTGTTTGCCCAACTGGAGCTGTCATCTTTAGTTTTGAGTAAGGGGCTGCACGGAGGTGTCAATACTTCTTGACCGTTGTGGGGCTTTCTGACTGTCAGGGACTATAAGCCAGACTGTGACAGGAGCATAAGGCCATGTGTTGGGCTTTTCGCTGGTTTATTTGTTATCTCCAAGGGCACTATCTGGAAACGGACAATGTGCTGGAGGGAAAAAGCCCCACAAATGGGCAAAGGTACAACTTTCTGGGAAGGTGTCAGATACGCTGAGCTGCTTCCACCATGTGGTATCCATATGTATGAACAGCTGGGGTACTGTCCGGCTGATTTTAACACAGTATCACAGTATTTGACCTTCCCAACTGAATAAAAATTCTGTGGTAGGTAGATATCCCAAATTACATAGCTAGATGGTCTGAGTTGTCAGTGTCAATAGGAGACATAAAAGCAAATAATGTTTTTTGGCATGGCCGTACAGACTATATAAATGTTTCAGAGATAACTGTGCATATATTAAAATATATTTTAAATTCACTTGACTCCCTCCTCTTAAAGACTTCTAGTAATCAATGTAATTAGAATTGCTTGGTGTTGTAGATTCCATTATCAGCATATGCTATTCCTCTAAAGGCCTTTAGTGGTGTCTCAGTATATTAGCTGTAATTTTCTTATGCATAATTTAATTATTTACATGTAAGTTGATGTTGTTTGAAATTCCATAGATACAATTCATTACCAGCCACAAACAGATTACCATTGTGCATTAGGGTAAATAGAGCTGTTTATTATTTAACAAAAGTGTAGAACTGTAAAATGACCTATTAAAAATATTTGTGCACACCTGTTTAAATATTTGCTTAATGAAAAAGTGTAATGATTTTCTTTAAAGTCTCATAAACTAATGAAAGTAAAAGAGCTACTTCCTCCTCCAGAGGTGCTTCTAGCACTCGTTAGCACTAATATGGATGATAAGTAGACACTGAATGAACACATCTCCCTGACAAGAGCAAATAGAATACAGAATGCCGGTGCCTTTGGTGACCTTTGCTTCTCCTCCGAAATGCAGCATGTGTTTGCATTTTTTGAGACTGTGTCAACAGAAAGAAATGCAGGTAGAAAGCAAGTTAATGCACAATGTTAATATCACAGAAGATGTGTGAAGTCATTCAGTCTGTTTTTCGTTATCAAATACCTGCTCTGTATCATAGAAATGAGCATATATATATATTTTTGGCTAATCGTTTTACCAAAAATTCAGATTAATTTGTTTGGTATTTCTGATAACGTAACTTTTTTGACACTTTCAAATCAAAGCTCTTACTTTGATCATTAGCTGCTTTTTATCAAAATGTATTTTAACATTTATTACTGTCTTAATTTTGATATTTTAATTAAAATAACTGTTCTAATTATTTATAGTTTGGAGTGACATTAAATAGTCATTTTAAAAAGATATTTGTATAACAGCTTGGTTCACTGAAAAACATGTTTGGATAAACACACACTTTTATAAAATGAAAAAAAAAAAACCCACCTTAAATTTTAGAAGTCATAGAGTTAAACAGTATAATAAAAGTAGGTCATTGTACCAATCTGGTTTGTATCTTTCAAGACATTCCTGAAATTTTGTAGATCGGCTGCTTTGGTAAGTGCCTGAATCATCGGCTTGAGCCAGCGATTGAATGAGTGAGAAAGTTAAAGTCTTTGAATAGTTTAGAACAAGAACCTGCTTTGCCATTGTAGCCCGAGCTGTGTTAACAAGCTACAGATGCTGAGTTAATGAACGTGTTTAATGAGCAGATGGGTGGTGGGAGTGTTTCTGCCCCTGTATAGGAAGCAAAGAGAGCCCTGGGAAAGACAGCCACAGGGCTGTGCCTGCTCGTATGGTATCTGTACTGCTAGGGCTGGAGTAACTGACCAGCATGTCGGCTTTTTGGAAAGCTTTATTAAAGACTTATCCTTGTTTGGCTTTTATACTGTAATGAGTGTAGTGTGCGGATGTATTTTGGAGACTGATAAAATAATTTGAAAACTCTAAAATGATTCTCAGTAGAGAGACCAAGGACTGAATTGAGCCTTAAAATTGAAACAATGCACGTAATCGTAATTGAACTTTGTTATCCAGGGAGCTCTGGTAGAACAGATTTTAAAAGGAAATCTTGCTGAAGCGAGTAGGGTTGGTGAATTCTCATTTGCTACTGAAAGAGAAGATAATGAAAAAGGTCTGGGTGCTGTACCTTCTAAAAGCTCTCCTGTTAATCTCCAGAAGCCCTTCAGCTAAGTAGCGATGAGTCTGAAAATGTGACTGACTGCCTGAAACCAAAATGTAGGACTTGGGACCTGTAAGAAAGCATCTTTCTTCCTATGACTAATAGCCTTTACCATAAATTGGTGTGTATGACCCTTTCAGGTATCTGCTCATATAACTAAGAAATGAGCGTGGTTTTGAAATCTGAGTGATATTTCTGTTTCATGTTGGACAGTAAAAGCTTTTTATTTTTCTATCTTTGTGCCAGAACTCAGAAATATGATAGCATAGCACAACTCTAAGAAGTCATTTAATGGAGATGGTCTCTTGTGTCAAATGCAAACATCTATTGCTATAAACTACTTTTCCTTGGTAGGCTTGATAATTCCTTCCCACCCCTCACCAAGGGAAAAAAGGCCACTCTGCAGTTAGTACACTTCATAGGGATCTGTAATAGTTTGTAGAAGCTGTTAGGAGAATTGCCTTAAAAAAAATGGCACTAATTTATTAAAATGTACTTACTGAAGTGTTACCCTTTTTGAAGCACTGCAAGCTGCTCAATCCAGGATCTTGAGGCGGGAGGAACCTGCCTATCTCTAAGCCACAGAAATCTGAAATAATTTTGTTACATAAAGGAGTTTTTTTTTGGGGGGGGAGGTGGGGTGTGGGGTGGTGGTGGTTCTTTTGGGGGGGGTGTCTTTTGTGGGAGGAAAGAAGGATCAATGCAGAAGCAGAATAAATGGTAGAAGGAAGACACAAGCACATCTTACAGTAGTGGTATTGCTTTATGATTAGGAGAAAATGCAAAATCTGTAATCATGGTAATTATTTAAACTGAGGAGGAAGAAATACATTTTGCATTAAGAGACTGGGAATTTCTACCAAAGCATTCATGTTTCACAAGCATTTTGGAAAGATGTTACTTTGTAATTTATTTGGCTACCACAAGTGATGAGTGACGAATGGAATGTTTAGTCTGTATTTCCTGATAAAAGTCTTTCCAGGCAGGGAAAGGGCTCTCTTCTATCCAAAGAAGGGATCCAATTTTAAAAACAAACAAATGAAAAATGTAACTATCAGAACTCAGACAGTGTTTGCTTTGATTTGTACATTGTAGTTCCAAGTACAAGGCAAAGAAGGTCTTTCTTTTTAATACCACTGTCTTGTCTCTTTATAGAGCAAATGGATTTGTAGAAGACCAAAATTTGTTTCAATAGCATGTATTAAATAACCTTAGAATAATACTGGTTTATGCTTTGAATACGTAAATACAGGTTGGGTTCCACGACTCTGTTTTTAACTCCACTAATGATTTGGCCAAATGCACTGTTAGTCACCTTTTTGCTGTTTTTTCTTCATTCATAATTGGACAATACTGTTATTAAATTTATGCTGTTGCAAGGCACTAGATATTTTTGCATGACACCTACTCATTAGATTAATGAGATTCACCTGACTAAATCAAAGATGGTAGAACAGTGTGTGGCTCTGACAGATTGAAACTGGCTGAGCCTCCCATAGAGTGATCTACCCTAAGAACATGCCTCTCAATGAAAGATAATTTTCTGTTTACATCAAGACTATAGGACAGCTTCTCTCAGATTACATAAAACCAGTACTGCGAAATTCATATTATGCTGTGGAGGGGGAAGTCACACAAATGGATGTTTAGAAAGAAGCACAGAGATTAAAAGATTCAGGATACCATCTCTGTAAACTGTAATTTAGAGAGCTGCAAGCTGTGTTCTGTAATCAGTGAAATTATAGGCATGCAATTACTGTTTTCTTTATTAAAGCTTATATTTCAATGTACTATCACAAATCCATCTTGTTCTCCAGATATCAACAACTCATCCAACCTATCGATACTCATCAGGACAGTATTCAAATTCAGTGCTGTCAAAGTTCTGTAGCAGGTCTGGAAAGACATAAGGACAGGAGCTTTGCAGTGTGGGGTATACGCTGTAAGGGGTCAGGGCGGGGGCCTATACTCTTCCAGCATGGTCAGTGCACAGGACCAGCTGAGAAGTCACAGAAAAAGTGGGACGCTGCAGAAATTACATTGCAGTGTCCGGTGGTTATAAGTTCAAACCATCGTGGCAGAACGTGTAGATACAGTTATTCTTCAATTAGGCTGCATGCATATCTGTCCAGGTCTGCCTGAAGTGGTTGAATGTTTTCATGGCACAGATGGAGAAAGTGCCTTAATCCACTGTAATCAGTGCCAGCTTCATTAGCTCAAAACATCTTCTGTGCTTGTCAGGTCCGGCTCTCCTGTAGGGGGAGGGAGAAGTGACTCAGATTTGCTGAATCTCCTCATTGGATTGAGGTGAAACAACCAAAGCTACACAAACACAAGGTCTTTATTCCGGGTTCACACAACAAAGTGGCAATAATAACACTTTACAATTATCAACAACTTGTAAGCCTTGCATTTCTTGAGAGAGGGGTATCAAATAAGAGAAGGAGAGGAGACAGAGAAAGGAAAGAAGAAAGAAAGTGAGAATTCGCCAGTCCTGGATCCAGCATTGGTCTGGCCAACATGGGGTGCTGGTGGAATGAATCCCCAGAACCTCTGGGGAGTCCCCTTCTATGTATGGTCCTTCTCCACCCCCTGATACGCCTTCTCTGCTCTTCATGTAAATTGGCTCACGTGCCTAGTTTTTGTTTCCAGAACACTTGTCTTTGAGGAAGGGGCTTCACCCTACCTCTGCACAGTTACTGCCCGCCTGCGGTTCAGTTTATCCTCACAGTGTTGACATCCTCAGCTGACTGCCTTGGTCATCGTGGTGATTTCTGCAGTTGCCTCACTGTTTGAGACAAACTTCCCTGCACAACTTCCCCATATGAACTTCTCAGTTCAACTTCTCAGTACAAACTTAGCAGAACTTTTAGTGCATCACAGCGGTGCACTTAAAGAACTATGTGGAAAATGAAGTTATTGTACCTGGCTGATCATCACGGCCCTGTGCTGCCTCTTCAAATTTGTGTGCAAATAAGCAAATATCTTTTTATGGTTGTGCTCCATCATGTGTTTCCACCAAAGTAAACTTAGCTGACCCAGGGTCTGTAAACTGTTTGGTAAACTGGCTGACCCAACCCCAAGTAAATTAGAGCATTGTTCTGCTGCAAACTGGAAGCAAGTTTGTTTGCTCCAGATAACACCTGAAAGAGCAGTTCTGCTCACAGCCTGAGGAACTGTATTCCAAAGAAAACTTCTTGGAGGATAAAATCTTTGTAGAGCAAGCGTATTAATATCTAGCACAAAGTCTCCTTCAGACTTCTCATGGAGGAATGTCACTCTGGGTGACACTGAAGGGTGCACCACCTTTGAGGGAACTTAGCGAGATCAGAGAGGTTTTGTAATCGCCGTCTCGGGCAATCCTTTGCTATTGGTCAGAAGATAAGGTCTGAGGCACTTCTGGAAATTAATTCCAAGATGTCCTGAGTTGAGCAACTAATAAACAAGCTGCTTAAGCTTAATGAATGCTTCTACGTACTCGGTGGTTTGTATCCTCCGGAAAGACTGCAAGGCTTGCCAAAGGCTGAGGCTGCTCCAGGGTGCCTGGCATACACAGCACATGTAGTATTTCCCAAGAATGGTGCACACCAGCAACTTGGAGTAATGTTGACGATGTGGTTTGATTTTGTTAGCTGCAGTCTTTTAAAAATGCTTTTGAAATCCCGATCTACAGGAGTCAGTTAGCGCTTTCAGTTTCTTCTGCATACATTAGTCGGTAGATTGTTACTTTAAATTTCCGAACAGGGAACTTGCATTCATATGCAAACTAAATTAGGGGTTGAGGCATGAGAACATACCACTTCTTTTTGCATTGAACTCTCAGGCCTGAGAAATCCTAGTGTGCAGAAGAATATCTCGGAAGTGCTCCTAGCCGCACCCGCTGGGAGAATGGTTAATCAGAGATTCAATCAGCAATAAGTTCTTCTGCCATCATCCTTTGCTTTAGAAGACTCATTCTAACAAGATGGTGGCAAAATTCCGAGTGTAGTTAAAAAAAATGATTTAAAAAAATTCTAAGATAAAGCCATATATACATAAAAAAATTATGCTACAGCTTTAAGGACTCCTAGGAAAGATCCCAATAAGTTTACTGTCTTTCTGTCCTCCCAGCTCCAATTAACCATTTTCTCTAGAAAAATGTACTTCTGTTATGTAGATGTTTGAAGCGTTAGATAGTATTTATCAGTTGGTGTATGGGGGGGGCTTCTGGCTTTTGAATGGCAGCAGTAACAATACTTGGTGTTGCATCAAACTGCTCACTGAAGGACCGTTACGATACGAATGCAGTTTGAAATACAGGAAAAAAAATGCAGGTGTGAATTAAAAAAATGTACAGGTTTCCTGCCCTGTCAAGTTTTGCGTTGCTGAGTTGGAATGGCTTTTTTTTTTACATAATATTCACTGGAAAAGTATACATTTAGGCAGGTTTTGAAATTTTGGATATATTGATCACGTGCTCGGGTCTGTTAATTTGTTTCAAGTTTTGTAAGGTTTTATTTATTTATTTGGAAAATATGTTTATTTTTTGATGTTGCATTGTCATGCTTCATTTAATGTTATTTATTACTCTTGTTCATACTTAAATTAATACTTCTTGAAGTTTGTGGGTTGTTGGTGTTTCTAAGTAGGCTGGAGGATGATCTAAATGAGGCTCCCAGAAGCAATTAATTCAACTTGTTTACTTTAGCTGTGGCAACAACCTGATCCCAACTGTCCTGTATCCTAGAATTTAGGTCTGTTTCTCTAGAATACCACTTGGCTTTTTAAAGCTTTCCAAGCTCAGCCTATGGGAATGCAACCTCACTAATATTTCGTTTCATAACAATGCATTTCTGAAGTTCTGATTTTCTGCTTTGAAAATTTTTCCATTTTTTCTCGTGTTTCCATTTTGTCTCATGTTCTTTCATGAAAATTTTCAGATTGTAATATTTATAAAAGTACAGTCTGGACCTGCTAAATGATATCTTTGATTGGTGTCAGAGGCGTTTAAAAGATTGGTATGTCACACATGGTAGTTCCTTTGTGGTCAAGGCAAACATCTGTGCTTTGATTGTGTGCCTGCGGAATCTTGTTTGTTTGATCTTGAGTCTTGCGGACGTTCCCAAAAGCAAGCAAAGTGTTGAATGCTAATGAGATTATGACCTTAATTTGATGTCCTTCTCAAGCTCTGTCCTTAAAAATGGTTCTTAGGCTTTTTTTGTTTTGTTCCTTGGTTTGGTTGTTTCCTTTTCTCTGGCATTTTCTTTGCGCCTCTGTGGGTTTTTCCTTAGGTTTAGCATATTTTCTATTTTTTTGCTCCTAATCAAGTACAGTCTGTCTTATTTGACTTTATGAAACTGGTTTCAGCTAGTCTGTAGCATCTGAGGAACATGTACATTCCTATTCACTACATGTAAAATTATGTGCACAGGCTGACATAACGAAATGCTCAAATAACTGAATCTTTTGTGTGGTGCATATGTAACAATTCAGAAACATATGTATATAATATGATCTTTAGCTGCCTGCTTTTGTCAGAACAGAGATATTTCAAGATTGTTGCATTGTGAGTATTTTTAGGTAGAGAGGCAAAGAGAATGACTTTTTCTACAAACAGCATTAGAAAATGTGCTCAGGTCTGGTGGTAGTCAAAGCTTATTGTACCATAGCTTTTTCCCTTCACTAAAAACAATTTTGAGGAATGGAGAAAACACTATACTATTAGAGATTTAATCTTGAGATACCTTAGTTACACTTTACAATTTCTCCATGAGTGAAAAATTGTTTTAATCCAGCAGAAAATGGTGAAACAGTAGGTGATTGAGAGGCGAAACTGGACAGATTCAGGTTGGATGCTAAATACAAAATATATAAGGGGGAGAGGGATATTAACCATTGGAACAGGCAGTTGAAGTTCTGGAGTATGGTGGATTCTTCACTGGTATTTCCAAAGTGAGACTGAAAAATCTTGTTTTAATTACATACAAGTTATTCTGCTCAGTGCAGGAATAACTCTGTGAGATTTAACGGTCAGTGAGATACGCAAGGTCAGCCTGTATGATCTAATGGTTTCTTCTGGCTTTAAATTCTGTGAATGAGAGTTGTAAAAATGTATTGCTTCAAGTTCCTCTATATCAAAATAAGGCAACTTTTAATTCTGTGTTTGGTTCAAATGTGAAATGGCTTTGTTTTGTGTTTTTTTTTTTTTTTCATTCGTCCCCTACAGGCGCAGCACAGCTCTCAGATTCATGTACCTGTAGGATGTGTATTAAACACAGAAGCAGCCCAAGGTCATAAGCTTTTGATATTTGTTTTGGGCCCTGGTGGTCCATAGGAGGCATCTGAGACCTTAATAGACTTAACGGGCTTGACCCAAGCATGAAATGCAACTTCTGGCACTGAAGGCTTTATTAGTCAGTGGATCATACAGGTATTAATCTTTTGGTTCACTGCTTATTAACCCATTTATGGGATAAGAAGAGTTTGGGGTTTTTTACCCCTTATACAGTCCCTGTATCATCAGAAGGCCTGAAATTAGTAAATATATTTACAAATACGGAAGAAGCCTTAGCAAATTAAATTAAAATCGTGTAGCTTTTAATGGTGTCTGAGTCTTCTCCATTCTTTGCATCTAGGAAGGAATTGGCAATGTTAAAATGGAAGTATACCCCTTCTTGCCAAACACAACATGTTGTTTGTCACTGAAAGTGGCTCAAAATATGTCATCACTAAGGTTGAAACTGTTTTTATTTATTTTTAAGTTTCTCCTCTTGTGTTAGCCTGCTTTGAGGTGAGAAAAGGCAAGGTATGAAATAACATTTTAATTAATACATATGAATACCACCTTCTCATCCATTAGCACAGCTTACTTGTTAGCTAACTAGTTAAGGAAACATTGCCATTACTCTGTTGTTATGGCTGTATTGGTATAGTTAAGATAATATAGCTTATGTGAAGACCCTCTTCTACATTATGAAGATGAATTCTGGACCCTTCCCAAAGGGAAACTCTGGTGGTATTAGTAATTTGTTGTGTATGATTATGCCCATTTCATTACGAAAGTGAGTTTTGCTGTGTGGTAAATTTACTGTATCTTTAGTTTTGCTGGATATCACTTCTGCACAGATATTTTTTCCAAACAAAACACGGGGAACTATTCTAATCTGTCTAGGGTTTCCAGGCATTTATTCAGAGTCTGACGTATGATGATTTGTGGGAACTAATGAAAGGAGGCAGGACAGCACCACACCAGTGCAATAATGTAATGCATCCTAGGCAGTACATCATTAAATATTAGGATTGGACATCCCAGCCTGGGAAATCCTATAGGAACTGAATTGTGGCAATAATTCTTCTGCAGACTGTAGATGGGGGGTTATTGCATGTCTGTACTGAGCACAGGAGGGAGGTATTAGGAGGTTAATGATGCTCTAAAGATACTCACCACACTCATTCTGCAGAGCAGCTTTGTTTTTCTGTGCCAGTTTGATCTGAGTATCTTGGACTAAAAGGTGAGAGTTCTGCGTGCAAACATAAACTGAGTGAGGGTTGCATTCAAGTGAACTTTACAATGAAGGCATATTGTAAATATCTTTTTATGACTTCTAATAAGAAGACAAAAAAAATGTACATATACAGCCTGATTGGGAGAATGAGCTTCCACCTTATCCCACTGCAGTTTCCCAAAGGATTACTTTTTGACTTGGGAAGTAGATAGTATAATCTGCTGACAAGTAACAATGTTTTTTTGATAAGGACGTCTGAAACATTAGAGAATCTGGCCTATGAACTGATGTCATAGAAGTTACCATAAAATACCTGCTGGTATTTTTTTCTGTGATTAGTATCAGATATTGGTTCGAACTAGTAAACTGGAGACAAAATTCTTCCTACGTGCTTACCAAATTCTCGACCAATCAAGTGACCACTGGTAAAACAGTCTTTAGCTACTTCTAGCTTTTAGCTGTGTTTTTTGCTGCTAACTTTCTCACTTTGAATGGAAAAGACACTCTGACAAAATAATTGGTAGTAATTGTTGTACTGGTGTCAGTTTTAATAAAGCATTCAAGTAAAAAATATTTTACAGATCCAGCCATTTCCTATGTGTCACCAGATAAAACTTTCACATCCTTCAGCACCAGGATCTTAAAGCTACTAGTACTTGTATTTTTCTTTCATGCTATGTTTTTTTTCTTGTTAATAATAGAGCTGTCATTTCTAGTAAAATATGAAACAGCCATCCAGGGAAATAACACCAGTGATAGATAGAGCAGGCTGAAACACTAGACTGAGTGAACACAAATGCTCAATAGCTTGGAATATAATTCTGTCATTAAACTGAACCTGTAAAGGGACTAGAACTGCATGCGCTGGGGTGAAAATGCTTTGTTCTCTAGAGACTGATTCAGCTTCCATTGGGACTGTTCAGGTCACTGGAGTCAGATCAGGCGTCTGAGATTTGAAGGGAGTCCTACAGCCAAGGAAGAAGTGCTGTCAAAAATCAGGCAGCATTAGACTGACTAGAGGGAGAACCTATAGAAACATGCACTAAAGATGGAGTTCTTTTGTCAGCCTCTCTGCCAAAAGATTCCCCTTATTTGTCACCCATCTTATTGAAGAAAAGGTTGTCAAGTCCAGGCAGAAAATTTGCACACAAAGGGATCATAGGCAGCTCTATAGATCTTAGTGTTTTCTTCCATATTAGAAACTGGGATCCAAGACAGAAGGTACAGTGCAATAGAGAGACTCCCATCTCCCTTTTCTGTTTGAAATGGATGTCACCTATGTATGAAAGATTTCTTATGCATGTGGGTCTGGGGAGCACATTTTATCTTTGTTCCAGCTCTCCTTAGTGAGGTTTGTCCAGTAACTCAAGATATACACTGTCAGCCACCTGGCAAATTGTTTCTCCTCTCTGTGTTTGTTTCCTTCATTCCAAAAATTGAAGTGAATATATTTTTTCTCTATCTTTACAAAACACTGTGACAATTCTGGATGGACAGTGCATTAGGAGACTTCAGTGTCACTGTTATTGTAAACAATGTTGTTTCTTTGTCCCCAAATATTGAAAACAAGTATTTTCTGGGGGAGATTCCAAGTGGGTAAGAAAAGTAAAAACTGCCTATTTAAATGATAATTATGCTCTTCTCTTCCTCCAAATAACAGCTAAAATGTCTCTGTTTTTCTCATTGAGTAGTCTGGTTGGCTAATGGACGATGTCTATTTGCAGTTAAAGCTATTGCAATGTTGACAATTAACCATATACGTGGAACAGGGTAATCAGTATGAATGCAGTTTTATCACCGATGTTAATTATCTAATATTTTCCAGCTTACAATAATGTGAAAATTCCTTAGGCATAAATGAAAATGAACCCATCAATTACAATTTTTCTCAAGATAATGGCTGACAGAACGTTTGCTGCCCCACAAAAAATGAAAGCAAGAGAAGAATTAACAAAATTAAGAACTTGGTTGTTCAGGCTCTATGGTATATAAATGTAGTCATATATTACATGATGTGCATTCTCATTTCCTCATGGGGGGAAGTTTCCAAGTTGGTGACTGGAATTACTGATACAAATCTTTCTTTTTGAAGATGTGTGTGTATGTGTGTGTGCAGCCACTTCTAGATTTTCTAAAGAAAACACTCTTAAAAGCAGTAGAACAAACCCTGGTCTTTAATGTAGGCTGTGACTGCAAGCAGAATTGATCTAAAGCTATTGTTTACTATAATAATTCTTAGAAATTAATTACATCAGTGTCTAGGACAGTATGTGTTGCTTTATGTAGAAACAAGGTAAAAGCTTTCTGACTTGTCTCCTTTGTATTCCTGAACAACTTGCCCTTTTCATTTTATTTCTCATCACCTGAGGACTAATCTCAGTTACAATCATTCGGATCGAACATTCTCAAATGACATTTAGGTGCTGAGGAGAGCCACTGAAGATTATTCGTTAACCTCCGTGCTCCAAACTTGAATAAGTGTCCTAAGTTAACAGAAAGTGAGGAAGACCGTGAATAAGCAGTAATTTTGAGGAAACCAGGTCTTGGCAGTCTTACAAGTCTTGTGAGCAATTTTCATTTTGAAGTTTATCTTCAAATGAAAACTGAAAGACACTAAATTTATCTCTTTAAAAGAAAAAGCATTCCAGAAACTGGGGAACACTAGCTATGGGCCTGCTGAGCATCTAAGGGATGTATAGGCTATATACACTATGTTGCATGACATAAATGTCTGGATTTTAATTTTCTGTCCATAGCTAATCTTCCTTAAGTATTTAGGCTTCTTGAGCAAACTGCAGGAAAGGGGCTTGCTCTCAACAGAAGCCCCAGGCAGGAGCTCTTTCTGCTCCTGGAACTGACTAGGTGCTTTACCACAGGTACAGGTCTTGCATTCACTGAGTGATGCAAGTCAGAATATCTTAAATGTCTGAAATACGTGCCTTCAGTTTCAGAACAGGGGGTTACGATTACACAAAACTTTTGACAGAAGAAAAACACAGCTGCTTTCTCTGTCTTCTGTGGTAAGCTACGTCAGGCTTAGTTAGCTCCATTAATAACTGATGTAGACATTCCAGGGCTTTTCTCTGTATTTATAGAACAAAGAGATGGTTATTACATCTGATACCTGAAACAAAGCAAGCTAAAGCCTCTACCGGCAATGCTAACTGTTGATATAGGTCATTATACTTTGCATGTGACCAAACAAAGGAATTATATTTGCTGTGCTCACTTTATGAGGCACTTGATGCTGAATATGATCTTAGCTAGCAGACCAGCCTGAAAATATAGTGTTTCTCAAGTAGGTATCATGTATAGTTTTGTTTTGGCAACTGCAAATCTGTTTCTGCATGCAAGCTCTGAACAAGAGTATATATGGGCAGAAGCAACACACCCATCCAAAGATGGTTTGGTTTTCTCCCCTCTCCACTCTCACAGAAAGCACAATAGAATTGTACATTCTGTAAGCCGCCTTTGGCGTTCGAGCTCATGAAACTTGCTGGACTATGTTCTCTATCTTGTAGGTTAAGGGGTTCGGATTTCTTAAAATGTTTCATTATATTGACCCTGTACTTTTTAAAATAGTATCAGTTTCTATTTCTGCTCAACATCAAGTGATCTTTATCTGTTCCCTATTTTTCTCTGACTGACTTTGGTCTAACACGGTCTGTACTGAACGTAAAGAAATGTGTAATATTTTATCCTCTGAGCAAGCATTAGCTAATGAACTCGTTATGGTTCTTCACTTACTTAACTGGAAGCCCTTTCAAGCTTTAGAAGTCTGGGATTTCAAAATGATTGATGTTAGTTCAGTTTGTAAGTGCAGTAACTTCTCACCCAATTGCCTAAGTAGTAACATGGTAGAGATCTGTACATTTTCAGCATAGTAGCAAAATAAAAATGGTGGTGGCATTGAAGGGATTGTGCTCTAATTACTACTTTCATGCCTGTAAGTTGTGGAAGGTGAGCCCCTGCAAAGTAAAAGGAGGGCAAGGGCTTTATGCAACCTGCCACCAATCCTGGTCTCTGGAGGATAGTGTATTATCCTCACTAGAGGAATACCAGCACGTGCTAAAGCTCACCAAGGGCATCTCATTTACTTGCCATAGAAATGGATGCTGCTGCTTAAAGCAGTTTGAAGATCCTAATTTTAATGGAGATATTGTCAGTGCGCTACAGAACTGCATGGCCTTGGCAGAGCTCTGGTGCTATGGTTGCCTGACACATGGAAATGGAGATTTGATGAAGGCATTCCTCATAGTGTCTCTGTCTATAAAGCTTGATTGTTTTAATTCCTTTAATCAAAGTTTTAATAGAGTTATCATGTGGCCACACTGTGGCTGTAATTGCATATATGGATTAATGTACGACATTAAAAATCTTGCAACAAACCCACCAATTTAAAATCTTTCTTTTCACAGAGGAATAGTTTTCTAGCTTTTTGCTGTTACACAATTGGATCTAATCGCTTGTCAGTAGTTAACAGCTTAGGAAACATTGCTCTGCGATGCTAAGGAAAAAAAAGAGGAAAAGATTACAGCTTACATTAAGTATAGAAAACCAGCAAGTTAGGCAGAACTCTGACTTAAAACTTCCAAGCGAGTATGCTGACTGCTTACATGTTGAATTTTTTTTTGTATATTTAAGTATGCTGAAGCTTTAAATACATTGCGTGATGAAAGAACAGTATATTGTGTTTATATTTTGTTTATCCTGACAAGAGGAGTTTTCTCATAAGTCTAGGTCTTAATAGGCAGGCATTTATGTAATGTAGCATCATTATGTCTGCATGTTTCACAAGATTGTGTTCCATTTTCTTTCACATTGAATACAATTGTACATATATATATGTGTGTGTGTTAATTAGGTTTGTTAGACATGTTTAAATGCCTGCCAAAAAGAAATATTGCCGTCCAACAATGGGATGCTTTGGCCCATAATCTTTTTCCTTTCCCTTGCCTTATTCCACATAACATAAAATAAATTCATATAGTCTTTCTAATATTTATTTCATTTTCTCTTAAAAAAAAAGGGGGGGGGTTTGGAAGAACAAAACCCCCAAACTTGTTTCTGCTGTAAAACAGTATTAACAGTTCAGCAGAAACAGAAAACACACTTAAGACTGAGTAAACTTCTCATTTTTAACTTTCATGTAAATTGACTCATCTACTAGACATGAAACAACCTTAACAGATAATCTGGTTGATGTTCCTGTAAATATAGCTTTATTCCCCACAGAACATTTTCTTGCATTTTGTGCATCCTACCTTTAAATACCTCAAACAGTGGAGCACACTCCCTCTGAGACTAATTTACGGGCTTAAATATTTAGTAAACAAGTCAGTTGTGGTTATTAATTATTCTTAGTGTTATTTGTACTGTGATAGGCAATAGGGCTTATTGTGCTAGTCAATGCAAAAAAATGTAGCAAAGAAGTAGTCCTTTGTTTCCCCGAGACAAGTGACCTCTGTAAGGCATCAGTGATACGACTGATGCTCAGAAAGAAAAGTCCTGTACTGGAAAGACCACAGCAGACTCAGCCTAGGTCTGTTTTGCTATTGCAAGTGAAGAAGCTCTGCCTTCTCTGTTGTCACGTGCTGTCTGCAGATACTGTTCCAGTTTGCCACACCATCTTTGTATACGATAAAATTATGGTTGGGTAGCTCTGCAACAGTGTGCAAGCCTTTCAGGTTTCTGCTACCGTTTTGAATTGCTTTCCCCCCCGTATATTGAATTGTCTTTTTCCAGTCTCTCTCATTTCTTTTCTGAAATATTGCTAGGTGACATGCCCATGGCTACTAAGTCAAAAACCTTCAAGCTTTTAACTAATTCAAAGAGAT
This sequence comes from Falco naumanni, assembly GCF_017639655.2. Lineage (NCBI taxonomy): Eukaryota > Metazoa > Chordata > Aves > Falconiformes > Falconidae > Falco > Falco naumanni. Next base: position 16,129,753 of record NC_054060.1, on the reverse strand, counting down.
ATTTCCAGCCAATATCTTGCCTCTATTGCTTTGGAAGCTACATAACTACTATCACCGGTATTGGTGACCAAAAAGATTCCTTGAATCTTTATTTAAAAAAACCAAAACAATCATATCTGTCTACGTTTGAGCAGTGCCAGGTACTTTATAGTACCATGTCTGGTTGTAGCCTCTAGGCACTGATATTATATAAATTTACTTTGCTTAGTACTAAACAAAGTTGTCAAGCTTGGAGACATTCTGATTTCCATCAAACAGTGTCACTTGGTTAATTATAGGACGTGATGGACAAATGAAGGTAAATAAATGTGATTTGTATTGATGTTACTATGATTTTATGAAGATAAATAATAAACCATTAGTGCTATAAAGTGAGTTGAAGTCATCAGAAACCACAAAGTTCAAAGGCATTTAATCCATTTTGATTTGTTTGTAGGCAGATCGACCTTTCTTCTCTACAGAGATCTATCTGTCCCTTAAAGTGCAGAATTTTTCATGACATCAGGGTAAAAAAAAAAAAAGCACTGAACAAAAGTCGTTTGGACCGTATTCTTTGAAAAACAGTTCCTTAATCCCTTTTTGAGTTTTCAGCTCATGTTTTAGTCAGCAAAACAAATACAGCGCTCAATGTTGTAGGCAATGATAACACCAGGGTAAACACAGGAAATGCTTTTATTAATATGATCTAAGCATTTAATTGCTTTCCTTGTAGTTTAATCTTATCTTTACACATTGAAGCAGTGCATATTGTACATTTCTGATCCTCAAAGGACAACTTTTCATATGGCATTGTAGAATAAGACATTATCACCAGAAACCTGACAGGCCTGTAACGTTCCTTGTCAGCCGAGGGGCTAGAAAGTTTGTTATAATTATGAAGGAGATGTACAAAAGATCATGGTTTGCAAAAGGCAATGCTGAATACCATTTTATAATTAAAGAGTAGGGGTAAAGTCAAGATGTGCCATGAGTACTGGGTTCCTATGAGACATGAAGTGTCAGAATTGAATAAGCCTCAAAGCAGAGAGTTCAGTCTCCAGATAATGCATTTGCAATCAGGTTAAAATTAAAGAAACAAAGCCTTAAATTCTGAATGATAAAAGGGCTATCATCAAGAAGCCTAATCCCACAATTTAGAAGCCATGTTTATGATAAACCAGTTACCTAGAGCAACAGTTTTTCTGTTCAATTTAAACTTACTTTTTCAGATCATGACTCTGTTTGTGGTTTTATATGTAAAGAAACATAAACAGATCTAAGGGACGCTTCAGGTTTATTTGCCAGCTGTTTTAGTTTCCTCTGTTTAAGGCGGGTGGTATAACACCTGGAGCCCCTTCTGTGTTCCTGTTCTAGATTAAGGGTTTTTTCTTGCTTAAATGTGGGTAACTAGGATTACCTAGGATTATCAGATCTAGTTTCACCCGTGCTTAGTATGTTAATCTTGGTCTTTTCCTATCTACATTAGGAATTTATCTCCTAATATATTTTAGAAATATGCTTGCATTTTTTGTTGGTAGCATCGTACTAATGGCTGAATTTCAAATGTCTTTGTGAAAGCCTGGAGTGAGAGCCTCCCATAATTACAGAGTCCGTTCCCTTAAACGCAGAATCTGTTCAGACTTCTTCTCATCCACATGATCTATTTCCATAAATATGACTGGCATTTTATCTCATTTTTCCCTTTATTTATTTTTACTACTTCTATTCCTTCTCTTAAAATGTGCTATAAAGCACTATATGCTGTAGAGAACCCAGAAAAAAAGACATGAAAATGTGAGGAGGCATAAATTATCACTCTGCTGTTACGCTGTACAGCTTGCCTTGAGATGTGTAGCTATTTAGGCTGTTAAAGCCAAGAAGCCAGGCTCCATTGTCACACCCCTGTATAAACTCTCAGAAGACTGCTCTGATTTAATCCACGTGGCAAATGGTAATATAGTAGGTAACACGAATAGAGCTACATTCATAGTCCCAATTAATATGTCATTATGCAGGAATATAGTTAAACACTAAATAATTTTTTCTCTCTCCTTGAAAGTTTGATGAAACAAATATAAGTATTTGCTTCAAATATTGTGAGCGTATTTCTTTCAAAACATAGTGCCTTTCACAATCCTTTAAGCACCATTTTGCGGTCTATCTTAGAAATACTGTACTAGGCAGCTAAGAAAATCTTATAACAGAATGTGAATTATGTATGACCTGACCTCTTCATCCATAATTTTCTTGCAGAGGCAGAATTATATAGCACGTTTGTTTTAACTAAAATCTGCTACAGGCCAATATCCTAAATTTAGAGCGCTGACATAGTGTATTTTGAGCGTGTGTAACTAATTCATTTGACATAACGATAAACTTGTGTTGTCTCAGTACAGGAGCATATCAGAAAAATTTCTACTAGGCTTCTGATGTGTGACACTAAATTACAGAGGGAATCTTGGATTATCCTTTTGCTATTTTTAACAAATAGTTGATAATTGGGCTCTCCTTTTCCATCTTGAATTTTCCAGGGATTATAGGCTTTAAAAGTAAATATAATCAAGTGCACAGATATCCTTTAAATATTGCTCGGTTCTCTTGTAGCTGTGGAAACTAGCAGTGAGTTTTCTCGTGTCATTTTTAAGACCTACAATTTATCAGTGTCTTTTGGACTAATGTCTAAATGGTGTTCTACATGACTTTCTGCCAGAAGATATGCAATTGGACTATCATTAACTTTTGTAAAAGCAAACTATATGAAAGAATGCAATTTTAGTACCATACAGGCATATTCCACTTTAACTTTCTCAAGGCTAGGAGCCCTATCTCTCCTTTCTCAGTTTCACGTCAGCATGGCGCCGTTTCTCTTAGTGAAATCACTCCGGATTTACAGTGGTTGAAACCAGGCTTTTAGGTAGAATAATTGACTTGGTAACAATGTAAAACAATAAACATCTGCTCTGGTCCCTTCTGTGTAGATTTATATATGATATGGGTGAGCGCCTGGGAAAGGTGAAGACAGTATTAATATTATTGTATGTGTTTTTCTATATGCCTTCTGCTTAGTTTTTGAACTTGAGGGGTCTATTGGGAAATCTAAGAACTCTTATCAATTACTCTAATAATAAATTCGTCAAGACACAGCTCTTGTAATACTTCGTTCTTGCTTTTGATTCAATTATTTTGACATTACTGAAATGAACCTAGAAATGTCTCTCCACTGGGGAAACAAAAGCAAAAAGAACAACATAATAAAGAAGTCATGAAGAAAGCTTTGTGAAGAGCCAAGTGATTCAAGAAACAGACAGGTAGAATGTTTCTCATTTCCTGCTGTCCCATCTCAATATACTTCAGCAAGTGAACCGTACTTTACCATCAGCGCCTTCCATACAACGACAGCAGCTTCGCTCTGATCAGTGATCCTTTGCCTTTTACTGAGCTGAGCATAAAGGATTTTGAAAAGGGGGTGGGGGGAAGACAAGCTAAGGATTTCTTCAGGGGCAAATCGTCTTAAAAACACCCTGTAGCTTAGAGGATTACTGAAAGGTCCGTTTGCTTTTCATGCCACTTGATGGAATGTAAAGAAATTATACTGGAATGAAATAGGGATGATAAAAATGTTAAGATGTAGATGTCTGGTCACTTCTGAATGTGGGACTGAAAAGCTTTGTCACATTTCATATTATTAATACAATTAAATTGTGTTAATGAAGTTGTTAAGTATCAGTTCAAATCCTGAACACCTTAATTTAGATGACACTTATATGGGAATTAGTCAGTGTAACAAAATAATTATCTGTACTTGTTCTATCTCGGTGGAGAACTCTGAAACTTTTGCTGATGATCCAAATGACTCCATGGACATGTAGAACACGTTCTGGTTTTATTGTGCGTGGTCCATCACCACTTGGCCTTTCAGAGGAATGAGAATCTCTGCTCTAGCTCATCTGCATTTTCCCTCTTTGTTGCATGACAACAGGGTACGATGGTACTCGATTATGACATGATGCTACTGTAATTGTGTCGTGGGCTTTTATCACGTTAGTGGCAGGATCTGCTTACAGTAGTCGTCTTCTGGATTATTTGTCCTGTGTTTTCAATTGTCTTACATTGACTTTATTAGTTAGTTCTGACAAATAGGCCTGGACTGCTTTGGGCAAGGCTACTGTACTACTGGCTTTCCTGAACATGTCTCTTTTCTTGAGGTGAGAAATTCTGCTAGCGTGGGGCTTGGACAATGTTTTACCAAGATTTCTGAGAATCTTGCAGCATGGTCCATGCTGGTTTTCTGTGGCTGTAGGTTAGGGGAAGTCTAGAAATCTTGGCGTTTTCTAGTTTCTGTTTGAATGCCTTCCATTGTTCATGGACAGTAGCTGGTCTGCTCAGAGCACACCCTACAGACCTGCCATCCACTTTGGTGTGAGAACAGACAGCAAAACTATTACTGTTGTGGTGAAGTGAGCTACCCCTGTGGTTTACCTGTGCTGCATGTGCATGGTAGCTCGGTCCTAGGTTCACAGGTTTCAGTGAACCCGTACTGCATGGTGCATCAGCATGAATTTATGTCTAGGGCTTCTTCAGTTATTTTATAAATAGTAATTTTAGGTTCTAATGTGCTTTAAAGTGGACAGTCTCATGAATTGTATAAAGCTAGTGACTTGCTGGATTCTTTAAAGTGTTAATCTGTATGGGAGAAGAGACGGCTCTTGTCAGTTTGCTGTTACGCTTAGATCAGAGTATCTAATATAGTTATTTTATGCCTGCAGATAAATGCTTTTTTATCAGCATACTTTTAGTTTTTCAAATGAAATAAAAATGTATTGGCAAAATCTTAAGATTTCCCACTAGCTGACTGTACCTCTACAGGTGAGCTGGCCAGGGAAGACATAGGTTCTAAAAAACCAACCACCTTAATCGAAAAGATGATACTGTTAGGAGTCTCTAGCATAGTAAAAATCACAAAACTAAGGACAAATCTATGTCCATGGTGAAAAATGCTTCTGTGGTGGGTTGACCTTGGCTGGACACCACGTTCCCACCAAGCTGCTCTGTCACTCCCCTCCTCAGCAGAACGGGGCACAGGGAGAATATAAGATGGGGAAAAAAAAAACACTTGTGGGTCAAGATAAAGGCCGTTTAATGAAGCAATAGCAAAAAATGCGTGTGCAAAGGAGGCAAAGGAAAACAAAAGATGTTATTCCCTACTTCCCATCAGCAGGTGACATTTGGCCATGTGCCAGGAGCAGGGCTTCAGCAGGCTTAGTGGTTGCTCTGGGAGGCAAATGTTGTTAAATAACAAGTGCTCCCCCCCCCCCCTCGTCCTCCTCTCTGTTAGCTTTTATGTCTGAGCAGACATCGTATGGAATACCCCTTGGTCAGCGTGGGTCAGCTGTCCTGGCTGTGTCCCCTCCCAAGATCCTGTCCACCCCCAGCCTATTTGGGGGTGGTGGTGGGAATGCTGGAGAGGCAGCCTTGGTGCTGGGCCGGCGCTGCTCAGCAGCAGCACCACACTGGTGTGTTCCCACCACCTTTCTGGCTACCAACACAAAGCTTGGGGCTACAGGGGCTGCTGTGGGGCTCAGCCAGACCCAGCACAGCTTCCAATCAGAAACCTATTATGTATAGCTCATATATAGTTTGGCACTGCTGTCAGGCTCTTTGGTGTTGGTTGGTTGTTGTTTTTTCTTAAATAGAGTTCAAGCACTGAGCTCTCAAGGAGATAAAAATCTTTTTCTTTTCTATTCATGTCATCTCCATATCAGGTTAAGATCAGTTGAAAGACAGCCCAGGGGACTTCGCATGGTGGCTTTGTGTACATCGGGCTGACCTACTGATGACAGGGGAATTTAGTTACTGGCACTTAGATGTGCCAGTCTGTGGTTGAACAAATATTTACTCAGAAGTGGAAATCGAAACAATACGTGAAGACTGAACTCTCATTTCTTTTGGGACTTGCTTCTTGTCTTCTTTTGGAAAACTCCATTAAAAGCTTTGCTTCCATGGAGTATACTGAAGATGTAGCGGGTAAGTCAGATCTGAGTGTGCATCTAACAACTGGGAAAAAATTATTCTGGCTGACAGCTGAGAATTTTTAGAGTGATAGTGAGGTGTGTTTAGTGTCATAGTAAACCTACAGATCATCTGCAGCAAATGTAAACAAATCCACTTAGGGAGCTGTTACTTCTTCAGGTTTCCATTGCGAGAGGTGCACTTCGCTATTCACCAGTGTGTAGTGTATGAAGATAACAGAAATCACTGCCAATAGAGAAGAGTGATCTGTTTTTCAGATGGGCAAAGACCTTTGCATTTCCTACTCAATATAAAGAGTGGGTACCCAATGGCCCTGTAGTTGAGACCATTAATACTTCATTCTAGTTACGTTCTGCAGTATTACATCGGTGACTTTGAGTGGAGTTATGTATTTGACTTGACCAATTTCTGGCGAAGTAGCTTAACTCCATATAATTTTTTGTTTGTTAACTATTACTAATTTATAGTAGCTGTTGTTATTTTTCAGGTTGAATACAAATAAAGATTTTCACATATTGAAGCTGTTGGATTTTTTTAAATTCCCTTGGGCCATACACTTTCCCCAAACCAAATCCTGAGGGAGTAGTTTGCTAATAAGCACTAATGGTTCTAGACACATCCATGCAATTGTTCTTCATTTTCCTCAAGTAGAGCTTCGTTCTTGAAATAGGACACGCTGGAAATAAGTGACATGTCTCTGTTGTGCCTTGTGTGACATCTATCAGGCTGGTTCTGTTGATCAATTTAATTTCATAATGCCTGACCCACAGGTGTGCGAGATCTATATATCAAAACTGGAGACTTTTTTCCATATGCCTCTGATTTGCATTCTCAATCTCTTTCTCCCAGTTATACTTGAAAAAAATTAGCATGTTATAGACTCAGAAAGATAAAGACAATTCCCAGACAGATACATAATTATTTTATACAGGGTAGTCGTGTGTGAGTTTGTGTGCGGTGTAACTTTTTTCTCACTGTCTTGCTTCTTACAATGATTTTGACAAAAAAAGTAATTGCAGACAATACTAAAGAGTCTATAAATTGTTCCAAAGCCAAATCTTCTTGTAAACGAGCTCGTAAGAAGTCAGGAGCTTGTAGATTATTTCTGTCCTTAGATGTTTGGCTTAATGACTTGTTTCCAATGAACCATTACTTGTGCCTCTGGAGTTCCCATAGAGGAAATTAAGCATTAAATTTTAAGTGCCGCTTTTTTTTTTTTTTTTCGTTTTCCACCTGCAATCGTAATTGCAATTTTCAAAGTTTGCTTCCAGTGAGAATGGAAATGTAGGTTAAAATAGAAAAAGAGTTAAAATTAATACAACTAGGGGTCATAACTCAGCACTAAGAAGAATTGGTTGGAACCGAAACAGAGAGAGTTACTCTAGGACTGAAGCCTGCTGCCTGAAAAAATAAAAAATTTCTTTGAGAAGGATTTTTCTGCAAAGGTAAGATTTAAAACTCTGTCAGTGCAGCTCAGAGATCAGTTTGTAGCACACTAACCTAAGGATGAATCCTAAAAGTAATCAGTGAGGAGGAATTGGTACAGCCAGGCTGGAAATCAGGTGCTTTGCTGTGCTTCGCTGCGTGCCGTTGGCTTGGACATTGGTGTTGGCTTTCTCAGTTCTCAGGGACCTCAGGAACAGGGGGCAGCAGGTCTGTGCTACGTGACCTGGTCCAGGCGCAGCAGCCTTCCCTGCGCTCTTGTGTTTGCTGGGAGGGGACTGGAACTTCATCTTGTGTTATGTCCTGAATGGGCCAAACCGGTGGGGTTCTGGAAGTGTTAATTAAACCTGCTCCATGTGTGTGGGGTTGCCTCAGTGGAGGGAATGTCAGGAGTGGGTCTGAGTGCCAGAGCAGGGCTATAGTTCATGACTGAGCCTGATGCTTGAATGTGCATTTTGCTTTCATTGGTATATAAGTAGATTTATCAGACTAATCACTTTAGGATCTGGCTTATTATCTTTCTCAGAGATTTCTTCCATTGTTATCACTCACCCAGTTATTCTTGCACTAACACAGTTCTATAAAAAATATTTCAGGGGTTTTGTTTCTTATGCTGCTTTTGAGCCTTAATTGCTATATTGATATTTTACTGATTGTGTACCAAAAAAGTTGGGTCTTATTAAGCTTCTTGAAAACCTGTGTACTATTGCTGGTCTGTAATGGTTAATGGTTGAGTTTGTTAGCTCTCATGATCTGTTAAAAAGGGAATCTCTCTTTCGTTGTTCCTTGAAATGAAGATATATCAGTTCTTGCTTCACAGTGGTGTGGTGTCGTGATAAAATTACATGCTGGGTATTTCAAGCAAGACACTGAGATTTGTTAGGTTACTTTGGGTCTAGAGGATGGGCAAAAGATAAAGCAGAGATAAGCAGTTCTGAGTTCTACTGTCTGTTAGATTCTGTCCTGAATGCATTTTGGTTACAAGCATACCCTAATCTGTCATTGCATGTGCACTGAACAGAAGACTGGCAATTTTCTTATGGATCTCACTTCAGGTTCAGAGGGTACTTTGTAGATGACCGGTGATTCTCTTACCAGCTCTGTGAAACGGGAAATCAAAGATACCATTAGTCACATGTCAAGTGGGGAAGCAGGGCCCTGGGGCAATTGATGCTGCAACTGTGAGTTCCATCTAAAGCAGCCTGGCTGAGGTTGTACTTGTTTAGTTTTACTCTATAAAGTGTGGGGTTTTTTTCCTCTTCAAGGAAGTAGTGGATTTCCATTAATTTTGTTTTTATTTCTTGAGAGTTGGAGGCATTGGGAGAAAGACAAAAACTAAAAGATAATTAAAATAAAAGGAAACAAATAATCCAAGTTTTCTTCTCTGATTCCTCTGAGGTTAAAATATGTTTGAGGTGGCTCAGGGGTGTATGGAAATGTCCTTTAAAATCCAGTCTCGAAGTAATATCTTTTTTTTCCTTCTTTCTCCCCACCCCCCCCACCCCCTTTCCCCCCCCCCCCCCCTTTCAATAATTCAGCATTATTCCAGCAAACTCCTTGCCATACAAGCCTGCATGGTGGGGCTGCAAGCCCAGGCGAGGAGCATTGCTGAAGACCAAGTTAAGTGGTTCAGTAAATTGAGATTGCTCAAGTGAAAGGAACAGAGATCGATCCTGTGTGCCCTGTACGCTGTGACACCACTGGAGACATCGGTATCTTAGTGCTGGCCCAGGGCTCTTTCTGGATTCTTTCTTTGTTTCTTCCTCTGCTAGGTATTGCAGAGGTAATTGAACAAAAGCAATTCTGTTTGAATATGTTATGGATAGATGGCCTGTTTATAAAAGGATTTGGCCTGTTCTCTTTTTGTTGCCCAAATTTTTGAGAGATTTAGGAAATCAGCAGGTAAAGTGAGCTATGTTCAGACTTTAGGTGTTAATCTTTATATGCATGTCATGTTTGAAAATGTCAGCAGAAAAGACTGAATAATACTTGTTGCGTATAAATCTGAAGTACATAATTGCTCCAGCTGACATGTATGAATGCACTTTCATTATCGTGTCAAGAGGACACTTTGTGCTTGCAAATGAACAATGTTTGGGGTTGGCAATAAAACGGGAAGCACTTGCTTAAATAAAGTTTATTACAGCTTTTTAGAAAAATGTAATTATGAAGTGTTCATACTGAATGAGAACACTGTTTTTGAAGTGTTAACTTTTAATACGAAAATGGAGTTATGGTTTAAAGGGGAAGGCTGCATGGTGTTCAGGGTTTACTAAAGTGAGCACAACACAAATGTGAAATAATGCTATTTGATTTCCATGCCCACACAATATTCAGTGGGTATGTCAGCTGGTTCCATGAACTAACCAAGGACTGGCAACCCCCTGCACTTCTGTAAACCAGTCCACTTAATTTAGTGACCACAGGTGGAAAAACCACATGTAAATGTAGAGATCCAATCTGAGAATCCAATGTAAGGTGTCTAATGCTGCAGTTTAACCAGTAATACTAACATTTATGAACAGAAAAGGTTCTCTGTTTAAAAACTAAAAAAAACTTCCAACTAAGAAACCAAACAAAAAAAGAACACCAAAGTGCTAAAAAATGTTTATTGAATAATGATGAAATGCAGTAATAAGAAAAGTTGCATTCAGTATCCATATACTACTTTATCTTACAGACAGGGAAACTGAGGAAGGGGTAGTAAGGCAAGGACTGTTACACTGGGATGTTCATTAAAAACTTTGGAACCTTCTAATACTCACTGGTGCTAATAGCTCTCAGTAGATATGACCGATTACAGCGAACTGAATGCAGATTGATATGTCTAACATAATCCAACAAATAAAATTGAGTTCTAAACATAGCTTTCCAACTTGCATGGGGCAAACGCATCCAAAATTTCTGTAAATTCCAAGGCATCAGAGCTGGTACTCAGATTTATGAGCTGCTGGTTTACCAGCCTTGTGCCTAGTACATTTATTATACAGAACACACAAGTTAGGTTATGATTCTGACTCGTGTGTTGCTCTTGGTTTAAATCAAGGACTGTTGAATTGTGGGTTGCAATCTCTGGAGAAGCACCAAGTGAGTCTCCTGTGTAATCTGTTAATGTCACCTCTGCTGTAGCATTAGGCAGTGTAGGGAAATGTAGGAGATGAAGCACCAGCTGGATGAAGCAAGTAGGAGAGGTGCCGGAGGGTGTATTCTCGGCTGGTGGTGAACATAGCAGTCAGCAGCAGCTGGCAGGACCTAGAGATACACCCATCTGGGGGCTGGAGACAGACTTTAGCCTGGGAAGCTGGAAAATGTATTGATTCATCATCTCCGCAAGATACCCTCTGCCAGCAAGACTGTGATGGAGCCTCTGTCATCAAATGAAAGCTGAAGCCCTGAGGGAGCACAGATGGCAGTATTATTTTTCACTGTGATGAATCCCCTCCTCTATGTCCTTTTTGCCCACCGCCGTGCTAGCAGGAGTGAATCTGACCCACACTGCATTCAGGAGGTGACAGGACCTTGTTTAGCTCTAATATCTTTTGCAATTATTCAGTATTTCTGTTGCTATGTGAAGATAAGCTACTACACTTAAGAGAATGCTCTCCAAGTAAGAGTTTCACAATGCCACGTTTTCCTTTGTTCTTTAAGAGATTTTCAGCGACTCCATCCATGCTGCTGTGCTTAAAAGGACAGTGATTGTCCCAGCAGTGGGGGAGATTTTGCACAAAGGCAGTAGTAATTCAAGTCATGTGTGAAAGCTCCACTGTCCATTTACAGAGAGTTTTAGATGTATTTCCCTGTAGCTCCTGTATTTTTTCTTTGCATCTAAAACCCAGTGTCAGTTTAGTGTGGCTCCTACTTGTGTACAGATGCATTTCTGCTGTCTCTTTTCTTTCTTTTTTTCTTTAGGAAATCAGAAAAATAAAATAAAGCTAGCTTAAAAGTCTTTCCTCCTCTTTTGGACAGGAACACGTCCAACATGAAGTCTTTTCTGCTCTGCAGCTTCCCTCTAGTGCGCTTTCTCTGGTTTCAATAACGCCTTGGAGATTTAGGTGCTCATAAAAGGCTTTTCTGGCAATCCTCATGCTTCCAAAATGGCACTTGTATGTGTGCCACTATTGAGTGAAGATTCTCATAAGAGATTTCTTGTGATGTTCATAGAATCACGTATCTTCCAATAGCTTCAAAGCCTTCTTATGCCATGGGAGGTTTAGATTGAATATTAGGAATATTTTTTTTTTTTTTTACTGAAAAGATGGTCAAGCACTGGAACAGGCTGCCCAGAGAGCTGGTGGAATCATCATCCCTGGAGCTATTTAATAAACATGTAGATGTGGTGCTTAGTATCATGGTTTAGTGATGGACTTGGCAGTCCTGGGTTAGTGGTTGGACCTGATGATCTCAAAGGTCTTTTCCAACCCAAATGAGTCTGTGATTCTATAAACCTGTAGTCTATTGAGGAGTTCTGGAAAGGTGAGACACCACATATAGCTGTATGGGATCACCATCTCATTTTCATGCTGTTAAACTAACAACGAAGAATTTTGTTCCTACCAGTGTTTCTTTGTCTGCTGTTTCTTTCTGGTATGCCCAAATGTCACTCTAGTGAAAGCTGATGGTAGCAATTCATGATACTTTTTTTTTAAATAACTTTAAAATTGTTATCCTTTTTTTTTCTTTTTTTTTTTTTTCGTTTTTCTGTTTCATACTTAATTACCTGTGCATCTAAGGAGGGGCAATCCCCTCATAGAGCTAATTTCATTTTCCTTTGCTGAATCAAGCACTAGATGCAGAGATAGAAAATACAATAATCCCCTTAATGAAAGTCAGGGTTTATTACTAAACTCATAATCTTTTCCAAGATTGTGTATTAAGTATCTAACTTAAACTGGTTGAAGGAAAGCTATGTAGCACTGGAGCTCTCTCTCCCTCCTTAACTTGCATTGTATATGTGCAGTACGTTGATCCTGAGATCTCAGATAGTATTTGTACTATGGGGTTTAAGCATAGTAATGAGAAGCAAAGATAGAGCCACACTCAGCTCTCAGTATTATTGGTATTTTTGGATTAGATAGCACTTCTGTAAACTACTGGCCTTTGTGTGTGTTGCCAACTATTGCGTGTTAATTTAAAAAAAATAAAAGAGACAGTAAGATGGACCTCTATTGGTGTAGCAATACCAGATGTTCTGTTGTTAAGGGCAAGGAATTGGCAAAAAACGTCTACTGACCTCATGTTTCTACAGCCTGAAATGAAAGCTTCCTCCTACCCCCAAAGCCTGCTTTTAAACTGCTGGACCCCTTCTGTGGTTTTGGTGGTGGTTTTTTTTTTTTTGTTGTTGTTTGTTTGTTGTTGTTTTGGTTGTTTTTTTTTTTTTTTTTTAAATGGATAGCATGATAAACCTTTACAAATAAAAAATGATCTTTCATGTGCACACAGACATAGCATCATGTGGTAATGACTGGCTGGTATTTGCTATGGTGTTGCTGTGAATGCTAAAGAAGGTACTTCCCACCAAAAAAAAAAAAAAAACCCAAAAAAAGAAAATTCTGCTAGTTTTCTGCTAGTTTTACAAGTGGCTTAGTGGATGCGATTTCTTACTGCTCATGATATAACTTCAAAGAAAGTCAAATACTTAAAATGAAGCAGGCACTGACATAATGCAAACTAATCATTACAGTTCCACGGGTATGACAGCGGACTTGCGTTAGCAGTCTAATGCTAAAGAGTGCTTGTATCTGCTTTTAAAATCAGATCATACACAATTGAGTTTTAATTTAAATAAGGAGGAGATGGTTTGTTTAGCATGGGGTGAATGTGCCCCAGATTATATTTTAAGGTTTGGTTTGGTTTGTTTTTTTGTCAGGAGCAGCTCAAACACAGGTGTTCATTGATCTAATAATATCAATAGTAGTAAGTCTGTTGATTTCACTGAACTACAGATTTATTCATTATGTGTGGAGTATTCCTACAGTGGCAGAGAAGATAATGTTATTTTTTTAAATAGCTATAAAATGTCTTTGAGTTATTGCATTTTTGGACATACCACAGCATTGGAAAGAATGTGGTGCGTCATTTGTTCATGTGAGCTGGTTCTGTTGAAACATACTGTTGGGTTTCTAACCATAAAATAGCAGCATAGACTTGCAGATTAGAAGTTCAGGTTCACTTTACAGAGAAGTTGCGTGTTGAATCAAATACCTCTCTGTACTGTGATTTTATCATGAATAACATGAATCCCAAACTTTTAAGTCCACAGGGGACCTTTACATCTAGGCCGACAATCTCCACAGCCCTACAGGTAGACTTTATCCATCGGTACTTGTGGCTAGCTCAGTAGTTTGACCAGAGCATACCTGTTGGTCAGGGCTGAGTTACATCTTGAGGTAAGGGCTCTAAATGATGAACAACTCATCTCATTCTTGGGTGATGTAGATAAATGTCTAATCTTCCTGTGAAAATTTTGCAGTTTTTGACTTGAACTCTGCTGACTCCATTTTCCCTCCACGTGGTTTATTATGCTGTTGCCTGTAACTTCAGAAAGTATCACTGCAGTGCCAGGAATTCGGTGCTTCTGATGTTTATATTTCTATAATTCTTACTTTTTGATATTGTGATAGCAAATTACAGTTAGCTTTAGCGCTGGACAAGTGGCAGACTCAGTGGTGTCTGAACTTAAGCCTTCATAGAAAACCCACAGTACCTTTAGTCAGTGCTGTTCTTTGTGTATTAACAGTCTGAGGACAAAAAACCACACACACACACACACACACACACAAAAACCCCACCCAACCAACCCCCCAAATAAATCAATTTCTATAAAAAGATTGTTACACCATGTGTATTTGTAGCATAAGGCATAAAAGAGCATGAGCATATAGCCCCACACAAGATACTGCTCTGCTGTTTGCAGGAAAAATTCAAGACTACTCTATTGGAAATACGATAGTTATAGAGAAAGAAGGGCTGCAGTGCTAGGTATTAGCTTAATTATTGTTTGTGTGTTTAATTATTTCCTTATTAGCCCCTACTGCGCACTCAGCATTTATGAGAGAATTAAGCGATTCATGGATACAATCTTTCACTTCCCATTAATGAAGAAAGACCACATTTCCTCAAAATTTAGTTAGTTTTCTGCACATCAACTCATATGGAACACGAAAGGTATCACATACAATTCTCCATTAGCAGAAACGGGAAAAGAAAATGACTATTTTGCTTTGGGACAGAAGAAACTGGAAGCACACCGTCTTTGTAGACACGTAAATAATCTGTTTATTTCACCTGCAAGAACACATTGGAAAGCACAACTAAATTATAGCTGGTATGCTGTGTGGATTTAATTGCAAATTGATCAGGGGTTTCCAAAAGGCTTGTTCAAGTCTTTATTCTTTTAAAGTGTTATTTTATTAAGTTCTGTTGTGGCAAAAGCAGATATGAAAGTGTCAGTCATAGCTTAGCTTTTTGCAAAGTCAGGTATGTTTCAAGGTGTTTAAAATGTGAATTCAGCACATTCCTATGGTTAATCTCATTACTGGGTAATGTTTTAGATAAACCTAAGGAAAGAGTGATAAAAAAAGGTTAAAATTAAAGTAGAAAAAGTAATTTCCAAACAAGGCTGTTTTGAGAAGGGAGCCAGGTAATTGCTATGGTTTCTTCTTAATTCTGTCTTGCATCCAAATTCCAGAGAGAGCAAGAACGGGATCACCACCCTTTCATAGTTTCAGTGCCAACCCTGCTCATTTGATCCCGATTAGCTTGTGCCCAGGACACACGCAAAAGGGGATATCTTACTTTCTACGATGGGCTGAAGGTGTGCAACAAATACTTTCCTGTGGGTTTTCTTTGATTGTTTGTGGGGGTTTTGTTTGTTTGTTTGTTTGTTTGATTTGTGGTGGGTTGACCTTGGCTGGACACCACGTTCCCACCAAGCTGCTCTGTCACTCCCCTCCTCAGCAGAACGGGGCACAGGGAGAATATAAGATGGGGAAAAAAACACTTGTGGGTCAAGATAAAGGCCGTTTAATGAAGCAATAGCAAAAAATGCATGTGCAAAGGAGGCAAAGGAAAACAAAAGATGTTATTCCCTACTTCCCATCAGCAGGTGACATTTGGCCACGTGCCAGGAGCAGGGCTTCAGCAGGCTTAGTGGTTGCTCTGGGAGGCAAATGTTGTAAATAACAAGTGCTCCCCCCCGCTTCGTCCTCCTCTCTGTTAGCTTTTATGTCTGAGCAGACATCGTATGGAATACCCCTTTGGTCAGCGTGGGTCAGCTGTCCCGGCTGTGTCCCCTCCCAAGATCCTGCCCACCCGCAGCGTACCGGTGGTGGTGGGAATGCTGGAGAGGCAGCCTTGGTGCTGGGCCGGCGCTGCTCAGCAGCAGCAACACACTGGTGTGTTCCCACCACCTTTCTGGCTACCAACACAAAGCTTGGGGCTGCTGTGGGGCTCAGCCAGACCCAGTACAGGGTGTTTGGTTTTTAATTCAGGAGTTTTGATTGGTTTTTATTTGGCTGAAAACTGAAGAAATGGAACATGCCAGTTTTCTGTTTTATCAAGAATATGAAACCATGTAGTTATCAGTTCAGCTTTTCATCAGCTTCCCCACCCACCCCCCACCCCCCCAGGAAGCTACTGATTTTAAAAGTGTGGAATCTTAAGATGGTGATAAATTCTGAACTGACCAAGCAAACTGAAGAAATACTTTAATTCTGTCTATCTGTTTTAATGTTCTTCTGGTCAGATGTTTCATAGTTTACCTGTAACCCCAGTTAGCCTTGAGTATCAGTTCCAATAATGCACCAGTGGAAGACTTCAGCAGGCACGAAACATGGTGACAGTGGCAAGTGAAAACTGAGCTGTGGAATTTGGAGTGGAGGAACAATGTGGGCTTCACAATGGTTATTGAGATGGTAAGAGGCATTAGAGCATGCTTCAGTAATTGAACCAGAAAAAGAGAAAGACAAAAGAAATGTCTTCCAGATGTCGGCGCTGCTGGAAGAGGAAAGCCAAGACGAAGAAATTTTCATGACTGGGAGGATGGGTGTAAACAGGGAGTTTTCAGTGCCAGGTTTGGTGTCTATAAGAAGGTGGCCAACCACTAGGCTGATGTGGCAAGCAGGTACTGTTTGAGGTGTGCAAGACTGACTAGAAGAGGACTGCTGCAATGTATAAAGGTACATTATTATTGACGCAGAACACTCACTGTGCTTTAAAAGAACTTGTGACTACTGTGCGGATTCCCTTTGTTCTGTGCTACCTCTCCAAAGCTGATGTATTTTGTTTTGAAAGTATACTTGCCTCATTTAACTGTTATCACCGAACTGGCATAGTGTGTGTCATGATGTGACATCAGTGACAGCACAGCCAAATTACAGGGAATTTGCTTTTCTTGTGACTTAAAGTATCATCTGCCTAGAGGTTCGCATGGTGAACTCATGGCTCTCTGTAGATTGTTTTCTGGCTCCCTGACCATAATTATCAGTGGCAGAAATTGTCAGTGACAATATAATAATTCTTGATTCTAAAGATTTTGTACAAGAAACTAAAATTACATACTGGAGTTTAGAAGTCAAAGAAAATATTTCCCCCCCCCCCAAAGTTACCAGTTTCTGTCACTGTCTATGCATGGTACTTTATAGAGACACCTTCTGGCACACTGACAAGAATGAAAAGGAACTTGGGACATGTCTAAAATTGTGAGTGTCCTCTGCTTATGAAGATGATTGTGAAGTCCAGTGTAATTTATTCCCACCATGCCTTAGCTTTTGGAAGACATATTGGCAGTACAAATCTGTGTTGAGGATTTTGAATTCATAATTTATAGAGTATTTGTGGGTACTGACTAATAGCAAACAGAAAGTCGCTTTTCTCGCAACTAATTAAAAGATACATCAGAGGGCTAGGAAGACAAGAAAGAAAACATAAGGAGAAAGCCCGGAGGTGAATCTGAATGCTCCTTTGCGAGCACTAGCATTTTGTTATGGTAAGTTTTATGGAAAGTCATCTACTATCAAGGTGGATGTTAGATTCCATGGTAATCAGTGACAAATTTTGAAGAGTTTGTACAGCGTTTTCTATTTTAAAACATACAACATTTTATATATAAAGGGAGTATGGCAAATGCTCAGTCCCTTTCCGATTTGGAATGTTGGACAAAACAAGCTTTTATTAACAAACACTGACTGATCAAGGTAAAACAATTTTGTGGAAATGTATTAGAGGTGTTGAACTTGTGGCTCAATGCAGTTTGCTTTCTTTCAGAAATCTGCATGGTTTTCGCAGGGTTTTCTGTAAGGCTAATAGTCATTTTTTGCCAATGGGACAGAAACCATTAACTAGAGAAAAATAATTCAAGTAACTCCAGTCATTCTAAAATGAAAAGATTTTAAGTTTATTGAAAATGTCAAAACGGTCCATTTCATATTTTAACTAGCAAAAGATCAAATTCCAAGTGTTAACTAATGTTGTGAATCAAAAAATCATAGGTCAGGCTTTTTATCTTTTTTTTTTTTTTATTTATAAGCAGAAAAGATACTCTCTGGCTTGTAAACGCCTCATCAATTTCCTAACATTGTTTCATGTGCTAATTTTTGTGGCATTTGGGCTGCTTACCTGTTCTCTGGTGACCTAGTTAGAATGATGATTTCAATTTGGTATATTGTGTTTGTAATTTCTCTATAGCTGGGATGTAATCACTCCTCAAACAAATCTCAAGTGACTTGAGGCAGAGCTGCATTTAGCTTGAATAAACATAGAATAAATCTGTATCTCTGATTTCATTCATTCATTTTGGTCATCCCGTTCACATTAATTCAGTATCAGTTTGTTATATTGAAATATTTCTTCATTTTTGAGTCAAAGGCTGCTCAGCTCATACATGATGGAATAAAAATAACGAAGTCTGAAGTGGACATGGGTAGGAATTCTATGCTTGTGTCCACCCCTGAAGTCCCTGGGGTTAGAAACCCACTTAACTTAGTTGAAGTAGTTTTCCTCTCCCTGTATATGTAGAGGACCAAAACTGTTCCTTCAGGCTCCCCCCAGATTAACACTAGGAAGGGGGCCTCCGACACTTCATGCCTGATTCAGCCTGATGCTTCACAGGACTTAGGGAGCTTTATTCAATCCTATAAAGAAAAGGCTTGTATTCCTAGTGCCCCATGCCCAGTTAACGGTGTTTACTTGTTGTGTAGTCATAGCCAAGTATTTCTTAATAATCATACTAGACTATAGTCAAGTACAGAAAACAACTGAACAATTCCAGGTAAATTTGGATTACTCTGTGCTTTATATTAATGATAGTGCATGATGGCATACACCTGTTAGTGCTGACTTGCATTGTTAGTTCTTTTTGGTACTGCGAAAATACTGTCCCATGTTGCATGTATTTGTTTTAAAAGCATTTTGAAGTACTAACTATACAATGATGTTCAATCTATACTAAGGCTTTTGTGTATAAGAGATTTGTTCTCACCAAATGAAAAAACAATTATGCTCTCAAAAGAGGATTTAGAGGGAGATGCAGTATTAGACAAGATTGGAAACAGCACATTTGGTAGTGAAGGATATTGAATTACACAAGTTGACTCCCTGAGTGTATTCCTGCATAATGATTTTGGCCATTACAATGAAATAGTATATTAAGAGAATTAAAAGGTTGTCAATAAGGTATTTAAGCCTCCGCTGCTGAACCTAGAATACTTATATTTTACCTTTTAATAGGGAATAAGCTATTTCACCTTATCAAACTGCAATAGGTTAGGAGTAAAACTGTTCCTTTGGTGTTGTACATCAGCCTTAGGGTGAAGGTGGGGTTAAATTCCTCTGCCTAATGCACATTTGTTCTCATCGTTAAGCTAATCTTGTAATTTCTCACAAGACTGGCAATCCTGGGAGAAATGAGCTAGTACTGAGGTTAAATTACCTCTCACCCTAAAGGAGGCAGAGGATATTCTTGGATGAATGGCTCAGCATGATACACATTATAGATAACTAAGGTGTTGCATAGTACAAGTCTTGGCTTTTGGCTATGGAAAGAGCATTAGTCCTGGTTCTAGTAGCATAACTGTCTGGAAAATAATTCAAGGCTTTTTGGAATAATTCAGTTTTACTGGAAGTCTTTGAAATAAGACCTGTCCCATTTTATATTGTCTTTTGAGTACTGATCTCAGAATTTTCAGTAATGGCTGGAGCCATTAATGCAGTGACTTTCTAGCTGAAGAATGTACAGTGTTGACTTTTTTGATGAAATGTGCAGTATACTGGAATTTAACTACTGGTTTTTGATTTATGCAACAGTAAGTGATAAAAATCCCTTTTTTCGACACAGCAATCGATCTAAAATTTTGAAAGTCCTCACAAGGATGCTTACAGATTTAAACACAAGAAAGTATATAATGTTTTCAGTAATTACTTTAAATTAAATTATTGAAACAAATGAATCTAAGAAAAGGTAGTTAAAACCCACAAATGTCTTTAAAACAGATTTTGCAGTCTGATTCTTAGTTATTGTTTCTTGAAAGCACTGATTCTTCTTTACAGAAACAGTCTAAATTGTAATAAAATATAGAGCCATATGAGGGCTTGAATAATAATCCTTGAATAATATCCTTGAATAATGTATTTAATGCCTTTTACACAACTACGTTTATCTCATAGTATATTATTTTTCATTGTTTTCACCCAGTCCATGCAAGAATAACAAGGCATTGCTAGCTCAGCAGAAAGTAGGGGTATTAAAATGTATGAGTGGTTATTAAAAGCCTTAAGAAAGGGAAGAATTTCATGGAAAAGTCTGGATTGAAAGAAGTAAGAGTACCTATTAAAATTATTAAGATAACACAAATGTGGCTCATAGTTCAGAAAGTCGAGTGTTTCTTGACAGTGCAATATCCCTTCATTTTCCAATAGTGCAGAATTAATGGGAGAAATTCACTTTACTCAGTGCTCTGTGATTTATCTGTGGAAAAAGTGGATGAATCCAGCAGAGTGTTTGGACATGTTTTGGTTGGAGATAGAAGACATAACAATTGAAATGGCAAGGAATTTAACAGAGAGGCAAGATGAATGGGATACTTAACCAGTGAAACTATAACTTTATAAAATGGGCTGTTGGCTAGTAAGAACGTCTTTCACAGTAATTGGCAATCACAGATATCAACAACTTTTGTGTGAATGTATGGAAGCATTAATTAAAAATAATGGTTTGAGGGATCAGGTAAACTAAGGAGATGGAATATATTGATGTTGATTTTTAATCTCTTGATTAGTTCTGAATCACTTTTGGAAAATCCTTAACTACAGTTATGTAATTAAGTTGATGGTATGATATACAGTTTTATGTTGATGTAAGACTTTGATACTTATTAAGAAGTTGTAGTAAAAGCAAATCCATTGTACAATGTAGTATTGAATTGAATTTTGGGGCGAGTAACAACCCATGTCAAAGTAAGAGTAATAAGGAACTGAATTTCTATTGAGAACCTTATAATAATAGTAGTAGTAGTACTGAAATGACGGCAAATTCAGTGAACAAGATAAACAGAAGACATTTATTTGTGACAGTGAACACTAAAGTGTCCCAGAAAAAAGACAGAATAATTTTTTTTAGGCAAGAAAAGAGTTTTCAGTATGAATTTTCAGCAATAGGGAGGAACTGGCTTTAATAGGAAAAAAATGGCCATTCAGTGTATGAGGAAAGAATGTAGTAGGCGGACAGCCAAACTGGGAGGAAGGGGAGACGGCAGAATGCTTTGCTGTCTGCTGTCCCGTGATGATCCCTCTATTCCCACTGAGGGTAGAAATGAGAAAAAATAAGGAGATGGGGACAGGAAGCACAGGGAAAGTAAAAATCCACAACAAATGCATGATTTCTTTCTTTTTTGTATTGAATTACTATGTCAGGCTTTTCTCCAGGATTTATTTTGTAATAATCTGCTTCATAATAGTAAATACTGCAAGAGTAGATGTCAGAGTAAGTTCTAGTGCAAATTACAAAATATCATTTGCATTTCTGAAATAGGATCATTAGCACGTGATTTTCCAATAGTATTCTGAGAGTGAAGTAGGCTGAGTTTGAGACTTCCAGTGTCTCTCTTTTTTGTTTTTGTTTTCTTTTCTTTTTTTTTTAATATTTGATTTTAATCAGTGTTCTTTCTTCCTGTGTAGGGAAAAGTCGGCTTCTGTGACATCTGTTATGGGAGTAAAACTATGAATTTCATCCATTACTTCCAACATCTGGGCTTTGTGTAGATGGATGAGTAGACATCTGAGTTAGATAAAGAATACATTTTACTGAGTTTCTTAATTCCTTTATCTGGGTGATTATAGCTATTAATAGCAATGGCTGAAGGGCAAATTTTTGGTAATATATGGGCAAAGATAAACAGTCATAGTAAGATGGTCTTAAAAGGTAATAATAGCAATGATCATAAATCTGGAAAAGTTAGGAAATTATTACCATCAACAAGAATACGTCTTATGGAGTTGTTGGCATCGTGGTTCTGTCTGTTGTTTGTACCGTTATGTACTGCTAATGTAAGGAATTAAAAGCTCCTTCAGTTGAGCGTCTGTCTGTTAGGTGCAGAAATTGGTAATGTGAATGAACTGCCCAAGTTCTACATGATCCAACTAATAATCAGTTTCATACTGCTCAATAAGGATCTTTACATACAGGTTGCTGGCTTTGTCGTGGCATCCAAACGCTTACTTTCTCCTCCAGTTTTTGATAATTTCAGTGATGTTTCTGGTTTCTTTCCTGCCATCTGCAGAAGCAGCACTAGCAGCGCAGGGAAGTGACAGGGAACCCCCATTACAATGTTAATCTCTTCAGACCAAGACAGACCATGAAAGTCTGAACTCTCCCACACTTGCTTTAGATCCACCACCCCTTGAACTGTGTGTTACGTTGATGGTGTGGGCAATCCAAGTAGCTGCCTTACCCTGAGAGAGCCAGCAGCCCCTTTTCAGAAGAGCCGTGTTTTCAGAACAGCTTCACTTACTCTGTGCAAATCTCTGTCTTGTTCTCTCTCAATTTTAAAAAAGATTCTTTCTGTCTGTCAGCTCCCTGCTACATGTAGATTGTGTGTCAGGGGGCTGACACACAAAAGGCCTCAATCTCTTAAGAAGCTGCCACCAGAACACCTAATAGACTGTCAGCTTGAATGTTTAAGTGAGACACAGCAAGGGAGGGAATAATGCTTTTAACAAAAGGGTGGTGGGTAGGCTAGAAAAAAACTCAGCTCCACTGACAAGGTAACTGGAAATGTAGTACTTGCAGTAGAAGAGAGATATTGATGAAGGCATCAGTAACGTGAAAAATGGTGCTCAGGTTTGGGCTACTAACAGGACATAGAGAAAGCACTTATGGCTGTAGAGAGAAGCAGATAAGGAATCGTTAGGATTAGAATTACATTAAGCAGATTGTCTCTTTGTAGAATGCAGTATTGTTTGAAACACGCAGCGGTATTTTAAAACTATGTCTGTGTATGTACAGATTTGTGCATGACTGAGCCCTGCAAATCAGCGTGTGTACATCTCCTAGGTGTTTTATGCCACTGCAGGTAGGTGCCTCTTCAAAACTATAGATGGCATTATGTGGGGTAGGGATTCAGAACTAAATTCTGTACATCAGCAGCATCTCAGATTACCTGGCTCATGAATGAAATAGGGAAGGTTAGAAATTGCAGGAAAAAAATTGTTCTACTTCTGTGCAAGTGATATATTTAAACATTGCCACTGTGAAAGCACATTTACTTTGGTACGTTTCTTTTTCAGTAAGGCCTGTTCCTGTAAAGCTGTGGAATTATAATTTGATCCTCATTTTTCACTTGACACGTGTGCCACTTCTTCCTGCCCTGGGTTTTTTTAAATGACTCTAACCATGATTAATTGACTCATGCTCTGTGCAAATACAGCTTCGCAAAGTGGTGGATTTCTTTTGGACAGTAGGTTTGACTGTTGCTCACTGGTACTAAGAGACTGGTTACATAAATTGCATGTTATCATTCCAGCTCTGCTAGCTGACAGACAGCAGTCAACAGTTAGAAGCAGTGGAAAAGTGTTTCTACTATTATTACAAAAGCACCGTTTAATAACAAATGAAAAACTGTGGAAGGAAAAGTATACCCTCCATGATCTATGGGTACAAACTTTTGTTAAAATGATTATAGTAAAGTGTGTGAAAAAGAACATATAGAGGTCAGAACTACTTGACTCTGTCATGATGTTGACTATGTGCCACAAATAAATCATATATTGCCTTTTCTATGTACTTACGTTACCTGTCTGATGTGGCATTAACACGGGGAGGGTGTTCAACTGCAGTCTCTCCCATGTGATCTCTGCATCTCCTCATACCGTAATTAGGGATCCAGCTCATTCATAGTGTGGGACAGTTAAAAAAAATTGTCCAAATTTCATTTTACAGGAATGATGCTCTATAGATAATTGTATAGAAAATGCATATTTAATCTGCATTTTAAATATAATATGTTAATACATAAAGTTTTTAACAGGTTGGCACTTCCAGAGTTGCAATCTTATGACAATCTTCTGGTATTTGTGGTGTATTTCAAAGCTTAGTGGGTTTGAAAAATCTGTGAGGGCTCCTTTTTTAAAAACTGCTTTGTGTAGTAATACTGAAAACTTATCTGAAGATGATTATTTCTTTGCTGTTTTTTTCATGTGCATGTCTGAAGGGGAGAGAACTCTAAAATAATTGATTCTTTAGTCATACTAAGGACTGATGAACATCTCATGTCTTGAAAATTCAGTTTGATGGTACCCAGTAGTTCCAAGATACGCCTTCTTGGCAAGCTGCAGACTTGTGTGAATTAGCTTTAGATTACTTTTATGATTTTTTTTGGTGAGATTTCTCTTATTTCTGTACATTACACTATGAATATAGTCATAAGTGGTCTTTACTTTTAAAGAGTAATTGTATGCACTTAATATTGTGATCCAAGATGATTTATAGTATGTATGAAATAATAGTAAGAGAAATATTGTAAGTTTCTAGTTTGCATGACAAATGTCATATAAAGTAAACATTAGTGTTGCTGTAATGTAGCATGATTTTTAAAATTATTATTTCTGTGTCTGATTTCTGTCTCATTATTGGGAAGTCTTTAAGATAACAGGAATTTCAACACACTAAAAAATCCTGTAGGATAACAACTGATACTTATTTCTACAGCCACTACCTCATTATCACAGCTTTTTCTGATTCCATCTTGAACCTGCTTGCCCATGGATAGTACGACTACCTTTAACTCAGTTTAAATGTGCTAGGTGCTGTCACAGTTGCTATGGCAGGCAGTGATCCTGGAGGCAGAAGGTATATAATCTCGGGCTTAATGCAAGATTAAAGAAGCATGGCAGCCATTAGTCAGAATTACTGTTAATATGCAAATGTAAGATGATCTATGGAAGGGAGAAGAGCCTACAGCATTTTTGTGTACTCTGAACTTTTAAGTGTTCTCTAGCATGATGTTAATACTCAAAGTAAATATATCCAAACATCATTTATTTTTCCAACTATCTGCTTTTCCATTCTGTGTTCAGAATAGGAATTGTTATAAATTCCAGTATTTAAGCTTCAGTGTACTAGAGGGAAAATTATATGTGATTAAAACATATATATTATATTTTTACTAGGAAAATGCAAGTCATCTTCTGTATCTGCACTGCTTCCATAATGCCAGACATCAGTGGTGACCAAGCTTACTTTGCAGTATCCTGTCATGCCACCATCTGACCCAAGTTAGGCTCCGTGACAGTAAAATAACTGCACTTGGTCTATTCTTGCACTGCTTGTTACCGGCAGCAGAGGGGTCTGCGTTGGCTCTGGAGAAAAATTTAGACTTCAGGAGTAGAAGTAGATGTATTTCCTCTGCTGGAGTAGTCCAATGCAGCATTGTCCAAGCAGCTACTGGACTGTAGGAAATGTGCTTTTCTTGTAGTCAGGGATTTGCTGTTGGGAGACCAGACAGAGAAGTCTGGATACAATTACGTTGCCCTGTTTACTGCTGTTTGCTGCTTACACAGTTTGGTTTTAGAGCTTAAAGACCAAAGTGGCACAATGGGAATGCAGACGGAAGCTGTGGTGGTTGTGTTGTCTTACAACGTAATGACTTAAACCTTTACTTACAAACATAACCTAAAACCCTGGCAGCGTTTCTTTCCTCTAACTTGGTTGCAGACAGAATTTCTGTACATATGCAATACACACCAGATCCTAAATATGTGTTTATCAAATGGAAAATCCAGCTCGTGCACTGTTCTGTGCTATATCCCTTTTTCTGGCCATCTAGGTCTGGAAAGAGATTTCTATGCTTGGAACAGTGGGCTCTGATCACAGAACATGAATCATGCACTTGAAAGGATTGTTTTCAGATGTGTTTACTACAAGAAGGCCATTTCAGAAAATCTTTGGCCGCAGGGGAAAGATTTCTAGGAAGTTAATTAGCATTCACATGCTACCTCGTGGAGTTGCTCTAAATTGCCAAGCTTGTTTGAGTGTCTTTTTATACTGCTATGGATTGATGTGTGCTGGAGTGTAAGAGCCACCCATGTTCTTGATAAATGGCATCGCTGGTCTGCAGAGCTTGCGGTAAGTCCGAGATGTAGGCTTTTGTCATGCATTCATTTTGGAAACTCTTACCAAAGACTCTTCTGCTTTCTTCAAGATGGAAAGAAGAGGTTTGCTTCTCTCGGAGACAGTAAAATACTTTTCCAGTGTTTGGAATTATTCCATGATGATTTTTGGTAGAAATTGGACTTTTTTTATTTTTTCCCCCCAAAAGAGGACATTATAAGTCAGTTATTGTCTCTTTCTTCCTCCCTAGCCCTGAGTGCTGGATCCGCTTATGCCTTTGGCTACCTGTTTTGCTGATAACTTGCCAGTTAACAGGTGGCAAGTCCCATGTTGCTGGATGTTATTAAATAAACAGTTTTCCAGATGGCTATAATATTACGTCTTTAAATAAAAGTACACAAGCTTAGTGTCAGCATCTTATTTATGGAATGCTTTTGGCTCCTGAACCACGTGTTGAAATTGTTGTAAGCCATTTGGTCACTGAGAAGTAATTGTGTATTACTGTAGACAACAAGCTGTTTGCATTAATTAGCAATCAAAGCATATTGCCAAATGGGGAATAACGTGTCTTTGACATCTCTGCAGATCCTGGTAACTGAAGCAGTGCAAACCCATGGATTCTCCTTTGCTGCATGTTTATAGTATGAACTTCCAGTCCATCTGCCCATATAGCCATCTGCAAAATCACTAGGGCAACAGCTGGTAGAAATAAAATCTAAGGTTGGAGAAACAGCATATGAAGGTACGAGGGAGTTGGTAAAAAGAGATTGTCTTTTGCAGTGAAAGTAGCTTTTTTGAGCATTTCATGCAGTTTCCAAAAAGGGAAAACTGTGAATATTGTGTTTTTCGCAAGCATGCTCTTTTCACCAGTTAAGGAAGAGATATAGTAAGTGTGATCGTAAGTAGCTTGAACCAGCTTTAGGGAAACACAATAGAGCATGATAGAAGGGCAAACCTTCTGAAGATAGCACAGTAAGCTGCCTTAGATGAGGCAATGTACAGACAATGGATGGTACTGATCACATGGAATTAACCTCAGAAAGGATTAAAATCTTGCCATTCTCTCTCTCCTGCTGTATTTTTGAAGGCATTGGAGTTAAAGCTGATGTCTCTGGACTTTGGATATAGAAGGTGCCCTTAGCTTGAACAGTTAGATGTGATATCCTTTTTTTTTTTTTTTTTTTTGTTAGAAATAGAGCATTAAAAGACTGGGAAAAACTTTGCAAGAGAAGATCAGGAACTTTGTTCCACATGAACAGAGAAGAGTGAAGATTAAAAAAAAAATCATCTAGAATTAACAGTACAAAGAATGCTATGTTTTTTTTCCCCATTTAACAACATAATTTTCCCCTTCTTTTGTAGCATAGGAATATTATGTGTTATCGAGTGCATTCTAAACAGTAGTTATATACAATAATGTGCTCGGAAAACCTTGAGATTCTCAGTCTTCTTGTGTAGAGCTGTTTTTCTTCCTCAACACAGTTTTTTAAAATGTTCTTATTAGTAAGGAAGTTTCATGTGAAGAATTAGGAGTAAAGAACCCAGAGCAGTCTGGACCTAGTGGCAAAAACATTCATATTGAGGGTGGGAGCTGTGTGTTTAAAAGTTTAGAACTCTGGAGCCTCACATGCCTCCTCGCTTGGTAGTCTCAGCTGCAATTTTTGGCCAGATGTCCCTGTTTGTCTTTTTTTTTTTTTTTGCCTGATGACGAGAGAAATCTTTGTTTGCAAAGTTTGTCAGGATTTGCATGTTTTTAGGAAAAATTAAATATTAACTACATACATTTGTCCTTTAAAATCGGATTAATTATATAAGCTGAAGGTGGCTTTAAGCATTATCTTCCTGAACCTATGCAAAATAACTGCACGTGTTGCTGGGAACTGCTGTGTTACTGCGGTGGACTGGAATGAATTTCCGTGTGTGTTTTGTAGTGCAACTGATAAAACCAGTTTGGACTCCAGTGCTTTGAAATAATGTGGCATTTTGAATTATTGAATGAATGGGAATTGAGGGCTAAAATAGTTTGGAGGCCTTTAAAATAGTTTGGGAGCTGTGTTTTGTTGCAGTGGCTACCAGAAGCCAGCCAGAACAGCAGTACACACATGAACCTGGGCGTGCATATTTGTACCTTGCTAGTAAACACAGTTATTTGAAATCCTGCTGTGCCTGTGTGGTTTCTGCCTTATTCTTTTGTGTTGTGTAGAGAGCAAAGACACAATGGGGGTGAGGAAGGAAAAATACATTCAAGTGTAGATCAGTGCTTTGCATTTTGAATTTTTTGAAGGAAAGCATGTATTGGGAAATGCATTTATTCATTTATGCTACGCTTAAGAATTGAAAATATTTGCTACTAAAATTGCCAGGTTCTCTGAGTTATTAAGCACAGTATAATGAACCCTTTGCAGAAAATAACTAGAATGTGATCTATGTCTGCAGGGGAAGCAAAGGAGCAAAACACATTAAAAAATAAATTAATGTAATGCAAAATAACCTTAGTTCCACTGCACAGAAATTTATAATTGCACTGATCTTGTTAAGCTGCTCTTCCAGAAGATGCTGCACATTCTATGCAGTAGTATGGTGATGAGTGTCATTCAAAATTAGGATCTTTCATATTCAGAGTGTTTTCACATGCATTTAATGTGTGCAGGTAGGGGCATTTCAATGAAGCAAGCTGTCTTCTAGACAGGAACTCTTAACAAACAATTCTCACCAGGGTTTGGGGGGGCGTGCTTTTGCAGTGTTTCTGAATTTGGGCTTTTTTGGGGGGGTGTTTGCCTTTCTTTTTTTTTTTTTTTTTTTCTTTTTTTTTCTTTTTTCTTCTTTTCTCTAAGATGTATTGCTTTTCTGTTTACTTTCAAAGGGCAGTGCACTGACATGATCTTTTAGGATCTTACTCATGCCTCCAGGGTTACATTGGAGGCCAGGACTGCATTCTCAGCTCTTAGTGGCTTGCAAGGGAGGGATATGACTGAACTGATTCTGGAATAACTGAACAAATTGCTGTGACAGGACAAGCAAAGCTAGAGCATCTTTACCAAAAAATACAAACTCAGCATAACTGGCCAATGAATAAATAACAAAAGTTCTCTTTTTCTCTGCTGTCTTTCAAGATAGCATCTTTTGTAGAATGTTTTTCGCAACTTCAGAGAATTCACAGACCTTAGCCACATGTGACTTCAGGTACCGATTCGAGACTTGTTACTCTTTCTTAGACAGCTCCTGGGGGAAACTGGTGTCCCGGGTCTGTGTACTCCTGAAGGAAAATGCGACTGTGGGCAGAGAAACAGTGTATGATAATGAAGGACATTTAATAGGGGATCGTTTAAAGGGGATTTCTGCCAATAATGCATACATCTGAAAGAAGGTTCAGGCAGCTTTCTTGCCTGTTCAGGACAGTGTACAAAGCCATGTATGCGCCTGTGAAATTTGACCGAAACATGAAGATGTGCATTAGAGGTAACAGAGTACCTCATCACCACAGTGGCTGCAAAATGCTAGTAGGAGCTGACAAGAATGGAAGGCACAAAGAGGGGAGACTGGAGGGGAAGGGTGGGCAACTTGGAGCTCAGTGCTGGCTGGGGCCCTTGTGTTTTGAGGAACTGGCGTGTTCGTAGGCTGTCCTTGTATGTGAAGGACATAGATGCACGAAGACATTTGTTTAGATGCATAGGTAGTCTAAGCAAACTAGCAGTCCTGCCATGATGTTACAGACATCTGTTCATAAGGATAGGTTGAATTAAGAATGCCGTGGTGCCTGGAAAATAGTACCTTACTCTAGGGCTTCAAAAGAAGATGGATTTGGGGACTGACTTTGTTGTGTGAAAAATGTTTGCCTTTTGTTATTTGGGAGAATGCATTGGACATTTTCAGAGTGACTTTATTTGCACCACTTTGTTTGTTTGTTTGTTTTTTTGTTGAAACAATTACCTAAACTAAAAGGAAAGGAAAAAAAGTGAAATAAATGAGTTTTAAAGTGCTCCCAAAGTAGGTAAACTGAACTTTTAATTTTGGTCAACACAAAAACTGTAGGCTTTTATTCGCTAAATTTGTGATTGTGCTCTTTTCTCTAAAGACATGTTTATTTGCATGGAGGCTGTATTGTAAAGGGGAAAGGTGTGCCAAAGAATGAAGTTGAACAAGGTGCTTTCAGCTTGCCTGGCTTTGATTACTTGTCAGGAGCACGTGTTGCTCTGTTACTGAACCTGTTAATTTCATTGTTATGCTTTTCTGCTTTTCCTCAAAAAACTCCATCAGATATATTCAAATGCCTTCTTGGATGAAAAGCCACAGAACTAGACAGGAGAGTCCCTGCTAACTCTTGCACTGTGGAGCGGGTGCAATTTTGCTTTTGAATCTGGTATGATGTTTGAATCTTGTATCAATGTAGTATTTTGATCTTACACTAATCTTCTTGGCATTGTTCCTCGGACATGCAGATTTTAGCCTTGAACAATTCATTCAGTAGTTGAGATATTTCATAAAACCATTACCTGCACACTTTTGTTCCCCTTCAGTTTTCTTTCCTTGTCACACTTCATTGCGATGAAAACAATTTATTTGCTGCTCTTGCTAGGCTACGTTGGTCTGGCAGTGAAAATAAGATGTCATTTTCTGTGTCTCATTTGATCATCAACATAGACAGCCATCAACAAAATATTTACATTTTTCAGTGATGATTATGGATGAGGATGCATAAATCAAGGATGCTTTACATTTTATAAGCTAAATTGACAAAGAATTGAATCAGATGTTTTGTTAGGAGTAGAAAATACAAAAATGACTCTGTGAAGTCTAAGGATGGCAATAAACATTGGCAACAGTCAAAATCAAGGCTTTGTCTCCTTTTATTAGTTTATTTTCACTCCTTTTCAGTTAATTCTTGCCAGTATCTCCCATTGATGTTAGGCATAAAAGAAGGTAAAGTGTATCAGTTAACTTTATATCTAGACCAACAAAAATTCTCCATGGTCCAGTAATTTTCCAAAAATTACTTAAATGAATTGTTAAAACAGTGGTAGTCTGCACCACTTGAGCGCTCATATGTGTTTGGCTTGGTTCTATCTTTTTTCTTACAATCTAAATGTCTGGGTTGCACGTATTACCAAAGACTTGCTGACAGGCAAAGTTAAAGCTGCTTTTAGTTTTCCAACATTTTTAAAGAACAGTTTAGCCAATTTATATATTAGCTAAAGTTTGGTATATCTCTGGAATTTCCAGTAGGTTAGGTCGTGTTCTTAATTCTTTTATTTGTGTTCTTCTTCCCTCCTAACTACTTTGAAAACTTTGATTTAAGACCAAATGTCTTTTTAGATGTATACCAGACATTGAGTTACTAGATAATTATGAGAGCTTTGGTGATTGCAATGGTATCTGCTACCTTTAAACACTTATATATGCTTTTATAACGATTGCATGGGTTCTCACAGGTGTTCTAGTAGTGTCCCTAAAACCTTGGGCTCCTTTTTTAATAATCTATAAAGGCATAAATGTAGAATGGTCAAAAAGTACATAATAAACCGAAATACCAAGTAGATTAGTCTTAAAAACTCTTTAAGGATTATTCAGCCACTGTCTCCCATTCAGCGATCCTCTATGCATAGAAACAAACTAGCTGCCTCTCATAAGTCAGCTTGATTTTTCATTTTGGTGATGGAAGTGCTTTCCCGCAGTAGAAAAGTGAAGTTTTCAAGCGCAGATGTTTGTGTAGTTGTGATACGGTACAATAAACACAGCCAGGATAGAGTGACCATCTCTTTGTCACACTAATCTGTTGGTCTTGTTGGAGGTATAGAAGTAACTAATTCTTTTTACACATTAGAAGTGCCGGTTTTGCAAATTTTACTTCTGTTGGATTTTTTTAAGCTGTATTTTGATGCCCGAGTTGACAGTCTTGTGCGAAGAGATGGCTAAAACATAACAGCAGCTGCTTGCTCCTGCTGCTGGGAAAGCCCATTTAATGTAGTTGTGCTAGTGCTGAATCCGTGAGCGATATGTGATGATGCAAGATAGGTCTTACTCCAGTGTGACTTGCTCTGGTAATTCTACTCAAGTGCTCTGTCAACTTTACTTCACATACTTATGCAGTAGGCTGAGACTTGTGTGGCTGTGGAACAGCTTCATGGATGCAGATGTTCCACCTGCATAAACGGGTCCCACCTCTATTTCCTTAAATCGTTTCAGTGTTTCTCAGGAAAGGACACGGGCTGTATGCTCCCAAATGGTCTAAAACTTATGTTTTAAGTCAGTATTGTTCTAACACCTCTTCTGAACAGAGACACTTGTCTACACTGGAAACTTAAAATGCAAGTACATGGGGTCTAGATCTGGAATTTCCTGGATTCAAATAAATGGCAACACCGATTGAGCAGAAAACTGCACGTTTCTGAGGGTGACGTGCTTGTATACTGCATGAGATGAAGTATTGGACCTTTTTTCAGGCTGGTGACCTTTTTCACGGGGGGTGTGTGTGTATGTGTGTAAAACCTGACATTTTCTCCCTGATCACCTTTCACAACAATGAAGAAACCCCCTATTTAATCAGATAAGGAGTAATGCTTTTTTTTTGGTTTTGAAACATTCTACATTTGATTGCACACAATAACTTTGAAAAAATGCTACAGTGCCAGAATGCCAGGATTTATCTGAAATTTTGTAGAATTTGTTTCAACGTGCTTTTTAAAATAAGATTGTATAAAAGTGCCACTATGTTTAGGTAGGAGCGAGATACTTCTTGCTACTTCTAGTTGTATCTGGTAATTATTGTCAGAGGAATAAAAAATGCCTCCGGTGTTTTTTGGTCAGAGCTACGTCTTCCACTATGCTGCCTTAATGCTTCCTTTTCTTCAGTCAGAAATGTCAGAATTTTTTCATGTGTTTAGCATGGAAACACTATGCACAGTATCAGTATGCCCAACGTGCGTCAGTTTTATAAAGTGTATCATTCATGAGTCACATTGAAAACCAAACTGTTGAAGGGTATAAACACAGAGAGAGCTAATATTCTTTAAGCAAAGATAAAATTATTTTGATATAAGACAGCTTCTGGCAGGCTACCTTCTGTCCTTCCTGCAGTAAAATAATGGCTTGTGTCACTTGTTTTTAATTTCAAACTGGCATGCTGGATGTATTTATTTCAAAGATGAAGGAAAAGTAAGACAAAAAGAGATTGTTACTTTCCCCAGATCAGTTTGATTTCTGTCATTACAAAACAATACCTTTACAGAAGATGCCTTTGAAAATCAACCAGCGCTATGACAGATAAGTTATAGTTGGTCTGATTATTCATGCAGATATCAGCATGTTATTCCAAGAGGGCTTTATTTCATATTGTTAAAGCAATTCTGTAAAAGAAACAGTAATTTTTTTGATGAGCATGGGGGAGAAAATTTCTTCAATACCAATCCAATTTATTTGGACCTTCTGATTGGTGTGTTCAGCTCGATCTCTAAGCACAATATTAATTATTCATTAAGGTACTTGAAGGGAGAATATTTGCATAGCCATACTGTCAAAATTGATGAGGTTTTGTGTATGCACCATAGGAATAGCTTTCAACCTAGTGCTAAAACTAGAGATGATACTAATAAAATTGTTAAAAAAAATAATCCAAAAAGCCAACAATAATTTGAACTTTCTCCTAACCATAGAACATTTATTTTTATAGGACCCACATGTCCTATTGAGAGATCATGAAAATATTCTTCCTACAGCTGGTCGTGTGGGTATAGAATAAAAAAAAATAATCCTCAAGAACATTTGTGTAATAAAAGGCTATAATGGGGATAATAGATAGTAAAAAGGAAGAAGGAGGTTTTGTATGACTGGGAGGAAAGAGTAAGCCTGGTGTTTAATATACTTATATCCACTTGGAAACACACAGACTGGTTTTACGGCAAATTGTAGTGTTCTGTCAATATATGCATGGGTGGGCAGAGGGTCATCCAGCTACTAAAATATTGGGATACTTCTCTTTATGTATACATGTTAAGGTGCAGTTACTTCTAAAAAGGTAAATTAAAAAAAATTAAATGTTTTAAAAATGATAAAAATATTTTAAAATATCTTGGTGATCGGGAAAGCTGCAAAGTGGCTACACTGTGACTTGGCTGCAGTTCCCACAGCTTTTTTTCGGGTGAGGGGAACAGGCTGGAACATGCTTGAGGTTTTACTCTTATCTTACTCCTTCCTCCCAGATCTTGAGCTGTGCAGGGGGAAGCTTTTACTTCACACCACACAGAAACAGAAGGGAGTAACTTCAGGAACCGTTGCCCAAGTCTCACATACTTTCATTAATTTTCTCAGTGTCCAGCCACAGCAGCAATGCGCAGTTACTGACCGGTTCATCCTGTCTAATATGGCATCCTTGGTGGCAGAGAAGGAAAGAATGCTCCATGTTCTTGAGCTCAGGGGAAGAGTGTCGCAAGTTTTGGTAAACATCGAACTAGCCAGTGGTTTGCCAATAAGCAGGCTTAGTAGCCCCTGAAGTAGATAGCTAAAACTGATGCAAGAGGTAAATTCTTACTCGCAAGGACATAATGATTGTAGGATTGTCCTGCAGAAGGTGCTAAGGCACATGTAGGAAAAAACTGTTACCTGGCTAACTACTCCCCAAATTATTCCTTCTGCTAAAGCAATGTGAGGTTTTGTTTGCTGAAGTTCTGCCTTTGCAGTTACTCTAGAAGGGTTGTGCCGCATGTGCCTTCCTGGGACCTGACGGGAAAGAGTGTTCTGGTCTGTGATCTCAGAAATATCCCGCAGTCAAAGGGAGCATCGTAATGGAGGTGTGCCCCTTCTGTGGCTTGCTTCTGCATAAAGCTTTACCTTGCAGAGACCCTTTTTCCATATCGATGTGAGTAGAAGTGGAGGTGATGCGTGCATGACATGTCTGAGCCCCAAAGGTTATATAGCTTTCGTTGTTCAGAATTAAAACACTGGAAATGTCAACAGTGGATCAAGAACAGCATAGACCCTTTGTGATTTATTACATATCTACAGCAACTGATATCTGCAGTTTTATTGAAAATCTCAAGGTATTGTGCTTTTATTTAAAACTGAAGGTCTGAACTATAAAGTCACGTGAATACGTGACTTTCTTATTTTTAAACAAGCTGAACTTCAGGCCTTTGTGATAAACTTCAGCCGTGATTATTAAAAGCAGAAGGCAGATTGTTTTAAAGCTTAGGATTTTTAAGGCAATGCAGGGAGGTGCAGATGGCTGTATTGCGCTGCATACTTGGGGAAAGACTCTTTTACCTGCTTCTGCATGAGTTTATATGCACCTCCATGAAGTGTAAACTTTTTTTACAGAAAAGACAAAGTTATACCAGAAGTCTTTTACTAAATATTAGAGATTAAAAAATAAGAAATATTTGCACAAGAACTTCAGTGTTTGTTCACTATGAATTTACTTTTAATTCTGTTTTTAATCTTCAACAACTTTTGAAAAAATAGTGCATTTTCAACATGAAACCAGTTTGAAAACTAGAATATAGTACCATGACAATCTCAGGTCGGTTTTAGTACAGTTCTACTGAACATTAAAATGTGTGATTGCTCCAGAAAACTCATTTTAGTGGAGATATATGGAGAAACCATTATAATATAAGTGGAAATGTTGCCAAATCAATTACACTTTCATTATAAAAATGAGCTAAATTAAACAGAAAATAATATGCTTAGGTAATATTGTAGTTTAGAAGCAAATCCAGAAGTTAAAGTAATTCCTA
Organism: Falco naumanni; assembly: GCF_017639655.2. NCBI lineage: Eukaryota > Metazoa > Chordata > Aves > Falconiformes > Falconidae > Falco > Falco naumanni. Next base: position 16,093,975 of record NC_054060.1, on the reverse strand, counting down.
GTTGAGTGCCATAGCGTTTTTAAACTCAGCTTTGTCATGTCTCAGGAATTACAAAGCAATTATATTTCATGATGCAAGGTTTGGAAATTTCTTCATATGCCAAGATATGAAAAGATCAGAGGCCAGATACAGCAACATGTCAATTTTCATTTCAAGTGTTCTTGCTTTTGTATGTTAGTCTGAAGTTTTCAGTCTCATGGTAAGAATTTGGATGTTCAATTTGCATTGTAACTAAGGGCAATACAGCATCCCAATCCCTTGAGAGAGTCTTTGAAAAGATGATAATCTTATCTAAAATCTCATTTACTTTGTTTTTACCTTTAACAGTTCTATACATAACCTGAGTATTATTAAAATGCCCTTTAAAGTGAGCCTGACAATACTGGGATTCCATTTCGCAGCAAGGGCTGAATATAATTGAAGACATTAGGGGGGAGAGAGACTGACTGTAATGAATGTTAGAAAAGGCATACATACAAGTCCTGTGCTAGAATCGGAAGGCACCTGGCAATGGAATTGGGAAAATGCAGTGCTACATTATAAGAGAATATGAATTTCATCAGTATTCGTAACATATGCTGATATTCTATCAGTGAAACGCTGCTGTAAGCATCAGCCCATTTGCATGCAGAGCAATGCTCTCTTAAATAGGAAAATAAATGAGGAGTTAGTCCTGATATGGGAAATGTTTCAGACTATTTCTTTATATTCAAAATTCAGCAGCCTTGGTATGATGGCTGATTTCCAAATTTTTAAAGAAATAACCAACAGATGAAATAAGTAACCACAAATGAAATAAAAAGAAGTTTTGATAATCGTTTGGGATTTCATCTGAATGCCGTGTTAGACCTCAAAGCCGTTACACTGCATGTCCTCTTTGTCTTTTTCCTTTTCCCTTCTCTCGACATAAGGTCTTCAGAAAACGTGCCCCAAGAGATCCTGCAAAGAACCAAAAAAAACCCAAAACATTTTGGATTGCCTCTGCTTGGTTTGGACAACTTAAGCTGAATTTAGCTCTCCGATCCACGTTGATTAAAATGTACAAACCAGCTGTATTTCTGCTGCTTGTGCAGATCCTACTGGCTACGTCTCTGTGCTTCTCTGAAAAGAAACAATTTTCTTATACATTTCTTCATCCTTTACGTGTTTTTCTGTGGATTTTTTTTCTTTTTGTGGCTAAAATTTACAGATATCTTGGACTGTGTGCAGGTATATTAGGGTAGAGTCATCCTTAGCTTTTACTCAATCAACATGTCAAGATTAACTACTTGTGGTTTAAGGCTGTGCTAATTAGGCAATGGTTGCTAACACCTTCTAATAGTGTACTTCAGAATTCAACACGAGCTTAGCCTGCATGGTTGATTTCACCTATTGAAAGAGCTACAGCTGCTACAATTCAAATTGAATCTGACATCAAAAGTCATCCAGATGCTCGTTAGGTAATAGAAAAGTGTGAACCAAGTTTACAAGTGAGCAAAAGGTATCTGCTTACATACAGATGTAACAGACGTAGCCTTTAGCTTTAATGAAATGGTGTCTTGGGACAAAATCCACCACAAGTATCTAAAGATATGTGTCTGTAGTAGCAGTGAGCAGCAATTTCACCGTTCCCTTCTGACTGTGTGATAGAAACATTCATAAACCTGGTAAAATTTAACAGAGAAAAGGAGTCAGTACACTTTTGCATGTTGTTCATCCCGCTTAGTAGAGTGCAACTAAAGCGTAGTAGATGAACCAAGGACATGAATCCTTTATCAAAATATTTTGTTGGAAATAATTCAAATTCTTTTTGAGATAGTCTCTCTTTGCTTTAGTATGCTTTTTACTGAGTAAGATTAAGCAGGTAAGAAATATTTTTAACCGATGAAGTTAATGATGGAATTAAAGAGTTTTGAACTCTGTTACCAACCTAGGCAAAATTAATATGACTTGACATGAGATCATTTGGCTACATCTGTATAATTCTATACTGTACGTCCAAAGCCTATGCTCAAAACTGTAACCTCAGAAGTGGAAACTTCCACATTCACGGAAATAACCTGAATGTTGGAACATCCCCATGTTTTATAGTTGTGGTTCGGTGAAGTATCAGTGTCCAGAAGGTAAACATCCTGGATGAAGAGCTTCAATACTACTATTGCTTAAATTTGTAATTGATTTTATTGCTGTCAAATGTCAATATGAACCCTAGCCCAAGGTATGCTTGCTTCAAACCTAAATTCTGATTTAAATCTAACTTTCTTTGGATCTGTACTGCCTCTCTGAGTGATCTGATGTAAATGCCGAATGGCTCAAATGTTTAATGTTTAAAAGTACTTTGATTTGAGAAAAAAAACATGTGAAACTTTAGGAGGAAATACCTGCACTGTGTAGATTTCCTCTTTAAAACAATATGATTTTCATTTATATAAAAGTGGAAAAAAATATGTCTGGGTAGCCTGTACTTTGCAATTTCCACTAAGGATATAGTAGTCATTATAATTAACAAATATTTAGTTACCAAAGATGGAGGAGTCAATCTCTGCAAATAGTACAGCGTATTTTCAGATAAGTGCTTGGGACTTGCTGGGAAAAAGTGAAAGGTTAAAGCACTCTAGTCTGCAGCTAGAACAGTCTGTGTTTCCTTACAGATGACCTACACTTTCAAAACTACCCTATTTTTCCTTTCTCTTGGCAGGAGCTGAAGAAAACCACCCATTAGTTAAGTATTCAGGAGAGCTTGGTTTTGATCTTTTAAATTAGTTTCTTCATCAGAAAAATCTGACTGAGGTGCATATTTAACCATGTTCCCCTAATAACTCTGCATAGTGGTGCTGGTACGATGGTCTCTGTTGATGCCTGAACCTGTCTTGATGTTGTTTCCCAAGCCAGCATTGCTTTGGGACTTTCAGATAACATTTCCGTGGCCAATTGACCTAGTGCCATGATGACGTATCAAGTTAAACAGGTTAATTGTTTTCTGCATTTATTGTTATTGCTTTACAACAAGTACTTATCAGTATTTGAACAGAAGGAACTTGAAAGTCACTAATGCAGCTAGAGGTCAAAATGTGGGTGGGGAGGAGAGGATCTTCAGGAGGGTTCTCTTGTCTTTACTACTGACTAGTACTTCCAAATAGAATTTATCTAAAAGTTACCTCTTAATTAATGCTACTGACTTGAAGACTGTCTATTCTGTTTTGTAGACATGCAGCAGGATGGTGTTTCAGGGGGCTATGTTACTGGCTCTCTGCCATTTTTAAGCCAGCCAGCATCAGCGCTTCCATTATCTGCTCTTCTCTCCATGCCCCCTTTGCAAGTGTGCCATAGGTAATTTCGTAGCCTTTCTCTGTCAGGATCATTGTAACCCTCACAAGATTAGGGTTGTGTACTTTCATATATTATAGGACTCTCAGATTGTATAGATCTCTCAAGCTACTAATGCTGACATAGGTTGATTTTGTAGCTGCCATGGGAGGTTATTTCGTATTTTTAAATCCATTTTATTCCAGCAAGATGGCCGTGATTATGATCTTACTGAGCTGCTGTAAATTAGATAGAAGGCATTATGGAGAAACAGATAGAAGTTAGGAACAGTTTTACAAGTAACAATATCAGTTTACTGTTGAAATAGTAAAACCCAAATGGGAATCATGCATGTCATGTATTTTGCAATACATATATATTCTCTCTTAAAATTAGATACAAGTTGAAATTGATGAATAATTTTTTAAAAAAATCTTTTATATATGCAAGTAGCTCATTGGCATTTAGTTTATTGTAATTTATCACTAAAATTCTCCTTGTAAAATATTTTGTGGTTTACCTCTTCCAGCCTTTTCTGTTGAAGCTGATTGATGTTCTATGAGTAATGATCTCTGGACTCAGTTCTTTACTCACCTGTGGCACAGCTGAACTCCCTAGAAGTCTGTATTTCTCTCTGTGGTCCAAGAAAATATCTTACTAACCTCATCATTTGAGAGTTGGGAGATCTGGGTTTGGTTTCTGTCTCCAGCATCAAAAGAAAGAGACTTTTATTCTGTGGGTTTTGGAAATATGGAAAAACAGAAAGTGGGTCAAAAAAGACCTGCCTGCCTAAGGGATTTGGACCTACAGGGGAGCTGGATGGTGGGCAGCCTAACCTATGGGTACTGTTCTCATCCTTGGCTGGGAGAAACAATAAACAGGTTAGCAGAGAACAGCCTCAGGCGCTCTGTGCTTGTTCAGTACCTGAAATTTAAAGATCTTTATTAGCAGAAACCGAAGTGAGGTAAGTGTGTCTCCAGGGTCTAACAAGGTTGTCAAGGGACTAAGTTCTGCTTTTGCACTGTAGGTGATGGTGCAGAATGTCTCCCCTGTGATGTAATGTGATTAGCTGGCAGTGGAAAAATTTTCTAGGTTTATAGTGCTTTGTCAGGATTTGGTGGGCATGATACCTTCTGGGTTCTTTTTCCTGCAACGTGTCTAATGCTTCACATCTGAGCGTGGTATCTGAAAATGGTGCCAGGAGACATTTTATTTCCAGATTCTGTGTTAACATTTCTGGAAATATATTCTGCCAAAGGCAGTAATTAACATACTTGGGCAATCTACTGCACACATCAGCGAGCTGAAATAGTTTGCTGTATTCATTTCTGTGATTTAATGGGTCTGCCCAAACCCCCTGGAGGATGGTTAAAATAGCTGCCTTTTGATTCAGGCTCTCAGTACTCCTCCTCAGCTGACTGTCTTTGTATATCAATAGTGCTTCCTCCTGGATGAATTTAATCAGAGGTAGACGAAAGACACGTACACAAACAAGTAACCCTGGGAGAAGCCAAGGTGTGACTGTATGTGATAACACGTCAGCTGATTTGCAATGAATTACCCTTTCCAGACATAAAGAAGCTGTCTGGGGAGTAAGCCTGCCCTCTTTCTTTTTCTTTTTTTTTGGTAGTGTGAGAGCTTATTCACAGGTACTAAGTAGTAGAAGTACATCCATTCTTAGCTTAATCTGGAATTTAGTGTCCATATGTTTGCACCAACAAGTGTATATTGATACTGATAGTCTGAAAACCGCCCAGACAAAAGAAGTCATGTTGTATTTATAAACACAACCATTTATAGAAAGTGTTTTCTCTCTCATGCAGAATACATTCCTGCATTGGAAAATCTGAGAAAAGTATATGGGATCTGAACTGGATAGAGGAAACCTGAACACAAACCTCTAACCATGGAGCAAAATAAAGTGTAACGATGCCCCTAGCCTTTTTCTGTTCCAAGGAAAAAAGTTTTATCTTCATTTCTGGGTACTTGACTCTGTAGCTTTACTAATGTCCTTTCTTTTGTATAATTTAGTATATTCTTGCCTAAAAAAATGTTATGATAGAGTCTTTGATTGTCTATGTATTACAGTTAAAAATGTGGGGGCACAATGTCATATTTTTACACTAACCACTTGCCTTAAAGCTTCCCTCTCTGATCCTGCATTAGTCAATTTAAGGCTGTGTTGCCAATGAGACGGGAAATCCTGTCCTGTGCTCTCCACCATCTATCTCTGGCTGCAGGTTCCTGTATACTTCCCTTGCACCAGCATTAGTATTTGTATGGCTGCTCAGTATGTCAATTCAGCACTCTGACAGATGGGTTTTTCTTATTTGACATTTAGATTGACTGCAGTCAGCTCTGGCGCCACATCCTAAATGGTCTATATTTAAGTAAGAGTTAAAATTTGTCTTCAGCCCATCTACAGGAATCTGCAGTTGCTCACGCCTCATTCTTAATCTGAGAGGCAAGGAGAAACCTCCAGGTACAAGGTATAAGCCTCAGTCAGCGACCTCCCTCTCCCTCCATGGGGGGAGGTTTTAAAGAAATGCCTGGAGGAAAGCAACCAGAAGGAGATGTAGAAATCCAACCTGGGTAGGACAGGCAGACAGTTTTTAAAAGGGCAGCCTGGTTCCCAACTCACAGGTGAGGAATCTACCTCTGAGTGTTCACAATTGAGATCAGCGACCAAATCGTGCTGTTGGTTCCTCAAGATGGTTTGTACAGGTGAAGTGCTGTGATAGCTGGGCCCAGGCTCCTAGCTGGAAGGTGTGGGAAGCAACTCTGCTCCGGAACGATGTCTGTGCCTGGCTAGCTGCGGGGAGGGTTCATCAAGATTTGGGAAGCAGGCAGACTTCATGAGCAGGAAGACCCCTGTAGTGCATTAACCTGTGACAGATTCAGGTACTCATTCTAAAAGAAGGAAGAAGGGCTACCTTCCTTGCACTTTGCCGTGAAATCCTTCTCCCTTAAATGCAAAACAACCTCAGGTGCCGTTTGAGCTTGTACAAACCTGGTGTGACTGTGCTGAAACAGCATTCCGAACACATTAGCAGCAATAAATATATCTGACAGTATACAAGCCCTGAACTGCACTGACAGTTGAATTTGTATCTCAGGTATACTTTGCTGAGCTCTTCAGTGACGCATCCTTACTCACAAGAGGTTCCACTGCCTCGCAAGCCTGTGGTGCATCAGCTGAGGTCATGGCCGCATTGGTCTGTAAGTCAGCTATCCTGAACTTGCCCAAATGATGCCAGTATGAACGAGGGCGTGGCTTCCATTTGGGAGCGATGACTTCGTATTCTCCCTTCCAGTTTGGTCAGTATGAAAAAATTTTCACTCTCATAGGAAAACCGTGCTTAATAAATTTTCACAATTAATGAAAAATGAAATTGTATCTTCTATTTCAAGACAATTCAGAAGAGAGTTTGAGCACACTTTCAGGAGATAGGGAAGATTCCTCAAGTATGTGGGAGTGATTTAGGTGAGCCCATTCCACACTCTGTTCTTTTAGCAATGGTGAAAAGGTCTTGAAAAGCTACTATATTGAGAATTGACGGAGGAATAAAAGTAAGTCTAACTTCCTGGGGAGACCATCATGGAAAGCATACCCCATCAATTATCTGAGTGCTGATTAATTAATGATTATCACAGTTGTCACTTCTGCCTCTGAACTGTGTTCCCTTGGAAAAATGAGAGAGTAAAGGACAACCTTCAGACTTTAAAGCTAAGATGTCATAGGCTTTTTGAGCAGAAAAGTTTGATATGTGCCTTGGCATCCAGTCTTCTAGGAAACCAACCATCAGTGCTGTAAAATCCTTATTACCAGCAAAACACTGGAGAAAGTCCTCTGAATTACCTCCATCTCCACAAGATGCTACCATGATACCAGCTCCTTTTCAGCTGAACTACAGGACAGAAGATATGAAGCTGGAAGATGAAGTACTTACATCTAGTTGTTCTTAGGAAAAGACAAATTAGCTACATAGATACTTTACTACCTATCTCTGCAGCATTTGATATAGACAGCCATGGATTCCTGCTATCCTATCTCAGATGTGTGACAAGAAAATGTCTTTTTCATTGTGTTGAATATGAGTCCTTGCAATAGACACATTTATTGTCAGGATATCTTAATACTTAGTCTCTGATCATTTTTTTTTTTTCTTTTCCCATCCAGTAGGGTTCTATTCTTGCTTGTCTACAGAGAAAAGATTAAACATTTTTTATGAAGTTTAACCTTCCTTCGTAGGATGCTCTGACTTCCAGAATAATACATTATTCTCATGTGTGCTGCAGATTGACTAATGGATGTGAGTAAAATGAGTAAGAGAAGATAGAGAAGTATCCCTTTGTCCTGCAGCTGGAACTATAGCCTTTCATTGCCTTGGAAGTCTCCCTGTGGTAGCAATAAATGATATTACTGATGGACTGCTAATTTCTTTGGCCACATGGATATGGGCAGCACACGTAAACAATTTCTTAACAACATTGAAGAGTGGCCTTTGCCATTAATATGTACAAACCTAATGTTTCCCTATAAATAAACAAAGAAACTATTTTTGATAAAGGTAATATGTGCATCTCTGAACATTTCTTTCTGTGCACTGGTTGGTATATTTTTTTCATTCATATTAGGGAGGTATTTCAGTTATGTGATCAAAATTTGCTGAACTGTGGTTTATAGCAGACAATTAACAGCTGTTAAATAGGATTATTGCAGGCTGTTATCTTCACATAGCATTGATTCAAATGCTAATTTCACTCAATTTACTGCTCATAAGGCCACTCTACTGCCAGGTACACTGTACCCATAATGAATGACAAAATATATCTGAAAAGAATATAACCTTTTAAAAATATGTATCAGTAGATTTTATGGTCTGGTTTGTAGCTCCCTGACACAGGTCAGAATTCAAGAATGGAGATGGAGTGTCATGCCTATGAGGAAGAGGTAGAGTCAGGCTTGACCCCACCGAATTGCAACATTTCCTAGTGTTTCTTTGGCTGTGGTTACAAAATACAATTTTGGTAATGAAAACAAGTCATGCTTTTCACCTTTAGATTGTTTCACCTCCTGAAGAATGCCATTCATGCTGGCAGGTATGGTAGAATAAGGGTCATCTTTGAGTGATGTGCTGTGTGTAAATGATGCACATCTGAAGAACTGCAGTTTAAAATTCAAAGTACACCTTTTTGGTGCAATGTTAACTATCATTTCCTTCTCTATAGCGACCTTTTCCTCTCATATTTCAGATATGGCCAACGGTAGATGCTTCACTCTTTCCAGGTTAACTTCAGGATGCAATAATTTTCTAATCCTTTTCTGTTGGGTGATGTTGTCGTGGGGAGGCAATATTCTGCTTCCTGCCCTTTACCGTATATTTCCACTGCCAGAAAAAGTGGTCATACATATTGATCCGATCTGACAGGAAAATAATGCTTCAGAAAGGCGTTTCTGGTGAAGTAGGTCCCTGCCTTAGGTCTCTCTGCAGCCACAGGGCAGTCAGCGAGAACGTATAGTGGCTGAACACTGGGACTGCTGTTCTGGAACTGAACAGGCTTAGACTGGCCCCTCAGAACCATCTGGAAAGCTGTACCCTTAAGCCGCAATTTCTTATTAAACTTTGCTTAATTTTTACAGACAGTATACATGGTCCCTTCGTACTCACACTTAAGGTCTTGACAGTTGTTCTTTGCATGCTTCTACACAAAGGAGTACTGGGTATTTTAAATGAGAGTTTGCCAAGTTTATGCAGAAATATTATATATACACACAATTCTTCATATTCTTACCTCTAATGCTTATGAAGGTAGCAAGATACTTTTAAAAGGTATTTCTCTTAAGTTCGATTTTTGTGCTGTTGTCCCTGTTTGGTAAATTTCCAGTTTAGTTAATATTGTCAAATGTTGCACGAGCAGAATTTTAACTACTCTCTGATGAGGAATTAAAGGAAGGAAGGAAAAGGATTGCTTTGCACTTTCAGTTTTACTGTAGTCTCACAATGTCTATAGGGAAGATTATATTTTTTTACCTAAACAAGCAAAAAAGTATGTATAAAACAATAAGCTTACAGCTACTGCACTGAAAGGCCATGTAAAAAAAAAAAAAAAATATATATTTTTAACCCAGTCTAATTCTTCTTCTGATTAGCAACTTAGAAGTTATGTATTAGATGTTCTATAGTTAAAGTTTAGACTTGGCTTTCCAAGTCTGTGACAATAGTTTTACTAAGTGAAAGTATCAAACCTGATTTTATGTCCAATACCCTTGCGTAGCCCAGAGACCCACAAAGCTATAGCAATATTCTTTCATATAACGCTTCTCAGATTCTTCCTAAGTTTTATCTAAATGGGTCACAACAGGGGAAATTAAAAGCTTATCTCAATGTATAAAATGGTAATAAAAATTGAATGAAATATCACTGGAAAGTGTCAGACATTTCCAGTTTAAATAAACATAATCAATCATGTCAGCATGACATTTTCTTCACCACATAGGCAGCAATGCATTATTCTTAATTACATGCAGATTTGTAATATAGGAAAATTAATGACTAAGGGATTAGAGCTGCTATTTAATGCTCAGAAAGTCTTATTAGGATAAAGGGTTTAAGATCTTCTTTTCATGTGGGTCGAGATTTGTTGTGGTCTTGCGCCAGTGTATCTTATACCTGCATTACAAAGTGTTCATCCATTTTCAATACAATTTAAAGTTAAACACATACTGTTTTGTGGACTTCCAACACTTAAGGACCAAAATGACAAGGAATGATAAATGTATGGCTGTCTGATTATAACTACTATAAAACAAATATATTCAATGTACAACTTTGCAGAAATAAATTTTATTACTCACTTTCTCTGCACAGTAACAAAGTTATGTGAAATAAAAATTATTTTTAAGTAGTCAGTGGTTTAGAGGACATAAATAGTCATATGTTCTAGGACAGCGCCACTTGTTAGGCACAAGAAGTAGGCAAATTGTTATTAAATCAACAGGTTTTTGATAAATTAAGCCTGTTTTCTATTCATGAAATACCCAAAACCAAACTTTGACTGTTTATAATAATTTGAAAAACGCTTTCTTCCCTCTGGATTGATTGTTAAGTATTTGCTTTATTTAGAAGCTACTTTTTACTTGTAACAAGTGACCAGTGTAAGGCTCACTTATTTTCCTCTGCTTGTGGATAGAAGCCAGAAACTTTTTGCACTGAAGAGGAGCAAAATTATTACTAATGGCAGATAACATATTCCTCGCTGAGTCCCCATTTCACGTCTGAAATATGAAATGAAGAATAGCTACTTTCATACGTTTTGAACAAAACCTCACATCTGCACTCTTGATGAACTAAACAAATTAAAGTTCAGATAGAGCTTACTTATTCCCTATATTTTTCTCAGTCTTGCTGTTAAGTTCACAGGAATTATTAATGTTCCCATTGAAGTAATCTGAGCTTTCATTTAAGAGAAATCCTGGAAAACAGATCCTCCATGGGAGTAGCTCATAGCTGATCAAGTGTCTCTTGGAGATGATGAAAGTCCTGCAGAGACCTTTAGCAAAGGCTGTCTGTAGAAAAGTAGCATGTGGCACTTAAACCATCTTGACACAGGCAAAAATAGCTATCTTGGTGTACAGTTTGTATTCCTGTGCCTTTTTGAGTGAAAACCTTGCCCTCAGCTGGTTTTGGAGCTCAGTGGAAAATTCTAATGAAGACTTTGAGGGTCTAGAGCCTACCTTCAGATATTTGCGCGTGGGTCCCATTGATTTAGTAGTCTTTGGAATTCTAGACTTTTTTATGTGCAAGTCAGACTTTATTACTGGGATAGGCAAATAAGGTCTAGCAGCAGAGACTTGTAGATAAAATACTGTATGCTTTAGCACCACAAAGAGCTGTAAAAGCTTTTTGAACCAATGGAGAAAGTAATAAATACAGCTCCACAAAACTTTAGCTGCCTCTTAAATCTGCAGGCAGAGACACCTTTCACTCAAACAGGTAATAGAGATGCAATGCAAATAAGCTTATACTCTGCACTAGATCCGTGACTGCCGGGAGCTATGCCAGAGGTAAAACAGGTGGGTGTGAGGAAGTCATCTTTTGATCTCAGTGCCGATCAGAACTGCAACAATATGATGCTGTCAGCATTAACTCTTAAGTGTAATTAGAAATGTTACATTGAATGTGTTTGCATTAGGTGGTGTTTGGCACAGTACATGGAAAATAACAATTGAAAATATTGTAAGAGTATAGAGGCAGAGTGGAGAAACAATATTGGCTGTGAGAGTGTGAGACAAAGCTACTAGAAATCTGGATTCATGCTTTTTCTTTGACCGGTGTAATTTAAAAAATAAAAACAAACTAATTTTTTAATATGTAATTAATGGGCATAATTAATGTTTTTCCTTTACTTGGAAACACCTGTGTGAAGCTTGTCAGAGCAGCCATTATTTCCATTACACGTTTGTACAGATCTGAAAAAAAGACAGGGTCATGGTACTGTAATTTCAAAATTAGAAGACATTCTGTGTTAGAGACACTAAACGCAATCCTTGCAAGAATGCACTATGCGTGTTACAGTGATAGCTGGCAGAGTAAAGATTAAGGGTGAAATTCCAACTAAGTTGACTTGTCAAAGTTGGTGATGATTTTAAAGCAGCTGAGATTTCAGTCTGCATATTTCAGAAGTGTCCTGAAGAACACCTCAGACTATCACAAAATTAATAGTAGTGTTGATATGTCCTATTCGTAAAGGAAGGCCACAGACATATCACTTTTATTTGTATTTATGTGATGAAAGTGTATATTGTATAGATGAGTAATTATTATGTTTAATCAATTTATCTTTGTTTCTTACACAAATGGTTCTTTTTCTGTGCATGGGAGGGACTGCAGAATTCAAAATAGAAGTGAAGTTAAATAAAAAAAGGACACGGTATGACTGCAATCATGGAAAAAGCACACCGTAATTTATGAGCAAAGCATCTCTGTGCCAAGTTCTGGGCCATTTTTATTTATATTCATGAATAAAGTGAAATTGATATGGCAGTCTCACAATCAGTAAGATACGCGTTCAGGCTCATACTTATTTTAGGAACAGCCAATAAAAAAATAATGGAGTAACAAAAAAGTATTTTTTCTTGGTTAAAGAATTTTAGAATGAGAATATTTGTAAGTGGGTTTGTCTGGTTTTGCAGTATCTAGGAATGTTGGATAAGGTGGAGAGATTTTGTTTAGGAAGAGTTTCCTCTTTACCAGAAGTTATTCTAAAGAGCCAAACGACAGGCATCTGCAACTGGCACACTCAGAAATTCTTATCAATGTTCTTTCTTTATTGTACCTAAGGCTCTTGTTACAGTCAAAAAGGCAGTTCCCTTGTTCATTCCCGTGCTTTGGACATTGTGTTCAGGATTGTTTCATGCTGAGACAACGCAGTGTCTGTTGGTTCTGCAGTCACTCAAGGGACTTTGCTTGTAAGCAAAGGAAGATACAACCATAGAACATGAAGCTCCAAACTTCTCTTTCCCCAGTTGTTTTTCAGAAGCTACTTAATGTAAAGCAACAAGGCTCTAAATCACTACAATTTTTTGAAAGTACTCACAGAGGTGCCTGATTTCTGACCAGCCCTTTACCTGTTTTTTGAAAGATGAAGCAGAAAGCAGATTTGAATTTGAACTGCTGGAGATCATCTTACCAGCATTTAGTATCTCTATGATGATGCCACAGATAAACGGAAATAGTAGAAAAACAAAAATTGAAGATAAAAAGAAAGCACCGAAAAAAGGGAACATAATTTCTAAGTAGCGCTGTGGATATTTCTCTTCTTTCTGGATCCATTCATGCTCTGTAAAGCCAATGGCATATGAAGGGATAAGCAGTGATTTGTACAGCATCGTACGTAGCTGGTTTGAGAGCACTGGATGATGAATTTGGTACTTGCAGAGTCAACAGAGTTCTAGGAAACCTCTAAAGTGGTACAGAGACAAATACTGATTTGCTTTTTCACTAATGACAATTAGTGTCTTATGTAGCAGCTTCAGAGCTCAAGCAAATGGATTAATCTCATTCCTTCCTTTCAGAGTCTTAATACTAGGTGTTCTGGAAAGTAATCATTGTTCTTACACAGTAAAACCCTGCAAAAATAATCTAAGTGCTAAAATAACTTTGTTAATGTTAGAAACAGGCAAAAAAAATGAAAGTATGGAGAGGCTGGCAGTTCAGATGTCAGCACCAAAGGACTGAACAAAAATCCCAGCTCCAAATTCTTTCAAACTTAAGAAGAATCTGAATACAAATATTATAATTTGAACCAGCCTTCAGCCAGCTGCATAAGTGCTCAAATAACTAAGACCAGTCTAGAAAGTAATGCCTGATTAGAAAGAAACAGAACCAAACCAAACAAACACAAAACGTTTACTTATAATGCTTCAGTGAAGTAGAAATACTTGGTTAAAATGTCTGTGAATTTGTAAATTTAAAACTTTCAGTACTTTTAAATGAATTAAAATTTTTTTTGGTTTTCAGTGTATTGAATGATACTCCAGGTGGTGATTTTTTTTCTATTTTGTCTAATTTGCATCTTTGTAACACTTGAAAGCTAATTCACTGCTTTAGAGAAAGAGTGACAGGCAGATGAATTATAGGCTTATTTTTCAAAGATGAAGTTTTGAGAAATTGCACAGTAAGGAGAAGGAAGAAAGAAAGATAAGTTTTAATTTCTGGTACGTTCAGTGAAACATTTTGGTCAGATCTAGTCAGATAGTTAATCTTTGTTAGCTGTTCTGTTAAGCTGTAGAAATAAAGGAGCTTCTCCTTGTGTCTTGGGAGAGAAATCACCTTCAAGGTTTTTTTTGTGTGTGTGTCACTCGTATTCTGGTAGGTGAGATAGCTTCTTCTTTTGCTTTCACATGCTTGTGTTTCAGGCTTCTCAGAGGGGTTTATGAGAAGAAGAATATGTCATAGGTACTTGGCAGGTAAAAAATGAGTAAGGAAAGGCCTAAACCTTGCTTTAAGTCTTGAAAACTTAGAAATTTCTGTCTAAAAATGACCATGCCAAAGCATCAATACTTTACTTTGCAAGTAATATTGTGCTACAGACCTCTTCTGAAAATAAAAAAAGTTATCTGGGAAAGATCAATGTATTTATTGGGAAAAAGAAGATAGTAACTGAAACCTCAAAATTGCTTAAGTTTCAGGCTCAAATTGGTAGTTTATTAAAAAATAAATAGATTTACTGAATGATGGAATGTCCTCTTTTCTAAATGAAAAATTTTGGAAGAATTGAAAGCTTAACCGAATTTGTGAAAGACTTGACAAATATTTTTGTAGTGGAATTGACTTAAAGTGATGACTGTGGCAGGGAAAAAAGGGAACAGGGGCTTTTATTATCTTAAACCTCATCAGAAGTTCTTTCCAAGAATAAAACCCATAACGGTGTAGTCAAAATGAAAATGTTTTTCTTCTAAAATCCTGCAAGTTTCCATGCTGTTTTAGGGTGACCTGAGTTTTCTATCTGTATGTGTGAAAGATGAGGATTCATCCCTGAAACTGAAAACTCATAAAGTTCTCACCTTTGCGTGCCTTCGTTAGGCCACTTGTTTGTCTGTCTGTGAGTCACAGGTGAGGTCCTCAAGAGCACCTGAAGCCTTTCAGTGATGTTTTTTCCTTTGAGACATTAATTATCCTCAAATCTTCTTGGGATGTTGTCCTGTTCTGTCCAACTGGGAAAACACAGAACATAATCTGGCAACTAATTTCCACAGCAAATTATGTGTCTGCTGATCCGGATTACATATTGGAAGGAGAGTGCATGACATTCTGCCCTTTAGGTGGATTGAACTTGTCTTTAATTTCTTGAGTTTTTTTCTTTTGCTGCAGTGTAATGATAGACCTTGCCTAAAATGATGAAATGCTGGTTCCTGGCCAAAAATTTAAAGTAACATATGTGTATTTTCCGCTAGGAAAATTGATATTAGTTCATTAGCATCTTTCACAGCTGAAATAACACAGTGAGCCAATGTGAATCAAATGCTCCCAGGGGGCTAATTTCCTCCCACTGATTGGAGAGTGATGAAAACAAAGAATAAGAGGTCAGCCTGCATCTAATTTCAAAAAGTGCCCTGTTGATGGGGAAAATATCTGAGATCAAAAGACCATCATCCAAGTGTAATCCATACTGACCTGGTTTGTGATGAACAGTGAAATCAGCCATTATAATAACATTACCATTCATTATTATGATGCATCTGATACTTTTTCCATATGGCCTTTTTTTGCACTCTACACAAAATCCATATTTGTATTGTTACACTTCTGTTGATAATTTAGTTGATGAACATCCTACTTGGCACTTGCTTTGCAGCTGAACTGGCAATATCCACTGTCACCAGAGCCACAACTGCTGGGTTACCTGGCTGATAAACACAGAGCGTCTTCACATTTCAGGTTCCCAAATAGGTTTCTTCCTCCTGAAGCCCAGACCCTCTCTACCTTAGTGCCTTTTTGGTACAGTTTTGTTCCCCAGTTGCTCAAATGCCTCTGCAATCAGAAAAAAAGGAAAGTGGAATTAAAAACTAAAATTCAGCACAACAGATGCACAAATGAATGTTGAGATGAATATAGCATGGGCTCAGAAGTTAACTGTCATCACTCCCCATTGCATTTTCCCTGTTCCATGTGCTGTGCACCTGTGGCTTGCAGACAATGGATTTGATTGCATTATAGAAAACTGGCAGTCAAGTTAAAGCTGCTGCTGCCAGTTGTTGTGTCTTTGTTCTCTCCTGTGAGCTCTTTGCATGCTTTCCTCCTGTTTGGGTTTTTTTTTTCTTTCTTTTTAGTTACCTCTGTGTGGTCTTTTAATTATTGTATTAGTACCCTTTGCTGCTGCTTTTGAGATACTAGAAATGTAGTGAAGAAAAAAAAATGTAGTGGAGTGAATGCATTGTAATCATAGATGAAAGAAAGTATTCAGCCATTTTTGAAGTACACAGAAATAGGAGCAGCGTTGTAGTGACTTGAGACCACCAGGCAGTAGAAATGAATTAACAGCAGACTATCCCCTCCCTCCAGATCCTGTCATCGAGAATAAGTGTACACCTGCACTAAATGGAGTGGAGCTGAACCAGCCTGAATATTAAATTCTGAGCTTGATTTACTGCTATATTACTCCAGGTTTATGCTGGCATAAATTCCCTTTAAATCAATAGAGTTACATGATTATGAATTGGGAGTAATATGGTTGTGAATCAAGTTGTTCAGGTTCTTTTCTGTGATGTCAGGTCTTGTTTTGCTTTGGGGTATCAATACGGCTGCCACTTTATGTCCTTTCTGATAGAACATAGTGCTAGAAATGCACTGAGGACTGTATGATTTGTGAAAAATATGTTTTTTGTGAATTTTTTCATTGCTTTATTTCACAAGATTTCACAATGCTTTGTTTCATGAGATTTTATGTTTTGTGGTGGATTGTCAGGTCTGGGAAAGGCAGAAAAGGGAAAATTTCTCATTACTGCTTATTACCAATGAACTTGCTCAATCCACTTGTATCAGAAAACACCGTGTGTGTGGCATTTCCCATGGAAGGACTGGCCTGCTCCCTGTTGGGAACTCTGTCCTTATGCAACCATTGCCGTACAGTTCTCTTCTGACCATGCTACAAGCTTGCGAAAAAGCTTGAATAGAATTCAGTACAAAATTAAAACCACAGAGCATGGAGAGCATATAGAGAACTATACCTGTATCTCCCGTGTTTTTATTATATTGGCTTCACAGATCCATCTGGTGCAGGGGTGCTCAGTGTCAAGTCCATATGCAAAAATAGACAGCACGAGCAATGCTAAATCCTGACCAGTGCAAACACTGAAAGTGTAAACAGGTGCCAGATAGCCCTACTTTATCAGACTTGAGCAGAACTGTTGCCTCTTGCTTGGCAAGGCTCTTACTCACTGTGACTAGGCTTGGGGTGCCTGAGAACCCAGGATGCTCAGTGGGAGAGAAAAGCCCATCTTGGACTCATGGGGTTTGAGTTTCTAGAGGAGATTTGGGCTAATTATTTTGTAAGAACTATTTTGTCCATCCTAATGATGAATGGTGTAATTTTCCAAGTTGTCATATCTAGCCTAGCCACTTGATCTGTGGTACACGTCCTATTTTCCTATATTTCCTTCTCCATGATTGAGCTAGGTATTTTTAAGCAGACAAGTGGTAAAAAATAGGGCTGTGTGAAAAATGCAAGCAGATATAGACAGGGGCATGCAGCTGCAAGTAAAAATGCTGCAAGATAAATAAGCTGAGAGCCTAACCTCTATTCCCTGTCTCTTAGGGCTCAATCTAAGACCTTTCAAAGACTTCCATGGACTTTAACAGGCATTTAATTAAGCCCTTAATCCTTTATTTTATATTTGCATTGACCCAGATGGTTGTTTAGCTTTTCAGGAGATCAATGGGATATTTTTTTTCCTCCTTCCTTCCAGGTGCAGGGTAAATAATCTCATCTTTTCAGGACTATCAAGACTACCTTATCCTCTCATACGTTGGTGGTTTCTCTATTTATTATGACTTTCTTGCTATCCTGGGTAATTTGTAACAAGATAATACTTTCTTAGTTCTGCGAAAGTATTTGCAATATGGAGTCACCCTGAAAGAAACCCTCATCTCCTTTTACAGTTTACTTTTCTACTACAGTTTGCATTCCAAATTTATTTTTTTCTCAAAAATTTTCATATATACTTTTTCATATGTTTCATATTTTTAATCTATTTCAAATATTTTATATTTTCATATATTTTATACTTTTTAGGTCATTGAGCTAACTGCTCTATGATTACTTCAAAAGTTCTCCAGCAAATTCTTGCTGTACTGGTCTAGGGAAAACTTTACTAAGCCATCTGTCAGTAGCATTCAGCTTTCTAGGGATATTTCAGATGATAGCAGGCAGATATCTGCAATAATCAGTCAGCCATGTCTCAGTAACCTTCTTATTTACTAACTTACACTTACGTGATATTCCCCTTTTTCACACACATTACTTATTCTATGTTAAGGTCTTCTGTCAGTGCCTGCTGTTATATGAGACACAATGAATTTGTAGGGTAAAAGACACCTTTCCCACCAAGAGTATCCTTGTTCCTACATACTCAAATGTGGGTCCCTGGTTTCAAAGGCCTGCAGTTCTTTCTCTGAAACATAGAAGGTATCTGAGTACAGGAGTAAGGGATTTCAGGTTTTAACATGGAAAATACAGTGTAAGATTGGCAAAGGTAAGTTGAAAGTTCAAACTGAAAGTGGAAATAGCATCAGCTGAATAAAATATATCAAAGTATAAAAAAAATTGAATTTTTGACATTTTGTTTTGAATATTTTGAAAGAAATTAAGATTTTGCTTGAAAGATATTTTGTTTGAAAACTGAGCTTCAAAAAAAAAGCTAAGTAGGTGAAAATAAAATGTTGCTTTCATATTTTATTTCATTGTGCACACACACACAAATCAAGATATTCCAAAACTTTTAATCATTCTTCAGACTTACTCTTGAGCTTTTCAGACACTTTCTCTAATAGGAGCATTCAGTAGGTTGCCCAGATAGACGCTTTTAGCTATTCCTGCTATTGATTACTTAAGCTGTATAAAAAGGGATTCAGGAGTATGAGTATTCCACCTAGATTTGTACAAAGCAGCAAGCAGAAGTCTGGCAGAGTCACTGGCCATGGTGTTAAGCCAGAAGATTATAATGTTCTAAATACCAGCATGGTGACCAAGGAGGCCAGCAGCGCCCGGCTTGTGTCAGACACAGCGTGGCCAGCGGGGCCGGGGCAGTGACCGTCCCCCTGCGCTGGGCACTGGTGCGGCCGCCCCTCGAATCCTGGGGTCAGCGCTGGGCCCTCACTGCAGGGGGGACACTGAGGGGCTGCAGCGTGTCCAGAGCCGGGCAGGGGCTGGGGAAGGGGCTGGGGCACGAGTCCCACGGGGAGCGGCTGGGGGGGTTCAGCCTGGAGAGGAGGGGGCTCAGGGGGGACCTCATCGCTCCCCACAGCTGCTGCAAGGGGCTGCAGCGAGGGGGGGTCGGTCTCTTCCCCCAGGTCACAAGTGACAGGACAAGAGGAACCGGCCTCAAGTTGCACCAGGGGAGGCTTAGATTGGAGATTAGGAAAAATGTCTTCGCTGGAAGGGTGGTCAGGCACTGGCACAGGCTGCCCAGGGGTGAGGTGGAGTCCCTGTCCCTGGGGGTATTTAAAAACCACACAGATGTGGTGCTCAGGGACAGGGTTTAGTGGTGGGCTGGCAGTGCTGGGTCAATGGTTGGACTTGATCTTAAAGGTCTTTTCCACCTATGATTCTGTGTTACCGAATTGATAAATGTGAGCAGCAAGCAATATGAAGACAAGCTGTCCTCCGGTGGACTGGTTTAATGGAGTACAGAAACAACTGAAAAGAAATAGTCTCTAAGCAGTGATATGTAGTCCCTGTTCACAACCTCTTACTAGTCAGTCTGCCAGATATCTTGGGAGCTGTAGAGACTGCACCCTTTCAAAGAGAGCTTTTCCTTGTTCTGGATGTCCACCAGCTCCTTGTTCTGGTTGCTTTCTACATTTTTTTTTCTTTATTTGAGGCTGTAACTCTCCCATTTACTTCAGCAGTTGCTTCTCATCCTCCAGCTGTTACAGTCCTTCGGTTCTCTTTAAGGAGTCTTAAGCAATGGCAGCTGCCCAGCTCATTGTTGGGATCTTTTGGGGATCAGTGATAGATTATTTATATTTACTGTTGTCTGTACAGCTATGGGGTTCTTGTCAGGCAGTTAGGCCTCCATCTTCCAGTTTTGTTGACTCTTACAGCTATATACTAAGGAGGAGCAAAGGGAAGATGATCTCTACATCCAAGCTGGGAACTGTAGCAGGAAAGCATGTACATGTGTTCCCAGATCACTCATTAGATTTCCATATATTTGCCAGTATAAGATGTTTCTGCATTTGTGTCCAGATATTTTGTTTGTCTGTGAGACTGAGTTTTGGGAGTAGTATTGGAGAGTGTGGTTTTATAATTTTAATAGCCAAGCAATAGATACAGAGTATAATGCTCGCACAGTCAAACTTCTGTTCTTGCCAAAATCGGTGTTTGTCTGAGTGTAGAATAGTAGGAAGTAGTTACAGAGTTAGTTCCTTCATGCATTAACAGAAATATAATTGGGGTCATCTGTATATCAGCAGTATTCCTTCATCTAGTGAATAATTATCTAAAAGTGAATTTGAAATGACCTAATTCTTTAACAAATACTTGCTTTTCACGCAGGCAGTTATGTGCAGTGGTCTGCCGTGAAAGTCTATTCTGGATTTGGTACTCATCAGCTAGCTGCTGATAGGGACTGCAGCAATCTGCCCGATGGACATTTATGCTTGAAATGTTACCCAAAAATCAAGGTGTGATCAGGCTTAGAGCAGTGGCTGAAAGTTGGAAAGATGCCAGCAGGTGGGTTTTTATTTGAGAAGTTTTAGTGGAGCAGCTTTTGTTGCTACTCTTCATATGGTATCTTTCTTGTCTGTAAAGGGCCTTACTCCTTGGAGCTGTCAATCCTGAACACTTCCTAAGCACCAGTTTACACATAAACATTCTTTTTCTCCTTGAAGAACAAGTAGTGAACATAATGGGAATGTCATCACTGTATAGCAAGTATTTAGCATTTTAATTTCAACAATGCTGATTTAATGAAGATTAGCTCATGCTGCTGGGAACTTTTAAGATTCCCTCCTTCTTGGCAGCAGGTGGATTTCAACTTGCTAATCTCGAAGCAGACGCTAATACAGACTGTCAATTTCTAGTTAAAAGGAAATTGTTATCAGCCCCCTTGATACTTGTTGCCTGACAACTAAACCTCTTCCTCGAAGAGGTTAGGTATACGTAACTAAGCTGTAAACACCCCAATGACACATCACAATGGTTTACAAGAAATAGTAAAGGGAAGGAAAGGCATAACCTACATTACAAAATTAAGAATTAAAACATTAAAAAATATTTATCTCTGTTAATTTAGATACTATGAATTGCAACTCATTTTCTGAAGCTTAAATTCACTTTACAGATTTAAAATGCTCCAACCTGCTACTGCCAGTTAAGTGAGTGGGAGTTCCCCTTTTCTTCCATTTTAGAGGGACTGGGTTGTAGTTCAGTGACAGTGCACTCTGCAGGTGATTTTTGCCTTGGCGAGCAGTACGCGACTTCCTTATGCCATTTAATTTCACCTGATGTGCTATGCCAGGCATGAGCGGCTTAGCGGCTGAGCTGGAATGCTCTGCCTGCTGACCGCTGCACATCTAACATACAAGGTTTCTCTTGCCGCGATTGAGAGACGGGGCACAGCTTGATGCAAGCAAATGTCACTTTAATTAGCCTAGTAGCATGATTATATACACACAAGCAATGGTTACATCTTATTCTGATTGGTCTACAAAACTGCATATTCTATAACTATGTGGCAACTCGCGCGAAGATCTCACCTAGCTATTTAGCAATTCAGCAGTAGTTAAAGGCAACAGTGTCTGCAGTTCTTGCACCTCCTCCTTGAGCAAGCTGACAACCCGCCTTATTCCTTGTATAGTCTCAACTTGATACTTAGTCCCTGTTTCTGTACTCTTCAGTGATTTCTCATGCCCCTTATCACCAGGGCTTGTGGCCCACAAGCAGAGCACATTCCTTTCAACTAACTGATTGTCACTTGTGGTCCTCCTTCCCAGGCCCCCTCCTGCATTCTCTCTCTTGGGCTGGCAGCGCAGGCTGCATGGGAACAAACTAGCCAGCGGAGGAATAGCTGACAATGCAGCGGGTGCGATGCTGACGCAGCCGGCGTTGAGAATGCCCTGGGAGAGCTGCAGGCAGAGTGCTAGCAGGAAGGCTCTTGGTGCTCTCCTGCTGTCCGGCTGTCTTGGGTGAACTGGTATTGCTCTTAGGTCAAATATAGGAATCCCAGCTTCTCAAGCTATAGGTAGGTAAAATAGGCTTCACCTTACCGGAGGACGTACTGGAGGTGAATCGCTTCTTTGTGGCTTCTTTTTCAAAACTAAAAATGAGATGGTAAATTCACTTGCAGTCTAACCTTGGTGACAGCATACAATAATTGAGCTTGGTTGTGTGGCATACAGTCGATTTTCAGAAGTATGGAACTGTAAGACATGGTCACCGTGAAACAGATATGTGCATATAGACAAATGTTACACAGGGACTTGCATAAGCAGATTAGATTTAGAGGTATCACATGATCTTTAAAAAGCCAGTGGCAAGTATGTTTTAAAAGGTATATATAGAAATGAGACTTTCCTCTTGTGTATTTCAAATATCAAAACTAAAGTCTCCATTATTCACCTGTAGTTACTCTAGAAAGAGACAAATCACTTGATAAGACGACAGTGTTTTTCAAGCAGTGTTTATACATTCTGTATTTATCTAAATAGGCTAACAGCTTCCAGAAACCTACAGCAACTTGGAGGCAATGGCAAAGATTTCTGGATCTGTTGTAGGTTATATAGTTCAGCCACGGCAGTGGAGGCTCACAGCTGTGATTATCCTCTGCTCAAAGAATGAACAACTAGTTCAGAGAGTCCATAACCATCGGAAATGTCATGATTTGACCTTAAGCCACTCCCTGTTCCCTTCCCATTGCTGTAGTTCGTTAGAAAAACCAGGAAAGCCCCATTGCTATAGTGTTTCCACCAAAGCATGAGAAAGGATGAAATTTGTCACCAGGCACAATTGTTTTTACAAACACAAGTGGTGGTTTGATTGAGTCTCATCCGTTCAGATGGTAACTGATAACGCACAAGCACAATCAGGCTGGCACTGCAAAACAGACTAACTACCAGGATACTTCTGACAGGGGAAAGGGAAAAATCTGGAGGAGGCATGGCTGTTAAACGTGTTCTTCAGTGAGACTGCTGCGTATTTTTGATACATTATTTAAGCGTCTCCTTGACACTGAAAGAAAGTAAGTTAGAAAGTAGTGATTTCTTGACACTTGAAGGGCTTTTAAAGATTTATTAAAAAATTTACCGGAATTCAATCTCATAGCTGACCAATGACATACAGCTTCAAGAAAGTATATTGGCAGACACTAAAAGGACTGTTTGTTCCCAACAGAAACATTGACTTATTTGTAACATGAACTTGCATTTTTACAGATAAAATGTTTTAAAGATTCAAGTCTGGAACAAGTCTTCCCTCTAAATTGTCAGATTACAATCTTCTAGTGATGGAGGGCTGTCGGTAGTTTATAGGAGCACTATGTGTTCCAAGGAGTGATTAGACTTGAAACATTAAGCATTTGGTGTAATTGGAATAGGATGTCAACACAGGATAAATGTCTTCTGCTCTGAAAATTAAGTATCTTAGCTTCTCATTAATGTTTATTGAAACTGATACTTCTGATGACAAAATGACTGAATGTATTTTTAAAAAATATTTCAAATGTTTTTCCACAGATTTGAAAAAGAAACTTTTCCATGAAGGCAGCGCTACTATGCCAAAGTCAGTTTGCTATAAATGTTATTCAGCCCTTGAATAAATGAGTACATGATGGCAACTGTGGTTTGGCTGTAACTAATTACAGCAGTACAATTTGGTGCTTGCATTTTAGTCACAGAACACCCTCATAGAATTAAAACCATGAACAGTGGGGAGTTTGCAGAGGTGAGCGAAGGAGTGGTGTTCATTTAGAGAATTTAGAAATGCAGTGATTCACTGACAGTCAGTGGCTAGCTTCAGTGACAAAGAAGACAAAGAAATAATTTGGAAGCCTTAACCATGCTGATATGAATTATCCCTAGTAGGCTGCCTGCCACACTCACTGCGCATCTGTGCAGGGAGTCTGGGCTGAGGTCTTCATATGTCAACCAAAGGACAAAACTCTCGTGGTATTTTTGAGCAAGTTCTCCTTCCATTTTACATCCTCTCTATGTTTGAGGAGGCTTTGATGTCAACGTGAATTGCTGAGAAGAATGAAAACAGACAGGAAAGCTCACCTCATGGGGTAATCCTCTTAGTGAAGTTAAGGTAAAGTCTCGAACCCTGAAAATCCCACAAACAAAGCAACAAACTAGGCCAGGACCCCTTTTAGTCCCAATTTGTTAATCTCTTTGCCTGCAGAAAACTTCCCACTTCGCGAAGTACACAGTCTCACTGAGATGGTGTGTGCAACTAATGTTTCAGTTCTGTTCTATTCTAAATCCAGTCCAGGCTGTCCAAAGTATTTTATTTACTTGGAATACAGCAGGGTGCTTTTTTGCTGTCTCTTTAACATTTTAAAATGAAATGTTGTTTTTTAGTAAAAAAAAAACAACAACCAAAACAAAACCCACAAAAAACCCCTAACAGCTAAACAAAAAATCCACACAACAAAAGAAACAAGAGGTTTTTACGTATTTCAAGTCCAGTGTTTTGACATCTTTTGACACTGTTTCAGTTTCTTTGCTCAAGAATTGACTACAATGGATTTGTCATCATCATAGTCAAACTAGGTAGGACTAGAGATGTGGCTAAAGTTAGGCATGTGCACTGCATGGGATAAAACTGGAGTGTACACCTCCTGCTTCCCAGCTGTATGTTAGTGTTCCGGGCAGAACATCCACGGAAGTGAACCGGAGAAATGTCATCTAAGTTAAGGCAGCAGGTTGCAATCTGCAGAACAGTGCCTTGGTTTGACATAACTGGAAAAATGTTGCTGTCTGCCTTGGAAACATTTTTACTTAACACATCAACAAGATTACAAGATGAGCTTCTGTCATGGTTTAACCCCAGCCAATAACTCAGCCCCACGCAGCCGCTCGCTCCCTGCCCCTCGGTGGGATGGGGGTGAGAATGGAAAGGGTTAAAGTGAGAAACTCGTGCATTGAGATAAAGGCAGTTTAATAGGTAAAGCAAAAGCTGCACGTGCAAGCAAAGCAAAACAAGGAATTCATTCAGCGCTTCCCAGCGGCAGGCGGGTGTTCAGCCATCTCCGGGACGGCAGCGCTCCATCATGCGTATTGGTTAATTGGGAAGGCAAAATGGCATCACTCTGAACATCCCCCTGCTTCCTTCCCCTTCCCCCAGCTTTGTAGGCCAAGCACAATGTTCCATGGTATGGAACACCCCTTGGCTCAGCTGGGGTCAGCTGTCCCCGCTGTGTCCCCTCCCAGCTTCTTGTGCCCCCCAGGCTGCTCGCTGGTGGGGGTGTGAGAGGCAGAAAGGCCTTGGCTCTGTCGGCACTGCTCAGCAGGAACCGCAACATCCCTCTGTTATCAACGCTGTTCCTAGCACAAATCCAGAAAATAGCCCCGTACCAGCTACTATGAAGAAAATTAACTATCCCAGCCAAAACCACCACAGCCTCCATTAACAAAACTGCTTTATTTTTATTTTAACAATGTGAACAGGTGTATGTGAACAATATGAAACTATTAGAAGGCAAAATAAATAGGGAGAGAAAGCTAGGTTCATTTATAGGGAGCTCCATGTTCATTTCCTATCACTTTGAAAATCTAGGTGGGTGCCTTGAGGCAGTTTGCCAATCCAGTCACAGTGGAGATGAAAGACCCTGTGTTGCTTTAGACCTCTAAGTTATTTGACTCAGACTCCCTGTGTTGTCAGTGGAAAGCGATAGGCTTCCAACATAGTTCTGTTTTTCTGTTAGTAGGATAGTATTGATAATTTGTTTTCTTCCCATCCTTTACTAATAATAATGGTAAGCTTTATGATAAGTGTTGCTTCCTTGCCCTATGGATCCTTAATGTTTGCTATGAATTTTAGATGATACCATAATAACAGCAGTGAAAATGGTTATTGGCTGGTAGATTTTTTTACTGTATTTATATAGTTCTGTAATGTCAGCTATGACCAGACTAGAAATGTTCTTAATATGTCTTCAGCTGGGGACGTTGGTCACGCTCAGTTCTGTACTTAGCTGCATGTACATACCATAATCTGCAGAGAGCACAGCAAGAAGAAAACATCACCGTTTTTCTTGCTTAAGATACTAGCAAGAGCTGACTCTTGGTATTCACATATTAACCTCTCTTTTCCTCCCCCTTACTCAGTTTCAAGGTACAGGTTATTAGGTAATTTAAGATCATATGGAGCCTTTGAAGAATGACATTTAACCTGCCTATTAATTTAGAATCTAATTTTGTCTAAAATGGCATTTCACAATGTCATAGTATTCTAGAGAGATTCATGTTTTACTATAATGTTTTACATGAATACCCATGTTTTTCATAATTGTGGCACACTATTATGTACGCTTCTGGTGAAAGTTCATAATTATATGGACAGATTCTCAGTGAACATAATTTTAGTTCAAAACAATGTGAACTGCTTACTGTCATCTACATAAAATAGTTACCCTTGAGGTGCTCGTGCCCCTTATGGATATAACTGCAACTTAGAGCCACCTATAGTTTTCTGGTATCCTGTAATATGAGAAAGATCTTGTGGTAGAATAGCATTTAAGAAATATATTCCTCTACTAGTGCAAGGAAAAGTAGAATTTAATGTGATTGGAAGAAGGGAATTAGGAGGTTAAATGCTTGTGTCAAAGGCAGAAATCTCTTTAAAACATTCCTCTCGGACTCTTGCTTGGCATTCTCAGAAAAACTTCTGCTTTCAGACGTTCTATGAACTCCAGTGTCCTGCACTTCATTGTTTTTCAGCACGAGAAAGTTTTCTGATGTCTAAATATGTCATGCAACATAAATTACTTTTTGTGCTAGCCCCAGTAGACATGGCAACAGTATTAGCTTCCTGCATGTGATGGGCTCTAATTATACTTGAAGATTACTATCACCTCTTGCTTTAATCTTCACTTCTCTAGACTTAAGTGACACTGTTCTTTCAGTCTTTCTCTCACTGGTCAACTTTTTAAAGTCTGTCTTTTGTTTCCTGTCTTCCTGCAGAAATATGCCAAACCCAACTATAATATTTACAGATCAGATCTTAAAAGAAATAGTGCCCTTGCTACATATCAGCAATCAGTAGCATTGTGCAAGAGATCAGCAAGATTTTGAAGTAAATAATTAGGAATTTCTAGCAGTGCATGCTTAGCGTACATGAGAGACTTTGAGGAATGATTCATGCACGTGGTGTTAAGGATTTGTCTTAAGAATTTGGACAACTAGGGTAAAATGCTTCATCTGCTTTGTAATATGAGGTACCATCTGAAAATGCATTTTGTATTCCAAAGAAATTGTTTTCACTGAAAAAGTAACTAATTTTTAAGCATAAAGCTATCTTTTCTGAGTTATTTTTTTTATATCAAATGCAAGGTATTTAACTTCATCATCTATTCCAAATATGAAAGTAGCATTGTATTCGTATTTCAACTGAGATACAATTTGAAGGTGCAAAGTTTCACGAGACCAAATATGTAAAACTGTTTCTGAGACATTCTGTGATCTGTGCACTGTGAATTTTACATTACTTGGTTGCTGTCACTCACTGTTTGTTTGCCCTGTGGAAAATGAGTTTGTGGTCTCAGTTGAGTTCCCAGTAGACAGATCTGTATTTCTGAAACCGTTACTCCAGTTGCTGAGAGATCTCTGTGAGCAGATGGGCCTTGCAAACTGAATTAGTCTGTGGCTCCCAAGAGCAGTCCTTCCTGGTAAGCGTAGGTGTGGATCAGCAGGGGACACGGGGAAAAAAGTAAATGTTTTTTGAATTCTCTCTTCAGCAGGACCTGTAATTTGGGAATGTTCAAATACAGGAGATTGGTGTGAGTACACAGTGACACCATCAGAGTCACGTGAATGACTCCAGTGTTGCAGAAGTGCTTAAGGTCTTTGTGAGGTTAAGTTTGTATTGGCAGAACTGATTAATATACATATGTTTGTGAAGATTGCTTTTAAGAAATTACCGTGTGAACCTCTCTGAACAGAAATTGTAGACATCATGGTAGCAGCTGATCATGACCCTTGGACCTTGTGAAGCAAGACGCCATACACAGGGTAGCAAGAATCAATCTCATCTCAAAATGCAAACAGTCTAAACACTTGAAGGCTGAAAGGCTAAATCCACACAGGGACTTGTATGCTCTTTTGCATTAAACCCTCACCTCAGGTAAGGAGTAGCAGTAGGATTCATACATGCAAGAAGAGACTGAACGTAAAGCTTTAGGGAGTGTTAAAAAAGGAGCAGTGCTGTACTGCTTGACAATACAGCAAAGCCTGGCTTTAGGCAAGACAGAAGTGGCCATCTCCTCCTAGGTCTCAAACATGGTCTTCGTCTAGACTTACGTGGATGAAGTCAGCGCTCTCATTAAAAAATGAACACCACACGCACCAAGAAGGAAATTTCTTACTCCATTTTAGAAAACTGTCCTGTGGTGTGAGTATTCACCTGGAAAGGAATATTAGGCTAGAGACTGCTCCAGTATGCGGGAGTGCTTTAGTTGTGAAGTATTTTGGGGTGATGTCCTTCGGTATCTTCCTTTGAAACCCAGCCAGTGTCATTAATTCGAAATTGCCTGGCTTGCAGGGGGGAGAGGAATGGGAAGAGAGAGAAGTTGAATCTATTACTTAGAACTGTCAGCTGGATGGCAGGAAACTCATGTTTATGTTCCTACTCCTATTTATGTATATATCTAATATATTATACATTTATAAGGTATGAAATTATGTATAATGAATACATAATTAATGTATACACACAGCAACACGGGATTCAAAGAAACCCACGCAAAGCTAATTGCCTGGTGGTTTTGGCATTTTTGTTAGCCTGCAAAAAATACAGCTGTTGCAGTTGCCTGCTTTTTTCTTAGGTCTATAGTCTCTGTGATCTGTAAAAGGCAGCCTGCATAGCATCAGTTGGGAAGCAGCTGATTAATCACAGTGTGACTAGACTCCTCTATGCCAGCTTGCTTTTTAAATCTGTTTGGCTATAGAAGATACTCTCGGGTAGAACGGCTTGACAATGCCCTGCTGGGGTGGGTTGACCCTGGCTGGACGTCAGATGCACACCAAAGCCGCTCTAGCACTCCCCTTCTCAATTGGACAGGACAGAGAAAATAGAATGAAAGGCTCGTGGGTTGAGGTAAGAACGGGGAGAGATCATTCACCAATTACTATCATGGGCAAAACAGACTCGACTTGGGGAAAGTAGTTTAATTTATTACCAGTTGAATCAGACTAGGGTAATGAGAAATAACCCCTAAATCTTATAACACCTTCCCCCTGCCCTACTTCTTCTCTGGCTTAACTTTACTCCCAGTTTTCTCTACCACCTCCCCTTCAGCAGTGCAGGGGATGGGGAATGGGCCCTGTGACCGGTTCATCCCACGTTGTTTCTGCTGCTCCTTCCTCCTCAGGGGCAGGAATCCTCACACTGCCTCTGCCCCGGTGTGGGGTCCCTCCCAGGAGAGACAGTCCTCCATGAATGTCTCCAACCTGAGTCCTTCCCACGGGCTGCAGTTCTTCATGTACTGCTCCAGCGTGGGTCCCTCCCGGTGGGTGCTGTCCTTCAGGCACAGACTGCTCCAGCGTGAGTCCCCTGCGGGGTCACAGGTCCTGCCAGCAAACCTGCTCCAGGCTGGGCTCTTCCCTCCATGGGTCCACAGGTCCTGCCAGGAGCCTGCTCTAGTGTGGGCTTCCTACAGGGTCACAGCCTCCTTTGGGCATCCATCATCCATGGGCTGCTGGTGGATCTCTGCTCCACCGTCAGCCTCCATGGGCTGCGGGGGGATCTCTGCTCTGGCACCTGGAGCACCTCCTGCCTCTCCTTCTGCACTGACCTGGGTGTCTGCAGAGCTGTTCCTCTTGCATAATCTCGCTCCTTCTCCATCTGCAGTTATGCAGTTTGTTCTCCCGTGCAATATGTTATGTCAGAGGCGCTACCACCATCACTGCTGGGCTTGGCCTTGGCCAGCCGCGGGTCTGCCTTGGGGCCGGCTGGCAGTGGCTCTGTTGGACCTGGGGAAGCTTCTGGCAGCTCGTCACAGAAGCCACCCCTGTAGCCCTCCTGCTACCAAAACTTTGGCACGTAAACCTAACGCACCTGCGTTGCAATGTGGACGTTCTTGGACAGTGCTTGGCCGGCTGGGAGACATGGAGCCAGCCAGGCATTAGTACTAAGGGCATCTGAAATGGTCTATGTCAGCTGGCGTTGTTAGGAGGTGGGATAAAATTGTCTAAATGAGTTCTGAGGCACTTTACATGTAGCCCTTGAAAACTCTGAGAGTTCACTTTTCAGCAAATATGATACTGCTGTTGGGGAAGAGGTTATATTTTTGGATAGATATGAATGTTTTAGTAAGTTACGTGCACTAATTCTTACAGGTAATCCAAAAAGTTTTGTTTATGTTGCAAATAACCAAAAGGAGACATTGATGCTTCTACACTAAATCACTTCTGAGGCCACAACAGTAATTTTCTAGTTTTGAAACAATATGGCTAAGAACCAGTCATTGCTCACATACCAATCTTTTCCAATTTGGCAAGAAAAAACATTCTTTATTCCTTTTGAACCTTTTCTAATTCTGTAGGCTTTCACTTAATTTCAAAATGTGTAGATGTCTTTAAAATATTGCAAACTCATGTTCATCTAATCCCAGGACAAACAAGTTTGAAAAATTCATCTGCCTGCACTAATAGACTATAATCCCAAGAATATAAATGTTGCTCTGCTTAGAAAGTAGGATGTGCATGTAACATCTCTAAATTAGGTAGGCTATTCAGTAAAAAATAACCTGTACAATCTTGTCAACTGTATGAAAATGAGAAATGCTGAACCAAGAAGCAGTCTGTGTTCGCACATCTTGTTGTTCTTAATCACATTAGTCTCAAATATGCATTGATGATCTTTGTACTCAAAGCTGCTGCTGTTGTTTATTTTTCAATTTCTTCATTAATGCCAGATTCGTACAGCATTAGGCAATAATTTGCTGAGGTACTGGCATATATTTTATTGCAAAAATGTAATCATGCTTGTCAATTATAAAACTGATTGCATTATATGTCCAAGCTACTTTTGTTTCATACAATTTAAAACAAAAAGAGGGTCGTTAAATCTTCCCGAAGCACAATAGCTAAAAAAAAAATGTTTAAATTATTCATTAGTCTACTAACATTAATAGCGTACAATGATTGACAAAACTATGTCCTGTAACAATGTTCAATTGTTTGCTATTGAAAAGGATGCAATTCTGAGACATCCACCATTCCGTAAACAAAACTTTATTTCTGTGTCTTGAATCGACGTTTGTAAGTTTGTGCTCTGTTCATTGAAATCCTTGCAATGTGATGAAAAGGTTTTACTCTTTATTCTGAGGGTGATGCAGCCTCTCCAAAGTGAGGATTGTTGTCCAGGTCATTCCAAATGACTGATGGTGCCTGGTACATCATTTTACATTATGCTGTGTTAGACAGAAAATCCGGTTTATAAAATGTGTTAGGAAATTTTCAGTTAATTTATTTGAGAAGAGTATTTATCCATTGTGCTTTGTGAGTCTTACTGTACAAGGCTCATAGAGGTGAGCATTGAAACTCTGAGCTTTGTAATGTGAATTCTCAGGAGTGGCATGAGTGTTCCCACTGAAAAAACTGGACACCTGCCTCATGAGACTGAATCTCCTGGAAGGTGTTTTCAAGGTTACCTACAAGAATCAGAATTCTGGGCTCAGGTTTGAGTGGTGTTTGTAGCAGGTGTCAGAGTATGGCCTTTTTGGTTGAGGTAGCGAGTGGGACTGAGGAAAGGGGCAGGTACCGCTAATGGGAGCAGTGGAATTGGAAGGAGAGAAGAAAATACTAGTGGGAAAGCCAGCAGTACAAATAGTCTCCATGCAAATTCACTGTCCTTATGTGGTAGATTAGTGAGTTAAATGCAAGAGAACCTACATGGATGTGTATTTTGGATTTTGAATACATTCTTGTGGTTTTTCACTAAAGGAAAAGACAGGTTTGGAGGGAGTGAGAGACTGAGTGACCAGAGAGCAGGGCAGAGTAAGTCAGCTAGAAGGGGCCAGAATCAGCCAGAAATCCCATGCTTAGAAACTGGAAAGGCAGTTTGCATTGCAGGTGAGCTGCACGCCTGGACTCGCAGAGTGCAATGCAGAGGAAAGCTTCACGGTGCCGCAGAGACAGGCAATATATGTGGGATGTGTCGCAAACCTCGTGTGGCTGTAAACAGTTCTGTAAACAACTGCAGCTTAAACTACAAGGAAAATCCTTTTTATATGAGAGATCTCGGTCCGTGATGGTGTGTTGCAGACCTAGAAAAGCACCTAGAGGTGAAGCATGTATCACCTTTCCTGGGCACAGCTACAGGTAACTTAGAATTTATGAGCGGTATTCTAAATTGCAATTCTCTTAGAAGACAGGCAGGGAAGAATGGAGGAATAACTCAAATTTTCTTGTTGAATTACAGAAGAGAATAGAGTATTGGAAGCAATGGATGTTAATATGTTGATCTCACACCCTGGGTCATTAATTCCTCTGTAGCTCTTAGCATGTTATATGGTGCTGTGCAAAGTGAAAGGTCAGGCACTCTGGTAGGGATTTTGACCTGGAGCTGGGATAGATCCTGCTGGTTTGAGAAAACATCATTGTTTATGGCTGTGGTGTTCATATTGTAACAAGATGTTCCTTCCCAATACCACATGGGTTTTCTTAGAAATGACAGGTTATGTTCTTACCAGCAGGAAAACACCTGAGATGGCTTATACCGAATGTGTTCCTTTTCTCAGTAGGTCAATCCACATGACAGAGAATAAAAAGGAAAACAAAACAACCTTGCACCTGTACATTTCCTGACGTGAAAGTTTTGCAGAGAAGCCTGTGGAGAGGACCTTTGCTCTGTGACTTAGGTCAGCTGCAGACAAGTAGTTTGGCTACCTCCTCCTGAAGACTGAAAAAGGAAAAGACAGTTATGAGTGGTTATTACACACATGTTTACGCAAAGCATTGAAATTATATGCTACTTGCAGTCTCATCTTTCCTACTGATAGCTTGCTGCTGGCAAAGCAGATGTTTCTCACAGGGTATTGCTTGGTTGTTTGTAAACAGCTTTGTTCAGAGACATTCCCAGGAGCCTGTATTTTGGTGGTACACTGGTGTCTTTTTCCAGTAGTCCTTGTCACCTTTTGTGACCCTAACTGTTGCAAGCCTTATTTGAAAGTTTCATTTCTTCTGAACGCCTGTGGGGTTTAATTATTATAATTAGCTCTGCAGAGTGGATTTCTCTATTTAAAAGTATTTTAAATTATTTCTTGACATATCTATGGTAGTAATGTTTAGTAACTGGCAGTATCAATTTCACTACACCACCAACAGAAACATTTTCTTCTGGAAAAAGATTCAATATTTTAGAAAGTAGCTGCTTTTGTGGACCTAAAGCAACAGAAGAATAAGGGCATGCCGTATCAATATACCATGACAGTATTATTAAAAGGGGGAAAGTTAAAGTTTAAACACAATTTCATGAAACCTATTAAAATCCTTAGGCATTTGGGAAGAAGAGTAGGACAGGTTTTATTATTATTATTGAAATGAATAAAAATCTGAAGTTTCTCTGTGTAGTGAGAATTCTAGGTTTTAGCTAACTTCAACAAGGACACCTGGAATTTCTTCAAGTTTCATCACTTTTACAACATCCTATTTAATGTCCTACTTTTTCTCTTATCTCAAATCAGGATATTCTCTCACTGTCTTACTAGCACAGTGAGACATTTACTAGGATGGGGAGATATTTTATAGGACAGTGAGCAATTAAGTGTGAAAAATTAATCTCTGCAAGTACTTTGAACTTCTCATGTGGAAACTCCTATTGAAATGTGGGCATTGTTTTTCTGAGCAAGTGAGACATTGAATTTTGAAGCCCTTTAGTGAGGAAAACCAGTTCTAAACAACACCACTACTCTCAGCTACTAGTTAGGAAACTTGGAACAATAGCTGTATTATGGATTTCCTGTAGGACCCTTGACTGTAAGGGCGTATCAAGTGATTCCAGCCTTCTGTTCTTGCTGTGTTTATAGTCTCAGAAGTAATGGCCTTTGTATTGTTTCCCTAAAGTCTGTATTTGAACAAAGTGTAATAACATTGGTGCTCAATTCAGAAGGTGGTAAGGCATCAGTGCCTGCAGCATTATTCACAGTATGAACGCTGTATCTAGTGCCGACTAGGTGCTGCTATATCACCGATTGACAGCAAACTCGCTTGACTACAGTTGATCTAAACCAGCTTTCTCCAGCAGATTTCTACAGGAAAGCACAGAAAATTGTGGTTTGTGATTAATGTTAATCTAGTTTTGTTTAGTGGTGATCTATATAACTAGATGCTGTGTCAGCTACTTTTAGGAGAACAAATATTTGTTGTTAAAATTATCTCACCTTCATATAGCTGCAAGTGTTTTGAAGAATTATGGGAAGATGTGGTTATAGAATACTTTTAAGACATCTTAGCTCCCAAAATAGCTCATGGTTGAACAGTCAGCTTACCAACTGCCCTTTTTAGATAGATAGCTGGCATAATGCAAAGGAGGGACATGCAATCAAGGATGCGGTAAGATCCTTAGGCATCTATGAAGACTGAGGCCTGCTACAGTTAACAGAAACACTGTTTTATGACAAGCTGACTCTAGATCTTCCACAGTCTGGCCTTTTGAAGTATCATAAGGCATCCCTCATTTGCCACCAGTTAGATTAGTAGTCTGCCATTGATTTGCATGGCATAAGAGCAGGCACATGTTGTTAACAAGTGTTTCTTTCTGCTTCAGAAAGTAGTTCTTCTAAAGCAAAGAGTATATTTTTCTTTTTTGTGTGTATGTCCCTGCAACCCCAAAGCCTCAACAATTGTTAGATTTCTGTGTGTAGAGGAGGAATTAGAGTGGGTTTAATAGAACTACCTCAGGAAAACTACTGGTAAATATTATAAGGGGTTTTTTTGGCCCATCAACAAGGCTATGCTATTTTCTAAAACATGTTTTAGGGTTTAGTTTTCAAGGTAGCAAGAAGATATGTGCTCCTGATTCCTAATTTAGTTCCTTAATTGAAGGCTACCTTCAGCTGAGCTGATGAGAAACAAGTATTAGACCATGTAAAACCCAATCCGTGTTAGCCTTGTTTGTTCGCTGGGGATAAGACAGAATCAAATCTAAATGATACAGGCCAAACCAATTCATGACTGAAGTCTGTCAAAATGACTTGAAACCTTGGACTCCCAGGACAAGACATGGGACATGCTTTAGCATGGCTGGGGAATGATGAAACCATTAAGGAGGATTACAGGAGGCAGCTGGAAGAGCTATAGGAATGGTTTTTTTTTTCTCATAGAAGTTAATTGAACAAGGTTTTAGAAACATTTTTATTTTGTACATAAAAAATAAATAAAAAAATATATTTCTAATTTTCTTCAGTAAGAAGCAATTGCTTCTCTATGTGTTTGTGTCCCAGTAGTCCCAAAATCTCTACAGACAGCCAGAAGATTTATACTTGAGTGAAAGCCACTGCATCACACACAGGAGCTTGTGAAAGTACAGTAAACATCCTTCAAACAAATTCCCATGTGCCCTGACTACAAAGTAAATGAAAAGCAATACACAGGGTTGGAAAGAAACCACATTTCTAGGTTGGTTTCAATAGACTCTTAGTTTTCCCAGTGTATTAGTACTCACTCCGAGTCTGCTGCATCCTGCTTTCTCCCCCACAACACAGCTGAACTGCACTTTGTCTACCACTGTGACATTTTATGGAAAACCAACATATCAAGAAGGTTTATCTTTAAAACAGTAAAAATAATAACTCTTGGTACTCGTGTGGGGTCTGATTAATTTAATCTCTTAAAATGTAGTCAACAGAGACATAAAAATAACATTTTTCTCCCCGTACTAAAGAAGCAGGAAAGAAAGTAGATTAAAGCAGAGTCCAGGGTTAGTTTAAATAGGCTGAGCTATACTGTGCCATTGATTTTTGAACAGAAATCCCCATTGAGCTCGGTGGGGATTTCTACTTAGAAATCAATGGTGCAAAATGACACCCTCAGATTAAGATACAAAGATGGAGGACGAGGCTTAACTGGTACATTCCTGCTGGGATAGCTTTCTCCTATAGAGGGAGTTGCTGCTCTTTTCATTACATAATAAAGAGTAAAAGTGGGAGGAATTTTCACGCAAGAGGATTGTTATTCTAACATTGCAAATCTTACCATATATTAGATTTCACCAATTTTATTAAAAAAAACACAGACACATATTAAATATTGATAAATTTCGTTTAGATTTTAGGTAATTTGACGACTATCAGGAACTGGAGCGTACTGCTCGGGCAGAGGGAGGTGTAAGAGTCTAGTACATGCTGTAGTAGAATCATATAATCATTTGTGTTGGAAAAGACCTTTAAGATCATCAAGTCCAACCGTTAACCCAGCACTGCCAAGCCCACCACTAAAACATGTCCCTGAGCACTGCATCTACTGTCTTCTAAATACCTGCAGGGACGGTGACTCCACCTCACCCCTGGGCAGCCTGTGCCAGCGCCTGACCACCCTTCCAGCGAAGATATTTTTCCTAATCTCCAATCTAAGCCTCCCCTGGTGCAACTTGAGGCCGGTTCCTCTTGTCCTGTCACTTGTGACCTGGGGGAAGAGACCGACCCCCCTCGCTGCAGCCCCTTGCAGCAGCTGTGGGGAGCGATGAGGTCCCCCCTGAGCCCCCTCCTCTCCAGGCTGAACCCCCCCAGCCGCTCCCCGTGGGACTCGTGCCCCAGCCCCTTCCCCAGCCCCTTCCCGGCTCTGGACACGCTGCAGCCCCTCAGTGTCCCCCCTGCAGTGAGGGCCCAGCGCTGACCCCAGGATTCGAGGGGCGGCCGCACCAGTGCCCAGCGCAGGGGGACGGTCACTGCCCCGGCCCCGCTGGCCACGCTGTGTCTGACACAAGCCGGGCGCTGCTGGCCTCCTTGGCCACCCGGGCCCCCGGGGGGCTCATGCCCAGCCGGCCCAGGCAGCCCCCCAGGCCCATTCCCGCCGGGCAGGGCCCAGCCGCTCGCCCCAAGCCTGCAGCGCTGTGTGGTGCTGGTGTGACCCACGGGCAGGGCCCGGCGCTGGGCCCGGCTGAACCTCACACAACCGGCCTCGGCCCCGTACTCCACACGCCTAACAGACTAAGAAACAAATTGTCCTGGCTTTGGCTCAGATAGAGTTAGTTTTCTTCTTAGCAGCCGGCACAGTGCTGTGTTTTGGATTTAGTAAGAGAATAATGTCAATAACACACTGACTGATGTTTTAGTTGTTGCTACATAGTGCTTACTCTAAATCAAGGACTTTTCAAGTCTCCCGTGCTCTGCCAGTGACCAGTTGCACGAGAAGCTGGGAGGGAGCAGAGCCCGGACAGCCAGCCCGAGCCAGCCAAAGGGATATTCCATGCCATGGAACGTCGTGCCCAGTGTATGAACTGGGGGCAGCTGGCCGGGAGCTGCCGATCACTGCTTGGGAACTGGCTGGGCACCGCTCAGCAAGTGGTGAGCAGTGGTACTGTGCATCACTAGGTTTTGTTTTTTTCTTTTCATTTTTATTCCTCTTCGCCTCTCTCTCCTTTTCATTACAATTTTTTTTAATTATTATATTTTATTTCAATTATTAAATTGTTCTTATCTCAACCCACAGATTTTACCTTTTTCTATAATTCTCCTCCCCACCTTGCTGGTGGCAGGGGGGAGTGAGTGAGTGGCTGCATGGTACTTAGTTGCCAGCCGGGGTTAAACAATGACACAAACTAAGACTTTTTCTGTGGTGATTTCTGCAATATGAGTAATTTCATACCCATTAGTTAATATATGTCAGATTCTGTAGGAAGCAGCAATCACTTGGCCTCATGTCACAGATGGGGAAATAAAGCATTTCCCCATAAATTTCCCCCCAAAAAAGCCACTGCCTGACTTACCTGTGTTCTTTAGGAAGGGAATGGCAGTGACTGTGGCTAAAAACTGTGTCCCCTTCTCCAGAGGCAGAGTTACAAAATCTGTGTGGAATTTGGAATGCATGGCTGTTTTTTAATAGGGCACGTTTTGTGTAAGCAATAAAGATGGCCACAGAATACATATTAGGAAAAGTTAATTGCAACTATTACTGTTAAAAAGTGGATTAAAGGATGAAAGGCCTTTCTGAAAATTCTACAATAAAAGAGGGGAAAAAGACATGTTTGAACAAAAAAGTTCCTGCAGATGGTTGTCAAGCAATGAGATAAAAGGCAACAGTAGAATTCCAGACAGAATTCTTAGGACTTTTGCCTATCTTATCTGATTGCAATTAAGGTAGCAGGAAGCAATGGTGCTTTGAATTATCGCCCTAGTTCATTGTATTGGTCCACAGGGCAAACAAAAAGTTTGGTGACTCTTACTGCCGTTGAAAAAAGCAGTTCTGGGTGTTACTCAGAAATCTACTGTGATAGTGTAAAGAAAAAAAAGCTTACAGATGTTGAGACAAATTTTGACTTGGATCTTGTCCTGCTGAAACAGTGTAATCAAAATACTCTTGACTTAAAAAAAACCCCAAACCGTCATTTCCCTGAAAAGAAATTAAGACAAATATGCAGTTGTTATAATCTAGTGACAGACACTGTAAGGCATAACTTCACTGGTTCCTGCATAGCCTAGTCAGATCTGTTCAGGATTTATTTCCGTTA
This sequence comes from Falco naumanni, assembly GCF_017639655.2. NCBI lineage: Eukaryota > Metazoa > Chordata > Aves > Falconiformes > Falconidae > Falco > Falco naumanni. The sequence continues at coordinate 16,055,083 of NC_054060.1, read as the reverse complement.
GAAATGACATTTTTTTTTCTTAAAATAAAACATCCCACCTACAAAGGTGGCTTTTTGTCTCTGGCTTCCATAACTTGAATGTAAAAACTCAAAATATTTGTTTCCTGAAAAAAATAGGGGAAAGAAAACCATCTTTGTTTAAAAGAAAACAAAAAAGTAGGAATAGACAAAAGGTAGGGTGGTGAGGTTTTTTTCCTTTCAGTCTTATCCATACTCTAATGCTTCAAAGCATCTATAGAGTGCATATGTTTTTGAATTTATTAATACTTATAAATACATGTCTAAGATACTTTTTCTCTAAGGGCATATTGTGCTTCAAATTAATAATTTTGTCTGAGGCATGACTGTAGTTCAGGGAGTTTTTCTAGTCTTTGGCTGTACGGTTTTGTTTACCCTGTGTCCTAAGTTTTGTATAAATTGTTTTTAAGTGGTGATTGAGGAGGAGCTCATTCAATGGGAAAAAATGGCTTCGTAACTATGCTTTTGACATTGGCTCTGATGCATCCTCATTCAGCCTAAGTGAGGTGGCTGTTATTTGGCAGGTCTGTGTATAGCACAGCAGTGGCTGATGCAGCTGTGCCCATTTGGCACATAAGTTTTTAATTTTGCAATTGGTAGCTGGCCAATAACAACCAGTTCTGTATGTTTTCTTGCAAATGGTTGGGGAAGGAGTGACCTATGGTTGCTGTATGTGCAAAGAACAAGCAATGGCTGTAGCCACATTCATCCTACTGCTAGCCCTCACTATTATAGTGAGGGAGAAGACATGTAGTCTGGGAATAGGCAGATGTAAGGGTTGGAAAACATGCTGGATTCCTCTTAATTCCTCATGTAAAGGTTTGGAGTGTTTCTTTGGCTTTTACTGGCTGACTGAAGAAACTGCATAATATGTATGTGGGGTTTTAAGTGTCATGAATTTTTCTAAGGTCCTTTGAAAAACCAGATGTTTTCCAGACAGTTTCCTTATGGAACTGCACAAAAATTAAAGAACAGATGAATTAATGTACTTCAGGAAGCATAAGAGAAGAATCCAAAGAGTGCCAAGGCTATATTGTGATATTATCTGAACATCACATTCCAGATTTGGTGTTTAGGACCATGCAAGTCTGTGTTGGAGGCTGCTTCTGTCCAGAACAGGTCCCTAGCCATGTGTTATAGACATTATTGTATTTTTTTCTGTGCTTCATTAGCCAATGTATTCTCTATTTCCTTTTCATCCTCTGAATATAGCCATCTTTTCATCTTACTATCTCAGCAGAGCATCATTACTAACAGAAGCATGCACTATGAAAAAGTAAAAAAGTGAAAGATGACTTATATAAGGGATAGTGGGTGATTGGTTCCTCTTAGACAGGGGTCCTCAAACTACGGCCCGCGGGCTGGATACGGCCTGCCAGGGTCCTCGGTCTGGCCCCTGGTATTTACAGAACCCCCCCGCCGGGGGGTGTGGGGGGAAACCAAGCAGCCGCAGATGACTGCCTGCCACTTCATCCGCGCACCGGCCCCCTGGTTAAAAAGTTTGAGGACCCCTGCTCTTAGATGAGGCACGATGACTTGAAGCATGTGTCTGACAGTGCCTCACCCCAAACGTGGGGGTAGACTGTCAGTGCGTGCCAGAAAAAGGGGCACAACTTGAAAAGTTGTCTGTAAAAGGCAGAGTCAAAATTGTAGGGATCTGGGTGTCCCGTCTGTCAGCTGCAGTTTGCGTAATAGAGCAAGACATACATCCTTTACTTTTCAAGTGTGGAGCACTGATCGTTATATATTGCAGTCCTCAAGCATGGATTAATGTTTGAAGGTGCAGCGTCTTTTCAAAACCTTTGTTTTATTGGAAAGAAAAGTTCCTCTAGTGAGTTCACTCTGCTCATGTTCCTTTTCTTAGCCTTGCTGATGCTCATAAAAAGACCTGAAGCTGTGAAAATACCCTTTTCAAAGTTAATTCCATTCTGAGCCATTGTGTCTTTTCAAGCTCCTTGGCACTTGAGCCCCAGGTCACAGTGCAAAGATAAAAAATATGTATGTTCATAATTAGCTTATAAATAATGCAGTGTTCTCATTCAGACTTCATCCTTTCAACATGCCCAAAGATTATTGTTCTCTGTGCAGTTTAAATTTCTGAGCACTCTGTGGCCCAATTTTTCTACAATTTGGTAGGTTAATTCTCTATTACAACACACCCAAAGCCCAAAGAATGCAGTGGTAGGCAGTCTGGGTAAGCATTTTGTTTGGTTTTCATTTCTTTTTCTGTCAAGAATCTAACAAATAAATGATACAGTGCTTGTCTTCAGGTATGAGTTTGTATAGCTGGAGTCTGAACTGTTTGACGCAGTTCGACTCATGCTTCACTCCTTTCTAATCTCAAAGGTTTTATGCTACAGATAGAACTAGATTGAGGGTTTTTGAAGCCAAGATGCACTAATAGGTAGTTTAATAGAATAAAGGGCACGAAAGAGGTACAGAGTTCACCTGAAATATTTGGTCGTAAAAATGAAAGCACCCTTCTTCCCTGCAGTTTCTTGGTAAAGAACCTCCAGTGCCTCTTAAAAAACCTTAAAGGTTGGTCCATTTGAGGGAACGATTTATAAACCCCACAACATTTATTAAAGAGATGCCTTCTCTTCAACAGATGCTTGCTACTCCGATTTAACAAACCAGAATATTTTTAATGGCTACTGTCAATTTGCAAAGAAAGAGGGTACACGAGAAAATTTTCCCTAGTTACCAGTCTGCTTATATTTTTGTTGAAAAGGTGCTGCTATTGATCACTAAACATGGATGGTGCTGTCATTGTCAATGGCCATTTCTGTGATAAAATTTAAAACACGATTTGAACCACCATTAATAGAGGGCCTAATGAGAAGCAAGTTTTGTCTAAAAAAACATGAATTGTGAAGAGAGAATTTAAAATTTCAGGATTTTGAGGTTGAAGAGGAGTCTGAGGAGGACATGGTAATAATTACCTAGGTGACTATAACAAGAATAGAATTCAATCACAGCAAGAAAATTCTTTAGGGAATGCTTTCTTAAAGCAAAGGTAATGCTGTACTGTTTGGGGAGTTTTGAAGTTTCAGTTGAAGTTCTCTAAGAAAGTGATGGAAAAATGTTTTAGGAGTTACAGACATATAATTGATCCTGCCTTGGGCAGTGCAGCCATCAGTGCTGCGCAGTGACCTCTCAAAGCCCCCTAGTGCTCTGTGGTTTTACGTTTTAATGCAATAGTACAGTGAAAAGAAGTGTTTTAGCCAGAGCAGCTCATCCATTTCTAAAAGGCAATCTGCATTGTTCAGAAAGCATGTAAGTGTCCCGTATTCCTGCTATCAGAAATACTAGCCAATGGTTCGTTGCACTGTTCAGCATAATCATCATTTGTTTCTGATAAAACATTTCATCTCAGAGTTCCTTTGAATTTATTATTATATGATGAAAGACTGGTTTGTGGCTTAATTCCCAGATTAGGCAGCACTCAGTAATGGAATTCCTTGAATGTGTGACTGACACTAATGTATTTGCTGTGTTGGTGTAAATATTCATAGAGAGATTTTTTTTGTATTAGCTAGTCTGTACACAGAGTGTATTGTGTTTTTGCAGAGATTTCATAGGGATAAACAAAGACTGAATACTCATGCAGCAGTAAGTGATGGTGAATAAGAAATGGCAACCTTCCACATTCTTTGATTTAATTGAAAATACTTTTTAAAAGTTCTCCATTGTTTTAGATTATTTGAGGGCCTTGGTTAAAGTTTTATTTATTTATATTTATCTATTAATAAGATATTATAATATATTATATAATATATAAAATAGAATATAAATATTTATATTTATTTAATGTTTATTTGATCTTTTAATTAAGTGACCAACTGCAAACGTAAGACAAAAGGTTTCTGTTGTTTCACAGGGACAATTCATTCATTAATAAAATTGACAAAATAAAGTAAATGCAAATATTAAGTTTTTCAATTTTACAGGGAATTATTCAAAGCAGAGTGGGATGGAACTCCTGGTTAAGGTATAGGCCATTATATACTGTATGAAACTGCTTTAGATTGCATTGTGGCCAGTCCTTTCAGTCATTTGCTGTTTCTGTCTGCTACTATGCTTGTATTTGAACTGATGGTGTTAATGCTGTGTGTGCATTCCCAGGAAGTCCAGATTTTGGTTTGAAATATCTTAAGCAGTGAAAATCAACACTTTCCATCTCAGTAGAATAATTTAAACCTCTTATCTTTAGATGCATAAGATGATCAGGGAGTTTTTGGTGGCATAATGTAGTTAGGTTTTTTATTTTCTTGCTGTTTATGTGATGTGTGTTTTGCTGCTGAGATGGGAAAAAACACTATCGGTAGACCTGTAGGCTGTTTCATGTCAGTATGGAGATGGCAATGTGCTCCTTATGTCCTCTATAGGCCAAGGGTCAAATGTTGAACTCCCCTTGGCTGCACGACTGCTTCCCCCACCTGAGATGGACTGATCATTTCACAGGATACTTAGTATAGATAGAGTTAAGAATAATGACATTAGGGAAAAAACAAACAAAACAAAGCAATACTGGTTAGCCTTTGTGAACAGCAAATCTGGAATAACACTCTGATTCTTTAAGATGATGTTTTGCTGTTGAGTTCTTTGATCTGCCTTGTTTTCTTAATTGCACTTTTTTATTTCTGAAAGGGCTTTCACAGGCAGAAACCTCCATAGGAACTTGATTTTCTTTGGCTATCCTTGAATGCTTTTTTGTCAATTTATTATCAGAATAGCAAGATATGCACATACAGTAAATCAATGTAGGTTAACTTTGTAATAGGAAAGGCATTCTACATTTCTGGCATCAGCCTGTATCTTCTTTCAATTATAATGTCTCTCACTGGGCTAAGCATTTGTCTGGTAAGTGTGTGTATTGGCGACAACTTAATATTCAAAGGTCAGCCTGCAAAGATCTGGCCAGTGTGATGGCATCTTTGCTCTTTAATAATCAGATGGGATGTCTGTGATGTCTTGAAGTGCTTCTTCTAGGTGGCAGTGTACCGCTGCAGTAGTTAATTGCCTGTTAGCTTCTTGGATCAATGTAAAAGAGAGATGTGAAGATTTTTCCAAAGTCTTGTTTTCTTTTTTTCCTCCTAACACAGCTCTATTTCAGCACTTTCTTCTGATTTATCCAAGAATAACCCGAGTATGTGAGACAAAACTTCAATGTTCAATTTAGGTAGCTGCCTAGGAGCTTTTTCCCTGAAGTTGGTGGAGGAAAGGCAGAAATTTTGCCTTTTCTACACCAGAGGTCGATGATTACTCACTACAAAAGGTCACTGAGAAGAGGTTCTGTATTTTCTCAGCTGCCCCAAGGTGCCTTGGTGCTGTGCCTCCAGTGGGGTCACTGATTCTATACAATTCTTAAGCTTTCTCCCATGGGGAGCTGAATTAGTTACTAGTGTATTTTGCAAAAGGTTTAGAGCTAATCGAACCTATATAGTCCTGCTTCCCTGTCCACTCATTACTGTTTTTTTTTTGATTCCTCTCTCCTTTCCCTCATATATCATATGGTTCCACGTGCAGCTACAGAGATGCTGTTTATGTGCAGCTGAGATGAGCAAGCTTACCTGCTGGACTTTTAGGACAGGCTTCACTAAAACATCACTGACCTTAATGGCCATTAAGAAGGTTATGCTTTAATGCTCTGCAACTTGCTACAGGAATAATTTGTATGGATGCAAATTTCCACCACTTTGGGTACAGCATGCAGCTGTGCATGTGGTGTATAGATTATGTCCACTGCTTGTATACGGAGACATGGTACACCCATTTTAGGAAGATATCATAGAATCATAGCATGGTTTGGGTTGCAGGGGACCTTTAAAAGCCATCTAGTCCAACTCCCCTTAAATAAGCAGGGACATCTTCAACTAGATTAGGCTGCTCAGTGCCCCATCCTGACCTTGAATGTCTTCAGGGATGGTGCATCTAGTACCAACCTGGGCAACCTGTGCCAGTGTTTCACCACCCTCATTGTAAAAAAACCTTTTTTCTAATATCTAATTTAAACTTACCTGCTTTTAGTTTAAAACCGTTACCCCTTGTCCTATCACAACAGGCCCTGCTAAAAAGTCTGCACCTTGTTCTTATAAGCCCGCTTCAGGTACTGGCAGACTGCTATCAGGTCTCCCCAGAACCTTCTCTCCTCTAGGCTGAACAACCTCAACCTTCCCAGCCTGTCTGCACAGGAGAGGTGCTCCAGACCTCTGATGTTCTTCATGGTCCTCCTATGGACTCACTCCAACATGCTAATGTCCTCCTTATGTTGAGGGCCTAGGGCTGAACACAGATGGGGCAGGTGGGGTCTCATGAGAGTGAAGTAGAGGGGCAGAATCCCCTCCCTTGACCTTCTGGTCACTCTTTTTGTGATGCAATGCCAGATACTGTTGTTCTTCTGGGCTGCAAGCATCAGGTCATGTCCAGATTTCATCCACAAGTGCCCCCGAGTCCTTCTCCTCAGCACTGCTCTCAATCCCTTCATCGTCCAGCCTGTACTGACACCAGGGGTTGCCAAGACCCAGGGGCAGGACCCTGCACTTGGCCTTGTTGAACCTTAAGAGGTTCACATGGACCCACTTCTCAAGCTTGTCCAGGTCCCTCTGGATGGCATCCCATCCCTCAGGTGTGTCAACTTGCACCACTCAGCTTGGTGCCATCTGCAAACTTGCTGAGGGTGCCCTTGATCCCACTGTGTCATTGATGAAGACATTAAACAGTACTGGTCCCAGTACAGACCCCTGAGGGACACCACTTGTTTGATTTCCATCTGGACATTGAGCCGTTGACCGCTACCCTCTGGGTGCAACCATCCAACCAATTCCTCATCCACCAAACAGCCCACCCATCATATCCGTATCTCTCCAATTTAGAGAGAAGGATGTTGCAGTGGACTCTGTCCACCATCCATCTGGACAGAAGTCCAGGCAGGTGACATCCATAGCTCTTCCCTTGCTCATTGATGTAGTCACTCCGTCTAGAAGGCCACTAGGTTGGTCAGGCAGGACTTGCCCTTGGTGAAGCTGTGCTGGCTTTCTTGAATCACATCCCTGTCCTCCATGTGCCTTAGCACAGCTTCCAGGAGGATCTGTTCCATGATCTTCCCAGACACAGAGGTAAGGCTGACAGGTCGGTAGTTCCCAGGGTCCTCCTTTCCACCCTGTTTAAAGATGGGTGCAGCGTTTCCCTTTTTCTAGTCACCAGGGACTTCACCCGACTGCCATGACTTTTCATGTATTACGGAGAGTGGATTGGCAACTACATCAGCCAATTCCCTCAGGACGCTGGGATGCATCTTGTCAGGCCCCACAGAACAAGGTATGTTCACCTTGCCCAGGCATCAGAAATCTGGACTAGCGTGTGTAGGCCATGAAGCTGGCTTATTTTCTGACTTTGTCTGAGAATCTAAGAACTGTGGGATCCCAACACTTTAAGAATTGTCATCTCTTTAAGTTCTTTTCTATTTGATGTGAACTTGAACCTTGACATAAGAAAGAAATAATTAAAAATGTAATAAAAGCCATAAAAAATATAACCTGGCCTTCCTCTCTTTAAATATTTTTTTTGTCATAGCCATACTTCTCAGAAGGCTGAGAACAACACTACTTCTCACATCAACATGCACCCTGTTGGGTTTTTTTGGCCACAGTCGTGTCAACACCTGGTATAAATGGTAACATGGGTTTGGGAGAGTCCCAGTAGCTCACAGTTGTTCTTTCTCCCTGCGGAATGAAGGAGCTCTAAAGCACAAGGAATGAAGCACTGTGATTTGCTAATCTGGGGATTTATTTCACCACTTCGACATTAGGGGAAAAAGGTGGTCGTTGCCTCAAAACACATTTTTCATTTTCCTGTTTTCACTGACTGTCAAGATGTGATAACCTACCCATCTGCTGGTCAATACTGTAATAACGGTTTTTACTGGGACGCCTTTGAATGCCTTTCCATCCTAAATGACCGTATCTTTCCAAGTACCTATGACTCAGGGGAAAAGGAGGAATCTAAAGTGAATCCAGTGTATTTACAAGGTTGTGCTATACTTATAAAAATGAAGTAACTTTTGGTTATCTTATCGCTGTGAAACTGATCAAGTACTTTCAGCAAAAGACTCCAGACACATCAGTGTACCTATGTGAAAGCTTTTGAAAAATTAAAGCTGATGTGTTGACAGTTGTAATACCACTAGCTTTTAATCCTTGGTTTCTTTTTTTCATTATTAGGGATTCCAAGACATGGGTAGCAGAAGATTAGGTTTATCCACTAACAATATAAAATCCTGTAATCCCTTGAAAGTTTAAAATCTTCCTTGGGCTGGAGGAGGAACACTTTATCAATATGTACAGCTAGTGGCCCCTTTAAAGGATAAAAAGCACATCTCCTAGCTTAGGGGAAGAAGAATCATTTTATATTGGCCTAAGGAATTTTGGTTTTGAACCTGTGCTTCAATTCATGAAAAAGGCTTGGGTGAAGCTACTATTTTTTGTTCTTTTTTTTTTTTTTTTCCCTCCATTAGTTATTATTTTGATTCAGGGAAATATATGGGGGGTTTTCTTCATATATTGCTTCTCATCTGTAGCTCTCTGAGAGCTTTACAAGGGTCAGTGTAAAGCTATGTAACCCTTCTGCCAGGCATCGACTGGCTGCAATGGGAGCCTCTGGAGGTCCTTACGAAATAAAAACCCCCAAAGGTATAAACCATCCAGAAACCAGGGAAATTGAATTTAATTGTCTCAGTGTTGTCTAAGGGATAGCTTCTCACAAACGATGAGTTAATCAAATGAGCTTGAGCAAAATGAACTACTTTTGGAGTGCTGGAAACATGAGAAAATGTCATGAGGAGTGGCCACAAGACAGACACCCACACCCCCAACAACTAGTAAGCTAGTACTTAGGTAGTTGCTCTTTCCTTCTTCTCCAGTTATAGGACACTCACAGATTGTGAGAGGTATGTTGAGTTTCTGTGACCTTTAAAAGGCTGGTGAGGGAGGTGGGACCAGACCCCGAATCCGCAGCTAGCCTGTGTTCCTTGTTAGAGTGCATCTCAAACCAGAAAGGCTGGGGGACTCTAAAGCAGTGTTTCATGAGAGATACACTATAATGAATTAAGAGAACCTCAGACTGGCTGAGCCAGAGGAAAATGAAAGTTTCTTATACAGCTTTCCTCCTACCTTCTCTCAGAGACCTCTGTCCTCTAACATTTTGGTGTGATGCCTGCGATGCCCTAATTTCTAGCCTAAATTGGAAGCCTTTTGATGTCTTCCTGCACTGTAATAAACTTTCCAAGGACCCCTGTGGGTCACTAGGGAAAGCATCTTTCTTTTGATCCTCTCAGTTTTGGCCACGTCTGCTCTTTAAAGTAGATTCTTACCATAGGCTTATTTACTGTGTTGCCTTCCGCTTCTCCAACTGGCCTGCTTTCTGCTCTAGAAAATCTCACAGCAGTCCTACATGCTGAATTTCTTTCTAGGAAGGCATACTACATCCTTCCTCTCCCTATCCTTTCTGAGGGGACTCAGTTGAAGGTGACCAAGCAGCCTACCTCTCCGTGACCAGACTCACCTGTTTTTAACGGAGCATGCAATACTGATACACTAAACGGCAAATAACCAAGTAAAAGGCATAGCAGAAGGCCTCTCCAAACTACTTCTAATCCTGGAATTTCTCATTAGCCACTGACTGTTGTTGTCTCTCATCAGCTTTCCCATCAGTCCCCGCCAGATGAGTTTGTTGTGGCTGCTCCTGTTCGCGATGGCTGTGCAGCCTCATGGCTGCTCCTGCCGGCTGCATCCATGGCTGGGTTCCCCAGGGCTGTTGTCTCTGTGAGCTGCTTCAGCCTGATCCCTGCATGGCTCTGGCCATTGCCATCACCATGAGGGCAGCGGGTCTGCTTTCCCACGGCGCTCATCTGCTGATCCACCGTTCGGGTAGCCCCTGAAGGTAGTTCAGGTCTTGCAGAAAGGTGCAGTGTTAAGCAGGAAATGTCCAGATTTCTTGTCACCAAGCAGCAGCTTTCTGGGTGGATTCCTTCTGATAAATCCTGGGATCTTTGCCACAGTTTATTTGTCACAAAGTTGCAAGTTGCAGTATTAAACTCAATTGACTCCTTCCCCTGAAGCAAGTCTGGCACCATTGAGGTTTTATGCTTTGCACAGTGTGATTACAAATGAAATCATTCTTTCATTTTCACTCTTCAGATGTTTCTAACACAAAAGTCTCAAAATATGATGTATAAATAGGTAAGGAAAATGCTCCTGATAGTGCTGTTGTCTTTTGTTTCTGCTAAAGTCCCAAAATTTGTCCTGTCTACACCCTTCACCCTTTGGACTTGCTTTTCTTGCTGGCATCTTTATCCTGCTTTGAGACAGAAGTTATTTGTCCAATGAACATAGTTAACAGCCAAATACATGAGAGATACCAAATCTTATTACTTTTCAGCATGTCTTTTTAGCTGAGATACTTGGAGGCAGATCTCAGAGGCATTCATCAGTTTAATCCATACACTAGAAAAATGCAACCAGCAACTAGTGCTGTTGGGAGCCTACAGCCACACCGTATAAAACAAGAACAGTCAGCCATCAATTCTCTGAGAGAAAAATACATCCTTTCTGCAGCGCAGCACCATACCCTGTGTGCCCAAAGCTAACGGAGCTTGTTTATGTACCTGCTGCTGTTGAAGCGACCTTTATTCTTTAAGGAATACTGTTTGTCAGATGAATGCAATGATGAAAATGCTGATATCCTAATTTAGATATATTTTGCTACCTGTTTGCTTTACTGACATTATCCCATATGCTTTATAACCGAGAGCTGACCCCATTTATGAAAATGCAGAACGCTAACTGAATTAAGTGAGGACTAATGGGGCATCCATTTTTTATGCATTTTTCCAGTGAGTAAGAAAACATACACAGCTCGATTAGTGAAGAACTGGACTTAATAATTATCTTTTTAAAATGTAGTTTCTTTTTAAAAATATAACTATATTATAACAGTTTCTGAGATGCTTTTCTGTGTTAAAATGTTCAAGCCTGAAAAACAGTTGTACATTTTCTTAGCTTTGCCAATTACTTAGTAGTAAGACAGCCGCTGGAGTTGGGAGAGCCAGGGATATGTAATCCCCTCCATGGAACAATGCCCCTCTTGATTTCTTCTAAAGTTTAAACTGAGTTTTTTTCAGGAAAGCAAGTCAGTCTGAAGTCTTACTATTACAAACGTAGCTTCTAGAATAAACGGATTAAAGTATTTACTTCAAACCTAGACTCACAGCAGCAATAAATTTATGCACGCATCAAAACTTAATTCTCCTTATTCTTGTGGATAAGCATATGGTTACTTTGCTAAAACAACACCTCAGGCCCTGAACTTGCTACTACATTGTGTGAGTTCAAAGGTTTTTTCACTGTAACTTTCTGGGGAATTAGGGTTCTGGAGAGAAAAAACCCTTAAAAATCCTTTATAACTGGATCCCTACAAATATAGGTAGCCTGTGTATACTTTTCTGCCTAAAGAGATTCTAAAAGCCTTACAGATGCAGTTGTATTTTTTGTATGTATTTATTATTAAAAAAGCAATAGCTAGAGACTGAGAGGTCAGAGAAAATTCAATGTCAGCTTACAAAGAAATGATAGAAATTGTTTCTGGAATCTCAAAGTTTTAATTTGCATCAATATGCAATATATATATGTATATTTGTGTATAGATACATTTATATGCTTTGGTTTTATGTTAGAGAAAAATCCTTTTACTGAGTTATAGTTTAAGAGAAGTATTCTGGTGGCCTAACACTAATTGCTGAATCTGTCCTTAGAAGTCAGTATTTTTTTTTTTCCAAGCCTGAGTAATTTTCGAGACACTTGGAAATATGAACCCGATTAATACCTGTTGGAGTCAATGGCAGTCTTTCCAATAACTGCAGTGGGCACCGAAACAATTTCATTTTAATCTCTCTACTTTTCAGCCCATTACTTCTTTTTTCAATTTAGGGAACTAATCTCTCAGTTTAGGAAGTGTTAGAGTAATGATGAGCCAAGCCTGCAAATGCTTATTTAAATATATACCTTCAGACACGTGAACAATTCTTCTGTGTTCTGGGGGTTATTTGTATGCATTAGCATCAGTATGTGCACTTTCATTTTTGAGGGATTGGGACCCTAAATACATAAGTGATCACGAGTAAGTTATTTAGCTCCAACTCCATTGCTTACTTTTCTTCTTTGAGATATGGTCCTAATGGCCAGTTCAGAAGAAAATTTCTCAGATAATAACTAGGGAGAAAGGGAAACCACACTGCACATCTAAATAAAGTTACCCAGTAGAACCATTCCAAGAATCCTCTGAATGTATTTGGAGCAAAACTGAAGTTCCAGCGTGAACGTCCTGAATCTTTTTCCCTGTAAGGCACTGCCACTTGTCTTTTTAAAGCTATATAAATTTTTTGTAGTCCTACCCTATGTGTTTCAAAAGAATAAACCACTAGGTACACTCAAAATTGCCTCAAAACAACACTCCTTGATTTAAAACATAGAAGAGTACCTGTAGCTATCACTCTAGTTTTTCTTTATTTTCCAGAAGTAGGAGTCATGGTGAGACTGCAACATATTGTCTTTCCTTTTATGGGTATGGATGCCATACAATGTATTTTTACATACTGCCCTTCACAGAGAACACCATCACCAGCAGAATGGCTTGAGGCTTAACAGGACTGTGTTACTGAAGGTATCTCCAAATATATTGTCCTCTCAAAATCAATCTTTTCCCCAGTTCTGCCAGTCTGGAAATCATTGGGGTTGTGCCACTGATTCTGGCTCTAGTATAAAAACCTGAATAAAACATGTTAAAATTTCTATGGAATAATGATGTCTTTCTCCATCTTTGTCATTGTAAGTGATACTGTAAGTTATACCGCCAAAAATGCTATGCCTTGTGTACTGCTTAAAGTTCTGGCAAACTGATATGTCCTTGTTTTCAGCTACAGAGGAAACCCTTACTTGTTTCTGTTTCTTTATTTCTTGTTTCTCAACTTGGCATGCATGATATTTTGATATAGTTTGTCCTATGTGTATGTATACACACACACGTACATGCTTGCACGCATAGCATCCTTATAGATCCAATTTGCTCTGAAAGCTTCCTTTATCCTCTCAGATTTCCTGTGGTTTAAAATTCATTCATTTTTTATGTGCCTCTTTTGGGGAGGGAAAGATTCTTGTTATTTCTTTACACACTGGTATACTGATGTGCTGGGTGGGTAATAACAGGTCTCTAGTGCACAGACTTCTGTGCCAACTGCTGACTTCACCGGCTTCAGAAATCACGAGTCAAGGCCCAGAAAAAAAACCTTAAAATTATTTTAAATCTTATGACACTTCACAAAAGTCATGCATTAGTGGATCTCTTGCATCGCCTTAGTTTCGTGTGGTATTCAGTGTCATGTTTTTGTAGCTGCTTCTTGCAACCAAAAGGCTCAGTACCTTGCTCCCGCAGTCATTTTTAATGACGGTTGAGGTTATGTTATACTGACTCCCAATAGCAGAGCTATGATGCAAGCATTGCCTTCCTTGAACTGCAAATACTTCGTGCCTTTCCCTTCTGGGACCTGCCTTGTAACATCCTCTAATCGCTAGCCCCTGCTCAGCCAAGCAGACAAGCGTGTGCTTCATTTCCTTGTAGCCCTGCTTAAGTGTTCTCTCATTCAAGCAATTACAGTTACCATTGAAAGGCTTAACTATGTTTTGGTAGCATTTTCTAGGCATTTTCCAAATATAAGCGAAAAGGATATATATGGCCATCAAACATTTAAGTCTTAAGGCCAAGATTCACAGTTTTCATGTCAAGAAATATTCTTGTCTTAGCTCAGTAGAAAAAAGGCAGAGAGATATTTTTTAATTATCTTGCCTTTTTGTAGTTTATCCTAAGCAAATGTTTGAGCATCTGAGACATTTCTATTTTTGGTGAGTGGTAGTGTCAGTCTTTTTTTGCTTCATTTGCTTTTCATGTGAGATTCTTGCCAGGCAGGAACAAAATATTCAGGTCTCATTTACATTGAAAATTAATCTCTCATGGTTTAGGGGAAAAGATAGAGCTGTTTTTTTTCTGACAGGTGTTCTTTTGTTGATGATAGTACATGCAGCTATATAGTGATGCTCTATAAGGCTTTAATGCTTTCTTTAAGTGTGTGGCTAGTTTTTAAAGCTTGTAAATGTTAAAGAGCACTTCTCCACGAACAAGGGGAAAAAAAAAAAAAAAAAGAAGAGTCTCTGTCTTTGGGGAAGAAAATTATCTGTGATAGCAGAGTACTTTGATTGTGCAAGTTCAAATCCTTGACAGATTCAATCATATTGGAAATTTAAGCAGCTATAGGTGAATTTCATATTTTTTTTCAGACTGAGCTTGGCCTGTAAGCCTCGCAAGAGAAAACTTCAACTGGTTTCACCTCATCTAGTAATGCAAGAGAATTAGGATTTCATGTACTTTTTGAAGAGATTTCAATGACTGACTGTGGTCAAAATACTTGAATGTTTTCTAATATTATTTTAAATCTTGAGCTGTTACAGATCTTGAGGGATGTTTGGTTTGATGGGCTTAAATTTTGAGTTTGGCACATTTATCTGTTCTCTCTGAATGACAGATGTTTACATCATTTTTCTTATTCTTAAAACACCATCCTGCCACTGTAGAATTTTTTTCTTCAACATGATTTCTAAAAGTGAAAACTCTACAGAACAAACACATGAAAATTTTTGCTAGTAGGAATGCATTCAAGTATCTTTTAGGTGATTTTCCAGACAATCATTAAAACAGGCTTCACAGTTTCTGGAGTCCTCGATGGTGCAGTTTCCTGGTTGTCAGACCTAGATACCAAGAACCACAAAGTGAGAGAGGAGAAATGGTAAGACAAATTGAAGAAGGAGAATCCCAGTGCTCTTCAGGAAGTTCAGAATATCTGAAGAACATTGATAGGCAAATGGATTGATTTTATGAGTGGGAAAAGTTTGATACTGAGTAACAGAGAAAATGTCAGGGAGATTGTTGCCAAATGCAAATCCGTTGGGACTGGGAGAACAGGAGAGGAGATAGATCATGAAGCACCATCTTCACTTGTACTTTAAAACCGTGAACTTTTGTCACTACCTATTGATTGTAGTCCTTTAAGTTCCTCTGTTGTGCTGCCCTCAGCTGCTCACATCCTCCTGTATTAATCCTGCTTGTCACATAAATTCTTTGATCTCCTCCTGTACTTTTGTCGTAAAAGCCACTATGAACTGGACTGAACATGTGCAGTGATCTTGCCAATCTGCGTGCAGATGTCAGGGCAAACTAGTGACAAGCTCACAAGGTCCCTGTGCAATGCTACAGAAATTCAGTCTGTAGAAGTTTATTGGATCTTAAAATGCTTGAACAGAGGTGATAAGCAGACAGTTGCATCTGGATCCATAAGCTGTAAACAAACGAGGTTTATTGGGTTCATAAAACTATCACCTTTAGTCAGCTGAAGAAGCGAAGCTGATATGTGTTGCTGAAATTAGAAATGGCTAATGATGATCATGAAAAAATTACAGACCAATGCCTAAGGCTTTGCTGTGAACTTCTTTGTCCTAGCATGAACTACAGACTTTTTTGTGACCTTACCTACAACATATTTTGAAAGAGAAATCATGTTGAAATGGGTCTTATCAGCTACCACCAGGCTCTACCAACTTCCTTCAGCTTGTTTAAAAAACCAAAACAACAGCAAAAACTGAATTAACTCAAAAGCAAAGTGGGCTTCTCTTCTGTAAATCTGCTAAAGGGCAGGACAAGCTGCACTTCTAGTGACTTGTAACACTACTCTCTATTTCAGCCATAAACATCGTGTCCTTACCTGCTGAGCAGCAGGTGTTTTGGACTGTCAGCGCTCTTCAGTGCAGAAGCAAAGGATGCATGTGGGGGATGAAATCAAATTGATCACACGTGCTGTGGAACTGTGGCATTTGTCTTACTCAACCTAGTACTTACCGGTTCTACTCAGTGATCTGTAATGCATCTTAAGTTACTGGCTGGGTCTGCATCCTTATTCATAAACAACATGTCACGGTTGCTGCATACTTGGTATTTTCAGGTTGTCTTTGTGTATTGTTTGAAGCATTTCCATGACTTGTTGCTACCTAATGTATACTAAGAAATTATTAATGGTCAGCTAGTTACGGCACACTGCTGCGTTTTATGCACTACTTTCTACCCTATCAATATTTTTTACGATGTTCGTGTTCTATTACTTCCCCTCTCCAGCTGCCACTGTTGAGGAAAGTGATACAGCCACTGCACTGAGCCCCTGGGGGAGCACTGCAAAGTACTTAAGCAGCTGCAGAATGGAGTGGCATCCACAGTGCTCAGGCAGTCTTTCTATGCGTGAGTGACAGGCACGTCTTAAAGGGTCTTTAGATAAAATCCTAGGACGAACACTGATAGCTAACACCTGGTGGTACTCAAAAGCACCTGGGTGAGTCTCACTGCTGGTTTCCAGTATTTTTATAACGGATCACAAATTGAAGGTTGTCTGTGAGAGGATTTTACCTGTGCTAGGTGCCTTTTTCCACAACTTGTTCCCATTTTAGTGTCCTGTTTAGAAGGATGAAGTGACATCTTTGTGGGGTCTGATTTCAGATGGACCAGGCTAGGACAACGATACTTACGCCTGTGTCTTCCTGCCCGTGCCTGACTGTTATTTTGAGTCCTAACTGTTGGCACTTGAGACACTGATATATTTAATTGGATTGTGAAACATGATGGGAGTTCATTTTTGAGGTTTTAATCTTGGGGAGGTTCCAATGTGCGTACAGGCAGAGTTGTAATTCTCAGTTGTTCCAGAGGCATAACAGATTCTAAAATCATTAACATTATGTTCTTTACAGCACAGGGCTTGGCCATAAATTTTCTTGGTGTGAGCTTGAATAGAACTTTATGAGCTGAATTCTGCTGAGGCCCTCAAACCTTGTGCTGTTACAGTTGTAAGCAAGGATACAGGAACTAATTAAAAGGAGAAATTCCAACACCCGTGCGATTTTTAAATAGGATCTGGTAGTTGAGTAGAATTAAAGCTCCCTCAAATTACTTTTTGCTATCGTTCTGTTCTAAGGCAGTTTGAAGTGTTGGGGTTTTTTAAAATATTGTATTTTCATTTCTGCTTAATTCTGTTTGCTTGTGAAATGCTTTTAAGTCACATGGCTTTCCAGTGATACTACTGTCCTGCTTTCAACTGGGATGGTCTTAATTGTCTTCTGAGGAGCTAGTGCAGTGCTGTGCTTTGGCGTTGATGTGAGACTTCTCAGTTCCTCAGGCGTTGCTAGCAAAAAGGCTGGAGGGGCACAAGGAGTTGGGAGGGGACGCAGCCAGGGCTGACCCCAGCTAGCCAAAGAGACATTCCATCCCACGGGATGTCACGCCTGATATATGTACCTGGGGGGTTGGCCGAGGCGGGCAGATGGTTGCTCAGGGACTGGCTGGGTATCGGTGGGCAGGTGGTGAGCTGTTGCGTTGTGCACCACGTGTTCCTTCTTCCCTTTCCCTCTGGAACTTATTCTTTCCCTTCCCCGTTTCATTATAACTGTTATTGTCATCATTGTTATTATTGTTCTTTCACTTTTATTCTGTTTTATTTATCAAATTGTTCTTCTCTCAACCCTTGAGTTTTACATTCCTTTCCATCTCTCCTCCCCATCCCTCTGGGTGATGAGGGAGTGAGCGAGCGGCTGCGTGGTACCTAATTACCAGCCAGGGTTAAACCACAACAGCTATGCATTTGTAGAAAAATCTGGGCTCCTAGCTGCCCTTTGAAAAGTAGATAATTCCTAGTCATGTTTAGTATTATTATTTTTTTCTCTTCTAAGGACAGAGTCTGATTTCAGATTGTTTTTCATAGCGGGTAAGGATTAGTGCCTCTATCAGTGTTAGCCATATCCTTGCTCTGTATACTTTGTTATAACTGCTGGAAGGTGCTTCCCAAAGACTGACTTCTAGAGCTGTAAAATCAAGCTTCCAAAAGCTGAGGAAAATTGAAATGTCACTCTGCTCACAGGGATTTAAGAGTCAGACTAAACATTTACCTCAACACAGACCATCCATTCTGTTGCCTAGTTTAGAAATTTTCAAAATCAATTTAAAATCTTTTCTTTGTAGCCTTCATATCCTTTTAATCTCCTTCTCTTTTTTAATTATTTTTTGTTATTCCTTAACTGCCATGACCAGAAGAACATTTGTGAAAGACATTGATTTTTTAGCTGCAGTGACTACTGTTCTTCCTTCCTCTGCTGTACCAGGCACCAAATGGGATGCAGAACTTTACGTTTTGCCAGATGCATTATGCTGTTGTGCTGTTTGTCAGACAATTCCTCATACCCATAGGACTAGAAACACTCTTTGAGGCCAAATTAGATTTATGTGGAATGGTAGCTGAGCTAGCAGCATTATATACCTCTAAGTGACTATGTTAATTAGCGACCAAAACAGAAATAGTAGCATCTCTGCAAAGAGAACACTGGCATGCTAACTACATCTGTGGCAAATTAAATTAAGAGAAATCCCATTATCTTGCTTGGGATTCTGCTTTCTGCTGATGACATGTTTCAATGTTACTACAGGACAGTTACTGCAAAGATATTTCATTACTCTAATGTGTTCTCTTAGAACAAACCGTAGAGCCATAAAAACTGAAACAAACTGCTAAGAATGGTACTAAGATTATTATTTACAGTTGAACTAAATAAATGGATTGTCCTTTTTCTTCTCTGTATTGCTCAGGTGAGATGACAGAGTCACCAAAGCACATGGTACATTCATAATTTTAATACTGTATCTAAATACCTTTGTTTACATGCTGTTATCAGGGTAATACCAGTGAGTTCATTCAAAGACAAATATTTTCCATAGTACTTATAACGTTGTATGGCTCTGGGGCTTGTTTTTAGCGGTTTATGAACAGTCTCATAGGAACTAAGTATATTCAGGCATCTATGCATCTCTTGTTTTATAACATTTCGTAATATTCTGCAAAGAGTGTAGAAACCATTGAATTTTCAGTCCTATAAGTGAGATAAAAGCCTGAGAGTAAAAAGCATGACCACAGATAGAAGTACATGTACAAATTTCTTATGTAGAATAATCCTGGGATAAGGGGAAAATAAAAGCAAGCAGAAACATATAGTTGTCCTTTTGTACCTTTGCTAAACTAGAATCACTATGTCCAGCTTGATGGGCAAGATCTGACGGTTAAGTTGCATATTTAGTTAGGCTTTGACCCTGATGTTTTCCAACCAAGAATAAGAAAACAATTAGATATTCAGTACATAGTATTGTTATTTAAAACATTAAAGATAATGTAGTTTTTTGGACATTCTAAATGCATTAGAAGCAAAATATCCTCAGAAGGACATAAGCTGAGACATCAAGTACTTTGCCTCACTAGATTTTAATTAGCTAAACCTGAAAATAAATCCTGCTGCTTTTTTACAGCCCCTTTCCCCTCTTCATTAAAGCTTTACCAATGAAAATTAGTCTGATATTTTTACGTGAAAAGGTGAGTAGCATAATTAAGGACTCTAGTAAACCAGCCATGTTATTTCAAATGTCCTAAGTTTGCAAACTGCTGGAGATACCATCTTCCACAGAAACTTCAATTGAGTTAATGGCTATACTTTAGCAATTCCTCTCTGTTCTGATCAAGATTTTAAATTATGTGCGCTATCCTGGCTTTTTACTTCTTTCACTTTTAATCTGAAGGAGAAAAACTGTAACTATTTTAGAAGAAGACTTATGTTTGTACATGAGGAAGCAGACCCTTTCCACCTTCTTTCTGTGGCTGTGCACTGAATCAGTGTACTAGGTACTCTGTTTTAATTCTATCACTTCAGCCCCAGCGTGGACTCAAAGAGCAATGTTGAGAAAATCTACCGTCATGTTTCTCCTGCCACCATGATTGTTATTATATTTATTTACCTTTATTTAAAATAAATATATATATATATTTTCATAAAAATAACAGACTGAGAGCACTAAATCCCACAATACCTGAACAAAACCCCCAGACTTTTGGTGCCAGCTTTTGGTTCTGATTCTGAGAGATTGTCTATTAAGAACCAGGAGGTACAATATCCATGAGCATTTGACAGCTGGTGCTATGCAACAGTCTTTTAGATACTTTGCTGTGCTGAGTACTGGACAGTTCTTGTCATTTAATAGTGTGGTACGCAACAGCATTGGAAACGAGCTTTTTTCTCATATTGGCTTTTTTTTTCAGTTCCTATGCCCATTTGTTATTTGACTTTTGCTTGGACTGCTGATGAAAAATAACAATTGCTCTTACCAACTGTACTGATTATAGCAATTTACTATCACCAATCTAAAAATGAAAAAGTGATCAGTACACGCTGCACATAAACAACAACAGCTCTTGTGGGTGCAGTAGAATAAGTGTATTCTGCCCCACTGTATTCATTCTGAAGTGGTGTGTGAAAGTTCCACTCACAGGGCAGTGGTGCACTGCAGACGGGGGGACTACTTGTGATAAGAAATATCCAAGAAATGTGCTTTTGTGTCATAGGATTTGGAACCCTTCCTGTGCAGGAACAAGCCAGGTTATGCTTATGGGGAGTAACTGTATGCTACAGAGAGTAGTTCTCTTAGTTACTTTTCAGTTTCTGGGTGAGTATCCTCTGGTCCTGGAAATTTGTTACCATTCAGGCTTTGTGGTGGTTTGTGTTCTGTTTTTTTTTCCTGTAAAACATTTATTATTGAAATGTTCTCTCAGACTTAGCTCATACTGGTGTGGGAATATTCAGATGTCATCAAAAACCACAGGTGCAAAAAGCAGATTTTCTTTGGGAATGGCAGATGCCCTTTTGCTGCCTTGATTGTCTGTTGATCACTGCAACTCTCTGTCAGCCTTCCTCCTTCCATTGTATTAGATAAGCTTTTCTTACTAGCTTTTGTGCCTGCAGTAAGTTATTCCCCCAAATCTCTCACCCGCTTTAGTAATTTTACATTTGTCTTGCCAAAATATAGGCTTTTTTTTCTATGCATTTACATATGATTTTTACTTTTCTGATGAATGTTCTTTTACTGCTAATAATTCCCCTTACTCAGGTATTTAAATCTCCTAGCTTAATTTGGTAGTCCTTTCACTTTAAAGCCTGATATACATTTACTGAGACCCTAATATGATATCTTTTAAAAATGTCTGTGCTGTTTGCAAGAATTTTACTTTTAGATGTTCTCATTAATGAGCCTTCTCTCTGTTATATAACTTTTAAAAGGGCTGAAGTGTCACTGATAACAGATTTTTTTTTCTTTTGGCTTTTCCATCTGCAAGAGTGCTGAATACGATGGCATTTAATTGTCATTACAGAGGTAATTTCTGTAGTTAGCTTGTGAACTGTGGTCTTTCCCTGATTGTGGATAAATCAAAAGCTGTTTCTTCAAGGCTTGCCCCTAATGCTTCAGGTTCTGCCTGACATCAGTACCCCAGGCCCGCTAGAGTCTAGACAGATGGTGCCTTCTCTGAATTTGTTTGCTTTTTATGGAACATTTGAATGAATTGGCAAAATCCTTGCCTATCCTTTCATATTTTTGGATGGGATGTTTCAAGAGAACATTCTCAATCTCTGTGTGCTCAAAGGTCAACTAAAAGTTCTCCTCATCACAAAAGGCCTGTTAAAAAATACATCTACACGCTTGTATCAGTTGCTTGGCTGTTTTCAGTGTCCCAGCTGATCTCACACACTAACCAAGGTGCAAGCAGGCAGCACCCATCGACCATGTAGCCACTGCTGGGCCTGGGTGACTCACACACAGCAGGCTGCTGCGAGCTGCGCTGAAACTGGGAAGCACATCTCCTTCCAGAGCTTATAGAAGACTCTTGCAGGGGGTATAATCTCTGCTTCTGCATAGTCAGGTTTCTGCCTTTGCCATGAGTTCTTGGTGCATGAATGTTCGTTGACCATACGCTCTCCTGGGCCGGAGCAGAGGAGGTGTCCTTCTCAAAGTACCAAGGGACTAAGCAGAGGACAACCAGAAAAGTGCATATATTTAAAGCAGATCTGTGATGCTTGCTTACATGAGGTGGTGTGCAGCCCTAGGACACGTTGCTGTAAGTACTAGAAGTTATATTCAACATGATGTATGTGTATATATACAGATAGAGAATAATCAGCCAGGTACCTACAGGAAAGCCAATTTCCTGAGACCAGCCACGAGTACTTTGTAAGTGGCAGGTGTCATAACCTTTGCACATCTGAACCATGTAAAGGTTAATTATATTCCACTCCACTGTGACTGTGGTTGCATTGATGGGACTGCGTGCTTAATGCTGCTCTTTAACTAATGTGGCACTTAGAGATGAATTATATTAATGCAGAACTGAGATTACTCATGTCAGTTACAGTAAGTTATTATACTTAAAAAGTACAGATAGGAAACGTATTTATTATAAATTATTATGAAACTAGTACTTTTTGGTTTGCAAATATTTCAGTAAAGTATCTTTACATTCTGAATGCATTTGTTACTTTTTAGCATTTCCTGCCTTGTCTGTACAGATAATTTTCAGCCTATGGGTTGTGATCAGTAAATTTGACTGTTTCTAATTTGCTATTTATCTTCTGTAATGCTATTTTACAGACCAGTTAGAAGAGTCTAGCTTTCCAACAATTACTGAATGAAATATTTTTAACAAGAATTTCTGTGGATATGGGGCAAGTTATGATGTGTACCCAGAGTTACTTAAGTGTTTTTAGTATTAATGTTATCCAAACAACTGGACCAAAATCAATGACTATAATATGAACTTTCAAACAGAATTTTTTTGCTAAACTCATTAGAAATTTTTGCTCTACATCTTTAAGCTGAATCAGTCTAAAGGAAATGGTAGATCATGCACTCTGATTTCTTAAAGGCCTAAATATTTCCTGCTGGTTTTCTGTATTTAGTATGAGAGCTTGTTTCAAAAGGGAGGTTGGATGTGCTTTTACAGATCTGGCTTTATCAGTTTAAAGCTGTGCATTATCACCTCACCACGCTGAGCTGGCAACATCATGCAGAGCACCCTGTGAATTTCCTTTCACAGGTAGAAAAGAGGTAGAAAAAATAAATTCTCCCTTCAAAAGTTCTCAGGCCTGGCAAAATTCAGAGGAGCAGGCTCCTTGTAGACTTAAGTGCTGCACTTGAGGGGGGCTTGCCAAGTTGGAAACTGCTACTTCTACATGATCTGATACTAGCACAGGGCAAGAAAACACACAAAATGCAGACCCCTCCCATTACAGAGAACTATATGATATTGCTGCCTTCATAAACGTGTGAACCTTGTCTCACCCAAAAACCTAGCAAGTAGCATCAGCAGGCTATTTCAGAGTCATAGAATCATTTAGGTTGGAAAAGACCTTTAAGATCAAGTCCAACCATTGACCCAGGACTGCCAAGCCCACCACTAAACCCTGTCCCTGAGCACCGCATCTGTGTGGTTTTTAAACACCCCCAGGACGATGATTCCACCTCACCCCTGGGCAGCCTGTGCCAGTGCCTGACCACCCTTCCAGCGAAGACATTTTTCCTAATCTCCAATCTAAGCCTCCCCTGGTGCAACTTGAGGCCGGTTCCTCTTGTCCTGTCACTTGTGACCTGGGGGAAGAGACCGACCCCCCCTCGCTGCAGCCCCTTGCAGCAGCTGTGGGGAGCGATGAGGTCCCCCCTGAGCCCCCTCCTCTCCAGGCTGAACCCCCCACCCCCCCAGCCGCTCCACTGGCCACGCTGTGTCTGACACAAGCCAGGGTGCTGCTGGCCTCCTTGGCCACCTGGGCCAATCTGACTGCTCTGGAATGATCTGGCTGTTTCCAGGCTAAATTTATCACGGCTGATTTATTCCTATTTCTTGTGTTAATCTTGCCTATACTCAAAAGTGTCCTTTTCCCTCCCAGTGTCAGGCCATTTTGTCATTTGTAATAAAACAGGTTATCCACTGCTCAGGCCATCCTAGAAGCACTTCCGTGCTTGTGATCCAGATTAACTGTCTACTTTAAGGGTGCTCAGAATTGTTTCAAGCTCAAATCTTGGTGGTGTCATTAACATTAGCTTTAATGATTCCCCATCTTTACTTAAAATTCTTCTGTTCATACATCTGGGATTATAGTTGCCTTTCTCATGGCCAAGTCAGAATGTAGATAATGCTTAGCTTCATTTTTTCTGTTCTTGTGTCTGCTGTGATCAGCTTCAAAGGATGGAGCGCATAGTTTTTCGGTTACTTTGAGATCTTCAGATAAAAGTTTGTATTACGGAAGGATTTAAAGGCAAAGCACTGGTGTTGCTAGAATCTTTTTTCCAAACAATGTAAATTACTTTTCATCTTAGAGTCATAGCATTATAGAATGGGTTGGGTTGGAAGAGGCCTTAAAGACCATCTAGTTCCAACCCCCCACCAGGGGCAGGGACCCCTCCCACCAGCCCAGGTTGCTCCCAGCCCCGTCCAGCCTGGCCTTGGGCACTGCCAGGGATGGGGCATCCACAGCTGCTCTGGGAAACCTGTTCCTGCCCTCACAGTGAAGGATTTCTTCCTAATACCTAATCTAAATCTCCCCTCTTTCAGTTTAAAGCCATCACTCCTTGTCCTATTACTACAGGCCCTTGTATAAAGTCCCCCTCTGGCTTTCCTGCAGGTCCCTTTAGATATTGGCAGGTGTTGTAAGGTCTCCCCAGAGCCTTCTCTTCTCCAGACTGATCAACCCCAATGTAGAGGAATGAACCTGGGTTAATTAGCATTGATAATATACAACTGTAGGTTGGTTTCAGAGGCAGTGGGCTGGCTGATGTGGATAAGGTGCAGGTGTGGCTGGTTAAGTTAAGTGGTTGAGCCAATGAAGAGAGAGCAGCTGAGGAAGAAGCAGAGAGAAGACATGCCCTGGATGAGGTGAAAGCAGCAGAGGGACTTGTATGAAGAGTGTGCTGGTATGAGATGGTGAAAGACCTTGTTGTAGCCAGCTGGTTTGGAAAGTGCTGCGACATCCCAACTCTCCCAGCCTGTCTGCACAGGAGAGGTGCCCTCTGATCATCTTCATGGTCTCCTCTGGACTCACTCCAACAGGTCCATGTCCTCCTTATGTTGGGGCCCCAGGGCTGGATGCAGCACTGCAGGTGGGGTCTCACGAGAGCGGATTGGAGGGGCAGAATCCCCCCCCTCGACCTGCTGGTCACGCTTCTTGTGATGCAGCCCGGGATAGGGCTGGCTTTCTGGGCTGCGAGCGCACATTGCTGGGTCACATCCAGCTTTTCATCTACCAGTACCCCCAAATCCTTCTTGGTAGGGCTGCTCTCAATCCCTTCATCTCCCAGCCTGTATTTGTGCTTCTTATTTATACTTCCTTTTGTTGTAGCAACTGTCTTAATAAACAAAACCCTGCCTATCTGAGAGTGTATTTTAGTGGCACAATATGGAAAATCAGGAAGGCAAAAGAGCAGCTACCTGTGGAGATAATAACCGTGATCAAAAGGAACTGTACTTGTAGCTAAGGCAGGTGCTGTTGTTAAGTGTATCTGTGCCTCTGCTTTCCAGAATCTCGGTATGTGCTTTTTCCTTTAGGAAAGGTTCTCTTTTGGTCTTAGCTGCTTCATTGATAATTACCAGATATTCTGTTATGTGAGGTATCAGAGCTCACTCCTGTGATCATGTCACTACTACATGTTCACTCGGACACTTAAATTACTAGAGACTGGATCGTGACTACCGTGAGCTTTTCTGTCTTAGCAAGAGATATATACGCAGCCGTTGAACAAGCAGCATGGGTTAGCAGAGATGCAGGGCCTCGGAGCATCTTTACAGTGAGCAGCTAGTTGACGACTCTGTCCATTTACAGCCAGGTCTTCTGCCAAAACTCCTGTCTCTGTTTCTGTAGCTGATTTGAAAGTGTTATTGTTGGTAAGGTCCTTAACAACCAGAGTGAGTGAGAACAGGGGCCAGGTCCTAGCCATCTGATTGTGTTTTAGTGCTACAGAGATTAGCCCTCGGGCATGGTGAATCCACCCTGGGTTACCAAACGGCTGCTGGTATTCTGAGTAGCTTGATACCAAATGCTGCAGAATGCAGAAGCCACGGTGCTCTAGGAGAGCAGTAGCTCTCAGGACCCAGAGATGCACCCTGGTACTTCTGTTGCAGTATTTCTATTACTGCAACTGCTGCAGGATCTAAACTGGAACCAAAACCAGACAAGACACCTCAAGTCAGAGGAGGCTGCAGTTTTTTTTAGGGTACTGGAGAACTGGTAAGGTGGAATAATGCTGGTGTGCTCTTGACCACACTGCCGCAGTCAAACAGTGCTATTTATTTTGCCTGCTGCTTGATGAGGCACTTGTTCATTAGTTAGTAAACCTAAAGACCCACTGTTTTCCCTGGCAGCCTAGTGTATACTAAGGACCAGCGAGTGGTTTTGCTCTTTAAGCATCAACAACAAAATGTAATAGCAGAGGTTACTTCAGGTGGAGCCCCAAAAGCTTATTTTTCTGGACATGAAGTGTGCCACATCCAGCTGTTTCTGTGTCTATCACTTAGGGTGCTTCTGAATCACAGAACCCTGTGGCTGCTAGTTAAGGGGTATTTTGTTATTAAGCCTGGCAGTGGTGGTATGCTGTGTTTTGGACAGGGAGATTCCTGTATTGCTTTAGTTTAAAACATCTGTCTTTTTGGTCTGAACACTTGTGTTTGCTAATATATGGGAATTACTTCCAGTTTTTCCATAGTAGATATTTTTCCTATTTAGATATACGCAACTGCTAAAAAAATCAACCAGTTTAACTGTTAGAAAGAATCCTTTCCCAAATGTTAATGAAACTCTTTCTTCTTTGTTAAGAATGTATTTTTTGCATGCCTGTGCCTTGAGGATCATTAGAAAGTTGCTTCAGTAAATCAGATTTTTTCATACTGAAGTGTAGACTTTTTGTGTAGTAATGTTTACGGAGCAGCTTAAACACGGAGCTTTCTCTAGTTCTGTGGTTGCTAGATTTCTTGCAGAATTTTGGTGAGTGTTTGCCCCTCTAGTTGCTTCATAGGCTGATGCCCCTCAGAGACAAAGAACTGGTTAGAAAGGGTGAGGTATCTCTGTTAGAAAGCTACATGTCAAACAATACCAAACTCAAGTGTTGCTTTGCAAAGACACACCAGAGAGAGTGGGGAGCATGTAAAAACTGCACAAGTTGTCAAACTGATATGAATCTTAAGAACTAAAGTTTTTGCCTTAACATGATACATAAAATTAGCAAAATGTACTTTGCCCTGGTTTGGATTGTTACCTACAAGTCGGATTATGAAGGTACCTGAACTCAGTGGTAAAAGCACAGCATGAGGAGAATCAGAATTGTCATTCATCCCGTTGCACTGAGGTAACAGATTTGACTTCAGCTTAGTTGGTCCTGTGTCTTCTGATGCAGGAACATGTTTTTGCAGGTTACCTTATGGCAATAGAGTTTGGGAATTCTTCCTGCCATTATGCTGGAAACGCGTGTTCCTGGTGATCTTTCTGAACAATTATAAGCTATGCCATCACTACAGTGCAATATCACCAACCAAAATGTCCTGTATGAGGTGCAGGTTGGATGCTACGAAACATTCAGGTCTATGTATGGAGTAAGCATATGTATAGGCATAACATTTCATTAAGTGATTTAAATCCCCAATTCTCCCATCTAAGTTTTCATAAATGAATCCACACCTTTTCTATAGTAGATCAAAACTCATTCACTGTGTTGTGATTACGCACCACCCGGTTTAGGAGCAACGAAACAGATTTTTGCAAAGCTGAGGAAAGGCTGAATGCAGGGAGTTGCTTCTGATTCCACAACAATGTTAAACTGGCTTATCCCCAGTGGACCAAATTCTGATTTTAGCTGGTGTGGATTTCAGCTAGTACGCTGCCATCAGTTCACCTAGGTTTACTCCTGCCTTTCACTGGCGTAACAGCTAGACCCTTTCTGTGTTAGATGTAACTCTGTCGTGGCTGTTTGTGCAATTTAAAAAGGCTGAATGGCTGATGGCTCACCATTCATTTTCTGTATCAGGCAATCCGGGATTCTGTGGCATTCTAGTCACGATATGGAACAGAACCCCAAAGACAGATTATGCAGTCACAGTGATGAAAATTGATTACTAAGCACTCAATGAGTCATCTGCCTCAGGAAGTAACTACTTCAATCTATTATTGTCGATGTCCTGATGGGTCAACCAGGATGTGAAAAGGAATTTGCATTAAATTGATTTGAGTGTTTTTTCTAGAAATAACATCACTCAATCAAAGGAAACATTCAGACAGAGCTAGGGAGAACTGACTGAATTTGATTTGGGAAGGCAGAGCAGCAAGGGATGAGCAGGCTGATTCAGATAAAAATATAAATAGGATTTAGAGCACCATAAATCTCACATTACAGAATGAGGAGTTGGAACAACTCTTTAACAATTTCTGCAATGCAGATTGGGCTGCACATTTTTTAAATCCTTTATTTGCTTATTGATCTGTGTGTGAATGTATCTATACACACATCACCCAGTTACGTGAATAGTGTGTTTATGCAAATAGTTTGCTTATATATGCACTCACCAGAACAAGCTGCCTTCAGGTAACTTAACAATGTGGCCAGTTTCCTGTTCTCATGGGTGATTTTGTTGTTTTGAGCTCATAGGAAAACTGTAGAGTAGAATGTTTCTCTTCAAGTTTTTTTTTCTTTTCTCAGAGCTGAAGACTTTCAGAATGAGCAGCCCACCACTCAATAAAATTCAGTAAGTGATGAATCATACTGAAATGTCACTTTGTTCTCATCAGTCTTAGTCTTAAAGCAATTCATCCTCTCCCTCATTCCTTTAGTATGGTGTGGGTGTGCTGGCATCTTGAATTGTAGTGCGTTTCTGCTATCATGTTATTCCCAACAGCTTTGTATCTTCTACTAAGATCATTACTTACGTCATTTGAGATCCAATTAAAATCACATACTTTAAAGAACTCTCTCCTTACCATATACATGGTTTGTGAATTGTTCCTTTATTGATTTTTATACAGTCAGTCTTTATGTCCATTCCAATAAGTTTTACCTGAGTAATGATTTAGTGATTTGGCCTAAGCAATTACAGCAAGATCTTTAAAATAAAAAAGATTAGTGACTTGATCTGTTGCGGTTTTTGGCTTTCCACCATGAGGCATTTATAAAGCTGTGATAGCTGAGGCTGTATATTGTCATCACTCTTTCAGAGAGTCAGGCCTCTTGGGAATGTCTCAAGATGGAACCCCCCAAACTGTGGCATTCACAATCATTGTCGCAGTTGAAACATACTGGCTTTAATATATGAAGCTTAGCTCTGAAGCAGTGCAAGGGGGAGAAGGACAGAGAAGAGTGATTGGAAAGGCATGTGCTAATCCAGTAGTGAAACTGTACAAGTATCAGGATATGCAAGTACCAGCTCAGTGTGCTGGATACAGGATGAACAAAATCTCTCAAAGAGTAAGAGGAAGGACCGCAATCACAATTACATCTGGCTAATCTATAAATGTCATTTCCTTCTTTAGTGGACTTAGCCTTATCCTGCCTGTTTCACACAGGCACAAAGAAAGCAGAGAAACTGCCCTGTAAAGGGAGGGAGTTAAAGCCCATCATTTCAGGCCAACAGCTCAAAAGTCCAAATTATATCACAGTTCTCATTAGAAACCTGAAGAGTACATAGAAGGTTTTGTTGTGCAAAGTGTTGTACCCTTTGTATATGTTACAGAGTTTTCCTGTCTGAATCATGATCTACAGGTACTGAATATATAGAAATGTGCATTTTATGGAACAAAACCCGTATTACTTTAGCATTCAGGAACCTAGGAGGTAGCAAAAAGTATTGTGCTATTGTCATAGAAATGCTCCAGCCATAATATTCACTATTTTTCTGACAAAAACAAAACATACCATGATGCTATGATGGTATATGTTGCTGTTGAGTAAAGAAGAAAAAAGAAAGTGTGAACTTACATATCTTTTCTTGTGTTCCTGCTTTTTTTCACTCATCATTTGTTCTGGTAATAGAATAAATATGCTTCTTCTCCTCTCCCCCTTTCCATATACAGGTGCTTATGTTTCTCCTTCAGGCAGTCTATTGGTTGGTATTGATGAAGGTGCAACATTAATAGAGTATTTATATATTCTCTTGATTTGCACGTTTGTGAGGATAGAATGGAGTTCCAGGCATGTGCAAATGAAGGGGAATTGGAGTTACGTGGTTTTGACAAAACTGTGAACATATCCAACAAGTAGTTAAATATTTGGATATAAATGGAAGGCCGTTGTCAAGCTACTTAAGATGTACAGTGAGCCACTGATTACTGGGTAGCTCTGAAAAGACTAACGTTGCCACTAGTAACTGCCATAGTTGCATTACTTCATTTCCCGTAAACTACAACATGTTACACGAGCTGAAGATCCTCTCTCTAATGGTGTATCCATACAGCCAATTCTGCAGTGTCTATTAAATCTAAATAGGAGCCATTGGAGGAAGATCCCAGAGTAGGCCTTAAAATTTCATTCTGTACTAAGTGTTTTACCAATTTGTAACTGGGGACAGTGTCTGTCGGCATTGCATTACATATGTTAAAAACAGCCTGTGCACTTAAGGAGCCCAATTGCTCTTAATATTAACAGTATAATAATCACTTTTGAAATCTTCAACTGCATGGAGCCAATTTGGAATAACTTAGGAAACAGAAACAGTAATGTTTCTTTCCTGTGCTGGGGAGTCCAAAAGTGCATCTGCAATAGTGTTAGTTTGGCTCAGGAGAGAAATCTCCTGACTGTCCCCATTCGGCATGCTTTGGTTTGCATTTGAGGGTGGCCTTGGAGTCATCCCAGATTTCATTCCAATGGAACTGGACTGAAAAAGTGCTCCAGAAATGTGCCTAATTCACTCCAACTGCTAATGAGCATTAACTCCATGGCACCAGACTAAACCTAGTCCAAAGTACATCTCTGAAACGTGTAGTGCAATGCTGAATCCTGGGAACAGCTGTTTCACTAGACAGAAGCACTTCTGGCCTGCAGTACCTGCTAATTTAGATCTATCGTGAGGTCGCACGGAAATTTACCATCTCAGTTCAGCAAAACAATTAAGCACATGTCTAATGTTAGCATTTTTGATGTACAGTTTGTTGCTGGTTTAGGTTCCTGGCAAGAATCAGAATGCACAGGAGTCAAAATGAGAAATGCTTGAATTTTAACAGAGACTGACAATGAGTCAAGGCAGACAGTACTCTAAGGCAGAGTACAAGCTCCAAGATGGAATGCAGGCATCAATCAGTTCCTGCAAATAACATGGATGAGAGTCCTGAAGTACCTTGAACATAATAAGTAAAACTTTTAAATTACATCCCCGATCTAAAAAAAAAAAAGAAAAAAAAAAAAAAAGAAAAAAAAAAAAAAGAAAGAAAAAAAAAAAAGACGGTCGATGAAGCTTCTTAATCCAAGAGGTAACATGATCAAAATGAATTTTGGGACAGCAAAGTCAGGGCACAACATTCTGAGTAGCTTGAGTCTGACAGACTGAAATGAAAGTAGGTCAAACAAGAAGGCTGCGATAAGAGGAAGAGAGAGTCTTCACAGAAGTTTGGACCCAGAATTTTGATTTTCCTGCAAGTATTTCCTGAGTTTAAAAATGCTCTTAGTCGAGGTTTAGGTTGGTTTGTGGGAGAATTTATAGCTATGCAAATAGGTCTGTAAAAGCATTGTTTTGCTGCCTTAGCCCAAGAGTTCCAATAGACAACAGGATACTGTAAGAGCTATGTGAGGGAGTAAGGGGACAGTGCAGGGCAGGCAGGTCCGATGCTGTCCTCATCGAGTGATGGAAAACGAGATAACGCTCGAAGCCAAGGACGTGCGCCTCTGCCAGTGTGGCCTATTTGAGAAGCAATTCCGAACTGCATTACAGTCTTGAGCGTGTGCTGTGAAGAGCAGTTACCGTCTGAAACCTGTAGTCTGCTCTGGAGTAAGGCCAAAGTCCTGGAACAACACAAAGGCCGTGAATAGCCTTTCTTTCCCCAAAATCACTGTACTGCGCGTACCGATAAAACAGAATGGAGGCCTGATAGTATTTTGTTCTGAATCAGACTCTTGTAACTCAGTTACTTTGAAACTCCTTTAAAATTCTGTCCAGCCTGTACTTGTGGAAGCATAACTTCAATCATGCACCCCTGCCTGCACACTGTTATTGTTTCAGGCGTGCCAATTAATGCAATAGACTTTCTTAATGAAGAGAGCATGAAATTTGCAGAGTAACAAATCTATCATGCAGGAATTGGTACTTGAGAGTTATACTCACTTGTTATTACAAGAATAGAGTTACCCATGTGTAAGTGAAGACTGCTAGCTGAAAATTGGACTGGTAAATCATAAGAATTAATATTTTTATTATTATTATTTTTAAAATACGTAATTGGTTGGGATAGCAGCTGGCTTCAAAGAAGGCAGTTCTTCATTAAAAATGAGCAGTAGGGGGTTTTATAGCATATTCTTTGTGGAAAACATTTGTTCCCAGTTGCCTAAAGTGAGCCATAACTGAAACCTCCCAGAAGAGTCTAATGCAGCATCTCTGCAGTGATTCTGTCCCATTGAAGGGTCATAAATACATTAGCAGATCTGTTGGCATCAGAGTTAAAGAAACTGAAAAAAAAGAGAAAATCTATCACTACCAAAACTGTTAGCACTGAACATTTACAAATTGTGGCACTCAATATTGATATGAACAGCTTGGTAAGGTTTGAACACTAAATTATTCAAAACAAATGAATTTATTGTTCCCTGACATGAGCAATGTAATTAGAAGAGCATAGCTATAACTTTGTAATGGCTAGAGTACGAGCTGGGATAGGAACACTGATGAATTTTAAATTGTGTCATTTGAAGCCAGCAAGCAGGGGTATTACTTTACATGATTTCTGAAATAAAACATGTTTTAGATTTTGTCATTAAGTGTGCACAAGTGCTGTCCAGACAAGTCAATAAAATCATCAGCTACCTAATGCCCATAAGTGCATTGCATCTGTAAGCAGAAAAAAAAAAAAAAAAAAAAAAAGGGTTAGAGATCTAAATTAGTGTGGGACAAACTATCCTAAATTTGCATGTCCTCTTGCTTATATAAGTATGGCCAACCTTTGTGTAGCCCCATATACTGTCTCTGATTTACTGGTAGCAGATGTCAAATAAGGACAAGACAAGCAGACACAGATGCTTTGCTAGAATATTCTTTTAGTCTCCAATAACTTGTGTCTGTGGGCTTTCCTGAACCAGAAATGTGTCTTTGGTGGACACTTCTGCTAGTTTTAGTTATCTAAAAATGAGGCTACAATGAGTTATACTTGGAAAACAGAAATGGTCCCATAGTTTTCACAGAATATAAAGGAAGAAGAAGATAACCATCCAGAAACAAAGCAGTTGAGTTAGGATTTTTTTTAGCAATTGTAGCTACAACCTCGTTGTCTCAGAAAATCTCATAAGCAAATCTGAAAAAGTGAGACTGGAATGACTAATAAATAGGTGTGTCATGACACCTCTCAAGTTAAGCAGCAGCTTCAGGATTGCTGATTTCCAGATTGCCCCTTCCATGAGCAAACACGGTGGAAGATGAAACAGATCTCAATCTGCACTCATTCCAGAACTGGCTGGAACAAGGAGCTGGGGTGAGGTTTGCATGGCCACGGAAATAAAACAATATGGGCTTTAATAACTGAAACAATGAAGATTGGTTTTCTATATTTAGTGTGTAGAGACCACTGTTAAGAGAAGTATTATTTCCATAAGGCGAGGAATGCTAAATGAGGCTGACTGTATCTGAAAATCTAAATAAAAACCATTTGCTTGCTTGAGGCACAGTGAGGTAAAAATCAATGATGACAGAGAGGCAGCCATAGGAAAACCGTATCAGTTATTCTGTGGCTGTGCACTGTCATCCAAAGGGCACACACTGTCCTAAGCACCAGTTAAAGCTTCGTGGTACCCGCGTAAGTGAGCATCAGTACCACTGACTCATTAATCATCTGGAGGCATTGTACCGAGACCTGCAGTACAATAGAGATGTCCGTAGGGTAAAATACAGGAGTGAACTAATATTTTTTAATTTTCCTGTTAAGAAAAGCTGAGTAAACCACATCTAATGTATGTTTACAGCTAGCCTGAAATGTAAATGCTTAAAGTCGGCTTAAGTAGAAAGTAAAATTCCTCTTCAGTTTACAGTCTTTAATTGGCAGGATTCGTATCCTCATGCACAAATGTGAATCAATTCCCTTTTTGCAGATTGTATCTTGTCTTATAGCATCTAATTTTCCCAAAGGCAAGCAGCAGCTTCACATAGAGAAAAAATAGTTCAAGTGGTACTATTTCAGCATTTCCTGATGAAGCAAAGCTGTCCGATCTTTTTGAATCATCACAAGAAAAAAAAGACCAGTTTATTTCCATGTACTTATTTATGTTGTCTGACTTGCTTTGAGAAAATCCCTGATGGGTTTCCCACAATTAACCAAGATTCAATTTTTACTGGTTCTCTTGAATTATTATTTTAATTGATTTTTTAAAATCGTTTTGGTTTGGAAGAAGTCTTTTAAGGATTAATCCATATAAATGCATCAAATTAGATGCAACTATATTCATGTACAGTGGTAAAGGGCTTGCCCCACTATACCTCTGACAAAGACGTTAACTTTCAGGACCCGAATGAGTGAAATATCAGTGACAGTTGCAGAAATTACAGGGCTGTGAAGTGTTTTGCTGTTTTACATTGCTTTTTTTACCAAAGGTAAGAAAGGTATCTGGAAAAAATCCAGGTCCAAAACCAACAGGCAAAATAAGGAAAGAACAACTGGATAACAGACGACCTGAGAGAGTAAAGTTAATACCCCAACTGCTAGTAACTGGCTTGTCAGTACAACCAAAAACTGTTTTCAGAAAGGATGAATATTGATGGGAGGACACGATAGGCAATGGAACATACTGTCCAGATGATTTTGGCCCCAAAACCCCCGATGTCTTTTGACTGTATAGGCTAAACTTTCTTGAGAAGCCTTTGATCATACATATTGCACTCTTCAGCATAGTGGTGCCTAT
The DNA here is from genome assembly GCF_017639655.2 of Falco naumanni. Taxonomy (NCBI): domain Eukaryota; kingdom Metazoa; phylum Chordata; class Aves; order Falconiformes; family Falconidae; genus Falco; species Falco naumanni. The sequence continues at coordinate 16,019,947 of NC_054060.1, read as the reverse complement.
TAAAGTAGGTTGGAAAGAGGCTGAAAATGAGCTATAACCAGTCTAAATCCCTAAACAAGGGATATGGGTCAGGTGAAGGGTAATGTCAGGGCCCTGAAATTTTAGGAAAGTAAACTTCCAGCTGTTCAAAGAATTACTCAATAAGACCCCCTGGGAAACTGCCTTCAGGGACAAGGCAGCAGAGCAGATCTGGCAGATGAATGCATTGAGAGCAGCCCTGAGGAGAAGGACTTGGGGTGTCGGTAGACACAAAGCTCCACATGACCCAGCAATGTGCGCTCGCAGCCCAGAAAGCCAGCCCTATCCCGGGCTGCATCACAAGAAGCGTGACCAGCAGGTCGAGGGGGGAGATAATGCCCCTCTGCTCCACTCTCATGAGACCCCACCTGCAGTGCTGCATCCAGCCCTGGGCCCCCAACATAAGGAGGACATGGACCTGTTGGAGTGAGTCCAGAGGAAGCCGCGAAGATGATCAGGGGGCTGCAGCACCTCTCCTGTGCAGACAGGCTGGGAGAGCTGGGGCTGTTCAGCCTGGAGGAGAGAAGGCTCCGGGGAGACCTTACAGCTGCCTGCCAGCACCTGGAGGGGCTGCAAGAAAGCCAGAGGGGGACTTCATACAAGGGTCTGTAGTGATAGGACAGGGGGGAATGGCTTTAAGTTGAAAGATGGTAGATTTAGATTAAATATAAGGAAAATGTTTTTTTACCGTGAGGGTGGTGAAACACTGGCACAGGTTGCCCAGAGAGGTGCTAGATGCACCATCCCTGAAGACATTCAAGGTCAGGTTGGATGGGGCACTGAGCAAATCTAATGAGGTTGTCCCTGCTCATTGCAGGGGGATAGGACTAAATCAGGGGTCCTCAAACTATGGCCTGTGGGCTAGATATGGCCCCCCAGGGTCCTCAATCCGGCGCCCAGTATTTACAGACACACACACACACACACCGGGGGTTGGGGGGGGAAACCAAGCAGCTGCAGATGACTGCCTGCCACTGCATCCGCGCACCAGCCCCCTGTTTAAAATTTTGAGGACCCCTGATTTAGGCCACTATGACCACAAAAAAACCTGATGTAAATTATTATGAAATAGTTTACTCACTGCTTCAGTCTCAAATAGCTGAAATTTTTCTTATCAATTACTATGAGTCTCTTTTATGGACTTAGTAAAGTTGTCTGGGGTTTTTGCTATTGTGTACTGAATGACTCTCGTATCATGTTTTTGGGTTTGTTTGGGTTTTTTCCTCCCCTACATTAATGCTGAATTATCAGGTTCAATATTATCGTATATGTTCCAGAGGATAAACATGCATTGTATCAAGTACTTTTTTTTATCCTTTTTATAGATACTGTCTTCCAATTTTCTGTTTCAGTAGCTCACAGGTTGGGAAGTTTTTCACTTCTCTTTCTCCAGGAAGTCTGACATCCCAAGCAAGATGTTTTTGCAGTATGGGAAGGATTAACCAAAACCTCATCGTTGGCTTACAGAATTGTAGTCTTTTAAATGACTGAGCTGAGGCCAAAAACAGCTCACAGTTTGCAAGTTACATGTAAGGAGACAGTTTAATCTTTTAGGGAGACCATTCCAAATTCAACGGGTCACAGTAGTTCATTATTTATTGTTTCGCAGAAAAACTATGAAAAAATTCTTGGAACTACAGAACAGGTCTTCAAGGTCACTTTGTACTTGAGCAAGGAGGATAAAAAATGATAGATAAATTATATGTCTTATAAGAGGTAATACAATAGCACTTGGTACTGTCTCGATTCTAGCAGATATTTTTCCTATTCAAAGTTAGAATATCTGGTTCCAGTAAATACATGGAAGTATTTAATTTACTCTTTTCATACAGAATGAGTATGAACACGTCTCTAATGAATTAATTATATTGTTTAAGAACAATCCAGTAACTTTTGGGACTACGGATATTCTAGTAAATAAAAAAATAACACAGGAATAGTAATAGCAATAGTTCCTTGATAATGGAAGAAAAGGGAATATTAATTTGTCCTTTCAGAATAATTTTCTTAAATTGTGTTCAAACCTTTCTAACATTAAATTTTCCCTAAGAATTGGGTTCTTTTTCTGTTAAGTGTCCTCAGAAATGTCTGCTTTTTCAATGTGCCTTCAGCAATACTGTGTTCTGGCAACCATATTTTGAAAATAATGCTTTGTTAGCCAAGTTACCATGTCAGGGAACAGAAAGGATACCAAAAGGTTTGAGTAAACAAAACTGCCCAGATGGTAAATACAGTCAATCATTTTTAAGTAAAAGATTAAAATCTTCCATTGATGTTCTATGAAAAGAAAAAGAGATAAAGTTTATTGAATGATACATTTATGTCAAATATTCACTCCACTTCAATTAAAAATAGATTTAACCTGTGAATTTCAGGACATACAGAGGTCATTGTCTATACAGAAGGGAGCTATAAGAGCTCTATAACATAGGAAGAAATGAGATATTAGTATCATTGTTGAGACTCATAGATACACAAAAGATTCTCACAGCTACTGAAAAAAAAAAAGAGGGAATAAAACATAAGCATTTCTTAACAGTATGGGCATCTGCTTGAAAACCATCCTAAAACTGCGTTAATTTGGAATGACTGGCATTTTTCTGTATAATTTAAGGCTTATATAGTGCCTGTCTGCCTTGCAGTTTCTTTATGAGCAATGTTCAAAGGCGGCAAGGCAAGTTAAGCAAAATATAATATTGCCAAAGGAAGGGCTGGTATAGTGGAGCTAAACCAGATGATGGTTGATATTTAGTCACCACGCTCAGAATATTGGAGGAGGCGAAAGGGGGGGAAGCTTAAGTCATTCTCCTATGTTGCTTACCTTAACCACATCATGAAAAATGGTTTATCTGCTATTCATGGGCTTGCAGGGCCACTTCTTGCAATGCTTGATGGTGAGCAGCTGATTCCCTTTCCCTTCCAACCACTCGTTAAGCATTTGAAGGAGATGAGACCAAGCTTCGTCATAGGCATGGCTCAGTGGCCTCGTGACTGTTGGCCCTTTGGGCTCTAGAGATATTGTCTACAAGATTCTGAGGTAATCTTAAAAATTAAATACTGATATTTAGAAGTTGGTTTTTGTTTGTTTGTTTTTTTTTTTTTCACAAGGCTTATGGCTGTAGATATTGTCTGGAAGATTATGAGGTAATCTTAAAAATTAAATAATGATATTTAGGAGTTGGTTTTTTTGGGTGTTGTTTTTTTTTTTTTTTTCATGAGGCCTATGGCTGTACAGCCACCCTGCTTTTTCTGATTATGCAGGTTCAGAATTTTCAAAATTATATTCTGGCTGTATGACATTACTTGTGTTTAGCTTTGGAACAGGAGTGCTTGGTGCGTTCTCTAGATGGTTAATGAAAAGTCATTATTACACGTGAATACCAAGAGTTCAGAAGCTTGCTGTCAACATCTGAATGGAGTTAAGTGATATTGAGAAAATAATTTGGATGTTATTTTCTCTTGTTATGTTGCACTTAACATGAATTATGTGGGTATGTTTAATGCACAACTTTGGATCTGCATAAATTTTGAAGGGGTTGGTTTGTGCTGGCAAAATGTCAGGGCAGAGTTAGTCTAGATGTATAAAATAAATGAAAATCCTGCTGTGGCTGTACTTCTGCTTAATGGTTTTAGGATTAATAGAGAGCTATAGCAACTAATGCAACTTAAGTAATTAAATTAGAAAGTAAACTGGTCTTTTCTGGCAGATTTCTTGAATATGCTTTTATCTCTTAGTTGCTTCAGCTCAGGTAGTTTGTATCTATACAGAACTCATAGGGATGCTTTCCATTTTGGTGAGAAGGGTGCTTTGTTGCAATCAGAACAGGTAGGAGGAAACAGAAATGTACCAATGCAGCTAATCTGTGTTTTAGCAGACTTCTTTACGTAACATATGAGGTTGTCAAATCCCCTGTCATCCTTTGGGCTAAAGCAGTTAATAGTTTCACCTAGACCTATTAAGGTGATGGGGGTTACGCTGGATTTCACAGTGTGGTGGTACAAATGTTGAGGGGAGGGCTGGTATTTCCAGAGATGCCCAAAGGACATGTGAAACAAAGGAGGTGAATAAAGATTGCAATATGTTGTTGTCAAGTCAAAGCCCCTTAGCTTTTGTGTTCATTGAAACTTCACAGAAAATATCTTTCTAAAGAAGCTCATGTTAACATTGTCTAACTTGATAAAGGCAGAGCATCTCCATAACCTGCAGGCTAGTGAGTCTATGATAAATAGGGATAGTACCTGTCCTTTATTTCCCTCTTTTTGGTTGCTATATAATCAATGGGTATTTACGCAGGTTTGTGAGAGTGCATTGATCACCTCTAGTAACAAGGTAATTTTGCTAGAGCAAAATTCTGAGATGAACGCTGCAAGTCAGTTGGCTTCACTATTCACGGTGTGGCTCTGATGAAACAAAAATAATTTAAACTTCATCTGTACCATTATATTTTAATACAACATTTTATTGTAGATGTTATTGACTGAGTTTCCAGTAGGCAGTTAAAATTGAGAGAAAATATTTTTAGCTCTAGTGTGAGTCAATGCAGGGGAAAAAAAATAGACAAGCACAAAAACTTGCAAGTGGGTGAGCTATCAGATGTTCCTGAGGTTTTCTTTTATCTATTAGCAGTAACAGATATTTTATCAAGCATTATGATACCTCTTTAGCAAGTCCTGGCAAAAAGTGCTCAGTTTAATTTCTGTGTTGGAATAAAGGCAAACTACAGATTATATGCGGTGGAAATGTTAATATTGCTTGTATGTCACAGATAAAAATAGGCTCCAGTTTATGTCGGTGTATTTATGCATAATGTGGATTGGGAAAATAGTTTATTGTCTTCTCCATTTATTTACTGAATATTCATTGTAAGAACAGAAAAGAGATATACTTTGATTGAAAATCAATGACTAAGTTGCTGAATATTGTTGACAAACCTTTAAAACTTATCTATGGCTCCAAGGTTGTTGTCACATTACTTCAAAAAGAAACATGTTTCAAAATAAAAGATAGATTCCCTTATTAAGGTTTTCATGTCTAATAGGGCTTGAAACCACATTTCAAAATATTTCAAATTAAATAAATACTGTGTGATTAAAGCCCTCTGCTGTGGTATTCCTTCTGCAAGGGATGGTTGATATACTGAAATGAAAGCATTGTCGAAAAAGGGATGCTGGAACTGACTCTCTAACCTGGTATGCACAGAACGTGATGTATTTCTCCTGAATTATTAGAAAATCTTCATGGTGAAAGAGGGTAATGGCATCTTTCAGATCTCTCTCTATTGTCTTGCTTTTAATATAACTGTTCTTCTAGAGCCTTTTGATGTTCTTATTTTCTTGTAGGTTATGAAATAACCCTGGGCTTAGTGATATCGAAGGTGGGATTCTTCTGGCCAGAAGTAGCTGTCCAAAATGAGCTGGCTGTCTAGATTCCCTTTGTAGTCAGTGGGTGCATTAGGAGCATGGTGGGCATCTGAAATAAGTCAGATGAATTGATCCTTTAAAAAGTGCAGATATTTCCAAGCTGAGCCATAAAGAGATGCTGGTCTGATTAGCCTAATTGTAGATGCCTGCATAGGAGATGTCTAACGCTAAGTGAAATGAATCTTACCCCTGCTGGCAAGTGATAACTCTGTTATCTTACTCCATGAAACTCTCTTAAAATGAAATTCAGCCTAATGTGGATGGTCAGAGCAAGCTTTCTAGGGCGCATTGAAGTGCAGGGGTTTATTTCTGGCCTTTTGCTATAGTATGAGTTTCACCCCCTCTATCTTTTGGCTGGTCGTTGCTACACCTGGGAAAGGTTAATCCATATAGGCTAAGGTTATATTACTTTCAAGAGCTTATGTTTAAACTTTGCAAAGAAGTGAGAAATATGGCACTATATTTATTTAGCAATGCATTCTCGTTATCCAGAAAGGATGAACGACTTTTCTATGGCATTTTGTATTCTGGCCTGCACAGATCCGCAATTCTAATCTTCTCCACGAAAAATCAGATCTCGTATGGAGTGATTATTTAATTTGTGCTTTTCCTTCAGTGTGCTGCCATCCCCTTTAAAATGATAAAGATTTGTAATGGCATAAATTACTTGACACAAATTGTATAAGTAGAATAATAAAAATTTCAAGTTGCAGTGGGATCTAAGGTTTTTCTTTTTCAAGAACTGATTATATACAATCCAAAAGTATGGTTGAATGGTCTTTGTTAGAATCGCTCAGCAGCCTGAACCTAGGCAACAGACTGTGATTCTCAAATCTTTTTCATCAGTTTAGGACTGTTAGTTGTTTTTAGCTCTTTTCTTTTGGCATCCATCTGTCAGTAACATTCTCCTTCTGGCTAGCCGTGGCAAAGCACCATTATAATTTCATTATATGCAAGGACAGAGGGGAAAATTGAGTCTTTAGTACTAGTTTTTAAGGTATCCCTCAAATCCTTGGCACTTCTGATAGCCCTTATGTCATATGCCAAGGGCATATGTATCTTGAGTACTATAGTGCAAGGATTATGGAAGGGGAGGACTTGGAAGTTTTTACATGTATCATAATAATGATATAGATAGACATTAATTGTTCAGGAGGCAAGACAAATAGTTTTTCCTTGTGTATCAAAGAGGGGTTATTTAAAGAAAATGAGGCAAGGAAATGAACTATTGGGGAGAAACTGATATAATGATTAATTATACAAGGATATTTATTACACACTGCTCTAATGAGCAGAATATAGCAAGAGATAGATCCAGAGACTTCCATCAAGCATCTTCGTAACTTACATTTGTAATGATCAAAAAGTAGTAAACCAAGGGTGCTGACAATTCTGTTGCAACGTAATGTGGGTCACGAGCTACCCTATCTGCTGGAAAGGAATCCATATGGCCCAATACCTGCTTAAAATCTTTTCCAGACAGTTTTTTGGGGTGAAGAAAGAGTTAAAGGTAGGCTCATGGGTTGTGTTCTGACCATTAAAGGTGAGCAGGTGACAAAGCAAAAGTGAAAGGTGGGGGGAATGACAAAGTTTATGAAATATTGATGGTTCCAATAGAGAAAACAGAGAGAGAGAGAAGAATAAAAATACTGAACTTAAAGAGGGGATGCTTACTATCCCTAAGTTACTGGTATGGATACTATGTCAGAGCAAGAGAAAAGACTTTCAAGAGAATTGGTAGTTCCTGAAAGACTTTCTAGTAAGGCTGGACACCAGGCATTGCTATGTGAAGGGCAGCTAAATCATGAACCCTTCAAGGACTTAAACCTCAAGAAGGAATTGTATAGAAAGTGGAAAGTAGGTCAAATTGCTAAGAAAGACTGTCAAAGATTAGCAAAAGTACATAGGGAAAATATGAGAAAGGCTAAAAAGAACCAATCTGCCAGGAGCATAAAATATTAGGAGAAAACACTCTGTGTGCCAGTAAGCAAGAACTCAGTCATTTCACTGCTTGGCAGGGCAGGAGAGATGGTAGCAGACACTGCCCAGAAGGCTGAAATCTACTTTTTCCCTGGGTTTTCAACAAAATGTGTTTTAATCATATGATCAAAACTAATATAAAGAACTCATGATAGATCCTAACCAGATATGTAGGCCTTCTATCTGGTGGGTAACTTCAAAATGTTTAGGCATGCAAACACTTTCTCTAAAGCACTTAGAGCACCAGTTAGAAAATCTTTGCACCATTTGTAATTGTGTATGAGAACTTAGGGTGAATGAGGTTCCAGAAGCTACATGTAAAGCTCTAGAGCAACTGTAATCGAAAAATAGTTATTAATGGCTTTGTTGAATTGGAATCAGCAGGCCTTCCGGGCAGTCCACACAGGATTTGGGGCTACTAGTATGTTTATTAAGTTTGCAGATGATACCAAGTGAAGATAAGCTTCGCAGAACTGCTTAGAATGGTGTTAACAAGCTGAAGACTTCAAAACAAACAAACAAAACATAATACAGTAGTAACATACAGTAAAGTGAAGAGTTCTTCTCTCTGGTAGGAATGTTATTTAAGTGCAATGGCAGACATGTAGAAGATCAGGCCTGTATTGACTAAACGTAAGTCAACAGTATCATATGTTTATGGTAAATGTAAAGCTCATACTGGGATGTGTGAAGAGGCACCTGTATAAAAAGCAGATGAGGGATCTCTTTCACACCACTGATGATGATCTGCTTGGCTGCAGATATGGATGCTTATTCAACGTGCAGAAATTAGTGTTTTCACTTCCCCTTGCCCCATTCTTTCTCCACTGGGCAAGATGATACATGGTAATGACCTTTGGAGAAGTTTTTGCAGTGCTCCTTGCGTTTAAATTACAGATCAACATCAGTCAGAAAGGGGCATGTTTAGAGTGTGTTTGGAATGCCTGGTGTTGGTAACCCAACGTCTCAAAGTTGTTCTCCCTGTTACCTCCTGATAAAGCCTTTTCACTAGGTAGGGAAAATAATTTTATTTTTAAATTGAATTGTGCTTTTGAGGAGAGAACGTAGAGGCAAGAAGAATAAATGTAACTTGCAATGGAAATTAGGAATTTTAGCCTAATCTTGAAATTGGAGAGTTCTGGAGCTCTTCAGATCTTTCAGCATCTTGGGACTCGCCTATCTCTGGCTGCTGTTTGCTGGATTTATTACAAGGAGGCTTTTAGCAGCTGGATGTTGCCAATTTACACAAGCAGGCAGGACATTCTTTTGGTTTAGTCAATACGGGTGTTGCTGTATAAAGGCTTCCATTCCTTTCAAACCAAAACCCACACTCGATGCCAAAACTACCGTATTTTGTGTTTGTTTGGTTCTTTAGAATATTTTCATTACAAAATTCCCCCAAAGATAGTTTGTTATCAAAATTAAATTGCATTTGATTGTCAACAGGTTAAATCCTGGGGGAGAAACACCAATTGAAAAGAACCTTGTTAAAGCACTGTAATGGCTCTGTACTGTATTTCCTGCTGATTTTACCTACAATAAGTCAAATTACTTCTTCTCTTGTTGTGTCTAGTAAATGTTTTATGTAAGAAATGCTGCCTTTATATTGATTTTTTAAAATTTAATTTGGTTTTATCTCTTAACCCTTCAGAGCTCTTGCCCCAGGAAGCAGTTATTTGACTGGCAAGGGTGGTAAATGCAACTGCTTTTCCATTGCAGCAAGACCAAATTACAGTTGTATCTATTTATTGTCCATCTTTTTTTTTTTTTCAGTGGCGTAGCTGAAATACAGACAAATAGTGAATAAAAGATTTTAAATTTTTTTCTGTAAGAATGGTATTGAAGCCTTCAGAATTAAAATAGCATTCTTGGCAACTGTCTTTTCCAGAAAACTATTTTGAGAATGAGTTACCGAGTGATAATTAGATATTGAAATGCACCCAGTTTCACATTTCAGTGCTCCTTTCCAATTAGAATGGCATTAGAGTGAAAGTGTAGCTATATAATTGTATGAAGAATAGATCCAATTTTCTCAATGTCACTGCAATATCACCTTTCAGTAGTAACGGCACTGAATGATTACGCATATCATTTAGTAATAGTATTTTATCCATTTCACAGAGAGAGATTTTTTAATTTTTTTTTTTTTTAAGTGGACATATGATCAGATTATAAATGAGCATATAGAGAGGAGGCCATCCTACATACAAATATGTCAGCGTTAATGTTACTGCATCCTGAGCTGCTGGGAGGAACGTGATACTGTGTTTGCTAACATGCAGCATTTGCAGGCAGAGTACATCTTAACTGGCTCTTTAATGGCCAAAACCAGCAATTGCAAAAAAACTCTTAACCCGCAAGTTAAGGAAAAGATCTTTACAATTTCTTTTTGATCTGCTACCATGTGTAACTACAAAATGAACTCCGATACAGGTTTAGGATTAAATAACTCCCATTAGCCTTGCTGGTTAGCAGGCATTTTGTATGCATCCTTCCTTCTTGGTCTTTATCATTCCATCTTGCTGCAGAGCAAAGCAGGCTGCAAAATGGATAATCCCTGTGAGAAGGCAGTGCTATAGAACTCAAATCAATCATGCCAAATGCTACTAGAAATATTTCTTTATAGGTCATGATTGGAAACTTATCCAGCAATTTGCATTTAAATGGCAGCTGCTAGAAGTAGAGTGTATAGAAATAAGTATATCATGTTTAGGCTTTAAGGTACATCCCTTAAGACTCTGGGAAAACATGGGGCTCTTTAGTTTAACACTATAAATATTAGTATGGCAGTGCCTTGCACAGTTGAAACTACATTTTCAGGTTAATCGGAGGCATCTGGGCAGGTTAAATTTGATACAGCATGTTTGTTTGGCAGTGTTTCCAAGATTTGGACAGCCAGGGATCTTTTGCTTTAACAGCTGATGCAAAAGCATATTGAGATTTGTGCCTAAGCTTTTAGGTAAGTTTTTACGCATTTCTGTAATATTGATTTCTCTCTCTGGTCTCATCTACTTCTCATGCCTTCCTTTTAAATGCATATTTACCTGAGGCAGAAGCGGTCGCTAGTTATGTGTGTGCTAGTTCCTGGAATTGCCATGACCCATCTGACTATGTACTATCTCGGTGTTAATTCTCACTCTTATATTGGATCTCAAATGACACTAAAATAAGTCAGGTGTGAAGGTTGCCCTGGCTATACCCCAAATTTCTAAAATAATACTTTGGCTAGTCCTGCTTGTGCTCTATTCATTTAAAACTTCCCTAAAGTCATATTCCACGTTAGCAGTGCAAAACGGATGGACCATTTCTGATGGTATTTTGATATCCTAAACCAAATTTTAAATAAAAAAGGCCAGGGTACAATTTTAGGCAAGGACTTCAAAAAAACAACAATTGCACATGTCTAGTAGCTTGTTTTGAAAGGTCTAAGCATACCTAATGGTCTTCTGTTTGTTTTTTTTCTAAAAACATGCCTGTAAATGATATCTCATTATTTGCTATAATTATGAATGCAAAAAACTAAGAGGATTCTGAAGTATTTTTTTGAAAACAATAGTCCTTACTTTCTGAGAAGCTGAAATAATTAAAAGAAGATAATTCTTAGCTCGAGAGTGTAATGATATATCACAAATAACAAATTAAGGAGGAAAAAAAAGAATGCTAAATATATGTTTATAAAATACATTTTAAAAATCCAAGGAATTAAAATTAAAATTGGCACTCGATTTTAACTACAAGTGCTGTTGGTTCTTTACACAGTAGCAAGTTGAGGGCAAAAGATACGTTGTCTAACCTGCATGAATTTTCCACCTGATTTATTGTTGACCAGTGATTTGCCTTTTCTGTCTGTCTGGTCTGTTTGTTTTTTAATTGTGATCATTACAAAGAAAGATGTAATGTAAACAATTGGAAATAGCAGCAGGGTTCTAACATCATTAATGGTTTGTTTGCTTATCATATTGAGAAATAAAACATTTTCAACGCATTAGGTACTCAAATACTGCTATAAATTCCAAAAGAAAATATTCTGATGCATGGAAATCTTCCACCTTGGTGTCAGACAGAAAGCTGTCCTTTGATTGTGCCAAATTCATATTAAATACCACAGAATTACATCAATTTTTATCCTTTCAGGCACTGAAAAATACTAATGGGACCCTCTTAGAGATTCCTTTTATTTGCGGAAATAAATTTGCAGTTTGCTGCAGTCAGGGCAAGCGTGGTACTTCCAGCAGCATTTGCCTCTTTGGCAATGCTGTGTCAGAAGCAAGAGTTCAAAGTGTGTCATTGTACTGCTGCCAGAAGTAATTCTTGTACTTATCATTCTAGACATCCTTAAACTTAGCAACAGAAAGGACAGATGGCCAGTGAAGGGGACTGACTGACTTGATCAATTTGAAACCTCTTAAGGCTATCTGTGATGGTTTGGTTTTTATTTTTATAGTCGTATTTTTTGTCATTTGTGCTGGAAATGAGGAATGCAAACTAACTAGAATATAGCGGTGTATCATGGGCCACTAGAGTAATGGAGTTTATAGTACATAAATTGTCCTTCATGTAACAAGGGATTTTCCCAGATAAAACATAGGTGTGGGTGTGTTATCGTGCTTTGCACGCTGCTTTTGTTGTTTGCCAGAGTTAATTTGGGCTTGAAAATTCTATTCATCAGTATTTCCCCCCAGTGGAGCCTGTCCAATGTGCTTTACCTTAATGTATTCTAAACATCTGCATTCAAATAATTTATTCATAGGCTGAAATCTCTAATCCCAGTTTGTGGTGCAGAAATGTTTCTTTGGTCACTTATACTCTGTTAATCTGAGACAGAGACAGGCAGGTCACACAACGTTGTCCTTTTTTTCATACAACTTCTTGAACAATGGATTGTTAGTCATTTTATCAAAGAGCTAGAGGTAGCAGTCTGTGTAGATGTATTGAGAATCAGCTAATGGACAGAAAGTACCTGCTCCGACACATTAATTCCCTTCCCTGTCAGCCTGCATCATTGTAGAGTGTGCATGATGGGAAGCAAGGTCCCATCGCACTATGGCACCTGCTGCTTTTCCATCTGCCAAGTGCAATAGCATCTTTGATTGCCCATTTTTCAGCCTAATGACTTTATTCCTTTTCTCTTTGTAAAGTTTTTACATTTTTTATTGTTATTTCAATAGTCATGATTTGTAGGGCGTTTGTGTTGTTTTTGTTGTGGTTTTTTTTTTTTTTTTTAATTTCCTCCTCTCCAGTGGGCACTTAGAGTGTTGATAAAAGAATAACTAGAAAATAATATTCCAAACCTGTGCCCAAATTCTGCGTGCCCCAAGTGTTGTGTTTCATAATTTATTCTGATAAAGTTGTCATGGTGATAATGTCTCTTGAGACTGAAAGTGCCATGTGCCTGGCTGATTATAGGAAACAGCTCAGATGGTACATAAACTGGTAAATATTGAACCCATGGGCAATAACATTAGCCATATTTTGTCCATTTATTTATTTATTTATTTGATGTAGCTCTAGTCAGCTTGATTATGGAAAGTGTGTGACAATTCATAATTTACTTTCCGTATGCTTAGATTTATGAGGATGGGAGACAGGCTTTTGTTGTTTGTTTGGTTTTTTTTTAAATCCAGTGACATAAATGTTGGCGGAGTTCCCTGAAATAGCCTTTGAATTCTGTCTAAAGCTGTTGATTTGGCTGGATTAGTCAAAGCAGCAGATCATTATTACATATCGAACATCTGTCAAAAATAGAACTTGCAATTAACAGATGTATCGCCTGTAAGTTGTGGCTTCAGCTTGTGAGAGAAGTACCTTTAGGATTCCCGATAAATGCTGATTTTGTTTATTTCAAATAAGGAGATAAAAGCCACAATGTAAAATATTGTTCTCTTCCATCAAAAAGAAAACAGAATTTTGTGGTTTTATTCCAAGTACTGATCGTGTTAAAATCAAAGCATAGTAGTGCACTCCTTGCAGTTCCCCAGAAAATAATCTTTTGGTGGTGAAGTTCAAAATTACATGCTTCAAGCAGGGAAATTTTAGATTCTGAGATGCTTCCTTTTTTTTTTTTTTTTTAATGCATTTGTTGGATAGTGTACTCTGTAGTCCGTATTTAAGAAATGCCAGGTAATAGCATGCAGGTTTTTATACGAATATGCACTATTAGTTACTAGCAATATTTTGGCTCTTCCTTTATGTCTTTTTGCATAATACTTTTGTATATTTCTGTTCAGAGATTTAGAAAGACATCAGCTACATTGAAGTGCACTGGTTTTGGGGGTGGGGGTCTACCACACCTGACTGGAGTTTTAAAAAATATTTCTCAATTCTAATTCTACGTATACAATTTTTCAAATAGTCCTAAAGAACTTATTCTGTAGTGCCCTTTAAACTCCTTGAGAAAAAACTCTCCTTGCAGATAGAAATTTAAGGCCTGGCACTTATATTTGAATGATGTACGTAAAATGTACTGATCAGCACGGTTGTGAACAAGATCCATAATTTATCCAGATTTATCATCATAATAATTTATCCAAACCAAGATCAGGTACAGGGACATGGAACTGGCTGGACATTCCCCTGAGCAGATGGGAAGTGGTATTAGTGTAGTGTTTTAACCAGTGTAGCGTGCATGAGCCGAGGAGAGAACTGCTGGCCAAATCCAGAGGATCTGGTGGACTTGCAGGTGGTGGGAAGCAGCTTCTCAGAAGGCCTTTCAATAGCGATACAGCACGTGCATTGGCAGGAGTCAGTAGGTACGCAGGGAAGATGGGTCACTCAAGGACACATCTGATGTTAGACCCAGGCCTACATCTGCTCTTTGTGTGTGTGGAGCAAAACGGAGTAGACCAACAGCTTTTCCAGGTAAGCCCTGTCTAGCAGGACAGCAGCAGGGGTGTGCCGAAGACACGGCACTAAGTCTTTCAAGGTCATGTCAATGTGATAACGGACTGCAGTATTGTGTGATGGACATCTGTGAGAGGCAGCTGCTCCCAGTTTGTAGTACATGCTGAATTCCTAGGAATAGTCTAGATCTTTCTGTAACTTTTGTTAATAAGGATCCCTCTCCTGGTAAGTAGTAACTCATTTATTAGTGGAAGTTTAGTACCAGAGGCCGTGACCCAGTCAGCAGCTGGTTTGGCATGGCTTCCTGCACAAGGTGCGCGCTGACAAAAGAGAGGGGTCTGGAATGCACAAAGCGCTGTTATTTGGTGGTCTGGCATATCTGTGCACGGTTTGGGTTATATAGGCTGGACATCCTGGACTCTATCCACTTGCCGTGCTCTTCTCTGTGGCTGAGTAACTCAGATATCACAGCAACCACAGTACTAAGGTGCTCCAAAGCGCCTGCAGGATCACAAAACTGATGCAGAGCAGAAGTTGTCTACACTTGAATTGGAACACCCCTGCTGTGCTCAGCGCTTTAGGACATATATTTGCTTCCACACGACAGGTGGTATCAAGTGTCTACGTGCTCGTCATTCGGCACGTGTACTCCTTCGCTCATCTGTTGCATGCTTTGCTGTAAATTCTGAGGCAAGCCAGCTCCTTACTACTGTTCTCACGAGCAGTTCTGAAATCCTGTCCTAGGGATGGCTGTTGTTACACAGCACAGATGTATCGCAAAAGTAGCAGAGAGTGCCTTATGTATAACTATTTAGTTCAGTTGCAAATTCTTTGGAACATGGTGGTAGGATTATATTGCAGAATTACGTGGGAAGATAATGAAGCAGAGGAGGAGCAAGGAACAGAACCTGGGAACTAGAAGGCTTCTATAATAAATGTGAGACGTGACTTCATAAAAGAATCTAAGGGCTGACCTTAAAAACTTCAAATAATTGCTTTTTTTCTCTCCCTGCTGCCCATCTTTTACTTTGTTTTGAACATGGGGCTGAATAGGTTTACTTGTTGATCACTGGCTCTGGCACTAGAATGGATACTTGGAACAGGCAATTCTTATCCACCCTTCGCTGTGCAGAGCAGGATTTTAGACCTCTCATATTCTTCAGTGTTGTCTCTTTCCCATGCTGGGCAGGCACAGCCTGCTTTCAGTCATTCGTTGCTCATTCAGGAGACACATCTGACTATATGTTTCAACTGCAAATTTGTCATCCCTAATCTGAAGAAGAGAAATGCAGTTTGGCACATCATCATGGAAGGATCTGGGTATCATTGTTGCAAGCTATGTCTCTGTCGTGGAATGCAGAGCTTCCCAGCTCTGCTGCAGGCAGCCTGAAGGGCTGACGTTCAGACCTTTTGTTATTTCCCAGGCTTCCTACTACAGGTGTGAGAGACTGGGATGCTCAGCTTACAAATTTCTCAATTCCTCTTGCTAAAAATCACCATCATTCTGCCAGGACTAAAGGTGGAAGACATGCAATTGTTCAGGGGCTTGGTTACAATTTTGTTTATGTTTTGTTTAAATTAATACGTTTCCCCCTTTTTTTTAAACCCAAAATACTGACTTCTAAAGGATATTTTGCTTCCTGCTCTATGACAGAACTATTAATTTCTCTCTAGAAAATTGGAATTTCTTGAAGATACTCCACTTTTCAACAGCCCTTTCCCAGCATTGGTCAAGTCGGTAAACCTTCCATGACCTGTAAAGTTTTTCACACATTTGAAATTTAACCAAATTCCCTCATTGTTTAACATTTAAGGGAAGCCATAGCTTCTGCCTTTCCAAGATGTCAAGTGACAAACTCTCATTAGACTAGGATTTTCCAGTAGGGCCAGGATTTCACCTGTGTCTGTGCAAGAACAAATTGATTCACAACCCTGAGCTACTGCACCAGAGGGGAAAATTAACTGCTTCTGCAAGCTATCAAATTGTTATTAGAAAAAAAAACCCTGGAAACTTATTATAAAGTCAGTGTGAAAGTATTCAGTCCCTGACACTTCTCTGTTTCTTGTGAGAACTTGCAGTGTATTTAGCTCACTGACAAGGTTATACATTACACCTAAAAAGAAAGGGGAAGGAAACACTCCACACTGCAGACAAAGCCTAGAATTATCTTTAGTAGGTGAAAGACAGCTGTGACCCCAGCTTAGTGCTGTGATGGAGAGCTGCCGGTGTGACAGCTCCTTTCTGTGCTCTCAGGTACAATGAGACAGATGGAAGCAGAGTGGCATTCTCCTACTTCCCATTCTGCAGGAATCAGAGGGAGAGTCAAACTTGGTAAAAGCAGAATGAGATGCTTTCAAGGTACTTTCAAGTAACCTGAAGCGTTTGAAAGACTTGAGTTTCTATGTTATCTGAATGCCATTGACAGGAAAACGTGAAAAGGGGGAAAAGCTGTTACATTTCTTCCTACAAGTGATTCAAAATGCTGGAGTTCACATACCTTTATTTTTTGGGGGCTCAGCTGTAAGTTTGAGAATAGCTCTGTACACATTTATTCCAGGGAGAAATGGTGGTGGTGGGCAGGAGCAAGTCACTGAAGATCCAGAAGCTGAATTCAGTAAAAATATACCAAACCCATCCTCTTTCAGCCCTTAATTCAGTGGCCCTCAAATGAGATCCGTTCCCAGCTCTCCCAGTTTTTAAATGCATTCTGTTAAAAGTCCTAACCAATAACTTTGATCAGTAAAACTGAGCTGCCAAATGGGCTACTCAAGCACACACTGCAGCTGCCAAAACAAACCATTTGGATTTTTAAAGACCTGTGGCAACGTTAACAACGTTTATGAGAGATCAGATAACGTGCTAATTAGAAACCCATGAAATCAGTTTAGAGTAGTTTATTATTTTAAGATCTCTAGACATTAAAAGCAGTGGAAGAAAGTTTTTTTGAGGTTTAAAATTATTTTTAAGCAAAAATTAAACGGCCCTGAACTTATATAAAAAATGCACCAGACTGATGCATATGTGACATTATACACATAACGCATAGTTTGAGCAGCACCTCTCCCGTGGGTTGTTTTGTGAGCTGAGGTTCTAGCCCTCTGTAGTTTAAACCCCTTGATCTTGAAGGTCTTATTTGGTATTTGTCTGCAACAGCAACTGAATTGATTCTTGCACACATTGTTCCCAGCAAGTTTCTAGCAGGTTTTGAATCCCAGAACAGATGTCCCTTTCCTCTAATAGGACATTTTGATTTTCAGTGGTCATAGCAACAAAATGCCCTCCTTGGCCTTCTTGAAGAAAACCTCGATAAGAAAAGCATTTTAATTAAGAAAATATACTAATTAGCTACCACCTGAAGTGACGATAAGAGCTTCACTTCATTAGCAAGGCTGGGTGTGTTTGGAGAAACTCACCTGGCAACAAGGGGACTCATTTTTCAGGCTATTTTCAATATTTCTCTTCCTGCAGGGAGAAAGCAATCTTAATTAAAACCTGTGAAAAGCAGGGCATTTTTAGCTGGTAATTTACAGAAGTTTGAATAAGTCAAAAGAGGAAAAGACACCTTTTGGCAAATAGTGCATGTAGATGTCTGCCAGCAAGACTGCACTTAGCAACAGGAGCTTTTTATAAACCTGAGAGGTTGCTGGACTGCTGGAACTGCAGGGTTCTTCTGAGATGAAGGCTGGGGTCAGTGGTGTTCATAAGCGTGTGCTCCTTGACCCAGACAGGGCCTTTAAACCCTTCCATCCCATACAATTTATAATACACAGTATTTGTGTGCCTGTCAGGAATAATCTGTACTGCTACAAACCAGAATTTCATGGTCTCATATGCAGTCTGTGCACCCGTCTCAGGGCTATTTTGACTAATTCCAATATCCTTCTGCCTTTGCCACCAGTTTTTGGTTGGTTTTTTTTTTTTTTTCCCCCCAGCCATTTTCAGAGATTCTTAAAAGATGGAGGAAAAAAAGAAAAGTTTGTTTTCAGTATTTAATGCTTGATTCATGACCTTTGCTCTTTCAGTCTCTTGCACTGACACATAGAAACCCAGCCTCAGGCATAGCTCAAACGTGCACTATTCAACCGTCACGCCTACCATGAGATCGCAATGCAGCGTGATCTCATTCTTGGTGATTCTTTCATGTCAGTAGCTCCATTTGGTGCTTGCTCCTAGATCAGCTTGTATTTTTTCAGTTGTGTGGGTTTCAATGATTCGTGTTTGTGGGATTTCTCTTCCTCCCCCTTTTTGTCAATTAGAAAGACTTGGTCGTCCTTCCCAGCCAAATGAGCCCATTCAGGTGCGTGATGGGAGGCTTGTGGTCCAAAGTTTCCGTGTTTTGGCAAGCCTAACTGTTGGATTAGAAAGATTGGCAGCCCTTTCAGGAGGCTTGTTAAGAAGCCTGATTGAAAATTTGTGCTATATTGTTAATACTGGATTAAGGGAGGGTGTTTAAATGCTGACGCCCTTTTGCAGATAATAAGGGGGTATAGGCAAGTGCTGCTGGTCAGGCAGATGCTAAAGGTGGAATTTAATGGAAGACGGATAACTGAACTGATAACACTGGAGTGTTCAGGAGGAGCTCAGGAGTGGCCAAGTCAGGTGGCCTTGATTTGCGTCCATTGAAGGTCCGGTGAGCCTTGAGATCTGACTGCAGAACTAAAGTTCCCCTGTGTTCTACCTTACTTCAACTACCTCCAAATTCTCTGATTAAATCGTTTTATAATAGGACATAGCAATGTTGATGTTCATGTAACACAACCCTTTTCTTTTTCTCTTTTCATCAGTATTACTTTAAAAATGAATTAAAAAAAAGAGCTGGCAGCACTTTAGGTGTCTGGAAAAAGCCATAAATAGGAACATCCTTATTATGTGGGTGACAACTGAGTCAGATTATTTTAGCAATGCTATTTATAGTAAAGCTCTTCTTAAAATTGCTTAATTAATGCAAACACTGCAAACTGCTGGCCTCATACAGTCTCTCCATTAAAAGAAGGGAAATGGGATTACGTTTTTTGTTTTTGTTTTTTTTTTTAATATCAGTCAAATGAAGCCAGATGCACACACACTGGAGAAAAGATAGTGCTGACATTTCTGCATGCATTCTGGATTTTGTCTTCAACAAATATCAGCTAGAGCCAAGCAGTGTGGCATTTTGGCCCTTAGCCAGCCAGCCCTTAATACGTTAAAATCAAGCCTTGTATACATTGTCTGACAGTAGCAACATACACTAAGCCCTAATCTTTCCTTCTTCATGGCTCCTATTGAGGGCACTGACATGACATTTATCGTAAATGCAAAATCTGGCCAAGTTGGAGAGGTTTCGCTTCCAGAAATGTGTTGATGCTCAGACTTCACCACTGATCTGTGTTTGAGGGTGAATTAAAAATATTACACTATGCATTCATTTCCCTTTGTAGCACAGAAATTGGAAAGAGTACTCTGAAGGATCCAATATTTGGTATTATTAACAACCAAGATGATGTCTTTCTCCCTCTTTTTCTCTTTAAGGTCTCTCAAAGTAGATAGCAAGCAAGTAGGCTTTTCCATTCTCCGTTTCTGTGAGATGATGCCATGTGCACATACTTCTTGTTTAGAGAAACAGGGCTACCTGCCTGACTCCCTCTCAACGGGGCACCAGGTCAGTAGTTTAGATGGGAGTCTAAAGAGTTGATTGTTTCCTGGTATGATGAGTCAAACATCATAGCAATGAAAGTGCACACATTTTACAGGACGCTGTTGCGAGGCAGCATGCCTGTGTAGTGTCCAGTCAGTTTTATTCTGAGATTCTCAATCAGTGCAAGCATTTTAGATGTCCTTGTGAAGTCAGGGTAATATTCACTGTGATATCCAGGGAACATAGTTTACCAAAGTGTTCACAGTAACTGAAATGCCTTGAGATTGTACATGCTGGTGATTCTTGGAAGAAGAGAGTCTGTACTTGGCTAAGTAGGCAAGTGCTGTACTGCTTTCCCTCCTTCAAAGGAAGCTGTTATGTACATCCCCATCGCTTAACAAGAATAAATAATAATTTTGCATAATTGCCTAAGTATTATTGATAGGACTGGTTAGATGATACACTGTGCTCTTAAATCAGCTGTTTTCACTTAATGGGTAATTGAGATCTTTTACAGGCATAAAATACAAAGCCAGTTTGAAAAAAGCAAGTCACTGAATTTTCTTAGTCTCCACATGAGTAATTTTCTTTCACTGAAAATAATACAGCTTTGCTGGTAGTTCATGTTGGAAGTTAGGAGGATATTAGCATGAATTGTTTGAAAAATCTCCCTGCTTTTAACCTTATTTCTACTCTGTGTTCTCGCCATTTCCATATCTAAGCATAAATCCATGTGAGCACAATTTTTAACTTTTTAAAGTAAAGCATGGTTTATGAGGAAGGTTAATATCTTTCATTTGCCTAACTGATATAGTTAGGGGAAAAACAGACATTTTAGCATATAATTCCTCAGATCATTGGAGATGTTCTTGGGTTCCTGAAATCTTGTCTGTTTTCTTCTAAATATGTTGGCCTAAGACGAAGATATTCAATCTCCCTATATACCTTTGTTTAGATCCTTAAACCATAACAACATTATTAATACATCATAATTGTATATGAATAATATATTCTAGATAAATGATCCTCAGTTTTCATGTAGAGCATATTGTCTGGAAGCTAGAGAAAGTGCAAAGTAACCTAATTTATTCTCTTTCAGTGGAAAAGCAATGCTATATGCCACCTAGATTCTAACTCAACTTTTTTCTTTAGCTAATGGCGAGACTATTTTCCCTATCTGTTG
This sequence comes from Falco naumanni, assembly GCF_017639655.2. Taxonomy (NCBI): domain Eukaryota; kingdom Metazoa; phylum Chordata; class Aves; order Falconiformes; family Falconidae; genus Falco; species Falco naumanni. Next base: position 15,998,890 of record NC_054060.1, on the reverse strand, counting down.
GAGTCTTCAGAATTCAAATAAAAATTAAGTATCCATTCAGAAAAATACTATTTGAGGTGCCTTATGATTCTCCAGTTGGCCAAACCTGTATGATTTTATCTCAAGATTATTTTGTCACGTTGTATTGTCACAAACCAAAACCCTGTCCACAGCCAGCACAGCAGGCAAACCTTGCTCGTCTCCATTGACACAGAGTTGACCCCTCAAAAAATGTAGCTGGAAAATAGAATTCCTCTTCTGAACAGGAAAGTGAAAGAAAAACAGTATAGCGCAAAACCTGAAACTTTGTTTCAGGATAAATTGAAATTACATTTTCATTCAGTCATATAAAATGTTATTGACTGATCCAAGTTTTAAAACCGCATTCAGTTATAAGATGGAGTAATAATGCTTCAGTATAGTAGTAGTAATCATAACACACAAAATCATAGAATCATTTGTGTCGGAAAAGACCCTTAAGTTCATCAAGTCCAACTGTGAACTAAACACTGCCAAGCCCACCACTAAACCATGTCCCTGAGTGCCACATCGATGCAGCTTTTAAACACCCCCCAGGGACGGTGACTCCACCTCACCCCCGGGCAGCCTGTGCCAGTGCCTGACCACCCTTCCAGCGAAGACATTTTTCCTAATCTCCAATCTAAGCCTCCCCTGGTGCAACTTGAGGCCGGTTCCTCTTGTCCTGTCACTTGTGACCTGGGGGAAGAGACCGACCCCCCCTCGCTGCAGCCCCTTGCAGCAGCTGTGGGGAGCGATGAGGTCCCTCCTGAGCCCCCTCCTCTCCAGGCTGAACCCCCCCAGCCGCTCCCCGTGGGACTCGTGCCCCAGCCCCTTCCCCAGCCCCTGCCCGGCTCTGGACACGCTGCAGCCCCTCAGTGTCCCCCCTGCAGTGAGGGCCCAGCGCTGACCCCAGGATTCGAGGGGCGGCCGCACCAGTGCCCAGCGCAGGGGGACGGTCACTGCCCCGGCCCCGCTGGCCACGCTGGGTCTGACACAAGCCGGGCGCTGCTGGCCTCCTCGGCCACCCGGGCCCCCGGGGGGCTCATGCCCAGCCGGCCCAGGCAGCCCCCCAGGCCCATTCCCGCCGGGCAGGGCCCAGCCGCTCGCCCCAGGCTGCCGCGCTGTGTGGGGCTGGTGTGACCCACGGGCAGGGCCCGGCGCTGGGCCCGGCTGAACCTCACACAACCGGCCTCGGCCCATGGGCCCGGCCTGCCCGGGTAAGGACACTGTTATTTAAATATCAGAAGCCTGAAGTTCTAACGAAAAGCTTCAGCAACTTGCCAATGTGATTCATGACACATTGCTGCACAATTTCAAAACTTTTTAATTTATTCTCTTGTGGAAAATATTTCCATCTAGAATTTTGTCTGCCTCTATATGCAGTGTAATGGCCTTCTGGCTCCAAGTATTTTTGCAGCATGTGCTAGTGACGTGCTTTGAGAGATATTTGTGGGTGTTTGGGTTCTTTACGTTTGGGGTGTTTGGATAGATCCAGTTTAAAGCCTGGAAAATGCTCAAATTATAAGGGTTGATTTTCAAATCCTTTTGCATTCAGCAGATTTTGCTGGTTAGATATTAATTTTGTTTAGTTTGGTTTTAACTTTGACTTAGTCTGGGTTTAGATTAAATTATGTCTCCTGCATGCTCAGTGGTTAGGATGCATGTGAGCTTCCAGGAACATTAAACCCTAATCCAGCAAAATGTGTAGGGATTTCTATAATTTTAAGCATATGAGGAGTTTGGTGAAATTCTAAGTGTCGTTCATACAGTCCAAGACACGAGGGCATTTACAATGAAAACCGAGACCCTTAAGGAATACGGAAAATATACTAATAATGTTGGACTTTGAAAGAAGGCAGAGGTTTGACCCTAATTTTACCCATTTCAGTCTATTGTTTTCCCTCCTTGCAAGGGGTTTTCTGAGGGTTAAAGAAGGTATCTACCACAGGCTGTTAGTTTTATCATGTGTTGTTCAGTATAAGAGCAATGATTTGTATCCTGATGTCACCATGCTGACCTTTGCTCTTGTCACAGAAATGCTCTAATCGTGAAGTCTGATTAAGTGTGGTTTTAATAAAGAGACTGGCTAGTTCTTTGCCTAAATAACACTTAGATTATTGACTGTTGTAAAATGGCTGTGGTGGGACCTAAACCTCAGTGAAGAATGCCAAGTGGTTTTCTTTGTCTGGCTTTTTATCTAATCTGACATTTGTTAACTACCTGTACATGACAAGAAGAAAAGTGGCTATCCAAGTGCTATACAATTACATTTTAAAAGATTCTGCTTTTTATGGTGGCTGCTAAATAAAACTCTCACAGGCAGATGTATAGATATACTTTGCTATATTTGCCAAAGTCTTTTTGTGATGGCAAGGTTAAGGTAGTGCGAGCACCTTCTTGGTGCTCAGTGAGAAGAAACTTGGTGAGTTATGGGTGAGCCCAGCGTGCATTACCTTCTTCCTATTGTGTCAAGCCTGCCATGGTAATTTTTCCTTTTACTTATACCTAAACCTAAAAGAAATGATGTGGTCATCGTGACAGCAGAGGAATTGTCATTAAAATAAACATGATTATGACATATACTGTATCAAGATTCAGTATGACAGGTAACTACAGCTAGCTGCTAAATGTGTGTGCAGGACTTTATACATCCTTTGAGGGATCAGATGTAAAACAGGATGCTTTTTATTCAAAAAGAGTCAACTGGTCAGACTGATTACTGTAAGTAGGATGCTGTAACTGGGACTTAGGTTTAAATGATTGATAACTCTTTAAATTCTGTAGGACAGTGTTCTCACATTTGTAAGAACTGACTGTGCTGTACAACCATATTATTTGGTGACTGTATTAATTTGGTGAATCCCCTAGATGGTAATTGAGTTCAGGATCACCGTTGACCCACTGATTTTTATTGACTCTGTTTCAATTTTGACTTTTGCTTGTATCATCTAATTTCAGTTTAGTAAAAGCTTACAGTAAAGAACTGTAGCAATATATTAGATCTTAAGTTTTCTCCTTTATCAGCTTTTTTAAATGACTGTGAAAAATAAACAGAACCAGTTATTCTTCCAACGTAGCAGCTAGAATGACAACTTCAAGTATCTAAACAAATGAGGCAAGGAATCTGAGGGCCACTTGTCAAAGGATATATAATTTGGTATATCTGGGTTATCAGCTCAGAGACTGACTGTCCAAATCAAACGTGGTGGAAAATGCCCTCTGTGGTCCCAGAGCTAAATCAGAAATGTTTAGGCTGTTACATCCCTCCAAAACCCTCATAAATTTGTAAATCAGGTTTACAAAACTTATTTCCAACTGTAATTACATCATAAAAACAAATGATACATATAGCACCTAGGCAACAATGCCAAGCTAACAGGGCAGAATAAAGCAGGTAAAAGAGACTGACACATAAGAGATAAGTAGTCATAATTTGTTTGCAGGCTTTGTTTCATGATTCTGTAACATATTTGTCAGGAAAAAGCAGAGGGATGTTAAAGCAATGATTCTGGGTACTCCTCCAGAATTAAGTGCATCTCTTCATGCCTTAAAGTCAATTATTTTTCATGTTTGTTCTCTAATCATTCATTATTTGTAGATGCACCAAAACAATCCATGAAGAGCTGACAGGACAAACATTATTCCCTGTAGATTTTTTAAAATATTCATGGTATGCTTAAAGTTTGTATAAGGTAGTTCTGTGAACTCAGCAGTACTGAAGGTGGAGAGGGCAGAAATGTGTGAATTTAAAGTCTTTTAGCGCTATTCAATATCAGTCTTATTTATTTTTAAAATTGCTTGGTTTATGTTTTCCCTTTCCTTCTGCCACATGTTACTGTTGGGATAAATCTGTTAAAATATGGGCTGAGTCAGTGTGAATCTATTGCACTGTGATCCTTTTCAAATTAGTATTTCAAACAAGGATTTATCTTTGTCACTGTAATGTTACAAATACCTTTGTCCACCCGATGCTGGCTTGCCGGCTGCTGGAGGCTCATCTTGAGAATTCCAGTAGCATCTTAATTATTAATAGAAGGCAGATATGATCCTTAGCTACAATGAAAGAGTTTCAATGAAGAATGCTCACAGCAGTCATTATGGTTTTCAATTTGATACTGTGAGCTTTGGGTAGCCTGAGTAAAAGCCCAAGTCGTCCACATTTTTACAAACATTAATCTCAGAAAGTTGTGTTAAATTTATTGCCTGAAATATGTATAAAAATAGCGCAGATGAGTCCCCATGGGTCCATACCGGTTAAATAGAATGTACTGGCCAAAAAACTTTTCAGGTGCCCCTAGATGACAAAATGATGCACATGACAAAAGCCCTCTGTTTGGTTTCCTGCTGCCTCTAGTTTTGTAAAAGCAGAGAGAAACAGGGAATAAAAAGTCTAGTTGTGCCTGTTAAAACTTACTGCTCTTTGTACTAGAAGAGAGAAGAAGCATAAAGACAGAAGGGCCAGAGCCGCTAGTGGGACAAGAACAGCTGTGGCATTGTACAGGAAAAGACAAGAGGAGGGGTAGTAAAAGAATAAAACCAAAAAATTCATGGGGAGGGAAAGAAAAGATGTCCAGTAATAGAGAAATGTGTAAGAGAACAAGGGGGGACAGCAGGGAAAGACCTACAAAAGGCCTGTTTTCTACTTGACTGCTCTTGTTTTGGATGCAGACTGCTTTTATGCAATTAGACATTGGCATTTAGAAATGGAGTTCAACAGGACATAAAGGCAGCTTGTATTTGAAAAGCTTTACCATGAGCCCAGTCCTTCTTTCCTATTCCAATTTTGATAATGCCAACAGAGAGCCTGATCTTGCTTTTCATTTGGGTATGGGGCAAGCAGAAAATTTTTACGGGAGTAATCAGTTCACCAGTAGCACTGAAGGCACCTAATTCAACTTGTGTTTTCCATTGTAAATCAGGGAAGATGCAGATGAAATAAAATGAGTGTGAGAGGGGAGTAAGAGCCTGGATCCATTGCCCTTGTGGAGGCAAAAAATGGGAGTTAGTGTGCTTTTGCCCGTGCATCTCTACCAGTGCATAAACCTAAGTGACTTGCCTGTGATGTAATAGATGGACAGCTACTGGCCATATCTGTGTTTGTTTTTGGTTTTTTTTTGGAGAGGGGTTGTTTTATATTCAAAACCCCTTTCTCATCCTTTAAAGCTATTTGTGATGACATCTTCAGCCATAATTGGCCCCATTCTCTTTCCATTTGAATCAAGAACATAATTTCAGTTCCATTTGCAGTCTACCCTCTTTATGTCTAATACCTGCAGATGGAAATAACAAGCAATAAAATAAAAATAAATATTTTCTTATTCCATAAAATCACAACCCTCCAGTTTGCTCTCTCAGTTGTACAGTGTATTAGTCTTCTGATTCTGTTTTTAAGGGAAGGTTGGGGTTTGCTTTTGAAAGGGTTAGGAAAACACTAAATTCCTTGCAAAGAACAATGTGCTGAGCCACACCATGGCCCATTGCAATGACTGATTCTGACCCAGGATATGTAGCTCTGGTTCTCAATGCAGACTCTGCCATATCTTGCTACTTTAGGCTCTGCTAGATAATACGGTGTCTAGGATGCATATGTGCAGGATGCTTTGTCTCTTTTGCTATTAAACTAGATAAAACCAGGAAATATAGCAAAATGCTAAATAAATGCAGATTGCATGTTTTCTGGAGTATTATATAGAAACAGCATATTCAGCTTTGAAAACACAGGGATAGTAGTTAGTGTCCATTGGAATTTTCTTGCAATTGAAACTGACTTGTTCATTCATTGATTAAAATATTAAAACATTTTGGAAAGATGAGTGTTTAGAGGACAATCTAGTAATTAACCACCCAGCTTAGTTCTCTGTCTCTCTGTCTCTCTCTTTCTCTCATTCCAAAAAAGAAATACCCATAAAATGTAAGTCTAAAAAATGTCATTACAGCATTGGCTAATATAAATTGCTTGATGCAGCAATGTCAGTCTAAGAATGAGTGATTGCTCTGTAGACAAGTGGTTTCATGACTGAAATAAAGAGATGCTGGGTGCTGAAGCACCTTCAAAGTGATGGGTGGATTGAGTGCTTAGGTGCCAGCCTGAGTCTGGTATATACCGAGGAATCAGAAATGATGTTGCTAGGTAAAGTGAAGTATTACAATAGCACTCGACCTTTGGAGACCCATGGTTAAATCCACTGGAAAGGATACCATTTATCATAATAATTCTCATTAAAAACCTGTTTCTACTTTTCACCTGCTATAAACTTTAATGTGGGTGTAAAAATACAGCAAATTAGCACACAATGAAATGTAATTCAGAGCAGAGTCTGTGGGGATGGAAGTGCTGCTACTGTCTTTCTACCTATAGAATAGAGTTAAATTTGAGTTCTGTTTTGATCCCATAACTATGAAACTATGACCTTTCATAAGTGCTAGTTTCATTTAAAAGTAACAGCTTTGGGAAAAAAAAAAAAAAAGGGGAAAAAAAAAAAAAAAGAAGAAAATACCACCACTATCAATTCATCCAGCTGTTTGGTTGAAATAGTAGCTATGTTCATATAGCAGAAACTGATTTTGTTTTCTGACAAGTTGGAAGAGCAGAAACTATGGATGTAATTCTGCTTATGCTTTTTTTTTCAAAAAAGGTATAATCCAAATAACTTGTATGAATCAAATTCTGGCCTCAGTGCGCTGAAAATGGAGTTATTCAGCAATGTTAGGGGAGCTGCTGCAGGTGTATAGTAGTGTAAGTGGAGCATTCAGCCAAGTAGAGCTGTAGAACTATAAAAGAAAGTGTAAAAGTTATTAAAATCAGGTTCAGTGTGTAATGCAGCGTTCAGCTAAGCTCATTCCATAGTTTCTATACATACTCCTGAGGTCCCCAGCATGAAAGATAATGCACAGAATGCCAGTCTTAACTCTGAATTTCAGTGATGTGGCTGGCAGGTGTCATGATTACCTGAACATCATTTAAGTTGAAAAGAGGTGGTTTTGTGTATGTTAGTCTCTTGTGGCATTTTTGTACATTATATACAACGTTCTAGATGTGGAGCGATTTATCTATTTTTATAGAGGTGGTAACATTAATTTTAATGTTAGCCTTTGATATGACACAGACTTTATCTTCATTATTCTGAAATATTGTTTGAAAAAAACCCCACAAATCCATTTATGTTTTCAATTTGCTTTGAACTATTTTTCAACAACTCAGGTCAAGACCTAATTTCTACAGCAGTCTTCACTGTGTTTTATTGTTCACCAGTGACTTGTACATGATTAAGGAATCCATCAGGAAAATTCATTTTTATTTTTTATATAACATCTCTTTTTCCAATGTCCCACTTGCAGTGTACATATATATATATATATATAAAATGGGAGGTAGAATGAAATTCAAGGATGAAAAATGGACGCTATACTTCAGAAACTGGCAAGTTCATTTCAACTACCTCTTTTATAATTTTGCATTTTGTGACACAATACAACATTTCAGTCTTGTGCATGTGCCAAAACATTCAAATTTTTGCAATACAGTGTATGCTGGAGTTCTAATAAGGCACTGTTGTTCACTTTCAAGCCTAAGAATCCTGAAAAAAAATGTTCATGCTGGCAAACCTGAGTGACCAGATTCACCAATTCACCTGTCCATAAATAAATACTTATTTAACATAATACTTATGTATATATGTATTGTCTGCATATGCACACATGCATGTGTCTCAAACATGGAAGCCAATCAACTTTTTGAGGCTTAAAATTGGATACCTCTGACATGAGGGGTTTGTGAGTAGGGAAGTAGCCAAGTTCAAAACGTTGGTCCTTGCTGGCGTGTGGCAGAAAGGAGCATGTACACATGTTCAAAACAGAGAGCTTTAACTGATGTCTTGCTTAATGAGTAAGTTCACAAAAATTCTTGTGTTGATATAGTGCTCTTTGCTGTTGATTGTATGATGTATAGAGTCAAAATTGCCTTCTCAGAGTTACCTCTGCAAACATTATTATACTGTGATTTCTGCAGCAGAAATAAACTGTAAGGATACAAACTTTAGCAGTAAGTTTAGTAAAAATTTTGTAACATTATAAAAGGCATTAAAAATCAGATTTTTCAACCGCAAAAATATGACAGTCTATTGAACTCCATTAACAATACTGTAGTATCTGACTTACTCATAGTGAAAGGCCTTAGATGTGCTTCTATAGTAAAGTACTCAATTTACATATATACTGTATAGATTTGTATGTACATACATATACCCCACCAACACAATAGAGCCTAAATAGATCAGGTTATAGGTGATCCATGGAAAATGGACCGTGTGCTAATTTCAGTACTCTAATACCATTACATCTGTTTGGTCCAAAGTGTTACTGTGTAGTTATTACACAGGAATCAAACCTTACAGACCAGTTGCAGAGTTGTTTGAAGATGTGAGCAAGCAGGAGTTGTCATCTTTAATGGCTGGGTTCCCACCCAATTAAAGAGAAAAGAGCAGACAGCAGGTTAGACTGAGACTGGTGCCCCAGTCAGGGTTAGGATGGCAAAAGATGTTTTCATGGCTAGGACCCAGCACAAAACCCTCAGGATTCATAGAAATTTATTTGTGGGCAGGTTCTCTGAGGCTAGGACATGCCATCAAAAGAACACTTGCAGGAACTGTAATTACCTGCTAAAGCAATTAATATCTTTTGGACTTAATTTAAGAGGTTATTAGAGCCTTGTGGGAAAAGGTATGCCCGTTGTGGCGAAAGTGGTAGGCAAAGCAAGGAGGAAGCTGTGGTGCACACAGCCAGGAACAAGGTTCAATGATGCCTTAGGAGCAGCGGTGCTGGCTGAGACAGCAGGGATATTCTTCACCACCCTCTTTTTTTCCAAGGTCCAGGAGGTTTTATATGTTTATGACTATGGAGCCAGAATCAGTTTTAGTAGTCTGGGGAATTGAGGCTTTTTTCTCTTCCCTCTCTTTTTGAGCTCTTGTTACCCAGGAGTCTTCAGCTAACTTCCATCACTTGCATATCTTGGAGGCTTGTTTTTCAGACAGTGCTCCTGGGCTGATACCTTCTTGAGATTCTGTGTAATGCAAAGGGGTTGGTACCAGCGCAGCATTTATCAAAGTTAAGTTGAAAAATCCCTTCTTGGGATTTCTCTGTGAATACACCAGGTGGTGCCACCGATGTTTGCCGAGACAATGTGTAATTACTTTTCTTGTTCTGCCAGAAAAGCTTTGAAAGGCCACGTGAGTTGTACTTTATCACTTGCCCCCCTCTTTTCACTCATGCTGTCTGCAACTCACTTGGACTCTGTTCTGGAAATGTCTCTGTGTTCAGTAGATGTGACCCCAATTACTCCTCCTTGCTTTTTCTTCTTCTCTTCCCCTCCCTAAATGCTACTGGATTTTCTTCCTTACATTTACATTATGACTAAGAGAAATAACCCCCTGCCCTTCCCAATAACTCGATAAATGAATCTGCAATCTGCCATCTGATATGAGACATTTTAAGCCATATAGAACTGCTCTGTATCTTGTTGTCTGTTAATAGAACTGAGTGGACAAGGTTAAAAATAGATCTGCCTCTTAAAGCAACAATAGTTCCATTTTAAATGAAAATGTAGTTTCCATTGATTCTGCCCTTATCGTGCTGGTGCCTTCTGATTCTGTACATGTCTAAATTAAGGCAGGTAAAAGGCTCTTTTGAATAGTAATGTGTTTTCCACAGTTGCTCGTTGCCTGGCTGATCTTTGGTAGTCATGATGATCTTGTAGGGTCCCTGTCCAGTCTGCTGCTGTTCCTGCTCCTATGCAGTGAAATGTGAAATTGCAGTCTTCCGCACCAGGAGCGAATGGCTTGTACTGAAGCAAGCATTGGTGCGTGTAATGGCAACGGCTATGGAAAGGAAGTTTGCAGCAAATCGCCTTATGCGCAAGGCATGGGAGAAGGTCATTATAGGGCTGATACTCGGAATGAAGTTACAATTTATGTGTAAAAAATATTTTATCAGACTCAAGGCTGAAGCTGACAGTCATTCCCTTTTAGGAATTCTTCACCAGATGTGGTGAAGGTCATGTTCATATCGTTGATCACTGCTTGACTGATGATCTAAATGATCAAGTACATATTTTTAATGGTATACCTGCATGCATCCAGCCAACTAGCTATGACTTTCTCTAATCCCAATGTCATCTATAACAGACTTGCCATATGCAGGATTTTTTTAAGGACAGAATTACCATGAAATTGTAAAGGTATTTAGTAAGCACTGGTTTGGATTATCTTACCTAAATATGTAAGTCTCTGAATTGTTTTTCATAAGAAAGGTATTCAACTTTCAAGATCATTTAGAGCTTGGGATAAAGATGACTTTGTGATAGCAGGAAAGACCTGAAAAGAAGACTGCCAAAGGGCCATTCTCTCAGCAGTCACAAACCACTTAAGGAAGTTCACCTATTTTTATCTCTTTCTGGAACTTTACGTCTATTTGAGAAGTGTTTCAGTCTGGAGAGAAAAGAAAAAAACCCAAATCCCGCTTTTGATTCTGAATTGCATATTTTGAAGACCACAATTGTGCTCAGCTAGTTGAGTTCTTTATAAAACTTACCGGTGGTCTTTGTGTATGGCATAAGAATAGCTGTATAGAGTTCTTTTTCCTAGTCTTTCCTCTCTAACTCAGTTTTATAACTAGTTTTCCTTGTGTTATTTACCCTTTTTCTGATCCTTTCCCAGCGATCTCTTCCAAATGGAGCTCAAACCAAGGACAATTTACTTAGAAATCAAACCTTCAAACTCCCAGACTCCTAGTGGTTTTTAACACTAAAGTGAGCTCAAACATCCCTAACAAGAAACATTTTGAAGTGGCATGTAAGCCTCATGCACTATTGGGCCTGGTGATGAGGACTAAAATAAAGTTTTGAGCCATGTTTTAAAAAAACAGCCTTGTAGCCAGGTCTGGATTCAGCTACCTTCAGGGTAAGGGGCAGCTGCAGTAACTGTCTGCTGAAGTGAACACTGCAAATGAACGGGTCGTAGTCCCTTAGTGAATCCTTGTGTACTGGTAAAAATGTAAGCATATAAGCACATGTTGGCAGAAGAGAAGGAAAGAAGCTATTTATGTGCTTAGAATTGCATGTACATACACATGCATACATGTACATATATACACACAACCACTGTGTGTAGCACAGAGATGTCTGTACGGTATTGGTGGTGCAGTGTATTTTCCTTGGCATATCTGCTCATTTGGCCAGCAGACGAAGTTAAATACAGGAGTGGTGTTAGGAAAGGGGAACCAACAACAGATGAAATGGTGAAAGAGAAGGAAGTAACCCTGGGGATGACACCAGTGTCCTTGAGAGAAACTGTAGGTGAGATGATAGCGTTTGAATGTTGTGCCTAATGAAAAGAGATATAATATGCATACTTTAACTTGGAGTATGGAACTTTGTTTAGAGGGTTGAACAGAATAAGAGCTGAATTTCATGTCTCCTATGCTCTAGTATCTTTCTTGGATCATATAACCCAAACAAGTTCTTCAAGGAGCATTCCTTTTTCAGCACAGGTCTTAAGAGCTCACCTGTTTCCTGGCAGTATCAGTCAGTATTTACCAAGAAATGTCAATCACCAATCTCTGGGACAGACCAGCACAAAAGACTACCTTCAAAAAAGCACCAAGGCATGAAACTCCTTCCCAAGATGACCTGTGCAGCAGGTTTTGGGTTGTTAGCCTTTAGAAAAGTGAAGCGTTCAGCAAGGCTATGGATGTGACACAACAGCATCTGTAGCATGTCTGTGACAGGGATGCTCTTTCCTAAACTTGGGCAGAAGGGGCTGGGTATAGGCCTTTCGTAAGGATGGTGCAGGTCCTCACTCCCTGGTTTCGTGTATGTTTGCACAGAGAGCATGCCTGTTTGGGAGGATTATTCTGAGTGTCTGGGTAAGCTTCTAATCACAGGCAGTTGGTTTCACTCCATTAGCGCCATATAAGAAAAATAAGATGCAACAGTTTCATCCAAAGAGAGACCAAATTAATGGAACATGCCACCTGGGATGCCACAAGGGAAAATGGGAAGCTAGTGACCCTGTAGCTACAGGAGGCTGCTGAAAAAGCCCAAGTGGAGACCTCTAATATGAAAGGAACACAATGTGATGGATCACGGGTGCAACATCTCAGTTCTTACATACAGACCTTGTGTGCACTCATGGTAGCTGCAGACATGTTGTCACTGCATATACACAGAGGGGACTCTAGAAATGTGACCATCTATGTCTTGTCATAGGTAATTTGACTCAGAGGTACTGCTGCAGTTATACAGACTCATGGTTACTTCTTCTGTGAGTTTTCTTATCAGCTTATATGATCTCATTTCAGTATTTTCAGTGGATTCTCTGTTTGCTCACAGGGCCAAGAGAGGAAAGAAGAAAACCCTCTTGTTTCACACACACACTGGTATGTAGATAAAGCCCCACATTCTTCAATCAGATTTTTTAAATTGGAATTTTGCTGCTGTTATAGTTTAGCCTCAGGCCGGTAATTTGGCATTTGCTTCAGCCACTGGGGACCCTAACTGGAAAAAGTACAGAACAGAAAAGAGTCAGGAGGGGAGGGGTGAGGGTGGGTCACATTTATACCACATAACCAAGTCCCCCAGCACACAAATTCAACCAAACTTTAACTACCCATTTTTTCCACCCCGAGGAGAGTAGAAGAGAAACAAAGAGATTAGGCCTTGATCTCTTAGAATCTAGAAAAGTATAAAATCTAATCACACTGACTTTCCATCCAACCTCCCACTCATGTATCAGAGGAAAACGTCCCTTGTTAAAAATAATGAAATTTCAGTTGGGCAGGCTTATTTATTTTCTTTTTAATGTTGCCATTCCCACACATACAAGTATACTAATTCTATACTGTCCACGTATTTACACAGATGATGTATCACTAGTATATATAATTCATAGAGGCTTAGTACAAAACACAAAGAATTTTCTCAATTTTGGGCCAGTTTTCAGAAGTGAAAATGAGCCACACCAGTGCCACCTAGAAACTTGATGTGGCTAGGAATGTGGGTGGATGTCACTAGGCTTTACACTTCTTTGGACATTATCAGAAGGTTCGAAAGTTTCCTTTCAGCCTATGAAAGCTGTCTTGTGGAATAATACGTGCTTAGGAGCTCCGCATTATGTGAACAGCACTTCTGGTATGCAAGAACTGAAGGGAATCCTGCATCTGTGGTCTCTCACATAGTGCTCTTCAGTTGAGAACCTTCTTTGTGGGCTACTTAAGAAGCTGCAGACAGTCAGCATCTCTGGAGACCTGCTTTGTTGTCCATGTTATTTTGGCCCTGAATTCCTCATCTTCCCAATTTTATGAAGCTGTTGCCATGGTGCAGGAACTGCATCTCTGTGAGTACATACGTAGAAAGGATACCCCTGTGTCTATTTTACTGAGCGAGGAAATTTGTCCCACAGCATTCACCAGTGTAAGTCTGTGTTATGTTAAGTGTAGTAGATGTAGTAAGCGGGATTTTTATAATATACTGTTTGAAGCAGGTGGCTTTAGTATTCAAGACTTTTGGGGGTTTTGTTCTATGTGTACATTTACTTAGAAACTTGTAGTAATTGAAAGGAATGCTTTTACTCAGCCAGGAGTTATTTAGCACTTTGAAAAAAATGTGCACTCTACAAAGCTTTAATTACATACTTGTTCAAGAAGGACTAGTACTTCCTGTGGCATCTTCAGTTAGAAGAAAGAGATAGTTACGTTAATCAGGACTTCTGAGGCTGCTGATAACGATAATTCTTTTCTAATGTACTGATATAGCTCGCAATTGTTTCATAATAAGTTGAGAAAACTGGAAGAGTTAGAAGATGGTACACATTTTAATAGAAGCAATAATTCTGCTTGAAGGGTTGTCTGAATGTTGTGCCAGGGAAATGAAACCAATAGATCCCATTTTACTGAATATAGCAGTATAGGAAGAAAAGGTCATAGTCCTGGGCCTAATTCTGTTACTGTTTTAAAGCTGGCATTAGTATTTTTCAATTTATTTTATGGTTTTGAAATGGGGACAAACATACAGGTGTAATATTTACTGCAAAATAAAAAAGATTTTCTTTGTTTGGAACATAGTCTGTAAGCTTATTAGCCAGAGTGACTCATCTGCCTTCTGCTGTCCTCAGTTATGTCAGTTTACACCAGGTAAAGATCCAGCTCACGATATTTCTTTCCTGCTGATGATTATTTCAGGCTGATGGGCTATTAGCTATTATGGGCTACTCGGCTATCTAACACGCATTGCTTTCATACCCAGAAGTCTTGCTAAGTGAGTACTAACAAGTAGCTGCCTTTGAATTTTCATGAGCTAAGCATCGTGGGTCAGATTCTCATTTAGTCTAAGGCACCTTTAGATGCTGTGGCATTATAAAGTGGCCTTATTATGGATAGAAAATAACCCTAGTCATTTGAAGAATGATACCATGTGACCTCTCATAGCTCTTTCATTTACCTTGAGCACTTTGCAGTCTGATCCCATTTTCCTCTATATTGTTTCCTTTTGGGAAGTCTAAACAGTGAAATCCTTAATGCAGTCCTGTGGCTGGTAGCCTCCAAACCTCAGAGGAAAGTAATCACTGCCAAACCTCATTAGCACAGCCTGTTAGTAAGTACTATGTCATCAGGTTGTCGTTGTTGTTACAAAATCTGGACCTATTTTAGTGCCATACCAACTAGTGATGACATTTAATAAATAATACATTATCGGTCAAACTACTAGTTGAGGAGGTGTGTACAGCCTTTAATTGATACCTTCCAATATTCCCCCTTAATTAAAAAGGAATCCAAAGCTCAATGACCATTTATAGAAGATAAGAATTAAAAATACTGTAAAAACGTCATGGGAAAAAAAAAAACACCCAACACCAAAAAAACAAATCTAAACCAAAAAAAAATCAAACCAAAAAACCACAACTAAATATGAAAAAAAACTATTTTCATGTAGCTAAAATTCAGTCCAGCTTAGATAGTTTGAAGTCATGGTATGTAAAATCATAACAGCCAATAACTTGAGTGGTTTTGGCTGAAAATACCCTACTCTCTGGTATGGAAATATTTGCCTATTCTCATTGTTAGAGTGACACTATATAGAAAATTATGAACGGTTTAAGAGTTAAAAAGGTTAATACACCTGGCATGGTGTACATAATTCCTTAAGGAAATTCTTCTTCTTTGCTAATTCTGAAGTAGTGCTCTTGCATACCTTTCACCATTTATAAGGCAGTATTGTTTAATTGTTTTCCATGAGAATAGAACTCAAGAACTGTTGGCTTCAAATCCCTTGTCTATTCCTAGCCCATTCTGAGTCTTGAGGAAAACTCAATACATCAGTTTTACCTTAGAAAAAGTAAGAATAACTAACTAGCCCAATTCACCAGGCTTTGCAAACATTACTATACTCTTTTTTTAAAAAAATATGTTTTACTATATGATAAAAGTGCTAAGTGTTTTATAGTAGCTTCTACCATTAATACTATAAGCTTGATAAAAAAAAAGAAATAGATGTAATCAGAACTTGTGTTTCCTAAAACTGAGATAGGGTTGTTTTTTTTCTAAATATTCCTGTATTTTTCTTTTGCACCACTTTCTACCCCCATGGGGTTTATGCTCTACAGACATTTACATTACTCTATAGTTACACCACCTACTTTGCCAAGGTTTCATGGAAACTGGCTGGAAAAAAAAAATTGTGCTGCCACTTCCTTTTCTGTATTTATTTCTGTGACTAAAAGAGGACTTCACTTTTCTGGAATATTAACTTCATTTCATAAACATCAAAATGAAATTAATATTTGCAAAGGTCAAGTTACGGTATATGGCAGGAAAAACATGCCAAAACCAATTAAAATTACTAGGGCTGCATAGGAAAGTCACACACAGCACATATTGCTCACAGGTGCTCTGTGTGAAGCCCAATCCAATAAATGTCAGTCCAGTCATTTACACCAGGGAAGTGCCAGTCATGTAAAAAGAAACAGAAGAACAGATGCTTTAAGAGAAACAAACCCAATACAAATAAATTCAAAACTGAATATAAAAAAATCACACTAAACAAGTATTAAAATGCATGTGAACAGCATTTGGGATTCTGCAAATACTTTGTCTACATTTGGGATTCAGTGAACAATTTGTAAAACAAGAGGCAAATAAATGTTAGTGCTTTGTAAGTCTTTTGAAACCTTGCCTCTGCATCTCTGTGAGTTTTTTTAAATTTATTTTCTTTTAATTATTCTCTTTCTCTCCATGCTCTTTGAACTTTGTTTTTCAAAAGACCAAAATGTCCACAAAAGTATGGTGAAATTTAAAAACTTCATCTGTGGAGGTTTTTTTGTTTCTGTTTGAGAACTAAAGATTCAACTTTAGCATGTTTTTTGAAAACCTTACACACCCCTGACATTTTGAGGACTAGGACTGGCTTTAAAATCTGCTTTAAAAAGCGGATTATGTGGGTTTAGCATTTATTGTAAACATTTCATGGTGAAAGCTGTTATCACTGACAAGAGAGCCAGGTTCATCAGCTACCCATGCTTTCCTTCCCTGTTGGCAACTGTTGTCTGTATGTGCCACAGTCATAGCTGGAGAATCCAGCACAGGTTGAAACCCACTTGAGTATAAAAGTATTACACACTGTTTGAGTGTAAGAGTTTGTTGTAACTGTCAGATAAATGTTTGTAGAATCACTCCTTTTTCTTTTTCTTTTTTTTTTTTCCTTTTTTTTTTTCTTTTTCTTGCCCCCACCCTCAACTGATGTTCTGCTCCCAATAAGCTGAAGATCTCATAAGAGGCTATGGATTCTGCTCTGGTGGCATTTTTAGTAGTCCAGTTTCATGCAAGGTACAACCACCTCCGGATATAGTTATCCTAACCAGATCCAGTCTACACTGCTGCTGGCCACTTCTGGCCTGCTGAGATTTCTGAAAAATGGGAATCAAACGCAGCTGAGCTGAACAACTTTTAAAGGAAAGTCAGATGTGCGTTTCATTCTTCTTTTCTTTTATCCAAAATAAATGTAGTTGCTAGCCCTAAAAAAAAAAATAAAATATGTAGTCCTCAAGCTTGACATTTTATACTCGTAAAGACTAGTGCCAAGCAAGCAGCTGTAAAACTCACCAGATAAATTTTCTCAGCTCTGACCAGAGAGACCACCGTTCGGGGTATAAAGCTAATTTGTGTTCCTTACTCATTTAATCCCTTGCTTCTCCGCTGACAGGGTTGACAAGGGACTCATTCCCACTAGCAACTGGGCTGAAGCCACACATTCATTTCATATATGCCACCAAAGAGATCTGCGATACTAATGATTTTCAGATTCTATGAACTGGAGTTGGATCTGACCGTGTGACCAGGAGGTTAAAGGCTCCAAATCCAATTACTGAGCCGCACAGATATCAAGTCACTTTCACTTAAACATGACGTCAGCACTGATGAAAACTGTGGTGAACTATTGTATTCAGCCAGGTAGAGCAGCAACCTGAAGGCAAGTTGCTAGGATATGTCCCTTTCGGACAGTGTATTTCATCTCTTCTCCTTTTCCAGATGCCATATTCATCTTTTTTTTCAGAAAGGAAGTGTTGAGCAGTTGAGAAGGATCCTGTGAACATAAGATATACAGTCCCATCCTTGGCACTGTGGCTGTGTTAAGTATTTGAAAATACTGGGGTATTCCCAAGTGAAACATTGGCTATTGCACATCATTTATTCATGGCCTATTTACGACTGACATTTGATATCCAAGATCCATGCTTAGCAGCTGGTTGATGCCACCTCTTGCCAATGTACTTTTTGCTGGTGATGCTACTGTGTTACAGCTGAGAGTGACGTACCTAACAGTAGCTGACAAAATGTAAATGCACAGGGCAAGACCATGAGCAGTTCTGCTTCTGAGTCATCCCTGGTGACCTTCTTCCTCATTCATGAGGCTGTGTGATGGCAAAGGCCCAGTTGATGTGCAAGGAAGACCTCAGCTGCGTGCAAGTTCTGTGACACTGGTGGGCAAGGAGATGTCTTACAGGAACTAGACTTTGGCTGGCAATTTGGGAAGGGCAGAGGGAGTTAAACAGGGGAAAGTAAGTAACATAGGGCAAGAGAGGAAAAGGTAGAAGCTTAACAGTAGCAGAACCACCGAACTGGTAAATTACTTTGATCTGTCTGATGGAGATGTCAAAGAACTAGGATTCAGCTATATTTTGTGCACAGTTAGGGTTTTCTTTGGGGATCTGCTATAGACCTGTTATGTTGTTATGATTGTTTGAGTTTTTTGGAGGGAGATTAAAGTTCCCTAAAATAAACTAATAAATGTGACTTCATGGCTGTTATGTCTGAGAGGAAATATTGTGCAAAATCTTACTGGAGACCCCAGAACTGGATGCAGGACCCCAGCTGAGGCCTCACCAGTGTCAAGTAGAGCATCGCCTCCCACGACCTGCTGGGATGTTTTTCTGAACACAGCCAGGATACTGTTGCAAACTTGCTGAGAGTGCACTCTGCCTCATCATCTGGGTCATTAATGAAGATGTTAGACAGTATCAGCCCCTGGGGGTCTTGCTTCCAGCTGGACTTTGACCAACTGATCACAAGCCTCTGGGCCTGGTCATTCAGCCAGTTTTCACTTGACCTCACAGTACGCTTTGGAATTGGAGAGGAATTGTGTTACCTCAGAGCTGAAGGTTTTCAGAATGCAAAAGCATTTTCCTTTTTTTTCAGGGAGGGTTCTTTCTTTAACAAGACGACCTCTCCAGAAGACTATAAACAAAAAGTAACTTTCTGAACTCCTCTGAGAAATGTCTAATAAATGACATTTAATTGCTGTTGAGCACATTGTCTTTGCTGAGAGATACAACACAAATATCGATAATTACAATTTGACTACTTTTATAAATAGTACTGTATTCAGTTCTGTTTTAGAAAATAGTTTTAGTCTCTGTGGACACAGGAACAATTTATGTGTGTTTACAATATTACTGATGATTATTCTGAATGAGTTAAGATAAAGGTCTGTTCCTCCTTGGGTGAAAAATTACTTGGTCGGTTTCTTATCTGGAGAAGTCTCTCAACAACCACTACTACTATAGATGATGCATGAAAAGCAAGAAGGACAAAGGAACATTATGTAGAAAAATACGACACAAATAGAAGGGTGGATACGAGAAAGGAGATGTGATAAAAAGGCAATATTTTAAAAACTTTTTAGCTAAGGAGGGTGATTTTCCCCCCCCCCCTGAACAAAGGCAGATTTCTCATGTACAATCTTTCTCAGAAACCAGCTTATTCACTGAATGAGCTCTGCTCCGCTGGAAGTGTTTATTTCCAGTGCCAATGGGCAGCCTCTTTTGGCAGATGAACACTACCAGTGGCTAAATACTGCTTTATTTCCTCCATTCCTTCACAACTGAGAACTACATGGACAGCAGATAACTGGAATGTCAAAGGATGGCAGCTGCAGATGTGATGTTAAAGGAACCTCTTTCTTATTTATCTAAAAGCAAGCCTGCCATATTTTACTGTGTTCAAGTCTTCAGAGCTGATGGTATTCTTTATATGCATTTTTTCCCTTTGTGTGCTCTATGATTGTGTAGACCAAGACAAACATTGAATTGTCAAATCGTTTAGGTTGGAAAAGACCTTTAAGATCATGTCCAACTGTTAACCTAACACTGCCAAGTCCACCACTAAACCATGTCCCTAAGTGCCAAATCTACATGTCTTTTAAATAGTTCATGTTCCTAGGAGCTGAGCATTGGGCTCCCATAGCAAAACCGCAACAATTTTATGTGTGCTTTGTCAGAATGGAGTGCTGCATGATAGGAACAGCTATTGTAAGCCAATTAGAATAAATACATCTGAAACAAACTATCACACCTTAGGAACTTCAGTGATGGCTGTTTGAAGTGAATATTACACATGGAGCCTGTTCTTACTTAATTTATTCTGTTTAAAAAAACTAGAATGCTGTCTTTTGAAAAGGATCTTCTTTAGACAAACTAGAAGAAAAAACTTGGTTCTCTATTAATTATTTCCTAGGCAAAACTGGGACTAGATACCCATTTGCAGAAGAGAAAGGGATACGTATGTTTGTGCATGTATGTATTTCCCACTGGGGTAGATTTCAAACAAAACAATGAAGAATTTTTTTGTTGTTTTAAAGAGCTAAATGAGGGTGGAGGCTAGAATGAGAGGTGAACGTGTCTGGGCTTGGTTTCTTGTTTTGGGGGTTTAATGTCAGATACAGCCTAGAGACTCCTGGGGATTATAAAAAATTGAATTTTTGTGATGAAGGATTTTATGGTATTTCTGAAGTATGAAATGTTCTCAACCATTGCTGCAAGCTCGGGCAAGCTTAACATCACCTCCTCAGCATGATTGGCTATTTCATTATGCAACAGAGAAGCAGTGGAATTTGCTCTAAGATTTAAAAAGAAAGCTTCGTATGCAAGGGGCAATTTACTGGGATTTAAATGTCTCTAAAGGAAAGATTTAAATCTGTATAGGAAAATATAGGCACATTTTCTCTTATTACCATTTCTAACTCTTCATGTATATGCTGTAAATCTTAAGAGGAATATGTGCAGGACTTCATTCTAGAGAGGAGTACGCAGTGGGTTAGTATTTCAGATTTTGCCCATGAAGAAAAGTGAAAAGGACACTATTGCCTTCAAAAGGAATTGTGCTGAATTAATCGCTTCACTGTTCTTTCAAATACTGGTGCAAACAATGGGAATAGAAAAATACATTTATTTGTTAGATGCCCTCTCGCTAAACTGTAATTAAAAAAAAAAGTCAATGGTGACAATGTTCACATTTTCATCACCAAGTGCCAGCTCTTGTGCCCATCTGCATCTTGGTTTCCATATTGTGGGGCAGTCTCAGTAGGCAAGGCAAGTTATAATGAGCAAACTGTTCCTGAGATCCATTTGATTTCATGAGTCGTGCTGTGTCTGTTCAGGCCACTTCTGATGCATCGTTTGACTAACCAGTACCAAGTATGGCTGTCTGCAGGTACAGAGAGCAGAAGTAGTGCAGTAATAGAGTCTCATGGTGGCTCTAATTTACACCAAATGGACAGGCAAATACACAACTAACCATGGATCAGGGAAGTACAAGTTTAGCCTAAAGATATCCTTTGCTATCACTTCCATCTCTGTACTGGAAGGTACTGGCCTGTGTTATCAGCAACCGATGTACTTTGCCGTTACATCATACAAAGAAACACACATTTGAATATTGAATTTCGTACTACTTTTGGCACTGCAGAGTCAAGACGTTCTCCTTACGCACACAAACTGCATGTATGTCTTCTGAAGGGAGTATCCTCCAGATTGAAAAATACAACCCAGTCTGTCTCTCTTCCCCCTGCTCCGGTGTTGGGATACTGACACCAGAGTGTCTAAGCCCTGTTGCCAATTAAGCTGTAAGCTGCCGAGCATGAGTTAGGGGGTCACTGCTTCACTTTGTGCTAAAGTCATGCTGATGAACAATTAACAAACCTTTTTTCATGCCCAGAACATGAAACAGGCTTATATAACAAGATCACAATAAAATCCACACCCCCTTTGGTGTAAAATGTCAGTGTTGGTTAGGTTAACAATCCCAAACACAGGTATCTCGGAGTTTAAGACAGGCAAGACTGTTCTGTTTGATTAGATGCATTTGATTATTTAGAATAGAGAAAGGGGTGACCTGAGCTAGAAACCAGGATGACTTATATTGTCTGCAAATATTGTGAGATCTTTCTGCAGATGATTAGTGATGCCAGATCCCTGGGCTGGGCAGGTGTCACCTGCAGGCATAGCTTTTAGAGACATTAAATACCTCTGAAATAAAGGTAGGGGAGTTGTGGGATTTGAATGTCCTTTTTGTTAAAACAAGCATGTTTTTTTAGGGGGAAAAGAAAGGGGGTTAGTATGAAATAAAAACCTTGCACAGGACAATGGAAAAGGCTACAGAATTAGCATAGAAGGCTTACTGAGAAATGAATCTGGACCTTTTTATTTTCTCTGTTCCTCTCCCTCTTTTGTACACCTGGTTGATGAAAAAGGTTTCTTTTACTCTGTATGTACTGCAGGTTTTCAGAATGTTAATTAAAACTAGTGTTTTGATGCTATTGTACAGGCTACTTAATCAATTAGCTGTATTTGCAAGGCACTTTTAAGGACTAATTACTGCCAAATAATAAGTGGGTTTCTTTTATTAAGTTTCAGAAGTGGAGGATGCCAAGGGGAGCGGAGCTTTGTGTCAGAGCTCAGCAGGCAGCTTCTGATCCTCTCTCATTCTGATTCAACAAGAGCAATCAGGTCAGAGTCCTGACACAGCAGCAGGTTTTGTGTAAAGCAGGGCAGTTACACACATAATAGCTGTAGGCTTTGCATTTGGAGGTGTGCTTTATTTATTTATTTATTTATTTTACTGTCTGTGTGGACTTGGGTTTTAGGTAGGTTAGGTGGGACAGCCTGGTCATATTCCCGGGAGCATGAGGTTTGGACACTTAAGCCTGTGGTCAGTCGTGTGTCTGATCTGCTGTGTGATCAGCACTCTGTACTAGCAAGACGGTGAAGCAATGCTCGCCTGCTTGTACTGCTGCCCAAGTGGGCAAACAGGAGGATCCCTAAGAGGCTGAGTTAAGTACACCATTCCTTGTTCCTTCCACTCAACACTGATGTTCACCACCTGTAGTGGTGACAGACCACAAGAAGCAGATTTGACAGGCTCCAGTTATTCTCCATTTTCCTTTCTGGGAAAGAACAATAGACTTTCATGATGCATTAAATGCAAACTGATGGACGCTGGAGAAGGAGGTATTTGTCATTTAGGTACTAATGTCAACACTGCGTGACACCTGACATGAATGATTTCTGGACAGTCGAGCTATTGAACCATTGAAGTGTTAGAATAAGAGTACTGGTGAAAATAATAGAGAAATTGCATGGCAGTTTGTGGCTAAGAAAGGAAAGAAAACCAGGAGGCACATAGTCTAGTCTTCATTGAATACTATTTATTTGACTTATCCATATTAAGCTCATAGAGTGTCTTTCTTGAAAGGAATGAAGTAGAAAGCTCCCAGGGATGTATGTACATGGTGGGTATCTTTGCAGTACAAAGGAAGCAGCTACAGAGAGAAACATTTCGGATCTCAAGAGAGAAGGATTTAGTTATTGTCAGCAGTTCCATAGTGTGAAGAGCATGCAATAATTCACCAAAGGAGATATGTTCTTAAATACTTCCCTGAATAGAAATTAAATCACTAAATTAAGACCTAAAGATCCAATCCTATATTTGGTAGATGTAGCAGCAGAAAGCTGAGCAGTACTTATAGTCCTAAATAGTTGTATTGACTTCAGTGGGACTCTGAGAGATTTATCTCTAATTTTGGTATAAAAAATTGCCAGACTGGACTCCAAGCATGCTAGAGGTGCAGAATTAAGAGATTATAGTTGTTGGTTCCCTGTTATTCTGGTGTCAGACCCAAGGACACGGCATGTAGGAAAAAGGGAGGTTTTGGAGGAATTTTAGAAATAGAAAAAATCATTTCAAAGCATGCATTACAAACCTCCCTTTCTCTTCAGTATTTATCAATGTAAAAAAAAAAATAAATATATATATATAAACTCTGCTAAAATAAAAGTTGTTTATGTGCATAAGTCTGTGTTTATAGCTCAGATTTTTAACCTTAACATGCAATTTCTTTGCTTTTGTGAGAGTTAGTAGGAAGATTAACATCTCTTAGCTGCATCTACTGTTCTTGTTAGCCTATTACCTCTTCTAAGGTATAAAGGAATAAAAGCATAAAAGAAAATGAAAAGAATAAAATACCTTGTGATGGAAATTAAGGTCATGTGTTTACATGTTAATACAGTAAGGTTACTGAAGAAATATTCTAATTAATAGCGTAAAAAATCTTACAGACAGACAGCGGACTAGTTGCTATGATCCCTTTGCACTATTCCAGCAGCACAAAGAGCAAGTAGTTTTACAGAAACACCTGGGGATATCTATTGAATGCTTGTTTTTTTTCTATCCACTAGACCTTTGTAGTCTTTAATACAGTAAACACACAAAGTTATCCCCAGATAACTAACTGGTGTACTAGGGTTTCAGGCAGCAGTAATTTTTGGGCAATTGTACTCCCTTCTCTAAGCTTACGTTATGGTCTCATTTCGGCAAATCATATCCAGATATGAAAACTGGACAATTTACTTCTGGAAGCTTCTCCTTTCAGTAATTCTACTGTTCCATGTGTGGAAGTGCTACTTAGTCCAAGTCTAGAACCCCCTATTCTTCTATTGATTAATAGTATGCCTGGGGTGCTGCGTTATGAATACAAACTTAGTTTTTTATTAATGGATATTGTGCATGCTAGACAGTAATCACTTAGCAAAAACATGGTAACTTGAAAACTTGGTGTTTCTGAGAGTGCGGTCTGCCTGGCCAAGCGTAAACCCACTACTTGTTTCATTGAATTGTCCTCTTAAAGAACCACAGATTCCCATTTTCATGAAATCCGTGCAAGCCAGATTTCAGCCTAAACCACACTTTTACGCACAGGTTGCAAAGCCTTAGAGACTCCCATTGACTACAGCAGTGTGAATTATGCTCATCTTGAATGTAAGTGCTGCTATTTATAAAAGTCTTGGCACTAATGCATCATTCCATTAAGACAGATGTGAAGCAAAAGTAGATGAATGGATCAGAAAGGGTGCAAAGAGAGAATCAGTCCCGCAGGCTTATAAAAGGCTGGATATGAGGAAATGCACAAGGAACACTTGCATTGAAACTCAGTTGGTTGTTTCCATGTTATATGAGATTTGAGAGTCCATAAAAACAAGGCTGATATTTGATGTCCTTTTTGAATCAGTTCGCTTTGTGATTTGGTCATTCAGTAGCTTAACTAAGTAGAATCTCAACGTCATTCAGTGTCTTGTATTTGACCCATATATTAATCCAGATTTTACACTGCCCTTGGAAACTGAGTATTTAGAAATCTGTTTCATTGGAGGGAAAAGGGGTTTTGAACATTTTCAAGTGCCAGTCATCTTTCTTTCTCTGTCTTTTTTTTTTCCTAATGATGTTAATAACCATGGTGACTGCTGATATTTTCACATATGTTCACAGTAGTTTTTCTTTTCACTTTCTGACTAGAAAAATGAAGCTATTACCTTAGAGCAGAAAAGAGATCTTTCCCTGAATCCTGTTGACTAGATTTCAAACAGTAAAAAAATTTAAAGCCCTGAATGCTTTTAATGGAAGAAAAAAACCAAAGCCAACCCCCACTCCCACCCCCCCAAAAAAAAAGACACGTTGACTTCAACATTATGTATTATGTTTGTAACAGACACTGTTGTGGAAGGTGTCTCAAGTGAGCACCATCCAGTGGGAAAATGTTTGTCAGGTTTTGCACCTTATTTCGTGCTTTTGACCCTCCTCAGAGATGTTCCATGATGTCTAACGTTTCAATTCTCTCCTGTTCGTTTGAACAAGTGTCCTTCCTTGGAATTTATTCAGTTAGTTTTTTAATGTGGCAATAGTAAAGAGAAAAATCTTCTTAAAATGTCAGAGGATAATGTAATAGGAACAGTACCTGAAATTGCTCTTTAACATACTGACTTTAAAAGCAGTGTCAGCTTGACTAATAAGTAAATAGAGAGTGGATGAGGTTAGAAAATAAAATACTTTGAGTATTCAGTATAGCCTTTTCTGTAGTCTATATGGTTAGCATTTGCCTGTCACTGAATGCAAATGCAGTAAAAACATAAGGAAGCCCAATGGCAAAAGACTCATCCTGAGATCAGATGAATAAAGAGAGGATAGCTGCTAACAAGTAACTTATATCTAAACATAAGGCATTTTATTCAGGAAAAACGGGCCAAAAATCCAGACAGTTGCTTCTCAAAAACTTTGATGTATGTTTCCAAAAGACACAGAGCTTACTACTTTACTTTCATAGTATAGCAATCAAACTTTGATTTGTGCTCAGAGAAAACTGTAATTCGTTAACAGCCAGTGCTTCTTATTAGATACCACAGAATAACAAGGGTTATCTCCTCTTGCAAAGATAAGTAAGTAAATGCATTGTTCTTTGACCGAATAAAAAAGGTTATTTTCCTGCTCTAATGCAGTACTTTTGACGTTAGTTCTTGATTGTTTCTGTCTCCAAATATACAGTTTTATTATTATTTAAAATTGGAATTCCCTATTTTCCTTGTTTTCTTTCTTCACAAAGTAGCTTGATATGAAACATGAAACTGGATTCTAATTTCCCATCCATAGAAAGCTGTGACCAGCCCAGAGGCCCCTTGTGTCCTTGGCATAGACTACCTCAGGAGAGAGTGCTTCAAGGACCCAAAGGCTTACCGATGGGCTTTTGGTGTAGCCACTGTGAATACAGAGAAGATCAAACAGCTATCTACCCTGTCTGGCCTCTAGGAGATCCCTTCGTTGTGGGGCTGCTGCAAGCTGAAGAACAGCAGGTGCCAACTGCTGCCAGGACGCTGCACCAGTGGCAATATCGCACAAACTGAGACTCCCTGGCTCCCATCCGTGAGCTGATTCATCAACTGGTGAGCCAAGGAGTCATCAGCAAGACTCACTCACCTTTTAATAGTCCCATATGGCCAGTGCCAAAGTTTGATGGAGGGTGGAGGTTAACAGTAGACTATTGTGGCCTGAAAGAAGTGACGCCACCAGAGTGCTGCTGTACCAGACATGTTAAAGCTCCGGTATGAACTGGAGTTGAAGACAGCCAAGTGTTATGCTACAACTGATACCGCCAATATGTTTTTCTCAATCCCTTTGGCAGCAGAGTGCAGGCCACTGCGTGCTTTCACATGGAGGGCTGTCCAATACACCAGGAATCAGCTGCCCCAGGGGTGGAAGCACAGCCCTACCATTTGTCATGGACTGATCCAGACTATACTGGAAAAGGGTGATGTGCCTGCACATCTACAATACATTGATGATATCATCATGTGGGGCAACAAAGCAGAAGTAGTATTTGAGAAAGGAAAAAAAGAGTAATTCAGATTCTTCAAAAAAGCTTGTTTCACCATAAAGAAAAGCAAGGCCAAGGGACCTGCACAGGGGATTCGGTTCTTGGGAATGAAATGGCAGGACGGACCTGTGCATTTGGTCAACAAGATAGCAATTATGTCTCCACCAGCTAACAAGAAGGAAACACAAGCTTTCCTAGGCCTTGTGGGATTCTGGAGAATGCATATTCCAGATTATAGTCAGTTTGTGAGCCCTCTCTATTGAGTAACCTGAAAGAAGAACTATTGGGAGTGGTGCCCCAGGCAGTAGCTCCCGGGCCTGTCCAGAAAGAACCAGCTGTGCAAAATGTACTCTACACTGCAGCTGGGGAGAACAGTCTCACCTGGAGCCTCTGGCAGAAAACATCAGGAGAGACTTGAGGTTGACCATTAGGGTTTTGGAGCCAGGAATACTGAGGATCAGAAGCCCACTGCAATCCAACTGAAGAAGAGATACAAGCAGCATATAAGGAGGTTTGAGCCATTTCAGAAGTCATTGGTACACAAACACATCTCATTTTGGCACAACAATTGCCTGTGCTATGCTAGATGTTCAGAGGAAACATCCCCTCTACACATCGCGCAGCCAGCACTACATGGAGTAAGTGGGTAGCGTGGATCACACAAGCTCAGCTGGAGAAACCCAGCTGCCCAGGAATTTTGGAAGTGATCATGGACTGGCCAGAAGGCAGAGATTTTAGAGCATTGCCTGAGGAAGTGGCTTGTGCCCAAGAGGCACCACCATATAATGAGTTATCAGAAGATGAAAGGCATAATGCTTTGTTTACTGATGGATCCTGTCACGTGGTAGGAAACCATCGGAAGTGGAAAGCTGCTGTATGGAGCCCCACATGACAAGTCATTAAGGCCAACTGAAGGAGAAGAGGGGTCAAGTCCGTTTGCAGATGTGAAAGCCATCCAACCAGCCCTAGACATTCCTGAACAAGAACAGTGGCCTGTATTCTATTTCTGTCCTGGATGATGGCTAATGCCCTAATGGGGGTGGCTACAACAGTGGAAGAAGACCAGTTGGCAGCTCAGGGGTAAGCCCATCTGGGCTGCTGCATTGTAACAGGATGTAACCGCCTGGGTAAAAAACATGGCTCTAAAGGTATGTCATGTAGATTCTTACGTGCCCAAAAGCCATGTTACTGAAGAACATTGACACATGGAACAGGTAGACAAGGCTGCCAAAATTGAAGTAGCTCTGGTGGACCTAGACTGGGAGGGTGAGCTATTTGTAGCTCAATGGGCCCATGAAGCATCAGAACAACTCCAGGGAGATGCAACAAACAGATGAGCTCATGATTGAGGGGTGGACCTGACCATGGATGCCATCACACAGGTCGCCCATGAATGTGAAATGTGGTGTGATCAAGCAAGCCACACGAGTAAAATCTCCCTGGAACAGAGGGCAATGGCTGCCTTTGCAGTGTGGTAAGGCCTGGCAAATTGACTGTATTGGAGCACTGCCATGAACACACCAAGGTAAGCATTACTCACCATGGTGGAAGCAACTACTGGGTGACTAAAAACTTACCCTGTAAACCGTGCCGTTGTCTGGAACACCATCTTAGGCCTTCAAAGACAAATTTTGTGGTGAGATGGTACTCCAGAAAGAATTGAATCAGACAATGGGACTGATTTCCAAAATAACCTTATGAACACATGGGCAAAGAATCATGGTATTGAATGGGTGTATCACATCTCCTATTACCCACAAGCCTCTGGAAAGATTGAGAGATATAATGGACTGTTAAAGACTACGTTGAATGTGTTGGGCAATGAGGCATTCATTATTTATGATGTTTGTCTTCTGGAGCAACCGCTATACATACTGAAGCCCTGCTTCCTGGGAAGTGGCTGAACATCGCCTGGTGATGGGAAGTAGAGAATAACATCTTTTGTCTTCCTTTGCTTCCGCACGCGCGACTTTTGCTATTGCTTCATTAAACTGCCTTTATCTTGACCCACAAGGGTGTTTTTCATCTTATTTTCTCCCTCCCTGTTCTGCTGAGGAGGGGAGAGATAGAGCAGCTTGGTGGCCACCTGGCATCCAGCCAAGATCAACCCACTACAAAAGCCAAAGACCTAACTTAGGAAGAGAGGAATTAATTGTTTACATAATCACCTCACTGAGAAAGAGTATGGTTTCTAAAAACTTTGTCTTTAGTGAAAACAGATTCTCAGGTTCTATAGGTAGGAAAATTGGCACGTCTCTGCCATTTAAAGCCCAGATGATTTCACGTTATCTGTTTCTAGTTGTTTCTACTAAGGTTGTATTAAAAATGTAAACTTGCAGCAAACTGCTGTTATTTTTGTTCCAGCCTAACTAGCAGGATTAATAGCACATCCTTATATACATGATCATATGGTTACTGGCAATCTGCATCTTGGAAAATTTGGACTCTGAACAGCCCTAATTAACAGCAAAATGGAGCCGGAAATTAATTGGCATCAAACTATGTGGAGAATAGAATTCAGAAAATAGAACTGTCTTGCAGTCTGGGTACCAACTCACAAATCTCTATGCAGAGCAAATATTTCTTTCTTACCTAGATTAGAATAAGATTTCCACCTGCAGTGTGGATTTTTCCTGTTTTTCTTTTTTAGAACTTTTCACTAAGTTTTTGATATTTAGTAACCTTTAAGCATAGTCAGTAATGTTTTATGTATTTGACTAAACAGTGCATTATAGCTGTAACAGGAAAACTGCCTGGGAACTGGTTGTTCTTTTCAATTTCTTTAAGTTCTGTTTGATGTGTATTTCTTTCCTGAATATATGTTGACATTAAGTTCAAGGCGAGGAAAGAAGCTGGAAATACTGCATTTTGGATGGAACTCACATCTAAAAGATGGAGTTCAGACCAAAAACCTGTGATTATTTTAGCTGTTGATTATTTATCTAAAGGCAGTGAAGATTAATATTCATTGTTTACTGAGGCCAATGATTCATCATGGAAGTGATATTAATTAGCTCAAACCATTTTCTTGGGACATCTATGATCTTATTTTCTAACTAACGCTTCAGAGGGGTAGAAATTTGTGGTTTGGCATTTATGCATTTGAAGTATAATTTCCATAGGCAAGCTTGGTTTGTAGCATTTAGATTGTGCTGTGGTCTAGCATCAGGCACAGGAGTTGAAAGAACAAGGGTCTGAGGTTTAGGTGTTACTTTGAGCCAGTGATTATCAAATCTAAGTTGTTTTATGTTTGCTGGGTTTTGACGTTTTTCAGGTCCATCCGTTCTCAAGCCATTTTGGTTGCTTACTGTCACTTCCATTAATGTAACTCATTAACCCTGTTCTCTCTGCTGCAAAAAATTATAGCTAGGAGACTGGCATAATTGCATCCAAGAGCAGCTTAATAAAACTCTTAAAATGCAACATTTCTATTCTGCTTCACATAAAAACCTGATTTTTGGGTTTTTTTTTAATGTAAGCACAATTTAAAATTTGGTAGGAAATGGAACTATTGGGAAATAAGTTACAAAGATGGCAGCCTAATATCATTTTGATTTAAAATTTGTGTTATTCCCAGTGATTAAGCAGAATTTTAGCATTGCCTGGAGTGCTTCATTCATGGGGAATGACTGAGGAAATAATTACAGTGAGCTACCTCTTTGGCAGTGTCTGCAAACACTAGGATTGTGCTACCAGATTAAAATTACATTTACATCCCAGAATTTATTACCATTCATGTACAGTTATAAGAAATATCTCAACATATTATCTCAATATATATCAGTACCTCAATACACTTCAACAGAGCTGTTAGCTATAACACAATCCCACCTGTTGTAAGAAAGGAGCTGCTAGCCTGAAGGTTATTTTTAAGATATTTCTCAGGTTTTTTAGTCCTCCTCTTCATTAGAAAATGCAAATCTCTTGAAAAAGAGTCTGCTTTTGGGCAGCAGAAGAGAGAAAGGGAGTCAAGGCTGCTGGAAATAAAGAGTCCACAGAATTTCTGTCACTTTGACTTCCTCTGTTCACCTGAGCACTGTGAGATACTCACTTTTCTTTTTTTATCAGGGGCAGAGCTAGTACTGATGACAGTAAGACTCAGCAGTAATTACTCTTTTTTTGAATACAGGGATAATTCAGGGCCTGAGAGCAGAGGAGATCAGCAAAGGAACTGGAGTTCCTCTGCCAAGTTGGTTTGGTGCAGCCACACACTTGATAAAGAGACAAATATTCATTCATTCATTTAAACAAAACCAAGCAGTTTTGGATGTAATTTTTGCTTTTACAGCACAAACATCCAACCTTATCTGTATGTGGTCAAAATGGATATTAAAAAGAATTAAAAAAACCTTCTAGGATGTTGAATCATCCAGATTTACTGTGACTGATGAAATCATCCCTTTCCTGAGCACAAGAGCTCTGCTCTCTTACTGTGTAAATGTTGGATGCAGCAGGCACCATAATGCAACAATGGGCCATTAAATAAGGCACTTCTAAAAAGGTCATTTTTTTCCAAATCACTATGCTTTCACTGTGGAGAAAATTAATTATAATAAATACAGTGGCCATAAATTTGTTTTTATAACCCCTTGCCTTCAATCTAGAATAAATTAGTCATCATAACAAGTTATGATAGTAAGATTTATAGTCTAACTTTATCCCCAGTGTTATCTCAGTGTTACACCAGGAGTGACTTTGATCTAAGTGTCTATCCTGTGAGTTCTGGAAGGTGGGGAGCCACCTTCTTCCTTTCCATTATTAATTGTGCTGTATTGCCGCCATGTAAAGAAAGATCTGTCCTTTTGTTGTGGTTGCTCTTATTCTTTCAGTATTCCTTCCACTGCGTGAACTTTTCCACCATGCCATGTCATTTTGCCTTTAAGGTGAAGACCCTAGGATAAAAAATTCACATCCCTGAGCTTTCTTTACAAAGTAGCTCAGAAGCAGAAGTTTGAGGTGCACTGCTGGACCATACATAGTTGGATTCTTTCTACCTGCCACCTGAAAGAACATCAGTAGACTCAGTACTTCAGTGCTTGTTTGACAGAAGTCTTTGTCCCCTTTTGTTGTATCAAAAAAGCTTTTTACTGATCTTCAAGAGCAGAAGGCAAAAGAAAGGTGATCTTCTAACCTACCTGAAAGCAAACTGCTTTGGGATGACAGGTGTTTGGTTCTTTATGTTTAGCCTTTTTTGTGACTCAGCATCTCGCAGAAGTCTTTCTACACACGTGCCCAGGAACGTAATGAGTGGTTCAGACACTGGCAAGTAAGACTCAACTTCTTTTCAAAATGGATCATCCTGGCTGTAGAGTCTGCTACCCTTAGTGAGGAAGAAGATTTATTTTCTATTTCCACTGCTTCCTTTTAAGTGCATCTGGTTAGAAAGCAGTATTTCCAATGAACATTTTCAAGGATTTTTTTCTTTCATTGGTGTATACTGTAAAAAAAGTCAGTTTCTTAAACCAAGTATTTTTTTTTTAATTGCTAAATTAAGGTATGAAGGTTTTCTTGTCCATAAAGAGGTTTGAATGGAAACATTCTGTATTATCTCTCCTTCTAAAGTATCTGCTTTTATCTGGGTTGGTACAGATCTGAAGAGCAAACCAGATAATAGGACAAAATTGCATTTGTACTATTATTATCAACTATATAATGCTAGCTGTCAATATTGAACAATGTAAAGGAACTTATGGGAATCTCTCTCTAACATCCCTAAGAAAGAGAAATTTGGTAGTTAAGAATACTGGGTGAAACTCTGCTCTGTAACAATACTGTGACCACTTTGAAGTCATTACAGTGAACTACAAGAAAATTATTCCCTTTTAGGTTTCATAACCCAGGTATTACAGTAACTGTGGATATTACAAAACTATCTTAAATATTTCTTTTTTGCTAATATCCAGGTTTTCTGTATAAATCTGTCTTCTCAGCAAAGAATCAGTAGTGCTAAAAATACCTTTAATACTTAATGCATGATTACACCAAAGCAAAAAATATATAGATTTATAGGATTGTTTATTCTAACTTTATGGAAATATTAAGATGATTTATTTTTCCCTTCCTTTGAAAATGTGAAGGATTAGGAGTATTTTTGTTTCATAGCCTATTTATCCCAGCCTACACTGCATGCTCAAATCAGCTGTAGCTGAGCATTTTGCTTAATACTTTTACTCTTCTTTCATGATTTTCCTGGGACCTCTGCCACTATGTTGAGTAATATGTCAAACCAAATGTTGTGAGTCAGACTTTTTCTACCTGGAATATGAGATATACTGGTACAAATTGCAGAAATTAACTTTAAAGTTCAGATTGTTTATTAGCTTTTGCTTTTTTTTTTTTTTTTTTTTTTTTTTTTTTTTGTGTGTGTGTGTGGAAGTGAAATAGCAGGATGTGGTGGTGAGAAAGAGACTCATTTGATCAAATTATCCTTCAACCAATGCTGGGTAAAAAGCAGACCCACAGATGACAGCTGCTGCTAATGTGAATGTTAAGCCTATCACTGTAAGTCACACAGAATAAAATCTAATGGGAAGAAGACCCTTATGTACAGGACTGGAGTTAAGGTCTTTTAATTAAATTTAAAGATTTTCTTCCTCATGGGAAAGGATATAATTAGCTATTTTCTGACAACTATTTGACCTGCAGATGCTTGCATCAGCAGAGAAGTGCATTGAGAAGTACTAGTAGAGTATAATTATGCGATTTTGGGAGCCATTAATTATTTATGTGACATCTTGTTTTCTAACTGCTGGGATATGATAGTAAACAAATATCAGCATCTTATATAATGATAAAGACATGTTTTAAACTGAGGGTCAAAATCTAGGGCTGGCTTGAGGAAAGCAGCTGCTACATGTTCAGTCTGCTGTTACTGTTCTTGCAATAGGTACTAACTGTACTCCAAATCAAGAAGCAGCCAAAATGTATATTATGAAGTAATGTAGTGAAGATATGTCTGCGTTAACCTTAAGGAGACCCTAATTAAAGGAATATGGCCAATGCAAAACTCTTCATGCCCCTTCTAACTTCAGTGAAGTTAAATCAGAAGTGACTTTGGTCCCTGAGCTTTTGGCACCTATGTCACATCCCAATTCTGTCTAGTTCAGCAAGTAAACCTGTAACGTCATTCCAAATTGGCATTCAATACGCTATGTGCTTGTCTCTCCAGTCTCTTTGTGCTCTAGTGGCAAAAGCTAGTGATGTAGAGAGGCACCAGGAGCTTGATCCTCAATCGGTGCATATAGCATAAAGCCAGCAGGGAACGGAATGTAGCTAAACAGGTGGAGAAACTAGGTACATGCCCTAGAGCACAAGACAGGGAGTTCTGCTTTTTGTGGATCAGATTTGCTACCAGACCCATTCATTTCTGCATATATTCATTTGTATCCTGTCTTAGAAGGTATCAGTAGCCATTCGGCCCCCAAATAACTATAGGGGCCATATACTCATCAAGCGTGGAGGGGAAAAATCCCAAAGCTAGTCTGAATTATTCTTGCTCCTGTACAGTAGTGGAAAGCATTATAAAGATTTTGCTCTATCTAAAGTGAAAAGTGTGTTTTATCATCTTTGAACTATTCATTTTAGAGACACAAATGCAGTACACTCGGACAATGCCAAGAGGAGATGTATTCCAAAGCAGGATATCTTCCAAGAAATCAGATGATTAATGTAGTGGAGGTTGCTGTTGATTCCTGTGTATGTTGGAAATGCTTTGAAATGAGCCAGATTTAAGCAGGTACACTAATGGTTTTATTCTAAGTGCTTGAAAAAGGAGGTGGTTTGTTTACTGAATGAATTTGCAGCTAGTGTCATTTTAATCCTGAAAAATTCATTTGGAAAAGGCACCTGGCCCTTCCAATGTGCCGATATAAAATGTGAAGAAGCAATTACAGACACCTTCTCCTTTCAGCAGGGATAATCTAAAGCTGAAGCCTCTTTTTTGGAAGGCTTCTGAAGACAGAAGCTTTACAAGACAAATTTATATCATGTTTTGTTCTCAAATGCCTGGGTAAGGGTGTTAGAAGTCTCCTCGTCTGGATTCCCAGTCTGGTGAAAGGTTTCAAGCTTTTATAATTAATGTTTCTCTCTATCAAAAAATAGAAAAAAAAGAAAAGGAAAAGAAAAAGCTCCCATTTAATCTCAAATATAAAACTGAAGCTGCACTACAGACAACTGCTTAGTTGTTAGAGACACACTACTCCAAGACAGGGCTGAAGAAGTCTGTCTACTGCCACATTGGTCAGTTTTTGCACAACTGCTGTCTGCTATATCTGCTTCTTAAGGGGATCAGTAACTGGTTACCGGTGGGGAAAAAAACCCCAAACCTCAGAGTTTTTCAAGTCTTTTTTTACCTTCCCCTAACTGTTGCCTGTCTGCAACTTTGGATTTGTGTAGAGAAGCCATCCGATGGCTGTAGTGTTCTCAGTGAGAATGTGACAGACAACCAAAACAGTAGTATTCAAATCAACTACCAAGAACACATCTATGGATTTTTATGAGCAAACAAATTACTCAAGATATGCTTTTTTGCCCAAATACAGAGATTAGAGTAAAACACACATGTATGCAGTTAGAGGATTGTTTTCAATCTCTGCCTAAGGGCCCAAATCAGCACATATTGTCTGTATATGGATATAACCTCTGTTTAATTTGAGCAAGAGCTGTGAAACAGATAACTTTTCAGTTAGCTGACTTAGTTTTCATGCATTTATACTAAAGCAATTTTACAATGTTTGTGAACATAGTCTAAAGGAATAGGAAGACTAGTAGGAGCAATTAACTTAGTACTATTGGTTTCTCTATGGCCGGATGAGAACAAACCCAAAAATTCATGAGTCTTCTCTGGGGATTGAGAATGATATATTTTCCTGAAAAAAGCGCTAAAGTGTGTAGTACAAATAAGATCCTAATCTAAATTTGACAGTTACATAAGAATTGTAAAACATTTAAAATATTACCTAGATGTAATGTTCAAATGGTTTGTTACACTTTCAGGTTAGCCTTTAATAGATATTCCAATGTGTAGTTTTCACTTGCACAAATGCAATCACAAGCAGATTCTGAACTACAGGTCATGAACATTTGGTAAAGAGGCATTTAAAATTAAGATTATTTTTTTTTCAGTTATTCAAAGCATGCATTTTTTCCTGGTTTCTACAAGTAATTTCCTTCACCAATAAAGGACAAATTCTGTAATGTTGCATTCAAATTTAGAACTTGAAATCATTGCGGTTTGCTAATTACATGTTCTCTGCTAGATAATCTTGCAACCCTGGAAATCTCATATGCCCCATGTTTTCAACTATATATAGTGAAAACAGGCACACCTTCATGACCCACCATTTGAATGAATACGGATCTCTTGGGACCCTACAACTCCTGTAGTAGCTGAGATGTTTCTAAGTCTGCTGAGTCTGGATGGTTGTTGGTCACTGTATCTACCTCCTGATTTCTCAGGCATACATTCATGCCTGCATCACATGCACATCTGGTATCTTTTTTAGCCTGCAAGCACTGCAGGCTTGCTTCCTTGAACCAGTCTTACAGCTCTCTGAATTTGCTACTTGCTTAAATCTATTTGTCAAACTTGTTTAATAACTGCTAAAGTTTTGTCTTCTGATTTATCTTCTTAAGAGATCATGTGGCAGAAGGACATTGAACAGAAACAAAGCGATCTTTTAGTGATTAGTTTTTGAAACCTAAAATCAGTTCCAGGACTGTGGAAAACAAAAAGCTACTGATCATTGCCATCAGAATTCTGAGTTTGGACCAAATTGTTCCTGTCAGCCTTGCAAAACTGCTTTGCTGATCTTGCTTTTAAATTTAGTGTGGCTTAAACATGTGCTCTTTTTGTAAGGTAATAGCTGTCCTTCAGGCAGTAACTTGTTTCCACCAAGAAATGCCAAACTTTAGCTCTGATAGTGAGTAAAATAAACATGATATGAGCACTAAGGGTCTAATTTTCTAGCCTCATTCTTGACTAGAGTACCTGACTAGCAATACAACCAAGCACAAGAATGGGAATTCTCAGCCTTGCTCTGTGAAGGTTCCTTGCGAGGGGAGATATTTTATCCAGCAGACTATGGACATCCAGGGGGATACCTGTGAATGGTGTGCTGAAAGGATAAAGAACCACAACATCTTTTGTCTGCAGTAATGGTCAGAGAACCAAGAAAAGGTAACAATATACCTTCCAGGAACCAGCCCTCCCCCACAGTTATATGGTTGTGTGAAAGGGTGGACTCCTCAATACAGAGATTTAATTTTCTAACCTTGTTGCTGCATCAGGGAGCCAGTGAGCTTGGCATTTGGTTTGTGATCAGAGAAGGTACTGGAAGAGATTCCACTTTACAATCAGTATCATTCTTTGACTGTCAGGTCTTTCATAAGTATATTTGCAAAGCTGCAATAAAAATTAAAGCACACCATAATACTCTGTACTCACCATTAACTTCTGAAATATTGTTGTGCATTAATTGTAATGGTTACTTTACAGAACCACTTACCAAAACCTTGGATGCCAGAAAATAATAAAATACTGTTGATGTTATACTAGAGCTTCCCACAAATTGGTTCTTGGTGTGGAACAGCCTACTTCACTCCCTTCCTGACACAGCATCCACCCACAGTGATTTTCTTCTAAAGGGAACAAACAGCTGGAAAACACATGAATGTTATTCTGTTTAAAATTCAGGTTAAATTTAACCAGTGGTTGTGCTCTAAGACAGCTTCAAAATTGGGAAAAATAAGGCTACAGTACGGGACTGATGCTGAGTTAAAAGGAGAAACTTCAAAAGAAAAGAGATGTTTATTTTTTAAGGGAGTATTTGTAGTAGATTTCTAAATTTCCCACTGAAATAATGCCTAGCATCTGCTGGTACAATGGTAATAAACATATACATCAGCCATTTTGCTGATATACTTTAAAATCCTTTACAAATAGTAACATACTCTTATTCAGAAAACAGAGTCACAAAGTAGCTAAGTGATTTATCTAAAACCTCATTTCATATCTTAAATATCATTGGCCTCTTCATTGCGATGCCCTTTTTGACCACAAGCACTTCTGGGGAAACTGCACAATTCTGGCTTAAGCAAAATTCCATGCTCTGTAGGCTCTGCCAGAATATACACACCGCAGTACGTGTGACTTTGATGTAAAGGGTCGAGAAAAGCACTTTGTCTCATATAACTCTTTATAGGGGATACAGTAAAAGCCAAGTGAACTGTATATTTTACATCTGATGCCTCATCTAGAAAAAGTCTGTGTATCAGCCTCATTTTAGGACAATGTCTCCTCTTTTTCCAGAGCTCATGGTGCAATGTGTGTACTGAATAGTGTCGGCAGTTTGTGGGTAGGTGTTTTTTTCCACCCCACACTATACTTTCAACTGGGACGTTTGCCAGAGAATTTGTCTTGATTGCAGAAGGCCCAAGAAAACAGAATCAATGTGAACAATTCTTCAGTTGCCCTGAAGAGGATAGTGATTCTTAGAAGCCCTGTTAAGTTTGTAGCTGTATGTGTTAGATTTGCTCAGAAAACTCCCAAACAGTCATAGTAGCCACTCAGTAGAGAATCAGAATGAAGACGGAATACTGAGATATACCTAACTTCATTAAGGGGGGGGGGGGGGGGGGGGGGGAGCATGACGACAAATTGATAAAATATTTAAACCAGAAAATCACTATAATGACAAATGACAGCCCTGTAGCCTACAAAATCTGCTAATGAAGTGTCTGCTGTGGTTGTTATTAAAGCTATATTTATGATCTGTGATTATCTAACCATTAAACATAAGTGAGGGCTAAACTGCATATCTGTGTCAGAAGATATCTCAGTGCTGTCTGGACTGAGAAAATTACTCATCAAATTTGATTTCTGATGCCTCCCTTCTCTGAAGATTAGCACCCTAAGGAGTTTACAGGTATTTAGAAAGTTTCCTTCCTCCCTCCCTTTATGTCCTCTTTCTCTTCAGTAATTACACTGTAAGCTTTCTTTAAATTTAATCTGTAGTCTCTTAAAAATGGCTGATGTAGAATAGCTGTGCTGAGGTGAGGTAGCTGGCTGCAAGGCAATTCTGCATTGCCGGAGGAGCAGCCCTTCTACTTGGGTGTAATTATTCTTGTCCAGGTGAAATTTCCTGGTCCTATAGCAGCAATAGTGTAGACCCCTCTGTCGGTCAGGTTTGAATATGTGGGTATTTTTGCCAGTTACATCAGCTACAATAAAGTTAAGAAAAAGGTGCATTCAACTGAGATAGGAGTTGGCACATTAGAACTTCTTTTTTGATTGATGTATGATAATTTTTTTGTTGTCAAGAAAACTGTTTACACCATTTGATTAATGGGATGGATGGTCTGATCAGGAGAGAAAATAGACACATATGGCAATGGGAAAAAGCTCTTATTTTGTTGGATTACTGCCCACATACCAACAAAATGCTGCATATGTCATTAGTTCCAGCTTCAGCTGGCTTCTGCTGTAGCCAGCAAGAGTTGAAAGTGGTGGAAGTGGTTATGGCAAGAATGGGACATTACTTACTGAAAGCAACAAACTACATGAGTACATTTTACCTTTATTCCTGCCTCTAGAAAGGGGTGAAGTAAGGTCAATATATCTTCTGTTAATTCACGTGTGGCTACGCACCGGTTGGTTTCTTTTTGGAGGCTACTGCTTTTCCTGCTGTTAGCAAATAGGTCTAGAGCTGACCTTCACATGATGAGGTTGCAAACATAAAACCAAATCCCTTTTCCACCGAAGTATGAGAAAGTGTTATATTAAGTACAAAATACATACTATGAAAGCACTTGTAAGTAATAGGATGGGTAGATTTTCTAGATAGCTGTGTTTTACTGGCCTGCTTAATATAACAAAAAATTTGGAGAACTATTTTTTTTAACCCCTCCCTGAATCAGGAAAAACATCAGAAATTAGTAACTTGTATTACCTGGCTCAGTGACGGTGCCAGCCCTTTGCTGATCTCAGCCTTCTTTCAGTAGGGTGAGCAGGGGACTGGAGAGGGTTCTCACCAATACAGCCGTGTTCTGCTGCAGGCCTTTATTTTCTGAGGCCTGGGGTGGATTGACCATGACTCCCTCCACAGGTCACTTAACGGGGTAACAATTTTCAGCGGGAGCTAACCTGAGTAGCTCTGAGCAGGCAGCTTGGAGGAGAAAGTATCTGCCTGCTTTATATTATACCCTTAAACCATTCAGATTCATTCTTCAATTTTTGTATAGCAATCACCCAAATTACAGAGCAAAAGGGCTTGTGAATAATGTGCAAACTCTAACCAGGGTTCTTTTAAAAATCTAACAGTCAGTAAAGTGCTCGTGCTTTCTGGAATGAAGTCGGGCCTTTATATATCATTGATCCTTTATTAATGATTTCATTTTAAATACTGCTATCCTGATTCACAAAGGAAACATTTTCCATTTTTCATCACTCTTCTGTTAAATGTCTAAAGGGAGAATTTTCTGCTTACAGGAAAAGTAATTTCACAGATGACCACAATTGCTGAGGGCCAGATTCAGAAAACTATAATCTTCTCCCCTTTTTCTCTGAAGGTTCCTGTCCTTGTTCATTAGCCATACGCAGCAAGAGATGAACCAAGCTGTATGAAACATTGTAAGTGGGTCTCTCCCACTGATGCCACATTAATATGTCATTAGACTAATATCTTTTCCTGACACACAGATATGGTTTTCGAACAGATTTGGAAACCTGAAAAACTGGATATTGTGTTTTAAAAATCTAAAATTATTTATACATTTCTTTTTTTTTTTTTTTTTTAAACTTGCAGGGTGCCTTAAAATCTGGCTGAGACCCTACCATGTTATCATATCACTATAGAGGGCAGGTTGTCAAAAATACATGCGGAGCAGTGTGGTGCAGTGGTGGTAGGGCTAATGAGAAGTCCAAGCAAGAATAGTACAAAGACCGCATACTCTTAGCCCTGAAAGTGGGTACCCTATATTCCCTGCAAGCGGGTTGCCTACAACATTAACTGCAGCATGTACTGCATGTGTACGGGCATCACTTTGTTTACATGAGGACATACTATCAGAGAAATTTAACTTTCTCCTTTAAGTCATCAGGCAACATGTGCTCCTACATGAAGACATAACCTCAAATTCAATCTCCTTGTGTTGGTCCATTTGAAGCCTTTCAACCAGTCTAACAAAAAAGTGGACCAGAACTATAGTGTATGAACTGCAACTGTTAGATTTCTCTCCAGCCTGGAAATACTTAAGTCTTGTGTTAGTTGGAAATGGTCTCAGAGCAGGCACTTGGATGTTTATGCATGCTGCTTGTTTCTCACAAACAAATCTCAATGGGAAAAGTGTTCAAGGTATATATATATATTTATTTTTATTTTTTTTTTCCATGAATGGCAGATGTAGAACCTCTTTTCAAGTGAACTTGCAGCATGAACACTGTCTTCGAGAGAAGAAAATAAAAGAGAAAACAGCAAAGAAACTGTGAGGATCCCTGTGCTCCTGAAGGGCTGCCTGCCCTTCCTTTTAGCAGCATGTGAGGTGAGTTCTGTCTGAATGATTTTGACATGTCTTTATGCTGAAGAACTGTGTGTCACTAAGCAATATTTAGCAGTGTGTAAGCACATGGAAGTTGCCTTTGGTACTTTGCATAGCTGTGTCTGCTCTCATCCCAGATTTCGTTAGTAGGATAAAAGGTCCCTCTAGGAGTTGGTGCAGGATCAAGGTGTATACTGAGACTGGTATAGAGATCAGAAGCTGAGCTCCTTCAAAGGTAAAGGGGCCATAGCAAAGACTACAATTTAAACAAAACACAGGGCTTGATCGAAAAGCCATGTAAGTGATCTCTCTCCTTTAAACTATGAACTGTCTTCCTTGTTGCAACTGCGGCACTGTTTAATTTCATATCCAGTGACAGTAAGAATAAAAATCTATTTAAAGTGTTTAAGGGAGTGAATCACACATTCAAAAGAAATACATATATATTTTTGTGAGAAGTAGCATAGACTTGTTATACAAAGTTAATTGGGCGAACAGAAAACAGATTGAGAAAACAGGTACAACCTATGTCACTCCTGAAATTCTATCCAGAGACCTGGAGCCGGAAAACATTCATGTTACTATAAATTTCTTTCCAGATTGTCATGAAGTATAAAGAGAATAAAGAGGCTGTTAGGAGAGGACTACTTGTCTAATGTAGTTAATCTCACTACATTTTGTGCTTTGATGAAGTGCCTGTATGATCAGATAGGATAGCCTGAGGCTTGATGTAGTAGCGGGTCTGATTTGACATTACAGGAATGTAAACCAGGAACAAGTCTATTCTAGACAGAAGTCTTAAAAAATCCAGACCATAAGGTGTATAAGTTTACCTTCCCACTTCTGACATCTCCCCCACTCTTAGGAGATTTCTGTGAAGGCAACATCCTAGCACCATTTGAGAACAAGCAGAGAGTCTGCATGCACTTTTGTTATGCTATGACATCCTTAATGTTAAGGACCATTTCAGCTGTGACACCTTTGTATTTCCTTAAACCTTTTCTCTGATGGCAGAAAGGTGAGAAGAGGCCTCGAGTGCTCTCAAGCCAACGCTATAGTAAAAATTTGGGATTGTTCCCAAATCTAAGTCACTAAACCTAGCTTTAGGCTTGATAGCAACACAGGGAACTTTCTGGGAAATGCTTTAGGCAGCTGTAATTCAAAGAAACCCTAAGATACTCTGTATAGCAGTGTCATAGCCCTTTGTAGTCTTGGGGAGCAGGGGACTATAAGGACTATGGAATGGCTGCCTGCTAATTATAATGGTGTCCCACAATAATCATAGTTTGCATCAGCCTGAGGACTGATTTCATATAGCATAAGCTTTTATACATCTTCATTCATCCTAAATAAATTTAAAAAATCAAATGAGCTTGTAAGTCAAATGATGAAGTGAGCCAAAGATATAACCAGGGAGGCCAACTTTAATATTGTATCAGGTATTTAAATGTTCAATACATGTGTAAATGCACTCAAACCTTGCAAAACAGGTTTAACAAGTCTTTAGGTAAGTATTAAAATTCTGTGAACTCAGCCTTTAAGCTTTTTAAGCTTAGCACTTAGGTGTGCACTTACTGTGAAGTCTGTGTGTTGGCTGTTTGTGACAGGGCTTGATATGCAAATCAAAGGTCTATGAAAAGTTACTGAAAAAATGGTGTCCAACATAACTGAAATGTAGCTGCAGATGCTGTAGTTTGTTTTGCTTAGATTATAAACTCTCTGAGGCAGAGGGACACTGTTTTATTCCCTATAAAATACCTGGCGTGTGTCACGTCCAGGTATAGTTCCTGTGTTTCATTTCATTTAAGAATAAAAAAAACATCTAAACAATGTAGCTGTTTAGAATTTGTCAGCAGAAACAGCAGTTAGTAAAACTTTATTTCCTGCTTCGCTTAATATGTATGTTCCCTTTGCTATTTGGATATGAGAATTTTACAGAAGGTATCATTACATATTTAACTGTGCAGATTCACTTCTGTGATCAAGGTGAACACGCAAAAAAAATCCTATTTTTCTTTAATTTCAAACTCTTACGATAGCAGAAGGTAAATATGCTTTTACAATATTAAAATGGGAAATAATTTTTATGTAATATTATTCAAGTTGATTTCAAAAAGAAAACTGCCTATTCCAGAGATAAAATTTTACAATATATACTGCCTTTCAGACAATTATTAAATACATAAATTCCAGAGAGGTGTTTGACCTGAACGTAGATCTACTGCATGCATCAAGTTTTGTTCATTATAAACTAATTGAGGAATACTTAATTGGTGTTCAAGGCCTTAATTTCTTTCTGTTGTTGCTTAAATTCAGCTATTTCTGTATATATCATAATATATAAGAGGCAATAATCTTTGTTTTTTAACTTTTTGTGGAAATAAGTTACAAAATTAATTGCTGGTTGCATTGAAATTAAGGAGATGTCAGTGTTTCAATTACAAACCTTTGTTTCTGGAGGTTTATAAATTAGTTATAAAAGTTCTCTCCGAACACAAGAAATAAATTAATTAGCAGACATTGTCATAGCTGACAAACATGTTTGTTTACATCTCTAATGATCTCAGGAGTCTTAATAATTTAACTTTTTCTAAGTGCTTTGAGATCCTTGAAGGATGGAGTCAATAAAGTGAAAAATATTAATATTCTCTTTAATTCACTCATGTTAACAATATATATGCCATGAGGGCTATTCCAGTGAATTGTGTATGCTAGATCCGACAATGTTTCTATTTGAAAATGTCTTATAGAAATTATTAAGGATTCAGTTGAGATGTAGTGATCACTTACTTGGACAAGCAGAGGAATTGGCAAGCATCCTTTTAAGGAGAAAGATGAACCACTGCCTCCTCAGAAGATGTAAGAATGGGAAGAAAGAATTTCTGTTACATATATCATAAATTTGGAAAGATTGGTTAAAAACATATTCATATAAAGTTATCATCTTTATAGGTAGGTATCTTTATAGATACCTAGGAGATAAATATATACATACATACACAGATGGAGACAACACAGACATATATAAATAGTGTCCATCATTTAGACTTGGATTCAAACAAT
This sequence comes from Falco naumanni, assembly GCF_017639655.2. NCBI lineage: Eukaryota > Metazoa > Chordata > Aves > Falconiformes > Falconidae > Falco > Falco naumanni. The sequence continues at coordinate 15,954,276 of NC_054060.1, read as the reverse complement.
TTAGAGGTGCCAGTTTCATATGATTACGCTGCTGAATGGGACTGTTTACTGTCCTGTGCTTTCAGCTGTGTTTCTTGGCACACTGTTAGCCTTGGTCTGAGTTTGATGTGGTCATTTTTGCTTTGGTATGAGCAGGTTCAGGGAACGAAATATGGCAGGAAGCAGTTCCTTTTTTTTTGGAGAGAAGGATTAATTTTGTACAGGTTTAGCTACCTGAAGCAGCCCACTGTGGGGTCAGATAAGCACTGAAGCAGTCAGATGAACAGGAGAGGTGTGTAAGTAGGCTAGCTTAGCAGTAATGTCAAGTTTTACTTTGGGGTGGGCGTAGTCCCTCTGCGTTTGGTGGTGGGAGCCAGACCCTTCAAACAGTAGGCAAGTCTCAGGCTGGTTGCAAGGCCCCTTCTTCATTGACTACACAGGAAGAATATGGTGAAAAGACATTCTTAACATAGCCTTCTCCGTTTAATACCTATAGTTAGACCATTTTAATCTAGGATAAACCAGGTTTTGCTTAAATAAAAAGTATGTAGTTTTCCTGGGGTTTTTTTAGGATTTAAGTTAAAGACGAATATGGCCATTTCTCTTGGGCTTTAAACCCAAAAATAACATTTAAAATGTTCATCAAGTTTTCTTTGACAGCTATTTAAACATCTGAATAAAAGGAAGAAGATGTATTGTTATTTAGAGTTCCTTGGAGAAACTCCAAGCTTTAATTGCACTTCACACTCATTTCAGTAAGAATGAATCTGAATGAAAGTGTCTCTGTCCTGTGGTGCTCTTTCATTCCGCATCTTAGTTCCTGTAAACAGTGCACTGGTGCAGCCAAACTCAGCCAGGCGCCCTCCTGTTGTTGATTTAGACATCTCTTTTGGCTCCTAGCTGATTTTCTCTTGTTTTGAGGATAAATTAAAAGCACGTTTAAAATAGCAGCGTCAATTTTCCTAATTGAGACATGGTGACTATAAATACCACAACAAATATATTCAAGAAAGTTCAGTGGATGATATCTAGACAAATCAACTTTTTACAGGGAATCCAGTGGTACCCTCTGAGATTTTCAGGTGAGATGTTGCCTGTACACTGGATGCAACATAGTTGTTCTGGTTATGTTTGACTTACGTTTTTGTACATGCGCAGAAAAATGACCTTATTTCATAAGAATTTGCTGAACATGTTCTCCAGAGTCCCTCTGTGCATTGGCTGATATCTCCAGATGCCACAATAGCCAAAAAAATACCCCAGCCCATCAATCTACTTATTTTTTCCTTTCAGAAATTGTGAGATGAAAGACAAGACAGTTCTGGAGAAACCCAGGCGTGTTTATCTTTTATAGGGCTAATGAGAAGAGAACCTTTTTTCTATCTCACATCTAACCACACTTGCTGAGATTTATGGCAGCACACTTAAAACAGTTTCCATGGGAAAGTTGATGACTGAGCTTATCTTAATTTATGTAACACTTGTTTGGCTGAGGCTGAGCTCTACATGTGTTTTGATATAGTGTCAGGAGTCCTTCACCAACTGAGTAAGGAGTTCTTGATGTTCCTGTTCCTCGATGCTGTTCTTTTATTCCCAGGTCTGTTGCAACCAGATTTCCTCTTCCCTCCTACAAAGTATAGTAGATTTGCTACTATTTTCAATACCTTCTGTCATATGAGGCTTCTTGAAATACAGATGATATTTTTGTGTGCAGTTTTTCTCCATAATACCTGCTATTTTTCTAGCTCTAAACTAAACATACATTGGAACTTCCTCTGGTGAGACAGTGACGTTGAGGAACGTTCATGGGGTGCTGCATATTTAAGACTTATTTTTACTTTGCTCGCCTTTTTTTTTTGTAAGGGTTTGGTTTTTTTTTTTTTTTGGACTTTTGCTTACTATTTAAGACTTTGGGAGCCAAATTGATCAATCATTATATAATCCTACAACAGTTAATGACTATGTTTATGACAGTAGGAATGGAAGGACTGGACTGTAAGCTGCATTGCTATAATGATGAGCCTCCTTGTTTAGTACGTATAGGCCACTAAAACTTTGGCATAAATTTAAAAAGACATTAGGAACTGTGGGAACAGAATCTGGAGTCAGAGTCTGTGTATTTTTGTTATACTGGATCCTAAATGCGCATAAAAACTGCAAAGCAGGGGAAAATTGAACGTATCTGTATCTGTCATTTTAGCTTACATAAAGAAAAGAAAGAAGGGGTTATATCTTACACAGAGTGAGGTTCTCTTTTCTAAAATTAATTCATAGCCCCACTTATACTGTGTTTGAATCTCACACACTTAAAGCACTTGAAAAGTTTTAAAATCAAATAAAGAACCTAATGAAATCTATACTGGAAACTGTTAGCTTTTTCAGAAGCATAGTCTTTTCTGTATCACTGATACAATCATAAACAATACATTCTAATTGCCTAAATTTAAAAGAGAGTGGTACAATAAGTTACTGTTAAAGCTGTAGGTAGTACACATTCTTACCAACAGTGACCTTTACAACAAAACAAAAATGGTTCAGTTGTATTTATTTTCCAGTTTTTTGTAAAAGTCCAGTGATAAATCTTGCATCTTCCTGCTTGTAGGTGTGAGTTTGTAGATCTACATGTTTAATATGAGTACTAAAGGAATCCAGGGAATATTTCCATTTTTTAGGGCAGTGTAAATGAGCATGGGGAATTACTAAGAAATGGAGGAATATCCTTGGGACTTATCTTTGGAGGGGAAGGAGCAATTTATGTTCATTGACCTCTAGTGAGCTGGTTTTCTCCAGTGCTGGCTGGTTTGTCTCATTGCTGTTTGTGTTTCTGAGCATCTCATCTGGACCAGTCTGTTCAGAGAAGTTTTTTGCATGTTTTCATTGTGAGGAAGATAGAGCCTGCACCATTGACAGGCTGTGGGCCTTAAGATTATCATATCGATAATTTTTAGCTATTATTTTTAGCAGTATTGCTCAAGGTATTCTCACACACATGAGGAAGTATTGATGCTATTGAACCGTAATATGTGTGTACAGTTCTCTGCTAACATTGCCCATGAAAATGAAATCTGGTATAAGAATGGCTGCAAGGATTTGAAAGCCTGACTTATGCAAGAAAGAAAGAAAGAAGGAAAGAAAGAAAACGTCTTTGGACTAACAAAACAAAAGCTGAAAGGACTTAGATTGCTCTCCTTGACAGTCATAAAGGTTGAACATGAAGCACCTTATGAAATTCAATATACACGTCTTTGTACTGAGATGCTGTGAGCCTACAGACTAATTTAGGTTTATTCAACCTTAATTTTGCAGTTTGCTCATTACAGACTGAAAAAAAAGACTTCTAAGACTCACCCACACTGTCAGGCACTTTACAGAGATATTAGTGTGTTGTCAAATTATGGAATGTCTTCCACATGCCTTGCAAAATTTGACCCCAAATATAGAAATTGTCAATGTATGTAGATTAAACAGATATATTTGATTTTCATTATGTAGGGGTTTTCCTGTTTCTTCTTGTTGCTCTACTTGCTTCAAAACTGGTAATTTCATTCTTATTCCAGCCTTCCTAAAGCTTTCTCACTGTTAAAACTGATTTCTAAATGAGATGGGTTTGCTTAAGCTTTACATAAAAAATACATTTTAACCCATGTAACACTAGTATTTTCATTAACTGTAAATGAAGGAAATTCGTCTTTTGCTAAATCTTAATCCAAGACTACAAGACTAGACAACAGTTCCTTTATAAGCTATCAATGTATTGTTCAGTTCATCTACATGCAGAGCTGGGGTAGTGGTATTCAAGAAGCATATGCATGGGCTAATTGGATTTTCCATTTTGCATTACTTCATTGTTGAATATGTGCAGGCTTAAAAGATTCAGGGTAATAAAACTAGCATAATGCTACATGTATATAATTACCTCTGTCTTGTCAATGACTTAATCCTGGAGTTAATGTCATTTATTTTTCAGATGTGAGAATGACCCGTCAACTATCAAAATATTAAACTGACTTTCTCACTACAATATGGATTGGCAGAACTGGAAGTGTCCTTAAAGATATTTTTTTTCCACTTTGAAAATTAATGCAACAAGATCTAGTTGATTCTAGGTATTATATGGCTTTTCTCCTGTGACATGCTGTCAGAACAACATGATGGGTGATGGTAGCTAGGGAATGTTTTTAAAGTTGTCTTTTTTGTTAAACCCCTTATTAGCTGAACATTAACCGTAGTTAGGACTTGGGTTTCTGTTGACAGAGCACTGATTTGCCTTATTTCTCTCTCTTAATAACTACAAGTTGTTAAGATGCACAGCATGTGCAGAAAAACCCACTAAATATAAAATAAATAAGACTAGGAGAATTAAGGTAGATGTAGAGATTCAGGCACTTTTTTCCATGGAAATTAAGTATCTAGGACTTGAACACCACAGTTCAGCAGGCACCTTTGAAACTGCCTTCCGCTTTTTCAGTACTCCCTAGTTTGAAGGTAGTAGAAGGATTGATACTGGATATTAGCATAACAAAGAATCTTATCCAGCAGTGAAACATGGATGGAAAAGTGTCAATATGAGAGTAGAGCCACTTACTCTGTGTAGCAATTACAATAGGGCAAAGAGGCTGGTTTTACCTCTGACAGTGTCTAACCAGACATTAGACTTGGAGTCTAGAAATGAACTTGCAGTATTTTCTGCAGCTTTATGTGTCTTGTCTCCCTATTTTCTTTTTCCCCTTTGAAGGGGAGTTGTTTACTGGTGGTATCATCAGAGCTTAGTTTTATTGTGGTAAAGCTGTCAAGTAACACACCAGCAAGAGTCCAGAAAAATCCCCAAAAGGCCACCCAGAGCATTCGTGCAAGTAATCAACAGTGATAAATTTAGCATGAAACATTTGGCTGTGTAAGCTGCAGATTGAGAACAATGGATTTCTCCAGCTATAGTAGGGACTAGCTGCCACTCATCCACTAATTATCTGTGAAAATGGGGGTTGGGGGTTTCTAGCAGGATTAATTACTCTGCAACTGCTGAAAATTATGGTGATTTTGAGAAAGTAGCAGTCAAAGAAAGTGTCTGTACATTTGTTTGCCAAAAATAGCACAGCTAATACTTGGCCATGTTTTAAAGCTTTGAGCAAAATATATCCCTACCATTTCAGTATTTCTTGAATGCTGAACAAGCTGAACTAGCAACGTGATCACTGTGGCAGCCTGAGGCAGTAAAAGCCCTCAAAGGACACCTGTAGATGTCACAGCATCTATAATTTTCCCCACTAGTTTTGTGCACTTGTGGTAGACAAAGGCCATGGCGTTGGAGCTGTTGTGACTGTACAGGTGAGGTGGTCTTCCACCATTTCTGGGAGATGTGCTCATATGGGAAACAGAGCCAATGGGAGATGAACAGTGAAAATATTGCAGAGATTTGCTTCCCAGGGCAGGTTTTTGATGAGATGATAATGTGGGCCCACAGTCTATTCTTGTATGTGCTGGATTTTTTTTTTGAGGTCATGGAAAGACTAGGGATGGTATTAATGGCTTGTTGACTGTAAACTTTACTCTACCAATTTAAGCAAAAGCATAGTCATCCCATTGACTCTTTAGAATATGCAACTTCTGCAGAAGATATCTAGCTTTACCAATTCAGGAAAAGGGAAGTATTGGAAACAGACTGAGAACTGCCTGCTCTTCTGTGGAGGCTGCTGGCCTATAGGTCCCTCCTGTCAGCTGGCAATTTCCAGCTTTTCCTCCTGGGGTGTGTATCATTGCATAATTATTCTAACTGCTTTGGGGAAAGATTTGTGCAAAGTATACTCAGTCCTTTGTTTTATAGGTAGTTGTTATTATGAAATGAACATAGCCTCAGACACTTAGTAAAAGTGTATTTTAAAAAACAATGAAACTTGAAGAAGACAAGACTGCAAATATTCATAGCTCCCTTAGCGATGGTCTTGAAAAAAATCAACAGTATATCTTTATATTACACTGTACAACCTTTGAGGCAGACATCTCCATCACACGCAGACCACAGTATATTAGACAGCACACTGAATTCTGCATTAATGACTTTCAAATAGTCCTCACAACTCATGATATTGCTTGAGCTGTGGGAACAGTTTTCTGTGAGGCTTACTGCCAAATCTTTCACTTTTGTTATTCTCTTATGAAACTGTGGCAATTTAGCACAAGCCTGCACTAAAAGCTCACATTTTATATACTCAAGAAGTGCAAAAATCAATGCATGAGTAGGCAGAGAAATACTAAAATGCTTGTAGTCTGAAAGGGGGCTACCTGCAAACCCATTTCATCAGTCTGGCTAAGTACCTTGAACTCAGGAAGCTTATCTGATCCATCTAGAGTTCTTGATGATGAAAATCTCACAAAAACAAAGGATTTCTGAGACTTCATGATTTCAGGCATTCAGAAAATGCCATAAGAAGCACTTATGCTTCTTTCATATTACATTTTATACTGTCTGCAGACAAATCAGAAAATGAGAAAACGGAACAATTCTCAAAAAAGTAACCTTTTTTTAAAATCCCTAACGTTTTTGGCTTGTGTCTAATGACAAAAATGAAGTAATTCTGTTCCTGCTTTTCACACAGCTGACTGATCCCTGCTGAGAATAAGTGTTCACACTTGCTTGCTTCAATAAGTAAGACATAAAAAGGATGTCAGGGACCAAATTCCAGCCAGGTGTAAATAGGTGTGATTCTTCTGAGATCGAGGGAATTTTACCCCAGACACTTTTATAGACTTTCATAGATGCAAATTAAGTGCCCTTTCTGGTTCCACTTAACAAATGTTTCGTAATGAAAACAGAATTAGTATGAAACTTCATTATTATGGCAAAGCATTTCATACTGTGACCATCCAGCTCCCTTCAGACAGAATAATAGCAAGACATTGTCTGGACTGAATGGCAAAAATGTCTATTCCTGAGGGGGTTTCTACCCCGAATTTCTTGACTGTGGGATGTTTCCTGATCTGCCTACCTCCCAATAGGTCCTTAGCTTGTCAATACAAGCATTTTGGCATCCTGTCATCTTCCCAAGAGGCATTTAGTCTTTTGCATTCCAACTTCTCATATATACTCCAGTGTTTAAAGAAAGATTTTTCAAAAGGCATGCCTCAGTGAATAAATAAAAATAATGACAACACTCAAAGTGTACTTCTGTTCCAGAGGAATTACTGGTTCTGACTGTGTTGTCCATGGTGCAGGGAAATCTTTGAAACCTCTGCTATCCCAAAAAACCAGAACCAATCGCTTAACTGTGCCCAGGCTCTAATGCAGATCCTGGATTGCAGCAGGACAGAGAACCATGAGAAATGTATTCATAGAGACATGGTATGCTCCTCTCCTCTTTTCCCATCACCCACTACAAGAATAAATCCTGGTAACTAACTTGTCCCTTTTCATAGCATCTCAGAATGTGAAACATTTCTTAAAATGATTCACAATTCAGCTCCACAGATTATTAGCTAGAACAATCTCCTCAAACTGAAACTAAGCTTTAAATAGAAAAAAGTTCCCAAATTGTATTTCGTTAAAATTGTGTTGCTGTTTATGTGCCTCTGCATGTGTTTAAATAGTATAACTTAAAAATATTAACAACTCAATTATATATAAATGGAAGAATAGCTTGGAGAACAATGCTAAGGCTTTCAGAGTAATTTCTGTTTTCAAAGAAAGGCTCAAGCCAGATCCCAAAGATAAAGCCAGAACGCTTATTAAAAATGACTCATCACATTGTGTCCCAAAATAAAGCAGTACGTACTTAAGTGTCTCCTCATAGAAGTGCGTCCTGTAAATTTCCCAGACTAGATTTTTACATGTACCTTTAAGTCAAAGGAGCATCGAGCTCCTATTTGCTGATCAAAACCAGAGCAAAGCTCTGTTTGCAGTTCAGCCACCTCTAATCAGTGGAAGTTTAAAGGGCTTTTGAAAGACTGAACAAAGCGCATGTGGCTAAGACGAAGCGCTTGTCAACTCCAGGGAGTAATCCAACAGTTGCAAGCCAGAGTCAATCTGTTCCTTGCATGACGGCACAGATACAGCCGCAAGCAAAGGCCATTCAATTTACTGAGAAATGTGGAGTCAGCTACGACCAGATTCAGGGAAATGTGATCCTTTGTGCGTGAGGTACCTGCTAGAAAGAACTTGTGCCGTGGCCATATTTAATGCTCCAGATGGCATAGTTTCTCATGAAATGGTGCTGCTGCAAGCCCTTCACATTCATCCTGTGACACATTGCTAGGTTATACATCTCCTGCAGTAGTGTTTTCTTCAGCCAGGAAAGGGGAGTTTTTAAATGATGCTGAAACTATTAACAAAAAAAAGCATAGATGACTATTTCCTATGCTTAATTGCATATAAAATAACATTAGCAAGAAGAGATTGCAGAGACAGAAACTCCAGCGTTCAAGCTTTCCAGAGCCTGTGTTGCCGTCCAGCTTTAATTCTGTATACTTCCTCCTCAGGCATATGCACTTTGATTTACTGTAATATTTTTACCACTGGCCCCCAGCCACCCTTACCACAGTCATGTGAATAGCTGTTCAGGGCTTTGTTCTGTCCCCATAGTTAACAGTGTGTCTAGACCCTGCTCTGGAGATAAAATTAATAATTCTCCTATGGGCTTTTCTATGATGCAGATCACCTGGCAAATAAAATTTCAGACCAAATGTTTAAAGTTTGGCAGAGTTAAACGGTATTTGAAAATGGGGTGTTTAAATGGGAAACATCAGCACACTTAATAATAGGAGGCACTGCCATTCCCACCTGTGTTAAAATTCTGCCTTTGAAATGTATTTAAAGTGACTTCAACTATAGCAGGCTGTTTTGCCCATTCCAGGATAGGTCAACAGGGGTAACTGAACAGCAGTGGTGTTGAAGGATCACAAAAACCCTAATGTGTAGGGATTGCTCTGAATCAAACTTAGAACTCACATACACATAAAAGCATCTACCAGCTAATTCCAAGAGTACTTGAGATAAAAATGCATGTTCTCAAATGAGTTATGGCTGTGAGAGTGGCTGTAGAACAGGAGCAGCTGACACTTTAAGAAGATATAGGCAGACATATCCTTTGCTGTGAATGCTCATTCAGTGTCATTAAATTGCAAAAATATCTACTGTGACTGTGGCATAATGAAGGTGGTCTAAACATTATCAGTAGCATGTACAGATGTGTAGAATGCCAACTATGAAGAGAACATGCATGTTTCACACAAGGTTACATAAATAAATGGGGAGCTTTAGTGCTATGAAGAGAGCCTGTCTGTGCCTAGTCAGAGGAGGAAGTTAATCCCCCAAATCCAGGGAGACCGTAGTTTAAAAATCAGCCTTTCGAAGTCCTGCTGTTAATGGTGCAGCCTAGACAGAGCACTTAGTTGTCCTGGCTCTTTGTCTGTGATAATTCACCTCCAGAGCAATATTATAGATCAGTCACTCTGAATCAATAATATTTGCATGCACTTATGTGTGGTTCATGCTAAGGAGGGTAAGCCAGAGCTAATCAAGCTAAAACATCATTTGTACACTTGGCAGCTCCCTGCTAACTTTGAACAGTCCAGTACATAAAAGCATAAGGATCAAAAGATCTAGTACTGAAATAGTGGGGACAGCTGATTTTTAAATGGAATGACTATAAAAGTCAAGTGCCTCATGAAAGCATATGGGTTTCTACAAAGCTAAATGACAGATCTTGCTAATACTCAAATGCAGGCAATAAATTACACACAACCAGCCAATAGTTCTCAGATCTCCCTGACTAACAGTATCTGAACACCTCCCACGTATTTAAAAAATGAAATAATTCTTTTTCAGAACCTTTAGGAAGAACAGCTTGCTGGATATCTATTATTTGTTTGATCACAAGAGAGAGCAAAGATCACCCTCTATGCTAATCAGGATTTCCTAGTCTGTGAGGAGATCATTTTCAGATCAGTTTGATTTATTTTATTTAAGATACCCACATCAGGATACCAGATACCTATACCAAGCTGCAGCTATGTTTTGTTCCCCTTTATAAAAAGGGGCAGCATCAACAGTGCTTTGAATAAGGGCATCTCAGTAATGACGTTAAATGTCCTAGATTTGTGTGTGTGTTTGTACATTCATTATGTCTGCATTTATACATGGTACACATAGATGTAAACAGCCTCTCCTTATTGCTTGCACATATTTAGAACCTATTTGTGCATAAACTATATAACCCTTCTAAACTTAATCTAAATTGACCATCTCCCTGTAGAGAACTCACAGCTTTATCTCTGTAGTCAGACCTGTCTTGTTCTGCTCAAAATAAAATTGGTCTGTCCTCCTAACATCGCCTTGTGGTTGTCTGGCCATCAACTTGAACTGAACTAAAACAAGAGCTTTTAATCTTCCTCTCCAAGCTACTTCCCTGTCATGTCCTTCTTCAATCACTAGGGACAACACTGCAATCCTGCTTGTTACTTAGGCCAGTAACTGGAGTGTCTTACTTGTAATGCTTTTTGGGTCCTCGCAGTCACATTACATCTAAATCCTGCAAGGCTGGGTTCTTGGTTTTTGGATTTTGTTTGTCTGGTTTTGGTTTGTTTTTTAAAAATCTTAGATATAGCCTCTCCAATCCTGCCCATACAGCTAAAATGCTCATCCAGAAACTGTTCATCTCACATCTTGGTTGCTGCAACATCTTTTTTACTGGCATTGCAAATGCACTTTGCTCTGTCCACATCCATCTAGAACATTGCTGCCAAGACTATTTTCCTAGCTTGTTGCTTTAACTGTGTCCTTGCAGTGGAGTTTAATTTGGGCAGCACGGAGTTCCCTTATATCTCATTTACACCAAGTAAATTAAGGTACCCCATTTTATCTAGCACTGCTTGACTGGTTTCCTTCTCCTGACGCACTCAGGACAGTTTGCATTCATTCCTGCACTTCTTGCTGCCTTCAGCAGGCTGGCTTGTGGTGGTCCAGCCATTGTGCTTTTCAAATGTGCATCCAATGTGCTTTTCTCTGTTCTTTTTAGATACAGGAAGCATGGTCAAAGGGATTTCACAGAGATGCTTCATTATTCTGCTCAAAACCTAAATTGCCATTGTCTGTACAAAAGAAAAATAAATAATTTTGTTAGTGTATGATGCTGCCACTGATCATTTTGACAGGTATTACTTCCGGAGCATCACCCTTTAGTCTGCCTGGAAGCACCTCAACACTTTCCTTAAACACAGATTGTGTGCTCACGGGGGGAAGGACTGTGTTTGAGACATCCTTAAATGGAGTAAAGCACACACTTGTGACTATTAACTATAACAACAACAACAAAAAAATACAGTGTACTGGTATAGATGTTCCTATTTCAGTATTCTCTGACTCTGGACAAGCAAAATATGCAATCCATCATCACATGTATGCCAAGTGTTAGGTTTATGCCCCATCCAAAGCCATCTGCTCCAGTAGTGTTTATAGAATAGTGCTTCAGCATTTACACACATGAAAAATTGAACATTTTCAACGTGTATGCTTAGAGGATTGTGCTTACAGCTCACGGATACAGTAGCCATGAATAATAAAGTGTGTGTATGGACAGGTGGAGAGAAATTTGGAAGGAGAAGAAAACCTGTGTGTATTAGTAGGTATAATAGTTCTCTGACTATTTTATGATTTTCAGTTTCAGATACAGTAATAGCAATGATTAAAAATCTCAAGAAAACATTTTTTCATTAAGGAGAGGAGAAAAGAAAGACAGAAAACTTAAATCTTTTGCCAGCATTCACTACAATCTTCAACTAATCTGATCTGGGGAAAAGTCCAAAATTAATACTGTCAAACTGAGCAGCAGATGTTGAAAAAGAATCAGGCACTGAAAGAAAATTGATGTGCCAGTGAAAATTAGACAGACAGGAAATTCTCACTAAATAAAACCCAGCAGGTTACAGAGGCACAGAAAAATTAGCTTAGATCCTCTAGCCAGTTCATTTCTGTGTAACCATATTAGCAGGGTTTTTCTTTTTTTACTTGTTATATGTATATTTATGTAGTAAAAAGAAATCTTCTGTATGCTACTTTAACCTTCTGCAAAACACCTTTTCTCTGTTCACTGGAGACTGCCAGATTGGCTTCACCTTACTTGTGAGACTTTCTATGCTGTCTTCTAACTTGTCAGTGCTCAGTTCTCTTCAGCACCCATTGTTTGCCTTTGTATCTGGGTGTAGACAGGCTTCAGTTGATTGTTCGCAAGAATATGAAATAAATTTACATTCATCAGAGTAATGGGTTTCCCTTTCCAGAGGCTAAGCCAAGGAACAGCTAAATTTAGAAGCAGGCTTGTTTGCAGGGTGGCTGCAGCATCAGTCTGTAAGTGGTTATGCACAGCATAGGCACCTTTAGGGAACAGAGTTTATGTTATCCTGAGATTGTTCAGACAAGAGCCCCAATATTGGAATGGTGTCTGCAGATTTGGAGATTCTTTTGCCAGCTACAGCTGCCGGGCCTCTCATTTAAGTTGTTAAGACAGATGTGATTAGGTCAAACATTTTTGAGCCAAAAGCTTGACAAACTAATAATTTGAAAACCAAAAAAAGACTAATCTTCTGTGTCTTCTAGCTCATCTCATGTTTTCTCTGAGATAGCAGCTGCTGCATTAAGTTGCACACAGCATTATTATTTTTGTTTCCCTGGTTTGACTCATTTCTTTTGGAAGTAGATTTCTTAGCTTGTTTTTGGCAAGCAGAGTTCTGGCCTGTCTGTGGGTTTCTGTCTCGCTCTCCCTCATTCACTCACACATACTTTGCTTCCTTTGCTGTTTTTCCAGCTTTTTAGCTGTTCCTCCCTCTGCCATGCTTGCTACAAGCACTGGGGTCTCATGCATTAGCATCAGGCAGTGTCTATGGACTAGTTGTGTCCTGGTACCTATGTACCGACTCCGTTAACACATTAACAAATAAAGGCATGTTAACACATTCTTTGTTTTTTTCAGGGATGTGAAAAATAACTTAAAAAAAATAATTTCACCCTCTTTCTGTGTGTGTGTGTGCATGTGTGTGTTAGAACTGTGAGAGGAAGACTGGAACTGCAGTTAATGTTACTGGCTTTGGACTGAACAAATACATGGGCTGTATGTGAGCCAAGACCCTTACCAGATGGCAAACCTTTCAGCTGAGATGGATTAGGATAGGTAAGCAGCAGTGTGCAGACTGACTATTGCGCTGGCAAGATTCTGAGCTTTCCTGTCCTTGTTTAACTGCTCTTATGTTTTCTTGGGATATGTATGAACATAGGTTATAGTGGTGCAGATTTTGGTATGCCTTGCCAGTGACAGAGACAGGAATCCACACAGAATTGTGTACAGCTTTCCCCTGGAGGCAGCACAATGGAAATTTTTCATCAGTGAGACACAAGTAGGGACTGTGCTACTGCACCAGTAATTGCTTATCAGTGCAAAGGCATAGGGAGCTTTTCCTGGGTAAGTTCACAAAAAATTTGTAAAGGTCTGAAGTCCTTTACATATCTGTTGTGTCAATAGCATCTTACTGTCTCTATTATCTGATAATTATCCAGAAGTTTCTCTTCAGTTCCAGAAATTATTCCTTCATCAATTTAGCTACATGCCATTCCCTTCTTCCCAGGCCCATCACTCTATTCCACACAATTTAGAACAACCCTTAGACAAAGTGTAACATGAAAAGAAAGTAGAAATCACTAAAGAGAAGCTAATATCTGTGTTTAGAGTCTAAGGACTCCACAGAAGTAAAGAACAAGTAAGAATCAAACCCAGAATCTTGCTGGGGTTCTGAGAAAGGTTCACCAGAATTCTTCCCAATTCTTGTGCCTCCCTCTTGGCTCTGGGTAGCAGCAAAGGCAAAGAGCAGGTTTTATTACAAAGCTGAAACAATTCAATGGGTCTCATAAAAACAGAACAACAAAAACCCCAGGAACTGTAATTTGATTTTTATAGAGTGAAGTCCCATCTTAGTTCTACTAATGTTTAAATGTTGCAGAATTTTAAGCTCAGATCTGAGGTTTTCATTTGAATGAGCCTGGAACAGCAAGTGAAAGAGATGGATGTAAAAACAAGGCACCCTGGAGCAGCTGTAGGTACCCACAGAGTAATGCAGAACAAAGTGGGTCATTCTGAAAACTGCCAGACAGTCAGGCTCTGAAGTTGCTGTCAAGCTTGGAGATTGGCAGGGTAAGTGGATAGTATCAATCCATTTTGTTCTTCATTACAGGATGTTTTCCTGAATTAATTACAACCTGGTGGAGCTGCTGGTGAGTTAATGAATTTAGTGGGGTAGGGAGAATACCAGTGGGGGAGTGGCACAGTTTTTATGTATACAGCTTCAAATACCATAACAGATCTGATTTTCCTAGTCTGAGATTCAGGCCACTGAATCCAGAACAGAGCTGACTGGAAAAGCATATATTTTGTTTAAAGTGTTGCTTTGTGTTAAGCATGTACTTAACTATTTTCCCAAACTGGTACTTCTCTCAGGTTTTATTAGCACTCTTAGTACCCTAAATAAGATCAGAGTAAAGAAAGGAGGCAAAATTTCTCTGACGAATACATCTGCTAAATGTCTTTCTCTTTCCCTGAAGAAGGTTATAATGGTGGTTTTTTTCCAGAACTGCAGAGGAACTGAAGTGATACATGAGCAGTTAGCAATAAACATTTTTAATGGAGACCCCTATCCCCAGCTTAATTTCTGCCCTCAGTCATATTGCATTAATCAATACTAGTGATGTTCCTAGTGGTTTCACTGCACCCTGTGAACAGTTTTGCTGCTTGGAATTACAGAAACGTGCCTTGAGTGTATTTTGATACTCAGATTTAATAACAGGGGATCCAGCATTGATTTTAATGGGAAATTGTTTGTATATGCATGCACATATCTGTGTTTTCCTGTGCACCAGTTTCCCATGCACTGAATAGTCATGCTCCAGTCCAGCACTTGTGACTTACAGTACTGAAAGATTATCAGAAATGGTACAAACCATGACAATAGTGATTAGAGGAAACTAACATGACCTTGCTTTACTGAAGATTATATAGAAGTTCCCACAGATGTCACATTCAGTGTTAGTCACACACACGCAACTTCTACCAAGCATTCTTGGCTATGTGAGTATTCACAAAATTTAGTCTGTAACACTGTTAAACGATAGTATTACTCCTTGTTTAGATGGGTTCAGGTCTTAAATCTGGGCTTCTGAAGCCAGTATTTGTAGTTATTCTCAATTCCTTTTCTGAGAGAAATGTACCTATAGGCAATCAAGCAAGTGGAACCTTAAACAGGCAGATGAGTTTTGTGGACTTAGAATGGGCTTTCTGCTGATAATATTTACAATTTTTCAAAATTACATAGCTGAATTTGATTTTCAGTGAACTGTACTACTTCACCAACAGCCAGAAAGAGACATATGTGCTATTCAAACCCATTTCAAGCCATTTTTATAGGGCTTACATGGGCCATTAGGACTGCTGGGGAGTTCAGCCCCTGGGAACAACCTTTTCATGTTGTTTTGCTTTTACCTACACAGAGCAAAAGCATTGGGCTGTGCATAGATCCTAACTTTTAGCTGACCTTCATTGAAACACAAGTGAAAAGTACTATCTAGAAGCTATTTCAGTGCTTCTATTTGATTATTTTAAAAGTTTTTCTCAAGCCGTTTCTAACTGCTAAGAGAAGATACAGCACAGAAATGTTTATACATATCTGTACTTGTTCACTACTTGCGGTTCAAGAAAAAATATGCCTCTGACATTCACAGAAAATTCAGCCTAAATATTTCACAGGCTGATGACCTGCAATATTTAAGGAAAGGTTAGGGGTTCTTGAGTTTCGAGGAAGAAAATTAAAGTGGCTGGTCAACTTTAATTTCTAATGGTTCATAAATTTCCAGGCAATCAGCAGAACTCTATTTTTTTTATTTTTT
Organism: Falco naumanni; assembly: GCF_017639655.2. Classification (NCBI taxonomy): domain Eukaryota; kingdom Metazoa; phylum Chordata; class Aves; order Falconiformes; family Falconidae; genus Falco; species Falco naumanni. The sequence continues at coordinate 15,938,384 of NC_054060.1, read as the reverse complement.
TACTTTTTTTTTTTTTTTTTTTTAAGATTGAGAACAGATCATTCCTTGGCATATGGGATTTGAAGGTTCCTATGTGTGTTCTTAAAGCAGCTTGCCATTAAATGATGTATTTTTATTGCAATACTTTCATACAGTCCTCCAAAGTCCTGCTCGCCAATACGTACCAGGTCAACACACTGAGTAGGTCAGGAAAATATCACTGCCTTTCTTTTCCTACTACAAGATGACATAAGAGCAAACAAGGAGAACTGTACTGAAACTGATGATCTTTCACAGGAGCATAGCCTTAGACCTCCTGCTTTCTGTGTAGGTTGATAGAAACCTCTTCCTGTAGGTAACTGCCTTTTTATGTAGGAGGATTTTTTGGTATTATTTAGTAACAAAAACGGACATTTGAAAGCTATGTCTATCTAAATTACTACAGACTGCTCCTACAGAAAGTACTTAAATTAAAATACAGCAGGGTAACTATTTTCTTTAATAACAATACCTTACATTTATTAAACATTGCCAGTTACCAAACCTTTCTGTGACTTTTCTCAGCCGTAAGCTTTCAGCAAAAAGGGCTATAGCCATAATATATGTACCTCCATCATATGGATAAAGTGTTTGTATTCAATTTAAAAACTATTTTAAAAATAATTGCACAATGAAGGTGCATAAATTGCTGGAGTTTGCAGCATCGCACTACACATATACAAGATTTGTAAAGTGGTTATATTCAATATTCATAAAATTAAAGAAAATCTTGTTAAATCACAGCAGCTCTGCTACTACAAAGATAGAGAGTGCTGTCCTGAGCCATGTTTAGAGAAGTACCTTTGCACATAGACCGAGAGGATGAGACTAATCCATACACTTTTGGATAATACGTAGCACAGACTGTCTTGCATGAAAGAAAATTCTGCCATTTTGCATGACACATGCAAAGCAAGACATGCATCCTGGGGGTGCCAGGTAACACTTGCTCTGTATTTGTGGCTGTTGTGTTGTGGCAGCAGTGGGAGCTGCCACTGAGAAAGGTTTAAGTGTGTTTTTCCATGCTGGAGAAACCAGGAACACGGGAGGGATAGCTGCCAACCAGTCAGGGCACAGCCAGTCTGTACATGTGGCCCTGGTTCTGGGAACCCAAGGTACTCTGGTGGCTCATCACACAGACATGACCAGTATTTTAATGTAAGCTGTAGAAAGAAAGGAATTGAACTTCTCTCCACAACTCCTGTGAATTGCAGAAGATCTAACGTGTCATTCTTGCAAATGAATTTAGAGATGAGGAAACATTTTCCAACAACAAAGATAAGCAAGCACTAAAACTGGTTACCTGGGGATGTTGCAGGGAATGGAACATTGGAGGCTTTTAAGATCAAGTTGGACAAATGACTTTCAGGCATGGCAGAAGAGATGGTCCTGTGATTTGGCTGAGGGACAGGATTAGATCACTCTGAATCTTTTGTAGTTTCTGTTGTGTGGGTTCTGGCCCAAGAAAGACAAGCTGGGGTATGCCAGCTTGCACGGAGGGCCCGTCTCCTCTGCTTTTCCTCTTCTTCACTCCCAGGTCTGCTAAATCAACATCTGCCTGGCTGGACAGATGTGTACACACACATACACAAAAGGGGCAGGAAAGGATTTGGGCCCTTATGTTGTAAAACATGGCTCAGGGAAGTTAGGAGGAGAGCAGCATACATAATGAGACTGATCATCAGGAGGTGAAGCAAATTAGTACTGCTTTTCTTGAAACTTGAGTCAGCAGAGCAAATCCAGAGAGCAGTCGCTGGTCTGCTGCCAGCAGTAAAACAGGCCCCGGTTGGGGTCACCTTTACTCCCCAGACCCAGAAGCATGCAAGAGGAGGTGACCCTCTCTGGGAGCACGAGGAATCACAGAGCATCTGCTCTCCCCCACACCATCTGGGCCAGACCAGCGCTAATCAGAGGCTGGGGCTGACACGGCAGCTGCCCCCCACAGCAGCAGGTTGGTGGGGACATCACCGCCACCCACCCTTCGCCTCACTGAAGCATCCCTGTTCTGCTGCACTGTCACCCTTCCTCCTCAGCCCAGTGGTGCGGCAGGGCTGTGGACACCGGAGTACGTAAAGCATGGTCAGAACAGTGCTTCTGTCCCTGTTTCAGCTGCGCAAATCAGGGGTCCTCAAACTTTTTAACCAGGGGGCCGGCGCGTGGATGAAGTGGCAGGCAGTCATCTGCGGCTGCTTGGGTTCCCCCCACACCCCCCAGCGGGGTGGGGGGAGGTTGGGGATTTCTGTAAATACCGGGGGCCGGATCGAGGACCCTGGGGGGCCGTATCCAGCCCGTGGGCTGTATAGTTTGAGGACTGCTGGCATAAATCATGGCTGCGCTGCTAGGCAGGGGGGCAGCAAAGGATAACCTGCTGGATCCGCTGGGTTATCAGGTGGCTCCCTCCTGCTCCAAGGCAGGCCCTGCCTGGCTCGGCTGGCCTTGTCAGGCATAACTGCCTCAGGAAAGCTTTCCACACCCTCACGTGATGGGGATAAGAGCACAGAATTAAACTGCAAGACGACTTTTCAGGAGCTGAAACAGCCCTGGCAGGTGGGAGATTCAAAACAAGTTGCCCGGCTGCCGGTGGTGTGGGGCTCAGCCGGCGCCCCTTGGTGCTCCCCTCAGGCAGAGGCAGACGGGGGAGTTGATGCTGTGCCCCTGGAGCTGCACCCGGCTGTAAGAGGAATTACAGAGGAAGGCAGGCACATTAATTAACATTGATAATGTACAGCTGTGTGCTGGCTTCAGGGGCGGTGGGCTGGCTGATGTGGATAATGTGCAGCTGTGGCTGGTTCGTGCTAAGTAGTTAAATTGCTCTAAGGGGGATGGAAGAGGAGTTCTGGAGGAAGGGAGACCTGGAAGAAGCAGAGGGAGGAGAGAGCACCCCAGATGTAGGAGAGACAAGAAGGACATAGCAGAGGCAAGAAGCAGGCTGGACTGGCCTGAAGCGTATCAAGAAACAGCACAAACAGTAGATGAACTGTTGAAACCTTGGGGGGGATCTGTGGCTGTGCCAGGGCAAGGTGAGGGAACTGCTTATTGAAGTTAACCTGGTATGTGATGGTAAAAAAGCCTCGTTGCAGCTGGCCAGTTTGCTAGTGCTGTGACACCCGGCAGCCACAGCCAGCTCCTCTGCCCCGCCACCTCTGCTGGGCCCTGGCAGTGGCCACTCTCTCTTTTGGAAGGCTCTCAGAGGCCTGCAGGATCCACCAGGATGACATTTCCCCATAGTATCAGGAAAGTGTGAGGTGCCCTGGGGGTCTTGAAGCCAGCAAAGTGCCATCACACCCAGTGGACATCTCCTCCCAGACCCTTCTCCTCAGAGGGCGCAGTGCAGGCCTCAGGTGGCACTTGGGCCTCCCCACCCCATCGGCGCCAGCAGGGTCCCTTCTGATCGGGTGGGGAAGAAATGCATTAACCCTGCCCTTTCACCTGCCATAGCTGCAGGTCATAGAGAAACTCTGCTGGTGCTGTGGCCCTGCTGCGTGGCAGCCTGTCCCTGTGCCCCACAGCCCTGTGACTCAGCTAAGTGTTACAGGCAGCAGGGACTGCACCAGTCATGTGCTAGCCTGCAAGAGTCAGCCATCTGAGGACACCTAGCATGTACAAATGAGGTATTTTAACAACAGGAAGGGAAATTTGGGCCAAGGACGCAGTGTTAAAGCCCAGGAGTTTGTGGGGGTTTCGGTGGATGAAGAACAGGCTAAATCTTCAGCAAAACAAACTGTGTGCATCCGTCCCCGCACTGCTTTGCTGCCACTTCAGCAGCATCTGGAATGACAAAATACTGTGGAATCAGATGACCTTGCAGCCTTTCCATCTGCACACTGAACATTCTCGACATTTCACAAGCTCCAAATACCTCTAAATATTTAGGTGCTTACACAAAGTACCTGACTTCTAGAAATGAGCTTCTACTATCATTGGCACTATCTACCAAAGCAGAATAAGAAAAGTCTACTCAGGTAAAATTCAAGTTATTAACCTACCTGTTATGTTTCTCAGAATGAAGAGGAAGTGTGAATCACAACTAATTCCCTTTTTTGTAGCTGTATCCTTGGCAGTTTAAGTATTGGCTGACCATCAGTATAAAAATCTATCCCAGTGAGGCCAGGCTGGGATCTTTCAGAACATCATGCACATTCAATGGAAGTAATTCTCAGAGTGATGCTATTATCTCCAATCCATTCTTTGTGTTATGTACCTTTTAATTTTCCTAGCAAGTGCTTCCATTATGTTGTATTAGCTGTTATTCTTGCTATAATCTGAAACAATGCCTACCTTGTACCTGATTTGTGCATGGCTTTTGTCTCCCCCTCCTTATTTCTTCATGCCAGGGGGATTATAATGTGTCATGTTTGTTAACTTTTTCATAGATCTCTCTGCCTTTTCACTCCAACAGCATGCAATTCCTGACTTTTGTGTCATTCTTCTCCTTTAGATTTCTTGGTAACAAAATTCAAGTGATTGTTTTCTTGATGAATAGTAAATTCACAGTTCAATATTGAGATCAAACTCCTACCAGTTGCAGGTTGAATTCAGAGAATAGTTTAGGCTGGAAACTTACTAGCATATGGAAAAGCTGAAATGTTTTAAAATAAGTATTTTTTAATTTTTGGTTTAGGTTTTTATTGAATATTTGACACAACTCAGAGTCTAAACAAATCCTTAAATCACTGCAAAATATTTCATATGAGGGCTAATGGAATGTTTCATAAGGAAAGGACAACAAACAATTCTTCCACCCACCCCCATACCCAAAATGAAGTATCAATTTGAATGGATCCTCTTTTGGGGGGAAGGGGCCATACATCAAAGCAAAACAGAAATGATGGCTGTGCTTACAATTCCTGTTTGGCAGGTGTTGTGGCTGGGGAGAGGAGGGGGTCTGTTTTACACCTCTAAGTACCTGCCATTGTCTAGTGGGGTATTACACAGAGACAGTTGGCCTTGCATCACCTCCCTTACACAGGAATTTGCCTCTGCCTTTCCAGCTATCTTTCCAACCCAGCATGCAGCTCTTGTTCTTTCACATGTGTTACTGGTGTCACTTTAATTTTGGTCAACATATTTATCAGTATAACACACCTGTCTTAATGTCTGGTAGACTGTATAAGTCTATTAATATCGTGTTGCAAATTATACTGTACTTGTCAGCAGTTAGTTTTGTATGTTGGAAGATATTTACACTGGAGCAAAATCAGTATAAAATGAAACTAAAACTGTTAAATTGGTCAGTGTTTTAGTCTCTCTCCAGGTAAAGATCCTTACTGGTGTAATGTGGCTGCTATCCATTAGAGTCCAGCTACATGACTATTATGTTGAAGTATACTGAAGTCAGTGGAGTGATGCTGCTATGCTCTGGCAGAGGATCTGGTCTGCTTTTTGCCATCATTTGCTCTGCTGAGCTGAGTAAATATGGCAATTTCTTGGATTGTCAGTAAAAAGGTCACTTTTACTCATTCCTCCTCATCCACTTGAATTTGATCATCCAGTTCCAACTTTCAAACTTTTTCTCTTTAGATTTGGCTCTGTGGCCAACGAAGGAGAAAAGAAGGTCACCAGTGCATCTAAAATGTGTGTATGTGCGCACAGAAAACAACAGCACTGCTGTTTCTGCTGCCAGGAGCAAGTGGTGCTGCTGCTGCCTTTGACTTCCTAGTCCAGATGCCTGTGGCCCATGTATACTCTAATAAAAGAGGTGCCTTCAGATCAAGACATAACTTGCAGACAAGACCAGACCTTGTGTCTCTATATGGACATCCATATTGTCTCTCCAGGGCTCCTTGTGTGAGATTCAGTTGCCTAAATATAGGTTTCCAGTGGTGTTTTATGAGCCCTAGGTGGTATTGTTTGGCCTCTGTCATCCCAGAAAACTCTGGCTTTCCTCTGGGTCTTGGGCCATATCTACTAGCTACATCCAGATCTTTTGAATACTCTAGGGCATTTAAATTACACTTTTTTTTTTTTTTTTTAAATTTGAACTCAGTCTTATGTTTTTGTATGTTTGGTACAATGTCCCCTCACCTGTCTGTAATATTCCTGTAATCTTCAGAGATTCCTACAATCGTTCTTGCCTCTTGACTTTAAAGCCCATGTGCTCTGCAGCCGTTCCACTGCGTTTTCCACCCACTCCCTTTCCATTCTGTACAGAGGCATATTTTTTACTGAGTTGCAGAATGCTTTGCAATCTGTAGCTAGCACAGAGGAGCACCATGACAGGGTTAATCCTTTCCCTCCACTCCTTATCGAACAATTAGGCCACTGAAAAAGATCTTGTTCACAGATACTCAAAGAGGCTGTAATTTGCTAGGTCTTGTAATAAATTTACATCCATCAGGAGGTAGCCAGAGGCAAATTTGTAGTTTTAGCAGTGGCTAATTTGTAGCCTCACTCTTGTGATAGGAACAGTGTTTTCGAAGTTCCCAATACTAAAGTAATTTGTTTAAATCCCTAGTCCCAAGAAATGAAGGCTTGCTTAAAAAAGCTGTCTGAATGTGGAATTCCTCACTATAGGATCCATCCTTGGTGTAATTGGAATCATTAACAGAACTGATACAATTTACCCAGCATGCCTATGTGTGGGCTGTGCCTTTGAATTTGGCAGAGACAAGCAGCTGTAGTTCTCAAAGGGTTGTTTCAAAGCTGATTTCAGTGCTGCTGCTCCTTTTTGGTAAGACTTTTTAGCTCTTGATGTGAAGTTTTCTGTATTTGGGGCAAAAGTTGATCCCTTCTCACATGGTGTTCCTATAAAGACTTGCATACCAGGTAGCAACTATGAGTTCTAATCATCTGCGTAATTTTTACAGGACATAAACAGTGATATCTTTTTATTGTGGTTTTAAAGTTTCATCTTGTAAAGCAGCCTTCTCTAGTATTATTTTTAACATCTTCTAGCAAATGCTGACTGTGTATGGTGTGCACTTTCAGTAGAGGACCTCAAATTGAGAAGTGGATTTAGTGTCCAATTTGAAGCAGCTGCATGTTCAACTCTGGGACAAGAACAGTAATGACTTAAGGTTGTTATCAGTTGATTGTTACTGAGTGGTTTAATTAAATGAGGTTTCTGGAGTATTAGTCAATTTTCCTGTGGACTGCTTTCCACGTAACACCTGGCACCCTTGCTGGCCTTTACTGGTAGTGTTCGATGTACCACAGAAAATCAAACTCAGGTCAGGTGTGAGGTATATTGGCAAGATGCAGGGGTGGAGGGTGTAGGTGTATTACTATTATTGCTTGTATTTTATCTGTTGTTTCTGTGCCTAAAGTCCTTTAGGAACCACAAAGCATCACTCACAAAGACTACATGAACATAAGGTATTTACAAACTAAAGAAACTGCTTACAGAGTGCATTTAGTAGTGTTATCAATGGTGTTACGTAAATAAGGAAGCAACCAGAAGAATAAGAAGAACAGCTGATTTTAGTTTAATTGAATGTACCACTGAAAAAGGAAAGTGGGCATAGCTATTGAAAGGAAAAGGACAAAATGGGTAAAAAAAACCCAACGGTAGTTGTAAGCCTCTGTGAAACAACACAGACTAAAGAAAATTGCTTTTATATTTTTTGGTTTGTTTGGCTGGTTTATTGGTTTTATAAAGAATCACGCAGAAATAAGAGAGAGAAAAAAGACCTGCAGTGAAATACTGTGGAGATTTACAATGCTGTGGAAATGCACAAGTGCTCAAAATACATTGTCCCTTTTTGATTGGAGGTTCATGGCTACAAACTGGTTTATCTCCTTACATCTTGCACAAATGGATTTAAGTCTGCAGAGTGCAAAAATGACTGTGCATTTTGCTCGAGCACACTTGCAATCCATCTTGTAAAGTAAAAATAATAAAAAAAAAACACAAAAAACAAAACAAACCCCATCTTTCCTATGGGAGTACTCAACAGACTCATTAATTTTCAGAAGTCTCCAGTGGGACATAATTTTCTTTTATCTTCTCACAAATAGTCTATAGAATCATATGTATCTTGTGCTGGTTTGGTATTGAGTGTGCTGTAGTTATATATTATTTAACATTTTGACCAAATTTTGGTTTCATGATTAATGAAGGTTACCAGCCTGTGATTGCCAAGTGCCCTGGGTTCTCTTCGTTACCTAATCCTTTTTAAGTACATTTTGGTCTAATTTTAGTCTCCCTTTGAACTAATAATTCTTCTCACAGATGAATAATGTCTTCATGTTGCATATTACTAGGCCAGTGTCCATAGGGAACCTACAAAGCTCACTGATGCTGTCATGCCCTGTATTTATTGTCAGGAATTCTAGTAATGCAAAGTGCCCGGGGTCAAAGGGGCTACGGCTTTTAGTTTTTATTTACAGGGATTCTGCTAGCTTTTCTGATTTATTTACTTTTGTGATCAATTTGACAAATGAAGACGTACTGGAACCATGCAAGAAATAGTAATATTTTCAGTTTCATCATGAACATTTGCTAGTGTTAGGTTGTTGCATAATAGTCTGTTGTTTGGCTATTCCCCAGTTTCCACAGGAGAAAATAATTGGTGTTTTAAGACAAACCTCCTTAGGCTCTTTTTTAATGGACTATGAGAACTTTATTTGTCTAACTTTCACAGCTCAGAATTTTCAAAGGATTAGTCAGGATAAAATAGACTGTCTGTATAAAATAATGTCTACAGCGAGTACTTTCTAACCGGTAAAGAATGGTGATGATGTGGGGAATTTTTTTAAGTGCAGATGTTGTTTTTAGGGCTTTTTCTTTTGGTTATGTGTGGGTGATCAGGTTTTTTTGGCTCCCTTTGCTAGAGTTCCCAAGTTACCTCAGTCCCAATATGTTTGCAGGTGTGTAGAAGAGTTCCATGAGACTTTCATGTAGGTTTTTTTTGTTTCGAAATGAAATATCAAGCTGGGGCTAAACTGTAAAAATAATATGTAAGCCTAATTAGGATAGATTTCAGTTAGGGCTTATTGGTTAAATGGTAGGAGAGACATGTCCAGCTTGTACTTCTCTGGAGTGAGCTTGTGCATCTCACTTAAAACGGATGAAATACATTGATCTGTGCATATTGAGAACTGGGCCTGTGCTTTCGCTTGACAGCTTCACAGGTCTTTGTGAGTTGGACTGTCTTCTCTGTGTGAATCAGCTGCAGAGAGTGGAGAGTTCATCTTGATATCGTTAGTTGTCAATGTCACTTTGCAGAGTACTAAAATGATAGCAGGCAATCCAGTGACCTGTGCATACAATACAATGCCCATGCAAAGCTTAGTGCTTTGCCAGTGCGTGTTTTTGCTTTCTCTTCTTTGTTTTCGTATCAACACAACACATGCACATGCAAACATACACTCATGCATGCACATGCAGTGTATGCCTGTTTTATGAAGCTGTAGGAAAATGACTCAGTTATGGTTTAAAAGTACATGGAAATGTACACATCCACACAAGCATCTGTTAGGAAAATGGGAGTTGCAGCCTTTTCATTTTATAACTTTTTACTCTCTTGCTTTTTTGAACAGTTAAAAAAAAAAATAATCTCATGCCACTGTGTGAGATGGAAGTTCAGAGCAGCATAGACTGTTCTAATGGCTGATTTCAATAATAAAAGACAACAGGGGACTAAAAGGTGCAGTGCAGGAAGCTGGGAAACACATTCCTTTCCCCAGAGGGTGTACTTAACTTTGTGCCTTTGATCACTTGAGAAGTATCATTAGAGACAAAATGGCAGGCACTAGGGAACATTACGGCAATTATAATGTGATAGTTTAAAAAAAAAATAAAAAGAAGTTTGAACTTATTTGGGAGTTTTCTCTGATGAAGGACTATCACAGCTGAAGGATAAGATTCTCTAATAGATGAAATATGGAAGCTACAGTGGGACTACTCTTCAGATATTGGCTCCCCAGTTCTGGTACAGAACAGTCTGTGCAGAACAGACGATATTTACATGTTCAATAAATCTAATCTGTGTACACACTTTATTGTTAATTACTATTTGTACTGCAGTAGCACCTGCAAGCCCTTGTTACTCAACTAGATCCCACTGTGCTAAGAACTGTACAAACAGAACAAACAAAAAACCAGGCCATGGAACAAGAAAAGGTCCAGAAAGCCTTTAGACAATGAGGCTGAAACATAGTTGGTGGCACTCAGAAAATCAAAGTATTTGTCTAATACCTTGCAAATTGCTATACAAACTTTGTTGTAACTTACCATTACAGCTGTTATGGAATGGGTTTTTATTTTTATTTCTTAGTTCTTAAAGACCAGAGGAATCTAAATGACAGTATTTTCTAAAGTTTTTTTTAGAGGTGCCTCAGCAATACTGAGCCAGACTTTTTCTTCTGTGACCTCAAAGAAACCACCTTTTCAATTAGAGGAACTGCTGTTTGTTGTGGCAGCAGGCCAGATGAGTTAACATTTGTATGTTTCTGCTGTGTCCAAAGCCTTGAACGTAAAGCTGACAGCAATGACAATTTCCACTTTCTGCTTCTCTAGAGGGCAGATAACTCTGGTGAATCATGCCAATTCTAGCAGCTAGGGGTATGTGTGTTTGTAGGTGTGAATAGAACATGAGCTAGAGATTTCACACAACTTCAAGCAGTGTTCTGAAAACATATTGTATGCTGTTAAGTAAAAAGGCTAGGTCACTAATAGAGCAAAATGCAAGACTTTAATATAAAACAAGAAGACTGCAGACTTAGAGGTGTCTTGTACTTTAAATATAAACTGTCTAGATAAAACCAGCACAAGTACGTAACTAATGCAGCAGTCTCACGTCACCTGTATTGTCCTTGTCTGTAATGCACACAATCCAATAATAAGCACAGCTTTTAAAAATGCCTTTTGCTACCTTGTCACAAGCTGTATTGATTCTGCTCACATCCTTAACATAAGAAGAGAGAAAAAAACTAATTTGTGATGTGGGGAGAGTGGCTGGGGGGTGTTAAAGTTCCCACTGGACACATGTGGGACAAATCTTGTAACATAGCAAAAGAAAGTATTTCAAACAAACCGTCTTATCATCATCAACCAAAACAGGCAGCCCATGCAGCTTTGGCATTTCAATTTTCTGCTCATTTTCTTTTGTTCATATCGGATGTGTTGCTTATTTTCCTTAGTTCATAGACATCTCACTGCAATAGGAGCTTGGAGAACAGCAAGCACAGCCCATTTACAGAAATGGTGATTATAATGAAAAAGGAAAATGTAATACAGTGACCCAGTTGCCCCAGATTCTGCAAATTATTCCATCAAACCTAAGTTAGAATTGTTTCTCCTTTTGCTGGTCCTCCACTCTGCCCCTTGCTTTTTGCAGTCACTTAACATGGGGTTGGTGGCATATATAGCTACATAACAGTTATCCTGGCTTACTTTACCTGACTGAGAAGACTTTCTGCTGTGGAAACAGCATTTCATAGGGAAGAGCTGGAATGTCTTTGCGTAGTGGTACTCCATTTGCCTGGGTGAAAGGCCGGAATGATATGTAGTCCTTTTGTGCTGACACCAAGGACTATTTCCACTTTGTTGTTTGTTTTTTGGGTTTTTTTTTTGGGGTTTTTTTTTTGTTTTTTTTTTTTTTAAATGAACTTTAAAAGAGCACGTTTTACTGAACAGAAGCAGAGAAGATATCATTAGTTACAGAGGCATCGCACACATCTTAAAGCAGCTGATAAAGAAGCAGGAGACTATCGTGTTTTCCAAAGCAACGGGATTTCCAAAACACTATTGTAACAGCAAGTCGCTTGATTCTCTTGACTTTGCTTCTGCCTTCTGTGACTGGAATATGATTCCTTTCTTTGCTTTGGGTAGTGGGAACTTAAGTGTGCCCTCGGTTGTGAGTGTCTCTTATTCATTTATTCAGGTATTTGTTCCCATTACCCACAGCTCTTGGATTTTTGACTTTTACTCATGGACTGTCTGAGATCCACAGAGGTCTTCAAACACTGTGGTTCTATTTGGTGTCTAACACCATATGTTTCAATGTGGAATTAATTGCCATATTTTTATGGGCCTGGTACTAAATGACTTGCCCAAAGAGACATAGGAAAATAGAGTGAGCTATTTCTCCAAGCTATTATCTCCTAACTGAAGGACTGGATCACACTTCACTCAAAGTATTATAATTACTCTTAATTCATTAATGTTCTTGAAAGATCTTGTAAACCTCTTAGCAGAAGAGCTCTGTGAGTACAAAATGCTTTTTTATTCATGAACTTCTGAAACCTTCCATACTTTGAATTTTTTTTTTTTTAAAAAAGTGAGAGAATGTAATAGCAGGCAAAGTTAGGCATTTACAGTCTCAGGATTTCAATGTAATTAGGGAAAGGAAAGAAATGTTGGTAAAATGTAACCTTTCATGTGACGGGAAAATGGTGAAACTAGACCAAGGAAAAAAGGTAAAGAAAAGCCATGCTGCCCATACGAAAAAACAGGTTATTTCACTCTGAAGTATTTTCATGTGAATTCACTTTCCCCTACCAGCTTTTTATGGCCATGATAACCAAGGGCAAAGCAGTCTGATAGTTCCCCTCAATCCAGAAAACATAACTATCATCATTTGCACTTTCTACAGTAGAATAATTGACAGAAAAAGGGATAGAAGCTTGGGACTTCTGTTTTTAGACCACCAGCAGAGGGCAAAATAAAGGAGACCATGGGAAAAGCCTGCAAAACCAGACATTATAGGAAAACAGGAACCAATAACAAACACTTCCACAATATTTGGAAGATGGAGAGGGCATAACCCTAAATCTTGGAAAAGATGTTTTTCCCCAGCATTTCCTACTCATGTATAGTTTGCCATAACCTCTGCTTTGAAAACAGTTTCAGTCTTTCAAAAAGACTCCAGGATGCCTTCTGTAACACAGAAAGGTATTATAACAGTGGTATCCGCACAGAGTATAGTGAGGTGATGCCCGTCCTGCTCCATGTTAGGCTATAATATGAAGATTTCATAGGGAAAAAAAAATAATCTTAAGTGTAATTGATACTACCTTGATCTTTTTTAAGATATTCTTTCTTTAAACCTAATGGGCCATTCTTCAGTATATGGAACTGTGTGATGCAGACTGCTGCAGATTCTCATTTGAAGTACATCAACACTGTCTGATTTCATGTGGGAATGCTCATTTGCAGTAATTGCAGATGGGGACTTCACTCTGCAGAAATGAAATTGTGGGATGAAATTCAACCCTGGAGTAATATTTTTCAACACTTTACATTTTGGGAGCCATCAAAAGAGAGTGAACAATCATAGAGAGAAAAACCAATTAGAAAAATGGGATTCAGGTAGGAATGCCCCCACCTCACACCCTAGCATTGCCTCATTCCTATCTATTACTCTAAGGAAAACTCAGTGACTTCAAGGTGAGTTCAGCACATGCGATATACAGACTCCAGATGAAATGCTGGATGGCAGTTTCAGACAGATTGGAAAATGTACCAATCTGCCAGTAGTGCCTTGTCCATTTCCAAGTTTGGTGTCATTGATAATGGTGTAGCTTCATTTATTAAAGACTTTGAAATAGAGCACATTGCAGTTTGCTTCCAAAGTTCCAGCACCTGCCTGGAGTCAGCTTCGTGCCCATGTTTGCCTCTTGGATTTGCTTATGCCAGCAAAGTCAAAGTGGATGTTGTCAGCATCGTCACAAAATATATAGTGGTAACACTCCTTCGCTATATTTTGTAATTTAAACTTGGGTGTCTATAACTCCTGCATCACTAATGGTAGTACAAAAATATGTTCTGGTATTGCATGTAGGTTATGGCTGCTTTGACTAATAGTCATAACGGCAGAAAGAATTTTGACTTTGAAATGAGGTGCTTGTGGTGGGAGCTCTGCCAACATACCAAATCGAGTGGGAGGCCTGAGTGCAGTGTAAACTGGTATTCCATATGCTCGAGAGACTTTTGGAATCAGCCCAGCCTACATATGCTTCTGTTGGCAAGCTCTTGAATAGAAAGGAAGATATTGTCCTCACCCTACCTAACATACCTCCCACTCATTTGCAATGCTCATTTGCAAATGGAGAGCATGCAAATCTGAGAATGATAATGGCACAAACCCAGTCTTGCTACAGCTGGATAGGAGGAAAAAAAAAATCGAGTAGATTTTAAACCAGAAAAAGTATTGATGTAAGACATTGGTAAAAAAGCATCTGGGGTGTTCTATCTGTGATCTGAGGAGTAGTAGAATAACTTTTGCTATTGTACTAAGGTGAACAGTGCCTGGAACTGTAGTTTGCTGTAAGATGCTCTGGTGAATACAACACTAAATATCATCTTCCTTTGCTTCTCTGTGGTGTCAGTGAAAAAGCTATAGTACAAAATGGTTCAAGTTAAGGTGAGAAATGATAAAAAAATACAGAGAGGATTTTAAGCATATGGCAGAGAGGAAATGGGAGAGAAAGAATCCCTGGATAGAGAGGTTTGGAGAATCTAAGAAGCAGAGTGATGGGTAGGGGAAGCAATGATGACAGAAGCTTATTAAGCATACAGGTTCTCCACTGGGCTGCCATAATTTGCCATCTATGTCATGAACCAGGGGTAACTGCTCTACCCTCCTTCCTTTTGAAATTAGTTCTCATGTCTCCCAACTTCATTCCTTCTTTTTTCTTTAGTATCACCATCCTCAGATTTTCAGTTACATGAATGTCAGGCATGCACAGAAGTGTGCTCTGGCCTAACTCTAAATTTGCCCACTTTCCCTTTCCAGAGATAAGAGTCTGCATGTAAAAAAGCTGTGTGAACAATGGTGGGTAAACCTTTAATGTAAAATGCTATCTTGACACAAGTGACACAGATCAGCCACAGAAACATCCTTGATTAAACATTTTGCAAAGCAAGAACTGAGCTGGAATGGCATTTACTCCATATCAAATCCTAGACAGTCCCCACTGAATGCTTTTGCCCTTCTAAATATTTCTGAAATATTCAGTTGTGGCAAGTGATAGTTCTTCTATGGGCCTGGTCCATCGCATGCCTCTCTGACGCTCATGGTGCAGTTGGCTGGGAAAGAAATAATGGCTAACAGCTCACTCCACAGATACTCTTATTGCTGATATATACCAAGAACTTGGTTGCTGCTTCTCCTCTGCTGCCCTACTGCCTTGCTGATTTACAGGGGGATAATAGGAAGCTTTTCTAGTGTATCTGATTTGCAATACAGATGTGCTTGCTCTTACAGATATGTTCTCTGAGGCTTTTCAATGCTGACCTCAAGACACTGAATGCAGTTGTATTTCCAGCTTTCAGCGATGGTGTTCCTACCACAGAAAACTTCCATTCTTATTCTTGTGTCTTGTACCCATCATGAAGCCCATTTCCCCTGCCTGCCTTATGTGACTGTAATTGCCGTTTACTAGGAGTTTGACAAGAGTGAAATTTGAATAGTTTGTCTCCAAGTTCTCCTTAGGAACCTTTCTCAAAACTTAAATTTACCCGTCTCTTCTTTCCTACCTGTCTTTGCAACTGATAGGTGGTTAAATAGCAAGTGGGAGAGTTTTACTGTATAGCCAATGCTTCAATTTCATTAGCTTCAGTTTTTGATGGTAATTTTGGGAGAATTTAGATGAATACCCTCTATTTCTGTTGGAAAAAACATTGACATATATAATTTACTAAAAAAAATTTTTAAAAAATCTGTCTTAAAGACAATGGAAATTTTCAGAAAATTTTGTAGTACAAAATTTGATTAACATATGAATAACCCCCCAACAGAGGGCAATTCCAGTTATGAAAGTACTTAAACATTGTTGTTATTGCAGATCTAGTGAAACTTGAATGCTTGATATATCTTCAAGACTCATGTGACCCACTACATCGGTTTCTTGGGCATCATAGTAACTCAGCTATAAGTCATCACAGCTTTCCCATGAAATGCAGTTATCACCATAGCAGAAGGCACCAAAAGATCAAGGGAGAGGTCTGCAAATCTGATGAGTTCCCTTTAAATTTGGTTGGTGTGTGGAACAGAGTGATCCTGCAGTCACCCTGTAAACACTTACACTGTCTAGCCTTACTGATATGAATAGTTGTGCTGGAAGAGTGATTCAGAGTAATAACATTAAATGTGTATATATGTGTGTTTATGCCATTGGGCCCTCTGCCAGAAGTGCTCAGGGCGGGTGGTGCATTGTGCAAACCACCTTCAATGATGCTTACATTTTCTTTTAACAACTTGAATGAAATGACCAAAGCTGCATTTACTTGAAACCATTCAAAAACAATTGTTTAACTGGTTTTGTGGGGGAAAAAAAAAAAAAAAGGCTGTTCATTTTTCTGTGAAGAATCTTTTTTTCCCTCCCTGTTTAGATCCCCTGCCATTGAATCGGAATAAAAAAACCCCAGTGTAATTAAAATGGGTCTGAGAAAGCAAAGAGCTACTTCTGTAAGTTTACTGCAATCTGCAGTGAATCTGGCTTTGAACCATCTCTACTGCAATTGCTGTCTCTTTTTTTAGATTTTTTTTTTCTTTTATTCATACCTCTAACATTTAGGAGTTGGAGAAGTTCTTGAGACTAGCCTCTTATAAGATGGGTGTGTATGTATATGCATATGTATGCATACACACATGCACACACAGACATATATACGTAAAGTCCTCCTACTCACTACTGCCTCTTTCCTCTTTATACTTTGCCCTTGTTTATCCTTTTCTTCAGAAAAACAAAAATGAAACCATTTGGAGCTTCATAACTCTTCTTTTCCACTCAAAAGCAGAAGGCTTTGGCCTGCTGTTCCTCCTCCTACCCGCTGCCTGAGACTTCCCATTCTGGGAGTGAGACATGCAAACATATGTCACACAAAAGTGGCATAAATACCATATGCAAACAGATTCTTCTGTGTGGGTGACAAGTACAAAACCCAGCTTCTGGCACCAAAAAACACCACCCCAGTCCTCTGGAAAATTCTAAGGAAGAAAAAATTCACCAGGTGAGGGTAGCATCCAATAAAATGCATCTCTGTTGGTTGTGCATCCTGAGTAGGACTGTGGAGTTTGGGTGTTTTCAAACCTCCTTGAACCATTGCTAAATTTCACAGTGCCCGCAGAATCAGTTCAAATCCATGCTATATATTTCTTCCTCTTTCCCTGAACTTATAAACCCTTGTGGTTTCCAAGGACAATTCAACGTAACAGGGAAAAACACTAGCTAATGGGAGAGCTTCATTGAATTGGGATGGAAGGGCAAATAAAAAAAAAAAAAAAAGGCTGGCACAAGTTTATGGCCTATGTATACATGGGATTTATACTGACAAGCAGACTTATCCCTGCTGGCATGAATCCCAGAAACCACAGTGGCTGGCAAGTCTGCCCAGATTTGGATTGCACCAATAGTGTGAAATGCCTGTTCCCCCATCTCCTGGGGAGAGCTCAAAACATGATAACTGCTGAGTAACGGGATTTGGCTGAAGAAATTAAAAATGACGCCCTCCCAAGGGAGAGGGATGGGGGATATTTGCAGTAGCAGATTCAAGCTGCTGAATTCTTTTCTTAATTTGAAACTTTTCTTCAATCTTTCTACACTATCAGCAGTTTTCATCCTATCTGCTCATTGCTAATCTTTTTCACACTTTCCCACCCCAACCCCTCAGGTCTCTTCTGGGCAGCCTAAGTCATAGCCTCTCCTAACCCTGACAGCAGCCCTGCTGGGTATTAGCTTTGTACCCCACAACATCAGCAGGTATAAAATGGCAACAACATTCCTTGTTGGGAATGGAAAACTTTATTATGAGAGGTTTCAGGGTATTTTTATTCTCTTTTCTATGTCCAGATCTGGACCTGGAACTAGAAGTTCAAATTCCCTGTCAATTCCTTGGGGTGTAAAGTTTAAAAGAAAAAAAAAAGAATTCCCCCAAACTCAAGCACAACAACAACACAAACCAAAGAAAAGAAAAAAAAAACACCAGAAAACCACCCCTGTACTAAATACTACAGTGGTTGCTAACTTTATTATCTTTATTTCAGCGAGATTGGGGAGGGAGGGGGGGATGGAATCACTTTAGCAGTATTAAAATCATCATTTTCATAAGAATATTGAAGTTAGATGTGAAATTGTGCCTTCAGTGAGTACAGTGCCAGCACTCATACCAAAAGAAAGTATCAGGCAACTCCAATACACAGATGCCACAGTTGAAATGTGCACCTTGCACTGCTTATCTGTAACTTTGGATTCACCAGCTATATGGGGTCAGGAGTAAGGTAAGTACTGTCTTACTACACTGTAGCAGAGGTTGTCCCTTCAAGTGGTCCCCTAAACTCAGCAAGACCTGTTTGAATGATGTGTTCTACTGGCAAGAGGGCAGCAATGGCATCCTTCTCCTAGCACCCAGGTATGGTTTTTCCTCAATCTCTAATTTTGTCACTGTCTTTCTGTAGAAGTGCCGTAACTAGACTAGCTTCTTATCAGAGATGAATTTTACAGTGCCACTGACTCTTCTACATTTTCTGCATTTTACAGTGCTACTGAACTGAGGATTAAGCTGCTTAGGCGGGCAGCTAGGGACTTCGAAGATTTTTGCAAAAGATAAAGTTCAGTTGCAGGCTCTTGCAACTAACGTTTTTCTTTCTCCTTCCCTCACACTTTTCCCACCACCACAGATAGAACATTTCAAGTATTTTTTTCATTAAATAGCATGTTGTTTTTTCTTCTATTTAGACTGATGAGAACTAGTGAGAGGTTTCTTGACTTTGCTAGATTTTCAATACTCACTGATATTTCCAAAGTTCAGCAGATAACAAGAAGGTACAATTAATTCTTCCAGAATCTGGACAGCTTGAAAATCTCCTGCTGTCCTCTGTCAAGCATGGCACTATGTGTTCTGTCTTTCTTGTTGCCCTCTGTTTCAGACCTATCACAGCTGCCTGTTTCTCTGCAACCATGTAAAGCTACTAAGTTAAATGCGGCACAGGTGACAGTCATCCTTATTTACAAGCTTCCAAGTCAGAACACAGATGATATTTATTTGTGGGATATTACAAAAAGATCTTGAAACTGGGGTAGAACATGAGGAGTAGGTCAGTCTCATCTCAAATGCATAGAGACATTGCTAATTCAGGGGGTAATCCATAGAAATGAAAAATGCTACATGGAAAAAAAAAAAAAAAAAACCAACCCACAAAAGCTATTAACATTATGTAGTCTGTGCTCCAGATTATGTTCCTTTCACGTGGTGTATATACTATGCACACAGGCCTTTCAGCAACATTGTGACTGTAAATCATGAACCTGTGGTCCAGTGCTATGTACTTGAAAAACGCTGCGGTTCCGTTTATTCTCACCTGTCTGCTGTCTTGATACTCCTTGAATTTACCCATCAGTAAGAGAAAATAAATGATTTATTTGCAAGCTTTGCATCTGCTGAAGTGAAAGGAATCTACATGCAGAAGGTGTCTGAGAGTAGATCTTTTCAGAATAGATAAAACAATTCTATCTGTGGGTTGGAGATATTCTTAATCCCATTTTGGATGATAAAGGAGACCTTAAACCATGATGAGAGATGCCTGCTTCCTAGAAATACTAATTTTGCTCACAAGTTTTTACAGTAAGGCTTAGGTAAAGGAATTACAAAGAGCTCTAACATTACTCCATTATTTCTCCCCCCTTGCTTTTTTTATACATGTATTATAATAAGTTTAGATTATTTTTTTCCCAAATTGATCTGCATCTTGAATTTATTTTCTCCTTTTTGCATATTTGTTAAATGGTGTTCTGTATTTGATAACTGCTTTAGTCACCTATACATTCTTTTGTCTGAACTGGATGAATTTGGCTCTTCAAATTTCTAATGTGATTGCAAGTTCAATTTGCTTCCAAGGACCACTGTTCATAAAGTTAGTGATGCAGATAGGAGATACTTGGAAGAACACGGCATGCTGGCTGGATGTTCTAAACCTGCGGAGTTTCACTTTTGAACTGTGAAAATAACAGAGGGAAGAGCTTCCTTCTCCCGTTAGATTTTCATTGTTTTCAGATGCTCTTATGACCTTTTTACTTGAGTTATGTCTTTCAAAAATCATATTTTATTTTTGGTTTTGTTCTCACTAGTTCCAGATTTGTTCCATTATAGTCCTTAATGGTTGGGATGAGGTACAAGCCAGGCTTGCTGATTTGGAAATTGTGAGACTTGAGAGGGAAAATTACTGTATAGAGTTGCAGTGAGCATTCCCAAATGGTAGGCTGCTGCTCTGTAACCAGTGTGCAGGTATCCAGAAATGCAAACTTACAAACTACCGAGAAACTAGGAGACTTGTTTTTGTTTGGGGAATTCTTTTTCTTCGTCCCTTCTTATGACTTTTTCGGATCCCCAGTTTGGTGGGAGCAGTAACATTTTCCTAGCAGGACTGTTTTGTTTTATGTTGCTACAGGTTATTGCATGTCCCAGTCCTTATTATGAAGCTGGTTCTATAAGATGATTATACAAGTTTAGCTATGTGTGCCCCTTTTCTTTTGACTTTAGTTTTGAGGCAGTTTGTACTATAAACACTTGCCCTTATGAATAACAGAACAAAGACCTTGCTGTGTCAGCTGTTGAATCTTCAGTCTTCTGATTCTGGACCTAAACCATTTTGCTCCCTGGGTTAGAATCTAGACTGCTTAATGTTCAAGCTACTTCTCTTAATAGCAGCCTTCCTAGGAGGGATGTATTTATTTCTCTTTAAACATATGGGTCAGTTTACCTTTGTCAGTAAGGGATTTTTCTACTTTCTCAAGAACGTAGTGCCAGATTTCTATCACGTTATTTGTTACAGTTACTATGGCTAAGAGTTGACAAGAATAAAATCATATTGTTAAGCACTATACAAACAGTGGTGGATGGTCCTTGCCCCAGTGACATTACTGTCTGTGTGTGCTATGTGGGTTATTCATTGCTCGGTATCAGCACTGAAAGGTATTCATGCCTTGGGATATCTTGGAAGGGGAAAGATTACCACTTCTATTGATGCTACTAAGCTATATTTTCTTAGGAAAATTTCTTCTTTTATCAGACTTGACTAGCTTAGCTGCCAATATTAATTAGCTTCCAGGGGTTTCTTCCTATATTCCACAGACTGTGGATGGGGTAAGATTAAGGAGTCTTTGTTTCTCTGTTGCTTCAAAGGATTCTGTATGTAAACTCAACATAATTCTTTTGTGGTAGGATTTCTGCATGTGACTGCCTTGTCAGCATCAGTTCTTTTAGTGCTCTGTGCATGGTTCAGCATATGTTAGGGAGCTGTGGGGTTGCTTTGTTTGTTTGTTTTTATCAATAGATACCCTGAATTCTCCCAGCAATTCTTTCAGTTTGATCAGTAAGGTTTTCTACACAGGGTTACTAAAGAGAACTAGGCAGTGGAGGGGTGGAGGGTTGGTTGGGGCAGTCTATTTGTTACCTTTTCAGTGATGAGTCAGATACTCTTCCAAGAAATCTTATCTACATTCAAATTTCTTTGCTTTTGAATACTGTTTATTTTCATTTTTTCTTCCTTCTTGTTCTTAGGTACTTGTATCTCTACATCCATATTGTTTTAATCGGTGCTGTCACTTTTGCTTTTGCAAAAGTATATATGTATTTTTTCATCCTGGAATTATTATTTAGCACTCTGTGTCTGAAAGAAAATGTTGTGAATCTTTTCCTCTTCATGTAAATTGCATTTGGATCGCAATATGTACCATGTTTGAAAACTTGTGAAATTTAGGAACCAATATCTTCAGTTTGAATGCACTGCACACATAAAACAAAAGGCATATTTAATGCCTCCTCTTGCTTTCTTGAAGTCAGTGATAGATTTACTATTTATCTCAAGAGGAGCAGGAGCACAAATTTACATGCAATAATTTTGGGTAGTAGATTTTGATAGAATATAGCTCACATGACAAGACTGCCATGGAATCGTTGCTCAGCTTAATTTTCTAATGAGAAAATGCCTCAGAAAAGCTGTTGCGAGTCTGACATAATTGTGATTGTTGTTTGGTTTTGTTGTTGTTGCTTGGTTGGTTGGTTTTTTTTACAAAGATCCTTGTGATTAAACCTGGTCTGTCAGTGCATTATTGCATCTCCTGGCACCACTGAGCAAATAGGCTAACACAGCACAGCTCCCTGCTGACCTCCCAGCAACGGCTGATTGACTTTGTAAGGATTTTTCATTTCATAAACATTTGCAATTTCCTGAAATGACTCCAAAGAATCACATCATCCTATTTTGTATTCACATTTGCTTGCATCAGTGTTTTTTTGGGGGTAGGAGAGGAGGTGATGAAATTGTTTCATATAAATAAGTTGGATGTATTTCATAACAGGCGGTGTTCTGACCCTAGCACTATTGTCTCTCTACCCATCTGTATTGAAATAAGATTTCGTTGTGCTAGGATATCACAGGTTATCCAGAATCGCATCCATTTTATTTGCTATGAAGGAGTATTATTATAACTCACATTATACCTATAATTAAGAATTAGCACAGATGAGAATCAAAAATGTGAGGTGAATATTTAGAAGACAAACAATTGCAGGTACTGCAATGAGTTGTGCACCCACAGGCTCAGCAGGTTTTGCAGCAATCAGCTTGGAAATGTAGTATTTCTGGTAAACAATCTGTAGATACATGGTTGCTTAGTTTCATTAGAAACTTATTCAGAAAAGCAATACAGTAAAAGGACTTTCCTGAGCCCCAGACTGTTATAATCTTAGAATTTCCCTAATCATTACTAATTTGATATATTTTCTTCCTCTTTTTCCAGGGAACAAATTGTACAAGACCATGAAAAACACTTTATAATCTGCAATGGGCTTAGGCGCAGAAGCGTCCACTTCATGTCACAGCTGACTCTAGTGAGAGCTTCCAGAGGAAAGGGCAAACTGTTCCTCTTCTGGTCTCTTCATTGCTTCAAATTATTTTTGAAGTTGTGGTTTTGTCCCATACCATGGCTATCATGTCAAAGATTGGGCTGTTTGATTAAGGTACATTGAAAGAAAACCCAACATCCCTGTTTTAGGGGTGAGACTCAAATAGAAGTTGGTTGCTCCCTCTACCTCGGACAGCAATTTCTGTTCTCCCTTCCCTCAGTAGTGCCTTAAATATAATCCTGGGAGAATTTAGCTAGCTTGCATACATCAGATGGAAAATAACATGAGAGAACGTGATTGGGAAAGGACTTTTTTTCCTATTTTCTAATGACTTAAAATTGAGGCATCCCTGGGGATGTGTTCTCCTGTTCATCACTACAGGTAGTGAATCTTTTTCTGATCTACTTCTCTTTCTTCAGGAGACAAGTCACCTGTCGATTTGAAGGTGCATTTTTTAGCTAGATGGACCTGTCATCTGACTACAATTTCTTGTGTTAGATTTGGCCTTTCAACCTGAATTGCTGAGCTGAAATAATAGATATGTCCTAGTTATGAACTATGGTTGGAACTCCTCAGTTTCTGTAGATGTGAGGCTGCTGGTAGCCTGAACTTAAATGCTTCTTTCTGCAGAAATTGTGGAGGGCTGAGAAGTAGAACTCCCTCCTTCATTTGTGGAACTCACAATTTCTTGATACCATATCCCATATAATTCCATACAAAGCACTTGCCATTTGCAAATCTGACAGAAAGTTGTCCCCACATGATTATGGCAGTATGGACATCACAATGTCTATGTAGATGGTTTTTGCACAGAGTTACAAAGGTGACACAGCAGACTAGAAGCAGAGATGAAAACCTAATGGCTTGCTTTAAGAATGGAATGAGAATTGCTGCTTAGAGAGGAGATGAATTACGACTTAAGCTAAAATGTCTCTGTAGAGAAACCTTATTGCTGATTAGTTTAGACCCTAGCACAGTAAAGTCTTGCTGTGTGCTATCCTTAGACCTGGGCTGTGACATATTACATTATAGGCACTATGAAAACAAAGGTAATGGTAGAAGACAAAGTATTCAAAACAAGTAAGTTATCTATGACTGTTATAATTGTTCTGTATATTATACATTTTGCCAGAAGTTATACAAGATATTTTAATAACCTAGAGTCAGCTAAAGCAGAAGAAAAAGGCACTTTTTATTTATGATATTTAGTTGTTATTTATTGAGAGTCTAATAAAATGCATGGAACATGTGAAAAATCCTGGTGCTGGACACAAACCACAGCAAAGCTCACATCATTTGGTAGCACCAGGATTTCAGAGGTGTTAGTGGACAGGATATGCTCCAAGCCTTCTGATGGTCACTAGCAATAGGGCTGAAGCTACTTTATCCAAGTCGGTAACCCATCCACAGCTCTTGAAGTGCTACAGGTCTGTTCTTAATCTCCCTGTGCCCATGTGCCAGACTAGGCAGCTGAAAAAGTTCTCTCCAAAGTGAGCAGGTATGGGAGGAAATTCTCCACCCAGATGGTACCCAGATCTTCCTACCTCATTGTGAGGATGCAGAAGTGAGAATGGACCTCAGCCTTCCCGTTTACATCCAGGCAACATCCTTTCTGTCATGTTAGCGTAAGGGCTGCTTTGTTCAGAGGGACATGATTACATGGGATTTGGCAGCAGCACCAGCAGTAGTTCTTCACGACTCTACCAATGGTGCTCCATCCCCTCATCACACTTGGTACTATCTGCTGAACTGCACTGTTAACTGGAGGAGAGGACAAGGCTTTCGTGGAGACCCAGGTAGTCAAACTAATGCTTTTGGTAGATGAATCAGAGTTAATATGTGATTATCATTGTACTAATTAAATCTCAGCTACTCCAGTTTAATGTCAGTTAAACTGGCCTTAATTTCATTGTGGTAATGAGTTAGGCAAAAACTGAATTGATGCTGTTTCACATCTGAATTAAAATCCATACCAAAGTTGCAAAAAACCCACAGTTGTTAAATGAGTTCTGTTGGTAAATTAGATTAACTCTCCTAAACATCCCCGTGTGGACAAAGTCAGTCACTGACATCATATCAGCTCATTAGCATACCATTCCTGTGCTAATAAGTTATACCCAACCTTACATGCAACCATGATTGCCCTGTTGGGGACAATAGAGTGCTTCTCCCTTATTACCAGTATGCGTCTTTAAGGCCAGAGAGGCAATGATGGCGCCATCACTATCAGCTTTGTTTGGGGGGACATGATGTGAATATCACCTGACACACCTCTCCAAATAGCTTTGTGCTTGACAGTGTTTTCAGGTTCAAACTGAGCTGCCTCTGCAACTGTTCTCAGAGATGCTATTGCACCCAGGCTGTGCTGCAGGGGTGTCCTTGTGCCATTCCTCCAGTACCTTAGTTTTGAAACCTGAGAGACTATTTCACAAATTTGAGCTGCTTCCTAGAAGTGACATGGCTACTCTCTCAGTTCCATTGTCAAAAACTTCCCACTCAATCTGTTTTCCTTATTCTTCTTCTATTTTGTGGTTTTACTGATACTACAAGAACCCTATGAAGTAATACTAGAGATGTAGAGCTGTGGTCTGGCTAGCAGAATTGTAACCTTTCATTTGTAAAGCCCTCAGAGTACTGGAAGGAGATTTTCCTGGTCAGATCCTCACCTGTAGCTCTCTGGAAGGCAGTGGAACTATGCTGGTTTATACCAGGTGTAGATCCAGCCTTCTCTATGAGCCTTTCTTGAGAGAGAGTTCACCTTAGTTGCCTGTTCACCATTTTGGTTTGGTTTTGTGTGTGTGGTTTGTTGTTTTTTGTTTGTGGGTTAGGTTTTTTGTTGTTGGTTTGGGTTTTTTTAACAAACAACCTCTCCAGAAAAGATGCTTATCTTATCCTTGTTAATGCAAATGCAAAAAACATCGGTAAGCACAGCAAATAATTTATGCTAACAAGGGAGTGCTTATGTCTTCACTCTACGATCTTCAATGTCTTTTCCTGTCTAAATGATTCTATGGTTCAGAAGAACCTTGCTAGGTAACCTTACTTGAAAGCCAAAAGCTACACGTTATAGCACAACTAATCAATGCTGCATATTTTATGGTATTTTTTTTTTATAATCTCATGTCCAAAATCAATATTTTGTCATGCAAACAAGTGTGTTGCGTTGGTCTGGGTTTCTTTAATGTGCTGTATTGCAGTTTGGTCAAAAAAAATGGAATAATCTAAAACCAGATACTTTACTGAAATGCAGGAACTGGGTAAAAACTTGAAAACTTCATGGTAATGGCAAAAGTACTGAATTAATAGCTTGGACATGAGAGCTTCCTGCCAGGATACATAGGAAATCTGGAGCCAGAGGATGAGTAAGAATCGAGTAAGGGAGAAAAATACTGAAATGTTAGCAATAAATAAGCTTTTGTGAGCAGGAATAGAAATGTGGAGTGTATTGGAAGCACCTCAATCCTGTGCATTCCAGTCACTCAGGTTCCAAAAGTCTAATAATTTTTGTGGCTAATTCTTATTACATTATCAACTCTGCATGCATATGCACAGTGAAGCTCCACCCAAGCAGAAGCACAGTTTCCACTGAACAACAAGCCAAAGAGGCTTGGCATCTTCTGAAGGTTTAGAAGGGGATTTTGGTATGTCTTTCCGTACATGACTGCCAAAAGGGCTGGTGCACAGGGGGAGTAATTTTACACAAGGAGAATACAATCCACTGATCAGTAAGATTTTATGTCATCTGTCCAGGATGGAGCATGAAGAGCTGAGAAAGGTCCTGAGACAGTGGACCAGAGAGAAGCAAAAGCTAGAGCATGGCCTATCCACTTTGATGGACATGGTCTTCAGTCCCTTCAGGCTGAAACCAGGTCTCCTGTATCCTGGCAAGTAATCTAAGCACAGTGGATCTAAGGAACAGGACCATCTCCTTCCCCAGCTCCTACTCGATCTTTTTAAACAACCTCTTGCATGTGCTGGTGTGGCAGGAGGGTTCACGGTTTAGAATGCCAGTTTGACACCAGTACCTCTCCAAGGCCGGCATCTCTCTGTGTAGAGAGGGCAAGATTTAAGACAAACTCCTCCCTTCAAAGCTTGTTGTCTTCTCTCAAGCTGTGCTCTGCAGTGGTCTGGGCCTTATGAATTCTGCTCTTGTGTAAGTACCCTCTGGATTCATTGCACAGAGAGGCTATGAACATCATCTTGCTCAGACCTTTGTGTTACACCAGGGTCAAAGCCCATAAAAGTATTGGGTATTGCCGTAGTGGAAGTCTAACCCAGCCTTGTAACACAAGTATTCCTGCACTTATGGTACAGTATCCCAGAACCACAAATAATGGCCACAGCAAAAGAGAGCCTGATCTGAAAGAAATAAATTGGCCAGTAATTATTTATAGAGAAAGGCCAGCTGAATATTAATTGGAATCAATGGCAATTACTGTGCTAGGAAGAAACAACTTAAGATTAAATCAATTAAAGGTAATGCCTTGAAGGAAGGACAATGATATTTAATTTAAATGTTTTAAAGGGTATTTCACACTCTTAAGTTGTAATTTCCATTAAGACATTTTAAACGTTTTACATTAAAAATGGAATTAAATTTTCTCCTCAAATGCAGAAAGTAAAAAGGAATATTGGCAGCTTTTTATTCTGCAAGATAGGTCAGGAATTAGTCAGAAACCACTTTATCATACAGTTCTTTGCAAGTTTTAAAAAAACTAAGTGATTTGGGGTTGCGGAGGTGTCTCTAAATGGTAAATAATATACACTGTTTTTAAATTTATATACTTTATATACTGGGCACCCTTTTTTTTTTTTTCTTTCCTTAAACTGGCAGTCCAAGAAAACACATTTCATCAGAGACGTGTTTGTTTTTTGGGGTTGGGTTTTTTCAGTTTTGATTTTTTTTTTCTCACTATTGATCTCTTTAGATATAGTAAGTACCAAGGTCTATATAGTCCCTGTATTTTTAATTTGTCATGCTTATAGATGGAGTTTCAGCAATTACATAAATTTCTTTTGTTGTAGTTTAGCTTCTAAACATGGAAACCTGGAATACTAGCAAACAAAAATATTAAATATTTCCTTACCTTTTTTTTTTTTTAAAGTTTTCTATAAGGTTTGTCATATGTCCTGAAAGAGAACAATGTCCTATAATTGATCTCAGGTACAAGTAGCTCTGGTCTGGTTTTCAGCACATGAAAAAAAGGAAAAAAAAAAAGATATTTTCAAAATATGTTAATTACTGCCATCTCACAGACCCTTGGCAGAGATTTTAACACTACCTACATAAGCAATATAGCATACTCCATATAGTATGTCTACACCCATAATACAATCTCCTTTTATGAGCTTTCTGCTTGTACAGATTGAAGGACTGGTCCTGTAGCAATAATTTCAAAGGAAATGTTTCCTGAATGGTATGGGTTACATATTGCTCAATATTTTGGGTGCTTTCTTTTTTAGTGAAAACCTTCTCCCTCATTCCATAAGGGACTATAAAACCAACTTCCTATTCTCTTATACATGGTCTAGAATGTTTTTACACACCTGTGCATACAGCAGTACTTCCTCCTGCCCCTGTGCTGAGGATGAACACTTTGTTTGGAACAACGTGTAGCAGATGCCTTAGTGTAAACTGTACTAGTTGCAGTGGGTTGACTCCGCCTGAGATTCTGAGGCAGGAGGGAAGGGAGGAAACTCCCAGCAGAACTTGGTCTGGTTATTAGACCAGGATTTGCAACAGCTCAACCTTCACTGTAGATGAAGGTGAGTATGGCTGATTGGAGGGCATCTCATGCTATCCAGGGCTTTGCCAGATACGGCATTACATGGAGAAGGTTGGGAACCATTGCCCTAAGGCATATCAAGTGCATCTTTATCAGATTTGTTCTGCACAGTGCATCAATCTTCAGTAAAGTAGTTGGAGCAATCATTTCACAGAAAAACAATAAGATACCCTTTTCTGAAGCTTTGCATATTCTCTGAAGGATGCACATTTTTAATGTGTCAGGCCATCTGCTTGGGGGATCCCAGCAGCTCAAGCTGCTCCTTGGCTTGCGTTACTTGAACTTGTTATTTATAATTTTATAACTGTCTTGATGTCAGTGCCACATTATAGAGGTTTAAAGTTGTAGCAAATGCTGTATTTCTGACATTTCCTTCCTTTGCTAGCACCTTCTCTAAAGAACCTCTCTTCTCTCTCCCTTCCGCCCCCACACCACCCCCCTCCTTAAACCCAGAGAGCCTTCAACCAAGTATCGCTGCAGGGCCACAGGAACACTGTACAGCCTTAACTGACAGTCGCTTTGCTTAATGCAGACAAACTGGCGTTCGGGCCATTTGAACAGCTTCAAGACACAGACTGTTGAGATTAGTACTTTGTAATTAGTTGTTTACAGCAACACTGTATTGCTTTTGGCTGCATTCAGAAAAATGGTTTTCTTTTTTATATAAGAAGGGGGAGAAAAAAGCTCATCAGATGTTTTTTACCTTCCTTCTTTTAGATGAGCATTAAAAAGATTCTCCTTTTCATTTACTTGACATAGAAAGTTTCCATCTAGCTCTGTTAACATATGAATAAATTTGTTTTGAAAGTTTGAAGGCACATCCCTTCTTAATTCATGAAATAGAAATGTCGTGAATACAATTGGGGAAGTGACTCCTAATTCTGTTGTGCTTTGGGGTGAAACCTGTAGAATATCCAAGTAAACCATTTAGACTTAAAGAAAGAATGCAGGCTACTTCTGGAGCTTAGAGCAGATTTTGTTCTGGTGCAATCTGTAAGAACTTTGCTGAGTTCTTCTGTAATAATAAAAAAAATCTGGTAATTTTGTAACATCTCATAGATGTTTTCCATTTCACTTAAGCTAGATTTTCAGGGATGTAGGTGCCTAAACTTCATTGTTATTGCTGATTTAAGCAATGCTTAACTGCAAGCATAGTGTGGTATGAAGTCTGCTTGAAAATTGTGGTGACCTTTCTTTTAATAGGTTCAGCAAGGTGTTTATCAAACTTTCTCAGTAAGCAGCAATTAGATAACAAACCATTTAACAGAATAATCTCTCGTAAAACTCTTATTGCTATAAGCATTGAAGTTTTCCCCACACCTTTGATACAACATTTGCAATAGATTTGAATGGCTTTTGCATTTGCTGCGTATAAGAAAAGTGATGTTTACTGCCTGCACAAGCCTCCGGAGGAACATTCTGTGTAGCTCTAATTCAAACTAGACCAGCTGGGCAGATAAATCATAATGTAAAAAATACATCATTTCTATTAGAATATTTTAAAAAATAAACAAAACTTGGTATGCTTCCCTTCATGAATTTCCCCTAAAAATGCAGAATTTACTATAATTAGTTTTGTTCTCTACAGAAATTGTCATTTAGTGGTAACACTATTAAACAAGTGAAATACAAATTACAAGTGACATTTATATGATCATAATCACTCCTTCCTGGCTGCCAGGAATATTTTTTCAGAGAGGAACCTGCATTTTTGCAGATGGCATGAAAAAAAATGAAGCTTGCAGAACACACCATTATTCCTGCGAGGCTGTCAGTTCGTTAGTCGAAGCAGCCAAGTCTTGACGAGCTGCAACTGATCAGCAAATGGGAAATGAGCAGGAGTATAAATTCCCAGCAAACTGAATCATTAACATTTGCTGCCTGCATCCTGGAAACACAGTAAATCAAAAGTGTCATGATATATCAAGACAGAATATCATTACTAATTGGGATTAATTTGCTGCTGTGGGATTGCCGACCTTTGCTGAAAGAAAAAAAAACACCTGCTCATTAACTCTTGTTACTTAATTTCTTTTTTTCTTTGAGGTTGTAGTAAGATTTCAGGATACAGGCTCTTCTGAAAAGTACTATTCTTGTTGCATTTTTCTGTTTTGATGGATAAATATGGTATTTTCATCTAAGAAATAACCTTCTTGTGGATGTTTGTGTGCAGCGGGAGTACTAGATAACAAAGGTGGAATTTTGCATAACCTTAAGCAATGTTAGATTGATTTAATCTTTTTCAGTTGTGGAATGGAGGAAGATCCACTGCCAGCTTCATTGAGCACTTGTTAGCGTTTCCCAAAAATGCTCATTGATATTTCCAAAACTTTCTGAAGTGTTCTCCTCTCAAAGCATGCTGCAACTGCAAGCCAGCCTCCTGCCTCTCTTCTGAGCAGATGGGGTAGGGAGTGCCACAGATGTGCCAGAGAGGCAGCTGAAGTCCACCAGAGTCTTCAGCTAACTGCCACAGAGAGACCTGGGGAAACATTTACTGGGACGCAGCCTTTAACCTGTGCATGCCTGGTGGCCAAGCATGAGTATAGAACAGGCTCAACAAAAGGCCAGTCTGCTACCTCATGGTTTACCAATACACTGGTGTGAGATATCACAATTTGGAGTTATTTTTAACTCCTTTGTGCTTACACAAGATGGAGGGCATCAGAGACAAGCTGGACCTTGAAGGAGAAAGATGGGGAAAGATCAGGCTGGTAGAAGTTATGCAAGCATGCTACCTTTCAGAAAAGATAACTCATGTGGCTGAGCAAAGTGAGGGATGATAGCCATGTGTGGACAAGGTGTTAGGCTGCCCAATATATGCTAACTGCATAGGATATACTTTGGGTCAAAACCTGGCCTAACCCAACTGACCTTCCTCCTTTTGCATGCTCCATCCCTATTTATGGTAAGGAGCCAGGAGTAGGAGAGGAAGAAAAGTGTGGCAAGAAACAGAATAGTACGCCTGAGAATGGAGATTTCCTAACTCGTCTGCTACCACCGCTACATTTCAGATATGTTTTCCTCCAGTTATCATCTCTGTCAGCCTACCTGCAGAAAAGAATTAAAGGATTGCTGCAGGCTGGGCTGTTCAGATTTCCCACATCCCATTTTCCATCCTTTTGCTTGTCTATCCAGCTATAGTGCCATCCCTAAAAATATTCTTACGCTGGTTCTTTCTCAGAAGATAATGCATAGTCAGTTAAACTGACAAAATAATCCCCTTGCTCTTAAAACCATTAGACATTTTGGTGCCTGTTTCAATATGAAGTCACCATATGCTTGAATCCTTCCCTGCTGATGAGTTGCTCCCCAGATCTTCCTTAATATGTCCCCAAGCTCTCACCAAATTGTAGTTAAGCATCTATTTAGTCTGCCAGGTTTATGCATGTTCTTCATTAATTTCTGATGCTTGCCCCTTTGAAATGATTTCTTGATTCTCCTACACAGACTAAATCATTATGTCTCCATAAATACGGGAAAACATGAAGTTAGTACAGAGCTCCATGACTGTATAGAATTAGAGAATAGTACTGTTGTAACATGTTTCTCATTTGATTTAGGTTTCTAATCTTGTAACCCTCCTCTTTTACTGTCTCAAACTATAGTAACACAAAAAGCTTTTACCACTTCCTTCCATTTCCTTTGGTCTGTGGTCATTACCCTGTGTTTATGTCCAGGAAAGAGGTCATTTTTTCCTGTTGTCAACATCCCTGTCCCACTTTTTCTCTTTTCCCTCCCCTCTTTTCCCTCCCCTCTTTTCCCTCCCCTCTTTCCCCTTCTCTCTCTCTTTCTCTCCCTCCCCTCTCTCCTCTCTTTTCTTTCTGTGTAGGGGGAGAAGGTGCCTGGTATGCAGAGATCAAACAAGCATACAACAAACTGATATCCTCTGGTTCTTGCATCTCTGTGAGACAATGTTACTAGAACTGTTATATTGACTGTAATAATCCAAACATCCACACTGACACTACAAAGGGAAAAGGACAATGGTGTATAAATAATTAAGAGACAAAAAATCATTTGTTCTCTGTTTAATGCAAGATAAGCTCCCATTTCAGCCTGAGACATGTTACCACCGTAATTTGATAGGCCAAGGTCAGTCAGTTTTGCACAGAGCTCTCCTTGAAATAATATTCCTTTGTTCAGAGAAAGGGACTAAGTACAGCTTTGGTGTAATGCTAATGCCATAACCAGTGGGGCATGTGTTAGCTAATTCCCGTGTAAGCTCTGATTTGCAATTCTTTGGATCTGTCCTGTATCTTCACTTAGGTATCTCCACAGTGGTGTATGCAAGAAATAGAAGAAACACCAGGCTGAAGAAGAGTTCTCCCATGGCAGAAGTTGTATTGGGCCAGTACACACGTACTATGGTTTCTTGCAAGTACTACAGAGGGGGGAATGTTGGCTAGAAATCAGAAGACATATATGAGAAATAGGGGAAGGTACTATGACAATTTGAGGCCACTTATAGCATTGACCTCTTATTTAGCTGTGCCTTCAAGGGATGCAAAAGAGTTTCAGTTGATAAGGGGTCGTTTTCAAGAATTCTCAAGTTGAGGAAGGCTATACTTATGCAAGTGATACATTCAACTGGGAAAAAAAAAAAGTTTATTAGGAAAATAAAAGTCCACAATTCAAGCAGCAGGGCAGGAGAGAAAAGCACCCTTCTCTGACATTTGTTGCATGTTTAACTGTGGTGTGAATGATATGTTGGATATGGTGCGTGTTTGGATGACATTGCTGTTCACAGAAGAGCAGTGAGCTTATCAAAATAGAAGGCAAATATGCAGAAATCCTGTGCATCTATTAATGACTAAATGAAAACAAAACAAAACAAATCCCCTTATTATGAAGTACTGCATTACATTTACAACCCAGATCTTGTGACTCATTTGTTTAATATGTGTATAGGATGACTTCAGATGCATGATACACTACCAGCTCGCCTACTGAGCTCAAGCTGACTTTATTACCACCACCACTGAAAGCACATACACACTATTCCACAAATTCAAAAGAAAGAAGTTACTTAAATTAGTGTAACTCAAAGTTCCCAGTACCTAACTTTACAGTCACCTGAAGTGGAACAGTGTCTCAAGAACTGTAAAATGGCATACTGGAGATATAGTCAAACCCTCCAGTGTGCCCTGTTATGCTTTTGCATTCTAATTCATGTAAACAGACAGCTATGGATTAGAAAGACTTTCTTAATTCACCTCATTTACAGTGTAACTGAGTTGATAATGCTTCATTCTAGAAGCAGGAAGCAGGTACACCGATGGAAGAAGGTAACATAAATTGTTGAAGTGGATAATTTATACCATGGTTGTGCGTTCCACTTTTTCCCCTGGATCACTTAAAATATATATACATACATGCATATCTGTGCATTCACATTCCTGTGATGAAGTAGGCTGTTTAAAATCCTTGTCTGTTATGGCCATTCTTCTTCCTTTCGCTTAAGCATAGCTGTTGACACAAATAATTACTTTCTCAGCTGATTTCTGCTGTATCAAACAATGGCAGATGACAGCAGCTGAGCACTGCTCTGGGCTGGAAAGGGGCCTGGCATAGCAAAAGCTTATCTGTCTGCTCTCACTTTGCCATGCTTCAACTTTCAGAAACTTATGCTGAAAAAGGAACCTATCCATTTCTAACGTAATCACATTACCTGTCCGAGCAGCATTTAGGCAGCTTGTCATATTGCACCTAATATGTCAAGATGACTCTTGTTTGCAGAGTATTTCTCCTTGGACCCTTTCAGTCTATGTACTGCCTGGATATGCTGGTCTTTAGACTCTGTGTTTGCATCGTCTTTCCTGTTGGCCTCACTGGCCTCTTTTTGTTACTTTCAGGCCTGGGTTTTTAAAGTCAGAAAATAAGAATTTATAAACAAATGATCCTTCATGTGTTGGTTTAATGCATCTTCCTTTTCTAACTTGAAATAGTGCAAAGTTTTACATTGACACTGTTCTTGAAAGCTTCACATCTCAAGATGAGCTGCCCAGTTCATTGTTTCTCATAAATTGCTGAAACTGGATCAGGAAGTACAGACCACCCTTAGGGTTCCATGCAGATGCCTGGCCACTTTTAATCAGGGCTGGCAACCACTGAGATACGCCATGTGAAAGAGGATAAGAGTGATAGGGATGAACCCAGACAGACTTTTAACCACCTAGGAAATATGCCTGGTTATATTTTTCATAAATGAAGAGAAACTCTACTTTGTTGTTATGACCTCTGTTATTAAGGAAAAAACACCTATAAAACCGTGGGAATACAGCTGAATAAATTGAAATTTGAAAAGTAACAATGAAAATGCAAGTATTGCTGATTGTATAAGATAAACTGAAAGACAGGAACACAGGAACATGGGTGGGGGGGTGGAGTGTCCTAATCTTTTGTTAATAAAATTTCATGTTTCTACCTATAAGAAGCTTTGTTAAATAGTTTTACCAAGAAAGAATAAGGTTTTTAAATCATTGCTCTTTAAACAAAATGACCAATAATAAACTATCAAAGGGAAATTTTTCAGAGACTACTGTGTGTGCATGCATTACAGTATGCAGACAGCAGCCTCCTAGAAATTGAATGGATTCATGTTTAGGAGTCAGCATATAACTGTAAATGATTATGTGGTTCTCTATGGTAAAAATTAATTTGTGCCTTATGCAGCATACATCTTGTCTCCTAGGAGAAGGAGGAAAATGTGTCTTTTTTTCCTCTGTGACACAATGCAGAGGAAGCTATGCAAAATTTCAGGAGTTTTCCTGAGCACCATGCTGAGTGCAGCACTGAGTTCCCCAGCTTGCTTAAAGACGATGGTATAATTAGCTGAGTACAAAGAAAGATTCCACTAATAATTACATTCACTGAGCAGTCAGCATAAGGTGCTTTTGATTTTCTTGGAATGTTTGCTGGAAAAATCTCTCTGAAAAGAAAGAAAGAATTAAATCTCCTGCCTAAGATTTTTTTCCTTTTGTTTTTGTGCAGATGAAAAAATGCCTGCTTCCTTAGGAAGACTAGGGTTTGCACTGCCCTCTGTTACTGTGTTGCATATGGCTTCCTTTGTAAATTGTATTCAAAGGAAGGATTCTCCTGGCAAGCGATTTGCATCTCCAGCTGTCACTACAAATACTGTGGAGTCATTCATAAAACAGTTCATGAATGAATATAGGGGAATATCTTCTGTCCCCACATTCATAGCAGATGAGCACCAGGAACTGAAAGCAGGTTAATCTACCGAAACTTCCCAAACGTTCCCCATGGTGGCCTATTCTCTCTATAAGAAAAGAACCTATTTTTTCCCCCCACCATTTACATAAAATGAAGTTAATCCATAGAGGATATGAAGTTAGGGACAAAATGGGTATCTAAGCCTCAGAGTTGATCAAGTGTTTGTAAACTAATAATTTTAAATATATTTCAATACCTTTTAAGACTACTTTTGAATACAATATTGCACTGTTGCATTTAAAAGCTCCATTTGAAAAGCACTGACTGCAAATGCTTCCTAAAAACACATGTACTGAGTGTTTGTCAGACTAGGCTCCCAGATCCAGCGAGCTGCACTCATAGATTGACTTTTGCACATTCTCAGCCAAACAAGTGGCTTGCCTTTATAAAAGCATCTTCCTTCATGCACTCTATATGTGCAAATATATATATACACATTTATACTTAGGTACACAAATCTGTGTGTACATACAGATGTATGCATGTATGGCTTTATACACAGTACCTATTGGTATCTAAGTCAGTTGTTATGTCATTTTATTTGCCATGTATCTTTACAGTCTTAAAGCATACTTCATTGAACTGGCTGAAAGTCGCTTGAAACCTTCATTTCTTCCTTTGAAAATACAAAGTTGCCATTCATTTTTCAATTGCTTTAGGTCAAAGCTGCAACAAAGGAGAAAGGCAGGTGTTAACAAGAGGGAACGTGCTACAGGACAAGTAATTTTTTTGCAGTATCTTGTCACAATGCTTTCAACAGAGCTATTGTTTCAAGCACAAAGCATTGCCAGGAAGATGCAAGAGATCTAATAATACGGTTTTGGTAGCACTTTTGTTTCTGCAGCTGTATCCCAATTGGAGCATTTGAAAATTATGATCAGAATTAAAAATATTTGTTTTCTATAAAGTAATGAGAAGTAATTGTTTATTATTAACTACTTAAGGAGTGAGCTAACTTGAAGACATGTTAGTAATGACTGGCCTTTAAAACAAACTTCTAAAGTTTTGGCACTAGGTTGAAACTGTGAAGATTTTTAGAAGTAGGCAACTGTTTTCATCAAAGCATTTTATGCACGCACGCGCAGACAGGTTTATGTTTGTTAAATGAAATGCATGCTAAAGTGACCATAAATATATTCTTTTTGTTGGTTTATGGAGAACATGGTGGGGAAAAATGATGAGGAGGTAGTATGAAGGGGATTTTGGTGGCTGTTTTGCGGGTTTTTGTTTGTTTGTTGAGAGTGGGGTATATCTGTTTATGTGTTTAGTTTGATAACCAAGGTCATTCCAAGCCTACAGGCAGTGAGCTTTATTAGATGAAAATCCTTGAAAAACTCAAATTACATTTCAGTCTAAACAGCAAAGGCATTTTAGATCCACATCTTCCTGATTTTGAGTAGGAGTTGGTTGAGGGGCTGAGTTACTTTGCTGATGCTTAGTCCATAACAGTGTCTCCTTTAGTTTTACAAATCAAAACAAACCAAAAAATAGGAAAGGAAGATTAATCTCTCTGCAGTTGCTGGAAAATCTTTATGGTGAATGTACATTTTTAAATATGTCATCTACTTGAAATACTTTATATATGGTTTAAACCTTTTTCTTGTATAATTCAGTCACTGTACAATTTGCTCATGATATGAACTTGCATTCATGTCTAATGCCTTGCTATTTAGTTCATTGTTGTCACTGCTATCTCTAAGTAAAGATCAAGAGCTCTGAGTGTAGATGTAAATGTTCATTATGCTGTAGCAGTACATTAATATTACCACCAAAAAAAGAGTAGCTATTAGCCATGCAGAAGATTCTCCTTCTCTTTAGAAAGTTTAGTGCAGTCCCTTTCTTTTGAGTCTTTTGTGCTGCATTGTCCTTACATCAGGTAATAATAAGAACTCAATATATTGTTATTATGCCCTTCAAATGGGGCATAATTTCATACATTATAGAAAATAGTAAATGGCAATTTTCTCTACATTTTGAGATATTCATATTACATTTCTTCCAACCATAGATCATTTGAGGGACAAATTGCTTTTGCAAATGTATTTAACACTGGATAATATAAACAAGAATGTACATCTGTTACTCTCCTGGATACGTTTGATCATTCTAGCAGATACACAAGCATGCATTTTAAAGAGGGCAGAGTCCATAAAATAATTAAGTGCTTTTGCCACAATATTTCATGAACTTTCATCAAATTTTGGCTCATAGTAGCTACACAGAATCAAATTAAGATAAGTTTTGAAATTGAAGTTCCTAGCTCAACTGCTTGAGTAGCTTCAAAGAAGTAGAGTATTTTAAGTTATTGGTACTACATGGGAACCTCTTTGGAGAACAGCTTATAGGTAAGGCAAGAACAATACTTGGAAGGGAACAAATATGCCCGCACCCACCACTAGTTGCTGTCTGTGAAGAACGTTGCTCCCAGTTCCTCCATAGTGAATGCAAGGTGCCCAGAGAGAAGGGAAGGGCATCCTGGAGGGGAGAACTATAGAATTATCACTGATTGTTGCAGAAACAAGATGTAAAAGAAAAAAAACCCTTAATGTTATTTCATGTTTCCCAGAGTGTCAGTGCTGTTAATGCAGAGAGGGCTGTTCTTCAGGCTCTAGAGCAGATAAATCATATATTATTGATAAAAGGGATTTATTTTTAATTTGTTGGAAGGGGTTTTTGTGCCCTGGTGTGCTTTTCATTGAGTGTGTTAATTTTTCATTATAGCTGTATATGTAGCTCTGTTGTACCAAGAGGGAGTATTTTCTACTTCGATTTCTGAGCAAATGAGAATGGAGAATGATGCTGCTATTAGTAAATGTGATGTTAAGGATCTGGGTTCCCCAGAGGTGATGCTGCTAATGGTGAATCCTAAATGGATAAAAAGATTACTTGGAAAAAACCCTTCAACAGGTTACCGGTTCTGGACAGTGCTGCTGCTGCACTGCTTGTGCTGTGATTCCAGACAGTCCTATTTGATGTGAATAAATCTCCCTCTATTCCCGCAGTCCTAGCAGTGTAGGCTGTTGGATATTTGTAAGTCTTTTACATTTGCCTGGTTAAATACTCATGGTTCAGTATCTTAAATACTGTTCCTTTCTAATGTTGTTTCATTTCCAACATCTTCTCCATTACAGGGAAACTGGTATTCCTTTTGCATCCCACTTATTACATTTGTAAGGTGGTTCCTTTATCTCCCCTGTTCTCTGAGATAAGTATTTCAAAATGTTGACTTTCTCTTATAGTTTTGGTCATTGGCTTGACTCAAGACATGAGAAAGTTTTCATTTCCTGGGAGTAAGACTAAAACCTCAGAGCTTTAAACAAACTCACAGTTGAGCTTAATATTTTGGCATATGCTTGAGTATGTTTTTAAGGTTTTTGGGAAAATATATTTGGAAGATGACCATTTCCTAAAGCCTACCAAGGAATGCAGTTAATGCTAAGCCACATGTTTCTGTTATGGTCAACTCCATAGTAACAATGTCTGTTCTTACTCATTTTTCACCATATTCTTTGTTGCCCTTTTTGTGAAAAATGTACCAGGGATCCAAATGGAACCCGCTCAGAATGGTTCTCATCAGTGGCCTTGCAGTATAACTGATAATTGTAGCAGAGAGCTCCGAACATTTTGAATAGATCTATGTTGCTATGAATTTAAAACTTGTATTTAGCTCCTGTAATTCCCTGAGCTCTGATTTTCTAATGAACTAACACTTAATGTAAGGATAAATTCTCATCACAAAGCACAGCTCGTAACTGTATAAGTTCAGTTTATGGTCTGTTGATTGGCTAAGGCTGAGTTAATTGAAAGTAATTATAAAACAGACAATTTGCAAACCGCAAAAAAGAAAATCACAGTGAAAAATTAAGCCTCCATGGTACAATTCAGTGAGTCTTATGGTTGGAGAAAATAAACTATAATGCAAACATAATTCCTCAGCTACAGTGTTTTTACCACTTTTATTATTTGAAAAATAAATGCAAACAGATAACAGTGCTTTCTACTGAACAGCATGTCCTGTTGCTGCTAAATCTCTCTTTCTTCCTTCCTAGACTTGCCCTAAATGAGATTTCACACCTGCACCCAAAACTACCACCAGAAAAAAACGGATGGTAAAAAAATATTTCTTTCAATAAGATTGCATTAATACCAGCTAGGGCTCATGTCCTTGTTCAATTAAGGTACCTTTTTGGAATTCCTTATTCAAATGGCAGAGTGTGTTTAGATTATGAAAGGTGATGGACACTTATCTCACAGTGCAAATTGGCTCTGGGTTGTCCTTGGAGAGGCATTTATCCTTTATAGGA
The DNA here is from genome assembly GCF_017639655.2 of Falco naumanni. Taxonomy (NCBI): domain Eukaryota; kingdom Metazoa; phylum Chordata; class Aves; order Falconiformes; family Falconidae; genus Falco; species Falco naumanni. The sequence continues at coordinate 15,898,254 of NC_054060.1, read as the reverse complement.
CTGGGCAATTCAGAGGGAACAAAGCCGAATGAGAGACATGGCTTGGCACTGTTTACGATAGTAGGATCTGGTGCTACGCTAGAAACCAGTGAACGGGTGGTCTGCCATGAACCCAGGGTGAGACCTTTTGCAGATTGTATCATTTTTCATTCATTCCCCTTATCCTGACCTGAAAACTTTAATTTTTAAACTCTTCATTAATGGTTCTGTCTGTTGCTATGATATTCAGATACCTGCTGCTTGGATTTTACTGGAGTCTCTGGCAATTGTGTGAAGTAAATAATGCTACTGGCAAAGATGAAGAGAAGATGACTCTTGTCATCATCTAGTTGTTTATAAAGTTCCAGACAAAGCCTCAGTGTGATAGAAAATAAAAATAAGTGTAACAGTATGGGGCAAGTAATCCAATGGCATAAAGGCCTGTCTAGACTCCAATACTTACTACAGAAAACAATTCATTATGTATATACTCACTTACATACTCTACAAAGTGATTTCAAAAGAGCTTTCTAGCCTCTCAGCTTTTATGTTGACTATCAAAACGTTAACATGAATTTTAATTACATAGGAGTTCCATGAAATCTTGTGGGCACTTGTCTTTACTATTTTCATCAAAAGTTATCTTAAGTAGAGAGAAATTTTATTAACAGTGACCAGCTACCTGGATGTCTACAGCACTGCATACTGTCATCCTTTTCCTATAATAAGGATACCTTCCAAATTCTTCTATTGGCTTTGTTACCGCACAGATCCCAAAACATTGGCTGGCTTCCATGGCTGTTCCCAGAAACGTTGCTTCTTCTAGAAAAAGCAGGATTATTCTACAAGAATAATATAAAAGTCTAGGAGCATTTTTTTGACTGCTAGCCTATCAGTCTGACCTTAAAGAAAACAACCTTACATTCAGAAGAGCTCCCTCAGTGGACTCTGCATATCTGGAGTTCATGGAGACAGAAAGAAAAACAATAGATTTTGTAGGCTATAAGACAGGGGCTTTTTGCAAATGCATTTGGCTTATATCAGCAGTGAGCACAGAGACACAGATGTTCTGTAGGTGAGATCAGACCTGTAACTGCAGAGTACTAATAGAGAACTTGGGGAAGATTTGCAACAGATCCTGAGTTCATCTGAAAGTATTGTTTATAGGTGTCCACAACTGGGAGCTTTGCATCACCCTCCTGTTTGTGAGATGTATCCCTGTGTTGCTGCCTTGCTGTCTTCCCCACGCTATCCTCGTATGCAAACAAATACAAGCTCCCCAGAAAAAGAATTTGGAACATTACAGACCCTAATCAAAACCACATTGTGTAATTCAGTAAGTTGTATGTATAGCTTTAGAATTTAATTTCTTTTCATGCTTCTTCCTTCTTGCAGACAGTGGAGGATATGTATAGCCACTGTGTCAACTAGTCAGTTACAGGGAAAAATCCAGACACTGCACTTCTGACAATTTCAAAAGCTTTGTATTATGGACTTTCTGAAAAATAATCTTACATGTAAATTGCATGGTATGAGGAAATAATGTAATTGCAGGACTCTACCAAGACTAATTTTCAGAAATGCAAATAAAAATAGAAAACAGGATCTGCCTAGCTGTGGTTGGCCCTATCAATATGGGAGCTATTACTAGCAAACAAAGTGTGTGCAAGAATATGCAGCTCGCTCCTAATTTAAAATCAGATGCTTATTATCTATGTCTGTGAGGATATTTGTATAAGTAAAAATAAAAATAGCTGAAGGAATCTCTTATAGGTGAGCATTTTATCAATATATTTACCATCTTTTCCTTGTTATGGAATAACCATTGTAAGTTGTTACATTTACACTGGTAGAATTTAGTCTTCTGTTTCATTAAAGCTAGACTTCTTTTTTATCTTCTAGTAAGTATTGTGGCAATTTTCTCTTTAAAATGTAAAAAAAGTTTCCTTGGACAGCTGAAAGTCATGATGAATGTAGAGCTTAAACCTACAGAGGTTTGTTAATGCATAGCATAAACAATCATTATATGTAGAGCTGGTCAAAATTATTTTTGGACAGAAGAAAGACTTCCTGCAAAACATTTATGACTTTTTTTTTTTGCCAAGTGGGTGTGTGTTAGTATTAATAAACATTTTGCCTGAAAAGGGAGAGTATTTCACTAAAAGCACATTTCTGTTTCCTTTCATATTTCAGAACACACTAACATTGCAATTAATCTGCATGTGAGAACTAACGCAGCTGTGGTTTGTGTAACTCATTCTGGCATCCTGGTGTGGCTGGCTGGTTTACCTCTTCCATGGTCTGCCTAGGTCTGCTCTTCAGCTAATTCATCATCAACCTGGGCAGCTAAGCGGACGTGTCTATGCAGCCATGTCAGCATGCTGCTGAGCACTTGATTGAGGTTTACCATGCTGAACATTCACATAAAAAATACTCTAGACAGCACTGGCCCGGTACCCAAGCATGGAAGAAATGAATTGAAAGAAAAAAAACAAAAAACAAATATCTGAGAGAGCAGGCTTAGCTATCTAGGCATTATGGGACTAAGGATTGTCTGAGCCACAGTCATTTCTGCAGCACACTAGACAATGCAATTTAACTGTAGTCTAAGTTGCAGGGGGAAACACCATACAGTACCTGTAGAGAGATGTAGACAGTGGGTTGATTAGCATTGATAATATGCTCCTGTGGCCTTGCCTCGATGGCAGTGGGTTGGTTGACATGGATGATGTGCAGCTGTAGCTTGTTCTGCTAAGTAGTTAAATAGCCCTAAGAATGGGGGGGTTGGAAGGAGGAGCAGTAGTGTGGTCTGACTTCTGGAGGAAGGTGAAACAGCATGGACAGTAGAATCTGACCAAAGGTAAAAGCCTTGTTGCAGCCTACTAGTTTGTTTGTGCTGCAACAAGGACCAATCCACAAAAGCAATTAGTATTTTGGTATGGTTTGGGGTTTTTTTATTTGTTTGTTCCCCAGAACCTTTTATGCAAGAAAAACATAGACATTTGAGCATTCTACCAAATTCAAGAGAAAAACTGTACTAGAATGTTGAAATATACCATAATGCAGAAATTCTTAGTTTCATCAAGCTATAGTAAATCTGTAAAATACATATTGTTGAGTAAGATATCTGGCCACCTTTGGCTTTAGTTTGCATCACCAAAATATATGCGTTCCAAGATAGAACAGTTATTGTTATGAGAACTAAATGAGGACTTTGATAATAGCTCACTTTTGGGACAGTTATAGTGATGTACGTTAAGAGATGGTAAGAGGTATTTTATACCATCAAGAGATTAAAAATGTGGGTTTAAAACATCAGGCTCCAAATAAAGCCATCTAATAGCAAGTAAAATGAGAAAGGTGATAAGAGTGTCATGATTCATGGCATGAGCCAACTGCATTATGAATGATCAATGAACATTATCATCAGAACAGTGTCATAGTCTTACAATTATGGTGCATCGTAAATGCAAATATAATTGCTTTGTATGTAATGAAATACAAAAGCCACATTTAAATAGTAATGTTAAGGTTATGATCCAAACTGGCAAAACCTTGAATAGTCAGCTAAGATGACATTATGTCATTCTTAACCTTTTCACTGCTGTCAGAACAGGAATGGGTTTGAAGAAAATGTGTTTATGAAACATCAGGATTTGCTGATGATATTGGAATTGTGTGTTTGTTCTTAGGAGATGGGAGGCTAAAGCAAATAGATATAATTTCTTCTCCTCTATTTTGAGGTCATCTTATTGATTTTGCAGTTGCTTCTGTGTAGCTAAGAGAAGAGGCGAGCCACGTTATAATACAGTTGATTACGGGGGGGGGGGGGGGGAAGAGACTGCAAGAATTACAGTGCACTGACAGAACTAACAGTAAGAGAAATGGTAGCAGACATCAAAAAACACTGTGTACATCCAGTGAGTTTCTTTGTTTAATTCTTCATACCAGTGCAGACATCATACTGCTAGAAATGGATAAAGTGATATTTCAGTCTATCACTTAGTGTGCAATAGTATACAGGAGTATATACACTCTGTAATTCATTTGCTTGTGCCATGGTACTCCAGTGGGGAGGCAGTAAGGCCTGCAGTTTTCATGCCACTGCTTTGAAAAGCCATTGTACATGTTTCTGATATTACCCAGTGTAAATAAACCACAACATGGAGAGGGAGATGCAATCAGCTGCACAGAGGCCAGGTGTATTCCATTCCTTTTGTTTAAGGAGCATAAAGGAGTAAGGAACACAGCGCAGATGAAATCTTGGCTTCAGTGTAATCAACAGCAAAGCTGATTTTAATGGGATCAGGAATTCGTCTCAACAATTATTCTTGAATGGTACTTTCTTGTGATAGAGTTGCAATGTAACTTTGCAAATGTTGATGCTGTGGTCCTTTGCATTCCTCAGTCATTGTGCATTCCTCTGTCCTGATTTACCCTGGTATTTTGATATAAGCATAAAGTAATATCCCATTTGAAGGTAGAAGCACATATTTTTTAGGAACTCTGGATGCTATAATGGCTTACAGTTCCCTGGTTTCTTGGCATAGCCAGTTATTAAAAAAAGGTCAGATTGCCTCAGCTGGTTGAGGACTGGCAGCTGCTATATTCATACCATTCAGCAGGAGAATAATGGTGTCATACTTCAAAACATGTATTCTGACAGATTATCCAGGAACTGTGGCCTTACAAAGTTCCCATCTGCCATAAATGGCTCCAAATACATAAATGTCATTAGTCTCTACTCATTGCTATGGATTTTAATAGGAATGTTTTATCAAAATAGTATTTTACATGTAAATGTTTACAAGCCTAGTGATGGGTCAACACGGTACATTAATCAAGGATTCACCCTAATCTTCTGCACATAAGGGTCTTTAAAAATGGACAAGGTCTATTATCGCCTGATGGCATAAGAAGAGTGGCATTTTCCTGTGCAGTCAGAAACCAGCAGAAAGCGGCCTGTTAAAAATATGGTTAATAAAAAAACAGAGCTGTGATGGCTGGGCTGCCTCTTGTGGCATCATTGCAGTATGTTAAATTGCCTAAAAGTCTCCATTAAACTCTGTCTGAAAACACTTGACCCTTTATTATTATTAAAACTTATTGGATTTTCAGCACGTCAGTGGTTGAGCTGGAAAAAGCAGTTAAGTTAGAACAGGGCCTTGCATGAAGATAATGCCTCTATCTATAAAGTACGAGGAACATTAAGACTGCATATGGTAATGAAGTGCTTGACCCTTTTAGTCCTGCAATTTCCCCAAGTTTATAATTCTAACATTAATACGAACGTTGTCATTACCAAGAATATTTTATTTCTGGGCAACTTTACTTTGGTTTAGAATATAGTCATAAAGTATTAGAAAGTTTTCGTTCCTATAACTGTACGTTAATTGTGTGACTTACGCATCTTTTAATATGCATTTTCTGTTAATAGCACTTCCTTGAATTTGCAAGGTGTGATTCAAAGTTAGTTGTCTGTGATGGGGATCATGTGATGGTAAGAGATATGAAAATTCCATAAATGCTCAGTTATATATATATAAAAAGATTATGGGCTGAAAATAGTAGGTATTTAAAAAACTGACATGGGTTAGGATTGTTTTATGAGACAAAGGCACCAGTTTCTGTATAAAAATATTCTAGGAGGATTGGATTCTTCTAGGGTGAAACTGTTGAGTCATAGATATGAGTGTCAGGGCTAGAGTTAAGACTTAGTAACCTACAGAGGATATAGTCAGGGTGTCAGTAAAAAGTTACTGCTGATAAAATAACAAGTCTCAGCATATTGCGTATTGATTCATCAGGTCTACAAAATACAAAGCATGGGACTAGAAAGATCTGCATTTTCAGGTTCTGCCCACTAGCCTGTTATGTCATGAAATCCATGTGTATTGAGGTCTGCTTTAAAACTAATGAGGTTTGGCATAATCCTGTTATTAGATTGCTTGAGTGTCAGGGTGTCACAGCTCTGATGCTGTCCTCTTAAGAGTTTGTAAGCAACTTAAATCTACCTGCTGTTCTACCAGCATTTCCTTCGCAGGTCAAATAGTTCTACTTCTTTAGCAGTGTTAATTCCCAGTATATTTCCTTCTGTTTCTGATATGCTAGTTTTGGTTAAGCCCATGTAGACTTATGTGAGCTAGCTATGCAGCCAGAAGCAGAATAATTCCAGCAGTGTGGTGGCCCAGGTTATTGTAGCTCTGCTGCTTTCAGTGCCTGATCTAGCACGGCTGTACCATGACAGGTAATGTGTTCAATGCAGGTGATTACACCTGGCCACATCTTTGTGAAACTTTGCGTGGCACAGAGATTATTTATGTCACATTCTCATTATAATGTACATCATATGCAGGGGTGTTTCGGGTGTTCAGGGACAGGCTGTCATCCAGGAAGCTCACAGTCAACTGTCCTGATCCTGAGAGAAACTAAAAAGGTTTTGTCATGGCATTGGCAGATTCCTGCAGGAAGATACAGGCTTTTACCCTGGCAATACACACTGAAGGACAGATGCAGGCTGGGATGTTAGGAACAGAAGCAAAAATAGTTAAGGAAATTATGCACAAATGAATTCAATTTTCTTGAGGTTTTTGAAAGAGACGACTCGGAGGGCAATTGTGTAAAAATAGTAATTTTAGATAATTTTAGATGAAGAGGAAATGCAGCAGAAAGAATAATTGTGGTAGAATTATGTTCAGCTTTTCAGAAGTTATATGACTAAATGAAAACAAAACTTCTTCCTTCATAGTAATATACATCATATGCAATCCTATTTGATCTCTTTCACTCCTAATTGGCAGCAGATAAATGTCTCTGTGTGTACATATTGATTTTGATCTCTTCTGTTCTGCAGTGGATGAACTGTAGGCCCCAGTCAAGCAAACTGTTCATTTTTTTTCTGTCAACATCTGTTTCTTTCTACCATCTCTTGCCTTCAAAGATGAAAACTTATATATTAAAAATAGAAGTTAGGGAAGATAGAATTCAATCAACTCAATAATCCCCAGTAGCAATAAAACATTTTGTGATTGTTCTCTGTCCAATACATACTTCTAGCTTAACAAAGATTTTTGCATGGGAGCTTGCTTATCTTTAATAAAGGAGAGGAGGAGACAGGCTGTTCCCCTCCACACTTGCTAATTTTCGGTAGCCCTCAAGGGTGAGCTTTGTGCAGCTCCCAGGACTCGCAAGGAAAGGCCAACTTCCCATGAAATCGTAAGGCTCATAAATGCTGGGGTTACAGCTGCACTAAGTGTAAGCTGCAAGAAGTTCACTTTTGTTACTTTTGTGATTTTGCAGCTTGTGAACAAAAGCCTCATATTTCTGTATGCTTTAGAAACTTACCTGAAACCCATTTAGAAGACGTGTAGGCATCTCACTGTACCAAGTTTCTCTAGGCACTGGCTGGTCACCTACATGTTGCCTCAAATGTCATGCCATGTTATTTGGATGATGTGGAATTGATTGTTGCTACATTTATCTGGGAAGAGTTTATAAGACAGCAGTTTTGTTGTTTTGTTTTTTTTTTCTCTCCTTTGACTTCTCGAACAAACAACACAAAGTATGAGTCAATATTTTTTTCTAGCGAATCCATGGCCAACAAGGAAACACGTTGGCTGAATTTAGCATTAGTTTTGGGAACACAAAGCAATTTGCAAAGACTGTAGAAATGAGCTTGTATTTAGGATGTAGCTTCTGGGTATGGATCCAAGTCCAAGCTTATACCAACCATTCGATATCCCTTTTCAGTGCATCAAACACAATCTGCCACCTTCTCACCTACCCCAGAGAAACAGATATTGCTGATAGGTTTGTGGGGTTTCTTTTTCTGCTCACATATTTTATGCATCATGCTTTACAGTATATCCTAATGGTTGACTATGCAAGAATCACTGCAGCAGGCTTTTAAATTATGTATAATCTGCAAAATTGCTCTATCCAGGAAAAAACATAAGTGCACAAAGGCAGATATTTGTCGTTCACTTGACAAAGCATAAGTTTCTATTGTGGCTATTGTTTCTTTTGGGGGGTTTGGTTTTGGTTTGGGCTGTTGAGGGTGGTTTTTTTTTTGCTGGAGGTGAGCAGGTGTTCAGCAAGGCGAGCCCCAAATGCCCCTGAAACAGAAAATCCTTTTCGAACTGTGTACCTTGAAGGAACAGCATATTGATACTTCTTCAGGAAAACACAAGTTTTTCTCCTGTCACATGCCATCCTCATTCTTCCTTGCTGTTTTTTTTCTGCTTCATCGGGATGTCTTGGCTAGGCTCAAAATAAGTTAGCTGGAGAATCCCAGACAGCACAGTGCTGTAACAGGAACTGTTTGTGAAGCACCATAGGGTCTACCTTACCTTTCTCTGAACCTGTATCCTCCCACTCAAAGGCAGATATTGCAAAGTGCCTATTACTTTGCCCTTCAACATGTCGTGCAATGATTCTCTCTCTCTTGTTTGGATTTTTTTTTGTGTGTGTTTTGTTTGTTTGTTGTTTATTTGGGTTTTTTTATAGTCCTTGCTGGTCAACTGCTGGTTTACACCTTCCAAGAAACACTGGTTCTTATTCATCATCCAAAACTGGAAATGTCCTTTCTCCCCAGGCCTGAAGGGAGAAAGGTTTTGGTGTCCTTAGTGCTGATTTGTGGAGTACCCTGGAGGAGGTAGAAGGGCTGTTTGTCAGTGTGAAATACTAAGGAGTAAAAATGTTTTTAACCATTTTAAGTTCCCTATGACAGAAGTAGAATGTTGCACTTCCACAAGAACCTGTGACTTCAGATCATAAATCTGTAGTACCACTTTATAAATCATTCACAAAATATGCACCATGATTCATTCCTTTCCTTATGGAGAGTATTATGAGAGAATATGAAATAAATGCATTTTTAATAGGGTCTGATAGCCAGACCATTGTCTTTTCAGGAGAGACCAGAGTACTAAAATAAACCTTTGCTTGCCTGTGTGTTAATTAAACTGGCCTACCTCCTTTGTCTCTACTTCCCTTCTACCTGTTACACTGATAATTGGCTTCTGGGAATTGAAAATGAAATTGGAAGCTAGTGAATGTTGTGAGGGATAGAATAAACCATGTGTTCGTGCATATTGAAGTGAAAGGAGGAAAGAGAGAGCAAGAGATGCCATCTTCATATATATTTGTATAGCCTCTTCTGAATTTTTTTATTTTTCTTTTTTTCTTCTTTGTTACTGTTCCACAGTACTATGAGACAGGCTACTCTCCTGGTGTTCTGTGGTTTGCTATAGTCAAGAATTTTCACTAAGAAGCTGGATTTTCAGCCTAGAGAGATTTGGGTGACTTAAAGTAAATCTGACCTAAAAGAATTTAAAAGATGTTTATCTAATCTCAGCCTATAAAACTCTCCAGCTTTTTCATTCTGCTACCCAAGCTCTGTTTTGTGAGCTACTGCACAGACTGTATTTCCTGCTTCATTTGCCTTTGGGACTCAGTACCCTAAAGGTCTTATTTCTGTAGACGTGCTTGGGTGACCTAAATGTAATGACCTAAATGACCACAGGTATTTTTGCCCAAAGTTTCCGTGGTTTCAGAAATTCAGGCCCCAAAACCTGAGTCGGAGTCTGTCATGGTTTAAGCCCAGACAGCAGCTCAGCTCCACACAGCTACCTGCTCACTTCCCCCTGGTGGGATGGGGGAGAGAATGGGAAGGGTGAAAGTGAGAAAATTCAGGGATTTAATATAAAAACATTTTAATAAGTAAAGCAAAATCCATGCACCCAAGCAAAGCAACTAATTCATTCACCACTTCCCATGGGCGGGTAGGTGTTCAGCCATCCTAGGAAAGCCTGGCTCCATCACATGTGATGGTTACTTAGGAAGACAAAACGCCATCACTCTGAAAATCTTCCCCTTCCTCCTCCTTCCCCCAGCTTTATAGGCTGAGCATGATGTTCCATGGTATGGAATATCCCTTGGCTCAGCTGGGGTCAGCTGTCCTGGCTGTGTCCCCTCCCAGCTTCTTGTGCCCCCCAGGCTGCTCGCTGGTGGGGGTGTGAGAGGCAGAAAGGCCTTGGCTCTGTCGGCACAGCTCAGCAGGAACTAAAGCATCCCTCTGTTATCAACGCTGTTTTCAGCACAAGTCCGAAACACAGCCCCATACTAGTTACTATGAAGAAAATCACCTCTGTCCCAGCCCAAACCAGCACAGTCTAAAGTACTTGGTTCATGATCCTGCATCCTCTTGTGCGTGATAAGTTGTTCAAACTGAGATAAATTTCAGGTCATGAATCTGTATAGTCATTCCATGACAAAGTGAGTGACTCTTATTCTGTGGCATTGCTATTCGTCAGATACAAGGGTTGTGTCTAAACAGCCGTAATTTTGTATAATAGAACTAAAGTCAGTAAAGTAGTGAATTATCAGAGCCTCTACCTCTGAAAACCAGCTGTCTTTGGCATGTATCTAGAAACACAGAATGGTTATCTACTGACAGTATTCTATCTATTATTGCTATCTCTTCATTATTTCAACTAGCATCTGTATTACTCTGTCAGATTGCTATATGCCTGACTGATACAACCTGCTTTTATTATTACTTTCTTTCAAGATATTGAACTTCCAGGAAAAGAAATCTTAAATTCTCCTATCATGATATGTTATTTGTGACTTAACTTCTATCCAACATTAAACAGCATTTCATGTCCTAACACAGTTCCAAAGCTGTATATTTAGTGCCTGATCTAAAGCTTCTTCACACCCCTGAAAGTCTCCATGGATCTGGGATTCACGTAAGGCCTTTAATGCTGCTAAAATATAGTACCGACTGAAGGTGTCTCTGAGCAGTAATTACTGAGGAGGAATTGCAGTGGCTGAAGGCTGGACAGAAACACCTGGGTTTTGTTTGGAGCTACTGGAACATTCATTACTTTTGGTGGGGAAGGTCTATGCTCCCCAAGATACAGGCAGACTTAGATTTCATTGTTTGATGCAGTCTTTGAAATTGTATAGCAGATTTCCGTAAGTGGATAAAGTTCTTAATTAAATGAGGAAAAGTGGACTGCAATTGGCACAGGGACTGCTGTGCTGTTTTGTGAGCTGCAAAGTAGAATTTATTTTATCCTTCCCCATATTTGAAGTCTGTGTGTCTCAGGTGTTTGCAGATAATTTTTCTGTCACAAAAGTTGCTGAGGAGAGAGGACTAATGAAGCAGGGAGGTTGGTATCTGAGGGGATGTAGAATTGTTATGGAATTTCAAGTAAGGACACAAACCAAATGTTTCCTCAAAACAATCAGCACTGAAACAGTTAACAGTGTAGGGAGGGGGGGGGGGCGGGGGGCTCAGGGTGTTTGAGACAAATAAGACTTTTTTGCTTCCCAGGGCTATAATTTCAAGCAGTGCACAGGCTATGGTGGAGAAAGATGAATGAGTTTACATGCAATTCATGTTTTTGAGGTTGCTCTTAGAGCTGCAGGAACTGGAATATGCCTAAAATAAATAAGCAGCTTTATAGAATGATTTTGTGGCAAGGAATGATTTTTGCCCACAAGTTCCTGATGCATAGAATGAAGCACTACAACACAGTTAATTCTGGTTTTATTCACAGTTTTGTTCCATAGACCCTGGGATTACGCCACAGTGAGTACAGAAGATGTTCTTCCATGGCACCAGTTTTTCTCCGTAGCTGGAAGATACTGGCTTTTATTGTCCTATACCCTGTGGCTTACAAATGAACTCAAGGGAACAGCTATGTAAACACTACAGTTAGAGACTGGGAATGAAGGGATAACCTTTTCAGCCTTCTGTGAAGGATTTTCAGGGTGAGGCAACCTTTAGGAACTTGGGCTAGAAGGGAGTTTAGCTAGCCCAGTCACCTTACACAGCGACAAGGGCGCTTCTAGACCTTCTTTTACAAAGGTTTTGGGTGCAAACAGTCATTCCTGTCTGTGAGACAGACTGCAATGCTGAATCAGGCATTGCAATTGCAAAAATCTCCCTTCAGGATGCCATCCAAACCTCTCAGTCCTTAGGATAAAGCCAGTATTTTACATGGTTATCTTGAACTTACCTCATCAAACATTGCAAAATCTGAATCATGTAAGTTTTTCTTACTGCTGAATAGATTGATTGGTAAAAGAAAAGTAAATCGAAGTAATGTTAGGGGAAAAAAAAGTAAATAAGTAAATATAAGGAAAATCTAGCATGAATTCTCTGACTGCTACAGCCATTGGCCCCTGTTTCTCTAGTGCAACAATTTCTTTGCCTGACTGAAAAACCTGCCTTTGGTTTGACCCTCATGAATTCTAAAACAATTTATAAAAGACTTCTAAAAATAGTTTTAATTCCAAAATAGGTGAGGAGGTATTCATTAAACTCTCGTAGCAAACTGTTGAAGCAGGTACTTTGCACAACAGCAGGAATGAGTAAGATGTTAAGGTGGATGGTACAGGAGAAAACAGTTATCTTAACCCTGAGGTCTATTTACCTGAAGGCATTTAAACTCACTAGTTTTAAAGGACTAAAAAATCACTAAGAAGTAACAGTGAGTCCATTTTACAGAAGTTATATCAAGAAGGAGCTAAGGAATTGTTCTGTCAGTCAATAGAATTAACTGACAATTGAATTTAGGAGGAATTGTTTTGCAGATACTGATTTAATTCCTCAAAGTTACTCCTTACTGATACATTTATATATAGGTGTGGAGGGGTTTGGTTGGTTGTTTTTTGTGGGTTTTTTTTGTTAGTTTTTGTTTTATGAAAGCTGACTATTTCTGGAGAAGATATTTCTTTTCATAGGTTTTGGGGGGTGTGTGTGTTGGTTTTGTTTGTTTGGATAGAGGTTTTTTGAGTTTTTTGTCTGTTTTGTAGTTTGTTTTTATTAACCTCTCCAAAACTGTTGGAATCCTCCCACTTTCCATAAGTGGTCTTTTTTTAAAAAGAAGTATTGAGGTTTTATATATTCTTATATCCAACTTTTCCATTTCTCTGAGACATAAAGGAAAAAACCAAAACCATTGTGTTTTTTTTCCTTTTTAAGCACTTCTGTTTCATATCTTTGCATAAAATCAAAAGTAAAGATAATGAAATTAGAATAGAAGCATGTTCTACTCAGCCTACCCCAATGCAATTAATAATTAAGATCAAATGGCTTGTAAAATACCTACCAATTTGCTTAAAATGCTATGAAAAGGTTGCTGTAAGATAATTGCTTTTTGTTTAATATAACCAGAAAACAAATCCATGGTCCAATATCTTTTGTGTTGTATGTTTTCTGTTTTTAAAATTAATGTGACATAAGGCATTCTTTATGCTAATGTTATAGCTCCTCGGACGAGTTTAACACCATTATCTTCTTTAATGAATTATTCATTCACTGTTGAAAACTTAACTTTATCATTTTTACAGTGTGTAAATGAAACTTTGAAGTGCAATTTAACTTTAAAGAACTTCAGATTGTAGAGAATTCTCGTAAACCACCAAAAATCGCTGTGCTAGTAATACTGTCTTGTAGTGAAGTGTAAGCATGTTATGGGGAGCATGTTTGCAATTTTTAATTTTGCTGCTGCTTTTTAAAAAAAATCTTGGAAAGGATTCCTGGTTGGTTTTACTTTTTGGCATTTTTATACACTTTTAGTTATGTCTTTTTGTATATAAAAATACTATTTGTAAGCACAGCAAAGCTCATCTCCTCATTGTTCTTAACTATTGAGATAGAAGTTCTGTGGGATGGTGGTGCAATAGGAGCAGGACTCTTGTTCACACACCAGATTCTAGTCGTCTTGTTAAGAAATCAAAGTCCTTGGTGCAAGTGAAAGACAGACGGATACTAGGAACTTCTCAGATTTTTGTTTGTGTCCAATATTCTTTCCTACCTAAGTAGGTGAGGGCTGCAGTTTCATGTGAAGTTATTTGTCTTTCTGTAGTGATCCCTACACGTTAATTGGAATACTGGGCTTTGTGATTCTGCGTGACTTCCCTGTCTCCAGGAAAGCTGGGCACTGAATCTAAATTTCTTGCTTTCCTCCCTAAAAATGGGGCATGGTATTGCTAAAGAATAATTGGTGATTAATCATGATACCATGTTGACCCTGAAGCTTGGTCACAGTACCTGACAATGAATTTCAAGTTTTAGGAGGAACATTTGGTTAACAGGTCAGTCCCATACTGTCTTCATAATGTTGGAACGTGCATGTTTATGTTTTTGCATCACATGTGAATTTAATCACAGGTTTTGTGGATTTTATTGCATATGAGTAAATGTATGTAAATGTTACAATTCTGGTAACTGGTGGGGAATTTTACTGGGCAATTGGGCTCATTTTTTTGAGGTTGTTAGATGGCTGTATCTAAGGAAATACATATTTATATCCATGTAGCAATGACTTGTTTCCTGATGCTTAGTGAGTGTCACCTGTAGTGGGACATGATTGATTGCTGTGCTTTGATAATAACATGACTGAATGGGGCACTGCAGGGCTAAGGGATCAGATACAAGTCTTCCTGGGTGAAGAAGCAAATGATAAAACAGGACTGTTTCAACAGAGGCATTTTCCATGCACTAATTTCATGCTAAGCCATGGTTTCCTGATATCTCTAAATCGACTCTGAAAGCTGGGGGTTCATCTTACTGTTTAAGTTGTTTTTATTCTCAGTGGAAATAATGGCTTCTGGGTATCAGGGAGCAGCATGTGCTTGTTCTTCCTAGGGGAGCACATTATCAGCTTTATTTTTATGTCCTTGCAAGAGATTTTCATTTTAGACATTTTAAGACTGAGAGCTGCAGTATTTTATAAAACCCCACTTAGCAAGTGTGTGCTTACTCTTTCTCTCTTCTCTCCCTTTCCTTACTTCCATGGTCTCAGAGCTTGCAACTCAAAGGACTCTAAGGAGTGTTTATCTTAAGTCAGGAAACAAACTGGCCAAAAAGCAAATAGCTGTACTTAATTATTTTATTTATTTGTTTATTGTATTTCTTTCCTTTGTGTTAGGGTTTTCTGTATCTTTAACTGATGATATCCTCAAGGAAAACAGCCGTGTGTCCAGATCTGTATTGTTTTACTGCCCTGCCTGTACTCTCCCTAGCCAGGGAGGTCCTTGGATGCTTCTTTCCAGGACTCTGAATGGTAGAAATACACGGCACTGTTGTTCTCAGCTAGAGATAAATCATTTGTCAGGTATATTATCTACAGAAAAGAGTGAGATTGGGGCGTGAGGAGGTATGAATTATAGCACTTTACATAATATGCCATCCCTCTGAATGTATATGTGGCTGTGGACAGAAAACAGTATTTCTTCAAATGAAAAGTAAATCCTGTGGTATTATAGGCTCCTAACAATGGCGGTTCAGCAGTCTTGACTTGGCATCTGGTTTTGTGATATTTTTGTTTTATTTCCATGAGCTATCATTACTGAAAGCTTTGCATTTGCCCATCTGCACATGGTGAAACGTGAGCATTTTAATTTTCCTCTCAAATCAATCATTTAAAATAAGAAATGCTTTATGGTTTTGGATTGTAGAAAACATTGAAATAATCAGAGTTTATCCTCCTTTTCAATCCAGAGTTCGTGCTCTTGTCTCCTCCTTTATGTTCCTTCCCCTTCCTTGTAGTCAAATTAAAACCTTTGAAGTTGAACACACAGAAAAATTCATTTTTACTTAGAATAACACAAGCAGTCATCACCATCAACTATTACATAGGAGATTAGCTTTGTCATTAAGAGGCATAATCCCTATAATACTCCTATTCATCAGGTAACGTTTAAAGGAAGATGTGTGCAATTTAGTCCATGGTCCTGGCAATTGTTATTAGAATGTTACACAGAACTCTGGTAGGCTGAGTGAAAAAATAATTAGCACACCATTTTTCTCTTTAGCATTATTTAGCTTAAGGTACTCAAATGTAATTTACAATGACTCTTCAATAACTGTGTTTTCCATACCACTGTTGGGCGTTTGCTGGTCTCTAAGCTGTATCTGGTTCTCCCTATTTGGTGGATTTATTGATCTGTGACGCATCTCAGTATTTTCCTCATATATAAGCTAAGGCAGTATGAATTTCTGATCATATAAGATAACTCCTTTTCATCATTTTTTTGATACCAAAAATATGCATTCACTTGAAAATAAAGGTGACATATTGGCTTTCTGCCAAAGAGCTCTGCTTTAATGATATAGGCTGTATAATCTCTTGAAAACTATAGCAGAATGATGATATTCAGTGGGTCAAGGTAAACACATGTTGATGAACACATGCACAGAAGGAAGGTTACCACAAGCTACAGCAGCCAAACAGCAAGACTGTATATAAATTGTTGAGAACAAGATCTGAATTAGGATGCTGCATAGCCTGGATAGAAATGAGACTTCTGCATGCATGCTGCCCATCTGTCCCTGATAACTTTTGAATTTGCTGGTCAATTTTAACCAGCTCTGAAGGAAAAAATCATAGTCTCAAAGGTCATTAAGATCTTATGTAGGCCAGAAAATCAGCAGCAGAATAGAAGAGGGAGATACAAATGGATGTTCCCTCCAAAAGCGGCTGGCAGGTTTTGGACATTGTAGGTTCTGCTTGGCATCAGGCAGGCAGCGACTGCCTGGCACTTGCACACCAAGGCAAGCCACAGAGCTCTCTGCCTTTTTGCTAGAGGGAATGCTACAGGAAATGCAGTGGGAAGCTGCAGGGGAAGAAGGATGTGGGAGAGCAGGAACTTGCAGGGTACAAATCCACAGGGAAACTGGGAATGCTATTCCTACTGCTTATTTGTTTTATTGTATACGCTGCGCTTTGTGTATTGGCAAAAGTCTTGAGCAAGGTTGAAGCCAGACCTGAATAACAGCAAAACAAACAGTGCAGGGCTGTACATTGCACATAAGCAACCTAACAGTTTTACAAGGAATTTCGCCCAGCTTAAATCACCCTGGAGTTCCAATTAAGTGTGAAAGGATTACATGTAAAGAAGAGCAGTGCAACAATAGCAACCCTTGTGACTGAAAATCAAGCTGGTTGAATCAAAACTCAGCCTTGTTGATTGAGTCATAAGGTGGTTCTATATATGCGATCTGAATTTGAGACCAATCTGAAGAACAGAGGGGAGAGATCGGTAATTTCATGAACACAGGCAAGAAAAAATTGAGGAGAGATACACATTTCAACCATCCCCTATAGAGAAGTGCTTATTGTGGAGTAGGAAGGTCAAGAAGGAGGAGCATCTACTAAAATGGAAATATAATAAGAACTTCATGTCAGGACTTAGGGAGAGAGTAGAAGTTTCATATCTGGTGAGCAGAAAAGAAAAAAATGTCATTGTTGACATTTTGCTCATATTTTTGTCTCATGGATGCTGATGGTATATTGCTGTTTGACTGAATACTTTCTAGCTGAAAAGTGATCTTGCACTGTTGATTTATAAGGAGGAAACTAATTGAAAAAAAGTTGGCAAGGTGACTCGGTAGATGGGGAGGGATTCATCTGTTATGCTCTGATGCAAGTCCTGGCAGAACTAGTTACATTATCATTATGTTTCTGGTGTCAAACAGCCAGTTTTCAGATTTTCTGACCCTACTGGTATTTTTTTATTTGTAGAGAGTTATGTACGGCTTGTTGATTGAGTTCAACAGCAGGGTAGGCAGCAGCGATCAGTTTTGCCCTAACTGAGAATCATTGCAGTCAATGGGAATTTCTGTAAGAGGTTTCCAGGGACAATCTGCCAGCCAAAAGGCAAAGGCAGAACTAAATTATCATAGAAAATTGCAGCAAACCTAATTAAGCTAGGTTTGTGGAGAGAGTTACTGGATTTAACTACATGAATATCTATCCTCTGTAGTCACTAAAGATGCTTACAACATAGCCCTCTCTAGCAAATAATGCAGTACCTAGCTAAAATCTATAAGGATTCTCTCTCATGTGCCTCCATATGGTACAAGGTGTTTAATATTAATCCTTAAGATGGCAAGTTTTTGTGACATTTGAAAAATGCTCACATATGCTCATGGTGAGGACCAATATGGCTACAAACGATTTGTGCAGTGTGGATGACACAGCAGTCTGCTCTCTCAAACAGTGGTTTTGCAACATAGAAAGATCAGAGAAGCATTTTCTGAGCAAGTGCAGAATGCAAAATACTGTTCCTTAAGGAATTGGCATATAGCACACACTGAGAGTGCCGTATACCATTAATCACAGGCTCTCTCTGCTAGAAAGAGAAGACGGTAAAATCCCATTGTAATGTTTTCATTAAGGCAGATGACAAAAGAGACGATGTGACCTCATGCTAATCAGAGAAGACGCTATCAGTGTTGCACAGTCCCAGCCAGACTTTTCATTGAGTGAAGAATTGATTCTCTTCTGCCCCTTTTCCTTTTCCTCGTGGCTAGGGTTAGTATCATAACTGATTAATGATCATTATGAAAACACTGTCCAGAGATCCCAGTGAAGATCAGAGCCCCATTGCTATGGGCTTTTCAGTCCTGAGTTTTTTACAGATGTTGTGAAACTGGCTCCATTCTTATTGTGAGCTGCTCTGTATTCTGTTGTACGCAGCTGTGAGTCCTTCAGCGACTGGTTGTCAGCCATTTCTGTGGTGTCTTTCCCAATATATTTATACTGACCTAGAGAACTGCAATCCTACAGCACCTGCCAGTTGTCAGGATTCTGGCATACTAATAGTGTAATACGGATGAACTTGGTCATTGGGGAAATTCTGCTACAGCCTAAATAACACCAAATACGGAGACTGAAGGCAATAAAACCAAAATCTAAAGACCTGTCAATTATTCATTTCTGACTTCTGTTTTGCTTAGGACATTTGGAAAGGGGGAGAGAGAAGACCTGGAAAAGAGAAATCAACATCACTTTGACCTGATTTATTATTTTTACAAGCATCTGTATTAATGGCTCTGAAAGCCATTGCCCTGTCTGGGAGTCACTAGAGGGCAACAGAGTCTGGTACCGGTCCTAGCAGATTTGTTCCGCTGAGCGGTAGCAAGGGCGCGTACTAAAGCTAGCCAGTGCTGAAGCACTAATACAACTTTTTCAGGCTTTATAGGAGGTCTTGGGCTTTACACATTAAGATTTTCTAGGGTGATTGTTTTTTGCTTTTTATATTACACACAGCTCTTGGAGATGAGACCCTAAGTCATTCCCAGAGCTATTACTCTTGGCCAAAAAAAAAAAAAAAAAACCCCAACAAAATTTTGTAGGCCTAGACTCAAAGAAAATGTTTACAAGGTAGTAATTACTGCCTTGTGGTGAAGGACCTAAAGTTAGCCATCGTGTCACACAATGAAAACCTTTCTGTGCCTTGTAACTATGCAAATCAGAGCTAACAAGTTAGCATAGCCCTGTAAAAACTTCTAGTATCTTGAAGAGAGGCAGCTTGGGTCAAAATGCTTCTGTAATAAAATGCACATGATATGCTGACCAAATAAAAGACCTACATTGTTTCCCATCTCCCACCTTCTTCCTTGATTTCAGACATAAATTCCTAGTAAAGACTCACTGAATTTTAGTAAGCAGATATTTTGCAGTATAGCATTGGAGTTTACAGTATGATACAATTCTGTAAATGTAGAGTTATTTCTTTGTAAAATGAATAGTCTCATTAAAAAAATCTTAGCTTCTTAATATAAAATCAGACTATAAATGTGCAAATGTAGACATATTTCTATATTGTGTATGCAGAGAAGTATATCTGTACAAAAGGGGAAGAATGGTCTAGCTCCTAAAAATACATTAGTATAGGATCACACCGAGAACACTTCAGCTGGAAGGGACCTACGGTGATCTAGTCCAACTGCCTGACCACAGCAGGGCTGATGAAAAGTTAAAGCATATTAAGGGCATTACCCAAATGCCTTTTAAACATCAAGAGGCATTTGGCCTTGACCACCTCTCTGGAAGCCTGTTCCAGTGCTTGACACCTTCTCAGTAAAGAAATATTTTCTAAACCCTAGTTTGATCATCCCCTAATGCAGCTGTCAACTATTCCTATGCATCCTGTCATGGAATACCAGGGAGAAAAGCTCAGCACACCTCTCTCCTCAGGAAGCTGCAGAGCAATGAGGTTGCCCCGCAGCCTCTTTTTCTCCAAACTAGATGAAACAAAAGACAAAACCTACAGGGGCTTCCAGTAAAAAGCTGCTATATGGCAATGTATGTTTCATAAAAACACTTGGCTATTTTAAATAGAGGGGAAAAAAGACAGCTTGTGAGATACCACAGTGAGAAGCCCATTACAAGTATAACCAAAGGTCTGTTGTATGTGCTGCTGAGGGCAAATCTGTCCTGTAGTACTCAAGCTGAATGATGAGATAAGGTGATTTTACCTTCCTGGAGTATTTTATCTCAACTGAACTCCACCATCTCTATTAGGGCTTTGCCTTAAATACAAGGCCAGTATAAACACTCACTGTCACATTCAAGACAATAGCTGTTAAAAAGGAATCAGACCAACGTTTGTTTTGTTTTTTTTTTTTAAAGGAACTTCTGACATTATATCTGTATTTGCCAAGTAGGAGACTGATGTCACAATACAAGCAACTTATGAGGACACATGTGAAAGGCAGTAATTATAGGTCAATTTGTGGAAGATTATCAGGAAAATAGGTAAAGCGGATGGCAGTCTTAATGTTACTAAACATTAAGAACTTTTTTAAACGTAAGATTTTCTACCCAAAAAAACCCCAAACCAAAATAACCCACAACCAACCTCTAAAACTTTAAGGATAAAATGCACAGGGTACATAGAGAAAGTGGTAACCTTTTTTAGGTATATAAAATTCCAAAGATATTTGAGAGGATAGATGCTACAAGATGATTTGAACTTGTGTCAAACACAAGAACAAGAGGCATGAACTAAAGCCAAGAAAGGGTGAAGTCCTAAAGGAATGCAAGTAGAGCGTGTCTGTGCACAGAGAACAGCAATACTGTATTAAAAATAAGGCAATGTTACGAACAGTCATTGCAAGAAATAGGGTTACACAAATATCTAGGGATAAAACATAATTGTGGGGTGTTTCAATTGGCTCCAGACAATGCAGTGATAAGAGGATCTGATGTCTGCTTCTGATTTCATAAGTCCCTTGCAGTTTGTGTATTTAGATTAACTGTATTTCTGTTAAGCAAGAACTGTTCTTCCTGCTAGGATACATTGCCATATGTGCAATATTGGAAGCAGCAATACTATGTGTTTGTGTTGCTTAACGAAACATTAATCTTTGTATGCATGCAGCTATTCAATAGAACTTCTATATAAGTAAACTCTACGCAGAATGTGTTCATCATTGCCCCTCCTTGGATGCATTGATTGCTGCATTAGATTTCTTTATTGCAGCTTATTTAACTGAGGTTAAACAAACCTGCAAATTCTCTGCCCCACCCATGTTGTGCTGAGTGTAGGAAAGAAAACTAGGTAACCCCCTGGGTAACTAGGGAGCTCTTTACAAAGAACTCATTTCCAGTAGACTTCCAGTGACCTTGGAGTTCCTTTAACTTACATGATGATGGCTATCCCCAGTGTCACTCCCACTTCCTTCCTCAGCATCACAGTACACGCCAGAGTTGAACGGAAGTTTGTCTTGTTTGCTGTCCCCAGGTATGAAGTCAGAGACTCCTTCTCCATATATTCTTGAGATGTGCCAGGGCAGGCTGGCAGGCTACAGTCCAATTCAGGGCTTTGTGGGTTACTACCTTTGTAACAAATTTTTTATAACGAGTTAAGTCAAAGTAATTATTAAGATCTTTCATGAAACACTATAATTCCTGAAGACTGACTGTGCTAATAAAAACACTCTGCAAAACAAATTTCTTTTCAGAACATAGACTGTCCAGTTTAATGATTAATTTGCACTAAACATCTCATTAATAGCACAGATTGTTTTGCCAATGCTTCTGAACAAATATAATTGGAAAATTTATCAAAAATTCCTTAATGTATTTAGTGCTGCAAAAGACAAAATAGAGAAATTAATAGCAATATCAAATGATTTATTTGAATGTTATGGTGTACTGTTTTGTGGTTGAGATCAGAGCTGTAGATCTGTACAGCCTGCCAGTTCTAGCAGTGGGTTTTCTTCTAGCAATGTTTTACTATACCCCACGTTCCTATGTGAAACAGGTCTTGAACTCAGTCTTAGAAGAACTGAAAGAAGTTGGTAAAACTCCCCATTATCTCAAGGAATGCATAAGTAAGCTGAGCAAAGTGAGCTGGTTAGCGCCCAGATCAGAGCCCTGTTCCTCTAGTAATCTAGCTCAGGAACTCGGCTCTGACTCAGCCAGCTGTCCAAGCTGTGCTCCTTTCATTAAAGGATAAAATAAGGGGCATCATGCACACTTAAGTGTCGCAGAGGCAGGGGCCAGGATGTGGTTGGTGTGCAAACCCGAAATTGGAGGTGCTCCTGCATCTGTCCATTTAGATGTAACCAAGAAGGATGAAAATGCTGGCGCGTTTTCTTTTCCCGTTTGCCATTGTTTCCAGTGTGCGGCTTTCTCGGGGCAGAACTGACATTTCTTATGTGAACCAGAGCATGGAACTTAGAAAACTATGATGTTCTTCTGCTTTGTAGACTATCTATGAACATGTAGCAATGTTTGTCAGGTGCCCACCAAAGCTGCTCTATCATTTCCTCTACTCAAATGGACAGGGGAGAGAAAATATAATGTAAGGCTCATGGTCAAGGTAAGGACAGGGAGAGATCATTCACCAGTTACTGTTATGGGCAAAACAGACTCGACTTGGGGAAAGTAGTTTAATTTATTACCAATCAAATCAGACTAGGAGACCGAGAAATAAAACCTAAATATTATAACACCTTCCCCCCACCCCTCCCTTCTTCCCAGGCTCAATTTTATTCCTGATTTTCTCTGCCTCCTCCTCTTCAGCAGTGCAGGGGATGGGGAATGGGGGCTGCGGTCAGTTCATCACATGTTTCTGCTGCTCCTTCCACCTCAAGGGGAGGACTCCTCACACTCTTCCTCTGCTCCAGCATGAGATCCCTCCCATGGGAGACAGTTCTCCATGAACTTCTCCAACCTGAGTCCTTCCCACAGGCTACAGTTCTTCATGTACTGCTCCAGCGTGGGTCCCTTCCACAGCGTGCAGTCCTTCAGGAGCAGATTGCTCCAGCGTGAGTCCTCCATGGGTCCACAGGTCCTGCCAGGAGCCTGCTCTAGTGTGGGCTTCCTACAGGGTCACAGCCTCCTTTGGGCATCCATCATCCATGGGCTGCAGGTGGATCTCTGCTCCACCGTCAGCCTCCATGGGCTGCGGGGGGATCTCTGCTCTGGCACCTGGAGCACCTCCTGCCTCTCCTTCTGCACTGACCTGGGTGTCTGCAGAGCTGTTCCTCTCGCATAATCTCGCTCCTTCTCCATCTGCAGTTATGCAGTTTGTTCTCCCGTGCAATATGTTATGTCAGAGGCGCTACCACCGTCACTGCTGGGCTTGGCCTTGGCCAGCCGCGGGTCTGCCTTGGGGCCGGCTGGCAGTGGCTCTGTTGGATCTGGGGAAGCTTCTGGCAGCTCGTCACAGAAGCCACCCCTGTAGCCCTCCTGCTACCAAAACCTTGTCAAGCAAACCAGCTACATCTTTGGATTGATTATATTCATTAGTCTAATGTTAAAAAAAAGAAATTATTTAGGTTTTTCTATCTCTGGTACCTTGCTGGGGTTTTGGGAGGTGCAGGGATATGAGAGGAAGCTTGGTTATTGTGTGTTTGTCTTTTTTCAGTTTGGAGTAGTTTTGTGAGTATTCAGTAGTTCCTCTTCAGCCTGTAGTATTCATATCTCATGAGCCAGCAATTAATATTTGTTCTGGACTGCAGAAATTTGAAAATTATTCCATCACAACCTCTGGCTTGCTTTAGTTGAGCTTGTGGCTTCCATGAACACCTTTATATGGAACTTTCAACGATTTTTTCAGTGACTTTCCATGAAAAAAAATTAGTTGCTTTTATAATGGGACAAAGCAAACACAGAAGTATCATGAACATTGCTGAGGAGAACTGTTAACTGTCTTTGTAGAAAAACTGTGCCAGCTTCTTTGGTAGATACCTCTGTAGCTGGACGTGCTTTTTTTTCTGTTTTTAAAGAACCAAACTTTTAAGGCAAATAAGCTTTATAATAATAGTGTTCTTTTAAGTTTTAAAGATGGATAACTCCAAGCGTTCTATGCCTGGTGTGAAACACATAGGAATAAGCTAATCCAATGTATGAATGTATATGCACTCACACAAATATATAAATCTATAGATTTATATACATCTAGAAAGAAATATGAACTGTCACTGCCAAGATGATAAAAAGTGCATCTCAAAAACAGAGGAAACCCTTGTAATTCTTCAAAAGACTTATAAACAATGTTTACAACCATCTTAGAGTCTGGATCTTTTCCTCTAGCTGGGCTTATTAGCCGGGGTGCAGTGTCATGCTGATAAGGCTCTTCCTCTGTCAAAGTCAGCTCAGTGAAAAGTAATGTGGGTACTTGGGCCCTGTGTTGAGTTACACACTACAGATCCCCAGAACTTATTGATTCAGTTCTTGCCTCTTCTGCAAAACACCTTGTGACCTTTGGAAGTGTCTGATTTCTGTTTGCATTGGTTTCACGTTTGCAAATAGGACTACATACCTTTCTTTTCTGTTTTTTTCTGTTTTATGTGGTTTAAGTTCTGTGGGATAGGGATGGTCTCTTGGTACATAGTGTGCAGAACTCTGCAAGACAAGTATCCAACTTGAAGTCTCTGGCTGCTAGAGTAGGATGCATAATTTTACTCAATAATATACTTAATAGAAAAAAGTGTTATTAAGAATTTTGCAGATTATAACTTTTGGGAAATGTTCTAAAAATAACACAACAATGACTGCACCAGTTAATGAAGTTGACCTGGTATTTTGCAGAGCTGAAGATACACTTCATTATGCTAGAGGACTAATATAAACAGCCTGTTAGTGCACCCAGCTGAAAGTTACAGAGATTCCATTTCTGGAGTGACAGCAGTGGGATTCAAGCACATCCAGAAGTGCAGTGTGAATAGTGGTGGACACTTTGGGTTTACATTATTTAACTGTGATTTTTGACTCGGAGAGAGGTAATGCTCTGAGTATGCTTTCAAGCACCTTTCTTCTGGAGACCTTTAGAATCAGACATTAATTTTCAGATGTTATAAATCTTGTCCAGTAAGTTAGTCAAAATGTCATTTTATCTTTGCAATGATTGTTAGAAATATAGGAGATACCTGAGCTGTTAATAAATTTTTTTGCTTCTGTAACTGGACAGAGGAGTAGGATCTCAGCTGCTGTATTAGGTTAACTACTGCAGAGAGAGCTTTACCAGTTACAAATTATTCTATACTCCCATTTGACAACTAGTGCATCTATGCAGTTTTCAGATCAGATCTTACTCTATTTGCTGAAGAGCATTCCACACCGTACTTTACCTGCTAGCCAGAGGCCAGCATAGTAGCCTCTTACGTGTTCAGCAGCACAGCTTAGATACAGAAAATGGAAGATTCTAAGCTGATAGCAATCTCAGCAGCTCCTTTAAAATCAATGGACTATCTAAGCTGACGCATGTCAGCTGAAGACCTAGCCTTGACATGTTTTCTGACGTGGTTTTGACATGTTGTCATTGGACAAATTTTCCAAGTAATTATATTTTGCAGCAGTTGTGCCATCAAGGCGCTGACTTTACAAAATAGCTTTTGAAGTTCGAACATCATCTAAGCAATACTTGAATGACTTTGGCAAATTTATGGTGGTTTGTGAATAAGCCTGCCAGTGGTTTTCCTCTTCAGCTAGAGTTTGAGACCTTATATTGTGTGCTATAGAAAGAGTTTATCATTAAATCTGCTTCTTTGAAGAGCAGATGATTTCATATCTATGGATAGGTATGTAACTACCTACCTTCCCTGTGTCAGCTTAGGAATCAGAGACCATCTTACTGGAATGCCACAGTAGCAACACGCAATCTAAATAGGACCCTTTATATTGTATGTCAATAGTGAACAGAAGTCACATGGCTGCTTACAGATAGAATCCCTTTTGAGAACAGCAACCAATAAAACACCAATCCGATTTGAAGCATGGTATAAGGACTGTAAGACACCCCTTTTTCCTCAAGAAAGTCAAGCAGAAGCTCAGAGGTCTCTATTTGCATTATTAATTCATTAAAATCTGGACATCATCTAACAAAGACTTGTCCAGAAAGTATGTTCATCATTCAGTGTGCTAAACAAATAATAGGTAAAAACACTAAGTTCATTTCCTTGCTGTTTCTAAGTAGCATGTCATATTGAAAAACAAACCCTGCCTCATGAAAATCATAAATATACAAAAGAAAACCACTGTCTCTAAACTGGAGAGAGATTTTTCAGCCTTATCTTTGCTGGCCTTTCTCCAAGTCCTTCAGATGATCGGCCCCTCTCTGTAAAAACAATAACCAAGAGGCGGAGAGAACTCATTCTTTTGAGTAAAACCTAAAAAGGCACTTTTACTTAATTAGAAAAGAGGGAATCATTTTTCCCCCAAAAGGAGCAGGTGTCTGGGTTTTCTTTAATTTCATTGTGCCACCTTCCATGCTTTGATTCTGCTCATTATAAAGATAAGGCTGAAATAGGAATTCAGTGCTGACATTTTGGAGATGGACTTTGGTTCTGCTTTTGCAGTCAAGCTGTGCTTGCAAGGATGAAATTCAATTTGCTTTGCATTTCCTAACACTATAGGGAAAGTAGTGTGAATTCTACATTTTAGAAAATAAGGAAACTTGAACTTAATTGAAATGGAGCACTATGGGGATTGGCTAGATCTTCCTCCAGCTTTTGGTGCTGTGACTGCAGGTTTTGCACATAGTTAAACGATCACGTATGAATTGCAAGGGTGGGTGGCCCTTCCAGGAGGAATAGATGGAGTTGTAGACCCTATTAATACTGTTCAGTGAAATGCATGTTTTGTCATATGTCTCTGGAGAATTGTATTCCTGCCTCCTTCATTACAGGAGCTACACTGACCCCAGCTGTGCCTGTCGTTGTTTCCAAGTGTTGGTCTCCTTCCAGAGATACTGTGCAAAGTTATTCCTTTAGTTACTTTTATCTATCTGGAAGTGCCTTTTTCCAGCTGACCAGTATACACCTTTCATGTCTGTCCTTACCATCCTTCTTCTCTTAATGAAATACGTTCATTAGATCTTTACTCCAGGTGATTCTTTAAACTTATAGCATGAAAGGAAAGAAAGAATATTTCACAGTGGTATGTTATTGCACTTGTTCCTTAAAATGCTCAAGCCTGTAATATTGTTCAGCCCCCAGGTGTAGAACATGAACTCCTGAGGTTGAACAGAATGATTCACTTGTTTCACTATGAATTCAAAGTGGATATGAAGCATAAATCCCCTTTTTCCCTCTGTAATATAGTAGCCATGAATCACAATGTCACGCTGAGTCGATCATAATCTAACACTTCACGCCTCAGCCAACAACTTGATTTGTCAAGAGAACAGGCTTGCAAGCTGCCAATAGCGTTGATTCCCATTGGAGAAGAAAGGATAATTAAGCCCTCGGCGAGCTAATTTCTTTTTATTTTATAAAAATAACATGTACTTTTATCTTTTAAGTAAACAGAAATGAAGAAACATTACATATGTATAGAATCAGTTAAGTGTTTACTTTCCCTGAATCATTAGTATGAGTTTTTGTTCCAGTTCCACCTGATAAAATTTGTCCAGGATCATTTTATTCCACCATACAATAATACATTGTGCTACATCTCAATTAGGGAAACTGAAGCTAAAGTTAATTACATGCAATCTGCATGCTAACTGGCCTGCAACAGGGTACCACTATTCCTGGATACAAGTGTGAAGCTGCCTATCTCTGAGCTTGATTATGAGCATGAATAATCCTTGTGTTTTGTTGCAATTCTAGTCCATTGCACCAAGGTAATGAACCAAATGTGCTTGGAGTTGTGAGTCCTAAACATATAGGAAGGTCAGCACCCACATTTCTAATATGCTGTGGTATGTTTCCCATATGGAGATGTGCTACATGAAGAAATCAGTCTGTTATGAGCAAAAATTCCTGTTTCCTGAGGAGGATGCTCTGTTTTCACTCCTTGTGAATTTAGCCAACAAGCGGAGACCTCTTTTCCATGTAGGGAAATACTGATACAAATAAATATCATACCGGCATGCAGGTATTATTTGACTATGCTTATGAATATTTACATTGAAATTAGATTTTGTTCTTGCATTTGTATTCCCAGCGTGCTTGGGAATTTATGAAACACCTAATAGTCCATGCACAGCCTGGATAAACCCATTGATCTGCCTGTAATAGATTCTTCAACTATTTTTTCTTTTCATTGTAGAAGAGAACAGTCAGCATTTATCCATCAGGGCCAAATCACTCTATTCTTCTTACTTGCTAAATTTCATGTTTGGCAGCATGACAGAAAAAGAGAAGCACAGACTTCCCAGGCATAAGGTGGGAAGGTTCAATCTTGTCATCAAGTCTGATTTCCTATAATCATAAGTAATATTGCAGAAGACGACCTGAGTCCCTGTGTGCTGTAGCCACAAAACACTCCCCAGCATCCTGGAAAAAACTCTGCCATTACAATGAATGATGAGGCTAGCTGTCAAGATGGAACAGTCTCTTAACTTCAGTAATACAGAGCAATCTGCGTCTCTTTCTTCCATGGCTCATATGTAATGAACTAAGGAGCTGTTCATGTCTTTGTCATCTCTGGGCATCACATAGTCCTAGGAGGAGAGAGGTAAAGCATCCTTTGTATTCTTCCCAACTCCCCTCCTAGCAGCAGAAAATACAGACCAAGAAAGCACCCTCATTTACAAGCTTACAACAAAGCCCAACTTACTTGGTTCAGAATAGTTATTTAAAGATTTCTGGTGGTTTAGGGCTTGATTCTTTACTTCCTGCTACACTGGAATTGGATATAGTTACAGTATCATGTAAACGAATAAGCTTTTGTCCTCCTAGTTATTTCTTGTTTCTTCCTACAACTGTATCTCTTAACAACCCCTACCTGGTTTTCCTATTACATATTCTATAATTGCTGGGATACATGCCATCCATAAGTCTCCTGAAACAAACTCTCTTTTTTTGGCATTGATGAAACTTAATGTGATCCAGTCGTACTTGACTTTTTCCAAGTATTTGCTTGGGTTGAATTGCTAAGGCACCACAGCTCTGCCCCCTCTTCTCTGCTCCACTGGAACAGAATGCAAACAGCCTCTTTGAATATGGCTGCTTTTCCACGGATATGTTATCTATATTTTGGTTTTTTTCTTTAAAAATAGAAGTTCTAGTCAGCAACCCAGCTGCTATTCAAATTAAGCTATATGCAAATCATGCTTGGGAAGGGAATTTAAGTGGAAATTTATTTTGACATCTGTTTAAATTTTCTCAGATTTTGTTTGCGGCTAAAAGCTTTTTAAAAGTCTGTTAAAAAAAAAAAAAAAAAAAAAACAAAACAAAACCCACAACCACAACAAAACCTAAAAACAACCAAACCCCAAATCTTCCTCCTATAAGTGTCTGTGTTACTGAGGAAAAGCAGCATAAGTTAAAAAGAATTTATGAAATGTGACCACCATGTGTGTGGCTGGTGTTTGGAAGCTATAAAGTATATTTGTAAATGCTATCTACCTGTTTTCAAATTAGGAACAATTTATCCTTACAAAGCAAATTGTTACTACCACTGTGTCCTTACTCTCTACCCATCTGTATGTTGAGTGTGCTGTTTTGGGGAGGGTACTATCTTTAATACTGCCTATAAAGTACCTAAGACAGTTCGGCACTAATTTCTGAGTGGTCCTCAAAATGCTAGTGCGTATATATTGTGTATGCATCATCCAGCGCCAGAGCTTAGTTCCTTGTTGGAAGTGGCTAGATAATTTTAGATTACTAAGAAATGATAATAATATGAGATTTAAAGACTTCTCTTAGTCATCTACATAGAACATGCAGTACCTAGATCACCCATATATATTTTTCATTTTTAGAGGTATGTATAACATTATCCAGAGAGTACATACTTCAGAGAACGGGAAGAGAAAGAGAACTTAAAATCCAAACATCTTAATTATTCCCACTTCTCATAAAATCTCCCTGACAAATTTATTCCCATCTTCCAACAGTCCTTGTAAAATCTTTGCAGTTCCTTCAGCAACTACAGAAATTAACTTTACTAGAAGATTTGTAACTTTCTCCAAATTGTTTAGTTACTACTGTAACTGAATAAATGCAAATGTAAAAATGCAAATATTTAATGGTAGCCTATGACTGCAAATATACTGGTGGTTCTGTTTTAAAAATAGGTTTTGTTTTAAGTCTCCTGCAACATTCATAGCACGTTTACCTCTTCAGTCTTGCAAGATGCATTCCAGCATATAAGTCCTTCAGAACTGGAGAGTCTTCACTTTTCTTGTTTGTCAGGTGTGATACTATTGTGTCAATAAAGTGTTATCTTATGTTGTTCCATGACAAGACTCCTGCAAAAAACTTACTTCAAACCCTGTGGTAGTTAACATTTACCAGGCAGTATCTGTAAGATTGCTTACAGTGCATTTTTACCTCTTTAGAGTTCTGCATCTAGGAGGCTTTGTGGCAGATAGAAAGAGGTAACTTTGCAGCTGTCCATAGGAAGTGAGCAGCACCTTAAGGGGAATGTGATTCCATTTGCTTCAGTAACGTCACCCTGGGTGAACTAGAGGAGGAGTAGCCCAAAACATGTCGGGAAAATTGCATCAGAGAACTGAGATTACCATTTTGAGTCACTTTACAAAGGATGTGAACATCACAGTGGAAAATCTGATCCTTAGCACCTTTAAGAACATTTTATCAAGTAATATATAGAAAGTATTTTGTGCCAAAACTAACTTGTTGGTTGTGTTTTTCCTTTAGTTATCTCTGAATTTTAACTAAGGCAGAGATCAAAACGCAAGTGAGTACTCCATAACTCTAGCAGAACAGTTCTTAATAATAATGGAGTTCACATTTGTATAAACACATTTTGGTTCCCATAATTTGTGCATCTCTCCACAGAAAATAGCAGGATGTTGAAGATAGATGTGTTAGAAGGGGGACAGAGGATTTTTTATCTAATGTGTTGTGTGGCTTGACTTACTGTTTGTGTAATATCACAGACATTTTTAGGTTTTGTCTTCTGGGAAAAAGCTATATGCGTTTGTTCAGAGCAAAAGTTCAATGAACATTAGTATGCAAGAACAAATTTGAATTACATGGAAGTTACCCTTCAGTATCTTTGCTTGTTTAATGTGGTTTTAGATTATGAAAATAGCCACATTTTCTCAAAGTATCATTTTAGCGAAAATGGTATTTCTTCTTTTTCAATTCAACAAGACAACCAGCATTTTGTCAGTTAGGCAAAGGACATCATGGCATTCTGTAACATAACATAACGGTATAGTACACATCAATGACCCCATATTGACTCCCTTGACATACTTTTATAGTATTATTTGCATTTATTCACCTGGGAAAACCACTGGTTACTCACATAAAGGACTCCCAATAGACAAAGTGACAGTAAACCTGTAAAAACTAAGTATACTAGAAAACTGAACGTGATATTTTATATTATAAGCTAGCTAATTTGTAGCTTACGTCAGTTAGAAATCTTTTTAATCACCAAGCAATGTAAAAGGCCATAGAGTACTGTGAATCCCTTCACTTTAACTCTTCCTGTTTTTTCCCCTGCTCAGGAAGGGAACATACTCCAGCAAATGGCTAAGTGAATTTGTCTGAAAGGTCTGGAAGATCAGGGAAGTGCTATAACTACAACTGTCATGCTAACTTGAATAGGAAATTCTTTGGCTGCAAATATGTCTTTGAGTGAGCTCCCGAGAGGAAAGAATAACAGGCCAGAGTACTACATACCTGAAAAAGTAGGAAGAAGAGTTAAAACTGGGCATCCCTGACAAGATACATAGTTTCCACAATTTTTACCATTTTATTTAGATTGAATGTGACTCTTGACTTATGGAGCCTTGGGCAGATATTGGAATATCAGCTAAAAGTACTTCACAGAAAGCCCAAAAGCTGAGGAAATTAAACCTTGGATTGCAGGACTTGAACACATAATGTGAATAGCAAATAATACTGCAATGACCAAAGGGGCTAAAGATGTGATCCTGGCTGAGCAGTTTGGCCTTATTACAGCAAGGCACTTAAACTCATGCTTGTCCTTAAACATGGGAGTAGTCCCATCAAGTTGAAGCAGTCATATGCTTGGATGCTTTGCTGGTTTGAGGCAGAGTGCTCCGAGCCTTGCAGGATCAAGCCCTAAACCAACAGCTGCTCTGTCAAAACTTTAATTCCTTTCTAAAGGCTCTCATTAATTCTTGCACTTCTTTATGCAGTTGGATTAGAGGGGGGTGGGGGGGTGGGGATCTGCTTGAAGTAAGAACAAGTAAGAATTAGTAAGGCTGAGCTGTCCAAGGAGAAGTATCACAATGTTTATGTGTAAAAACAATGCAGCATAGCCAGTAACAGTTACAATTACTCTTCAAAAGGTTCCTGCTGTTACCAAGTGATGTAGACTGTTATTCACAACCATGATGAAAGCATTAAGGAGAAGTCTTATTTTGGAAAAAAGACGTGAGTTTTTTGTGGGTTTTTTGCAAGACTGAACACATACTATTATTTTTCCTATGCTTTGGTCTCTTATGACCTTGATTTTAATCCTCTTCAGTTATTTTGCCATTGAATCAAAGGGAAGCTATATCATAGTCCATGTTGGAATATGATAGTCAGCAGCACTATTTATAAATCTTCCATCAGCTTTAGGAGGTTCCATTTGCAGTCTCTTCATTGTGTCTACAATTTTAGTCACCTAGAGTAAACTGCTTTTGCCTCTTAAAATGCACCTTTTCTTTCTCTAAGAGGCCAATGTGACTCAAGGGGAGCTTTAGCCCAATGAAATCAGCAAATGCCATTTCTGAAATCCCTGGGTTCTTCCTGATCTTCTCATGCAGAATAAATGAAGTTGCTTTCTCTTAATAGTATGTCAATATTAATAAATATGTAGCACAGGAGGAAAAGATGTCAAGGCAAGCAACCCCTAGACATGAGAATGAGAATTCCACCTGTGAGAGCTGGGACTGATCTTTAATGAGATGTCTTCACAAAGCTTGTTCATGCCAGGATTATGGCCTGCACAGTGATGTACAGTCTTCAAAATAATTAAAAAAAAATAATCCACCAGCCATCTACACTCCTGAGCACTGCTGAAACCCTATAGAATAAAATTTCCTGGCGTATTTTTATGATATTAATAACATGGAGCCACTGTTTCTGAAAATAAGTATTGTGGGCCTCTTTTCCCGTAAAAACATTCAAAATGATTTAAGTATGTTCAAAGTGCCGCTGAGGACAAGGAAGACATAAAAATCATACATGGCCCATTTCCTAAACTTTAGAGCAGAAGAGGAGGGACTTTAAGTTCAGACAGACAAAAATGTTCCTGATTCCTCTTTTAAATCTCAGTTTATTCCATAGGTTCTGCTAGGTGAGTTTGGATTTACAATGGTGTAATTGAAAACAGAGTCTAAAATATAGGTGAAGCAAGGCAAAAGGGATATGAAAGATGATTTTTGAACATCTTTTCATAGGCTTCTAATGGAAGGGACTTTGGCTGAACCTTAGATTATTATAAGCACATTCTGTCCAGGCATATAGCTCTAACGTGGCAAAGACTTTGATTCTGGAAGTTATAAATCACTTTAGTCCTTCAGCTCCTGGTTTTGTGACTAGTCTTTATTTACCCAGTGTGTGGAGATTTCCATCTATTTGGATTGCTCAAGCAGGGGGTGCATCAGGGACTAGATCTGCATTCATACATTTTGTGAGAGAATTCTTACAGCTGTAAGAGTCAACTGCAATTTGTTTCTCTGTAATAACAGATAAGCATTGGTAGTAAGCAGGGATTCAGTTCAGTATCAAAATGTGGAGAGACTCTTCATTTTCAGCAAGGTGAATTACAGTATTAATTCAATTAAAAGAATACTATGAACAGCTATTGACAATTTTCCCTCTCCCTCTATAAAATATGCTTGAATGGTAAACCAGATTCTGTTCTCAAACCAGATTTATACCTGAATAACTCCACTGACATCCATGAAATTACTCCTAATTTGAATCAGAGCCAACGAGATCAAATAAAGATTAAAAGGTCTCTTACTAGCAGTTTTATCCTGTGTTTGGTGAGTTTATTATTTTATCATGGCTCTATTATAGTAAGGTCATTACTTACTTTATTTTTGGTTTGTGTGCTACAGAGCTAGGGCTGCCTCTGTTTATCTCAGAATACCACCACCACTGCCCAAGTCCACATACAGACTTGCTCCTGAGGACAAATTTGCCAGGTCAAGTATTGCCATCAGGGGTCGGAACAAATGCTGCAGGTTCATTATTCTGCAAAGTATATGTGGCGAGATAACACCTCATGGCCTGTGTTTGTATGGTGTGTAGTACAGTAGCTCTGTATGCACCAATTGGGGTCCTAAAATTTATCATAGTCTCCATAATGACTGCAAATTGATAAGGAAAAAATTAACTGAATTAAAAAAGCGCACATTTTCTAGATTGCAGTAGGGCTCTTGAAATATCCAAACATGCTGATTTTTGTATCAAGGCAAAAGCCCCGTTTCCCATTAAACTAATTTTGAACGGCATCTATTTCATGTCAATGTTATGCAAAATGTTTTTTCCTTTTTCTACAATGATAATTACCAGCCTTTATTTTCGCCACAGAAATTTAACCAAAATGTACACAAACCTGGAGGAGAGCAAGTTTGGCAAGCGTAGGTTTGCCCAATAAAAACTTTTCTGGTAGTTCAGAAGTTCAGGCAGTTTGAACATTATATGTATAGATAATTTGAAAGAGGATGTTTAGATATTCCTGGTGATGGTCAAGTGGCTGAAATGGGATAATGTTTATTTCGTAATGAATGACTGCCAAGTTTGCATGAGTTTAACTAAAAGGGCAGCTTACATTCTGGTAGTTCTATCCTGAAGACCCATGAGTTCTTGTAATGCCATTATTTTTGTCAGACTATTTTCTGCTTTGGTGAAATTAATGATTACTTTCTGAAGTTCACTGAGGAAAATACATGGGTTTTCTTTCGCAGTTAAATGTATTATACTATTTTCCTCAGACCAGGCACCTCCTTTAATCACATTTTAGAGATAACTGTATTTAAACCAGACCATCCGTTGTTGATGTTATGCCAACAGATATGTAAAGAAGCTATCTGATTATCCTACTTTGATTATCACAATAAGGTGTTACAGGCCACGTAGCATCTTTCTGGTTTTTTAGGCAGAATAAAGAATAGAAGAAAAATATCCATGAGTAAAAAGAACTCCTCAGTAACAAACTTTGTTGGGAGAGAAAAACCCCAGAAAGTTGTAATTTGACGTCTTTTGAGAACTACATACTGTTAGGTCTGGAAACTGAGAAGGGAACAGCTGGAAGAGGAAAGAAAATACAATCAAACTTCTCTGAGGGATATAGTTCTTCAGCTACCTTTAGTTATATAAATGAGAGGGGGAGAATGAAATTGTGAATATAAGGACTTTTTTTTTTCCTAGATGACAAAGTAGAAAAGTTACCGTTTCCATTGAAACACAGACATCTACTGTGTTGGATATAATATGCTTGTGTTAGCTTACCTGAATCTTTCAAAAAGGCAATGCAGTTTTGTTCAGCATTTGTGTAACAGGCAAAAATTATTTTGCATTTTTATATTCCTAGCATGCATATCTCTTCACTGAATAGAATAATCCTGAGAGGTATCACTGAAATAAATCAAATACTTGGATTTAATGCTAAAGTTCAAAATCATCCAGTTCCAGTCTCTACTTCCAGACATCATCGCCATCCATTCAAGTGAAGCAGTATGATTTAGAGATGATACTTCCACCTTCTCAGTACATCATCTGATTTAGAACAGGTCCTTGAGGTTACAGTGCTGTTGATGTTGCATTTTCACTGATGTCTAATCTAATAGAAAGATCCATCCTACCATGTTTTTTTTTATTGGCGCTGCAGCTGGTGCATGCACCCAGTGTCATATTCTTGATAGAGACTCATGGGTCTACAAGACTATTTTACATTAAAATTCATTTGTACCTCTCTCCAAGACCATGAGAAAAGGAATAAAAATCCATTTAAAATGGGATGATTTAAAAAAAAAAAAAAAAAAAAAGCTGGTCCACCAGAGTCTGCACTCAGCAGCAAAAGTGTATGTTGACCTTAAGTTCATGACATATGGCATCAATTTTACATTGGTATAAAAGAGGTCAGAGTCAGGTCCCAGCACATAACAGCAACATAGATTCACTTACGCAAGTTAAAGTTGGGTCTTCTCTAAAATTGTCACAGGGCCAAACTGAATAAGGGAGAGCCTGGGGAGTTATTTATTTGATAGGATATCAAAGCATAAATTCATCACCATTGACTCTGATACCAGAATCCTAGAGAAACAAGAAGCTTCTTTTTCTTCTCTACCACTTGCCCCCAAGGCAAGAGCATTCTAATTCCTTCTCTTCAATAAGGAGAGATCAGGCTTTTCACATAGTTAACTTGATGATGTTTTGATTGTCTAAAGGAAATAGCTTGTTTTGGAAACAGCCTCCAAGAGGCTATTAGCATTTTTAATTACATAGATTCTGTTTAATGCCACCCTATTTCCACTTCCCATTCTTCTCATCCTCTTTATTCCCTTGTGTGGAAATAGCATCTCCTTCCGCTCAGATGCCTTGTTTCTGCATTGTTAACTGTCCTACTACTATCCAGAATTAGTCTCTGTCCTTACTCTAAATGTCTTTTAGTTTCTGCCATATTTTTATACAAATACATGTCTGTGCAATGCTTTCATCAAAATTATCTAAAACTCAGCCACATACATATAAATGCACTTATTTTCATTTTCTTCACCATTGTCATCTGCTGTCCGACTAACATGTTCTCTCAGGAATGAAAACAAAACTGGTTCCCTTGTTTTGTTCTAAACTTTCGGGCGTGCTGTTTGTCATGGTTCTCCACTTCCTAATTCTGTGTAGGTAGATCCATTAATGTCCTGTCATTGTGATACCTCATTAGAATTCATTTTTTCAAGCATTGCAATAATATTGGAAACCAAAGAAAAACGAAGAGTCATTCAGCCAATACGGTTGATAAAGCTGCATTATTGACATCACTGACAGCTTACTGAATCGATCAGTAAGAAAAAGGGCAAAAGGTTAGGAAAAAAATGGTATGGACCTTCTTCTATCTTGCCAGCTCTCTTGATGTCAGTGGGTATCTCTGAGATGTTTGCTGTTGTGTAGGCACATCATAAAGAGGCATATACTAAATGCTTCTGTAACCAGTTGGGAGGGAGATAGAATACCACAGGTCGTGTGTAGCAATGGTGGAATGGAGTGGGCAGCTCTGCAGTTGTGAACGCATCACATGAAGGCAGTTTTTCTTCCTCTCCATTTCTTCTCCAGGCACGTTCCCTTCCAACAGGGCAGTGCTGGATTACTTGCAGTGCATCTGGAAGAAGCACATGCTTCCTGGGTGCTGTGTAGAGCTTTATCTTCTCCTGTGCTTTGAGAGACCATATTCAGTCGGGTCTGGGTCATGAGAGAAGCCATGTTCACAAAACACCACTCAAAGAGGGAGGGAGTTCCGAATCTTTAGTTGGTTATTGGAAATCAAAATAGTTGGTTGTTTCCCCAGTGTTTAAGATGCCAGCTACTGATGAAGGGTGGTTTAGGTGAGATGGCTAACAAAAGAACTGAAAACAGATCAAAGTGGTTAGACATCAAGAGGCAGACAACGTGGGTGACTAGTGACGTTAAGGCTACTGGGACACAGGTTCTTAGAAGTCTCTAAGAATTTAGAAACTGTTGACAAATGGAGTTCTATGAACATTTTGGGTGGCTAATTTTCTCAGGAAGATTTTTTTTCATTTTGTGAGATGATCTTATTCTTAAAGTTTTCTACAAAAGTGCTTGTGCTTCTCCTGCTTTCAAGTCGCCAACCTGAAGCTGAGAGAGCTATCAAACTGGGTAAACAGGCAGATGCAACTTCAACTGCCTTTTCTGTGAGCAACCCCGTCAGACTTCCCTTGCCAGCCATTCCACAGAAGCACACCCCCGTGGCACTGTGCTCTTGTGTGTTAATAATAGTCAAACAAGAAGCCTTTCCTAATGTCATAACTGGAAACAGATGTTAGCTGCAGACAGACACCAAAGAAAACGAGCAAGAAGAACTGCTCTGCAAGCTGATAATTTGAAGGCTTACTTTGCTATAGGCATTCATCTGTGCAGTGATGGTGATCATTGATTTTGGTCCAATGTTTTCCTTGATTCCTGATAATGCAAGGAAAATATATAAGCATCTGAAACTGCTTCCAAGCAGTCTTCCAGATGCGGGAATAAATTACGATTAAAATGGCCTGGTTTGCCGCTGCACAAAGCACCTCAAGCCATCCTACATTTTGTAAAAACAATTCATCCTGAGTTTGGCAATGGAGGCAACATGTGTAAAGAAAAGAAAGGAAGACAATTCCATGAAGTGTTGAGGATAATGGAGTTACATACCTGTAGTCACATCTGAAAGAAAACACGTAAATGAGTGCCAGCCTTCAGGAGTCATTGTTTACGGTTCATGCCTTATATTTAAAAGGTTTATTTAGATGCAGCAGTGGGCTTGTTTTCTGGGTCTGTCTTAAGATGGCAGAGCAAGAGTAATTACTCACTTCAAAATGCTATGCAAGAAGATTTCTAGAAGCAAAGGACAAGAATAATAGAAACAGCAGTTTGCCAGGATAAAAACAAATTTGTTCATCTGTATCTAATAAGATTGGTTTAAAATGATACTGTTTCAAATTATAAAGAACTCAAGTGAATATGTGCATACATCTGTTTTCTTTAAGGGGAAATTTGTGATTTAAAATATTCAAAATGTGTTCCAAATCTGGATCCCGAGAGTCACTGGCACAAATCACAAAGCATTAGGAAATAGTAATGGGCAAAACTTGGAAGGCTTTCAGTTCGGTTTCAGTTCAGATAAGACTGCAAAAGTCTGGAGGCTTGCAGTTGATGCTGTTAAAAAGTTTGCATTTGTGAAAGCTCTGATTCAGCAAAACACTGTATTCAGCAAAGTACTTCAAGTTAAGCACAATTTTAATTATTTTGCTAAAAAGGAAAAGGCTTAATCGGAAGTTTAAGAGTTTTTCTCCACTGCTGCCCAGTATACTGTGCAATGTAATCTGAAATATCTGTTTCCCCCACATCTGCATCAGGAAAGAAATGTAGTTGAATAAAATATACGGATTTTGTTCACTTTGTGTTGAGGTGAGAAAAAAATTGCATTCGGGGTTGAATTCTGAAAGCAACTTACACAATGATGGTACTCTGCAATATTGTAAAGGACCCATCAAATATCATTGGATTGAAGGATCTGAGCCACTGTTTTCTCCTTCATTTGGTATGGCTCTTATTTTTATTGAACTATTTCATCTATCTCCTCTTAAATCTGCCTTCTGCATGATGCAGCTTTACTGTAATGAATCAGGATGTTACTGAGATATGCTCTGTTCTTTGTTGTTGCTGTTGCCAGTCTTTTTGAAGAAATTTGGAGGTAACAATGGTTCAAATATATTTGACAAGGTAATAAAATTGTGCTCATAGGTATCCTGCATTTCTAAACTCGGGAATAAAATTGCAAGTCAAATCACTGGGATATTTTTTTGGCTGTAACTAAGAGTTGAACTTTTCTTCCTTCCTGTCTTTTCAGTGTTGGGTAGCTTTATTTAACCTTAACACTTCAGCTTATTCTTTCACATCTTGTTCCCTTGGTTTGATTTTTTTCCCCTTCTAATTAATGTTTTCAAAAATAAGTCATGCAACATTTGTTTTGTAACAATTATGTCTTCTCACTTGTCATCTGCGTACAAAAAATGTTGCTGCATCTGGGTGAAATTTAGCTCAATAAGCAAGTAATTCCTAAAGCCTTCAAAGTGACTTAGTTCCTGACTTAGAGAGCACAAAGTATTTTCAGCATTTGTGCCAGCATAGTTTAAAAAAAACTTTATTAATAGTCAGGAGGCATCTCTCTCCTGAGTCGTCAGTGTATTTCTGTCATAAAATAAATATGTATTCATCATCTGTCTTTAATAGTAAATCTTTTAATCAGATTGTTTATTGAGTATCATTTCCTATGGTTTTCTTTCTGAGACTAAAGAATGGCTATTACTGGAATGCATTTATTAAAATGTTTAAATATTTAAGATATTCTTCATTGGCATAAGAACGACCATTTTAATTCAGGTGTGTCATTAGAAGAAAAATACTTCACGATACTGGAAAATACCATAAACCCATAGGAAAAATATCTGCTTAATTACTAAAGAATAATCTCCATCTGGTAGATCAGTCTTCCCAGTTCATTCTAAAATAAGTCTCCAGATAATCTATGAAACAGTCTACTTAAACACGCTAAGGTTTCTATGGTTATTAGTAGTAATTGTGTTGCACAACCAGGGGAATTTTATTTAGCATGGTGGGGGAAGCAATGTCGTTATTAGTTGATTAGTGTGAAAAATCTTTGACAATATGTAGTACCAGCTATGGTTTCAACCACTGACACCTCATTATTCTGATTGCAGTTTGATTTGCAATGTTAAGAGGCAACAGGAAAAAAGCAATCATCCAAATCTACCTCTATCAGCTGAGAACAATGGGAGGGAGTGTGTGCGCTTCACGGTATTCTAGAAATTTCCTTCCCACAAGAAAATAAACCCCACTAATTGACAAATGACTGACACTGTTTAGTCATTAGCACTCATGCTGTGATGTTCCTAACACAGCTTATTGTATGTGTGCTTTGCTGTGTTGGGAATTGATAACAAGATTAGCAATGTATATTGTTGTAAATGTTGTATTCTCCTGAAGTATATATTATTTAAAGCAAGGGTGACGGATCTCAAGACGTTGTAAGTCATTAATTCTTTGATTTGGATTTAGCATTAAATTAAAGCTAAAATCCTTTGGGCCAAGCTCAGCACTCCACGTGAGCACGTGTGTGGCATAAGCCCCGTTAGCACCAGCCTTTGCCCTGTGGTCGTGGGGGGCACGTTCTCCCCGTGTCTTAGGGCACAGCAGTGACAGGAACGGTAGGAATCTGCAGGGCACTGTGTGCATGGTAGGTATCTAGTTTTCTGGGATTCCTACTAGTACATTTTCAGGAGTGATTCGCAGGTTATCATGTCTATTAGTAGGACATGATAAAAAAGCTACTTTTATTTCCTCTGTGGAGGGAAACGGTCTTGCAGAAAGAATGGGCCCAGGCTTCTGGTGACTCCGGTGCGTGGTTCCTGCAAAAGGATCAGCAGCTCCTGGCAGTGCTCCTGCGAGTGAGCTCGCCCGCCCGCACAGGTGAGGTTACACAAACACACGTGCCCGTTGTCCAACTGTGGTTTCTGGGGTGTTTGGGACAAGGCTTTAGTCCTTTGACATTGATACACTTGATGTAGTTACACTGTGTGGCAGCAGTATATTCCACTGTGGCTTTTGAAAAAAGAACCGTTACAGTCCCTGTTGAATACTTGGATCTGTACGTATATGTACACCTATGGGGCAGGGTGATCTGTTTTTCTTGGTTCATTGTAGGCAATATTTCTCACATTAGTTTTCCCCTTAGAAATCCCTCGGGATGTAGAGGGCATAAACTGACTTGTTTAGAGCTCAGTGCTCTAAAAGCTGTTCTGGGGTTTTATTTTAACCCAGGGTGACATCTTGGCAAAATGAAAATTCTCTGAAGTCATGCTAATTTTAGGACTAATTTAGTGATTAATAAATGCCTCCAATGCTTGTCTCTCCCTCTTCAAAGAGCACTGATTTAAATGCTGTTTAATACTTGTTTAATGTGTTTGCTATCATTTAAACAAGTAATTAGAGCACGTGGTACAATCAGTAGCCAAGCAATTGACTCTTTATTAGTAATCTTGGGGGAAAAGAGGAATGAGGACAAGGTGCTCGTATTACTGTCTGTACTAATTTGGAGTTAGGAAAATTAGCACCTGTTCAACCTATATGTATTGGCAGGAGCTACAACTGAGCTGGGAAACAGAGTGGTAGCTTAGTGTGAGAAGAGATTGAGGATCTTTGTCTTCCACTAAGGACAAGGAGACTGAAAAGACATAATGTGAAAATGATAAAGTGTGCCTTTCAGCTTTGAAAATTGTTTACTGGGGTAAATTCCCCTCTTTGCTGTGCAGCAGGAATGTCAAGGGACTTTATTAAATTAAACAGACTCACTCTGCCCTGAGCTGCCAAAATAAGCAACAGCAACATTTGGACCTATCTCTGAATCAGGTGGACCAAAGCCCCTGTTCTCACAAGCATCTCGTGGCTTTGTAAGACACCTGTAGGCTGGGGCTGCACTTTCAACACAGCTAGAGAAGGTTCTCGTGCTGGAATTGGCCTGTCGGTAGTAATAGCTACAAATACAAGGATTTAGAAAATCAATTAAGTTATTCTTTCTCTTGATTCTATTGATTAAAAGGTACTTGGGATAATGAAAGATATTCAAGTTTACACGGTATGCTTAAGACAATGGTATTGTGGTTCAGCGAATCTTAGCCAACACTGCAGAATAAATGCTTACTAATTTGACTGCTATTCTATTAATAAGATGCAAAAGGAGACATCTTTAGAATTTAAAGAAAATGGGAAGAGCTGTCCTGATTAATTTACTTTGTACAGTACAGAAGCCCATCAAAGCTGTTGAAAGCAGATTCCTGCCAATAGGCCTGAGCTGCGTGCTGGGAGGCAGGGTTACTCTGAAAGCAGCAGGCACTCTGTCACCTCTGATGTCCAGTGATGCTGGATCCTGACTGAAAACTGATGCATATCTGCCGTTCTTACAGGACCGTGATGGGTAGAGGAGAAGGAAAGGAGCCTAAATATCTAGTCCTGGCAGTCAGTGGCTTATTCTAGAAGCACAGTGAGTCTTCCCCCACCCCACTTCCCACCACCAGGACTGTTTTCTCAAGCTTCAGGGTGAATAAATAATCTTTTTGTCACTGTATGACTACTTTAGTTTTTATTAATAAAGCGGGGTGAGTTCCACTGACAAACTTCATACAATAACCCAGGTCTCAATCATTTGGAGTTACTTTTCTACTGTGAAAAGTTTTTTAGAGTAGCATTTCTGACTGGCTGACAGTGATATTATACCCACATCAAGTGTTCCCTGCATGCTGTATTTATGATTATAAAGCCTGTCTTGGAAGAAGATATCCCACTCTGAGCATTTCTACAGGATTACTGCACTTCTGAGATGGTAGAGTACCCTGGCCTCCAGCTTCATGCTGCATAACACCACCTGAGGAGTGCAGTGATCACTCACTCACCATTGCCTGGTGTAGCTTATTGCTTAAATACAGCGTATGGATTTAGAAGAATGAAGAAAACAAAGCCTGAGTGTGGCTGGGTCCAAACACGTAACGCAGTTTACTGGTTGAAATTGATTCAACGCACTCGAATGATGACACTTGAAAGGCAGCAGAAGGAGTCTCGCATCAATTTGACAGGCAGGAAAGCAAGTAAATGTGGCAGTCGCTGAACTTGTGCTCTCCTGCAGAGACATGTACCGAGATCTGGGTGACCGTCCTGGGACACTCGTGTGCCTCTGGAGTGCTGCAGAGCCCCGTGTACTGAACCCTGGAGGTTCAGTGGAAGTGTTGTAACAATCCTGGTTCTTTTTATTATATTTGAAGAATAGAAGTGTAGATTTCTTTCTTTAAATGACATTGAATCCACTTGGGGTCATGCATCCCTTTTGGAAAACTGTTTTTTCTTTGTCGGTGCAGCTTTGTTAACATTTTTAGATTTTTTTTCAATATTGTAGGCTTTAGGGACGCTGGGATTTTGCAAATGCATACTGCTAGCTGCTGCAAGACAAGAGGATTATTCAGAAAGGGTTTCCTTTGGCAGCTCAGGCCTGTAGTGTGACTTGAAGTGATTAGGCCAATTGCAGTTAGGGACTCTGACACCTGGAGTAGTACAGTGACTATGTTTAAAAAGAAGGAAAGAAAGAAAAAAAAATACAAACAGCACACCACCACCTCCCCAAAAGAAACCACCATCAACAAAACCCCTGCAAAACAAACAAACCACCACCAAAGCTCTCAGCCAAACTTCAAGTGAACCTGAGTTCATTTATTGGTTTGGGTGGACCTGGAAACTATGCCAAGGTCTTCAGTTTGGGTTGAAACTAAGCCAAACTTAAGGTTTTACTGTGCAGTAATTCTGCAGTCAGGAAAAATACACAGAGACAAACCTCCCATTGTGAGGCCACACAAACCCCTGCTAAAAACCTGTATTTGGCTACAAGCAAAAGCATGACATGCCATGGTTCCTCCTTTCCCTCAGCCCATTTCTGTGGCTGTAGCACTTGGGCTTTTTAGGAGCTTTGTTCCTTGCGTCTCAACACTGTCCTCTGTTAACAGCCAACCCCCAAGGAAGTGGCCACATTAGCCCTGCCCCAAGCTATAACCACCTGTGAATTACTTCCAGCACTACTGCTACTCTTGGCACTGGTTGAGGAACCATAAGATTCAAGGAAATGTCACAGACCACCACTCCCTTCATCCTCGTGTAGTCCCAGTCAGGGCCCAGGAAGCATCCAGTGATTTACACCCCTGGGAGGCTGAGCAGGACTCTGGACAGGCACAGATTTATGCTGACTTGGAGCAGGAGTCAAATTTCACTGCCTGTGAGGTCAGGTTTTGTGGTTTTGATACATATTTTTTTTCAGACCTTTTTATTCTGTGCATGTTTTATTACTACAACAGAAGTCTGGGCATGTAGTTGTGTTTTTTGCTGCATCTGGGCATGTGTTCCTG
This sequence comes from Falco naumanni, assembly GCF_017639655.2. Classification (NCBI taxonomy): domain Eukaryota; kingdom Metazoa; phylum Chordata; class Aves; order Falconiformes; family Falconidae; genus Falco; species Falco naumanni. Next base: position 15,853,383 of record NC_054060.1, on the reverse strand, counting down.
GAAACCTGGTAATCAAAGCAACATGGATTTGGGAATGCAGAACATCAGAAGTACCAAACATGCCCTGGAACAGAGGATTGCTACTGTATTTTTACATGTATTATTGTGGGATTTTTCTTTTTTTACAAACTACTCTTTTTGTTCACTTATATAGTACTTAATCAAATTAAGGGCAAAAGGTGAAGCATTGATCACATGCTACAGTTCATAGCATCTGCTGATATTTCCTGAGAATTCAATTCTGTGTACTAATAAAGCCCACTTGCTATTAGCATGCTTGAGAGCATGTGAAAAAAGGTGGTTCAGCACATTCATGTTTGGAAAGAATAACAAAATGTCTTACTTCCAGGAAGCCTGCACTGTAGAGCAGGAGTCAGAGAATGCTACATTTGCTATTCTGTATGTATAATAAATAGCTGGTTAGGTATGCTACAGCTGAAATGTGAAATGTCAGTTTTTATTAATGAAACGGATTGTGCAGAAGGAGCGATGAAGACTGGCGGGCTGGGTGTCCTGAGTGGCTGGCTGTGGGTACTACTTTTCAGAAGTATGATCCAATTGAGGGATGTGCATTGGCTGCAGAATTTGTGATTTGGGGGAAAACACCAATTTAAACCTTGTGATAAAGAAAGAGAAGAACATAAAAAGAGCTCTTAAGTCAGAAATAAAGGATATCATTCACAGCCCATTTAAATCAGTGGACATTATCTCATCTCAGTGGGCATGGGATTAGGCCTCAAAAGGGTTGAAGCAACATAGTGTTATTCAAGCAAATTTCCATTAGTAGCAGCGCATGAGAGCTGTGGTGTTTAAAATAAGAGTGCTTTGGAGTGAGCCAAAACACAGATGCAGCCATGTGATCTTGGTCAGCATCTCCTTCAGTTCATCTCAGCTTGCTCAGAGTTCGGCATAAAACGCCAGTTCTGACAGGACCCCACATGGCCAGAGCATGGAGGTGGTCCTGCCCAACCGTTTCTTGGAAGTGAGAATTTCCAAAAGGATTTCCAGTCTTTAAAACTGCATTTTATTAGGAAACCAAAGTGATACATGGCAACAGGGGAATTCTTTAAACAGAGAAAATTCAGATGTGCTTGGTGAGACAGGTTCAATAAAAGGCTTGCAGGGAAACTTACCCTTAACCTGTTCTGTCCTTGCTGAGGACAAAAGTGTGATCCCTTTCCTCCATCTTTGTTTTTCAGTCTATCTACTTTCATTTTGTTTCTGGGTTACAAAACCTTGGCCATCTCTTTGGAGAGACCTTTGCAGAACTTTTGATCCCATGGAAAGTTTTGGTCTATCAATGATTTCCAGGACACGCTTCTGGAGCTGTGTCCAGCAGTCCCCTCTGCACTTCCCAGAAGCAGTCTTCGGCTGTACGCGTGTTTGATGTTTCTTGCATATTGGTTCTTTCCCTTTGACAGCCTAGCCTGGCTTCTACTCCAGAAGAATCTCCAAAGGCATGTATTCTTAATTGCTCTTCAGTAAGGTTTACTGTCATTCCTTCCTCCAGACAGCTCCTCTTGACCCAGACTGCAACAGGGACCAAAATGCAAATAGTTTATTTAGTCTTTTTCTCCCCAACCAATCTGTTTAGCGGAGTATACTTTGTACAGGGACTAACTGTAGCTTGTAAACAAACAAATCGCAAGCCTCAGACTAGGCTCTCCAGTAGACACGTGTGTGAAGCTTATGTTAAGTGACATGTAATATATGTGTGGCATGGTTTAACTGCAGCCGCTCACTCACTCCCTTGTCATCCAGAGGGATGGGGAGGAGAGCTGGAAAGGAATGTAAAACTCAAGGGTTGAGAGAAGAACAATTTGATAAATAAAACAGAATAAAAGTGAAAGAACAATAGTAACAATTATGACAGTAACAGTTATAATGAAACGGGGAAGGGAAAGAATAAATTCCAGAGGGAAAGGGAAGAAGGAACACGTGGTGCACAACGCAACAGCTCACCACCTGCCCACCGATGCCCAGCCAGTCCCTGAGCAACCATCTGCCCGCCTCGGCCAACCCCCCAGGTACATATATCAGGCGCGACATCCCGTGGGATGGAATGTCTCTTTGGCTAGCTGGGGTCAGCCCTGGCTGTGTCCCCTCTCAACTCCTTGTGCCCCTCCAGCCTTTTTGCTAGCAACGCCTGAGGAACTGAGAAGTCTCACATCAACGCCAAAGCACAGCACCGCACTAGCTCCTCAGAAGACAATTAAGTCCATCCCGGTTGAAACCAGGCCAATGTGACAGGCAGTGGAGAAGTAGAATACTGTGTTTCTGTGTGCTCCTATCAGCACAGGCATGCATGTGTGGAGCCATCTGTTACTAGAACCCAGTAATATGGTTTTCCTGTATTACAAATTACCTTGGTGTTATGATGGGAAGCGTAGAGCCATTCCAAGTTTAGTAATAATCCCCCTTGATGATTTTGTTTCTGTATTGCAAGTGCTAATAGATCCCACAGCCAGCTGTGTCATTACTAGGGTGTCATTCATATGGAAGTGTCTTGCCACAGGTGATAGATGCTGTTGATCCTAATGTCTTCCAAATGCTGAAGCTAAGGAAATGGAATATCTATGAGAAATGAACTGTGGTGAAATTTCATTTGTTACAAGCTAGATTGTTTCATTTTCTGCTCTAGGTAAGTTTATGATGATTGCCATGTGTCTTTTATGCATACTGTATGTGCAAGCATATTACGGCATTGATACTGACCAACAAATTATTGTTAAAAGCAATAAAAAAGTAAAGTTCCTCTCAGATTTGTTAAATAGTATCTATGCCAGATCTGCCTGCAAGAAATCTCCTGTAGCCAAATGCCATCTCAAAGTAACATGGGCACCACTGTGTAGCAGTCTTAGATTTACTTCTCACTATTCTCATTTCAAAACCAGTATTTCTGCAATTGACGAAAATAAGATAACAGAAACACAATTGCTTGCTGATCTTAAAACAGCATTCTTAGAAAAAACATTGTGATGACACAGCGATCTGAGGAAAGATAACATCAATGTGTTCATTGGATTAGAGACTGGGCCAGGTTATGGAGTAATATGCTAATCCTAATTACAAGCTATGCCGCTTTTTTATGAGTTTCAAACTTGTCTACTCTTGAATACGTTGTCATATAGGGCATGTACGGCATACAGCTAAGACATTAAGTATGGTATGCTTATATAGCTGTCACTGAAAGCTGAGGGTGCACTTTCCTTAAGTGAACTTGTAGATTTTCTTCCAGATCAGTTGGGGGGGGAAAAAAAAAAAAAAAAAAAAGCAGCAATGAGCCTTTCTAGGCTGCATCATTTTCTAAGAGAAAGGAAAAAATGAGCTTAAACTGAAATAAATTCTTTTTACAACTGTCCTGGAGAAAATTTTCAAGTATGCAGAAGGAGTGCAGAGAGTCAGAACTGCCAGTGCTTGGTGTTCTGACAGCTAATATGACTAAATGAGATCAGTTCCCACCTATCAGAACATCAGGAAGGGTTCAGAGATTGCTTAAGATAAATTGAGTGGCAAAGAAATGAAGTGCAGGAGCTTTCTTCTTTTGAGGTACAGTAGGCACACAAATCCCATTATTTTTCTAATAACATTTTACACTCATCTCTCCCTCACCACTAACTCATTTGAGCTGCACATACCTTTCAAAAACTGCCCTCTTCAGTTGTCTTGGGTGGGACATCCATCTGATTTACTTTGCTGCATACAAGTTAGTCAAAAGAATCAGGACAAATGGCTCTTGGTATTTTCAGCCGAGATTTGGTTTCTTCTCTGCACCTGATGCTATATTTCTTTCAAAGGAGAGAGTTTTTTTAAAAAATAATAAAATGCTTCAGGTCTAAAAGTCTGAGAAAAGAATCCACGGGTTCCCATGTTTTTAATCATTCAGTGTGCTCATAAAATTTTCACTGAAAAATAGGGAGAAATTAATTTTGTTTTACAGATGGATTCAAGCATGTGTTAAGTATTCAAGAGGTTTCAAATGAGTTCTAATATATTTAAATGCAATTTTATCCATGTCTTTCTGGTCCACACTGTATGGCACATTGCCCTGTTCTTCATATGGCCTTGCAGGTAAATTAGCAACCATAGGATAAATCCTATCCTATGAGAAGGTGAAATGATTAAATCCTATGCAAATAGCACAATTTGCATTTCAGTAAGTTTCACAGGTTGCCTCATACATAGAAACTTTCAGTTCTGAGTCTCGATTTATTTTTAGTCCTTGGAAATCCTTTGGTTACAGCTCAGATTTCTCTTTAAGTGGCAAAATGAGTGCAGTACATTTGAGTTGCTCGCATAGTCTCCTTTCTTGGAGGACATATCCTTGTCCTATAACTCTTCTCTACTTGCCAGGCCTAGACAAGATGGCTGTGCTGAAAAGCTGTCACCACAAATTGTCATTGACTTCACAGAGGGATGATTCTTTCCCTCTTGTCATTTCCATAATGGGATTACAAAGATTTACACAGTTGCACTGTTCTGGGAGACCTGAGAGCTGCACTAGTGTCAGGTCCTTCCACTGGTACGCTGTGAGCTTTGTCACAGATTTAATAATTGCCGTAGTACTTTAAATTAGGATAAAGCACCATATTCCTGTGAAACCATAGAAAACATCTTGAGAGTGTAATGAGTTTCAGCTGATGTCTGCTGGTTATTCTTACTCAAATGCTTCCAGACTGGGAAGGAGAATTTGCAGAGGATTTTGTGGTATCAGCCAGTTTTACATAGCTAGATCTCTGTGCAAAAGAATTAATGATTTGTGTTAACAAGAGTTACTTAACATCAATTTATTTTAATTTTTCTTTTGGCAAGGAAAAGTTTAAGTGGTCCACAGAGCCAGTTGTAGGTGTCTCTGATGTTGTTGGACTATTTTGACCTTGCTTAATTGGCTGCGGGTGAGAACAGAAATGTGTGGAGATGGCATGTCCAGTGTTTAGTTTGTTCTGCTGCTTCTTTTAGGGCTCTTTACTCTTTTGCAGTGAAAAGGTCCCTTACTGACAAAAAATCTTTAGTTGCCAAAAAAACTTGGCATAGGAACTGATGAGCTGGATGCTGCCCCTGCTACTCTGTGACGGCCAGGTCCCCCCAGGAGCAACGGTGTAAATCAGCCTTCTTCCCCTGGAGTCACATCAGCACATCCGCTGAGAACAGGACACGGCGTGTGATTCCAGTGCCCCGTGTGGGGCAAGCCTTTCCCCCTTCCCTCCCTCACTATAGCACAGCGCGAGGCTCACGTCCCAGGGAAAGTGCACTTTTGCTCTCAGTAACGCTGCTTTGAAGTGTGGAGCCCCTTTTCAAGACTATCCTAATCACCCGGCGCTTTAGTACTGCCTGGTTTTGGGATACAGTGCAGAAATCATGTTTTTCCAGTAATAATGTATGTGAGTACCATCACAGGGAAAAGGGGTCTGACTGACAGAGGGATGTGGGGGTGATATAATTGTTCAACTGAGCTTTTGAGGGAAGAGCAGTTAATATAGTGCACGTCTCACATACTTGAACTCTCTAGGCATACTCTGTACCAAAGAAGTTGGCACCAACTCTATGATAAAATGGTTTGCTTAGGACAGAAAACCTACACCTATAGGACACCTGTCCACCTATAGGACAGAAAAACAGGGTCCAGTGGCTGAGCTCACTGTAACTGTTATCCTCATTTAGCAGAAAAGCACACGGTTTTCTGTCTGTCTGAAAGCAGTGAAAAGGCACCCCTTGTCCCACAACACACACAAACGTGCTCCGTTCAAATAGGGGGATGAGTTACCTCAGTAAAAACGAGGCACGTAAGCATTGCCAGTTCCATGGCAGAACCTTTCAGAAGTGCCCCGTTGCTATCTGTAGCCATTGCCACTTGGTCTGAACATGGACAGAGCTGTCAAGAGCCTTGGAGGAACTCTTATCAGCATGCTGCTGGCATTGTTGCAGGATTTCAGCGCTATCGGTTTTGATTAAAGCGGTGTCTTACGCATTTGTTTCCCTAAATGCTTTACTACCCGAAGTAATAAGCACAGATAGATGTTCTGGACTCTCTCAAGAACAACAAAATTTGTACAATAAAAGTCTACCTTTTAAATAGAGAAACTGTAAAATAACTCTACTTCTCAAGTATTATTTAATGGTAATGAAAAGAGGGTAAGATGAGCTATATTGGAAAAGCAATAACAGCCAAGTTGCTGTACATGACACCTAATTTCTGTATCAATTGATTTACCTGCTATTGATATACTATGATATTTATATACCCTGCCCCCCAAAATGAAACATTAGGTATGGCAAACTGCCTCCTTCCTGCTGAACATTGGTGTCATTAGAGTCTGTGCTCTTTTTTGATTACCTTGCTAATAAGATAGTCTAAGCAGAATTTTTTCCCCTTAATCTGGGAATACCTATAAACAATTAAGGTCATCTGCATAGCTAGCTAAAGAGCCTGCACGCACGTGACAGCAGCTTTGTGGAGCAGTTGTGATTAACCTTGTATTTTGTGAGGGGACTGCATTTCAATTTGGGTGTGCATTTCAAGTAGGGTCCTCAAAAGCACTTGCTCTTGGCCTTGCCCTCACTGAGGTTGCTGGAAGTTGTTAGGTCACCACTAAAAAGAACTGCAAAGCATCTTTCATCCTTCCCCTGTAAATGGCAGATAAGGAACTGTATGGCTGAGGGGAGTTTTGATCCTGGATCACTGGTGAAAATATGATTCAGGTCTGTTGGAACTGACAAGTCATTGCTGTGCTGCAGCTCTCTGGCAGGTTTCAGTCTCATTCTGGTATCTAATGGATAGTAAAAGTTGACAAGAAATCCTGCTAAGTGCTACCAGACAGGTTCTCCTCTTGGCAATCACAGCAAAGAAGCAGAGATTGAAAAGGAGTGAGTGAGCATGAAGCTTAAATCCCTCTCTCTGCTAGGTTATCATGAAGGTGAAGCTAAGGCATATTACTAAGCAGCATGAGGGCAGCCTGGTTTACTGATGAATCTGCTTTGCAAATAAACAGTGACATCTACTTATCACACTGTCCTACTGATATCCCTCACACGTACCAGGGTCACTTGCTTTCTAAATGTAAGAAACTGGTTTTTTTTCCCCCCGGCCCCCTCTCGTATTTCCACTCTGTTACAACAGTATTCAAAGCATTTTTTTTTTCTAAAAATAGAAATTGTATGCCCACAGCAGAGGCAGATGCAGTTCTGATTTAAATGAGCAGCATGTCCAGTCAAGGAACTTTGACCATATCGCTTGGCAGAAAAATACACAAAGTACTTACTGCTGTGGTGGGAGGGATAACTAAACCCCCTCCGCCTGCTGCAGCACGTCCAGCCTACTCTCGAAATCTGAATTAGGGTATATAATGTTGTTGTTCTACTGATAACATACGGTATAGCAAATTTGCTCTATATGGACCAAGAAATTTTCAAAATAAGTACATTTAAATTTTCATCATTAATTTCAAAATCCATGTTGTCTCCTGAAGTCGGGAGGCTGCTGAACCAAGTTCACGTTACAAACCTCTACCACTGCTTTCTAAATCAGCCTGTGAAATGGCTTATTGGACACTATTACACCAGGTCACATTCCCTTCACATGACTGTAAATTTTAGAAACTTACTTCTGGCTAATCAAAAACTTGAGGCCGTAGTAATGAGGGCTTTGTTACAAAAGCTCAGGTAGATTTTAGCACTGCCTACACCATTCAGCATCTGGCACTCACTGAGAAATTATAGGCTGTTGTGTTTATATGTGTAGATGCTGTGCAATGTTTCACAGCTTACTAAGGATTTATTTTTTTTTGGTTCAGGAAAGCAAATAGCTTACATTGGCTTGTTCTATCAAATTCAAGCTGACACAGTCACTCCATAAGGAACATCCATATTTCCAATATATTTATGACCAAATGTTTCAGATACCACAACCAGAAAAAGTAAAATAATTCACTTAAAAGACAACACAACTGGGAGGTGTTCCAGCTCTGTGCTGGCAAAGGTTATGGGAGATTATGTATGGACATGCACAGCTAGCAGTGCTGCTGTTCTAACAAAAGGATAAGAAAGGGCCTTTAAATAGCCTGGAATACTTGGATAACCTAAAAAGCTGTAAAAAACAAAACCCAAAACATTTTTAGAAAAACAATGGATTGAAAATATCAAAGTGAAACACGTCACTGGTCCTGTGCAGAGGCCAAGACTTGGCACAAGGAACACAAAGCAGCTTTCAGGGTGGCATTCAACTTTTCTCATGCAGATTTCTTTCCTTTTCTGGTGTATCAATTGATTGGACCTTGCCTGCTGTCCCTGTGCATCCTTCATTTCCCTTTGGGGTACCAGGTGGATCTCACCATGCCTTTAAATACATCTTTACACCTCAGTGCTGCACCGAATTCCTACCCATGTACCTTCATTAGGTATGTTGACAAATATCACTAATTTACAATTATTTTTTTTTTGAAAAGGGTATGCTCAAAGGCAATCTGGACAATTTTAAATGCTTCAGGTTGTCTTTAATTACAGTTCTGTTTTCTAACAGAGTATCTATTTTAATATACCACTTATTGTTGGTTCAGTTGTATTCACATAACTTTACTCTTTAACCCTAGAATAAGCAAAACTTCTGTATTTTTGTAAAATATACCAATAGAGGGAGATATATAGCTCTGACTGTATGGATGTATTGAGGCAGCCCAGCATGCGTGTATGTGTAAGGCTGAGATCTCCAAAGGCAACTAAATATGGTTATTTCAGTAAAAGCCCAGTGCCTAAATGCTGTGGTGCCGTCTAAATCTTCTATAAATGCTTCCAATCTTGCACAGCACCTGAAAAGCTGTGAAAATCGCCACAACTGAGAAACAATGGGGGTTTTTCATGGTTTCAGAAAATTGTTACAAAGACAGTTTACATATCCTTTTGCTATCAACAGCACACATGCTTTGTGCTCTGCAGCATGTCATCAAATGCTTCAGTTAATTACTCACTAATTATAACACTGTTGAATGGCTACACTGTGGCAACCATATAATTATGGAGCATAAAGCACTGAGCAGTTGCAAGGCTGAGCATATTGACTGATTACAATAAATCCCCTGCTTATTGTTGATATTTTTCACCTGCTTAATAGTCGTAATGTTTGCCTATCGTATCCTCAAACTCAGAGCAATATATGAAGTGTTAGTAACAGAAGTTAATTAAATTTAAAAGCAGGTAAACTATCGAAATGGTAGTATATGATGACAAATGTGTGTTGAAACACAAAACCTGGGAACGGCCCTTCACAGCTGCCAGGGCACAGCATTCCTCTCACATCCACACTATAACTCCCCCACTGAAACTGGGAAGAGGAGAAAGGGGTCACTGATGTTTTACAAACACAGTGTGGTGAGTCAAAATCTCAGGGCAGCTCACCGAGACGTTGAGGGGGTTTAGCTCATGTGTGCTTCCAGGCTTCCAGCATCACCAGGGGGAGAAGCCAATGGAAGAGCTGCTGGAGATGTTGCCAGCTAATGAGCCCTACAGGGACTTCCCTGGCACGTTGGGGCTGGCTGGAGCACCACGTGCCCCCACTTTACCAGTGGGTTCCCCATCTCTGGCTGGTGGGAAGCAGGTGATGCACAGCTGGCTCAGGTTATACTTCCCAGACTCTTACATCACAGGAAATGTCAAAGAACCATCTTAGGGCAGTTGTCCAGGCTGCTTTATGCTTGCTGGTACAAAGTATAACTAAAGGGCTGCATCTACCCTTTTTTATGTTTAAAGAAAGAAAAAAAAAATCCAGCCCTGGAACAAGATATTTTTCTCCTTGTGCTTTCTATAAATCATTTTTCTGGCCCCTCAAAATACATTGGTGTACAGGATCTGGGGAAGTGTATACTAAGCTGTCACTGCCGTTCATATCTTACACTGTAGCCAAGAACAAAATAAAAAGCCGTTCAGCAAAACACACCAATTCATTAAAACTCAATGAAAGCCTTGCTTGCTCGTGCTGCTACAAGTAGTTTTTACTTTGTTCTCAGAATGGAACAGTGAAGTCTGATCAAAGAGTTTTCAACTTCATATTTAGGAAAGTGAGTCACTCAGCACTTGTGTAGTTCCTCATTCAGTAACAATGCCACCTGCTGTATAAATACGCACTCAGAGGAAGGCTCGATGACTGTCATGTGCAGAATATCTAAGTGGTACATAGTCAACTTTTCACTTCCAAGTAAATGTGAAGTTCTTTCCACAAAGACAAACCTTTCTTATAATGTACTGCTAGTTCTTTCCCTGTGAATAGAGGTTGACTCTTGGAGTGGCCTTGCCTTTTCTATATATTTAAGAGCTCTGAAAGTTGACAGGAAGCCTACAGTGTCTGTGTGAGCTATTAACGTAAAAGGAATGACAGTACGCTTTGAAGCTTCTGTCCTTATTGTTGTGTTCATTATCAAAAAGAATAAAATGTTTTAGCAAGATGTGATAAATTAATGCCATATGGAAGACTGCAGCAATTGGTGGGTCTGGATTTGGACTACACTAGGAAGAAGATAATTGCTGATGTAATTACAGACAGCTCCAGACAGTGGTGTATCTGAACCATGGTCATTTTTATGCCCGTACTTAAATGACAATAATAATCCAGTGATAGAATGTCACCCTGTTCTTCTCTCTGAATCCTTCTAGCATTGTCACAGCTGATAATGCATCTTCAGTCTGTACATTTTTCTCAGGCCGTTCGGTTTGTTTTGGAAATGTTCCATTCCCCAACCATCGTATAAACTTCAGCATAAGTGATAGCCTGGACCTGGAAGAGTTTCAGGACACAATAAGGGGGGGCATTTACTGCTTTTCAATGCCTGCTGAGAATGATAGACTGGTAGACTCTTCTGTGGATGATATATGTAAAGTGCATGGATGTTTGCCAGTATATTCAGTATATTTAAAAAGCAGGTTACTAAAAAGAGGGCTCTAGAGAAACAGCAAGGTTTTTCATTTTTTATACTTCATCCTACCAGAGCTCTGGTGCCTCCCCCCCCCCCTCTTTTTTTTTTTTTTTTTTTTTTTGTGTGTGTGTGTGTCTGAATTCAGTTACATCTTTTGTATTGTTGTAATGGGGCCTCATTCTGGCCCTTCTGCAATTAATTCTCTGAGATATTTGTGCATCTTTGAGCTTTTTTGTCATTCAAGACAGCACTTGGAATTTCAAAACAATTCGTCCTTAGGATAATTTTCTTACATGCATTTCCCTAACATCCAGAGTCACAACAGGGAAAAGTTAGACCCCTTTCTCTTCAGTTGTCTCTTGGGAAAATATGACTCATGGTTTTGAAAATTCCTTTTGTTTTGTGAAGATGTGACCTTCAGAACATTGTCAATATGAGGGCAGGTTATCAGCTGGATGAACAGGTTTCCCTTTACCATTCTTGTGCCTTCAGATTTCAAGCACTTTTGAAAGGCTGATATGAATCTTACTTCTGCAAAACTCTTTTTGGTCCTTAGAATCTCTTGCAAACACAAGTCTTGGGCAGTTTCCCTAGTTTTGTAAGCAGGGATTTGTAGGCAAAAAACATTCAGGCTTTGATTTTGCAGAATGAGGTGCAAGGAAACGTGTTTCAAATCATGGGACATGGGAAATTGCTGCGTTGCCACCTTGCACAGACCCATGTGGAGTGCTGGAGATAGTGGCTCCTTTTAGCATGAGGTCAAGTCACACTTGGAACGCGCCACATAGTAGTATATGAGGTCAATCCAGTACTGCTGCAATAAATAGGAGCTTTGTAATTTATTCCCATGGTTTAGCCTCACAACAGGCTGAAGCAATAAGAACACTAGACTGAAACATTGCTTCTGATTGCTGTTCCATGTAATGTGGGTATCAGTCAAGTGTTGTTATGAGCTCTGAAAAGTTCAGTATCATTCAGTAGTCTGAACTTTTACTAATTGTACAATTCAGAGAAGGTGGCTGTTCTTGTCAAGAAAGGAGCCGGAGGCATACCTGATGTAAATCTGCAGTTCCATTGATTTTAGCAGAACCAAACAGAGGATTGTACTACACCAAGAGATATGGTGGGAAATTATCAACAAATGATGGGAAATAAAACATTTTAACTCCTAAAAAGCCATATCAGTGTGCAAAAATCTCTTTGAAACATATGCAAACCATAAGCACATACATTTGAGCACATGGCTGAAGGTACCTGTGACATAGTTTGGACTCTAAATTATCTAGAAAATGAATCCATAAGTGTTCAGAAGGTGATGGGTGGTTCTACTGTAGGTACTGGAAGTTCACGAGGGCCCAGCTCTTCACTTAGGTCCTTGTCACACTGAAGATGCAGTTCTAGAGAATGAAAAGAGCTAGAACAAAGGAATGTGGTGGCTCTTTTCAGGTCATGGAAAGGACTGATCTTCTTTGTAAAGACTTTTTCCTTTAGCTGTGCCAAGGATCATTTGCTGATCTAAAAGAACATTTCCCTCTTTGAAAGGGAACAAACAGCAGCTCTGTTTCATCTATATCAAGAGGTATAGCAGTGTGCAAGGGTAGCCAGGTGACAAATAGGCAGCCTGTGCCTGAGCACTCCCATTGTTAAATGTGCACGTGGAGCTGAACCCATGTCAGGAGCTGCAGAAAGCGAATGTTTGTTGCACATGCTCCGTTAGTCCCATTATCAGCTTTGTAATGAGCAAGGAAAAAGGAGCTGGTTTGTGACATAGCTACTAACACTAACACACACTGTCATTCATGAAGGAAATTCAATCTTGTGCTTGCAATTTATTTCAGAATTATCCATTAATCATTTTTCCTCCCCAGATAATGCCTTTGTACTGAATGCAACTGTGTACGCACCGGGCTCAGCTGGGCATATGGGCACAGGTAGCACAGAGCTCTGCCAGCAGTTTCAGCAGCCAGCTTCTGTTAGCCTTAACACACTCATCCATCAAACAAGCTGATAATGTTTCAGGAAACTAGTGCTCTTTCGAGTCTATAGCTGTAGCTTACCAAATGTGAATTAACTCGCAGCCTTTCCCCCAGCCACCACTCCCTGGGGGAGGGCGTCTGGCTCCTGACTGCTGGCGCTGTACAGCATCGGGCAGGGGGCTCGCATCCAGGCAAGGGCACGGTGGCAGTGAGCGCGGAGCTGCGAGCAGAGGTGGTTCTGTCAGGGTAGCACAGGTAAAGACGGTACTGAAAAAAGCATTTTATGATCTCCCATATGCCAGGCAGCAATGGCATGTGTTGATTTATCCCTGACTTGACAAGCACACTAGCACCTGCGTGGGGACAGACTTGCCTCCAAACTTGCAGAAGTTGGCTGGGGCTACTGGGGAACCTCACCAGAGGTGAACTAGGTCCAGTGTGGAAATTCAAATCCCAGCTTCATCTGCTGAGAGCTGTAGGCAGCATGGACTTCAGCCTAGAGGGTTTTACCAGCTTTCGCCCACTTGTAGATAGTTGACTGAGTGGGTATAATGTTACAGCAGAGTGGATTTCCTTATATTTCAGCAATGGACAGAGTTTCTGAGGAATAAAACTAAAACTGGGGACACAACGAGGAGTTTTTTAAAAGGCCAATTTTATTATATTTTTTCCCCCTCAAAATACCCTTCTCAGCTCTTTTCTTTGGTGAAATACTTTTTATGAGAACACAAACCTCTGTGCTAATAAAAGAATAGGTAAACTGTCCAGGTTAGATTAAATAAATAATTTTTTCTTGCCTCAGACCAAGTGTTTTTTGATTTACCTGTAGTCTTAGATTTTTTCATAGAAGAAATGGTGTAAAAAGAAATCTCAAATTGTTTTGGTTTGACCTGATCACATTTTTTTCAGCTTTTTCTTTCTGTTTTTGTTTGTTGTTCACATCCTTTCCTCTCCAGTGACTCTTCTCTTTCCTCAAAATCACTTCATGTTTGTATTAGGCTTGTGCCTGGAGTTGGCACAGACCAAGCAGAGCTGGTTCTTTGACCTGCATAGAGACTTTTGATGCCAAGGGTATTCTTTAATGAGACTTACGTCTGCCTAGTGACCCATCTGCACTCTGACTGAGCTGGTACAACAGGGCCTTAGGGCAATGATGAAATAAGCATAGTATGCTAATCCACATCCTTGGCTACTTTTCACCACGTGCATGTCAGATAAAATCCAAAACCAGCTCCCCTCTAACCTGAAGTTCAGACAACAGAGCTATACTGCAATCATATGATTCTGTTTTTGCATTTTCCTTCCTAACCAAGCAGGAGTGAGAGACATAGTTCCCTTTAAACCTATCTTCAATTTGACACTCTAAAAATACTATCTGCCAACTTATGATAAAAGCTTTGGATTTGATTATTTCAGGAGGATCTAGGCTACCTAACAAACAAAAGAGACATGAGAGAAATTGCTGTCATTCTGTGCGTTATCCTTTTGTTCCTTAAATTTGAGAAATTATTTTTCACATTTCTACCAATGAAAACAATCTCAAACTGGTTGAGATACAACTATGTAAAGAACAGAGCCTTTTACAACAGGAAAGGGGGAAAAACATAATAGATGACTGGGCTGCCTTCTTTCATTTTTTGACCTTTAATTGAAAGATTGAAGATAAGTAGTTCCTGGGAGAAAGCAAAAGGCTGATTCACTTACCCTGTAGCTTTGAGTGAAAAAGCTTCCTGGAAGCCTTGCTATATATTATGAATCATCCTCTTGTCATTCCAAGAAGTTCATAGCCAAGTAAAATGTTAGAAATGGATTGATAGTGGAGTGATGGGCAGTAGGGCCTAAGTGAGAGGTTAAAGGTCTCAAGATAATACATTCAGGCATCCCTCAGGACATTTTTGTAAAGCTGATGTTTCTGACCTCAGGAATCCTTGTCTCCCTGTATTAGGATTCACTGCTTTCTTAGAATAATGTCATTTTGAAAAGTTCACTTGCTTTATGTGAAGTTTTAGAAAGGAAGACTGTTTTCGGTTTTCTTTCAAGGAAATCAGATGGTGTCATCATTGCTTTATTCTTACAGAAACATAGAATCATTTAGTTTGGAAAAGATCTTTATGATCATCAAGTCCAACCATTGACCCAGGATTGCCAAGCCCACCACTAAACCATGTCCCTGAGCACTGCATCTACACATTTTTTAAGCACTTCCAGGGATGGTGACTCCACCGCCTCCCTGGGCAGCCTGTTCCTGTGCTTGACCACCTTTCAGTGAAGAAATTGTTCTTAATACCCAATTGAAACCTCCCCTGGTGCAACCCCAGGCTGTTTTCTCTTGTCCTGTCCCGTGTTACTTGGGAGAAGAGGCTGACACACATGTCACTACAGCCTCCTTGCAGGCACTTTTAGAGGGTGATAAGATCCACCCTGAGCCTCCGTTTCTGCAGACCAAACAACCGCAGTGTGCCCCAGCCCCTTCCCCAGCCCCTGCCCGGCTCTGGACACGCTGCAGCCCCTCAGTGTCCCCCCTGCAGTGAGGGCCCAGCGCTGACCCCAGGATTCGAGGAGCGGCCGCACCAGTGCCCAGCGCAGGGGGACGGTCACTGCCCCGGCCCCGCTGGCCACGCTGTGTCTGACACAAGCCGGGCGCTGCTGGCCTCCTCGGCCACCCGGGCCCCCGGGGGGCTCATGCCCAGCCGGCCCAGACAGCCCCCCAGGCCCATTCCCGCCGGGCAGGGCCCAGCTGCTCGCCCCAGGCTGCCGCGCTGTGTGGGGCTGGTGTGACCCACGGGCAGGGCCCGGCGCTGGGCCCGGCTGAACCTCACACAACCGGCCTCGGCCCATGGGCCCGGCCTGCCCAGCCCCTCTGCAGAGCCCCCTGCCCCAGCAGGGCAGCGCTTTGTGCTGTCTCCAAACTCACTGAGGGTGCACTCCATCCCCTCATCCAGATTGTCAATAAAGGTATTAAACTGGCCCCAGTACTGAACCCTGGGGAGCACGACTTGTGACTGGTCACCAGCGGGGTGTAACTCCATTCACCACCACTCTTTGGGCTCAGCTGTCCAGCCAGCTTTTTACCAATTGCAGAGCACGCCCATCCCAGCCATGAGCAGCCAGGCTCTTGAGGAGATGCTGTGGGAGACGATGTCAAGGTCCAGGTAGGCGACATCCACAGCCTTCCCCTCATCCCCTAGACAGGTCATCTTGTCATAGAAGGAGATCAGGCCCATCAAGCAGGACCTGCCTTTCATAACCTCTGGTTATGCCTGGGCCTGATCCCCTGGTTCTCCTGCACGTGCTATTTGATGGTGCGCAGGGTGATCTGCTCCACAACCTTGCCCAGCACTGAGGTCAGGCTGACAGGGCTGTGGTTTCCTGGATCCTCCTTTCTGCCGTTCTTGTAGATTGGTGTCACACTACCTGACCTCCAGTCTTTTGGGACCTCTGCAGTTAGTCAGGACTGCTGATAAACGATGGAGAATGGCTCCTCCACCAGCTCCCTCAGTACCCTCAGGTGGATCCATCCAGTCCCATAGACTTGTGTGTGCTTATGTGTTTGTAGAGCATATGGGATTGGCTGATTATCAGTGTGCCATTTCAATCCCTGTAACATAAATGAGAGTGGCTATAAAACAGGTTTGATCACAGTAAGCACAAAGGAATCAATTATTAAATCCTTGAGGGTCGTACAGTTTACTATAGGTGGAAGAGAACAAGCTTTTACATCTTGAAGGAGACAGAACAGGGGCAAGAAGGGTAGCAATTCCTCTGCTTGTGGATGGGGATCAAGCATTTCACAGGATGGCAAGAATTCAGTTGACCTTGAAAGCAGGTGAAACCCTTGTTCTTTTTCAGAACCACATCCCTTGAGATGCTCATTATGTCATCTAATCCTCGCTGTTGACATGTTTGCTATATATTATTTCTAAAATGTAAGTGCTTCCCTTTATTAAGGTATATTTTTAATCAAGGTTATAACTCAGTGACCATTTCTTAAGCTGCCTACCAAAAAACTAAGTGCCAGAGAACCAGCGTTCCTATATACAATACTTTTATGGCCTCATGTAAGTGGAAATTGAGGAATGCTGTATTTTCTATAGTTGTTCATTTCTAACCAAAGGAGAGGACAGGGGATGAACACACCTTTAGCTCTGCTGTGACCTCTTCCATCATACACATTTGACCAGTGTACAATGCTTCCAAATCTCCACGTGGACAGTCCTGCTAGCCTGGGTTCTCTGCAGTGAGAGATGGGGAAGAACTAGTACATTGTTTTCAGTGTTGTGGTTTAACCCCAGCTGGCAACTAAGCACCCCACAGCTACTCACTCACTCCCTCCACCCCAGTGGGATGGGGAGGAGAAATGGAAAAAGATAAAACCCATGGGTTAAGATAAGAACAGTTTAATATAAAGTAAAATAATGATAACAACAACAATGATAAAAAGGGGAAAGAGGGAAAGGATAAAACCCAAGAAAACCTACTGATGCACAGTACCACTGCTCACCACCCACTGACTGGTGCCCAGCCAGTCCTCGAGCAGCAGTTGGCAGCTCCCGGACAACTGCCCTCAGTTTATACACTGAGCACAATGTTCTATGGCATGGAATATTCCTTTGGCTGGCTCGGGTCTGCTGTCCTGGCTCTGCTCCCTCCCAGCTTCTTGTGCAACTGGTCACTGGCAGAGCATGGGCAACTTGAAAAAAGTCCCTGACCTAGCATAGGCACTACTTAGCAAAAACTGAAACATCAGTGTGTTATCAATATTAGTCTCATTCTAAATCCAAAACACCATTGTACCAGCTACTAAGAAGAAAACTAACTCTATCCCAGCTGAAACCAGGACAACCAGCTTATTCAAAGGGAAAAAATACTCACGTTTTAATGCTTTAAGGCTTGATACTTAGGACTGGCATAATGGTATGACTTCATTGACATGTTCCCAATTTACTTGAGAGCTGAAACAGGCTGAGACGTGTGTCTTAAATTGAGTGAGAGTAACATTTCATATTGCAGCTTGGATTTGAAATGTCACTTCACTGGGGTGAATACGGTATTGAAGAGTAAAGGCTTCTATGCCTTTTTCTGCTGATACTGTTTAGCTGGAGACAGCTTTCTGCAAGGCTGGATTACCAGGGCAGGAGTGCATTGATTTACATTCTGAAGGTTATCTTTCCAGTGGAAAAAGGCACAACAGTGTGTGTGGGTTTCTTTAAAGTGAAGGATTTGAGGAAAAATATATGCTAAAATAAAACTCGAGTTGAGGAGAAAAAGTACTGTGTGGATTTCTAAACAGTGAACCTTCGTATGGGAGGAGTGAGGGTTTTATATTCTGGTTGACTTTTTGTTGTTCCTACTTGTATGCTGGCATGCATCAAATGATGTATTTTCACCCTTGCTTTTTGCTTTAGCCATTGACTCATTGACTTGTTTGTTGATAAAAGACAGTCAGCTGAATCAATCCCAGGAGGGGATGACCAGATTTGATCACTAATGGTACGGTACCTCGGACCCCTCTCTATGCAATGCCATTTGATTTGATTTATATAGTGAAGAGTTAATATAATATTATCTAAAGTGCTTTTTAGGATTGATTTATATACTCCTACTTTAACATTAATTGGAAAGTATCTATTGTTATCTCTCTAAAGGTCAGCTTCTCCTCTGCTTACTCACATGAGTAATGTAATTGATTGCAATGCATCTGCTCAGGAGAATAGGGAGATCCTGATTTGATGCTGTGTTGAATGGGAATAGCTCCACTAAGTCTGTATGCAGATGTTGAACAATACAACTTCAGAGCAATACACCTTCTCTCTTGCATATCTTAGTGTTGCTTCCTTTCTGATTTTGTTTGGCTAGAACACTGTTAAGAATAAATTTGGGCCCTTTTACAAATAATTTCCAAGTCTACTTGTGAGGAGATAATCCAGGACAGCCTCAAATCCTTCACCAAATGTTCTGTTGCTTGGTCACCATCTGCTTAGGGGAGGGCTGGACAAATAGTTGGTTGGGGTTTTTTCCAGCTCTGGGTAGCTCCTTTACTGTGCCAGTTGTACTGTCACAGTAAGGTAACTCAGAAACAGCATTTCTCCATCACTCAGCATTATGGATGTTGTGTGGTGCAGCCTTGGAATTTCAGCTCAATACAGAAGGAAAATTAAGTTGGAAATTTTAAAAAAAAAAAAAAAATATATATATATATATAAAGAAGTATGCAAAAAGATTCTTTATTAGAGCTAGGTCTTTACCTGTAGCCATGCTTTTGAAAATCACTCCTATCATTATGCTTTCCTGTCATTTTTCTGAAGTGAATGACATCCATATGCTGGATTTTGTTCAATTATTTTTGACAGTGTTTATTTCTGACACATTAACCAATTGCTTGTAGTCACAATTATCTCAAAGGACTGTAATTAACATTTTAATAAGATATAATCTGCTTTCATTCATAACTTTTGAGTTTTAAATTCTAACGCATATAATACTTCAGTGAATCATTCGAGGGATTCTACAAAATATAGAGATAATTGAAATGAGGATTTAAATTTGGATTATTGAAAGGAGGATTAAATTCAATCTGTGAACATCCTGAAATATTTCATGTTAATACAGACAGAAAAATTCTGTCAGGTGCCTGCTGTTCATTGGGAAGCAAGAAAAGGATATATTTGCCTCTAGATTTGAAATACGTTAGAAATATAAATGGGAAAATGGAGATTTTATTCACAGATGTGAAACTATAGGATAAATAAAATTATGGCCTTTAAGAAATCTTATGCCAATGAATAAAGTTCCTTCGATTATAGAAAAATAAGACTACAAGGTACCTTGATACATCTTCTAGTCCATCTTCCTCCTTCAAAGCAGGATGTGTGAGATACTTCTGCCAGACCTGACAGATGTTTATCTAACTTCGTGGTCTGGACTTCCAATAGTAAGGCCTCTCCAGTGTCCCCAGACAAGCTATTCCCAAGCTTAACTATCTTTCACATTAGGAAAAACTTCCTCATTCCTATAATTACACACAGTTATGCGCCCTGTTCATGTGGACCCAAACTTTATTTTGTTCCTCCTGCCAACTGTCATCTGTACAATTCAAGACTGTAGTATTCTTCAAACGCTCGCTTCCCATCATTTCTGCCCTTGGGCTAGCCTACCTCAATTCCTTCTCATAGGTTATGTTCCCTGTGGGGGTTTCTGGTATAACCCAGGTAGCAGTTGCTTTTTTATTTTTTGGCTACATGATACAGTTCCCTCACACTCATCATGTAATCTACTATCAGGCTATTTTTCTCTCCTTGGTACTGCCTTTCTGCCTCTGACTGTTCCTGCATAAGCAGGAGCAACTCCTTATCTTAGGCCTTAATTAGTTTTTATCATATTTTTTTTTCCACACCACTGCTTTAGTTAGTCAAAATCATTCTGATTTCTGTTCCTGTTCTCTAGCATACCTGCAGGCCCTCCCTCTTCAGTGTCATCTGCAAGCTTAGAAAGCATCTCTCCTTGACAAAACCTTGAAAAGAACCAGACCATGGATACAGCTCAGTTTATTCCTTAGGTGGTTGCCTTCTTACCCTGTCATTGAAGGAGATAAGATTTTTTTTTTACACAATTTGTTCTTACAAAATCGGTGTCAGCTGCATGGTGCTTGCAAATAATTATACTCCTTCCCTTTATTTTTCCAAGAATTGAAGTTAAGCTATCTATCTGATAAATTTTTCCAGCTGCTCTTTCTCCCCATTTTTTAATATCAGAACTGAATTTATCATTCTAGTAAACCCTTCTCTCTCCAAGTTCCCATAGATAATCACTTCTGAGATTTCTTCTACTTGTTCTCTGCATATTTTATGATGAAAATCATCTAGTCTGGACTGTTTGAAATCACTGTAATTACCTAAATATTCTCTAACCTATTCACTCCTCCTCCTCCTCTGAGATCTTACCCTTTTCTTTGGTATTTAATGCAACAGACTCCTACTTGTAGCTGACTTACTCTATTCGTTAGGAAGGTGTAGATGTCTCTGCCAGGTCCCTGAACATAATACACTTGATGAAGTTTTGCTACAACAGGATTGAGGAGGTTATGAAGATTCTGCAGCAGAAATTTCATGTGCCCTACTGTAGCTCTCTGAAGAATCTCTGAGTTGCGGAGCAGGAGGTGACTCGGCTCTGGGCTCACCTGCCAGGCCAGGGCACCCACACACCGGTGCCACTGTGGCTGGGAGGCAGAACCGGTGACAAGACTCCCCTGAAGGTCTGCTCTCCTTTTACAGGTGATGCAGTCCTGGCAATTCGGTTACCTTTGAGGGACTTTCATGTACCTTGGTATAAAAGTAGAATTTTTAACTTAGTTACATCACATTGCAGTTTCCTCCTATAACACACCTAGTTAACATGTGATCTGTTTATTAATCATAGATTCATGGCCAACGGCAACATGGAGAGGCATCCTAGCCAAATGCCTGTGCAGGGACAGAAACAAAAATTGTTGTGTTTCTGGCAGGTGTTTGCCTTATCTGTTCTTAAAAGCTCTGTAATCCTTTTAAGTCGTTCTTTTGATGTCTGTTTTAATAGCTAGGAAATGTTTGCTTGTGTCGTCTAAATAATTCTTGTTGCATTGTAAGGCTTTTATTTCCTATACTGCCCTATCCTAGTGGAAAACCAGAGTTCATTATCTTTCTGTGGCAATCACGTATGTACTGACAGATTGCTGTCTCATGTCCAGGTAAGGTAGTTCTTCAATATTTACACCATTTCCCTTGAAATATGTTTTAAACGTGTTGGGGACAGCACATAGCTTGTTCAGTTTCAGACCTGACAAAATGTGAAATCGTATATTGATTCTGTTATTAATCTAAAATACATTTGATCTGCTTTTCACTTTTCACTGCACAACACTCTGTAATGCTATATTTTATTTTTTATTACATTTTTATATTGCCACAGTTACAAGTTTAAACAGGATAAAACCAGAACCTATGGAAGAATCCAGTATCAAGACAAATACTTTATTTTTGTATAGCTTCCCCAAAATTATCCCTACTGTGAGCAGACACAATTCTTTGGACTTAATAGGGATACACAGAATTATTATGAGTCTGAACTGGCTCTCCACTGCAATATTGGATATTGTGTATGTATAGCAGTCACAAATCTCCTGCCAGTAATATAAATATGAATATAAATACGAAAACGTAAAGCATACAGACACATGTATATGGTTCCATGTTAATTTTATTATAACAGAAATTAAATGGAGGCTGTTAGAGTAATAACAGGTACCAGACTTATGTTTGCATAATTAATGAAACAAACTATCTATAAGCCAATTTATAGGGCATCGACATTGCAGCATTTTCCAGACTGTGGGTTAGATAAACCGTTTCATGTTTAACAAGACACCTGTGAAGACTTCAAGCTGTGACTGTAAGACACAAGGTCAACCCCTTGTAGAACCAAAAGGAAGAAATATTAGGATAAACAGTTTCATCTCAAAATTTATAAATTGATAGAGTGACTTGGGGGGAGGAAGAGAGGAAAAATAGTATCAAACGAGCATTTTTCAGCAGAAGCAGTAGGAAATAACGATAATGGGAAACTAGGATTAACACCTTCTTATTAAAGATCAGATATTGATCCTTCACCCTGCAAGGGGTGAAACTTGAGTCTAGAGGGCTCAACCAGAGGAGCTGAGGGCATGCAGAGTGATATTTGCATGTGCTTTCATCATCCCACAGTTATAAAACTGAGCACTCTCAATGGTGTCAATGCCTTGCAGAAAGCAGTATGTGTCTGAGAAAGGAGGAGGAGGGACATAACAAAGGAGACGATGGTGGAATAGGCTACATCAGCATCGGATTTACTAAGGTGTTGCATTTCACTTGACATGAATTCTATACTGAGGCCAAATTCACTTTGAGGGCAAGTTCCTTCTCTGATACAAAAGGCAGAGTGGAGAAATATGCAAGTAATATTTGTGTTTGCATAATATCCATGCAAGTATAGTTTGTATTATATTTGACTTTCCCTTTCCATAACTGCACAACAACCTATATATCAGTGCACACATGTGCAGAGCACCTTGTCAGATACTGCTTAGGCACAGCATCTGAGGTGGCTTCTGACGCAAACCCATAACTCTCAGCACCATGATCTGCTTGAAATCATACGCGTTCCAAGGTGTTAAGGCTTAGCAGTAACATTGGAATTTAAAATGAAAAGTATAAAAAGTGTAGTTCTTGTGTATAATTAAAGTGAAATTGGAGCTCATTTAAATACTTTTGTCAACAGTCAGCATTTGACATTTTACAAGATACATGTCTTCATGGAGTGATTAGAGAATCTATATCTTCTGATTTCTGAGGGTTTTTTCTGTGTTTTCTCTCTGAGTAATATCGTCGAACTACATGATGTGAATTGGATGTTGCTCTTAAAATACAGCATCTCAGGCAAGAGGTGGCACAAAAGATCTTAGCAATAACTGGCGTATGTAAACTCTGCTGGGCCTGAATAGCAGGAGAAATTTGTAAGATCCTTTTTGTAATACTATGCGTGTAAGAGCATCCCCCAAAACTTGCACGTGGGAGAAGATCTTTGTGGGGAAAAGGACATAGCCATTGGCATATTTGGGATGATTGAAACCAATGACCAAATGCTTGTTAAAAGTTAGTTATTAATATTCATGCTGAGATTTTCAAAGGAGCCTAAGGGAAATGTATGCTCCTGACTCATTGAAATTCACAAGGAGCTGAGTGCCTAACTCCCTTAGCTGCTTCTGAAAATCCCAGCCTTAATCTCTGTGTGACAATCTGATTTTGATGTTTTACAAACCTTACTTCCAATAATAAGGATATGCTCAGGAAGCTGGGAGAGCGCTGTCAGTGCTTATATTTAGTGCCTTTATTTTGACATAATTGTTTAAAGGACTTTAAATGGAAATTTGTAAAGTGAAGCAATTTCCAGCTGAAAGCCTCATAACGCAGACTTCAGTCTGTATTAATGATGTAAACATATGCATTAAACTTTGTAATGGAATTTATGAAACTTAATGAGCAAATTTTTATTGTGCTGTAATACTATGTTGAAGCTGTTCTTCCTTCTTTGTTTTTCTTTGCCTACAGCTACAAGTAAATTTGACATGCCACGTTATTATGTTGTCCTAGTTCACTGTAAGTTTATAATGTTACCTAAACTCAGAACTTTTATTTGAAATTGCTGGCAAAAGTGATTTTTCATCATGCCTCTCAATCAGAATGATATACCAAACACATCCAATCATTTGGAAAATACGTTGATAGCATATTTTTTTATCATATTTATTTCTAATGTTGTTGCAGCTGTGAATGTTCAACTAACCAAGACAGCCCAGTCAGCTTATTTCTTCAAAAACTCACTGTAGCGTTGTGAACAAATACAAACAGGTAATGGGGTAATTGTAATTTAAATTATCAAATAGCTGCTTTTGTTCAAAGACACTAAGATCTATGTGAATATGCAAATTCAGTCCTTGGTTATACTCCTGCAATCCTGCTATCATCAAGCTGATTGCAGAAGTGTAACCAAAGAAAAGTTTCATTCCTACTGATAGATCTGTGAGTCTGACTCACCACCCTCAACTATTTTATTTATAAGGTAGCCAAAGGTGGCAATAAGATTTCAGCATGTGTTTCAGCTGATTTTCTCCCCCAGAATCAAGTAACCCACAAGGTCCAGTTCTTTCTGCAGAACTGGAAATTTTGCCAAAGTCTTTACTGTTGGAACAGGTGGAGGATTCCTAGCTGCACCAGCAACCTCCACCTTCAGTAACTTGGCTTCTTCCACATTATTGTTAGTGCAAACTATCGGCTTAAACCACAGGTCATGTGCTTATAGACTCATAGAAATATACCATAAAAGCTAAACTGATTGCTAATCAGTGAACTATTGTAGTTCAGCTACACTGTGTTATAGTACTGGAGTAGGATGATTTCAGTCTTTCAAATGACAGACAATATTTTCACAATGATGTTTCTTTTAGTTAAAACCCGTATTTTGAGCCCCAAGAGCTGTAGCAATGCAGAGGCAAAATATGTACAATTCACGTTAACATTCTGTTAATATTTATAAATGTAAATGGCAAGGTAACTATGTAGATGTAAACACTACAGCCGGTGAGAGATGGACCACTTTATCACTCTTCTTACACGTTCTGAACAACAGGCCCACTGACTCAGGCCACTGACTCATGAACTGTTTGGACCTAGTGCCATGTATATGATAATTGGTATCGGTAATACTCAGCAATATTATGCTTCACTGTCCAACTGAAACTAGAGGATTCCTTACTTGCTTAAAGAAACATTTACTAAAATGGACCTTAATCTTACAGTTTGGTTGAAGGGCTCGGTACCTGTCCCCCAGTATGCTTCTAGAGCACGGTCACTGCAGGCAGTATGTTACTAGCATAGTTAAGGCTCAGACTTTCCAGGTGTCCCAACCAAGGCTTTGTTTTAATAAAAAAGAATGCTGTGTTCTGGGGCTCAGAGCTCAATTAGCTGTTGGAGTTTAATATTCTTATGCTTGATTAGGAGTCCAGGTAACAAGCAGAGCTGGTTGAACTTCTTTACATATGAAAATGTAGGAAAAAGTAATTAAACTGTAGATAAATGTCATCTTTTTTGTTAATGTTTCTCTCCCACCCTCTTTGGCTAATTATGAAGCTATCCTTTTTCAAATTTGAAAGATATATATAAAAAAAAAAAGGAATTATTCCACAATTTCATAGTTCTTCCATCCTTCTTTTTAACAGCTCTAGAAATGAACCTTTTTCTTCCTACTGTGATTTAAGTTTCTCTGCCCAAGGCCTGAGAACACAAGATTAAATGGTGACCACAAATGATAACATTGGTTAACTTGGCTTCAGAAGCTTATTTCAGCTCCTCCTGTTAACAGAAAATCTTTGGTACTCAAAGATCACATAGTGAAATCCTAGCCCCACTGAAGTCTCCAGGAAACTTAGTTGCACTTAGTGGTACCAGAGTTTAGCATCTATTTTTATGATAAATATGCCCCAAAAATGTATCTGTGCAGCATTGCTTTATAAACTTTTTTAAATCTAACTATTCAACAAGACGTTATCCATGTTGTAAAGAACCTGTTAAGCATTGCCAATCCTGTTAGCATCATTGTGATGAACACAAGTGCAGTAGGAGTCATCTGACAACAGGCAACAGGGCAAACCCTCGCCTTCCTAAGCAATTCACAAAAGTGTAGAACAATCTTTTCATCTTTGTTTTGCAAGTGGAATGGCACCTTTGTCTTCAGAAACGTGTAAACTGTCACTGTGTGAAACCTCAAGCTGAGCCTTGTCGTGCCCATTTATATGAGAATGATTGTGTAGTGCTAATCTACAGGCTTTGAAACTGCTTCACTTGCTAAATCCAGTTGAAGACTGAAAAGTGCTTGATAAATCCTCAGAGTGCTTTAACTTTGAAGAACTCTTTGCAACGGAGACAAACAGGATTAGTACATGTGGCTTCCCATAAGGGAGCTCTGGATCCCCCTTTCACTGACAGGGCACCCTTGCCATGTTTCCTCCCATTGACACCTCTTGATTGGAAAGGTAAAGAGTTCCATAGGTTTGTAACAGCATCTTTTTAGCCTGGCTTTAATAAAATATCTGTTGAACTTGCTGTATTACAAGATTCAGAGCTTCCTAATTTAGCTGTAAAGCATGTTCTGGGCAGTGTTTTCTGTCAGCAAAGTGTGCTGCATTCAGTGGAACACTTTCTGATCAGTTCCAGTGGCTCTGGATTGCGTTATAAAGTTTTATCCTGTTGCTCTTCTTTTCTTTTCTTTTCTTTTCTTTTCTTTTCTTTTCTTTTCTTTTCTTTTCTTTTCTTTTCTTTTCTTTTCTTTTCTTTTCTTTTCTTTTCTTCTCTTCTCTTCTCTTCTCTTCTCTTCTCTTCTCTTCTCTTCTCTTCTCTTCTCTTCTCTTCTCTTCTCTTCTCTTTTCTTTTCTTTTCTTTTCTTTTCTTTTCTTTTTTCTTCTTTTCTTTTTGCTGTTGAGGTTCCAGCTCCGTCAGTAAATATGTTCTACTACTTTAAAAAAATACAGATAAACCAAAGCTTACATGATCACTGTAATTAAGGGTTTAGAGATTGCTTGGCTTTCATAAGTACTTTAAATGACTATTTTTAAAATGAACCCTTACAAGCTGCTAAAGACTAATCAGTCTGGGGTCCCTTTGCAGGTACTGTTACCTATGTGCACAAATGGCTTTTACTTTCCCTTTACTGAGAGTACTGGCAACCACCCGCCCTTGTATTCAGAGGAGAAGCAGACTCGTCTGTGGCAGCTGGGAGGTGTGAGCAGGATGGAAAAGCAAGGCCCTTTACTCACCACTCCTTCCAAATGTACATGTCATTGTGACCCAGTTTGTAAATGCAATGGAGAGCCATCCTGTATGCTGAACGTTGTCTGCAGAGCTGAGCGGGATTTTGCTGCCAGGGAAAATGCCTGGCAGGTTACAGCGCCTGGAAATTTAGCTCGTTCATTTTGGAAGTGTTTTAAGTCTATCAAAAAGAATTCTGTACTAGGACATGAAAACACAAGTGACTGAATTGCACAAAAGCCCTGCTTAGCCTCTTCAATGCCTTGGGAGCCTTGGCAGGTTTTGAAAGGCAGCCTGCCCATTGTGGTTGAGCTGAGCGCTTGCTTCCCCCTGCAGCCATTCTGGACAGACAAGGTGTGCTCGCACTTGGCTCTCCAAAACAAAGACCTGCGCAGAACACACGAGCACACACTGACAATACTGAGTCCAGCTAGTGATAGCCACTAGTGTGCAAAGGTTGCTCTGGTATTAGTGTGGCTGCTCCCAATCTTCATATAACATTTGAGCAGCTAAAAGCATTGCTCTAGGAAGTGTGAGGTTACTCCCTGTGCTCTCTTCAGGCTGAGGAAGATGAAAGGCACGTTGTCAAAGGAAACTGCCAGCATCCACGCTGTGGGCTCTGGCCAAAGTTGAGGCGCCCTTCACCCTTCAGATGGGATCTGGGCTAGTGCATAGATTTCATAAGATTAGCCCCCCCAAAAAAGAACAGGGGTAAATGAAGTGGGTATATTTGAGCAGAATACTAACCATGCTGAGAGTAGGTCAGGTACCAAAGATAGCATAGCAACGGTGCTTGTCAGCAGAGCGGTTTGATGCAGGTGAAGCAATGCACTGAAGGCTCACAAGGAGTGAGCTCAGGTAACCCTCTCTGATGCCGTGCAGTGTGGAATGTGAGTATCTACTCATAAAAGAAAGACTTAAGAAAACAATTCTCTATTTAGCATTCCCTATTCCTTCACTTAGGTGTCTTACACCTTACTTAGTCTTCTGCCTCCAGTGAATTCCCTTCATAACCATGATTAGTGAATTCTGCTGCCAAGGTTGAGTGCATCTGGGCCTTCCTCTTCTGCTTGCCTGTGTGGTCTCTAGCACACAGTACTTTGTAAATAATCACAAATGCTTTGGCTTGCAATGCTTTTTAAATCATGTTTAGCGCAGAGGAAAAGCATCTTTGACAGCTCTGCAAACTCAATCTTGAGATACAATAGACTTTTACATTACTGTAGTTTAAAAAGTTAATAGTATACAGTTTAAAACTGCCTACATAGATAGTAACATGACAGGCTTTAAGAGACTTTAAGCCTCTCTAAAGTAAACAGTACTAATACTGAAAAATTGTTATTCCAAGCTCTTTTTTTTTTTTTTTTTTTTGTAAGGGGAAACCCTGCAAAGATGGCAAATGTGTATCTTTTCTGTCACTTCATAGAAAAGCAGCAAAACATACAGAAGAAAAGCCTTTCTCTCTGGCTGATTTCCCAAATGCACTTTGAGTTACCAACCACATTTAAGAGGCTGCTGGAGCTTCTTTGTACAGTGAGAAAGTGCTGAAACAGAAAAAGCATTGAGCAGAATATGCAATGACTTTGTCACAATTATGGGCATCAAACACAGGGTTTTCAGACACAATCCTTTATCCTGCAGATGTTTCAGCTCAGTGTGTTGATCAGCACATTGCCCCAGGAAATTGCCTTGCTGATCAAAAAGTGTCTGTGTGTGCTCCCCTTGCACATATCCAGCATAGTCTTTTCAGGACAACTATGAGTCTGAATATATAGGAGCTAGCAAAATTGTGGATGAGCAGTTGAAACATTCCACTGGTGCACCTTGACTCATTAGAAATGCTGCATCCATAGTAAGCAAAAATATTCTCCATCACAAGTAACATTCAGCAGTTATGATGTGTGTAGGAACATAACCTTTGCCTCTTTGTTTAATGCTCTCCTTAGGGAAACAAATGCCTTTTGAGATATCAGGAAATGCAAGCTCAGTCATGGTAACATTTAGTTTTCCTTTCAACCTGCTATATATAAAATCTGCTAATGAATGAGAATTTTCTTGGTACTACAGACATGAGGCCAAACCTTTTCCTGGTATTATCTCTCTCACTTAGTTGAAGTCATGTCAGAAGAAAAAATTTATCTCTGTATTGTCTTTTTTGCTAGAACTATGGCCGCTACATAAAGTTGGCTAGTTGTTTCCGTGCTAGGAGATATCTTTCCTTCTTCACCAAGGTGATTGGTGAATTTGTGCCTTTTCTTCTTCAGATGCCCATCTTGTGCTGTTTTGCATCTGAGTTTTGAAGATACTGAGGACCAGCTGCTCCTGTGAACTCCTGTGACAGCTGGAAGGACTAAACAGTGAGAAGCCATCTTATGGGTGAGCACTCAGAAATGGAGTTTCCATTATGCCTAGATAGTGGTAAGACTTCAAACCACAGTCTGCCTCCCCCATCAGTCTAATAATTAAGGGTTAAATATTTGGATCTGGTTTCACCCACTTAGCTATCTGGGCATTTACCTAAGACATCAGGTTGGTTGGTTGTTCAATGCCCAGAAAATCACTGCTACAGGGAAGGTTAGTTAGTGGCAGGCAGCGTTGTCTATCAGAAGTACCTCTCTCCCCCATTCCCTACCCTCCTCCACGTTGGCATCTCAGACTAGGGCCTAACATCAGTGAGAAGACTCTACTTTCATAGTGTCTCAGGGAAAACAGATTTGTGGCAAGGAAACACAAGGAGGTACACCAGTTAGACCATTACTTGTGGACAGGGGAACAGTGAGTCTGTACTTGCCTCTTGAGAGGCAAAAAAGAGCAAAGGAGGATTGGATCCTTCTCCTCAGTGTCCTCACCTAATGTTCTTCCAACCCAGCTAAGCCAATCCAGAGGGAAAAATAAGGAAGCAAACTATTTCTGTGCTTGCAAAAGGGAAGGGGAGAATGAAGTGTGATTCTCCAACCCGCTGTTTCATAAAGAAGCAACATGTGGCCATAATTCAATCTAGTGCTCACTCATTGGTTATACAAAGTATTTGCACTTTTATTCAGAAATTGGATTTAGTAAATCTGATGTGTTCTACTGTGGACCATAAGGGAAGTTCATTAGAGAAATTGCAAGGCTAAGGCTTTTTTACTTCTGAACAAGGCTTTGGATTTTATTAATCAGGTACATTTGTCATTTACAGTGATGATAAACATTTGACAAGTAATCAGCTCTGGGAGGAATACGGTTTACTGCTGCAATCTGGGTTTGTGCTATTAATAACAATAATAATGTTTGGCACCAGTATAGCCAGTGTAAGCAAAGGACAGAACAGATTTCCCAAGCTCTAGCTTGCTGAATGTGGTTTTCCATGTCCTGCTGAGAAGGGTTTGCCAGGGACAGGATGTTGGGATCAAAAGAAAATGGAAAAACAAGAGCGGAGGCTTGGTGCAAGTTTTTCATTGTGTTTAAGGATGAATTACTGAGTTTGATAGGATTTCTCCCATTTTATTTCTCTCAGATTTAATGTAAGACTGTTTTTTTCAATGTAGTGCTGTGAAAGGATTTACTTTTTGAAGAGAAATTTGAGTAGTGTTCTGAATGAACTCTGCTGAAAACTTTGTCTTCAACTTTTTTTTGCAGAAAATTGGGCATTTGCTGAGATGATGGTTGTTTTTTGTTTGGTTGGGTTTTTTTCCTTTCATAAAGGTGTGTGTTTTCCTTCAAAACTAAAAGAGATCTGTTTTCATTAAAAGAATGAAAACCTGCAAATGTAACACATTTGTTTTGGTTGTAAAATCCTATCCCCTCCCCTAATAATCAAAGTTTAGTTGTTCAAACTCCCAGTATTTTCAGGGAGGTAGGAAAGAAGATCCAAGAAAGAAATTTCCAGAAACATCTGGTATCTGCATGTTTCAAGAAAGTCACCCTGTCTTGGTTCTGTACATGTTTTCCTCTATTGCAAAACTGTCTTTGGTCCAGATATATAACTATTTGCAGTGAAAATTATTCCCGCTAGGTCCATTTCTGCACTTTTGGGTAGCTGTTAACTTTTTCTGCAGTTAGGATGCAAAGAATCAATACAGTTGCCTTTCTAACTCAGTTATCATGCAAAGGGCCCAGACAAGATTAAGGGCTGTTTGACTGACAGCAGAGCAACTTTGCCATTAAACAGATGTGAATCATTCACAGACATGAGAGCCCTTATCCAACTGAATAGGAGCAGGTATTCACTAACCTGTGCATTGGTGCAGTGTTTCTTTTTTATGGCTGATTGCTTAAATAGTGCAGCTGAGACTTGCGTGGCCCTGCTGGTGCAACGTGATAGGTCTCAGAGGGCAGCAAAGGTTACATGCCATTTTGAAGATTTTATTTAGTTTGATTCCTAGCTTTTCAAAGCTGCAGCCTCGCCTGTTACTGAATGTTTTCTGATAGCTGTGTCATCCCTAAGAACTGTCGCCAACATTTTATTCATATATTTACATCTTTATTGAAGAACTGTTTTTCTTTCAGGTATACCTGTTTGGAATGAAAATACTATTTTTGTAATGCACTTGAGTGTTTTTCATTTTGTGTGAATACAAAGTTTGGACTCTATTTTCGTGCTTTCTATTGCAACCTTTGTAATACATTTGATTGATAGATTTTATTACTATGGTTACTGCAGTTTCATATAGCAGACTTTATTTGTGAGAGTAGTATCATGCTCTGCCCTCATTCAGCCTACTTTGTTTATTATTGTTTATTGGGGGGGTGGGGGGGTGTTCCACTGCTTTCCTTGAAAACAAGATTGCTGCAAAATGAGGAGTTTCTCATATCTTCAAACCCACTGTGTTCCGCACTGCTACCTTACAGAGAGAATTGTATGTACCAAAGTACCAAGAAATTTTGCTGGCCACAAGAGTTCAGAAATCAAAATCACACAGAGAGCTTCCATCTTATTACATAGCTGCTTTTTTTTCTTTTTTCTTTTCCTTAATTTTTATTTGAAAAAAGGTTTTGCAGGACAAGTCACAGTGATTTACTTGCATGCTGCAGGCTGATTTAGGATGCTTATTTGATCAGTCTGATTCTAATGACACTAGAAATACCATAATGGATGGAACATTCCTGGCCTGCTCTAAATTGGATTAGATGGTTTACTAATGTAATACCGGCAAGCCAAATCAGCCTGTGATGCCATGGGGATTAATCTATAGGGAATATTTGATCTCTAATGCACATGTGCTAGTTGAAGTGCAGTCATATCTTTTGATTTAATAAACCATTTTTATATTTCTCCACAGTATGTGTGTGTTCAAGTAGGATGAGCTAATTGGTAGAATTACCCTTTTTAAATGAAACTTGATAACTTGCTGCTAAATGGAAGAAGAATAGTAAGTACTTGAGTCTTAAAAGATTTGGCTGTTGTTTATGCAGTTTCTTCTTGATAGCTTAAATGCTAAGGACCACACAAGGACTTGGTGTTCCCTGTTAGGAGAAAAAACCAACAATGCTGATATATCTTGTAAAATACTCATTTGTTACTGAACTGAGGAGTCACAAAAGGTACATATTCCTGTAAATCAAATATATTAGATCTGGGTTTATTCTGGTCATCGCATGATTTCTTTAAAATTTAACCCCTGATGATCAAATATATTGTCAGGAAATAGGTTGAGAAACAAAGAAAAATTATGCGGTGCCTTGTTCGTGGACATCACTTTTTAGCACTGTGTTGTTTGTGAAGGTGTTTGCTGCAGATCTAACCTTTGGCTGGCAGATGGCTTGTACAAGCAGAAGACAGAGAGTCACAGGGGAAGGAATAAGAAAATGGTAGAATTACAAAGCAAAAACTTTCTCTCAGTGCACTTGTACTAATTGATAGCTTTTACTAAAGTGAATGTAAAATGTCTGCATTGTGCCCAAGTAACTTTGCTGTTAAATAAGTCATCCTATGGTAGCTGAAATATGCTGTGACTACAGAGAGCTGAAACAAAATCTTTCCCCTTTGCTTTGCCCTCTGACTTAGCTACCTCTATAGCAAATATTTCAGACTTCCATACAGATGATATAACCATGGAACAGTACCTACCACAATATGAAAATATATAATTTTCCTCACCAAATTATGCATGCGAGACACCTAAGACAGACACATCTTTCCTCTTCCCAGAACTGTGATGGATCCTCAACTGAATATCCTACTAACCTCTGGGTTTGACACACTTACTATATTCCATTAACACAGCTGGGATTACAGGACTTCCAGTTATATGTTTTGAAATGTGTTACACATTGAAAACGTGTTTCTAACCTTGGCCATGCACAAAATATCAGACCATAAAATATGGGAAAAAGATTATAGATCTTTTTAATGGTTTAAATAATTTTTTATTACTGATATTTCTGTCATTCCAAGTCTTTTCACAGTAAACAAGTAAATCTATTTGAAAAATGCTTTGAGAAACAGTACTATAAAAACGATGAGGTCCCTACAATTTTGTCCAAAGCCCTTTTCCAAGAAGTAGCATAAACAAAAATCATAAGAGTATTTGCTAGTCTATATCAGATCTTTTGTATGACTTATGCAACCTCTGTATAGCTAGTTATTAAAATGTCCGTCAGTACAATCACCAGTACTTCGTTCTGCCTTAGAGATTGCCTGTTCACCTACTGGTTTGCTGGTAATTAGAGTGGGCTTTCAGGTATTTTACTTCAAATTATAAGCTATCAAATACATCAGACAAAGAAAATCAGACCATATGTTTAGCTTCCCAGCTGTTTTAGGTGATGAAACGTTTGATCTTTTGACTGCTACTGAAACCTGGTCTTCCAAAGAAAGCTCCAAACATTACTAAATCAGCTGAAGTATTCTTGCTTGCTGGAGTTGTTTTATCCTTCATTAGACCAGTTGTCTTCAGCTGAATTCTTTACAACACAGTATTTTTCACTGGTACTAAGTCATGATGATTTGTGTACCTCATTCACTTAGGTCTGTGAAAGTCTTGTCTCACTATAACGTTCTGTATCACTCTCTCACTTTGTCTTGGTATGTAGGCCAGAATCTCACTATATGATAGTCTGGGTATATGAGGGACACGTGACGTTAAGGAAACAATTGTAGAGATTATTTCCCATGGCTAGGCTGGTTAATCATTACGTTTTTCCATCAGGGAGCTTTCTGATACACGTAGACAGCTCTCTTTGGCTTATACTACTAGCTATAAAACTTTTCCAGCAATGGTAAGACACTTCTAGTAATAAATTGGAAGAACTGGTGTGCATTATTTGTTGTGTTTATATGCTACTGACATGAAAGGACACCTTTTCAAATACAATTGCTTGCATTGTGCACAGGTATTTCTCTGCAAGAACAGAGATTGCGTTTTGCATTTGACCAGAGCTTTGCATCTGTTTGTGCATGAATGCATGCTGACTGTTCTGTCTCGAGGAAGTACACCTGAGATGGTGATACACTGGAAATTTGACACTGAAGGCTATACATCGTATCTGGCATGTGAGTGTTGCTGTGGTGCTGTAAATTTTAGTAGAGTTAGTCAATTTAGGAGTATAGTTAGAAATAAAATTATCGGTTAACATTTAGAAAACATGCCAGATTCAGTCATGAAAGAAATATGTTTTGACTTCACTTTTGAATAATGAAGAATAGGCTAAGTAATAGAAATGGAGTGATGTTACACATTGGAGTATCTTAATACATTTTTCCCTATTGGCATACCTCTGCATAGAGCCAATATTCCTGATGCTGTGACAGAGTAGAGGGTACACAGCCTTTGCATCATAACTATACGGAACCCCAAAATGGTTCTTGATACTTAAACTATGCTGAAGAAAATTCAAATACTTGTCTGTGTAATTATTGATCTCACATACAGTGTTTATAAACATTCAATGAGTGCATTTATTCAACTTGCCATGTAGTGGTTTCCAAGTAATAATGATTTTGAATGGAAGTGAAAATAACAGGGAGAAGAAGTGCGAGAGTAGTTCCAAATGCCCCAAAAACATTGAGACCTTGTGGAGTCATTTCAGTGACTGAGACACTTCAGTCTGTGTCTAATAACTCCAAAAAGCTGTCATTTTGAGAGCATGTTTGCAACAACTATAACTCCTGATCATCTGGGTTATGTCAAGCTCAAAATAAAGGATCACCATGTTTTGCAAAGTGATAGAGGCTTCTTACGTTTCTGGTTTGAAACAATAATAATAGCAGTAGAAATAGAGATGTAACCATTACACGACTATATGTATGTAGAAGGTAATTACTTTGAATTTGGGATTCATTTCCCTGCATACTGTCTGAGACACTTTAAACATTTTAAAGACCCTGCTGCAAATCCATCCCTGCTATTTTCCGCAACTGTGGGAAGTCATGAGAAGACAAGCTTTGAAACCCTTGCTCACCAGTGTATGCATGTAAGCTGTCTGAAATCTTTTCTAACTTTTCTCACTGTCAAGCCATGATTCCTAAGACAACTGACTTTACCGATGAAAGAACTATAATAAATTGTTCCAGTAAACATTCCCAGAAATGTTCTGTTCACACTTAGAGTCATATAAAGGTAGAGTCAGTAAAGAGCAACAAACAAGCAGTACTTCACTGTCGCTGTAATGCCAGCAAGATAAGCACACTGATGCTGAGAACTTTACAGGACATGTTACAGGCACACCCTGCCCTGTGCAAAAGAAAAAAACCATAGGAGGAGGAGGATGACTTGGAACAGCACAAGAATAGTGTTCCGATTTTGCATTCTACCACTTTGTACTCCTTGACTTTCATAAGCGACCATTTCATAAAATTCGTATTTGCTTTCCTTTGATTTACAATTATTGAAATTTTAATAAGGATTGTGCAGCGACTCCAGACATCACATATTGTCAGTGAGAAATTATAACTTTATTGCAGCACACACTGACAGCCAACTCATAAAAATGAATGACATTCTATATCATAACATCTCGTAGGCTGTTCAGCATGTTAATAGCTCACTTCATCTTTCTTTAGCATAATGAGGCAGACAGTGTACCAATATTCAACATGAAAATGAAGATTAAGAAAATTTGAATTGAAGCAAGAAAGTAGCATTTAGCAGAGGTTCAGGCAACATTCAGATAAAAAGTTTCAATTAAAGTACTCTTAGGGAGCCTTTTATCACTGGAGCAAAGCTTTGTTACCACAGACCAACACTTACTACAAAAAATGTCATTTCAAAATGGCTTTTGAAATGCTACTTCTGAAAGAATCTATAGTCTTTCTCTTATCCCGTATAGTACTTTTTGTAGACTCACTTGTATAAGGTTAGATTGATTTATAATAAGCTGTTTTTTCATAGTAAATCAAACTAAAAAATGGAAGCAATATGTAGGAAAGGAAGTAGACTTTTTTAGTACTAATTTAGATGATACTATTCTTTATGCTGTTCTATAAACAGATAAAAATATTTAGCAGCCAACCTACAAACTATTGCTATATAAAGTACCAATTACAACATATGAATGTCTGTGTAAAAAATATTTATGTATCGACTTCAATTCCAAGAAATGCAGTTACCACAGCAATATTTACGGTACAGAAGTACTACTTAAAAATATACTTAAAGGAATGTAAACCAAAACATAATTGCCGATAATCTGTCAGATGGTATTACAGATTTATTTTTACTACTTTTATCAGGAGTTCAAATATACCTACCTAAACACAGACAAAACTCTCCGTTTACTGTCCCCAATCTGGGAGTATTATTAACAAAATCTCTGTAGTCGCTGAAAGCCCCGATTAAGACACCACTGCAGACTCACTACAGTTAGCTATGAACATATTTCTCCATAGTATGAACCTGAATCAACCAACTGTAACTACTTAAATGAGTAAAATTATCCAGTAAAATTGTGCAGCTGGAGCTGTTGCTTCTGGCTTTAATTGTGGTGCCATTCAACAACAAACTCTCACTTTAGCTTTGTAAGGACTTCTTCAGCTATAAATGTGTCAAAATGAAAGAAATGTAAACTTTTGGAAAATTCCTAAACCAAAATATTTACTGTTTCTTTTTCAAAATGTGTGCGCTTTTGAAACAGTTTTATGGATCTGCATTATCTAATACAGCACCTGAGCCAAATGTAGTTCCCGTGATGTGGAAATACGTATTGTTTCTGTTGGAGGAATGCATCCCGTGATCTGGACAAAGCGCAGTAGATTGATATTGGTTCTTGGAACAGGATGGCAGATTTGATCCTTTGTCACTTTGGAGGGGTCTTTCAGTGGAGTGTCTTTGAAGAATGTCAGATCAGCACAATGTTTCATCTGTCTCAGAAACGTTTGTGATTACCCAACTTACTTTGGGGTCTACAGCCACCAGTGGCGAAGGTTGTTGGTGCTCCAGAGCACCAGTCCTAGCCAGGCTGCCTGCCACAGAAAGCCCTCTGCTGTTGGAAGTGGCCACAAGTCCAGAACAAAGTGGGGGGTTTTTTATTTTTTTTTTAAATCCCAATGATAAAGAGGGTAAATTAATCTTCAGGGTTGTATTTTACCATTATTCAAACCAAAAACTGATTTCTTCTGATAACTCCCATAACACCTGACACCTGCAATGTTGTCAGCTGAGGTACATGAAATAACAGTAACATCCTGGAAGCACTACTAAAGACACATTAGATTTTCAGCCAGTTTAATTGAATTTTCTATCCTCGTTCCAAATCCAAAGAAATTAGCACTGTATGTTCTAGCTAAAAAAAAAAAAAAAAAAAGAGTCTCCTAGTGATATATGCTCTCTGTTGAGGTCTACCCAAATTTAATGGTTCTCCTCTGTTTGAACTGCTTTGGGCTGCTGCTTTTTCCACCCTTTTGATTTTAAACTGTTACTCCTTCAGCATGCTTCTCAGCTCATGCCATTTGAGTTTTCTATCACCAACCAACTATTCATTCTGATTTGTTACCTAATGGCCTAAGCTGACTCCTGATTTGATTCTTCGCTCATTAAGACTTTTCATTACGGGTGATTTTGAAATTTATGCTGATGCTTTGGAACATCCACTCTTACAAAGGTTTAATGATTTGTTGAATCTCCTCAGTTTATCACATTATGTTAATTTTCCTTCTTGCAAAATGGGCCATACATTAGAACTAGGTATGTTACTTAATCTTCATCACAGTAATATACTACTTTTTCTCCGTTCACATTTCTTTCCTCATTGTGGACTACATGAAGATTTCTCTCACTTCCCTTGCTTTTCCTGTGGCATTTACCCCAGCTGCCCGAGGTTCAGCAGTGCTTTTAAATCAATCACCCTGCGTGAAGACAGCCAAAGCCCCCTTCCAAGTCCTTTTCTCTCCTTTCTGGTTGTCTCCTCTATGTCTCCTCCTTCCCTCAGCAGAATGAGATTCTTGCTTGCCGTTCCTTTCTCTTCATTCATTTGATTCAATGTACTATCTAGCACAGAGCGGCCATATTGATATTTATTGCATTTTTTGTTTGTGAAATTAAGATTCACTTCTCTGTATTTCTGAAAACAAAAAAGATTGACTACTTTGCTCTCTTTTGGTGGTTTGCCTTATTTTAAGTACACTGTATCCGTTCCTAAGGCTAATCAACCTTCTGCTGAATATTTCTTTCCACTCAAGGTCAGCTCCTAGCTCACTAGAATATACCTGCAATTACTTTTAGAATTAAGAAAGTTTGGCTAGTCTGACTAAACGTAGTGAGTTTTAATCCAATCTATACCGTTCCTTTTATTTCACTTGGCAGTTGAGAAGGTGGTGGTGAAATAGCTTTTGCAGCAGCTTCATATATTTGATTTTATCAGTAAGTCTTAGTTCCCAGATCTGATTGCTCATTGGAAAAACTCAGAAGTAATTCTCTGAAACCAGTGAGTTTAATTTATCCCTCTGTCATAAGTGAGATCAGCTTAGGACTGGAGGTCTGATGCAGATAAGTACTACTTTAAAGGTTATCTGACTTCCTCCAGGGCTTAGGAAGTATAGCTGCAGTGAAGAGTAACCAGATTGCAGCCACTGTCTGGCAATGTCATGGGCAGAGTTAGCCATATACATCAGCTGGTGACAAGTAAGGGTTGTCTCCCAGGCTGATGGAATCACTTCTCACTCCTGCAATATGACTGTACCGTATACTTCAGCCGATGACAGCTAGGGACTGTCTCCTTGGCTGATGAAATAAGCTCTGTCTTGTAATACAAATATACTGCAAAGCAGAAATTATTTGGGCAAAACTAATACACATGGGAGGGCTTCATGTACCATGTTACTTCATTTGAGGATCATTGGTTGGAATTCATGAGTTCAGTGATGTAAATCTGGTGCAGTCTGGGTAAAATTATACAGATTGTCCCGTTTTCCACCAAGTCAGAGTTCAAACTTCTCAACTGGTAGTGTGCAGCCAAACAATCGCTCTATTGGATATCTGTTTTCCCACTTACCAAACTTCTTTTTTCATCATCCAGGTATCTGTGATCTTTTCCTCTTCACTTGGGGTTTGGATTGGTTTATCAAATTTTGGGGTTCTATCTTCAGTTATTATTTAATTAATGCCATTTGCCTGAGGAATTATTATTGCAACTACCAAATGCCTTTTGTCATCAAAGCACAGGGATAACATTATTCCTGTATGTTGTTTGTGGTGTCACTGGCATGCAAAAAATAACCAGACATACTTTCCAGTCTTCACAGTTCTTGAAAAGTAGTCAATGCTTTGCATAATTATCTGAGGGATACTTATAGATAGATGGCTTCATATTCCTTTAAATATAGTGGGTAAAGTACAGGCAACCTGCTATTGAATTCTGGTTTCCAAAAGAGCATTCTGAGTGAAAACTTTATATAATATATAATAACTTTTAATATACTTTATAGTATATTAAATATATACTATGCTTATACTAAAGCTATTTGCAAGTGATATGGGCTTTTTAGTTTGGTCTTACATTTCAGTGTGCAGGTACCTTATTTATAGTTCTTATGTCATCTTTTGTAGAAGAAAATCCTCCCACTTTTCTCTCTATATATGATTTCTCAAGGAAATGCCTGAGTTCTTGTACAATTTATGTAGTCTGCTCACGATTACTGAGGTTTAGTGCTATACTGTTTCCAGGTTTTTCCTCTTTGCTTCCACTTCTCAGAGGAATGGAGATCACGAAGAATAGGAGAAATTAAAAAGTCTTTTTACCAATGAAGTTTTTCAAGCACAGACCTGTTCTCAGCAGTTCAGTTTAGCATGCAGAGAGTAAGAAGCAGTAATGTACAGAGACTTCCCATGCATCTCTTAAAGAACCAGTGCCCTCAACACACTTCTGAAAAATCATCTGCAAAACAGTAGAAATTCAGAAACGTCATGAGTAGTATTCTGTGATACCAGTTTTGAGAACGTGTATCACAAGATGGGGAGGAAGCAGCTGAGCCATATGGGGCCAGGCCTGCTACTGGTAGCTGGTAGAGAAAGGCTGGAGTATTTAGGTAATAATTGATAGTCAAATAGATGGGACCTAGTGGTGTACCAGACAGCCCTATATTTTTTTTTGTGGAGAAGAAAGGGGATAATGACT
This sequence comes from Falco naumanni, assembly GCF_017639655.2. Lineage (NCBI taxonomy): Eukaryota > Metazoa > Chordata > Aves > Falconiformes > Falconidae > Falco > Falco naumanni. The sequence continues at coordinate 15,812,607 of NC_054060.1, read as the reverse complement.
TTGCCAGGAATTCAAAATCTCCGTGCCAATACCTGGCATAATTGCTAGTGATCCATGTACGAAATGCATTCAGCACTGGAGTAGGTGGTCCTAGGAGCAAAAACTTCAGCACTGGAGCTTCCAAGAACAGGCTAGACAAGAATTTTGCAGCAGTACTTTAGGTTTAATTCATCTTGCCTTCCATAAGCAGTTGGATTAGTTGACCTCAGAAGGTCATTTCTAGCACTATTTTATGTATTTCCATGGTTGCACTCATTAAATGCAACCATGGAAATCCTGACTTTCAGGATCAGTAAGGATTGACATTACCTTTCTTATCAGTTAGTGATACTGTAGTTTTAGGTTCGGGGAGCACTTCTTCATCCAAAACTTAATGATTCTTTTGCTACATAGCTTATAAAATCTTATATCCCACTTCTGTCTGAGCACAGTGAAAGCTATTTCAAGCAACATGGGACAGCATATAGGAATATTTCAAATTAGCCAGCCCCTTACACTTTAATTATTTCTAGTGATCTGCCAGGTTATTGCATTCATGGTTGAAGTGTGTGTAAGGACAATGAGTGATTTATACCAGCTGGAGTAATAGCACTGAAATATTAGCAAGGATAATGCATGATGCCATACGTCACTTATTTTAACTCTCTTATTAAGAAAAAAAAAAAAACCAAGCAAGCATCTAATACAGCTGTTTTACAACCTTTCCTTTGTTGTGTCTGTAATCTGCTTCCATCCATTCAAGGTGGATTGGGTCTGGCTGAGGTGGAGCTAATTTTCCCCACAGCAGCCCCTGCAGCCCCAAGCTTTGTGTTGGTAGCCAGAAAGGTGGTGGGAACACACCAGTGTGTTGCTGCTGCTGAGCAGCGCCAGCCCAGCACCAAGGCTGCCTCTCCAGCATTCCCACCACCACTGGTACGCTGCGGGTGGGCAGGATCTTGGGAGGGGACACAGCCAGGACAGCTGACCCACGCTGACCAAAGGGGTATTCCATACGATGTCTGCTCAGACATAAAAGCTAAGAGAAGAGAAGAGGAGGGGGAGTATTCGTTATTACAACATTTGTCTTCCAGAGCAACCACTACGCCTGCTGAAGCCCTGCTTCCTAGGAACTGGTCAAATGTCACCTGATGATGGGAAGTAGGGAATAACATCTTTTGTCTTCCTTTGCTTCCATGTGCAGCCTTCGCGTTTACTTTATTAAACTGACTTTATCCTGCCCCAGGAGGGTTTTTTTCCATCTTATTTTCTTGCCTTCCTTGGCCTCCTGAGGAGGCGAGCAATAGAGCAGCTTGGTGGGCACCTGGTGTCCAGCCAAGATCAACCCACCACACAAGGATATATTTCTAACTCTTATTTTAGACACTTAATATTGTGCTGTTATCCTCAAAAGCATTAGATAAAACTTGTTGTGTACCTTACCATTGTCTTGTCTCTTTCCTCTTCTGTCTGTGAGGTCAAACCCCTTCATGTTTTTATTAAAAAGAACATTTAAATGGGAAGGAAAGAGGATCTCCTATTTATTTTAAATATACAATTTTATTTATAAAAAATTTGCAGCATTTGGCATGGGTATGTGCTGATCAAATATATCTGTGCTTTAATATAATATACCCAACAACAAAAAGGGAGGTGCAGGATAGTTGCATAAAATCAGTAATAGATGTCCAAACAGAATATGTTGCCTGAAAGAACTTCAGGCTAATTTTCCTGATTTTAAAATAGCTGGGATGGAACTGAGACCAACTCAATGAATGTCCTTGTCTGCTCATGTCTGCTTCCTCATGTGTAAAGCAGAAATAGTATTTCCCCCTCAATATGGTGTTACAAATCTCAATTAACATGTTTTCATTGTCTCAGCAATAAAATGTTTTGTTCTGTTGGTCTAAATTCAATGTAAAACCTACACATGGGCAACAGCAGAATTGGACTCTATGGTATTATTAGAGTCCTAATATTCATAACTCCAATCGTAGTTAATTTCACTTAGGGATTTAAATTTACAAAATTAAAATATGAAGCCACTATTGTCCACAATCTGAGAAGGGGCAATGGGAGAAATGTGAGATTAAACACAAGCTAAATTATTATCAATTTAGCAAATCCCATCATGTTGACAAAGCATTAGAGTAGCCTGGAACTACTAATTATAGTTTTCAAAATGTTTGATAGGTAGACAAAAAAAAACCTTCTGTGGGTTAATGCATCAGAATCTTATGCCACCCTTTTTAAGATGTACACAATGAGCACAGGGAGACAATATACTGACCTTAAGTCTGCAGATAGGAGTGTTGTTCTAGGTCTAGTGTTATAAAATACGTGCTTTTGATTTATGGCACATATTCAATGTTTTTCCGTATATTTCTGGAGCTAATTGATTGAAATCACTATTATCTGAATGGAGCATGTCCTACAAACCGGAACACAATGGATGTTAAATATTGACTTTTCAATTGGAAGGACATATTCATTATCCGACTGGAATTATCCATTCTTAAATGTACATAAGAAAACAGAATCTAAAACCTGTAGAATTCCTCTTGAAAAGTAATGTTTATTATATCATTAATGCTCTTCTAACTCTGTTTTTTTTACTTCGGCTGCTGTCAACTGCCTGATGTTAGGTGCTCTCTTCCCAATACGGCTTAAGTAATGTTATAGTTTCATTTAAAACTGTTGTGCACAATAAACTGTTCTGATAATTGCTGTTAAAAGTTTTCTGGAGGGGGCATCACATTTTTTTCATTTTCCAGTACCAAAGAATGGCCTTGAAAATATTATTTTCCTCCTTAATTTAGAACTTTATAGATTATATGGAACTTGCATTACCTCCATAATTAAAGCGCTAATCCTTTTTCTTTCTTCTTTTTTAAAGCAAGTTTTCACATGGGATGATTTCCAAACTAGTGAGGCTAGTTTTTTATATCAATTAAATTGCTATTTGGCATAGCAGACAGAATAGCAAAGGAGACTGTAAATCGGTGTTATGACTCCTCACACCCTGAGCTGTCTGCAGCCCAAAGTAGGACAAATCACTCAGACTTAAATTAAAGTAACAGCAATAGAGTTCTAGCCTGTACGGAGGCCTGTCGGGCCCGACATCTGCTGGCTTCTGTTATTACCAGTGTATGTCCATTTGCAGATGGTGAATTCAACTATCCCAGCTTTGTCCCTAGCTGATCTTCTGTCTGTCTCTGTGTTGCAATGCATAGGAGACTCAACCAAGACCGAGTGTTATGTCCATTGAATATAATTCCTGGCACAGTCAAATGTATATATGCTTTAGTTTTGCTCCAGTTCTGGTTAATCTTAGGCTGAGGCAGCTCCATTTCAACATCACAGTTTGCATTTTGTTCTGATTGGAGAAAAAAATTATGTCTGAGGCCAGGGTTTGACTGAAGTTTGATTTGATCCCCAGACACACTTCTGCTCTAGCTACCAAGCTATTGTGTCCATCCTTCTTTCTCTGAAATAATAAATATTTATAAAGTAAAAGATTGCCGGTTGTCCCATGTGGCTGATTAGGGCACTTACCTGGAATATTATCCCTGTTCTACATAATCCAAAATAGAGGCATAGTCTGGGTCTCATGTGAGTGTCTCAGCCACTCAGGTATTTACTATCTGGGTCTTTCCGGATATTTTTTCCGCGATACACATTCCATACCCATCTTCAGAAATCATTCTAGTGAAAACAGAAGCTAAAAAATATCCTTGACCAGGTTTAACTTTCAGCTGCAACAGTGACTGAATATTCAGAAACCCCTCCACCATTGCAAACGGCTGAGGACAGGCATGCCTCACATGATGAGAATAATTGCTACCCTTGATAAATCTCTTTAGAAGTGCTTTCCTTAAAATCATTATTTCTGTCCTACCTTGAGTGGGCCTGAGGCTGTGACCTTCTGTCCGGAATATTTTCTGGAAGAAATTAGAGACTGAAAAATCTAGGTTTGATTAAAAGATGTAGAGCTGAGTCACTTCAGCGAACTGGTAACACTCACGCTTTACAGTCATCTCCCTTGACATCATATCAGCTTCAGTCAAGTTGGTGTGGGGAGAGGGGGAAGAGCCCCTTGGGAGGGGGAGGGTTTTAGTTATGTGAACAAGCAGCTATATTTCTGATATCTTAGATATCAGTTTTCAGCTTAGTGGAGCTGAAAGGTTTTAGTTTTACAGCTTTCCACTCTACTTAGCTTCTTACCCAGTCATAAAATCTAAGGTACTGCAATATTTAGTCTATTCATGTCCGTATAGAGAGCGTATATCTGCAATATCCAATATAAAGGTGGCTTTGCATGACTCGTGTTTAAGCAGATGCTTGAAGATCTCTGCAATAAGGGAGTATAAGAAGAATCATCCATCGTGTAACTGCTTGAGAAGGTGTAATGCATTTCTCTCCTACATCCAGGCATCTTTAAATGCTGATTATTCCTGACTCTCAGCATGGCCTGTTGTAGCCACAGGTGTTGGGTATAATTGAGAACATCCATCAGGTATCTCTGAATTCTAGCACAGTACTACGCCTGATCAAAATGAAAACTGGTAAAAAAAGAAAAATTGCTGGAGCAGTTTCCCACTGGAAAATGCAGATTTGAGTTTACCAGAGCATTCCAGAGTAATCTGTTTGCTTTATCAATATTTTTAATGGTAATAGCAAAATCTAGCTTTAAAAACAAAACCATGTAAGCTGTTCCATTTTTAGTTTGTGTAATAGAATGTAATCAATTAAAAGTAAGATCAAAACAATAATGAAATGAAAAGCATTACAGAGATGAATTGTTTCTACAGAACTATGTGACATTTCTCTAAAACATTCTTCTAGAATGTTTTAATTCATGGGAAGATCAACACTTTTGACCTTTTCCAGATTCAGCAGGAAAGGAAATTTCATAATAGTGATAAATATTTTGCAGAAATTGTACAGTTAAAATTCTGCAATAAAAAAAAAATTGTTAATAGATTTTGAATGACTGAAAATTTTGGAAAGATCACACAAAGAGTGAAGCTTTTCAGCACAGTTTTTGATTTATATGAGTGCCTGCTTTGGGACAAGCTCACTTTCTATAGAGATTTAGCAGCTCTAAGGGTGGATAAAGGTTAGACACAGGAATCACAGGGCTAAGCCAGAGGCAGAAGCAGGAACCAGGAGTCAGGGGCTGAACAGGCAGGAGTGGGAATACGAGGTGGATGGAAGAACTAATGCACAGCTGAGTTACAGCTTGAGCAAAAGGCAAGAACGGTGGTAGATTTGAATAGGTTTCCTTCCAGTGTGGTACCAAGAGGTGGGCACTGTGCGAGCTTCCGTGGCAAGAGCCATTATCCTGCCTCTGCAATCACCATGTCCAGCAAGAGCATGAGACAGTCTCTGAGTGAACCTGTGTGGATTCATTGCCGGTCACCTACTGCTGACTCCCAGTATGTTATCATAGGGGAGGGACTCTTTCTAGCAAAAGTCCTTGCTACTATTAAAAGCTACTATGTCATAAATGAAATCAATCAAAAGAGTTAAGAGGCAGAGTTCCTACATAGGGCTACTCTTGATCTCTGAAAGGGACAGCTTCTTATTCCAATAGTAGCAGAATGCACTGGAAATTAGTTTTAAATGATACTATGGCAAACAGAAGCTGTTAAAAAAAAAACCTATAAGTTCACCTGCACTAAAAAATAGTATCATTAAAAAAGCACACATTTGTGAATAATGAATCCGCTAAAAGTTTTGCTTTCCTATTCACAAAAAACAAGGAACAAGGAAAAGAATGGTTTAAAATAACTGCATCTTTACAAATACTTGCAGAACAGTAAAGGATAATCTCAAGACTATTCATTTTGGTGACTTTGCCTCTCTGCTAGAATCAGCTGGTTTAAGAAGGTGTCTAATTCCTAGTCCACACTGGCCACAGGGTTCCAGAGAGAACAATTACAGTACATTTTACTTAAAATCCAATGAGGCAGGTAACTTTGTAATCCTGTTATATCTGCATTACCTGGGATATTCATACTGTTCTTATCAAACTATTTTTACTAGCTAATAGAGATACTTCCAGCAACGTAGCCTTGACACCATGGAATTAACATAATTTGGGAATAAAAAAATGAATCTGAACAGCTGGAAACAGGAGGCAGAACCCCATCCCAGGAGAGACTGTGGTTCAAGTGGTCATTCTTCAGGGACACTGGTGAGAGGAAAAGTATGCAGTGGCTGTGGCAATTCTCTTTTTTTAAAAAAAAAAAAAAATCACATTGCTGTATTTCAATTTCTGTAAAGGAGAAGACTTTTTTTTCAAAGTAGCTGCTGAAACTTTAATCTTGATTTGATTGTGTCTGGTTTTCTTTTATTTGTGAATATTCCAACATCCATCTTTTGATGTTACCTTTGAGCAGAGCCTTAACAGGTCCTGAAAATAGCTTCACAGATGATTTTTTTTCCTATTGTATTAGCCTGGTTTGAAAAGAGCCTAATTGACTTGCTGTAATAATAGGTTTGACTTTTAAGTTTGATCCCAGCTTACAAGGGTTTGCATCTCTTGGTTCTGTCTTTTGAACACTTAATAGACAGGCATTTTCAGCTTCTAAAAGGCTTTTAGTTCGTCCACATGTATGGACAGTACCTAATGGACCCTACCCATTTATTCACTGGTCTTTACAACTGTGAAATGTGATTCTTTTATGTTTTACAACTTCAAAATGCTTTCTATTTTTAGGTGAAAAAGGAAAAAACATTTGTCTTATTTAGCTTTTAAAATATTTATTTTATGGTATTTTATATTCTTTGTGCTTTTGCCCTGGGGTATTTGCCAAAAAAAAACCAAACAAACAAACAACCCAAAAAAAAAAAGCCTTTAATACATGCACGTGATTGATATGATTTTTGAGGCTGCCAACAGGAATCAGGTTTCACTCCCTCTGAAACCGCAGGAAAGTGATGGGGCTGGATTAGAGGAAAGGCACTATTGCATTTGGCTTTCAAGGAAGGAGAAAAGTTATATAGAAAAGAATGATCATGATGGGACTTTGAAAAGAAAGGGCTGGATGTTTTCTGGATCTGTGCTGGCTCTGCCAGGTAAGAATCTGGCCCGATATTTTTTATGTTGTCTGTAACTCGAGTGAGCCATGAAAAGTCAAGACAACATTTTATTTTCCATACATCTTACTGCCTCAGTGGAGAAATATGATGATGTATTACTGAGAGGCAGAAATAGATTCTGTATTTGCAATGGATCTCCCATTTCCACTCCACAGGCCAGCGTAATCGAACAAGTCAGGTCAAAGGACAGAAAATTTTCTTTCCAGAGGAAGGCACTGATCGAACCGTTGAAGCCTGATTCTGCAGGTTGCACTGGGGCGCAGTGGTTCCTGCTTACTGAAACAAGCCTATTGATGAGAACTGGAGCTCTACACTTTACAGACACTGGGCTGGATCTGAACAACCTGACTCCATGTTTACTCAGTCAAAATTCTCACATCAGTTAATGGGAATTGTGTGAGAACAAGAATTTAGTAAAAAGTGAGGATGGCAGGAATTGGACGTGTACCAAATGCCTAGGAGAAGGCTGTGCTTCCTGCCCCCTCAGTTAGAAGTTGGGTGTTGTGAAACAGCCAGTAATGCCAAGACAGTTGGCAAGTGAGCAAGACAGAAATAATAGAATTAAAGGGGAGAAGGACTTTTTGCAATTAAAATTGCATGTACTGGCATTTCTAGTATGTGGCAGAGATCCTGCACATTTTACCCCTGAGTAACAAAGAACAGAGCTGTGTATGTCACCATGGAAATGTAAATGGAGCTCCTTTGACAAACAGAGAAATGTATGCCATTCCTTTAAGCTCAAATGAACTGTTAGTAGTGGGATGCAAGAGAAGAATGGGATGTCTGTTACAGAAGACATGAAAATGCAATTGTAGTACCTTGTTCTCCCTTCTGTTATATTTTTATTAAGAGTTTAAAAAATACAGGGAAAAAAAAGAAGAAAGAGTGATTTCTTTCTAACTAATTCATTAATACAGTATTTATAGCAGGCAATGATCGAACGTGGCAAAGAGCACAGAGGATAAAGTATAGATTTGTATTCTGGGCTGTCTACCTGCTTATTTAAAAAAAAAAAAAAAAAAGAATGGATATTTATGAATGAAAGGATATTTTAAAAGGCGTGGGCAGCCATGTTACAACATTATGAAGTTAATTGCAGGATTTTTTTGTTTAGTTTTTATGATCAACAGATGTTTGATAATTTGTGTACAAATTGTGAATTTCTTTCTTTCTTGGGGCATGGGTATGTGTAGAGTACAAGTGAAAAACAGAGAAGAGCAATCTATATCAGGACCTCAAGAGCTCATAACTTTTCTAATGTTCTGAAGATACCTGCTTAGGTTTTTGGTTTTTTTATATGTGCCATTTGGAACAGAGAGCTAGTTAAATAACATCAAATATTTTCTGTTTTCTATGTTGCTGCTCTAACATATGCTTGTGCTTGATTCCACCAAATTCTTCTGAGTCCAGCTCCCACAATGACTATGAGAACTGAATGCCTGGCTCATATGTTTGGATATTTGAAATAGAAGTGTTTTAGGAGATAGGCAAGGGAGATGGAGTTGCCAAGCCAGCTGCTCTAGAGTGAAAGCATAAAGACAAAGAAAACAGAGAAGGATTTAAATACAAACTCTTTACTTACCTTTTTACTCCCTCTGGAGTTATGTTTTATGACTGTCATAAGATGAAACAACTTTTAACTCTACAGCAAGTCAATAAACTTTACAGTATCTTGTTTTCCTCTTAGGAATAAGACCTTGGAGAAGGTTTCTGCATCTCAGAAAGGAAAAACTTTAATGGTATCTATTGTTCACTTAATTTTGCTTATTTTCATGTCTTTCTAACAAAAACCACCCAGTAGCTTCTTAAACCTGACTTCCTGATTTAAATTAATTCATTCAGAGTAGCAATGATGTTCCATCCAGCTCATGTTTTGAATATGGATCTTAAATATCAGAGAAGTTTTTCATCAAGATATAGGGTGCTTTTCATAAGTTACAGAAGACATTAGAGTGAACTTAATTGACTAATGGAAATAACAAGCAACCTGAAGATTTACTAATATCAGAAAAGGTCAGTAAGTTAGTAATCACCTCTGAAATATAACTGTAAAGACTGCCTAGTGACTGAATTTCCTTTATTAAAATATGCTCAGGAACGACCATTACCATATTCTTTATACATTATGAATTAGGTCTAATTATTTTTTATTATTATTTGGAATTAATTTCTGTTTAGGAAGATTAGGGAAAATGCATTCTAAGATAACAATAATCACATCATTTGTGTAGACTTTTTTCCTTGCAAAGTAATCTAAGGTGATGCTCCTTGTTTGCTTGGTACTGATTTTGAAACGAAAGTGATAGCAGGCAGCAACACCTCACAGTAATCTGGTACAGAAAGTATCCAGCTGACAATGCAGAATCACTGTAGGATACAGAATATTGTATGGCCAGAATGAAAACAGTGCTGGGGAAAGGACTGTGGCAGATTATGTCATCACTTTTCACAAGGTATCTATTTTTGCTTTAAAAGTTAGTGTTTCCTTTACAAGTTGGTACTCTGCATCCAGGATAATAGACCTTTAGGATAACTTTAAGGTAGTTGTTTCCCAAGTACCTTCTGAAGGATCTTGTACTACTTTCTCCTTTCTGACCACCGTGTCTCTCAGCCTAGGTTTTGTCTTGATTCCTGCTAAACAACAGGATTTTATATAATTTAATGTGTCAAGAGGCTGCAGCTTCCTATTCCCTCACCATATCCATGTACTACTTTGTACTCCTTCCTATTGTCCTTTGGGCTTCTGTTGATGAAGAAGTTACATGAGGTTGCCTTGTTACCTCTTCATGCAACATTTAACTGTACAGAAACGGCAGTGCCATGCTATCTTCTTACACTGGCTTCAGTACCTTGCTTGCCAGCCAGGACAACGTTCTGCACTGAGCTTAATGTTCTGGGAAATGTCTCATGATGCAGCTTTTTCTGGGCTGCTTCAGATTCTGTTTTTCAGGGGTGATGCTGTTGGGGGTTTCCCCACAGCATATTGTGATGTGCTTATGGGGAAGAATAGAAATTCTAGAATGAGACAGGATCAAACTAACAGGTGATTTCCCTCATGAAATACAGTAGTAGTTGCGAGGTGGGTTCTTGAGCTCTATCCAGTAGCTGACAGAAGCACTACGATATCACCATGATGATTCTTGTGTAAATAACACTTGGAGTCTCACGACCAGCTGGATTTGATGTTACAGCTTTGTATGAGGATGCTGTGGGGCTGTAGTTATAGCAGGAGAAGGAAGAGCAAACCAGTAAATTTGAAGCTATACATTTGCAGGCTGTTATATGGAGCAGTTATTATCACTGCTGTTAGTGTAGGTGCACCCCAGTTACACTGGCATCCCAAGGGAGCTGCTCTGCCTTGCACTGTGCATGCCGAAATAAAGTATGCTCTTCGTCTCAAGTTCTTTTTTTTATGACACCTACAATTCAGCATAAAGCACACGACAATATTAATAGCATTCTGCAGTAATTGTTCTCAACCCAAGGGTTTCAGACAACCCTGGATGCATATAATGCCTTAACGTCTCCATGCAGTTGGAAAAGTCTCTGTAATCTAATTTGGGCTACTTAGTTTGTAAACCCCCATCTTAAGCCCAAAATGAATTAATAAATGAAACTGACAGGCAGTTTTAACATTGCTTTTCCTGTACCTGTGGCTGCAATAAACATGTTTGCTTTGCAATATAGTTGGATTTTGGACCCATCTGCCCCCACCTTGAGCTGAGTTTGACAGTAGGAAGATGAGGAGAGCTGGCATGCCTTTAGGAATAGGGAAGCACGCCGGGGAAGCAGCTCGAGAAGAGGGACATATAAGCAACAAGTGTGCCTTCTGCTTTTAGGATTTGTTACTGTAAGGACATAAAACTTCACAGCATTAGGTTTATGGCACTTTTATGTTATAGGAGTAACTTGGGAACGAGAGGATTAAAAGACAATAGGCAGAAGGAGAGCTGTAGCTTCTAACTCTTCCCAAAATGGTAATGAAGAGCTGGATACAGAAAAATGAGATTTGAGTTCCTCCCTGCGCAGTTTATAAGATAATGCATTTCATTATATTTAATAATAGATCTTCTTATGTTCTGTAGATTTTGACGCAAGGCCCTGGTGAGCTGCACGGAGCCGCTGCAGCTCGGGGGGTGCAGGGGGGGGCGGAGCTGCCATTGCCTTCTGCAGGGCAGCTGCAGCTGGGAGCCCATCACCTATAGCACTGCTCAGTGCGCTGCAATGCTGCTGCGCAATGAAAGTTTGTAATACCTCTTGCTGTGGTCTGGTGAAGAAGGGTTTTAGCACAGTTCCTCTTGTCTTCAGCTTTGTTTGTTTGTTGGTTAGCTGGTTTTGCCAAAGCTTTTCCACTTTGGCTCACTGCTGATGTGAGTATGATGTCTGGTGGTCATTTATTTTTACTGAATCTCGTAGGTGCCTTCACGCTTTGGAAAGGACTGCTTGTGCAGTTTGACAAAGAGACAAATTAAACCCAGGGCCTCTAGTGCACGCAGAAGCACCTGAAAAACACCACTTTTAAGGGGGATGTGACACTGGTTGTATGAACTCTGTTCTGCCTAGGGTCTAAAAACAACTTCTGGCTTTCTAGCAGCCTTTGAGGAGAAACAAAGCAATGAATCCATATGAGCCCAGAATTGCTGTGGGTGCATGAATGCATGGATTTGTGATATAATACAGTGAGAGGAGCACCAAAATAAAATAGGAATGTGTTTTTCAGTCACCTAAAACAAAGAGATGTTAAATGCTGTTACTCCTGTTCCAGATGGATCACTCACATAGAAATAATATGCCGCAGGTAGGGTTTAGATTGAAAGGATTTTAAGGATGACAATGAAAAAACCGTCCCCAACTCTGTGAAATAAACTGGTAGTTTCAAAATTGTTCTTAGGATATTGATGTCTTATCACAAAAATTAATGGTATTTATACTAGTTGCATTTCAGCTGTCAGATTCATCAGGGAAAAAGTCACTCACAGACTTAACCAGTGCCTGATTCAAAGTGGAGAGATCTACTGAACCAGCGTTGGCATGGTGTGCAGGTCGCTATGGGCAGTCTCACACTCCAAACTTTGACTGTGAATTTCCTCTCTATATAAAGAAAAATGGAGCTTTCAAGGCTGTCAGTCAGGCACCATTCACAAGGAAAGACTTGATTTCAGAAAAAGAGAAAGGAACCTGCCCAGAAAAGACTGGTTTGGAGAGACAAAAAGAGCAGCCAATTTTGTGCATTGTCTGCTAGGCAAGGATACAATAAATGAATCAATGGCATGGCTTTCTGTTAATTGTGGGGAAGGCAGCGTTATGACATGAGTCTTAGCAGGTTTTGTGTTGGTTCTTTTTTTAAAAATGAATTCCAGTAATGATAGTATTCAAAAGAAATAGCAAGATCATTCTCTATATTTCAAAACACCATTTTCAGCTAAATCTCACTCTAGGCAGAGTAGGAAAAGGACACAGTGATGAAGAGGAAATTACAGGAATGGAAGAACTCAGCTATCTAAAAAAGTTTACATACTAAGAATCAAAATATGAAAGCTGTCTGTATCGATTTTGATAACATGGCTCTCACAGACCTCTAAAGTCTCACAGCATAAACCAGCATGAAATATAAGAGGGTCCGCAACAGTAATGTCCAGGAGAAAAACTGCACAGCAAATTTCTTTGGGAAGCACTAAAGAAAAATTCTAACATAACATTTCTAATTTTCTAAAGGTTGTGGGTTTTGCCATCTTGGTAAACTGGACAGCTATGCTTGCAGGAGACCTGTGTGTAGAACTTTTGATGCTGATGGTGATTAAGATAATAACAATAATAATAATAATACCAACAACAACAACAACCAAAACATCAGATATAGACCTGAATTAATAGTGCTGCTGAAGCTAGACAGTAAAGTTATACTACAATGAATGACATGTTACCTGATACTTTCTAGAACGTCAGAAAAAGCTCATGGATCAGATAAAGACTTTAATTTTCAAAACATCATGTTACTTCAAAAATAGAGCACACAGAGTTATCTCTTTGATCTGTTCTTTGAATGGGAATTCCCTAAATAAGTTGTCTGCTCATCAGCAGGATAAGATGCAGTATATGGCACACAGCTCATTTCCCAACTTGTTCTTTCATAGTATCAGAAATGTAACGTTAGGCACTGGGTTCACAGGAGTAGCCACATCTGTGAACGGCAGCCTATTCTTCATTCAGAAAGCTAGAAAATTCTCAGTGAAGTAGACAGCTAGAGAGCTTTTCACAGAATAATTATATGAAAAGGTTCCAATTCACTGAATCTTTTTCCCCGTATGCTTGAACATCTGGAATACGCAAGAGCTTTCTATATGTGTACATATGTAGCTAGACAAAATGTAATACTGACTTCTACCTACTAGGAATTGGTATCTCATTTGTTCTGTTTAAATGCCCAAGGGATACACTACAGTCAGGAGCTGACAGATATCAAGGATCTACAAAGATTTGTAGAGAAGAACTGAGCAAATGCTTGAAAATAATGAAACAGAGAAGGAAGAGAGAAGAACAGATTTGGGACAGTTATATTGTTCAAATGAAGCAAGGTGGAGAGACTTGACATTGGTAATATCCTATTATGCCAGTGAAGAGACAACTGATACTGTTCTGATTTACATCTGTGTAAATACGAGGTAATTTATGGCAATCATAGAATTCTAGATATGTGTTTTGAGTAAGTTAGATTGGTATCTGCTGCACTAGTCACATTATGAAGTTCTAAAGCTTCTGATTACAAGTTATTAAAAAAAAAATATTCCTATAGTGTTAGTCACGAACAGATTCTAACCTTTCATGTTTTCAAACTAATTTTCCAGTATTAAAAGGCTAGTGCACAGATTCATAGAGAATCACTAATAAAATGAAAACTAAAGCACTGTATTCTTTTTTTGGTGCCAGAACTGCATAGCAGTGCTCTTCACAAGAAGGTATTCTTATCTGGTAAAAGATTCCACAACTAAATTCATTCATAAAATGAAGATTAAACAATTTTCTTGTATCTCTTCTTCTTTCTGGAAGGGTCATGACAGCACTAATGAAGGTTAAGTAGTCTGAGGAATGATTTGTAGAATGTCTGTGGGAGATCTCAGATATGTATAGCTTATGGAAAAAGCATAGTAGCACCTACGACATCATGTGTCATGTCAGTTGATAAAAATCTTTCTTCAATTCCCCAGGCATTTCAAATATAATTACTCTAAATACAATGGGTGAAGAATCCTATTAGTTACAAGTCAAGTGTTCAATCTTACTCTTTTCTCTCCTGTTTTATTACATTTGACTGGTTTTTCACCATCACTTTTTAAAAGTACAATTGTGTTGAGTCCTATATTGAAATAATAATTGAAACTGAAGCCATAGGAACATGTAAGACATGCAGTGCCCCAGGTCAATTGGCTATGCATGAGCAGGACAGCAGGCAAGAGCTTTCCTCTGCTGGGTGCCTGGTTCAGGCCCCGTCTGCGTCCTTTGCTGTTAAGAACAAGGGAATGCTAGGACTCTTTTAGCAGGAAAGGGAAGTCTTTTACTTGTCCCTATAACTGTTCATGGACTTGTCCAAACATGGAACTGAGGAAGGACATGTTGTGGATTGTAAAAGGATTTCAATAGATTTGGAGTCATCCTGTGAGAATTTATGAGGCTGAGCATGTTGACCATATTATGGGCTGTATAAAGAGTACAGTTAGCTTAGTAGTGAAATGTCTGCAAGACCCACTGGAAGGAAAAGAATAGCTCATGATAGCCACCTCTTTGCAAAGACTTGAGTTAAAGTGTAATACCAGAACTATTAATTTTGCTATTTTTGCTGTGGCTGTGAACCTACAAAACTTGCTTTGTCCCATAATGGAAAGGCCCATGACAGACTAACAAAAGACTTAACTGTGACTGAAGGAAGGAGATTGACTTATTGCAGAAAAACAGCTATCAGGGAACCAAACTAAAATATGAGGCTTGTTTGAATGTGCATGAAGAAGTTAGCCTTGCCTATGTTGCCACCAAGCTGGCGAGGAGTAAGTACATCAGTCTCAGGAACCTGTGACTATATGCTTTATTTCCACTGCTAACGTATATGGTGTTTTGTTGTTTAAATGGATTTCCAGACCAGTACACACTTCTCCTAAACGGGAGTATGCCACAGATGCTTCAAATCAGTTGAACAGAGTGCATAGCTGTATGCAGGGTTTGACAGTTTCTCAGCCGTTTTGACATTTCATCTCAAAAGAGACAAAAGGTCTGACAACTGGGGATGAATGCACTCTGAAAACTCAGAAAGGAAGCATGTCCAGCTAACTGCATATCCATAACAGAGATTCGTCTATTTTATGAGCACTCTGTAGTGTGTGTTCAGATCCCATCCGGAGTGCTTATCTCCAAGCCCCAAATGGGGCAGGGAGCGCTACTTCTGTTACGCATGAGATTCTCGTTAAAGAAAAGCCAATATTTCTTTTGCCCAGAGCAGGAGTACTTCAACTCTAGAAACTGTGGGTCCACACTTGCAAGAGACTGAATGATGTCTATTCTTTTCACTGTTGGAAGGAAAGTCATAGACACTATACCATTAACAACTGCTAGGTCGATTTGTGAAGGAAGACACACAAAATCAGTCAAAAAGGGCAGTCCGGCAAATTAAAATCACAGATGGCAAAATAAAATCCTTCAAGATCAAATGCCAGGGAAATTAGTCACATTGGAAGGCAACATACCATAGGACTCATACTAGATAACAGAGGATTCAAGAGGAATAATATTAAAAATAGGAAAGATGTTTGTATCAGAAAACAGAAATGCAGAAAAATATGAAAAAAAGAAATCTGTATAGACTTACAACAAGAGTGAGAGTTTTAAACTCCAGTGCAGTCTCAGCGCAAACATATGGCTGTGAGACCTGGAGCCACCCAAAATGTAAAATCAGGCACCCTAAAAAGTAAATGTCTATAAAAGAGTCTGATTCCAGATTAATATACTTTTAACCAACATGGAGAGATGAGAAATCAAAATCACCAGCCAGCAGCTTAGAAACTCACCCAGAGCTGTCAAAAGCAAACTGACCAGTGTCACAAAAAGAGGCTGTGCAAGAAAAGCTGTTGGAAAAGCCATTAGCAAGCAGGATGCATTAGCAAGGCAGTCACAGCTCTGTAGGGCCCTTGGAAACGGCAGCAAATGGCAGAAATAGAGACTAATTTCTGATCCATTACATTGGTAAGGAATTATTAAGCCAAAGAATACAATCATTAAAAGTGATCACATCCTTAGATCAAAATAGCACATTTCTTGATGAATTCAAGTGAACAGAATCTTCTACTAAATCTTTGAATTCTCTGGCACTTGCAGCTAATCAAAGCTATCTAATAACAGCTGCATCATTTGTATAATTATTTTCTACAGAGAACAGAACTTGTCAGAATCCTCAAGTATATAGATGACGAACAGATAAGGACCATGGATTCAGTGTGTCCCAATCTACTTGTTACACGTAGTGTGAAAGGCATTCCTCGTCATGGCTTTGAGAGGCCAGCAATTTATATGAAAAATACAAAATAAGACCTTCCCCTTTCACTGCTTTGAAAGCTGGTAGGATAAGAGGACTGTGCTTAGTCCCCGCATGTTGGCGGAGAGAGAATGCCCGTCCTCTACTTGGAGAGCTCTGCTCTGGTATGACTTCTGTGGGGCAGGCCGTTGGGCAGCTGTGGCAAGAAAGTGGTATATAGGGAAGACGGTTGCCTTCAACAAGAGGGATAATATATACCTACTACAGGTTGGGACACCTGCTTTCAGGTTATAGAGAGAATACATAGGCTGTACTCACAAAAGAGAGCACTTTCTTTGAACCTGAGTGCCCTTCATCTCTCTAATCCAATGTATTTTCAGTTTCTTCATTAGATGTACATAAAGGTGTCACTACAAGGCTCAGTTGCTTTTTAGAAGCTGTGCTAAGCAATTCTCCTTTGGAAGAATTTATTCTGTGAAGTAAATAAATAAATAAACCTGACAAACATGTTTTTCAAAACTGAGGAAATGCACTTTGCCTGCTGGCACTTCTGAATTTAGTGTGCTGCATATCGAATTGTTTCTGCTCTCCTGTATTTTGCTTCCCTTTCAAAAGCTTTTTCTACTGCAATTTGTAAAACATCTTGTGGGCAATTCCTCTGCTTGCAGCCTTGCCTGTCACATTGCTTTTCCTTCACAAATAGTATAAGGAAATACAGAATGACTGTCTGGGATGATATAGGTTCTTTTGTTGCTATTACATATGGACAGACTTGTGTTGTAAACTGGTTACCACCTGTTTCCTTCTGAAAATAGAAAAGCAGTTTTCTTCTTTCTTATAGAACACATGAAACATCTAATTAATTTTGCTTGTATCCACTCATTTACATAATAAATCCTCATAGGACCACATGCTGAAATCTTAGTCAAAATTCTCAGTAATCCATTAAGACTTTGCATGTGTTTAATACCAGCATTTTCATGATTTTGGAAGCGGGGGTGTACTGTCTCATTGTGATACTAAATCCAAGAAATCCTGCAAAGTATTCACACTCAGATTTGGAGTAACAACTCTATTGTATCACTGTGTATGTCCTCTCAGCTCAAGTCTCCCAGAACATTTGCTTCTCAAATCTTACGACTTGAATGTTTGGTACTGTTGAGATGTTCTTGCAGATGGGCTGGGCAGCATTGCTTCCAGTCCTTACACATGTGTTTCTTCTAGGGAACTTGGAGTTTGACACAGGTTCTTGTAGACACCAGGAGGGTGTACTCAATCTCCAGCTATGCAATATCAATGGGATCTGTTGTAGGGGGACAGAAGTCTTGTTGACAACTTTTGAAATTTGGACTTTTCACTCTTTACCGTTTTTATCTTCCAACAATGCACAAACCATGACTAAATAAATTTGCTTCCTTCTGCTCCATCAAAATATTACAAACTCTTTCTGTACTGTCTCAATACATTATTTATCATATTGAGAGCTATAAGACATTTGTGCCACAAACACAGTTGTTACTGCTTTTATTCTTTGATCAAGGAAGTATTAAGTCAACAGCATTCCTATTTTGGCTGCACTGGGACACTGAGCAGAATGGCACTGGTGAGCCATTTAGCCCCAAAAGAAACTGGGGCTTAATTATAACTACAGTGAAGCATTTCAAACTTTTTGTCCTTTCTCAAATCCTTGGCTTTTCCTTTAGATGCATCAGTCAGTACTTTACTATTTATGTTCTGTTTCCCAGCAGCTTGTCATTTATAATAATAAAAAACACGGTCGTTGATCTGTCTAGAGGACGTTTTTAAATAAATCTTTGTAAATTTATAAATTCAGGTGAACATATAATTCTTAATGTCCTGCATGGTTACATGATAAATAATTGTCACTGACTTCCCTCATTTTTTATTTCGTCAACAAAAGACTTGTTGCCAAACATTTGAATAGCAGAAAAAATAACAAGGCACAGCAGAATACAATTGTTTGTTGTGTTTTGTGGGTTTTTTTTTATGTTGGATATTGAATAAAATTTTACACTTTGCTAAGAGCATTTCTCCATGGAATTTTTAAGGGCACAATTAACTATAGTTGTGTAAAATGTGAGATTTAATTATTCTCTTTTTCAGTGGCATGCTGGGAATATGGGTCTGAGGGGTGCCAGCCTGATAGTGCATCTGTGAGGAAAGCCTTGAATGTTGGGAACAGAGAGGACTGGCTCCATCATCATTTGACTGGAGCTGATAAAGCAGGGAAGTGAGCATCCTCTGGGCAGTGGTCTGTGTTGTAGGTTCTTTGGACTTCAAATGGAACTGGAAGTGCTTAGCACCTTGAAGGACCAAACAGTAGCCTATGAACTGGAAAGCAGACCATTTAGTTATTAATCCATCACAAACAAAGGAAAAAAAAAAAAAAGGAGGAAAACAGTGTGGCAGTCAAAGCTGAGCACAGATAGATGAAGTTCAACCATTTATAGCATTTATAGGAGTCTGTCCGGGGACTGTAATGGATTTTAGAGGAGACTATATGTGACTGTTAAATTGCCTTCAACAAACCAGAATTACCTGTAGCAAAATTTGATTTTTCATTGAGAATCTATTTTTTTTTATCTAAAGCACTCAAATTTTTTTCAGCTAAAACAAGTGGAAAAGTAACTGTCAATTTTAGGCCAGAAAGCTGGGGTTTTTTTCACAGAAATTAAATGTCTCCTACAATTTTT
This sequence comes from Falco naumanni, assembly GCF_017639655.2. Taxonomy (NCBI): domain Eukaryota; kingdom Metazoa; phylum Chordata; class Aves; order Falconiformes; family Falconidae; genus Falco; species Falco naumanni. Next base: position 15,793,293 of record NC_054060.1, on the reverse strand, counting down.
TCTGAAGCTATTATTCTCCAATTAAAAAGACTGTCAATAATGAAACATGATCTAACAATTATGCCAAATTCTCTTGTTCATTTAAATTCTGAAGTGGTGCAGTATTGTACTGATTGGGTCTAATATCTCTTTGAAGAACTGCTTTGCTAACAGCAGATAAGATGAGTTCGGTTCTTCTAAAATTACTTTTGTTTTCATCAAATTTTACCCCTTCCTAGGGATAAAAGGGCCTGTGGTTTTTAGCTTTTTTAGCTCTAGTGACTGATTCTCCAAGTTTTCCCTCTCTCCATCAGATTCCACATCTCAACATTCATTACAGTGGGTTGATATTATTAATAGTTTAGCAACTCAAACTCAGAAACAGGGCTGTGTTGCGACAACTACCAAGAGGGTGTGTGTCCCAGTGTCACTATGTTCCAAACTGTCCTTCTGAAGGACAGGCGGGGATACAGACAAGCGTGTGCGAGGAGTCCAAAGTCAGCGATGGCTGGTAGATCAGCCTGGCTTCACTCTGGAGCAAGTCATGATCTTGCTCAGAGTCCCTCCATTTCCTGCCAAGGTCATGACTTTGGCAGCCATCTTCTGAATTCCCAAGGGAACAGTGAAATGGATGCTAACTATCTGAGTGCAAGTAAAGGCCTTTAATATCCCGTATTATGTAGCTATCCTGTTCTGACCAGTTGTGTTTAGTACCTTTATCAGTTATCTGGATGAGGGGATGGAGTACACCCTCAGTGAGTTTGGAGACAGCACAAAGCGCTGCCCTGCTGGGGCAGGGGCCTCTGCAGAGGGGCCGGGCAGGCCGGGCCCATGGGCCGAGGCCGGTTGTGTGAGGTTCAGCCGGGCCCAGCGCCGGGCCCTGCCCGTGGGTCACACCAGCCCCACACAGCGCTGCAGCCTGGGGCGAGCGGCTGGGCCCTGCCCGGCGGGAATGGGCCTGGGGGGCTGCCTGGGCCGGCTGGGCATGAGCCCCCCGGGGGCCCGGGTGGCCGAGGAGGCCAGCAGCGCCCGGCTTGTGTCAGACACAGCGTGGCCAGCGGGGCCGGGGCAGTGACCGTCCCCCTGCGCTGGGCACTGGTGCGGCCGCCCCTCGAATCCTGGGGTCAGCGCTGGGCCCTCACTGCAGGGGGGACACTGAGGGGCTGCAGCGTGTCCAGAGCCGGGCAGGGGCTGGGGAAGGGGCTGGGGCACACTGCGGTTGTTTAGTCTGCAGAAACGGAGGCTCAGGGTGGATCTTATCACCCTCTAAAAGTGCCTGCAAGGAGGCTGTAGTGACGTGTGTGTCAGCCTCTTCTCCCAAGTAACACGGGACAGGACAAGAGAAAACAGCCTGGGGTTGCACCAGGGGAGGTTTCAATTGGGTATTAAGAACAATTTCTTCACTGAAAGGTGGTCAAGCACAGGAACAGGCTGCCCAGGGAGGTGGTGGAGTCACCATCCCTGGAAGTGCTTAAAAAATGTGTAGATGCAGTGCTCAGGGACATGGTTTAGTGGTGGGCTTGGCAGTCCTGGGTCAACGGTTGGACTTGATGATCTTAAAAGTCTTTTCCAACCTAAACAATTCAATGATTCCACCCTAAAGTAATTCCAATAAGGTAACTGGTTAATTACATATTTCTAACTAAATATTTGTGTAATTTTAAAGGCGTATTTTTCCCAAGGTGGTCATAAATTGCAAAGATAGATAGCATTAGGCAATTACCATTTTGAAGAATAGATGTTGTCACCATTAAAAGTGGGTACTTAGGACATATAATGGCAGTGTCACGTTAATCACATCATCTAAGAGACAGGATGCTTAAATGCAGTGAGAAGGCTATTAATGCAGAAAGGTTTTAAAACTGCCATCAGATCTCTTGTAGTCAATACTGGTGCTTTACATAAAAATTGCCTGCAGTGATGGTAAGGTAACTTGTCTGGGCTCAAATCATTAGAGAACAGTCAAATATAATAAATGATCGCCAGCTGCTGCCATTTTCAAAGTAGAGACACAAACTTAAGATAATACAGCCAAGAATTCTCAGAAACTTCAGGGGGGTGACCCCTTCAAGTTTTGTGTGATTCCTGACACTCAGTCAATGTAAATTATACCTGATTTTTATAGGCAATAACAGGTTTATTTTCATTACATTCAAGAACATCTATCTGTATGTGGCAGACACAGTCTACTGAAAAACAGCATTATATATTTAACTTATCCATAATTATTTAGAACAGCTAAACTCATTATAGAGACTCCCATAAAATATTACCAGACCATCTGTAGTGAGCAACTGCAGTTGTTAACTTTGTTCATGGTCAAGGGTGCACAGCACTGTTGCAAGTGCCTGAGTGAAGCTCAAATTCAATGCATTAGCAGAGTAGGCATTTAAATTGAAGTATGATTTTGATTTTATAATAAAAAATTGTTATGAATATTGTATATTTTTATGTTCAGGAAATTTCCATGAGCTCACATGCAGCAGGGTGAAAATATACCTATTTTTTACAAAAAGAAAGGGAACACCTGTTTGGGGACCAATTATAAACTTCATAGAACTATCAGTCCTAATTACTAAATAGCTACAGGATTCTCATTTAAGCAAAATCAACCATACTTGAAAACTAAACCTAGAATGTAAATGATGCAATCATTCATAATTCATTCTGCCACAGTACACAAAAGTAGAGTCTACAGAAGGCTCTTTTTAAATCTTTTGTGCAAATTAATACAGCCAATACTAGATTTTAAAAACATGGTAAGGAGAAATGGATCTTTCAAGGGTACTAATTTTTATCCAGAATTTTAAAAGTGATCTTAAACCTGAATGCATCTGCTTTAAAAGAAAGATTTAGAAGTAAAGGCAATGTGATAAGCAGTCTGCCTTTGAGGAGAGTGATCTACATGTGCTGCTCAACAGATATATTAGCTGCTCATTAAAAACGTTGCATTACCATTTGCAAGACCCATACTTAGTTGTGAGTGGTAAGTTAAATCTTAAATCTGGCAATAGATAATATCTACTGCCCTTACATTAGTGGAATCAATGATCCAAGGTAATCCAAGGATAATTTCTCAGGAAAGCTAACTGAGGGCAAGACCTCAAGATCTCAAATACAGCTACAGCTCTCCTGGGGAAGAAGAGAAAACTCTCAATATCAGTCCTTGATTTGCAGGTCTTAGCCTTTTTGCAGGCTAGAACGACCACACAAATTGGTTGTCCAAGCTCAGGTTGAGGTTTGCTGCTGTTACCCTTATCAATGGTAACGCATTGTAACAACTGAATATCAATGCGTGTTACGTGTCGTTCCTATGTGAAATTACTTTTTGAGCTCAAATAAATACCAGTCTGTGCACGCATAAATATAACCCCACAGAAAGCTGGCTACTTAGTACAGTACATTCCAAAGGAGCAATTCTATGGTTTATAGTGTTATTCACTTATCACATGCAAAGTTTAGCTGCTGAGAAGTTTAATGTCTATGGTATTTCTGTGTAGCAGTACTAAATACTTTGTAAGCCACTATTAATCCTATGAGTAGCTTGGGAAAGAATTTGCGGTAAGAAATATATTAATCAAATTGAGTCGTCCTTTCTGTTTGCAAATTGCTTGAACAGATTGGTAGATGATCTTATTTGTTTTCCATCAGCTATTCTTTATCAAATATTATGTTGAGGAAAACTGAGCCTACTGACTGATCACAAATTGTTTGCTGACGTTGTAAATATATATATATATAAATGTAATGTACTCCTGCACATATAATAATTTCATATGCCATCTGTGTGATCCATCATTTCAGGAAATTACTAAATAACCTGTGCCTTAACCTTTTTTCAACAAAAATTATTACGTTTCTCAAAAATCACTTTCCACAGACATTCCTAGCAATGGATCAGTTTTTCATGTGGATTCTACACTGTAACCACCTGGAGTCTGCCTGTTTATCTCACAGTGACAGCGTCCAATCTAGTGTTAGTCAGATCCGCGCTGGGCTGGCAGTCTCAGTGGTCCCTGTGTATGTAGCACTCACAAGGGTGACTGGATGCATACTATCCTGAAAAATCTGTTTGTTGTTAAAGCTGATCTAGGACCTTCTGTTTACTCTTGTGTACTTGTCTTTGTAGAGCTTAAGTCTGGTAATACCACATATTGCTTCCATCTTTTTATTTGCACTGGTAACTCATATTAAATAGGGCCTTCGTGCAGATGGTCCCTCTATGAGTACATCTTTGGTTGAATATAGGTGGGAACAAAGGAAGGTCCAGACTGCAGCAAACCATGGATTCTAGTCCCTCCTGTCATATTGAATACCTATACACTCACTCAGGCTTTCACTTGATGTAAGGTTTGGGAAGAGTTGAATTCCCTAGAGAGTGTGCTGAGATTTTTAATTTACCTCTGATTACTTCAACAAACACAATGCATTTGCATTTGCAGGGCAGGAAAAGCAATACTTAAATGAGACTTAATCCCATAATTTGAAAATCTGCAAAGGTTTTGAACTCTGTTACTGGTCACTTTGGATTTCGTTAAAGAATAATGGCATGAAAAAACAGCAAGCTACAGTATTTCTTCATAATTCGAAAATATAACATTACAGATAATCGAATGTAATTGTCCAGAGGTTTGAGGAAGTGTTTCCACAGGCAATGATTTATATAACAAGAAAGAAAACCCCATTGTCCACTTAAAAGGGTTAAAGGTGAGGGAGTGGGAATATAAACTATGCTATGCAATCAAATTCTTGACTTAATTGCATTTGGGTTTGTGTTTTGTGTGCAAAAGCCACATACAATCGTGTTTTCTAGGAATAGTATTTACTTCAAAGAAATCTTTCTGCACGTGTATTAGAAAATATGAAAGAAACTATGTAAAAGCTCAAGCATTCAGCACGTTTAACAATTTATGAGTTGTTTATTATTATTTTATTAACTATTGCTTAAAAGAACAGGAAAAATGCTGCTCACCAATTCAGAGAAAGTAAGTGATCTTTAGTTTAATGATTTAACATATAAGCTTTATGAAATTATGAAACATGCTGGTATCTGTTGTACACCTGCATTTCACTGACAAAGTGGGAAAGTAACATCATACACTCTGCATTCTCTTGCATGAAGAATATAACTCCTCCTGAATCTGTCTGACTTTTCTTCTACAGACTTAATTTCCTATCTTTACTTTTTCTTACAGAATAGTATTCTTTGCTCATGGTAAAAATGCATCCAGCAATTGAATTGCCCCTCTTTCGAAAGTGGTCAACCTTGTGATGCATTTTTTTAAAGTATCTGTTGCATTTACAGCAGTTGAACTGTGACAGATTTTGAAAGATTGTGAAAAAGTATTGCTATTTCTGCCAGCAGGAAGTGTTCCATGAATGTGAAAGCTGTGCAGAAAATAGAACTCAAATTCATACTGTACAGGGTATTTTTACCACCTTGTGTATGATACACTATACATCATAATCTCTCCCTAATTTCTGTCTTACCCTACAGGATATACACTTTCATGAACCATTTATAATAATAATAACTAAAACAAATAGTGGTTGTTATTTTGACTATGATTGTTTTAAAATGTCAGGTAAGCATGACGGATTGTGCTGGTTTGTGTAGACTCTGAAACAAATTCTTGGTGAAGGGGGTACAACGCAAGTTACTGAAACATAAATCACTTGTGTGACTTGAACATTAAAATCTGATAGTAATCTCAGAGATATAAAGTTGGTAGAAAAAAATCAGAGGACAGCGTGTAATAGTGAGGACATTTAAATGTATAGACATCTCAGAAGAGAAGAACCTAAGCATATTACAGACAAATGTGTTAGCTAGGGAAGTCCAAAGGCACACCTTCGGCAACATGTACAGATCATCAAATCCAACTAAAGAAGAGATGGGTATATCCTTAACATATATAAGAAGAAGAAAAATAAGGTTGTATGGGTGAATCAGTTTGGCAGAAAAACGCTGGAAGTAGCATATGAACACTAACAAAAGTTCTGATAGTTTTCTATTAAAAGGCCAGTTTGCCCCAAATCGGGCATTTTTATTTTTTACCTGAAATCTTTGATGTGCACAAATAGGACAACCCCAACAATAATGTTTCAAAAGGGGAAAATGTTTCACTGGTGGAAAATCTGATCAGGACCAAAAGAAATTACAATGTATGTGAGTGAAAATTCGTCATCAGATGAGCATACTGTCAGTGAGTTTTGGTAGGGCTAAGGGGGAAGCCTGAATCTTTTCTGTAAACGTGTAGATATTTGGGTGACCACACAAAAATAATGTAAATAGCCTGTAGAACTGCCTTGAAGAAGTGCTTTAAGACAGGCAGAAACAAAGTCAGTTGTCCTGGGATGCAGAAAGCTGGCCAAAATACATAAGATGAGACCACATCTTTAGAATAGACAGCAAGCATGTATATCCTTCAGGCCAGTGTGTTGATATCCAAACAGGCTGTAAAAAAGCCAGCTCACACTTCATATACTAGAGCTATGGCAAAACAGAGTCCTAAATGATGTAATTTATCCCGCCAAGAAGTTTGATAAAAACTAGCTGGAGTATCTCTGTGTTGCACTACTATCTATGATGCTGATACTGATGTACTCATATGTTTATAGGTATGACTTCCATATCTAGAAAATATACTTTATAACAATGAGTTGTTTCTGGCTGTTTACTAGACTTTTTTTAAAGTTCTGTACTTGCTCCTCTCTTCCTCCAGGCAAGAAAATTGAAATAGGTAATTTTCATCTTCAGAAATCTGCCCCTGTTTTCTCTGATATCTGTGTGTGCTTAGAGTAGAACCGTTGGCCTCCAGTTACAATGGTGGCATCCAAGTTCTGATACATAGCTTCTGTAGTCCAACTTGTTAAAATATAGGTATTGCATCTAACATGCTGGTTCTCTTTGTTCTGAGATCTCAGCTGCCACTTCTTTCATGCTTTTCATCAGATAATATTAATGTTTGATGGGTTTGTTTAGATCACATGAAGCAGTTCATTTCTGTGCTCATTTGGGTTTGCGATAACAATTGTAGAACAAAATATGTTTGTAGGCTTGTTTAGCTTTTAATTATCTCTCAGTTCTTGCATGTGTCAAATCCTTTTTTTACATTTGTCTCGAGAGATGCTTTTTCTCGGTGTCAGGTTCACTAGGGTAGCTGATTTACACTGCAGTGGTGTGTTCTCCTTTAAAAGGTTTGAGAACAGACAATTCTGAGAATTCTCCTGGTATCTCTGCAGTCTGAACTAACGTGGAATTTTGGCAAGAATCTTCTAAACTAACTTCATGTCTAGGCAGGTTTTATTGTAAAACTGCTCATAGATCAGCGTTTACTATTTGGATTATTATTATTAAGTCACACTGTCTTCTAAAACAAGACAGAATAGTTACTTGCCCTTTTTTTGGTATGTTATGCCCTGACTATGAAATAAATTTTGACTTACACTTTTGTACCCTTCCTAATCGGAGATATTATCACAAGAATAACAACCCATTGTGTGCCATTATCTGCTTTGAAACAATTCTGCTATTAACGCCTAGTTGTGTTCTGCAATCTGAAGCAATTTCACATGCGCTCACTGAGCCAGATTCTCTAGGATGCTGAGTTTGGTATAATCAGATTAATATTGTAGGACAACTTTGCTTAAGGATACATTATGGTAGTTAAAGGTAAATAAAATCTACGTTAGGGAAGAATCAGACCTTTCAGTTTTCGTTGCAAAACTTTGTTATATTCCCTTTTTTTACAGATATTCTGTCTTCTGATTACTTTACATATTTGGGTTAATGTTGCAACTCTAAGAACAGTTCAGATTCAGATTTTTTAAATGAAGGCTGAAGTTCCCAAGCATTATTCTGTAAAAATAATCAAATTACTTTTCCATGATAATAGAGCACATAGAGATTCACTTATATGTTGCCTATTCTAAGTTGAAATACTTTGAATGTAAATATTGTTCTACCATGACAAGGAACGATATTTGAGATGCTGAAATGGCTAGTGTACCTAGAAAGTTCAAGAGAATGTGGCTATTTATTTCCTGATAGCAACAAGAAGAAGTAACGAGGGAACAGATATTTAAATTATAGATCTAAGTATTCTGACATCCCCACTTAGAAGTATGGAGATACTAAAATTTTCTAATTAGAGATTAGATTGTCTGTGAGATGCCCGTTTCCTGGTTATAGCAGAGGAGGTTTTGGTTGGTTTGGATTACTATTGAAACAAATAGGGAAGTTCTAAAGCAATGCAAAAAACAAGGTCAGCTACATTTTGCAGGAAAAAGATGACATCAAAAACAACATGCAGTGCAAAAAGGGTAAACAGTGCCAAGTAAAGAAATTCAGTTAGCAGGACAGGGACAGAGACACAAAAGATAAACTAGTTATCTGCAGTAGAGAGAAAGAAATAAAAAATGCTTACAGGAGATGAGCAGTCATGGGGCAAACCCAAGGATTTCATATTCCACTGCAATAACTATATATAAAAAAAAAAGGGGGGTGGTGGTGGGGGTGGTGGTGAGGTAGGAGGGTGGGAACAGCAGCCCCTGTGCTTAAGAATATTGAGAATTCCAGGGAGCAAGAGGATATCTACCATATGACCTTAACTGCTTCTCAAAGTCTTGATTTTAATGCTCTGCAAGAAAAAAAAGGCTGCTATATTTGCAATCAAGCTATTAGATCACAAACCAATTCAGTTGCAGCTGAATCACAGGACCAGCTGCAATACGAGCCCCAGAAATATTGATGCTATTACAAATATTACACTAGAGAAGTGTAGGTGAAAGTTGCTGATATAAAGTATATGTACTCTGAGTCCTGTAAACAAAACCAAGCTTTTTAATAAGGATCTGTGAAACAAGCAACATTATCTCCTGAAGTCTGTTAACAGTAGACAGGCAGAAATACCTTGCTGAGCAACAGCGTAGCATGAAATAGAGCAAATTGCTCACCAAGTGCCATAAAAAATACTCGAGACTGAAAGAAGGAGGACAACAGCATCCCAGTATGATGGGGATCATCCACTCTTCCAGCAGCCCTAGTCAAGCAACCGAAGAAGGAACAGGCATATCTTCAAAGAAAAGGTGGTGTTATATCTGAAACAAGCACGGTGTGGACCTGCCTCCAAACAGTGGTGAAAATGTTTTTTGAAGAACTAGACATTGGCATTGGCTCAGAAACACTTAATAGGTGAAGAATAATGTTGCTCACCAACAGCCTCTGAGGGCTCTTGCCCACTTTGCTAACATTCAGCAGTGACTGTTACATGCTAAATTATACACATTCTTCTGTTGCCTGACAAAGTTTTCTTCATCTTGTGGTAGGTACCTCTGAAAATTAGTAACTATGGATGCTTCCAGGAAGCGTTCTAGGTTACACTGAACTTAGTATAAACTGAATTAGATACTCTCCAGGTGTTAAGATCAGAGCAGGTGATAGTTTTATTTTAGGAAATAGAAAGGGCAAGGAAAAGTTATGCAGTGCTATGACATCAAGTTACAGTGACTTCTAAGAAAAGAAAGAACACTGGGCTGGGCGGACAATAGCTGATAAGTTTCCCTGCTTTGGACAGGTGATTTCTCTATCCATCCAAATCCTAAGAAAAGTACCAGAAGAAGTATCACCACAAGAGTTAAAAACACCTTAACAGTCTGAACTCAGTTCACCTTCTTGTCAGTGAGTTGCATCCACATTCCTATATCCAGGGCAACTGTCATTCAGCAGGCTGCAAAGTGGGGCTCCTCCAGCTTCTCTTGTGGGAGCCCGGTTGAATTCCATGTGGAAATAAATGCCGACTGAGAAGTATGAGCAGGACTCTAGCCTCCTGGTTCTCACCTGAGAGAAGACTCTGATCTAATTCCTTCTCCAGTTAATGTTATTTGTACATACTGAAATAGTATTGGCAGGAAAATAATCTCCTCTTCCTTCTTCTCACACCCCCAAATAACTTATAACTTAGTAGATCAATAATGAGAACTCAAATTCACTCAGGCAGAGAACAGAACTAGACCTGGATCTCCTACATGCTTCAAAACTATCTAGCCTTTAAGATACTAGAAGAGGAAAAATTAATGAGAATGACTCTGGACTATTTGTGAATCCTATCCTGAAAATGCCGCCAAAAAAAAACTATTCAGCAAAGGTAATCCAAATCTGTAACTATCTGAGGCAACTAAGTGAAACTGCATCTTTGTTGATTTTAGTGCATGGGGGAAAAAAAAAAAATTCACCCAGCATTTATCTACAATTTTGTTTAAAGGGAATAAAGCATAAATTCCAGACAATTTAATCACTGATATTATAAGACAGACACATGCTCACAACCTAAAACAGAGAAATTCTCAAGAAGCTGCAAAAGAGGGGGAGCATTCTGTTTTCCAGTAATGAATGTTCAATTGAGATCATTTATGGGACAGTAAGGGAAGTGCAAAGATTATAGTGATTGACAGTAAAAAGAGATTTCTGCACCATGCGGTCACAGTGTAATTCTGCCAAGGGGACTATGGGATACAAATACACAAGCTGACCTGCTCTGTTCAGATAATGTTACACTGCAGTGAAATGTGAATGATTTTTTGCCAAATGGGAATTTCCACAAAAGGTATCTTCTTGGTACCCTCAATGCCTCCTGCAGAGCCAGCAGGAAAGGCAGCCAAGAGATTGTTGGTGGTGGCGGAACAGAGAAAAAAAGGACCCCTCTCTGGTAGTACCGGAGCATCACAACACACAGAAGTTTATAATGCAGCCTGTACTGAAACCAATGTGTTCTGAAAAGGATTCTGTTCCCCTTCTAATGACTGCAGCACCTGTGGTGGGTTGACCTTGTCCAGATGTCAGCCGCCCACCCAGCCGCTCTCTCACTCCCCTCCTCAACAGGACAGGGGAGAAAATAAGATGTAAAATCTCGTGGGTCAGGATAAAGACAGGGAGATCACTTTACCAGTTACTACCATGGGCAAAACAGACTTGTTTGGGGGAAAATTAATTTCTCCCTTATTAAAAATAGAGTTGAATGATGAGAAGCAAAGCCAAAAATACTTCCCCTCCCACCCCCCTGGCTCACTTCCTTGCCTCACCCGCAACTCCTCTACCTCCTCCGACCCTGAGCTTCTCCGAGGAGCTCAGCTGGGCCGTGCAGTGGGACCGCTGGGGTACCAGCTGTGTCGGGCACAGGGCAGTGCCACCCACTCCTCACAGAGGTGGCCCCTGCAGCCCTCCGCTACCAAACCCTGGAGGTGTAAACCCAGCAGAGCCTGGAGCAGGAGGAAGTGTGCACAAGGCAGCTGAGCACGGTGAGCAAAGCCAGCAGCCAGCGGGGAGAGGTGCCAGGTGTGCACGAGCAAGCAGGGCCTCCGCACCCACACAAAGCGCTGCCACCAAGCCAGGCACCATCCTTCCAGCCGGGGCATCATAGCAATGACAAAAAATCAAATGTGATTGCAAAATAGTGGCCAACAGTGAGTCCCTTCCTAAGGCAAGGCAGAGCTCTGCAGGGCTGAGAAGGGAGAAGGCTGCAGCGCTGGACCCCACGCAGGTGGGAAAGGAGAGAGGGATTTCAGCAGGGATAGCCAAGTCAGCCCCCTGCTTGCGGCCTGAAGCCCAGCTGCTATTGCAGAACCTGAGAAACAATTGTCAGTAGAGAACTTCCAGCAGAAATAAATAAATAAATATATAAATACAATTAGTGTATATTTGCGTCCTCATCCCCGCACAAGTATTGCTTTCCTCTCTAGCAATTCCCTCCCTTGCTTGCAGAGGAACCTGTACCTGGAGAAGGGCACGGTGATTTCCTGAGCAGGTTATGCTTGCAGATAAGCCGCAAAGTAATTTCTCTTCTATATGCTTTAGCTTCCCTTTATTTGCGAGGGATATATCTAGATTCTGAACTTGGGTTAGAACTACCCAGGTCATCAATTTAGTGGCTTTTTGGTTGTTTTTTTTTTTTTTTTTTCTTCAGTGAAAACGATGGTAAAACAAAGAAATTCAGACTAGACACTATGTTGCAACTGCCCGAAGATGAGATTTTAATAAACAATAGCGGCCAAACAGAGGCTGCATTAAAAAAAAAAAACCAAACTTAAATTTATATTTAGGTTTCAAATGTAAAGCCAACTCTCTCTGATGTTGGCTGAGAAAAGGAGCATTCTGAAAAGTCATCGTTGCAAAACTGCAACGACGCCAAACCGCGATGTCTGGTTCGCGCCGCAGTCAGAGCCGAGGGCTTTTGCTGGTGAACTCGGCGGCGGCCGGTCCCGCTCCCGCTCCGGCGGTGCTGCGCGGCCGGCAGCCCCGGGGGCAGCTCGGCGGGACCCTGCGCTCCGCGGGCTCCCGGCGAGCGGGAAAGTTCCGCGGGGCGCAGGGCGGGCGCAGCGGGGCGCTTTGCGGAGCGGAACCGCCGCCTGACGCCCTCCCGCCGCCGAGCCCGCCGGCTCGCGTACCGAGTGCTGGGGCGCTCCGCGGCGCCGGCTGCAGCCGGGGCGGGAGGCGGCTCGGGCGGCCGCCGCGCTCCCCGTTACGGCCACTGCCCCCCGGCGGAGCAGGGCTGCGACACGGCCGGGGAGGCCGCTGGGCACAAAGGCGGGGGGGGCGGGCGGGGACACAAACAGGCCGGGAAGCCCCGGGGGGGCACGGCGGGGGTGGGGGGGGGGCACGACGGGGCGGGGCGGGCGGGCAGGTGCGCGGGGCGGGCGGGGCCGCGGCGGACAATGGGGCGCGCGGGGCGGGGGCAGGCGCAGGTGCGGCGCGGGCGGGGCGGGGTGTGGAGCGCGGCCGCGCGGGGCGGGGCGGGGCGGGATGCCGGCCGCCCGGCCCAGCCCAACCCAGCCCGGCCCGGCCCAGCCCAGCCCGGCCCCGCCAGCCGCCGAGTTCGCTGCACCGCCAGCCGCGCCCGGAGCCGCGCTCTGCTCTGCCGGAACCCCCAGTAAGTGCTGCCCGCCCGCCGCCTCCGGGCGCCGCGGAGCCGGCTCCAGCCGCCCCCCATCACCACCCCGCCGTGCCGCGGAGCTGTGCGGGGCGGGTCTCGCCTCCCGCCCATTGTTTGCGGCGCCCCAGGCCGGGGGGGCCGGGAGGTGAGATGGGGCCGCGCCGGGGCGGGCTGAGGGGGGCGGCTGAGGGGGCCGTGGGTGTGGGCGCCAGCCCCGGGCTGGGGGGCTGCTGAGGGGCTGCGGCGGGGCCCGCCGGTGCGCGTCTCCCCGCCGGGCACTTGGGGCGTTTTGGACCCGGTTGGCGCTGGGGCTGCCGTTGCCGTTGATTCTTCTCAGGTGTTTCTACTTTCCAACCACCCTCCCCGCCGGAGGCTCGGCCCTTTCTGCTGGGTGGGCTGAGGGGATGTTTATTTATTTGGGCAAGATTGTGTTACCCCCCTCCCGGTCGCCTTAGACTGAGGGGCATGCCGGTCAGGGCTCCGTAGCACTCGCCGTTCCCTTTGGAGCGGGCGCCCGGTGAGCGGGGCCCGGCGCCGAGGGGCGGCTGCGCTCCCGCCGGCCGGCACCCGCGCCCCGGCCCCGCCGCTCCCTGCCCGCGCCCCCGCCGGGCCCCCGCCGCAGCTGCGCCGGGGAGCGACGGTGCGAAATATCTCGTGTGGGAACCGGTGCGACCCGTGGCCCTGAGCCGCTCGTCTGCATCGAGCGGTGCTGGGCGTTAATCTCAGTGGACCCGACGTACCTGACCGCCTTGAATGCTTTTTGTCTGATGGTCCTTGATGGACTCGCTAAGTGCGCTGGTCGGCTGAGGCTTGGAGTTTTCTAGCCCCCGGGAGCCATGCGTTCTGTGAACACCGCTGCCTGTCGTGGAGTTTTGATTTCAAAGGGAAAATCCACGATACGGAGCTGGTGTTGTGATTGTGAAAAGTGATACCTAATTTCTTTGAAGAAAGGAGAAATCCTGAAATGATTTATAGAACGGAATATAATTGTTTTGCAGGAATAAAACATTAGCATTATCTATCATTAATATAGCCATTTAATCCCTCTCTGTTGTAGTAGCAATTTGTTTTCATTTTCCATTTTTATTGCCCTTTCCATAATGATTTTCTATTGATTTAATTCCTTCTCTTTTTTGTCACTATGGATGTTGGTCCCTAATCCAATTCTTGACAGCATTTGCAACTACAGTTCAGTTTATGCCCTCATCTTAGGGAAAAGGAAAAAAAAAAATCATATGGGCAGTGCCATTATTCATTTCACAACTTTGAATGTGTAGGATTCATGCAATATTTGATCCCTTTATTGTTTGTTTTGTGATCTCTTTCAAATGTTAATGTAACTTGGCCCATTCCAAGCAGATCTTGATTGAGAAGGTGAAATAAAAATGCACTGGCTGTCTAAAACGATTGCTATAGCCACTTCCATTGTGTGTTCTCCAATTACAATAATATGATGAGAGTTGTAAGTCTTGTGTACCTCTTCTCCTGCCCACCCCCACCACTCACTCACCCCTTATATTTTTCCTCTTCACCTAAATATTTAGTAATCAGGAAGCCCATTTTTCACATAACTCAAATGTAGTTAAATATGTTGCTAAAACAGGATTGCTATGATTCCCCCCCCTTCCCTAAAGAAAAAAAAAAAAGGTGTTAAGATGTCTATAAGGAAAGATCTAATAGGCAGTGGAGAACCAGAAATATCTTTCTTTTGGAAAAGAATCCTTGCTAATGTTTATTGAATTTGCTCGTCTGCATGAAGAAAAGAACTGTTGTTTTGTTATCTAGCAGCTGTAGGAAGATTGACAGCTACAAATTGCAAATCTATGAAGGATCTGTCCATGATACAATTTTTAGTTCATTTAGATCGTTATCCTGCACATCTTATCATTTTCAAAATTATATAAACAAGATCAGTAAGTTTGTGGAGAAGATATAAATGCAGTGAATATACTGTAAAGATTTTGAAGCTCTTTGGGATAATTAGCAGAGCATGGTCTTGCCTGAAATATGACATTAATACAGTTAATTTAAATTCAGATATGAACACACCATTGTAAACATTGTACTGTAGAACACAAATACATATTTTGAAACATGCTAGCTCTGTCAGAAGAACATTAAGTGTAATAGTCTTTTTGTTAAGATAAAGAGAACATCATTGATGTCGTGGCGTGCTTTGCATTTTTAAACAGAATCTAATGAATTACAAACATTCATTATGCTACAAGCAATTGCTGAAACTTCTCAGGACCCCAAAATAGAGAGTTATTTGTATACTGATAGTAGCATGTTTTCTGATTATGGTTTCACTGTAAGAACAGAAATAAATAAAAAACCTGTTGTTCTGAAATGAATTCTCTGCTAGCTCCAAATCTTTTGCTGGTCTACTTCTATCTTGTAAATTTATGTTTAAATACCTCAGTGTGTTTAGGTTATGGAACTTTCTGTTGGGAAGTGTGGGAAAGCTTTGGGAGGGAGCTGGGAGCAATCTTTGTTGGATCTTGGAAGAGTTAAGGGCATATAATCTGCTGCAGAAGGTCAGGTTTACCAAATCTCTGAGAGAGAAGGTAGCTGAAACTTTCAAAGGTCAAAAAGAGCGATGTGCTAATTTTAAAGGACATCTTGTATAAATATTACTTATCTTAACATGTCAAGATGCAAAAAGAAAGAATTCTTCATCTGTGTTTTTATCTAAACTTACCTTTCTTAAACGTGATATTCGTGATATTTGTAATGCAGTTACTGTTCTTCTAATGCTGTTTCATTCTGGGTGGGCTGGAGAGCAAACCAGTGGAAATGGGACGTATTTATAGGCCCAAGCCAACTTGCAACTTTTGAATGCCTCAGTTTATGACTGTTCTTGGCACTGCGCGTTGTGGACTATCACTTTCGGATAAGTGACTGCTTTAAGACGTGGGGTTTGGAGTTCAGGTTCGTTTTACCTGCCGTTTGGTTCCCATGTGTGCATGGTGGAGCTCCTCACTGCTGTCTGCCTTGACCACCAGTGTGCAGGTTGACGTGCCTACGGTCCAAAAGGCTGATTGCCTTGGGCAGGTATGGATAAAGCTAGGTGGTTCCTTTGGGAATGTGGGTGGAGTAGGAGGCTGACATCCTCTGCTCTTCACCAAGGATAGGTACTGAGAATTTATTGCTGAACTCTGCTGCTATTTACAACTGTTTTGAATTTGGTTTTATATACTGTCTCGTAATCCTTTATCTTGAAGAATTAACTCCTGCCATGGCACTGTATTTTTAAATTAACTCAGACCTGAGTGGATTCGAAATGCAGGGGACCTTTTTATAAGTGACAATGTTAATGACAGATGACAAAATACAGGGGCTGGAAAATATATACCAGTTGTTTCACTAATGGGAGCTCACCTTTCAGTGTCTCTGACCTTTTTTCAGTGAGGTTAGCTTCCACTGAATCTACCCTGCCTGTTCTGTTAGGTTGTAATTCCCTTTAAAAAGTCAACTTTTGCCTTTCTTTATTCTGTCACTTCTGGTTTTGATCATCTTCCCTCGCGTCCCAGAAATATTTTGTATTCATTAATCCTTACCTTTCCCACTGGTATACCACTTCTGTCTCCCTTAGTGTATCCAGAGAAAACAATTCCTTCTACTCCAACTGTTTGGTTTGCTCACTAGCTCTAAGATCTCTTTACACCTACAACTTTTTCTCCCACTTCAAAGCTAGTCATGACAATGTGACAGCACACATTTTCTTTCTCCAGCTGTAACATGTATCTAGTATTATGTTTCTGAACTTGAATTTTCATGCCACTAACAGTGCACATGATGTTGTCCCTGTGAAGAGTTCATCCTGACAAGCAGTACTACTATGAAAATGGATGATCTATCCATGTTCTTGAAAGCCAGCAGAAGTGATGCTTAAGGACTTGCATTCTGGTGTGTGAGAGAGAGAAAAACCATTGTGCAAATCATCCAAGAAATGTATGTGATCCAAATTTTGTTAAAAAGTTAACTAACAGACTGCTGATGGATTCTATTTGCTCCTTAGAACAAAAAGAAACAGTCTTGACTCAACAGCCCATGCCCCTTTTCGTTGCTAGTCTTCTAAGGCTGGGAATTCTCTCTTGAGATCCGTTCCTTTCTACAGAGTTTAGATTTTGTTGACAAAATGTTTTAGAAGGCTCTTCGTGAGAGCCTGAAGTACAGAATTCTACTTTATTGCAGCTTCTGTAGAAAGAAGCAGTCTAGCCCTGTGTTTTCTTCATGGGTGGTATCTTGCTAGTCCATCATGGGGAATATTTATTGTAATTCCAATACTAGCCAAATTTGCAAAATCTACTTTAAAAATGCTTTAACTTCATTTATTTGTTGGTGTGGGGTAAGGAAGTGAGTGAGTTCTTGATGTATGATGGAAGTGCCCAGTACAGAGTCAGATGAGGCTAACCTGAGAATGTCAGATCATAAAGTTCAGCCTTTTTGAATTGTGTTGAGGTGGGGGAGACCCACTTATACTTGGCCATTCCAAGGAAGTATTACTTTTTTCACTTTCCTGGAATTTGGGAAACAGGTGAATGAACCTGTCTAAGGCTGCAAAATTAAAAAGAAAAATCGTCTTTGGAAGGAAGGGAAACCAACCATTTTACAAAGTGAAAGATCAAGATGGGAAATTTTAGCTATAAATGAGAAATTACACAAATGTTATTAGCATGAGTATATTATGGGCTTACAGTACAAAGTCTAATGAAGTGATCAGTCCCTCTGTTTCATAAAAGACAAAAATTGAAAAAATCCCAGTATATGAACAATAGTCAGTCAAGTATCCAAAACTTTTCAAAACTAGAACTTGTTTCCAGACAGTCTCTAACTAGATCTCTTAGTTATATGATTACTTTTTTCAAAAAAATTCTGTGAAGCGCCCAAATCGAGAGATCTTTGAGTTACCCAATATCCATCCTGTTCTGCATGTCACACACACGCACCGTTTACTGATTATTGTGACCCTGCTATGAGATCAGAAGTTTAATAGTCAAATATATTTTCTTACTGTATGTCACAGCTTTTTAATGTGTTTTTCAGAGTAGCAATACCACCTGGGCTCCTTTAGATACCCTGTAGCAGGTGCAAGCATTAAACCTTCTGCAGGTTGGACCCTGGGCTGTCATACTGGTCACTGAATAACTGAGGAACATGCAATTAGCAGTCCTGTCTGTTAAGCTTGGATCAAGGGCTATTCTTTGCATTTCTATTGTAGACACAAGATCAGAATCAGTTCTCTGGAGCAACTTCCAGTTGCATTTATCAGTGAAGTCTTCCTTCAGTCTTCTGTCTCGTTCACGGGAAACCTCTCAGGTTTTACTACAAAAAAAGGGTTTGGGTTTGTATATAATTTTTTTTTTCCACTTGCTGCCTAAGTCTTCATTATATTTAGACAAGACTAAGCAGGCTGAAACTACCAGCAGACTTGTTATTCCCAGCTTGTGAATATGTCACGCTACAATTCATTGTTTTTAAGTGGGTTTTTTATGCTGCTTTGTGTTAATACCTTCCTATGCCGTTAAAAGAGACAAAGGGATTGTGTCTGCTTCCTTTAGTCTGTGAGCAACGTTTGAACCTTTGGATCACTAGGCAGGTTTGTGCCACCTGAACTAACGAAGTGTTAAGGAAAAGAGCTGGTTCTGCTTGAACTCTGTTAGTGGAGAACATGGTACGTACTTTGCCAGATCTACTATTATTCCCATGTTATATACATTTTTTCCCAGCAATCTTGAATCCCATTCAAGTCTGGAAGAGTTTTCCAGTTCATTCATCTAAGGTCACATCCTGGTGACTGAACATCTTCCACAGCCACATGTTCTGTGCTCTGGTACTCCACATAAATCTGACCTGTTTTCTCATTCCAGAGTTTTCCACTGTTCACCTTCTTCATCCTCGTTTTGTTTTACATTCCTAGACTACTTCTCCAGACATCGTGTCCGGTCACTGATTTCTTCAAACAGCCCCCTCCATCCTCTACAGGTTCACTGATCTCAGTATTTCTTTATTGCTCTCATTTTCACTTCCCACATGACCTCACCTGTCTGCTCTACAGTCTCCTTACTCCTATTCTATTCTGGTGGAGAGTCAACTCTCTTTCCCATTTGAAAACTAACAAAAACCTGCTCTTTCTCCAAATCGGTTGAGGTTGTGAGGAGAACAGCTTTACCTGCTCGTTGCCTAGGTGCCCAAAACTGTGCTGGCTCCACCATATTAAAAAAAAAAATAAATTAAAAAAAATCTGGGGAGAGTTTTGCCATGTCCCTGAACATGTAAGATAAAATACACTGAGCACATGCTGAATTTCCAGAGAACACAGCTGTTAAACTCTAAACCTCTACAGAGAATTTCACACACTTATAGACAAGCTTCTCTTCTTCCATGTGAAGAATTTGTCTCTGTCATTAGGACACATCAGAAATGTTACTGTTTCGATCAAATGTCAAGTCCTTCCACCGATGCAGGAAAACCTTCAGATTTTCTCAGGTAAAATAAGACTTGTCCATGTTAAAGCATTTCCATTTTCTCTTAGTAAACTATACACAGCCAACTGAAATTTTGATAAAGCATTTATTGAAAAAGCATAAGGAAAAGGTTTTCTCTTCCCCCCCGTGTAAAATGTCAGCATAATGACATTTGTACAGAACTATACCTGGCTGTACTTATAACTGCACCCTGTAACGGGGAATGTTGGGCAGCCTGAGGTAGGCACTAAGCTGCCAGCCTACCTTTGACACATTGGGGGTAGTCTGGAATATTTTTTCTGTGTGCAGACCTGCAGGCCTGCTGGTACATGCCTATTCTTGCACTGTGTGACACTGCATTGATACGAAAGCCAGTTAAGTAAGAAAAACAATGTGAATTAATGCAAGCGGAGTGCTCTACTACTAGGTCTTTTCCGTATGGAGTAGTTCAAGACCTCAGTACACCTGTGAGTGTCTTGGAAGACAGAGCTTACACTGAAAAGCGATTACATCTGTGGGTATACAACTAGCGTGTCTACAAGGGTACGGGTGTGAGAAGATACATGATAATGTTGTCATCAGGTTTCGGTAGCAATTCAACCTAAGATGACTGCATTACTCACAACTGGAAGAGATGTATATGTTGATGGATAGATGCAGAGAGTGAAAGAGATTGGTATGTACGTAGGTATTTATCTGCTTGAAATTAAGACGGAGTGAAGATAAAATGCAGTTAAATCTTAAAGCGCTACAATCTGAGATGTAACACTGTTCTGCAAATGTTTTACCCTGTAGAAATGTTCACATGGTTCAGCTTATCTTTGAGTATGGACTTTTGAAAGGCAGCAATTAATTGCCAAATGAGGAGTTACCTTGTTATCCTTTCAGTTGTTTAAAAAAAATAATTTACAATTTAATTTTATATATGATGAGAGGAAATACGTGATTTTTATGGGGCTTTTTGCTTCATTTAAACAGTAAAGGTAGAACTCTTCTTACCTGCATTATTTGGTGTGCTGTGAGCATCTAACAGACATACTCACACAGAAATTGTTGAAAATGTTACCACTTTGCTTTCTGGCAGACGGTCTATAATCCAGTTTGTCAAAAGAATTTTCTTGATTGCCTTGCAGCATATGCAAAGTACTTCAAAATGTCATAATTACCTCTCTGAAGGCGGGGGGAGGGGTGGGGCAGAAGATACGCAAAAGAAAACAGGCAAAAATTCAGCTTTCTGTACTTAGTAAGTATAAAGAAAATGGTACTGTACAAAGGCAGCACGAAAGACGTAACAGAAATGTTATAATGCAAGCAATCAAGTCCTTAAAAAATGCTGAATAGTGCTTGTACCATTAGGGCCAGGGGGGAAGCCACAGACTGTTGTGTAAAATATTGAACATGTATTTGTTTTTATTTAACAAGCTAAACTTAAACTACCAAATGCACTTACTGTCTGACTTTCACTTGAATATAAATATTTGTTGTCAATTCTGCAGGACTTATAAATGCGGGATGCTTGCTGAAGTCGATGGTTATCTCTCTGCCTCTAAGTCCACTGTTAAAAATTGCTTTAAAGATCAAAAATAATGTAACTTCTACTACTGTGATATTTAATTTATTTTAGAATGCATGTAAACAATTGCAATCCTTGGCTTTCTACAGAATTCACAACTTCCACTGACTTTGTTACCTACACAGAAGCAGCCAGAAATGTTTTTCCTATGTGCTGTCATGTTTGGGTTATAGGTAGTCTTAAGCTATTGTTTCTTCTAGACTAATGTTCTTCTTACCAAAATCATGCCTACAATATTTGTCAAGAATCTGTGGAGGGCAAAGATATAAACTCTTAGCAAACACACAAGGTTTCACAGAGGACTGAGAAAACACTTTGCAAGATTCATGGTATGAATTAAGCTGCTAGTTGATTAGCTTTTGCAGCTATTTTTCCAACTGCTCAAGAAAGGCCAATGTGTGGTACAATAAATCTAGAGATCTTAGAGGCTGATATTCCTGTATCTGAGCTTCTTTATTTCTAAAATGTCAGTAGTGCTTATAAATCAGAAGATTCTGCTTGGTATTCTGGGCAGTGTGCCTTTCGAGCCAGGCGAGAGGAAGCACCATGATTGTTGCCTTTTGGCTGAAACCCTGAGAATTGTCTGGAGGAAAAATCCTTTTATGTGGGAAAAGACCACCTCGGTTTGTTGCCAGGAGGTGTCACTACAGCTCAGGAGGAACTTTTTTGTCCCTTGAGACATGCTAATAGTTCCACGGTCTCATAGAAGTGCTGGTGTCATCAGGTGCAATAATGCACTGCCCTTTATCATATGTCTGAGGAAGATGCTGAAATTGTGCAGTCTACTAGTGAATGTATGGATAAGTAAAGACATGATGCTAATGTGTGCTGAAAGTGTTGCCCCTCAAAAATACCCTTACTACACCTGATACTGGAATATGCACACAGCGTGGTATGTGGACAGCCTTCCTTTGGGGAATGAGTGCTTATAGAGAGCCATCTGATGCAGTCATTTGTGCTCCCTTGGTCCTATTCATCTCTCGGGGTTATAGCAGAATCTCAGCAATCACTGATCAAACGTATTACGCTAGAATTAGCGTGGCAAAATATCTGTTGAAAACCATGAGGGTGAAGGTGTCACTCTGATGGAGCCAGGAGTAGGTTTGGGAATCATATCCTTAAATGCTACTGATACCACTCTTTCAAAACAATTTAAATAATTTATTTTAATGCATGAAGAAGCTTTTTATTCTCAATCAGTTTTGCACAGCATATTATATGTATTTTATACAGCCTGCTAATGAGCTGAAGACTTGTTAATTATATGTGTGTGGAATGGCATAGCTGCTGAATTATGCACATTATTTTTTCTTTACAACAAAGCCTTCTTAACTATATCTACCCTGGTTGAAAATGTACACCTTGCGTTGCTATTACTAACTTGTCTGCTGTCACTTCGTTAATCATCAGTCTTAGAGTTTTGGTAGTATGAAGAGTCAATCTGAAAGCTGGAAGTGTTGGATGGGCTATAAAAACATGCACTATTTAAAAGCAGCTTCCTGTGTGGCATAAAACAGCTGTTGGGAATTTTATATTCCCTGAAATAAAAGGAGAAAAATTTAATAAAGGAGTGTAAAATCTGTAATGGTTCACTTCATTTTCTTTCTGGTTTGTAATTCATTAGAGTTTTCCTATTTAATATTGTCCTCCTCATGTGGAAAAACAAACAAACAACGAAAAAAACCCGAACAACCCAAACTGATGTTATATGTGTTATTTACAACAAAATGTTCTATTAGAGATCCACGTTGGGAGAATTTGAATCTAAGTAGATAGGTGCATTGTTTCCTGAATTTATTACCCTTACAAAGAATATAAAATGTAATGGTAAAACTGATCAGCTGTTTCTTACCTTGGATAATTCCAGAAAGCTACAAAAATTTGCAGTGCTCGTGATACCAGTTACTTACTAAACAGCATGTTCTTATGTAAACTTGGTGTCTGGTATAGAATTTAAATCATTACGTGGAAATAAGATTTTCAAAATCCCTGTGTCTTTTACTATGAATTATTCATATTAATGAATACTGATATCTCGCTCAGTATGTGTTGAATGGGGATGATGATTAATTTACATATGTTGGAGGTCATTCTCATGGATCGTGGATGATGAAAGCAAACTGGTATACCTTTGCTTTTTATTGGGAGCTCTAACCTCCACTCATATTTACGCTGTGAGGTTGCTGTTAAAGCCTGGCCATGCAGCACTCTTTAGTGTACGTGTGAGATCAGAACAATACGAGTGTATCTTAAGCTTCCATTGGTGAAAGATGTGCCAAAAAACCCCCAGTGAAAACCTGTACAGAAAACTTACAAAACCACGTTAGTTGGACTTCAGGCATCTCTGTCGCTTCTCAGTCTGCCCTTGGTGCTTTCAAGTTTCAGTCTGACACTTAAAGGGAGGGGTAGTTTTGATTTAGGAGCCTTGGGTGGATGGAGATCAGCTTATGTTAGCAGTTTTCTCAAGTCAGCATCACGCTACCTGTGTCGGAAGCTTCAGATACTCTGGACTTGCTGCTTGAGTGTGTCCCCCTTAAAGAGCACTTTGATTTACCATGCTCTGTACTCCCCAACCTGGGGGTTTGCCCCAGGCTGATGAAACACTTGTGCATTTCTGCAGGTGCCGTTGGAAAGCAGAGGTAGTTTAAACCAGGACTTCCATCATGTTGAAAATTATGAACTTAATGTTATGATTGCAGCAGGACCAGTAGGCTGAGCAGCTGAACTGCTTTTCGGAGGCAAATGCTGGTGTTTCCAAAAAAACCCAAACAAACCCCACCAAAAAACCCAAAGCCAAACACCCAACAAAACAAACAAAACTGCCCAAACCCAACAAACACCTCAACAAAAAACCTGTTTTCAGTTTGGAAAAAGTTGGGCTTTTTTTTTTTTTTCTTCCTCCCCTGAGTATAATTCTGTTGTAAAAGTGAAAGATTTATGGAAATAGGTAGCAAAAAGTCACTTTTAAAATTTCTGAAATTTTGTGGGGGAAAGAGAGGGTAAGAAAAGTAAAGCTTTAATAGTAATATTATACATGTAATAGGAACCACAGCTTTATTTGATATCTTGTATTTTGGGATTCATTGGTTTAGATGAAGTATATGGCTAAAAGATGCAGGAGAAGGTCATTAGACCATCTTGGTTACAAGCGCTGGCACATAAATAAGTTTTTCCTCTAACAAACAAAGTATTTGTAATTCCGTCACTTGAAAACCTGACCAGAAATTGTGTGTGTTCACACTCAGCTGCATTAGTGGACTTCACACTGAGGGTCTGCTATGTTTTTCTCTAGTTATTGGGTATTTTTTGTGATCCATAAGCAACTTCAGAAAAGTTGCAGTGTCAGACTATGTGCATCTTGGACACGTAGTCATGAGGATAGGAACAGGTCCAAAGAAAAAAAGTAATCCTGAAGTAGCTTGAAGGCTTCTTCAGTCTTTGTTGTTGTTTATGCAGAGAGTGTTTGAGAGATTTAATTTGTTGCACTAACATCAGCTTGTTTCAAATAAGCCATGAAATGACTATTAGACAGATTATCAGCCTTAAAGGATTATATGCATCTTTCATCTTAGGTACTGCTGCAGTATAAACACAATAACCATAATCAGCTTAGTTAAGTTCAAGCAGGTGGTCTAAAGGGAGAAGTGCATTTTCCCGTGATTGTATAGACAGTGAGGGAAATTGCTTAGAGGCATTTTGAGGTTTTATGCTCTAGGTAACTAGGGTTGTTTTGTTTTTCTGGGTATTCTTTAACCTACTGGTTTCATGACATGAGCTGGACTTGAAGAACTTCAATTTTCTTTTCTGCTTTGTAAAGGAGAGTGGTGCATCGTGGCGAGATGGTGGGTATATTTCCCTTCTCTACCTAGTTGATGACCTTGCAGTCTTTCAAGTTTTATTAATGAAAACAAAATCTGCCCCCACCCCCGCTGCCCATACAGAGTATTATTATTTCTCTTCTTTCTTCTGAAAGGTAGTAGTACCTTCGGTGGCATGGATGTGGAAAGTGGTGACAGCAGTAGAGCTGAGCTGGTGGCTTTCAGTGGCTACTTTGTGTTCTCCCTTGGGCTGGCTGGCTGCTGCAGAGCCAGTGGACCGCTGAGTGTTACTCAGGCGTGTAGCATCTTTGTAGTGGAGGGTTAGGTCCAAAATAACTTTAAACCACTGCATGTTTCCCAGTAATTGGGATTTGCCCTTCCATAACAGACACATTTTATTTTCCTCAGGTTGTTAAATGTCTAAATAAGTTTGTTTCTTTGAAATAAATTATTTGCTTTACTGGCTATTTGTATTAGTAAATGTATATACCAAGTTCTTAAAGGGATAGTGATGCTATGCCAAAATTTTTTATACCTGGAAATAACTGTAAGAACAAAAAAGGAAAATGGTGCTGTACAATTGTGGAGGTTCTGGGACTGAATGAGTTATTTTTAAGTATTTCATTACAGGACTTAATTAACTGCTTGCCAAGCTTTGTAGATTGATGTCAATTGTTCGTAAACAATTTGTTGTATAATTTATTGTACTGTATTGGAGAAAATTCATGTGACCAAGAAAGTGTCTGAGGTAAGCAATCATTTCTGTCATCATTTAAAAATATTTTCCTTTCTGCAGAATTCCTTTGGGTGTTTTCTATGGCAGGTATAAAACCATGATAGCTTTAATTTTGTTGAAAAGTATTGTTAATAACATTTATGGCAAAGTGCTATAATATATGGCTACAGAAGTAAACATGTAAAAGAGTCTTAAGACTTTGAAATAAAGCCATAGGAGCTATGGTTAACTGGAGATTTTTAAAAAGCCTTTTGGGTGGGTTTTTTTGGGTTTTTTTGTTGTAGTTTTTGGTTTTTTTGTAATGGTATAAACCTAGTTTAGAAAACTGCATGGAAACCCCTTGACCTACAGATCAAAAAAGTAAAGGCATGAGGTGCTGTAGTACTAAACATTGCTACAGTTGACCAGATCAGTGTTCTGGGGCAGGGAATGGAGGAAGGAATGATAAGGCAGCCTAAAAGGCTGTTGCACAGCCTCCAGGGAAGATGGTCTTTCCTGGGTATAGCTAAAAATGTCTTTTTTTTTTTTTTTTTTAACCCCCTGTGTTCAGAGGAAAGCTTGTGCAATTTGCATTTCTTGAATGCTCACTTTTCCTAATTTATGACCGGATAATTTGTTTCTACATCGTGTGGCTTTGTTTGGGACAACACTTGGAAGACTATTCAAGTTTGAGTATTAAACTCCGCACAAAGTAAGTTTCGAAGTAAAGAGCCCAGGAAGATTGAATAGTACGCTATAAAAAGCCCCTTTGTATGCCTGAAGTCTCTATATATGGCAACAAGATTATTTACTACAATATTATGAGTGAATTGATTGATTTCATCTGGCCAAGATGAAAGTACATTTAGGACAGTGCATTTTCAGACTTTTTGCCATGACCTTGTTTTTGATTCTTCTTTATGGATTGTCCAGATAGAGGTGTCAACATAGTGTTATATTGCAGAGAGTGACGATACTTAAGAAATGGGGGGGGGGGGGAATAAATTTCCCCGTGCTGTGCCACGAATAAATTGTAAGCAGAATAAGCAAGAGACTGATTCCTCTTGAATTGTGGTTGAAGGAGGGCATTTCATCCTTCTGTCTCATGTAAATCTAATTGGATTTTTTGGAAGTGAGATGATATTTACCCTCAAAACTCTGCACTAGCTTTCCTCATTGCGATAGGTTTTGCTTATAATAATGCAGAACATACTGTATGTTTCGCACAGATTGATCTGCTGCGAACAGAGTGGAGACATACATTAGTGAGACAATGTAAAGATTTCACACTTCCACTGCTTCTGTAGTGCTTGTGTTTGAGATAAATGACAGACTCCAGGACACCAATTCTCCTCCTCATTTGCACTTTCTCTAGGCACCAAGAAAAAGATTTGGAAGCCTAGACATAGACATCTAATGCCATTTTAGATGCTTTGGGTACCAGAGACATCTGTCAGGGCTAGCAGGTGTGACAGATGACTTAATGCCGCCTTTAGCAGCAGTTGAAAGCCATGTGGGATACCCTCAGGCATCTAAAACAGCACCAGATTTCTATGTTCAGGTACCTGCATTGCTGCTTAATGCTCTCATGTAAAATGAAGTAACTCGGGTAAAGATGATTCAAACAATTGTGTAGGTTTGTTTGTGTTTTAAGAAATTGCTTGGGGTAATTTGGTAGTGAAAGTTAGTGATAAAAGTAAGAGTTAAGCTAAAGTTCCTTTTGTATCAGTTCAAATGGCTTTAAAAATTTCTTGTAGTACAACCTCTATGCAAATTTGCAATTGTATACCAAGTGAGGTAGAATTTTTGAATGATTGGTTACAAAGCTCTAGATAGTTGCTCATATTAAACTTGGTGCATATTGAACTAATAAAGTTGCTGCTTTTAAGCTAACCAGTGTCAAATTCACATTGCTAGCTTCAGGGAGATTTCCAGCATTTTGAATAGAAAATTACTGTTTCCATCTAACTGGTGCCATTGTGAAGATAAGACTGTAGTTTGTCCAGCGCAACGTTGTGGTCACACAGAGCCTTTGACCAGGGGTATGCATGGAAGTGAAGCTGTATCACTGGCCGTGCTCCTGCTTTGCTGTTAGAAGTGCCTTCACCCACCCAGACTGGTACCTGTACGCTGCTGTCATCCTTCAGCTTTTATCACAGACAAAACTGCAGGGACTGGGAGAACTGGGATGCAAGTTCTCTCATGCAGCAGATGAGAAATACAGAACCTATCTGCCACCTCAAAGACTGTGCCTTGGACGCACTGTTGTTTTAGAAGTAACGGTAGCATTTCTTATTTTATGGTGTTTGGTAACCAGGTAATATAGATATTTAAATAGATTCAATAAATGCTAAATAACAATGTTCTGGAAGTTGTAGTTACCCATTGAGCTCTATGGTCAAAAAGAAATTTTGAGAGTTCCAGTATTACATTATGTATTTACATTCTCCATAGTCAAGGTATAGTTAAACAGTAAGGCACAACAGGCATTAATCCCTTTGAAATATACTCCTGATGTCAGAGGTATTGTTGGGAATGAGCTGAAGGGCGTGTTACTTCAGCTACCTGAGTGGTACAGTAATCTTTCATGAATTCGTTACCTGGGGCGTCTCATTGCTATTGATAAATGGTTAATTTAAATAAATAAAATCCTCAAGGAGTTGGTCTTCAATTTACAGGGGATTTTAACCGAAGTTTGACATCACTGGTAGCTGGTAAGGAAAACTATATTTATGTGCTGCATTCTGAAGATGTTTGCTTCATTCATCTGGAGTCTAGCCTGTGACGTGGTCATAGCTACCAGAACTATAGAAACTTCAAAGTATGTGTACAACTGCAGTCAGTAGTCTAAGTAATTTTTCCTGTACCTGCTATCCATAATTTATTGTAAACAAAGCCAGAAATAATTTATGCTTTAGAAACAGCTATGGTGAAAACCACAATGCAGTGCAAGCCAAACTTTTTTTAGAAGGATGGAAAACAAATTATGTGAACAACTTTTTTAATAGCACTTGACGCTCTCCAGTATGGAACATCTAGTTAAGCAGTACATTATTAACAAAGTGCACGAAGAGCAAACAAAAGAAGGAGCAGACTTCTTGTTTCTTTCTTCTTTTTTTTTTTTTGTCTAATGCAATCTCAGTTATTGCAAGATGTTTCTATTTTAAAATATGAGAGTGTATATATTCATAGGTTTTAACATCTGTTCTTTTCCAATTGTTTTTTTACCAGCTATTCTTAAATATTTCAGAGAAAACCCAAGGGCTTATTAAAATTAGTAAAAAAGCTTATTTTTTTTCAGGGCACATAAGATGTTATCTCTGAAGAAATATTAGTGAATTACTACTTTCCCTTGACTGTAATGATTTTATAATTATACTTTGTCATAAAGGAAATCTACACAGGATAACTGTTTCAGTCTTTTCTGGGTAAAAGCTAATCTTGTCCTGGAATGTGGACAGATGGAAATAAGCATTGTAAGCATTAGTTATGACTGTTTCTTTGCAAAACCTAGTTTTGTTTTTTATCTTGATTTTTATTTTGAGGATGAAAAAAACAAATACACACCACCACCACACCAAAAACACAAAAATCCATACACATTCCACCATGTTTTGGTTGTTATCTGTATGGTGATAAACTGGAGAATAATGACACAGAGTACTTTTGTAGGCTGGAAGTGATGACTGCAAAATTGACATGGAAAAATAATGTGGTGTTATGAGAGTTCACAATTAAGAAGCAGGCAAGAATGCATTCACTTGTTATACATTCATTTTCTTATGAAGTAGTATCTTGCCAGATGTGGACTTGGGAAGGGTCTTTTCTGTTAGGACCACTGGGACCTTTTTCTTCTCACCTTTCTTGTGGGGTACAATCTGTTTCCCAGAGCTGTTTCGAATATTTAATTGGTTGTTTGCACATGAGTATAAAATACAGACAAAGCCTTTGGTTTCTTCCATATAGTGGTGTTACTGACGCTTTGGGTTTTAGTGCTACAAATCTCATTTTTGCTTTAGGATTAAGTTATCTGTAGAGTACTTTGTCGTAAGCAAAGAGGCTGGGGAAGGGGTCCCCTTGTGGAACTGGCTTGATAATGTCTGTTAGAAGCTGTGTGCAATCCTATGAATTCACAGTTAACTTCTCATTCTGCTTTTGTACTATAGTGCTCCAAGCATTTCATAAATGTGATTTTTAAAGTAGCCTGCAATACTGTGCCCCTCGTAAATGCAAAGAATGCAAGATAGAAGTTTTCACATTAAATCTAATGGCAGACAGAAATGTCTAAAAACTTGCAATATCTCATAATGAATGGCTAATCCAAAATCGTTAAACGAGAACAAAATGTGTTCCTTACCCTTCTCAGTAAACAGCTGACTGAAGTATAAGAATTTATATATCGTCCTTAAATTTATTTATTTAAGCTCAGCTAGAAGCCGATACTGTCTTGCGATTTATTTATTTAAATATTTAATCCTCTCTGAGCCCTTCTAAGCTCTTGGTTGCAAGTGTCTCCTGTAGCAAGCTCCACAAGTTAGTCATGCACTGTGCAAAAATACTGTATTCCCTTAACTGTACGTTTTTGCCTTCCGGATTTGTCTGAGAAAAATGCCTGACTTAGCTCTTCTGTATAATTTATTGTTCTGCATAACTTTATTATATCAGATATTGTGAATTATCTCATGGAAACTAGACATTCTTAGTCTTTTAAAGCCTTCTTCCATGCTCGTCATCATTTTCATTGCCCATCCCTAGACCTCCTCAATGATTTCTAGTGTTTACTTGTGTAATTGCCTTATCATATTTTCAATGTTTATTCTATTTCTCGGTGTACCAATACTTTTTCCCCTGTGTGTTTGCAGTTCATATTGAAACCAATATGTAAGCAAGACTACGTAGGAGATGGTTCAGTGCCATTTGCTAGAACTTCCTTCAAAAAATGGTTTAAAACCCCATGTGTGGCCAGCTCTGCTGCCTTCTGGATCTTCCTTGCTCTCTTTTGCTTCTGATTTGGGCCAGGACCCAAAAGCATTTACTCCAGTGCAGGAGGAGGGAGCTAACCCTTGATTCCTGACTCCTAGACTCTGGGGGTTCACTGGCAAGCCCACCCCAGTGTGGTGTGGCAGCTGCATGTAAGTTGGTGTACTGCTCAGGAGCTATCAACAGGGACTTTGCTAGTCTGGTTTCTCTGCTTTCTCCTGCTCATAAACCCATTGTGAACTACCTCAAGGACTTAAAAGTATGGAAAATTGGCACTTGCAGAAAAAAAAAAAATTAAAAAAAAAAATATTGGGTTATCCTTCCTTGTTTGTGTCTCTGAACTGGCGTTGCTCCAGAGGTCGTGCCAGGGGAGAGCTGAATGACTGTATTGATAACAGCTAGTTGCAAAAGCTGGCTTGCATTGTCCAGCTGCACCCAAAGAGCAGTCCAGATTGTTCCTTCTGGAGTGTCTTGCCTTGTGTTTGAGCTTATTAATTTGCTATAGTAGTTTGTGTTACAATTTACAACGTCTGCTTTAGAGAGACAGGGCAATTCATTATGTCGCTCTGCCTTCATCTCTTTTTGCTTTGGTAACCGCACCCTGGGATACTTAGGAAGGGAAGGGCACGTTTCCTAGGGTCTGGGTAGTAAGCCAGAAAACGGGCTAGATCATTAAAATCTGCGTGCCTTCACCCACTGACTCTTTTTTTTTTTTTTTTTTTTTTTTTTACCTTCACTCTTTCCAGAACTCCAGAACAAGAATGTAACATAAGTTGGTCCTGTTCCTTTGGTGTGGTTCAGACCTTCCAAATCCTCTCTGAGCTGCTTAAGTAGCAGAATTAATACTTGTAAAATTTAAAA
Source organism: Falco naumanni (assembly GCF_017639655.2). Lineage (NCBI taxonomy): Eukaryota > Metazoa > Chordata > Aves > Falconiformes > Falconidae > Falco > Falco naumanni. The sequence continues at coordinate 15,761,968 of NC_054060.1, read as the reverse complement.
TACTTCGTCTTTCAGGAACCAGATAAGTGGCAGAATTTTATTATAGACTCTACCCAAGACCTGATTAAAGCCAGCCAATTGCATGGCTGCAGAGACTCTTTGAGAGGATAAGCAGTCGAATCAGTTTTATATTAAGCATAGAACCCACATTTCAGTAAACTAGAAGGGCTTTTTTTGTAGCTGGTGTGTGTGTGAAGTGAGTTCAAAATAATTACAAAAAAAGACCACTGTAGCATATATGCTGACGCATGTCAAATTAATCCTTTAAACTGGTCAAGGGCTATTAAATTTTTTCTCCACTTTCCAAATCAGATATTTCAGAAAGAAAAAACATAAAAGGATACATTTTTGAAAGTAATTAGCCATAGCTTGCAGTGCTAGCTATTCGCTTTTCTTCAGCAAGCTCTAATGCATTTACCCACACCTGATGATGTTACAGGTGCTGAAGGAACTTATGAGGAATTCACATATTAAGTGCTTGAGTGGTGAGAAGTTTTGAAGCATTTAAAAAAGACGAAATGTAAGAAGTGAAAGATGCCTGAGGATTTTTACAAATACGTGGATGCAGGCTTCTTACGCAATCTATCCTGTAGTGTTCCGATGTTGTTTAACTATAGAATGAATAACTTTGCGTGCTGCTCAAGAGACATGAGTTTGTAAGAAATAAATCTTCTTATGGCATGATGCTGCCCTTTCTAAAATTGATTTTAAGATCCAAGATACTATGTGTTGTTCCTGCTGTAAATGTAAAAATACTGTTTGATCTTCATATTTTGACAGAGGTACTATTATTCAACAGTTTCTTTAAGTATGTGTGTAACTGTATATACAAACAAGAAAAATCTGAATAATAGTTGTGAATAATGTGCTAGAGGCTTTCTTTTGAGTTTGCCATTGCAATATTTATTGTAGGGTATATATATAAGTGCTTTCAGCCTTTGAGTATGAATCTTCCATATTGTGAGTAACTATCTGAACTGTGTTTTATTTTGTACACGTATGTGTATATAGTTTCAGTCTTATGGAGAAAAGGATGAAAGTCTTATTTGAAACACAGAATAAACTCGTATTTCTTCCATGTGGCAAGAATGAATGTTAAGGGGTAAAGGGGAGCCATAGCTGAAGTAGGGGAATAAATATTCTGTTTTGCTAACTTGGTGCACAGATCTGCCCTTTCTCATGACTACTTAACTCACTGCAGAAATAGCTTATGTGGTCTCCAGGACCTACGTAACACATACACTCTGGTAACCGAGGGTGAAAATTTAGTGATCAACATGCAACACCATGGACGGCTTGGAAATGTAATGCTTCTTGTGTGTGCAGGTCTTGAACTTTTTTAATCAGACTTCCATAGTACTTGCTGATCTGCTAAAGGACTAATAAAAATAATTTAGATCCTAGACTAAACAGTGGAAATTGCAGTCATACACTTTGCATGCAATCAATAGGTGCCTTTCAACATTTCCTCTGTTACTGGAAGCGAGTGTGCAGTATAACACGGTTCCAACTCCTCTGCTTAGAGATACCCCCAGTACAAGCTAGTAAGGAAGCACATTTATAGAGGAAGGCAGCTGAATACAAAGAGGTTACAGGTGTATTATAAGGTCAGTGGTTATCTGTGAGAAACACTGCATAGCATCTGGACTATAGCATGCTTCATGTCCTCCTTTAGAAGGAAATTATACATTAAATGCTGAGGTAATACCTGAAGACAGCAGATCAAAGTCATTATTGATGTAAGCAGATAGAATCCCACTGACATGTCCATTGTGAGCTGCAGGTTTGAGGCTTGGTATTAACTGTAAAAGGAGCAAATAAAGGCAGGTGAGCAGGATGGCACATGAAATTGATTTTTGACAAGCGAAAAACTGCTCACACTGGAAGGACTTAATGTACATGCTGATTCTTTCTCTTCAGCCTCACACAGCGCAATGCTCTACCATCAGCTTTCTTTCAGGTGATAAATCATTTTGAGGTCTCATCTACTTACTGACTTCTGGTGTATGTGGAATAAGGTAGCAGAATCTGTCCCTGGTAAACCTAATTATATCTCTCTGTGACTGTGAGAAATCATCTCTTTGTCTCAGAAAAGATTGCTTGTATCTAAGACAACCCTGTGAAGCCACAGAAATCCTGGGGAGGGCAGGGAGAAACAAGCCTGCGTGCAGAAGCATAACGCTGCCATTTTAAGGAATTTGCCCAACCGCTTAAGGAAGGAGAGAGGCACTGGCAAGTCTCAGTGTTTGTGTCTCCTGCTTGTTCTCACAGAAACTTGGAAGCATCCAGATATTGACAGAAACCTATGACCAAATGTCTCCTGTTCCAAGGAACTGTTCAGCAAATGTGAATTTCAGGAAAGTGTAGGTCTTCATTGAAAAAACAGTTAATGTGCCATAAATCACTTTGGTTGCATTTGCTAAATAAATCCCATGCTACTCTATAGCATAGAATGTAAAAATCAGAGTGGAGATCTTAATTTTAAGGAGAAGGGCAAAACTGACTTCAATTGGGTCGTTTTTCACACTGAATCTCTAGGGTGCTAGAAAGGGAGAAAATTAGTTTCTAGGGAAAAAAAGCCCACACCCAAAGGAGGTACTGAATTTGGAGCTGATGGTGATCCCATCTTAGTGTTTTAACAATCGCTGGAGTTCTCTGATACATTTTCTTCTGTGTTTTCTAGAGGCTTTTTCCTTGTATTTTACTGCCTTTGGCCCTGTCAGTGCATTGTATTGAGTGCAATCTGATGGATTTGCATAACTTGCATGTTTGTTTATTGATTAAAATTGAAGTTGAGTTAAAATCCAACAGCACAGATTAAAACATAGTATCTTAAATTATTAAAATGGATTTTTTTTTTTATCAAGACTTAGCTTTATCTCATGTGTCTTACCTATCTGTCAGTTGTGTTAATGCTCCCACTATCAGCCATCACATGCATGATCTTTGGTCTACCGTTGTGGAAGAAAATTATTAGATTCAAGGGACAAAATGAACAGGTTAATATTTTCAAAACAATTGTCAATTTTTCACATTAGGTGCAAATTAGAAGAAATATTTTCGTAAGCAGAGCTTCTAATAGGAGCTATATTAATAATGAGAGATAATTTAACACCATGACTGCACAAGCAGAAAAAGCCTTTGAAAAGGTCTGAAATTATGACTGTGACTGAATAAACCCATTAATTCCTTACACGTTTCTGTTCTCATTCCCAGCAATTGAAATGAAAATATGCAACTTTTTTAATAATAAAGAAAGATGTGCTGTTGTATCGTGGTACATACATGGTTGTCTGTGGTTTTAGATGAGAAACAAGCATGTATTCTGTCATGGATGTTTTGCTTACGGAAATCCCCTTTATTGGTCATGTTTCAGGTTCATTGTGCTGAAAAAACTTAATAAAATCAGAGTAAATAATTAAAAATTTAAAAAAGCATAACATCTTGTTGATTTCTGATGTGCAATGTGGAAACAGAAGTAAAGCTACTGAAGCATTACAGCTTTTGTTGTACTGTTGATCAGACTATTCTTGCATGTTTTTAAATGTGCCAGTATAACATTGGAGAAGTCACTCTAAATATATACCTGAGAGGTGCTGCTGTGCTATGTTGATTTGTCACTTTTTTTAAAAAAAAAAAAAAATTCTTTGTAGAGAAATTCTGTCATTAGGTAGTGGATGAGAGAGGATAGATCTTGCTTTTAAGAACAACAGAGCTGGTGAATTGCTGGGGCTGGATTTGCAATGAAAGAGTAGGGGTAGATAGAGACCTGTAACCAGTTCCCCAATCCTTTGTTGTCCATTTCTGACCTGCTTTAACAGACCCAAGGTCCTAAATGACTCTGCATACTTTGGGTCTGTGTTGCTACTCTCTAGCCTAGCTATTCTTTCATAGTGTAATGAGGGGGAAAAGTCTAGTACAGCCTTTTCTTATTGCTGCTTATAGCAATTTTACAAATGAATAGAAATTCCTCTCTTGAGCTCCCCTGCCACACCAATACTGAAATATCTGATAAAAGAAGTTGCCTGAATACGAATAAATTTGATATGATGGGGGAAGAAAATAGAGAACAAGAAGGAATATTTCAAGGGGAGAAATGAGGTATAGGGGAGCAAAGGAGACAGAAGGAAAAGATTAAAAAGTTTACAACTGAGGAAGAGAAAATAAGGTGATAATAGGAGGTGATGCACTTTTTTAAAGAGACGTAGGAAAAATTCTACACTGTAAGCTGTGAAATGAAGGAAGGCAAGGAAAAAAGAGAAATTGAAAGGGGATGGTCATTTCAGTCTCTTGAACTAATAACTTCTCAACCTATTAATGTCAAAGAAATCAGAGAAAACATAGAAAAGACTTGCTGAGAAAGTGGCTGACAGCAATCAGGAAATTCAGAGTTAATGCTAACATTATCTCTGCTAGCTATTGTTCTAGTTCATTACTGGGGTGGCTTGCACTTGTTGTCCTAATCTTTAATACTAGGTGTAATAAGATGTATTTTTAATACAGGATGTATACAAGATGTATTGTGCTCAGAAATGGGAGACAGTACCCAAATTGGGACACCAGTTACTACTTTTATCATTTCCTGTTTAGACTTTGCTTCAGGTACTTTCAAATGAGAACTTCTGAAATCTTGGAATTAAACCTCTAGTTATTACACGTGATCCTTCAGACCTTGTGTAGGGAGTAATTCCTTTTCATTGTGTGTTCGATAGACACTTCCCTGCATATATAATAGAATGGGCCTGAATGAATTCATGTAGGCTTTTGCCCCAGGGAGAGCAACAAGGTTAGGCAGATGACTCTGAGTATGATCCTTTGTCTATTGACATTATTTTAAAACTTTTCTTCCTCAGGCTGTGGCAATGTGTACTAAATAAATGATAAACATCGTGGCTAACAAAGCACATGCTAAACACTTGAGCTACAGAGGGTTTTTCCCAGGTGTAAAAGGTTTGTGTGCATGAGTTATTTATTTGGGGGAAGGGGTTGATGGTGTTATCCTGTCACCAATTTTCTCAAACAACTGGTATTCAGGTACTCAGCAGTGGAGATGGATAGTATCTAATTTATTTTAAAAATATTTTAAAATCACTACAATTCACTATTACACTGTGTCTGAACTATTCAGCTAGTGTCTTGATCCAAAAATGGGAGAAACAGCTGTTTTTCCAAGTAGCTGTACTGCTAGTCTTATACCTTAAGTCTTGTCACAACGATTTGTCGTGACAAAACATAAGACTGGTAGTGGTAAAAGTGCTAATTTCTTCTCTGATCAAACAGATATACTAACTGATGAAATACTCTGTAAGACTCTTCCAAAGGCCAGTTTTATTGCTTCTGATAAATCGAAAATAAATAATCAGGGGCATAATCACATCTAGCAAACAACTTTTTATGGAAATTGTGGGTGTCCTTATTTTTCTATGGATGCCAAACAATTAATATAATTTGCTCACTTTTAGAGCAATGAAGAAGTTTCAGATGAAACAGTGGTAACTGTGTTGTCCTCATTCTGAAGCTGATCCGTTAAGCTGTCAGAGAAAGTCTGACAGGAGGGGTCACTTGAAGAAAGGGAGCATGTTGACCAGTTCAGGCTTGTGCTACTGGGAGAACCAGATATGAAAACGGAGCTGAAATGACTTCTGAGTCCAAAAGGTCTGATTATTCCGCAGACTATGCCTTCCATGTTTTATGTATTGTGCTGTAAATATTTATTACTCTCATATTTTGTTTGTGGTTTCTAAACATAATGAGGTTTTGTCGTATAAGCAACCTCCCTGCTCTGCCAGCCCAAGACGAGACAGTGAGTGCAAGGGAAGTGTCAGGAGAAACGCAGCCTGCCCATGATGTGACACTTTGTCTAATACATTGCCATGTTATTCCCGCAGAAGTTTGCTAATTAGTCATTAAAATAAAGTTACCCATACAGTCTTGTCTAAAATGTCACATGAATAACATCCATTCAGAACCAACAGACAAAGCTGATAATTTTAAGTTGTCTGCATAAAGTTGCATTATTTCATGTGGTGCCTTTCAACCTCCGTGCATAGTACATGCCCTTTTTTTGAGCAAGTGGCATGAACTAGATTTTAAGTGGGGGAAACAGTCCTAGCGCTTCAGCGCTAGAGCGACAGGCCCACGTGTAGCCGGGGCTGCTATGTAACCGTGTACCTTCCAAGTTCTGATACATTTTACAGTCCTTGCTAGGTTGGGTGCAAGGTTTGTATGGGGAAGCGACTGGGGCAATACCTTGAGTCAAGAACTCAAGAAATGGCATCCATTTTATATTGCCTTCTACTGTACCTTTAAAAAATGCTACTGAATTATTTTGTACGGTACTGTAAGCAAGTGCGGCTTAGGAGGACCTGTGTACCAGCTTTGTGACCTGGCTGCAGAGAGACTCCGGCTGCGCAGAGGTCCAGTACCAAGTGCGTGGCGCCTACACTTCATGGAATTTCTTTCTGGTTTCAGTGCCATTTTTAACTGAATTAATAACCAGTTAACTTGTTGCAAGCTACAAACATTTGTAGTCTGCCCTAGGGGACAGACGTTTGGAGAGTGCCCAGTGTAACTTTTAGAGAGGTGTTAACCTTAATTATTTGGCTGTTACTTGAAAAGACTCGTAGCCCACTGAGACCCAGTGGGCACCTCTATGTGAGTGGGCATGCAGGGGGGCCCTTGTGGCCAGCCAGGAGGTTCTTCCCTCCAGAGACTTGTGACTAAACCTCTTTCAGCGTTAACCTCCAGTGTCAGGGCTGTTGATGGTGCAGTGAGCTTCCACAGTCATCTCAACAAAGTCTTCATTTGTCACAGCTTTGTGTAGTTTGTTTTCCTGTGAGGAATTACGTGTGAAGTTCCTGTCTCCCAGCGCGAAGTTCAGCTGTTCTCTCAGTTGTCCCTTTACAGTGCTTGGCTGCCTGGCTGCATTTTATGGGTTGAGTATGGAGTAACTACTAGCTTCTGTTGTTTGTTGGGGTTTTTTAAAATAAAACCAAAACCCACTACCAAAATAACCCCCCAAACCCACACAAACCATCCCCCTCAACTATCGTTAGCTGAGATAATTTTTAACAGGGATTCCTTACCATATAGCAGCAAGCAGTATTGTATGTATATTCACTTTTGGGTTTTCGGATATGAATGTTGTAAAATGTTAACATGGTACCACAAAGAACCATAGACCTGTTTGAGGAGTGGAGGAAGTACCTGCAGCGAGAGATGTAATGAGCCAAGCCAGTGCTTTTTATCAAAGGCTTATTAGACGATAGCTTAATTAAGATCTCTAAATTTGTTGTAGGCAGGAAAGCAATACACAGAAAGGCTACCTTAATTCAATGAAAAAGGATTTTTAAAAAGTTCATATCTGAAAGGGGACTTTTAGTGGTTGGTGATTTTTGGTGTGGGTTTTTTTGTTTTTTGGTGTGTGTCTTTTGTTTGTTTGTTTTTTATTAATGGATTTGATTAACTATTGAACAGATGCAGTGAATTTTATAAGTTGTGTTGTTGATTTGGAAGCATATGCTTGAGAAAGTTCCCAAACTTTTAAAGTGAATAGGCTACTATCAATACTTTTTAATTCTTAGGGATGACCCTTTCCTCAAACTTGTAATTGGAAATACTGGAAGTATGTTATAATTAAAAAGAAAATCCTAGGCTTTGTATGCTACCTAAGGATCACTTTGTTATGGCCTTGTGGATCATAGCAAAAAGAGCTATTGTGTTACTCAAAAGAAGACCTAGTTTAATTGGAAAGTGGCTATTTTGGTTATTAAACTCATAATTGAATTAAATGAAGGTCAGATTTAAATAGCTAGTGGTCTTTCTGACTTTAAATTCTTCTAAGATGAGTAGTAGTAATACCTCTCTTAAATCAAAAAAAGTCACAAGAATGTGAAAGTCCTAAAATCTAGGAAGATTGAAATGGAATAACTATATAAACTACTTAATCTTCTTTTGGCCTTAGTTACCGAGCAATTGAGAAAGATGTCAGTAGCAGCCAGGAACTCTCATGGTAGAACAGATGTGACTGAAAATTGAAACAGATCATCCCATGGGTGAAGATGGAAAAATCAGCCACTATTGAGAAGACATGGAAGTGATCAGGTTTATATGTGCAAAGTTCATGTAAGTGAAAATTTCTTTTTCATATATATAGCAGTGTTTTGAGGATGATTCCACAAAACTTGGAGGAGTAAGAAACATCATTTGTCTCTTCTCAGTCTTTCGTCAAGAGGAAACAGGATATTAATGTCTTAAGTCTACCTGGGCACCTGTCAATCACTTAAAAATCACAGTCTACAGACAAAAGCATTTCAACTGACTCCATGTTGCTGAGTTTGTGATGCAGTGATGCAGTTGGTGCAGTCAATTTTGACAACTTGCTTGGGCAGACAGTATGTTGTGGGTACGGCTATGTCAATATTCCCCCCATTTCATCTCCTGAAATAGCTGTTAGTTGCTGGTATGCCCATTGTGAATCACTGGAGATGCTAATACCCCTGGCAGCCTGTGGTCTTTTATCCAGAGGCGATGGCATGCCAGACAAATGCTCTCTTACCTGCCTTCACTTCCAGGAAAGCTTTGGTCCAGCAATTCTGCTCATAAAAGGAAAACTTTGGGAGCTGGATAATTTTTATTTTAAGAGAACCACCTTGGTAGTAGTATTTCTCTAAGAAAATTGAAATGAAATTTTGTTTTCAAACCTAGATAGTTCTTTCACTTTTGTTTGAACTATATTGAGGTGAGATACTGCCCTTGGATTTGGATTTGACCTATGGGAAAAAGTTGAGGGCAGCTCTAACTTGTGTTTTAAGACAAGTGCAAGCCTTAAAACTGCCGATGTGAATGATTGGCTCTTAAGGTATGCAGGATCTTTATGGAGACTTTGAGATCCGCTATTGTGGAAAAATTGTGCATTTAATGTGTAGTAATATATGGTAAAGTCAGTATTTCTCAGTGCTCTGTATATTAAATGTGGTGTCTGGTAGACAGACATTAGGCCCTATAGGTTGCTCTTTTGGAGTATCAGCATCACCTTCAGTGAGAGCAGGATCAGGTCCTTTGTGTGTAATCATTTCACTATATATCAAAAGGTCTGAGTAGTCATTTGTGCATCAGCAAATGGTTATGGAATGAGAAGCTTGCAATGCATTTCCAATATTTCTTTCAAAGGCAGAGTCAATTTATCGTTAAGTGACATACTATGCTCTTTACACAATTACTTTTGGGCCTCAACCAACAGCTGTTAAGTATATGGAAAAGCTCTCATTGACTTTAATTAGGGCTGGCTTAGTTGCACACTGAAGAAGACTTAATTGATGTCTGAAGCTAAGACACAAGTGAGAGGTGCTTTATAAATACCAGAGATAAACAGATACTATTAGAATGATTTTGTTTGTATGTAAGTAGGAAATACAACTGTCTGTATAATTCTTACTATTTTTATTACCTGTTGTTTAGTAGCAAATAAAAGAAACTTACATTTTAAACTGTTGATTAACATCACCATGACTGCACTTTAGCATAACGTGAGAGTGATTGCTGTCATACTACCTGATTTTAATTTTTAGAGCTGGAACCCCAAGGCATTCTTTTCTTTTGGTTTTGACTGTCTTTGTATTAAATTTAAAAAAAGGTAAAGTGTGTGTAGCTCCAGATGCTTCTAGACATGAATTTTCATTACTTGCATTATTGCTTTTAATGACACTTTTTTTGGTATTAGAAATGTTAAAGAATGGCAGTAATTTGCAGTGAAACAGAAAAGACTGACAGTTCAGAGTACTCTTGAGAGCTACTGTGAACTAGGTCTAGGACATACCTTTTGGATACCATAAAGCCTTCCTCAATTAAATTTTGCGAGGAGGAGGAGGCTCTTCCCATGGCATAAGGCAGTTGGACAGGTTGTGGGGTCTTATGAATGTTCATTTCCCATTAACTTTAATGAGAATTGCACGTGCACATTCTGAAATTAATAAACTAGCTGGTATTGCCCCAGATAGCTTTAGATTATTTTCACATTTTATACTTTCTCAGAAATATTTCAAACTTCTGCAAACAGTACCTGTTTCTCCAAAGTGTGCATTTATGTGGAATTGGATGTGACCAAGAAAGGAAAACTAAGTAGTGAATACAAAGAATAGTGTAACATGACCAAAGCAAAATCATTTTCACTGTAAAGTTATTAGTGAATAAGTTCAGAGAGGGCAGAAATCCACCAGGAAGAGAAATTATGCAAAATGGGAGTCCAAGCTCAAACTTCTAGATTAGTGGATGAGAAATAGTGTTGCATTAAACTTGTGTGTGACTTGGTTTAGGAAGCGTTTTTGGTAATAATGGTTAGATGTTGTCACTTGGAGTCAAGAGAAGGATAGATTTTTCCCTCTTGTTAGTTGAAAGGATCTGGAACAGTGTAGGTTTTGTGCCTCGTTGGGGCAGGTATAGTAATCTCACCCCCAAGTGCAGAGGTAATTATTCACAGGCAAGATACACATGAACAAAGAGATCCAAAGGTTGAACAACAAGGTTCTTGTGAAGAACGTACCGAAGAGAATTAGAGAAGTAGAGAGAGAATCAGGAGAAAATGGGGACGAGAGGGAAACATACTGAACAGGGTATGGTCAGTGCTTTTGAGCCAGGTCTCGGGGTGAAACAGGAGGCTGGAATATTGTCTGGTACTGTGTTTTGTTAGGAATCATTACGCTTCCAGCAAAAGCCGGGTGCATTAGAAGGCAGGACAGATGTGACCTATTGAGGGAAATGGTATGGGGGTGGCAGTGAGATTGAGGGGGAAGAGTTATTGGAGCAAAAGGGTTATAAACTATGAAGAGTGATGAAAGACTTGTGTCTTCATTGATAGCAAAGAGGTGGAAAGCGACAAAGGATGACATAAGGAAAGTCAGCTTGCATCAGCTCCCAGAAAGAGAGGGAGAAAAGGTTACAAAGGAGAAGGGAAAGAGTTTCAAAACAAAAAAGACAAAAATAGTATAAAGAAGTCTAGGATTGCAACCATAGCATTCTGCCAGGGCATAGAATCAGAGTATTTTAACTAGGGGAAGATATCAGAGCTGAAGGGCAAAAACATTTATAGAAAAAGATGTCAAGTTGGTCAGTTCATTCCTGCCAGGAATGCCCGCAGCAGCACATAATAGTAGAGAAAGCAAGATGTAGATGAACGGGCCTGTAGGCTGGCAAACCAGGCATTGCTCTTCTAGGGAAAGAAGAGTTGTGGTTAGGAGTACAGCCGGGAGAAAATCAGAAGTTTGCACAAATAGACCAAAAGAAAAAGAAAGAATTTTTGGAGCAGAAAAGAAGTCAGCGTTGTGCGTAAGCTGGAAGTTGCTGCACAGATACGTATGAAATGGGCAACTGGGAAACATTTTGGATATTAAGAAAGACTTGTTAATTTTGTCAGAGCCCTTCCGATATGGGGACAAAGTTGGATGTTAACATGCACACCAAAAAAAAAAAAAAAAAAATAAATAAAATGTAACATTGGAGCCACTTCTATAAGACAAAAAAAAAGTAGTTGTGAAGGTATATTTATTTAGTACCTTTTGGCTATATAAAATTGCTTTTGGACTGTTTTTAGGATTCTTCATAAAACAAAGACTTATTAAATTTACTTGGCAGCTGTGGGATAAGGTTAAAACGAAATAAGCTGTGCCTGGTTGGGCATTTTTTTTTTTTTCTTTTAAACAACTTTTGGCAGTTCTCCAGCTTTTATTTTAAGCAGATTAGACTCAAAAATAGTGATTACATTTAACATCTTTGGAAACTTTTGATCGTATTTGGCTGTCATGAATTGTGGTGGGAAGAGTCTTGGAGCCCAGTTTGTGACCTAATTCAGTGAAGGTTTAGCAAATGGACTCTGTGTCTGGGTTGGATGTGGCTGCCCTGAGAGGTGGCACAGTTCCTCTTTCATTGTGTGACATGGGGACTGTGCCACGCTGAGGAGTGTCAATGAGAAGGGAAGTGTTCCGAGTTACTGCTGTTGAGCCTTGCAATCTAAAATATTATAATTCTAAATAGCAGGTTTTGAAATGTCACTCTACAGGGATTTTAAACATGAACGGCTGCTTTGATAGGACAGAAATATTTATCTTTTTTGGGTTTGAGTGTTGGTTTTTTTACTGTGATATCTCAAAATGTTTTTATTCAGCCTCAAGGGAGTCTCATAAAATTTTTCCTTCTTTGTCCCATTTCAAGTCATTGCAGATTCTTCTTCCCTGCTCAAATCAGTCAGCAACACTATAAACCATGGTTTATGCATGGGAATGCCACTTTTTTTCCTCCATTTTGTTGGGGGAAAAAAAATATTTCCTTTAATTTGTTTCAGCAGTTCCTTAATTCTGTTCAGCTCTATTTGCTGACAGTAGTTCTGTGCTCTCTGCTTGGTCCGGAATGTGATACAGCAGCTCAGCTGAACTTTTCCATGCTGGTGACTGTAGTTCCTGGGTTTTGCACCCATCTGTGGGGCAAGAGCACTAAAAGAAGGGTGCAGGGGAGCCTCTTCCAGCAGTACCTGCCTGAAAAGTATATGCATATTCCTGTTCATTCTCTTCTCTTTTTGTGTCTAAGGGCCAAATCTTCTCTGTTTCCTTGTCACTTGCAATAGCTTCTCATGTTTTGAATTTGTTTGGACTATGCTTTATTTTTCTCCTTGAGACCATTGTCCATTTGTCCTCGGGTGGTAGGTTAGATAAGAGAGTGTCTGGCTGTCAATTCCAGACATTGGTTTTCTAGAGTAATGACTAGATTAGTCACTCTAATGTCTGGAAGTATTGTACAACCACTGGAGGGTTTTATCTTGAACTGTTTTTTTAGGACTAATTAGTCATTTCCACCCATTCTTTTAAATGAAGAAATTAAGATTTAAAGAGCTGTTGTTCAATTGCTATGACTGACAGAGCAGTATTCTATATATACTCAAAATAATATGCTACCATTTCCATTAGGTATAGTATTCAATAAATGAAAAGCTTCATATGTTGACCTGCTGTCTTTCATGTTTAAATTTGAAAAATAAAGCAATTACTACCTTACAAATATGGACCAGTGTTTTCAGAGGTATAAAAGTGGTAGGCAATGGACTAAATATGGACTAAAGAGGAATTATCTAAAACAAGGTGCTTGGTAGGTATTTCTTTATTGCTTCTGGTGTAAAAGCACCTTTTTCTATAGAGGTTTGGATTCCTTATTGAATTGCAAATGTTGAAATATTTTCCATCCTCAGTAAACTTTATTGTAGGGCTATGACTTCTTTTTCTGGCTAACTTTGACTATTTCAGTGTAGATTAATTTTGGATACCTATGAGATTTTACTGAAAATTTCCATTTCAGTTTCCCCTTTTATTGGAGTCTTAGGTCAAACCTCAGATAAGTTACACATTTTTCTGTTTCATTTGTCATCTTTACCTTGTGACTGAAAAGAAATACTTCATCTGTTTTTTGTTGTTTTGGTTGGGTTTTTCCCCATTGTATGCAGGACTTGAGTTTTTGTACCAGATTTCCCCTGCCCTGCCTGTGATTGAAGGCTATATACTGCAGTAGCTGACGGCTCTGCAGACCTGACTGCTGTCAGCTTAAGTGATGATTTCTTTAAATACAAAGCAACCTAGTAACTTCTTTGATGTTAAAAAGTAAAACTTTTGGCAAAGTGCTTTCAAGGAAGAGGTACTTTTTAAGCTGTAACTAAGCTACTCCTGTGTGATCATAAATGTGATGTATGAGGTTACTGGGTTTTTTTCGGGTTGTTCCTGAGTTGCTTTCCAAATGCACTAAGCAGGCTGAGCTTTACTGTTCACTGCTTCAATGCAAATGATCATCTTGCATTGGTGAAGTCAAATAGGATCAGCAGTTAGAATTGCTGGCAGAATGCAGCAAATCAGATTTCTAGTGTACTGCAGATTTAATTTGAATTAAATCTAAATAGTCTCGCCTCTTATCTGCCTTAGCAGTTCAATTGTCTTTCAGCAACCTTTAAAAGCATTCTGTGCTTCCCTCTTTGCCAGTTGGGTCTGCCTATTTTACTTTGCTGTTAATTTTGTAATTATTTTCAAGCCCTCTTTTGGAAAGTTTAGTTTATTGTTGTAGATTGTTTTACTCATAGATGTGTTCTGATGTTGTGCTTTTTAAGGGGAATCTACTTGTCTTCAGATGGAAGGATAACCTCTGATTTGTTTACAAAAGAGCAGAAAATACAATGAACATTTGAGATGTACTTACCAGTGCTCAGTTATAAGGAGATTTTTGCCAAAGCTGATTTGGTCTGTGCTTAAAAATAATAGTTTGTTGTTTATATATTAGAAAATCTGAAACATGAGACTTGGGCAAACTGAAAAGCTGTCTTCAGGAAGAAATTGAAGCTAACAAGACATCTGCATTGCTACATTTAAGTAAAACTGCATTGAGTCTGGTATGTTCTGTTTATTATGGCCCAAACCTTTAAATTTTTGTGCATGTAAGTAATTATTTATTTGAGCATTGGCACAAAAAGATTCTTGGGTATTACAAAAGCTGTACAGAATTGTGATGCAGATCTTGTTACCTTTATCTAAAAGTTTTAGTTTTCTGCTAATTAAAATATAATGCAGTATGTGGCCTAGCTTAACATGTGCTAATTGGTTTGGATTCTTGCATTGTTAAGGTTTAATCTGTTCCAGATAGGAGTAAACATCCCTCACCCTGGAAAAGATTTATTGCAGGACAAGTTTAACTCATTTTTCTATACACTTGGCTATTTTGTTCTACACCCTTAAAATGCAAAGGGCACATACAAATGCAGACTCACTGAGTAATGGCCTCCAGCTAGCGAAGGAAATAATTCTGAAGACTATCTAAGGATGGGATTTTAGGACTGCATGAACACTTCAGTGTATAATTCAGAAAGGGCACCTGTGAGGAAGGAACAGATGCCATGACAGGGAGGTGAAAAAAAGCACCCAAGGAGTGGTGGGAGTACACCACTGAGGAGCTGGGAGAGTGATGAAGTAGCTTGATTATACCAGGCACTTGCAGGTAGAGCTGTGGTATACTTTAGTAGCATAATGTCTCTATGTGTATGCAGCTTCCATACTAGAAATTATGTATGACCTGTTAAAAGTGAGAGAGCTTACAGAATGCCCAGTGGAAATCCATCTAGACATTCAGGCAGTGAAGAAACAATCATCTGGAAATTGCCTGATCTAAGGGAGATTAAAGAAAAATGTTTTTTCAAAGGCATCAGGATTTGTTTTTCTCTCTACATAGGCCCGTTATACAGGAAAAGACACGAACCTTAGTTGCAATAAAGAGTAATAGTCAAGAAAGCTCACGCTGGGCTCTTTCTCCTCACCCATTTACCGTCTGGCCGTAACCAACTCAGCAAAGAGCACACAACGAACAAAAATTATCAGCCTCGGACTGTGGATGTTCAAAAAGACTGGCATATTTATTTAAAAATCAAGAGCAGCACTGTCCTTGCAAGCACGCCAGTCACTTCTGGACTTCAGGGTTTAAAAGGATGAAATTAACTCATGGCAGTATTAATAGTTGGCTCACATATTACTTCAAATGCAAAAGTCTGAAAATTGCGTTAGCTATTGGTCAGTACACTGTTATGCCAATGTAGTATAAAAAGTTGGTTTTACACTGAAGAAGGAATGTGTGCAAATAGCAGATTTCTGTTCAACAAGTGTCCCCTCCTATAGGCGTGTATTTCACTCCTTTGCTTTCGTGGGGTGGGCAGAGGGAGACTGCTGTGTATGGCTGTCATTATGCCAGGTGGCTGTGGGCATGTAAAATAGGCTAATAGCTCTGTGTCTTCTGTGTCTCCCAGAGCAGTTGTTGGTGGCTGCTTTGCCTTTCCAGGATCGCCTGTAAAGCCCTTTCTTCTCAGTTCCTGCATTTAGTGACATTGAAGTCAATGGTGCTTTAATTGCATCATTTGGGGATGAAGCAGTAGCTCAGAGTAACTGAGGGCACTGTGGGTCTGAAAAATCTGATATTGATGAGACTGGAAGAAAATAAACTGACTTTCCTGGTTTTGTTTTTGAGACCTAGCAATTAGTGGATGGGGAGGGAGGTTGAGGAGCAGTTAGGGGCAGGGAGAGATCACCTTGTTAGCCGGTTATGTGTGATCACTTTTGCGGGACAGTAGATATGGAACCATTTGTGGCCATTCTTAAACGAGTATTTTTCTACATGGAACAATACTTAAGTGGTATTCACTATTCAGATTACTGTCTGGATGTGTAAACCGGGATTTCTGCAGGGGTTCTGCTCTGTTTTGGACCACATTTGGAATTTGTTTTGGTTTTATTATATAAATTGTAATAAACTAAACTAGAAGTAATGGCAAAAATGAATGGTAGGGAGGATAATATAGTAGCAGTATGGAAAGCTAACATTACTTCTGGTATTTACCATCCTGAGCTTTTGATGTTTTAAATGTGCAGCTTTATCATTGCATTAACATAGTTTTCTTGGAAGAAGTTGCCTATGCATATTAATGTCATGGGGATAAATATTAGATGTTCCTCCTTGAAATGGTAGCTGAAGTATAGCACCATGTATTGAACTCCAGCCATACTTCTCCATGGAAACTATCGATGTATATGAGGGCCAGGGGCAGTGGTGGCATCTGGTTAAGAAATGGTGTCTTTTTGTGTGTGCATAACTTATGCAGGTAATTGAAATATTACAAGCTTGAAAAACATGCATGTAACACATCAAACAGTGTTGTATTCCTCTCCCCTCACAACACTCTAAGCAAATAAAAATTAATCTTGCTAGTGTATCTCAAATTCACATCAGTGGATTTTGGATGCTTAAAGTATGCATGGGCAAGTTCCTATTTCAATAGACTGCTAAATACAAAAATATCAGTTATAATATTAGCAGCCCTGACACTAATGAGTGAAAAACCATGAGAGAGCATGAATTTTCCTTCAGTCTTTTGATTATATTCTAATTATATTTAATTCCTGTGACTTCATTGCAGGTTACTAATATATTGAAAATGATGGTCAGAATCTGTCTTGTCTTTTACTGCTAATCAAGTTTGATTTTTCAGTAGTTTACATTTTAAAGTTAGATATTATAAATTATACTTTTGTCAGATCTGAATGGAGTCTTCTGCTTTCTGGAAATATTTTAGCATAGGGTTTTGGCTATACATTGAGACCAAGAGGGATTCCAAGAAAACTGTCCTTTTTATAGCATAGAAAACCTAGTAGCTGCATAGCCACATAATATATAAGTGTAATTCATTGGAACTTGAGTAGGTAATAGAAAATAATTTGAGAGGAAAAATGTTAACTAAAAAACAATTTATACGTCCCTATATGGTTTACAGCAACATATGAAATTGAGTTGCATACAATATTTTAATGTGTATGTTATTTTAGAACAGAATAATATATTGCTGTGTTAGTATTTTATCAAAATGCAAGGCTTATGAGAGGAACTAGTCACTTTTGTTTAACAGACGAGTAAATGGCGCAGTAAATACCTACACAAACTGTCACCAGGTGTAACATATAAACCTGTGGCAGACAGTTATCCTTACAGGGCTTTTTAGCACCTTCCTTTTTTCTATTAACACACATGAACCTTGTAAATTTTAAAGAAGTTAAACTATGAGGAAGGGGGAGGAAGCTGAAAATACTACAATTTTCTTTTTTTGCTCATAAATAGTAATGAAAAATCTAATAAACAGTAAGAAATGGAAGATGCTGTAGTCATGTAATCAAGCTTCATGAGCAATCATCTCAAACACATAGGTAAAACCTTTAGTCTTCTGAGTTCTCAAAGGTATCTCAGTATCTACGGTTTTTAAAGTAATTTTTAATACATTAGGGCCTTGCTGACTGTCATTCTGCATGTCTGTGCAAGGCCAGGAGGGGATGGGGGACACTCTCCCATGTAGTCTTGTGGCAGCTACCTAATCAAAGCTAGTCAGAGGTAAGCTTGTAATGGGTGAGATGTGACCAGTGGGGAGTCCTGCACAACAGGAGCTCCCTTACAAGGTGACGTAACCCTTTCAGAGCTGCCTGTAATCCGCAGGGGAGACTGGGTGATGTCCTGCCTGTCAGGTGCTCTGCGGTGTAACAGGTGCCCAGGCTGGCATCTGGCGGGGGACAAGGGACACGGACGGACTCTGTGTGGTGTCGAGATTCTAACTTTCCAGACTGTCTCTGTTATGTGTAACCATAGAAAAAAACTTGGCCGCAGTTGGAAACTTGTACTAGTTCATGCCCTCAGTTTTGTACTGAGACATTCACCGCAATGTATCCCACATTAAGATTTCCAGCTAAATAACATTCATAAATACTGTTGGAATTGGTTCAGGGGCAGAATTGGTTGAGCAGTCAACAGTGAAAGGAGAGACCTGTGCCTTGAACCATGAGGGACAAAACTAAATGAAAGTGGTCCCTTGGGTCCCCAGCATATGAACAGAATTACAGAAGTTTCAAAATAGTGTTTGGCAATGTGATTATTTTATGTACTTCCCCAGCAGAGATTTCTAAGCGAAACTGAATTTAGACAAAATTATTTTTTCTTCTTGTGGAAGTAGAGCTGTATTTTAATTTCCAGGAAAGGCAGATATATACTGGTATTGTGGAAACATAAAGGCTGCTTTTATAAAACTAACTACCACTAACACATGAGTATGTAATCTTTGAAGGCTGCATTTACTCAAATTAAGGAATAAATGATGTGCATTCAGAACTTTATTTGGTGTGGTTTTGATTGCCTTGGGATGTTTATCTTTGGCAATAAGAGTGAAGTTGATCAGCTCAGCCAAGAAACAACAGGCTTTTCAGTTTTATCAGCAGGAGAGCTTTGTTATGGGTAACAACTTTAAAAATTATCACAGGAGGTGGGATTAGTCTGGGTAAATGAAACTAGTTAAACTGAGATTTAATGAGGTTCAGGTAAATCAAAGTCAGGAAATTATTTTATTGTTTTAGATTATGTAGCAATTTTGTCATTGTAACATAGAACTGGGAAGAAACATGACTCCTCATCTGAATAACTTTCTGTTCTCTGAAAAGGTCTGCTTTTACATTGATGTATTAGTTAACAAAAGCAATCATGCAAAAATAGAGTACATTAATGCTAGCCAGATAACTTCTTACTGTGTACAGCTGTATGGGAAACAAATACAAAGTTAATGTTTAAATTTATCAGATGTTTTCCATTAACTCTCTATTTAACAAATGATCAGCTATTGTATATAATATCCAATCTCCAAAAGTCTTAATGATCATGGATGTGCACAGTAAGAGATTAGCATAAAATTAGCACTCATGCAGCTATTAAAGAATCTCAAAAGATTCTGATATCCTGGTACATCAATTAGGCTGCAGAATCTCTGAGCTTTGTCAGAACCCCCAGGCTAGCTGAGTTCAAGCACGCTTTTGTTCCCCTGGGGTGTAGTCCCAATATTCCTACCTCCTGTTTATTACTTTTTACTAATCTTCAAATTCAAGGAAATAATCTACAAAGCTGTAGGGGACACTGCCAGCTGATGCATCTTTTAGGATCAAACCTCAAAAACGATGCAAGTTGCTGAGTGAGTCCTCAGCAGGGGGTACTAAATGTTTTCATATCTAAATTTGCTTTTTCAGCATAATGCTCGAGGGGAGGGAGGGAGAGGGATGGGAGTTGGGCAGTGTCCTTGAGTGTTTTGGGTTTCTTTGGTTTTGTTTTTTAAACTTTCTGAAGTTACCACTTCTTGCAAAGGTATGCAACGGTCATGTTGTATAGCTAGTCAGGGTATCTAGAGTATTATGGCTTGATGTGTGGTATTTACTGTAAATCAATCTTTTTTTTAATATTAGAAGCAAATTAACTATTTTGTGATAACATCCCATTTTCAGTGATTTCCCTCAACCCTGCTCTTGTTAGATGGTCACACTGAAATGCAGCTCTTTACCCTATTTCCTCACTCTACTGAATGCGTCAGTTTTTAGAGTATCTAACAGGACTCTCAGGGAGCCAAGCATATTTTTTTAAACAATCTGTTAGCCCTGTAGGGAATATTGTCACCAAAAGGAAATATTTCCAAGATGAAACAAACTCTTTAAATAGTCTGAAATGAATTCTGAATCTTTTTAGCACCAGAGTTTGGGATGATGTGTTTTCTTTCATATTCCTCCCCCACCTCTTCAGACTGACTGGTTTGTCCCTACTGGATACAACTTCCTGCTACTTGCAAAGTAGTAATTATCCTAATTACGCTTCAGCATTTAAAGCCATCTTCTGGAAGATGATTTACAAGAATTGCATAAAAGAGATCTATATACAATGACACACTTGCTTGTTTGGCCTGAAGCGTTTTATGTTTTCCAGCTTAACCGGAATTCTTATGATGAGTAGAGAAGTTCTAATGAGTTTCTGCATGAGTCTGTGCCTGAAGATGCATTTAGAATTGTACTTGGCTAGTTTTTTCTCCATGAACAGCTGAGGTGGTAAAGCAATCTTTCATTACTCTGAGTTGCTACAAGGTGTCTATTGTGGCCATGTGAGATCACAGTATGACAGTGTATGCAACAGTTTCTACTAGTTAAAAAGTTAAGAATGAGGAAATACTGGGTGAAAACTAAAAATGGTATCAAGAACAGGCAGATTGATACACTGATATGAACCAACAGATAATTCTTTTTTTCGGAGAGGAGAATTCAAAGAAAATATGAAAATGAGGTAATCCACAAAAATCACTGAAGGATTTCTGTCTCTGCTTTTTGATATCTCACAGGTGAAGCTTGGGATGTAGATCAGACCTCTGGGTGATGGGAGGGGAAAGAGCTGTGTATTTTGGGGTTTTTACTTGGTGGTGTTGTGGTGGTGGTGGTGTGGGTTTTTTTAAGACGATGCTATGGCAGAATTTCGTTCTTCTTTCTGTCTGTTTATCAGACAGTTATCAGAACAGCTGAAAATGAGTGGTGGAGCAAGACATGGCAGTGATTTGATTTATGCCCGTTTGGAGTTTTCTAGTCGTATTCAAGATTAGTCTCGACTTTGTTCTTCGTGTGTAACTTGGAAAGTTGGCCATTGACACATAGACAACATGCATAGTAAACTGATATCCCGAGATAACATAGTAATGAGAGTCATGATTCAGTGAGCTTGAATCAATCCTGAAAAGCCCATAGAAATATGACAATGTGCCTGATGATTTAAATTAGAAGCCCATTTCAACACACTCAGTCATAGATGGAATGCTTTCAATGCAAAACGTTTTCTGAGTAATTTTCCAAGCTCCCAAAGTATAGTTCTTATAATATTTCTGAGGTACAGTGCTTACTGTGGTGCAGTACTAAAAGAAAAGGGCAGTCTTTAAAAGCTGATTACTTTCCACTCTTCAGGAGTCTCACATGAAAATTTAGAATGCATCCCAATGCCATTTTACCTATTGCATCTCTATATACGCTACTAAGAGTCTGAAGCAGGTTAATATACATCTAAATCTGATTATAGAATCATTCAGGAGCTTTGCTTCTTGTAGGTTTTGCCTCTGCCTCTAAAATAGTGATTGGGAAGTGGTTCAGTACAGAAAGTCTGGTGGTTCTCATGGTAAGGCTGTTATACCAGAAGTGGATGTAATGAAGAGGAAAGTAATTGAATCATCCACCATAACATATCCTAATTTCAAAATGGTGGGGTTATGATGATATGCAATCTAGTTCTATAAAACAGTTACGTATTTTCTTTAGATGAAACAAGATACGGTAAGTTGTTCTATTAAGTGAAACGCCGTCCTCAAAGGCCTTAATATGTGTTACTGCTAGCGCTGGGGAATGGCTTATAAGAAAAACAAGATTGGCTGATGCTTTCTTAAAATATAACCTTCTTTCAAGCATATAGTGCCTCAGTTTTTTTCTCATTGCCTTTAATAGTGAAAAGGGCATTGCATCTAGTTTTTCACATGATGCTTATCAACAAATATTAAACCTTTTTTACAGGGCAGGTTTTTGAACAGGCATTTTAAGTGAATTTACAGAATTACAAAAATACTTCAGCTGCTGACCAAGCAACAGAAAACTTTCACCTACATTTCAGTATTAGTTCAAATCCTGTTCTTCCTGACTATGACCTTAAGTTACTGGATGGGGGGAGCAGCTTAGAAACCTTTACGTGATGAAGTTGTGGTCATGACTGAGTTTCTGACAGCTAGATATTCCCAGACCAGGCAAGGATGGTACTACTAATTCTCTAATCACATTAATGCCGCTTAATAAAGAAAAGTCTGCAAAGTAATTGAGATGTAAGTGAGCATACAGATTTCATGGATATGGATTTCACGTGGACACACATCTCATGTTTTGAGAGGTAAAATGTAAAAGGAAGACTTCTGTCTGTATGAAGATTTATGGACACTAGATTAATTTGGAAAAGGACTATGTCCTCTGACCAGCGTGCAATATTTTTCAAGTCAAATATGACCTCAGAAACTTAGCTATCAAATTGCTTTCTAATTTCTTGCTCTTTAGCATGCTTTGATGCTCATGTATATTATTTGCCTGCGGTGGGTCAAAGTGTCCTGTATGATGGGGAGAAAAATAGGCAAAAAGTAACGAATTTTCAGATTTTGCATTTATTTAGGAAAATTAAGACTGAAGAAGATTGCATGGTTTAAAGCTTAGCTAGTGGTCAGCATAATGGAAGGTGAAATGTGATATTGACTAATGCAAGGTAATGCACATTAAAATAATTTCAGCTGCTCATAGAGTTTACAGGCCTGTAATTAACTGTAATCACTCAGGAAAAAGGCCTAGGTACCTTTGTGGAAAGGTTAAATAGATATCCCTTTGAAGTAGAACATGGTGGTCAGGAAAGTTCATAAAGTTGGAAAAGCCTAGAGAATAGGATTTTAGAAAATAAATCTGAAAATATTGTAATTCTCTGTTTGGAATCAATTGTTTACCACAGTTTTAAACGTTGTATTAGGTTCTGATCAGCCATTCTAAAATTGGTATTGCAAAGAAGATAAGGATTGGTGGATTGTTATTCGCTGCTGCAGGATATCATTGTAGCAAAAAGCTTAGCAGGATTCAAGAAAGGATTAGACATTTCCTTTTAAAATGAGAACACCCATGTTTACAAAAATAGGTTAAAAACATCTGTAAGAAATAACCACAAAGCTAAAAGACTGAAAAGTCATCCACTGACTGAAGGTAAATAGAAAGCAATTTCTCTTAGGACAGTTTCTATGTTGTAGGATTTCTCTTGCATTTACTGGAGCTGCTCTAGGAAGTGCTATTGTGGACAAAATATTAGTGTGGATTAGCATAGCAATGGTTGTGCCTAACTCTTTCCCTCCAGTGTGTGAAAGTTGTACATCTATGACAGTATTCATTGTGATGAAAAATACACTATGTTGACTGCAGATATTATATGTTTACATTTCAAAACTAGACAAATTCAAGCTTGCGTTCTTCCTTGTAGGGATTATCGGCACAATCACAAAGAAGCTCACCTTTCCCGGTGGGTTTTGAGGCCTCTTGCTGAGTGTTTCCATGTTACTAGTACTATAGTTGGATGTAAATTTTAGCAAAGAAAATTCAACAAAAAACAGTCAGCATGAAGTCACGCAGCCTAGATCCTAGTAAGATTATTTTTCAAATTACACCTTTCATTTCTGTAAGGTTTACCAGAAAGTCTTTCCCCTTGTTTCTGTGCTTTGCCATCAATTTTATTTTTTTTAAATTTAAGATTTTATATTCACAAAATGTGTATTTATTATTTTTTTTTATTATTTAGGCAGCAGCAAAACTCAAGACAAATGCTGTATTGATACCTTTTTTTTATTTGGAACTTTTAGAAATATTCATGCATTTGATTATTCTTATTGAACAAACCACCAAGAGACAAAGTTCTAACACTTCTTTATTGTCCTGTGTTTTACTTCCAACCTAAACCCCTCCTTTTTGCAAAAGACAGCGAGTGAGTGTGAGCTTGTTTAGTGAGGCATGGTTCATCTGTCTGGAAATAACGTCAGACCCCAGAGCGGTACACTTCATACCCCGGGGCCATCTCTGCCACCACGCCAGCGCAGTTCAAACCCACAAGATTTGTTTGAGCTGCAAGTTCCATTGGCGTAAAGACCCCTTCGCCCTTCCCTGCTCGTGCCAACCTCCATGCATAGAGAGCAGACTTGGGGAGAGGTGGGAAAGCACAGATGTGGCTATTCCTCGGTGCTCTACTGTCCCCATAGGAACTTGATTTGTTCTGACAACTTCAGGGTTGAGACTCTGGCCAAAAAAGCAGCTTGCTTACCTTTTATTTCCACCCCAATCCCCTTCCACCCAATGCATTTGGCCTAGAAGGTCCCTGCTGTAAAACAGTGAGCTTGTATTCCCCTTGATAGTGTTTTCCTTCCCTTTTACAAAATCTTTAGCTGCGTATGGCACCAAAAGATAGGGAAAAAGTGGCATCGGTGAACAGACTATTTCTGCTTGAGACTGTGTGAACTCATTAATAACTGGGCCTCAAAGAAGAAAGTGGAGATACTTTATTTGCTTACACTTCTCCTGTTTTCTTCCTGTGATAAACCGCCTGTATTGAAGTAGAGATTTTATCACTTAGCATTGCATATGGAGGAAGGGTGACTGCTTAAACAGTCTTTTATACTGTTTTTGTTTGTGTTCATTTCTATTCAGTGAGACCCCTTTTTTTGCTGAATTAGCTTTTCTGGAAACAATAAGCAATACTTCCTGTCAATCAGTTGGAAGGAGGTGGTGTACCCAAGAGAACCGATTAAGCAATACATTGAACCAGAGCCTATAGGAATCACTTAGGGGGAAAAAAATCAATAAGAACATTTTATGAAAATTATTTTGGTGGGTTTGAGTTTTTAAATGAAACATAAGGGGAGGACACAAAGGATGGCAATACTTGAAAGCATAAGAAAAATAAGATGGGAATAGAGAGAGTTGATTTAATTTTTCTCGCCAATTTACTCTTACTCTGTGCGAGTCCTTTTGTCTCAAAAGTTGAAATTTCCTGTTTCCCCCAGAAAGCTGTTATGAATTCATATTATTGCTTTTTCTTTTAACAATATTACCGCCTTTCTGGAAGTCTACCAGCATCCTGATAACATCACAGCTTGACACCCTACCAGAATGATGCATCAGTGATGCAGAATTTTTGTAACTTATTTTATTACATGCAAATAAGCAAGCAGTGGAAAAAGAGGCAGCTGCAAACACTACACAAGCACTCCTGTCTTCCAGAAATCTCAGTTTGCAACATCCAGTTCCCAGGAATTGCTTCCAAATATAGAGAATAATACAGAGAAAACTCTTCTATCTGCCACCGATTTTACACTAATAACAATAATCTAAAAAAAACCAACCCAAAAAAACACTGAACAAAACCAGCCATTTGTCTTCATGGAAACTAAAAACCTGTTCACACTTTGGATGAACTCATAGACCTGTGTATAATAGTACTTTTTAAGTTCCTTAAGACAGATTTTGCTCAATATGATATTAAATAAGGACAGCTGTATGGAACCCTGCTAGAAAATTGCATCTAAATTATTCAGTATTGTAGCCATGCTTATGCTCTTTCAAAGAGACAGGAAAGATCCTGATTTTAAATTTGCTTACTGCTTTGTGCCAACTGTCTTTTCCTCCTTACCTTTAAAAACACATCACACGCTTCCACGTTGCCCTCAAATTGCACTCCTCAGACGTACACCCACATAAAGCATTTTATCACTTGCATTTTGGTGTTGTGCCATAGCTGCCTAAATAATTTGAAGTGCTGCTCAATGTTGGCACTGGTCTGTAATCCAGAAAGCACTTGAAGGGAGCACAAACCAAGAATTCCCAGGGTTGGAGGGAGATCACGGCTGTGCCACGAGCAAGGACAGGGCTCTCAGTGTGGCAAATTCAGGTTGGTGTTGAAAGCTCCCAGGGAAAGGCAGGATGAATGGAGATACCGGAATCTGCAGCAGGCAAAGGCTGTTGAACATAGCAACCAAGAGAAAGCCCCTTCCACCACTTCCCCTGTGCTCAGCAATTAGAGCGTTTTGATTTCGTGAGCTGGGCAGCTGGAGCTGATGAGGCTGTGTTTTCTTTCGTGTGTGTAGGCTGAGAACTTGTCATAATCTATACCACATTTGTGTTTCTTTAGCAATTCAACAGAGTGGGATAGGACATAAGACTTGCTGGGGTAGTGATGGAAATAGGAACTGTTTTCTCTTTAACTCCTTGCTGAAGTGGCTTATTGTAGAAGTAGAGATGTTAGGCTCTGTGGGGCTTCTGAAATTAAGTGTAGTGAGGGCTTTTCCACAGCTGAAGGCTTTGGAAAATACCAGATTTCTGAAGGTTTTATTTTGACATGGAAAGCTTCCACTAAGTAGAGCCTTCAATAGCCAGGAGGGTCACCTCTGTGGAACTCTAAGTTCAGCACACCTGTAGTAGAACTGTGGAGGGGCTTGACACCCGCTGCGTTGAGAAGTGCAGTCCTCTACAACGCTGATTTGTGAAGCATTGTGTAGCTGAGCTCCAGACAATGCAAATCCACAGGCTGCAACCCACCTGCTATTCACTCAAGGTGTAATTAGTATGAGTTTGGAAAAATCAGCAGGGTATTAACCTCATCGTGAAGTCTAATAACAGAGTATTGCCTGTCTACAAAATCAGAGGAAACATGGAGCATCTTCTGCTGAATAAACATCTGAGGCTTTTGTTTTTCTGCCCTTCTTACAAAGCTAATGCCTTTTCCAGGTTTAAATTTGCAATATCAAGTAAGTTGCTATTGCCAGAAGTCCAGGCTGTTAAAGTATTCAGCAAGATCCTGTAAAATTTTTAGTGAACAGGTTTTTTTAAAAATATGTTTTTTATGACATGTAATGACTACATTATTTACCCTTGCACAGGGAGACTTACTCTTTTCATAGATCAATCATTTATTTTTGTTTCCTTGGGGAGAAGAACAATGGGTGGGGTTGTTTTGTGGAAAAATCAGAACTTTCTCGCTCCCTGGGTAAAGAAAAGCTGATGCGTGCCAGATTTGTGACAGGTTTGGCCTTAAGTGGATAAGGACTCTTGGCTTTTTACTGGTAACTGAGAGAGCCCAGAACTAGCCTCCAAACCAGGTCCTGATACTGAGTGATAGATGATTCTGTCTGAACTGCCTGCAGCTTCTCCTCTGCTTTGCCTGCAGCAAGAGAAAGAACATTAATTTTCTGTAAGTGTATTGCTGCAAATATGACTTTAATATAATTCTCAGATGTTTGAGTAAAACCCTAATGTCTTCCAGTAATTCTCTTCTATAATCCTGTCTCACTGATGATTGTAGACAGTGACAAATGCCAGGCTGTGTCTGATTGCCATTTTCTTTGTCTCCTGCCTCCAGTTGCCTTACTGGTTTGGATAATGGAATATTCGTTGTTAGGCTGTTCTAAGTTTATTACCCTTCATCTAAATCTGGTACAGGTGCTTGATGGATAGACATAATCCAACAGTAGATCTAGAGAGCTGCTAAGCACCAAGGAAGGATGGAATGAAGCTGGAGGCAGTGACCACTGCAGCTGAAGGTATAAATGAATGTGTGCTTGTGGCTTATATGTGCGTGTTTTTCCCTCAAACCACTACTTTGCCAAAGCTAACCTTTTTGCCTGTTCCTTTCCCCTTCACATATATAATACACAGATATCTTGGTATTGCTCTCTTGCTGAATCACTAGGCTTCATTTTCTTTATTTACACTTCCCATTACTGAAGTCCAAATCATGACCCATGTGCCTTGCAGAGTCTTGATGTCCCCTGGGTATCCAAAGCTGCCCTTGCATCTCTCTTCCTTCCTGTACATGTGTTTCAGCCTATGCTTTGTCTCCCTTTTATTCAGTGTCTGTAGCTGGCAGAGTGAATATAGAGGAGGTAGATTTGCAATGAGAAAGTTTATCTGCAATGATTCTATTGTATTATTTATTTATTTTTTAGCATCCCTGCTGGAGAAAAATACTCAGAAGTGCTGCATTTGTGGCTTTAAACAGTGTCCCAGATACCAAGAGAACATTCGTGTAGTCACTGATTAGTTGCTACTAGCATAATTGAATTTGGATTTGTAGGAAATTTTGAAGGCTTTCAGGAATGGTAGTCGGCATTAAATTACTTTGAACATTAGAAATACAAGCAAGTGCAGCTGACCATTTGCCGTTATGAAATGGCTCTATAAGCAGTACAGCATCTGAGAGGCAATACTTTGTGGAAAAAAAAAAACCAAACAAACCAAAAAAACCCCAACATTAAAGGGAACAGATTTTCAAATGCAATTGCTACTAATTTCTTAGCTGCTGGGCAGAAAAATATCTGGAACTAAATTTCTATACAATCATACTTAAAAAAAATTTGAAGTCAGCAGCCACTGGGAGCTTATTACTTCAGAGAATTTAATAAATGCTATTTTGTTTTTGACCAATGAAAATAATTTATCTGGCTTAATAAAGAGTGCTTTGCACTTTGCTGTCTGTGAAGAGGAAAGAGACATTGTTTAGTTACTGGCTTGTGAATATTGACTGGGTTTCATTCATTATTTCTTTAATTATTAAAATAGTTTTGCTGTTGGCCTGTAGCATTCTCAAAATATTCTCTGTGTGGGTTGAGCTATGTAAAACAAATCATTAATGTTTATTTTTCTATATTGAAGAGGACCCATTGAGTATGCTGAGGTGCATTCAACCTGTTTTTAAATGGATGTTGTCGGAATACCATTGTTCTCTGCTGGATAGGCTTGCACGTTGCCCCATCTTTTCATTTCGCATCCTTCTGTAGTTGTGTGGTGGGAGAGATAAGTAGGGAAATGTATTTCCAGTGGGCCAAAGGACTTGTATGGAAGGCAGCTGGAAAAGCTAAGTCATCATATTGCTGAACTGAGGCGTAGCTCCCCACTAACATTGCTTCAAGGTTTTGTGCAGCTTTTTCCAGTGTTGCTTTTTGTGTGTCTCTTTTCAGACCAGAAGAATAGGGGTAAAAGGGGATTCAGACCAGTATAGCCACCAAGGGCACGGGTGTGGTGCGAGAGGAGAGGATAAGAGAATACACAGAGGGCCAGATGCTCTCCAAAGATACTTAAAACACTGAGAATGGGGTTCATGCTGTTTGCCATTGACAGAAAAGATGTCATCTCCAGTCTCACATGCACACACATCCACCCGGCTCCCTCCCACCAGAGGCAGAGTCAAAAGGGCATACATGGGCACTGGCAGGCAGAAGCCAGAGCAGCTCTGAGCATCAACTGTTGTCACAATGCTTCACATTGCAAACCTGTTCACAACTTGGAATGTAATAAAGACTGCAGTTCAGTAAGAAAATGAATGTTTAGAAAGAATGAAACAGCTAATTAAATTTCTACTAAGGAAGAAGTGTTGCCTTACTACCTGTAAGCACTGACAAAAGAGGATGCTATCTTTCTTTTCCAGAATTCCTATGAATATTTCTAGTTTCATGGCTTCATATTTTAGGGGTAGGTGGTGCTTTTTCATTGGGAAGAGTTGAACTGCAACTGTTTTTGTATTTATCTAAAAGGGCAATGTCTTTTTTTCTGTTCTTGTGATATTTGTCTTGACGTTTTTTTGTTGTAGCACAGTGTCATGAGATTAAAGTCCATCACCTTGCTGTTTACTGTTATTCTAACACTGGCCTTGATATCTCCGAATACTTACGGACATTGTTTTCTTGGCATAGGATTGCTCTCAGAAAAAATGAAACGATCGTGCCATGGCTGAATACAGGTTTCAGTCCCTTAATTTCCATGAGCTGGCAAACAACAGGCCTTTGCAAATTGAGATACGTAATTTAATTCACAACATACCTTCTGTAGAACTGACATGTACTGCAGCTGATCATCTTTCAGAAGACAGTTCTAGTGACTGTATGGACGTGTTAATGCTGTCACTATTCTTCCACTGAATAACGTCATTTTATGTGTGTAGTCCTTTTGCTTTTAATTGAATAATTTGGTGAATGGGAAGGGAAAGAGCTTACTTCAGGAGGACTAAGATGGCAGCATCAAGAAAATGGATTAAGCAATGGTGCTTCAGGGAGGAGCATTAGACCTTAATATTCCTGTTATTGCTGCTGAGATAAGTATCTTAGGCTAAATTCTCAAAGGTTTGCGAAGGATTTAACCACATGTGCCATTCAAATCAAGGGGAGTCACAGAGCTAAACCCCCATGTAATGTTTTGAGAATGCATCTCCTGGGTGTTAATTTCATCATCTAAAATATATAACATAATGGATAGTTGCTGCATGAATAGAAAGTTTTAAGTCCCTCTAGGGGTTCTGCTTAACAGCACAAACCATAAGAGTGTATCTGAGTTGTTTATGAACAGAAACAGAGTCCCAAGAGTGATACACAGCTATAAATTCACTCCAGTCTGTGCCTATCTATTGTTATTTGTAATAACAGAGAGAGCAGTTTTCCTCTAAAATTACTTCCTCTAAGAGGTTTAACTGAGGAGCTCTGCTGGAAAATCAGTTCTAGTAGCTGAGGAACTTTGCTAGAGAAAAGACTCCATTTTCTCTATCAGTATTTGTGATTTTATCACACATTC
Organism: Falco naumanni; assembly: GCF_017639655.2. Classification (NCBI taxonomy): domain Eukaryota; kingdom Metazoa; phylum Chordata; class Aves; order Falconiformes; family Falconidae; genus Falco; species Falco naumanni. Next base: position 15,731,417 of record NC_054060.1, on the reverse strand, counting down.
ATTTTGTCCTTCGTTATTTAGTCAGTTCATGTGACTGTGCCATTTATTTGCAAATAATTTAAAAAATGCATTTTATTTACTGGACCTTATTTGATAATATATATTCTGTTAAGCTAATTATATGTTTTGTTAAAATATACTATTAATGCGCAAGCTATAAAGACGTGCCTAAGAGACCTCTTTACACAACCAAAATGTTGTGCTGCATGTTCTTTCACTAAGACATAAGAAATGAAAAACCTTAAGAACTTTTGGAGAGTTCAGTTGCATCCTCTTCCTGACAGCAAACCCAACTTAAGCCCAGTCAAAGAAAAGGAATAACCTATTGGAGTGGAAAATTTTGATTTTTAACCTTGGAATTTTCTACACCAAATTTCTGACAAGAGTTTTTATGAACATGGAATTTTATAGAATGATTTGTATTAAAATGAGCAAATGTGGCTGTAGCTGTCATTATAGCGACCTAAATAGTAGCATATTACTTAAGTTGTGTTATATGTAGATATTAAAAAGATACTGTATTTATTGAGTGTGTGACAGTGTGCAAGGGTGCTGCTTCGATTGGTAGTGCTGGCTGGTGGGTGCAGCTGTGCAGGAAGCAAAGCTGTGGTGTGTGGGGCGGTGGGCAGGCAGTAGGCAGCACTCACCAGCTTTGTGAAACAGCGGGTGGAAAACAGGAAAACATGGAGTTCTAGGAGCAAGGAAAGCCTGTAATACTCATGATGATGCTGGTAACGAGTCCCTCAGAGAAACAAACGGGATGTTTTACACATTGCTTCTGTATTTGGTTAGTAAAAGGCCCCAATCTTTATTCTTATCCTGCACTGGTTTTGGCTGCTACGTGCAAGAATTTACCACGACTTGTTTGACAGTATTCTGGGGAGCTGTAGTCCTGATGGTATATTTTACTTGCTGCATATACAACACTGTGGATACAGTCTTGTCCAGCATAATTCTTCTGTTACAGCATTTGGATCACCAGCAACTGCTCTCCTGTTTATTTTGTACCCTGTTTTGTTTGCTTTTGCTTTCTTGCTTCCTTTCTTGGAAAGGTTACTGAGCAGTACTTTACACGCTCTTTGGGTGAGTGAAGAGGTCTCTCCCAAAACAGTCACAACGCTGAGACTGGCTCAGGGTTTCATACCTTCAGGAAGCGCAGCAGGTGAAGGATGCACCCCGAGGCTGCTGGGGCTGAGGAAAGCTGGGTGCCGGTGTGTGCCAGTCCTGCCTGCTCGCCGCCCCAGCAGCACCGGGCTATTTCAGGTTATCGACCTGCGTAAGAAAATGGGGAGGGTAAATTTCCACAGTACACTTACTGAAATAAAGGAAAGAAACACCCAACCAAAATGTAAACAAACAAACAAAAACTAAACCCCACCAAACCTGCAACATTTTTTGAGGTCACTAACTGGGATCATACTGTGTTTGTGTTCTGCCTTTTTTTAACAAAGAAATAGTCATCAAGCCCTGCCATCAGTAGATATAAGAGAGAAGGCTTTATTTTTTATTTTTAGGTCAGCAGCGATAAGAAACTTGCATGCTTTAGAACAGATATTATTGTGTTTGGGCTTCAATTTCGTCAATACTAGAGTTTTTGGTAACATGTGTCTCTGCAGTAATTCTTGAAATTCATTTGAGTTATGAATCTGTGAAGTTCCTAGTTATCAGAACAAGCTTTCTGTTACTGTGAAGCTGCATAATAGCAACACTTCTGTTCAGGTTTTCTGGCAGTTGGTTTTGGAAACTAACTGGAAAGGGTTCCATTATCTCCCTGTTATTTCTTACAGAAATGTTATTCCATTGAAATAAGTGGCCCTAAAATACAATGTTTTTAAAAACTTATTTTGGACTGCTGTGTTTAGTTTGATGGAGATTTTTCCTAAAGAGGCTTCTGTGATAGCACCACAGTTGAGTACATGTTGTAGGGAGCAGCTCTTTTAAGAGGGAGACTTTAGTGCGCACACAGCAGTCTTCTGTCTCCCCCCCGCCCCCCCCGTGAAGAGCAGGAAATAGAAAAAGTATAAAACCAGTAACTGAAAAGGGCAAGTTGGCGTAATACACATTGCAGTCAAAAATACATGCAGCGAAGTTTTGTATCTATAGAGATATTCAGACTGTGAAAATCAGTAAAGTAAAAAATGTCAGGTTTTTTCTTTAGTTTTTCAGACCGGAGCCGCCCTCTGCAAATTCAAAGTGCCTAAGCAACCAGGACAGGAGCCATTCTTTATGTCTTGGCTCAATCTTGCTAGGATCTTACTTTTAAAAATGTTAGTTATTCAAAGGAGGCAGCTCAGACCATTCCATCATCAAAGATGCAGTCAGCAAAAAAGAAATTCAAGTCAGCTGAAGTCTTCCCATGCACTTCAGTGCTTGTTAGATTGGCTGCATGGCACTTGGCATCTTGCATTTATCAAATCCCAAAGGCAAGTAAATTTCAGGAACTTGTAGAAATCACATAATCTTTAAAAGTAAAACTTATTTTCAGCTATGCAGTATTTCTGCTTACAGCCTTAATGCTCTATTACAATGCTCTTGCGTGCTGGTTGTTGTAAAGGTAGCCTTGTCTGGAGGCCACTGTAGAATTTTTAAAATGTGTCTTGAGTATCTCCACCAGTGAAGTCAATTTCCCTCATTTCTGTGAAACTTACTTTAAGTATTTTTGTGCAGAAAATAAATATTGTGATACCAGAAAACATCTGTGGGTAGCAATATTATGTTATAATAGAAAAAGTATTCAAAGTTGTCCTTGTTTTTTGCAGTATTACCGTGTTTGGATGAAAACTGTGTATTCAATGGGAGCGTTAAGGCTGCTGCAGTCTCTCCTGACACTGGAAGAGCAGCAGGTGACGGAGCCTTTCCTGGCTGTGAGTAGCCAGCCCTGCTGCTGCCTATGGCAAACAGAAAGCCCTGGTCTGCACCCTGGGTCAGGAGGCAAGCGGCGCTTGCCCAAACCTGCAGCTGGGCTAGTCAGTATGGAATGGGTTTTAGTGGTCGTGTTCTGTACTTGTGTAACCATGAAAATCAGTTTTGTGTTTCTTCTTTAAGAAAAATAAAAACAACTAACCACACCAAGACAAAAAACCACCAAAACAAAAACATACCAAGAAGCCCAAAAAACACCCAGCATCCTTCAGTATCTTCAGGGCCTGAGGGAGGAAGGGTCTGCTCAGTTCCTGTGAAATCCTGCAAAGTTTGGGAACTGGGCAAAGCAAATAAATTGGAACCTGTTTTTGATGACTCTAAGACCTGTGAAGCCAAAGTTGTGCAATTGATGTGTGACACTGAAATTTCATCTCTAAACCATGGCATTCAGATTTACTTCTCTTAATTTAGGCCATTAGCATAGTGAGAAAGGTTAAGCTGACTATTATGAATAGCAGATCTCAAGAACATGTGTTCCAAAGGCTATTTGAAAGTCTACAAAATGTGGCTTAAAGGAGCCAATTCATAAAATATTATTTGGTCTGTTTCTATGGGATTCTTGAAGTATTTCCCACTGATAACCATCCTTTGTTTACAGTTTCTAAGACAGTTTTCACTCTCTTGGAGTTCTTCCACAGTCCTTTGTGCTCCTATTTTTAAATAAGCTCCCCCCCCACCACCACCACCTGTTTTGGGGGTTTTTTTTCAACTCCTTTTGAAAGTCTGGGAGGAGACAACAGGGAAAAGTTTGCATCTCTTAGCATACAGTGATTTCTAACCACAGGGGGGGTAAAAAAAAACCACAACAATCCATTATTCCTTTTAATTAAGTTTTTCCAAATTTTGCTGGCTATTGCATGATAACCTTTGTTTTGCACAAACAATTTAGTTTTGAGTTGGTTAATGAAAGCTTGCAATAGTATTCAGTACAGTGACAGCAGAGTGATTGGCGTGGAGCAGGAAATGAGATTGTACAACAGAACTAAAAAGTGGCACAGCATTTGCCAATATTCAGTCCTCTGATTCATCAGACTTAGAAAAAAATATCGTTCTGCTCTACTGCTCATTTATTTCACATGACTAAAATCTTAGAGAAAGTAAATAACTCTTATACAGACTACAAAAAACCCTCTTCATGGTTGTTGTTGTTTTTTTGTCTTAAACAGACATAGTCATTCACATAATTAATAGTATTAATAAAGCTAGAATCTAGATGGATAGAAACAAAATGTCAGGATTTTTGAGAAATGTATCTAAGCATGGGAGCTCATTTCTGCAACAGGAACTTGTTCTGGAATTAAATAGTCTGAGGTATTTCTGTAATTTTGTAATTGAATAGAAAAATTACATTTGAGGAAAATTACAGGTTTTGTCCAGCAATCTGTAATAATGACTCATAGCATTCTATGACCTCTGTGTCAAGATTTTTATCTCTACTTATACAATCTTTTAAATGTAAACAAGGTATCTAACGTAGAATTACACTTTACACATAAAATATGCGAAAATTTGCACATCTAAAAATTACACATTTTAAAGACCTTTCCTACCTTTTTTCTTATTTTTTTTCCAAAGGGGCACAGAAAGATTTACCCCAAATATATTATTTCCTGCTTAAGTGTTGACTGTTAGGACTTAATGTTACTTGCCCAGGAGACATCTTGTATGGTTGTCATCTGATATAAAGGCAGACAGTAGTTATAGTAAGAAATGGCTGCCTGCCATTCTGTTTAAAAGAAGAACTTGTGTGATTTTTCTAAAGGGCTTAAAACCCACATTGAACCAACCTCGAAGGCTGGCAACATCAGTATAGAAAAGGAAAACCAAGTAGGTTTATTTAACAGTTTAGTCTGCCTAAAATGTGTGTGTCCAATTGTCCATCTCCTTGGAATGCAAGTGCTCGGAGAACAGGTTCCGAATTCATTCTGGGTTAATCATCGAGATTCTGCACATCCCTTAAAAGCTATTTAAGCTAAGAAATAGCAGGAGTGAAAGCAAAGTTTGATCTGATTAAAGATGGCAAAGGTTTAGATTTTTCCCATGAAGAGTACCAGAATCTACCCTGATTTGCTAACTAGGGTTCTATATTCTTTTCTTATATGGAGAAATGATCTCAAATATGTGTAACAGGTGATAAAAAGTAAGTTTGCGATAAGGTAGACATTTGGAAAGGAAAAAATCTTGAGGTTTCAAATATTAATATTTATACAGAATTAAGTCTCCCTTGCAATTTCTATCAGTTTTAAGATTTATGGTACTCTTCTTTCTCCTCCCTAGTTCTCCTAGAACAAAAAGAAAACCATTTTATTTGTCAGTGATCGTTTTCCCACACTGAACAGTATCTCGCTGTGAAATTGTCGTATTGAAAGTAGAATCTAGCCTGAAAAATATGCAGTGAGAACAAGGCTGGAAAAATCTATTTTTATACTTATTCTGATCAGTTAAAGAAGTATGACTTAATCTGTGATCCATTGATCATAGGCAGCCCAGTCCATAAGCAACAAATTCACTGTGTGGTTGTGCTTACAAAAATTGACCCTATTTCTGCAAGTAAGCAAACCGTGGTGGAAATGGAAGTAATCGATGAATAGCTGAGCTTAGGCTATCTTCACATGGCTGTAAATGAAGACCGCTGTATAAAATGGTCCCCAAAAAAATTTTCTTGTTACATAGACTACAAAAAACAGTGACTTGGCATATTCCTGCTGTTGAAATGTTTAGGTATTGCAATATTATTTAAGAATAAGAAAGAAAAGTCATAAGCTTAAAAAAATTGCTCATTCTTACAGGACGCTATCAGACTAAATGGTGATGGATTTTCCTGGTAAATTATTTTTGATCCACAAGTTTTGGTTGTGGTGCTGTATTGGTGTAGTAGTTTGGTTATCTCAGGGTGCCACTACATTAGCATTTTGGTTCAGAAGCACACTTTTGAAGTGAATCTGCCAGTCCTTCTCCATGTGCTTTGATTTGCTGACAGAGCAGCTGTGAAGTGCAAGCAGAAGGTCTTCTGCATGAAACTAATCCGAGGATGTGCTGCAGGTGTAGACCTTATGCCTTCTGGCTTCTAGCTGGCCTTTGGTCCATGGGGCCAGGCTGTAATGGCTCAAGTAAAACAACTCAAAGTGTACAATATGTAGATAATTAGGTTCTTGCCACAAACTTTAGCATCTGATGATGTGATTAGATTGTGCTTCCATGACTCCAGGTGCACCGTAGAATTGTTCCATGGTTGTCTTCCTTCTTTGGAACATGCAGGTACCAGGAAGGCCACACTGAAAAAAGAACATACATCAATTCCCCTGGCAGTGCCTGTGAATTGAATAGTTAAGGTTTCTTGTTTCTGTACAGCTTGAGGAATAAAAAGGGAGAGTAGGCTTTTATCAGAACAAATTTTGTTTTGATGAAAATTCAACTTAACAGTTTTACTGAATCTTTTTTAGCAATCCATCCAGTTACGTGTCAAGTTAAATGATGCTCAGATGCTGCCGTTTCATTGTCATTGCACTAATAGAAAGAGTAGAATGTGTGCAGCGTTTCCTTTAACTATCTGAGGCTTACTGTGGAGACAGTGATTTGCATGAATTGTCCCGATTTAGGCAGTTCCCTGCCTTTCATAATGGCGGCATAGTTGGTTGCTTGGTTACCTATTTGAGATGACTGTATTTTAGATAATCATTGATGGAAACATTACCCAGAAGGTGAGTGAGCAGCGTGATGCAGATTTTCAACAGGCCGCAAATGTAAAAATAGATCTATGCAAGCACAAAAGAAATTGTAATAGACATATGTAATTTACATATTTGCTGACACTTGCTGAACATGTTTACATGCTGTTTGTATATGCCATATCATTGTTGTTCTTATGTTCTTAAGCTAAAAGAAAGTAGAAATTGTGGAAGTGTGTGCTTTAGATCGGCAGGAATGGTGGCAATGGATTTCCCATAAGATGTTGAGAGGAGGAGTCGAGAAGGTGTATAGAGAAATCAGACTCTTGTAGCTGATTAGAAATTCATTTATTCTGAAGTTTGCAGCAGCTCAACAAATCTTTATTTTGTAAGGAAAAGTTAATTTGTGTATAAAACATAAGAAGTGCGATCTTGAGTATGTGAAATAAAAGATTTGTTAAAATACTATTTCTGATGAGAGGTGCCAGCTGTTGGAGATGACATGGTGCAGCAGATTAAGATTAAACCTGCTTAGAAGTGAAGTCATGCCATATAATGCAGTGACACTTAGTTCACATCTGCTTAATTACTTTGATTAGTTTTTTTTTAAAAAAAAATAAATATAAATTTGCTAAACACAGCTACTAATGCAGCTGTTAAAATGAAATTTCTACTGGGATGACTCAAAAGAATTAGGAAGAATGACACAGATATTCCAGGTGAGCATTTTAAACTGCTTCTGCTCTGTTAAACCTCAGAACACCAGCGTGGTCAGCTTATGATAGATAGATTTTTCTCCCTGAAGCTTAGTCTCATAGGTTTGAGCAAAAGAAGTTTATCTCTGATGACTGAATAGAAGGGCTTGAAAAGACAAAATGTGACCAGAGGACGGAGAATTTAAAAGAAAATAAACTCAGAATAAATATGATAAAGGCAATCTCAAAACTTTTAGAGATATCTGAAGATATCTCTATTTTCTCTCTCTGGCCCATTAAATGTCCATTAATATTTAAACACTTTGACCCTCAGATTATTTTAATCTGAAATTAATTTGATTGACTTTATTTTTTAAACTGCGATGCAAATATCATTGATTTTTGCCCAGAAATACTGGTCATGAATAATTGGAGAGTCAGAATGGCGATTTCCAGTCCTTTCATGAGGGCTGACTGTTCATAGTCGCAGGCTCCGTGTTCTCCGTACAGGCCCGAGTCTCACTGCGCCAAGCACTGGGACAGTATCTAGTGTAAAGACACTCTTCCTTTAAAAGATTTTACCATGTGATGAAGACTAAAGGCAATTTATAGGCACAATAAACAAAATGGATATAAAAAGGAGAATAGGATAAAATTCTTCATGGTTGTCAACATCTTTGATTTTTGGAAGGGAGAGTCACCAGAGCATGGGGGAGAACCGAGCTATGACTACAGGTTAGTATTCTGCAATACTTCCAGAAGAATAAAGCTTGTTTTCTTGTAATTCTATGTATTCAAAATAGACATTATTCCCCAAATTACCAGAATTTTGATGTTTTTTTCCCCTCAGGATACAAGGGTTTTTTTATTCCAGCTTTTGAGCTTTTAGGGTGTGCTCTGATTGTTTTCAAGCTTTTGTCTCGTAACTACAAGTGCCAATAACTCCGTGTTTGGCTTTTTCTTGGATGTTTAGGGGTTTTTTGTTTTGTTTTTAAGAAAACAGAGGTTCTCATTTAATCATTTGTCTCCAGGATCTTGAGATTTCAGAAAAGAGCTAGATACTGCAGACCTGGCAGTTAGAAACTAGAATTTAACAACAGAGTCCAACTAACCTAAAATCCGTGAAAAAAGTGTTCTGGAAGAGGGTGAAGATTCAAATTCTAGGGTTGGCCTTAGGTATGAGGTAATAGTATTACATCAAAACTGGGATGTATATTTCTTTGAGCCCAAATTTCTTGAACTGTGGTTAAATCAGACGTGTACAGTTTGATGTTGTCACCCACTGGGATTGATTGATTTTTTGTTGGCAATGTTTGGATACTTCATGTCCACATTCCATTTCAGGAAGGGATGAAAACAGAAGGTGGTAGAAGCTGGAGCTGAATATAGCCAGGACAATTCATCACCTTCAAATACGCCTAAATCTTTGTGACCTACTTGTGTTATGTTAATCTTTTTTCTTCCTTGTTTAAAATTCCTTCTAGTTGGCATGATACCTTGCTTTGTTTTCGGTCTGTGCCAAGGTAGGAAGAGATTTCTGTTAAAAACACGTCTCTCTAATCATTAGAAACCCTACTGCCATATAGCAGCTGTTTAGTGTTTTAACTGCAATAGTACTTCTGCCTTATGGGTCTTTGTATTGATTTTCCTTGTGGGAAATTTAACCCTATAATTCAAGAGTAAATGGTGGAATCAGCTGTTTACAGTGAAAGGACAACTTCTCCACCAACACTGGAAAGGGCAGCATATGTTGTGGCTGGCCTCCTGCTAGTTTTATTGATACGGTTTGGAGAGTGGTGGCTTTTAGTGTGGATATCAGGGCCAGCAAATAAAATGACTTTGCAAGTGCATCTAACATGCACTTTGCGTTATTACATGACCCGGAGTATAGTTGTATTGGGCAGTACTGCCACTGGGGCAGGTGCCAGCCCTGCTCCTAGAAGAGTTTGGTTATATACCATCTGTGTATGGACAAAGGTAGCGTGTTCATCTTTACTTGTATTTATAATGCAAATTTCTGATGTGTAATTTTGAATCAATTCTTGTTATCTTATTACCATTACATAGCTAATCCAGTTCCACAAGTGAGGCTGGGTTTTTTTGTGTTGCTTGTTGGGGGGGGGGGCTGTTCTTCCAAAATGTTCCTCATGGGCTGTCCTCCGTTTCCAATCTCAGCAGTAAAACACTGACTTTAGTGGAAGTAAAGGTGATATCAAGTGCTTGCTCTTTTCTAAATAGACTGTCTCTGTGAATCAGTAGAGTGGCAAACTTCTGCAGTGATTTAACAGTGTTAATCTGCTTACCGAGTGAGGAAACTTAAAGGACAGCAAATCTGAAATCACATTCTCCATCAAAATTCTAGCCCTGTATCAAGACCCCTGATTTTGGCAAGCATCTGGAATTGTAAAGGGGGGGTCCCGAAACTTTTAGTTGAGCAAATTCCCATTGATTATGATAGAGCTGCACTTTGCTAGCTCTTCATAGAGTTAGGATGCTCCTTTTTTGGTGCTTTTATATTGGAGATTACCTATATGCAGGCTTCCAGATTTTAAATATTTTGCCTTTTTATATTGCATCAGAACATTTAACAGATATGTCATTTGTTTTCCACACCAGTGTGATAACAAATGGATGCCATCATTTTTTACTAAAGGAATATTAGTATATTTATGTATGTGTGATATTAGACGGAGCAGTTTTGTTTTAGCAAAAGCACACTTCGCTTTTGCCTTAAACTCTTACCTGATTTTTAAAGCCTGAATTTACCCATCATTCAAGTCATCATGGAAGAGACTTTACCTAGGATTTGAGTCCTTTGGGCTGTATAAAAATAGGATTATAGAACATCTGGCAGCACAGTAGGAATATTTCACTCTGAGGTACAAAAATAAAACTACAAAAGATAGAGAGAAAAACATTCCTGGCAAGAAATTATTCTTTCTTTATGTTTCTTGTCTCCATCACGCACTAGCATATTAGAGTTGGAAGGTAGGGAGGCAATGAAAGAAAAATGGAGAGCATTAAAGAGCCACACCATATCATTAATACTTGGGCAGTTTTGACAGCCCTGAGTAGCAATGAAAAACGCTGCTGTTTCAAAGTCTGCAATCAACAAGGAACTCAACAGGTTCTTGAAGTCAGGCCCTTGGTTCAAATTCACAGAAAACAAGCATCCCACACTTACTGAATGACGATGTACTTAGGAGCAGAAAATTAGAATGATCGAATGTACTTTTGAAATAATCCCCAAAGAATGTATTTTTACAAGTCTATGACTAGAAAGGAGAGGTGTTTTTTAAAAAAAAAAAAGTGATTTTTTTTCTAAAAAGTCTGACTTTCGGGAGTCATTCATTCACATCTTTAGTAATTCTCTGTGTCTTATTTAAGAACCTAAAGGGAGCATATACTGGAGCTGAACAAATATTTTATATTTTGCTAATCATGAAGATATCGCGAGGTGTGGTCTGCTGTATTTTCATTAAGACCTCATCAATCCAAAAGTAACCATTTGTGACAGTTGTTGATAGCATAAAATGGTAGCTAATGTCTTGAATATTACTCAGATATTAGTTACATGGCAATGGAGCAAAGAACCATGTTAATAATTAGAAAAATAATTGCTTAGTTCCAAGATAAAAAGCATTATAAAGATGTGAAATATTTTAAAACTTTTAGTTAAAACCTTGAAATACCCATTTGAATTAAATGAGTGGTATCTCTACATTGTGACTATATCAGCAGATATATTAGATATACGAAGAGATATATAGTATATTTCATGATTAGGAAGGTATTTTGCACCTCAGAGTTGCACAAAAATCTGGTCAAGAAAGATGAATTTGCAAATGAGGTATACTTAAGATCATATAGCCTAATAATATCATATAACAAAACCATTGAATAAGCAATACTTAAATAATTTATTAAAAAAAAAAAAAGGGCAATTCAGTTTAGGGAGAAAAAAAGCAAAACAAACCAACAACAAACCCCACACCAAAAGATCCCCTAGTACCCTTTGTACATCTGTGTCTTTGAAGTTGAGCTCAACAGCCCAGGCTGAAGACTTGTTGGCTTGAGGCATAAGAGCAATGCAGGGATTAGCTCCCTGGTACGTATTTTGTTGCCTGTTGGGATGACGTTTGCCTCCTTTAGCTGGTACATGTATTTAAACTTCACATTCTGAAGCTTCACTCGCAGACAGGCCGCTAGTTGTGCTATTTCCCCGTTGTTTTCTGGCTGCTTCTGCTGTCTGTGTAGCAGAGGATGAAATGCTGTAACACAGTCTGATGACAAATGGCAGCTCTGTTTCTTGTAGAAGTCAGTATTTTCTGTGTTAAGGCGCTGCAAAAGTGCAGTATTAGATGATGACCTGCTTTGAGTTTCCTGATAGTCCAGAGGCCATGATCAATTATTACCTGGTTTTATAGCACATGGAATCAGGTCCTCTCAGCATCTGTGCCTGCACACTGCTGGCTGGTTTTACCTATTGTCTACCCTGAACGAAGGGAGATTAGAAGCTATCAGCAGGAGTCTGTGATGGTCTTCAGCGCCTGCATTTTTAGTAAGCGGGAAGCTGAAGTCTATCACGTTCCTCTCGTTTAATGTCCACGGTCTTCAGGGAAGAAGGAATGTTTCCCAGTTGTGTGTTGACAGCACTAATATCTGTTAAACATTTCAATTAAAATAAGTTGAAGCAGCCCTATGTTTATTTCTGATATTGCTGGTGACAAGCTTTTGGCTCACAACCAGTTCCATTTGACAAAATGAGACCTACTAATTCTAAGAAAAAGAACCTGCAGTCACTCGATGTTCAGCTTTCCTGCATGGTTATGTTTGCTGCCTGCCAGCAACTGCTTGGGCATAATTCAGGCTAATAGGAAGGCTGCAGAGAACTTCAGCAGAGACAGCATTCCTCTTTGCACGGTGATGCTTCTGTAGGACAAAGTGAGACTTCAGCAAAATGCCTTGCTTTTTTTTAGGCGAGCCACTGTTACTCCTAGAACAGATAGGATCTTTTAGAATTATAAGAAGATTTATGTAATTTCTTTCAAATTGTTTGACATCTTTACAATGTATTAAAGACTTGCTAAGGAAAGACAATAATAATTTGTAATAGATGTAATACCTTCTTAGCAAATTTCCTTGCCATATATTTTAATTTTCCATGATGTTTCACCCACACTACTTAGAGAGCAAAATCTGAAACTGCTGTTGTAGTTTTGAATTCTTTTCAATTGAAGTTGAAAAGGTAGCTTTTTCTTCAACACTAAAAGACAGCAATTATCTTGAAACGAGGTTCAGATTGAATCTTGCTCATTATTACAGTGATCAGACTGCATTTTAATGCAAGCATAAAAGTTAGCATATGAGAACACTTTTTTTAATTTTACTTATGTCTTAAAACACGCTAAACAAGAAACAGAAAAATGTCTTTTTTCCTTTTAGGATGGGTAGGTTTAATTATTAAGCTTTTTCTTGTTAGGGGCAGTCTAAGTCTTAAATAGTCATTGTACACATTGGCTTTGGATGTGTGTGTATATATGTATCGCACCAGAAGCATTTGCAATACCCCAGTACAGTGATGGGGGGAAAAAATGTGGGGTTTTTTCACTTATCCTCTCTATATGAATTATTTTCTATATTAAATATCATTATAACCTTACCTATTCTAACACTAAGGATTTCTCTGCCAGGGAAGGCTGTGTGGAACAGGTGAGAGCACAGCCATTTCCCAGCTGATTGCTAAACTGTACCTGCTAAACTACCCTGTATGAAGGATATTTACTGTAGACAGATTATTATATGGGATTTTTGTGCAATTTATAGTGCATTGTAATAGTAGTTTATAGTGTGTGAAAAATTTATTAATTCCATGTTAACTGTTAGCTACTTAATATAGACAAGCTTTGGTTTATTTTTAACTATTTATATTACACCTCACAGAAGCCTGTCTGGGATTGGTGTCCAAATGACCTAGATAACTGTGTGCAATTGCAGTAAACTATGATCCTCACTCATAATTGCTTAAAAGGTAAATGGTTCGTAAAGATAGATGGGATACAAAGATACCAAGTGACCTGTTCAGAGTTACAGTGGATGCGTGTGAAAAAATATCCAGTGGTAGGTTTTTAGATTCCAGTGGTGTAGGCAGGCTCCTCTTTGCCCTAGATACAGACAACGTAGCACTGGCTTGTGTTGTGTACCCACAGCTTTTTGCAATGGCAAACCGAGCCTTGTGAAAGCATGCTGTCTGCATCTGTCCGTCTCTCCTGCTGCCCTAGTAACTTCTGAACCAGTGGGCCAGTTTCAGTGAAATTAAGCAAAGATGTGGAGAGCTTCATGATAAGTTCTCAGTTCTTCAGATGGGGAAAAGAGAGACTGTGACACTGAGTGAAAAGCTGCGGAAGGAATTCCTGCTCAAAACTCTGAGATGTCCGTTCCCTAAGTTCTGTGCCCTAACTTATGGGAGAGATCAGTCAGCACTTTGCACCTTGCCAAGCAGATAAAAGCTGAAGACCCAAATCTGCAGAAAACCAGATTGCCTTAGTTCAAATGCTCAAAACTTCTCTTCATTTTTAAGCAAATGGAATGTATACATTATGGACTATTTCAGCCAGATCCTTATGCAGCAGCAGAAAGGAAGCCTGGGCAAAGGTGTATTTCAGGTCATGGCAGGTCCAACTGTCCCTTATCTTGGGATAGTAACCAGGGCACAGGCTGTGCCATCGTAATATTGCATGTAAGGAGAAGTAGAAGTTTCATCTTCTGGAATTCATGATAACTCCAAGAAGAGAAACATGTGGAAAACATGTAGCATGGAATAAAGGGGAAAAGGGCACGTGGGCTTACCTTAAAAAAAATTACTCAAAAAGTAATCCAACCAAAATGACCAGTCCTGAAGCTCCCGTTAAACCAGACATATATAGCTTTCTAGAACAGAGCCACTGTTTCATATTCCTACAATGAGAAAAAATTCCAATGATAGGGATATATTAAACAAGTGATCCGTACTGTGGTGAAATGGTCTTGGGACAAATACTCACAAACTTGCTGAAGTGCACTGGAGCTAAATGAACATTTTCCAGAAGAGGATCTGTCACATAATTTAGAGAAATAGAAACTGGAACTGCTCAGTAAAATAACCAAGGAGACTCTTAATGCCCAACTTGTGTTCCTGTATTCATTTTTTCCAGTTTCTGTATTAATCTAGTTAAGTGAATATCCCAAAGAACTATTTTACTCACTTATAGAAGTAATATTAATAGGGAAAATTTGTGTGACTAAGCAGGTAATAAAAACATGGACTCTGAAGTAGCTTCTTCAAGACAACCATCTAAATTATCATTAACAGCTCCACCATTTCTGTTTTAAGTATTTTTCAAGAAAGGCTTTAACATCATATAACTGTGTTCAATTTATTTATTTTTATCCTCTGCTGTTATTTGCAATTAAATTCTAAAGAGAACAGACGTTACTGTTCGAGGACTGAGTGCTAATCTTGTATTTAAAAGGGCTTTTTTCCTTGGCAATTGAGTAAGTTCAGCCAGACGTAGGATGCTGTAAAATTTCCAGAGCATCTACTCTATGACATGGGTTTTTTGTGTAACTCTGCTTTTATGGATTTTAAACCTAGAAATGACATGTTTTACATCAAAGAAATTGCACAGTTTGGGGCTATCCAGAATACTAAAAAGAACTTGCTGCAAAGTTGAATACAGGCTGCAGACTGATACTGCAAGTTTGCTAAGTGTTGGGGAAAGATCGGTTTATGAATGAACTGGTTATCTCAGTCCCCTGTATTGTTCTTTCTAATCTCTTCATCAAAACTTTTCATAGTCATACCAGTGCCATGTTTCCAGCCTGGCTGCAATAACCATCACATCATAGTATACATGTCTTCCAATGCTCATGTCAGAATCTGTTTATGGGCATAGTTTTGCCTTCACTATCCTTTTGTCTTCTGTAGAGGCACTATGCTATTATATCTGTGGCCATCCATAATTATGTGAACTGCTGTTTCTAGTTCAGCTGAAGTATCATTAACAGATATTTTGGAGATGCCTAAAGAGTGGTATATAAGATTTTGCAGTTACAGACTCTCAATCTAACATGGACCCAAGTGGAAAATTTTGAGGGACTTAATTTGCTGCCAAGAAAGAATTTTTGTGACACACATGCACGTGTGCGTGTGCACACACACCCCACCCCCACCCCCCATTTCTAACCAACTTAGATCTGCTAATTTTGGAAGCGTTCTGTGGTATTTATGTCTATCTCGAGGCTTTGGCTCTGCAGCGAGTTACTCAATAACAACCATTTCTGAATACTGGTTGCAATCCAAACATTTTGGTTAACTTGGGGCATTTGTGAAAGAGTAGGAACAGGCTACAGGCATTATTTACAGAGGGAGAGGAGACAGTGGCATCATCTTTTAATCTCTGCAGAAGATAAAGGATGGCCTGGTAGCTTAGGAACGAAGACAGTAACTTCTCATAACATCTGGACTTCAGCATCCAATTCTGTGACTGTTTAAATGTTTTGTATGGAGGCAAGTGCCTTTCAGAGAACAGCTGGAGGGCGAGGGGAAGCACAGTTCCTCTGTATTTTCCTAACACAAGGTCTCTGGACTGACCCATACTGGGACAATCCCAGCAGAACTGGAACTGTCTGTGGGCTGTGTTAGTTGTTCTGAGCTTGCTTTTAGTCCTGGCACGGAGGACTGTCAGGCCTGCTGAGTGCCTACAGGACATGGGAAAGTTGGTGGCACATTAGCTGCTCAGGGCGTTGCAGACCTGCAGCTGTGGCTGGTTAGCCCAGCTGCAGGGCAGCACTGTATTTCAGAAGGGATGCATGAGTATTGGTGTTGAAGCTTGGCTGTTGTCTTTTCTTGTTACAAATATTTATTGTTATTAATGTTGCTAATATTGATTACAGATATTCTTGTTTAATTCATAAACATAACTGTAAGTTGTGAATATACAAATGTGAGCTGATAAAGCCCTCAGCTGAACATGTTTAGTTGCAAGCAAACTTTTTTTTTTCTGTGAGGAGGTCAGAGATGCAGTAATCCCGTTGTTTCAGAAGCTATGCCAGATCCCTAGATAACGTCTGCCCGCATGAAATGCGAGATGAATCTGAGCAGGATAACAAGGAAGCGCAGCAGAGATAAAGAACTGACATTGTTTGAAAGGGGTATCCAGTATCATTTTCTAAAAGACTAGATAATGTTAGCTTCAAGCCAAACACAAAAGATAGCAATCTTTTTTTAAAAAGAGGTGACCATGTGTTTAACAGCTGATCAATTCACTACAATACAAAGAATTAGTAGGAGGAAATTAGGAAGAGTTGAGAAGCTTTGTTGGATAATCCATGTTCTTTTTTTGTGCCTTTCTAATTCAGATTTCCATTTTATATTACTCTTTATTTCTAATTGGTTGCTCTTTACTGTGCTGTTACCTTTATTTCAATATCATTAATTCATTTTGATCTTGTGCACAGTTGGTTGCAAACTGCTGTCTCTCCGTTACAAATTGATTTGTCCTTTAAATAAAAAGGGAGAGAGACAGACATGTCAAACTTGTTTCACAACGGAAATGTTGAACATAAGAGTTGGCTCCAATACAGCGTCCACCCAGTGGTTCTATGAATAAGTGTTTATAGATTGTACTAAGCTTTCAAGCCAACTCCTAGTGTCTCCTCTAATTGCTACTGGAGGAAACAAAAATGTTAGTCTGAAAAACCAAACTCTTCATTTGAGCTGTGTAAAGCTATTATTCTACTTTATGTGTAGTTTGCTAAAGGACAATAAATTTACGTGTTTAAAGAATACAGGAAAAAGGATTGACTCACTGCAGATTTCCTTCCAGCTCCATTAATGGTTGACAATAACACTGGGGTTTACTTGACTTATTTTAGGGCCCTTTCTTTTTTGGTTGGGTTTGGGGTTTTTTTTTTGGTGGGAGTTGGAAGGGGCAGTCCATATATCCATCTTGGTGTTTTGTAGGCTTGAGGTTATCTTTTTCTATTTTTAAAAATGTTGTGGGCTTTTTGGTGAAATTCTTGTTTTTACTCGAAAACCTTGTATCATCCTCTCTGTGTCTACATGCATTCTTTCTGCTGTTTCTCCTGTTGGTTAAAAAGGTAGAGAAGAAGAAATTAAAAAAAAAAATTAAAAAATCAGAGAAAAATTGTAACAATATTGAAAAAAGTAACCATTTGCAGCAGGCAAAGTAACCAGGCACAGCTATAAAAGGTCTGTCTATCTGATAAGCATTGGAAGAATGTGCAAAAACACATACTTGTGTCTAGCATACACCTTCACACAAGTGATGAGTTTATATTTTTCATCATTTGCATTAAGCAGGTGCACGTGTATTGGTCCATATTGCTTTAGCTGATTGATATTGGTAATTGCCCTTTGAATATATTAATATGGGACATATACTAAATCTTTCACTAGCTCAAAGTTGTTATCTCTAAAAGTAAAACAGTTACTAAAAGGTACACGGTCACTAAAAACTCTGAAATATATGCTGTAGAAGCTGGCATTATACTACTGTGCTGCTGCTGCTTTTTAAATAAGATGGGTCCTATCTAAAC
The DNA here is from genome assembly GCF_017639655.2 of Falco naumanni. Lineage (NCBI taxonomy): Eukaryota > Metazoa > Chordata > Aves > Falconiformes > Falconidae > Falco > Falco naumanni. The sequence goes on along the minus strand of NC_054060.1, from coordinate 15,713,533 downwards.
ACACAAAATGCTGTACAGTAAAAAGAGGGGAAAAAAATAAGGAAAAATTGTATACCACCTGCTGATGTGTGAATTGGATAGCAATGCAGGAAATGACATGTGTTAAATTACTCCGATAGAAGGAAGAAAAGTTAGAAAGTAAATGATTTATTTTAAAACACTGAATTAGAACATAGCATGTGTTCAATTTGAAATACAAAAGCTGAATTCAATATAATATTGGTCACTGACATTTAAAGTTTGAACAAATGCAGCAGTTCTAAAATTCAGAGATGAAGTAATACTCGGAGCATACTGCTATAATGTGTGCAAAGGATTAAAGATTATACTTTATTAAATTTGAATCACAAGTCTGAAAGCCTCTCAGCCTTAAAGTCCATTTGTGTAAGAGTATGCTTGCATGGATGAGTGTACTTGTACATATGAAACACAATTCGAGTTTTCTAAAGCCCCGTGGACAATGCACTTGTGCTTTCATATGCCAAGTGTCAGATACAGATCTTTGTGCTATACTTTTTATACACAGGAAAGGTAAATTTTTAACTTTACCATTTGTATGTGCTATTCAGCACAAAAACTGGAAGGTTAATTCCAGAAGCTAATATACTCATTCATGTAATATGATTCTCTCTCTTCATATGATCCTTTAATTGAGACATACTGCTATGTATCCAGAATGTCAGACTCCTATTTTATATTAGAAATATTAATTGCAAAATTTAGCAGCTTCTGATATCACATCACTAAAGGAGGCAGTCTTGGTCATAAAAGAAAATAATCTCTCTTCAGAGTCTCTTTGACAACAATTTATTATGGTGAAATTGCGCGGGGGTGGGGGGGGTGGTCAGGATGACACACAACAAAAACAGAAGTTTAAACTGGGGCTTGCTTAGGAAGAATGCGTTTAGTGGCTAGAAAAAACCCAAGTGCTCTTTCAAGAATGAGGGAAGCTTTGGGTTAAAGGCTACTCTGACTTGGCACTGGAAGTAGACTTGACGACTGGAACTAATAAGAAATTAATAATAAAACCTGTAACAAAGGAAAGAAATTATAGTAATCCATATGAAGAAGCTGTGAAACAGAGAATTGAAATGGAAATTTAGAGCTGTCAGGACAAAGTTGCTACAGCCACAAAAATAAGTAAGTTATAGGACCAGATCACATTCTACGTGTAGTTTTGACCTGCTAGTATACAAGGGTGGCAAGATCACCAGCAAAATGACCAAGACTGAAGTGTTCATTTACTATTTGTATTCTGTACTGAGAAGGATGCAGGATAACGTACTTTGATTACACAAAGAAAGTAAATTGTCTGAAGTCACTTAGTAAGCAAGGAAAATATTAACCATGAATTAGGTCTAAAGAATTTATACAACATCTGTGGATCCACTATTTGAATGCTCTATCCAGTTCAGAGGCCCAAAATTTTAAGTGATGCTGATATATCAAGGAAGGTGCTGAAAAGAAGGATAAGGTGATTATAGTGTTTCCTCTCCGTGAGAAAGGCTCTTTATTCCGCGTAGTTGTTTCATTCAGCAGGTAAAATCATAACAAGAATAATCACTTAGAAACTGAAACATAATAAATTCAAATGAGAAATCAAACAGAAAGTGAACAGTAGTGCTGATTAACCTTGAACAAACCCAAGGGAGCACGGAGGTTTTCCAGCTCTCAATGAGCTGAGGTCAGGACGAGGTGCCTTTTTGGAAGATCACACACAGGATTTTAAGCTCAATATTGGAGCGACTAATGAAATGCAATGACCTGTGGTGTGGAAGAGGTCTCATGAATGCCTCTGACTTTAAATGTTCAAATTTATTAATCTTGGAGGGGTGAGGGAAGTTGAAACTCTGTGTTGGTCCCTGTAAGACAGCGGGCCAAAGCCCAGAGATCCGCCTCAGGCTGGAAGCCTGGTTATGCACAATCTCTTGAAGGGAGGTGGCGGGGGGGGGGCTAGCATGGGGGGCTAGCACGGGGGGCTGGGGGCTGGCAGCCCAGGGGCAATGCCATGCCAAGCTGGCACTGCAAGGACAGTAGGTAGCTGGCATTTTGAGGTGTGATCTTCAGAAGAATTTCTTTTGGTGGCTGTCCCTCGAGGTTGCTCATGCTCCTCTGACTGCAGCTCGCAGCACACTGAGGGAGCTGCTGCTTCTATGCATAGTCAGAGTCGTGGAAAACTTTAAAACAAACGTCTGCCAGCAACACATCATTTCCTGTGGTTGTCCTAGCCTTGAATTTTTCACATTGCTCTGCCTTCTCTCTTACACATTTCAAATCTCTGATCACGCTTCTTTCGCCCCTTTTATTCACTGGAGTCTAGGTTAGCTTTAATGTAGAGACCAGCTTGCACTGCTGATCGCTGCACTTTTTTTTTTTCTTTTCTTTTTTTCTTCTTTCTATTCTTCTTTCTTTTATTTCTGAACTGTGTGGAAAGACTAGGTCAAGTTGTTACTCCTGCGCTGGCTAGTTATGCTCAGTATGTGACATTCCTCTACAGTTGTTCTGATTATGCCACGTCCTACTTCATTCCTTAGGCTGTGTGCAGAGCCAGATTTGCAATAGTCGCTTTTTTCCTATTCAGACAGGCAGATCTGCCCATCTTTTTAGATGGTAAGTACTGACATATCTAGAGCACTAGTAATCGGGCTTTTTACTGCTGTCAGCAGCTAGTATCATCTAACACTGTTGTGCTGTGCACCCAGCAATAAGAAAATGAGGAAACCACAGAAATACAGCTGTGTTCCAAGTAACTCTTGTTTACTACTGTGCATAAACACGCATGGCTTTTCTATTTAGATATGCTGTCTGTCTCCAGTGTTCTGGTAGTTTCTACAGCAGATCACAGGGAGAGCACTTTGAATTGTGTAAATAAAACTGGTTTTTCATTTCTAGCACATGAAATGATCCAAAGTGAAGATTATTTCTGACGAATTGATATGTGCATTAATGTATTTTTGCAGGGCTTTTTTTTTTTTTAACTCAAAATGAAATGTTTTGAGGCATTATTCCAAAAAAGTTTGGAAATAAACCAGAATCTTCGACTAGATTCCAGTTCTTCTGGAAAAGTGGTAAAGAAGGTACTCTCCACCCCATTCAGCTCAGTGATTTGATGCTTAACCCACAAAACAGAAGGAAAGTACAGTCAAAGCAACTGTGAAATTCTGTTTACACAGATACTGGGAGCAAGTCTAGGATGGGTAGGAGGGGGAATGTGTTTGGTTTTGTGGGTTTTGGTTTTTCTTTTTTTTTCTTGGAAGCTTGTATCTGAGAAGGAAAGATGGGTTGACAGTGAGAGAATGGTGTACTGAGGAATCATAGCCCTCTGAAGTATTGCGCTCTTAGCACGAGGAAGTATAAAGGTTGCTTAATAAACGGAGGGCAATGGGAAACACACAGAGGAACAAACAATTGAGAAGCAGGTAGACCGAAACAGTAACAATGACAGTGCTGTGCCAGGGAGATGGAAAAGCAAATTGTGATTTTGGTACCACCACAAAATTAGTAAAATGTCTCCAGAATCAGTGATGGGTTTGGTGGCATTTGGAGTTTGGTTGGGGGGCGGGGGGGGGGGGGGGGGGAGTGTTGGCAGGGGGAGTACAGAAAATATGAGAAATTTGTGAGTCATGCAAAGGTTAATATTAATCCACTGGTTGTATTGATGGTTTGAAAAAGTTATTACATGTAGAGGCTTTTATTGAAAAGGTGGTGAAGTTGTTACTTCCTGCAAAATGTCCGTGTTTCCTTTTGTTGGTGGCAGAACACGTGGGGTCCTGCATCACAATACTCTGCTCAGGAGGGGGCCTGTGCTTCTTAATTTTTTTAGTACCGTAATGATCCAGTCTGAGATAGCAATACATGTTTAGCAATTCTGATTTAATTTACAACTCAGCTAGAATATAATTATTTTCTGATTATACTTTAGATTTTGTGATAAGACAGATTATTTTTGATTTTTGCAGGAAGAGAAAAGAATCATAACTTTCTTAACATTTATTCCTAGCAAATGGTTTTTCTGCTAATGCAAGTAAGTAATGATTTTTTTGAGTTTGATTTATTCTAATGTCAGAATTGATTCCAAACTGAAGATAGGTAAGGGTTAATGGATTTCTTTATTACAAATTTTAAATCCTAATGGCTGCACAACAGAGTCCTGTTAATTTGTACTGATGACTGAAAAATTTGCAAATTGGCTAGTAAATATGATTAGAAAACCCACAAAATTATGCGCCATAAATGTCAGTATTCATTGACAGACACTACATAGGATTTGGGTATTATAAAGCTGCTGTATTAGCAAACAAAAACTAATGAGACACCAGCTTAGCACCATGTTTCTACTTCAAGCAGTTGTTATATTCTTGTACCTCTACTAATGCATATGTTGTGTGGTTTTTCTCTTGAATACTTGCCAGGCGTATCCCTGAGGGACACATTCAGCCTTATGGACTTTGTGCATCATACAGGACACATGGAAGGCCAAGCGTGCCTCCTGTATGTCAGCTCTCACACATCTCCTTGTCCATGCCTTTTACCGCCTGTGTCAGGACTCTGAAAATTCCTTTGCTGTACTGTACAACCTCTCTCTTAATCACCATTAATTTAATACATTTAAATATATTCAGTTCCTTTCTTTCCTTCATAAATCTCATTCGATCTCTGAATCTCTGGTAGCATTACCAAGGCCACAAGTCTTGTCCTTTCGAAATGGCTGTACCAATTCAAAGCAGATGCTGTATGTATCTGTAGTTCTTGGAAGAAATATGTATCCCTGGTGGTTGAATAGCACATTTATCTGCTAGGCAGAAGACATCAGACAAAACACTAGAACTCCTCCACTGGTTTCTCAGGAGTCAAAGGTACAGGCAGAGGTTTATTATCTTATAAAAAGCCTGCATCTGCTCTGGTATACTGTGCATCAGTGTGGCTGAGAAGTCCTCATCAGAGGAGGTAAAGAGCAGGGGGATTTTTGGAGACAAGCCCTTCTGAAGTATTCCTCTTCTGGGGCACAACTCCTCTCCTCACATTCTGATCCTACCGCTGTGTCTCTGTCCCACTTAATTCCTGGGGGCTGGTGCATGCTGCAGTGCTAGGAACTGTCACTGCAGCTCCTTCTCTGAAGCAGTAACCGCTGCTGGCACAAATTCTTGAGATAGCATAGACTCTTACGAGACTCTTACGGAGTTGCTTCCTCACTGCAATCATAGTCCACATGTTGGCCTGCATAAATGAGAAATCACAACACTGGCAGATGTGTTCCCTGCTCAAAAACCTGATTCCATGCTGCTCTTCTGGCTTAGTCTGGCCTCTGATGCCAGGGTTGCAAGTCCTGGACTAGCAAATTTGTATCCAGCCTTGTACACCCTCTCTATCTGCTTACTCTGTCACAGCTGTCTTGAGGACACCCACATGCACCAAGAGCAGTGACTTCCCCGTTGCACTTAAAGTGAACTGGTTTTGACAGCTATCACTGACAAAAAAAGATGGTGCAGTTGCTATAATGTCACTTCAGTTTTTTTCTTCCTTAAACTGGTGCAGTTTCTGCATTTACTGACAGGATCCCAGCATGCAGGACAAGAGGCAGCAGTGTCACTCACCAGGATCTTGTTCATCTCAACACCTCCAATACACTGAGGTTCCCTGACCTGCAGGGTCTTAGATGACTGTGAAGCCTCTAAAGCTGATGCTAGGTTTGGTGAAGAGGTGGTCCTGTCACTGTGGGGACAGCTCTATACCATTCCAATTCCAATACCATACCAGTAGTAGAATTTGCATATGTATACTTACTCAATAGTTAGGGCACAGTTATTTTTAATAACTTGTAATTTCTGCAAGAGATATTGACTGCATACAGGTCGCTTGGGGTCTTTGGCACATAAAATTTCTGCAGCTGAAAACAGAAGTAGGTTCACAGAGGCATTGGTCATGTATTTCACCCTTTGTGATCTCAGGGGAAAAAAAACCCAGAAAACAACCAAGAGAAACCTTGGGGTATGGCTAGACAAATATCTCTGAGTTCCAGTATGAGAAACTCATGCATGTATATTTAAATAATGGCACAAAAAGAGTAGCTTGTTATTGTAAAGCTTTTCTTTAAGCAGGGAAAAGAGAAAGCTAGTTTTCGGGGGACAATTATTTTATAGCAATAAATATCAGAGTTACCTGAGGCACAAGTTTCCTATCTTTTGGGTCACTGAAGATACTTTAATTATATCACTATATTGGGTGCAGGTGGCAAGGGTGCTGGCAGCTGGGGGGCTGCAGGGGCAGCCTCTGTGAGGGGTGGGCAGCACCGCCCCGGACACAGGCAGCTCCCCAACAGCCCCACTGCCAGTCACAGCTCAGCCCATCAGAGAAGCTGGTGGTGTCTCTCAAAAGGTATTTAAGAGCAGGCAAACCCCCACACAGGTGGTGAGGTGTGAGGAACAGCCCTGCCAGCACATGGGTGTAGAAGAAAAGCAGGTGGGGAGTGGTGGAGGTGTTGGTAGTCTTTGTCTTTGTTTCTTACCATCCAACTCTATTTTAATTAGCAATAAATTAAATTAATTTCCCCAAGTTGAGTCTCTTCTGCCTGTGATGGTAATTGGTAAGTGATCTATCTCCCTGTGTTTATCTCAAACCGTGAAGTTTTCCATCTTTTCTCCCCATCCTGTTGAGGTGCAGAATGAGAGAGCAGCTGGGCGGGCAGCTGGCAGCTGGGCAAGGTCAACCCACCACAACTACTTTGATGTAGAGCTCTAAAACATTCTGACTCTGCATCAAATATGTCCATGGTTTCTGCTGACACTACAAGGAGTCTTTGGGTTTTGTAACTTCATTCAAAGCAACACAAGAGGAAAACGAGTACAAATGGAAAATCCTTATGCTGCTGAGCTGTTTGGGGGGTGAGGGATCACAAAGGGAACTACCCCGTGGCTCGTGTAGCTGCAGTTTGCATAGAGGAATGGGTCTGTCATATTGGTTGCAGTCCGTGGGGGAAATTGCTGTGTTTGAATCTCGGTCTGCTCTGTTAGAGATCAAACCACAGTGTGTCTGGGAATAACGCTGGCAGGCAAGCGTTTAACAACAGAGCTAGCTTTTGTCAGCTATGCTTGAAATGGAGTCAGGGACTCCCAGAGATAAAAGCAAAAGCTGTTGCACCCAAAGAGCTACATTTATGTGCACTAACAACATACCTTCTCTGTGAACTGGTGCTGAGGGAGGCTTGCAAGACACACTAATGGTTTCCTCCAGCACTCTCACCTTCTTGGTCTGACTGAGTTCACTGGTCGCTTTGCAGTGCCATACCCGGTTGCAGAAGCTGGGAGGCAACTTTAGTCACAAGGATGAAATTCACCCTTGCGCAGCACCCTAATGGAATTTGAGGGCTGTCTTCACAGAGCCGAGCTTAACCCTGAAGGAATAACAACTTCACAGATAATGCCAAATTTCTTTTGATTCCCTCCCCGCCACCACCCCCGACTATACAGTTGGTATAGGGAAGCGAAGTAGTTAGAAACTGAGGGATGAAAACAGCAAGCTACAGGCATGGGTATTACAGAAAAATGTAGTTAATAGTGTTGCTGTGTACATGAGATACAACTTCCTGATGACTCAATAGCATAATCCCATATTTAGTTAATAAATATTTGAAGAGTATTACAATGTTTTTTGTCACTTGCAGTCTTCTACTAGCACCCTAGAGATAGGGCAGCTGGTTAGATAAGCAGATCTTCCTCAGTTGGGGCCCAGTTTAACATCAGTATTAGAGCTTTGGCATTGCAGATATTACCTGTGCAGTTCGACCCATGTAAGGAGGGAATGCCGGGTCTGCATGTGCTTCCTGCTGATTTGCATGGGGAAAAAATGCAAGGGTTAGAGAGAAGACTTGTAGAAATACTTTACCATTCATGCAAGCATCTCAAATGTCTTAATTTATGTATTTTTTATAGATAAACTTGATTAAAATCTTCAATGTAGGACTTTGAATCATATAAACAAGCAGATTTATTAAGTACATATTTACATATTTTAGTGAAATTAATGTCAGTGGGCAAAAAATATTATCACCTACAGTTGAATACATTACTCTTTTAAAATGATGTTCGTTTTCAAAAAAGAAGTGGAGCAGTAAGAGATGTGGTGTTAGAAGCTGGTAGATGCTAGAGTGCCTTTTATTTCAGTAATGCTAGCCTTTTCCGCTTCCCCTGTTTAAAATGGTGGAATTAGATTAGTGATGTCCCTCAAAGGATACCTAAACTAATCAGGAAATATCTGAAAGAGCTTCTCTTCTCCCAAAAGGACCTAGTAGGGCTGTCCCATCTGCCATGTATTATTTGCAATAGCAAAAAACTTCTAGGACTACTTAATGAGAAAGGATAATGGAATCATATATATTAATGGTCAAAGCCTGAGTAAGAGCTGATGCCCCGTAAAACAAGGTCTGAATATGTCCTTTGGGAAATGTTTCCTGCATAGATTATTTTTTTAAAATGTATGAAGAACATGTACCAGGCAATACCACTTCCAGCTTTAAGGGGCTCACATGCACGTGTCAGCTAGTGAAGGCCAAACCCTGAGACCTATAGCATCCACAGTCCACAGCTTGTACCTGTCTCATTAAAAGCAGAAGGTTTCACTCCAGCTAGATGACCAGGTCGGATATCCTTATATATCATAAATCACTGCATTCCACTTGGTTACAGCAACATGAGTTTTAATAGGTTTCTTTAACTGAAACAAATTGCTAAATCATACCAAATCCAATTTGCTAGTGAATGCACCGCTCCTCCTTACGGTTTCTGATAGGCAAGAAAACGGGAGCTGTATTCTCAACTTTCATCTGCCTTGTTTCAGCTTCTAACAATTAGTTCATGTTATCCCTTTCTTCATGGTATTAAAGATTGTCTTTGTAACAGGTATTCTCTCAGTTCCGGTCACTTCTCAATCTTTTGTATAAACTTCAGCAGATAGAACCCTTGGAACACTGGAAGCCCGAGACCTTCACTTGAGTCCTCAAAACATTTTTCTGGTTCTCTTTTGCACTCCTTGATGAGTCAGGGTTTCTTGACAAATGGATTCCTCCTCTCTAAGAGGAAAAATATCTAATACTCTTTTTTTTAAATCAGTCACCTCAGACTCCCACAGTGGAGATTTACTGGAACTGATTATTGTTTATGTTGACTAAACATAAATGATTTTCACCAGAGAATAGAGTATCTAAACCAAGAATACTGCTCTCATAGTGGATATTTCATGATGTTTGTTTGGTCCTGTTCTTCTAAAAACATTTTTAGGCAGCAAAAGAAAATCAAGATTGCAAAATCAAGCACTCAAAAGGTAATAGATGCTGAAACAAAGGTTGCCTCTTCTGCTCCTCACCTCACTCACACCTAAACCTGCCGCTTCTCCTGGCACTGGCGGCCAGCACTACCCTGGCTGTACATCTGGCACCAGTTCTACCCAGGCCCCTCACAGACTGTCCCCAAGACAGCCTTTCAGGACATGCTCAATGTATATATCTTCAGATTATTTAGTTTCCGGAAACTGATTTGTCTCCAATGATCTTACACAAATAGAGCTTTCAAAGTTTTTTGTGTAGCCAAACTTGTGTTCCCTTAGGAAAAACAAAAGGTACATCCTTAAATGCAGCTTAAGTGGAATGTTCCCTGTACCACAGCTCTTAATAACTGTTTGAAAATGTATTTATATTGTGACATATTCAAGCAAAGTATTTACAAAAAAAACCTCAGCTCTGGGCATAAGCCCAGCATAGAAAATTTCTCCTGTTTTCCAAATTCAAGGAGCAATGAGTCAAAGACCTGGATTGCTTGGCCCTGCTGTACTAAGAATCAGCTGCATATTTGCAGATACAGAACCATAGGCAGCAAGAGAATTTTAACACCTGTGAAATTTAGCATTTTCCAAGAGAACTGACAGCTAAATGATTTTTTTCAGACTTGTGTTTTGGGAGTAAATACCAAAGACCTTTACGGATTTTGTCATTATGTCCTGAAAAAAATCTCAGAAATTCTCAGAATCAGCATTTTAATGAAATTCTTGCTGATAAAGTATGGATGATTCAAGGTTTTTACAAACCACTTGTCTTCCCACAGCTCCTTAGTAATTCATTGTAATTTCATAGGACAGGAAAAGAATATTCTTCACAAGGGAAACAGTTGATGGAGTCCCAGATGAAATACATAATTAGAACACCCATAACATATATAGTCTTCTCTCTTTTCACTGTTCATCTTCTTCCAAATTGCAATTGGTTAGTAAAGTTATTTTCTTTTCTTAAGTGTGTTTTTTGTGCTGTGGCTGTCAGCTGTTTTTTCACATTTCTTTCAGGCAGGTTTTAGTACATTTTAACTCTGACAGTAACAGGAGTTCTCACAGAACATTTTAAGAAATTATATCAGTCAATTAGTCCCGATAGCCAAAGAACGAGAGTCGCAGATCAGTGACCAGGTTTGTAGTGTAGCATCAAAAATATAAAAAAAACCCAAGTTTTAAACAGGGATGTATTTTTATTAGTTCTATCAATAATTTATCCAGTGATTTCCATTACAAATAGGAGTTTTAAATAAAGAATTCCAAAATTATTAAGAAGTAACGTCTGAAAATTACTGAGTGAAATTATGTATTTTATTAGAGGTTTCGGAAAGTACACTTTTCATTTACTTGTTGAAACATATAACCAATCAAAAGGCTTTATTTGTCCCCTTACTGAACATCCTTTTACAGAGGAAGTCAAGAAAAAGCAATTCTTGGCATCAGAAATCTGGAAATAATGGAACTGTGGAGAAGGTTTCCTTTCTACAAGCTGTCTCTGGGTATGGGTGTTAGACTGCCCCAGTGCAGAAAGTTCTGTGATGATCAGTGTAGTTGTGAGGTATGTCCAAAACACGTTGCTGCTCTGCCTTTGTAATTTGCAGTATCTGCCAAGATTTTATTTTGCAGTTAGTCCTCCAGCCGTCCAATGATGGACTAGGTGAAATATGGCAAACCTCTTTTTTCAAGTTTTGTTTCCCAGGCCAGCATGTGACGCTTCATTTTCACTGTCTTGCAAATGTCACATACATTTGTTTCTTTGTGTAGCAAATATCAAGATTTACTTAAGTCAATACTTGCAGCATTCTTGAAGCCAAACAATGTACACGTGTTGGAAAGTGGTGAATTAAAAATTATATTTGACTGTCCTGTTGTGAATAAAGATTTAAATGACTGAAAATGTTATTAATGATATCAGTGTAACGTCTTCATACTGATGTGATTAGGATGACAGGTTGACCTGGTATATTTAAATTTTTGTCCCTTATTTTTAGTATTAGCGTCTCCTGAAGAAGTTTGAATTGGGAAGAATAGAATGAAGCAGAGATGTAGTCTGCATAGTGAATTTACCTAACAGATAGATCAAACGTTTTCAGGAGAAAACTTGTATGGAGGCAAGACAAAGTGAAGGCTTTTGCTTAGAGCAAAATGTGTCGGCAGAGTTTTAGAATATCTGTATGTATTATCCCTTCCATATTTTTTTTTTCTTCAATTCTACCACCTTCTGTATAATTGCCACTAAACTGTGTTTTATTTCAATCAAAAAGGTAGCTTGGGATTCTAGCTTAAGTTTCCTAGCGTGATTGCAAATACATATTGAGAAAGTCTAATAAAAATGAACTTCAACGTTCTCAATTCTGGTCAGGTCCCAGTAGTTTATCCTGATGATAGGTAATGGTCTGGCATCATTTTAGGGGTCTGAACCAGCCTGGCAGCATTGCAGGTTACTTGGTACCCTTGGACTTAGCACAAGTGTGATGAGCCAGGGTAGGAGTGTGCACATACAAGTGATTTCAGTGGTGTTGCAGCCTGAGGTTCTCTCTCTGGATACCCCTCTGCTGCTCTGGTTGGGCAGAAAGAGGAGGATCAACCAATTCTATTACTAGTGCTTTCTGTGTCCTTAGCTGAACTGCAGTGCCACCATAGAATCATAGAATGGGTTGGGTCAGAGGGGACCTTAAAGACCATCTAGTTCCAATCCCCTGCCATGGGCAGGGACCCCTCCCACCAGCCCAGGTTGCTCCCAGTCCCATCCAGCCTGGCCTTGGGCACGGCCAGGGATGGGGCATCCACAGCTGCTCTGGGCAGCCTGTTTCTGTGTCTCACCACTCTTGCAGAGAAGATTTTCTTCCTGTTATCTAATCTAAATCTACCCTCTTTCAATTAAAGTCATTCCCTCTTGTCCTATCACTGCATCTGCAAAACCAGTAGAGAGCCAAGGTATCCCCTGGGGAGGAAACTGTTGTGGGACACCCTGGACTCCTCCAATGGCGTATTTCCATAAGGGATTACTCAAGACACTTGATTCTTACTTCGAACCTGTTGTGATTGTATTTGGCAATGTCTGTATATCTTCATATTTGCACATGGGAACCTTAAGACCATACGTATGTAAAGATACAATATAGCTACTGTTAAAGTTTTCTTATTGGGTGAAATGTCCGCTACTACCTGATCATGGCATTTGTCTGTTTTCCTCCTGCCTTTCTGGCATGTATCTCTTGGGTTTTTTTGTCTGTTCTTTATTCTTTAGAAGGTTATTTTAAAAGATGATAGCTTTAATGGTGCTCAGAAGGCACCTGTCACATATGGGACACTACTAGGTGTAACATGTAATCATGATAATCAGCCCCAGAACTTGAAATGATGTGGTAGTAAATGTGAAGCCTGTAGATTCACAGTTCCTCTGAAACCTGTCAGTTATCTTTAATCTTTAAGTAGAAGAGCTGAACTGTAAAAAGAGCTTCATGTGAAAGTTGCAGATTGAAAATGAATGCCTGGCTATTAAAATTAATAGGTGTCTAATAGCCAAATTATTTCAAGCATATGAAAAAAAAATCTGAAAAATACTGTTTACAAGTCCATTTTAGCAAAATTGTCTTATTTAAGCTTGTGGTACTTTATCGGTGCCATAGATGCTAAAACACATGCAAATGTGACCCATATTATGATTTTGCTAGTAATTATTTTCAGTTACTTTGTAATTATATATAGCCCTTTACCTAAGCACTTTGTAAAAATAGAGATCTTTGAAAAAGCTGAAAACGTATCACAAGGAATAAATACATCATTCTGCCAGTTCAGCTTTTAACGTAATGTGGAAACCATTGGATTAAAAGCATTCGGTATCACAGGTCAACTGCACTTACTAATCACTGCCTCAACAAAAGAGATTGACTTTGTTGGTAGCTGGCTGCAGTAAGAATAATAAATCACTTCATAGACTGTATCTATTCAGCTCACAGCTTGATCACTACTGTTGCTCACCTTTCCTCTGAAAAACATTACTGCTCTTCGCTTTGTCCAGGAAATAGAAATTGCTCATGGAATCTCCTATTTGTTTTAAGTGAACGAGCAATACAGCTTAGGCACAGTGGTTCCTGAAATGAAGCATTGTCAGCGTGGTGGTTGCAATGAATATTTATACTGAAAATTAGAGGGAGGGATTTTTGGTTGGGGTTTTTGTGGCATTGTTATTTTGTTGTGGTATTTTTTTAGACAGCCTCTGACAGATGATTGTGCTGCTTTATGCCTTACAGTTTCTGTACTTTGTTATCTGTGAAGACTGCCATAATATAACTTTGCAGGTAGAACTGCAGGCAGGCATCTTGTGAAGGATGAGCCTCCTGGGATACTGATTGCATTACCATGCTGAACAAAATTGCTGTAACAAAAAATGTTTAGCCAAATCTCCATAGAAAAAAGTGACGTTCATTCAAATACATTTTCAAAGAAAATCTTCTGAAATAGAGGAAGTACCTAAATATGTCTTTGAAATAACTAAGTATGCAGATGGAAGATGAAAAATCAAGTGTTTGCTGGCATACTATTTTGCTTTCAAGCTGCAGAGTTTTAATTTTATTAAGAATGAAAGTGATGCCCTGAATACTTATTGACACCAATATGTCTCTGTGCCAAAAAGAAAAGTCTGTCTCTCTAGAGCCAGGTTTGGAATGATAAATTTGGAGGAAAAATTGGGCCTAGAGCGAAGCACTGACATGCTGGGGCTGAGGGGCATAGAGATGTAGGCATGTTCTTGTTGAAGCAAATACCCTTCTCCATTGACTTCATTGGTTCAGGCTTATGTCTTACAAAAGGAGAAAACTGCTTCAAACGTGAGCTACAGATGGTTAGTTCTGTAAAACCAAGTTTTGGAGCTGACAGTATACCCTTTTGTAGCCAACACCTAGATAAAAATAAGTTTAAACGCTTTGCTTTGATTGCGGATGTTTCTTCTCTAGCTCAGCCTAGTAACTGAGTTGTAATTTGAATGTGATTATTATCATCTAGTTATGTGACCTCGCTGTCTTGTAAAGAGGAAGAAATGGTTTGAATTCAGAAGTGTTCCAGCTTACAAAATGGGTCTTGGAAGGTGCTGGATCCTTGCCTGCATAAATATTTCAGATACTGTTAACAGAGTAACATCCTGCTATTAAACAATGAAATCAAAGGTTTATGATAGTCCTTTGTAAATCAGTGGCAAGAAAAACGAAAGTGCAACAAACGCTGTTAATTTAAGTCAGTTTCCAAAACTATGTCACACATATAGGTGCATTTAAATGAGTATGTTCTAGACATGCAATTAAGTTGGTTGTGGTTCAGCTAATGAAATACGGGCATTGGTTTTCACATACATCCTCCTGAGCATTCAAACTTTAATATATTATTGTGCTTAAGGCAGGTTCTTGAAACACAGGGGTGGGGGGAGTGTTATTGCCTGTTAGTCTCAAATGCAGGAAAACATAATATTGCTATAAAACGCTAAGGATATTTTGATACAGAGGTGATAAAAGAAAAGCTGTTCAATTAGCTATTATTTTAAATGATAAATTATAGCATGTCGTTCTTCTAAAATAAGCAAGTAATAGCCATTCATAAAAGCGTCATGTATCATTGTTATTGGGTTTTCCATGCCTTTTGAAATAGCGTACTCTTTGCAACTACCTTTTCAGCTTTCTTTTGCAAAGAGGTTTCTCTGCCTTGCTGCTTTAGTGTACTTCCAGGGTCGTGACCGACTGGCCTATGAGTTGCATTAAATTCATGTATTTAGTCTGAAGTTTGCATCCTTCTGGAATAGAGGCTAGGTGGAGATGACAGCTAAACAAACTGCATTATTTTGGAAAGGGCTAATTCTTGGAGAACTGGGAACAGTTATGTCATGGAATAGACTACTCATACTTGAATGGAAAAGAATACAGCTTCAAATAGGTTCAGCTGTACCTGGCCTGGGCTATTAGCTGCTTTATGCTGACAGAGAATGTGGGCATTTTACCACATGCATCTGTACTAGATGAATCAAATGCTGGAATAATTTATGTGGCAATGAATAAACATCTATTTATTTATATATCTTTTTATAAATATCTATATATAGAGATACAGTTATATTTACGTGGTTTTTAAGAATAACATGGGACACAAATGCATAGGATGTTTACAATTGTGTTATAATGAATATTGAGACCGCGATTCCTACACTTTCTTGGGGATCATTAATAACTCCAGCCTAATAAAAGCATGGCCAAGGAAAGAAGCGCATCCTTGGAGGACAGAGGCAGACCTGCGGTCCTAGGCTCGTTTCCTGCTGCTGTAGGACGTAGGGGTGCTGAGGCAGGGGAGAGCTGCTATGTGAAGTCATGTACCTCGCTGGGGAAGTGTCTTTACAGGGGAGTCCAGATGTTCCTGTTTAAAGCCTGTCTTTGAAAACCACCCCTTTTTCCACAGTGGGATGATAACCACAGCCAATAAAAACCTTTGTCTAAAGGGAAATGGGGAGCTTACCGCTCGCTGGGCGGGAAGAAAAAGTAATCTATAAAATGTTTCCATGGTAGTGGTTTTCTATCTCTCTTCCAGGCCTTCAGAATATTCCAGTTCAGTAATACCTATTATCTGCTTCTACTTCATTTCTTTAACTAATGTGCATTGAAAATGTTCGCTTATCTACCTGGGCTGAATGGAGCTTTATATACCATATGTATTCCTGTTAAAGGCTGAACGTATTTTTATATTACTTCAGGTTTTCAATTAACCTTGCTTCCACGTAATTTACAGCATTAAGAGCGGTTTAGTGTTAAACAGAACTCGCATCTCCTCACAAGTAGTCTCCTCCCCCCGTAAATGCAGCTTTTCTATGCTGTATGAAACCTTGTCATAGCTTAGTTACATAACCAATTCAATATTGGATTTACATTATTTCTAGGAAATAACAACAGTGGTAATTTTCCAGTGTTTTACCCCACTGTTAGATATACTAGCAGGTGTTGCTACACTGAGCTGCATTGCTTCTTAATAAAGCATGGGCATCAATTTTTATTCAAGGTGGATAGGTAGATGCAGCTTTTTAATGTACCTGCATACAACTACAGAAATAAAAAATATTATTATTTTGGAAAATTCTGTTAAATTCCGTGCATTTACATGGCAATAGGTGAAGAATAGATTCATGAAGGAGAGGAAAAATGGTGAGTAATCTCATTCTCAAATGTATTCGGTACTACTGGACTTCTGTTGTGTCACATAGATTAGTCTGTGTAAAATATTTAACTGATGTGTAAATTAATGAGTATTTTATGATAATCCATTCAGACAAGTTGACTACAATAAGATGTAAAATCAAGCATTGGGTTCATAGTGAATTATAGGGTATTATCAGTTCAACCATTGTTTACTCTTCCTCATCTCTGAATTTTTAAAAGTGCTTGTCAATGTTTGGTCAAGATTAATGTTTCTCTTGCTAAGGTCTTTCTCTTTGTTGTACTTGATACCATCTGTGACATGTTGTTTAGCAATCTGATGTCATGGGTGCCATCACAGACCATGATGTTTCACAATATAAATTTCACCTTTAGGGAATCATCAGTTCTGTCTTCTCAGCTAATTGTTCCCCCCTGAATGCACATTTGGATTCGTCTTGAGAATATGTTTCTTTTAAGGCTTTTTAACTTAGAATTTTGACTTTTTTCTCTCATTGTCACTCTAGTCTTAACTACTGACTTTGTCAAAACAGTATAAAATTTTATCCGAATCATTAATAACAAAATATCTTCCTCAAAAAAATCTCCCTTCTCAGTGTCTTACAATAGTTTACTTTTGCTAAGCTTTCTGGAACATAAGTGCTCATATTATCTCCAAGCTCTCCTTGCTTCCCAGGACTATAAATTTGCCTTATATAAATCATAACGTTAGTATTCTCAGACATTGTATCAGCCATTTGTCTGCCAATGCTTTGAGGGGCTTGCTACTGCCTCTGCTCAAAACTATATGTTCAAAAATCCTTCTGGATTGCCAGAAATATAGTAGGATTGCTAGCATGCATCTTTCTATCCCTAGAATGGACTTGACTGTGAAGAAAACAGAAATTTGAACCCAGATTATCAAATGTTCATGTCCTCACACTGAAACGTGTCCCATGAACATGAAATACTTTGTATGTTTTTCCTCAAAGTACAAATCATAGGGTTTTTCTGAGGTAAAAAGCACAGTGGAATAAATATCCCTGTGTCTTTTAGCCAGTTTAGATGTCGTGTCTGAATGTAAACCAGGTATTCAGAGACTTGCAGTCATTTTTGAAGTGCTGCAGCTCCATGGTAAATTAAAATCATCCACATGTCAAGTTCTATTCATCTGTGACAGATACCACAAGTTTTTAAATAAAGATCCACTTATGACTTGGTCTAGCAAGGGTGGAAAATGCCTGGTGACTTTATTGTCTCTTCTCCCTTGGTCTCCATGCACAAAAGCAAGCGATGTTCCTGAATTGATTGAGTTCAGCATCTGCCTTCTCTCGGAGTCTCTCAAAGCCCTCAAGACCACTATTCTTATAGATACTTTCTCTGCTTGTTGCTTTGTGCAGCAAGGCATTTCTAGTGACCAAGCTGCCTTCCTCCATGGTACAGTCATTCTTTTTTCCCCTCTCAATTCTGTCAGATGCCTAGCTACTATAATCGAAATCTTTACCCACAGTGCTAATCTCCTCTTCATCACCTTTGACTCGTTCCTCAAAGCCTCTTCTCCCACCATAGTTTCTTTCTCTGAGAAGGATCTTGACAATTGCTTCCCAGTGAAAACTAGTAAATAGATGATCTTCATCTTCCGAACTCATCCTTTCACTCATTGTTCATTCCTGACGCAGTCCTCTAGCCTGTCACAAGTTATGAAGTTTTCCAGCTGCTAGCCTTCTCTGCTCATCCACTTTATGGAGTGGCCCCATCTTATCCCTTGTTTCTTCCAGTCTGTCACTCTGTTCGTCCTCTTTTCTCACACAATTCAAGCTTGCTTTAGCCTTTCACTTCTTCAAAATGTCCCAGCATTTACCCCACATGCCCTTCTAAGAAGCTCCCATCCCTGAACACCTGGAGCACACTACGGTCACTGCCATCTGATTCCCGTTCTTTGCAGTCAACAGGAACTGCTCAAACCAGTCTGTAATGATTTTCTCCAGTCCAATCAGAGAATCAATGCTCCCCCTTGGACCAGGTGAACCGATCAGGTGTTTCAATATATATTTAACATTGATAATCTTCCTGTGATCCTTTCTTCTTTGGGCTTCCATGGCAGTGCCCTTTCCTCCCTGTGCTCTTGGTGAAGCTGCCTTATCAGACTTTGCAGGAGTGTACAGGAAGGTCAGGTTTTTACTTCCTTCCTAGTTTATCCTTGAGGTATCCCCCATGAAAGCACAAATTCATCTACCATGTTAATGAGGCTGATTAGGAATGATATGGACCTCTGTACTTCAAACCTGCCTCTTCCTACCCAAACTAAAATCTGTTTCAGTGTGAATATTGAAGTAGTATCTCAAACCAAAACTAAACTCGTAACTAAAACTCCGGTCCTTATTCTTTCTGCAGAAGCCCTCTCAGTTACTCTTTCTCATGGTGTCTGTTAACAAGATGTCACCTCATCTGCCACCCAAATTCACTCCCTGAGCATTTTCTTCAACTGAGATTTCTCTTTGCCACCTCAAATCCAACTGGCATGTGAAGTCAGACACGTCATCCTTCCTGGCCATCCATGTCGGCTTTCAGACCTCCTGCACTGTAAATTTGTTTTCTCAGATCTTGACAAACATAATCTTACCCAACTCAAATAATGCTGTTAGAAAATTCCTTTTCCTAGTTTATTTTTTTGTTTTGGCCACATTGCTTTCTGACCGTAACACTCAGGCAATATGCAACTCTCCCTTTGCTCTTTTAGGCAGCTTGTTTGTCTTTTTGCTGCTTTGTGCCATCTTAGTCAGCATGAAAACAACAGCTCAGTTTGAGTCATGATGTCCATTTCCCCCTCAACTCTCATTTTCAAGGAGCACCTTCATGCTTTCGCCCATCAAAACTCTTAAGGCACTTCTGCAAAACTGATTCTTCAAATCTTTCCTGAAAATGTGCCTTTGCCAGGCCACCTACAAAAAGTACTGCTTGACGTAATGGCTGTTATCTTCTTTTACTTCATACTGACCAATTGCCTTTTGTCCTCAATCCACTGTATAAATCCTGAGGAGTTTTTTCCACTGTGCATTTAGATAGGGCTAATGCTGTAAGGCCGGGCCCATGAGCAGGACGCAGAGGTGCTGTGGTAAACAGCACTGAAGGGACCAGTAAAGGCCGGGAGGAGCTGAAGTCATGGCTGTATCCCTGCAGAACGGGCCTGGCACACGGTTCTAACAGTTAATATTTTTTGGCAAAAACACAGATATGGAAACTATGTCCGTGGCCAGATGTGCACACAGAGAGCTGCCAAAACAGAGCGGTATACTCTGTAAGCCGTGCTGTTTTCCTCAATAATGTACGCAGAGATGCTGGTCCTTACCTTGGAAAAAGTGAAACACTGAATAAACTCTGCGATCTGCAGCTATGGTTCTGGGGTGATTTAAAGTATTGTGAACTGATGCTTAACCAGCTAAGCCATTCCCTCCAGCACCCTTTTGTTGTAATCTCTCTCCAAAGATATTAAAAATACAGAAACCTTGGCCAGGTTGTAGTTGATCTAATTTATAAAACATTTTCTGGGTATTAAAAGCTAGGGCAATGCACTAGCAGTTTTTAAATTGTGTTAAATATACTGTAAACTCCCAGAAAGAACCTTTCATTGAAGATTATTGTATGAAGATTTGAAGATTAAAGTGTCTAGATTAAAGATTAATGTGAAGTGCACTGGGAAATTGTTTGATGTATAAGGAGCTATATAGTATATTAATCGTGCACTTTTCAAAACTGCCTGAGGGATTTAGACACCCAGTTCTCTTACATGTCTTTGAAAATCTCACTCTTAGGAATTTGTTGTTATATAGTGAAAATGGTAGTATCTTCATTGGGAGCCTAAGTAAAAGAGGAAAGGAAAGGTGTGGGGACCCCCTGTATTCATCTAGGGCTTGATGCTGGCTCCCTTACTGTTTTTCCTGTTTTGAATTTGCTCTGTTGTTGTATAGAGGCAACTTGGATTTGAGTGCTATGACTTCATAAAACTGGTCTGACCCAAGAACGCTGCATCACCTGCCTATGTATTTCTTGTCATCAATTCCATTTCTTTGCTTTCACATCAAGATAGTTTTTATGTTCTCTTAAATAGAAGTAATTGGAATAATTTTTAAAATAACCATGTAAGCATTAATGAAACAAATGTATATATATGTACATATCTGTATTTACAATGTAGGATGTGTTAATTAAAAGTCAATAGCAAAAATAATTCTATGTTATACATATATTTCATAAAATAATCCTGGTGCTGGAGTTTCTCATGTTTTTTTTAATACAGAAATTTCAATACTTTAATGAAAGAAACATTCCACATGTGGTAGAAATTACAAGTTTGCTTGTCCCTGAACTGCTGCAATACAAATAAGCTGTTAAATGCCAACTCTGAATGTTATTTTTCAGATGTTAAGAGAGATAATCCTGTATAAAACTATTAGGAGGCAAATTTATTTGAGCTTCAAAACCTCTTTGATCTGAAATGAAAATGAACTGTGCATGAGTGTATGCTTCATTAATTTGGGGTTGGCCAATTGTGTGCATTTTTGTTTGTTTCTTCCATGAGGCATCTTACTAATGCAGTTTATTAAAACAAATACTGCAATAGAATGTTTTTTTTTCCTGGTAAAATCTGTTGCGTGGCTTTCATAAAAGGACAGTTTCTCTATAGAAAGTACCAAAATACCCTGTGGGAATCAATACTCAGGTTCACAGTCACTTGAAAAGCCAACGTGCTGGTGTGTTGCATTCAGATCTATTTTAATGGTCTTATCATTAAACCTGTAGTAGGCATTTATAAAGTAAGGCTTCCATGGGTACTGCGAAAGTATGATTAAAAATAATCATCTGTCTGATGAATATTTTCCTCTGACTTTTGGCAGGATCACTCAACTGAATTCGTGCCAGACTACAGGAACACTGATGCCAGCAATTTGAGGATCTTCACATTTGGTCTCAGTGGTAAGGTCTAAAGATGCCTTAGCAAACCACATTAGAATATTACCGTTTTCTGTTATTTTACACTGAAACTGTGTGAAAAATGAAGTATTTCCTCTTGACCAATGCAAGGATAGAGGGATGTAAGAATATATATTGATCTGCAAGGGATTGAGCTCAGAATGCAAGTTCTGAGCTATTTTCATCAAGCTAAAATCGGAAAGGCCATTTTTATTGTCCTCTCTACTAAGTAACTCCTCTCAGAAGGCTTGACATTGTACATTTTGAAGAATGTAACCATTTACAGAAGGATGGTGGGCAGGCTCCAGAGAGAAAGTAAAACGCACAAAAAGGAAATTCAGTGGTTTCCTCTTGCTGAAAACTGAGCAATAAGTTGTAAAATTACAAATTATTTTTCTCTCTAATGCTATCTTTGCGGTAACTAGTCTGATTGCTCAGACCTTGAGTCAGATTCTCAAATACTGCTGTGGAGCCCTTGTGAAGGTATGCAATCTCTCTGCATCTTGAAGCTCAGAATTTCTGGTGCAGAGATAAATTCTCAGCTTTGGTTAAAGAGAAAAGGAAGAGGGAACAGCTGAGTCCTGCCATACTTCTGCATCAGTTTGGAATAACTTTTCAGGAAAAATGTTACTGGGTAGTGTGGGGTAGTTCTTTAACAGGAAATCTTGTTGGTTTGTAAGTGTTCAGCTTTTGGGGGAAGAAAGTTGCAATTTTTATATTATAATATTGTCTGTGCTGATATTTTCTTCAAAATTATTCTCACCATTATGCCACATACTGCATTAAATATTTTGGGACCTTGGGGAAAGTGGGAGGGCAGGGGAGGCATACCACTGCGCGCTGTACTCCGATGGCCACTGTTAGAGGCAGGATATAGAGAGCCCTTCGACCTCACCCTGTCCAGTCATGCTCATGCTGGTTTTAGATCCCTGTGATACACATATGAAGCATCACCACTTCCAAGTCCTGATGATTCTAGGCTATTGAAGTATATGTTTTTTTGAATTAGATTCAATCGCAAAACCTAGAACTCTTCTGATAGGGGAAAAAAGCCCCCAGTATTCAGCATCCCTCTAGCAATTTATTATCATTAACCAAGTAGTTCAATAAAATCTCTGCTTCAGTTTAAAGGTGTGTTCAACAACTATAGCATTCCTATCCGATCATGCTCTTTTCATAAAAAAATGAGCATAATAATTTGTTATCATGATTCCTCAAGACAGATTACATTTCCTTATTGCTGGGTAACTGTTATAATGTTGGAATGTGTTCCTAATAAAAGACAGTATCTCCCTCAGAGCATACTGTACTAGTAATGCACTTTATTAGAAATAAAAGAATACAGCATTCATATCATGTTACTTGATCACATAACCAAGGTGCAGAACAATGGACTATCAAGGCAGTTTTGTAAGGAAATAATATGATCCTAATAACACAATTCTAAACTTTTCAAATGGTTGTTTGACACTAGTAAGTTCTGTGTGTACTCATAAGTTGGAGAGCTGAAAGTCAGTGCTGTTCTGACAGACACAATTCCTGGAAGCTAGGAGTGACTGGTACTGAACTACTAGATCTTTTTCCCCTGGAAACAGAAGACACTAATGACTCAGTAAAGGAAAGCAAGAGAGCCTCATTTGTTCTGTCTTAATGAAGGCAAACGAAAATCCATTATAAGTCATCCAAGGCCCAGCCCTGTGACAAAACTCCTGTTCACTTCAGCAGGAGCAACATGGGTAACAAACACATAAGCACTAAGAAATACAGCTGGTTTCAGATAAAGTCCTTTAGGACCTAGGAGAAAAATTTGACCAGCTATAAATACACACAGGGAGAGAGAGAAATTTCCATGTTCACGCTATCAGTAAATATGTAGCATATGCCTCAGAAGGATTAATGACCTTCAGGGCATACAGATGACCAGGTCACTTGTTCCGCAGTTACAGAGTCAAAAAACATTTCATTATTCTGTACAATTAAAAAAAAAATGTGTGTATATGCACGTGTGTTAAAGTGAGGAAAGAAGAGTGTTACTTCTTAGTGCATTTCTTTATTTGACCACCCCTTCACACTTCGTTTCAGCTTTTATATGTTTTTTTGTGTTCATACTTTATTATATTTTCTTGAGGCAAGAAAGGTTTTCAATGAGTTGATGAATGTCCGTATTAAATTGGATCCCCTTTTTTAATTAAGTTCATCTAAATTTAATTTTGCAATTTTACTTCAGTAAACTCATCCGACTCCAGATGTTGAATGTGCTTTTCCTATTCCTGCTCTCACATAATTGTACCTGTAAAAGATTTATGACTTAGAGAGGCATTTCTGAACACTTTTGAGTGTTTTCAGCATATGTTTCATGGATGGCTGGTAACATGACCAATTAGCATCCAAAAATACTGCTCTGCACCCAGGCTTTCTTTTAATAGGATGTTAGTTTTATTAGTTTGAACTTTAAACAAATAATCTGTTTAAAAGAAACATTATCAAAGCATTTCAAATTATAAAGGGATATTGTGTTCAACAGACATTTTAAAAGTGCAAGAGGAGTCTCCAGAAGCTGCAGGATGCCATAAGAAAAAAATATAACAAAGAATTACTCATATTGATTAAAGAAAACCCCAAGCAATTTGTGTATGTTTGGGCCCCTTCCTTTCATTACAAGTGTGGTGGTGAATTATTCGGTGCCATCAGTGTGTTACTTGAACTTTGTAACCATGGGAAAAATATACTTGTTTTTGATCTTATTGTCTTAAAAATTTCAAAATGCTTTTACTGATTTTGCTAATGCGAGCAATGACTTTGCAGGCTATCACCACATACTTTTCGTATTCTGTCATGTCTTCTGATCAGTGTGAATGGCTCTTATTCTATGATTTACTCTGAATTTGCTCCTTAAATCTGGGCATATCCAACAACATTTTATGCAACACATGAGGCATTATATTATGAGGCTGTGGTTCTCGTCAAAGAAACAGATACCCCAATTAAATTTTCAGGTAATATTGAAAAGAATATTCCAATTATAAACAATAAGATGGTTGTATTCTTTTTTTCTTCAAAACAAAATCACTTTCCTTGAGGTTTTTTGCTGATGTAAGCCCTTTTGATACATTTATTTGAAATATTTATCCATGCAGTAAACAAATCCAGTTTGAACATTTGTGTCAATTCAAGGCTCATAGGATGCAAACTGCTCTAGGCATGATTGGCAAACTGTCACTCCAGGATTGTTTGGAGGTTTCCTCAGAACAAGTAAAATTACCAGTTCCAAGCATCAGTAATGCTACTATGAATTACCTTCTCTGGTGTTTGTTTTTTTGTTTTTTTTTCTCTTTTATATTCTTACAAGCCTTCATAATATAACTTGATACTTACTAAAGAATTCAAAGAGTTGTTATAATTGTAGCTGTGGTCCATGTGTTAGGAAAGGGATGGACTAAGTGACCTAGTAGTTTACTCGGGAGATGTCAGTGTCAAGGCAGGCTATAGAGCAGTGTCTTTGATGACTTTCTGTAGGCAGCAGAGGAAGGCAGTCAGGGAGCTCCCTCAGTCAGAGCGGCAGCCCTGGAAATTTGACTCTTCTTTTGTGCTCAGGTTGTATCTTTCCAGTGAAGGTCAACCTTGTGGTGAAAATCTCTTCTGTGAGGGTTAGACTTGGGCATCTGTCTCATAACACATTTTACTACCATTATTTGAGTTCATCTCTGTTTCCCAGAAGGACTTTTCTCCATTCATGAATAGAATGTGCGATTTTGCATCATTTTCATTTCCCCCAGAATTCTTGGTGGTGCTGGGTTAAAGTAACTGCAATACATAATGTGAAGCAAGTATACACTTAATGGAAGTTTTAGCAAAGCGACTGAACTGGCTTATTTAATTTCCAGCAAAATAAAGAAACAACAATCCTCCATTGGGTGAAGTGCCTCTGAGCTTGAGAGGCTTCATGCGGAAGTCTGGATGAGACCCAAAGAAGGAACCACTTAGAAATTACAAAATGACACAGTTTATGTTATTGTTAAATTGTCAAGATTTGCTATATATTTGTTGAGATGGTAACCATACAGGGTGTTTTCAAAGACACTAACTAGAGAAGGGTATGTTAAACCTCCAAGGTCTAAAGAATGGCTAATGACTGCCTGCCAGTACAGCTGAATCCTGCTGGGTAATGGGGGAATGCCTACCATGTAGATATAAAGGGGGTTATTTAGGAGACCCAGTGAGCTGTGAATTATTGCCTAGGTTGTCACAAAAAAAAAAAAAAAAAAAAAAAGAAAAAAAAAGAAAAAAAATGAGTTGTGAAGAGGAAAGAACGTGTACTGAGTTCTGAATAGCTTTGTGAGACTTTTTTTGAGATAGATGAGGAAACTTACATACACTCTCTGCAAAAAGAGATAATCTGTTTTGTCAGATTGCAGATGCACCAGCCACCTAGATTACTGTGAAAAACCCATTAAAGAAACAAAACTGGGTTATTTTTATGCCTGACAAATGCATGAATCATAAGAAAATAATATTTGTCCAATAACTGAATTTAAGATCTGTATTGATCTGGCTTCCGCTGAAGTCAGTGGGAATGTTTCCACTGGTTTTAATGGGACTTGGGCTGAAACCTGGGGGAGTTAGAGTTGAGAGCTGGATTGACAGCAGAGGTGGTGGGGAATACCTTCCGAGCCCGCTTGTATTGTGCAACATTAGCACAAAGCAAATGGAATTATAAACTGGGAAATACTTTTAAAAAAATTGTCACATAGTGTGCTGAAGCTCATAATCTGAATCCCAAATGAATACTTGGGAAAGCTATACTCTGTACTTATAGAAGGTTACATATATGCAAATAAATTTTAAAAAATGGGAAGAATTTCACCCAAATTATGAAGCTCGTCTCTCTGTTCCCCTCAGGCATTTCATCACAGACTCAGGGTAGTAGGATCTAAACGGCCTGTTGTTTCTATTATATTAAACTCATACAATCTCTGAATTTTCTGTTCCATTATATAGTAACAGGCACTTACATACTGTCATCTTCTTACCTCTTTAAATGGAGTATGTGAGTTTGCAAGTATGGTGAAAGAAAGGGCATAGGAAATGAAAGTAACTTACATCAGCTGTGTTTAATTTTTTACAGCTACTTCCTTTAAGCAGATCTAGCTGGAAATATTGTCTTGTTTTTCAAAATTGTAAATAACTTTTCAAATTAAAGCTTTTTCTTTTTTAAATCCTGCTTTCAGCAGAATAAGTAATATTTTGTACGAAGACTGAATAAAAGGGTGAGTCTAAGACCATAGGACTGCTAAGACCACAGGAAAGAGTATTTTTCAAGGTTGACCTTATTTTTCAATAAAAATATTTGAGATTTTATTGCTGAAAATGAACAGCTGGAATTAACAGGAAGAGTAAATGTTTTTTCATCTACATTTGGAGGTGGAGTAGAATTCTTCAGCTCTCTCTGTAATTGTTGGTAAGGACTTTCTCTGCCGAGCTGAGTGATTCTAATTTAAATGATTTGTTTTTCAATATGAATAAGATTTGCTTATCAGTCAGCTTACATGTAATCAACTTAAATGCAGTTTTAGAAAGAGATGAACCATGTCAATGTAATTCCCAAGATGAGAAATGAATACCTGATGAACTTCATTCTTCTAAGATAAAAAATAATGCATTCCTTTAGGTTTTTGTTTGGGGTGGTTTTGTTCCTGGGGATTCTGTTAAGTGGCAGTCATGGGGTGGGTTCTTGTTACAAAGGGAATATTCTCCACATAATATATACACATACTTACTTGTCTTGTAACATGGTTCCATTAGTAGTGAAATATCCCCAAATATTTTAGTTTTACCAACAGATCTGTTTAAAACACAGAAAATAAGCATGACAAGTCAGGCTAGCCAAAAAGGAAGATTGGGTATTGAACAAAGGCAGTGGTAGTTCAATGTGAAATATGGGCACACACCTTGAACCATTTATTTCTGAACCATGCCTTACTTCTGTAGGTTTCACCTGACAAAGGTGAATGAGAAACAATGGTCTGACAGTAAAGCCGGGCCCCAGAGAGGAGGGAGGTATTTATAGCAGTAAGACAAAGTGAGGTAGTAGGGAGGATTTGATGTTAAGCTGAGTTTCCTTAACTAGGCTGTGAGCTGGGATTGCAGAGTCCATGAGAGATCTTGGAAGGGGCTGCAGGCAGCTCTTTGGGTGCCTTTCGTGCAGTGTGGGTTAGTCCGTAACTGTAGTCTTGAGAGAAATATAAAAAATGGTGTTTGGGAAAGAGTATAGCAAAAAGGCAGGGCAGTAAGAAATCTTACACGACACTGTGGTGCTTCATGACTGTATGTTACATGTCCAGCAAGGTCCTCTTCAAAAATTATTCCCCTTTTTGCCAAGGTCTGAGCTAACAGCCCTGTGCATCTCTGTGTTATGGAGTGATGGGACCTTACTGTATCCCATAAAAATGGAGTAATTCTTCATTCATGAGACTTATTAATACACAGCACAATAAATTCATTAACTAATTTCTTATTTTATTTTTTACTCAGTGTTCACAGTTAAAGTGCAAACAATAAATAGCAATTTTAAAAAAATAAAATAAAAATAATAATTAAAAAAAAAAAAAACCAAAACCAAAAACAAACCACAAAACCCTGCTGGTCCTCCAATTGTTTTTGTTAGATGCTAGTGCAGAATTACTAATGAGAACATATTTAGGTATAAATAAATCTTTTATCCTCATTATAACTCCACTGTGTTCCTACAGTGAAGTCATCCACACAGATCTGCTTATGGGTTGAAAGCCTCAATAGCCTCTTTTATTTGTAATAAATATTGCATACTAATGTTAACAATGTCATTGTGTGATGTCTCAATAGAGGATTATGACTTCATGTAATGTTAGCTTGATGTCTCTTCTCTCCTGTAATGGAGTCAATTTTCCTTACAAAGGGGATGAGAATCACTTATTCAAGAAACCTTGTAACAAATATTCTATGTTAAGGTGGCACAATGAAGCTCAAAGCCTGTAAACACAGAGTTAAAGTTCAGTGCTTAATCATAATTTACCCCTGCTGGGTACACTGAAATACACTTTAAAGTTAGAAACCCGTATTTCCCCCAAAATAGCATTTGAAGTTTGAATTACTGCATTTTCAGGTGTAATTCCACATATAGGTATATGGAATATTCCTGAAATGTGCATGACTATAAATAACATAATCATAAAAATGATTCTGTGGCACATAGCTAGTGCAAAGAGAGGATAAAATGTATTTATATTAATAAGCAAAGAGTAAAGCAATCTTCCGTCATCTGCCAGAGACAAACGGCACGTTGGGGAATAGGGCCCCAGCTCAAATGGCACTTATGCACATGCTTAACCTCAATTATGGCGTCAATGGGACTTCAGTACGGTCTTAAACACCGGGGGGAAAGGGAGCTAATGCATTGGCGTAAAGACTCATATTTATATAATAATGCAAAATATTAAGTAAACTATAGCACAGTCATTTGTGATGCATGAATATAGATATCTTGTAATATTAACGTAATACAATTGGATGCTTAGCTCCTGAACGCCTTCAAAATAATTTATCTGAATGCTCGTGAGAGAAGTTCAGGCTAAGATGAAAAGCATAAATCTGCCTAACAGCTAACAAATAATTCACATAACTGTCTGAAGACATGTTCAGAATACAGGATTTTATGAAAACTAAAGGGCAGAATATTACAGCTTTTGTGAAAATACCAGCTCTTACTTGTGCAAGATTGCAACTTAACATGAAAAATAAAATTAAACAAGACTTATCCTACAACAAAACTCAAACAGAAGCTGAATCCTTAGTAGAATAGGACACCTCTCGTAGGAAAAGGTTTCAGAACCAATGCTATCACCCCAGTTTTTCACATCTGTACAAAAAAGACATGTCACATTGTATAGGCCAGCAGGTACTGAAATTACATGGATACTTCTTATGGAGAAAAGAATGTGTGATGCTTGAGAAAGATAAAAATATTAGCACATCAGATCTCCAGACAAATCAGGCAGATTTACACTGCAATTGGAAGTGTTATTCTGATGAAAATATAGACATGGGATTCATTTAAGTGAGAAATTATTCTATGTTACGAATATGTTATTTGAGAGCTATTATTTCATTTAGTATAGTTAGGAACTGTTAGCTAGATTGTCTTATTTCTGCCAGTATAAATTTGAAGATCTTCCACTCGTGTCAGCAGTCAACTTCACATTTACACCAATATTTCTGTACAGGATTAAGCGTTTCCCCTTTAGTCTGTTTTCTGAGTTTTAACTGCATATTCATAACTTTATATTTGGAGTTTCCTTTTATTTTCACTAGACTATGTACTAACTAGGAATGGTTTTAAACCACATAGTGATGTGGATTGTGTTGGAGTGAACAAAACAGAGGATGTGTACATGATTTAGATTAGATATTAAAAAGAAATTCCTCACCGTGAGGGTGGCAAGGTGCTGGCCCAGGCTGCCCAGAGCAGCTGTGGATGCCCCATCCCTGGCAGTGCCCAAGGCCAGGCTGGATGGGGCTGGGAGCGACCTGGGCTGGTGGGAGGGGGCCCTGCCTGTGGCAAGGGGTTGGAACTAGATGGTCTCTGAGGTCCCTTCTAACCCAAACCATTCTATGATTCCATGACACCCCTGGCTGAAATGGGTGATCCGTTCCTGTGTGCACAGAGATCGGTTAGGAATCACCAAATATTTTTTGCCTGTAGTCACTGGGATGACGTGAGCATAGGTTTGACATGCCTGTGAAATGAGGGCAGCAGTGAACAGATGTAGTTTCAACTTGTTGTTGACGAGGTGGGTGTCAACAAGTACCGTTTCAGGGACAGCGTGCAGTGCTTTTGGTGCTCGGGTGCTGTAGATGTGTTTACCTGTGGGATGTTACCTCTGTGGTGATAGTTCAGCAAAAAAAAATCTAGACTTTGTTCAAGAAACTCCAAAAAGACGGGCTTCTGAGTCTGTGCAGGGCTCACTGTAGGATTCGTGGAGCCTTACAAATTCCCATTACCTCTGACTTTATTTTGTGTTACTTTACTTCAGTGAGGACTGTTCACCCGCTTACAGTCCAGCATGTCAAACATGTCTGCAGGGTCGTCGCTCTTTGGGACACTGCTCAGCGCAGGGGGGGTCAGGCATGACAGTGCCTTGAAGTTTTAGCATGATGTAAATATTCAAGAGAAATGTGAGGCTCTAAACTTGAGCTAGCTTTTGGATTATCTTAAATGTATTTATAAAACAGGAAAAGCACTATTTTGATCTCATTTTCATAACAAAAAAAATTCTAAGGGGATTTCCTTTGAACTTTACAAATATCTGTGGAAATCATGTAACAGCTCGGCAGGAAAGCTGCAGTTTTTGAGAATTAAAAATGAGTGAAAACAGGGATTTTTACTGAGAACACATTTCCAGTTCATGGGATGCACTTCCAACTGGACTTCAACCTGTCATAACAAGGGCCAAAACTTCCCCATCTGTGAGGGAACCCCTTGTGCATGTTCAGTCTGGTCATCTTGGTGGACATGAAAGGAAGAAGCTGGATGAAAGGGCCTGGAGCTGTTGTTCCCTGGGTCCTGCCTCTGCTGGGGGTCCCTTCAGGGTGCCCTACAGAGCAGAGCGGTATGTGCAGTAGCCTCCTGCCTGGCGGCAGTGTCAGCCCTGGGCTGCGACTACAGCCTGCCTGCACAGCCTCCCTGCAGTGAAAGCCATGCATTAAAAGAGTCCTTGTAAACAGATAATTAACTTCATGTTTAATTATATGTCCAAAAATTGTCTGAAAATTGATGTTCCAAAAATTAAAAACTAATTCAAATTTTTTAGTTGCTCTCTCCATACTCATTAGGAAAATCCTCCAAAAATTGTCTCTTGAATAAATAAGCCTCCACTTACATAAATAAAAGAGCTATATTTAGATTCTAGTTCAACATGCAGGAGAAATTTGGCAAATCTAATGTTTTCAAATCGATTTGATATGTGTTATGAGAATAATGTCAGTGGAAAGGTTACTTTTTAATTTTTTTATCTTTAAAAATGTGAGGGAGGAGGAAGAAAGTTGGCTTTGATAAACAGAAAGGCAATGCTTTAAATAGCTGGAGCAGAGATAAGGGAAAGAGCTTCTAAATAAATGAGGCGTGATTTTTTAAAAAAAAAATCCAAATGAAAATTGTGTATTCGACAGAACAGCTTTAAATTTTGTGAAACAGGACAGTGATATATTTTAGAGTTTCAAGTAAGGAAGCAGAGAATCTTGCCATGAGAGAATATGTACTACATCCATGCAAAGAAGACAAATAACAATATCTAAAATACTTTCACCTTGACTAAAGAAATTCTATAAGATAGAAGTAATTTTGATTATGCCACAATAAAAGAACATCAGAATTTGGAGTTTGATAAAACTGTTCTGTTGGCTGGGAAGTTTGCCTTTCAACTGTGTTTGATGTGACGTTTGGTTCATTTTGCCAAAACATTCCATGCCAAGTATTGCTATTAAATCTTTTATGTTGCAGAGATTTTTGTCAACAGGCACACAAGGATAGGGTTTTAAGTGGAGTTAATCATTGAACTTGGAGAAGAGAAACACTGGGGAAGTACTTCACTTATACAAACCAACCATCATGCAAGCTTCAGCCATTTCTGTAATTACTACCCTGTTTTCAGAGTCGTGTAGGTAAAACATAAAATCTGGATCCCCCTCTGATCTCTACTTGTGTTTGTCTTGTAGAGCCTATTAGAAGTAGTAGATTATTAAAATAGAAAAAGGCATGTATTTGCTGCAGCTGCTGGTGTATCAAATCTTTTTTAGTCTACTTATGCAGTTGTGTCTGAGCACTTATTTTAGAAGCCTAAGAAATAACATAGAACTTCCTAAGGTATCATCGTTTTCTGACTCATTTCTTTGCAAGTATTATATCATTTTAATGACAGATTAAATGTTAATCCATTTTGCCTTCAAAAAACAAACCTTAAAAGGACCCCTATAGAATAAAGGAGCGCTTTGCCTTTTTTCCCTGTACCCTTCAGTGTCTTCAAAACAGTCACATTTTCAAAAAATATTTTTAGTTGGTGTTTGTGGTTTCATCTTACTATTTGATTTGCATTTGGGCATTTCTTAAATGCAATGGTAAACATATGTTGGCAAGGTGTGGTTTGGTGGTTTTGTTACTAGTGTGGACTCAGGTATATGTAATCATTGAATGTAGATTAGCCCTGTATCGAGAGCTGCTAATAATCGTAGACATTTGGCAAGTGATTGCTTTCCATACCAGAAAGGAGAAGTAAGGACATACTCATACATGGGTTATACTGAGTAATGTTTAGCAGATATTACTGTGGTATTACTGAAACTCTAACTTATAATTCTTAAAGCAAAATCTACCCTCCATCACCAAAAGCAGCGAGGTGTGGTAGTCAATTATGATTGGTATGTGGGAGACAAAATCTGTGGCAGAATCCAAGCTAAGAAATAGATCATAGCCTGACAACAGGGCAGCTCTTGCTACCTAATGAAGCAATAGTTCCTAATGAGCTTGTCCTCCTGAACCATACAGGATAATGGATATATGCAATTCTGGACTCCTTTCCCCATTTTGCAGAACCCAGGTCCAGCTGGGAGGCACTATGGTGTAAAAGGATGAGTGCCATTTTCCATTGCTGACTCTTCGGTTAAAATGATTTGTCCTTGGGTTTCTCATTTTCCATAGCAATCAGCACCGTAACTCTGCGTCCAGTGGCATTTGACTGTGAAAGTGACACCCACACTAGGGAATATGTCTAGAAAAGGAGCAGACATGACGACTGTTGCTAAAGTAGCATCATCCCTGATGGGTTTGTAGCACTCTATCCCAAACAGGGACAAAAATTTATGACATGGACCACAAAGTCAACAGACTCAAGCCCTGCACTCGCCAGGGACAGCCCTGGTCTGGGTCTGGTCAGGACCAGGGAGGGTTGCAGTGCCAGGTGGAATCCCAATCCCAGGTATTGTTTAGGAGCTGGTGGCAGGGTGTAACAAAGCTGCTGATGTTCTTTGCCTTTCTTTTGGTATGCTAATGGATCCTCCATAAAGCTGGCATGCATTTGAGATGGCTTGGCAGTGCAACAGAAAAATCCCAGTATGGATGCCACGAGTAATCTTTCTTCCCAGATGATGGGAGTTTTACAGGAACTGTGCTAGTCCGATCTGGCAGCACCCAGAAATCCCAGTTTCCCCCGCTACTCACTTTGGCTGCTGCTGTTCCCACTTCACTTATAAGCCAACATCTCAGACAGAGCCTGCACCAGTGAGCTCGTTATAAAGCCGCAGACAAAAGTCAGGCAAAGAGTAATCCCAGTAAGATGCTGGTTAAGAAATGCCTGTGCCACTTGCACAGCTCCCTGGAGATACCAGAAGAGACATACCAGTGACTCTTACAAAACATATTGTTCCATTTCTTGTAATTTTAAAGAAGGTGACATGACTACCTAAATTTTGGAAGTGTGTATAAAAGGGCATAAATAACAGCTCTCTGAGCTGTGTTAAACCTTTTAAAAGTGGTATTAATCAGAAAGAATTTCTGTTTAAAAAATAATCCTTCCAGTAGAGACATGTCTGTTGCAAGTACTTAAAAATAGATCCCTTAACTGAAATTTCCAAATTAAAAGTTTTATTTCAAAATAAAACATTCTAGCACATGTTTTTTTCTGAGGAAACTGATTAATTAGACTCTCTGCTAACCTGTTTCTGCTGTAAAGGCAGTGATGGTGTGGAAGGGTGGTTCTTCCCATGCGGTGGGTGGCTCCAGAAGATGGAGCTGAAGTGCAGCAGGAGGAAGGGAAAGACCCCGACTCATCTGCCCACCCACTAACAGGAGCTGTGGCTTGTGCAAGCCCTGGGGCTTTAGTTTAAAGAGTATTTTTGTTGAGGGAGCTACCCGTGGACTCCTGCATCCCACGTTACTTTGTTGTGCACAGAATGACTGTTTGTGTGGCCTCTGTTAAATAGAAGAGCCTATGTATTTTTTTTAAAAAGGAGGAAAAAGGTCCAGTTTACTGCTCAGTCCCACAAGCATCTGTTCTGGGGACAGTGCAAGGGCAGAAATAAGGATGCAGAAAATACCTGGTTATTTTTCAGCAAAGACCTTTTTCCTCCAGGTACAATGTGGTCTTCGCTTACTTCAGCCCAACTGGGGAGAACACTGGCGTACAGAGGCAAAGCATGTCACCGAGGCTCCTTCAGCGGTCACTGCTGTGGAAGGAGACACTTGTGACTGTAAACATTCAAGTCTTGAGAAGCCCAAACAATCCAGGAGTAGCTAGGTCTTGCGCCCTTGTGAGTCCAAAGAAATCAAGGCTTGAGGGTATCACCAAGACCTGTGCTGTTATTTTCATTTATGCCTGCATTGTAACATATCCAGATGTCTAACAGATACAGCAATGCCGTGCTGGCGGAGATGGGTAAGGAATATTTTTCCAAACAGAAGCAGAAACAGATCCTCTGTAATGGCTTTGAGTTACCTCAAAACAAGAGCCAGAGAAAATGCAATGTGTCACTTGCCTATACAGTCCCTCTGAGGCTTTAACTTCGTGCACATTAAAAGGTTTTTACATTCCAAAAATTACTCCTCAGTTAAAAAGAGGGAAGATGCCCTTTGCTACTTTTGCCTAGAGCTCAATATCCTCCAACATTCCCGAGCAGCTGTGGCAATGCTCTGCTTAATGCAAAGAACATCTGGGCTGCCTGCAATTCTGGGGAGAGAAGTGTCAAAAGTGTCATAGACATCCTTGAGCAAAGAAGAATCTTTGCTTTTATTACACGGAAGTGTCAAAAACAGCATTATTGAACACCAGGTTGCAATTTGGCATGCAGAATATAAGCCTGAATAGATGTGACAAAACCCCTTCTACAAAATTGCTACTTAACATTTTTTTTTGTAGTTTCAAATTAGCATTTAAAGAAAAAGAGCAAGCAGGGAGCAGCAAGGTAGCCCTGACAATGAAAGATCCTATTGTTCTTTTTTTGGTCCTTATTTCACATCCTCGCTGCTGTCCACTGAGTGACTGAGATTGATTAAATCATTGTCATCATCAGTGAAATGCACTGCATTGATCCAGCCTCGCTCACAAAGCCAGCCTATGTGACGCAGCTAATTTGGCATAATTGAAAGTTCCAGCTCCAGAAGGTCACTGAGCTGGATTCAGGATACTAGTTATCGTTTTGTCCTTGGAATAGGGTCACCTTTCCTGATCAAATATGATGGTGTTGTGTTGCACTCTTAATTGCTTTTTCATGGTTTGCATAGGATAAATCCAAGCTTTCGCATTTTGATTGAATTTTTGTGGTGGACAGGAGATAATTATCACCTTTTTATGCTAAATGTGTTTTTTTAAAACTCTGATTAGACCAAAACATAGGATTGAGCTCTTGTTTTTCACTCAACTACAATTCTACTAAGGAAACCCTCAGATCAGGACAGCAGATGTCTTTAGATAATGATGGCAGTGTGATAAACATCATCAAGTATTTACAAAGGAAAATTTGGCACTAGTTAAAAGTTTGTTGGAACAGTGTTGAAGGTGATGTTCCTCTCTTCTGTTACCACATCTCTCTTTCCCACATTCTCCTCTTCATCTGTTTTCTGCTGTTCCGTCCTGCAGCGTGAGTGCTGTGGTTGGGATCTCAGGCTGAACCAAGTTTGAGACCATGGAGTTAAGTAAACTCCAAGGTCACACACAGAGAACAGAGGAGCCGCATCTGACTGGGTTGTCAACTTCTTAGTAATGCCAAGTGTTTCAGCTGAAACTCCTCTGAACAGGGTCCAGTTTCCTGATGAAAGGTTGTGCCTTCAGGAAAATGGCCATCAAGCCATTTGCTTCATGCTTTAAGATGGACACCAAAATCCCACGCCACTTTCAAGATGTGTGGTTGATGTAAGCAGTGCAGTATGAATATGCATGTGTAAAAACTGTTTCTCATAAAGAAAAACAGTCAAACACTGAAGTGTTTGGAAAAAATGTTTCTTTGTACTTTACAGAATCCAGTGGGCAAAGCTAGGAATTTAGATAGGTCTTAAAAGCTGTGTGATTGCTTTGTTGGCCCTTTGCTCACAGCGAAATTAGCAACATCTCGTATTTCTTTCCCTGTGTTCGCTGTTAAAAAGTCAGCATATCCCAATAGCTTCCATTGCTTCCCATTCCAAGTGCAGGTCAAAATGCCAGCTTTCTAATGGTCAATGTCATGTATCATTTATCATAGAAAAAAGTACTTGATAAAATCTCTGCAATACTTTCTTCTTGCTTTTTTATTCAAATAAGGGTTTTTTTTCTGTTTTTTGGGGGGGGGGTTATTGGTTGCTTGCGTTTTTGGGTTTTGTTTTTTTTTGTTTGTTTGGTTGTTGGTTTTTTTTGGGTGGGGGGGTGGAAGCATGCCTCCTATCAGCTATAAAGCAAGCAACAAAGAAAATGCACCAAAATGCTAATGTAGTGGTAAATAAGGTAAAGGACAACTGTGGTACTCTTGTGGGACGCTGGCTTGACACAACATTTTTGTAATGGAGTAATATACCTTAATTTCTGAGTTGTTCAAAGTGATTTGTGAGGGGTTTTCATAAAGCAAGCAACATAGAATTGTTATGAGTTTGGTGATACAACATTTTTTATAATGATGAACAAAACAGTGACTAAAGATAGTTGGCTTATTGAAAGAATTTAAGATGTAAAAAGCCAATAAATCTTTCTGTAACATTTTTAAAAATCTAGTGTTTGGACATATGCACAGAAATAGGAGGTAGATCCATCTCGAATACATAACTCTCTTCAAAAATAAAGGTCTAATCTAGGCCAAAGGGAAATAATAAGCCATAATGCAATAGTTCTGATTGTTTTATGTTTTGTAAGTCTTTCAAAAGTTTCGTCCTAGCAGCTTTTATAAGAAAACTTACAATCGACAAATCCCAGTGGGCTCCTATTTATAGTATCCTAATTTTCAAAGAAAGCAAATCAGGCAACAGTTTTTAACATGAATAATATTGCTCCCAGCATTCTGCCTGCAGCCCACACATTGTGTTTTTTGGCATGATTGTGGCAATTAAAAAAAAATAAACAGATCTTTTTAATATTTTTTTAATACATAAACCATTGCAGTCAACGCTGACACAGCTGGCAAAGAAACTCAGTGAAAGGTAAACATTCTGCTCAGAATGTAACATAACATATTGTTGCATTTGGTTGTTAAAATGTAATCTTCCTAAAATAATATTTTAAAAGTAAGTTTGGGGGTTTTATTTTTTTTACAGAGTTTCTAGTGTATTGCTATCTGATTAAAAAAAATAACCTTTTAAAGAATGACACTTATAATGCTGGATATTTCAGTCAACAACTTATTGAATTTTTTAAAATATTCTTACCAAACAAAAATCAGGAAAGAAAATGAGGTATGATGTTTTATCCTTCAGCAGAATGTAATAGTCTGAGCTAGTAAAATCAATTTCTTTTAATAAAATTCTGTCAAAAGCAGGAAGTTAAATAATAAATGTCTTCAACTATTTAAAAGGAAGAAAACTTCCAACAGAATGAAGATTAGTTTGTGACTTGCTTCAGCAACAACAAAAGATTGTCTAGTTCCTTGACCTAATTACTGCGAGCATGTATGAGCTGAGGTTACGGACTGACATATTTCACTAGGGAAAACATGCAAAGGTGTTTCTTTTAGGTGACGGCCATAGGGAAATAGCTAGCTGTTGCACTGTCTAGAAGTTCTCTAATTTATTTTTATTTTATTTTTAAAGATCATGACTTTGTGTGATCGTTTATGATTAAGAAGCTGCCCTCCCACATTTTATTCCCTGTTGGAGGCAAATGCAGGGGCAGCAGAGTGGGGCTGGGTGCACACAGGATCCTGGTGCTCCCTGTAGGGCTCAGGAGGATCCTTAGCGAGAGCCAGGGGGTACCTGTGTGTTGCAGACCCTCCAGGTGTGCTGGTGCTCCCAGGACGGCTTCGTGGGAAGTGTGCGTAAACAAACTAGCGCAGAAAGCACTCAGTATAACCCTGTGGAAACTTGTGGACATGTTGAAGCTACCCGCACCCCATGTTGCGTGGCAGCTCCGCAGTTACTGAAAATCCTGCTGATGTTTGCTGGCCTGGCAGGTAAGAATATGAGGTACGCTGTTTTGTGCTGGCTGGGCAATGGAGCAGCGTTCTGTCTCTAGCCATCTGAGTGTCCACCACAAATGGTGTCCTCGTCAGCTTGCCTGTCACACTTCAGTTACGCTTGAAATGAATTTTTGAAGAGATCAAACTTTTCCTTTTACTCATTACCGGTACATCTTTGGTATTGAGGTCTTCCAACTCCCAGTTGTTTCTCCTTTTCTCAGACTGAATTATAAAAAGGGCAGGTGTCTGCAAAATAGGTATCTGTCCTTTTATAATCTAGTAAATAGCCCTCTGGGTACAGAGTTGGGAGTATATGGATTTTATAAAAGCGACTGAATAGTCATTTTTAATGTGTATGACATGAGATGAAGAGAAGCATTTAAAGTTTAGAGCAGTCTTCAGTAGAGAGGAAGATTATCTGGTGCATCCTATTGTTGATCTTGGCATGTATTTCAGATGTTAGTTGTGGACTTCGCAACACCCTCGGGGCAGTTAATAACAGCTAAACAAGCATTGACTCTCCCGAAGTCAGGGGAGTTCTATCGGTGTGAATCCAGGGGGTTTGTTGTCTTTATGTCTCATCACAGGCTAAGTTAAAAATAATGGTGCAGTAAAAGCAGTGTAACAGAAACATTCTGAGGTCTGGTTCTGCCGTCATTCTGATCTGTTACACCAGCACAATTGTGAACCAGCGCAACTGAGACCAGGACAGTTGTGAACCCAACTTGTCCTCCCTGACTAGGACAAATACCATGCCAAAGATTTTGATTACAATAGAGATATATTTTTTTTCCATTGGAAATACCACAATTAAAGAGGAAGAGAACTTCTGGGGTGCAAGGGAGAATCCTGGAATTTTTGTCTAACTAGACTTTTAACAACCTGTGCCTCACTCTGTCCATGGAGATAATCATACCTGGTATCATAGCATAAAAATAGCCAAAGACTAGGAGCTCGATGTATTCCGTGTGAAAAGTCAGTTGCCCTGATCTGATCCTCATATAAGAAATGAAGGAAAGCTTTTCCAGATTCAGCAGGTTTCAGTACAGCCTGAACTGTTAGAATATGAGTATTTGGGGACATCCCACATCAGGTTTTCTGTTGGTTTCTTAATCTTGATAGATCAGCCCACGCAGCTGTCCCAGTGTGCATGTTGGTGGATTTGAGAAGTCATACGCTCCTGACTGGGGTCAGTCTCTTGCTGCTCTTACTGAGTTTCAGAGGAAGCTCCTTGCCAAACGCAAAACCCAGACATGATGAGTGAATAAAGTGAACTATGTTGTATCAATCAATTATTAAACTATAGACCTCCAGGATCAGAACAGATTAAAATTTCATGTACCCCTATCTACGATTGGCAATACTTTTGGTTCAGGCTTTCTGAGCCATTGATACATGTCCATCTGCCTTCTGCTGGTGTTCTTGGCAGCCCACATAGGCCTGCACACAGCGAAAGGTCATCTCTAGTAGGTAGAGTTGAGATGAGCAGATTCTCACCTGTAGCTCTTCCCTGGGAGTGTCAGCTGAGCAGGTTGGGGTTCCCAGTGTGGCTGCTGGTGTGCACATGCCCGTGATGCACAGCAGGCTCTGCGCTCCCAGTCCAGCCCAAAGTCAGTAGGAAAAGAAGTGCCATGCGATGAAAGAATTGAAATCTGTCGTGATATACAGCACTATGATTGTTATTGTGGACCCTGTATTAGGCCCATGTGAAATGAAGTTGTTGATGTTAAACACAGAAATATCCAGGATAATTTTATGTCCATTCAAAATAAAGAGGTGGAAGGGGAGGAAAAGAGGAGAAACACAAGGGATCGGTGTTTGCTTAATAGAAAAAGACAGCATCTGTAGGGAGAAAATTATAATTCTAAGTTTTTTAAGACTATTACAAAGAGTAGAGAATAAAAATCGAGTGAGCTGGAAAAAGTAGTAAAATCTATAAACATTAATTCATAGTGTGCTTTTTTGAAGTATATGACATTTTTTCCCACAAACCCGCTAATAGGGTTCTAAATATGAGTGAGAATAGCAAATTGCTTTTTCCATCTCTGGGATCTATAGCTTCACCTCTACACTTGAATAGAAACATTAACCAAGAGGCAGATACTTCTTTCTTTTGTTTATGCTCAGCCTTAGGAATTTTTCAGCTGAAATCAATTATTAAAATGTTTATTAGTAAGTGTTAGATATTATTATTATTATTATTACATTATTATATGTAAGTGTTAGAAATGCAACTCCGTTATACACATATGTATATATATCTTGAATAAGCGAGATATTTTTGTCCAGATTTTTTTGCCAGGTAACAGAATTTGGGAGGAGAGACAATGTATAACCTCATATTTACTCGGTAGATACTGTATTCATTAGGACATTCAAATAATTTGATATCTTTTAATTTTCTTTACATAAGAGAAAGCAGCAGTTGGTTCTTAAGAAGAAACAGGTTCACACAGGGTTTATTTCAAGTGTTATAGCAAGCATGGGGTTTAATGTAAAAGCTTCTAAAAGATCACAGAAGAAATGTACTAAATGATTGCAGGAAGTAGAACTCCTGGTGCAACCAGACTTTCAAACACTCTTCTGAATGAATATAGGTCTCTGATTAATGAAAAATATTCATAATACCTACCTGAAGTTTCATATGTAGTTTTATATATGCATGTAGAACAAGACAATTTGGGTGTATATTTGAAGAGAGAAGACAAGACCTTAGGATTAAAATATGTATCTTGGCTTGTAATGTCTCTACTAATGTCTGTTTCTTTACTTCTTTGCTATTGTCTGCTTTCTCTATTGTTGTCACTGGTGCTTAGGAAAGAGAAGTGTTATTTCAGAAATTTCAGAACGAATTAGCTGAACACCATCTCTGTGTCATGTGCAAGGTATCAGCACATGGACTGATGTTCACACCAGGTGTTTTGAGTGCATGTGTTGGACAGAAGAGGATCGAGTGCCCGTAGCACAATACTCTGCCTTAGCGGGGCAAAGGTTAAATAGACCCACACTTCTGTGCCTCCTTTTCCCATGGCACTCTGGGCAGGAATGGCTTTATTCCTAAAGAATGAAGACACAGGTCTTGCTTGTTAGGCTTTTGGGATCATAACACCGAATATAGTGAAATAGGCCTTAAGTTTTTGGAAGCTGGGAAGATTTTCTTCAGACATCTTCCTGTCTGAAGAAAGGATTACACATCAGAGAAATGTAAATCTGTTTTGGTTTTTCTTCTTTATTTTTTTCAAATTTCCCTTAACAATTCCACCATATCAATTGCTTTGCTCCGATGAAACAAAATGCAGTTTCCTCTTTCTGTTCCCTCTGAGCATCCCTAGCTCTGAAGTGGAGCTGCCCATCCAGCTGGCAGGGTGCTGACACGGGGGGTGCTACTGCTCCAGCAGTAGCTGGTACCTTTGCATTCAGCTGAGATCCCCTGGTGACAGCCAGTCAAGCTCTGCTGGATCCTTCGTCCCAGATACAGACCACAATCCATGAAGCAAAATAGTTCAAAATACTATGTTGCCCCTTACTCTTTTCCTTACACCAGTGGTGCCAGCTTGGAGTACTTCATTTTCATGTGCATCTCTGTTTTTCACTCCATGGCTTGTCTAATAAAATACTTTAGTTTAATGAACATGTAAAACACTGCTCTTCTGTGTCTCTCTCTCTCCTCAAAGCGTCGTCTGCTGTGATGCCACAAGAAGTCACTCACACCCAGGGAGAGCAGGGTTCTGTCATAGCCAGAATGAAAGGTGGAGATTTTAGTTAAAAACTTTCAGATTATTTTGGAATCATTGAAGTGTGAAATAGCTATTTCGTTAGCTTACGATTTTTCTACACATAACATTTATTCTTCATCATTCCCTGTTTTTGCTTGTCATTGCTATTTGTTGCATCTTGCTTCAGATGAAAGTGTAAACTCTGAATAAGCCTCATATCTTCTTGCTCACTGACCTAGCACCGTAAAGCCAATGGCAACATTAGTGGAAATAATAGTCAGCC
This sequence comes from Falco naumanni, assembly GCF_017639655.2. NCBI lineage: Eukaryota > Metazoa > Chordata > Aves > Falconiformes > Falconidae > Falco > Falco naumanni. The sequence goes on along the minus strand of NC_054060.1, from coordinate 15,670,928 downwards.
CTCTGAAAGAAGTCATAGGCAAGCAATACCCTTCTCAGTGTGAACAGCCACCTGGCATAGGTATGGTTCATACTGTAGTCCAGCACATTTCTTAGGAATTATATTCTGTGGAGTGTACTTTATTGTGCATTTCTTAGAATAAAGCTATTAGCCTATAGGCCAAATTAATACGTCCACATTTTAAAAGGAAACTAATCATTTTGATTTAAACCCTCTGGTTTGTGTTTGCAAGACTGGAGAAAATTGAGTCTAATATGAAACCCATGATTATAAATCCAGTGTAATAAACATTAACAACAAATTTCTAAAGGCTACCCAGAACTTGCAGTAACGCCCTCTATTTTGTTCTCATTTATGGCGATGATAATACAAACAAAATCCTTACAACCCTGTGAGTGTGCTTCCTCTGGGCTGTGATCAGAACTGGGGCTTTTGTTTGCATTGATTTTTGACCGATAAGGAGCTCCCTGATGTTGTGCAAAGGCCGGGCGGACTGAAGGCGCGCTGTGCTTCTGCAGGCAAAGGCACTCTGGAGTCAGCGCTTCCTCGGAGCAAGCAGTGGCAGGCTGAATTTTGTATCCCTGAATTAGCTTCTGGGTAGATCTCTGTAAGCTTCTGGAAGGATAAGTTTTAAATTACGCGTATTTTGTTAGAAGCTGTGCATGCCAAAATACGCCCTTCTCTTTGCTTTCTTCGCTGTTGCAGTTTGGAAATAAGTAGCGCAGCTAAAAATGTCGGCTTTTTCGAAACTGATAAAGGATAAGTATCATGGAAGAATAAGTTTATCATTTCTGTGTGTTTTTCATTTAATTGCCAAAACATTTAGCCAGAATGAAGGAAAAATATTCATACCGTATGGAGGCTGTGAGATGAGTGTCATTTTAAATACCCATCCCCTCTTTTTCATCTCGGCTGTAAAGAACAGGCGTAGTGTAGCAAAGGAAAGTGCAAGGCTGGTAGGCTCAGCTGTATTTTCAGAATACTGGACACATTGTATGCAGCCTGGCGCATAAGCAAAACAACAACAAAAAAATGAACAGACATTCTAACAAAAATTAATAATTCTCAGCCAAGGGAAGAAAGCGTATCTGGTGAAACTACAAGATAGGAAGGATATCAGTATCCTGCTCTGCCAGATGGAAGGAAGATGGGGTTTGGATCTACTATGGCTTTCTATACTTGGCCTGGAAAGTGCAATGCTGTGTGTGAAACTGCCAGTTTGCTAGTGCATTCCCATGCCAGAGTCTCTCTTGACGCTACTCAAAAAGGAAGACATTTATTTAAGTGAGAATAAGAAGAGAAGACCCCAAAGATATGGGCAAATCCCCCTATATGTTAGTCTAAGTATATTGTAAATATCACAGGATCTCTTTAGAACAAGAACCATCTCTTTTTCTTCTTCTTCTTCTTTTTTCTTTTTTTTTTTTCTTTTTTCCCCGCGCCTCAGTACAAACCTTGGGTGAGGGAAGGTTAATCCTTAGCATTGATGCCCAGTTTAGAGATACCACGGTAGGGAGTGGCTCCTTCCAGCCTAATTTTGTCTAGATTAGCCCAAAGGGACTTCTCAGCCCATAGACCTGGACTGCTTCTCGTCCAGCAAAACTCAGTTAAGTTTGCAGATTCGATGGGGGAGGTACTCCTAGGGCACTGGTCAGGACCGGGACTTTTCAGTATTACAGTAATACAAATAATACATTATGTTAGGAGGCTTTGAAAGAGAAATCTTTGACTGTATTGAGCAAGTAATGATGTTTGATGTACCTCCAAGGTGGCAGTCAGTGGGTGAGCCTTGCAAAACTCAGCTGCTTCTCTCTTAGCAAGTTTCCGCCTGGTAAACAGTGCCTTTGTTTTCTGTTTATGTGGGCTCTGACGCCTTAGATTTCCCTTTGATGTATGAATGAATCCAGTGCTTCAAAACAAAACTCAAACTAGAGCTGGAAAGGCATACAGGGAGAGAAGAAAGAAAGGAAAAGGAAAATGTAGTTTTGAGTATCGCTATTAATAAAGCTGGTGAAATGATCTGTGCGCAGGCAGGATGATGGCGTACTTGCTGATTGTGGCCATTTGGGGCAGTTGAGGCTTGCGGGTATACTTGAGGTTGCCTGAGGGTTTTTCTGTTTGCTGGCATCCACATGGATGTGAGCAGTGGCAACATAAAACTATAAAAATTATGGCCACTGACTCACTGACCAGAAACAGTCTGATTTGCACTGACTATTTAAAGCGTGCAGTTGCGCGGACGGTGCCTGAACAGCCTGTCTGTCTGTAAGCAGCTTGAAGGCAGAACTTTGTTCGCAGAAAGTGTCTGTTAAATCACTGAATGCAGCAGCTAATTCAAGTAAAAACAGTCATCTGGTTGTGGACAAACCGCAAGCAGAAAACGGGTCAAAGACAGGGCTGCCTGTGCATGGAGGGGGGCAAAGCAACCTGACCTCTCCTGGCTGGGAGAGAGGAGGCTTTTTTCTTTGCACCTGTCCTTCCCGAGGCTCTTGACCTCCAAGGATCCTTTAATTAATTGGTTATCCCATACGGAAGGGGAACTGGGGGGATATGCCCTCTGCTGCTGTCACATGTCGGTCTGAGACGGAGAGGTGAGGCGGTTCCCTGGGTTTGGGGTCCGGCGAGGCAGGACAGGCTGCCCTTCTCCTCCACGGCTCAGAGCTGTGAGGCAGAGCCCAGCTGCGCCGGCCTCAGTTTGTCTAATAAAGTTTTGTACTATAAATGGATCAACCAGTTGGGACTGGAACCACGATCCTCAGGGAAGCTTTCAACAAATCTGCTTTGAGTTTCAAGTTGCGGTGAAATATGAAACGAGGTGGGTTTCGTGCAGTTTCAGGTTTTGTTGAAAACCTTTCAACCAGCTCTAGTCGGTAGCTGTTGCTTTTTCGGTTTCCTCCCTCTAATGTCGCTGCTATTTCCAGCTGAATGCACCTCAGGTTAAGGGGAGTTAGGAGAAGGGGTGGAAATAAAAGCCCCTGAATGTGACTCCACACGCTGGGAATGGAGAAAGAGTTCAGGGGGTGCCCTCTCCCTGTTAAATTCCTCTTTTAGTCCCCCTTCCTCAAACTTCATTTTCATATGGAGATTTTTGGACTGTTTAGCTAACTGTGATAATAGCCCTATAGATCATCTCCTAACTGGCTGGGGCGAGTGGAAAAGGAGCCCTGCAGACTCTGTTTGGCAAGTGGACAGGAGACCTGGAGAAGCAGTCGGATTCCCAGCTGGCCCGCGGCGCTCACAGCCGGGAGAGCAGCCTGCGTGCTGCCTGCCGCGGGGCCGGGAGGCGAGGAGGTGCTCGGCTTCCCAGCTGGCGAGGGGAGCGCGAGGCCTGCAGAAGTGGGCTGCTTTCCGTTTGGCTTCACAGGTTGAGCGAGAGGCCAAGAAATGAGGTTCAGTTCCCATTAGCCTGTCTGGTTCTTGATTTGCTTCCTTTAGTTAAAAGAGGCAGAGAATACTGATGATGTTTTGCCAGGCACAGGATTGAAGCTGAGTGGCATGGAAGAATAGAGACTTAAATAAGCACAGCTCGCTGTCTCCACTTGCTTTTGTCAGTTCGTGTAACAACCTTGCTGCCAGCAACCTTCCTTACTAAACGGAAGAAAAAATAGGGGTCACTCAGAGGTGATTGTGCAGTTCTTAGGGTTGTTTTAAATTATTACAGAACCCTTTGCATCAGTAGAAACCCATTGTTAGCCTAAGCAGTGCATTGGTGGTTTAAATATTTAGGAAAAGATTAGAATTTAGTGATTCCTTCCTAGGTATGTTGGAAAATATACTTAATAATTTGCCTGTTAAAAGGTTATTTTAATATTTCACAGGTATTTTATGTGCAGACAATTTAGGCTTCATCCCCCCTGAAAACATATTTGTAGCATATTATTTTTTTTTAATACACAGTAGTTATGGGAAGGACAACAATAGGTCTTCTGTTAATATGTGGCTAGCTCCATTGTAAAACCTGATTTATTTTTTTTCTTTCCCTTCATTGCCTGTAGTTATTCCTTTGGAATTTGTGGTCTGTTTTTTAAAATCATTCCTGATTTCTGTGCCAGTCTTCACTGGAGTTTGTAATAACACACTGTAATTTAGGCAGCTCTCTGAAGTCCCGTGTGTAAAGTTATCTGTGTAGCGCTTACATGATCAGAATCCAAGACAGCCCCATTTTCATTGAGTGCAAGATATTAACATTTTAAAATGACTTCAGATCCGTGATTCAGTAAAAGGCAGTGGAACCTGAACTTCAGGGCTCTCTACACGGCAGGCAGCAGCGCATCTGTTACCTCACTTTTAATGCAGTGCTAATAGCCGAGGCAGTGGCAGCACATACTTCAGCTGAGAAGCACCCAAAGCCTTTGGAAGCTGTGAGCAGCCTGGGTTGAAGTTTGTGCTGATGCAGCTTCCCTTTTGATGTCCGAGTTGGCCAGTGAGCCTCATCCAATGCCTTCACAGGGGCAGCTTTCAGTACCCGTCTGGTCCCAGTGCAGGGACAGCATGAGTAGCTTTTGAGTTTTCCTATGGCTTTTTAGCAGATAACTTCCATACACGTATGTAGCCAGGGCTGCTCTTACACTCGAGCGCCCTTTATAGTAGATGCTCTTTGACACTAGTCTCCCAGTCTCAACACACCACAGCCAAAGCCAGGGCCGTCAGTGAACTCACAAATGCAGTCAGTTAGTGGGACACTTGTAATCTATCAGCTCATCTTGGGAACTGTGTGTACCTAAGGACATGTCCCCGGGGCCCAACACAGGGTTCCATGAAGATAATCCAAGCTAGTTCAGTTACTACAAGCAGTATGACCAGCTTTCCCTGGCAGTCCCCCTGGGCTCATTAATTGTGTTGTTTCCTGTGGTCTGTGGGTCCTGAGTGGGCTGCTGGGCCCTCATCTTGGGGGATGAGTCACTGGTAAGGACCTGCGAGTTTATTCATCAAAGCCCAGTGTCCTGAAGCAGTTTATCAAGGAAAGCTGATCAACCAGCTAGCATCCTCTGAACCATGGGGGGTTGCAGAGGGCCTCTAAATGTAACGCTATGTGGCTGAGACGGAAGAAAGGCAATATACTCATGACCGAGTTATGGCTGGAGGGCCCAGTAATGAGGTTAAACCACAGTCCAAAACAGGCACTCTCGAGCCTTCATTGAACCCCATCAGCATATTTTTATTGAAACATATCACACCTAAGAGGTGCATGAGCAACTTGCTCTTTGCTGATGACACAAAACAGGGAGGAGCGGCTGATGCACCAGAGGCTGCGCTGCCCTTCAGCGAGACCTGGGCAGGCTGGAGGGTTGGTGGAGAGGAACCCCATGAAGTTCAGCAAAGGCCAGTGTAGGGTCCTGCACCGGGGGAGGAACAGCCCCACGCACCAGGACAGGCGCAGGGCTGACCTGCTGGAGGGCAGCTCTGTGGAGAAGGACATGGGGGTGCTGGTGGGCAGCAAGTTGCCCATGAGCCAGCAGCATGCCCTGGTGGCCAAGGAGGCCAACGGGATCCTGGGGGTGCGTTAGGAGGAGGGTGGCCAGCAGGTCGTTGAGGGAGGTGATCCTGCCCCTCTGCTCTGCCTTGGTGAGGCCGCAGCTGGAGCGCTGTGTCCCGTTCTGGGCTCCCCAGTTCAAGAGAGGCAGGGAACTCCTGGAGAGGGTCCAGTGAAGGGCTACGAAGGTGGTGAGGGGACCGGAGCATCTCCTTTATGAGGAAAGGCTGAGAGAGCTGGGCCTGTTCAGCCTGGAGAAGACTGAGAGGGGATCTTAGCAATGTCTACAAATACCTTAAAGGCAAGTGTCAGGAGGATGGGGCCAGGCTCCTTCCAGTGGTGCCCAGCGACAAGGAGCACAAACTGAAACGCAGGAGGTTCCATCTGAATATGGGGAAGAACTTGTTTCCTTTTGAGGGTGACAGAGCACTGGAAGAGGCTGCCCAGAGAGGCTGTGGAGTCTCCTTCTCTGTAGATACTCAGAACCAGCCTGGATGTGATCCTGTGCAACCTGCTGTAGGAGAACCTGCTTTAGCAGGGGGTTGGACTAGATGATCTCCAGAGGTCCCTTCCAACCCCGACCATTCTGTGACTTGAAAGCATTTGTGGTCACCTTTTTTCAGGAAGCCAGCTCCAATGGTATTGCAGGAGGGAAGAATGCATTACCCTGTTTTTGCTCCACTGGAGAACTGGTGTCCTTGCACCACAAACACAGGGAAAGAGATTCCAGGGGAATCGATTCACCAGGTTCCTACTTTACCCCCTAAACTGGACTCCCTCATCCACTTGAGGAAAATGGGTTTGTATATCTCAGCATGTTCTCAGTGCACAGCTCACCCGCATAAGGAAACATGTAACTGGATTGCCTTTACTGTCACAAAATTCCACTTTTTCCATAATCAGTTTTAATCATAATATTTATAAGTTGGTTCATTTTACTTTTTTTTTTAATAACAGTTGATTGCCACATTATATAGGCAATAACCTATAAACTGGAATTGTTTTACACTCATAAAGGCTTAAAATAGCAAGTCTAATTTGTTTATAAAAAAGTGATAAAAACCAAAGACAATGCCCCACGCTGAGACTTCGTACACCACCTTTCATTCTGTAGTACATCTTTATGGCTGCGTTATAAACCCCTCGTAAATGGGTTTTGTAGTAAAAGTGCTGACACAACTTTAACTATAGAATCTTGAACAGCAGCAATGCAATAAAAGATCAAACTGTAACGCTAGAATATAAAGACAGGCTCATGATATGCAAAAAAGAGCAAAAGGTTTTCAGGAGTGATGGATCCTAATACAAAGATTCTAGATATGGACAAAATAATCTGACAAAGTCTTAAACCAGCCCTTGGAACATTTATCACTTGGCTCTTAGACTGCCTGCCCGGGAGGCACTGGGCTGTTGGCGTACATTGATCATATCCAGAGAACTGCTGAAGCTCAGCTCACTCTAGAGGATTTCTGTTGTCCGCTTCTGGCACGAACAGCTGACTGTTTGTGAACAATGGTCAGTTTGCACTGCACTAAGCAGTCAGTAAACTAGTGGCCTGAGAGAAAAGTGCTTCTGTAAGGGGCCTTTATTGAGGCAGATCCAGTGTAAGACGTTCCTGCAGCGATGCAAGCTAGTTGCTGTCCATCCATGTTCTTGACAGCAACTAAAATGGCATCCAAGGCAATAGCAGCTGTCTGTGTTACAAGAGAATCCTTCTGGGGTACCATATGCCAAACAAATTTTTACTATTGCTTCACATTTGCCAGATTAAAGGTCTGTTTGAATTAGTGGAGATCATGAGGAAAATTAAGAGCTTAGCCAAAGAAAGATATAGAGCAATTGCGTATTGTGATGGAAATGGCTGGGAGGCCCTCTTGGAAGTGGTCTGGCTGTGTCAGGTCACTTTGTTGTTGTTCAGCTTGGATGTACCTGTAACACAGTGTACCTCACACAACTGAAAATCAATTTGTTCTCTTTCAATTCTAAGCTACCTCTCAAATTAAGCCCTATAAAACATTTCAAATAGAACAAAGAAAGCTGGCTGAAATAATATTTCATCTTCTGAAATAAGGATTTGTCAAAGCCAGTTGCATTACACTTGGCCAAGGAGGACACTGCTCATTTGAAAGGCTGTTGAGAATCTGAGAGCTCATAAGTTCAAGTCCATCTGCTGCAGACTTCATGCACTACTAGCTATTACAGTAGCTTGACAATAATCTCAGCATCATCTTCTATTCCAGTCACAAAGGGCTGTCAAAAACCAAATAGTAGGAATTACTATAAACAGCAATGATTCAGTCTCAATGGCAATGGCTCTCTATATTCTAGCAATGTAATCTACTGCTCTACCCTTAAATTGGATATAGCATATGAAGTCCGTCAGCCATGCAGAAAGTGAAAATGTATATTGTCAAGGCCTTTGCTGTCTGCGAAACTGCTGATGAAGAGTCACAAAAGGAGTTGTAAATGCCCTAGAAGAAATTCCAAGTAACATTAAAGTCACAAATAGCAAATTTGACAACTCCCTCTGGACCAAGAAACTGCCTTCAAAAGTTTTATATTAGCTTCATGCATCATTGTTATAATTTATTAATGTACAATTTTTAGTTTTTTCAGACTGTATGGCTGGGGAATGGTAACTGTAACTTCTTTTTCATGATAAACAGCTGTTGAAAGGTTTGCCATATTCCCTCCTCTTATAATTAAAAAATGCATGCATTGCTTTTCATGTTCCTGTTTCCCCAAAAGCATAATAAGATACTATATTTATGATTTAATCGATGAAACCTGTTCTCTGTGGATATTACTACATTGTTTAGTTTGCTAATGTGCATATTTGCACCTAATCTATTAAAAATCTGATATCGTGGCTGCATTAGGGCGTATCCTGGGTGTAAGCCATCTTTAACTCTTTGGCTTTTTCAGTATTCAGTAATTCTCTGGCAATTCCTGTTCATCTTTGATTACAATCTCAGGAGCTCGGAAGAAAGAGAGAAAATTGATAGGCATTAAAAATACAGAATTTTGAAAAGGTCACCTGCTAGCAGGATTAAAACTTTGATTCCACCTGCTCATTATGAAGACTGTACCAAACATGAAGTGGTATAACTTGAGTCTGTTCTTCCAGCAGCCATTGGTTTATTTGACTAGCAAATGCCTTATACCATTCTTACGGCAGTCTGTGTGCAGAGAAATTTTTGCCCTGACTGGGTACTGAGTACACCAACAGCTGATGCATGTGCAGTTCTAAGGAAGGATCTTTTAGATTGTCCAGCCTCTGTAGCTGCTGAAATTTGCAGTGCAGGTCTGTTCCTACCCCCTACAAGTACAGTACGTGTCTTGCAGTTTTGCATCTGAATTTCTCCATGACCCATAAGAAGACACTATTTCCAGTGCCCATAGGTGTATAGTCTGTGCTTGATTTTTTGTTCATCTCCATTTAGCACCACAGCCAAAAGACCATGGTGTTGTTGCTATGAAATATGTTGGAATTATAGGATCCTTAATTTAATCATACAATAACATTCAATGCTGGAGTTATTTGCAGCATTCCTTCAAAAGGAAACCATTGTTCAGTTAGAGGCCTGACTGAAATAATTTAAAAGTTAATTAAACGTAATGAACTTCTTAATAGCTATTATAGGCAAATTCTTCATTTAATCTTAAGTAACTCTCTAGGGTAGATTCAAGTAAATGGTAGGGGAAAATCTACAATTTTCTATTGAATTCCACCCAAAGTATTGTAAAGGCTAGGTAGTGTGTGTGTTAGATTATTCTCACTAAATTCAATGACAAAAATTCTTGATTTTATTTCATCTTTTGTGTACCAGTTGTTACGAACAATCTGCTTTTTGGTAATAGTTATTTGAAATCCTTATCTCTCTTCCTGAAATAGTGCTGTTACTGGCAATAGTTGATCCATGGTACAGTGTGATTTAACTACTGATACAAAAATGTAACTTTTCTGCTTCCCTGCATCACTGCACATAACGCTTTCTGCTTCCTTTTGTGCCTCCCTCAAGGATGGATTCTTGTACCCTTGCAACCCCTTACTAGTGTAAGGAAGTTCAGGAGATAGCCTTGAGGATTCTTGCATTACAAACCCTATTGTTTATATACAAGCTCACATTGCCCTCAAATAGGGAGCGAAATTTATCAGTATCAGAGAAGTGTTAGAGAAGAAGGCTTCAAAAGATAACTGAAGGAGAAATGGAGTCACTACATAAGAAAATATGCAGTGGGAATGTGTGTGAGATATGATAGGGTGGCAAATGTTTTTCATGTGCTTGTTTTTAAGTAGCTTTCATTTCATGATATCATTACAAAAACAAAAGGTGGAACAAGCCCCGCTTTGGGGGTTTGACATTAAGTCATTGTTCTGTAAAAGCAGTTAACTAATATTACCGTCCACAGGCTGTTCCAGCACATAGCATTACAATGATACTGGAGAACAAAGATAGAAGTCATTTTGCCTTCTGTTCTACCATAAATGAAACAATTTAAAATGTTTTGGAATGTTTGCCCAGTACCTTAAATCAGCACAGTAACAGCAACTATCTTAATAATTTCCCAGCGACAGATAAACTAATGGTACAAGCAAACATTTGCTGTGTAGGCATTTAGGCAATGGTACTAGCGAGTTACGATAAAGTGAAGTAATATTATATTTTGTTTTCATGGCACTGGCCTCAGGAATTGCTGTGCACCCTGCAACTCTATCCTCTACCTGCTCACTCACCCTAGTGCAGGGGTCCTCAAACTACGGCCCACGGGCTGGATACGGCCCCCCAGGGTCCTCAATCTGACCCCTGGTATTTAAAGACACCCCCCCGCCGGGGGTTGGGGGGGGGAACCCAAGCAGCCGCAGATGACTGCCTGCCACTTCATCCGCGCGCCGGCCCCCTGGTTAAAACGTTTGAGGACCCCTGTCCTAGTGCATCAGGTCTGATCATCTGGCGTATGCAACCGAGACACGCTGGCATTTCTGGCCATAGTTCATGTTCTATTTACACTGACCCAAATTTGAGATAATCCCATTGATTTCACTCGCCCAACAGCAATTTAAACTGCGTGAATCTTCCAGAAGTTTATCTTCAGATCAGGGGCCTAGCAATGTTGTAAAAAAATCTTTAAGATTTATGTGGATGTTGCACACATTTACGCTGTGTCTGGGACCCAGCAAATTTTGGTTATCCTGAGAGCTTAAAGTGAGTAAATGGGAGAAGCAAGATACCGTTTCAGTTTTACATGACTTCATAGAGACCGTGTCTTGGGTGGGGACTACCCAAATCTGAACGTAGCATGGAGATCATAAAGGATTTTAATTATGTCACTGTAAAGCAACCTAGTCAGAAATAGGATTCTCCTGACACTCCAGCAATGTAAGAAATCAGTATTTTTGTTTTCTTGAGTTTTATGGGTAAATCACAGAAAAGCTAGTAGAGATGCACAACTGAATTAAGACAGTTTGGCATTTTCTTTTCCACATGTTTTGGATGTTTATTGTCTTGGACCTCTTCACTTCCTTTCTTCTAGCATCTGTTACTACTTCAGAGGGGCAGGAAGTAGAGTCTGCTTTGATATGAGCTCCATTCTGTCTTTATTTTAGAAATTGCTACATCACCAGTAGATACAAAAGAAATGAAGGTCATAATCTGTTCACAATTGCAAGTTAGATAAAATGACTGAAAGTATTCATATAAAAGAAGGTGGCTTTGGCCCTATAATGAAGTAATAAAAAAAAAATAAAGTGGTACAGAGATTCAGGTATTTAAATGACTATCTAGAATTTTTATCTGAGGAGTTAAAAAAAAAAAAGTTTCATCAAATCTATTTTAGTGAAAATAGGATGAGACTCTGAGCTCAACTGACATGAATTCTGTAATCTGTGAACTAAATTATTCCTTTACCGTCAAAGGAGCATCTGACCCTGCCTCCTTATTTCACCTCCCACCACCCTCCACCCACTTCCCAAGTGAGACAATGCATAGCTCACACCTCTGCATAACTGGAGGTGCAGAACACATCAGGAATACCCCAGCGCATTTCTAAAACCCTTTTGTAAGTATCTGTCACTCTTTAATACATGTATCCTTTGCTGATGATCGCAGAACAAATAATTAAGTGCCCTAATTGGTATTGTGATGATGCTTTTGTTTAAATATTTTTTAAAAATAATAAGTAATGCTTTGAGGTTCTCCTTTGGTTCTCCCTGTTCTTCTTTGCCCTCTCACTAAAACCACTTCTGCTGCGTACTCATCACTTATTTTATTCTTTTCCACAGTGCTCAGTCTCCTTACTGTCATTCTCCTACCTCCATCCAGTTCACTTCGAGGGTTGCTGCTCCTCCGTGTAGACTGTCTGTGCTGTGCTCAGGGCAGGCAGAGCTGCCGTACTTCGGCAGTGCGATGTGCACATTTGCAGTGCACCCCCTGGGAAGGCCAGGATGAACTGTATTATCTATCCCAGGCAGAACTGGACACATTTTGATCCAGTTAGCTGGGTGTCCAGCCTCACAGGGCATTTGAAGGCAGAGGAAAGTTTTACATCAAACGTGCAGGCACTCTCAATGATAGTTCTGGGGGAGATGAGTTTTCTCAGACAGTTCCATCTGCCATTCAGCTTCTCAGTCCTGCCCGATTGAAGTCTAGCCACCCATATGGTATGAAGATGTCTGGCTGGGCATAGCTGCACACAGCTGGAAATTGGTTTGTCTTTTCTCACCTACTTTCCAGAAGTTTCATCCTGATAATGAATAACCTGGGAAGAGTCCTGGACCAGGTGAGGGCTTTGAAGGTCAAGAAACAGATGCTCAGGAAGAACCCTTGTTAAATACAAACAGAGCAAAACTTTTCGATGAATTATATTAAAAGCCCACGTAAACATCAGGGACTAATTAATGGTGCAAGAAACACAATAACCGCCTCTTTGCACATGTGACGCAGAGTGCAACCGCACAGCTCGCAGCATCATAGCCAAGGTCCTGCTCAATGAATCCAGCGTTCAGTAAGAAACTTTAGAATAATCCCTGCTCTTGGCTTTCCACATTAAGAATTTTACTTGTTTGGAGCAGGCAGCTGAACCTATCTTTGGGCACTTTTCTAAGCTTGGTGTCAATGCTACAGACAAGACAGAGACTGACCACGCCACTGGGAGGGGGTCTGGAGGGTGACGTGCTGTTGTTTCTAACTTGGTAACGTATCACTTTCCCCCCACCTGCACTCGGGTGCCATTGCAAGCAGCTGAAATGAACAGGCTGATGTCAGATTTCCAGAGCTAATTTGTGGAAATACGCAGTATAGTCTTGATTCTGGAACATGAATCACGCAAGAGAAAATATGATCTCTCTCTTAACTGAATGTTTTTTCTAAGAACCGTGATCCAGAAAGGAATATCACCCAGTTACCGAGCCATAGGGCTTTCTTGGCTTACATCTCATGGTCTCCCCATCACGTAGTGATGTGAGCCCATAAGCGTGGTTTCAAAAGCTGTATGATTTTCAGAGTGCTTTGTTCCTTTCCCTATGGTTTTATTCTAGGTGAGTGCACATGAGCAATTACAATTCTTTCTGCAGATAATTGGCATTAATGGTGTTCTTAGTTGTAATTATGAAACAGCACTTTGACTGCTCATACAATGGCTGTAGGTACAGTAGTGTCAAGATCCCCTAATCTGGCTCTAAAGCCATTCTTTCAAGCTAAGCTTTCATGATTGCTCTGCCAGTACATCATTTTCCCATATTCTACCCTCTAAAAGAAAAGGAAGCATCCACTGGACTGTGGTGTTAGTCATTCACGGAGTAAAAACTATTTATTCCTCTTAAATGAATGTAGTTCTCATATTGGTTTACAGTATACATTACTCTGACTGTAACTGCTTTACTACATTTCAAATGCCTATTTCAGTAGGTATGAATCACAGAAAGTACTGACAACTTGTTAGAATTGGGTCTATAAACAACACTTTGGTTTTAACCAGGCCTTTGGAGGAGAAGATACAAATAATACAGTGAAAACCCTTTATACTTCTTTCTCGATTTACCCTGAATAATGCCCAAACTAATATAACTTCTTATTATTTCCAGTTGTTTTACACAAAGGCTGTTATATTTAAGGCCAGAATATGTGCAGCATATGTTAAGCTATTTATAGATTTACAATTACCTCATCAGACAGAATCAGGCAGATGGTAAACATTACTACTAGGCATAAGTACATTTAGAATCAGACATTTAAATAAATTCAGATCTGTCTCAAGCTTATTTAAAGGGTTTTATCTCTTAAGCCATTTGAGGTGTCTGGTTATGCTGAGTATATTTGTATCACGTTCGGATATCAGGCTGTATGACCAGCAGCCTATAGATAGCTGTAGAAATCAGTTTACATTAATTCTTGTTTTTTGAACCCGACACAGGCAATTGGACTAGTAAGCCAAATTAATGTGAGAACAAAGAGAATAAAACTTCTAGATTGAAAATGACAATGGCTGACTTCTTTTATGGTGTTGAAAGAATATACAAGCTTCAGGGAACGTCAGTTGGTCTCTCTCTAAAGCTGAAAGACTTAATATAGAGATTAAAAAACTGACAAAGATACATGCCAGAAGGCCAAATTATAATCTTTCAACTTCAAAACCCCAGGCTATGGTGGCTTTTCACATGAATCTTACAGGAGAACAAAAATAAGTGTTTAAACTAGATCTGAGAATTGAGTGAGCACTTTAGTTGAATGTGATTAAGGTTCCCCTGGACAGCTTAAAAACATCTTTGGGTTTTTCACATTGTTATTTTTAGGCAATTTAAAAATATATGTACAGTTAAATGGTGTTGATAAATGAAACCAAGCAGTCAGAAAAGCAGACTTTGTCATTTCATTTGAGCTACCTGGGTTTTGGGGTTCTTTTTTTAACTGTCAGGACTCATTTTCTGTGTTTCTCCAAAACTCTTCATCTGATGCACTGTGATACAAACCTGCTTTTTCTTTGGATGGCAGAGAAAGAATACCATGATCCAAATTCTACCCTTTGTTACTACAGTGCTAATCCAGAGCAATGCAATGGAAGTCAAAGCAATTCCTTCAGAACAGCTGCATTGTAGCTGGAAACAGAATTTGGCCTGAGGTCTCTTCAAAACAGTCTGGCCCAGGGGCCCAAAAATGCAAACAAATATGAAATGATGTATCTAGAAATCCCCTCTGTTAAGGTAAATAGCATCCCCTCGAACACTGGCTGCAGGAAGGACATGCAGGACTTCCACGTCAGCGCTGCTGTACCATCCTCAGCTGTGCAGCATCTCATACAGCAGTGTGAGCGCGGTCCCGGGCAGTGGAGCCTGCTGATGCCCTTGGGCACAGCCTTGCAGGCTGCAGGGGAAGAGCCCTTCCAGAAGGGTCCTGGCACCTGGCAGGGAGAAGCTCACAGCTGCTGGTCAAAGGTGGCTATACCAGTAGTCCCAACCCCAGCCAGACCCAACAAGCTACTAACACCTGCCAGCATCTGTCTGTAACGTCAGTTTAGGTTAATCTACAAGGTGCCTCGAGCCACTGCCACCAGGCACTGAGTAGCGGAGGCGCTCCGAGCGAGCCAGGAGGTCCTCTATGCTGCCAGTACTGGAGCATGGGAGAAGGGTTGCACGATATCCACCTCCATGAAACAGTTCTTGCAGTTATGTCTGCTATGTCCATCTGTGCTACCGCAGACACTCTTCTTCGTCTGCCTCAGATAATACATTTTGTGCTGGTAGCTGCTTTATAAAATGGACGTCCACCAGGACATGCCCATGGGCTGGAGGTGTATTTAAATGAACGTTCAAGTCTCCCGGCCTTTCACCCACTGGGTTTTTTTCAGTGCTGGACTTCACTGGTAAGTCCAGGATGAGCTCCGCTGTCTAATTGAGGGGTAATGCTTGTACATGTCTTACTTCAGGTATTTTCTGGGACTCTAATTACTCTTTGAAAGTACCCCAGAATTCTTAGGCACAGAGTAATTCTGCACCTAGAAGAAAAGTAACAGTGATGTATTTGCAACCATTTCTAAAACAATTATGGGAATTTGCCATGGTAATTGCCACATAACTACTAGGGTGTTGGATATTTCTTTTTCCAATTTGCCATGTAACTGTATTCCAGAACCTAAGCTTTTTCTGTAAGTCTAAACCTTTAGCTTTAGCAGTTGACAAGTAAATCTTTGAAACACTAGACGTATCTAAATGTCTAAGAAGATAGTGAGCACTGTTGTGGTTGTACAGGGGTATGTCTGAGAAGGGTGATGAGAAAGAAGAGCATGGGTGGGGACACCGCTCTATGATACGGCAGTCCCTGCATCTCTACACTGTCCTGTGCATACCTGCAGAACATTACTGTGAACAGTCATACAGAATCATAGAACAGCCCAGGTTGGAAGGGACCTTGAAAGACTGTATGGTCCATCCAACCTTGTGCAGGAAAGGAAGCCAAGATAAGATTCTCTAGCACCCTGTCCAACCACATCTTGAAAACCCTCCAGTGATGGGGACGCAACCATGTTCTGGGGAGGTTGTTCCCATGAATGATTGCTCTCACTGTAAAAAATCTACTTCTTATATCAAGTTTGAATATATTTGTATTATATATTGATACAGACTGCACAGGACACAAAGCCATCCTAAACAGCCTGTGGACCTGCCCATTCAACACCAGATACATATTACCATCACTCTTCCTGTATGTTATGAGATAACAAATAAGATACATTTATT
Source organism: Falco naumanni (assembly GCF_017639655.2). Taxonomy (NCBI): domain Eukaryota; kingdom Metazoa; phylum Chordata; class Aves; order Falconiformes; family Falconidae; genus Falco; species Falco naumanni. The sequence goes on along the minus strand of NC_054060.1, from coordinate 15,654,723 downwards.
TGGTCCATGAGTGTGTTAAATCCTAGGCAGAATTGAGTCTGAATACAAATAATCTTCATACTGCAGCAAGTGATAAATATAAATTGTTTGTCCAACACGGTCATATCTATCAGACTCTATTGTTAAATATACAAAGTTGAGTTAGTGTGGAACGCACTAATGTGTTTAGATGTTATGCTTGGTTTCGTTAAAAGACTTGCAGGTCTGTCTTTGGATATATCGAATTGTCTGGGGACTTTAGACCATTTTATTCCATACAGCATTAACATGCTAAACCTAATCTCTGCTGCCAAAGATGAAAAGTGAACATAACTCTTTTATTGCAGGTGGCTCAATCCTCATTCCTTGTGTGAAATTCACTCTGGTCTTGTATTGCTGTACTTCGAAACTTCCCCTTCTTCTTCCATTGCCTTTTTAATAACTGAAACCATATCAGGAGAAGAAAAAAAAAAAAAATAATGAAACTTCTGCAGATAAAAGAAGTAATAATAAGCTTACCTTCACAAAGCTGTCTGATAGCACAGATAAATCATTGAGAAATAGAAAGCATAGTGTAGTCTTGCTAATTATAAATGAATTAATACTGCGTGTAGTCAAACCCTAAATATTTGGGTTTGTGATCACAGTAAAATGCAATTACTGCTACTGCAGTTTGTAACTATGGAATCAGTAGGATCACTGTACAATGTTCAGAAAGCTTTAAGAGATGTAGTTTAGAGAGTCATGTTTTATAGTGGTCAAGTTATTTCTGATAAGGATGCTGTGTTTTCTTTGCTGGTAGGAAAGAACTTGCTAAATGGCTAAACTATCGTTCCTTTCTTCATGTAAATATGATCAGCTCTAATTTAGAAAAAGCTGGTCAGTAATGTGCAGTCTTGCTTTAGTAAGTTGTCAAAATAATTGCTAAATGTAATTAATCATTTAGGTCCTTGATGTGTTTAGCCTGTTTCTTATTAGTTGCTTTGATTTGTTTTTATGTAGTTAAGAGCGGGCTACTTTGATCTGAGATTGCTCTATTTCATTCAGTATCTTCAGCTTCTAATGAGTGTAATTTTAGCGATAAAAGCGGTTCCTAGCCAAAGTGTTGTATCAAAGTCTTTATAAGGAAATAAAGGAATGTGCTGTTTGTGAAGAGAGCTAATCTTAGTTTTCTTTATGAATCTGGAAGAGAAAGGGGGGAAGTTACTCTAGTTGTCAGTAAACTGCCAAGGGCCATTTAATCTGAGCTTTTGAATAAGAACTCTGAAGAGTGCAGAAAGGAAACTTTCTGTTCATAGACTCAGAAGTTTTCTGAGGAGTATAGAAAAACTATTCATGGAGAAACTGAAGGAAACATTTGTATTTTATCAAGTAATTATAAATACTTAGAGTAGCGTTGTGTAGCATCTGGACTATATTCAATACAATATAGTTTTGAAGTGTCCAAACCCAATAACTGTTTTCAAAGGCGTTCAGCTCGCTTCTAGGTCCTTAAGTGAGTGGAAAGTTTGGAAATCTGGCCAATGGTGTCACACTGAGAACTTCAAGTGGCTAAATGCTTTGAAAAGTCTGTCCTTCATCTTGTGCCAAATGGGAGGTGAACTCTTTTGATAATTTGGCCTAGGGTTTTGTAGTTAAAAGTTTGGTTGGAAGTCCATTTGGAAAAGTGGCCTTTAATGAATTTCCTAAACTTACTTCCTAAGTTTTCTCTCTTACCAAATGCAGTGATGGGAGCAGGAAATCTTCTCTAATGCTGAGGTTTAAAACTAGGGATGTTGAAAAAAAAAAGCTGTTTCTTTTCAATTTTTCTTACAAGATACACACTGGAGACTAACTCTTCCAGTGGGGGCAGCAGTAAGATGCTGTAGGATCATTTTCAAACAGTGTACATTACTTTCTGAATTTCAAGGAAAACTTATTTTTTTCACAATTATGCTGGCTCCATGCAGAGCATAAAGCATAAATCAGGAGAAGAGTTCGCATATTTCGTGTGTCAGCCGCAGACATGTGCAAGAACAATTTACAGCAATTCTGGGACATGAAGCCAGAAAATATACCTTTTGCCTCCAGCAAAAACGTTTGATTCTAAATGAAAATTGGTGAGAAGAGATGAAGGAACAAAAGATCTGCGAGCAATCTCTTCGCACTCTGTCTGCCACAGAATCTAGGGAAAGTCCCTGGAGATACAAACAGATATTGCATGTCTTTGCACTATGCACAGCCTTTTGGTTGCTGCTGCTGAAATTCTTGGTGCTATCTTTTTGCCAAAAAAGGTCTTGTACAATAAAAGTGGCTTACGGCTCCTCTACTCACCAAAAGTAAGATTGCTTAATGCTGGCAGGAGAAAGCTGGTGCTGTGCCATATAGGCGCCTCACATATGAATTTTGTCGTATGCATGCAATACAATGTAGATGATACAACACTAGCTGTGTGCTGGAAAGTGTAACATGGCACACACACCAATTTTTAGCAAAAAAAAAAAAAGCCTGATGCTGTTCCGTTTTCAGATGTAATAACTCATTGTGCAGGTGCAAACTGAATGTTTCTAGTGATAAGCAAACCTGTCCTAGTTTTCAAGGCTGAATGGTAACTTTAAGATTAACAGCAAGTCTATCTCCTGAATATATTTCTGTTTATCTTGATATTTCACTGATGATACTGGAGTCATCAAAAAAGGGGAACATTCAGCCTGCCGTAAGGAAAAATATGTGACAGGAACATGTCTTGCAACACAGAGATTTCACAGCTGAGAAAAGTTGAGCACAGTTCCCAGAGGCATGGCTTCTTTTCAGAGGCCTGAAGACTACAAGACTACTGCTTCATGTCCCAGTAAGCTGCACATGCAGCAATAAATTCAGCCCTAGGATGGGTGATTCTGTTAATTGGGAATGGCAGGCACAATGGGGCTATGATCACAGTCACGTTAAAGTGATGCATACTGACTGGGCTGAAAAAACACCCACATCAGGACAACCCCCTAGTGACATTCCTCATTTTTAAGGATATCTGAGAGGACACCAGTAAATGTGTTCCTCTGTTTCCGTCACGATTACTAAATAAGCTAATTAGAAGTATTAGATGTAGGCTATGTGATTGCTAGAGATTTAACAGCACCTGCAAATAGCTGGATGAATAGAGGCGTGTGTTGGCCTGCCCTATGTATACGGTAAACAGTAACCAGAAACTTTGCATGCAATATGCAAGCACTGAATTTTAACTGGATCAAGAATTAAAGGCTGTGTTTAAAATGGTCATCAAGGAAAACATAGACTGGTTTGGAGCCCATTTCTTATGTACCTTGCTCCATGAGGAAACCTGAAATGTCCTGATGGTTAGAACAGGCTGCCACAGCAGAGTTTTTCCAGTGCATTTTTATTTAAAACTTGAGCTACTGAGTGGTGACGCAAGCAGATGTCTGTAGAATTTCTGAAAGGGTGGAAATTGCAACACCAAGGGCACGACTGCATGATGATTCGGGAGAGGGGGAGGTGGGAGTCTCTGAAGCCAGCCATGCCTGTGGAAACACTGTCAAAGGCCCACTCTGCGGCTCAAAACAAAGTAGTTTGACATTTGAATAATGCATGTTTCACTACTCTATCCTAATACATCTTGCTCAAAAAATTATGATTTGCAGAGGTGAAAACAGTAAAACTACAGATAATTTATTTGCAATGTAAGGTGAAAACAGTGAACGTATCATGATATTTAGGTAAGTATCATCAAACTAGTTAGCTGTGGGTCCGTACAGTAGAGCTATGTTACAGGATTTCTCTACAGCAAAAAGTAATTTTATAAATAGATCGGTGCCATTTCAGGGTTATTACTTGACAAGTGCAGAAATTTGCAGAGCAAAGTGGTAAGTTCTCAAGTGACAGCAAGTCCTGCCTCCCTGGGAATGTGCATTACAGCAGGCACCTTGCTGCAGGATCGCACCGTGACCCAACCTACTGGACAATGCTTATTCTTACTCTTCCTCCACTCCACTTCTGTAACTTTCAGTTGTGCATAAAATTAGCATTAGGTGGCCATGGCGGCACCCAGGGCTTTCTGAACGGGCTACCACCGCACATCTGACTGTTCATACTACATGATGAACTGGCCACAAGATGAGCCCAAATGTCAGCTGGTACTTGTAGGTGGCCACAGCCCCTCAGACCCAAGTACGCTCACAGCCAAGGTACGAGTGTCGTTCTGGGGATAAGGATGCCCAAAGGTGGGTCAGAGTAACAAGGCTGGCAACTAAGGGTATAGCGCGTACGTAGTCTCAGAGGCCATCTGTCAGTGAAGTGGTGTGAGACCTGGGATCCTTCAGCAGGTTCTCTGTCAAGCCCAGGGACCTACAGTTCTTCCCACAAGCAGGGAAGGACCCCAGCTTCTGTAACACAACATGAATGCGTTAGTGGTCTTTTTAGAATTGCAATCGCACCACAGAATAAATTAGACTGCATTGTAAATTGATCTCATGCCTAATTTCAAGCACATGAGTAATCCCGGTGAAGAGTTCCGTGCTTTGTAGAACTGGTGTCTTAAAAGAGGTTTGTTTTTCTGGGAAAGTTTCTGCTGTTTCATCTGTTAAGTTAGCTAGATTCATTGATGCAAAAACAATGGAGCAACTATAACTTCTTCCAAGTAAGGACAGCAGCGTATAGTGCACAATCACAATGTGATCTTTAAACGCCAAAGCAATTGTGTCAGGAGCTAAAAAATCAAGATGTTCCCATCTCTCCCCCTCCCAAAGAAGGTAATTCAAAAGAAGCTGAATGGTTTTGCTTCTGCTTTTCTCCAGGCTATGCCAAGCATGAAAAATTTCAGCATAAAAAGTTTTTGAAGGTGTTTTAGAATGTGCAAAATGACAAGGTAGAATGAAAGTGTTGTCTCAGTCTTAACTCTCAAATCTTTATTAAGTTACGTCTTGAATTTCTTTTTAATTTCTGGTAACTGCAAAGTGTCAATGTTGGAGTTTTAAATTATAAATAAAATGTTTGGTTTGACATGTTTAATAAGATCTCATATCAACAGCCTGTCTGAATTGTTAATAGTTACCATAGCAACTTCACAATTTTTCTCTCTATCATTATTTGCAGCCTTTGGTCACATAATTTTAAAAGTTTGGTTTCTGTGATAGCATAGCTTAGTTGCAAATTTATTCATACCATTCCTTTTTTTTTAAAGGGCTACCCATTTCTGTCTCTCTGCAGAAGTGTCAAAGTTCCTAGCAGTTAAAAGCAAACTTGCTGTCACTTTTAAAGCATTACACAGGCAGTGGCTAAAATAGTGGTTTGGGACTAAGCAGGAAATGAGCTGAGTTTGTGGTGTATGACTGGCTTGTGGTTAACTCTGATAACCTTGAAAAAGTCCCACGTCTGAACTGGGTGATTTTCAGGTTTAGGGTTTAATGTCTGTAGATTTTAATTTTCCATCTATAAATATTTAAAGAAACAGATAAGTCTCTGTATGGATAATTGCTTTTTTCCCTCTTTTCTCACTGTTTTATATGTTAAACTGGATATTTCAGAGAAAGAAATTATCTTTCATATGTAGGTATAGCACCTACATCATGTGGTACTTACCTCCCCTCTGAGTCCCTCTCTTGGTTCTCCATCTATCAACCCAAGGTCCACATACCCAAGAAAAGATATATTTTTTTCTCTCTCCGTGATGTTTGATGGATGTAGAGATAATTTTTGGTACTCGGGACAAATTATCATATGTGATTAAGGGGGAAGATTTTGCAGTAATTAAAAACCACATTTGAAGAGGTTTTGCTAAGCTACTTTTGTCTAAGGATACTTGTTTCATGCCACCCGAGAGGCTTCCAGTTAGTTGACCTTTATGGGATGTGTCATAGTCAAGCTTTCTTTTTCTGGGCTTTTTTTTAAAAAAAAAATAAAGGAGTAGGGAAAGGTGGTGGTTCTTTTGTTTTGATTTCTTTTGTAGGGTAATATTGGTAATTATGATGCATTGATTGAATAAGAAAGGGTTTAAGAATTAATCTGTGAGATTCACAAATTTTTCTTTGGACACACGCCAACAGTGAATGGATGGCTGTAACTGAAAGCAAATATGTGAAGCAAATAAATGGCACAGTCAGTAAGTTTTGCTTTCTATTTCACCTCAAATGATCTTTTTTTGGCTCTATTCCACTCCTTGGGGTGACAGCACACTCAATCCCTTTAGTTCTTACATTTTTCAAACCCTATACGCCCCCAAATGTGTCAGTACTTACATCTAAGTAATACAGTTCCATATACATACTGCTTCTGGCATGTCCCACAAAATCCTTCTGTATTAATTTAATCTTGCCTTTTATTCTGTGTCCTTTCATCTGTGCCTGCCATCTTCCAATAATGACCTCAACATCTATACACCTCTTACTTACTCCATCCACTTCTCTCCCAAGTATTTTTATGCTTTTGGACAAAATGATCACAACATGGATGCATAAAGTCTTCAACTCAGCCACGTGGGCAATCTTATTCTAATGATGCCAGATTTTCTTTAAAGCTTTGACTTGGCAATGTTTAACCATTTTTATAGGTAGCAATGTATGAAGTCCATAAATAGTTATAAAAGCATCATATTTTCTTTGTATTTTTCCTCTAGACATTTGTCTACACAACGATCTCTTGTTTGTGAGTCTTAAGGTAGGATTAAATCTTTTAATAAGCAGCAATTGCCTGGCACATTGTGTCTTCCCTAAGACACAGAAATAATAAGAAATATAAATACATTCAAGGCACCTTCTTTGCTATACACAATAGCGAATATATGTTTTAAATAGTCCTAGAAGCATTTGAAGGCACCTCAAAAGTCCTGCATTAAATGTTGTACTTGTTAGCACATGTTGCAATAAACTTTCATTGCCTAGCTGTTTTTTACTGGCCTCCCACTGAGACATTAGATAAAACGAAAACCGAAATGAGTCCCACTTTACCAAGATTATCAAGATTGAAGGAATAGTCAGGTACTGCTTCTTAGAAGGGTACGTTGCTGGAGGGAAAAAACCCAGAATGACCTTGAACTGCATTGCCTGTTGCTCGCTCGTTCTGTTCCTCCCCTGGCAGAAGTCCATCTCAGCATCATTGCAATCTACCAGTGGGTGCTGCTATGGACACCAGCAGAAAAGAACCAAGTGTGAGATAGAGAAAAGGCAAAGACAAAAAAGGGAAACCCTTGACTGAAACAAAGAGCAAAAATGTGATGGGTGCTATGGGTACTAATGGAACAGCTCTACAATTTCAGTTTAAGTCCTGCCACAAACAAGCGTTTCTACTGCGCTTCCAAATGTGTTGAAAAAAAGCTCTAGTCTTTAAATAGCTAAATGTTACATCTGCAAATCATCTGTGGAAATAATCCATCTGTATTTTAAAATGGAGAAGTATTACCCTCATATGTTTCAAGAGCTCAGGCTTTAAACTGTTGTACTCTACAGCTGTATTCTCCCAGTCCTCCAAAAGAACAGCCAAGAGTGGAATGAGACAAATGAAGTCAAGTTTGCTTTGCATGTATTTTGTGAAGTGCTGCTCTGAGCACAGACACGGAAGAGTATCTGAGTATTTTAACAGATCTGATCTTTTTTCTGAATACCTTCATTCTTACAGCTGCTTTCCCTTTAAAATCTTCACATAGGAAATACTTTCCGTGTCCGTTGAAATCTGTTTCCTTCTGCACCCTCACTCACAAGCCCTTTAAAGGATTTGTTGGTTAAAAGACTATGCAGTAATTACTTGTTGATAAGATAGTGTGATAGATGAGACTATGTGTAGCTCCCATCCAGATTTACCACAGAAAAGTACAGTTCATGTTCGAGGGCATGTTGAAGATTGTTTTCCAAGCGTAAAATCCCACAGAGCTCCATGTATCGAGTCTTGTAATTTCATGTCTTAAAATAGCTTTGACCAAAAAAAAAAAATTGATGTGGGTCAGCTGGCCTGCACTACACAGAAGAGGACTATCAACAGCCTGTTCTCCTCTGCCCTCATGTAAGAATAAAAAGATGGGGCTAGATTTGCAAGACCAGTCTCAGCTGCAGATGCAGGAGCCATAGAGATGGACTCAGCAATCACAGAGTGGTTGAGCTCTGTGAGAACCTAATGGTGTTGGGGTGGGCAGGAGGGATGAGGGTAGCCTGCGGGTTGTCTCTCGTTCCAATCTGCCTGCAGTCATTTCTCGAAGCAATAAAGTTCACATGTTGCAATTCCAGCTCATCCATATATCCAAACTCCTCTGTAGTACCAACATCCCAGTGCCAGGCAGCATCCGGGGCTTCCTCAAGGTGAATCTGCAGGCAACAGTCATTTCAACACTAACGTCTTGCTAGCACTAGTGCTGCCTTTGGGCTTCGCCAGCTTCTCCCCAGGGGACTAACCCGGCGCACAGCTAGCGCTGGCTCTGCCGAGCTCCAGCGTGGCAGGAGGCCGCGCATGCAGGCACGCACGACCTGCTAGGGGCTGCGCGGTGTGGCACCACATGGCACAGTACTGGTACCTGCTGGCTGCCACAACAGCCCGGTGCCTGCTGGCTGTGCCACAACAGCCCGATGCCTGCTGGCTGCCACAACAGCCCGGTGCCTGCTGGCTGTGCCACAACAGCCCGGTACCTGCTGGCTGTGCCACAACAGCCCGGTGCCTGCTGGCTGCCACAACAGCCCGGTACCTGTTGGCTGCCACTAAAGCCCGGTGCCTGCTGGCCGTGCCCACAACAGCCCGGTGCCTGCTGGCTGTGCCACAACAGCCCGGTGCCTGCTGGCTGTGCCACAACAGCCCGGTGCCTGCTGGCTGTGCCCGCAACAGCCCGGTGCCTGCTGGCCATGCCACAACAGCCCGGTGCCTGCTGGCTGTGCCACAACAGCCCGGTGCCTGCTGGCTGTGCCACAACAGCCCGGTGCCTGCTGGCTGTGCCACAACAGCCCGGTGCCTGCTGGCTGTGCCACAACAGCCCGGTACCTGCTGGCTGCCACAACAGCCCGGTGCCTGCTGGCTGCCACTAAAGCCTGGTGCCTGCTGGCTGTGCCACAACAGCCCGGTACCTGCTGGCTGTGCCACAACAGCCCGGTGCCTGCTGGCTGCCACAACAGCCTGGTGCCTGCTGGCTGCCACTAAAGCCTGGTGCCTGCTGGCCGTGCCCACAACAGCCCGGTGCCCCGCTCTGCGAGCTGTCCCGAGGGCACAGCTGTAGGGGCTCCGCTGTGCAGGTGGGGCTGGCAGTTCCTGCTGTTTTTCAGGCTATTTTGATCTGAAATTGATTAGTGGTTTGGGGGTTGGGGGGATTTTTTTATATTTTTTTTTTTCCAAAAAAAGTGTAGGAAATCGATTTGCAAATTAAGGTAAATCAAGCTGGCCTGCTACATTATCCATCATTTTGTGAATAAAGTAGACATATATTGATTTACATTGTACCTTCAGGTAGCTCTTTGCAACTCAAAACTATGTGTGACTAGATAGTAGGTGTCTTGTTCTTGAGGACATAAGTTCTTCCTTAGGCTTTTCATATCTTCTTGTGTTGTTGATTGCCTTCTGTCACATCCCTTCATGTTACATCAATTCCTGTGCCAATGTGACTGAAGGTCAACAAAATAATATTACACAGTGGTAAAACTAGAAGGCAAATACGCCTGTCTTTGGATGAAATATTGTACCTACTATCAGCTCAGATAGTGAACAGTCAATCCCAGTTTAAGGCAGATAGTTAGGATTCTGTTATCTGCTAAAAGTGGGTAATTTTCTTTAACCTTGAACCCTCCATGGAGACTGAATACCTGTCCTCTCTATCTCTAACTGGTACGCTGCAGCTGTGGCCAGTAGTTTTGTAGATTTTTTCCCCCATCAGAAAAAGATAAAGGAAAAATAGTTACTGCATAACAATAATCATCCCACCTCCCAGCCCCAGCTTCTCAGGAAGGGACCGAGCACAGGTGCAGCATAGCCCAGGCAGCTCGAAGAAGCCTTAGTGCAAAGGAGGGGGAAATCTGTCCCTTTCTGCCAGCAAAAGAACAGGAAATTGGGCAGAATGGTTATCATAAATGCATGCTGGAAATGGAAAACAGTTTGCAATGATACTTCCACCATTAGGCCTCATTCAGGAGCAATCTATAGCACAAAAGTCATTTTGGATGATTGCTTACTTATTTTTCTGCTGTGTGTGCATTAGGCAGAATTTTTAATGTGTGCGTGGTAGGTTCTTTGAGGTTGGGTTGTTATCTTTGTGTTCTTGCTTTGTTTTGGGTTCGGTTTTTTTTTTCTGGAAGCGGGAAGGTGGTTGTTTTTTTTGATGTGGCCAGTGCTTTAAAATAATGCAAACAAGCCTGGTGGACTTGTTGGTAGTATACATAGGTCCCAATAACGTAGGGTGCGTGGGTAGCCCCCTAGCCCAACAACATCTAACACCACACCTTCAGGAGTCAGGCTATTTTTCGAATTTAGTACAGTCTAGTTTCAGCCCTTTTTTTCTCCCATCAGCCAAAACAGGCTTCAGAGAAGCCCCCCACTCCATGTGCAGTCCCTCAGCCTTTATGGGAACCACCTGACCACTTCCCACCCAGAGCTGATCATTGAACAGAGCTGGCTGGCCCCAAGCCCTGTGGCTCTTTATGAGGCAGACCACCCCTGATACACGTGCCTGTTTCTCAAAACAACATACGTTTTTTGGAGGGGGAAGAAAAATTTAAATGAAAGATGGCAAACACTAGAAAAAATACCAAGCTCCAAAAGCATGTATATATTTTTAGAAGCTGTAAGCCCTTGACGGATGTTTTTGGAAGGTAGACACATACAGCATATGTGCATACGTATCCGTGCACATACAGGCACAACTGCATGACTACGCTGGTCAGGTTCCCATGAGGAGACATCAGGTGAAAAAAAAACAGGAATTGTATAATCCTCCTGGTGTTTGAGACATATAGATTTGAACCTGCTCATCTCTTTCCATTGTGTACTGCTCTAACACAATGTCATGTGAGGGTTCAGAGAGATGGAGTCAAAATAATGAAAATTTGCTGACCTGTCCCACTCATTCCCTCTGTTTCTCATTCTTAGCACTGTCTTTCACAGCACCGATATGGGTTGGGAAAGCTGCTTTTAGGTACTAAGAGCACAGTATCACCTTCCTTTTCCTAACTCGGTGATTTTCCCATTTCAGCCTTAGTGTTCTCCTCTTTGTATGGATTTTCATCCCTATGAGGAAGAAAAAAACCCAAAAAACCAAAAAAAGCCTATAATTTCTGTATATATTTTGTAAAATAGAAACATCCACAGTTAAGAAAACTGTCAGAGTGGTTCTAATACTGGTAATACTCCACTAAAACAGCCAGGAATCTGACAAAAGGACAGGTTTAACAAGGCCATTTGCTAAGTCTAAGAAAAAAGAAAAGGCAACTAAAAGAGTCAGTTAAAATTACTTCCAAAGTGCAAAGAATACAGGAGGTCAGTAGTCAACAAAATGACATTTTGGCTATAAAGAGTCTTTATTGCACCTTGTTCCTGCATCACATGAGGAATGATAAGGGCTCTTTTCAGTGGGAATGTCAGCTTCGCTTCTCTTTCTCCTTTTTTCACCTTGTTTTAAGTGCCTTTCTGCTGTGATTCTTCCATGGAGGGGCCTTGAGTTGTCCCTAGTTACTAGCTGATACAACTTTGCAGAACATCATTTCTTTTTTGGACTGTGAATCCAGAACAACCTTGAGGCTATGTGTGAAGATTAAAAGATTTTTCCCATCCTTGTTCCCCTTTTCCAGTAATCTAATATTGCATAAGGCCTTATGAAGGTATCACAGAGCAGACTTCATCGGGGTGTCTCTCTAAGAGTAGTAATTGCTAACAACAAACTGGTAAGAGAGCAAGTGGGGAAGTGACAGAGATCCTGAGGTAACCCATATTGGAACATCTTGGTTCTTTTTGCTGGCAAAGTCAACAAAAGCCAGTTGTTCCTTTTTTTTCTTTTTTCTTTTTTTTTGTTTCCTTTATTTCCTAAAGGAAATTAAATGTAAAAGATACGTTAGCTCAGCCTTAAAGCTGAGATTTAGACATGTTTTCCAGTGTTATGATTCCCACAGCAATTGTAATTCGACTTCACTGCACATTCTACTGTAAGGCATAAAAATTAACATCACACTGTATACAGCAGAATATATTACCGTAGCACTCTGTGAAATACTGTAGCAATTTGAGAACGGCATTATGTTGTGTCTACTCCAAACTCTTGAATAAGTGTGGAACTTCAAGCATTAATATAGAAGTTATTTGGTCTTGGCTTATGTTTACAGTCCACAGTCCCAGGTTAGCCAGATTTTGTACTTCCATGTAACTTGCAGCACATGATTTTTGATTTTTTGTTTCTTAGGGATTACTCAAGCACTTAAAATCACATGCCAGCTTAAATACCAACCTCCTGGGACCAAGGCCATTTCAACTCAGGGATTATTTGGGCAGCTGCTTATATCTTTTGAATCTTTGACTTTTCAAGCAAAAATTTCCTGTCCTTGGTGGCTTTTTTTTTTTTTTATTACATTTGAAAATTGATTTTAATAAACCTTGAGCAAAAAATGGTTCATTGTTTTTGAGAATGAGGTGAAGCAAAAAGGTCACTTTTCCCATTATAAAAATTGCATGTGACTGTTATTGAACAAGTCGAAAGCCACAGCAGTTGGGCTAGGAAGCTTAAATCTGGCAGGGAGACAGGTGTCTGGGGGAAGAGGTGCCTTCAACTGTTCCGGTAAAAATGTGTTTTGCTTTGCTGAGCGCTTGGAAACCATTGCTCACTCACACTTGGTAGTCCTTTAACAGTGGCCTTCTTTCTGTGCTGATGTTCCAAAAGCAAATGGGCTCCATGGCTGGTGAACAAGAAGACAATTAATCTTGTAGGGAAAAGATGATAAATTTATGTACTGGAAGAAGTAAAGGTGCATGTCATTGCACCCACTTTTACTGCTTCTTCAGCTCTCCCTTACACTCAATCTACTGTGACATCAGGCCTTATGCTAAGTACGATTTTACACTACATAACTGCACCTGGCACGTCGCTCCCACTAAAAAGGTATAAAATACTGTAGAGTGGAAGTTTCTTGAGATTTAAGCCGCTACTGTACTGCTCTAAAAGACTGAACTTAAAAGTATTCTTTTATTCTGCATCAGTAAACTGTGTGGTGACTCTGCTGGTTTTGTCTGGGACAGAGTTAATTTTCTTCATAGTAGCTGGTACGGGGCTATTTTCTGGATTTGTGCTAGGAACAGTGTTGATAACAGAGGGATGTTGCAGTTCCTGCTGAGCAGTGCCGACAGAGCCAAGGCCTTTCTGCCTCTCACACCCCCACCAGCGAGCAGCCTGGGGGGCACAAGAAGCTGGGAGGGGACACAGCGGGGACAGCTGACCCCAGCTGAGCCAAGGGGTGTTCCATACCATGGAACATCGTGCTTGGCCTACAAAGCTGGGGGAAGGGGAAGGAAGCAGGGGGATGTTCATAGTGATGCCATTTGTCTTCCCGAGTAACTGCTGCGTGTGATGGAGCCGGTCTTTCCTGGGGATGGCTGAACACCCGCCTGCCCATGGGAAGTGGTGAATGAATTCCTTGTTTTGCTTTGCCTGCACGCTCGGCTTTTGCTTTACCTATTCAACCGCCTTTATCTCAACCCACGAGTGTCCTCACTTTTACCCTTCTGATCCTCTCCCCCATCCCAGCGGGTGAGAGTGAGCGAGTGGCTGCGTGGGGCTGAGTTGCCGGCTGGGGTTGAACCACAACACTCAGAAGCTGTAGGCAGTTTGTAGACCAGTTAATGATTTTGTACTTGGTACACAAGATATGGAAGCCCAGGTTTTCAGAGCAGAGCCTGTTACTGCAGCGTGTGGAGCCAGCTGGTGCTCTGCTGAGAGGACTGCTGGTTTCTGCATCTTTTATTATCACAGAGTACATATTGTAGCCAGAAACACCCCTGCCTGGACTAACTTCGTTTATCCTTCTGGCCTTGAAGTGTGTGAATATCCTGGGGAATGCATACACATCGCAGCTAAGACCGCTGTACATGTGAGTAACACCTGGTTGTTGATCCCGGAGTCTGTTCCTGGTAGCACTGGCAGGGGCCAGCAGTCTCACTGAACCTCTGAAGGGTTTCCCCAAGCCCCAGCACCACAGGGATGAGCCCTCCTGAGTCAGCCCAAAGCCTTGGTGACTCTTGAGGACACAGGGGAAGCACACCCTCTGGGAAACCCCCTGCCAGCGGGTTTGCCATGATAACCTCCTACAGCCCTAGCTGCCAAGGCAAAAGATGAAGGAAGGAGCACAGGGGTTTCTGCAGAGGGGCTTGTTGCAGTAGATTCAGGGCTGAAAGCGCAAGGTGTGGGAATTGTTGGGTCTGGGTACATGAGCCCTTTTCCATTTGCAAAAGCATCTTCCTCCGTAACGATCACCAGCAAACAAATAATTCAAATATTTCTTCATGTGTTGTCTAGGAAGTTAGAGCATGAAGCAAAACCATGAAATCAGCAGTTTCCAGTTAGGTTTCTCCACTGAGAAAGAACAGACAAAGGGTTTCAGCGGTATTTTAGCCCCCCAGTGAACCTACAGACTGCAGAGTTCATGAACAGATGAACAAATAGTGCTTTTCCACAGTGGAATACAATGGTTTTGGAATTACAACAGCATATGAATTTAATGTCTCTAAGAATAACACATTTTCATGACTAGGTAGATACAGAGAATCTGGATTTTTCAGAAAGGGCTGAGAACACAACATAGTATAAAAGAACAGGCTCAGAAGGAGGTTTGTAGCGCTACAGGCAGTTTCCTCTGGAGACTCCTCAGAGCTTGCTCCTGACAATAGTGGTAAATACGATATGATTAAATAGATGCCAGTTTGAACTCTGCTGAGGCTGATAAAGGTAAATAATTATTGTGATTTGTGTTGTTCGCAGTCTTATCTGCAGCAGGCAACCCCCAGCCTCATGTGCCAGACATCTGTTTAAAGAGCCAGGTGCTCCGAGGGCTCCCAGTGCTCATTGCTGGGGATGAGCCCAGCGCGTAAGGAAAACCTTTCCAGGGGAGCTCTCGCTGTGGCACCCATATAGCAAAGACAGGAAGGCTCTGGCTTGCAGTCAGCTTTCTGGGGACAAAATCAGAAGAGATAATTATCAGAAGAGATAAAATAGTTGTGGGTCTAGATGATAATAGTCGACAGCTTTACACTCATGTTTTTCTAACTATTCTGCAGTCTCTTATATCTGCCTTGACTGACAAAAAATTGTTCGATCACAGTGTCCTAGATGGGATTAGTAATCCACTTCTGAGGTTGTTTGAGCAAGGAGTTACCACATCATTGAAGAAAAAAAAGTTATGACATTTACACATTTATCCTAGATTTTTGCACATTTCTGATGTTTAAGCTATTGTTCCCCTCTCCAAACTAGTATTGGGAAATCATGGCCAGTAACACTGTCCAAAAAGTCATGTGAAGTTAAAATTGCATCTCCACCATGTCTTGACTAAAGCTGATGAAGCGGAGTCTTTGGCCATGCGTAGCAGTTCTGTTACAAGCCAGAGTACTTGCAGGCATCTACTACTAGTGCACTTCTGTGGGTTAGGCATTGAACTCAAGTCGTACCTCCACGTTGTGGGTGTGAGTCTTTTCCTTAGAAGCTTTTTTGACATCACCTATTTTTGAAGGGATTCCATCTGAAAGATTTCTTCTAGCAGCATTTATACTGTAAATCAGTGTTAATTCCGTGGTGCTCTAAAATGCATTGGTATATAGTATATATAGATTTTTCAAATTTGTATTTCTTATTAGTGTTGGAAGTGCAGTGAGTGGGGCAGACACAGACTCATTAGATTTAGGGAGTCTTCAATATTCAGACCCCTGAATAAACAGCTGTGCTCTTCAGCAGATTATTATAATAATAAATACAGTTTTATGGAACATCTGTGCCCAAAGGCCTCTTCAAAAGCACATTTAAAATGTTAGCGTATTGCAATCTCTTCTGCTTCTCATCACATTGCTTTAGCTGAATTGGGAAAGAACTGCCCACAAAACAGTCCTGCCAAAATGTCACAATAATCAGAGTTTACAGAGAAAATGGTAAGATAAGGGAATAACAGATGAAATATATATGATTACAGAAACTTCTTGGTTTCCATATAAACAGCACTTGATCGACATAAACTGCCCCAAAATATTGCTAATGTAGGCTTGCAGTTGTGGTGTACTGCTCCTGCCTTGCTGAGGGCAGGACAGCTGGCTGGAGAGCAGGCAGGACAAGGGAACTGATCTTCCCCTTCTACTTGGCCTTTCTGAGACTGTGTCTGGAATACTGCAGCTAGTTTTGGGGTGCCCGAGGACACAAAGCGCACGGTGGAGAGCCACTGAGATAGTTAGGGGCTGGAACATGCAACGCATGGGGGAGACAGGTTGGTTTAACCTCAAGAAGAGAAGGCTCAGGGGGATTTATATCAGTCTTTCCCTACCTAAAGAGGGGGTTACAAAAAGGATGGAGCCAGATCCTTCTCAGAAGTGCGTGGTGAATAGTCAAGAAGCTATAAACACAAGTTTGTACAGGAGAAATTTTAGTTGGACATAAGGAAATAATTTTTCACAGTGAGAGCAGTGCAGCCAGGAGCAGGCTGCCCAGAGAGGCTGTAGGATCTCTGTGCTTGGGGGGGGTTAAAACACAGCTGGGCAAATCCTTGAGAAACATGATCTGACTTTGAAGTTTGACTTGCTTTGAACAAGACTTTGGGCTAGACGACAATCCGCAGTGGTCCCGTCTAACAATTTTTCTTTTCCTGTGGTTCCGTTCAGTTAAGGTACAAACTGACCGTCTTGGCTGTGTACTCTCTGACATCCCCTGAAGCTCCCCACAAATTGGCCAGTAAATGAAGTGTCAAGAATTACAGAGAGGGAAACGCCATGAGCAACCACCATTGCACACGTTGTCTCGAGTGCCTGCGTCACCTGCACGCGGGCAGGGCTCCCTGTAGCTGGCTGGGAGCGAAGGCTGAGGTATTCCTGTCGTGAAGGTCTGCGCTTGGTGGCTGAGTCCGCGGCGTCACTAGAGGTGCACAGGATTTTTTTCACTAGAAGACTGGCAGCAGAATGTGGCCCTGTTGGAGAATGGTTGCTCTTGGGCTTAGCGAAGGGCAAGGTGGAGGGCAGGGTGAGACCGAGGAGGGGGTAAAGCCAGCGAGGCGGGGGTGGCGTCAAGGGAGCCGGCTCGGCAGCTGGGCCTTTGAAGTTCTCACTACCTGCAGCTCAGGTGTGATGTAGTAAAAGGATGTTAGACTTTATTGGCACTCATACTAAATGGTAAATATTTATTAGTTCCACTGTTCTATGCTAAATGTTGTGATACAGATTTAAGGAACTGGGGGAAGAAGTTAAGAAATCTGAAGAATTAAGAATTCTAACTCTTTGTTGCCTGATGTCAAAGATCAAAATTCAGAAGTACGTGATATTCCATGAGGACTTGTGGCACACTAGCGAGCCTTAATTTTGTTGTAATAATGATTTGGGGTAGAAAATGTAAAAGATAGATGTAAGGGAGTACTTCAAACCCATGAGTCATGCCTGGCTTTATTCTATCTGTTCTGCTGCTGTAAATGAATCTATAGTTTTATCATGCTTCAGATTGCACTTGTGTAGCTTTCTTTTATGCATATATGGATGTAAATATTTGGTTTTCTTTGAGATTTTTCTGCTAACTACCTACCAGCTAATTCGTTTGAATCTTGACATCTAAAAATATTTTATGGCAAGAATAGCTTGGTGGAATAGTGCAACCTATCAAAGTATTTGGTTCGTAGCAACATTTACTGACTTTTCATTACTATTTTTGTGCTATACCCAAAGTTAGTAACATAATCACAGAGCAAGCTTAACATCTTATCATTAGAATAAACTATGCCAACTATCATACTTGAGACTGAGAATTAAGAACACATATAAAAAGAAGTGATTTTCTAGCAGTCGGTTTTAACTGACGGTAGGGGATGTTGCCTGTTTTCAAATGTCATGTCCAACACGAAGTATAACTTTGAATTATTTTGGAATTTTCATTGCTAAAATAGAGTATTTCTGTTCAGCAGTGAAAGGTGTTTCATTATGCATAATTCATGATGCATATGCCCAAGCTAGTGTCAAGCTAACCAGATATGACGTAAACCCAAAAGGGGCTCCAAACCCAGCCAAGGATTTGTTCCACTGCTTGTTAAATATCCCCCTCCGCTGCCACAACACTACTGTTGGAAACGCCAGTAGCCTAAGCGATCTCATATGTGATTACATTAAGACCAGTTTACAAAGTTTCTGTCAGGCAAAATAAAGATAAATATAGTATGATAATGCATCTACATTGCCAACATTTTTAATTGAGGAGATGATGTTGGCTTTAATCAAAATATTCATGATTTGTGGAGTCTCTGAGATGAAAAAAAAGTAATTATAAGTAAGGCTGGATGGGCCTACCTCCATCAATTTGCAGATCCCAACTCATCATAACAGTATACCTTGTAATCTTGCTGAAATAAATGCATAGGGCTCTCATTCTGATCTGGTAGCCTTTGACATTGGTTTGTGCATTAGGATGAATAGCTGCAGTGGCAGGGGGAGTGATGAGTTAGTCTTCCAGTATGTTTTGATGGACTGGAGTTACAGGGCCATTAAATCAATTAGCTCAAGAGCTTCTAATTCACTGAGATATCATTTACTTTTAGAACATAGCTAGGTGAAACTATTGCTTAAAATTTTTAGTGTCCACTTAGCTACTTCACCCAGTAAATCCCTAATAAAATAATCACAATGTGATATGCACAAGGAGGAAAAACACAGCTTTCATAAACACAGCAGAGAAAGAATCAAGATATCCAGAACTACTACTGTGTGGAAGGCTTGGGGGTGGGGGTGGCAGTGCTGTTGTTTTTTAAAAAAACACAGCACATTCCGTGTGGCAGCCTGGCTTTTAGGAAGCAGTTTTGTACCTTCCACTGCAGGATACAATATTTTCAAACATTCGGTTGAAAGCAAAGAGGGTCTGAGGATCTGCTGGCTCATGAAATCAGCTGTAGACCTGTAGATAAGCTTTTGCTTAAAAACAAAGGCATGCCTGCTGCCTCATTAACTATAGCTAGTATAAGCACTGCATTAACTGACTAATGCACAGCAGAATGCCAAATGGAGTCTAATCAGAGTGGATTCCAATTTATAGAAGAGATGAGCCAGCGACTTGAGGTTGCCCTCATCAGAGAGTGCTGATACTGTCATTAAATCTTATTTACTCGTCTCTGATATTAAATTATAATCCGAATGATGTTGTTTTCTCTTTTTTTTGTGTGTGTGTGAAGGGAATCGGATATGGTTGGAAGGTACTTACCAGTTTTAATTGTGCTTCCTTGCTGAAAACTGAGCTTATGAACCTCTGATCACAAAACAAAAAGCAGCGGCTGTAGGAACTAATGCAGGTTTCTGCTTTATTTGCATGGTTAATGCACTATGTTGCAATTAACACAAGGTACATGTAAGCGTGCACGCTATGTACATACATTAGAGAGTATGAATGAAAGTGAAATGTCTATAAGCAGAGTGCTGGAAAAGACCACAAACGTGACACTGATTTCAGACTTTATTTTTGTCCTGGTGTAGTGTTACCAGTCACCCAAATTCGTCAGTTCATAAATGGTCTCTGTAGCCACAGATGTTGAGAGCACAGAACAGGTCACGACAGGCTGTCAGTTTTCCAGTAGGAAAACTTGATTAATCTCTTTTTACATGGCACATTATGTTTGCATTAGCATGAGCTGTTAGGCAGGCTATGTTGTTATTGCCCTCTTGAGCTATTACTCAACAATATATTTAGTGCATCTTACACGCAAACTTTTACGACTTGAGCTTTACCTTTCGTTGAAAAGGTCATGAGTTCATTTCCCAGTGAGAATGACTTTTCAACCCACTTACCTGAAATACAGTGTTGCCATTTTTAGCTGCATTGCTACTTTCATTCCACCAGAGAGAAAAACATCTTGGAAAAGCACTTAAAAATAAAACAAAGGGCTGACCTTACCATATTCTGCTTTGTAGGGGCTTACCTGGTATCTGTGTAAATGGACCCTATAGCCACAGCTACTGAGAGCACAGAATACCTCCTAATGGGTCACAACAGGCTGTCAGGTTTCCAGTAGGATGCTAATTGATTATACAGCTTTCAGACTCACAATATGTTCATCCAAAGCCCAGCACTCTACCTTTTCTGCACTGAGCGCTTTTCAGCCACACTGTGCTGATTTTTATGGTTTCAGAGCCAGAAAACAGACGGAAGTGCATTTCAGGATTTTAAAAAAGTATATATTATTTGAACCTAAATTACGTGTCTTTACAGTCAGCTGCTGTGAAACGAATTATAAGGAGTCTATGTGCACTCGGTTCTGCTTCTTTAAACATGCAAATAGCTCCCTTGTCATGATTATGGTTCAGTGAATAGGAACAGGGGTAAGGAGGGAGTTTAGCTATTGATTTTTGTGGGGCAGGAACTTCACTACAGAGTTCTCACTTTTCTGACTTGGGTGGAAATTGTGGAAGACCATGACAGTAATTATTCTCATCTCTGCTACTTCAGCAGTGTTTAAACCCAGGCTTCAAGTTCCCTAATTGCAAAATGGGGGCTTAGGAATGATGGGCAAATTTTGCATACGTGCCAATGGTTACTACTCAGGTGAACAAGGTGAGCCAGGACACTTTACTACTGCATGTGAAACAGCAGACTGTTGTGTTCTCTGAGTAGCTATTTCTTAGTAATGTGGTGCCAATGCTATCCCTCACCACATACAATCAAAAGATGCTGCAAATTAAATACGATCATCGTAGCAGCCACAATCAACTGACATCAAGTTTCACGTTTTTCTGAGAATTTATTCTGGGCATTTTTATTTTCAGCAGCACCTAACTTTATCATTAATTCCACAAGCCTGGCATGGAGCAGAGTGCATGCAGAATTATGGCTAGCCTCTTAACAGGGAAGCAGGCAATGGGAACTAAAGCCTATCCCTGGCTGAGATCCCACACCACAGGTCTGCTCCCTCAGCTGACCCCTTGCATTTTTCAAGTGTTGGCTTTTCCAGTGTGAATTTCCTCATACCAGAATGGGAGTTACTGACCAGTAATACCCATTATTGGAAATCAACGGAGAACCTTCAGTCATGCCAGAGAGAGAACTGATACTGCAAAATGTCCTGCCTGGAGCAAACCTTTAATAAAAAATGCATATATTTTTAAATCTGTCTTGTAAACTATGTATTTGTAGTGTCGACTGTCACATTTCTTGTAGCACAAAAGCATGTGGCACCCATGTTTTCTCCATCAGGAGGGAAGGAGCCTTCACTGACCCGCTGTGCAGGGAGGCAGAGTGCGGTGCAGCCCTCGCTGGTGCAGTGTCCCTGGGTACCAGCCTAGCTGCCCTAGCACAGGGAAGCTGTCCAGAGCATCCACTTGCAGGCCAAAGGCAGAGCAGGTTGTCCTAGAAATTAAGAATTTGACTCCCTGATGGCTAACTACCAAAGTGTATAAGCACAGGATAAGTTCTGATTCGAAACAGTATAGAAATGCTGTAGTGTACAGACACTTAAGGACTAGATTTCTTAGTGACCATTTTTTCAGTGCATCAAGCTAAAGGAAAGTGAAAGCCTGGTGGGAAATAAACAATCCAGAACAATAGTTAAACCTGGATAATAAGACCACATGGTTTTTCTTTGAATCTGTATTACTGAATGTTCTTCTGAGCTTTGTCTTTTGCATCTGTTTATGTCAGCTGTGAGCTATTGCCTGAAGTAAGTTTGATGTGACATTAGACAATGCAATGTTCATGTCACCTGGTAATGTGCTCTGAAAGTGACCCTGATTTTTTTGAATGTGTTATACTTGGAGATTGTTAATTGCGATGCATAGCTGCTGTATTGTTTTGCAGCTAGTCACAGCTGTAACAAAAGCATCCGAGATTTTATGGCTAGTACAGTTCAGCTTTAAATTTATACATTCTATAAATGCCATAATATCGTTATTTTAATCTGTAAATCAGATTTGTCATGAGCTTGACATTAAAAATGGCTCCTGTGTCCAATATAACTCCTAGCAGCCCCAATTTTGGTAGATAAGTGTTGATTTTAAAAGGACTCTTATGCCCTGAGCTCATCATACTCCTGACTGCCACAAAGCAGCCACGCTATGGAAGATCAAGAGGGAAAAATATTTCTGTTGCTGAAACATTTATTCTTGGCAGGCATTGAAACTTAGCTGGATTTTCAGTTCTACCATTCCCCAGAACCAAGACATCAGTCTTGTTTTATAAAGCTGACACAAGTTGGAGTGGTGGGACCAGCCCAGGCAGTTCTGTGCTATCTCATGCAACAACTTGAGCTCCTCCACAAGGGACCATGAGGCTGCAGACATGCCACAAACACCCCCGGGCTGGCCAGTTGCAACCCAGCTGCACTCTGAAAGCAGAGCACTAAACCCAGAGAAATTAGCTTTATGCTAAGGCTGGCAAATAACCAGTATTGTGCTGGTACGAAGCCTCGAGACCAGAGCTGGCCTGAGTGCAGCCAGCCCACAGCGTAGGGAGCGCTGGCCTGAACAGAGTGACATGCAACAGCAAAAGAAGAAAATCACCCTCAGTAATTCCGTATGAACACGGGGCAGAGGAGAGTCAAAAAGGAGCCCCACGCCACAGGGACCTCCTGTGACAGAGCTCACAGGCAGAGGGTGAAAATTCACCCTCCGCTTGCAAGAGCAAAGCCAAGGAGAAGAGATCTGGATACAAAAGCTGGGGATGAGCCAGGGAACACAGGTTAGCTCAGGTTTTACAAGCTGGCTTCAAGCCTTGGCACGCAGTGTGGCCACAGGTGGCTGCCCAGCCACAGCAATCGGTGGGTGAGCATGCTGGCTGTGTGCTGGGAGATGGGACCCGACAAACTGAGGCTGAAGACCTGCTAGAGAGGAGGCTGGCAGGAAAGATGGCAAATGGGCAGGTGCAGGCTGAGGATGTGTGTTTGCTGTGTGTTATTTGTGTTACCGGTCCTTAGAAAGTGTGACATCCAGGGATTGCTGATGACGCTTCCTCTTGGTTCCTTGTTTTGGCCCATCATTGCCTTGACACCGAGGTCAAGCTAAAGAGCAGTAGGCTGAGGCTTCTTGGCTAAGTTGGATGTCAGTGGGAAGCGAATCACAGTGTGTGATCCCTACATGGAGGCATCAGTACTTCTTGCCATCAGACCTAGGTGAATATGTCAACAGTTGTTGCGTTTCTTTCCGTTGCCTCCACGAGTATTTTAAGATGCTCCTGAATTAATTTTACATTCTGTCT
This sequence comes from Falco naumanni, assembly GCF_017639655.2. Taxonomy (NCBI): domain Eukaryota; kingdom Metazoa; phylum Chordata; class Aves; order Falconiformes; family Falconidae; genus Falco; species Falco naumanni. The sequence continues at coordinate 15,631,415 of NC_054060.1, read as the reverse complement.
GTTCAGAAGAGAAGATTGCTTATGAAAACAGGCTGGTTCATGGTGAGTTGGGATGAATCAAAAGAAGTATTGATGCTCATAGATGTGAGCTGATCATATATTTTCAAAACTTTCAGGGAGCCATGACTTTTGGAAAACCTCAATATGTCTTTTTCTGTTATTAATGCTACTCCTTCTCCTGTCTCATCATTAAACAGCAATTCCACCTGGTCAGACCAGCGGCTTTGCAATCTTTTTTTTAATGGAAAAAAAAAGAAAAAAAATGCTTTCTAGGTGGTGGTTTTTTCAGATAAGAGGTACGGAAATGGAAATGCCCTCGCTCCCCTGCAAAAGGGGATATTAGGGAACAAAAATTAGTGTAATTTTCCCTTGATTTCCCAAGTTGTACGTGGCCTTAGTTACTAGGGAAAAGTTCCACTTAGCCCGATTGTTTCCTTCCCTAGAAGGACAAAGAAGTGTTTTGCAGTTGCTGATGAATGTTGCTCTGGTCACAGTTGAATAGAGCAGGACACCATTCATTTGAGCAGCGAAGCTAATCCTGTTATTCAGGACAAGGGCCCTTCATCACTAGGGCTGAAGGAAGATTCCCCAGACCTTGATTCCTCTCCCACACATACTCTCAAAGCTGGGGCAGTGGCAGCGACAGGGCTCCCTGGCAAGGGCTGCTGGCACCAGACCTCAGCCAGGTGCTGCTCCCCATGCCCATAAGTGATTCAGTGAGAAGCAGTGGGCATGGGACCACCTTCCTTTCTGCAGGTCTCACTAGCTATTTCCCATTCAGGCACTGTTTTCCTGGCTAAAGACAGAAGCACATATTTCTTCCTATATGATTTCACCAGTTTTCCAATTTAGATCTAATTTCTGCAGCACCGAATGCAAAAAAGTAGCACCTTTGGGGTAGCCTATTACTGGGAAGGAAACAAAACCCTTGTTCTTAATGCAAGACAGATTTTAAATGTTTCAAACTAGAAAAGAACCTGAGTTACCTCTTTGTAACACATGGAAAAATAAAAATCTGTGCCTTTCCAGTAGCCTGCATTTGCAAAGGTTCTGATCATAAGATGTGGTGGTAATAAAACAGATTGTGCCCTGCCGGTGCACCCAGTTCTCGAATGCTTTATGATTGCTGTGCCTTCTGATGCCAGCATTCCTTAACCTAGAAATCCTTATCCTCCATCCAGATTTCAGATCAAGATGTAAAAGGTGGTAGCTACACTATTAACTCTACACAGTAGTTTCTCCTTCAACGTTTGAGTAAGAAACATGCGGATCTATTGTGTGGTAGTTAGTGAAAAATTTTGAATGGGTTCATGTGGTGTTTGGCCAGAGAAGAGAGTGAGAGTGAGCATAAGTGCCAAAAACCCAAATGTGCGCATGCTGGCTCACAGTGTGAGGAAGCATGTAACCTGCCCTGCTCTGCTCTGTAGTTGTTATGGTCAAATCTTGTTCCCTTTCACATAAGTATAATTAACAGGAGCAAAGTTTGGCTTCTGAACTGCAGAAACCCATGTGTCGTAGTGTTCTTAAAAACCTTCCCATATCTGTATTTGTGGATAATTTTGACATTTTAACACTGTATATTTCTGTGCTCCATTACTGGAAGATGTGTCTGACCTTAGCCCTCTAATTGTGCAGTAATTAGCATCTAAATACCATGCAGAACTCCCTGCAAATGAACCAATTGGAATATTAATTCTTAATCTAAATATATCCTAAAAAAATCATAGAAGTGTAAATTCAGTCAGTAGAAAACTGTTTTCTCTGTATCTGGTATTTCTGTGCAACGAGATGGTTTGTATTTTGAGTGTATCCATAGAGCGTGAGAGATCTGATGCCTCCCTCTGGTCTCGTGGGTTTAGGCTCAGAGCCCCAAATAGTGTTATTCTGTATATACACTCCAAGCCAGAAAATCAAAATTGCATCAAGTCAGATCTTAGATTCCATTATTATTGACCATAACCATATGGCATATCACAAGTCTTCTTTTGGTTTAGTAGAACAGCGGTTGAGGTAGCAATACATTTTATCTAGACAGCTTTGTGACAAGTTAGAGCCACTAGTACTAATCTCCCAGGATATATCCAAGTAATGAATAATTAAAACTAGGACTCCTCATCTCACAGAGCATGGCAAGGTTGGCATGTCCTTCCCACTACCTACCCAAGAGCTAGAGGAGCTCTCACCTGGTGGATGGCCTGGCTCCTCGTGTAGGCTGGATTCAAAGAGTGCCACATCTGCTTCGTTTTAGTACTGGAAAGGCAAAATTTAATCTACTAATTTTATGAGCAGATAATTTAAATTCCGCATTTTAGTTTTGATTTTTACAGAGACAGCCTTTTCAACTGTTCAGACTAAAACTATCAAACATACTGGAATGGCAAGGTCAAAGAAAAATTAATCACAAAGGTGAGTGAGCCGCAGAACAGATAGTGCCTGAGGGAATTTTCTTCATTGAATGCAAGGTTAATTCAAAAATCCACACTTGAAAATTAAGAGAAAAACCCACAAATGTCAAACTGTAAATAAGAATATTCTTTCCTATTTGGGGCACATGTTGCTATTTTGTCAGGAGACATGCCTAATATTCATTAGCATTTACGTAAATATCCCTCCTCCTCCTCCCCCACCCCCCTGCCCCAAGCTGTGCAGATACATTGATCTATATGTACATTATGATAATCAGCGAGGTTTGGGAACTTTGGTCACTTTAATAATGTTATTGTATTTAATATATGCAAGACTGAAAGCTTTATGTCGTCAGTAGCAAAACATGAAATACTATATGAATTAGGAAAAATCCAATAACAAACAGCAGGATGCTCCATGCATACATATCACTGTTGTGGTTATGAGCAAATACAAGACTGTACATGATTAACCATGATTTATTCTTACTATAAACTCAGCAGACGGATGCAGAAGACATACTATAATTGCATACACATTTCTTCCCAGAGCTTAGAACCAATAAAAATATGGTAATTTTTGTGTAACTTAAGACACATTCTTTACCATTTTTAAATAAATAATAGGGTTTTAACATCCTTCCATTGTTTGCTTTTTCAGGTTTTGAAATAAACGGTGTTTTGAATGCTGATGTGTAATGAATTAGAAACAATACTACCTGCAGGGACTCTGATATTGTTGTAGAGAAAGATTTTCTGAATTAAACTTGGCAACATATAGTTTTTTTATTGTATGCAGTCCTAGTTATTTTAACACTTTCAGGTTTATCAAGCGTGCAGAGTTTTGACTGAAATGGTTGGGGTTTTTTACATTACATTTTGCCATCTCCAGAAAGGATATTTTAAATTGCACAAAGTGTCTCTGAATAAAGACAAAACAAATATCCAAGCCAAAATCAGCTTAGAAAGTGGCTACAAATTTTGACAGTAATTAAAACTACAGAAACATCAATTGTCTTGGTGTTATTTTAAACCAAACATTTCTATACAGAGTCCAAAAGAGTAATAAGAGTATATCTAAATATACAGTTAATTGCATCAAAATAGCACATCCATCTGTGAGCTTTGTTCTAGCTTCCTGAGCGAGTTGAAAATACGGAATGTGATCTGCAAACCAAGCAAGTTACTAAGTAGCTGTGGAAAACTTATCTGAAGAAGTTGGTTTGCTGAAGTTTCCCATTGCAGTTCTCACTGCAGCTGTAATGAAGCAATTCCAGGATGGGTCTCAACAAATCCAACCTCTACCGCATAAGTTATTATATGAACTTGACCCTCTGCCCTCTCCTTTCCCCTATCCAATTTCCTTGAAGATTTTGTCCGCTCTGTAAGGTAAGCACCTCTTGAATATTCATTGCCTTGGGCCAGTGCAGATGAGAAACTTCCATCAGCCATCCATGTCTTTCTGCTGTGACAAAAAGCATTGCTTCACAAGGCATTAATGCAAGCCTTCAGGAGTCCACAAAGTTACTTTTTTTTGTTTGTGTTTGCAAACTGGGAATCCAAACAAATAAAATGGAATGTAGTTGCTGAATACTCAGATCTTGAGCTGGAGAAAGCCAGGTTTTGTCTTTGGTTTTCCAGCCTGATTAATCCTGTTATGGAACTGAAAGCTGCTAACCTCTGTAGCTGGCTCACATGGCAGCGCTCTTTTGTCCGCCCCTCGAATGCCGCAGTGCACCTTCAGGAAAGCCTGTTCTTCAGGGAGGGTTAAAGCAGGTTGCCTCTACAGATCACTGTAATGTTATATTTTAATTACGGTTTGTGGTGCACTTCAGACACTCCAGCAGGACTGCCTAATTAACAAGGTTGTTCAGCTTTCACATAGTATCAATCAACTAGTTGCTGAAAATGTCTTGATCTCATTTTCTGAGATTAAAGTATAAACGAAGGACACTTCGCTCCATTGTTACTGAACTAAGGCACTACCATCTGGTTTGCAAATGTGATATCAAAATCTCTGGAAATGTCTGAGGCCCCAACTCAACAAAGCAGTAAGCACATGCTTACCTTTGAATATGTAAGTGGAACCTTTTATTTCAAGGAAATCGCATGCTTAAGGTTTAATGTATGCCTGGGCATTTTTTTTTAATCAGGATTCCATAGGCTCATTTTGAAATACAATACCAAACTTTTCAAAACAGACAGGAGTGAACTAACCTATTTGTAACATTAGGGAAATCATAGCTTAAATAGCTTAAATAAATTGAATATACCCAATAGCTTATATCATATAAGGGTCAGTAACAGTGCCTGATAAGATAACGTAATTTTAATTCAAAAATCTTCACAGCGTTTTATGGTTAGGGTCAAACTGTTAAAAAAAGGTAATTGCAAGTTACACACAGAAAAATGAGTGAAAGAAAATGGCTATAATTAGAAATCGCTTTTATCCAGAATATATGATATCCAAACATTTACTTCTTCTAATATCTATTTGGAACAGTGAAACTGTGCTGAGGATTGTTATTACACTAACATTTCTGTGATGCTTTAGGCAGATTCAATCTAGGTTTGAGCTGAACTATAGCACTTACTTCTCCCTTCTCCCCTCCAAATTGGCTACATTATTTGGAAAATTCTTACTTGTGAAATAATAATAAAAAAATAGATTCTTTCCCCAAAAGCTGGGGACAGTTTGTGGATTTCCCACTAGCCCCATGGGACAGCGCGCTGGATCCGAGGAGCTGGGATGATGCAGGAAATCGCTTGAGTTCCCGACGCTTGGTTGCTGTAGCGGGGAGTTCGTGTGCACCTGCCTGTTCCTGGCACAGGTCTCCCTTTGCAGCAGACCTTGCTGCAGCGAGCCAAAGCTCCACACCAGGCGGGCCAGGAGAGGAGCTGCAGGGTCAGTGGCAAGAGTAGCAGCCTCCTGCAAGGACCACTCTGCCTTCCCACTGTAGGGCACTGCATGGGGAGCGCGCGCCGTGGGGCCAGATGGTGCTTGCCTTCTCTGCAGCGCCATCGCTTGCCACTTGCAACGGAGAATGCGATGGCGACCCAAAGGCAAACCTGCGGATTTCAGTACTAGAAACTCAAATTCACCCCTCTGCAAAGAGCAGAAGCAAGACCCTCATCCCCGCTAACATGCCACTTCAGTTCTGTTGTGATGGCATATGTGTGAGCTTAAGTGGTGCTCAGGGACAGATTTTACTCATAAAATCATAAATGGATTTCATTAAACCCACATGGTCCTTAATATATCAGACGTAGTTGAGCCTCGGGAGTTAAAGAAAGAAAAAAAAGAAAGAAAAGAAGAGAAAAAGATATATTGGTTCATTCCTCTGTCCCCCAAACGCAAATCATAGATATTTCTAAATCAGCACTGAAAAATAAGCAAAATTGGAATAAGAGCTGCATAAAAAGCAAGGTGAAGCGGCCTTCCTGGGAAACAGAACTAGTTAATACATACTCGTATATACATGTGGTTTCGAATCAGTGACGTTTTTAAACCTAGTTAAGTATATAATTCTCCCTCTTCGGAGCTCTCAAGAAAAGCCAAAACAGGAGTCCATGATGACAGAAGGCTGAGTATTCAGTGAAGCAGAATACAATATTGTCTTTAATAGTTTCACTAGTTTTGAAAAATAAATGTTTCAGCATCCTTTTACCTTCAAACACTTTTTTTCCCTTTAAGTTACATTCATTGTTGATATCTTGCAAACCTAAAGCAAAGGCCAAATGCATATAGTTTCCTTATTCTTTCTCCTTGCTCTTGGAACAAGCTTTTACAGACATAGTGTGTGTTTCCATATTACATTGGACTTTAAAGAATTATTCCTATATTTAATGCATGGTTTTGAAAGCAGAGCTTTTTTCTTATAAACACTGATATTTTATTAATGTTCTGCACATAAATATTGGAGCTAGTACTGGCAGTTGTAATGTGCTGAATAGCTAGCAACTATTTAGGTTAAAAAAACCCTTCTGTGTTTCTATAGTGTGGTTATCTTGAAAAACCACGTAGCGGTAAAGCTTTGTGGATTAATACCTTTGAATCAGCAAAGCTGCTTCAGATTAACAATTCTTTTAGCTGGTGCCGTATTTTTTTATTCCATATAATAACAAACATGATTATCACAGAAGTACTATGCTGCTTTCCATAACCTGTTTGTAACTGGGGGAATCTGCAATATATATTCTACAGTCCGGCTCACACTGAAGATTGAAGTGTAATTACAGTACAGGCAATCTCATCTATAGTAATTTCAGCTGTCACCATCGATCCAGTTAACCAGGATAACTAACTCTTCTGAGCCAGAGTTGACAAAGCTTACTGGCTAAACACATGTTGCTGTAAAAGAATTTTTGGTGTGGTTTTGAGACTTTTTGATTGACAAAACACTGGTGCTTGGAAATGGAGATAACAAATGCTGCGGATTATGGATTAGGAAGCCAAAAGCAAAATCTGACTTCACTTCATTCTCAGGATTGAAACTTGTAAACACACCTTGCAAGGCAAACCATGGAAATGCAAACCAGACCCTTGCATAAATGAGCTGGCTGTAGGAAGGGGCAGGACTGCTTCTTGCTGTACAGGTCAGGGATGCGCTTGGTCCCCCCAAGGATAACTGGGTGCAGAAGAAGAGGGGTGGCCTGCCGGCAGGCATGGCTGCAGTGTCCTGTCAGGGGTGATGCCAGCAGCCCCAAGCCTCAGGGCTGGTGCCTTGGGTCTTTTACAGCAAAGGCCTGTCACAGTTCAGCGGCAGTGTGGTGCCAGCATCGCCAGGCAGCCTCCGGCTTACGCGTTAGCCTTGCCTTACTCGACAGCACTGAGAGGCAGGAGTGTGCCAGCTCAGCTAAGCAGCAGACCCAGGATCACTGCATCCTGCTGCAGCCGTCAGAAAAGATGTACATGCCTGTTTGATGCTACACCAACATGGAACCCTTCCAGGCTTGTGGTGGCTGAGAGCAGAGCCTGGTCCAATCCATGGACAGATACTACTTCTCCCTTCTCTCTCTCCGCACATGGATTTCTTAGAGTTGCTTTCAGGTACTCGTCAGGAGTACGCCACGGTCTAAACCATTTAAAGGAGAAGATAAACTTCCCTGGGTAGGTCAGAGTCCCAGGGTGTAGGTCTTAAGCTTGGACAGAGGAGAAAAAAAGAAGACTTCTCAGTTCTGACCAGGAGGGGAAATATTCAGACACCCCTTCAAAAGCAAATGAATATTTTTCAGAAGTATAGTAACAAGGGTACCACTTCCCCCACTATACTGCAGTAGAATTCTTTCCTTTTCATTCTATAGCACAAAGGCTGCTGAAAACTTCCCTACGTGCAGCTTGACTAAGCCACTGCTCTGCACTCTGCTGTATTACAAACCATTGCCTTGCCACCTGCTTGGTTGTTGGTGCTCCAGGTTTAGGACAGGATTGCACAATTTTGTGTAACTGGGTAACCCTTCTTCCACAGGTGTCCGCAGCGAGTTCACTGGGACCACCTGAGGTACAAAGTACTCTTCTGTGGGTCTAGACTAGATTTTCGTTAAGGGAGGAGGCTTTCACATTCTTTGTGTCAGGCACTTTTCCAAACCCAAGCTGGACTGTTAAAATACAATGTAACTAGGCTGCCTGACTTGTACAAACAAGTCATGAAGATGTAAGTGAGGACCGAGGTTTGATACTTGCTTCTTTCAGAGGACTCCACAGTATTACTCTGGTAAGCTAAAGGCTTCAGTGTTGCCTGACTGTGCCTCTGGATTTTTAGGAAAAAATACAGGTTTTTGAGGTGGGGGTCTGTTTTTTTCTGTTTGCTAGATTTTTTCCTAGATGCCAAGACTACAACTTCACAGAAGGTTTTGAGCAAAACAGCAATTTACTGTTTTTCTCACACGGTTTTGTCTAGATCTTACTTGACCTTAGCAACACTCCAAAATATGCAAAATGGCCGTTATGGCAGTGTTAGCAATGAGAGTGAGAGCTGTAAATTGTGAAGCTGGAAAGTTCCAAATATAGTTCACCATCAGGCTTAACATGCATCAGGAACCTTCTTCCTAAAATGTCACCAGGAGAAAGCAGAAGAAAGTGGCAAATCTTACTAAAGTTTGTCTTCACTGCATCCCAGACAGGGGTGGCAGGGCAAAAAATGCCATAGTCGTAATTGATGCCTTAGAGAATTTTTTTTTAAAACACACTGGCCATGGAGAAATTCAGCTTTCCATGAACAAAGATACCAATTTATTCAGCGTGCTGTAAGAGAGAATGAATCCACACAACCAAAATCCACTGAAAAGCCCTCACTAAAGCAATATATAGGTACCTTATGTGCAGTACTTTGCTTTTACTTGTATTTATAGCCCCATCGAAGAAAAAAGTCTATTGGATGTAGTCACCACGGGACCATATATACTCCAGCATCTGAACGGGATATAAAATCATCCACCAGATGCAGTGACTGGCTGTGCACTATGCGTTCCTCTCTGTGTAATGTCAAAAAAAGTAAAATTAAAAAAAAAAATTGTGAAGCCATGTCCCATCAATAATACAAGGTATTGTAGAAGGACCATAAATCGAGGGGACAGCTTGTTGGTTTGGGCTTTGGTTTTGTTTTGTTTCTTCGGTGAGCCTGTTTGTCCAAGAAAAAACCTTGCAGTGAATCAGTGTTGTGGTGTTTGCTCTTTCTTAAGAAATGTTTTCTAGCAGTTCTCTGAAACCCTAACAGCTGGGTTTAATGAGTAGGCGTTTTAACATCCGTTCAAGTCTTTTTGGTTTTCTACATTCACATATACACTTCTAATGAGGGGTACACCTCAGCGGTGTGTTCGTTGTCAGCTATAAACCGTGCAGTCCCTCCTTCCCCTCTTCCACCCTTTGCTGTATTGCTGTAGCATCAGTCAGTGGGTCCTGAAGTCTTTGGGGAACGCTGATTAATCTTACCAGATGAGAAGGCAGGCAGCTGCTAAAGCACAGGAGCTAGTTCTGCTCCCATGGTAGTCAATGGTAAAACTCCCATCGACTTAAACAGAAATTGCGGTACGCTCAGCACGACAGGATATCCTCTTCCAAAACCAGGCGCATCAGCTTGGTCCCTCTCCCAAACGACTGCACAGCACAGGGATAGAATGGGTGGAAAAATCACATTTGAAGGATGTGACAACACAAAGCTGAACCTGCGCTGTCATACTTTAACTACCGTCTCTTAGGGGTCTCCAAAACAGGTCAACTCCAGCTGGCTTTATTTCCTCTGCTTCAGGTTCCCTTTGTTTTACATGGGCTAACACTCTTCAGTGGCAAGTTTTTCTCATGCCTGAGTGTTTGCATATGCACCTGCATCTTAGATCTTTTCTGGTACATTCACTGTTTGACGTAATGTTAGTGGAGCAGAGCTAGCACATTAAACTGCCTCTGCAATACCATGCTCCGCTGTTTGTGTTTTCTGGCTGTAAAGCTTAGTATGCATGTTTTATTAATATTCAGAATTAGATCTGTAAACATCTTAACAAATTCTGGGGGAAAAAATGTGATCCAATATCTCTTTGTTCAGGTTTTCATTAGAGAAAAATTCTATGACTTTCCTTTCTCCCAAAATGTAGATCCATCGCCTCTGTGAAAAAATACTGTCTTTCCCTGTTCTGCACAGCTCATTAGCACTTCCCTCTGTACACTTATTTCTGGTGCCATTTATTTCTTCTGATATCATATTATGCAAATGTAATATGCAGCCTCGCTGTATAAATAAGAAGCCTTCCTTAGCACTTACTCCTTTTTTCAAGCTCTACAAAGTGCATTTCGTAAGCACAGTTGCTCTAAAACAATTGCACGAATCGGGTAAGAGATTAAAAATATGTGTGAGAAGAAAATCCCTGAACAGTTAATCTTAAAGGTCACAGACTAAAGTAGTTTAACTTCATAAAATGGGACCCTGTGTCCTGAAGGCTGGCCAGGAGAACCTTGGAACATCTTATGTGAGGAGAGGTGAAAAATCTTTGCATGTCTAATGGCAGATTTATGGCTAGACAAGCTCTAAGGAAGTCTGTGGTTGTTTTTTGTAATCCTAAACACAGCTGTTTTGTTAATTGGAAAGACCTTTTAATAAAACTCAGTGGTGGGTGCTTTTCAAGTAACCCAATTCAACTACTGCATCCTTGCTTGAAAGCTGAAGCAACAATGCTGCTTTTCCCAATAGTGTACGTATTTGGAAACAATTGTTCGGGTTTGTACATTTACCAGCATGCCTCAAGATTAGAGCTGGATTTTTCTGCTCATATCTAGCCTAGAAAAAATATATTTAAATGTCAGTTTCAGCTGACTCAAAACATTTTGCCTGACCTGAGACAAAGAACTTTATTTTGTGAGAGGATTATTTACCCCTTTTTTTTTTTTTTTAATCCCAAGAACCAAATTGGTCTGTCAGTTTCAAAATGCAATGTCATTTTGGAACAAAAAGGCAAAATTTTCCACCTAGAAAATGTCAAAGGATAACATTTATACTTCTCTGGTTTTACTCTTTTGGCCAAACTATTTTACAACATGATCTGACTTTCTGAATACTTTAATTCCTTCGGAACCTGCACATCCGTAAATTTTATGTACCCTGAAAACGTTTTCAGCCTCCTCTAGTTAACACGCAGGTACTGCTGAGACTTGCATCACTCCTCAAAGGCACATCTTTAAGTCGTAAGGTCGCGCTCACCCCGGCTGCCCATGGGGCCGTGGCGGAGGGTCGTGGTCAGCCCAGCTTGCCTGCAGCCGGGCAGGATCGGGCCCAGGCGAGGACCTCTTCCTTTCAGAACACATGTGCCAGCTTGCTGTGTGACCCTCATCCTGTTATCTCCAGCCAAAGGGTCGTCTTCACTCGTATCTACGCATACCTAGGGCCTTATCCTGGAAATTCCTGCTTATGCCAGTAAATCCCTTTGAAGGCAAGGCAGCTGATCCCAATATGCCCAGAAGTCAGTGCGGACAGGATCAGGCCCCCAGTCAATACACAAACACTTGTGCAGTCAAACATCGTATTTGTATATGTTAATCTTTTACAACGTTAAGGAAGTGGTGCTAGAAAAGCTCATTTTCCCTGAAGATTGTCAGCCTTAATAAGAACCAAGAAACTAGAACAAAGTCATCGTGAATTCTAATGTATTTGAACATATGGCCCTAGGACCTGTTATTACCATATCAGTCAGATAAACTGAGTGGGAGAGTGGTTGCAACAGCACAGAAGGAAAAATGTTAACACAGCAAAAGGATAATTTTAAAGAAATACTCAGTCTTTGAACGTAATTTCCAACTTTAAAAAAAATGTCTTGTGTATACTATAAAGTTCTTACAGTTCTTGTTTAAATGGCATTTTTGCCGTTTTTGTTGAAGCATTCCTTTTCTGTTTAAGGTTGAGGTTTTTCTGTAAATCTGCCTTTAGAGTATGTGAGGGTGTTTGAAATACTGTATTTGCTGGTGGTTCATGGTAGGCTGGAAGGGTAAGTAAAATAATCGCAAGCAGAGGGAAGTGAATTCAGGTCAGAGTCCATTTCCAAGGCACATCTGAAAACCTAATCAGTTCATTTAGTCTGTCCTCCAGCTCTCAAATGTGTATCAACATAGGCAAACGTACGGTTCCCAGGTCTCCAAACAGCAATCAGCTGATTCTGCCAGTTGCATACGTGTGTGCGAGAGAGAGAGAGAGAGGGAAATGTATGAAACCATTTAATTATATGTATCTGGAGCAAGACCTGGACCTGGGGTGGCCACGAGCTTAATGCAAGGTTTCATCAGGTTTACCTGTAACTCAAGATCATCTAGAATTCCAGACCATCTTAGGCATGTACAGTGTGACTTCTTGCTGGTAATTCATTGTAGGCTTCATGGTATTTACAGACTTTTTGAGGAAGCAAAAAAGGCTCTCTGATTGCATTTGATAATTGTATACATTTTGCCATAAGTGTGGATGCCTGGCAGCAGGTTAGTGAGTCAAGATAAGAGGTCTGGGTGAGTTTCATGAATGCAGATGGTGCAGAGCCAGGATGGATGGTAGTGTCTTGTGGTGAACTACTACCGCCATGTTCCAAAGCATATTGTGCCATCTGGATTGTTATCATTTGAAAATTTCTTGGTTTATATGTCATTAAAACATTTCTAAAGCTTTACTTTATTTTTATACCAATCTTTCTGCTAACTTTACAGCTGAACAAATATAGAAACATTTGGATAATTGCTTTTAATATTTGCATTAGCTTCCATCCTTTTTTTTACAAAGGATTTTTCTTTGACAATGTCCTAGTGTCTTCTATCTTTCCTTCCACAGATACTTACATAAATGAGTTTGCTCGAGATAGGTAGATTTTGTCCTGTTAGAAGTTTAGTTGCAAAGTCTGTATCATTTAAGTACCGTGTTTGTCTTTGAAATAAACCTGGAATGACGTCTTAATGCAGCTTAAGAGGTGCACAGGCTTTGAGATGGCCTTCTACACCCAGCTGTATTTCATCCAGCTTGTTGTTAAGTAAAATTCAGGTAGAGCAGAGCAAAAAGTGGGCTATTGCCTGAATCACTGGTAAAATTGAGAAGCTTGGGGTAATTTTTTTGACCAATGACAGTCTCTTTACATAAGGATGCAGTGGCAAAATAGGAATATTTAAGGCGCCTGTAATTATTTGGGAAGGGTGCATTTAGGGTATTAACATTAATAGATTCATATTAATGAAGTCTAGCGATAAGACAATTACTGCATTGTACAGCCAAGAGCAGCCAGCAAGCAGTGTGGTTTTAGTTGTTATCCTGACACCTTTTAAGTGTTCATATTGCACCTTCTGCAGAAGAAAGCAGAGGATGAGGCAGGAGCCTGGGAAGAGCAGCAGTAGTCCTTGCATGAGAGCTGCTTATCCAGCAGCTACAGCAGGAGGGAGAGGTGATGGTGGAGCCTGGTTCTGGGTTTGACGTGATTGCTGGGGACTGGTGTCTGGTATCACCCTGGCTTTTCTAGTGCAGCCACCTCTGACACCAGAGAACATAACTTTTGCGTGGAAGTGTGCTTACCCAGTCCGCCCTAGCTTTTGTCAACAGGATTTTCGGTCCTAGCTTTTGCCAACGGGATGTGGGTTGATGTAGTAAGAAACATGATTTTAACTTGGGAAGGGAAAAGATGAGTGATTTTCTACTATACTGAGGGTTACACTGAATAGATAAGCACTTTCTTCTGTTAAGATTTAGTCCCATAGGATTCACAACAGGCTGCAACCTTGCTCTGGGAAAGACCTTTAGGCTACAAGCCTGTCTTCCTGCTTGTGACTCGGTTTTTGCAGTTAAAACTTAGTGCAATGGCCATTGGTTTTGTTGGGCCTTCCCCCCCACCCCCACCCCCCCTTTGATGGCTACTTCTGTAACGTACATTTCTGCCTTCATAATGTTTTAAGGAAAAGTTTCTCATTATCACACAAAAAAGCCAGACAGCAACTTCTGTGGAGCGCTGAATATGAACAAACTCGATACTAAGACTAACAGTCACCTAGTCGAAAGAAAGGGATGGAGGCCTGTGCCTCGATGAAAATTTGTTAACACTTCTTGAGACTTGAATATCCCAAAGACCTCCTAAAAACTCACCACACACAAATATAGGATTATTTGCCAAAATGCTTTGCCAAAAGATTTTGAATTATGAATGACGCAAAACAAGCTGTAAACTGTTCACTGACAGATCACAAACAGAATGAGAGGCTAAATTTGTGCACTATAAATCCGCTATAATTTGTTTACTCAGCTTCAGCCAGTTTATAGGTTGTGCTGGAAATCTGCCAGGTCCTGGTACAGCTGAGGCTCCGTAATTCAAGAAGAAACCTTGTTACCGCTTATGATAAGAGGTTCTCAGTACTCCTCGTGATGGAAAGTCAAATGAAATGAAAGTAGATCTTGATATACTCCACACTGAATTTCAATACTACTTGTGGGCAATTAGGTCAAAACATCGTCACTGGATGTGTGCCACCAACACAGCCTGCAGGCCAGGCTGAGGGGGTAGTATCCTATGTCAAACACTAATGTCCAGGAAAGAGTGATGATACCCACAGAGAAGCCACAGAAGCAAGAGCTTGACAACAAGGAGCGGATTGAGAGGTTTCCTAGAAGATTATTACGGGGCCATGTGACTCAAGAAAGTCTGTGACCACAGACTGTTGAGAAATTTCTCTTTATGCCCTTGAATCGTGCCTGGCTTCTGCACATGCTGGAGAACAGATTGCTGATAACACAGCAGAGGGCAGCAATGCAAAATGACCCTTTGAGATTCCACGCTCAGTGTATTTTGCAAACAATAAACAGGCACAGGGTAAATAAAACATAAAAAGACCAGACCAGAACCAACCCTGAATAGATCCTCTAGGAGTAATCCTACAAAAGCAGAACATTCAGGCAATGGTACAACTTAGAAAATGTCAATGTAAATATCATCCTTTTTCTCCTTATTTTCAGCCTTAAGCAAATCTTCTGCTAAAAGAGTGGAGGTTTTTACTACAGACATTAGGAAAAGGGGTGCCACAAATCAAATTGCCTTGGGGCACCTGGAAGCCCAGCAGTTCAGTATTGTGCTGTTGCACGAAAAATACCCTGTGGAAAAGACTGTTCATTTCCATTGTCTAAGCAAAAGACATTTGTAGCAATGAGAAGCAGAAATTCAGTATTTGACCTCCTTGCACAGTAATTATTGAAGAAGATGTTAACACAGATGACCAGCCGATGCAGCCTCCGTAGCTCTGGTGGGTTTAGTGGCCATTTGCTAGGAGCTAGCCCTGTGTTGTTGCTATGCCCTTAAAAATCCATTATTTTTAATGAGACAACACCCCTTGGTTAATTGAAAGAAATCAAGTTTATTCTAACAACCTGACAAATTTTGAACTGCTAAAGTTTCAAAACCACTCCTGTGTCTAAACCCCAGTTTTTTAGGGTTAAACAATTTTCCATGAGTCAGCTAAGAGTAATCTGCTACAATCAGAACTGGATAATGACTGTATTTCAGAGGTACATTATGTGCACTTTAAGCAGATAAGTGTTAGAAAACTAAGTTGAAATAGCCTTCTTGTGAACTGTGCTAATACAGAATGGGAAGGGTGGTCTAACTGTGAAACGTGAACAAAGGGGGAAGAGAGATCATTGGAGAAGCTTAATTCTGAAATGGTAAACGTGTGTGAGGGACGCAGGAAGACAGAATTATTACTGTGTCCGAGCACTTCATGCCCTGCAGAAGCAAAGAGGGTAATTTGGATCCATTTTCATTTACCAATCATGCCTTTTGAAGTGATGGAGTTTGGCAAGGTTGTTTATGACTTGTTTAACAATTACTAAATGAGCCTTTCTGGTAAAAAAAATCAAGCTGCCTGTGAAATGGACTCGCCTTTCTCTCAGACACGACTGCCGTTTGATTGTACTGGATTAAATGATGTCTTGAGACTGGCATAGCCCTCAGAGAACTGTCATTTACAGTATTTAACATTTATTCAATGAACAAAGATTATGCTGATCTAGAAAACCGTAAGCAAAAAAATCCTGGGTGATTATAAAGATAAGCATACCAGTATTTGATTTGGAGAGCTCTGATCTGTCTGCTCTGACATGCAGTGGAGATTTACACTTCTTCCCCAAATGTTCTTTTGGAGATATTTACTGTACCTACAGCAGGCTTTGCTGAAGCTGCATTCTGAAGGATACACGTAATGTGATTTGAAATCAATGAGATAACTCCAGTGCTTCATTTTAAAGATGAAACTTTATGAATTTTAAACAAATTCTAAGTAAAATGCACTCATGCTGCAAATGTTTTATAAATTGTTCCCAATGTTATTTTGATTGGATGGCAACTTGTTAGCATCAGTATTTCCCAATACATTTGTTTCGTAATCATATGATGACAGAGGCAAATGATGCTTGTTAAATATATACATTGATATATTTTACTTTCTGTTGCTACTTGAGATAATCTTAAAATACATGCCTCACCTTCAAATGCGACAGCTGTTTTGTTTTGTTTCTTTTTAAGAGCTTCAGCCCATATTAGATTAGTCAGTCGTTGGTGCTATGCAGAAGCTGTCTGTATTTCAGGTTGCTAAAACAAAGAGTATCTTTTATTTGGCATATTAAAGTCAGCATATTAAAAAATCAAGCACAATATAATCTTTACAATATAAAACGTGTGAATCATTTGTACTTTTTTGCTGTCAAATGATGTTTGACAATCATCATATGATAATGAAATGTATAATTAATAGTAAAAATGCCAACATCTGTTGGCTTGCTATTACAGACTGATTCTAAGTGTACTACTTGGAATATGTCATCATTAACTTAATTAATATTAAAATCCTTTTAAAACAATTTGTTTTCATTAGTTGCTAATTTAGGCAGGTAGAAGGCATACAGAGGAGGTTCTGTTTTTTTCCCCTTTGTCAATGACTAGATTTCAGGAACGCTTTTAAAACTGCTAAATTAGTGGACGTGCCCTATTAGCTGATGAATCCAGCTAGATGCATGCAGCTGTTCTGCTGCGGTGGAGCCAGCCTTCGCCTCGGCCAGGGGTGCTGCTGCAGGGGGGACCCCACTCCTGGCATCCCGCTCACCAGCCTCTTCAGTCCTTCCTTCTGCTGTCTTGCTGCCAAAGTAAAACCCATCCAGGTGCTGGTGTAGTCCGTAGCTGCGATCTGCAGGCCCTTGAGCTAATTTGGTGCAGTTGCACCGTGTACGTTTGTTTGTAGCCCTGAGACGCTCCTTCTGGTTGAGGAGAAAAGGTTCTGGGGTCAGGCTCCCCTGGAGGCCTGAGCAGAAACAGATGCCTTCACTGAATGAAAAAAATGATGTACGCTTATGGAAGATGTAAAGCATATATATACGTACACATACAGAAGAAATTCCTGTTTCTGCTCTCGTGCCATCTGCAGGGAAGTTGTCACCTATGGGACAAACTGTGAGGGACTGCAGGAAAGCAACCCAGAAAGCAAGCCTGCCTATCTTTTAACATGCAAATTAAAGTCATCCTCCAGTAGTCTGAAAATGCCCTAGGGATTTACAGAGGCCAGCTGAAAGCTGCTAAACTGCTCAGTAATGGGGGTGAAAACATCTGGCCCTGGATGAAGATCTCCCAGTAACATCCGTTCCTCTGGTCACAGCTGAATTGGGAGGCATTTTGTCATTTTGGGGCTTGGAGTCTGTTGGTGGTGTGTGTGCCTATAGCCTTTCTCTGAAAAGTCACGTTGTCTATTGAAAACAGCAGAACCAGCAGCTCAGCACAGAGATGCCGTTTGTCTCGCCGCAAGAAATGTAACTAAATGTTTGTGATAACTGATAATTGTTTTTAAATAATCCCTACATTTTTGCAAATAATGGATATTGCAAATTTAGAAAACTTGCAAATTTCCAAATCCAAATAGTAGGAACAATGCATATAGCAGAGATTGATTACATTCTTCTTGTCATGCAATTAAAGCTGTCTACCAAAAGTGCCAGGTTCTCTGTTTTCTGCCTGGGAAGGTCTTCAGCTGAATTAAGTGAGAAGCCACATTTTTTTCACATCCTTTTTCTCTTGTTAGATTCTCCATCTCTCATTCTAAGCAGCTCTGCTTTAGTGAATGCAAGAGAAAGCAACTATTGCTGGTTTTGTGGAGTTACAATATATAATTGACAAGTTAGAATTAACAGATTGTAAAAATACACTAATTATAAAAATGAAGAAAAAAAGGAAAACAAGCGTTTATGCTGACATCAGGGATAAGACAGCTTTCTTCAGTCCACAGTGATGTTAAGGAAATGAACATCATCAGTGAGCTTTTGTACGTAATTTAACAAGAAGAGCAGTGCCATATTTCAGTATGATCTGTAGTAGTTTGTCTTCTCTAGTACCTTCTTTTTTGTAGCCACCTTCTATCTGCAGCAGAAGGAGGCTGATACCTGCTCTGGTATGAAGATGAAACTTTCCAAGCTAACCTGGTTCACATTGGTTGGCACAAATTTGGGATTGCTCCCAGGTATAGCTGAGCTGGCTGACCTGAGGGAGCAGCAGCCTCCAGGGGAGGGAAAGGACCAAGAGGTGGTATGGGCTGAGGGCTCCCTTCAGCCAGGAGGACTGGGACCTATATGCCTCCCAAATTCTTTCAACTGAATGTATCCATCCAAATGCCTATGGCTGAAGTTGGGTGAGATGAATCACATCGTTTGTCTTTATCATTCATGTGAAGAGTGACTCATTTCTCCGAACACCACTGGGAGCTGCGTGTATGCAGCCAAGAGAAGTTTAAGACCCAAATAATTTGTAACGGCTTTTGTGAACATTAAAACAGAAAAAAAAACCCAAAACCTGACACTAAAAACAGACAAAAGAAATGGTTGCAACAAGCAGCTTGCTCCCAGGCTTTGTTTTCACGTGAACAGCTTCTTTGTTGTATGATTTGTATGTGGCAGTGGGATGAAATAATATAATATTTTCAGGCAGGCTGGTGCTGTGTTCTGTGTTATTAGCAGCAGGCCAGAGGTTTGGAGTTGGTTCCACTCCAGAAATTTTTAATACTGGATCGTAATTCAGTCCTGGATATAAAGATTGCCTGATTCAATGATTATTGAAGCTATTTACTTTAATGAACTTTGGAGTGGAGTTTTTATATAAAAATATGTAGAAGGAATTTCTTCTTTTTCTCTTCTTTTTTTTTTTTTTTTTTTTTCTTTTTGCATTTAGTTTGGTTTTTTCCATCCTGATTTTTAAAAAATCACAATTCTGGGCACATATTCTTTACTGCCTCCAGCAGTTTGTTACAGCCTGCCTGCAAGAACTTACTGTTCACTCCAGGCTGCCAGTTGAACTGCTGTGGCAATGCCTCCCTCCTTCCTTTCAGCCAAAGTAAATCCTCGCTATGCAAAATGTGCAGACTTGAAGGGTTAGAAGTGAGAGGCGACTGTTGAAGCTCAGCTGGCTGATCAGAGTAAGCCATTACCTCCTCAACCAGCAATGGAAACCTGTCCACACCTAAGTGAACAGACCAGAGACAGGCTGAGGAGATGTGTTTCTCCCTTTGCCAAACCAGGTTAGTCCCTTTTCCCTCAGGCTGCCTTCCATCACTTCATTCAGGTGGGAGCAGCTTGGTATGCAGCAGTTGATGTTGGGATTACTATTGTTCCAGTATATGTATAATTTTTTAAAAATGGAGAAACTAAGACTAAAATTTGTAAAACCTCTGGTATTGCTAAATATACTTTAGGCATATTTGATATATAACCCTTTAAACAGTTTAGCCTAGAAAGCATGCTCATTTCTAATGAAGATGAGCACCTGTCGCAATGGAGGGAAGACACAGTCGCTCAATATGAGTGATCAGCAGACTTCGTTTGTTGTTCCTTACAGTCACCTTTTATGCCTTGTTATAATTAGCTCATACATATTACAAAAGTTAAGCTCATTATTGGTTAGTTGCCTAAATACCAAGCCCGCCCCTAGTTTCTCTTCTGTAGTTATCTGTTCCCACCTGTAACATTCTTTTCCCACCGCGATCTTCCTGTTATTGTGTAACAAGAACAGCCAAGGATAGTGTATTTTTGCTTTACTTCAGATAAGCTGAGAGCGATGTGCATTTTTGTCCAGCCAGATAGACTATGTCTATGAGACCTTTTTCAGCTAGCCAGTTATCCACAAGCACCCTTTAGCTGACCACATACTTCATGCAGATGAGATCAACAATATTTACTGAATTGCAAAAACTGGATAAAAACAGTATTTTACAGGCAGATTGTACTGGGACTGCACCCTGATACCATGGAAGTCAAAATCAAAATATACTGATTTTAATGGGAACAGGTTCTGACATTTGAGAAACAGGAATAAGGACAAAGCCAAATCTTCTAGCTATTCTTCAAAGTATAAATATTATAAAATATAACACATACTGTAAAAGATTAAAAAGGTAATACCATTCCTGCCACAACTGTATTATATGCTATAGCAAGTGGAATACACTAATGCAAATACAATACTTCCAGTGGACCATGTATTCTCTTTATCTCACGCATACAAGAACTGCATATGCCTAATAATCTGTGCTTTCTTAGTGTGAGGGAAAATGTGTATGGTCTGGTTTCTTTTCTTGCAGAGAATCTATCCATTGCACTTCTGCCACTATCATTATTGCTTGTCTATCAAGTTCCCATCATGAACAATGCAAGCAAAAGGGCTTTTTATTTCTACATTCTATATACAGAACACTGCACCCTCTACTCTTTTCGTAGTCCAGTTAAGATTGTTATATCAGATACTATTGTTTAATCAGCGATTGAAATGTAAGTAAATAATTTTTTTCCTTTGTGCTGTTAATGGTTGTAGTGCGTCTTTGCAGAGAGTTTTAGCATTTTAGAAGCCAACAAAACAGTTTCTGCGCACAAGTGGAGCATTGCACTTTGAGGAGGCATCAATAGAAGTCTGAGGATGCGTTATAAAGCTTCCAGGAGGTCTGAAGGAGAAAGACCGTCATCTTAAAGGTCTTTCCCAACCTAAACAATTCTGATTCTATGAGGGACTGTAGCCAGTTGTCACAGAAGGAACAGTTTAGGTCAGGTTGCTTAAAGAATTGCCACCAAAGGGTTTAGTGAAACAGGCTTAATATGAAGTGTGTGGAAATGTGACTATACAAGATTTGATGGTGAGGTTCACTCTATTACTTACTACATGGAGTAAATGCACAGACATAAATCAAGCTGAAATCAAGCTAGAATAGAGTTGGAAACAGCTTATAAAGATCAAAGGCATAAAAGGGTAAAGGAGATTTCTCCATTGAGTCATGAGGTTTAGAGTAGACCCCTTTGCTTTCTATATCCTTGCAGTGTTTAGGTGCAGCTGGATCCAATCTTAGTCTCAGACCTGGTCAACCGTTTATTTCTAATAGGAGAGATACAGAAAGTGGGGTAGAGAATAAGGGGGGGTCCTTCTGCTGAGTCACGAGGTTCAGAATAGACCCCCTTGCTTTCTAAATCTCATAGTGTTTAGGTGCGGGTGGATCTATTCCTAGTCTCAGACTTGGACAACAGATTAGATGTAAAGTGGGGGGAGAGAGAGGGAGTGTTCACAATTCACATTTATCCATAAGATTTTAGCAGCAAATCAGTAAAATTTGTTTTAAGTCACAAAAGTTACATAATTAACCTAACTACTTCAAGCTTGCAATGTCTATTACAGCAAAGGTATACCTATTAAAAGATCCCCATAGGTTCAGTGAAATACTCAAGTCCAATGCCTTGGCATTCTGTCAGGAGCACTCTGGGGTTGTCAGGAAATAACTGATTGTCTCCATTCTTGTTCCCTGCTTCGACCAGGCAACGGGAGTTCCAGTACGGACAGAGCCATTCTCTGCCTTAGCTGAGTAAGAGTTACTGGTGCGGTCAAGGGGTGCTTAACCGCCCAACTCATTACTCAAGGCACCAAGGCCTTGCTGGCAGCTCCACGGGTGGTGGAACCCCCTGGAGAAGGGGGAGCAGTGCACCACCACACCAACAGGTCAGGCTTCATTTGTGGGTGTTTTGCAAACTGCCTCAGATCTCCAGATTCCAGTGTCCTGGCAGTTCCAGATTATTTGTATGATTGTTTTATTTTTTCTTTTCTGCTGCCTCATACTGGTCTAAGATTTCTTACTGTCTATATATATACTCATACAACCAAAAACCCGTCGGTGTTCAGATGGAATCATCCAAAAGCATACATTTACTGAGAATTCTCCTGTTTGCCAAAAGTTTTGCTAGGGAGCCAGACATTCAGATGAGTAGGGCAAAGTGGACAGCCATGCCATAGGAAATCTGCATTGCCTCTATAATATCACATTCCATCAGTGTTTGCAAAATACAAACCATTTGTAGCTCTATAGCTCTGTCCTGAACACACAGCAATTCCCAACCAATGCTGTAGAATAAAACGCAGCAATGGACTAGCAGCTAAAATTAGTAATTTTGAGAATAACTTCACCCTGCAGATCTTTCCTGTAAGATTTTCAGATCAGGCTCCCCTGGAGGCAAGTTTGCAGTATGATTGTGGTTTTCCTGGTAGAAACTATGCAATATTAAATTAAAGGGACCCCTAAATGACCCACTCCCACTCTTGGAATGCCCCATTACCCCATCCTCTTCTCTCCCTCCCAAAGTAGATGCAGCTCATATATTTCTAATGCTGAAGGTATTCAAATTGATGACACCAGTTTTCTAGGGCTTTTAGGAATTACCTGTGCTCTGAAAGGAGTCAGATTGAATGCTTAAGTGGCAAAGGTCCAGCTATTTTGAGAGATGACGCCAAGTCCTACAGAGAGGTGGATATGAACACCATCAGGCAAAGCATAGGCACATCAGGGAGATATGCTAGTAGCAGGCAAAGTTTCTATCTGGCGTCAGCAGTGTATGTTGCCCCTCAGTATCTGGGCTCGAGGAATGAATCTTAATTCATCTGGTAGTTGAAAGACCCCCCTTTGATCAAATTCTGAAAACCACAATCCGGTAATAGCTGCGTGGGTAGATGAGAGGTTAGACGTGCATTAAAATAAGATTTCCTGGGTGTTTTGATGTTTCATAACAAAAGCAGCAAGTGTAGCAAACCACATCAAACTTGTACAGCTGAACCAATTAAAAACATTGGCAAGTCATCTGTGCACTAAAGTCCCTAAAGGTTAGTGAGGTGAATTATTTCCTCCTGGGCTTTAAGGACTACCACACATTGGAGGACACTGGTCGATCTTCATAAACAGGATACATACTAAGGATATTTTCTGTACATCTGAGTTGGCATGGCAGCACGGATCTGAAAGCAGAGGCAGGAATAAGGAGTAACGAGTGCCAGTATTCATCACTCTGGATTTATTTATTGCTTTGCTAGGCCAATGCACGCCCTTCCCATGAAAGTGGGAAGCATTCATCATCTCCTTTGTTTGACAGAAGATATGAATCTGGTCTAAAAACTGCTTAAAGGAAATTATTTTTGAGGATTAAGTAAAAAAAATATCTTGGTTTGGTTTTCATCAAGGCCACAGCTATGCCCACAAATAGCTAAGTAGAATAGCGTTTAATTGGGCTGTAACTGACAGCACATTATATTCCCCTCGCTCCAAAGCTGCATCTTGGGCTACTCGCTTCTGATTCAGTCACACACATCTAGCTTACGATTGCTATTCAAAGATCAGATAAAACAGGTAGCATTGCCGTGGTTTTTGAGACTAAACTTTGTGATTACAGTTTTCCTGAGAGAGTAATATTTTCTATGTAAAGTATACTTTACAATGTATTGGAATTTAACTACAAAGATATACACCTTCGTAAGTACAGGCTATTAAAACAATTTACTAGTATGTCAACAAGTACCAATATGTACATAAAAACAGAATAATTTGGTTTGTTTTAATGCACTGAGCCAATCCAGCAGTGTACTGTCAAGTGCTGTTGAGAATCACTTTGCACTAACAGGATGACATGACTGGAATCACATTCACTGCACATCTTAGTTCTGCTGAATGATCCAGAGCTGAAGTGAATGACTGACACTTTGTGAATAAAAGAATAAAGTGATTGTGCCATTCACACTGCACTGAGGGTGAAAATTTGCTTTCATTATATTGGGTATTAAGATTCACTATATTAGAGTTCATTAAAGTAGGTGGGAGAATGGGACTCAGTGAATAATTAACAATAAGTCATTCATCGGGGAAATCTAGGTTTTCCTTCTGCTTGTAGAAAATCCATAAGCAGATCACAGCTGCTTCAGAAGCACTTGCTATTCAAACCTATCTTAGAAATAGGATTTCCCCACACACACACACAATTCTTAGCAGTTTGGATTGATTGTGCATTGTCTTTGAGGCTATAAAGTACTTCTCAGTCATGTAGCATTGATTAGGTATAGTTTGTCATATAGGTACGTGATTATCTGTCTCCCTCCTAGCTGGATGTGTTTGCCTACTTTTCCAGAACAAATATTGGCATGCACACATGCGGATGTAATTTTTTCTTCACCAAAATCTCTTCAATGATGCTTTGAAGGCCATTTACCATAAGTACTGGTGCCAAAAATAATGAGGTTCCTTGAATTTCTATGAAAGGTAAACAAAAAAATCTGGCATACAAGCAAATCAGTTTGAAATAGTGACAATATTGGCAGAGCGTTTTTTGCGATATTTCACTTTCTTTACTAGGTTGTATTGATGAATATTCAAATTTTAAAGAAATCAGATAGACAGAGAGACCAAACAGTCAAAAACAGCAAGTGTGGCACGCAAGATAGGCAACAGACAGCAAACATCCGCAGTACAGTTTGCAGTGCTTTGCTGCAAAAGGCATATTTTGAATACTGAGACCATGGTGGTACTTTTCACAACACTTTTTTGTGTTTATGGCTCCACTGAAGTCATTTTGCCATTAAGTGCTGTGAGATCAGTATGTTGCCCAATACAATTGACCATTGTCCTTTGTACCAGCCCAGTGCACCGTGTTGTGCAAGCTTCCTCCTTCAAATGATAGGATCCCTCGTGCCACATATTTAGCTTTCCTCTAGTAGTAAGTGCCGCTGTCTGGTTTGAGATCAGTGGATTAAAAGCTTTACAGGAGTGCTGAGAATTATTATTATCTTAGTTATCACTATTTTTCAGAAGTATTTCCCAGGAGTGCAGAAACTCTGGGCCTCTAGATTGCAGGGTCAGAGAATGCTGAGTGCCTGACACTATAATAACAAGAGAATTCATTCAAATAGAGATGGTGGTGGCCTCCTACTAGTTCTGATAGCACTCAGGTAAAAGAAGGATGTCAGAGGATGCCTGTGGGAAGAGAGCCATCGCTAATCAAAAGCCATCCAAAAAGTCAATAAAATTAATTTCTCATTCACAGCCAATAGAGGGAAAGGTGCATTTACAGTAAAATACAGATAATGAATCCCATTAGCAAAACAGCACACACCTTACCCTTAAAAATACATAAAGCTGCCTTTGAATGCCTTTTCAGAGCTCATGTTGCCGACAGTTACGCCTTAACCCTTTGGTGTGACACACAGGCTCGCACACCTGGCAAGTAGCGAGCGGGCTGCAGGCGGGGGGGTTGGGTTACAGGGAGCGGGCAGTGCCGGGAAGTCTCAGCAGGGATGTCTGAATTATTTTTTTAAGAAGAAAAGCTTCAAATGGAAAGTGTAACCCAATGCTTTCTAAATGCGGAGGCACGCTTAAAGAGCAGTGCTATTTGGTTTCTCTCTACTTCAGAGAAATGTAAATCCTCAGTAAATAAACCCTGCTCTTCAAGTACCGAACAAATGAAAATGGCCGGATCAAAATTTGGAAAAGTTGCCGCTTGCGCTTTCCAAGAGCAGGAGGTATGGGGAAAGAGCCAAACTTGCTGAAGGAGAGCTAAAGCTCAGCCTCTGGCACCAGAGATTGCAAGGAGCTGAATTCTGTCCTTGGGTCAAAGTCGGTGGAGCCCAGATAGCCTGGGTGTAAGCTGAGAGTAGAGCCTCACCTTCCTGAAGGAAGATCAGAGCCCAAGCGAACGGGCGCTCCCCTGGCAGCGCTGCCTGCAGGTAAGGGTCCCGGGGGCTGCATGCCTGGCGAGCGGCGGCTCGACAAAACCGGGCGAGGGGAGAACGCTGGAAAAACAGAAAATCACTGGGAAGATTTTAAAGCACCTAATGCATGTGGGAGAATTCTTTGATGTTCTCGTGCAGTTGCGATCCCTAAGCGCAGGTGTGAGCACAACACGCTCCCCCGCAGCGGGGGCCGTCGGGAGGGCAGGGAAGTAAAGCTGCTGGTGAAAGCTTCAAAAACCCTGCTGGCTGGGACGTGTTCTTGTCGGGCTGTTTGCTGGAGTGTGATCAGTCTGCGGTCAGAGAGGTAGCAGGGGTGTGGGAGGGCTTGTGCAGAGCTGGTCAGGCCTCTTTCAACAAACAGTTTGGTTTAAGGTTTCTTTTTTTTTTTTTTTTTTTTTTTTTATGGAAAACTTCAGTCAAGCAAAAGCAATCCCAGCCCAGCAATTCAGCCGTGCCTGTTTGCTCTGAGGAGTCATTGGAGCAGAGACTCAAACCTGCATCAGTGACACCAAAGGTGAATGCTCAGACTTGCTGGACTGTAGAATCCATCTCTCATTTAGTTCAATGAATACTTAATTATTCCTACAAATTGGAAGAGCTCAGGAGTGACAGAGAAGTCCTCCTGTGGAGTGACCAGTTCCTAGTAGCTAGAACACACACGTGGGATGTAAAAGTTCAGGTTTCACGTCCTCGCTTTGACCCTTTCTGGGCAGACTTGAGACTACATGAAGCTTAGTGGCTAATTCACTGTCAGACCTTTTCTGTGCAATTTTAGGCAGAAAAAAAAAAAAAAAGGGCGGAAGATACATTCTTCCTCATACAGTAAAGGATCACTTGGAATCTCCCAAATATCTGATAGATAGAAAATCTTTTACACTCCTCATGCTCTAGGCAGGAGCACGAGTACATCTTTATAGCAAGCACAAGTGCTTCAGGTGCAGGGTGGCTAGGACAAGTGCAACATCCCATCTTGCAGAAACCCTACTTACCTCTCTGGGAGAGACTCAGCCTTGTGCAGAGGGCTCAGAAAATGGCTTCTCTACTATTTGCTTCATCTTTAAAACCAAATAGGGGTTTACCTTTTTCACAGCAAGATTTTGCCCGCCCATCCCTTGCCCCGTTTTACCTTCAATAGCAATTCTCTTCATTATTTTATCTGCTGTCGTTGTTTAAGACAAAAGTAGTTGGGGATTAAGACTGCAAAAGAAGATGCAGAGGTATGTAACAGTGCTACAAGGCACGCACAAACTGAACTTATTTGCATCCTCTTATGGTGCTTAAAGACTATTGAAAGAAGGCCAGAGGATGTCCCACAAGAGTAAGGGGCCTTTAGTGTATTTTTCATGTTTCTCCCACAGATAATTTGGAAGAAATACAGTGTACTTTTGTATGCCCCCGAAGTAAAATTACAACCAGCTGATGGAACTGTCTCAACAGCAACAACAAGAGTCAACTCAGAAAGGCAGGGTTTTTTTGCCAAATAACACAGATTGTTTATAATGAATATAAACAATTACACTGCTGACCAGATTCCCAGTACACTTCCATCCACAGAATATACAAAATACTGCTCTGGCACTGGTCTCCCAAATATTTGCCATATATTGAGCATTTTCAATGAATGAAATGCAACAGAGGGAAATCCACACCATGCTGTTCCTCTTTGCCAGCATTTTTTGCTCCACATACTTATTTTTGCCCTTTGTATTATAATCCTACATAAGCAACATGCTTCTTGATCCACCATGATCTTGCCCTAATTCTTTGATCTCACATTGATTTTTCTCATCTTCTCATGTAACAAGTCTAACATTGAGCACAGACAAGAAGGCAAGGGGAGATGTGGGAGCAGACATCATCACATTGCAGCTTCCTTGGCCATACTGATAAGTCTTGCTGGTTTTCTCCTTACCTCTTTCTCTGTCACATCTCAGTGCAGATCTTGACAACATGACCGTCTTTCCAGAGCTGAGATCGTATGTAAATTGGTGATAGTACAGAAGAAAGGCTTTCCACTGTAACATCCACCCAAGTGGACTGAGCCTGGACACCACCAAGCATTTATCTGAAAGCAGAAACTTAAGAGCTTTCTAGGGCACTGTAAAATTTAAACCCTCCTATGGGACAGTATTGAGGGAACAAAAGTATCTACAGCAAACAAGAGAAGAATCTTGCCAAAGAAAACTCCTTTCAAAGGTCTAGTGATAGAAATATATTACGTATGATGTTAACACAGGTAATTTGCCAGAAAGGTCCATAAATCATCATTTCAATGGGTCATGAACTTCAAACTGTGCATTCAGCTCAGCAATTTCATTAGAGCAGAATAACCTTATTTCCATACAAAGAGCAGTCACGGTGCTAATTCTAAAGTAACAAATTGCTCTTTTGCTTCAAAACTTATTAGTACCATCACTGACAGATATAGGGGAAAAAAACCAAGAAAAGCTGTTGTCCACAGAGTGGAAGCTGAAGAATGGTGAATACCATGGCCAACTCACTGCAGTTTTCTGATGGTGTCACAGGAATGTATTTTGCTGGCAAAAGATAAGTTGCATTATTTATTACTGGAGTCAAAAGCAAACCCTATGTATACCAGTTTGGAGCACAACTTCTGTCAACTGCTTAAACATTTCACTACTGTAGTTCCTGAACCACACTGAGATGCAGACACCCATCGGTCAGTAGTAGTCCACACCATGTCAAGTTGCAAAAATATTATTCCTTACCCATAAATGCCCCTGACAAAGTTTTATAAAATAAACAAGCTGATGTTTCCCAGTTGCTCCCTGTATAAAATAATCACACAGAATAGCTGAGGTTGGAAGACACCTCTGGACATCATCCAGCCCAGTCCCACTGCTCAGAGCTGGATCAGCCAGAACAGACTGTCAAAGGACTGTATCCAGTTGGGGTTTGAGCACCTCCAAGGATGAAGGCTCCACAACCTCTCTGGGCGGCCTGTTCCAGTGTTCAGTGTTTGACCATACTCACTGTACAAAAAGAGTTTTCCTCATGCTTACATGGAATTTCTGGTATTTCTGTTTGTGCCCATTGCCTCTTTTCCTTGGGCACTGCTGAGAAGAGTCTGGCTCTGTTTTCTTTACATCCCACTCATCAGGTAATTTATACACACCAGTAAGATCCCCCTGAACCTTCTCTTCCCCAGGCTGAACAAACCCAGCAATCCCCATGTCTGGCAGATGCTCAGAGACCTTAATCATCTTCTCACTCCTTCACTGGACTCCGTCCAGTATGTCTATGTCTTCCTTGTACTGGGTACTCCAGCACTGGATACAGCACCCCAGACGTAGTCTCATCAGTAAAATACATCTGCTAACTACTGTGTTCTTAAATTGTATTCACATATAGTCCCACCTATCTTCCTTTTCTTTGCCTTAGAAAGCTGCTCTTACCTCCAGAATGTTTTTCTTGTAAGAAGCAAGAATTAGTTTAGCACAGTTACGCAAAAGATAGCTTTTTTTCTGTGATTTCCTCAAATCACTCCCACCAATTTTATCATGAGTGATAAGGATATATCTGACAGGTAAGTTCTGGATTAAAGCTGCCTCTGTCTTTATAGAAAGCTGTATCTCTGATGCTGCCCCATCATCCTACCCCTCTCCTTGCCCATTTCCAGCTGCCACCCCATTGGGGTCAGGCAGCCAGAAACAGGCTCTGAAGTTCTGCCGCTCATCTCAGCTAAACTCACTCTTAATATTGAAGAGGTTTCCCCGTTTTCAAGTTTTATTGAGTGCAGACCCCGCTGTGCACTTAACCAGGCTGCTGACGTTGACACAGACTTTCCCAGAAGCAGGACTGGGCCTGTGACGCTTTGATTAAAGTTTCAGCTAAAGACACAAACTCTCTTGAAAACAATGAGCTGGCAGACAACATTGAGTGCCAACCAATCAGTCAGGTTATTTTCTTGGGTTCCCTGTTCCACTGCACAGCCTTGGCCATAGCAAATATGAAACTAAGGATAAAGTACGATGCATTTGAATCTAGCCTTGAAAATCTGCAGCTACTGCAGCTGTGGGTGCCTTACCCTAACTACATCCTGTTTATAAACAGCCAGCACAAAAATGTCATTTTTCTGATTTTAAGCCATTTGCTGTAGCCAAATATGTATTTCACAACAACAAAAGCATCTCAGCCAGTTAGAATTCATTTCTCTACCCCTGCAAATAAATAGTAATCAACTTGCCCATTGGTGGCAGTTGCTCAGTTTGTATGTGTGGCTCCGTCTCCCTCCTGCTATGAATATGCAGATCCCTCCACTCTTATTAGTTTCTGAAATGCCTCTGCTCACCCTGCTTGCTGTAGCTGGCATCTCTGAGCTGTTTGGGTGACAATACCACAGCTTATCACCCTCTGCTGAAGGCACAGATAACTTTAAAATGTACATACAAGGAAAAAAAAAAACAAAAACAACAAAAACAAAAACGGTGCCACAAGTGAAATAAAGCTGACTGTTGAATTTTGTGTCTTAGCGATGGATTTTCAAGGCTGAAAAAGAGTGGTAAAGAACACACCTCTTGCCCTTGTCTGTGAGGACTGGCTCAGGCAGTAACTGTCCCATGCCAGCCAGCCCAGCAGAGTGCGTGTGCAGGGCTGGATCTGAGTAAGGCACATTCTCAGAAAAGAAGTTTATTCAGTGTACGTGCACAGGCTCTTGCTCTCAGTATAATAGTCTGGCCTTCACAGCACTGGCTGGTGCTATGCCTTCTATGTTGTTCTGGTTTATTTTTTACTAAAAGATAGTTTAGCAGACTGCATTAAGTTCCAAAAAACATATTTGTGATACTAAGAAAAACCTGAATCAACAACTCCTTGTAGGCTTATGTGCAGGCTGCATGAGCAGGTTTGTGAAGGGTGTGTACATGCTGATCTTGCAGAGATTTACATCTGAGAGTAACATCCCCCACCCCCTCTCCTCTAGTAGTCCCAGAGAAGTGGCCGTAAACCCACAATATCAGTTAACAAAACCATTACCGTGGTTTAGGACATCACTGCTTTACTTCCCCCAGTTACCAGTCCAGTGTCAGAAATTTCCCCACATGTATTCAGCAGAATGGTCTCCAAGACCTCTCCCTATTTTTCCTCTAGGCTGTGATGGATTTAAAACTATATTAGGTTTAAATCGTTTAAGCAGGTGGTTAAGCCGGCTGCCTGGTTTTGCCCAGAGAGTGCAGGGACGAGGCACGTCGTCTGCTCTGCCGGCAGAGTTACAGGGCAGCAGTGGTTGGCAGAGGGGCAGTAAAAAGCAGCTGTGCCTGGTAATGAGCATCAGCAGCAGGAGGGGCTGCGTCTGCCCAGCCTGAGCACCTGGTCCTGCACCAGCGCTGGTGCTGGCAGCCTGCTCTGCCCAAGCAGAGCCCCAGCGGCTGCCTGCGACAGGTTTGGAAGTCCCCTGGCGTATCTCATCGTAGGTCTGGAAACTCCGGTCTCCATCAGGAAAACTGCTCAGATCATTAATAATTCTAGCCTACGTCAGTGGGCCTTAAATGCATGCTCGAGGCTTAGCCATCTGTAGATGGAAGGGAACATGTCCAGGGAATTTAACTGAGCCACAAGACTTTGCATTGAAGCAGCTACTGAACGCTCACACAGTCTTCTCCATCCACTCCTCGGTGGGACGCGGCGTCTGACAAGCAGGTGGTAACAAACAGCTTGAGGAAATTGATGCATCTGCTTTGTTAAGTGAGCATGTGTCTGAGCCCTGAATCCATCTTGCAATCAAGCTTTTAATAGGAAAATGTAATCCTGAAGATGATACATCTGAATGGGACCCAGTAAGAAATAGATTGAAACGTAGGCATGGTTTAGAGTGAAATCAAAACAAAAAATCAGTCAAAGGGCTGTGAAAAAGTCACACGGTGCTGAAAGCAATCATAATTGCACCAGTCAATTACGAAACTGTAAATTGAAATTTGGGACTGGCCAATCTCCTGTCTAGTTTCACTTGCAAGGGTGAGTCTAGCTTGAACAAAGAAAATCAACAAGAAACCAAAGAAAAACCCTGGGAAGACATGGATCCAGTGTTTACATTGCCATCCCTCTCGCTGAGCTGTGACAAGAGGGAGACTAGAAAAACACGAATTGTAAAATACAATCTTCTCTTGCTATTCCCCTTTCAGGATTGATGAGTAATAAAAGCAATTAGCCAGAAATGTTTTTAAAACTTGTCAAATACATTATTTGACAAATATATTCATAAATCGTGTATCTAGTCACAAACTGTGTGAGCTCTGAAAACTACCTCATCATTTTAAAACAACTTGAAAATCTCATTTCATCCATTGATGAATCACCTTCCCACATTAGCAATAAACTGGCACAAGCAAGACAGAGACATTTTTATCCTTCACATCATATGAAGTGCATTTCAGGACACTTAACACTTTGCTGAATTTGAGCAAAGGCAAAAAAGGTGTATGTGTGCGTGTTTTGGGACAGTGGATGCACAGATGTAGGTTTGGGGCAATTCTCTACATCTGTGCAAGCTCCCACTCTGGTTTCTCTGCAAGGACCCTCTGCATGGGGAGCTCTGGAGGCCCGTCGGCACGCAGAAAGCTGAATCTCTCCTCTCAAGTGTTCCCCAGCCAACCTGCAGCTTCTGAGCTGGGAAAGACCCCCTTAGTCCTTTGGGCACCCAGAAAAATGACCTGGGTTGTTTGGGTTTTTTAATTATAGGTCAAACTTTGCATTCTTATCAACAGCAACTTTAATCTTAAGTGGTCAGGTAGATCCCTGCAGACGGCTCATGCAAAGAACCTGTGTCACCAACACAAATGCATCTCATTTAGAAGAGGGTCCTCCCTCCACCCACCCAGGTGGTACTCATGGGGACTGAGAAGCTCATTGCCCTCCCATTCACCTCCCTCTCTCTTGCTGTAGGCCTTGAGAACAGCTGTATTTGATAAAAAGCGAGAAGAACTTTAAAATCCGTATCTATTTAACTGTTTGTGTAATTGTAAAAGTGCTTGCCCTGCACAGTTAACTGGCAGCGTGTTTCGGAGCTGGTAAATGCTTCATCTGGCAACTGGGGGCTTTTTTGCCTTGTATACTGCTCATGACCATGCATTGTCACTTAATTAGGCTGAAATTAAATAAACAGATCCAATGCGGTTCTCCAGGGTTATGGACTTATGTCTGTGTGCTGGACTGGCAACTCATCAGTGGTTGCTCTGCACTGCCAGGGGATGTAAACGGTGTGCTTGGTTTGGTGCCTACACGGCGTGTACTGAGCTGCTGCGTGCTCCTCGGGGAGTCCCTAGGCTGTGGCCAAACCCAGCTTCACCAGGTACTTCTCTCCAAGATAAGTTAAATTCTCAGTTCCTTGCAGTCTAAAATACAGTCATTCATGCTACATCTGGATCACGGTCAGTTCATGGTGCTTCTGTTACCCGTTCTCAGTAAGCTGGTTATACTTGTGTGCTTCTTTTTGCTCAGAGTCAGTGACATTTGCAGGTGAGCTGGCTGGACGTGTGATGTCGTGGTGAAGGAGAAACAGTTCACAGAGATGCACTGGTTTTCACAGAAATTTCAGCTGGAGAAGATTTTGATGTAGGAAGAAGGGAAAGAGAGGAAGAAAAAAGGAAAAGAGGTCCTTTATTCAAAACAAAATATTGGAAAGCATTGGGTTTGGTGCAGAGCTGAGTGGGACGCACTGCTAGCCCTCAGACGTTGCTGCAAAATGGAAGTATTGCCTGCTTAACCACTGCCGCCACGTCACAGGCTGAGAATGTCAGGTCTGAGATGAAAAAGGAACCCAAGGCTTCCCATCAAGGTACACGCTCACTCTTGCTTTCTCCTGAGCATCATTCCGGCTCATCTCTATTAATTCACAAGCCATACTATATATATATTAATAGACAACTTGGACTTGGAATTTATTTTGCAGGAGATTTTGTTATTGCCTCATAAACACAGAGCTCCCTTAAATTGTCATCAAAATACATCACCATAAAATTACTGAAGCAATAGAAGAAAAAAACATACAGCACTCTACACCAAATCCTGCATTGAGTATTACGCTGCTCTTCTGTGAAATTCACCGTTCTTGCAGGGATCTAACAGCTTTGCCATATTCTTTCACTGATACGGGTAGCCCAAAAGAAGCAATCATACTTTCAGCAAAAGGTAATTTAATTTCCATGGGACTGTGGGCTCCAATCTAATAGGACCATCTTAACTCTTCTTATATGCAGCCAGCACTAACTTCTGTTCTTCACTACTTGGCACCTTAGATAGACATTTATGTCTGAGTAAAGTAGCTGTAACTTATGTGTGAGCAAAGCAGGGCTCTCCATTTGGAAGCACTTTCCATGGGTGTAAATGACAAGCCCAAGGCAGCAGCAAATCCAGCCCAGAAGATACCGTTAGTCCATTGCAGGGAGGTGGGGAAAGGACACTTTGATTATTGTGATCAGTACCGGGTAGATGTTAAAGGCTGTGTGACACTTTGCAGGAGAGGAAAACGTTGTCTGTGCTGAGCCGCGGTGCCTCGTCGCTCACGCCCGGCGTGCAGCACGCAGTGCGAGCAGGGAGCCCTGCGCACGCCGCGCCTGGAAGCGCTTCCACGGGGCTTCCTGCACCTCCCTTGGGAAGGGCTTGGGGAACCTGCCCCGAGTGCAGACACAGACCGTGTTATGATACGAGCGCTGCGATTCTCGGTAAATAAACTGTTGGGAAGTGGCAATACCAAATTAAATGGCAATAAAGCTTTTGTTGTTTCAGTTTTATGCAGGTTTCAAGACAGAATCTGTGATGAATGGCATTGTGTATGCTTGCACCAAAATAAAGAGGGTAGCATGGCATATAAATAAGTTTAGCATTAGACTGGTATCTTTTTCAAATTATGGCTCCCTAACAGAGTTTTACAGAAATTTGATTACGATTTTATTGCATGGAGGACTCTTTTGCATCTGTTTCACAGATACCCACCTTTTAGATTTTATTTAATTTGTATTGATTTTTCCTGCACTTCCATAAGCAGGCATCACACATCTGAGCACACACAAAAATGATTACTTAAGTGATGATTTAAAAATAATGGATGTACATTAGCACATGAATGATTAATTCCTTTTTCTGAGTACAAGCATCCAGGCTATGGCTGAGTAAAATATTGATGGTACAAAGGAAATGAGCTGTTTCTTAATTTAGTTTTGTTCTGGTAATGTGTAACTAATGTTGTTTCCTTCTAGCAGTATGCATTTAGTGACCCTTTTAAATTTTAATACCTAGTGATAGCTAAACTAATAGCTTCATGGGACATATAAGAGGGGATTTTGAAAAGATGCAGATAGAGTTTACATGCATTAATTTGAGACTGTCTGTAACACATTTCATTCAAATAAGTACTACAGAAGAACCTAGATAAAGTCTCCACGCACAGGCTGGCATTTCACTCGAAGGCTGAGGCTTTTTTTTTTTGCACAGGACGCATTGAAAGGTGGAGATTTCACCGTCAGACTCGTCTCCTGAGGCTGTGGCATACAAATCCCAGTTCATCGAGGCCTGATGCTCTTGTGACGCACTTGAGAGTGCGGGGATTTGTGAGACTAGTACAAAATGAGAGCAGGATTGCTCTCACCACCTGATACCTGGGCGTATGTTAACACTAAGTGTAGGGGGGACCTGAGCACTGTGATTAACCCTGTGCTGGACTCCCGCAGCCCAAGTCAGAGATACCTACATTGTGGTTTCTCACCGTTCCCACAGCTGCTGAGGTGTTTCTGGAAGCTTTTGCCATGACTACAGCATTCTGAAGTGTTTTCCCACATGTTTGCTGGGAAATGCCACCGTGGGGAGAAAGGCACTGAAAGACACACACTACTCACGCAGTGCTGCCCACACCTTCATTGCAGAGAGTGGCAGGCCAGGCTCACCCAGCCAAAACTCAGACCTGGTGCCCTGTCGAGCAGAGCAGGATGGGCTCAACACCAAAGAAAAATGTTTTAAATACTCCGTAGAGGTGGCTGGGCAGCAATGCGTGTAAGGACACAGGTTATGGTAGAGCACAGCTACAGGCTTTGACGTTCTCAGGTGGGAATACAACCTTGTTACTCAAGGTTGATCTACAGGCTGAATCCCTGGCATTGCCTACCCACTGCCCATCTGTTAGGTGGCACTTTGCCCACCGACATGGTAACGCGCCAGGTTTCATTTGAAGTAGGTACCTTCTAACAATGGGTTTAGAAAGCAGCCTGTTGAAGACAGCAACTGACACTTCTTTCTTCAATAGGCTATTTTTGGAATGGGAACACTGGCTGGCAGCAAGTGCAAAGGGCCTAAATCGGCTTCTGTTAGTCAGCTGCAAGAAAAAAATCTCATTTGCCACAGTAACAGAAGGTTTTGGGCTAAAAAGTAAAGCGATTCCTTCCATTTGCACTTGCTGGCCTCACATGGGTATGTTTATTGTGGCTACTTAATCCTACTTCACCAAACTGCATGGCAATTTGCAGGTGAGAAAGGAAAAGGAGGAAGAGGGAACAGTGTATTGCTTTTGAGACAGCAAAGGGTGCTTTTTTGTTTCATTTCAAACCATGACCCTTTGATATTTTCCACTGCTGCAATGGATATTATATGATAAACCTGCCAGGACATTTTATATGTAAGGAAGAGTTTGAAAAATACATTTCACTTTTTTGTTGTTTGTTTGGCAACTGAGAGAAAAGAGCATTCTTCATGCAGTCCCAACAGAAATCAAGGCTTTCTGTCATCAGGTCTTTTTTGAAAGGGTTTTGAAGATCCTAGGGAGAACATAGGCTTTGGCTGTGTTGAAAGTCTATGAAGGGGTGTAGATCAGAGAGCAAGTTAGCACATGCAGATCTCCCTGGTGACATGCTGGATACAGGATGCCTGAAACGTGGGCAGGGTGTAAAACCACACGGCTTTAGGAGCAGCCCAGATGGCCAGCAACCCCAGGAACACATGCACACGTGCTATCCTGATCCTTCTAGGAAGGCTTTTGAATCTAAATTGTCAGCCTGACATCAGCGCCATGACATTACTGATGGGCAGGAGTGATACACAATCCACCTCTCAGAGAGCTACTGGCTTGGGTCTTGTAGTACGAAGTCGTATGGCCTAACATCCCTCTCCTGACATGTCCAAAGCTCACCTGAGCTTGCGTCCTGGCAATGTGACATGATAGGAGTCCGAGCTTGACCTCGGCTCTGACCTGCTCTTAAATTACCTGTCACCTGGCTGAGCATTGGACCATCTGCTTTCTCCCCCCTCTGCTCTGGTGTCTTCCCCCAGCTCCACTCTCTTCTCATCGCTGCCAGGACAAAGTGCTGTCCCACCTGGCAGCACGCTCCAAGCCTGGGGCAGAGCCGGGGGACTTGCCAGGTGGCAGGGTGCCAGCTGAGCCTCTGCTTCATGCAGCCGCGTCCCCCCTACCACATATGGGGAGTGTTTCTGTGTGGTCTGGCTACAGGAGGATGCAGAGACGTTTCGGTCCCTCTCTGGTTTAGTGTTGAGCTCTTGGCCTGATGCACACATGTGGCTAATGACGGCAGGGAGAGAAGGCACCAACCAGGCATTCCACGCCAGCACACCAAGTACATATGCACAAAATAAACAGGGTTCTTCTTAACACAGGAAGTTCTTCAGGCAGCATCTGAAGTACTCGGATAAAATACCCAACTCTGAAACAGCTTTTGATAGGAAAGCTGAGAATAACCTGTAGTTATCTTTGGCTACTGGACAGTAGAGACTTTATTATAAAATGATTTATTTGCAATAACAGGCTGCTAAAATCCTGGCACCTCATTATGCAACTAATTTTAAAAAGTCAAATCTATAAAAGGAGCTGGAAAACTTTGACTGGAGCCACAAGTGCTGTTTCTTCCATTGCTTCTCAGATAAAGAACCACTTTTCGCACCCTCCGCTTATCCACAAAGACACAAAAAAGAGGACATCTGTAGCTAACAGCCACGGCAGCCACGACTGCATCACTGCAAGCAGCAGAGGGAACAGAGTGCCTGCAGCAGTCTCTGTGCTTTGCCAAGAATGGAGATGTCACGGCCTTTTTTTTTTTTTTTGAGCCACGTCAGATAATAGTATTGGCATTCCTACCTGAACCTGTTTTTCCAAGTCAAGCACCATCCAGGGGATTTAGTAGTAACTTGATGATCACTGGTTACTTCTTTGTTGTATATTTTTCCTATGTTAATTCTTCCAGTATGTGCTGCAACAAGATTTTGTGGGATAGAATAGGTGCCACTGCTAATTTATATTGCCTTGGCTCCAAAGCACTTTCTACACTTTTGACCCCACACACCCCTCCTCTTCTAGACCAAGCCCCCTCCCTGACAGCTCCTTTGCATGACTGTTTCCTGCATGACTTGTCACAGACAATGGAATTTCCCCAGACTCCGTGGAGCTTTGCATCACTCAAGATTAGTGGGCTGACATGCATAGTCATACAAGCAGCTGGCAGACTGTGATCAGTGAAACAACGTGGGGATGACATGGGCCACCTAGCTCCTTCTCACCTACCGTCACCTCAAAGGCAAAAATATGTCATTTTACACCCATGAAAGAAAAGTAGTAAGAGATGTCCCAGGATCAGTAATATGAGGGTGGCTCTCAGACATGGTGCCCCATTTCAAATGTCCGTGGGGGGGAAGGAGTAGCAGTAACTCCAAAGGATCAAAGCCACCTGCACTCACTTTCACCGCTTCGGTTTGATAACGTGGTATCTAGAGAATAATAATTGTTTGTACTCACTCACTTTCTGTAAGTGGAAATTTTTCTTCTGCACTAACATGCAAAGCACAGAACAGAGAAAAGCAAACCTTTCATGGATGGCTCTGTTATGGTTATTGAATAGAAATCTCCGCAGATTTTTCAGCCCACAGCTAGCACACGAGAGTACACCAGATCTAGAAGTCATTTTTTCAAACAAACTGCAATATTAGATAAGGCCGTAAGTGTTGAAAAAATAATCAAAGGTGTCCACCTATGCCTCAAGAACACAATACCGTAGGCTCAAGTCAGATACTGAGACGTCAAGGGGCATACACTAAAAAGAAACTCAAGTTAACATGCCAAGTCCTGTCATAACTGATGGTGTGTGGGCTGTGAACTTTCTGTGTGTGTCACAGAGGCGTAAGTAAATAGTTTGATCATCTTTCCCCAAACCCAGGATGAGAGTCCACCCCCTTGCTGGTCAGGAATGCACAGGGGAAACGTGGTAAGGCTTTATTTCAGAGTTCGAGCAAACACAAATTTACAAGCAGTTTGTTTACCTTTCTATTCTTAGTGATTACTGGCATTAACTATTTTCTAAGCACCCTCCCTCCATCAGCCATGAACAATGTCTGTCTGATCCTTGACAAGTGTTTTACTGTCCCCCAGATGAGGCAGGGTTTTGGCTCCTGAGCTAGCGTCAGGCTGGACAGCTGCTTAGCTGTGACAGCCCAAGGAGCCACCTCAGGCTTGCCCAAGGGAGATTCAGACTGTACTAAATTACATTCTTAGAGTCTTATTTAAGGCTTTAATCCAGGGAGTTATATTTGGTGGGACAGCAAAGGAGCAAGGCTTACGTGTGTCTGTGGATGTGTCTGTGTAAGCCTACACATGCACGCATGCCCCATTGCTTGTTTTCTGTGATACTAAAACCTCCACAACCATAAAATGTCATCAGCCAGTACCTGTGGACTCACCTTTGTGCAGGATGGGATTGCTGATACACGAAGCCAAGCTGATTCGTGTTGAATTTTATGGACTCTGGAATGAGTAATAAGATACCAATCTATAGATAAACTAATCTGTTGGTATTTATAACCAGTGAGCAATTGCCTCACCCCTTAACTGCAAGATTTGAGATGTGGCAGTTACAGTAGATAGTAGCTTTACTGTAGCTCTGAGCGGTTTGGGAACCTGTATGATCAGCTGAGTTTCTAAGGGACTACTTGATTTACCTTAAAGAAAACACCAGTCTTGTCCTTGGTCATTCTTACTGACAGGGAGTCATTTTTCTTCTGGGCCGGGACAAAAAACATGTAAAATCTGAGCCCAGTGAAGTAAATAAAAAGATAAAATTATCATCTGTTCCCATCCCACATTATCTTGTAATTTACACATAAATAACAGTGAAATAATGGACTGTTTTCAGGCCTGTCCCTGTTCTGAAGGTCACTGGGTCTCCATAGGACAAGGGGGACTCGTCACACAGAATCAATTACAGGATTAGGTAATCCCCTAAAATGGGACTGAAAAGCGATTTTGTGTAACAGTAGGTGCTATATATAACATAAACAGATAACATTAAGTGTCTTGTCGTCTTGCGATTATATGCCATGAACATAGATTTGTTACCAATACTTCTTTTCCTCTGTCTATGCCTGGAAATGGCATCATATTTTACTACTAGTGAGGAAAAGCGTAGGTAAACCCTGCAGACGGTGGAGCTGTACTGAGTAGCAGTATGACAAAAGAAATTTTGGAAATGAAAATTGTGGGCTGTGAGGAAGATCACCTCGGAAGTGTGCCATTAAATCCAAGTACAATATTTTGTTGATAATACCTTAGATGTCTGAAATTAATCCCCTATCAAAAGATAGGTGACGTAATATACCTAACCCATTGTACAGAAAATGGCGTTTTCTTGCTTTCAGTGATCCTGATCCTGCTCTCAGTGAGCGCTGAGGGGAGCTGGCAGCACCCCCCACTCCGTGCCAGAGGGCTCCGTGGCAATGCCTTCCGCTTGGCTCTCCTGTTCCTAGCTCTGCCCTGTGCAGCTGTCCCTCTGTGGGATCAGGTTTTTTACAAGATTATTCTTTTGCAAGGACCAGGAGTTAATCACATCCTACCATTGCCGTGACCTTTGCAGGAGAGCGCCATGGCCAGAACCGCTGGCCTGAGCGCCGGGTTTCAGCGTCGGCCCTGACTGGGAGCTTGCAGGCCGGAAAGACCAGTTTTACAGGCCTGTGCCCAGTTAGTTTATTGCTTGAATCCCTTTTCTTAACTTTGACGTACAGCCATCCAGATTTCACTGTAAGCATGTTTCAAGTAGGAAAATACACAGGACAACACATCACAAATATTGTGTCTATGTCTATTTCTTCCCCCCTCCCCGTGGCTGACATGGGGCTCCGCCAGCCCCACAGCCTCTGCAGAGGGGGAATTTCTGGCCTCAGGTTCATCCGTGCAGGATCCCACGTGATCCCCGCTGGCTGACCCCCACAGTGTACTGCCAAGGCATTTAAAAAAGTATTATTTTCCCAATTATTTTTATTAATTACTGGCACATCTCCTTTACCTCCCCAGAGGTAGATGGGAGGAATTGGAGAGCCAGTGTATTGAATTTCAGTCGGACTTTTGCCTAAGTAAGAACTGAGAGCAGCTATTAGATTTATCGCTTAAATATTCAATATAGTGTTCTGTATGCTTCTCAAGGTAAGCTGATGTCAGGTGATCGTGGGTGGGTATGGCATAGCAGTGTGGACCCATTCCTTACACCAGCTGGAAAGATAAATGACGAGAGTGGAAGCATATGCACATGCTGATCCTATACAGAGCCAGGATGAAGTTGCCAAGTTTGGATGCACGGCCCATCAGTGTTAGCAGAAAATTATCACTACGCCTTCAAGTGACAGGCATACAACCTGAGATTTCTACACATCCCTCCAAATGAGGAGGCAGATTAGAAAGATATAAAAAAAAGAGAACAATGATGATAAATTGAAGTTTTGACAGTCAGAAATCCTTTCAAAACGATTCTCAGCACAGTACCCAAGAAGATGCTAAAAGAAAGCATTGAAACTGTTTTGTGTCTTCCTACATTTTACAAAATGCTAATCACATTTAAGTGCCTCTTATTAATTTTCTGACAACTGGCAAGGGTGATTTTCACCTTTTTTAGGTGAAAAAGGGGGAGTTGCACGTCATTTGGAAAACAGGAGAGAATTCTTTTCTTTCCTTCAGGTTTTATGAAGAGCTACACTTAGGTGCTACCTGAATCAGATACTCTTTACAAGGATCAAATTAGGATGTCTTTTCTTAAACCTACCACCCTTGATACAGTACTTATAACCAATTATTTGCCTGTATCAACACAGCACAGCCTTGTTATATTAACAATTTGCTATTTTTAGCCTATTGGTGTAAATCACAAGCGACAATGTTCTGAAATGTCACACTTCTGACTTGCATTGATACTGCTACCAGCTCAGGACTTCAGGAGAAAGAAAACAGTTGGCTCAGTTCTATCGCTTTGCCAACCAAACACTGGGATTTTCACCTGTCTGTCCCCAGGCAACAAGGTTCAGGGTGATGGAACAGGGATAGGATCTAAGTGCACTCCAGGCAGATTGAAGACCCATCTTCTTGGGATCTAAACCATGGGGTACAGGGGTGAGTAAGTGGCTACAAATAGGCAATAACTTCAGCAAGGGTTTCATGGAGGCTGGATGCTAAAGCCAGGAACAGCAGGCATCCATCTAACAGAGGTAAGCATTAGAAAACATGTAATTCTGCATTGTCCAGGCTAACCGTGATCGCAATGA
The DNA here is from genome assembly GCF_017639655.2 of Falco naumanni. NCBI lineage: Eukaryota > Metazoa > Chordata > Aves > Falconiformes > Falconidae > Falco > Falco naumanni. Next base: position 15,588,948 of record NC_054060.1, on the reverse strand, counting down.
GCGATCAGTTTCAGCTTATGCGGCTTTAACCCTGTTCCGGTGATGAGCTGTAAAGCATTTTAGCTTGAGTTTCCCACTTTCTACATTTACGTTCTTAAAAATCCAAAGAAGAGAATTCTTCACTGGTCAATAGGGATGAAAAGGGAAATTGTTCTACACTTATTCACATACTATACACGCCTGCCCTGCCCCGTGCAATGGCTCCCCAGATATTGAGAAGGCGCGAAGGCACATAAAACCAGAGCTGTATGAAAATAACTTTTCTAGGTTGTTAATAGACACTAATATTATCAGGCAGGCTAATATTTACCCCTGCTATGGGAGCATTATTCATTGAATAGCACCTTAAATAGTCGAACAAATTTTATGCAGTTATAATAAATAAATTCTACTCTCTTTTATTATCAAACTTAATTACAGTCAAGGTAAGTCATAACATCCGCACTTTGCAACTCAGATTTAAGGCCAGTGAATATAAAACCTGTGCATATCTACTTCATCGGAAATTATATATCTGACGCATATTAAATTATGTACCTATTCCTCTATACAATGTCATGCCATAGGCAGGTGTCTGTATGTACTGGCAAAATGTGGTGCCTTTTTGCAGGAAAAAAAGAGAACGGAAGAGGAAAATATTTAGCTAAATTATAATGACTCTTAGGATATAACATCAATGCCTCCTGGCATTACTGTGATTTGACCATCCTTCTGTAACTGACGTTTGCTGTTTTTATTGGAAATGACACAGCTTAAATGAACATGTCCTCAAAATACAAGTTTCATATTTCATTCAGAAGCCGTGCACTGTGCTGAGTCACTGGTTCAGCTCTGGCTCGGGCAGGGGGAAACCATCCATACCATTCCCCTCAGCGCTTGGTGTTTCCTAGGGATGCACCGTTTGCTCACACTTTCCCAGCCAGCCGTGCTCGGAAAGTGTTTCCCAACGTGCAAACTGCCCTGCACTGCGCGTACCAAATCACCGTGTGGCTGAAGCAGTGATTGTAATGAACGCTTCTGCTTGCTGAAATCAATTCAGCCTTGGTTATAAACCCAATGGAGGCATTCAAGCAGAATGAAATGTCTGGTTTAAACACATATTAGTTTAGTATTATCTGTATTTTAATGAAGCAAAAACTCAATTTGTTGTTCTAACAGATGGTGGTTCTTTTATCTGTATGTAAATTTTTAGTATTTTGCTTACATTTTCAAATTCATGAACGAGTGTTGCCTAAGTCTGTAAAACACTTAGAGGGTGAAAAGTACTTTAGACAATAGGAATAATCCATAAACTATACCTGTGCGATAGGTGAGTAAGTGCTCTCATTACCATCTCAGAGGGAGGGACAGGCACATGGAGCCAGAGCTGGTCCTCCAGCGTTTCTGCCTCCTGGGCTGACACTCGCTCCATTTTATCGTGCCTCTGTACTTTCAGATTCTGCTGATGTGTTTCTTTTACAAATCAATCATTCTAGAGGTAATTAACATTTAAAAGCCAGGTTTCTTTTAATTCCATTAGTATATTTGTGACAAGAACTGTGTTGGCAGAATCCAAAGGTTAAGAGTTACAATGAAGAACAAGTTTTAGGATAAATGAAAGTTAAGGCCCGAAATAGCCTGACAATACCCCATTAATCTGCTCACTATTGACACAATAGTGCTCTGTTGTGTCAATGAGGATTTAAGAAGCTTTGCAGCACATGTTACTGATAGTTTATCATATCAATAGGAGCCTGCATGTATTTGTGTTTAAAAACCTGTGGCTGTGTAATTCCCTGACTGCACACGTATTGTAAGTGCACATGCTTTAAATCCTTACATAAAGTGGTTTCTAGCCATGCAGCAAATTTTGAAACTATAATAAACTACCATATTTAAACGCAGACACAAGATATTAGTCTTGGCTATGCCAAAATCCTCTAAAATGCTGTCCTAGACTGAAACCCTCTGCCCTGCAGGAACGCGATCAGATTCTCAGCATAGTGTCATCTGCCTAATTGAAGCAGAAGGAGATTTAAGCTGTATTAATCTCTCATCCTGATATATGGAAGCCTTGAGTCAGCTTGCGGCTGGGATGTATAGTGGAGAAGAAAGGTCTGTTCCCACCAGCTGCCCCTCTCAGAGCGGAGGGGAGTGCGCAGCCACGGCCCAAGCAGATGCCGCAGGCTGTGCCGTACCTCCGTGCCCCGGCGGTGCGAATGGCCAGGCCCGTCACAAGAACCATGTCTCAAATGAAGAGGAGGGTGGCTTTTCTAGGACTGCGTTTTTTCTGGCTGGCACCACGAGCAAGCATTTCAAAATCCAAGAAGCAAACCCCAGCTGTAACATCCTGGTGTGGGTATCTTGCACCTGGGTGCCCAGACCCTCCATAAATCCACACGGCGGTGGGTCTGCTTGGTGTTTGACTTCCAGCGAAAAGGCCACGGAGCTAATCTGTGAGCCAAATCCTCCTCATTGAGGCACTCTAAGCTTTTTTGTCCTCAGGTTGCAATCTGATTCCTAACCGAGCGGGTAGGCTCTATCGCAGCATTTTTATGCACTGTGCAGATTTTGATGGTTTTCAGATTAGGGCTGTTTTAAGGGAAAAGAACAAACGTCCTTGCACCTTTAACCAGGCGGCAGCTCCTGGGGTGCAACATAGCTGTGCTGTGTTTGCTGTGAGGAAGCCCGTAATGATCTCGCCTTTAGCCTGTCACCACTAGGAAACATCAGAGAGAGACAGCCAAGGGACGGAGTTGCCAAAAACGTCCTATTCCCATGGCCGAGAGATTTTGTTGGCATCATCTCTAAAGAGGATTTACTATGGGCCAAATCCTGGCGCCCTTCCTTGGATGAATCAGTTCTCAAGAGGCAACGCTCCCGCTGTGACTGCTGCATGCGGAAAAACCTGCAGGATCAGCCCAAAAAATTGGGAGTACGAAGTGCCAGCCTTCCAAGGCTCGCGATGGTGGCAGCCGGTGGTGGCAGCGTGCGGCTCAGGGCAGGGACCTGGGAGCCACATGTGAGCCACACAGATGTTTCCCGGGCAAAAATGTTTTTTACTCAGATTTTTTCTGATTTCCAGTCAAACAGGCACAGATGATACAGTTTGGCAACTAAGCCTATTTATTTTTTTTTTTCCTCGCAGGGGCATCCAAAATATTTCGTGGCACTGTAAGCCTTAATTAATTTATCTTTCATGCGAAGAAAAATGAATTAGTGACAGCTATTTCCTGGACTTCATTTCTGGGATTAAACCCTTTGTTTCTGGACTATCTGTGGGGATTTTGGAGAGGCACTTAGAAAGATGTCACTTCAAGGACACCCACCCCCACACCCCCCCGAAACACTCCTCCGCAAAACTGAGGCTCGTTACCCCGCGCAATGGCATCGCTGGCTGGGACTTTTTCCTTTCCAAGTAGGAATGACCGGCGCTGCGCGGCGGCACCGCGGGTGCGGAGCGGGGTGCCCTGCCCGCGGCTTCGCTCCGCGGTTCTTTCCGCGGCTGCGGGGGGCGCAGGGGGCTGGATGGGGGGCGGGGACTGGACGTGGAGGGGGCTGTGAGTAGGGGGTGCGGGGGCTGGAGGCGGGGGGGGCAGGGGGCTGCGGGCGGGGGGCTGGAGGCGGGGGGGCAGGGGGCTGCGGGCGGGGGGCTGGAGGCGGGGGGGGCAGGGGGCTGCGGGCGGGGGGGGCTGGAGGCGGAGTGGCAGGGTTGGCCGAGGTGGGTCGGCAGCGGCAGAACTACAGGCGAAGTTTGCGGCGGCTCCGCGCACGCAGCCGCGGCCGGGAGCGGGGGATGGAGGCGCGGGTCAGCGGCCGGGGCGGGGCCCCCCCGCCGTGGCGGGGCTCCGCGCTGCCGGGGGCGCCGGGGGCCGCGCCGGGGGCGGACGGACACACCGGAAAGTTGGCAGCGGGCGCGGCGGGGCGGGGGCGCTGTTGGCGCGGCGGGGGGGGCGGGGCGCGGCCCGGGGCGGGCGGGAGTCGATACATTAGAGGCCGGGAGGGGGCGGGGGGCGGGTCCTGCGAGGCCCCGCCCCCGCGCTGGCGCGGCTCGGTCCGGAGCGCAGCGCCGGGATGGGGCGCCCGGCGGGGGACAGCGGGCGGAGGAGGCGGCCCCGCCGGCGGGCGGCGGCGGCAGCGGCAGGTACGCGGGGGCGCTGCCGAGCGGAGCGGGCGGCCGCGGCGGGTGCCGGCGCTGGCCGGGCCGGGCGGGGGGGGCGCCGCAGCCGCAGCGGAGCCGTTCGGTTTGTCCCCGGCGCGATCACCCCGCGGCGCTCGGGGTGAGTTGAGGCAGCGGCGGGGAGTGATTTACGGGCTCCCCGCAGCAGCCGGTCGCTGGGAGGCGGCGGGAAGCGTGTTCCGAGCTCCCCATCGGTTACGGATGGAAACGAATCCCGGAGGCGGCCGGAATTGCCCTCGCGCAGGGCCGGGGTCGCCGCCGCCGCCGTGCGCATCGCGCCGCTCAGGTGCGGAGCGGAGAAACTTTGTGGGGGGGGAGGGGGCGCTCGGGTGCTGCAGAAACCGATACAGCGGCTTGCAGAGAGCAATTAGGAAGGGTTTAAAGCCTTCTTTATTATTTATAAGCCCGGGATGAAAAGGGAAGGTCACGCAGCTCTGTCTAGGTGGGTGTTACGCGGGGGCTGCGGGGGCGGCCGTGCTGGGGTCCGTGTAGCGCCGTGCCCGTGTATCCTGTGAGTAGCAGAGGGCGGTGCGGCGCCTCAGGCCGGGGTTGCCGAAAATCCGGGCGGTCCGCTGGAGATCCTACTTGTTCGGTGGATACAGCTGTTTTTTAGTGGGTTTCTGCTGGTCTGCGAGTTGTCCCCCACTGGCGGCCGGGATGCTGCCTGCATGGCCGGGCGGGTCAGGGCAGCAAAATTCAGCCCTAGGTGCATAAAGTCACTTGTATTTGTGTGTGTGCGTGGCGTAGAATGCATCTACTTCTGAGCATAGCAGCGGCGGTGATGGCTCGTAACGCTCACATATGTGGCACTTGCTGTGCAGATGGTATTGTGGCTCATCCGTGCACACACACACACACACACACACACACACACGCTTCACACATGATGTGCCGGAATTAAAGCAAACTTCCACCAAAATGCCGTTCTGTGCTCTGTAAATGGGTGGTGGGGGTTTTCCCTGGTTTTATTTCCTTTGGGGAAAAACGTGCATCCTTATCGGGATACCTTTGTGTTCCATATCGTTAATGAATCAATAAACATTCTTAAGAAAAGACTTAAGTATTATTTGAAGGAACAGCTTCCTTCTGTCTTGGAGGCTTTTGCTGCTGGTCAGTTGCTCTCACATACAGATACTTTCACACAGAATTTTCTGAGGTTCTCTCCTTTTTCCCAGTGCAACAGGAAGCCCATTGTAAAGCTTTGCAATCACTTTTGTGGCAAAAGAGAATAGGCGTTTTTCCTGCTTTATTCATACTGTAAAATTCCGTGCACCTCCAAAGTCTGCTTAAGTTGCTATTCAGTAAATTAAGCTGTATGTAATCATGTTTAATGTGGTAAGTGACAGGCATATTTTGTTATGTTGGCAGATATTGTATAAACATTTACTCTGGCTTAGATAAATAGAAATTGCCAGTTGAGTGCTCTGATTCCTTTTCTATATAATCATGAACTTTAACACTTCTTGTAGTAACTAATATAAAGCTCAGCTGTTTTAAAAACAGGAAGAAAAAGTTTGCAGTAAGAATTAATTAATGCTCTGAATTATGTAGCTCAGGACAGCCAAAAAAGTATAACCTAGAGGCTCTAAAACGGTTTATTTAACTAGCTTTTTGCTTCCATCCACACCTTTAGTTCTAGGGAACAGCTACCTTCCTTCCCTCGTATCCCGCAGTCTGTCACTACCTGTTCTCCTTTATGGTCGAGATGCAACAAAGATAACATCATTTTCTAAACGTGCTTTGTGTGATGCAGGAGTGTGTGCCAGGAATACGGTGATGGCCCTGTCAAAGCTTGACGAACCAGCTGTGTGGCTGTGGGTTTTTCCCCTGCCTGTCGCACCCTCGGAGCTGGACCATCTGAGCATCCCCACCTCCCCTGAACGGCCAGTCTGAGCTGGCTATCAGAGCAGATGCTTTAGCCCTTGGAGCCACCGTAACTTTGATGTAGACTTACGAAGAGCGCTCATTTAGATAGAATGCTTAATTATAGATGCAATTAATTCTGACTAAATTGGTCTTTGATCTGATTGGTCCTGTCATACGAGATCTGTGAAGGTAGAGAAAAGGACGTCATAGCAGCTCACTTCAAAGCGTCTTTTAGGCATTTGTAATAACGTATCTTCTGGTCTTACTTCAGTTGGTCACATACAGGATTACAGCTCTTGATTTTTATGGGGTTTAAGTTATTTTTAAAAAATTACTGCACTTAACACAGGATTCAGCGTCCCTTGAAGTTGGTTGAAGCCCATTTAGCTGGACAGAACCTGTACAGAAATGTTGAAATGCCTTTGTTATGCTGCTTTCTGGAAAAAAAGAAATTTGAAATCTGAAGTCAAGTGGAGATCCTATGTGAATATGGTCATTTTTCATCAAGTGTCATAGAAGTGGCACGACAGGCTGTTTCAATTCTAGTCTTTCTTTGTAAGACAAAGGAAACAGTTGCATCAATAGCTTCTGTGCTCGTGTAAGCTTACATTAAGCTGACTTATGTTGTGGTCTGATGTTTTTCAAGGAATACTAGATGTGTTTGCTTTGCTTACTGAACAGAGAAGGTGGTGGCTGATTACATACTCATGTCTTAGACCTATAATTCCAGTTTGAAAAAAAAAATATTGGATGTCTTTCCATTGGATGAAGTGATAATTTACTCCACAAGTAATTAAGAAAAGATGGAAGGCATATTACTTGCATTGGGTAGTACAAGTTATTTTCAGTCTTAGCAGCTCTGTATGTAATTAAAACAGTTCAGATGTTGCTTTCGTCAAAACTGCTGTTAGAACAGATGATCTGTTTTCTTATGCATCAGATAAGCTACTGCCGTTACCGTTAAAATCCATCTAAGCCATTTTATTAAGTTGTTACTTGTTCTGTGAATAGCTGCCAGCCTCGAGTTCAAAAGAAAGTAGGTTCTGGTTTGTTCCCATGTCACATGGAAGAGGTGTGCAGCGAAAATCGTGTTACTGCCCTTCTGATGCTGTTTTCCGGAGCTCTGCATGTTGTCTGCTGAAGCCCACTTTCCTTCCTCATGGCTTGACAGTAATTACAGTACAGCTAATATCAGAACTTGATTCAGTTTATTCAAATGGGAAGACTGTTGAATTGTCCCACTTCCAAAGTCAAATGTTTGTGTTAACCACAGAGATCAAATCTGTAGTGCACATACATAACTTTGAGTAGTGTTTATTTCCCTAACTTTTCTGTTCCATTCAGCTTTTGTTAACTAACCCAGATTAGCATTTTAACAACCCTGAAGTGAACTTCTGCCATTCTCCCTGCTTGGACAGTGTGTGTAGACCATCCATCATTCTGTCCTTGGCCACAACAGGCTACTGGCTCCATAACCATTTGGAGCTCCACAGAAACCATCCAACTGTGAACAGCACAGCTGGCTACAGCAATTTTTTCTTCCACACCACTGGCGGCATTGTCTGGCTATGGTAACTAAAGTTAACATCCAGAACGTGAAGTTTCTTTAGCCTTGGCCCCCCGGCCAGCCCCCGGTGCAGCTCAGCGGCACACCTGCAGAAGGGCTGCAAGATGACTGGGGCAGCCACTGGGCTCCTCTCTTCAAGGCTCCAGTTTGGAGGCAGCAACCTGTTGCTGGGAGTGGGATTGCGTTAACTCCGAGCTTGCTGGGGAGGCAGCTTGCTAGCTGAACCCTGTGCTCGCTCCGCTTGCAGGTCAGGGTGTGCTTTGAAAGCCGCCAGCTACAGAAACAGAACTTGCTGCTTTAACTTAGCCACGCAAACTGCCAGAGAGCACAGAAAGGAATGGAGAATTTCGGCTGTGTATTTCACACATTCTTGTAGAAGCCTTTTTAGTTCCACAACGGAAACCATGTGATTTCACAGGATCTGTGCCCAGACTCTAATACTTGCTACAGATGCTTTCCTTGGTTTGTTTTGCAGATCTATGAATGCAAAAGGAATGAAGTCCTTGCAGGATTTATTGTTTTAATTCTGATGTGCGCTGCAAATGGCAGGTAACTGGCAGGTGAATCTGCCTGTGGCTCTGTGCTAATTTTACTTGTTGAGACTTTCGCGTGTTTTAAATAAATTGGCCTAGCGTGGCTGGCTGTCATGCGTGAGCCGCAGCTTTCTCACTAGAAGAGAACTCTTGCTTTCAAGAGCAGGGGAGGTCAGGAGGTGCTCCCAGGCAGGGAGGGGCTGGATGGAGGTGGAGGAGCAAAGAAGTGCTGGTGGAAGAGGAGGAGCAAGGAGCTCAAGCAAGCAAGTGACATTTGTTCTGTCCGGCATGGTTACAAACCTTGCAAATGAAATCAGTCCCTGGACAGCTTTGATTTATATTCTCACACAGGAGATTGGCCTTGGTCCGCCTGACCTTGGTAGCATTACAGAGGTCGTATTTGCACACAGATACTCTTGCAAAAGGGGTTGTTGTTGCTGTTACTTCTTTTTTTAACTGTTGCATCCAGGAGCCAAATGGCAGCCCAGGTTTCTAATTCGATGGGCGCGGGATAAAGGCAGAGTGAGAAGGATGATGCTGTTCCTGGTGGTGGATGGTTGGAGCAGAGCTGGCAGATGGGTACAGCCAGGCAGCGGCCCCCAGGAGCAGGGGCTGCGTTGGCCTGCAGCAGCATGCTGGCGTGCAGGCTGCCTAAACAGAGCCGAGCTGCATGTGTCGGGAAGGGGCCACAATGCTTGTAGGCAGCAGGGGCAAGAGAGCGCTTTGAAGAGGGCTCAGGATGAGAGCGGGGCGGTAATCGGCAGGTGGGTGCTGGGAGGCTGTTCCTGCGCAAGGGAACAGCAGGGAAGGGGCACAGAGGTGCTCACCGGAGGGGATGGGCGAGCAGCAGGGACCAGCATCACAGCCTGGCTGCCCACCCGGGGCGGGAGGGAACCTCGCAGGGGATGAGAGGCGAGCAGCTGGCTGCTGGGCTCGGCTGTTCCTGCGACAACGGGCTTTTCTTAATGTGAGTCACAAATGGCCGTGACAGCTGGGCCCCTGCGTTCCCCAGCATCACCCAGGTGTGGGCTCGCACCTCTGCTGGGCAGGACCTTCCGCGGAGCTTTGTTGTGGTGTGAAACAAAAGGCATTTGTTCCCCTGGAGTGCTGCCGCCGTGTTCCCTGGTGTGGCTGTGGGTGCCGGGGCTGCGGCAGGGACGCCACTGATGGAACGTGTCGCTGCTATTTCCGTGCATGCCTATCACGAGAGATGCACTTTGGGGTCAACAGAAAATTCTCACGCTTGTATTTCAAGCCCTTGTTTCTCTGTCCCACATGGTACCTCCTTCCCGTGCTGTGTGAACACTTGGCGTGCCCTACTGGGCCGTGTAACCATCCGGGTTTGGAAGACTCCAGAGAAGAAAAAAAGTGTATTTAACTGACAGGAGCCTTAGCGCGTAGTTAAGGCTACAGAATTAACGTTTTAGATGGGGTTTGGCTGTAGCCTACTGTTCGCGAGGGAGCTGCCACTCCGCCTGTGTGATGGCCGTTAAACCAAGAGCGCGGTCAGCAGCCTGCGTGGTCCCCCAGCGATGCAGCACCCCGTGTTACACATCGGGGTGCTGCCTGGCTGGGTCAAGGGGCTCAGCACCCTGCGAACGTGACTTGACCCGGCCATGCTGCGGGGCGGGAGGGGGCCCTCTGGCTTTCCAGCAGTTGTCCGAGAGCCTGCACTGGCACCCCCGGCAAATACAGCTCTTTTGTGTGTGTTGCCACCTGGAGACAAGTGCGGACCAGGAGGGTGAGGATAAGGGAGCAGAAGCAGCGGTGTGAAAGCTGTCAGTGGTGTGCGAACAATGTCCCCAGGTGTCTTGTGAAAGGAGTCATAAGGGGGGGAAGAAAAAAATCATCTTGCAGAGTTGAATGGTTCCTTTCAATTTGCAAACTTCTGCTCTCCATGACAGTTTCTTTAACCCAGCACGTGTTTATCAAAGATTAACACTGAAAAGCCAGTAATTTGGTTTTGCTCGGTAAATCATATTTTCTTCGTAAAGTAAATGCAGTGGGGATATTTTTATCATTATGTACTTTTTTTTCCTTAATGGTAACCTCAGACAAAACATGCTTTGGGGATTAATCTGATTCCCTGCAAGTGTACGGCTAGATATTTTTTTTTTGTCTTGTGTGCCACTATACAGGTTTTGCTGTGAGAGTGGATTATGGCTTTTCCTCCCCTTAAAGCGTCAGGTTTTCATCCCTGCCAAAGACAGGACAAGCACCGCTCTGATTGCACAGTGGTCTGACGTGGCAAACTGGGCCAGCACAAACCTGGATGTATTTGGGGCAGTTGTGGAGGGAAAATAGAACTGCAGAGGTACATGGCGTGTGGGTCCGATGTGATTAGTTGTGCTCTTACACTGGCCCGATATTACGGGTGATAACATAAGGATTTAGGGAAACATTGTAATTGTATTGGGGATCTTGGGAGGCTGGTATGGAGGAGAGAACGGGACAGGCTGTCATGTAAAGCTTTAAAGCCCTAAGTCGCATTCCCTGATTTGCCACAGATTTCCTTGTGACCTTGATTCAAGCACTTGCAGTCCATATGTTACTGATTTCAAATTTTATTATTTTAATATTATTTTTTTTTTACTTTTAAAGGTCTGATCTGTGGCTTCTTTGTGGCTCACTAGTCAGAATGCCAAAGCATTGTGATGCCAATACTTTCCTGCCTTACAGGGGGAGTGGGATCATGGGGTGATGTAGCCCACGTCAAAGAGGGGAGGGTGGTGCCCAGCTCTGGCCGAGCCCTGTTCCAGATGAGTGCCGAGCGTGGCTCTGCAGGTTGTGTTCGGCCCAAGGAGAGCAGGTAGTTCTGTGATGCGGAGAATCCCCCACGCGGATGGGATGCGGTACAGGGACATGCCCAAGCTCAGGACCTAGAGCAGGATAGCCATGGCTGCTCGCTGTACCAATCCTGCTTCCCACCCCAAGCTGGCAGTAACACGGGTGTAACTTACCTAACTGCATTTGTATCTGTTTAGTAACTTCAGCAGACTGCAGGGTAAAGAATCAGCTGGATCAAATCCTGCGTTAATTTGTCTGATTTTAAAATTTTTGCCACCCTCTGTGTTCTTGATAAGCCAGGTATTCCCAGTAGACCCTCAGCACAGACACCTCTCAAGACGTACCTCTGCCCCTCCAATGGTCCCCAGGGTCTCGCAGCGTGAGCACCATTGTTCTCCCTTGTGGATATATGTATATACATACATTTACAGATACACACTCGGAGACTACAAAAGCAACAAATGTAATAATGTGATCCAACTGTTCAGTGCTAGGCTAGAAAGAAGTATTTTTCTGCCATTATGTGAAAATTTAGCGTGACTGGAACAGAGTCTGCATTTGATTAGGCAATTTAAGAAATGTAAGAGACTTCATACTGTAGGGCAGTGCTGCAAAACAATTGCTCGGAACATGTTCTAAAATTGGTTTGCCTTCACCAGATTTCCATGTGTTTCTGCACGACATCTCAAATGAAAATACAAGCAGTCACGTGGCAAGTGACTACATTTTGCTATTATGGTAAATAAAAGCAGCAGTTTAAACAATTATTCCAAATTCTGAGTAGGTTTTGAGATGAAAAAGCACGAAACTCTCCCTCTATTTACTTTCCAGCCTAGGAAAGACATTTCATAACACATCCTTTCACTGGCATAGTTAATCTTTAATGCTTAACAAGATAATAGTAAATGTTAACTTTGAGCTCAGGCTTCCTCCAGGTTTTCATGCCTGCGTTTTGTACATGTAATTGATTGTGCCCAGGAAAGTGGCAGAGCACATGCTTTGCATATACAAACAGGTTAACTGGACGGCCAGCTACCAGATTTGTCCGTGCAGGAAAACCAAGCCTAGCTAAAGCCCCGTTGTTCCCCCGTCTCCACGGGCAGTACTCCCGCAGGCGAGGCGGGCTGCCCGTTCCAGCCCCGAGAATGGCACACTGCTAACACCGGCGCAGTGCTTGAGATGCTGTGATGTGTTTCTTGCCAGTTGACAGTCTCCTGCCTCTCTCCTGGCGTTTTCCAGCAGCCATTTACTTTCTCTTTGAAGTGAGAGCAGTGGCATGCAGCAGCCTTTTCCCCAGCAGCAGCAACCGAAGCCAGCAAGCCCCATGCTTGAGCAAGGCACAGTGCTGAGATGCTGGAGGGATGTTTATAGCAGAGGAGAGCAGTGGGTGGGAAGAAGTGATGCTTTCTGGAGTGAGGTTGACAGCAACATTGTCTGGAGCACAGCCTGTTGAGCAGTGGATGTGCCTGCCTTCTCCGCAGTGCAAATCCCTGTTTTTTCCTTCAGCTGGCCTGCTTGCTGGGGCGTGTTCTTTCCCCCAGACCTCCCTTCCATTTCAAAACAGCCCGTTCGCTTCATCGTGTAGGCAAGCCCTGACCTCCTGGGCTCCAGCCAGGTCTAAAATGGGCAGTGCTTATCTCGGGGATCGGGGCTGGAGCGCAGCTGGAGGTGAAGGCTGCTCTCTGCGCTGCTGGGAGGTGGCAGGGCTTGCAAACAGAGACCCAGGGGTGCCGCCAGCAGCTGGCGGTGGCGTCAGCTGGACTTGTGCAAGTTCTACCCGAGACCTTCATTATGGCCTCACCTGCGAATACTGGTTTGTACCTGTCCCAGAGCTGCCTTATCAAGATGATGCCTAATCATGCCGAAACGTGGCAGTTTTGCTATGGAATGGCGTGCTCTGGGCGTGCAGGAGGGACACTTCTGCGCCTGGGCTGCTCACCCAGCGCGGCAGCCAGCCCTCCTGGAGGGAGGGGAAGGGAACGCTTTGGCCAGAGGTTGGGGCTTTTGTTTGGGGCCACGGGGGGTGGTTTGGTTGCATCCAAGTCTCTACTGTAAGTAATTAGATCTTCATCATCGTGGGTTGAGACTTCTCTCTAGTTTCCAGGATAAAAGTGTTTCCGACTGAAAAACACGATGGAAGCGCGGGGCAGCCCTGCCCTGGCTGTGAGCTGGAGGCACGCGGGAGCTGAGCTCGCCCTGCCACCCGGGGCTGCTCTCCCCGGCACGGTGGCATTGCAGTCCTGGGCTGGGGGTTGGGGCAGGGATGGGGGCTCCTGCTGCCGGTGTTGCCCATGGCCAGGAATTCACGGAGGGTCAGCACTGAGAGCGTAGAACAGCCCTGAACGTCATTGCATCGACATTCTCTGCACTGGTCCTTGGGCACTTTCACGGACAAATTTAGTATTTCCTAGGGGGGTCTCAGCTGGGCATGAGCAGTTTGGATGCATAAAACGCAGACCTGCTACAACGGGGAATCCAGAGCCCGGCGTCAGTTACAGAACCTTGCCCTTTATCACCGATAGCTCGACCCTGGCAAGCTTTCAAGGGGAGCATGTCCTGCGGGAGCTTTGTGAAACGGAACCGATTCAGCCATAGATGTGAGCTGAAATGAAAGGTTGGTTTCAGCTGGAGGACTTTTGTATCACCCTGGTAAGGGAAGGTAGTTAACATTAACTCTCAAAAATTAACTTAAAATAAACATAATTGAAGCAATCACTTCCAGTTTGCTCAGCATTTTATTTCCTTTCCTGCTGAAACTACCTGTGTTCGAGTCAATTTTTGATCACAGGAGAATTTAGCCCTCAAAGTGCATCTAATCAACCACTAAACATTTGCATCGTTAAAAAGTCACCCTATCCATTTTGCAAGTGTTCTGTCAGCTTGTTCCAGAGCAAGAGCAAGAGGGGTGTGCTTTCTGCAACATTAAAAGCACGCAAACAACCCAAGTGTAGCTAGCACTACCATAAGCCAATTAAGATGAAAGCTGTGATGCTCAGTGGTAGGGTTTCATCACTTTATTATTAAACTATCTTTTTTTACTTAGGCACAGATCAAGAGGTGTTAATGCAGAATCCTTAAAAGTCGTCAAGTATTATCTTAAAATAACAGACCTGTTATTTGCACTTTCATGCTCAATTAATATCGTGGCTCCAAATATCCTAAATTTTTTCTTCCGAGCTGCAGACTTTAAAGCTGTTATAGAAATAAAGGATGGCTAGATACTGCAAGTTGAAATTTGACGCTTTTTCTTATTTATTCATGCAAAACCATGCTCTAAGTTTCTAAAAGGGACTACAAGAATTAAGTATGTTTCTTTTATTATAACCACAGGTTTTCTTCCTGTGTTATTTGATAATTAGCTGAAACAATCTGTCACTGAACTCCACAATACAAATTTATCACATCACGGACAATCTCTGAGATTTGAATGTACACTAAACCCCTGTGTCAGGCATTGCCTTCAGGAACTGAAGTCAGCCTTCATTAGAAGCAGCATGCTTACGCTGGAATGCCATTTGAAAAAAAAAAATATTAAAAAAATCACACTTGCATTGATGCTGGCTGTTCTACCCTTGTTTTGGGAGGACTTACCACACTATAAAACAATTGCATCATTGGAAAACCTATGTATAGATATGACCTAAAATGGGAATCTGATCCCCCTGCTTCTCATCTAATAGATACTGATGCAGATTTTTAAGGCAAATGTTGCATTCTGTGTGGAATACTTTCTGGCTTGTAAGCAAATGACTCATTATACCCATTTCATGCAGTGAGACATAGAAAAAAGGAGCAAGACTGGAAAAAATAGAGGTAGGACAAAGGGTTGTTTGCTCCTTCTCTAGAGTTCAAGCCACCAGACGTGGGGCCATGCTGGTCTTATATTTTGGCATGGATGATAGAAAAATGCTTCGTTTTCATGTTTTGATTACCAAAACCCGCTTTGGCCTGGTTCCCTAGTGTGTGGCTCTGCGGTAGTTATTTTGTTCCACGCACAGCAGAGATAAGGTGCTGTTCTGAGTGAACATGCTGGTGCACCCATGGTTGCCACCGCATACGTTTCTGCAGCGGGTCTAGAGCACTGCTGAAGGCGGCCTGTACCCCCTTCATGTATTTTCTTCGAAATGTTTTGTCTTCTGAAAAGCTTGACCTGCTTGATAGACTAAAACTCAGCAACAAGGTACCTTTCTGTACCATGCACTGGTGAAGTGCAGCTCCAGCCCTTGCAGCAGCACCAACACCTCGCCGGCAAGCTGTTCCCTGCACCTGGCTCAAGAAGCTGAGCTTCTCCCACCTGGTAGCAGTTACCGTCAGCAAGTAAACTCCGATGTGAATCCTACCCCCGCAGCAGCCGCTGCCAGCACGGCTTTTAACTTCATGAAGCCAAGAGTGGGAACCGTACCCTTTTCAGCTAGTGTTTTTCAGCCTGCAGTTAGTGTACCGTCGGTGATTTGTACATCAAGAGAGAATCCCTGAGGCCATAGTAAACAGTATTTTTAACCTTTTTACACCAGTCCTTTACATCCAAAAAAAAAGGGGGGGGGGGAGGGGTGCGCCTTGTGTTTGACACAAGTAAGTTCCCGTTTGGAGACTGACGTGACTTTTATTTGGTTGCAAGTGCAATCTGTGACTTGCTGTAGCCCAGCCGACAGGTCTGTGTTGTTTGCATGGTCTTCTGGTTAAAGAGTTTCGGAGCACTGGTTTGGGCAGCTGCTCGGTGCCCTGCAGGCACTGCCCAGGGATGCACTGTGACCCTCACTGGGGCTTGTCTCAAGGGCTGAGAGGAGTGGAAGTTGCAGAGGGTCTGCTTTGCTCTCCATCAGGGAGAGGAGCAGTAGCCTCAGCTGTAGGTCCCAAGAAACCTGCTGAGCATCTCTGAATAAACAGCAGTAAAGGACTCTTTTGCTTTAACTTTTTATCTTATTATTGGAGTGGTTTCATGCTCAAAATTTCAGAAGATGCTATCTCAGAAATGCACTAGTTAGTGCATTTGCACTAATTAGTGCCCTCAGGGAGCCATTTGCATGCAGGAAGGAGCAGAGGACAACAGGGATTTCCCGATCTGCTGAAGTCCAGTCACTTGGGGCTGTGGGAAACCGCAGCACATGAACTGACTGAGCTCAGCGCGTTGCTAATCAGTCCTGCCTGTCCCCCCTCGGTGCCGTGGTTAACGCGTACCCCCAAGCCCAGAGGAGACCCTTGATCTCACCTAACGGCCTGATTTGCCCTGTGTCTGGGGGAGAGGGAACACCATGTAGTCATTGCAGCCTTTTCGTGTTATGTGCCTGTTTTTCAGCGTTTATTATTGCAACCTTTTTCTCCTTTGCCTCGCCAAGCTCTCCACAAGTGAACTAACTTTTAGGATATATCTTTTGTTCTGACCTATCTTGAACCTCAGCCTGGATTTGCTGTACCACACTCCTGTCTGCGCTTAGCATTTCGAGAAGCATTTATTGTGTTAAGGAGATTTTTTAAGATACTTTTTTTTTTCGAGTGAATAGAAGATATTGCATCAGTCTGGTTTGAAGCTATTTTATGTGTTGCTTCTTTCCAGCTGGCTGAATGCCCTTTCCCTTCCCCCCTCCTCTTTTACGTGGTAGCACACGGAAAGATGATTGATGGAGTGTCACCAGCGCGTTGTCAAAGGCTGGAGTAGATTAATGGGCAAGAAACACCAGCCTGTTCCCCTTCATGTGTGATTGTTTGAAGGCAGGCTCATATTTTAACAGAAATGATGCCCTGCTCCTCTGGATTCCCCCAATCAGGAATTGAAGGATGGGATTCATATGTGAGATTGAGAGGTGCCAGCCACAAGGAGCCAGTTTGTGACTTGGGACAACCGCCTGCCTTCCACTTGACCAAGAGCCCTGGCCTGAAGGCTTGCTTCAGTCAGGCTGCTGTCCTCTTCACCGGTGTGGATCTGTGCCACCGGTTAACATTTACACCTCCCTTTCTTGGTGTTTGCAGGCACAAGTAGTTACGGCACAGACCAAATGGCCCGGAGATCTTGGATCTGGTACTGCCTTTTCCACCCAGTGGCACTGGCCGGTTCGCGTGTGCTGCAAGGAGCGACCCCCACCAGCTCCGTGCCTTTGCAAAGGCTTTTTTGGTGGTTGGCCTCCGTAACAAATTCGCCCTTGATCTGTGCCTCAGTTCCCCAGCTGCAAAATAAACGGGGATAGTAATATGGTAATTTCCAAACATTGCACTTGCCATGAATTATTTCCTAGCAGAAATGCTAGGAATGCAATTTATAAGAGAAATTAATCAGACTGGTCTGAATCCTGGCTGGGGAAAAACAATCAGGCCCAGAGTGTGATTGTTTTCTGCGTTTTCTTGAAGGTAGACATTGCCAGCGTTTCATCATCAGCTGTTCTGGTCCAAACAGATACTTCAGCATTGTTATTCGTAGTCCCCAGCAGTGGCCTCCATTAAAAGGTCTGAATGTGGCAAGAATTATGTCTCTCGCACCACGGTATCTGTGCCTACCAGAAGCATACACCTGGCTGTCATAAACGCCTGTTCCAAGGTCTAGATGGAGCCCATTTTTCTGATTATCCAGGGAACAGCTGCTCTTCCAAGTTTATTCTCTTTTCAGCGGTTCTGATCTCAAGCCTATGTCCAAGCAGCTAAAAGATGCATTTTCTTCTCATATGTAGCTAGAAATCAGGGCTACTCTTCTTGTAATGTTTTAACAAGAAAAATAATGAATAGATACAATTGCCTGTGGTTTGCTGATCTAGCTCAGCTCTGTCCGCTCTTCTGTCCTCGCAGGACAAGGGTCTGTGCTTCCTGAGATGTAGGTGTTTGCTTGCACCAAGACTTGTGACAGGTGATGTTTAGTTGAAAGAGACTGCTGAACATAACTGTTCCTGCCTTTTATGTTCTCAGAGTTCATCTCTGGAGTATGTTCAGAGGTTTGCGGGGTTTCTGAGGAAGACATCAGCATGAGTTTGTTCCTGCTCTCGGTGCAATCTCCAGGGAGGCGCATCCCGTGTTTTTACATTTAGAAAAGTTTGCTTTGGTTTAGGGAGTATGATATACCCCCTGAAATTTGAATCTAATTGAGAGAACTCGATACTCTCTTTGTCTACCTGGCATTTTGGCCGTTTCCTTTTTGGTTTTGTGACAGTGTGGTTGTAGGTCACAGTTGTTGCGGCCACCAGGTAGCAGATTGCCCTTTTGTCCTCTGCAGCCGTCTCCTCCAGTCCAGAAGACATTCTCTGCCTTTGGAAGGCAGGTTGTATTCAAGTTTTGTATTTGTTGCCCCAGTGAATTCCTCCTAGAGGGAATATTGGAAGGAAAGAGAGGAAAAAGGAAACTTCCTAATGCATGCCCGTGCGTGCTGCTGGCAGAACTTGTGCAGGCTGCAGGTTGCGTGCATTTTGCAGCCAGGCCAGGGTCTCTTTGAGTCACGATGTGTGGGTCACAAACAACCTCATCTCCTGTGCTAACTGGAGCCTACATGCCTGGGAGAGATTCTTGCTCTTTGGCAATTTGTATTCATTTGTTCTCCAAGAAGATGAGGCTTCAGGGAGGACTTCTGCTAAGCACCTTACAGATGTTACTTTGCACTGACTCAACGTCCAGTTTGTGTGCCTCCCCTTTCTCTTCTTCCTCTGGGACAGCAGTGGGCTGGATATTTGGAGCCTGCTTTTCTTAGGGTGAGAAAAAAAAGGACCAAAAAAAAAAGAAAGATTGTGTAACCATTAATGATTTGTTATTGTGTCTGGGAGCCACTGTGCTGCAGGACTTTGCCTTAATGGTGCTTTCACAAGAAAGAGCTAATTTGACTAACTTTATTAATTCCAGTTTGTTTTAAGTTTGCTCATTAGTAATTTAACGCAAGATGCTTCAGCTGAAGGGGCCATGTCAGGACAAGGAAGAGCAGAGGGAAAGTGCCAGGAATCATTAGTGTTTATTAACCACTGCACTCATCAATCTTGACTAGGAGCACAGCCCATTCGTTCTGGACTGGTGGACTGAGATACAGAAATATCATTAACGGTGGAAAATGCTTCTTTTCAGGTCAGTCTGTAATGGACGGGCATTCAGACACCACCCTGTCGCCAAATGCTAGCAGGCTGTGAGCTGCTCTGCGCGCAGCCCAGCCTGATCCGCCTGAGCTCGGCAGCCTCATGGAAGGACCAAGCCCTGCCCCTAGCCAGCCCTGCTATCAATTAACAAATACAGTATTTTCATCCTCAGTAAACATTACTGAAAGGTTAAGTGTTGTTATGAAGGGGGTTTTTAATTGCTTTTCAAATTATTAAATGATTAATACTTATGTGCTTTGCTGGATCAAGCCTGGCACTTTGTACTGGCAACGCGTACCTCTCGCAGCGATTCTTGCAACATTAAAATGGCAAGGCTTCTGTTTTTTCCTGTTTAGACAAAGAGTTTAATAACCAATTTCAGCAACTGCAAGGCATTGAGCTGGTGACTCAAAGCTCTGACCTGCGAATCGGGGCTGAATGAATGCCTCCAGAAGGTTGGAGGAGGGAACAGTGTTTGCCAGGTTTCTAACAAGAAATCTGACCCCTGCCCGGACCACTTGTGGTCATTAAGGATCACATTAAGGATCACGTTTCACTTTGAGATGCGTTTTCTTGCATCCTACCCAAATTGCAACTTGAGTAGTTACATTCTGCTCACTAAAATATCCCTGCGGTTTAATTGGAGAAGCTATGTTTCCCTTCCCCTCTTCAAAGCTTTGTTGTATAACGTTGTGGTGCTATCATAACACGTGCCGTATAACCTATAGAGCGCGCGTGCACGCGCACACACAAAAACACCCCACCATGAAAGTCTCCGAAGTTGCCAGCTTTCTACAGTAACAAATAGAACTGGGGGAAAGGGGCATCTTTGGAACCCAGTCCAGCATTGTGCCCCCATTTGAGTCTCTTGCCGCCCTTGCGAAGCATGTGACAAGCACTGTCACAGTGCAGAGGCAGCATTTTTGCATTTACTATACATGTGTGTATGTCACTGCACCAGGCAACACGTCAAGTGTCTGGTCTTAGACATCAGGTCTTTCGCAGTGAGCATGTCAGGCGTAGCGTTGTGATGGCACATCCCAGAAATAAGCAATAATTTTAAAACGTGGTATGGATGTTCAGACAGCTTGTGTGTGTCATGACTTTTTGTGGATAAGATTTAGGTATTTTATGGGGAAAGGGTTTTATTGGATGACAATCCGTGATAGAGAGGATGGAAAGAGATTGCAGTTTAATTAAAATTCTAATCCCAAGTTTGACAATTTTTCTTGCCAGGTCAGCAGCCTGCATGTTCTGTTTGTGATTCCCGTGAATTAAATGGGCTGACAGTCGACAGCTTCTTTGGAAATGCCTGTAAATCCAGCTAAAAATTAGCAAACATCAATGTGTTTCAGAGCAGCTTTGCGTAGGGATATGTCACGCAGCAGTTTCCCATCAACGTACATCCAGGAGCCTTCCATAAGCACCAGTTTAGCCCACTGCTGCCAGTGTTCAAATACAAACGGAAAAACCCTCCTGCCGTAGGAAGTCGCATGCGCTGCCAAAAGCTCACCGGCGCGTTCCTCTTTCCCAGGTAGCTAACCAGTGTTGCCACAAAGGTGGTACTGACCTTCCACCAGCCATGAGGCTTCCTCTGCTCTGTGCCTCCGTGATGCTGATGAGTCTCTCCCAGTGCCGAGCTGTCAGCTTCCCTGAAGACGAGGACCCTATTAACGTCGTTGACTACCACTGTAAGTAAATCTGCAAATGGTGCTAACCGCTAGGGGAGAAGTTCTAATGTTGGGTTTTGTTGGGTTTTTTTACCTTAGGAAGTTAATAAAATAAAAAATAAAAAAAAGTCGGTTTCCTTTCAAATTGAAATGTGTTTACTGGCTTTGTATCTTTAATAGAACACTTAATCATTTTCTTAAAAAAAGCAATCAGAAATACAGCAATAACTTCAGGAAAAAGAACATTTGCTGACATTAGCCATCTTTTTCTCATTTATATTCAAGACATTACTCAAGGAATTTAGTTTAAACCCTTCTACACCTAGTATATACAGCTAATCAATGCCATATATTGATTCTTTAGCTCTATAATCCTGAGTGATGGTGTAGCCCATTTTTACTTGCAGATTCAAGGCAATATCCAGTATTTAGAGGACGCCCTTCAGGCAATGAATCTCAGCACAGACTGGACTTCCAACTGATGTTGAAAATTCGAGACACACTTTATATCACTGGCAGGTAATTTTCCCTCACTCAGTTCATTAGATTAAAATTCTTTTCTCTTCTGGTTTTGCATTTATGTGTAAAATTCATTTGGAAAAATCTGTGGAATATGATAAAAATTAGAATTGGGGGAGGACTTCCCAGAGAAACATACTGTATCTATGGCCAGTGCATGAAAATTGGATTTGAAGGCTGCAGTTACTGTAGTTATGCTAAAGCCAATGATCAAATACTTTTTTCGCTCTTTTATATTGCTGCCCTGATAAAAACCTCTCCTGATCATTTTAAACTTGGACCGACACATCAGGGATGTAGGAAGTGAGGATAACACATTTAAATACTTAAGTGGACAGCGGGACACTGTGGGTGCTCTCCAAGGACCACACCAATAAAAATCAAAACCACCCCACGTTGCCTATGACCAGCCTCCTCCGATCTGTATTAAACACAGAAAATCCATAAGCATTTCATAAAAGTTTCTGGTCTAACAAAGCACTCTAAAAATAGATTTAGCTTATCAAAAACAAGGCCCAAATTTACTTGTGTTTTTACTCTTTGCAAACAGGGACCAAGTTTACACTGTAAACTTAAATGAAGTTCCAAAATCAGAAGTTACTCCAAGCAAGGTGAGTAGGTAGAGCTGCAGGCAAGGGAGAGGTATTTTCTTAGGGTTTTAATTTTTTAAGAACTTTTCGTGGAAAGGAAATTAAATGTCCTTTTCTGGTTTGATTTAACAGAAATTAACATGGAGGTCAAGGCAGCAGGACAGAGAGAACTGTGCTATGAAAGGCAAACATAAAGTAAGTTTAGCATATACATTCTAGAAAAACAACACTAATGTTTATTGTATACGTAAAGTCTGTGATTAATACATCTTGCTCTCTTTTCAGGATGAATGCCATAACTTCATTAAAGTCTTTGTTCCAAGAAACGATGAGATGGTGTTTGTCTGTGGAACAAATGCATTTAACCCTATGTGCAGATACTATCGGGTAAGAATATTGAAAATGTCATTGATCCGTTACTGGTTTTGCTTACTCTAATTATGCTACAGCAAATACATCTAGTGTGATGGGAGCGTGCTTCAAGGTGAAATAAAACCAGACAGAAGCCAATGTGCTGAATTAAGTTTTGTGGAAAGACAATGTTATGATTTTGTGCTAGTGTACAAAATAGAAATGACGCTATCACCCATTTTTCTTCTCTAGCTGAATACCTTAGAGTATGATGGGGAGGAAATTAGTGGTTTGGCAAGGTGCCCATTTGATGCCAGACAAACCAATGTCGCCCTCTTTGCTGGTAAGAACTTTTGCTTGTAATGAGTCTAAATGATTAATGACGCCAAAGGAGCCAGAGAGCTTTTAAAGCAAGCACAGGAAAGCTAAAGGTGTCATGGTGCCCCTGCTCTTGAATTTTTTAGAGGGGCTCCAAAGGATTAGAATCTGAGCTGTTAATAAATAGGTTACGGCAATTTGGGGAAGAGTGACAGTAAAGAAACGGTGAAAAATACAGGCTAGTCGGAATTCTGTAGATTATTAAAGGCCTCTTAATACCACGTTTTCAACTTCCGTTGTAGATGGAAAATTGTATTCAGCAACAGTAGCAGATTTCCTGGCAAGTGATGCTGTTATTTATCGCAGCATGGGGGATGGATCTGCCCTAAGAACAATAAAGTATGATTCCAAATGGATAAAAGGTAATTTGGGGGAGTATTTTCCCATCACATGACAAATGTAATTTCAGTGACACAGAGGGTCAGGTAATTCACAACCAGCGTGCTTTATACATATGCTACAATGTCAGCATATATGTGGCTTTCGATATAGTACGATTGCAATAAAAAAGCAGTTTAATACAATTAAAACAAAATTTTTGTTCAATACATGAATGAATGAATCTTCAGTAACAAAATACCTTAGCTGAAATGCAATTTCTGTGAGGTCTTTTCACAGTCCATTAGCCAATATTAAATACTTCAAGTTCATTTAAGCTCCAGTGCACCCGCATTTGGACATCCTAAAATATCCAGAAGACTGGAGCTCACGGTAGCTGGTGTGGACCTGTGGAGAAGCCACCAAGTCACGCAGCATAGTGAGTGTCGTGTGCCAATTGTCTAATTCTGTGAAGTAACCTTCTCCTTGCTCTTTCTTACAGAACCACACTTCCTCCATGCCATAGAATACGGGAACTACGTTTACTTCTTCTTCCGAGAAATTGCTGTAGAGCACAATAATTTAGGCAAGGTAGGTGTTGTCACAGCGAGCTGTCAGGTAGCCGTGAGTCGTAGCAGGATGAGATCATCCTAAAACAGCATCACTAACGAGCACGGTTTACAATATGAAGTGTGGACTGGTACAGAGTTCGCACAATTTTCCCATCAGTATAATTTATGGGGGGGAGGGGTGGGAAGGGAACCAGAACAGTGGATTCTTCAACCAAAAAATTGTTTCTGGTCTCTATGCCTTGCTGTTAGGCGACCTTGCTACTGGTATCTTTTAGTTGTATCTGTTGCTGTAGTGTTGCTGTTCCCTTAACAGTTGTGGCAAGTAATGGAAAATCTGAGGGTTTTTTTCATGCTTATCAAAGAAACAAAAGAAAACAACACAAAAGAAGAGTTTCAAGGAAGTTTCTCTAATGTCCCTGGATATTGAATAATTCAGTCATGCCAGTACAGAGTATAATACTCGTGCCTCACCATGGAAGGATATTCTATAATAAATTATTAAATCCTTTACACATGGTTAATTAAAGTCTTTAAATCTCACTAACAATATGATTTTGAAGGGAAAAAAGGGCGGGGACAAGCTGCATTGTTGCATTTGCTTGGTGATACATTAAGATGCCTGTGCACGACGAGCTAAACACCATTTGCTTTCATCCTTTCTGTGCACGTAAACGGCAGCTTCCTGTTAAAGAAGTCATCTTTGGTATTTTATTAACAGCTCAGAAACAAGCACTGCTTTCCTAGTATCTCTCAAACCTTTCTCCGTTTCCCTTTCCCCTTTTTTTTTTTTTTTTTTCCTTTTTCTATTTTCCTCCACAGGCTGTGTATTCCCGTGTGGCACGCATATGCAAAAATGACATGGGGGGGTCCCAAAGAGTCCTGGAGAAACATTGGACATCCTTTCTGAAAGCTCGGCTCAACTGTTCGGTTCCCGGGGATTCATTCTTCTACTTTGATGTTCTGCAGTCTATCACAGACATAATAGAAATCAATGGAGTCCCCATGGTTGTCGGTGTGTTCACCACGCAGCTTAACAGGTGAGAGATGAGCAACCTTACATCAAAGGCAGTTCTCTGGTTCTCTCTTACACTGAAATTGGTGCCATTGTAGTCATGAGTTTTCACAACTATTTTTCTAATTTTACAGCATCCCTGGTTCAGCAGTCTGTGCTTTCAGCATGGATGACATTGAGAAAGTCTTCAAAGGGAGATTTAAAGAACAAAAGACTCCTGACTCTGTTTGGACAGCTGTACCTGAAGACAAAGTACCAAAGCCAAGGTAAAAGGTTCTTACTCATGAATGCCATAATATTGTCCTTGCAAAGAGCTACCTTAAATCAGCTGCACTCTTGAATGTCTTGTCGGGTGAAAACCAAAGCAGAGCTTTACGCTTCAGCCATAAGGATGCTCATTAGCAGGCTGCCTTCTCATTAACTAAAATGCCAAGAGGAAAACAATGTTATTCTCCTTTCAGACCTGGCTGCTGTGCAAAACACGGCCTAGCAGAGGCTTACAAAACCTCCATTGATTTCCCAGACGAAACACTTTCTTTCATCAAATCTCATCCTTTGATGGACTCAGCTGTTCCCTCGGTCATTGAGGAGCCCTGGTTTACCAAAACACGTGTCAGGTATGACACCATTCAGAAATGACACGTGAAAAGGAAAAACAAGAAAATGCACTGTTAATGATATGCCCTTTGGTCTTGATAGATACAGATTAACGGCAATTGCTGTAGACCATGCTGCTGGACCCTACCAGAACTACACAGTCATATTTGTTGGCTCTGAAGCAGGAGTAGTACTCAAAATCTTGGCAAAGACCAGGCCTTTTTCTTTGAATGACAGCGTATTACTGGAAGAGATTGAAGCGTATAATCATGCAAAGTAAGTATTACCGTAACACCTAAGCTCTTCATCTAGTCCTTGGTACCTAGCTAAAACAAGCTATTGCAAATGAAAACCGACTCATTATCACCATCACCACTTGTTTGTCATTGCACGGTGTTCCTCAGGTTGAATAACCTGAAAATATTTGGTCACTTGCCGTTTTGCATGGGTTGAGTGAACAACCTAATTCCATTCCAGTGACATCAGTGATGCAGTCTAATTCTTCCGCAAACAGATAGCTTCTTCCTGAATATGAAACGTCAGAACTAGCCGCTGCTGTTAAAAAGGAATGATGTGAGCTTATCTTGAGGGTTTCTCAAGAGTGACCAATGTATAAACTGCATCTAATCATTTTAATCTTGTTTTTTCTGGCACAAAGAATTTAGGAATGGAAGCATTCCAATTAGACTGTACAGGTGCCCAATACAGGACTCCTGTTCTGCTGAGATATTTATGCCGACTGAGAGAACAAAGAAAATGGATTTGGATTTTTTCCCTACATAGTTCAGCAAACTTGTCACCTAGCTGTAAATAGGGGCCAGAAGCTGGCATTTGATAATCCATAGATTTGTTTAGAAATCGCTCAGCAAAGACCACTAAGTTACATTTATATATGTAAAAAGTCTCTTTTCAGTAGCTACAGGGACAATAAAATGTTTGCAGTGTAAGCACTGCACAGAGTACGACAGTTACTAAAACTATGGCCTTCTGTTATTTTTGATGAACAGGTGTAATGCTGAGAGCGAGGAGGACAGAAGAGTCATTTCCCTTCAGCTGGATAGAGACCACCATGCTCTGTTCGTGGCATTCTCCAGCTGCGTCATTAGAATTCCTCTGAGTCGGTGTGAGCGTCACGGGTCATGTAAAAAGTACGGCCCCATTCCTGAACTCTCCCTTAAAGGAAGGGCACCAACATTTCTTGGGAAGGAAGTAAAAAATGCATGATTTCTTGGGGTTTTTCTCTTGCAAGGGCATGTATTGCTTCACGGGACCCGTACTGTGGCTGGTTAGACCACGAGGTGTGTGGAAGAGTGACGCCAGGCATGCTGTAAGTACCCCTTTCCAAATCGGCCTCGCATCTCTACGTATGCCCTAGAGACCACACGAGCTCGTATCCCGTTCCTCTTCTCTTGCACTCAATTAAGATATTTCCAGGTGGTTTAAAGGTGGTTTATCGGTGTGCTCTATGTCCAAGAGAACAGAAAAAGTCTGACCTAACTCTGCAGTCTCTAGGTGAAGACTCGCTTTTAGCAGGAGTTTTACATATGTGTGGGAGGACAAGTAGACCTGTAGGAAGAGCAGTTGGAAGCAGGAAGGCAAGAAATTGCTGCCTGCAAAGCTGAGCAGCTCAGAGAGGACAGGACATAGCATCCCCTCCCAGGCGTGCTCACGGCCAGGGCGCAGTCAACTGCAAATGTGAAGGCACGGGATTCACAGTGGGAAAAGAGTTAAGGTTTTGCCTCCACGCTGGAGCTGGGGTGATATATATGCATACCAAAGGCATTTTGCAAAAATCAAGTCTGTAATATACAGTGCATCAGCAGCTGTATCTTAAAAGAGGCCTTTGTAGCAGGGCACTGCAAGCTTTAACTAGTATAATTGGACAGTTGTAGCTAAAACCAAGAGCATGCCCAATGCAGAAGACACGATGAAGTTGCTGAAAAAAGGAACATTTTTTTATTTCTTTCCATTTCCTGGCATAAGCAGGTACACAGAGTTGTAAAGCCTGGTTATAACTAACTTGTGCATTTTGTAAAAGAATTTTTTTGGGCCATACACCAGCTCTTGTATATGTTTCCATTTGCTGCTTCCAGAAAAAAAAAAAAAAATCACTATTTGTCTCCCTACTAATACTGTTAATTGCAGGTTCTCTTTGTTTGTTTCATACAACCACAGCACTGGAGGATACGTACAAGATGTTGAATACGGCAACACGGCGCAGCTTGGGGACTGCCATGGTAAGGCTGAGTCATTGCTGCTCATTTCTTATGTCTCAACAGTAGTCTGTGGCCACACCTCACTATGGATGTTAAATATGTGATGAGCTTTTCAGTAACCCGATGAACACATCACCTGGTGTTACTGCGAATGTTCACAAAGCTGAGCTTTTTGGTCCTGGGTGGCAGAGTTTTGTCTTTCCTTCACCAGTTTGCAACTATTTGGGGTCTACAGCAAAGTATTGAAGAATTTATTTTTTTGTAACCAGTAATATTTTAGTTTTTATTTTCCATTACTCAGGTTTGAGATCTTTTGCTTTCTTTTTGTTACTTTTTACTGATTACTTGTTCCTTTAATTCTTTTAGAAATTTTGCCTACTACAGCTACACCAGATTACAAAATATTTGGCGACCCAACATCTGGTTAGTTTTTTTTAATTTTTTTGAATTAATGACCTTTACTTTCCTTCAGTTCAGCATTTTCAGCCCTTTTTTCCTTCCTTTTGCACAGTTGGCAATCCTCCATTTTTGTGCTTTTACTCATGTTCCCACTGATGGTAAAGATAGTCAGACTCTTCTCACTCAGCACTTCACCCTGTGTAGCCGCATGTTAACAGCTCATTATTTATTGAGACATCTTTTATTAAAGAGCCTGATTAACATAGATGACATCTTCACTGCACGAAAGTCCACTAAGCTTTACTCTTTTTTTCCCCAGCCATGCATTTGTGAATGCCCCTATTGGTCATCTCTAGTAGATGAATGGCAGAATTTCATCATCTTCCTCCTTACCTATCCTTTCCTCTTTTCCTCTTTCCCAGCAAGCTTTTTGCACAAATACACATTTTCTAAAATGTGTATTTCTATATTTTTGAAATGTTTTAAGTAGTTTATGCTAATGGAAAAAAATTAACATCACAAACTGTGTAGCTGAATGAGGACTTGTGTAGACAAATGTGGCTTAGAAAAAACTTTATATGCATTGTTGCCAGATGGACTTTCACATCCTTTTCTCCTTTAGTGATTTTTCTAGTAGTGTTTCCACCGTCAGCCCCTGGTGCTCAGGGAGACGGGACCCAGTGCTCCTCTCAAACTCCAAACCAGGACCTGTGTTGATTCCAACAGGAGCAAGACCGAGCCCTTATTTTCCAGTCTTTGCTCCTGGAACTTGGGTCTCTGCTTCCAAACCACGGGCACATTTCTGACTGACAAATACAAAAATAATACATTTGTGTGTACTGTAAGAGTGCAACAAGAATATTATTTTGTGTTTTGGTTTCTGATATTTGCACTTCTGTAACTTGACAAGAAGTAATGTTTGAGACTAATATTTTCCAGATGTATTTACCCATAATGTAAGTTAGAGACTCAGTTAGGAAAGCAACTGTGTTATGTGGAAATGCTGCCTTGCTTGCCATGAGTGTTTATCAGCTGAATTTTCAAAGTGATATTTTAGGACACAGGTACAACTGAACTTCATTTTCAAGTGTGCTTTTGAAGTACGTTTCTCAGTCAGATCTCGAGCCATGAACATTCATGCCTAAACCTACTGGGACAGCAAACACAAAATGCTTGAGTGGTGCAAAGCATACATTGGATTGTAAACCCAAATTGATGTGTTTCCTCCTCGTGTGCCTTTTCTCATAGGCTATGATGGTTCTGTTCAGCAAATGTGCTACAGAGGAGCTAGGATCTATGCAACTTTGTTCCTTAGGAACCATTACAAAATAGGGCTTAAAAACATTCCTTTCATCTCCACCTGTAGAAATGGCTCATTCAGCAGTTCCTGGTATACCATAATAGCACTAATGGGGCTGATCTGGTTTCTCGGGCATAACCTGTCACGAGTGCGTATCTTTGCAAGTAACTTTTTTTTTTTTTTTAAGATGTTTAAAAGGCAGCCAACTGTGTTGTCTCCAGTGAAGAATATAGCAATTATTAAGTAGAAAAAGTTGTGCTTTTCACCTCCACCAGTTGCTTACTTTCACTTTTGCACTGCTTTCATGTTTGACTTCTCTGGCTTTTTGGCTAGCAGCTGTTGATGTTTTAATGTATTTTTTTTTTTGTACTTAAAAGTTTTGAACCAATTGATTTTAATCAGCCCGCTGTACTTCTGCAGAGTGTAGGGGGTCACATTTTGCTCTGACATGTAACTCCCATTAAATACTGTCTCCAGCTATAGCTTAGATGTGCCATGAAACACGTTAATAAAAATCTGTTTGCCACCACAGACATGGAGTTCTCCTCAGCTTCCATTACCACAGTGGCAAGTATCCCAGTTATATCACCTAAAGTGATTGGTTCCTGGAAACCTAAAGTGACTGGCTCTCGGAAATTTGTAGTTCAAGATGACCCAAACACTTCTGATTATTCTGATCCGTTATCAGGTGTCCCAAAGGGTAAGGCCTTACCAGGGAATACATTGCAGCTGAATGGAAACCTGATAGTCTCTCAGCATTGTCTAAGGCTTAAATGTAACAGCCATGATTGTTGGGGCTGTATTTTACACCCCTTTCCTGTGAATATGCAGACAGTGCAATCATGTTTTTCATACCTACTTATCTGGTGTACAAAGCACTGCTTAGAGCTTATAATGGGAAACACCGATAATAAGCTCAGCCTTTTATTCCTGGAGTGCTCCAAAGCTCCCATTAAAATCGGTGGGAGTTTTGGATGCATTAAAAAAAATTACATTCAAGACTTATATGCACCTTTGGTGGTTGTTTTCAGACTAGTCTAGTTTGGGTAAGACTGTCAGGCCTCATGAATGGTTGCTTACAAGAACATCATGGTTTGGGGTTTTTTCATTTGGTTTGTGGGTGGGTGAACAGAAAACAAAGCACAGCTCCGTGACAGATCCATGCGTTAAATCCATGCCTACCTGCAGCGTGTTTCTGAAGAACGTGGGCCAGATCTGAGTAAGGATGTGCTGAATTTTTATTCTCTGGATATGAGCATCAATTCAGAGATGATCTCAGTTTCTAGACAGACACAGACACACACAGTTTTTAAGCCAAACACAAAAAGAAACACGTTCTGCATGTAATTCATCTTTCTGTAGCCATTCTTTCAGCTAAGTGGACCTTTGATTAGGCTCTTAAAGGCAACAAAGACTTTAATTCAGTAGACTGTTGCAGTCAACCAAAGAATTGAGAAGCTTCCAAGCCCATAACCAAAACCTAAAACAACTCTTCCATCAGTACACAGAAGAGCCCCGTGACAGACATGTTTGCACATTCTGTATTTACTGAAAATCTCACCAGCCAAAACCCATTCGTGTTTTATTACCATTCACCAAAACATATCAGGTTTCCTATCAGCCATTATGGCAGTGCATTTGTCATTTTAATTTGTTGCAGTTGTTTTCTGTTTTGCTTTAAGTTTTTGTTACCATTTGTTCTTGGTTCTGAATCACATTTTGTGTCATAGCTATTGGTGAACTTCAGTCGCGTTTTCTTTCCTCTTCTGCACAGTGCCATTAAAACCCATAACCCTGAACATGACCAATGTTCAAAGGCCTTGCCTCTAACAAAAGTGAATCTGTTCCTTCCGTCTTGCTCTTTCCTTTTAACATCCCTTGGGATAGTTAACACAATTACTTTCATTAAAAACTAATGTCTTAGCTGCAAGATGTCTGTGGTTGCTTTAAAAATCTCAAAAAACCAGAGAGAGCTTGTTGTTAATATACGAACAAAAAACATCTAATCCGATATTAGTTAATAATCCAATATTAATCTAAACTTCTGGGTCTAAACTAAAAGTTTTCTAGATTTTAACATTCTCTAATAACTTAACCTTGCAAATTCGGTTTTTTTCATGTTATGCAAGTATTTATGTTTATTACTGACTTAAAAAAAGAAAAGAAAAATCAGTGCTCTAAGAAAATGGCATAATCTTGAACTTCAAAAAATGTACATCTATATAATGCAAGGTGTGGTACTCCAAGGCTAGCAACCTATGGATGTATTAGTTTACAAGCTTTGCACCATAGTACATTAACGTGGTTATAACAATGCAGTATGTAAATTATACAGTTTTACACATTTGCATAATCCTGTCTCTCTTTTGATACTGATTTATGAGTTGGGCAGAAAATTGAGAGAGAAATCTATCCATGAGTTATTAATTGCTGTCTGGCCTAGCAGCACCTTCTAACCTCAATTTTCCAGCAGAAATCATTAATGTTAATAGCATGCAGGCCCCTATTTGAGAGCCTTAAAGGAAATTTGGGGACAGGCTAAATGGAATGTAATATGAGGAGAGAAGCTTTGACAAGCATTCCTCATTATCAGAGGAAATGGACAGTCTTCATTTAGACTGGTCAATGCTCACACAGTCGTTCTTATTTTTAAAATTATTTGCATTCACTGGTGCTGTGGATTGCAGGATCCAGCCGAGTTGCACTAACACTAGACACAGAGCACTTACAGACACGGCATAGGCACTTCCCGGAGGGAGGCTGCCGCCTTCTGAAATGTGTCGGTATGAAGCGCATGTAGATTTATGATATACTGCCTGTCTTTTGCAGGTGTAAGGTGGGAAGTACAATCGGGAGAGTCCAACCAAATGGTTCATATGAATGTCCTAATCACTTGTGTCTTTGCCGCTTTTGTCCTGGGAGCCTTTATTGCGGGAGTGGCCGTTTACTGTTACCGGGATCTATTTGTACGGAAATCCAGAAAAATACACAAAGATGCAGAATCAGCTCAGTCCTGTACTGACTCCAGTGGGAGCTTTGCTAAACTGAATGGGCTGTTCGATAGTCCCGTCAAGGAATATCAACAAAACATTGATTCACCCAAACTTTACACAAACCTGTTGACTAGCAGGAAGGATTTGCCACCAAACGGTGATACGAAGTCCATGATGGTGGACCACAGGGGCCAGCCTCCGGAATTAGCTGCGCTTCCAACTCCTGAATCTACACCGGTTCTTCAACAAAAGACTCTGCAGGCTATGAAAAGTCAATCGGACAAAGCACATAGTAACCTCAATGCTTCACGAAAAGAGACCCCACTGAAAAGCCCTCAGTTTTTTCCTTCCAGTCCTCCACCCCACTCTCCTCTAAGTCACGGACATATTCCTAGTGCTATCGTTCTTCCCAATGCTACCCATGATTACAATACATCTTTCTCAAATTCTAATGCGCACAAGGCAGACAAAAAGATGCAACATATTGATCATCCACTTACAAAATCGTCCAGCAAAAGAGACCACAGGAGGTCTGTTGATTCCAGGAACACCCTGAATGATTTTCTGAAACACTTAAATGAAACTACTAGTAATCCCAAAGCAATTATGGGAGAGATTCAAGTGGCCCACCAGACTTTAATGCTGGATCCCATGGGAAATATGTCTGAGATCCCACCTAAGGTTCCCAACAGGGAGGCGTCTTTATACTCTCCTCCATCAACTCTTCCGAGAAACAGCCCCACAAAACGAGTGGACGTTCCCACCACTCCTGCAGTACCAATGACCTCTTTGGAAAGGCAGAGAGGTTATCACAAAAATTCTTCACAAAGGCATTCAATATCTGCCCTTCCTAAAAACTTAAACTCACCAAATGGTGTTTTGTTATCCAGACAGCCTAGTATTAATCGTGGGGGGTACATGCCTCCCACGGCAGGCACAAAGATGGACTACATGCAAGGGACGCCTGTCAGCGTTCACCTCCAGCCTTCCTTGTCCAGGCAAAGCAGTTACACGAGCAATGGCACCCTTCCTCGTACAGGAATAAAGAGGACACCCTCCTTAAAACCTGATGTGCCACCAAAACCGTCATTCGTTCCTCAGACTACTTCAGTCAGACCACTGAACAAATACAGTTACTAGGACATGTCTGTGCTAAAAACGAGTGTGGCATTGACCTGTACAGGTTGTGAGATGGTGGCATGGTAGACACATAAGACAGAGACTTGCTTGTTATTAAAGAGAACAAAGTGGCCAAAGAAACTGTCTTTACTTCAGCAACATCTGTGTCTTGCCACATGTAGCTATAGCAAGGCTTCAATGTACTTGCTAAGAGCAAACACAAACAAAACAAAACAAAACAAAGGAAAGTGCTGGTCATTACATTTCTTTTGTTTGGAGCTAAGGAGACATGTAGCACAATGGGGTGGGGGCTACTTTACTGTTCTGAATAGCTAAGAGAAAAAGTTATTGGGAAAAAAATCAGTAAGCAAATACTTGAAAAATGGGTTCCATTTTAGACTGCCATTAAGCGTGGTCCTTCCCATTAAATGTGAACATTTTAATATGTATGCATTCACCTTGCCTCTTGCACAAATGTCAGAAAATGGTAATGTCTCAATGAATATCTGGGTTAATAATCAATTTGCTGGAATTCAGTCTCTGGCCCAACTGTAGCATTGGTTTTTTTTCTCTCCATGTGTGTGGCATTTTGTTTGTGCCACAGATAAAGCTGTGTGTGTGTGGATGTGCGTGTGTACTGTACACACTAGGATGTACTTAGATTCCCATTGCATCTTTTATGCTGTGGAATTGTTTACATTGAGCATGACTGAACAAACAGATGACTCTGCCTTCTGCAGCCCATTGGGTTCAGTTTGGAGACAGCTAATGATGAACTGCGCATCTCTGCCAGCCTTCTGAATGATAATGCCTTGATGAAATAGTCACCCAGTGAAAGAGTGCAGATTTGTTTAATTCTTCATAACTCTTGTTACGCTGCTATTGATTCAGAGCTGTGCATTTCAAATCTAGTGTTTTGGGCTGGAACGGGGGAGTTTTACTGTGTTTCCACAGTGCCTCCATCCAATACCTGGCCACTGTGAACTTGAGCCCCTGTACTTCTCATTGAGGGCAGCTAATAATCAATTCATTTGGTAAAGGCCTGTGTAACTAGAGGTTACATTTTTCTTGCATTTAATAATGCCCTACACACTGATTGACATTGATCTTGTCAATAAAAAAGAAGACACATTAATTGGCCTGGCAGAAGCAGTCTGTGAAAACTCAACAGTAGTGCAATCAATTTGTTTTTGTTGTATTATGTAAGGGTTGTTTTTTTTTTTTCCAAAGTCATGCAGGTAATGACAATATTCTGTAAATATTATGTGTGAGTTTACCTGAATCTGTGCATTTTGTGCCTTATTCATGCAAATGATAAAAGTACTAAAAAAGAAAAAAAAAATCTGTCAAGTGTTCTCACTATAGCACATATCTCCCGAGTGCCAGTTGTAAAATCTCTCAACAGCACCCCAAAAAAAAAAAAAAAAAAAGAAGAAAGATAAAAAGCAAGAATAATTAATGGTAACTAAAGGCAGCCTACAATCCAAGACGACAGCAGCATTAAATCACCTTACCATGATAAACATTCCACTCCAGCTCTCCGAAGGATCAAACAGTTATAATGTGAAATCAAATGAGGTTTCTAGGGTAATGGAACACCTGCTAAAGTTGTGTAAGCTATTTAGTAGGTTTTACAGTATCCACTTGCAGCTGATGTTCAACACAGATGGCTATTTTAGCTTGCAAAATACACACTACCACATTGTTTATTGAGCATAACTATAGAAATAACCATGGCAGAGGAATATTCATGAATTAGCGGGACAAATAACTGCAATGGGTTTCAGAGACGGTGGAGATTTATATTACGTGTTCAAAGGGGAGGAAAGGTTAGTCACTGAAAACTGGATCTCTGTTACAGAACAATGAATAAAGGATAGAAGTAGTATTTTTTTTCTTGCAAGGCTGTAAGGGACATTTATTTCCTGAGACCTCTGGATCCAAAAATCAATGATCTCTCTTCCTAAACACTTCTATCTTGCAACTAAAACACTACAGATTAATAACTATTAAAAATATACTCGGTTGTCAAAAGACACAAACTGATCCGAATTCACTTTACAAATATTAATACAGACTTGTGTGAAACCGAAAGATAAATGTATGTGAACCCTGATAACCTCCTGTAACATTGTGCTGCCTTGTAGATGGTAATGTGAGTTCTCTCAGTATTTATGTTGAAATTTCTAACATTCAACCTAGTCCTTATTCTGTTAATTTAATAATAAAAGATGCTTTATCCATTTGTGCAAAGGTAAACGCAGATTGTATCTTTTTTAATGGTACGGCATAAAAAAAGTAACCCTTAAATGAAGCTGCTCTATACTATAGAGTACTTTAACATGTATAGATATCTTGTAAACTTGTATTGTGGATGTGTAAATAATACGTTCTTTGGGTTTTTAACACCGCATGTAAAGTCAAAATAAAATATTCCAATGTACCTAGTGTCTAATGTCATTATTAGTGAAGCCAGTTTTAGGTGCATTGTTGCTGGGGGTACAATAGAGGAAAACTGCTTGCCTTTAAAAGCTCTGTGAAGGCGGCACAGACATCTCCCATCAGACTTGCAGAGGTGGACGGTGACTCACACGGATGTCCTTCATTTTCTTTGCAGCCACATGTTGACATGCATATTCTTGAAGGAGAGTGTCTGTAGATGACTTTCAGGCTCCTGAGTTTAAATATAAAACGTCAAAGAAGGAACTGGCATGCACTGTTAGAGTGTAGGACAGTCTGGGTTACCCATAGGATACACCAACAAGATGCACTGAATTTGAAAATACATGCTATGTACCTTTACCGGAGCTTGATCCAGGTTTCAGCTGGGCACTGGTTCCTGTGAAACTTTCTTGTTAAGGTTAGCAAAATACCAGTTTTGTGCAAATACAGTACAGTTTTGAAAGAAGATAGTGTGTTCCTTCTAAAATGTAGGCTACTAAAAGATAGAGGTAACTCCTGGCAAAATTAATTGCAGACCCTACAGAGCAGGGCATTCCTAAATACTTGTTAATGCTTAATAATTGAAATTCAGGTTTCAGGCAGACAGTAGAGCCCAACAGAAATGCACATGCCGTGTATTTAGTATCTGCCAACATCACACGTAATTTTAAAATAATCAGGGTGATTTAGTATCAGAAAACAAATACAACACATTCTTTTAATTAAAAGGTGATTTGAGATAATGGATAAAAATTATTTGTTATGAGATTATGCTCTCCAAGGTATTAATCATTTGAAATTACTGTGCATGTTGTAACAATATGATGGCATCTAGTTGTATCTTATAGAAAAAAAACAAAAAAAAAACAACTTTCAAAGGGCAAAGATACACAGTGCTAAAAAAAAATAATCCCAAACCTGTAATGGCTCAATATGTATTTTTTCTAGTGCAGAAGCAAATTTAAACAACTTCTGATTGATGCAGGCTTCTTTCATTGGATGTCTCTCTACATGAAATGAAGAGTCAAACACATATAGCTGTCCTATGCTGCACGCCGGTGCAGCCTTCCCACTTTAAGCTTACCTGTGCCCTTGACACCAGAGTGCCAGCCAGCGTGGCTGAAGGTGTTCCCTCTGTGGGGGGGGCGTACCTTCTGAAGCACACCTATTGCTGTAATTTTCAGTCAGGCAAAGAGCTGTAATAAGAAATTACAAATATAAACGCGCATCTACAACACAAATATTTTTGTTCAGAAAAATATCTCTCTTTATTCTATCTGAAAGATGTCAAGGGAGCATTTCCCACAGTTACTTGTTTCAGTCTATTTTGAAGCAATCTTCTCTTAACCAGAGCGCGGTGGTGACTGGATGGGGCTAGCCAGGGGATCATCTTTCATAACACGCTCTGCCAGGCTACATGGCAGGTGCAAACACCACAGAAGTCTATGAAAACAAATACTCACCGCTTTTGTTAGAAAAAATAAGCACATGAAAAACTCTCCCTTTACTAACAGCGAGGGAAGGTGGCAGCCATAGGTTAACATCAGCTTTCAAACTGTTTTTTCTTCAGTGACGATGCCAAAGCAGCCACCTACAGACTGCCCATTCTGAAAGGGAGCTGCAACAATAAGGAAGAGCTCAGCAAGTAAAAGCAATTAAAGCAATTTCAGTTTTTCTCCTCAGATGCTCTCCTGGGTCAATTGGTTGGTTTTAAGCATCCTAAAGTCTCTCTTGAAGAACAATCCTTAGCCACAGCACTAGCTGATGGGCGCAGGAAGGGTGCTTGGTGCTCGCAAGGGGAGATCCAGAGCATGGAGCTGGCCCCAGTGCTCGGGGCTGGTGCGGGCACGTGAAGGCGCCGGAGAGGTTCCTGCTCATCCCTGGCTTGCTTTGGGTTTTGTAGGAAAAAACAAAAATAATTTTGAACAGAACACAGACAGTACAAAAGATGAAACAAAAAAGGGTGGCAGGCCTATAGTAACGAGATGATTGCAAGAAAACCAATTTGTAAAGCTGTGAGTAGTTACCTCTATGACTGTGCTGCCAGCACAAACCTATGGCCTTTTAAATTGGGATCTTAAAGTAATCAGAGTAGTTACAAAAATCAGGATGCCTCTGTCTTTGTGCCCTCTTGCTAATGACTCACTCTGACCCTGGGAACATTCTGCCGGCTTTATCCAGTGTAATGGATCCTCAGAAGGCAGTGTTCTTAGCTGGAGTATGTGCAGTTGGACTGTTCGTAACGTTTTTCCATTTCTGAAGGTTTTCTTATTTTTCCTTCTTCCTCTGTGATTCTGAGCACCAGCAAGGACATCTTGCAGGTAAATAAAGGGAAAGAGAAATCCCTTCCCATCTGGGAAAGGTTAGTATTTGCAGGAGCGGGGAGGAGTTAGCTGGTATTTCCCCAGGTGCCTATTAATTTCATAGGATGGAAAAATATTTTTTAGAAATTGATCACGAAAAAATACCTCATAAATGCAGCATCTGGACTTCAGCTGGGATGTGCAAGCTTTTCATATAAAAAGCGGTACCAGGAGGCCAACCTACCAAGACTGCATTTGTTGTTCAAATGTCATCATATCACAGTATGAAAGAGCAAGAAACCAAAGGATTTGGGAGAGGGCGGAAAAAAAGACCAACATTAAATATTTAATTAGATTCAGCTTTGCTCAAAGAACTAGAGATTCTTGCTTTTTTAGTCAATCCTACTACCGTGCAACTGGTGTGAGGGCCTGACTCCGGACCAGCCATTGCTGCCTGCCTGCAAACGTTTTTGTAGACATATTGCTTTGGCCTGACACACATCTGAAATTGTAATCTGTCCTGAACTCTCGACTGAGAAACTGTTTCTACTCTGCCTGAAATTAAATTTATTGGAAGCTCTGATTTTATTAGTGCATTCTGAATTCAGTTGATGACCTGATTTATGGTCTGCTTGCTTGCTTTTTTCATACAGTCACCAACAACTTTTCTGAGCTCTGCTCATTAAAATCATAACTAGATCCAAGTCTGTGTCCTACAGTGAAGACTACTGACCAGAGTGGAGATGCGAGAGGGTCGCCATGTTTAAGTAGTTTGAGGATTCCTTGGACTGCAATGGTAACGCTGCGTCTCCTCTGCCAGACTGGTGCTTCTGCCCTTCGTGTCAGCCAGGGAAAGTGTTGCTCAAGCTCCTGTAATACTAAGGGTAAGAAAGGAGAAGAAAATCTACCACATGGATGAGCTGTCATGACCATTTTCAGGAATGGTCCCTGTTTGTCAACAAAATGGGAAGTTTACAACAGGAAAACTTGAATGGCCAAAAAAAAACAACCCACAACCCTGAAACCAACCTGCCCACATCTTGCAGTCCTTGTTTTGCAAATCACAGGCTGCTCTTCCAGGGCAGAGTCTTACTGACTTGCACAAAAATCAGCAAAGAATAACAGTTCTCAGTGAAGGCCCTTCTGCAGGATCATACCTGGCTGTAATAGCTGTTTTGTAACTTTTTCCAGTAGCTGACCTTAAACACTGGCAAAGGCAGACCATGAGCTAACCAGTTTGCTTCTGTAGCTGTATGACAGCTTTTAATGTATGTCTATTCCTGCACAGAAATGGACGGCTGCCTAGTAAGAGAAGAAAGGTGGCAACTGGCTTTTAATTTGGGTCGCTTTAAGCACAGGCTTATTTCTCAAATCTTTTGATTTACAATGCTGGCCGCACATAAGGAAAAATAATCAAAAGTACATCAGAGAAGATGAATCATAAAAGCAATGCACGAGCTAGCTGTACCTTCCCTTTCTGTGCAATGAATATCTGGATGAAATATGAAATCAGATGGATCTGATTACTCTGATTTCCTCAGGAATACATGTTGGTCAATTAACAGCTTGAGATTTTTTTTGTTACGGACTAATGGTAAATTTTTATAATCAGGCCGTGCTGTATAACCGTGAATGGCTATTAGTCACAGGTTATTGTGCCTCGCCAACGATTAGGTGAGCGAAAAGCACTTCCAATATTAATGCTGTATGTGAGAATTGATTTCTGTGAAAGCTTGTGCATGCAGCTCTGACATTCAGTCTCTGTCACTGTTAGCACGGGTGAAATACTGACTCCATTGAATGAGATGGCAGAGCTGCATGGGGCCAGGACTTTACCCTCAATCACTCAGACATTCCCAGAAAGCAAATGCTAAGGAGGTGTGAGCAAAGCCAAAGCAAAATGGGATGCGCATCTGCAGGAAAGCATTTGCTGTAACAGGACGCAGCCCCATCATCATCTCTGGCCACATTTGTTTGATAAGGAGCTCGAGGTTTCAGAGTAAGAAAAATGCCTCTGTGAGAAGTGTCTGCTTTTTCTGGGTTTCGGAAGCTTTTCCAGCAGGTACTTCAATGGGAGCTGAACAGGCTTGCTTAGGCCAGCCAGCATTTTGTGTGTGGAGTCCCCTTGCCATCCCTGGACCACAGTGTGTGTAGTTGTAAGTTTGTCTGGTTTTAAATTCACTAGAAAAGCCCTTCACATACTACACTCAACTGTGACAATGTGCCAGATGCCAAGCTCCCAGGCACAAGAGAAGACCTACATAAAAGGTACCCACTGAGCTCATTGAGACTATCCTGTGGGGAGCTGCTGGTGCTAAGGGAAGCAGAAGAGGGTGCTTGTTTCATTTCTATTGGTAACACTCAAGTAAAGGGTATCAAAATACCAAAATCACAGAATCACACAATGGTTGAGGTTGGAAGGGACCTCTGGAGATCATCTGGTCCAACATCCTTGCTCAAGCAGGGCCACCTAGAGCTACTCAAGCATTGAGGAAATCACTGAGCTGAATTAGGACCCTGAGCTGACAGTCAGTAAAAATTATTACTTACCCTTAAAGATCCTTTCTAGTAGAACTTTCAGATGAAGCAGATCATTTTGCATAAAGGTGAAGTCTTCCTTCTACCCACACTGAGGTGTCTGGATATCCAACTGCTATTTTTACTGCAGCACTTACTTGTCTTTGAGAAGCATGGAGTGCACATCTCAAATAGTCCTTCACTATTCAGATCCCAGAGGGTATCAGGTGATCCTAACGTACAGCGTACCACTCTCCATGCGAGCCTTTCATCTGAAGTGACATCATGATCAAAGACAAGGTTATCCGGCATGCAACGCACTGTGAGAAAGTCATGTGATATTTCAGAGCTGCTTCATTACTGGGATGGATAGCTCAGAATGTACTTGAAAATGACATTTTACTATACACAATATCATCCATATTACAAGCATTCCTTGCTAGTTCCTGCTGCTTCAGTTAAACTGCAGTACTTGGTAAAAGGCTGGATTTTCTCTTCCACAGGAACAAAAATCCAGGTAGAATTCCTCCCCATACTCCAAAGGAGGGGGTATGCCTCAAAAGGCTCTAACTGGAAGATATTCCAGGCCAGGAGGGACTAAACACCACATAGGACACAAAGCAACATCAGTTGCCAAAAATATACTTTTTGTCACATTTCAGACTAAAACCACTTAGAAACCTGTCATCTCAATTTGACAGGGGGCAGGGGGAGAGAAAAAGTTTGCCTGAAACTGGTTGACAGAATGGACAGCTTTATGATGTTGGCTTCTAACAACATCTCCCACAAATGCCACACAGCTAACAATGTCAGCAGTTTCTATCTAAATCCAGGACTGTATTTTTTATACTCCTTGTGTTCTCTAAAACAGTCCTGCACAGGACAGTAGCTAACCTCTCTTGTTAATTAAACCTCACTTTAGTGTTTCAGTGCTCATTTGGTTTTTCATAAAGTCCTTCCAATGAAAGTGCCTCCTCTCTGTGGCTGCTGCTTCATAGGATATTCTAGCCTCACCCCCCTCCGCTTCAGATGCAAAGTCAAGTCAGGGTCAGAGAAGCCCAACTTCAAAAAGTCATACTGCACCTTTGTTACACTACCTGATCTCACCTCTGTGCTTGTCACAGCATAATGACAAGGCAGAAGCTTCTCCAGGATGTTTCTCTATTAGCTCTTTCCTATTGAGCATGGGGTCCCCCATCCCATCCGTGTAACTTTGGTGTTAACATTTGTACCTCTGAAAATTTCCCCAGTTCTCCATCAAACACCCGTGAGTAGCTTGTCCATAGCAGGGTCAGGGAGAGCGGTGGGGAGACAGACCCACACCAAACCAGGAATCTAAAAGTAAGTCTGGAAAACCAATAGAAACCAGCAGGAGATACATGCCTGAATACCACTCGTGCCTTTGAAAATCCCCTCAGCTGTTAGGCCTATTTAATCCTTGCTCTCTGTTCAAACATTAACAAAGACGCCAGCTATGATGTGTATCATTCACCCTGTAGGCACAGGGAAGAACCACGGCATCTCTGGAAAACATACCAAAACCCCTAATTCCAACCCAAAGAAGCTACAGACACCAAGTAGCTAATACCTCTTGGTGAAGATAGTGTTTCAGTCCATAACTACTGACCTGCGAAGTCCCCAATACCTTATTCGAGTATTTCTGAATTATCCAAAATTGAAGAACATGTTTTCATTTTGGGGGTTATTTTTCTAGTTGAGTTGCTTTGCTGTTATGGCTGTTGTTTTAAAATAAAGCAATTCTGGAATACTAATAAGTCTGTGTAGATTTTTTCCCCAATAATATTACAGAAGTTGACATTAAATGTACTAGCCTGAACTCAGTTTCTGTCTGATTTAATAAATCCATGCCAACCAACCAGCAATATTTTTTTTTTTAATTAACCCTGGAGGTTAAATGGAAGTTTACTAAAATCAGAATATGTTAAATGAATAATTTCTCTTAGCTTATTTCAGGAAGTCTCTCTCTTACCCCAATAATCAGTTCAGCTGCAAAGAGATCAATAAGGTCTTTCAATTCAATGAGTAGAATGCATACATTAAAAAGTTGGTAACAACTGATAGACTGGAGAAGGTATTATAGCCTATTATGGGTTTTTTTGACACTAAATCTATCTGCTAAAAATTCTTGAGAAAAGGTTACTGTCCATACACTAATGTTGCCAAATGGAATAATTTTTTAGTGCTGGTTGAGAAGATTTTCTGGCATTTATCCACAAACACAAGTCTTATCTGTTAAATCCTCATTACAGGAGAAGCCAGACCTTTCATCCTGAAACTAAAAATAGCTTCAGAAGCCAACCATTGTTGGGTCTCCCCATCCCATAAACGGACAAAGCAGGTTCTAGTTTCCTAGACTGTACAATCCCAGTGAAGAATCCTCCCCTTCCCCATTAAGGAGACTCCCAACCTAACAGCTCACCAGGTGCAGGACACACAGCCCCAGATACACTGCACACCCTTCTTCGCCGCTTTTGTGAAGAAGCTGTCTCCACAAAGCAGCTGGGGTTTGCTAGCCCAGTCTTTGAGTGGTCACTCAAGACAGTTCAGCACAGGGTATGCTTGTGAGCAAAGAGTAAATTCAAGGTGATTTAATGTCATCTTGTTGAAATACAGGGAACAGTATAAAGCCCTCCAGTTATATCCTCTTTTTTGCTATAATTATACTGATAGTTTTAGATCATTAAATACAGCCATTATACACCTATCAACCTCTTCAGCCAAGCGTGCAGACTCACAAAGAATTGTGTTTTTAAGAGAGTCAAACTGCAGCAAGAACCCAATGACAGCGTCGGCAGCAGCACACTGGAGCTTTAGCTCCGCAGCTCCCAGCAGAGCAGGGAGTCTTTACACCCGTCACAGGAGGCAAAAGTAATGTGCTAGAATAATATCATGCTGCAGAATCCCCTCCATGGATTTAAACCCCCAGAGAGAGAAGTGTCTTGGTTTATTCCCATGATATTTCTGTAGAACAGAAATCACCTGGCAAATTACTTCTGGTCGTATTTGGCAGGGATTTATCAACAGCGGTTCAGTTCTCATCACCATCTCAGAGTTTTCCTCAGCGGCCCCATTCTGTTCTTGTTAAGTAAACAAGACTAGCACTCAGAAAAGTGCTCAAAGTAAAGCGCTTTATATTAGGTGCCTGACTGAAATAAGCATTTCAATTAGATTCATTAAAGAAGTTATTACTTGTTAATTGAGTAGCAACAGACTGCTAAGGATCACTTATTGAGGTCTAATAAGTATGTAAGAGCGAAATCTACTCTTCATGTAATTCCATCAGCAATAAACTAGTGTAATTAGCTTCTTACTAACAAACTTAAATTGTGGGGAATGTTGAGGCAGATAATTGGCACTTAGGAAGATACCTATAGTAAGTTAGTGCGGTATCAATTAACATACTTATGAAACGTCAGTTTAAACTGAACAAATAATTGATACCAATGGGCTGCGGGTTACTTGGTTAAATGCTATTTAAATGCTTAAACTTTCATATCCAGAAAAAATTAAAACAAGTCCTCTCACTGCTCTTTTTAAAAATTATTACATATGCCTCATTTGCAGATGTATAGCCTATGAATTATCTGCAATAACCACCAGTAAGGACTCTGGGGTGCCGGCTATGCGTGCTGACACATGTGGGTGATTCAAGGATTTGTTTGCCCGGGCTGCTGTCTGCTCAGGAGCCTGCTTCCCTCTGACCCATCACTCCCTCACGCTGCGTTCAGGTTATTTAGCAACCTGTTTTCACAGAATTGTACTTTTAAAGGAGTGCGAGTCATCTGAAGTCCAGCTAACCCCTACTCCTTGCACTTCAGCAAACTCAAGCTGGACCTCACCTCCTTTCCAGTTTGATCAAATTAAAGCTCATACCTCATGACTCTGAAGTCTCGTTTTATACATTGAGGCACTAAAGCAGAAACTTCTGCCAAAAGGTGATTCAGAAAGATCACAGTAGCTCTGGGATCAGTTCCTTCCCCAGGAGCTAGTACATGCGATACCTTTACATGCCATTTGGACTCCATAACCAGCCTGAGCTGATGGGACAAGGTAAACACTAGTTAATTGTCTGGTCAGGACAAGCAGCAACAGAACTGACCTTCATGCCTCCAGTCCTGTGATCTCATCACAGCTCAGTCTCTTCCTCAAAATATTCTCTAGATGTTCTGGAAAGGCTCTGCCTCCCTGTTTGAAACAGAAATCCCTCTGCTCTCTCTTGACTTAACATGCAGTTTGGCTGCAGGAAATGAAACATTCTGCAGTGGCACAGAGCTTAAGGAGGACTTCTGTTTGTGTAAAAAGCCTGAGCCCCCGTGCCCAACACAGGCCTTGGGGACAGCAGCAGGACAGGAAGGTAAGAAACGCACATTTG
The DNA here is from genome assembly GCF_017639655.2 of Falco naumanni. Classification (NCBI taxonomy): domain Eukaryota; kingdom Metazoa; phylum Chordata; class Aves; order Falconiformes; family Falconidae; genus Falco; species Falco naumanni. Next base: position 15,544,311 of record NC_054060.1, on the reverse strand, counting down.
AGGGAGCAGAGCCAACCCCTGGTAGCACAGGCGATGGGCTGGAGCTTCAGTGAAGGTGTTTGGAGAAGAGGCAGAAGCATAGAGGTGGGATGCTGCCAGGGCAGAAACCAAGCAGGAAAACTGAGGACAGCAGGCAATAGTCCCCAGCTGGACACACCAGGGTGCGGGGCAGACAAGGCAGAAGGGAGGGGGAACACAGGGCTGGGGTCTTGAGCCTGGGCAAGGGCTGGAGGCCCAGGTAGTGGGAAGCTACTGGCAAGGGCAGTACTTGCCATTTTAAGGGTATCTGTGCAAACCAATTTTAGAAACTTCTATTTTAGAACAGGTTCACCCCTCCCCCTTCCTCACACACAGAAACACATGCTGATCCATCATGTGGAAATACTTCAGACTCATCTATTTAAAAAAATTGACAGCGTATCCCTGTCAGCTAGGAGTGTGATTTTATATTTTTTTTCCCCAGCAATGCCAGCAAAAGCCCTAACGTAGACATGGCTGTAATATGAGCAAAAAGGGGAAAAAAAGTTTCTTTTTGCCAATACAGCTTCTTTTACTCAGGCAACTGATGCAAGCTATATTTTTGTAGGCTTTTTCCTAGTGTAAGCTTCTGCACGCTGAGTGACTGCACTGTCAGTGCAGCTATGCACTAGGTTTGAAAAAGGTCTCCACAAGACCTTAAATTGGAGGAAGGACAGCACCTAGCACTGTGAAATCCTGTCAGTGCCTGCAGCTTGTAGGTATGGATGCAATAAAAATACAAAATAATAATGAATTCCAAGCCCAACTTCACCACGCTCCAGAGTAATGGCAGCCAAATCCTTCTCACTTCCCCAGCCTTTCTAGTAAGCAGCTCCGAGCCACTACAGCATTGCAGGTGATCAATGTGTGGTTAGAATAAATCATATCTCAAAACTTAGAGCTGACTCAGTGTCCAGAAAGCCCTGGAAAGTTGAGAAGTATGGAGAGGACTTTTTTGTTCTGTGTGAATGGAACAAAACTTAAGCATTTGGGGGAAAGGCAATCTCAAATAATAAATAATGCAGAGATTCCAACATACCTTTTAAAGCTTCAGTCCCCTTATAATTTAATGTTTGAAATGCTATGCTATTCCTTTGGAAGCCTTTTCTCTCTCTACTGCTGATGATGGTCTGTCTTCTTAGACACTTGAATAATGTCTCTCTTCCTCTTGCAACATCTTTTTTGACTGTTCCTCATGCATAGTAATGCTAATAATCTTGCAGCTTTCAGCAACATTCTTCTTCCTTTAAATGAGTGCCTGGTTTTATGTGGGGCTGTTTTGTTCAGCACCTTGTTTCCTGCATGCCTGTTTCACTGCACAGTGTACCTGTGTACATACAAATGTCTATTTACTGCTGCCCATTATGAGCCGCTCATGTTCCATTTAGCAGCATGCAGAAGAATCAGACTAATTGATTACCTATATTGTATAAATTGTAGCAAAGCATAAATGATACAGTCAAGATTAGCTTGCTATTATGTTGAATATTGTACAAATATATATGTAAGCATAATCCCTCCCAAAAGAACTTATATCATCATTAACTAGGGACCTTTTGCATGTGAAATGGACTTGATACCCAGCAAATTATACAGCAGATAATGCTATGTGCAGTCATGCAGAAGGATATATTTTATATACTTCTACTACCTGACCACCACAGAGTTTTACAATTCTTTCCTCAGAGAAGATGAATTCAGATTCTATCACTTCCTAAATGTAATAATGTAAATATGGACAATAGGTAAGTATTAAGCTCATTTGTCAAGGGGAACTAGGCAATTCATCTCAGGTCATGAAGCAAGAAAGGATGAGAAATGCAAATAGAATCCAAAATTTAACTGTTAGACCAGTCCTGTAACCGGTAGGAAGCACACTACTGTGCTTTGTCCTTCTAAGTTATTTTTAAGCACCTTCTCAGTCATCATTAAATGTTAAAAGGATCTTGTATCTTTTGGAAAGGGTGCAGTTGAAGATCCTGGCTGTTTCCAAAGCTTCCTGAAATAGACATCCTCACGTGTAAATAGCCAATATAGGATTTCAAATGCATTTTATATAAATAATTCTGGTAGGAAACCTGGACTAAAAACATTCTAATGGCTTTGATACAAGTGCACAAGTGCACAGTTGGTCTATGAACTTGCAGCCACTGCAAAGAGTAATCACATTAATGTGAACACTATTCCAGCGGCAGCTGACAAAGAAATGAACACCAAACTAGTCAGCTCAGCCCCCTCCTGCTTATTTAACCAGTGCTCCTGCTGCACTTAATACTATCACTATAAAGTCCAGAGAGAACTCTTCTGCTTAAATAAAGTCTTGAAACAAAGTCATACTCTGCATTCTCAGAAACAGTCACACACTATTACATGGAGGAAGCAAATCACAAGCAAGAGCTTAGAATAAAGGTGGAACACCCAGACACCTTCAGAACACGTAACATGATTACAGCAAATGCCATCATTTGCTTTTCCTTTGAATTGATGTTAACAAGTAAAGCATTTTACTTGTGTTTGTTTACCCGGAGAACATAAATACTGCATAAACTACATCTTCTTGCCAACTAAGCTTAGTCTACAGGCTGGAAGCTTGTTCTAACTATGTTTATACTTGCAAGGAGTTGAAAGCTCAGTGGTTGAGCAGGAACAATGTGGGATGCTACATACACGTGAATTGTATTTTTCGTTAAATAAGTACTTGAGAAAACCTTAAATGTCTCAGCCTGAGATTGCCCAAAGATCTGCAGCACTGCTCAACAGCATCTATCTCCAACAAGTATTTCATGAAACACCTGAAGTGCTCTGGGAACCAGCATCCTAGTCAAAACAGCAGCTTCCTAAAGGATTTAGAGCCACCTTTCCTCGGAAGAGGATCACAAAAGCACTCAGGTCTTTGTGAGGCACTAATGCACTACTAGGCAATCCAGCAATGCCTTCCTAGGCTTTCTGTATGTTCCAGCTTCCCTAATTTTCCCTGCAGAAGCCCCTCTTGCTCATGTGCCCAGCAGCTGCTCAGAGCTCTGCAGACTCCCTTCAATGAGCCAGCTGCCCCGTACCTTGGTGGTGTAACACCAAACCTCACAGGGCTGGGATCCTGGTGGAGCCCTTCTGTCGTGGGTTTCTCATACTCCACAAAATACAGCGTAGACAGGCCATGCTGTATTAACACAGTGCCTAAGAGCTTCACAGGAACACACAGCTAGTTTGCAGAAATTTTACATGCAAGAACTTCAAGATGCCTCTGAATGCCAGCACAGCTTCAGCACTAGGTGGGTATACCCTTGTGGATATTCTTGGAGAGCAAACACCAAGCGATGTTGCAGGAGAAGCATCTTGCAGTATTCTGTGCTATTTAGTGGGGATAGAAAAAAGCTCTGTACTTAAGTCTCCCACCAGGCAACTGTAAGGATTTTTGCCAATTCAGCATGAGCTGATCGAAACTTAACTGTTTCAATCTGCCTATGATGGGCTAGTTCTGCCTCCAAAGCTGCAAGCTGGCTGGAGACCCGTTGTTGGGACCTATGGATTGAGAGGAAAATGGAACGGTTTCCACTGTTTTTGTGCAAAGCCAGAGTCTGATTTGTGAAAGAAGTGACAGCACAGTCTCAAAAGGTATCTTTCAGCCAGCCCAAGGATGAAATGTCAGGTGCTTCTGCCTTGCTTGAACACCCCAGTTCTGATTTCCCATTTCACATGGAAACAAAACAAGAAACTGATATGCCTGTGTGTGGTTGCTCTGTCTAATACAAACTGAGCTGTGCTCCATAGATTACTGAATGAAATATTAGCATCAAGTACCACCATGCAGTGTGCAACATCTGGAAAAAAGTTATGGAGCAATTTTCATTATTTTTATAGGAGAAGAGAAAACTGCAAATGGTAGATGGTATAAGAGGGAATTCTAACAGATTGTACATTGTAGGAGACTCTCTCTCCAGCTGTGGCAAACCTGATAATAAAACACACAATCATCTCGAAGTTCAAACATCAGCAGAAACAAGGCAGCCCCCATGGAGAGCTTCCATGCAAGACAGGCTTTCAAAATGGCAGCTCCCCACAGGTAAGAAGCAGTCTGGATGCTTTGGAGAAAGTCTGAAAACATTTAAAGGATCAAGGTATAGCCTTGAGTGAGATATTCCTTTTTTTGTGTCTTTGGGGGAGGTATTCCTTGTTTTGTGCATTAAATAAAAGAGTGTGCAGATACTTCACTTACAAGAAATATCCTTGATACGCATATATCCTTAGGAACATAAAGCAAAGATGATTAGAAAGCAAAAACAAAGGAGACAGGAGGAATTCTAGGGACAAAATGTTCTTGACTGGCTATGGAGAAAAAAAAATATCAAGAGCTGCAAAACAGCAGCCCCTGTTATTTGCAAACACGTACCAAGGAGGCTGAGAATAGACCCAATGACAGCTGCAGCCTAATTGATAGGAGACTCGCCTAACAGGTTGTCAGACTGCTGCATGGCTTCAGTCCAGGCCACGATGCTGGAGGCGCAATGTTAGAAACACTGACAAACGTTTACTAAAAATAAATAAAAAAATATTCCAGGGCAAAGGGAAATATGGCTCCAAGTGACTACTTGCAAAATTGCGTTAGATCTCTAGGAAAGAGGAAAGTAAGCAGCAAAACATGTAAGTCTCCCCGGGGCCTGCAGGACAGGCACAGGCAGCCTGCCAAGGCACTCCAGGATTGTGCTGCCTGTCAGGAGCATCGGCTCTGGGTGTGCTGAGAGCAGACCTCTGCAGATGCAACGAAAATAACTACCAGATCAGCAAAGAGCACAATCAAGAGAGTTGACTGGCTGCAAAAGAAAATTATATTTGATGTGTAGAGATGGATCTGTTTAATGGTAGGAAGGAAACCACAGGGGCAGGTCTCTGAACTGTTCTTTTACTTACCAGGAAAAGGATGTATGGCTTCCTTCACCGGTGGGGGTGGGAAGTGTTGTGAGAGAGCTGGAAGTGGCTTGGGTACAGGTACAGCCCTTCGCTCATCCCATGCAACACGCTCACAGCCATAGAGTCACATCTGGGATTCTTTGAATGTATTCAGCTGCATGCTAGGACAGAAACCTTGAAAGAATCTTTCATCTTGAGCTCCCAAGTCAGTAATGCATCCAAGCAAGCTGCAGAGCAGACAGGTGAACAAGAGAAAGCTAAAGCAGAGGGAGGGGAGAAAAAAAGAGAGAAGCCATATGGATGAAAGCCTGTTAGGACTGTGAAGGCTGCTGTCTTTGAAGGAGATCCAACCTTGGTAAAGCTGAGACTCTATGTGGGAGGGAAACAATCTTCTGAAGGTAACACATAACACTGTAAGTGGCACCTAGGGCAGGGATATTACTGTGCATGCATGCACAGAGGGACCTTGAGCCGTGAGTGCACAGTCCCTCTGCATTTCCTAGCACTACTAAACAGAGAAGTCGATGCTTGAAAAGAGCCCTTCCACAGCAAGGGGATCAGAGCAGAAAAAACCCAGCACTGGCTGAGCAGTCCGCCTTCAGCTGTTCTCCCGCTCTCCTTGTTGGCTTGAGGTTACTACACTTGACACTTCTCTGTCACTCTCTGGTTATCGGTGAAGATGATCAGCAAATCAATGCATTCAAAATTCATTCCTAAAAATACTTCACTGATTTCTATAGAAAGGAGCTTGAGAACAAACACTTTCTTTACTTAGTCACACCATGATACTCGTTTCTGTCTCTGAGAACATCCAAAAAGGTTGTGAAATATCCATAAACAACGTTTTGCAGCACTAACCAAGTGATTTTAACATAACAAATAAACTCATAAACCTCCCTGTCTTCACACGCTGAAAAACAAAGGCAAAATGCACTGAGGAATTGTTTGCTGCTCTCTCCTTTATGGAAAAGTGCCATTAGTTCTTTATGATCCCTGAATTAAAACTCAGAGGGCACTTTTTTTCCACAGGAACATACAGAGGTCTAACACAGGGCCACCACAAAAATTAATGGAGCAGCCACATGGCTAACTACTCTCTAGGGTACTTTCAATATATGCTCCTTAGCAAATCTATGGGTAGCTACAGAAGAACTAGAATATTACTCACAAGCCAGGGCAGTCTGGATGAGGCAAGTTAACCATAGTGAAGGGTGCTGCTACATGAGAGTAAGACTGTCAGAAACAGGTTTCAGAGGTAGGCTCCTGCAGCATTCTCTGAAAACCCAGCCTGCTCATCACAATCTCCCCCTGAAGAGCAACAATTAGCAGACACTTCTCCTTTATTAGGTGAGTTCAGCTACACGGTTTCCAGTATGGGAAATAGGGAATAACAAACAAGAAATTCAGAGCAAGGATCATGAAACAAAAAGTTGCCAATAAAGTGAGCCAAAAATCTCAAGAGGCTTTTGCTTGGTGGATACATGTGTACATACAAATATCCAGTTATGTATTCAGGCAGATCAGAAGTTTTTCTGATAATTACAGCAGGAGGTGAACCTACTTCCAGGCTTTACAACCGAGCACCTCTGGATTGCACACGTTCTGGGAGTATCAAATTAAGAAAATTAAATCACCCAAAACTCTGCTACACATTCACAGCCCCAGATCTGGGTTAAAATATTAGTAACCTCATCTCTTATTAACTGTAATGAAAACCCAGTCCTTGGACTATGGGGAGTGTAAAACCCTGTTGAAGGTTAGCCTTCTGCTCCATAAGGCCCAGTACTCAATACAGTTCAAGGTGCTGTGTAGGAGAAAAGGCTGTAGACAGAACCACTATTTTTGTCTTGTTTATGAAATAAACTCCCTGAAGAGTATACTTGCATCGCATTACTGCAAGAGTAGAATTACTGCTTGTGCTGGAAACCAATTTTTCACACAGGAATTTTTTGCCCCCTATAAAAGACCCCAACCCAGATTGGGTGAAATTTAGAAGCATGTTCCCCGATTGACTTTAATAGAAACAGGACTGAGCTCTATAATCAGCTTTTATTTAAGGCAGACATGCTCTTTTGTACTGTGTTTTTGTAACTTCACTAGACCTTAGAAAGCATTAACCTGTTTTGAATTCACAACACTACTCCTTAAATACTGGACTCTTACCCCAGAGACTAAGGATACTGAAACACTGACCTCCTGCGTCCAGCAATTTTGATCATGAGTTTGCATCCCAGAACTGCAGGTCAGGTTTAGATCTCAGCTCGGTACATGAGCACATAGTGGGAGTGAGGAGTTATTTTCTAGGGCACATGAGTCAAATGCTTCATGCTGATAGAGAAAATGGTATGGTTACTGAATGTAAAGGAGTTTCTGCTTTTTTACAGCCAGCCCACTTCAGCAGAAACCTCTGCAGGAAATAATGTAGAACCACTTCCTTACTGAGCAAACCACTGAAAGATCTTGGTTATTGACAGGGAGCAAGAGATGGGAGATGGGAGATAGCAGAGCGCAGGAATATTCAAATGCAGTTTGGGGTTTTACAATAAAAATGACTTTCTGCTTTTAAATAGAACAAACTGTAGTTAGTCCATTTCCCCAGACACAAAAATCAGAATTTTTGAAATGCTATGTATTATTCATAAGTTGCGTCGGTGCCATCCCAAGAAGCCCATCTAGCCACAGTGTTCAAAATTCAGGAAAGGGCTGAGCACGTCAGAAGGGATCCAAAGCTGCACATGCCAAACTACCGTAGCAAACGTCAACAAAGGAGGGCACATTTGAAGCATCATCCCTTCTTGGAGCATAAATCCTGGGCAAAGGTTGCAGGCATCTTCAGCAGGGCTTCAGCACCCAAAATAGCACAGCCATCTTCTATACAGTTGCCTGAGCTTTCGGGCATTCACCTGGACTCCAGCTATGCTACAACCAACCAGCATTTGATTCGCCTTTCAGGTAAAGAAAAGTAGTTCCTACTCTGGTCTCAGTACTATGGTTTATAATTCATTTATAACTCAAATTCAAGTGATTTGTGTTTCAGTCACCATTATTCAAGACTGACATACAGCAGGCATCGGGACCATAGGTCAAGGCCATTTGTTGACCATTCCTGGTGCTCTCCAACATAGCAACAGAATTGCTCAAGAACATCCTCTTTGCAATTTGGGAAATGCAATCACCAACTGCATTCCTTTAACGGGGTCACATTTTCCTTCTGCTACAACAGTAAAACTCATCTCTGTGGGATACTATCTCAGGCAAGACTCTGCAAAGAACTCCCCAGAGCCACAACGCCTTACATCCCCACCGTCTGTGTAAAGCATATTTTGAGCATTAAAACCAAATCCCAGCACAGATGACAAGAGCAACAAAAAAACCCTGATTCTCTACTATAAAAAACATATGCAGCCCTCTATGGTCCAAGTGACTGTTGTGGGGAGGTAATACATGATACAATTAACTGTTTATGACAGGTAATGGTTTCAGGCACTACTTGGAGGTAAAAGGAGGAAGGGCAAGAAAGCCATGGAGCAGAGCGCTGCTGCCATATCCTACAACATCACTAGCACAATGCTTTACCTCTGTCCTTTAGCATTTTTCAGGATCAATTCCTCAGGTTTTACTATGGCAAACTGACTGCAAAACCAAGCACAAATCAAGTCCCCGCTCATCATCATAAACATTTCCAGGTTCACACGCTTTTTTCCATCAAAGAGGAAGAAGCTCTGTACTACGAAGGACACCAAAAGAAGAGCCCCAGGTGCAGTGCTGGCTGCCAGGCACCCCAAGCAGCAAGCTGCCCTCTCTTTGCACCACTGCAATGGCCTCAAAGACAACACTGGGCAGTGCTGGATCAGAGCCTTTCTTCATTCATCTACAGTCCCTGTATGCAATAATTAAAAGTTGCATATTGTCCGTCAGTATTTTGGCACCAACTGCAGGGCTGGAGTCAAAGAGCTTTTCTTAGGCTGCTGTTCACCGCTCCCCAATTAGTGGTTTTGCTAATCATGTGAATAACGGTTGTTTCATCAAGAAACGTTTTTTAATCTCTGTCAATTGAAATAAAGACTTCGCTAATCCTCAAAGCCATGGAAAACAGGCAGGTCATAACTGTTTCAGGGGAAACTTTTATACTTCAATGCTTATCAGGATGTAACGCTTTACCCGAATTAGCCAGTATTGGACCTCTTATGTTCAAAATATTCAGCTAGGAACTATCTTGCTCACAGGTGCTGCAAAACCAGAGATTACAGGCTGGCTGCAAAATTTCAAGTGCCACATAAGATATATATTAAGCATAGGTGCTAAAAATCATTTTGTACAACTTAGGTCTTAGAAGACTCACCTAACAGCCCATTAATAAATGAGTAAATTGTTAGTGTTTACTGAAAGCAAACACTGTGATGTGACACAAAGGGAGATAAGATGTACTTCTTGCCCCAGTAAGTTGCAAAGATTTGATCACTTGGCTTCATTGAAGAACTCAAAGGGACTAATGAAAAAATGACTAACACTTACCGGAGACCATGCATGGAAAAATTCAACGGCAAAGAGCACCTTGGGAAGTTGTAAGGCTGTAAAAATGGAGATGTAACAATAATTTTTCTGCTGTAACCTTCAATGCATAGTAATTGTAACCAGTTAGACTTAACCTGATAAGAAATACGAAGCACTGACAAAACAACAAGCCTGAAATTTTGTGAGGAGAAAGAGCCCTTGCCAATCTGCCTGGTCCAGCTTAATTGCTTTTAACCTCCACACTTGTAAGCTTTTGTGATGGCCCAGGTTGACTGACTTTAAGAAGACTTTCATGACTTAGGCAGACATTAGACTGTAGGAGAAGAGCAGTAATAACCATAACCACCTAGCTCCCAACGGGATCACCAGTTATTGCTTTTCCTTGTCCCTGTTTCAACAGGATCCCCATACAGAGGGGTAGCATGGAGGATCAGCAAACAAAAGATGATCAAGAAATTGAGTTCCTTTCTGCATGGCCTTAGCAAAAGTCCCTGGCCCTATGTGTGTTTTCATCCCCCCGTTGGTAAACAAGGGCCAACCAGAAGAGAAAGTGCTCTGTAGTCACGCAGTAAGCAAACTGTCATTTTGAAGGTGTCCTGCAGAAGGAAGCACATTGCAACATACCCACTTTAACGTACAAAGTTTAATTTTTTTTAAAATGTTTATGTTTTTTCACTGTCTAGCTTAACAATATGATTATGGATCACCACTTTACCACATGAACAAATTTCATCACTCTAGATTACAGCAGTAACTTATGTATAGTATGACAATTCAGCCATAAGTCTCTGAAAATTACAACTATATTTCCCAGAAAGATTCCCAAAGAACAAAAACCTGTTTATTATTAAAATTATTTTCTCTACATGTGCCAATTCACCTAATCTTGTGTACAATTCAGCAAGCTTTAATCCTTCTGCATATTTCCAGTTCAGCAATATCACCCTTTTAGCTACTGCGTTTGCTCTTAATAGAAATTTTCCCCTGTGGTTCATTTATATTCAAGAGACTATTCGGGTCACCCAGTGCAAATATTTTTGGATCATTGGCGATGTCATTGTCCAGAATCACATTCACTCTATTTCCTCAATTCCCAAAATGAATTTACTAGGTATGGGATGCTGAGAAAAGCTCTTGTTCTCATTCATCTCATATTTAACTGAAGAAGCAAAACAGAAAATAAATGAAGTCTGATTTGCATGAAATTGTGCATTCTGTATCCTAATGTTGAACAAGAGCACAGACATTCTTTGAGTTCTGTCATGTCTAGTTTCTATATTTAATTTGTCTCCTTGTCACTTTCTGTTGAATTAAGGGAATGATACAGTAAGGTTTCCATAACTTAATATTTGCCACTTTACCTAGCTACTAACCCCACCCTAATAATCCTACCTTTCTTCTACCTGCACATGCTGCGTTCGTCTCTCTCAGTACTTGCAGTCCTTAACAACCAAATCCAACTTAACCTGTTGAAAACCGCACAGGAAGAGGGAAAGGAGAGAAACGCATCCTCCCTGTTGGCTTCCCAGATGAGAGCAGCACTGCACTTGGATTTTGCAGCTCCTGCTTCAGACAGAGGACATAGTGCCCCTTTGGTCTCCAGCACACTTTGATCCCCCCGGCTGAGCAGTGCCTTGTTCAGCTACTTCTAGACTCTGCTACGGAGATAGCCCCAGAAGAGCCTCTCTCCAGGATCTGCCAAGTGACAGATCAAAGCCAGAAAATTGCGTTGTTTCCAATGCTCTTCCTGCATTTAACACTTTGCACTCTCCCCTCCAGGCACCCGAGAGGCCTCTCTGGCTCCTCTAAGTAAAGCCTGGAGCCTGAAGTCCTGTCGGTGGGAGAGGCAGCACTGAACAGACCCCTAAGGGCCCAACAGTCAGACTATGTGCCAAGTTACATGAAATTAGCTCCCTTATTTCTCTTAAAAGAGACAAAGGACACAAAAGACGCGCTCGAAGCAAGGCCACGTGTATCCCCTCTTCCTTATCTGGCCCCTTCCTAGACATTATTTACAGCAACGCTGGGAGCGCTGGAGCCTGCCTTTCAGAGCTCACCGAAGAAGTTGTCGTCGGTGGGAACCTCTCCAACCACTCTGTGGCCTTGCTGAAAATTGCTGAGGTTTGGTCTGCACTCCCTTAAGGCTGCAGCCAGAGTACAAGTGGTGGGATAAACTGAAACTGCTGGGGGCCAGGACGGGACAGATGGACGGACGACAGGACACTGAACTATTCTCAAAGCTGAGAAAAATAATAATTTCTAACAAAGACTTCCCAAGCAGTTTTTGCAACTTTAAATAGCAGCTGCAGCTGGAGGGGTGCCAGCTTGTGCAGATGCACTCAGCAGACACAGGCTGAACCATCACAATAGCTTTGGGTATTGATGGTTTTAAGACCTGAGGAGTTGGAGGGTAGTCAGCGTTGCCTTTTCCAGCCCTTTAACCCTGAAGATGCTGCTGTATTTTCAGAGCCCTGCTTTCAGGATTGTTTCATGGCCCCAAGCATGGGCTGAGGAATACCCTACTGCCATAAGAAGCCCAGGTTTAATCCTAGTGCATCCAGCTCAGCTCTTCATCTCACACAGACAGATAACTTGAACGCCATGCAATTCACTGAGCATAGGCTGTTCAGACACCGCATTAAAAACGGAGTGGAATGGCTTTACGGTGTTTTTCTAAGTGCAGCAATTTGCTCTAGCAGGCGTGGGCTAGGCGCTCCCCTTTTCTCTGCTCCTTTGTAACATGCTGGATGAGGCAGTTGCCGTTACTGCCACGTGGCAAATTTCTGTGACCTATGAGGACAAAAACAGCTATATGAAGGTAAAATGACAGATAATCACAAATGCCTGCGATCTTCAAATAAAGGTGACACACAGAATAATACCACTTGCTTAAATAATTTGATTTTTATTTAAAAATGCAGCTTCTTTTCACCTGACACTGCTATTCAGATGCACAAACTTTATTCAAAGGCAACCTGTTCTTTGTGGGTCCATGTGTGTCCATGTTTTTATTTTAAAAATACCTTGCTATGTTTGAGTATCCTGATGTCACACCTCCTGGACTGAAGGACAGGTTGCCTGGTACCACTGTCACCCTGGTGTGAGCAAGAATCCTCAAAAATAGCTCTACAGGAGGAGCAGCACTGCAAGCCCCGCAGCTAGGATGGTCTTTAGCCACAGAGGGATTTCAAGGGCACTTTAATTAAGTCACTCCAAGCAAGGGTAGAGTGACATGATGCTGTGTTGAACCCAAAGCCTCTTCCACCCTAGTGAACCAGGTATCACTAGCATGTGCTGCTGGTCTGGTGTAAGCTTCAGTGAAGTGTTAGGCATGTGGTTTGCCTACTGCAGTCAAACAGGAATAGTATTTCCTGTATCACCTTCCTCTGCTTGGAAGATGGTGTGGAAACTTCAGCTGCTTTTTCCTGATATGTAGAGAGGAGAGAGACAAGGAAGGAATATCTAGAGAGCTGTCAGAAGCACAGTAAGAGAAAATAAAAGCAAGAGTAGAGAAAAGAAAGCAGGTGTCCAGGGCAAAAGGAGGCTGTATGGCACAAACTTGCAAAGACAGTGGTCAGTAAACTGAACCAGGTACTGTAAGAGTCACTAAAAGGGGACTGGAAATGTGTTTTGAAACAGTTTTGTGATGTTAACACACGCAATGCAAGGCCCTAAAGGAACAGTTTTCTACAGGTGGCTTTATTTCCTGATTCCAAGGGAAACAGTGGAGCTCTGCTGGATAGCGCAACAAGGGAGCAAAGAGATTAGTAGAGACTGAACAAAGCAAAGGATGGGGACTGGAAGAGAGGGAGATGGATGAGGAAGGGAATATTATTTTGTAGAGCAATACAGTACTTTGCTGGGTCACAGCCAGCCTCTGAATGCACCTTAAATTCTTATTTCCCACTCTCTCCCAGCTGGATAGATAATTGCCTGACTATAGAAATATATTAATCATTTTTATGTCTATGATCTCCAATGCCAGCACAAGGAGTGCTGTTAGACATTGCTGTGTCTCACCATAGGCTACAAGAACAGAACAGGACCCCCTTCCCCTCCTGTATTTGAGATCAGTCTCTAAGAAAAGCACAGGAAACATCAGGAATTCTCAAGGATCAATGGGGTAAGATATTCCTATGGTTTCAGGCATATATATTGTATTCCTTCTCCAAGCCTTTCATATGCAGCCTGATTTATTAGCCTTAGTCAGCATTTTGTCTTGTAGACCTGCCAGAAAAGCACAGTGGGATGAAACATCTGGTAAATTTGCTCAAATCCTCTTATGAAATATCTTCAATCCAAGTTTCAATGAAAAGTAAACAAGTCATTGTCTTTAAAAAGCTATTTTCTTTGCTGTCAGAAAACACTGACGATCAGCAGTAGGCACTAGTCCTCTTTTCAGGGCTGTGAAGGAAGAATAGCTCCAGTTGTGAACCACTCGGGGCCAGGTAGAAGATCACACGTATTATTGCTGGTTCAGTGAAATCTGACTTGTTCACCAATGTCTGTTATCTCATTGCCATGCAGTGACATTTGCTTACATTTTAAGAGCACCCAGGGGACGCATAGAGAGCGTGGGACACAGCTGGCTTGCATCTCCCCTGCAAGGCAGGGTGCTGCAGGGACTCTCAGCTCAGTCAGCACTGAACTGGCTCCAGACCTGCATGCAGTTTAGCAATGTATGGGCACAAGCCTTCTCAGAGCCAGCTTGGGGATTTCTAACATAGTACAGCATGGTGCCTTGCAGATGTTACCAAGTGAGAATATGCAAACTGAGTTGGTAAACAGGTACAGCCTGTCGAGCTACAGTCAAGAAAAGGAGGTACTTAACAAATGCTCTGTATTATATTTCTCCCTGCTGGCTCCACGCTTGCGCAAATCCATTGGCCAAAACTCCCACATTATCCTTCCATGTAGGGCAGGGGCCAAGGCCATTATTTCAGTCTCGAAATGGGAACACCACCTATAGAGAAGCTGCTCTTAGTTTCTGCAGGTGAATTCCAGCCCTCCTCAATCACTTGGGCTGTTTGTGGAGAGAGGTGAATGTCCCCCACCAAAGGACTCTTCAGCGGTAGTTTAATTTCTATAGAAAGGCATTCTTCTTTTACAATCAGCACTTTAATAACTGGATGTGCTGCAGGAAAAGAGTCTATTGGTGGGTCAAACTACAGAACTTGACTGTATTCATCCACAGGGGATATTTTTTAATTGGTGAGGAGCCCTTATAGAGCCATCTGACTTTCATAGATACCTGTGGCGCATGGTATATTTGAGACAGATTTAGCTAGAAAAGGACAGAACTAAAAGGTGGTGAACACATTATAGATCATTACAGAAAACAGAACTGCACTAAGAACTAGTCCATCTGTGAAGGAGCAGATACATGCATTTTGGGCAGGTTGTGCACTGAACGATGGTATAGCAGAGAATATGCTTATCTGTGCAATCCACACAACACACTGTCTGCAGTCAACACATTCCTACGTGCGCTGGCTTGAGTCATTTGAAACTGATTTTCCATCTATGCCAATTCTCATGTTACACCATGCCAGGCTGCTGGAGCTTGGACACTGAACCAGGCAAATCCCTGCCACCCTCTTTGGCTCAGGGTGACTTCAGGACAACACAAAGTACTTAGAGTAAAACAAGATAAGACATACAGTGAAAAAACAAACCAATTAGAAGTGCCATCAGAGCTGGAATTTCTCTGGGAATGTGTGATACAACCAGAGAAGGTTTAAAAAGTGCTGCAGACAGTAACGTGGCTGCCAAAAAGAGAGCAACTGTCAGAGCAGGGAGCTTTTTTCAGGCCAGGGCTAGTCCTGAAGAAGATGACATTTTTGCAGTTCTCATTTAATCGAGGCAAAGAAGGCTGAGCAGGGAGAGGTAATACAGAGGCAGGAGTCGAACTGCAACCACAACAGATTAAAACATCTCAGAGACACGTTAAAAACAGAGTCTGCAGAAGCGGCTTCTGGCAACAGAGAGACATTTAGGACCAATCTAATAGGAAAGCACCAGCCTCGGCTGTAACAGGCGCTTCTGGGAAAGCTGTTTGAACCTGCCAAGCAGAGGAAGTCAGTCAGTCCAGACCAGAACTGATGGGGAGAGGGCAGTCCTCTTCTGTTGCAGACAGGAGAGAGAATATAAACTGCCATGAAAAAAGAGACTGGAAGGGGAAAGGTGCAAGAAACTCATAGCTGGAGCTGACTGAAAAACAACACATCAAGCTATGGGCAATGCCTATCATTTGGAGAAGAGGCACAAGAATGTCAAGGAGCTCATTTGAACAAGAGAACAGCATGGAAATCACAACAGTGCCAGAAACAGTGACTTCAGCAATGAAAGAACTACCACAGATAAAAAGTAAATGGGTAAAAACTCCTCCCATTTACAAAGCAGGACCCTTCGCTAATCCCCACTGTGGGAGGATGTGAACTGCATGCTTGAATAAATAATGAACTGGGAAAGAAAGAATATGTGATAAATAGTACCATGGAGAAAAGTACACACCCCAGTGGTAAAACACATGCCAAGGCCCTGGTCTCAACAGGGTGAACTGAGTGCAGGGGGGGAGAGCAGCCGTGGGAGCCGTGCAGGGCAGGCCAGCCGCTGCTCTGGCAGAGGCAAAGGCCGGGAGGAGGAGGGATGAGATAGATAACAAAGCCACTGCAGGCTGGCTCTACGGGGAAGAGCCAGGGCTGGAGGCACACGGGTCAGCCAGTACACAAACTAGATGGAAACCTTTTACTTCTCCAGTGAAGCATGTAACTAAAGTCACCACAAAGTTAACAGAAAATGGGATTAGAATATGGCCTATTTCACATTCTAGTGAATTGTGTTTCAAATGAAGGGGGTTTTCCCCACAAAAAAAATTTCCTTGTTTTCTACAAGAAAATAAGTAACAACTGCTGCATCTGCCATCACACCTGTCCTGGTTTTGGCTGGGAGAGAGTTAGTTTTCTTCTTCGTGGCTGGCACAGTGCTGTGTTTCGGGTTTAGTATGAGAATGATGTCGATAACACACTGATGTTTTAGTTGTTGCTACATAGTGCTTACTCTAAATCAAGGACTTTTCAAGTCTCCCGTGCTCTGCCAGTGACCAGTTGCACGAGAAGCTGGGAGGGAGCAGAGCCCGGACAGCCAGCCCGAGCCAGCCAAAGGGATATTCCATGCCATGGAACGTCGTGCCCAGTGTATGAACTGGGGGCAGCTGGCCGGGAGCTGCCGATCACTGCTTGGGAACTGGCTGGGCACCGCTCAGCAAGTGGTGAGCAGTGGTACTGTGCATCACTTGTTTTTCCCTTAGGTTTTATTCCTTTCTCTCCCTTTCCTCCTCTTCTTATCATTATTACTATTGTTGTTGTCATTATTTTGTATATATATAATTTATTTTTTTAAACTTTATTTCAATTAGCTCATGGGTTTTACCTTTTTACAAGTTCTTCTCCCCATCACACCACAGGGGGGGTGGATACCATGTGAATAACTGCATAGTATGTAGTTGCTGGCCAGGGTTAAACCACAACACCACTGCACTTGAATAATGTGTCCTGATCATCACATTGGGAGGAGGCAGGGCTCTGCATGAGCAGGCACTAGCTCCCTGCAAACGTGTAACATACACAGAGTACACTTTTGAAATGTTAAAATTAAACAAAGCGTTATTGCCCTGTCCAAGATAACATTATTCCCTTCTGCCAAGCAGTGCTAACAGACTAGATCAGGCCTGTTACATACTTGCCCATTCTGATCCGGCAAGGGACAGCTGCAAACACACTACCCCAGGCAGTCTGCAGGAGCCTCCCTCTCTCTGTCCCCTTTTCCTCACCTTTCTGCCCTGTTAGGAAGAAAAGGCCATAAGATAAAGCAGCAGAAAGAGTACAAGGTGTCAGAGGCGTCCCTCCCAGGGCTCCCAGAATTCACCCAGATCCAATGGATAGGCAGAAATCCAACATCTTCCAGGCTCAGAGACTCTCGGAAAGAACAGCAGGAGAAGGAGATGGACACATGGAGGGGAGTGAATAACTGTGAGAAGGTTGGGAGCAATGGTGTGGAAAAGCTTTTTCCGTGGCTCCCATTGATGTAGGAGCTACCCCCTCAACTCCAGTTGTCAGACTGGGCTCTTGCAAGCTCCTTCTTTTATTGCTTTCCATAGTTGCTGTCTCAACGGAACATTGTTTTCATTATTTTCCCTATAATGACAGTTTATTCTAATCAATAAAGCTAACAATGAATGATCAAGAAAACACAGTGGAGAAGAGAGGAGAAAGCCCTTTTCTACTCTGAATGGGCTTTGGGCATCATTGGCAGGCTGCTCAGGAGCCCAGCTCCAGTCATGAGAAAGCAACCCCTCAGCTGTCCCACACCTTCTACCCTCCACTCTCCAGTTCCTTTTGTCATCTTCAGCCCGCACAAGCTGCCGGTATTGGGCTGCCATGAGTAGCGACAAGATAAGTGGGAGGCAGGATAAAGAACTGAAGGGATGGGCAAGCTGTATTCACTCTCCTCTGTCCCTTGTAAAGCTACCATTGTCTGCTCTTTGTAATTTTCTTCCCTTTCCTCTATGACTTAGAAGCAGCAAGATTTGAACAAGAGGGGAAAATATTTTAAAATATTTTAGGGGTATAATCAATATAAATTAATGGATTTCCCCACACACACACCCCCCCAAGGAAGCACAGGCTCCACACTTCCTTCTGCCTTTTCTTGCAGCCCCAGGCCTTTTGTTCTCTGGCAAAAGCTCACCATTGAAGTGCATGGCATTTTCTGGGCACTGTATCTTCAGTATATTCTTTGCAGCAGTGTAATTTTTTTGATAGTCACTTGAATAATCAGCAGTCAGTGTTAAAAAACAGCACTGTACATTGACACCCCTAACCCCCAGGAAGCAGCAGAAGATGAAGAGGGAAGACTGCAGTTCTTACTGGGCTTATTTTCTTTCCTTGAGAACTAGCTCTTTCTTTCCTACATACAAGTATCCCACACAGTTAAAGCCAGCCCTAGTTATCTATAGCCAGCTCTTGTTCCCTTTCCTAATATCATACAACTGGATTACAGGGGCTGCTTAGGCTAGTAAGTGAATAACGTGGGCTTCTAAAGATGTCGCAAAATGAGTTGTTTGCACAACAGCTCTCTGTGTTTCACCTCCTCAGATGTGGCAATACTTAAGAGCTGTAGAAATTTTTCATTTGCAGATCTAAGTTAATTTGTTAAACCTTGACCACGAGGCTAATAAAGAAGCTGGCTGCTTTAGGTCCTACCCTTTTCATATCAGGATGTATTTTATAAATAATTTAACAAGACAGAAGAAATTACGGAAGGAAATAGAGCCAAGCCTGAAGGAAGGAAAGACTGTTCTCTTATCACAGCTGAAACCGTTTACTTTTGTTACGTGTAGTTATATTATTTTTTAAGTACTCAGCTTTTTTAATGCTAATTCAAGCTTGCTGTTTCTTGCTGACAGACAGCCATACGTGACCCTCTGTTCTTGATAAACATTGCACACCATGCAAGACAATTACGTGGTTGCAGACAATGGAGTTTTTTTCCTTCGTGTAAAACTAAATTCTATCAGCCCAAACCACTGTCTTGCTGTCTCCTCTCTCCTCTCCTGCTCTGAACTTGCAACATCAGAGGCTTAGACGTAAAGGATTTTTCTGTGTGTCTTACTGGAGGCTCCCTTCTGCTTCCCTGTAATTTCAGGCTGTTGTTTCATCCTGTCCTCTTCCAAAGTACAGCTGCTGCCACCAAAAGTTAAACTGAAACCAGGAGAGGTGGTTATCTCACCTGAGACCACATAATGGCTTTCAGAGGCACTATCATCCTCCTTTAGTCTTTCCTGCCTGGTAAGCAGGAACACTTTTGAAGTCCCCAAACCATGCTTTAAGTAACTGCATTGCTGGAAAGTGTGCTTGTGGCCCACTGTGACAGCTTTTAAGAGAATATAAGTCACAAAAAGAAGCCATAGTGGCATTTTTAACTCGGGAATTTCCGGCTTTGCTTTTGGGCAAAGTGGTGCAGTTAAACAAGGGCTCTGCCAGCACATATAGGGGCCTGATCAGGAGAAACACTAAAGTATCCAGCAGCACAGTGAAACAGGATGCTCAGAGCTTCAGGCAAGACACTGCATACCAAGCAGAGGCTGACCCAGAAATCACAGGGATAAGGCTTAGGCTGAAACAGAGTGGTGAAACCAGGCCAAATGGAAGCTCTGTCTTATCATAGCCAATAGGTGCACTCTCAGACTCAAAGCAGAACACCTCAGGAGGGAGCTTGAGGGAGGAGAAGCAGCTTTTGAGAAATAAAACTAAAGGCAAATTGTGGGTTTGCCATGAAAGAATCTGGGGGAGTGACTGATAATTATGCTGCTTCTATTTCATAGAGCAGCCAACCCCCAGGAACAAAGGCCACCCTATGTCCTTAGGAGCAAGTGCTGCAGTTCAGCTTTAAACATGACAGTAGTTTCACTGAGGACAAGCACCACCGAGGGTCTACTGCTTGCTGAAACACTGCCAATCTTTCTGAAGGTGTTCCCTTTAGATATAAAACACACACCAAACCTTCACTATTTCATTTCTGTTAAATTTGTTACTTGGCCTTGGAAAAGCCAAAACCAGCCTAGGGTATTTTGTGTTTCAGCAGATTTAGAAGAATAAAGTTAATCTGTTGAGGTAAATCACTGGGAGAAAGGACACAGAAAGAGAAATGAATGACTATGTAACTAAAAGGTATGAAACAGGTGTCTGAGATGAGGTGGACAAGGAATTGCAGGAATAAACATAAAACAATGAAATTTGGCTAGGAAAGGCTGAAAGAAAGAATGGAAAAATATTTTCAAGGAATAAAGACAAATTTAAAAAAATCAAGTATATAAGCAGCAAAACGTCAGCAGGGCATCTAAGAGAGTGCCAAGGTTATTCAGTAACAGAAGAAAACGACTGCAGAAAACTGAAATGACATCTTTACTGAGTGTTCATAAGAAAGTATGTAGGACTGAGGTAGGAGAGAGAGTTACTGTTTCCACAAGAGGGGGGAAATACTCAAAGAACTCCAGGTCACAAGTAGAAAGAATAAATAAATTACAAATCCACATAGTAGAGACAGTCCTCCCCCCACTCACAGATGAGGTGGGGAGGCCTTCTAAGAGTAAATTTTCAATATATCCTGTGAGAACCAGGAGCAGAATAAAAATGGGTTCTTATTATATTCATCCATTTCACTCAGCTGTCCCACATGAGGCAGAAATCTATATAACCTCCCAACCTTAGGTACTGTGAGAGCAGAGATCATCCTCCAGAAAACACCCTTATGCTATTTTAGCCTCTCTGATGCTGCAAGGCTCTCACAGGGAAAGACAGGTTTTGTGTGTGCACACAATACTCACAGCTGGCCCTGCTTCATGCCCCAGAGCTGCTGTGGGAACAACCACCAACAGCTTAATCCCTTCTTAGTGTTCCTAATTCAGGAAGGGACAAGGTGGACCAAGCTCACCTGAGTACAGTGAGTGACTTACACTGGAAGCATTCACCATGCAAATAATAAGCAGCGTTAAGCTGCAAACAGAAAATCATGAGGAGCAAAGCGAGAAAGGGAGAAGCTTCTCAGGGATGGGAAAGGCTTCAGGAAAAAAAACAGATGGAACTTCATAATCAAACTCTACCCACTGTTCTTATTCCTTTTTAAACAAAAAGATTTTTTATTTTTTTTTTTTTTTAAATTTAAGGATAAGGTATTCACAAGGCACATAAGTATATGACAAGAAAAGGACCTCCACATGTGCCCTCTCCTTGAGAGAGTTACAAAGTGCCATGGCTGATGTGCTTTGAACAAACTTCATCAGGATGCTTGTCCCAAAGGACAAACATTGCCAAATGGCTGTCCAAAGCGGGCACTCTTTGAGCTGCCTAGCCCTTACCTTGTATTCAACCTCATACTTTATATTAGCTTTTGAAAACAAAATGTATGGGCATAGGGTTGGAATCAATGTAGCAGCTTGGGGAACAGTGAAGAAATAATGTGTTGTCATGTGTTGATGCTTTCTCTTTAAAATATTTTTGCGCAAATTTCACTTTTCTCTCTGCAATCTCTCCATGCTTCCTGTTCGAACACAAGGTGACCTTTCCGTGCTTAATTACCCAAACAAAATACACAGAACATTAATGCCAAAAATGCCCCTTGCGCATTCTACTACATTTGCAGATGTTTGAAATAATCTAACCTAATCTCTTCTCTTTCAGGTTAGGGTGAATATGGTGTGAAATAACCAAAGAAAGTAGACAAGAGAAAGGAGGATGGACAAACACATGTTGACAAATAACAAGCTAAGAGATGGAGTCTGTGTGTGCATGCACAGTAAACTGTTCCCCAGCAGAGCTTTACTCTATTCTGAAACAGACGTTCGGTTATAGCGCTTTGCCTTTATATAGCAATGTTCATGCAAGATCTCAAGGAATCCCTCAGTCACATGGCAATCAAACTACCAGTATAATCATTTTCCAGAAGAGTAACTTGATTCATATGGTCTGGATGATTTATCCTCATTCACCACAAAAATCAGTGAAGAAGCTTAGAGTACAACATGGAAATTGCTACTCATGAGGCTCTAATTAGCATCTCTGCTCTGCAGTCTTCCCCCTTGCAGACTGCTAACGCTGCGTGGTGGGAATTCCCCTGCTGCACACCTGGGGAGGATGCACTTCCTCCTTCACCAGGAGAGGACATCTGCCTGAACA
The DNA here is from genome assembly GCF_017639655.2 of Falco naumanni. Taxonomy (NCBI): domain Eukaryota; kingdom Metazoa; phylum Chordata; class Aves; order Falconiformes; family Falconidae; genus Falco; species Falco naumanni. The sequence continues at coordinate 15,522,139 of NC_054060.1, read as the reverse complement.
CTGCTTGGAGCACACATTCGCTGGTGCATCTTCACCAGCAGAGGCTGAAACACTACCTGCTCACCTCGCTACCTGTAATTTGTGGCACATTCAGCCCACCTCTGGTATTTGAACATTGCACCTACTGTTCACATGATGAGGCAATTTCACATAACTGGTGGTTCAGCCATGGTGCCAAAGGGGCAAATGGGGCTCCAAAGCCGTTCTTGCAGGCAGAAGTGAGACTGCAGGTACCCTGAAACCCAGCTGGAACCAGCCTGCCTTCATGCCACACTGGAATAGAAGAAATAGGAGCTATTGCCGTCCCATCCATGGGCTACTTGCAGGTTTCCCTATAACCTGGTTTCTGAGGCAGGTATGTGCCTTGAGGCTGTCAATTAAGTGAAGTGTTAGCTCACAGCTCAACACATCATGCAGACCTTCAAGCAGAGGCCTAAGAAAACTCTTCGATAGGCTAGAAGTACAACAAACCTCAGGCACACTTTGGAGGAGCTAAACTGTAGCAAAGAAAAGGTTAAAACCCATTTCCATATGAGGAGGCACTTAAGCAGTTTGGCCAATTAGACTGCTTGATTGGCTGACATTCCTAACACTATCATTTTGCACACAGGGTGCCTCATGCATGAATGAAGATGGTGTTTGAAGGCTTTGCTTTTTGTCAATGCTTTTATGTTTCTTTGTGGAATAAGCAAGTTCGTATTAATTTCCCTAGCATTTTGACTATAAATGCTCTGGGCACCTAATAAATTAAATTTCCATTTATTTAGTTACTGTTTGGTTATTTAAGAACTTAATAACAAACATATGTAGGGACCTGAACTTGAATTACAGAATTCCTCATTTGCAGTTCAGATATCAAGATAGAATAGCTCAGCTTCACTTCACAGCCCTCTAGCCTGGCACCCAAATGGACATAGAAGCAATTGAGATCATTCAAATGGAGACATCCCTAGGGTGCCATATGCATTTAGAGAGAACAATTGAGAAATAAGAGGAACATTTAATACAGGAGAAAAATGTCCCTTAGGCAAAGATTTCACGAGGCGCTAGAGACTTGTGGGATAATCCCTTTCCTGCACAAATGACAGGATTCAGTATTCAGCTCCCTATTGTGCAAGCAGCCCTAGGAGTATTTTTAAACCTGCCCTCTGTCCCACATGCAAAAATTAAGATGCTGTAATTATACAAATAATTTCTCTTGTCTTTCACTAAAATACTACTAAGCATTTACACAACATAGAATGACAGAACGGTTTGGGTTGGGAGGGACCTTAAAGACCACCTAGTTCCAACCTCCCTGCCACGGGCAGGGACACCTTCCACTAGAGCAGGTTGCTCAGAGCCCCATCCAGCCTGGCCTTGGGCACTGCCAGGGATGGGGCATCCACAGCTGCTCTGGGCAACCTGTTCCTGTGCCTTACCACTCTCATACTTAAGAATTTCTTCCTAATATCTAATCTAAATATACCCTCTTTCAGTTTAAAGCCATTACCCCTACAACATCCTTCAATAAAGACACACAAGACACATCCAGAGATAGGCAATCACCGCCTCTCTCTCCTGGATTACAAGAGGTATGGAAAAGACAGAACTAAATTAAGAGTTACCCTTAGAGTTTTTATGCTGAATTCAAAATAATTAAGGTCACCTTCTCATTCCTAATGTAAACAAAAAGGTCTGTGTTTACTTAAAATCTCAGCCATTTCACAGGTGAATGAAAGCTGGCCTAAATGATGTATCCAAATTCCCAGAGGGTTTCTTGGGTACACTTCTACACACACACACAGATGTAACACACCTCCTCTATTTCTGCCCTGCAGTGGCTGGGTAAGAGCTTGATACAATTTGGAGACCAGTTCACAGTAGTTTCAACTAGTATACATTGCCCTGCAGCAGCACTAGTCACTAGTTCTTTGACGAGTGTGATGTACCATGTACCAGCTAATGGCATAGCAACCTACATGAAGTACAGTTTTCCTCTCTGATTGGAAAAAGTCTTGAAAAACTTGATTGTTTCACAAGAATATAACCACAGTCCTTAATATGTTCACTGGAGTGACATAGGTGTTAAAGGTGATGATAAATCTCTCCTGATCATTTTCAGATTATCTAGAAGTTTAAGAATAATTAGCCTGATTCACCTTGGAGTCAGTCCATTTCTATGTTGGTAAAAAGGCAGTGGCTTCAGTGCCACTACCATCTCAGAGATGGAACAAGGCAGAGCTCTTATCTGGCATAAATCTGGAATAATAAGGCATTTGGGGAGTACTAGTAAGGAAAAGCATTCAGTCAGTGGGGCCAGGATTTTAATGGTCCTCATTTGGGTCCCAGGCTCTTTGAAGGATCAGAACTCCACAGATTTGAGGAGGCAGAGAGGACCCCCAGAAATCACCTAGTGCCCTCCTGCATGGCGGGACCAATGCACCTACAACATTCTTGACAGATGTTTGTCCAATCTGTTCAACACTGCTCCAAGCCAGCCGAGGACTTGGTCCTTGACTTTATCTCAATCCCCAAGATAAGTGAGAAATCAGGCATGTTTTCTGTATACAATGACGTGTCAGAGAAATTAAAAACGCGATGGCTTTTCATATCAGAGTGTTGAGGACTAATTACAACAATGCTTTCCAGCAAACCAGTGATTGTAGGCTAATTTTCTGTTATGAAACAGAAACCAGGGTTAATGAGGCTAATTGTGTCTACCAGTGTTTCAAACAAAAAGGAAGCAAACTCAATTTTGAAGCGAGTTCTTTGTCAGGAACAAATTGAGGAAAATTGCTACAGTTGTACCAGCATTTCCTAAAATTGCTTAGTACCATGCTTGGGAAACTAACACTACGGAACACAAGGCTAGTGGTACAGAAAATGAAGCTTATTAGACAGTGACTATATTGAGTTACAAATGCATGGCTGTGTGACGTACAGTGATGGCTGAGCTGCTGAAAGCAATGCAACAAAGAGTCATTAATAAAGTGAGTGACCCTCATTCCAGCTCTACTGCAGTACTACAAAAAGAAAAAAAATTAAGAAATCAAGGTGTGTAGCAATATCAGTCAAACAAACAAAAGCTTCAAGTTCTATGTCTCATCCATGACTGATTAATTAATTACACAAGCTGGACTAGTAAAAAATGAATGCATTACTGCAAAGAAAAAAATCACAAGCAGTTAGAAGTCCTTCAGAAGAAAAAAAATCTATTTAGTTTCTCTTGCTACAAGCTGATAATTCTAATAATTACTCATAGAGTTGAGTGGCTTCAGTGACAAAAGACATAAGCAGTGTCTGCAGCATAGCAGAAGCAGCTACTGCTGGGGAAGCCTCATCCCTGCCAAACACACCTCAGCATTAGTGCCTGCTCTTCCCTTCCCCAGCCAGGCCAAACAGCAATGCTTCGGTTTTGCAGTGCAACCAACTGGAACTAAAATGCAGCCACATTCATTTGCACTCCAGACTGGTGTCCAAATCAAGCCAGTTTGTGGCAGAAAAAAGAAAAAATAGAAAAGGTTTTCAGCTGCAAAACACACCAGCACAATGGCTGCAGTTTGACCTTACTGCAAAATCCGGGTTGTCTTGCCCCTCTGTGTGCCCAAGGCAGAAGCATCCTGGGGTTTACAGGAGGGCCTTACCCTCCTGCAGGTGAGAGCTTATGTGGGAGAGATCTAAAGAAAATCTACATCCATACATATGGCTGTCCAAAGAAGAGCTCCTAAGGAGGACAGCAAGAGAAAAATTATAGTGTGCCAGACAGCAAGGACAGCAATCAAGAAAACAGACAAGCAGAAGAGGTCCTCTGGGGAAAAATGTGAAGCTAAGGAAGGAAGGAATTAATGTAATAATACATCAACATATGAGAGAATAAAAAAAAAAAAACTATGGAAGAAACAAGGAATCTAAAGATTAAGCACAAACAGGGAGACATACTGGTTAAAAAAAGCAACAAAAATGTGCATAACATTAAGGTCAGTAAAGGTCACCAAGTCCTCGGCCTATGTTACCTATCAGAAAATCAGTTCTGGGAGAAAGGGGGTGACGGGAAGAAAAGGTAGTCTCAAGACAGGGGTGGGGAGCATCTGGCTGAGATGTCAACTTTTATAGTGAAAAGCCCATTTGATGTCTTTCCATTTAAAGTTACAGCCAGCGGCTACCCAGCTCCAGTGGCCCTCCTGACCTGGGGCCTTTTGCAGACTGTTTTGTGTTCACTGGGATCGAAGCTTCTCTTTAGAAAAATGATTTCTGTAGCCCTTCTGGTTTGCCAAGATACAGCCTTCACTATGCAAATCAATGCTGTGCTGTCTTGCTGAATCTACAGCCTGAGGTATGAACATCTCCCATTCATCTTAATGGGGTGTTAACCTCAAAGCCTCATTGTGACTCTCCAAATCATAGTACTATATTAAACAAGTTGTTTAACATACAAATGCTGGGTTTAAGTCACTCACATTTGCACAGGAGAACTGGATCTGGCTTTGATTTTGCATCTGAGGACCTACAGAAAAATAATCTGAACAAAACAAATACCTGAATTTCCAGTCACTGGTCATCTCTGCAAATCAGTTTTATTTTGGTTTAGAGATGTAGGGAAGGACTTAGGTTTGAATGACTGCTGGGTTTCCCTATTTATCATCTCCAGGTAGTTAAGTGATTCTCCTGTCTGCTTTCAGAGTTTCTATTCCCTCTCCCAAAAGTGATGTCAGTACTACTCGTGTTTACAAATCTTCCAATGCACTTTTCTGAGCCAGCCTCTGCCTTCTTTATTCATTTTCTCTGCCCTTGAGAAGACCTCAGTAAGGACATGGAAGGAAGAGCTCAATGATAAGGCACCGTGGGACTATCAGAAGGCACCAAGTGCCCTTCACTCTCACGCACAGACTAACCGTGCTGCCACACGGGCAGGGAGAGATTTGATGTTGTGAGGCACATGCCAGAGCAAGGCAAGCGCTCCCTCTTGTAGCGCACAAGGGGTGAAAGCTCTACTTTTCCAGAAGTGTCTGGCAGTTACCAACAGTTCCATTGTTCAGTTCTCAAGAGGAATCACCTGAAAGTTTGAAAGCCACACAATTAAGTAACAAACATCTCTGGTCCCCCAAGTTCCCCAGTAACTCTAAGAAATCACAGGTAAGAGCCTTACCCAGAAGTCGCAGTCAAGCTCCCACACTTTGGCCTTGAATAGATTTCAGCACTGGGCTTACTACCCAAAGTGAACGCACATCCATCAAAAAACAGATCAAAAGACAAATGAAACTGCCTGCTCAGATAAAGCTCTTTTCAAAAAGTTACAAGGGGGAGGGGAGGACCATGTGAAAGGATTTAAAGAAATGTCTGTTGAAAGATAAAATAAGCAAGACACTGTGATGAAGAAAGTGAACAATGAAACAGAATCCAGTGCAGACGGATCAAGTGAAAGAAAACCACGTTACTATTTACAGTAATGATCACTCCTCTAACATGTATAATTAGAAATTCACACACAAAGATAAAAGTGACCAGTGAATGCTGCTGTAATAAAAAAATAATACAGCATTGTATATGTTTTTTAAAAAAATCTAACACTCTCCAAAAATAGGAATAATGGGTCTCATTAATAGAGTCTTCATCTGAACTAAACAAGTTCCCTTTATTCACATCACAATTTTTCCTAGTCTGCCAAAAGAAACCCTCACGATAAGTCGTTGCAGTGCAGCCCCCTCACCCCACACATCTGTGCCTAGCTGAAGTTTAGTTGCATACAGGACAATGATGCCCAAAGAAACCCATCCACATTTCAAAGACTCCCATTTTCACATAAGCTTGTGTTGCTTGGGCTATATCTGAAAATACAGCACAGCACCTGGGTTTTTCTCTGTGCAAAACAATGGCTCACAACACTTCTGCACTCCACTCAGTGTACAGACATATCTTTGGCTGAAATACAAACATTCAGTGAATATGTGGGACAGCACACTACAGTGCTTTCTTCAGAAAATCTCAGAGTGTGAGGAGGTATTAACATCTCAGCAAAACTTGAAAGGCTTAAAATACCTGCTTAAAAAAAAACCAAAAAAACCCAACCTACTGTCCTAAGAAAGAAAAAAAAAAAACACAAACACCAAAAAAGCGCAAAAAAAGCCCCAAAAGCAACAAAACCCCCCAAAACAGACCCAAAACCAAAACAACATAGAACCAGCTTCCAGCCATGGAAGCAAATTCTTTTCTCTTGGTTACTTGGAAGTTTAATTATAATCTATTATTATTTGCATGCCAGTATCCCAAGCAGATGCGCAGTCAGAGGTGGTTGCTATTTAAAACTTTTAATTGATTAGAGCATCAGCCTTCCATGCAGGTGACAAGCAAGAGTCCTTGTACATAGCCGGAGTCCCAGAAAACTCACCAAAAATTCAGCCATGAAAGCAAGTAAATCTACAAAAGGGGACATGATCAGGTTGCAGCTCTATTATCGTAACACCAGAAAATTATAGCTTAGTATGTTATTTAATACTATTTCTAACACTGATAATATACTAACAATACCTTGTCCTTAACAAGGTACTCTCAAGAGCGGTTGTGAGTCCTGATTCTTCACTGTTCAGTCTCTGCAGAGTGAAATTTCTCTGGAAAGGCCATAACCTCCTGAGCCGGATTGTTTCTGGTCTCCCTGGACTGAAAGCCTACCACAAACAGTGTGAGCTGGAAACTTGTCTCTGAGCAACTGCCAACTCTTCCTGTTGTGTTGCAAAGGACAATAAATATTGTTACATTGCCCTAGATTTATCCTGATTATGTCTCTTAGGAGCTATTTTGTGCCACTTGGAAAAACACTCATAGAGAAAAAGGACAGAAAAAGAAGATGAGAGATAAAATACCCAGTCTATGGATTTTAGTTTGACTTTACTCCCTATGCAGGGTTTGCAGGTTTTTTCTGGTGGTTTGGTTTTTTTTGTAACGTAAGTGGCCAATTGTTCTGCAGATTCATGTTCGGGGTAAAGGGGATGTCAGTGCTCAATACCTCTGAAAAGCTAACTTACAAAGCTATTTCAAGTTCTACAAGTTTAATATTTCAGACTTATGAGGAAAAAAATAAAGGTGTTAGTAAGTCTCCTTTTCTTGTCCTAATTTTAAAGTAAACTTTCCTATTCCCCCAAAGTGGTAATTAATAATTGCATAATTAGTGCAAAACAGAGGCAAACATAAGACAGGAACTGAAGTCCAAAACTCTCCAAATATTATACTATATATTTTTTGTCTCTTATTAAATATACAATATACCCCAGGCACCCTCTCTCATTATTATTCACAAGCAGCCAGCCTCAAAAATATTCACTGAATTCACACCTTAAAAATAAAAAAAAAAAAAAAAAAGAAAAAAGAGGAGAGAGAGGAGAGAGGCAGACAGATGGAATATATCAGTGAGTCACAAAAAGAGCTATCTAATCTTGAATCAAACTTCTTCTTAGTGGAAACAAAAAAAGGAGTTCTTCCTTTCCAAAACTGTTTACAGCATACTAGCACCTGTCAGCAGCCCTCCTGCCCAATAAGCCTTTATAAACATTTCCTTCACCTCTGAAAGTCTATGAGCCATCTATGGTGAAAAAATGATAAGGACAAAGGACAATGAGCAATATATGAAGAAGGGCATGGCAGCTTTATACAGTCACCTAATAGAAGGGTTCTACATAACTGAGTAGGAAACACCTAATTTGAATATATGCTCCAAGAAATATCATTAAATCTAAATAGTATCATATGCAGATAAAGGGATTCATACTTTTCTTACTGAAGTCAATAATTGTTTTACCACTGACACCAGCAGGAGCAGGACTGCGGCCAATAAATTATCATAGACACTCCTGAGAGAAGCATTCCCAGCAACAGCCTGTAGTGGTTTGGATGAGCAGCTCTAAAAGAAGACATTATTCCTCCAAGTAACCTGTCCTAAAAAGTCAAATACAGTATTTCACTAGGACAGGGGAGAAAAAAAAAAGCTCCAAGTCATTAAAATACCTATCTCTAAACAACAAAAATCTGATTCCCTTTACATTCTTCAGAAAAAAATATATATATTTTAACAAGAAAATATTTCAGTCAAATTCACTTGTTAATTTTTTTGTCATCACGCTGAAACATCTCCCTATGTTCTGAATTTACACATACATTGTGAGTTTAAATTAGCATACGATCAGTCACCAAAGATGTCAAGTGCATTATCAAGATTAGTCAAGTATGAAATACTATGGAGGGAAAACTATTTCAAAGAAGATGTAAACTGACCTAGTTTCACAGTCCGTTGTTCCAAATTATCAGGATTTCACTAACAATTGTACTTGTTTCATCTTGTCAGAATGACTTGCAGCTTATGAAGTGCACTGATCTACTGGTGAGAATTAATTGTAGAACCCAGTGACTTCTGTCAAAGTAATATATTTAGCTAAAACCTTTCTGTTGTATATCTTTGTTGGTGTCTCCAAAATTAAAATTCAAAACTTCACAAAAGCAGAACTCCCTAGGAATCTCAGAGCATCTACTGGAACTTAACAATTCTTCCTCATTTTGTATTCCACACTAAACCCAAGGTCAGTTAACAAAATATATTCTGTGAATAAAAGCATAATTATTGGTGTAATATGCAGTGCAAATGAAAGAAAATCATTACTGCCTAATTAACAGTACATATGTCAAGAATTCAGTAAGAAAAATACTTTGAAATAAAAATTTTTAAATCTAGAAGCTTTTTATCTTCTGCTCTGAACACTGTATGTTGCCTAATTTCTTTTATAAATAACTTCAAATTGTGGACATTTTCCACAGCAGACCTTTAAATCTCAAGAAGGCTTAGTGCAGTAAATAAGAGGAGCTTCATTAATAATTTTCTATTGCTTGAAGACAACTATGGCTTCTTGCTGAAAATTTTTTTTTTAATTATTTTAAAGTTTTGTATGAGAACTTTCAATAAAATCTCCTCTAAGAAGTCTGAGATAGTTTTAGATATTTTTCTTTGTAAAAAATGAGTACTTTTTAACAGAACATTTCCAAAAATTCTTTAAAATATAGCAGGATCCAATTCTAGTAAAGTCAGAGTGTTCTAATGGAAGCTGGACCCAACCCAGCAAGACTTCTCAAGTCATCGCTACACAGGGATTCCCAATTACATCAGCAGGAGCTTAGGACAAATACCTGGTTCAGTTAAGGATGCTCTAAGAAAGCACACTGGGACTTGAACAGAGAGGGCAGCTTATTGTGCAGAGGTACAACCAGGCCGCCAAGTTCCACCCATCTGCTCTGCTGCAAAGTGGCTTATTTTCAGCATCGTTGCTCTACACGCCCACATTACAAGTGCCTTGCTTGGAGCTCCTGATACAAAGCGGCATTGCACCCAGCTATCAACAAACCACACATTCATCATGGGGGGCAACTTCCAAAATTAAAGCAATTCCAATCACTGGCTTTTTCAAAACAGAAGCAACAAAAACACAGCTGTAAAATTCTGACACAAAGGACTAGTACATGATATGGCCCTGTAAACTCTCAGATAAAGAAATACGATCTGTCAATAATCTCATAGCAAAGAGAGTGTATTCAGGGTAAAACACACAAATCTCAATTTACAGGACCTGTCCCAAAACTGACATAATTTTAAAAAAACCAAAAAAACCATAGTTTTCAAGAATGCAACTATGCATTCAAGAATCAAGTATGCAGCTGATTTCTCTGAAAACTTTTGGATAATAGTGTCTTCATTTTTTTTTTCCCCCAGTATCAGAGTTGTTCATGTGTAGAGGTATACAATTTTAAAATTAAGATTTCCCAGATGCCCTAAACAAACAACATGAAGTTCTAGACTAAGTTGATATAATAAAAGCCGCAACTTATAGAAAGATATCATTATTACTAAGTTGGAATCAAAGTGTACCAGCAAGCAGGTGTTATCAAAGATAATCTATTCCCATCAGTGTACAAGTTAAGGCTCACTTTCCTATAACGTGTCCTAGGGATTCCACTGACACCGAGCACTATGGGGACCTGGAACACTATTACTGACTCCCCCACATAGGTAAACATGTGGATTTGGTTTTCTTTTTTTTTTTTTTTTTTTTTTTTTTGTTTCTAGGTTCCCCACTCAACACTGTCAAAAGCTTATACACAGAGTGTGAAGAAACCAGACAACAGAAAGCATAATATAACCATCAGTTCTGTAACAAAAGAAAGCCTATTTAAAACACCCACCCAACTTCACCATAACAGATGTGACATGCCACAAAGCAGGGGGGAGTGCAGACCGAGGGACAGCTTATTACAAACTGGCCTGAAGAGGCAATATCCCCTGGGTGAAACCACAGGGCGGCTGTGGATCGTTAAAGCCTTGTCTAGAGATATTGAACTCTTCAGAGGACAGACACGGCATTAGGAATAATTAACTGCATTAACATTCACTACACTGCCAGGCATTGTTCATCCCCTAGTAAAATGAACTTTGGGTTTTGCCTTGATTAGCCGCCACAATCAAGGAAAACATGTCTGAAATTTGCAGACAATTTTCATGCTTGAGGAGAGAGCACTGTCTTATTCTGCAGCACAAGTGCTGTATTATCCTTCACTTCTACAGAAGAAGATGTCAGTATGAGACATACTGTATGTGACAATTTAAATGCGTGCCCTAGGGCTTAAATCAGCACAGTGCCAAAGTCTAGAGATGCTCACAATCACAGACAGGCTGACCTCAACTGCAAGACTCAGAAAATAGGCTACATTTCCTAAATTCTGAGTGGGACAAGGCCTCTTTATAAAAGGTCCTGGGAATAAGCTTATTTATTTTTTTAAAAAATTGCATAGTCTGTCAATAACTTCGCAAAAGCTTGAAAGTAAACAGAAAATGTTGTTGTTTAAATTCATTGGTTTTCTTCTAATAAAAACTATACTGTTTAACAATTTTTTGTTTCTGTTCAAACAAGGTATAACATGTGATAATGCACATGTGACGTGCTCAGATACCGTGGGGCTGAGCAAGCACAAGAAGTGAAGTCCACCATTCAAACTTCTCCAAGGGGCTTTGGGGAGTGAAGATGGGTAGAGATGTGTACGTGAGGCCACCTGAGAAATGCAGGGCTGACCTTTACTGGCGTTAATGGTGAACTCCCTGCGATTTCAGCAGAAGCCGGAGTCGCAATCACAGCATTCAAGTGCAGAGGGATGGAGCCCCCTGCGCAGAAGCCCACCCTGGCAACTGGTGCTCACCACTGCTGCAGTGCAGACACGCTTTTTGTGGGAGATGTTTGCTTGGTCTGCAGACAGCCTCTCTACCAACTATTGCTATTGCAGTTAGGTATGCAATCTGGAGCAGCAGCGTAACAATGTCTCCCAAAGCGAAACAGTGCTTGATAGATACATATTGATAGAAAAATGGCTTTAAGCCACCACCACAGCTCATTCTCCTCACATGAGCTCCTTAAGAGTGGGATCGCCACGCTGACACACAGTGTTATTAAGGTGGTACAAGCCCCTTAGCACACTTACAGCAATGTAGTTACTGCAATGTGCTCCAGCTATTACTCAAGAACCAGGCGGCATCTCTCCATAGCAAAGCCTTCCTAACTCAGCCAGCCATCCGCGTCACATGCTCAGGTGGCTGTAATAAAATATTGCTCATTCTGCTTTGCATTCTGAATGGTACTTAGATAAACTCTTCCCTGTGTTTTCCTCATGTCTGTACTTGCCTGGACCTCAAAAGAGGGGATCTGTACCCACCCACGTTATTTCTGTCAGGGTGTCACATCACTTCCAACGTGCCAGTGAATGTGCCAATATCTGAGTCCCATGGTCATTACCCCTATGGGCTCTCCCTTTGCTGCTGTTTCACGGCTATTCTCAAGTGCTTGTTAAGGAATATGATCTGGAGCCAGCAGAAGAAAATTTATTGTCATTAATTGGCTATTTTCAGCTCCTCATCTGTGAAATATGTACAGCACAGGGAACCACACTGGAAAAGGGCTTTTTGCCTTGAAAACAGCTCCGGGTACAAAACATATAAACATGCAAAAGTCTGTTTCAACACAGAGATTAAATCCATCTAGAACTATCCTTCAACCAGGTACCAGAGGGGTTTGGAAATCAGAACTCAGCACCTGCAGCTTTCTGACCACACTCTGCTTTCACAAACCCCCAGAGCTGTTTCTCATACATGTGCCCATCTCACCAGGCACTGCAGGGACTGGCACGCGATTCTGCATCTGTAGGTTCCTCCCATGCACTTCTGCCACTGACCACACTTGTCCTTGGTTGCACAGCTATGTGAAATATCTATTACTGGGAGCTGGGTCCTTCACAGTGCAGTGACACTACAAAGCCAAAGTGCTCAGCACCTTCCAGGAGAGAGGCATTACTATTCCATTATTTTAAGACACTGTTGCTGACAGGCTTGGCCACTTCCACGGGCATGCATGTCAGCTACTCTGAGACAAACAGGCTGCCTGCACTGCATTCCTTCTGTTCTCACCATCCTCTGTCCATCATCTGTTTTCCATTTCATTCCTTAACCTCCTATTCTTTAAAAGTATCTGTAGGGTTGAAACGTATCTGCTGGCTTCCTGGTCTCGGTTGCTGGAAGCAGATTCAGTTTTGTTACTTGTTCCAGGGAGCAGGCCAGAAGCAGACAGCCAGGGAGAGCATCAAGCCAAGAGGTGGGGTTTTAAGGGTTCGTGCATTTTTTCCTTCTTGCAATCTCTGCCTCCTGCCCTGAGATTTTCCAAGCATACCCAGAGCCACCAGGCCTGGCCGTGACATACGCTTATGGTTACACCATAGTATTCACTGTCACAGGCTGCCGTGAATCACTGAGTTGGGAATGATTCCCTCCTTCCTGCACTCACCGTTGCCCTGAATTCAGTTAAGAAATTTAATTGATTTTAATGTAAATAATGCAAACTCCTGCATGACACTCTCAATTTAGTCTAAGAATACCTTATTTAGATTTACTTTACACTTGTGCCTAATTGATCAAACCAAAATAAGCCAGCTTCATGCTGGAATCAGTACATAGGTTTAACTAACCCAGAGCCAGTTTGTCCTTCCAAATGTGTGCAATAACAAAGAGCGTACGAAGGCATGCAGTGAGTATTAGCTTGGACTGTGAAACACAACATTAATCTGTCACCCCCTGACCCGGCGCTGTATTGCCAATACGTCAAACATCTTCACTCTGCTTAGCCCAAGCACATTCCATGCACTGTGCTCTTTGTCAATACCGTTCAAATATTTCTCTGCCAGTAAAAGTCACAACATTTTCCTGCCCCCTCCAGCATCAGCAGAGTTTCTTAGCCCTTCATGAAAATTCAAATGAAAAATATCGACAAGTTTTCATTGCTTTTAAGCACACAGAAAAAAAGGAACTCCATCTGCTTTTTCCCTTCCTTGCAAAGGGAATGCAATGCCTGTGGATTTTTAATTCCCCCTTCATCTTCAAGTCAGACTTGGAAAAACTGAGAACCTGTTTTTATGTGGGCTTTAAGAGGACGATTTCAGAGCTTCTCAACTGAATTTTGGTAGTCCTACCTGTGAACTGTTTTACAAAGAGCTTTACGATCCTTCAGTAGAGAAAATACTCTGCACATGGACAACGCTTATCATTCGCACAGTGCATGCACAAACACAAAACTAACGGAACAGATCTCTAACTGTAAGACAGGACACTACCCACTTCTGAAACACAGCTTGTCACAGCTGCTCCTCAGCACCTCTGCTGCCTCCTACCAGAGGACAAAAGATAGCCTGGGTGGGAGGGGTGGGGTTACCTTTCAGCATCTTTTGGCAAGAAAGTGCTTTTTTTTTTTAATATTAGTGAGCAAGAGACTTAATAGAGAAAGAAACTGGCATAATCTGATACCTTTGCAGTGGAGAAAGAGCAGCAATAGCCTGGTAGGATGAAGCCTGGTCCCAGCAAGCTTCAGACTGCAGAGGCATGTGTCTCTGGGCAGCTGAATTACTACCTATGAATATTAGAAACTGTAAAAGGCAAATCAAGGAAAGTAAATATGAGAATAGCATCAGAGAAAATTATTTGGGAAGAGGGCTTTTAGTGAGTTTTGATAGTTTTGTTGTTTGGGGGAAAGGAGAGGGAACGTGTCTGACTCTTTTTGGAAGTGCAATGAAACTTCTCATTCTCCACAGCCTCTTCCAAATGTAGTCCCACGTTATTTCTGGAACATTCTTCCAGAGGTATTTGGTTTTATTCCTGTTCTAGACCCAGTCCCATGACAGATGTCTACAAAGGCGTGCTGACTTCAGTGGGACATGGAAGGGGGGTATATGCGCTATTAGACTTTGCTGTGGGACAAAGATTATAGTGAATTATTTGCTCTACTAACACTATATATAGTAATTTCTAAATTAATCACACCAGCCATTCTGTTCAAAAAATAATTTTCAATTGTAGAAACATTAATTCCCTTACACCTTTAGCACTCCCCTTGTAAAGGGACTGTTTCTTGCATTCTCTCGATACTTTTTGCTCAGTCTTACAGCATGTTCATGGTATTACTAAATTCAAAAAGGAGGGAATAAAGTAATGAGGGAAAAGCCACAAGGTATATTTCCCTGCACCCCTTGCATTTTTATTTAAGCTCCCTTAACTCCAGCATCCTACTTTTCTCAGAAAACTTCTTATTGTACTTTTTTTTCCCCAAATAGAAAACCTCTCACAGCAGCTCAAGTAGCTCTGCCTTGCATGCTGCCCTAGAGTTTCCAGCCCTGGAATAACTTCTGACTAGCAATGATTTATCTGGCTGGTCAGAGGTTACTGTACACAGAAATGCAATTTCTTCCTCACACTCGTTCTACCCTTCTTTGGCAACTGCAGGTGTCATCAACAATCTGCCGCATGCCATTTTATGGCCTTTCCTGCAGTATCTTATTCAACTGATATCCCTTTTGCTGAGCAACACTAGCTATAAAGGGCTAGAGCCCTTTTCTCTCTACACGTTTAATTCATGTAACTGCTGATCTATGTACTAAGGAGTTGAAAATTCATTTGCAATAGTTCTGTCCTTAAGATGCTGTCAGTGTGTTGCTTCAGCTTGACATTTGAAGAAAATGTATTTTTTATTCCTGACTGCATTCAGGTCTGGGATGATGTTCCTCTCTGGAAATCAGTGTTCAAAATTACCTGATTTCTCTATAGTTTCCCAATTTTGAGTTACATTAAATACCATTAAGGTTTTGCATTAAGCTTTCTGAGTTCTGTGCTTTGATGACCCACTTGAGCCTGGCAACTGACAATCTCAAAGTTTCCTAATACTGGCAAAATAAATCAATTTTCCCATGCTCCTGATACTGTTTTAAACAGAAGGCAGGAAATCTGTATGAAATAAGCTTTTACTTTCTTTGCAAATCTGTTGCTATGCTGCTTCATCTCTTCTCCTGTGTTTTTTCTATCAAGACCCCACAATAATCTACAGCAAAGCACCCAGAGCAGATCATTACCTATTTCTGCTGCTTGCTAAGTAAACCTCACAGGGGGAAAGTCTGCAACACAGCTGAGTCTAGTCCAGAGGTAGAGAAAATACATGTAATTGTCTTTCTTTTTTAATTACGTTTTTAGAATACTGGCAGTGACAAGAACAAATTACCATCCTTTTACTTATCTTATTAGGTAATGGCAGTGCTACTCTGTCACAAACTTTTGAAAATATTTCTATCACCAGCCCATAATTTTGAAGATTAACAGGACTAGAGAAAACTAAAAGGCCATAAGAGACAAAGTAGCTTTCATTAAATAATTTTAATTAAGAAAGACTTGAGGATTTCGCAGGTTATATAGAAGGAAGTTTCACCCACAGACACTGCTATTGTACTGGCTATGGTCTAGACCTGTGTTCCTGGAGGGAATGGGAATCTTTAGTTATCTTCAATGTGAGCACGATCAGGCTCAGTGTATCAAGAATGCAGCACTGATCTATGATCAAAAGGGCAGTTCAGAGTAAGGAAAGGTATTTCCTCCAAAGGAAGAAGATCCAGCTTCTGGTTTTCTCACTAAGCACTCTAAGGTACTCCAAAGTCTGATTTATGGCGCTCAAGATTTACAGCATTCAAAAATTCTGTGTACCCAAGTACCTTTTTTTTTTTTTTGTCCTTTTTTCCCCTATTTGAAAGGCCACTAGGTACACTGTTAGCTCATTTTAAAATGCTTCCAGCTTGGGTTGCCTAGTGCTTTCACCAAAGCAGATGCACAATTACAGCTTCATAAGGCTAATTTTTAAGCATCAAGGATTGAAATTATTGGCCTAATGAAAACTCAGGAATAATATCCCCTGTCAGTTAGATCTAGCTGAGTAAGAATGAAGGTGGCACAAAGAAGTCAGCCAGCCAGTGATCACATTAAAGAACATGATCCTGTTAGAGGAGCGCATAATGGAAGAACCAGAAGCAGGCTCTAAGCCCTACTAAACCACTGAAGAAACAAGAGGTAATTCTAGCACTGAATATTATTTTTTTTTTAATATTGAAATTCAAGCAATTACTTTGCAGGCATGCTTCAATCTGACGTGTAATTTACAAAATAACTTCCAAGAAGACAGAGTTTTTTCTGGCTCTTCCCTAAGAGAACAGACATCAACCCATGTAGTATTGGGCACAATTTTGCAGTGGTTCAAAAGAAAGTGAGAACACGAACAAAGGAAATGTCACAAAATTTATTAACTTCACAAGGCCCGACACATTAAATGTTTTAACTAAAATAATGTCAATAAATATATTCAGCAATACCTTCAACAACAAATCTACTCAGAAATGGATGTGAACAGCTTGCTTTACCAAAAACTCCAAAGAGTACAATTGATTGATATCCAGTGCTCCGATTGCATGATCACACTTATCCTGTGGTTACTGTGGTGTCAAGGGAGATGCAATGCCTTTTAGTAAATCAGCTGCAGACCCCTACTAAACTGACTAGCATCTTTATTACTAACTCTTACAGAAACACTTGTCTAGCTTTTGCCCCTCTTCTTTCTCTCTGTTTTTTGGTTGTTAGCTTGAACACATGCAGCTCAGGCTGCCTGAGGAACAGAGGGCAGTTCCACACAACACACTATCCAAACCTTTTGCTATGTTCACAGATAATAACTTCAGATTAACATTAAGCACATGATACATTGGCTCGCATTACATTACTTCAACTGTAGCATGTCACGTTATGTCAGCCAAGGTCAACATTCAATGTGACATGATATGATCTAACACGATGCAGGGTTATTGCCTCCTGTGTTAGGAATCTTATGCTAAGAAACAGAAATAGAACAAGCAGATGCACATAACAGATCACTTTATAATACTCCTGGGAAAAAGAATCATTATTAAATGCACAGCAAATTTTGCCAGTATCCTCCTTACTGGATTCAGCTGGGCCTCCAAGCCACCATGACATGTCTTTTTCTTTTTTTTTTAAAGTAAGACCCAAAGTTTAGCATCAGTCAGCTGGGTACTTGGACCTCACCACAGGAGGAATTTCAAGTAACTCAGCGGGCTTCACAAGCTCTGATCACTCTGCTAATACTTTCTGCTCTCCTAGTGTTCAGTGACCTGTTTCATGAATAACATGAGTGACAGTACTGAAAGTCCCAGAGGATCTTGATTCCACTGAGTAATGGGGGGGTTTGGCCTGCAGAGTGACAATTCATAGGAAGGAAATGTTTAGCTGCTGTACCAGCCTCGGTCTGTATGAGAGAAGGAACAAACTTTAAAAGAACCGATAAGTTTTCTGGAGTTTTAACTTGTTTTCACACACTGTGTAGCTTCCAAGTTATAAGCTCTTTTCCCTCCTCAGTTACACCCACAGAACTGCATCTGTGCTTTGAGGACCGAGGGAGAGCAAAGTTAAACTCAACCATATGAGCCAAAGGGGCTGGTTGTATTAATGCAGCTCTGCTGTATGGCTATAACCTCCCTGATTTTATTCTTTGTGCCTACTATAAGCATAGCCAATATGTGCATTGTAAGGATGGTAGTATTCAGCTTTACACATGCAAAAGCCAGCCAGATTCCCAGAGAATAAAGACAGGAAATTCACATATTATTAGGTTAAAACTTTAGGTTTAAATTAGAAGTAATAAACTCTCATAAACTACAATAGAGTTATCAGTGGCCACTAAGATCATTTAGTATCTGGCAAAACAAAAAAGTAGAGCTTCAGGAGCCCATCCTGTCTGTGATAAAACACAAGGATGCAACATTTTTAGAACAAAGGCTAAGCTAATCGCAGCTGACTTCACATTTCTCTTATTTTCTGTTTGCCTTTGTAAACATGAAGGTAATGTTTTTCTTTTTAGTATTCTGTGACAACAGAAAACACAAGCATTATTTTATTAACCTTTAAATGCAATTTGGTTGTTCTCCTTCCATTTCAGCTCTGGAGCTTTGATGTCTGAGTGACATTGGATATACCTTAAGGGCTCAAAAAAAAAGTTCAATAGGCTTCATAGCCTCAGCATAAAATACAGAATAGGGAGAGAAATATAAATAAATAAGTACATACACACATATTTCCTTTTTTTATGACTTTGAAAAGCTGCAGCTGTCATTTGGTTCCTCACTCTTTCCTCAGGGTAAAGATCATTTGATGAGATAGGAATGAGCATGGTAGAGTCCTTAGACTGGATGCGGAGAAGCTGATATTTTTACCTAGTCAGCCAGCATGGTTGAAAAATAAAAATAGTAATAAAAAAAAAGAAACCCACTCCCCCAAAAAAGCCACCTCTGAAGCCCTCAGCTATATCCTCAGACATACCCACAGAACCGTTCCCCAAACTCAGGGAATGCTGACATCAGCACTTATCTGCACCAGCCACCTCCCATTTCTGTGTACTCTCTAGAATCCAGAAAAAAAAAAAAAAAGGCATCTTGAGCCATGATGTTCCAAAACTGGGTCAATTCTGACATAAATTGACCCAAAACCAAAGCAAACATTAATTCAGACCAGTAAAATCAATCCTTAGAGTAAAAACATAAGGCACTGTTCATTGTTTTGAAACACCTTCAGCACCACAGTAGCAAACCTTAATCCTAAATCTAATCCTATAATTACATCGAAACAATGCACCAGTACAGAAAACAGAATATAGGTTTAGACTCCTGTTGATAGCAGCCTCTTCTACTGTTGCAAGCAACAAGCAGGATTCTTGACCCTTTCAATATCTAAGTCCCTAACAGAAATGCTAAAAAAATCCCAAACTTTTCAGTTCAGAAGTGGGTTTGACCATACAACAAAACGTCAAGATGAGACACTGGTCTCTACTAACATTGGTTTTCCTGAATTGTGACCTGTGCCTTGAAGGATAAAATGAGCTCTGCCACCCTAACCCTCAGCGTAACTCTTCATATAGGCAACAGACGTATTGCTTTTGCAAAAGCCAGCATCAAGCATACCAACACCCGCCCTTTGAACACATCCCCTCCTACAAGCTCTCTCTGGAGGGCTTTTTAAACAGTGGGTTTGTTACACAGCCGGTCTAGCAAAGATAAAAATGTCTATTTTTTTTTGCTCAACTAACAGATCTTATGAAAACCTGCTCAAGGTTTTGAATAAACATAATATTGCTTGTTGTTGTTATGGATTAAGGCTTGACTAGCAAGACTGTGGAGATGCCTCTTGGAGTTTACCATGGCTGGGAGCTTTTTTTTGTTGTCTGTGTTCCTGATATTCAAAACAGAGCTTACGTTTAGGATATACCATTGCATCCACCCCTACAGAAAACAAGTAAATAAAAACCTGGATCATGCCCTGCCAGTGGTAACTCAGTTCATTTTCACAAATAGCACAAGCTCCTGAAATGGGAATAGCAGAGCTGCATAAGCCAGGATGGCAGGTGTCACTACAGAAGTGTCCACCACTTCATCGTTAAAACAAGGTTGCATCACTTAGGTTGAAGACATGAAACAGTTCAAGTGAGTTTGAACTTTGGTTCAGAAATGAGGGGTGAGATGGGGCTAAGCGGTGAGTTTATACCAGGTTACCTGATTGCACTGACCCTCCTTTTCTTTGTTTGTATTGTGCTAAAAAATTTTTTCACTTAGATCCTGCCCTTATCAAAACAAACTGAGCCAAGTTACATATTGCTTGTACTACTCTGTCATTTGTCAGTGAGCAAAGGCAGAAAACAAAGCAGCAGGGTGATGTAGTGACTCTAACTAATGTTGCTAAATATCACAACTTTTTTAGCAAGTCTGGCTTCTCTTTTCAGTAAACAAGAGACAGTCACTGAGCTTGGTGACAATGAAGAAAAATCTGCTGCTTTGTGGAGGTGGGTGTATTTCGCTGCCAGAATTATGGAAGATCCAGTATCAGTGAGGTATTCTGATTTAAGCTAAAGGCAATTCTCTCCCGAGAGCTGGTAAATTCCCAAGTACTATAGACCCAAGCAAAAGCTAATGTAAAGGACAGTTCAATTTCTTGTAAGGGATTATAGAGAGGAAATGGACATTTACATTTCAATCCCACAATAGTATTCACTGCAAGTCTTTTCTGTCTTGAAAATAAACCTTATAAACACCACTTCTTCCACGCTCCACCACCCCCACCCCCCCCCAAGCTTTTACCAGATCTAAACAGGCCATGATTTTTAAAGAGCACACTGAACCTCTAGAAATGCTTTGTAAAAATTTGGACTACAAAATACAGTTCAAGAAAACCACAGAGCTACAAGAACTCAAATTAAAGTGTAAATGGAAAAATATCCAGTAAAGAAAAGCTGCAACAGAGAGGCACAAGGGCTAAAAGAAGTAGCCATCCAAAAGGGAAAAATCCCAGCAGTAGTATTACCTGCATTGTTAGTCGAGCAGGGCAGTGTCAGTGCAGAAGCGAACAGGAACATCATCGTTAAGTGCCTGCCTGAACAATTTAGCATACTTAAAATATTCCAAATCCATTTCACTTTGAATTAAGAGCATTTTTTAACCTACAGAAAGTTTCAAGAAGGAACGAATAATCATGGTACACTTTGCCTGCAAATGGAATTCTTTCATACACCACATACCCTAAATCTCTGTATTTTCTCATCTGTCAATCTTTATTATAAAAATTCCCATTCAAGCTGAATAGCTGTCTTCCAAGACCTCATCTGCTCATGGCATTGATTCCCCAATTGAAGCCAGGCCTCTGCTGGAGATGTCATCTGCACACCAAACTGCAATGTCATATGCAAAGGATTATAACTTTAGGTAGGAGACTGGAAGATGGTATAGATGCCTTTAAGGAACAGAAATTTTCTTTCCATGTAAATGCCCCAGGTGAATGGACAGTAAGTATAGAGAGACACAGATCATATAAGCTAGTACACACAGAAGGATTTAAAAATAGATTTGTTTTTCAAAACTACTATGGAAAATGAGCAGTCTTTAAATATAAAAAGTGCTTGGTATAACATACCTTACTGCAAGAAAAATTTAGGTTTGGATTTTTAAGATACAGGGTGAAAAAATACAAGAAAAATAAGAGATCATGTGTGATCTTGATGTCAATTTGGATGAGGTTATTGGCAAATAAATAAAGATACTTTAGCCTTGTGGAAGTTGGGGCCTTGTGCTGTCTTTCCAGTTACTAATTGTGCTAAGAAATTCTGATATTGGTTTGACTGATATTTGATATAATGATCTTCAAAGCAGGAAAAAAAAAAAAAATCATTCTTAACCACGGCTGCTTAAGTAAAGGCAGCATTGTCAGAAGATACGCTGCAAGGCAGCAACAACCTCTGGGTTATTTCACCTAATGAGGACCATCCCATAGCAGTAACTAGCCTGCAAAGGGTTGCAGCATTCTGATATGTCGAGAGAACAATCCTGCTGGCCTTGAAGCTGAAAAACTGAAGCAGTGTCATGGACAAGCCTTAGATTGGTGAAGGGGGGGCGTGATGGGGGATTCCAAGAATTGGATTAGCTTTTACTAGAATCCTTTCATATTGCCAGGATAGATGTATAAGTAGAAAAACAGAAATTGGGTAAGCTCTGCCAAAAGCATCCTGCCCTAGTAGCAATCTACACAGTAAGCTTGACACTCCTGTTTCATCATACATTTTCCAATTCCAGTATCATTAAACAGTAATTGTTCTGCTCTGCTTCCTGTTTTGAAAAATGCTGCTTTTTGCTCTGCCTTCATAACAGCCTCTTAAGTCATTTAAGTTTTAATACTATCACAATGAATGGCTAGGAGAGGGAACCTTGCTGAACTATGTACATTTATTTCAGGACTTTGAAGATGCCATCATTTATATTAGTTCATAATTGTTGTAGCTGTCATTTCCAACTGCCTCATAACATCTCCATGAAAAAGGGAAGTATTAAAAGGAAAGT
This sequence comes from Falco naumanni, assembly GCF_017639655.2. Lineage (NCBI taxonomy): Eukaryota > Metazoa > Chordata > Aves > Falconiformes > Falconidae > Falco > Falco naumanni. Next base: position 15,499,840 of record NC_054060.1, on the reverse strand, counting down.
TTTCAAAAGGATTCAAAGCTCCTATTGTGGTTGCTGGATACAGCCAGCTACCACATTTAAGTGGCTCAAGAAAAAGCAGAGAGCTCTTTTAAGAGTGTGACTGTGAATGACTTGTTCTCATGGACATCTGTGCCAGAACTGAGAACAGACCATGCATCCACACCATTGAAAGAACCACCTTTAAAACTCAGCTTACAACCCATGTAAAGTCAGGAAGAGCAATAAGAGCTTGTAACATTCCAGCATTTTATCTCTGCAGGATACAGGTTCCTTATCCAAGTTAAAAAAATGTCAAGCAGAGGTATCCAAATTCAGGTGAGGGCAATACTTTATGTTACAGAAAACAAAATATGTGATATATTCAGAGGTGGGAAAGGGAGAGGTAGGAAGCAGTAAGAAAATGACACAATAAAAGTAAAACTGAGCAAGCAAGAGGTAATTCTGGTAAGACGGGGAGGCAAGAGAAAAAGTAAGTATCCAGATGAATAAGCAATCTTTCACAGCCACCTTAGCGTTCAAATACTCTCTATCTGCTCTGTGTTTTGTATGTTCTGGTGCTATAAAGCAGGCTCTGTGATCTATGGTACACTTCCCCAGTGAACTCCACTGTGTACATGAAGGTGTGCACTTCTTTGCTGCACTTGACAAAACAACATTTTTGATAAATCCAATGCAGGGAAAAAAATTAAAATCAAAGAATCAGGCACAGCAATAGGAGGGAAAATGCACCACAGCTGCATTATGCCCTCAGTATTCCTCTGGTTGCTCAGCCAGTGTTTCAGAAACAGAACCAGAGCAGGAACCAGCACACACCAAAAGACTCTTCACTGTCATCCCATTTGTGAAGTTTAAAACCACCTTGCAGCGATGCACCATTTATAATTGTGCCGCTTTGTAGCTGTTTTCTCCAGGCAGTATTGGGCAATAAGCACTCGTCAGCGTGGCTCACCTCCAGTGAGGGAGTGACCATTGATCCACCCAAAGCAAGCTCTATGCCTAGTGGCACATTTACTGCTGACCTTGCCAGCAGTTTGAGCCCCCACTCACAAACTCAACAAAATCAAGCTGGACTTACTGCCAAGAGGGCTGTTTGACCCGCTTCAGCAGTGACATCTGATTGCTGGACTAACCACACACGTTTGACAGCAGTTGTTTGCTGCTCTATTGCTCACTCCCTCACCAGTTCTGACAAGAGGTTTTGCAACATCCCAACCTGCAGGTTTTAATAAAAAGGGAGAGCCCCCAAGCCCTCTTTGGTGCTCTTCCTGCAGAGCCCCTGGCTTGTCAGGGGTGGGTATGTAACACAAAGGGGGTTCACAAGCTGCAGAGAAAGGTAAAAGATCTTCTATCACAGCTGCCCTGCAGTCAGTAGAGAGCTCAAAAACTGCAAAAGAGGACCCATGAGTAGGACCGAAGGCTGCACAACCTGGAATAAGATGTGGGTATTTATTTGAAAGAACCTATAGACCAAAGGGAAGGGTAAATTCAGATCACCCCAGGTATTGCTTCAAGTCTCAAAGGAATTAACAGCAGTGCATGTACAGAAACTCTGACCGCCACCCACAGCAGGCGATAAACCCCCCATGAGCTTCCAGAACAGGGTAATTACCTCAAAATTGGGAAACCCTGTCTTCAGCATGAAGGTCGTCGACATTGTGCCACCTTATTTTCTGCAGAGTGTTTTTAAAAACCTTTAGTAAGACTAAAAAGCTGGATCATACACTCTCACGTCAATGTGTTCATGCTCACAGAGACAAGGAAGAGTTGCTAAAAGCCTGCATGGTGAAAAACCTCTCTGCCCAAAGGACCTTCCCCCAGAGGCTGGGGGTCACACACATGGGGATTCTGCAGCTGCCCTTCCACCCTTCGGCCAGTCCATCTCTCCCTTAGTTCCCCAGTACTGCATTTATCTGGCTACTAATACTGGTAAGTGATGTCACTTGTCTTTATCTCAGTCCACAAGCTTTTTGAGCTTATTATCGAAGAGGGGAATGAGAGAGTGGCTGGGTGGGCAGCTAGCTGGCAACAGACATGTCAACCCACCACACCGCGTTTAGTAATTCCAAGGGAAATAGTTAATATATTCTTGAGAGAAAAAGATGGAGGTGTCGTTATTCCCACCCAGAAATAAAATTCATTCTAATTAGTTATTCCTGGAAAACCCAGTTCTGCCAGTGGCATTACAGCAAACATGACCTCCCTGCATCCCTGCACCTGTATGGTTCTTGATAAAAGTAAAATACCAAGCTGAAAGAAAAAGAAAATAGCTCCTAAGCAGAGAATTCAACTAAAAATGGTGAGAAGATAAAGGTGCAAGGGAAGCTCTTGCTCTGATATCAAGGGACCTAAAATTAATTCAATGTTCATTTTATTCTAATTGCTAATAACACATTTTTTCACCAGTATCTCTAGTTGTTTCAAAAATAATCTCAGCCCTGGTTTTACGACAGAAGACTGCCCCAGTAAGCTATTTTACTTCCAGAGCGACTTGGACAACCGACATTCATTTGCAGTTACAAGCCAAATGTAACTGCTAGAGACAAGCCAGCAGAAAACACCTTCTGAAGGAGTAACAAAATTCTGAAAAAAATGTTTTTGTTCAGGAGACAGGCTGTCTAGATAAGACTTCTTAGGTGGGCAAAACTTCCATAGGCTTCCCCACCCCCCTTCTTGTGTCACTGGGGATGAGAGGAGGCGATGGAGGCCCCTTATCTTACAGGGCAGAAGTGGAAGAAGAAGGTGCTGGGGGCTGCAGAGCACCTGGGCTCACTCTCCCTGCCATTGCTGAGGTAGAAGGTGATGGTAACTGCTAGAAAGGAGCTGCTCTTTCTGTAGTAAAACCACACCCCACGTTGCCAGTTCTTCCCCCCACCTTCCCCAGGTAGGCAGGAAGGGCTGCACAAGCCGAAAGAGCCGGTCACCAACTCATCCCCAGGCGGACCTGGCAGGCAGCTGCAGCTGACGAAGTAGGCAGTGGCCTGCTCTTCCAAGACCCAGAGCTGGCTCTGCTGTTTGCCTCTTGGAAAGCAAGTGCAGACACCCAAGTGTTAGCAATTAAAATGATGCAATAAATGACACACACCAGTCAGAAATAACCTAGCAATTGGATGCTTGCACGACATACTGCAGATAAGCCAGTGCTGGTAATGTTTGGACTTTTATGTCTCACTGAGATATTTGCCACAACATCCATTTTGTTCTCTGCTCATAAAAGTTGAGTTAGTCTCGTAACTGATCTCAAGACTCCTGTGTGGACAGAGGGGATTTGCCAAATCCAGGAATAATGCAACTTGTGTTTGAAGGTGCATTTTGCTGGGTTTTTTTTCATTGATTTTGGAAGTTATGCAATAATATTAAAAACTGAGCCACGCCAAACAGCATGGTAGGGTAGACTAGAGAAACAGGCACGACCTGGATAATCCCTTCGCAAGCTGTTTTAAGAACTTGTCTCCACTGCAAACAATATTATCACAACATTCAAACACCATTCAGGGTTCTGACAGAAGGCAAGAAGTTTGGTGGAGTGCTCAGCACAAGTCGGTTGCGATAAACTGCACTGTGAGGCACTGATGGAGACAAGAGTTCAAGCAGGTATGGCACCTGGCTGAACAGGAGAGCCAGGTGCTTTCACAGGTAGAGCCACGCTGCATGACGTGGGGCATGCAGCTCTTCCTTGCAACACCAGGCGTGTCTGCACAGCGCAAGGTGGAGCCAAGCAGAGAAACATGACTCAATCTCTGCACAACTCGTTCACAGCTATCATAGGTCCTAAAAGCAACAGTCATGTTAACATGATGCTCCTGCCTGGGCATGGCTAATCGGCCTTCCCAAATACTGTGCAACGTAGCTGTTCTACTGCCTGTTCCACAGGAAACAGTCATACAGAGAGATCTCGTTCCCTTATTCTGCCTTGTGTTGGTTTAGGTCTGTAGGACTTTCAGAGAAGGTCACTGGACTGTTTAAGCATGCCAGGTCCCAGCCTCAGGACTGTCAGCTGGATAAACCAAGCTAAAAGGCAGCCAGAACCCCGGGAGCACTTGGATAAGAGGAGGCTGAATGAGGGTTTCTTAGTTTGAGTATGGTTAAAGTTACATGACCCAGAAGTTACAAAAAAGTTGAAAGTGATGCAACTGTAAAAAAGCATGAAAAACCTCAGATCTGCACATGAATAGAATGGACAATTATGCATTAGAAAAGCAAGTGGCTGAAGAGGTTTCTATGTGCTGTATAACAAGTGCTTGATTTCTGCTAGAGTAACCAACATAAAAATAGAAGTAAGTTCCCTCAGGTCATATTTACTAGTGTTACCACTTCAAATAAAACACCCACAACAGCTATTTTTAGAAACAAGTTATCTGTACGTATTTGGTGTCCTACTAGTACTCCACACTCAGAAATCCTGGCAATACTTCCCAGTCAAACACAGTTACAGGTCTTACCCAGAAAAAGTCTCTGCATGCACATAAGGCTTACTCATGCTCAGTAGTCATGGATTTGAATGACATTTATGTGAGTTAAGGTTTGCCAGAAAGGATCTTAAATGTGGTGCTGGAGCAGTCAGTATTTTCATACCTAAATAAATTAATTTGGAAAGGTATATTTATGGACAGGATTAGACTATTATTAATACAGCAGATTGGAAATGGAAGCATAAATTTTAATTATCAAGGAGCTATTGAATAGGGTTTAGTAACCATATAAATTCTGTACTTTGATCTATCACATGCTGTCGGGGTCGGTTTTGCTTTTGCTTTACCTAGGTCAACCAACTACATACCATGCCTCTAGCAAAAAGTAGCCATTGAACTGATCACTCCTTAAATTTCACTTCCTAGTCACACTTAATAACTGTCTATCCCCCAGTCCCTGCGAGGGACAGGAGAGTATCACAGCGATACAGAGCTCACATCAATTTCTATGACACTGGTTTGGGTACTGCTGACGTTAGAAATGCTCTACTTTCAGATGATATGTCTACAAGCCCTGAGTACAGTTTAGGGAATATAAGATTAATTAAGAGAAATCTGGGGAACTGGGACTCTGCTTCTTATTCAGGCACTTTTTAACTTTTTTTTTTTTTTGGTCTTTTTAACTGTCTTCAAACACAAATATCTGGTATTTTAAAGATACAGATAACAAGAAGCCGAGAAAGAAGCGTTATTGCTAGATGCATTCAATACTTACACTTCAGGTATTTCATCAAATTCTACAAAGCAGATTTTGGTTAATCTAGTCGCATGCACAACTTAGATTCAGCTCCTTCCAAAAGGAAGTAAATCTAACACTACACAGCTTGGAGGTAGTTTTTAATGCATTTTATCAAGCCTGCTTACTAGGAAAAGTAAGTGAAACTTTCATAGTCCTGAGCTGCAGACTATGCACTTTGTTAAGGAGAAAGTGATGGCTTTGTAATGAATTTTCTCCCTAATTGTTTCTAAGAAATCATATTTTAATTATTTAAAAATACCTATCAATTAAAGTAGAAACTACTGAATATCTTCTTCTAACATCGTAACAGTGACTTTGCTACAAAACAGAACAGTGAGTCAAGTGTGTCCAGGGAGCACTGGACTGCCTTCAAACAAGTCTGTTGGCAGCTTAAAGGCTTCTGAACATTATGATGTTAATACAGCTGTATGAGCTTGTTCACATTAATGAAACATGTATGTAGGAAGGTTTAACTCTCCGCATGGCAAAGTAGTTCTGCCTCCTTGGTTTCCAATGGGACATTGTTTTAGGCTCAGTCCTGAAAGATCAAAGCTGGTGAAAGCCTCAGAGTAGGCATTCAGTGCCTAATGGTGAGCTGTGCTTCCAGCTGCTGTTGCAGAGAAAAGGCATCTTGCAAAGAATTGACACTGTATTTCACCGATGTCATTCATAATCCTTTTTAACAGATTAAAATTATGGGCTGTCTAGTTTTCAAACACAGCATCATCCAATTTGCATGGTCCAGGTCCTCTTCCGCAATGAATGATGGGCTCAGTAAGTGATATTTACCAGTCCGTCATGCCACTGCACTGCAGCTAATATGCACTGAACCCTCAGAAAGGCAGCGTGGAATTAATTCTCAGAAGCAATCAACATTCATTTGACTCTTTTCCTATTTTACCTCTGCATCTCTGACTCCAGTGATTTCACATCAGGAGAAACAGGCACACCCTTGAGCACTCTCAGCAAACATCAGAATGTGAGCTGCTAGAAGTCTATAGGGAGACTGCCAAAGGCACCAAATGGTAGCCAGCAATTTAACTTTCACTGATGATCCATGATCCAGAAGTCAGCAAGCATGGGATAACTTTGCTAGCATTTTTATTTTCAAAAATCTCCCCCTGTGGCTACTTACATGTGTCTACAATTTTGCATTGTAAAACCAAATGCCATTCTAAAGTGTACACCCATATAAAAGCACACATTCGCACTTGTTACACAGACTCACAATATAGATCAAATGGCTGGTTTTGCCCTCCAGGAGTTTCAAAGGCCTTCAAACTACTGAAATTATCCCTTGTCTTCCAGTGTAATCAAGCCTGTAGTTTTACAGCGCTCCACAGCATCTAAGACAACACAACTATTTAGCTTCCTTAAAATACTGAGGTTTTAGAAAGACCACTTCAGAATCCACATCATAAACATTCCTCATGACAACGTGAGTGTATCAGGAACACATGCAATACGTAACAAAGAAACCATCACAACTCGTCTGATGTTAACATCTGCCTGTAGGATCTGTGGATCCTATGTTGTGCTGAAAGTGACATTTATATAGATATGTGTACATCTAAGTTTTGCTTGTTTGTACACACACAGGTAATATACGCACTGTACTCCCACACACAGACTTCCCTTTGGAACAAAAATATTACGAATATAACTGCCATTTCAATGTCAGTGAAGACAGTTGCTTCCCTGTGATATGTCACACACTGATTCTAGTCCAAGGCATCGCCTGCAGCTGCCCCAGGTACCTGCAGTACAGCCCCGATGCAGCCTAAGCTCTGGGAGTCACAAGGCAGTGGCCATCCTGTCCGCAGGTAATTCCCCAGGCAGGTGGCGGGGGAGGCAGGCAGTACACTGCCATGTGCAATACAGGTACCGACATTTCCCACAGAAGGGAACTTTTTAAGCAATCTGTTGGAAATAATTAGTGCCACATTTACATAATTTTAGAACATGGTTGAGCCTGAAAGCACCAGCTCCCCAGTTCCAAAACTCCTGGCTCAGCAATGACTCCAAGTGCTCTGGAGTTCCCCGTCCCATCAGCCCAAATGAACCAACAAGGAGGAGCTCAAAGTCCTGGAAGCCCTAAGAGAGCAAGAAACCACACAGCTTGGAAATCATGGCTCCTACACTTCCAGCTGTGTGACACACTGCCCGGAGGTCCTCAAAGTACCCATGGCGTATGCCAGGTCTTCAGGGATCTCCAGAGACATCCAGCATGTCAAGGCTATCCTAGAGCCACAGACCTCACAGCTCACCAGGACCCATGACATCAGGCGCGAAGCCTGTCAGAACCCATCCCATGTCTTTGCACAAAGTCACTAGAACTAATGCTTTTGCAAAATACGTTGGTATCAATAAATCTGCCTATTCTGATGGAAAAGTTTTGTCAAAAAGTTCACAGCTAGCTCCAGTCTGTCGATCACTTAGGGAGGTTAAAAAAAAAAAACCCACACAAAACCACCAAAAAACCAATATATCAGTAGAGCTGCTACACTTATGTCCAAACTTCTTGTACAAAATTATTCCAATAATTAATTAAAACACACAAAAAACCCCAGACTTCTGTTGAAATGTGCAGAAGACACAACTGCCCTGTAAATGAGGTGCTAGACTGGACCTGCATTTCATTCTCCACTTCACGATCACGGGAGTGCATTACCTGCAGCCCTGCTGCGCTCTAAGATTTTCCTCTTCTTTGTCCTGACTACAGGTTCTTTGAGGCAGGGGCCTTTTCCTGACACACACCTTGTGCAATCATGTAAGCAACAAGTTCATATCAGTAGCAACCCTGGCATTTTCTGTTTCAGAGGAGTGACCTCAGCAGTATGGTTCCAAAGTGACTTTGTCCTTTAGTACCAAGTAGTTGAAAGGAAATAACACTGCCTATAAGTTTAAGAGTATTTTGCATAGAAAATGTTGTCTTTTAAGGTTCACCCAGAAAATTCTCTCATGTAAGGTCCTGGGCTCTTTTAAGGCGCACTTAGGAGTCAAGAGAGGGTGTTTTGATAAAATGAATTCCATTAATACAACATTTCACCCTAAAGTAAGGTGTTGCTTATTATTAAACATGAAATGGATGGTTTCCTGTTGTCACCATTGCACTATCATTGACTATATTTTGCATTTTTTCTATAAATGACACTCATATAAATGACACTCATTCTATAAATGACATTCAAGCAACATCAGGTAGGAAAAGTCCCCCCTGAAATGTTTAAGTATGACTAGGGAAAGACATCATTCTTTTGTTCCAATGAAAGTCTTACAAAAAGTGTAAGCAATATATTCTAAGCCCTGTTTTTTCCATACAAAAAACATTTAATGCTTTAAGTAACATCGCAGCGTATTATTGCAAAGCTTACCTAGTAAGCCTAAGCTACATAAACTAGCTGTAACGCTTTTAATTTGTCTAAAGAGACAATTAAGCTGGATCAAGCATACTCAGGTATTACAACTCAGCAAAGGAGCTTGGCAATTATTCCTTTGAGAAAATAGGAACTGCACTAACTACTATCACTTTTGTCTCAAGTGATCCAATATGCAGTACCTACTGCAGCAAAAAGTAATTTGGCCCATGTTTTTAGAATTCTTAGAATTTTAGAACATAATAATTACATTTTTAGAATTTTATTATTATTCTATTTTTAGAATTTTAGACTAATTTGTCCTGCTTTACCTAAATTGCACACAAAAGTTTGCCATGAACTCAAATCCATGCACAAAATTACTGATTTTTTTTTTTTAATGTAACTTATTCATGCACATTACCTGAAATTTTACTTCTCTTTCCAACTTCCTGCTGAATTGAACTGGAATAGCATCATTTGTTATGCTAAAATATTCATAGTTCAAGAAGTGAGATCAGTTAGTATTTTATAGCCTCAGTCACCTCCTCCAGACAATTCCTTCCCAGGCAGGAAGGCTGAACTAATAAAAGCAGAGAGAGTTTCAAAACTACTGCAGAGTCCAAGCTAAAAATCTCCTGAAACAAGTTGTAGAAAATTCATCTGACTCCCAGAATTTCAGGTGTAGACTCAGTAAATGACCTAGTAACCATAGTTTCCTATTCTTTTTAAATTTAACATTAGCAGCTGGATACAGTTTCGCAAGGTTTATTTTGACAAAAATCTTCTTCAATTTGTTGGGACACAAAAGAGAACAGGGAATCTAATCGGTTCTCGCAGAACAGGATCCCAACAGTTTCAGCTGCTCTGCGGCCTGGATTTAGCTGAAGTCTCTAGCAAGACCTGAACAGCCACATTCTTGTCACCATCTGACAGGAACTTCTGGCTTGGTATACACCTACAAGTGTTCCTTGTTTTACAGTTCAGAATAGGTTCTATATTATTTACTGTAAAGAACTGACAACGTACTAACAAGAACCTTTGAATTACATGCACAGTGTGCTTTATCATAGGCAGCAAAATCTTCTTCAGAGTCCAGCTTAAATGACTGGCAATGAGCATCTGTCGAAAGCTACCATATTTTTTTTTCTTCCAACCTGATAATGAGTTTTGTTTCTACTTTACATTTCAACCCCTGACTTAAATATATTTGAAAGACAAGCAGCACTCATATATTACAGACAATGGTACTACACTACCTATATATTTAAGCACCAACTAACATACTTACAGCCTTAATATCAAGAGATTAATGATTTTAACCATAGTTAAACAGCAGCAAGCTGCCATCACTGCATATTGTACAGCCTGAGACAGTTTTCCTGAGTCCTTCCAGTTCCACACCTATACCTTATGGCTGCCTCTTGTCACACCCTCACTTGAGCTTGTACACCACCTGACACTGGGGTTATGGTCAAGAACCAGGGCTTTTTGTTACTGCTAGACTACCAAAAAATTAAATGCATCATACCAGGTTGATGTGCAAGCTTCTTTCTATGGAATAGGATTTATAGTTTGTTGCTATTTTCATTTTATACTGGTTGGTAAAATTTTTGTCAACTGCAAAATCTTCTTAAGAAGCAACAGCTCAATGAAATGCTGAGTCGACTGCTCATTAGAAACAACATTTGGTATGAAAAAAGTAATTTTAAGAATACAAATAAGGGGATCCTTCAAATCTTAGCCATAAAAAGAAACCTGGCCATACTCTGAGCTGCATAAAATCAGTATTTGTAAAGTACATTAGTATCATAGTCTTAATTTAAGTAAACACTCCCCCGATTCAAAATCGTACTTTTCAAATACATAAATTGACCAAGTATTCCAAAGATTAATACAAAATGTGCAGCTACAATGCTACTGGAAAAATAAATATAACTCCAAACATTGTAGGTAAAGCCAGTAAAAAATGCTGCTAGCTGTAGTACTGCACACTGAAAGAAAAAGATTATACTGTGTTAGAAGAATTAGCCTTCTTAATGATTCTAAAATCTATACAGCAGCATACGTCGTACAGAGCTTTCCACTGAATTTAGTGACTGGAAAATTTGATCCCCCATTTAATTTGATTTAAAGCTCTGGAACCAAAGCATTTGTGTGTGCAACTATTTCCAACCCTTTGTTTTGATCAGTTTTTAGCACTTCTTTCAACAGCACCTACTTCACAATTGCAATTCAGTCACTGACTTGCAAAAAGACGTTTAATTAAAAATGCCAATATTAAAAGAGTGCAGGAACAGCCCATTGAAAGTTACATTATTTGGGTCATTGGTGCCATTACAGATACTTTCCTGTTTTTAAACAGGTTTTATGGAGCAACTTCATGCCTATACATGGAAACCACAAATCAGCGACTTCTACTGATCAATGAAATAGGAGCAGATGTTTTCAAAGCAGCAGAAAATACAAAGGTACACATAGAAATTGAGTTATCCTAGACTACTGAGATCTATTCCTACACTGTATAGGTTTGTTTTCTGAGAATTTGTCAGCTGTTGTACTGGCCAATACATGTTCACTGCTGCAGTGTCCTGGATCTGTTTTCCTGAGTGAGAATTTGACAGCTGTACAATTATTTCTACTGCAGAACAAGGAAATGCACTGATTATTGCCTTCATCTTGTTTTATGAAATTCAGTTTCAATATGATGCAACATAGCTGCTATCCATGCATGTCAGCTACTTGCTGGAACTGAAATTTGGCAATGAAAGCACAAAAAAAGATAGGCCTTAGGTTAACACACACAAAAAAAATATTGATAATTATCTGAAAGACCTGGTTTTTCTGTCCAGGCAGAATGAATACAAGAAGAGCTCCTTTTCTGGAAATGAGGCTGATGTGACCTCAGTCCAGTGGATTTCTTGGTGGCATTAATGTTCCAATTAATTTTCTGAATCCCCCCAGCTCTTTACTGGTAATGGCCCTCAGAGACTGTTTCACCAAGAAATGCCTCTTTCCTATTCTCCAAGAACTGCTTTGCACCAATTCTTGAAACTACCACTAAAATATCTCTCTCAATCTCATGCTCTTCCACCTCTCCTCCTCCCATCCATTCTCCTTGGTTTTCTTAAAAAAAAAAAAAAAAAAAAAAAAAAAAAAAAAAAAAAAAAAAAAAAAAAAAAAAAAAAAAAGAAACTTGGGGGGGGGGTGTAGAAAATTTGTGTATTGTTTTGTTACTAGTTTTCTGTTCTCTGCGGTGACTACTCCCTCCCTCCCTGCCACGTTCTCAGAGCCTTCCTCTCACTCAAGAGGAGTGGCATGTTGCAACTGGTGAAACTCTGGTGTGGTTAATGGCTGTGCCAAGGGCTCTGGAGAGAAGAATAGAAGCTGAGACTGGCAGGAAGAGGGAAGCTGGATGATTTTCAAGATGATGACTACCGTTCTATTCATAACAGAGAAGAATTGATTACAGAGTAATCGCCAGCTATGTGGCTTTTCCCAGGTCCAAAACCCCACTCAAAATACAGAACTGGATATTTGCGTAGTGTTTCTAATCCACAGAACTCATAACAAATAACATCACCCGTTCACTTAGGAGGAAAATCATGTCACAGAAAGGTTAGATGATTTTCCCATACAGTAAGGCAAGACCAGAGCCCTGGCTAAGATCTTCTGGTTCCCAGTGTCACAGTGACCCCACAAAGTCCCTACAAGTTTCCTCTGCTGATGACAGCTCAGAGCAAAAACATCTGTAGCATAGTCATGGCAGCACAAAGCTCTAGCACAAGCTGAGTGTCTTAGCCGTCACCCCACTTCTTGGCAGGACTGACCGTAACCTTTCTGATGGGCAGCCTCTAACACAGCACTGAAATGCACCAGTCAGCTCCGACACCAACAGCATGAACCAACAGAGAAGGTGGCAAAGCTAGCGAGGCTCCTCCCTGCACCAACCCCAGCACCGCAGCTGGGCTGCAGCTCTCCAGTCTGAAATCTCCAGGGAATGCACACACAAGCACTGCGCTGCTGCGGGACACTGCTACGCACATGTCAACTGAGCAGTTTCAGGCCCATCCTGCTGAATGCACTGCTGTAATATAGAGGTTTCCTAGATTTCCTCTTGGGAAAAGATAAGAAACTGCAACAAACAGATTTCCCAGCTCACCAGGGTGACTCTTTTCTAAAGGATTATTCAGGAACTGTCATCAATTTACTGCCTGCCTCTATCTGTCTTAAATTGTGCATGATTACTTTGTTTAGTTTTGCTGACATTTGTGTTTTGTTTAAGGGTCTCTTTGTGCAATCTTTTGTGTCTGCTTTAAATAAACACTCTTTCCTGTGCTTGTAGCAGCATGCTTGAGTTCAGCAAGATGTCTATCACTTAATAACCAAATGAAAAGTTTAATCACCCAAAAGCTAGCTTTCAACCTGCAGTTAACAAAACAGAAAAGCTAAGGGTGTTCCATATGCATTTTTCTATTTGTTCTGTTATCACATCTGCTAGTCCAAGCAAGTTTGGTGTTGTGTGTTTAGTCCTGTAAATATCAGCCTAGCATGTAGAAACAGGCAGCATTTATTCTCACTTTGCAGTCAGAATCAGTCCAATAAAGCAAAACAATTACTCATTGCAGTTGTTCAAAAAATAGTTGTTTTTTGTTACTAATCACTGAGAATGTATGAAACAGAAAGAATATACACTAATGGCTTGCTGAGCAAATCAAGTGCAGAAAATTGGGCAAGCATATCTGAGCAAAACATGACATGGAAACCAAACAGGAAAAATACAAGTCATGCCAAGGTGTCATTTTTACAAAGTGACTTTTTTAAAAAACCAGAGAGACAAGTTAATGTCCCAATATGGGACAATAAAGCTATCTTAAAAACACTTGCCATTAACAGCCATCTGCTCTCTGCAATTTGGGGGTAATTTTTATGTACAGCTGACAGCTTTGCATCATCTTTCCTCCTTCATGAAGGATTGTTTCTGCCTCCAGTGTACAAAGCCACTGAGAAGCAGGATCTGTCCATTAAGCTGTAGCTTTCAATAAGCTTGTGCTGATAATAAACATGTAGCATTCTGCACTGGATTTCTGAGAAATCAGACCCAAGGGGGGGGGGGAAGAGCAAAAAAAAAAATATATATGCACACTAATAACATTCCAGTCCTCCCTAATAATATTCTGCTCATGTCAGCATTGCCTGTAAAAATCGAGAGGCAAAGTGTGCTCACTGCCCTTGGCATATTGTGATGGTAAGAAAAATCAAGACTGCTTTCTTACTGTTCTCTGAGTACAAGGATAGATCTCTGCTTTAAGCATATCTTTCTTGATCAAAATGTCTCTGGTGTCCTTACACCTTTTCCTCCTGTTTGAACTTGTCTCTTCAGAATATTTAGTAAATACAATTCATGTTCACACCTAAAGTAAAGCTACCTTGTTTTGTTATGTGTTAGAAGTCTTAAAATACACATGCACAACAAACAGCAGGGTCACACGTCCCTCATTTGCAAACCTTGCAAAAAACACTTATGCAAGAAAAATGCAGAGAAAACTAAAATTCTATTAACATTCAAATCATACTCCAACTACCATTTCCATTCCTCAGATCTGATATAACTTTAATATACATTAGGAGTAAAACCAGAAAAAAAGAAAAAAAGAGCAGCTAAAAGTGATTTGCCTATTGCCTTGTAGTGCCTCCTTCACTACGCAAGAGATGGTAGTCAGATTCTCCCACCAAATCCAAATCCGTCCCATAACTGTATCCCACCCACCAACCACCCTGTAAACACCAGGCACATTTATAGAGTATCTAACACTGGACTACACAAATCAGTCAAAACCTCTATGCTACAGTCACGAGCTGTTAATGGAGCTATAGTCAACTTGATCCTATTTCGTGTGTCAAACATCCCAAAGTTAAGGGGCTGGTTTTCATGCACTTGAACAAAGAGTACAATTTTCACAAGTAGCATTCAGGGTCAAGTTACAAACATCTTCAGCTACCAAAGACAAGCCTTGAGTATTGGTTCATCTGGACCCACTTAAAATGAAGCTAACCCCAGCACCTTTTCCTCTCGAAGAGAATGCATCTGCTTAAATAAGTCCCTTGAGTAGGAATTTAGACTTGTACATACACACTCTACCTCTATTTTTGAATTGAATTTTCTTCAGCCTGTAGCGATCTACAAAATAGGATCCACATCATCATGCTGGTTTTGTTTCATGCCCTCAGCTTCCTTATGCCTGGGTCTGATCCAAACCCAGAGATATAACAATGGAAAGACGTGCAATTTTGACTTGAATTGGCTCCAGATCAGTACCAGGATCTAGTATTTTTCTTGTGTGTCATACCTGAACATTGGTGCAGATGACCTAAGAGGAGGTTTCACAAGGTAATTCTTCATGTAAACTGGGAGCCTGGTGTTCAACAACTGTGAAGCAGACAGTTATTACTGCCTGTCACATCACTGAGAAGGTACACAGCTTAACTACAGCACACACCTCAGACTTGAACCTTTCCTCAGGTAGGTTTTTTTGTTTCACTGTAAAAACAGCCATTCCTGTGGTACAATCCATCACACACCTCACCTCTGAACTACATTGCAAAAGTACTGCAAATGCTTCTGAATCGTGACAATACCACTCCATAAGGTCTCCTTTATGAATATTTTACCTTCCTAACTCTACATTCTGCTTATAAGAATCAGTCTTACCAAGATTCTATCATTTCAGGTAAGCCCTTATTCCCTTACTGCTTTGCTAAGGGTTCTGCAGTAGCCAGTTTCATGGGGTGAGATTATCATCACATCACCACCTCTCAGCATGACATTCTGCAGCTTCCAAGTGCTCCTAAACCACATCCACCATTTAGTCTCTGTGCTGGATTTCCTTAGCTCCTGCACTGTACATGACCACAGGATTCCCAGCACCTCTGCATTTGCTCTGAAGTCTACCAATGATTTCCTCATATGGCTGAGCCCCACGGGAATTCCAGTTAATGGGGCTGAGCATTGTTACTGTAATTGCTCCGTGCTCTTGCATGGCAGGCACTGAGTTATACCATTTTCTGTTTAAGAATTGCAGGTGATTTCAGCCCTGGTGCTTTCCCCCACCTAATCACCAGTATAACGCTGGCCTCTGTTGAGCTGATCCTGTAGTCAGTGCTCACCTCCTTACTGATGGGCTGGATCCAAATTACCTTCAGCTCATCTGATTCTCATCTCCGCACTGTTGAGCTTGGAGTATCTACCACAGGTTGTAAAGCATAAATGGCATAATTTATGTTTCTTTTTTTTTTTTTCCTGTCTCCTCCCCAACTCTGATTTTTCAAATAGCTACTAAACTTACCTTAAGACCACCTTTCTCCATATTGATTCCCTGCTTGTCTTGTCTTTCCTAAATGTTATAGCTTACAATATAGTGTTTTATCCTTTGAAACATTTTCATTCAGAACAGAAGGAAATCTGTGCTTTGCATGTCTGTAGGCATAGAATAAATAAGAATCATGCATGTGTTTCACATTAGGCTGCTATGAATATTTATTTAGTCATCCATTCTAGCAATCCATCTACCTTACTTCCTTAGGTCCCTTATTAACTATCCACTACAACTGAAGGACTTACTACTTTTCACTGATGAAAATTATGTATTGTGTTTTAGTGCACCATTCAGTTCCTGTCTCCTACTCCAATCAGAAACATTAGAAACTATTTTTTACCAGATTCGCAGCACACAGAAAATTTCAAATGTCTTTGCAAAGCCCAAGACGAGGAGTACAGCTGGTACACACAAACCATTTAGATTTTGCAAAAAGCTTATCAGCTAAGATGTGATTCTGCAGACTAAACCAGATCTGAAGTCCATTGAACCTAGACAGAATACCCTCTGCAGTTTCAGATAGCTGACTCATATTTGGCCCTTTTTTAGTTAGAATTACAAGTGTAAAAATGACTGAATTAGGTTAAAAAAAACAAACCTCAAGCTACTTCTTCCCCAGAATTAATCTCAGAGTTTACATGTCTATTTTTCATGAGATTTTCTTACTGTTCTCATCAGCTTCTTCCTGTGGGGCCTGCAAACACACTCCAGGAAAGAAGCTTGCCAGGATACGAGAGAAATCTCACGAGAAATTCTGTTGTTGGTTCATTTCCAGGAAAATTCTGCAGACTCAAGACACACGAGTAAATTTCTCCAAACTGGGGAGACAATACCTGTTATATCTCCAACAGCAACAGTGATCACTTCCTGAAAGTTGCTTGTAATAGTCTTATTTCTCAGACCCCGCTTGGATGTGAAAATGTCAAAATGTCATTTCCAGTCTGAGCAGCACAGTCATAACCAAAACTTAATCTAAAAAAATGAATTTGTTTTGAGTTCTACAGGGGGCTGCAGATAGCTCACTTGGAATTTAAAGAAAATTTGAGGAAGAAAGCCTTTACTGTTCCTTCTTCCCTTGTTTTCTTGGGCATAAGACTCAGGTGTTTGTGGGTGTAGCAGAAACTGGTTGTGCTGCTTGGACCCAAGTCTGTGGTTCCAGGAACATTTCTTTAGCAACACTATCAACCTAATCAGCTCCTGCACTAGGAAGAAGGTATGTCTCCTGAGACACTGTATAGGGACTAACAATGGTCTCAGAAAAAACACCACACTAAACAGGGACCACTTGTGCATATTCAACTAGAAACCTTGTAATACTAGCAAAGAGGAAATGGAAAGGACAGGAAAGCAACTGAAACCCAGGAAAGCTTCCCTCAGGACTGAAACTGAAGTTAAATATCTGTTTGCTTGTGATCCACAGCTCAGAATGCTCTTACAACACCAGAATGCCATCTTCCACCTCAACAACACCTACTAAAAAAAAAAAAAAAAAAAAGACTACCAACATTAAAACGGATCATTATATAAAATTCCCAAGTCATAACCTCAACTTAAGTTTCCCTAATGCTAATACCAAGACACTGTCCATCCCCTCACACTCCATCACTTTACCTAACAAATTAGACTATACGCCGCCACCCTTTTCTGGATCTAGCTGCATCAGGGACAAAGTTACTGTTCACAGCTGCTGTTGCTGCCCTTCCCACTATCACCACCTTGGTTCAGCTTAGATTGCAGATGATACCCGAGACCAATTAGAAAATAATCCCATGAACAGCTCTGTTACCCTCATCGAGAACTCTGACTTCCTTAGTGCACAGACAGCATGCTCAGCACTCTCATTGCACGCTACATGTGCTACAAACATCAGCCAAAGTAGGCTGCTCAGGGGAGGCAGATGGAGGAATTCCACCGTCTGCTCCTGATCACGTTTGGATAAGTCCTGCATAGAGGACTGCTCTGATTTGGAACTTTCTGGATGTTTACAGTGCATTTCAAGAAGATCAGGAATGTCAGTACTAAAAACATATTCCTGGAACTGAGGCAGTTCTAGGGCCAGGAGGCAACTGCACTGGATCAGAGTTTTTTCTTTTTATTTAAATCCAATTTTGGGCACTGACACCTGTTATAAAATCCAGTTCCAAATCACACACCTTATCTGCTATACTCTGGTAAGGTGAGAAAAATGCTTCCTTGTTCAGTATTCTTAAACTATTTGCATGAAATACATGTTGAATAATTCAGAAGGCTGATTTATAAAAGATGAAGTTTTTACAAATAAGAAATGCTAGAAACAGAATCCATGGAAAATGGTCAGTCTCTCCTAGTTTTTCTGCTGTTGAGCCCCAAAGTACTCTTTTTAAAGTATTATCATTCAAGGAAAAAAAAGGGATTTTCATTTCTGAGACAGGTACTAATCTTTCAGAACACATCCCTTGGACGGACACAGACACACACATACACCCCTCAGCACACCAACAGGCAAACAAGCTCAAATTCTTCAATCTATGAAACATTTTCCTTGCCTTTAGTTGGTGATTTTTGCCCAGTTGGTAGCTCTAAGCGTAATCCATCATTTCACTTTCAGTGGTCAAAACACAGAATACACTCATAGTAAAATTAGCATCTGACCTAGTGCCCACTGAAGCCACAAGAAAGAGATCTTCCCATTTTGGTGGGGTGGGGAACCAAGCAGATAGCAAAGTGCTGTGCAGCTATTTGCTGACTAAATCCTAGCAGTTTGAAATACATACACATTACTTCAGGGGGTAATTTTATACTGAATTACAGAGGCTAAACGTTTGATACAATCAAACAAAGGCAGCTTATCCAGATCAACCAAATCACACAAAAGTTGATTTATGAACTACAAACTAGTGTGGCCAAAGAGTATGATGAATAAAGACAAAAATGTCAGCCTTTTACATTCTCTTTTAACTTCTTTAAAATTGCCTTTTGTTGGTTTATAGTAGGACAACTATTGAGTTCACCAGGCCAGAGAACCATATGAAGTTGCCAGTCTAACCCTAACTCCTGTAGCCCACAGCCACAAACACACAGTTTCAGCAACTGAAAGCAGTTTGTGTGCAATTCCTGGTGAAAAATTCACCACAGCTTTGCAGCCCCCGTGCTCTTGGGTGTCTGTTTGTAACCTGGATCTTTGCAAAGGGTAGTGATCACATTTCAACAATAAAACTTCCAGAGGTAATTTGATTTTATGCTGCCAGCCAGCACTTCATCGCTAATACTTGTGATGCATTATATATTTGTTTGAGAACATTAGTACTCAGATAATTAACTCTTCTGCTGGGTGTCCGGTTTATGCTTTTCAGTGAAAACACGCTGCTCCCACAGAGACCTGCCTCACATATAAGCAAATCTAATCCCTCTATCTCTTATGTGGTCAGTAAATTAAAATCTAGGTTGTAACAGTTAAATGAATTCCATTTTCGCTCTTTTTTTCTTCTTTTTCTGGCAAAACAGTTCATATACAATCACTCAATGGCTGGAAAGTAGGCTTGGCAGAAGGAGCCAAAGCTCAGCATGGCTCCAGTCAAGACAAATGGCTGAATTATTGTGACGTTAGTAAACAGGTAATTAGTTTTGCATGTCATTGTTCACCATCTCAAGCTCATTACCAAAGTCTTACAACACTCTCTTTAAAAATTCAGACCTGTTTGAAGCTGTAATATACCCGCTATAATGCATTTCAAGCACTCATGGATAAAGTGCAATCTTGTCAAACTGAAGACACCTGCTCCCAGCAGGAACACTACTTATGAACTGCCAAGTCTTTTGTTACAGTACCTTGAGATGCAATGATCTTTCCATCTGGAATAACCAGCATCAACTTGGCTGCAACCACTGTAAATCAATCTTTGAATATTTATTACCACATGAAGTACGTACAGGTATAAAAGCAGGATGTACACAAATGCAGAAAGGGAGAAGACTGTTCATGATAACTTTTGCTGTGTGCCACACAAGTTTTTGAAAATCATTTTCTTTGGAAACTGGCTCCTGGCAGCAACCTCCATTCTTTTGTCTCTACCACCAGATCTGTCAGAATGAAGTTTGTATAAAACTTATTTTACAAGTGACAAAATTAATTCAACATATCTCCCCTTTCTACTACTCTTGTGCCCATATTTTGTCAACTGTTGTGGATCTAGGGGTGGATAATTCACTGTAGGGATTAATCAGGCTCCATCCTTGCCTCTCCCCCAAAGCCCCTGCTGCAGCCCAGCACCATACCCAGCATGGCACACTGCTTTAGGCTCCCCTCTGCCAATGCTGTTTAAAGCTACCCCTACTCCCTCCTTCACAAGCTATGCAGAAGAGTGTATACTGAACTATTTTTCCTTGCTTAGGTTTTTGCTTGATCTCATATCTTCAGCTATTTGTTCTCCTGGATAGCGGTCTGTGTTCCTCAGTCTATTCCCGATTAACAGCCGTGTTTAATCCATTTTGTTCCAAGAAAACCACTAGCACCAGATAATTCTTCCCTTCTCGTCTTTATTTTGTGAGGGTGCAAGCAGTAATTTAAGCTAATTACATTTTAGTGCTGTGGTTATTAAAAATCCAGTAAAAGCACAGTCTATGGCTTGGGTGAACATATCATAGAATTCAGGTTTATTTCCAGCATTTTCTTTGCTTCAGCACCTTCCACAAGGGCAACAAAAAGCCTGATCAGGAGCTCAGTGCTCCTCAGACTTCCAAAGGCAGTTTAATTCAACGACACATTCCTTGCTATCTTCCCTGCTCCTAAGAAACCTCGAGCAAAGTCCATTCTGCAGCACTTAATCATATATTTGCAAATGTTGCATTTAGAATTTGGAGCTCACTGTGAGCCTATTTTTCTTGAGCTGTTATTTTAAAATGTGCTTTAAATCAATTTTGCAGTAAACATGGGGTATGTTTCAGTAACAACCATTTTTCTCCTGATTAGTAAATTACTGTTGTTTCCAATGTTTCATTCTAACTACTACTTGCTCAGAGTCACGGGAAAACAGAGCACTTAGTCAAGACAAACTTCCCTTTATTTCCATCTCAGCAAAGCAAGGTCTAGATTACTTTTGGAAAAACAGTTTTCAGCTGACAAAGTGAAGAATGTTGCAAAACAGCAAACTTATAACATGGTAAGAAAGTTTTAATAGAAGGATTACCACTTTCTGTTGTAACTAGTTTAAAAGTCCTTTAAGACTTTCTGGTAAGAACAGATGATTATATTTGCAGTATTTATGTAATTTCTATTGGCTAACTGTGTAATAATTTATGAAAGTTGTGACAGCACAGTGCTTTAATACAGATTAAACTATACTGAGAGAAGAAAATACAGCAAAATGCCAGTCTGCTACACAGAATACCAATCCCAGGATCATCTAGCATTTTAAAACAATTCAGTTTGAAAATATAAATTGTGTTTTCCCAGCCACTGAACAATCTCTGTCAAGCACATGTTTTTCTGTGCAGGTACAATATTACATCTATCCCTTCACATGATGTTATCTGTATTTCAGATTCTCATTATACGGGTTTAGGGAGACACAAACAAGTAGTTCGTATCATCTTCATCCAGAGACAGTACTATCCTTAGCATTATATCACTGTGCATTAAGCATGGGCCATGGGTCTTAAAACTGTGATCAGTGCTATTTGTATGCATTTTCATTTGAAAAGCTGGGTGATCATAATGCAAGTCTTCGAAGAAGATGAAGGTTTTAGCTTTCTAGTTCATGGCAGAACTGTCCAAAACAACTTCAGTCTGTACAGAATGACTGTGATTGTACTGCGGGGGGGGGGGGGGGGGGGGGGGGGGGGGGGGGGGAGGAGGAAGGAAAAAAAAAAAAAAGTCTGTCCTATTGGATACCTAGATCACGTCTCTTTTCAATGACACTGCTCTCATCTACAAGCCTGATAGGTACTGAAAACAGGTTTCTAATGGAGGATTTGTACTTAGAACATTAATCGGAAGGTAAGTTAAGTTAGGTTTTACTTTGGTTTGAGACTGGCCAAGACCTTTGATGTCCAGGAGATCAGTCAACAGATCAGTGAACTGATCAGAAGTAAACAAAAACTTAGTAAAGTAAAAAATAAAAGTGGATGACAAAACTTTCATATTTATATACCTGTGGATGCACATGAAAATGTACATGTGAGCAAATAAAACCTGTAGATCTGCCTTTTGCATTTGCAAAGTTCCCATTTTAATTAACATCAACTATAATCGTATGGTAAACTAGGCATAATAACAGTAATTAAGACCTTGGCCTCTTAAAACACATCAGACACACACAAGAAGGCAAAATCCAATTTGGAGAAATATATGGAGCATTCAAAGGTCAGTATTGAGATTCTATCTAGGATACCTAAATAAACAGGCGAATCAACCCTATTTAACAATGGAAGTGTTTTTCTTGAGATCTCAAGAGGATTTCCAATTATTCACAAATGGCTAACCGTGCGCTCCATTCCCAGAATTATAAATGAGTCACCAGAAAATAGCAAATTTGACAAAATTGTCCAACAGCCCATTAACTGTACAACTGTGCTAAATAGCCAGAGACAAGTCTAAATCTGCCAGAACCAGTGTCTCTTGAGTCTGCCGGGGGATAGATATTTCAGCTGCAGAAATATCCATTTGCAGCTTGCCACCATCTGGACCTTGCAAACTAAGCACTGAAGTGATGGGCTGGCACAATCCAGTTCAGGAGTGGCCCTCTAGTTTTCTTAGGAAAATCTTTACAGTTAAAGATGGTCATACTGAAAGGTGGTCAGGCTTGCTTGCTTGAGATAGATATTTGTACTCACAAAAAAAAAAAAAATTCATTACCTGTATTCCTTCAAAGTCTATTTGGTATGTAATTCTAAAGATTAACTAAATGTACTGACAGTTTTAGTTGTTTTCTGTTAAACTTTCTAAGGCCCAGCAACAGGAATTTTTCATATGTACAGGCTGACAAATAAATTCACCTCACCTCATCCCATTGAGTTCATTCACCCAAACTATGCAACATACAGATCCAAACAGATAATCTGGAAAGAGGCCTGTGAACACTTATATGAAGTTAGACTTGGCACATGGCAGAGACCCGAACACAATGGGTCAGCAACATTTTACCTAGGTTTCAAACAACTCAGCACACCCATTGATGCTGTAACTCATGTAAAAAAACTGACCAGAGTAGGTCTAGTCTGTAACACATTCCAGCTAGTAAACAAACCTAAGCATATTTTTAAAAGTAAAAATTTCAAAACTCCACTGAAGCTTTGTGGAAAAGCACAACAAATTGGTTAAGTAGTCTCTACCTCTTAAAGCATTTGTTTGCTGCAAGTGAGGAAGAGGAAAAAACCCATCACACAACCATGATTTTTTGGAAGAAATTCTAATGCTGCATGCTTTAAGTTACAGCAATAAATAGGATTGAAAAAAAAAGGGACACAAGGACTACAGCCTGTATTAAGAAATACTGCTATAAAGGAATTTTTACCAAAAAAAAACATTATTGGATATTTTTAGCAACACACTTGTTTGCTTTACTGCTATGAAGATAGGATCATGAGGCCATGCTTGTCTCCTTCTTGTACTGGCTGAATACAAATAACTTCTTTGGAACAGTGTTGCACCCTTCAAGTCCAGAGCTCTCCGAAGCTTCTCCTTTTTTGTGATACCCTTAGAGAAAAATCAGCATACAGACTATTGTTTTGAGGTTACGTTACAGCAACGGGACACACTTGACTTGTGAGTCTGCAAATTGGGTTTTGTTCATCTAATAGCAGAACCATAATTGATGATGAATTACATCAAAGGCTCCCAGTTGTCTTCAAGCCATCAGAGAAGGAACCATTACCATCAGCAACAGGCATGCTTAGAGGTCTTCTTCTAAAGTCTTATGAATCAAACTACTTCTGATTTTCCCCTGAAAAAGCAGAGTGTTCAGTCTCCTTTGAGACTTACGCTTAACCCTGACACCAATGAAAGACGAAGAAATCCTTCAGTTACACCTGAAGTTTCTTCTCAAGCCATCAGACAAATCCTACGTATTCTCTCCAGAGCTGAATACTATCAGACACCACCACTTATCTCTGTTCTCGAGGAGGCATACCTGAAAACATGAGTCAGGCTTGCAAATTCAGGTTATTAGCTATAGAAATATCATCCCAGGTTTACTTCCTTGAGCTCTACAGGTCTTAAGAATTGCCATTAGAGTTCTGGGAGTGTTTCTGCATCTCCATTCACTTATTTACAATCTATTCAGCATTTTTTAGTCATGTAAATCCGTTAACCACTTCTCTGATGATGCCTTTCTAACAAAATCTTAGATTCACACAGTTTTTAGGAATCAATTCCCAGATAAATCCTCAGGACTTCAAACTTTTGGAAGCGGGCCATGGCCTGGAGAAGGGCTAAGGAGAAGATTCTATGCCAGACAATAGACACTAACACAATGGCTAGTCTATATGTAGAGTAAATCTTTTCCTGACTTTCAGCATTTCTTTACTTATTGGCAAATGCTAAGCAGTGATTGAAAGGAACAGATACTGCCCTTTAGGGCCCTTTGGCCTTCCTCTAAAGACATATTATCAATTTCTTTAATTATCACAGTGACAGGAAAACTTGGTGAAATATTAAAAAGGGGAAAGGAGGAAAACACATGTTTATGTTCATTTAGGGCCACTTGAAAACAGATTATTCTGAAGATGGAAAGAGAATCACTGGACATTTAAATAATTAATTTCAGCAAATCCATTAAATGGGAACCAGTGTAACATTTTGACTGATTCAGCACAACCAGCTTTCACCGATCAGCTTCTAAATTGCTGTTTCCAAATTGCCACTTGAAGGAATTTTAGCATAGCACAGTGTAAATCACTAGTCAGTCATACGCCCCATGTACCAGACAGGGGACTAAGATACAGTCTGGTGACAGCCGGGCTATGATAATTAGATAAAAATCATGCAAATGAACACAGAACTTCTATTATTTCCATCTCTGTGAGCAGCTCCACTGTTTATAAAATATTAAACCCTGGACATTTATTTTAGATAGTTAAGATTTACAGCAAATCTTCTGACATATTGTTGAGCACTAATAGGATTCTGCAGCTGAAAAGCAGAAAGCATAATTTCTCAAGCTTCATTGTTTTGCTAGAAGATGAAAAAATTAGAAACAATAGTCTAGTTAAGACTGCTCTTACCAGTATCTTCATCAGAGCAACAAGGCAGGATGAGAAGCAGCTTTTGCTGATTCAGATGAGCTGCATCAATTCTCTACTGCAGAGAGCATAAAGAGTCAAAACCAGGCAGTTGCACAAGGTCAAAAGTAAAAGAAGCAACTTCTTAAAAATGAGTCAGCATTTCTCCATGCTTGATTTTTTTTTTTTTTAGACTAAATGTATTTGTAAAACGTTTTTATTTTTTTTAAATGTAAGTGATATCAGACATGTGACTGCAATCTCAGTCAAGCTGAGTAAGGTTAAAGAAGGGAGCACCTTCCAAAGACATTGCTGCTGTAAGTGCTCCACCCAATCTGGTAAGCAGGACTTTTTTTGTCAGCCATGTAACAGTTTAAAATGCATGGGGTTTGTGATGTTATGCTGACAAAGGGGCAGTTATGATTCTTCTATATGAAACATAATTTAACCTGCATCCCAGCAAATTGCTTGTTCCTGGAGTTACAATTTTTCACACAAGCCATAAAGGCATTTCTGAGCCTGTAAGTTCAGACCCCGATTCACATGGTACATTGTGTGGGAAAAGAAGCTACACCTCCCAGTTTCCTGCCAGGTCCCAGCTGACAATTACTTTCTCTCTGACTACATTCTCCCAGGGTTTTGAGTTTAACATTGTGTTTTTCCATTTTCATTTCTATCACATGTTTTGTTTCACTGTGTTCTGCCAAACAGTACCCTAACTTGACAGAGCTGATATGATCTATGTATAGTTTGTATATTGATTCCTGTAGTACTTTGAGATCCTTCAGGTACAATATTATCACAATATATGGTTCCTTCATCTGTCGTTTAAGGTAACCTTTAAAACAGACATCGGTTCAGTCCAGATGTTTATCCAAACTGTTCTAAATCTCTGATGCCTGAAAATCCAGAAGGAACAGGTTTTTTGAGAGATCTTCAGTACCACTTAATAGCAATTCAGACAAACTACCACATCATCCTGTCACTGTAATCACACAGGATGCTAATAACGCCTACCATTCCTGTAGAACTTTATAAAGATGAATCACCACAACACAGTCCTTTGCAGTATTATCCCCATTTTGTTATTGAGGAAACAGGGTGTCTGATATTATATTATACCATTAAGTGACCTGCTCTTTCAATCTAAAAAGAATAGCAATGAAAGATACAGAAACTATTACTGTAACTTTCCCAGCTTTTGTTTGGTGAAATGCTGTTTAAATATTTAGAGCCCACAAGTTCTTTTACCATCATAGCACATCATAAAAAAAAGCGGGCCTCTGAATAATCAAAGAGACATTCTGGTTTGACTCTGCTGTGACTTAGCAGCAACATTTCAATTTATTGCAATTTTGATCATGGTAGAAAAGTTAACTGAATGCAAAAATAAAAACACATGTCACTGTTTGCTATTTACTCATGCAGCCTTGAATGTGCAATCCTATCATTTAGATAAGGCATCAACTTCTTGAAATCAGAACAATTCTCCAAAGAAAAATAACAATGTATGTATCCATTATGTATGTATCACAGGCTGCAATATAGTCCGTTATTTATTCTATAAAAATACTTCCTAGTTCCTGGTTCCCATGAAAAGTCAGTGGTGCTGGAAAATTGGGGGTGGTTTTTTTGTTGTTTTGGTGGGTTCTTTTTTTGAGTTTTGTGCTCTTTGAAAAATATCAGCCTTCGTGACTAACACCATGGGTACTAAAGAACCTTGGGGAAAGCACTGTATGGAAAAAAATCTTTGTACCTCTATCAGAAATCTTAGGGACCTAATCCCAAAAGGTGCCGTGTTAACTTCACTAATCACAGAAGCCAGAAAGAATAAACAAAACAAAAAAAACAACAACAAAAAAGTGTTCAATATCATCTTGGGCTCACTTCCAACTGAACATTTGTGTGTCATATAAACCTAACTGTATACAACCCAAAAAAATATGTCTACAGGCTCTGCAGAACTAATTGAGTGCTATTTGTCCCTGCTTCACATTCAGCAGTCATCTAAGGAGACACTGTTGAAGAAGAATCTGCCACAATTACATTTCTGACTCCCAGGAGTCACAACCTGGGACTTATCCCAAAATATGTTGGTACTGGTTTCATATTAACTACACTTTAAGTTTTGAAAGACACAAATGTTTCCCTACCTGCAAAGTATGACTTCCTGTCAAACACTGATGGAACCATTATGGTTCCATGATTATTATTGCCAAATCGGGATTTTCTGGTGAAAATCTCAAAGTGGTCCTGACTCAAAAGCATTTACTTTCTGGAAGAAAACAATTCACAAAAAATGGGTCTCCACGTCCCAGTTCTGCCCTCTGCAGCAAACCGGAGAGGCGCCAAAAGGGACTTTCATTGTACCAGTTCTGTAGCCAGACAGGGAAATTAGTGTCATGTGTTATAAACCTAAATGTAAGTGAAAAGAAATTGCACGTTTATCTGGATTTTATCACAAAATCATAATTCAGAATTAATTCACATGACAGTTGATCAATAACAACTAAATTACTGAGTATTGTGTCACACTGTTCAAAAAAAGCGTTATATATAATTAGTAAAGAAGCAAATAATACGAGGTTTTCTACAAGATCCTTCTATTTTAGATATAGTCACCACTTTAATAGTAACGACTCTGAGATCAAAACACAGCAAAAACAGGGCAGCCTCAGCCTCATCAAAGGGTCTGGCCCCTCCTCACATCTCAACAGTCATAGCAAGAATAGCTTTTTTCCCCTTTAATTTGAATTTATGGAAGACAGACCTTATCAAAATTGGGCACTCTTACAGGAAAGCATGTGGTTTGTGTATTCTCTTATTTTGTATGTGCAGAGATGCTGCTATGCATAATTAGCAAATTAAGCCTGGGGGAATTCTATACATCACAAGAGAAGCAGAAAAGTCACAGGTGTCAAGGTGGGCAAGGTAGAATTTGATAGCTTCACTGGCAGGATTTCATGATACAGTAGCCTATGGCAGCAAAGTACTAGATTCCATGGAGAAGTCTGGTCTAGCTGTTCCTACTTTACATCCCTTTATTGAACCTTTTAATACAGCCTTTATTCCTCTTATGACCAAACGTTTCATCCTTTGCTCTCTACTCAGCATTGATGATACAAAGGAACCAGACATGGACAGTGATGTTCAAATAACCAAAGCTTAGTAACTATATCCATCCTTCAAGACTTCTCTGCATGTACACATACCGCTGTTCCAGGATACTGAGAGTTTTGAGAAATCAAGATAGAGGTTGAAGATAAGCCTTGCAGATTCTCCAATTCTAGTAGACAAATAATGAAGGATTTTGCCTGTTAAAGATAACTAGGAATTAATCCATAGTAACGTTTGGTCCTGCTTTCTAGTCTGAATCAGATCATGACAAACTGTAGCTAACCCTATGGAGTCCCACTATTGAGCATCCTCACACACCTACACAGTGAACAGATGCATCGTTGCAATGTTACTATGAGACCAAGCAGGAGACCAGGCTCTCCAGCTCCATTTTCCTTAGAGAGTCATTAAAGTGCCTGGAGGGGTTAGCTTTTGACAACTGTACTAACATGACAGGAGAGAGTTTCATTTTGTCAAGTGCCTTTACGCTCACCTCACCACCAAACAGGAAAATGACTACCTCTCAGTTTCTTTTCTGTTCTGGAAGAGATACCCATAATCAGTTTATATATAAGGAAAAAAAAAAACCGCTTTGCAAACACAGAGCAAAGCAAACCCTCAAATGTCGCGTATGGTATTGTGTTAATTTCGATGTCAATTCTTTGTGGCAGGACACATCCCCATGTGTAATGTACTTTCTATGCAACAATACTAAAACCTGCCAGGGGTATTATTTCAATTTCTAGAGAGGCCAGTTGATATAGATGAGGGTCAGTGCTGTTAGCAGAGGAGACAGCAGCACTGACCCACACATTTTAACAAAGACACATGCACATGCAGGATAATTCTAGTAATTCACATCACAGTTACATGCACAAGAGGTGTGGAACAGGGCAGATGATGGTAATTGAATGTGAAGACTACATACAGCAGAACATTTCATAGCATATTTGAAGACATTAGAACAAGAGGCTTTAAATACCTGGATGGTGAGAGAGCTCCTATTTTAATCACCCTCCCAAGGATTCTACAGTCTGTGTCTGAAGCCAAATTTCAAATCCGTTACACCCCAGACTGACTTGCATCAGACAAAAATGCCTTCTAGCCACAACCAGTGTTTTGTTGCATACCATTCAACTTCCTAGCCGGCATGGCACTTGAATTTTGAGGGCTGAACTTGTGTCACTGTCAAACATACTGTCATGTCCTCACAGCATGAACAATGGATTTTGAATTTTGATCCACACATTATGAAGGAAGATGAGTTAGACGTCCAAAATTGTGGCATTTCTTAGCTTCATCTACCAGAAGAAAAGCTGTAGAGGAGCATTATGGATCCTTTGCACAGAAAAGGGGTACTGTTTACATTCCTTTTGAGAAAATATTTGGCATGTATGAAGCAATCTGCGATACAGGTATAGAGAACACACATGGGCCTCATTTTCCAATACAATGGGCAAATCTAAAGATGCAGTCTGATATCATTGCCGAGATAAGCAGCAGTTACTGGACAGCAGCCAGGCAGATAAAGCTACAGTATTATCCGAAGCAATACTGTAGTGTCCTTCTGGAACAGTGACTTTACCTACCACCAGTAGAGAAACACAGTAGATTGAATACCTCTCTAGCTGCTTCATGTACTGGAAGGCTGCTCTAATTGTATAGCTGTGAATCCTCCGTGAAAAGGGAATCCCTGGGCAGAGAAAACCAATACAAGAGACATCGGACACCTGCTTCCATCTCTTTTTTAGCTGATTGGGTTTATTGCAAGTGGTCACATGAGCATCTTTCCACCCTGTCTCTGGTCATTGCCTACACCTGGTCCTCTTGCAGACTCCGATTTAACTACCCAGCAATGAGGGGCAGTAGTCACCCTGTGTCTTTGCTAGAAGATGATCCTTATGAGAGTGTGCCCCAATGCTACAACTATTATGGACTCTCCCTACAGAGAAGCTAGAGATCTGATTTGATGTTTTAATGAAAAAGCAGCCTAAATTCAATAGTAGTTAATGTAGTTTTTTTTTTAAAAAAAAAAGAATAAATTCTTGTTCCCCTCTCAGTATTTTCTAGAGCTAGTTCTCTTACCATTCTGATTTCTCCCACTGTTTTTTCTATCACTCTGTTGCCTTTTTATCTTGCTGGAACAAATTTAAGACTCTTTTATTTAATTGTGCTTATTAATATTCACATATTAATGCAACACATTTATTATTCAAGTTGATAACAATGTCTCTCTTCTGACAGCCTTAATTCAGAGAACAAGGATCCAAAGGAAATCAGAATGACATTCTTAAAGTCAAAACATTAAGTAATGTGTTTCCAGCTATTTTGGACCTTTTCAGGGTCCAACAACATTACATGTATTTGAACAGGAGTAGAAACAATGAATAGTTTTCTCAATACCCATTAACTGCTCTTCCTTAACAAGTTGCCAGTATGGCATTTCAGAGAGCCCTTTTCCAAGTCCCTGGTTCTACCTCCAAACAGACTTTAGACTTTGGAAGTCTGAGAACAGAGTGGAGTTAAATACAAGAAGAAAAACTGACCCAGAACCAAAGGGAGGAGCCATGTTTAAAGCGAATGGAGAAAGAACAAACCAGTCTGACAGAGGTGTCAACAAGCCCTGCCTTACGTTTACATCTTAGAAAAGGAGAATGTTCACCTTAAAAAGGGGGTGGGAAGATCTGGCTTTTAATTTTCAGTTCCCCAGTCACACTGGGAACCCGGGAACTGGCCACCGCATCCCATAGAGCAGGAGGATGCTGCCACCTGCAGGTGCGAGCGCCAGGAAGGCACGAACCACAGCCAGCGGGGCCCCACCGCGGGCACGCACGGCGCAGCCCAAATGGCCAAAGACCCATGGGCACATGGCACTTGCCACAGGGATGCTTTATCCTGTTTCTCAGCCTCCTTTCATTATTTCTTTTGTTCAGAGTAGTACAGGGACATAAACCAGAGCCTTCTGCACAGAAGAAAAAAAAAAAAAAAAGTGAGGTCTTGCCTCATAGCCTTTAGAGCACAAGGATCCACTGCAGGAAATACAAGACCTCCTTGAATCCTCACTGCATGACACTTCCAACTCCTATGATGCAAAATTAAAATAAGTTATTCTTGTAAATAAATTCATGAATCTTGATCTAAGACCATCACGTTTCTATTCAGAGAGGTCAAAATACCTTACACGGCTGTGCTTTTGGCTTGCAAGTTACGGAAATTTGTATTTTTAGCTTTACGATGCTTATTCTTTGTTCCATGGTGGGTCTATAAGTATAGTTCTCTATAACAAGAGCTCAAGAAAGGGTAAACTGAGAAAATATTTCAGTAGAGGCTTGAAATAATACAAAATAAGCTGGGCACAGTGGAAGAGGAAAGTAGTCCAGAGCCATGGTTTACACAGAATCAGGGGTTTGGCATGTAGCTACCATACTGAGGGAACACATTTGGAAGGATTCCATTTCACAAAGCTCTCGGTGAAATATGAAAAGTCTCATCTCTTGCGTCCAGATAGTTGCAAGTTTATATTCCCATGGCCATGCAATACTAGTAGTAAATACAAAACCAAATAAAACAGGAAGTCTTGGAAAAAAATCCAGTTCCTTTTACAGAGTCTTTTTTTTTTTTTTTTTTTTTTAATCAGAGTGCAAAGACTGTATTATGTTTATTCAACAATACTCCCATCGGCATGCCAGCCAGCACAACTTTTTGACTAGGGACACGGTAAACCTACAATGTCTGCCAGGCTTTACTCCCTTATGATGTGTAGGGGGTCTTTTGAAAGTAGCTGTGCTTCGAACTTGCCTCACTCCTGCAGGTTCTGTCTGATTAACTGATATTTTACATAACACTAGTAACCTTCACTACCGGGAAAGAAAATAAAACAAGTAATGTACAATTGCAGAGGGCACCTTCTTCCCACATTGCCTCTTTCCAACTAACATGGCCAAATTACTCCGTTCTGTGTAAATAGTGATTGAGCTAGGACAGCCACTGGAGCTTGATTTGCTACAGCAGCCACACTTTTTGCTCCAAGACTTCGTTTTAAGAAGCAAACAAACCTAGCCCTAGTCCTAATTTTTATGGGTGCAGAGAGACTCTTAAGGTTGAATGTGACCTACCTGCAAAGACAGCCTGGTCTTTACAAGCACGCCAGAGGCTAACAACATTAACAGTACTCCTACAGGGAGACGGACACGTGCAACAGCTTGTTTGCCTGCATGCTGAGCTGGGCAAACAGCAGCCAGCTCTACTCCAAATTCTGCAGATGCTTAGAGCATCCTACAGATGATCCTCATGGGTGCATCCTCAAAACGGTCTGCACAAATGCCAAACATCAGTTGTGTATCAGTTTGCAACACGCTTACTTTGTGTTTACTGGTTTCAGTTCACTACTGCAAATGCTGAAGTAACATCCAATAAAATACATTTCTTGTCCCACACTTCAGTGTGCTCCTCTGTACACTGCTTATAAAAACATCTAACACTAACAGACAACTGCAACCCACACGCAGCACACTGGGGATCTCCACAGCTAAAAGCACATCATGCACCAACTTGAATAAAGCACTAAGGCTTGTTTCTAGTAGCTGTAATAATTCACACCTTCTGTATCAGACACAGAAGACTACCTAAAATACATTCCTGCCAGTGGACTACACATGCAAATTACACCTTGCTGGCCAAAGAAATTAAGCCTACAGCAGTTGTGGGTGTTTTATACTCATATACTACATCCCACTGCATTTATCAAGATCCAGGCAAATGCATCAGTGCTATTAATACACTAGCAATGTGAATATATGCATTCTAGTAGGGAAAAAACAGACACATTGCTGATTCTCATCAAACTAATTACTGACAGATGAATCCTGGGTTGAGTGAAGCTGCCAGTTATATTGGCATGAAGTCAAAGAAGAATCAGGCTTGATGCATAGAAATGTAACACACTAAAATTTAGGATAGCAAGTTCTGCCTTTAAAAATCTAGTGATAGTTTTCTTAATTTA
Source organism: Falco naumanni (assembly GCF_017639655.2). Taxonomy (NCBI): domain Eukaryota; kingdom Metazoa; phylum Chordata; class Aves; order Falconiformes; family Falconidae; genus Falco; species Falco naumanni. The sequence goes on along the minus strand of NC_054060.1, from coordinate 15,466,586 downwards.
AACACACCTATACTGTGTTGGAAAAAAGAAACCCCAGCAGCTTGCACATCAGCAATGCTGAAAACAGCTTACAGATTTGGGTAAGAAAATTCCTACTTGGATGCTATTCTCCTCATCTTGTCCAGCTGAGAAGAGCTAGAAAGTAGCTCTGCAAACGAAATGCAAGAAAGTGAATCAATTCATCTCAGCAAATATAAAAATACATCACTATTACATTGGTCAGACTTTCCCCCATATGCAACAAGCTATACATTCTATTTTCAGTCTAGAGGATTTATTTCAAATTATGGAAGACAAAATGAAAAAATACAGGTCCTGATATTGCAAGCAGCTCTATGCAGACAGACCACTGTGTGTGCATAAGTTTCCTGCCAGAATCACAGTCAAAAAGTCTGACAGAAAGAATAAAACCAGCTTTGACATTCTGAGCTAGGATGCCTGGGACAAGAACATCTCAAAAGACATTCCTGTAAATTCACCTAGGTTTAGAGCTGCAGCAAAACAAAACAAACCCCCACAAATACACAGTCCCTCATCCCAGCTCCCCCAGAGAAAGGTATTTTATTTTGCTCCCATTTCCACAAACACCACATATTCAGATGGACATAAGAATTCATCATTGGTCCAATTCATTGCTGTACACCACCGAGTGCTTTCATCCTTCATAACCAACTGTAGAAAGAAAACATCCTTGTTTGCTTCTCATGGCACCTATTGTAGCCAAAAATCAATTGTTCTTGATCCCAGCAGCCAGACAGTGTGTGAACTAAAGCTCCAAAGAGCTTAACCATTCTTGCTTTGTAAGTTCAGCAAGAGACGCTTGAATACAAAACCTTCTTTATTCTGTCTATCATTTAGTACCATTTAATAACATGGGACCATCTAAAGTGTTGTTATTGTACTGAAAGATAGAATCAGCATTCTTTCATATAGTGATGTCCCATCACTAAAAGATTACCACTCATCCCCAGCTGAGCAGCAAACTGTATGCTTGATCATGACTGGCCAAGATTCAGCCTCCCCCTTTACAGTTTGGCATCTTCTGAAATACAAGACTGACACTTAAAACACAACCAGAAAACCTCCATTCATACAAACTTTGGAAGTGCAGTTAGGAAGTCTCAGCAGAGCGAAGGGGTTTGAGATGCAAAACACAATCCAACCCTAAACTTTGAGGAAGAAAAAGGCTTCCAGAGTTGGGGGAGATCTACATGAAGTCCAGTGCTGTGTCTGCATGAGCACTGCAACAGCCTACAACACACACCAACGCATCACATTAACCTTGTACCTGTGGACAGGTGCAGAGACGCACACGTGACAAACTGGCCAGGCAGGAGCTAACTCAGCCCTGAAAATTATTGAGATGCATTCAGGGGGGCTGCACACAAGCTAAACAGCAGCAGCTTACAGCTGCTGATGCTTTCCTTGGACAGTTTGCACAGATGCCAGGGTATCTGCCGCTGCTGAAGAGTCAGGTCTTTAGTAACTAGAAAGCACAGGAAGTGACACTATTTTGATTTAGATTGCTTCAACATTTAATCAGTACCAATTGTCCTTACAAGTCTCATAGATAAATAGCCAGAATCTGAAGGCTTTGGATTTTAAGCTCTGGACACAGCTGGGGGATAGGGGAAGTATTCCCACATTCTTTTTCTTCATACTATCAGCTGCTAAATTTGAGTATTCCTTGCACTCTCATGCAAAACATTTCTACTCATCCCTCCCCAGCATACACCTGGATCAAAGATGACTTAACAGAATTATCCCACAATTGTATATGTGGAATCTCTCTGTTCTGTATGTGCATTTTGCAATGTGACTCCAGCTTTCAATAATTTGCCCATAATGTCCATGCCAGCTGATAAATGATTGACTACTTGGGCAAGAGGGAGCGGCATGAAGAGACTTATTGTTTTAATACTGACGCTGTATCTTGAGACTTACATGGTCTGAAAGAGGTTTCATTCTCGCAATAAGAACAAAATTTAAACGCTACCTTACCACATTTTTCAGTGGACAGAAGTAACACAGCAGATGAAGTCACAGCAATACAAAGCACCTCTCCAGTGGTGCTTATTCACCTTATAGCTATATCAGTAAAATGGAATAAACCAGCCCCTAACACACCCTTAGGTAAAAGGCAGGGAAGTGATACTGAGAAGTCTCCAGCTGGATCTAATAGGTCCCCAGGGAAAGTCATCTGCATCTTATCTTTAATTCAGTTGAACCATAAAATGTGATGAAAGCAGATCTGAACAGAAGACAGATTCTGTATCTAAGCTGCTTGTTACGAAATCCTGTTACAAAATTTCAACATCAATTTTTGTGTCAATATTTTACAAAATAAAGAGAGCTAGAAGGAGGCAAAAAATGTAACTCAGCAGAGATCAGAGAAAAACAGCTGCTAAAAATGAGGTATTCCTCACTGATTTCATTTCCACAGCCTAATCTTCATTAAAGATTTTTTTAAATTTAAGATTTCAAATATCAAGTCTAGGTATATCATTATCAGTAGCTTTACACTGATTAAAATCCTACTAATGCTAGGAAAGAAACATAATTTTACACAACTTTCAGATTCTCCTTACATGAATCTGCTCAAAGTCTGGAGTGCAGGGTCTTGCTTATATGTGTATCTCCTCAGGTACAATTTTCCTGCTGGGGATCCAACGGCAGGTTGCATCGTGTAATACTGTCCCAATTGCTCTCCCATGCAAGTTAGATCTTGGATAGATCATGCAGGTTAGGTCTTGTCAAGTTAGATCAAGAATATGCTATGTCTCCTTCCCTCTAAAAGGTACAGTTGGGGGGGGTTGATGAAAGCTCTATAGTGGCTTCTCTGCCTGCTGCCCTTACACCAATCATTAAATGATCTTATTGTCAAATGTGCCTAAGTGAAGCCAACTTTGCATAAAGAACTTAAATTAAATGAAGCTGTCAAGCCCAGAATTTTTAATAACATTACTTTAGAGCTCAAAAATAAGGACTTAAGTCTAGAGATGTATTTAAATACACCCCCAAAAGCACAGTATATCAAAAGAACAAAATCTGAAAGCAGTACGAGACACTTTCAGAATACTCTTTCCCCAATTACCCTTTTGAGCAATACCTGGTGATCTCTAATGAAGACTATTACTTCGTTGACAAATTGCCTATATATTGTGCAACCAACATTAAGTTTTTCACTTTTTGTTCATATTGTTGAAAAGAAAACCTCTTCTGATGCACACAAATGAGAAGCAGAAGAATAAGTTAGTACAAACTCTGTCAATAAATACACGCTTTGAAAAATGGCTTCCTAGTTTATAGCAGATTTATAGTTCTTATCTCAAGTTTCCAAAGTTCATCTGAATCTCCAATACAGGGAATTTCAATGTGTCAGTAAATCTTTTAAGCCATGAAGAAAACTCACTCAAAGAAGCAATGTCCCTTATCAGTGGAAGAAGTGATAAATCTGAAATAATATATAATTCATGATGACACATATCAAGACATTACAGCAAACACTGACACAAGACCTATTTATGGCATTGCTTTGCTAAGTGTATTCCCTACAGAACCATCTCCTCTCTTATTCTGAACCAAACACCTGCTTTGGTAATGCACATCCCTTCAGAGCTGGGGAAAAAAAGCAAATCTAATTCAGCAACCATTTCTCATGATAGAAAACTAGTGGCCCTCAGCCAGCAACACATAAAAGTAAATGAAAATTTAAGTGCAGATCAAAAAGAAATGTGACACAGTATGGCTACTTTAAAAAATTTATGACCTCAGACATCAAGCTATCCATTGTCTAAAACATGCTAATATGAACGTTAAACTGTCCTTGGCTGGGGAAAAAAAAAAGTTTTAGTTTGGTTCCTTCACAACAGCTTCCTCAGTCTGCATGGTTTAATATATACACAGATTCACGAGCTCTGAAGAAATGAAGAGTCTTCTCAAATCTTTCTAATACAGTCCAGAGAGTTAAGGGTCACAGATGTCCTGTTCAGGAGGCATTTACATTGCCACCCTGAAATTCGGAACCTGGAAATACCCTGCGAATATGAACTTGAACATGCAACACCCTTGGGAGCAAGGTCACTACCAGACAAATTTGAAAAGTGCATTAAATTCAGTGACTCCAGGTGACATGACTGGCATAGCATATCACATGATTCAGTATCGCAACCCTTGAATAGTGCAAATAGTTTTTGAATAGTTAAAACATCACTCAATAAAACTACCAGAGATAATGTAGAGTTTGAAAAGAAAGCATAGATAGATATTTGGGAAAAAACAAACAAACAAACAAAAAAACCCCTATTTCCCTGCCAAGGCCATTACTGCAGTTCACCTTTGTATTAACAATAAAGTCATTTTAAAAAAAGCCCCAAAAGTTATTTTCTTTGCACAAATGTTTCCTGAAGAACCCAGTAGGATAGACACCATATTCTCAAGATACAGAACAGGGAAGAATATTTTCTCCTAATCCTACCCACATCTCCAAACCTTGCCTCAAGCATTAGCCAAACACACCCGCAATGGTTGGCAAATCAGAGTTAAACTAAGAAGAAACCAAAACTGGCACAGATGTTGCACAGGAGTTTCATGCTATTTCACCAATGATGTTTTTTCCTCTAATCTTTTTAGTTGAGTCATACATGATAATCATTTAAAATGTTAATACATTTGGTCTGAATAGAGAAAATTATTCCAAGCCTGGCTGTGGTACAGTCGAAGCAGCACTGTAGTCTGAACCCACTGAACAGCAGCAGATGTGTTGTTTACAAAGCCTGTTCAGACCAACCTCTGAGACACCAGGACATTAGAAGAACAGACAGGGCATTTAACCAAGCGGACACGGATACAGTTTAATGAAATGCTGTCCGAGATATTTTTTAAAGGACAAAAAGTGCCAGGGTGGGTGTAGGTTGATGAAACAAAGCAATAGACATGCAGACTAGAAAGGTTTACCAAGAAGTTTACCAAAAGTTTCCAAGGAGAGGAAAAAAAGCAGCATATACTTACTGGGTAAACATCACAGTAGTTATACTGAAGTGTTGCAGTGGGAAGCACTATAATGTCTACAAACAGGAATAGAACAATAATTTTATGCATACATATATTTTATATATACATACACACTTATCGAATCACAGAATCATTTTGGTTGGAAAAGACCTTTGGGATCATCAAGTCCAACCATTGACCCAGGACTGCCAAGCCCACCACTAGACTATGTCCCTGAGCACCGCATCTATGCATTTTTTTAAATGCCTCCAGGGATGGCGACTCCACCACCTCCCTGAGCAGCCTGTTCCAGTGCCTGACCACCCTTCCAGTGAAGACATTTTTTCTTAATACCCGATAGAAACCTCCCCTGGTGCAAATTGAGGCTGTTAACTAGCGCTGGGACAAAAGGAATCTGGGAGAAGAGACAGACCCTCCCCTGCCTACAGCCCCCCTTCAGGTAGTTGAGAGTAATAAAGGCCCCCCCTGAGCTTCCTTTCCTCCAGGCTAAACAACCCCAGTACCCTCAGCTGCTCCTCATAAGACTTGTGTCCAGCTTAGTTAGGTTAAGGGCTGATTGAATCTGACAATGCTTCTCATCTCTTACCCACCACCACAAACAAACAAAAAAAACGAAAAAAAAAAGCATAAAAAGATGATTCCCCAAAGACATGCTACAAACACAACGAGCAGTCCAGCAACTCAGCATGCCTTGCTCTACATCAGACTGCCCCTGTGAGGGTGATTTTTCACCCATCTTCTTCCTGAAGGCATATGCAAAACAGAAATTCAGATTTCTGCATTCACTGAGCATTTCTGTTCAGTGCTCTAGGCTGCCTTGAATGCAGGAATCAAGGAGGAACAAAAAGCCCTGTAACATCCACTGTAACCCTGTCCAGTTTCCCCTTAAGCTTAGTAAAAGCTTGGTCATTTTTGGCAGGCTCCTGTGACACACCTTTGCCTAGCATGGGCCATGCTGATTTTTTTCTAAAATAAAAAAGTGAATGGAATGACAATTCTTTGTCACTTTATAGATCAACCTGCAGTTTTGGGGACATCCAGAGATAAAACCTCTGCATGAAGTTTCAGTCATGGTATGGAAAACAAAAACATTATACACACGTCGCTATAGCAAGAAGCACCCTGCACCTTGTTAGGGTAATGTAACCAGACGACCCCATCCTCCTGGCTGATATTACAAAAATTAGGCTAGACGCGAAGGGTCCTTACCAGATGAGATGGATATTCTGACATTCACAAATGTGTACTCAGGTTCAAGCCTCTGCTACATCAAGAGATCATGTGGCTGAGACCGAGGTCAAGGCACTGCTTAGACCATGCATTGAAAGTTTCTAACTCAAGTGCTACTACTTGACAAAGAAAGCTTAAAGAAGTCAAAGCAACCTTCCACGTGGGACCACCAGACCTTGGCTCCCCAGTTACACTTGCCTGTAGACACTCTCGGTCTGACAGTTCCAATCACCAACTGCTTTCCTGCATTTAAATTCAGTATTAATTGGCATACCTAAACTAGACACAGCTATTAGGTGATTCAGACTTGGCCCTTAACCAGTCAAGTGATCCTGTTTTCCATCTTTATAATGCCCTCGCAAACAAATGGTAAAAGCAGTCCATTAGTAAGTGTGCATCATTTAGATTCCGTGATAATGGAGGTTGTATAATAAAGCTAAGATAAGAAGAGGCTAAGACATATGACAGCAATGAAACTGTCTACCTCATTCAGAAACAGAAAAATCTCTCAGCTAAGTATATCAGATAACTCTCACTAAAACCCAAAATGTTTTCCGGTGCAATTTTAACAGTAAATTACAACTCATCCCCTTCCATTCCCAGGTGTTCACAGTCTTAAGCTGGCACAAAATGACCTGTATCAGTATAACCCATTCTATTTGTGTCCCTGAACCATGAATAAAGGGAAACCTTAAAGTGTAAAACCAAAAATCAGGCCAGTAAAACTTGTGTAAACCAGCCCATAACCAACCTTAGAGGGGAAGGGAAGGTATCTGCCAGCATCTCCAGCTAATCTTAATGTGTCCCTGGGGAAATTCACCTTACTGTCTTCTGCCTTAGTCAGCTGAACAATAAAAGGAAAATAAAGTTGCTCCTGAATAAAATGTTTTCTGTATTCAGGTTGCTTTATATCATTTTAGGTATTTTAAATATGAAACTATGCATCAGCATATTACAGAATAAAATGAGCTGGAAAATGAGGAAGAAATATTCATCTGGCATCTATAGGAACAGAGGATCAAGTGACAGATGGAAAGGGGAATCAACTCCAAACAGTGGATAACCTTGCCTGCCACTAGCCTCAGAAGCACAACCTGCAATTAAAGGGTTCTGAACAGAAAAAAAAAAAATATATTTTGCACTAACACATACAGTTTCATTGGCAGCAATAATTTTAAGACAAGGACAACACCCAGTTTTACTGATTCTGTTTCTCACATGCATTATTCTATTCCTTCTCTTTTCTTACAGAATAAACAGAGTCCAGAGAATCACCCCATAAATTACTCTTATTCTTGAGAGAAAAAAACAGCAACTATTCTCTTGATTTCCAGCAATAGAGGATTGACTTCTTACACATGTGTGTGCATCTAGTTTATTTAGTATACATTCGTGGACTGAAACTTCGCAGATCTTTATAAGCCAGTTATATATGATAAAGAATGACTACTTAACACCTTGCCTTTTGAACAACACTCTTTTTAAGGACATTAAGCATGTCCAAGGAAAACTGGGAAGTGGTTGAAAAGACATTTCTGAGAGCTCTTATCACTACATTTATGACTGAAAAATCATCCTTTCATGCAAAGTTCAGGTAGGAATGTCTTAATGATGGGATATAGGAAGTGTTGTCCACTGGGGGTTTTAAAATCCAGAACAGTTTTGTAAGACAGTAAACATTACTGACTTTCAAACTAGATGTTTTAAGGCCTTTGTCAGGAGATAGCATTCCCCATCTCTCTCAAAAAAATAAAAAAACCTGAACACATAAAACCTCAGAACAATTTGGTTAAAATGAAAGAACATCACCACTGCAATCGCTATGACAGATTTGAAATATAATGCTCTAAACCAGCTTAATTTTCAGCAAACCTTGTGCAGATGCTACATAGATGACACATTTCTTACACCCTCGTAAAAATGATAAAAGGCCCACAATGGAGATATTCAAACAAACAATAACAAGAGATCACCTTCACTAAAGACTAGGAGAGACTTTTCTTTTTTGGACAGCTATTTACATGCAAGCGAATGAACTGGGAACTAAACTTATAAGCAATAGTTTTGAGGCAAGTACCACACTAAACAGTGCAAAGATATTCAAGCCATTTTCCTATACCTTCACTAATGTGGAATGCTTCTCTTTTTCTTATTGACTTTCTTGTCCCTTTGATATAATAGAATCACACTAATTCATGCTAATGACTAGGAGGCCGATTGCAGATTACCAGACCTTGCAAATTAGCAAGTAAGCAAACAAATGCTATTAAAAAGCCCAGTCAAGGGTATCACAGCACATCATTTACTTTGTTCATTTATTTTTCAAAAGTGTAATTTAGTCTCCTAACACTCCACAGCATACCAGTGAGTGCAGCAGCACATGGAACAAGCACAAAAGCCCCCACCATCAATGTCTCTTTATTGGGTTGCGCAATCTTCTCCACTCAGCCTGCTTGAGGAGCTAAGGCTGTGGCCCTGGAGACATTCAGGAGAATTAAGAATCACAATGATCACAAATAAGAATCACTGCTGTGGGCTGGAATCTGCACATCAGCAGTGCAGGCACACTGAGTGTCTGCAGATGAGTAAGGTGCCTTCCAGTTCACAAGCAGACATCAGATGCCCTGTTCAACCAACAGCAATCAGTATTTGCTGCAAACAATGAATTAACTTAGAAGTCACCATAAAGAGTTTAGACTAAACCATGGCAGTATAACTTACCTGTCGATTAATCCTGATGGTGGCTAAGTCTATAAAAAGATTAAAAGCCCATTTGCAGATGATCTGCAGCAGGATGACCAGGACAGATTCACAATACCAATGGCTAGCTGCATCTCTCCTGTTCTGGCAGCAGCATAACTGTAAAGGTAAATATGAACACTCTACTGCATGTAGTTATTAAAACTGCAGAGAACTGGGGCAATTAAAAAAGGGGAGGCTGTTGAGACCCATCAAGTTTGCCATTTTGCAGTGCTGGAGACATTTTCATGGTATGCATTTTGCATCAAGGATTTAACCTGTACATTAATCTGTTCAGGTAGTTTTGTTCTTACTTCTCTTCCCAGCTCTCTGCTGGATTTTTTTAATAGTAAGAAGCTATGACAGATGGTACAGTTTCCAGGTTGGTATGTTTGTCAGCAAGACGGCTTGTACTGCTCAGCTCTTACTGCAGGCACATATATACTGGCAGTGGGCTAAAAATTTTAGCTGCATTAAGGCAATGCTGTACTGCTTCAGGTCAAGTGGAAAATCTTTTGCCACCTCTCCTGTAGATGGGATGGAGGAAGAAAGAGCGAGTTTTTCCTCTCTTCTGGTGAGCTTACATAGCTACAGTAGCCATTTTAGACATCTGTTTACACCTGGACCTTGGAAACCAGGCTGGTATAAATCAGCCCAGCAAGCAGCAAAAATGTATTTTTTGTTGAAGACCTCGGAGCTGCAAGTTAACACCTGGCTTTTTAGAGTCACTTCCCCCAACTTGTGTTAGAACCCAGGTCTCAGCCTCTCCTTTGTTCTGCCTTTTGCAGCTACTTTGTTCCACAGAAAGTTATTCTTCCACACACATTTTCTTTATGGAAGAGCCACTATAACGTTTCTGCTTTTCTCCACTTGCAGCATGGAGCATCTCACCTGAAGAATCCTACAGTGCACACTTTTCCTTTATTACCTTTCTGTTTGGGGACCCAGACCAAGACCCTGGCTGGTTTACAACTTCTTAGTCCCTCCTAGGCAGGAGAGGAGCTTTCTTATCTGTGTTCCAGCTTCAGGAAAGTGAACAGGAACAACTGAAGCTAAACTTTACTCAATTCTTTGTTGTCTCACTCGTTTGTTTGGGTTTTTTTTTTTTCACTCGTATTTTCAACATGCACTTTTTCCTCTTTTGACCATTCCCCTCTTTTGACCTTCCCAGAGTAAAACAGGAGTTATTCTATCATCTTAGAGCTTTACAGTGCCCACGCAACTCAGCCTGCCATCTGTAGCCCCTATCAGAACAGGCAACTCTCTCCTTTCAGTCAGCTTCCTACTGTTTGTCTTAACTTTTTAAGCTCAAGAGAGCCACCAGGATGACTTGTGAGCCTCATATCTCCTGGTCCTTCCCAACGCATGTTGCAATCCTCTAATAGTCTACTGCATAGATGCTAAGTATACTTTAACATCTATTTTCAGAAAACAAACTTTTATAATAAATGTTTCCTTTGTGTCTCCCTTCTCCTCCTCAGATACTCCACTGCCTTTGGAGCATGTAGCATTAAGATTCAAATTAAAGCATTTTAACACTGATTTTCACCACCTCCAGCAAAACATAGCACCTGTAACATGCCACCTCATGTCCACAAAGCAAATAAATCTGAAATTTGTAGGACTGAGGTCGACGAAACAGTATTTAGCATTGCCTCAAGTGAATTAGGTGGGGGTATAAAGGTTAATCCCTCCATCAACACAATCCAGTGAATTACTCAAAATATCTTTTCCAAACTGATAGACTGGCTAGGATGCAAATGACTGATGCAACACTAGAAGTCCCAAGCAAAACTACAACCCAGGAAAATTTTATTTTGTCCTTTGGGTCTTACTCTAAAGTAACTTTCCTGTTGAATCAGAGTGGGGTGGTTGTAGCTAGAAAAGCTCTTCCCTAATCTCATTATCCATGAAATCTGATCACTTTCCCCCTACTCGGAAGTACCTTACACCAAAACAGAGTTGGACACAGGCCAAGAAATATAAAACATTAATGTTATTTTGTATGAAAAACTCTCCTGGTTCCATCAAACCCAAAATTTCAGCATCCTTCCTGAGATATTCTGCAGCAGATCCTCACTGTTTATGTGTTTAAATAATATTTTATTATTAAGAATAAAATAAAACAATAAAATGGTCCTGAATATGCCTTAAAATTCAATCTTCTTTCTCAGGACTTGCAAAAGAGCTGTTAAAAAAAACCCAAAAAACCCCAAAAAAACACCAAGCAGCAAAGGCAAATTCTGTACCTTCTAAGCCATTCCAGTGTAAAAATCCTCCTCGCTCAGTATCTGGTGGCATATCCTTAAAACAAGCTGCCACACATTTCCTATGACATCTCTTGTACAAACACGTTCCTATACAGTTATCACTAAAGCCCTGCACACTTTCAAAATGAAACAGCCCTACATGATTCTGTCAAATAAAGTCTCTTGCTATGATCTTCCAGCAGTTGTTTCCTGTAGCTTAAAAACATTGTCTCCCTTTTTTTTATTATTATTTTTGTTACCTCAAAAAGAAAAAGACATTGCTTTTCCCACACCTCTTCTACAACATCTAGTCATATTGCAGGGGCCCACATGGGGAGCCGGCAGGAGGAGATCCCTAGCCCACATAGACTTCATTCTCTGGAACTTCAAGTAGATGTGAAACCTGTTTTTGGTGTTCCTTGAACTTTTAAACCTGTAAGCTTCTAGGCTTTCTTATTCCTCAGAAGCCTACCACATGTCAACAGTGTTTTCTTCTTAAAACGCACCCAGGGACTCTACCTGACAGCAAGGACTTCAGTAAAGAAATAGTAATATAGAGCTATGCTTCCTACCTCCTCACAGCCCTCTGAACTCTGTTGTGGTTTTGTGCAGCTGTAAGGGGAAACAAGAACCTCTGGGTACTATCATAATATAAATTAGTATCATCACAAATACATATTTTTTTAAAGTAAAATCCAAATAGGGATTCCACTTTATAGAGGGGAGTTAAAATTATAATCAGCAGCTTATGAACTTCGTGATCAGTAGGTAATACAGCAGAGACATGCATTTCTGGAGAAAGTCTTAAAATTAGCATGGTTTGTCATTCCAATTTAATTGGGCGAGATCCTTGGCTGGCATAACCTAATACAGCTGTACTGTCTTAAATTAGTCAATGGAAATGGGCATAGCTTCAGTTATTCCAGTGCCAGAAGGGGTCCGTTACACGTGTCTAAGTCAGTTCTTTTTTATGACACATGCCTTAATTCCTTCATCAAGCCAAATAAAATGTTCTTCTTATACTATCCTAGAGTCTAGCTTACACGTAAGGGGTACTAAAATCTGGTTAAAAAAAAAGGAAAAAAGAAAAGCCATTTTCCCAGTTTATGCAGTGCACTGCTCGCAGTGTTTAACACTCCTATCAGGGAAGGCAAAGGAGACAGCAAGGGCTCCCTGCCTAATCCTTCCTTTTCTCTCATAACACTCCTTGTGCTATTCACACGCCTTCTGCCAGCCACTCCTGAAAAGAGAAAACAGCCGTCTGCCACAAAAGAAGTCCCAACTGAACGAACCGTGACTTCATTTCACCACATGAACTACCCAGCAGCAGTGTAGCTGTTGCGTGATTGTCTAGATTGCTTCTTAGGGGACGCCCATAATAGATATTGTTGTTTAGCCATTTCTGCAGAGATCTTAGGCTTTGCTGCACAGTTGAACTTGCTTTGCAAGCTGACTATTATATCCCCCTGGAAAAAGATACACTGCAAAGGGAAGCTCAGGATGCACAGCATCTTCCAGCCCCTCAGCACTACAACCAAGGCAGGACAATTGGGGTGCAGAGCACACAATTTCGTTCAGCTCATACAGTAAATTGAGTCAGGTTTAAGGAGTGGGGTGGTTATTTTTGGAGCAGATGCTAGGAAGATAGTGCAAGTCCTGCCTGTATGTTAAAGTCTGACCTATGGGTCTATCTTCGCAGCAGTATATTCATCCGACATGATAACAATACTGAAGTCAACCAGGGAAAGTTTTTTTTAAATATATATTGGATTCCTGATATCCTTGAGGAAATTATTTTGACCTTATATTGCTGAAAGTTCTCCCACAGTCATACCGCCAGAGCTCCTTTGTGGCATATAAGTTTATTAAAAAAAAAAAAAAAAAAAAAAAATGCCCGTTGCAGATTTTCTGATCAGAACCTAGTAATGCAAGTCAGAGGCTTCTGTTCAGCTGATTCAGTGATAGCTCTCTTCAGTAGGGAGAAATTACTTTTGTGTAAGAAGCAATACCCAGCTTGTTTCAAACCTCAGCCTCTGGCAAATCTGTCATAGCAGGAGACATTCCCTGTTTCTTTGACAGATTGCCCTGCGGCTGAAAGTTAATCTAACATGTCAGAAAAAGTATACAGTAGGTAAAGAAAAAAGCCAAAGCTAACCCTCTCAGCATTTTACATCAGGGCATATTTGAAAGAAACACTCATTTATAGACAGTAAAAAATATTGCTTTAAGTCTTCAAATTAAAAGAAAAAGAAAGCATAAAGATACGCTAGCAATAAAAAAAAAAATAAGCTTACAGAATGAACAGACCAGAGTCTGTAACCTTCACCAGGGATAAAAAAATTAAAAAATACAACCACGAATTAAGATCCAAGACTGTTCATTTTTGCTATTACAGATCAATTTTCTTTCTTCTTATCGCTCAGAGTGTCAAATAAATAACTGGTTTCAACTATCATGATGCATAAAAGCATGAATTCTGGCTACTACAACAACAAAACAAAAAAAAATCTCACCTGGCAATGCTATATGTAATTTTGTTGTTGTCATTCTTTTATATATCACTCCATCAGCAGCCCAAATTTGCTTCAAGTTTCTCTGTTCTTTCTTGTTGACAAGGTCCCTGAAGTTATATAAAGCACCATTCTCAGAAATGCACAAACATGTAAACACACTGAAGCTTTTGCTTTAAATGGTACCCCAGATCTTAGGCAAAGTCAGTAGGATTGCTGCTGGCTAGCACTAGTCTTAGAAAGCCAAAGTGAGCCAGAACTACATTCTCTGTTGGAAATACAGTTTTATCAAAAGCCTAAACATTTTGTAAGAATAGTTCAATGACTGAACTCCCTTGACAAGTACTGAAGCAAGAAATGTTTATGTTATTTTTTCCAGTGATGTGATTTTCAGTTGTACCAAAACTGTAAGATTATATTTATGATTTTACATTAGTAAAATGAAAAGACTGAGTGTCTCAAAAATTACTTTCCATTTAATGAAAAACCTGAGAACTGGGGGGAGAGGACTGGTGAGAAGAAGGGTCTGATATAGAATGAAAATACATTTAACAGTGTGAGATTTTCCCAGGCAGCCACATCCAGACCATTAAAACAGGATGAAATACTGCATGCTTACTGCTATTCTAAACATGTAAGGAAAATTTCATAAAAACTTCTCGTGTTGCTAACTTTCTTAAGCAAAGCAACACTCCTGATTCATCTCTGAAGTGTTTATATTAAATCACCAAAACTGTGAGAAAGGAGCGTGATAATCTTTAATCTCTGTATCATTTTATAAGTTGAAAAGAACACAAAGAATGAAGCAACTCACCAACCAGTCTACAAGTTGTATTAAAGCTGTGAACGCCCTTTCTCATTGTCACCTGAAGCATCATTTTCCACTTTTCAGGTCTTTAACTTCCTGTTCCAACACTCTGACAGTTTTTCTCTTAATCCATTAATGGCAAAATAAGGGCAATTGCTAAAGCAAAGCGTGTTTTGTACCAGAGGTCATTTGACATAGTTGGGCTATTTTTCATTCCCCTGTGCACCACAATGGAAGGCGCAATGGAAGGCCAGCCCGTCCCTACAGCTCTGCTCTCTGCTGGACACTCCTGCACTTGCACAGCTATGGACAGAGCACAGTTCACATGCAATTTTTGTTCTCATCACAAATCATTATCTGAAAGAACAGAAGCAGCAGACCTGGGCAGTATCTGGAAGGAGGCAGCAGAGCCAAGCCAAGAGATGAAGTAGCCAAGAAGGCAAAAGGCAGCAGGAAGTACAGGGAACATCTAGAGGGGAAGGCACCACCTCAAGCCCCTTTACTGCTTTTTCCACCCACATACCTCCCAGCTTGGTGGCACTCCAAGTCCCTCCTGACCTCAGTGACAGAGTGGCTGCCTTCCCCACCACCTGTCCCTGCTCCTTAGTCCCAGGTGAAAGAAAAACTGGAAAATGAAGAAAGTGAGTGAGTCTAAAGCAAGAGTGAAAGCAGAACTTTTAGCTCAGGCAAGCCTGGAAGGCCACTTCAGACCCCCCAGAGACAGGGAATCAGGCCAAGCTGGATAAGGAACAACACTTGGGACAAGCGTGTAACATTCCTCTTCTGTAGGGCACCTTCTCTCCCAGCCAGTCCTACCACCCACAGCAACATCTGCCTTGCCACCTTCTCCTAGTGGCTCTACAACAGTGGACCAGTTGGGCACCTCCCACAGTGTTCACAAGTCTCAAATAAGGATGACAGTGAGCACAAGGACAAAGGGAGAAAGTTAAAACTGTTTGAGAATCAGAGTCTTACTGGTTTCTACAATGACTAAGTAAATCTTGAATTAAATGCTTTCCGAACTCTGCTTTAGCACATCTTTTTTATCTCTGAGGATGATTTCATTAACGGCTGAAAGCACCTTGAAAACATAAAACATTAAGCATTATTCTTTTTATAATGTAAGTTTTGAAAAATTGACCAGGCTCATATTAATCTAATAAGTGGCAGCTTTCCAGCCCGATAGCTTCATAATGGGTATCTTGGCCTTTCGAGAGTCTGGGTTTTTAATCCCTCAGAGAGTATAAATGTGCAATCACATGTGAACTATCAGCCTTGGGAAGGAGGAAGTTCCATGCCATGTTTTACTGCTAGCAAGCTGCTTCTCCTAATAAACACACCAATCTTCATCCTTCCCATTATGATTTTTCAGGGGAGTATTTATGACAGCACGCATGAAGACTCACATCTGCTTTTGTGTGTATTTTGTTCCCCCAAAGATTTGGGAGAAGCTACAACATATGAAGAAAAAAACGTGAGATTTCGTCTTTAGATAAAATGAGAGAAATATAAGTATTGACAGTTACCCATCAATGTAGCTCTCAGAATAGTTATGGAATGGGTTTCACGTGGATACCTTGTGAAACAATTCGCACAAGCTAGAGTCCAAGCTTCAAGAGACAAAGTTTCACAGACTTTAGTAGTACTGAAAGCAACTTCGGCTCCTCTTTTAGATGAGCTCTCCTGTGGTGCACTTGTAGCACTGCACTGACAGATGGTTGGAATGAGTCTGTATTTTAGAGATTAGGGATTTCTCAAACTTAATTTCATACAATTGCTCAAAATAATCATTAAATACTTCGTTCATACTCCAAGCATTACAGTCAATAATTTTGACAGTCACCAGCAAGCAACAGGATCGTATTATCAGCTAATTGTCACTGCCAAATTTTAGCATCACACAAGTGAAAACGCAGGTGTTCATATGGAGAGGACCAGAGACTTCACACCAGGCTGAAGCCTTTGCTGCACATGTAGTTCTCTCTGCAGTATACTGCAATAATCTAGGTGGAAGGCACTGCAGGGACAAGCATGAAAGCTGCGTGAAGAACAGAGGTTTGGTTTCATGAAAGGTTCTGAGCTTTCAAACCTTTGGCTTTCTGCCAAATTCAAATGGAAATTTATGAAACCATTTCCCATAAAATTATTACAAGTCAATCTAAATGTCTGTTTTTCACTTCAGTTATATACTGTACATATATTTAAAAAATTCTGTAAAATGAAAAGGTGCTTCCAGTCGGGGGGGGGGGGGGGAAGGAACCCAAAGAAAATAACTTTCAATTCCCAAAAGGTGAAATGTGAATGACATCAGTAGAATTTTTTTCATCTTCTTCCAAAACAATGTCCCTAATCAACCTAAATCTGGCATGATATTTTGGTTCATATAAAGCACTTACCCCAGGAAAACATCCTTCTGTCAGAGATTTGGACTAGCTTTGGCAGGCCTACTAGTCCCTAGAAAGAAGGGTTGATACACTACTGTCACGAACACTGTGGCTATTGGTTACTGGAGAGAAGAAACCATGTGAGCTACATAAACCTAAATAAGCAAAAAGAAATTAAAACAAGACCCTTCATGTAGAAGTTCAGCCCAGACACAATCACTGGCTGTGCAGGAAGCTCTACAAGGAGCTTCCAAACACGAAATCAGAGGAAAAAGAGTTGATGTTGGCCAGGGAACTACACAGTATTCATGAATGCTGTAACAAGAGGGTGTCTCTGAAGAGAATAACCAACAATAGCAACCTCAAAACTAGTATATTTAAGGCCTAATCTTCTACTTAGGAAAGGACTACAGCCTCTGGCACTTTATGAACAAGCTGTTATCATTTTACACATCAAATATACAACAGGCACAATCTAGTTACTGTGTCCCACTTTCCCATGTGAGGCAAAGGGTCTAAAACAAATTTTGCAAAGGTCCTTGTCTTTTTATTCAGAAATACAGCTTCATAGAAACTGCTGCCAGCAGTCAGATAGGAATCAACAGAAGAAAAAAAATATTTCCCCTTAGGACACTCTTCCTAAACACTCCCAGTAAAAACCTTTTTATTCTAAAGGTTTCCTTTGGGGATGAGGTAAGTTCAGAGTTTTGTCCCGTGTAGGCTGGCATTTACAACAAGAGCAGAGGAACTCATATGAGCAGTCCTTTGATTCCAGGAGAACAGTTGCAGTGCTGTCAGCACAGCACATGTGATTTTGCATGTGTCTGAGCAAGAAGGGAGCAACAGATGTGAAGAGATCACTGCAATAGGGAAAGGATCCTGTTTCTAGTCTGAATGCACAGAAGGTTTCACAGTGCAGCTTGCCCTCTGTCTCAACACTCCTTGATTTTGGTTTCTAACATCACAGGCTAAATCAATTTCCCCCTTCTGGACCAGAGCTGGAAGAAAACCTTAAGTAAAATGTCTTTGTCATAAAGGATATTACTCCCCTGCAGTGCCAGATGGGTCCACAGACATGCAATTTATCCAATATCAGGAGTTGAATATGGGGTTAGCAAAACCATTTTCTCACTACTCTCTTAAGACTTTTTTTGCTTTTGCTATCCCAGGCTAAGGTTCAGGCTTTTCCCATATTGCAAGAATTAAAATCCTGAGCATGTATACAGGACAGGAAGGGAGGGACAACACGTGCTGAAGAATATTAACCTGAATCAGCTTTCAAAACTGAATGATTAAATAGAGTCCCTCTGCAAACACTCTCAATCAAAAATAAAGTATTAACATACTTGCAAAGGAAACCAAATCAAATTATAACCTTTTTAATTCTGAATAAGTAACTAATTAGATTTTCATGAGCTGAGCAGCCTATAACTAGCAGTAGGCAAGATGGTGATAAAGGGCACCCAGAGGGGGAAGCTTCTCTACACATAGAGAGGCAGACTTTTTTTAGGACATGGTATGGATCCACATGCAAGGGGTCTGCACCACCCAACCTGCCCAGAGGAGCCTGGCAGCTTTAGGACCATAGCCGTATGCCTCTAGAGAGACGGACCAGATGCAGACTGTAAACCGTCCCCTAAGACTCTGGTAGCCCATGGCTTGAGCTGAAACAGAGAGTAGGCTTCGTTTCCTCCAGATAGGGGCAGGGGGGCAGAATCAGATAGGTTAAGCCAGCCAACACAACAGATTTGTGACCCAGTCTTCAAGGCACACAAGCTGGCTGTAACGTCCACTTCAGGCAATTTAGAAAGAGAGGAGTTCACAGAACTTCATGACAGTTAGGAACAAGTAATTTAAGACCATATATCTGTTTAAGTGTCACCTCTTCCTTAGCTGCACAATCCCCTCTCTATTGATACAGTACACAATTCGTTTGCTCAAATTTGTTTTGTCTAACTCAAGGGTTTATTACTTTCCGGAATTTGCAGAAGACAGAACACCCATACAGTGGGAAGCATGAAGTCTCAAACAGTATCAAAGATCCTATGCTCTCATCTGCACACAGGAAGAAACTGCATTGAATACTTGACGATAAGGGAAGAGACTTTCCTTGAACTCCCACCACTGCAACTGGGATGCATCATCTATACTGCTCCTACATCGGACCACCTTTTTGGCTTCCGAGAGGAGTAGCTTAACACCTTTCCCAAGCAGGAAGGTAACAGTCTTTCTAGTCTAGAGAGTCTAGAAAATTAAGGGGATAAATATTCTTTGGCTTGACAACTGCCACACCTAGGGAAATACCAGTAGAGAGACTGTGGGAAGACACCACTGGGTCAGGCTTAGATTCTGCCCATACCTAGAAGGTGTTTCTACATGTCTAAGGAGCAAGTGTGTGACTGTTAGAGAAAAAAAACATCCTGTGCAGGTAGATAGCACTCATCTGCATAAATTTCCTGCTCCTCATTGTCAGATGAAATGCATTAACCCCAGTTATATTTTCATTGTTTCCCCGCAATTTTGGAAGAGCCATAAAGATTTGATGAACGTCCTCTTTAAGCCCCATTGCTTGCAAGTAGTCAGAAGAACATCAGAACTCTCCTAACCAACCCAGTCCAATTTTGCCTAACTATTACGTGCCACTAATTAAATGCAGGGCCACATGCTTCGGCCTTCTCTCCCCCATCACAAGTAAATATACTGCTCATACACTATAACATGATAAGTGGGAAGGACGGCAGAAAGGAGATAGCTAGGAGCAGGCTACCCCAGGCAAAGAACCACTTCTTTTGCCTACAGACCTCTTCCAAATTATCCTGGGAAGCTGGCCAGATTAATTACCCTGGTAGACCACACACAGCCCATGGGTAAGCAGTCTTTCCCTTGAAAACTGACTTGAATTACAAAAGTTTCTTGAAAGCATTGTCAAAAGTGCCAGGCTTGAAAAATAATGCTGCACAACTCTACCTTCCTTCAACTGCTGTCTTTTGAGTTGTACTAGTTTAGGATGCAACCTACTGCACCATGTTAGCAGACTGCTGTTGGAAGGGCAGTACAGATCTGTAGGAGGGCAATTACAAAACTCACCAGATCCTAGCCTGCTGGCTGGATGACTTCCAGAATACAGAGTCTTTTTTAATCACAAACACATGTATGCATTTCCCACCATACTTTGAATCTCCCTGCCAGGTCCACTTTTTATGAATGAGATATTGAAACCAGCAGGAATTTTGCTTTCACAAGGTCCAGAAATGGGGGAATTCTTGTGAATCTCAAATCCTGCCAGGTAAGAGATGCTAAGGGACCACACAATGCACACTGGACGAGGGCTGAGATTACCGTTAACTCAACAAGCTCCTGGGAAGGCAGAATTTTGTCAGTTACGCACTTCAGTGATCATTTCTGGAAGCTTCCTTTGAATATCATGCAGAAAGGACTAGAATTTGACTGCCACACAAAGCTGAGCTTTCTTTGGGAACCCAAAGTGCTAAATGACCTTGCGAGTATCCTTACTATGGTACTAATTCTACTATGGTTGTTTCTCTCCAACCATATAGCCTCTGGGCACCATGTGATTTGTACAGGCTGGAACTGCTTAAAGGTGGCTCTCACTGTTCCAACCCTTTGTCCTTACATTATAGTCCACAGAAAACCACTTACATCCCTGCATGAAACACATGGACATGTGTCAGTTTGGTCTAAGAGTGAATTGTTCTAAGGTGCTGGACTGTGAAACAGAGCAGCTGTATTCCCTTACACCAGCTCTGCTGCAGGAAGGCAACCTCTAGCAGAGGGACAGCAGCAAATCACTGCAAGGCAGTCACACCAGAACTCCTGCAGCTGTTTCTCTGGGCATACAGAGGCCACAGCAGTCAGCCTTACGTCAATGAACAGCAACGGGTTTGATGACTCAGTAGCAGACCCTTCAGGCCACACAGGGAGACTGAATCCAACCACCCTGAGAAAGAGAAGTGTTAAACAAAGTCAGGGAAATTCAGGGTCCAAGAAACAGCTTGGGTGAGAAGAGGATATTTAGTCCAAGGCACTAACCCACAAGTCTGCCATTATTAAAAGGATTTAAACATCTTCCAAGGTTGCCGCCTTAGATATGGAAGAGAATTCCTGCTGGGGACATATGGACAGCTTCCCATCTTTATTTTCTGTACCTTTCAGGAATGTTTTCCCCTTGTCTATCTGAATTCATTTTCACAAAGTACTTGACAGTCTGGCATAAGCTTGATATCCTTAGTTTAGTTCTTGCTAATTACACAGCACCTCAGCAACTGATTGTACACTAGTCAAATAAATCCAGAAAGGAGTTATCTCAGTAAAAAATTGTTAGCAGCAAACCAATGAGAAAAACTTTAAATCAGTGTTTATAATACTTTTCTTACTGCTGGTGAAATTGCAGCAACTTAATTAAGACTATCTTGTTAAAAGCTGAGCAAAATCCTCTGCCAGAAAGGAGGCTTCAAAGTGGGTGGAAGAAAGAACATGATAAACAAGAAAGGCAGTACTGGTCTTTTGGCTACCTCCCATCAGAGAGTAGCAGGTGGTTCAGTGGAACAATTACAAACTTCCTAGGAGAAGGAAGTTTTATTTTCTAAAGACAAAAGCCTTTTCCCGTGACAGAAACATCCTCCAAGAAAGTCTTAATAAAACTGCAAATACAGTGAAAGCCACTACTGTCTTCCTGACAAAGTGATAAAAGTCTTAAGTCACCAAGGAAAATCACTAGAAAACAGTCACCGCAGTGACTCTCAACTGTCAGGACACGATTTAAAATAGCCCCCTTCCATCTCAAAACTTCAGTCTAGGCTGACAAAAGCTGAGCAAAAGGCTCAACAAATAGAGATCCTCTCTGGAATAAGGGCAGAAAAAACCCAAATCTAGCCCAAAATCGCCAAACTAAAACCACAACAGAGAGGCCAAGCTAAGCAAGATGAGTCTCAGCTTCAACCCTGACAAGAGTCAGGCATGACTGCTATCAACACTACACATCTTGAACGATAACTGAACCATTTGGCATCAACCGACCACTTGAGGAGCCCCTTTCCACTGATCTCGAGTAGAAGATCCAGAAGCAATGAAAATATGAGATACTTGAACTTCAACATGAACAGACCAGATGAAGGAACCAGTAAAAGCACAAGAGTTCTAAAATACGCTAAGTATATGGGGTTACATGATTTGTTATTTTTAAACATCCTCTTACGAATGTAATAAATCTTTATATTCAGAAGTCATCATAAAATAAAAGCCATTTTAATAGATATATAAATATATATACAGGCAAATCTATCTCTTTCATGTGGGATGATTTAGAAATAAGAAAGGCAGATGCATATGCAAGAAATTCTACTAGAAAAAGCACCTCAGCATGACTAAGAAATACACAAAATATGGACCTGGCTGTGCAATACCCAGCTTCAGAGTTCCTCACAGAGCTCTGAGTGAGCTCAAACACCAACATCTCTGCATAACATTGCAGAATTAAGGCCTATTTTAAAGATCTCTAAACAAAACAGCCTGTAGTATAATCTCAATCAAAACCATGATGAAACCAAATTTAGGTTTGAATAGTACAAGTACTTTTTTTTTTTTCTTCAGAAAAAAGGCAGTAGTTACTCATTCAGACGTGAGATATCACTACACTAACAGGGGAATGAAGTGAAAACATGATACATAACACCCTGAGCTCTAGGATTGTAATCTCACAGTTAACACCGGAATCTATATTTGCTGTTTGAAACCATCTCTAATTCCACACTGTCTGAAGGGGTTAAAGCCGCCTGAGCTGATTTCAAAAATGGACAGCAGCAGTGAGAACAACTAGTTCCCTAGACAGTTTAGCACTGATAGCTAATCTCTTGTTTCCTGCCTTTTTCTACCCTCATTCTCTCAAATCCCAGCTTCAGAGGATACAAATGAACCATTTAACCTGCTTCAGTGCTGTTTTCTCCACATCACATTAAAATAGTGGCATGTCAAGAACTCAGAAAGAAATGTCGTGCACCAGATAAAAGGATGTTTATGCTCTATTGTTACAAGACTTTCTGTCCAGTTCAGGATTAATTTCCAAATACTAAATATTTGACACAGCATTAGAGATTATTTGAGAAAAAGACAAAGATGTTTATGAAACATAGCAGATTCAGCTGGTGTTTTGAAACAAAATGTAGTAAGTGCTTCTGAGTAAACTACCATGTGTTTCTAGCACTCTGTATGTAGCATTTCAGAGAGACAATTTGAAACATGCAAAGGAACACACACCAGCATTTACATTGCTAATTACTAAGCTCAGTAACCAGTGAGCATGGGTTTTCTATTAAAAAAAAAACCAACACACACACTCAAAACAAATCAAATAAAAAAAAACACACACACACAAAAACACCACACACACACCCCCCACACAAAAGCTTTAGAGCTCCTTTCCTCTGCTTGGATACTCAGGTCTCCCTGAACACAGGGCAGTGCAGGGTTATTCAGACTCAGGTAAGACCTTGTAACAGAGTGAAACTGTTTCCTCAAAAGTACACAACTAAGTAGGTAAGGGCACTGGTACCACTTTGGCCTTTTGTTCCACTTTACAAAAGAAGGAAACTTGTCCATATGTCCACTGAAAATATTTAAATAAGATGCAGATTCTGCAGGCAACAGAAACCAAACAAAATATTTCTGTATAATATGCAACTAACCAACCAAGGCTGCACGCACTTTCAAAGCAAGTTATGAGAATACAACGTTTTTGATAGATTTAAAGATATCAACAGCCATTCAACTATTACAACTTTATATTACAAGGAAAAAGAAACACAAATAAAGAAAAAGAATTACTTACCAATACTACTGACTGCTTCTGCCTTAAAAGTGAATTACCTTTTGGATCCAGAAAGGGTATTAGGCAAGTTCTGGCACATATCCGCTGCACTGGCCAACTGGGAATTAGCAACACTTAGTCATCCACATCAAAAGCAGAATGTTCTTTTTTCCAAAGGTAAAGCCCACCATTTAAAACAAAAAAAAACACCCTTCAGTCATGTTTTAAGTAACAATACTGCTGCTGCTATTTCTGCCGTGAGTTTTTCATCAGTTCTTGGCCACTTACATCTGTAAGGAGCCCATAAGGCGACAGCAAGCAATGCTCTCCTGGACAAGTAATTAACAAAGTCCTGGTCCATCTAAGTTACAAACACAGATCATGCAGAATAGAGAGTGAGAGTGTGTGAGACAGAGGGAGGGAGACAGTCAATTAATTATAAATGCATCTAATTTGGCTATAATACAAGCTGCACATGTGGACTGAGAAAAGTCCACAGCCCACAGTGTGTAAGCTGTCACCAAATTGCATTTTGCTAATAATTCTTATCCGTAGCCATCAAATTAAGCCAGCCAAAGTGCCACCTACCCAGGTAGCTATGCCGGCTGTGTTTAGATAGCAGTTAAACAGCTACAGCTTGGTTTTGCTTAATATGATTTCTCTTAAAATTCTGACAGCTGGCTCAATGCTCTAGTAGTTTTTAGCCAAATTATTGCAAGGTTTCAATTTTCATCTTAAACCCTGCATATATAGGCATGTAATCACATTATGCTAACAAATAATCAGTGCTTTCAAGGTCAGCAGAGGAAAGGGATCAAAAAAATTGTACAAATCAAAAATATAAAGCAAAGTCTTAAGCAGGCAGAAGTTCTACTTTATTTCACATTGATGCTCAGCACTGTTGGCCAAAGAAATGCTGGTTTGCTTTAATTTCTGCCATTCGTTTTGATATATCCTGAGGTACTGTGACCAGCAGGAGAACAGCATTAGTTATGATGGAACATTTGCTTTCTGAGAGCTCTTAAATTCCCCAGGTGTCCTCACTGCATATTTGGGTATGCAATGGTAGATATATACCTGAAGCAAACAGAAATGTCAGAAAAATAATCTGTTTTATATGCACAACCTTACTGTTTATTCAAACAAGCTAGTTACCTAATAACAAAATATTTAAGAGTATCTGGCTGAGATTTTTCCCATTTCAAACAGAGCATTATGGTAGTAAGTATCATTTACACACATAGATAAATTGCTAGATCCGCAGTGACCTCAAAACTTAAGTATTTTATTAACAGAGTAGATTATGTCCCTTCAGAACTTGATACAACATCAGAGCCTGGTTCTTTCTAATGCAAATGCACAGGACCTATCACTTCTGTTAAAGGGATGTTCTTGTAACATCAGAATCTGATATACATGTAGCATAAGAATCCAGGCCACAGAGGAAAGCAGTATTCCCAGACTGACCAGTTTATAAATCATGTTATTGTCCAAACTAAAAAAAAAAAAAAAAAAAAAAACCACATAATGCTTTGCTACCTCCATTAATTCAACGTGGTTTAAAAGTCTGATTTTTTTATTTTATTTTTTTTTACTACTTAGGGGGTTGGGGGGAAAGGAATAACTACAAATGTTCATAAGCACAGCTGCTGATTAATAACCATTCTTCTTGCACTTGAGATTTGTCTGCAGTTGGATACAGCACCCAAGCACCTGGATCTCTATTGGCAGCTTTGAGATTAGGAACTAAAGGTCGCCAGGATTTGGTTTGTGAAATTTTCTCTCATGAAATATTTTAATTATATAGCATATCACATTCAGTGCAGGAGAAGAAAATCAAATTAAGGTACTCAAATGCACAAATCTGATCATCTTTTTTTATTCACTGTGTATATTCTATCTCTAAAAATATACATGTGTAAGTGTATCTATCATCAACATTGGTACAAGAACTTCTTTCTTTCCTTAAAGCTGTTAAAAATGATATTTAATTATTTGCACACTGAACTTGTATGCACTCCAGTAGGGAACGCAGAATAAGGCAGCATGTGACAGCAGCAAGCTCTAGGGAGACAGGGTTACTCCAGTAATAAATCCACCTGGACTTCAACAGATGCCATCTCCTGTCAAAGCTATTAAAATAACACTTGATCACTTGCTCCTGTTCTGTACCATGTACAGCATAATCAAGAAAATGACTTCTCAAGCAACTCTTATCTTCAGACATTACAATTTTTTACCCCTACACAGAACACTGACACTGTCTTAATTTTAAAGGCCAAGATACGGGAGGGAATTGCTAAACTCATCCAGCCTGGCATTAGCAGAGCCAAGTAACTATGATTCCAGGGTCCCATCCAGCAATGGTGCATTTGTATATCACACTGCTCTCTGTGTTTTGTGTGGCCACCATCTCCAGATAGCTGTGAAGAATCCACCTGCACGCACACACACACTCATACAGCACGTATCTGTGTAGCAGCTGTGCAATAAAACACACAAGAAAACAGTGGGATGAGCTGCTGAAAGGCAAAAAGAAAAGAGACCTGCCCAGGAATAAGCAAGATAATGCACATGTGCCTGGAGCAAACACCAGACTACTGCACAGCTTCAGAGACCCACTTCCCACCGTTCATCTGCCAAGCGAAGGCTGCTAATAGCACAAAGCCTAGAAATCACTGTGGATGTAGAAGAGTTACAAAGAATAGCATGAATTATTTCTCACCCCCCTCCAAAGTCACAACAAGTCTTCAATACAGAAAACTTTCCATCTTTTGAAAGTCAAAGTACACTAATTATGGTTATGGAAACATTCACCGTACACTGTTGCTTTACCTGTCTTAAGTCTCTTCTCCCACCACTGGACTAAAGACATGCTTGGCATGGCTGCTCAGCAATATCTGAAGATCTTAATACACCCATTCTACATGAGCACCAACTGAACAGAAATTGCAGCCACAGCACTCAGCCAAGTATGAGTCGTGCCCATCACACTGAAAGCTTGCTGCATTGAAAGAGACAAGACTGCAATAACCTTGGGCCTTTAGGACAAATACTAATCACCAACTGACACCAGCAAGTCCTGCTTTCTAGCAAAGTGCTTTCGGTTTTGTACGTGTCATCTCAAGAATCACCACATTTTTAATTGATTCATACACTGCAATGATTGCACCAAGGACCCTTATCTCAGACTTGTAAATCACTGGGTTTGCTGTGCAATAACATCAGGAGGAGACATTGCTAACCGTGGCTAAACACTACCCACAGTACACCTGTCAGACAGAAAAAATCATTTCAATTTTTTTTATATGGCAAGAATAAATTTATTGAGGAAAAAGGAAACTGTAGAACTTTATTGCTTCTATAATCGTTTTCAGTTATCTGATTCTTTCCTGTTTGACTGCACACACAAGTGCCTATAAACATCAATGGGAAGTACATGACAACTACTTGGGGAGAGAGGGGAACAACCTTCACTAATCTTCCCAACAGCTTTTAAAATTACCCTTTTTTCCCTTAGTTTTGGATAATTTATGTCCACACAGATAATCTGAAAAAAAAGCTGTAGCCTGTAAACTCTTACAGTGTACTGGTATGTATTTCCTTATAGCAAAGGTTACTACCTTATTTAATTTGTTTTTAGACCAACATACACTGTAATATTTGCTGGTATCAAAGAGGGCAGATAATGTAATCAGTGACTTTAATAGGCATTAGGGAATCGTGCAACATAAGGAAAGCACAAGTGTTCTATGACCACAGGTTGCACCTGACCACAAACACCTGGATAAGAGTCTCTCAACCCTGGAAATAAGGTCACCACCCCCACCCACCCCCCAAAACACACAAAACAAACAAACAAACACACAAAGCCACAGCAAAGAACAGAGCAGCTGTTCTACATATGAATTAAAACTCAGCTTGATTTATCACAAGACACCAGAGGAAGGTGGCATCAAAAATTTGTAAAAACATAGTCAGAAATGGAAAAGGGCGGTTGGCCTGTGTTGCACAGATGCACAAGGTGTCGGGCACTAGCTATGCAAGATAAAAACGTGCCAGGGCACTCTGAAAGAGCGTGCAGCTCATAGATGACCCACTAAGAGCATCCACATCCCTGGGAAAATTATTCCCCAAGCAGAAACCATTTTGGATTGATAACAGAGCCAGTTATAAACCTCTCTCAGAATTAGATCTCTCTTTTACTTCTCAATTCCAATACAAATAAAAACTACAGTTTTCTATCCCTATGACCGATATGGATTTCACATAGGTCCAGCACTCTACAAGGTGTGACAAAGTGGGAAATACCTGTATCACTTTATGAATATTTTGCATAGCTCTGCTTGACTGTTTGAGACAGACAGCTTGCTGTAGGTAAGATCAAAGAGGGGTGTAGGAGGAATCTGACAAGAAAGAAAAACTATGACCTAGATAAGGAGCATTCCAACAAACATTCAAACTACAACAGACAGGCTATTAGCTGTGAAGAAACAACCTGTCTGCAGAAACCAGTTACATGGCTGCTTTTCAAAGCTAAAGGAAGAGATACAATATAAATAAACAAACAAACATAACAAACCATTGGTCTGTTAAAGGAAGGGAAGAGCAAGGCCACACTGACACTTTCAGAGCATACAGCAGTCAGCAACCAATCCAACCTGCAAGTGCTAAAGTCAGCTGGCATGCAACCACCACAAGGAAAGGTCAAAGGTGCAGTAAATGCACAAAGGCCCTTCCTTTGGCTACTATCGGGTGAAGAAATGAATTAATGTTTTCGGCATTGCACAGACAAATCACTTTGCTTACCCTACTGGGAAAAACTGCTCTAGCAACAGACGGCAAGGCACCTAGGCAGATGAGAAAGGTAGTCTGACATAGTGCAGAAGCATATTAGCACTGCAGACAGCATCATTACCAACATTAACTAGTCGAACAGAACATTAGCAACCAGGCTTGAGATCCAGAGGCAGTCCAGCCAGGCGGAGCAGAGCTCAGCCACAGCCAGCTAATGTGAAATACTGCCCTCATGTGCACCAAGGCTAGACTCTGCATGCCAGTCCAACCCACGGCAGGTGCCCTGAGCTGGCCAGGAACTAAACCACGGCTGTAGGCACCCAGCTGAGTCCTTGTAACTCTCTCCATACGAGCTGTCAGAGATAGGGGAAAGCAACATTAATTTCTTACCCACTTCCAAGGAGGTGCAAGAAGCATACAGGTGTTAATTGCTTTCTTCCCTACCTGCTTGCCTTCTACGATGAAAAACACTTTATGCCACGACCATGTCTCCCTTGGCACAGAAGCGACATGATGACTATTACCTGACCAACAGGATCAGTCAAACATATCCTAGAAATCTCTAGAGTACTTCTCAATGCAGTACAGACTGATGCTGCCCAGGACAGTCAAATGTTTAGCCAGTTTTATTTGTATTCAAACTTGCCTAATACAAATTTTGTAAAATGAATTGTTCTGTTCCCTAAATATATATATATATATATGAAGTTCTACTGGAATGTGCTTCCTTGTCATATACCTCCCTTAAAATGTTGAGCCCAAGGCCAGAATAGTTCCGCTTTCCAGATTCCAGTCTTGTTTTTCTCTGGGTGAATAGGGGCGTAAGCAGGTTGACAAAGAACACAGTGAAACCCTCTTTAGGAGGAATGAAGGTCAAAGCAGCAAGTTTTCTGCTCCACCAGCAGCAGTAGAAACACTATGACATGTTCTGCATAGATAATGGTTACAGTTTATATTCACATATTCACATTTGCAAATACTCTCCTGGTAATATGATGAACAATACATGTGGTTCCTCTCAATGAACTATGCTTTCAAAGTTGTCTTCTCTGAACAGCTGGAGGAATACTGGTCTCCCAGTTGTCAGGCAGGCCATAAAACATAAGACTTACTGACAGTCTAAAAAAAGCTTTGTTTAGGTACTACACAACAGAGCCAGCTTCTCACAAGCCATTGCCAGCCCCATGTTGCAGGGAGATTTTTATGCTGTCAACTTAATAATGCAATAAAAGGCAGAGGACAGCTTTAGTTATAAGTATCAAAATATAAAATTCTACTACAGATAGGGCTGGGAAGATAAAGTCTCTTCTCACAGACTAGAAGTGACAGCTTTGCATTAGAAAGCAGCAGTAGATATCCAAAAGCTCCAGGAAAACCTGTAGTAAAGGCACCAAAAATCAAAGTGCAGCTGCTCTTTTTACTGTTTAAATCATTATATATTAGCAACAAATCTTGTTGTTGGCCAACACTCAGAAATGGCATATGGCCAATAAAAGGTTCAGTGGAGTTTTCCATCTGTCACTGAAATCAGCTATGGCTCCAACTCATACATAGTAAGTTTAATGTCATAATTATTTGTGTACTAGACATCAGCCATTCAGTCTAACATAATCATTTGACTACACAATTTGCTAAATATACTGCCCAAGCAAAGCACTACATAACCACATAACTGAAATGCATGAGGTGCATTTATAGTATATAACGCTAGCACTAATAAGAGGTAAGCGTGTGAGTAGAGGGTGCTGTCTTGCCACAATAGGCTATGCAAATAGAAACACACTGAAGTATCCTCTTGGTATGTAACAGACACAGTAAGAGGCAGCCATGCTCTTATTAAAAATCAAACACATGCAAGACAACAAATCACGTGAGCGGTCACCACATCTTTTTTTGCACCCCTGCTTGTCCATTACAAATACTAAGCACGTGGATTTATTTTGCTGTCTTCGCTGTCCTGCCAGCATAAGAAGGCTGACAGACTAAGCTTTAAACTACTTTGCTTCACTATAGGTCCAGGAAATACCTTCGTGAGAGCATTGTTTGAGTTTTTTTTAAATTCTTTCTACAGCATATTCCATTTTTTAGCAACTATGGAAACAACAATGGTATTTTTTCTCCCTCCCCCACAGCACTCTGGTGCTATGAATCCTGCCTGCACTGATAGGTCTTTAAGGCTGTATTTAGACCTGGATTTTCCAGACACCCAGAATTATATTTCAATCAGCCAAGAGTCACAGTCTGCTTGGCCCCAGATTTGGGTGCAGGCACAAGCATATTTTTATTTTCTAGTTCAGTCAGAAAAATGTGTAACATTCCCAAATGCAGAACTTCAAAGGGAGGGGGCGAAAAGATGT
The DNA here is from genome assembly GCF_017639655.2 of Falco naumanni. Lineage (NCBI taxonomy): Eukaryota > Metazoa > Chordata > Aves > Falconiformes > Falconidae > Falco > Falco naumanni. The sequence goes on along the minus strand of NC_054060.1, from coordinate 15,435,676 downwards.
TCTAAACTGTGCTAGAAGTCAAAAGCAAGAACATTTTTGTTTGTTCAAGTTTGCAACAGTACTCTTCCTCTTTCCTAAGCCTCACTGCTCTGCGTTTGCTCCAAGAGAACTGCCAAAGTAGTTTAGAGCTACTGGATCTGACCTATGGCTGGCTTTTAACATTTATAACCTGAGAAGCTGGGAGCACAGTAAAGAGGGATGCAGGAATTCACTGAAACTTTTTATAATATTTATTAATCCCTCTGTGGTTTGGTTAGAGCTGGCACAACTTCACAGAAATAAGCTAATTTGCACAGAAATGGGCTCAGGGCTCCAACAGATTATGGCAGTTCACAAGAACAATTTTTACTGCAAACAAGGTCCTATCCATAATGCTGTTTTGCTCATCAGAACAGGGAGAATAAAAACCGAGTATCTTTTAAAAAACAATTAAAAAACCACCTCAAATAACTTAAATGCTCAACTCGAATGCCTAAATGTTAGTTATCTTTATTAGCAGTGAAAACTTAGAGTACCCAAGACATGTGAGGCTAGCAGACATAGCAGGGCAGCAGATGAAAAGACAGGTAGGATACCCTCGAGTATCCAGAGGTCAAACACCCACAGTTATGGAACTGAACTCTATAACACATTTAAATTCTTGGGCAGCAGATATCCCATTAAGCACATCCAGTATTCAATATCTCAAGGACAATTAAACTGAACATTACCCTGGTTTCAGATGGGATAGAGTTAATTTTCTTCTTAGCAGCTGGTGCGGTGCTGTGTTTTGGAATTGGTGTAGGAACGATGTTGATAACACACTAATGTTTCTGGTTGTTGCTGAGTAATGTTTATCCTAAATCAAGGACTTCTCAGTTTCTCGGCCTTGCCAGTGAGAGGGCTGGAGGTACACGGAACATTGGGAGGGGACGCAGCCAGGACAGCCAACTCAAATTAGCCAAACGGATAATCCATACTGTAAGACATCATGATGAGTGTATATAAGCTAGGGGAAGAAGAAGGAGGGAGGGGACTGGAGTATCCAAAGGTCAAACACCCACAGTTATGGGAACAAGACTGGAGTCTATAACACATTCAAATTCTTGGACAACAGATATCCCATTAATCACATCCAGTATTCAATATCTCAAGGACAATTAAATGGAACATTTTTAAAGCCTATTTAAATTTGCATAATTTTCTTTATTGTTTCTGTAATATTGAAAGAAATATTTAAATCAGAAAGCATACCAAAAAAGTATTTCTAAGCAGGGCTTTTAAAAGCCTTGAGTCTTGCATTGCCAATTGTTTGTCCTGTCTTGAAGGTTAGAGATTGTGCAAGGTATCTTACCAAGAGCATCAGCTCGTTAGAGTTGATGGAAAATTAAAGTAGAAAAAAAGGTCGAGGAAGTCCAGGAGACACAAACAAATCCCAGAAGGGAACCAAAGAATACACTGTTCACAGTGTAAGGACAGTTTCCCTCACCTCGAATCAGAGGGGTCTTCAAAACTGTTAAATTGAGTAGAAGAATCAAAGTGGGCATGGTCAGTGGTCACTTCAAGAGGAAAGCAGAGGGGAGGAAGACCAGACACTTTATTTACATAAAACATACATAAATACACCACTCTCCCACAGAAAGAAAATAAGCATAGTAGGGAATTAAAAAAAAAAAATAAACTAGCAGTTTCCACTACCTAGAAAATGACCAGTTCTAGGACAGCTGAATGTTGCCAAATACTCTTCTGCACTTCATTCATTAGTCTGCTAATGAATGTTGGTGTCCCTAAATTGCAAGGGAGCACAGGAGCACAGATGTACACATTCAACTCTTCCCCTAGGAGACACTGCTTCCTCCTTACTATTAACCAGAGGATTGTATTTGATCTCTCAAAGTTTTCACAGGAGAAGACACACCTAAAGCTATTCCTTGATTCCAAGTGATTTTGCCTTGACTTCAGCTGGCATAAACACCATAAAAGCACAATGAGAGGCTCCACATTCTTAGCTCAGCCCAGCTAACTTCAAACGCTAACAAAGATGTATTTCCACTTAATGCAAATTATATAGTGGGGAAAATGTGGAGCTAGTTCACAAAGGTGAAGCTGTCACCACTGCTTCTCCTCAAACAGATGGGAAAATAGGGCGAAAAAAACTTGACCATTTAACTACAGATTTCTCAGTGTGGCAGATGAAATTCAGCAACAGCAAACCTGAGAAAGGAAAATACAAGCTTTACATTTATAATGACTTCTGAACCAGCTATTCTCATTCAAGTGCAGAGGGTCAGGGGTGGACATAACAGATTAGAGCCAAAGCAAGTGAAAGCAGATCCACTGGATTCACCAGTAGCCATCAACAGAGTGTCTATTCCATTTCTAGTTGATCCACTTCCTTATTTCCTCACAATTTTTTAACTCCTACTGGTGGCTTCCAGCCTGTTACACTGGATCAGCTATTCATTCAGTCAAGCTCTAGCTGAGAAATCTTTGGCAATGGATAGGAACATCTAAAAATTATCCAGGAAAAGATAAGCTGGGAATTGTTTGTAAAAAATGTTTATCAGTAAACCAGTCAGTACTGAAACAGCTTTCTTGGAAAGCAGGAACAAGACAGCAGCTGGGGACCTGGCTGCCATTTCCATCCCCTGCTTACAAGAACGGTCCATGGAAGAAGTCATGTAAACTTGCATATACTATGCACATTGTCTCCACGGCTGCTGATTACACTTAGTAGTGACAACTGACCAAAACAAAATTATGTTTCTAGTGGCCATGGAACAGATGCATAAGCTAGAAGCTTTCAAAATTATGAGAAAACCTGAAATCATAGAGAATCCATGCTATGTGAGAATATGAGAAACCAGCTTTAGTGACATTAGGATATAACAATCATTCTGTCCTGAGGGAAAAAAGTTTCAGCTCTATCACATCAGTTCCTCTGTCATTACAACATGTTTCTTGTGAAAGATACAGTATTAGCTAAATATTCTGTGCTAGCAATTAAGACATCAATATGTTCAATTTTTAAGGTCTGATAAGAACTTAAAAGTTGCCTTAGAATATTAAAAGCGTTATGTTCCAGCATATACAGCAAGTACAGAATTACTGTTAAACGTGTGAGGTTTTAAATATTCTTCATTTCACAGTGGAGCTTTTTAAAGTTAGCATTGTGAAGGAATAATCAGTAGTAACTCACCAGCAGTTTATGCAAGCTTGGGAGAAGCTAAATCCTCTGACAAAACAGAAACTGCATTTCTAGTGATGAGATATCTCATGAGGAAGCAGTGGGGGACTGCACCAAAGCTCTCTAAAGAGACACATTCTTAGAGTTTGCAAGAATTTTATGCTTCAGTTGTCTGCAAGGCTCAGTTTGAGCAGTAATAGTTCTGTTATCCCTCCAACAGAAGCACAGAATTGATTTTGTTCGTTCATTCTCATGTAAAGTTTACAGTGTTTCCAGAGGAATGGCAGGCGTCTGCACACATTGTATAACTTGTATATTAGTCTGGATATAATTTACATGAACTCTAACCAAAGTATAAACTGGGAGAACCAATTTATTGAGAAGTTCCAGCTGAATTTCAGCCAGTTTTCATAAACTCCAAGTTCACAGAGCTATCTACCTAGGCCATCTTTTTGGCATGCAGCTCTGTTTTGGTCGCTCAGCTATGTTTTACCAGAATTTTCTGCTCTTCAGTTTGCTGCCCTCTCTCTCCCCACCCCCTGTTTATTTCAGAAGACACAACAGGCTTATGCTTCATTGTCTAGCCAGGCTGCCACAAAGGGCCCTGCTCCAACTCCTGAGAAAACTGTTCTCCACTCCCCCCTTTTCCTCTCCTCAGCAAAAGCACAGCCAAAAAGCAACCAAGCTATTTTTTATCCTGCTGGCCTCACCCCTAAGGCTGTACAGGGGTGAGGGGAGGAGGGGAGAATTTCCAGGAGCGTATCACAACATGCTCAAAGTAACAAAAGGTTAGCATCACAGATACTGCACCAAAGCCTGAAGGTACTTTAAAATGCAAGGAGTCTCCTCTAGACTGATGCACAGTAACATAACTATTACACAAGTAGTATTTTGCAACACACTTTCAGCAATCAATTTCTGAAACAAAGACACATCCTCAAACCAACAACATCATATTACATTGTAAATAACATTAGTACATGCTGATGTTATCTGGTGAAACAACTTGGTAGCCTATAAGATAGAATTAGATGTATCTCTTCTCTAGTATGTCAATAATAATTATTTTTCTAATGCTTGTTCAGTTATAGGAATACATGAAAAGAAGCAATTGCATTGGAGAAAACTTGTTTTGACATTGTTTATATACAGACACTTGCGTACTGAGAGTTTGGTTTATCTCCCGAGATATCACTGAGGTTACAGAACTTGCAGGCAATAACCATAAGAATAATATTATAATCATAAGAATAATTATTTCCATTTTATTTATGTAGAATGTAAATTCCTAAGTACTTGCAAACTCAAGGTCAGCTGAAAGTTGGAAGAGCAGCTAGACTGTTTCATTAGCAAGGCGATGAAAAACAACAGCAAGTCTTTAACAAACCCAGCAGACTGAAACCACAGAGGCTGTGACATACAACCTTCAATGTACATCTTTATCTCCAAAACAGTTCAAGAGAAGTACACTGAAAGGATGGCAGGCAGCAGATGAAGCCAAGCCTCAAGACAGCCGGAGCGAGAACTAAAGCAAAAAAAAAGTCATAGAAAACACAGACTTGTAAGGGTGGAAAAAACAATTGTATACTCCAGTGTAAGTACAAGCATAACTGTTTGTTGAAGGGTCTGTGTCAACAGGAAGAGGAAGGAAAACAAGTGGAAGCCAAAGTCACTGAGAAGGACCAGAAGTCCTTGGTGCACAAAACTGGCAGGAAAAGAGAAGCTTAGAAATTGCAGGCAAGGAAGCAGTTTTCTTCTCTCTGGTTCTCCTTTGACCACAGAAACACAACCTTGCATAATGGTGGGGTGTGGGGGGGGCAGAACATGACACCACACTACACAAAAACAAAGAACAAAACAAGCCTTTATCAAAGAAATGTGTAACTCACTCACTGCCAGTATGTAGTCTCCCATATGTTTTGTGGTGTATTTACCTGCCCCACTGACATAAGAAAGTATTAGAAATAGAAGAGATGGATGTGTATTTGGTCTAAACATAAACTGCTGAAAGAATGGAACAGAGCAACCTCAAGTGACCATGGTGCAATGTCACTATTATCCATAGGACTCCCCTGACAAACCTCAACATTTTGCTCCAATTTTTTGGCCATCCTGCATGCAAACTACGTGCTTGAAATATACTGGCTCTATTTGCAAAGCATCCACAATTTTCTATCCTTTTTGAATTATGTGCAGGCTGCTGAGCTTCACAGACTTAAGATGTTTTAAAGCACTGGGTATATTGAGATACTAAACGAGAACTACACAAAGAAGCTTCTCTACAGGATTATTACTGGCTAGCAACAGCCCTGCTCTCCTGGTATATATAGGTGTATTTATATATAGGCAGTATATATAAGCGCATCTAGCCTTAGTGACAAGATTTTCTGGTGCGATCAGTCTAGAAAGTCAACCACCATAAGATGTTCAGTTTCATGATACCACAAGCACTGACATCTACAATACACTCCAATTGTCTTAACGAGGACTTTTAACCAAAGGAAAGCAGTTAACATGGAGAAGCATTCAAATACTGCTGGAGAAGTTCTTACTGACTTGAACCTTAAAAGCATTTAACCTGGGGCATTTCATTTTCAGTTTGAGAGATTCCTTCAATGTCCTGACCAGACAGATGATTAGACTACCCAGTGAGCAAGCTAAGACCATGAGAACTACTGTAGAGCTTCACCAAAGAGACAGCAGAGGAAGTGAGAGGGGTCTTTGGGCCCAAAGATGGGAGGCACAATTTTCCACACTTGAATTAACTGGGAAAATGAACAGATTCAACCTTCTGCAATTAACAATACAACACTCTCCTTTTAGCAGTCATTCACCTGAGAACAAGCAAGAAAAAAAATTGACAAGGAGTTTCTAGCTTTTTTGACATTGTAGGTAGCCCCAAGTCAAGCTGTAGCCTGACAAAGGCACAATCCACACTATCACAGGGAGTGACTTTACTCCACAGCTTACAATGAAAAATACTCCACAACTGCAATCCCGACAGAAAAGAGCAGCCTCAACAACTCCCCACCCTCACCTGCCTCCTCCAGACTGTGTAACCTGAGCTTCCATGGTCTGCCTGCCTGCCAAACATAACCTCATCACTCACTCTGAAATGACTGAAATACAGCTGGAGGCAACCAGACAGCACAATCAAAAAGCTGTAAGCTTCCTGCATTTAGCTCACAGCTGCATTAACACTGAAGTCTAATTACGGACCACCTAAAAACATACACCATTCACAGCTTCACAAATTAGGGTCAATAGAAACCGTTCACCACACGTGCAAGGTCAAAACATGAAGTCCTAGAATATATTTGGCTCATGCAAGCTGGCTATCACATGCCATTCTCTCACAGCCCAGCACCTTTCCTGGTTGTCTCCAGGGATTGCAGTTGAGTTGTATCTTCCAGTGATCTTCAGAGGTATTCACAACAAAAGCATTTGGCTCTTGTGTACTTCAGGAAGCTAAAGGTCAGAAATCAAATTCTTCCCTTTGAAATTGTACTAAAGCCATGAATCAACCCATCACCCCTTCCTCAAGTCATGAGATTAACTTTGAAATAATACTGCAATGTGTTTATTTGCCTCCAGCATTAGATGTTCAGATTCCCATTTTTAAGCTTTCTCTACAACTATTTATTCGAAAGAAAGAGGAAGCAAGCTAGGATTCTTGTCTGGCTAATGTACATCAAGCTGATGCTTTAAGAAAAACAGCAGCCATCATGAGAGTTGGCAACTCTCAAATCACTGGTTATGGAGGAAAGAATATTAAACAGATATCATCAATCTATCTAGATCCAGGAAGTGAGCCATGAAATGCTGACAAAGGGGAATATCTGGTCTGACAATGACGGCATATTTATCTTTTAAATGAAGAATAATGGAGTTACACTGAAGAGACTCATTTTAACTTTGCAACAGTAAAATATCTATCTCATCACCTAAGGGTGATATCTGAGCCCCTCAGGGTAAGAGAACTTATTCCATCAGCTCTTTTAGAGACCACCAATTTACAGAGATAGTTACTCTAGCATTCAAAGCAGCCACACGAACAGCACAAACAGAAGAAAAGGAGTATGGAAACCAACCTGAACAGTGCTAGCACAGCCTCCCATTGCAGCAGTAGGCCAGGCAGTCAGTTCATCCTCAGCTTCTTTTCTGCCAAGTAAGGATAACACCAGATTACCACAAGAATGATGGGGTTTGAGGGTTGGTTGGGCTTTTTTTGAAGATGAAAACTTCTTCACCCATTTTGTTTCCCAGCACATTAGGCCTCGTGACTAGGAGCATAAATGGTGTGTACATGAAAAGAACACCACTGTGCACAGGGCCCCCATACTGGGACAGGAGACATAACACTAGGGTACAGCTAACACCAAGCTGCACTCCTGCCAGTGCTGGGGCTGCATGAGGGCACTCATCCAGATCCAGATTGAGCTAATTTTCTACAGACCACTTACAAAACCAAACCAACCACCCAACCAACCCCAGAAACCAAAAACCATAAAGGAAAGGATGACACAGACATGGAGCTGTAATTGAAACAGTAGGTTGCTGCTTCAGTTAGAAGGAAAATTGCAAGCACTTTTATCATTAAGGAAGCCAGAGAAACTCAGCCTTCTTGTACAGGTACATACAATCACCTATACCTAAATCAGCTACAGATCATTTACTAGGATCTTTACCTCCTTTCCCCCACCCCCCCAGCATGACCAGAACCCAGCCCACACAAAAATCTTCTTGTTGCTGTTGTTGCTTTAAGCTACTCATGAATTCATCATGCCATCCCCATATCTTTTCTATCCAAAAACTGGATCCTACCAACAACTACTCCCACTCCCCTTAAGTTCTGATAAACTCACCTGCTTTTTTCCTTCACTATCCGTGTCCTGTTTGCTAAAATTACGAAGAAAGTGGGAAAGAAAAACCTCAAACAATACTAAGCAAATCTATTGCTTATAGAAAAACTCCTTGGACTTTCACAGAAACACTAAAGTCCTACCCCACTCACAAGAAATTTACTACCTGCTGTGTGGAGACACAACAGCTGATCCCAATGAACATTTTCTCCCACCTGCCCCCTAAATAGCAAACAGCTGGAGTCAGACCTCTGGACAGCCCAACCTCCTTTTGGGGGTAGCAAAACAAATCCCTGCCCTCAACCGAATGTGGCGTTCAGCAATAGCTGGGAAAGTTCACTGGGAAAGAAGCTACAGCTGCTGCAGTTTGATGCTGCCTTACCTGTTAAAGAATTTTGTGCTTGGGCAGCCATAAGAGCCTTCCAGTACATCCCAGTGGGTGGCAGACTGTCAGTATTAGCACCCTGACTAGCAAACAGCTGCCCCTGTCTCTCCTTCAGAAACTCTGAAAAATTTATTTAGTTATTATTTTTACTAGTAAAGACGGTAGGGCTTTATCTTAACAGCAGCCCAAAAAATGCAGCAGCATGTGTTACATATGCAGCAGTAGTTGACGCACCTCAGCTTTGCAGAATGCTCTCTTAGACTGAAATAGCTCAGACCAGGCAGGCAGCCATGCTGAGGACAAAACACTCTCTGACCATCAGTATTCTTGCACTGGGTCAAGCATGCAGATAGGTAGCACGTGGTTCCTCATGCTAGGAGACTAGTTTTTTGGGTTGGGTTTTTTTTTCTGTTTGCTGCTCTCTCCAGGGTGTGCTTGTCAAGGAGAGGATAGCACAGCAACCTCACTCACAACTTCTCAGCAAACTATGTGGGTTTCACTCCAGTAAAATCAAAGCTCTGGCTTTGTTTCAGCTATGCATGGAGAGGGGGTGTCTATAGTAAGGAATTAGAACTCAGAGCAAAACCAGAGCACAGTGAAACCCTCAGATCCTGAGATGACATGACTGAGCTTTCCTAACTACATGGCAAGTGTGTTGCTGTACCAAAGAACTTGTTCCCATCAGAAGCATGCTTGTAAGCAACTTAAAACAATAAGAACAGTCCATCAAAAAACATTTAATTGACATGAAGCAGCTGATATTAGAAAACTGTGGTGAGGTTTTAAGAGTAGGCAAATAATAAGCTGTAAGGAAGAAAGGCAGTGGCAGAGAAGCCACTTACCTTGATAACGAAACCCTTTCTGTTGACCTGTGTAAGGAAAGTGCCGCCAGTAATTTAGACAGCAAAATTTGTACCCTTTTGCTCTGGTGCAAAGTGGGATTCAAAAGAAAATCCTTAAATCTTTCCAGATGAAAATGATTTATTTTCTCCTGCAAAGCAGGAGAAGCAGCAGCTGCTGTAACTCTGCTTGCAGTCTGCTTTTCAGAGAGTACACAGAACTCATTTCTGAAAGTTAGTTGTCATCCCTAACAATCTTGTCCATTAAAATAATTCTTGGTCTGGTAAAGAGCATTCTGGGCCACAGAGGGGTCAGGAATAGGCAACAGTAGTTGCTGTAGAATTTGTTGTTCCAGAAAATTTTTCTCTGAGAGCCAGTGTTCATATTCTAATGGCGGACATACCGTTCTGTTTGGTTCAAGCCAGAAGAAAAATATGCACTTCTACACCTTATCTCTCCTCCTGTATCCTAGAGAGAGGCTGATCACGTATTAGCCAAACACCACAGATGCAAGGAATGAGAAGAGTTTAGAGGGATTAGATGCAATGAAGCAAAACAGTATTTTCCGGTGTGCACTTCTTTTTCACAAAGACAAGCATCAGCCCTGCACCAAACAAATTATTAGTAACAATGCAGGCACCTCAAAGTGTCACTTGGCATAAGGGGGTTGGAAACGTTGTGGGAGACAGGTCCAAGGGCAATGCGATGGAAGCATGACTCTGAGAAAGCAGTGGCTGGGGGCAGCGGGGGGAGCAGCCTTACAAAGCCATCTTGCTAAAAGGCTGTATTTTACTATTTAATCCTCAGTTACACACATGACTTCATTGTGAAAAGGTCAGCAGACAAAGCGGTTCAGTGAAGCGGGTCTGAAGGGAGGGCCTGTGCGGCAGGTCGCGGCTGCGCTCCCGCCCGGTCCTTCGGCCAAGCAGCACCGCGGTCCCCGCCGCGGGGCCGGCCCGGCCCGGGCAGGTCGGTGGACCGTGGGAATAAAGCGGGGAAGCGATACGGGGGAGGAATGTTCGGTGCACCTCCTGCCGCTGCCCACCCCCGCACGGCAGCCGCAGCCCGCACCACAGGCCCCGCAGCCACGGGCGCGGCCCCGCGCTCTCCTCACGAAGGCGGAGGGGGGGCGGCGGCTGAGGCGGGAACGCGGGCCCGGGCCGGGCGCGCGCGGAGCTCAGCACGGCCCGCGCGGGGGGTGGCCGGTGCCCACGGGGGGGGGGGGGGGGGGGGCAGGGGGGCCGCCCTCACGTGACCCCGCCGGCCCTAGCGCCGGCCGCCGCCCGCCCGCGCTCAGAGCCGCGCCGGGAGCCGCCGCGATGCGGGCGCTGCTCCTGCCGCTGCTGCTGTCGCTGCTGTCCCTGCCGCGCGCCGCGCGCGCCCAGCGCCTGGCCGCGGACGCAGGTAGGGAGCGGGGGGCGCTGCTGCCGGACCCCCGCCCGGGCCCGCCGCGCTCCGCCGGCGCTGCCACAGCCCTGCCGCCGGCGCGGGCCCTCGGTGCGCGGGGAGGGCTGGGCTGCAGCCCCCCGGCAGGTGGGCGCTGCGGGGCGTAACACCTTTGCGCGCGATTTTCAGCAAACGGGACCGGCTGCGTCCTTCCTTCATCGGAGTTTCCTGAAGGATTTTTTACACCGCAGGAGAGGAAGGATGGAGGGATCGTTATCTATTTCTTAATTATCCTTTACATGTTTCTGGCCGTGTCCATCGTGTGCGACGAGTACTTCTTACCCTCCCTAGAGATCATCAGCGAATGTAAGTGAACATCCCTGTCTTTTCCCTGCAAAACTAAGCACCTCTTTGTAGAACAGTCTCTTTTTAAAAAGCTTCCAAGTTACAAGTGCTCCGCGGGCAAAACTAAGTAAGTTTCAGTGTCCGTGCATAGACCTACCAATACAATATTTAATTTGATACAATATGTTGATAGGGATTGAAAAAAATCCATACTCTGATTAGACTTTGCACAGGCAGTCTAAAATTTGCTTTCCTTGTGCCTGGAGGAAAATGGTAAAACTTCCTCGGAATTACCTGAGCTGACGGGCGACTCTGGGGTGAGCAACAATGCGCCCAGGCTGCCGGCAAAAGGGAAAAACCACAACAGGGAGGGAAGGGAAACAAACCAAGAAACCAAAACTCTCCCTATATTAAAAACATGGGAATTAAGTACATTGCCAGTTCCTGTATTTCTCTAAGTAGTCAGCAAGGAGCAGGATGACCTACTGTTTACATATTAAAGGCAGGACGCAGGAGGGGGAGGAATACCACAGATACAACTGTCCTAAGTAGTCTAACAAACCTGTAATAATTCCCCTGGCTTCAGCAGACCACTGAAAGAGATGGTCTTGGCTGAGAGTTCAGTATTTCATTGCCAAGAATTTAAAAAAAAAAAACAACCCACCCTAGGGAAACTTATCCCTGAACACTGGAAAACATTTTCCAGACCAGAACACTTACAGAAAATGTAAGCTTAAACACTGCTGGACAGCTGTATTTTATTGATGATAAATAAGCATTTGTCAGACTTTTTTCCACAGTTAGCCACACACCCCTGTGCTCAGCGGGCAGAACTCAATCCACAGTGTTGGTTACATTTCAGAAACAGTCAACTTACCAGAACAAAAATCTCATTTCACTCAAGCAAGACACAGGCTCTTACACTGTCCGTACGAAGTGAAAATTTGATTTTAAGATCGTAGCACTGGCTTGAATTTAACTAGTATTTCTGAAGACACAGTAGCATGGATTTCCCTGGAAGATAGATAGACTTGACATGGATCATGTAGCAATATCACACCAGAGTCCAAGGACTCTCCCCACAATTATTACCCATATAAAACAGATAAAGCCTGCACACATATGCCTATTTTACGTTGCAAGATCATGCCCAAGTCTCTTGTATTATCAGTACTTTTCTGGTATTTACACTGATTTCTGTAATAAAGTTAGAAATAAATTAGCCCAATAAACGAGGCTGTGTTCTCAATGTATTATTTTACCAATTTCAAATAAATGTATTAACTGTATGAAAGTAAGCAAACTTCATTCTATTAATCTGCAGTAGCTTCTAACATTATACACTAATGCAAGTAAAGGGTACAGACTAAGTTATTTTATTCTTCTTTTAAGCAATTCTTTTGCTCTATCCTCAGGCCTTGGCCTCTCTCAGGATGTTGCTGGAGCAACTTTTATGGCTGCTGGAAGCTCTGCTCCAGAGCTTGTCACTGCTTTTCTAGGTAAGAGACATATGTTTTGATTCCTCAGAATCTAGAATTCTTTTCCTTGCATGCCAAACTGAAACATACCAGGGAGTCATTTTCCTTATAGGAGTCTTCGTGACAAAGGGAGATATCGGCGTCAGCACCATCCTTGGATCAGCAATCTATAATCTTCTTGGTATTTCTGCAGCTTGCGGGCTGTTTTCCAGCGTGGTATGTATCAACTTTGATAGTTCTGCTCCTAAGAGCCAATGGTTATCCTTTCTCATTTACCAACAAAAGCCAAGAGAGACTTACTATGACAACTGCCAAGTTTATTATTTAGTAGCAAAACCAGCATGTAATCAGTTAAGATAACTTGCTATGAAAGTTTTTAAAAACACTACCTTGTTAAATATCATACTCAAGTCATTCCTAAGAATCTTAAATCTTTACATAATATAGAAACAACATATTGATGCAGCATTTACAGCACTTAGTGAAAGTATTACAGACAAGTTTAAGAAAAGTAAATGAATCTGTGATCTGCAGGTTTCGAGGCTATCCTGTTGGCCGCTGTTTAGAGACTGTCTGGCATACACAATTAGCGTAGCGGCGGTCCTTGCGATGATATCTGACAACAGAATTTACTGGTAAGAGCACAAGTAGTGTCGAATTCATGTTGACTGGAGATTAGCGAGACAGCATTTTGAAAAACAAACAAAAAACCCCAAACTTCAAGTAGCGTGAACTGCCATTCACTAACAGAAATAAACATCCTGTGGGTTTCAAAAAACAGAAAGTCGCAATGCTTGTAAAAGATTATTACCTAAACATTCAAACCCTGCATATTTATGAAGTTTGATCTGCATAGGTTTGTCTGTACAGACTTCACAATTTCTGTAACTGTTCTGCCACAGCAATTAGTCTTCATAGGTTACTCCTTTTGAGCCTTTCTTTTGATAGCATCACTGTTAAGAAAAACATTTGTCTACCAGAAGCAGCGGATCATGAGCTTCTGATGTTTTAACTCTTCCATCAACACCGAAACTCCTGTTGCCTCAACAACTCAGGTCCAGCACCGGATCTCTGAAGTTTTGAACTCAAAATAGCACATACTATCCCTCTCTATCATATGAAGTCTCGATTTTGCAAACATCAGTAAGATACCCTGGAAAACATGCAGCTATACAAATACACAAAGAAGATTAAGCAGGGGAGGGGTATTAATCAAACTCCTGAAAGACATGGGGACACTCATGAACTTCCATAACACCAGCCATACAACTGCAAATATATGCTTTTGTGTTTTCCTTTTCCTACTCATGCAAATTTTCTCCCTCTCCTTACAACAGCCATTTTAGCAAGTTAAGAGAGTCAGAGGGTATCTTTATATTACATGTTATGTAAAATCTGTTTTTTCATTCTAGGTATGAAAGTGCATCCTTATTATTGACATACGGGTGCTATATTCTGGTACTATGTTTTGACATTAAAATCAACCAATACCTCATGAAAAAGTTCAGTCCCTGCTGTACATGTTTTACAAAAGCTATGGAAGAGAACGCTGAGCAGCAGCCACTGGTTGGATGGAGGGAAGAGAGCGGACCTCTGATTTGTCAACAGTCGAGAACAGATAGTGGAATTTTTCAGGACGAGCTGAACTATTCCCAACTTTCAACAAGCTTGCATGGGCTTGATAAAATCTCTGCAGGTATAAGTGTTATTACAGTTGTCTCTGGCGCTCCGCATGCCTGTCTGCATTAGTACTAATAAAAGCAGATTCTGATACACTAAGATTTTGTTCACAAAAAAACTCCAGCATAGTATTTAATTAAATGATTCTTCCCTGGAATATAACATCAAGCAAAATCAGAGTGGGAGTATTTATATGAAGTTAGCTGCTAGAGGAATGCTAGGAAAGTTGCTCATTTGTGTCAGTTGTAACAGCAGACTTCCATCAGCCTTTGCAATGCACATATGAAACTTCCCAGCAACACTGCTTGTAACATGCAGCCGAAAGACACATCGGTACAGTACTAATGTATACTATTTTCTTACAACAATGGCAGGTCTGTAGCCAAAAATATGCATGATATCAGAAGTAGAGGAATAGCTATGATGTAGCCACAGATCATCAGATTCCTCTTTACTTAGGCGAAAAACAGCAGTTGGTACTTACTCTTGGTAAAAATTTATGTAAACCTTTACAGAAAAGTTTGCTTTTCATCCACATTAGTTCTCTCCTATAGTGACATGGTAATAAAACATTTCAGAGTTGTGTCCAGTGTGATGTAGATACTGGGTAAGACTACAGCTAGAACTTCGAAGTATTTTTTACCTTTTCCCAGTATTCTCACAAGCAGAGGCCAGTAATATGCCTGTAAGCTATGGATTCAAACTTAATGCTACAATTTAAAATAGTTACTTTTTCTTCAACAGATCATCCAAGTGTCTTCACCATGCCTGAAGCAGACATGAAGAGAATTTTGTGGGTGTTATCCCTTCCTATTATTACAGTACTCTACTTGACTATACCAGATTGCAGAAGACAGTTTTGGAGGAACTGGTTCATGGTGACATTTTTAATTTCAGCAGCATGGATTTCTGCAATAACTTACGTTCTTGTATGGATGGTAACAATAGCAGGTAGGTACCTAAAGTGCTGCTGCTATACAGAATCAACTAGTCTAGAATCACTGAAAAAAGTTTTCTCCCTGCAAAGAGTTTTCCCTTCCACAATTAACAGTCACTTTAGCAACACATACTTTGCTGTAAAAAACACAGCAAACAAAACCAATAAAAACTTATGTTTGACTGCTTAGTTTGCCACCTTCTTCCATCTAAAGAAAACCATTCAGAGTTTAGCTGCTTCAGACTGCTTACCATCACATGAATGTTTACATAGCTACAAAATCCAGCCTATATTAAAAAAAAGAAACAGTTTCATTAAACTGCTTCAAAAAGTGATACTGTCAGATACACAGCAATAAACTAGTCAAGCTGAAGTCAGACAAACATGGAATCCACCAAGACTGAAATTTAAAGTTCAGGGTTCTGCAGAAGATTCATTATCTCTATACCTACATTTTCTCGAACACTACAGTAAGAGATTTTGCATTAACTGCCAAAAAAGCCTCCCAAATTTTTGCCCTATTTTATTTCAACTACAGCATCATGCGTTTATTAAACATTCTTGGGGTGTGTATATGTATACCTCTTACAATTGTGCATCATAAAGTGAAGCAGTGAAAGAATTGCATTTAAGTGACAGAAGGGGTATTAACTTCTGTGTAAAAACATTCTCTTAAAAATATCTTAAGGTACTAAAAGTCTCCTCATTTTACTGTTTTTCCAGTCAGCCTGAAAAAAAAATCCAGTTTTTAATTTTAAGAACAAGCAGAAAACAAATCTCTAAACAAGAACAAAATGTTACAAAGCTTGCCATTTCCACATTATAGCTCACTAATCCTCCTCAAGCGTTCTGCTAGTTCAGCACCCTAAACTCGTTTTCAACTTAAGTTCAATGAATAACTCCTTGTTCAGTGCAGAAACAGACCTACACGTTTGATAAACCTTTGAGAAATTACTAGTAGGTCACTGGATATAACACCCACCAGGTTCACTCCTTGGCCAAATAATTTTCCACTTGTAACTAAAGGGCAAGGGTTTACTGTCTGAATGCTAGAAGCCTTTGAAACAGGATTCAAATGAAAGTTATGGCTGTTCTACTAGACAAACCACTAATTCATATGAAAGCAGGTACACTGGAGATTCAAACAGTGTATTAGTGTTAGTCCAATTTGAAGAGCCATCACAAGCAATATGGGGTCTTTGGCCCACTACTTCTATGTCAAATATGTTCTATTTACACGTTAAAATGCTAAAAGTTACACACACATTACATTCAAGTCCAGGTTCTTTCATGAAGGTTGACTCAAAGATTCTATCATTGCATATACAGCCTATCAGAATGTCATGACGGTAGCATAGCTGGGGACTAAATTTTGATGGTCAAGAACAAACCTAACTTAGTACACCTTTTTGTTGCTAGCAAAGAAAATTTGACTACTTACAGCAGGATACTGCTACCAATGCACAAAATTAACTAAAGGCTAGAAAAATAAGACCATTCTCTCTTTTATGGTCAGTTGCCAAAAAAAAAAAAAAAAAAAAAACCCACCAAAACAAAACCCAAAAACAACTACACATTAAATGGAAAATAAATCTATCTAATAACAGAAAAATTAGATTCACCTGAGTTTAAATTCTTTCTTACAACCTTCAGAGGCCTAGAAACTACTGTTGGGTACATAAGGCTGTATTCACCTTGGTTTGCTTGGTGTGACCCTATTATTTTCCAGCCTGAATGGTTTATAAAAGCTGATCTTGTCAGTCCCTCATCCTACAAGTCTCTTACATTAGCAGTGATGGAAGAATAAATACCAGTACAAATTCTGCAACAGGAACATGTTAGTCCCTCTGAACCAACAAATAGTTTCAAACATAAATTTACTGGGCTGATCTAGACTAAGCTGGTATGTATTAGGCAAGCATTGCTGACCTAAGTTTACAGAGCACTGCCTCTTACTTTAAGAAAACTGTTCTTATTAGTGTTCAAATATTGCAAGTAAGAATTCAGATTTCAAAAAAAATATATTAAGGTACTTTTTAGTGAACAAAAAAGTTTAAGAAAAACTAGTAAATTAATAGTTTGAATAGAGGTATCAAATACTTCAGCATATCGATGCTTTTGAATGGTACAGCTGCTAAAACAGTTTTGAAGATCTGAATCCCTGCATTTTAAGTGAGAAATTAATGCTTACAGGACATGTAAGGCTAAAAAACAAGTGGGGAAAAATAAGCTGCTGTTTCAGTAACAATTAAACTTTTATTAATTTAAACCAGTATTTACCTGAAGAAACTCACACTTCTAAAAGATTACTTGCACTTAAAAGTCATATAAAAATTCTGCATTTTGATTCTTCAAAATCCAACAAAAGAACTTTCTAACTGGAGTGAAATGGTAAGGCCATGTAGAGACAGTACTGTAGTAATGATCCCAATGACCCTCCTCCCCAAGTAAATTCATGTGCTTTATTCCCCCCTACCTTTAAAGAGGGTGGTTATAAGTTATTGCTTCATGAGCTTTGAGCACTAACAATGAGATGCCCAAAAACATAGAAGATATTATTATATTTTCTACAAGGAAAAAAAAAAAAGAAAAAAGTAAACTGTTAGGTATTTAAACTTCTACTGTATCTGAAAGAGAAAATTAATAATTGCTATTGTCTTGACCACTGGAGACATTCCATGCAGGTCTTTGAGGAACTTAAAGACGGTTACTACACTACAATTCTTTTTCTATTTGACTGAAGAACAAGGACAGGGTATTTCTTTGTTGTCATTCTTTTTTTTAACTATTTCATGGTTCAGTCACTTCACATTTAGTTGAGTTAGCTGACACATTCCTTTTGAAATGACTGTATGATTACTAATCCTTTCTCCAGCAAACAAAGTCCAAAACAACTTCTTCAGATGAAACTTACACTAAAAACATACTTGCATTTTCTACCGTTATTTATCAACTGCAGGTGAAACACTGGGAATTCCAGAGTCAGTAATGGGTCTCACATTACTAGCAGCAGGAACAAGTGTACCAGATACAGTTGCAAGCGTGCTGGTGGCTCGAAAAGGTAAAGATTTTAGTATTCAGGCT
Organism: Falco naumanni; assembly: GCF_017639655.2. Taxonomy (NCBI): domain Eukaryota; kingdom Metazoa; phylum Chordata; class Aves; order Falconiformes; family Falconidae; genus Falco; species Falco naumanni. The sequence continues at coordinate 15,417,513 of NC_054060.1, read as the reverse complement.
CATTCCAATGCATGTCTTTAAAAGGTACCAAGAAAAAAAGAATTCTAGTCAACATTTCCAGAAATTCAAGGAGTAACTTCAAAAGTTTTGCTCCAAATTCTAGAGCTTAATTTACTAATAATAAATAAATAGCTTACCTGAAGCAGCTGTGGCTCAGACTTTTAAAAACCTCTCAGTATCTCAGAGAAGTATTCTAGTTTGTTTTGTTGTTGGTCAAGTGTTAGTTTTACTGCAAAACAGAACTGTAGGTCTTGGTATTTTCAACTTGACTGGATTTTATAATAGCCTGTCTAGCTTATCTTAAGTGCAACTGTGCAGATGCTGGTGATTTAGGGAGACCTTTTTTATATTATTTATTTTAATGCTTGTGGTACCCAAAACCATATTCTGTAGAATCGTGACTATAATTCTTTCAATGCAAAGTCTGAAAAGGGTGCTCTGTAAGAAACTGAAGGCTGACAGCCTGTTCCTCCAAAACAGTTTAGCAGCTTCGTACAATACAATTAAGCAGACTTATTTGTACTTCTTCTTTTACAGGAAATGGAGATATGGCTATGTCTAACATTGTAGGATCCAATGTATTTGATATGCTCTGTTTGGGAATACCCTGGTTTATAAAAACTGCCTTCATAAATACATCAGGACCCATAGAAGTGAACAGCAGTGGTTTGACATACACAGCCATTTCTCTTATCTGTTCTGTTGTTTTTATTTTTCTGGCAGTTCATCTGAATGGCTGGAAAATAGATAAAAAGCTGGGAGGAATTTGTCTTGTACTGTACTTAGTATTTACTGTTTTAGCAATTTTATATGAACTTGGCATCATAGGCAACAATCCTACAAGGGTCTGTGGTAACTAGTTTTAATCAGTTATTATACTGATGAAAAAAATAAAAAGCAGGAGAGAAAGACTGGTTTCTTCATTTAGTCAAAATAAAAAAAAATAATCAAAACTCCCATTGGGCTCTAAATCTTATTTACAGAACTAAGTCATGTCATTACAGTAATATTAAGTAGAACGAAAACATCACAGCCTAATTGGAGCCCTTTCTTTTAGAGTCAAGAATTACAGTATGACTACAACGCACATATAAAACCAAAATTCTGAAAAAAGACATCTAGTTTTTACATTACAATGTTGATACACGCTGAGGGGGAAAAAATAAAAATCAGAAAACACTAAACAAATCCCACTATGCAATCTTGAGTTTAACAGAGAAAATGGCTTATTTTATTAAAAACAGTATAACCATTCATTTAAACTGAATGACTAGAGACACTTGGCCTAATTTTCCAAAGGCGCTGAGCATCCAAAGCTTCCACGGTCTACAGGGACCTGCAGGTGCTCAGTGCCTCTAAAAAAAAACAACAAAAATCAGGCAAATTGTCTTTAAAAACCAAACATAGTAAGATTCAGTTAACAAGTATCACAGTATATTAAACACTATACTGTTAAAAGCTGGTGGGATTTAAAAGTTCCTTTTTACAGTTTTTGTAAGCATACAATGTTACTAAAAATGACTTACTAGGGTAAGAGAAGCTAAACAGACATAGGAATGTTCCTGAACACACAGTTTTAAATTATGCATTGCGATCCAAGCGTACATCAATTTCTCTGCCACTGATTTTTATGCCGTTCATTATCCTACAGGCCTTTTCAGCAGATTCTGGTGAGTCAAATCTGACTGTTCCACAGCCCTTTGATTTTCCATTCTCCATTTTTATTTCTGCAAACATTACATGACCTGAATAAATAAGTTAAACAGCAGTTATTTCAAGTCTTCAGTGCACTAACAACTTAAAGAACTCATCAGAAGTCACAAAAACAACCTTTTTTAAATATAATCTAAGGGGACGTATGAAATCAGCACTTTCAGACTGATGGTATATTCACTTATTCAGGGAAGGTGACACAGGTCAAAACAGCAGTGAAGAATCCAAATTAAGATCCACTACTTCAAATCCTTCTTTCACCCTAGCGTAAGATGAAAGTATGCCTGTACTTGACCTCAAACTTGAAACAAAGTGCCCTATAACACTAAGGGCAAGTTTTGTGTTGCATTCTACCGACTGCCAGAAGTGTAACTACCATCAGTTGTTAACTGAATTACAGTTCAATCCAGTCCACCATGTTCATCACAACATTATCAAGCAATCACAACAATCAAGCGATTTTGTAAAGAAGCTGCACGGCAAAATTAAAAGACTTGAAAACAGTAAAGTTACCAGGCTAGGACTGGTGGCAAGTAGCATGTACTATTAAATTCCCCGAAACATTTTCTTGAGATGGGACACTCAACTCATGAGGCAACGTTTTTATCTAGATGTCTTGGTACCTCAGAGAATGTCCAATGCCTGGAAGCTAATGAGTTTTTGTTTATGGTATGTTGTAGCACACCAATTCTGAGCCCCCAGATACCACTAGGAACAATAAACTTTCCCCTAAAATACATAGTTTTTTTATTTTTAAATATCATAGAAGACCAGCCTTTCACTGAAAGAAACTGAACATAGAGACAGTCTTTGTATTTCCTTACAATACTGGTGTGAACACAATCTGTTGCTGATATTTGTGCTTATAATTCTTAAAAACAATTCAACATAATTATTACATCTGTTAGTTGCCAAGGAGATCATGAAAAAAAATAATAATTCTGAACTATCTGAAAGTTGCCCAGGCAGTTAAGAAAAAAAAAAAAAAAAAAAAGAGAGAACCTGTTTTGTTGTATCCTCCAGCTACAAAAACATGTGAACACCTGAAAATTCTTCGTAATTGAACTGCAAGTTCTAACGTATATCAAATCTGTAAATAGCTGTATGAAGACTGTCTTAGTATGTTTTATTTGTCTTTTCTGTCTCTCCAAAATAAGAAAAGCCATCCTGTAATTCAGTTAAAGCTTTTCATTCTAAAAGTATGTTTTCAAAACAAAATAATCATATTTCTACATCCAAGTTTCATTTTTCATATACTTCTGTGAAAAAACAACTTTTCTGAATTAAATCAAAAGAATTATTGGATATTTGTAGCAATCCTTTATCTTATATAAAAAGGGCCTTTATTTCTTAACATAAAGAGGAAGCAGTACAGCCTGCAAATATGCTAATCGGGATCATCTATTTGAATAAAAAACAATCTGCCACTTTGGCAAAATTGCTAACTCTTGATTTGATGCAGCACCACTTCTGGAAGCAATGCATAACCTGGACGGCCCAGGTCCCTGCATGCATTTGTCTAAAAATAAATGCTACGTTATATACTCTGTTTTGGCCAGTGGATACATAATACCTGCTTCAAAAAAGAAAAAGCTCAAAGAGTAATTAGTAAGTAGAACGGGTTAAAGGTTTATAGCAGATGTGCACTCAGAGCCACCAGAGCCCATACTGTACCTTGGGCTCGCGTGTTATGTCACACCTAAACATTATTTATATAACTCAGGAAAACTGGGGGAAGTAAGAAGGACTAGGCTAGCCAGATTCTTCTTCACGATAAGGCAACAACGTTGTCTTCCTGTCCTTATCTAATAAACACCATATAAAACACAAAGTCGATGAAGCTGAGCAGGGTTAAGATTCATTCATATACATACCACATTGGCTGAATTTCTCCTTTAGCTTCTGCCAGGTCAAGTCAAAAGGAAGCTAGAATAAAAAAGCATTATTGATAACAAAAATATTACAAAGAGACAAAGAGCATGTAATCAAACATGCACACAAAATAAGCTCATGTTTCTACGTATTCAGATGCTTACATTTCTCACAAATATCTGGTTGCCTTTAGAGCCTAATCTTTCTCTCATGCCACCTCCTATCGGGCCAGGCACAAATCCTCGATCAATATCAATGTTCCTTTCCAGGCCTCCACCCATAGCTGGTCCCATTCGATCAAAACCAGAACTCATCCGATCCACTCCCATTCCTCCAGCCATACTGTTCATACCACCCATTCCACCACCTACACAGAGGAAGAAAAGGAGGATAAAACAAAAATCTCTTTTTAGTAATAAACATGCAAGTATTTTAAAAAAATAATTTAAAAAATTATTTTGTGTCAGGAGAAAATAACTTTAATAAAACTGCTTTAATATAAAACATAGCTTCATACATGCGCAGTGATTTATCTAGTAGCATGGCTAGTATTGGAAGATACAAAGTGTCAGTTCTGAAATAAAAGTAAAAAACAAACTGCACCAAGCTATTAGTCACACTAAGGTAGTAAAACGGTGAACACAAGTAAAGCATTCACATTTAAAGGCTGTCCGGTTTTATTAATAAAATCCTGGTAACCTGTACCAAAAAGAGATCAAGTAAATAACTGCAACAATGTCAAGATACAAATAACTTGACCATATATGCTTGTTCATTTTGCTTCCTGCATTCACATTCAGCTTTACTTAGTGCAGCTGTACCCACACTTAATGACCAATCTTCTAGCGAAAGCGTATTTGGCAGAGAACAGATGCTACTTCAAGTACTGTGAAGAGCATGGACTTTCCTATGACACACACAACGAAATATATTAATGTATATTATATATAAAAATCTAACATCAATGGCATTCAAATATCCTATTATAAACCTGTCTAGATTCATAATTAAAAATTAATGTAAAGCATAACTATCAAGATCATTCATGAGGGACCTTCTCTTTAAGCCTTATGCCTCTCAAGATTGCCACTAGTGAGATTTTTAGTTTCTCATCTGCTCTAGCCTGAGGAACTCAGACGTTTGCTGTAATACAAAATTAGTATCGGAGCCTTGCACAAAATTAAACTGAGCGATAATCTGAAATTCAAGGCTGATTTTTTATTTCAGTTATGAAAGATTACTGAAGTTCAGCTTCATGAAGTTCACAAAAATAACTGTGCCTATTTGTCTTTTTTCTGGAACGCAAGTTTACTTGAATCACTTCTCCCCCAAGCCAGAAGTTAAAACCATTTCAAAACGAAGATTCAGGGAAAGACTATTAGCAAGTTTTCCTCTGAACTTTTACCTCAACAAAACAGCTTTAAAGACTATCAGACTTGCAGTCACATGCAACAGAATTCTACTTCTTCCAACACTGGCAAGACACTACACCACAACTAAATTCTCTGATACAATTATACATACACCATATCATTACATTGCCTATGCATTTACATTCTATTGAAACAAGTTAACCTACTCATTCCAGATCTTACTGGGCCCATGCTAGGCGCTCCCATTCCTCCTGCAAAAACACCAATCATTGCACCACCTAAACAGGAAAAAAATAACAAAGTGATATATGCTGAAACCACCAGTTAGTGACAACAAAGCACACGCTGAGCTCAACGTTACCCGGCAATTCTTTTCTACAGAACACTTGAAACTGTGCCTTTATTATTTAAATTAAATAGAAAAGTTCCTCCTTCTCTATTATAGGATTTAAGCTACTCTTACTTATTTCTAGCTTTTCTCCCCCTCTGACAGTCTGTCAGCAGCACATATATCTTAAAACTAAATGAGCCATTTCCCACATTGGGAAGAACAGCCTCCAAACTGAAGGGTTCATCTTATTTGAACTTCATAGTACAGAAATGACCTAGTTTCTCCCATTTTTAGGAAACCAGTGCAAAAGTGAGACGCAGCTCTCCCAATGTCTTTCTTTACTGCAGATGAAGATGAATTGATGGAATTTAGTGGGGAGAAGGGAGAAAGAAAGGGGATCAATGCTTAACAAAAGCTGTTTGCAGAACTGTGGAATCTCCAGAATGGTATCAGAGACTGATTCTAGAGTGAGGTAAAAATAGTTCTTTTCATTGAAGTGCTAATATTCAGGAAAATAATCCCAAGGGAGCTTCTAGAATTGTAGAAACTCAAAAGAACTACATTCCTGTCACTGCCGAACAGAGTGCAACTGTCAGCTGCATTTTTCTTGCTTGATTTTCACACCTAGAAGAAACAGCTCAGTTTTTACTTATGGGAAAACAGATCTGTAACTGTCATCTTTTGGCTAGATACCATCATTTTAGTATCTAAAAAAGGTCATCCTGAGTCTTCCATTAGATTTGTTTTCTCCACACGGTTCAAAACAGCAACAATTGCTCCCTGCCAGTCTCTTGTGGGAAATATTTGTCTCCAGACAACATGCTGTCATAGCTATACCAAGACCTCAAAAAATATGGACTAGCCTGTTTAAAAAAAAACTACCCTCTTTCAACACCAGCAGGATTACTCCCAGTGCTTCAGCCAATGGTTTGCGTATGACAAAGACCTTATTACTTGTTCATTAGGCCAGAGACGGTCTTGCAATGAAACACCAAGTCAAATTTTGAGACTTCTGTCAACATGACTGGTTTTTGCCCTTAAAAAGAATTGTAAAGAACAAAAATTGCTGGTTTTCCAGAGCTAGAAAACCTTAGTTGTTTGCTACCCCTGCTCTTTCAAAGAGAAAAAAAACGAAAGTCTCTCCAACAGTCTAAGATACACTTAAAAAAAAACACCAAAAAACAACCCGAAAGCTCAAATAATCCTAATCAGCAAGATTTCAGCTGTTTGTGACCTTAGAGACATCCTTTACCTGTAGTTTCCCCCCACTGGCTTTTCACCAATGAAAAATTATATACTCAGAGATGCTCTATGACACAACCTTTGATTTTTTGGATACTTCAAAATTTTGGCTATTCAAACGGCAACTCCAATGATTCTGTTGCAAATCAAACATCCTCATTTTCACTAATTGATGCCATAGCCCAATCAAAGATTGTCTTTAAGTTGCCCTCATTGAAACTGGCAGGGTACTAACGCAAAACGCACTCACAGCATTTAAGATGCCATTAACATAAATATAGCAACAGGAGTACACTAGGGTCTTCCCTGATTAAATATGTTATCTATTAACTATTATATTTGTAAAACCCTACAATTTCCTTCCATTATTTAAGGAAAAGTTGGGAAACTCTTATCTTGGTTCTCAGAATAGTATTTAGATGTCAAGATTGCTGATTGGTTTTAAGTTGAAGCTTGCTGGATCTACTGAATGAATGACTCCCACATCAGTTTCTCACAGTGGCCACGTCATTCATTTCAAAACCAATGTGTGTTACCAGAAGACTTGGAAGTCTACTGCTTGCATGAACATTTATAACTGAAGTGGCTTTGGATTTTCCCTTAAGAAACAGATTTTATCCTATGTTGCAAGTAGACAGTTACAGTGAAGGAGGGGGAAGGAAACCTGTCTCCTATACTGCATTCATCCAGGTAACAGTATAGTAACAAAGGGTAAGAACTGTTGGCACTCCCAGGTCTCTTAAGAGAGAAAAGTATCTTGTTTGAGGAAACCCAAAAGTAACAAGATGAACTCTGCCAACAAGACATGACCTATAAACAAAACAAAGTGGCTCAGTTACAGGAAAGGCCAATAAACCCCATTCCGAGCTGCTTGAGCTCAGAAAGCAGGAAGAAAACGGAGGGCACCAAAATTCACTGTTCCCATGCAATGCTACCTTATTTGCAGTAAAAACAATTTTCCAGCATGCATTTGCAAAAGCAGGCTCCTGGAAGTTACAAAGGTGGTACATGGGCAGCTTCTTCACAATTACCAGAAGTGTAAACTTTAATACCCAAAAGACTCAATACCTCACAAAGTTAACAGTATGAAGCCAAATGCATTTCTTAAGTTGTTATTTTTGGATATATTTTACAGACTGAAAAAAAGCCCCACACTTTAACCGCCACTCTAAGCAACAGCTATAATAAATACTCAGATTACATCCTTATAGTAATGACCGGGGGAGAAGGAACAGACGAAGATGACCCAGTGAAACCAGGTTTCTTCTTCTAGTAAAACTATCCCAGTATGTTGCAATTTGCCACAGGAAATTTAACAGTTACCATACCCATCCTTCCAAAAGAATCTCCAAACCCACGGTTCAATGCCATGTCACTACGACCAAATTCTCGGTCCATATTTCCTCCCATTCCACCACGGAACATTTCTGTAGGGAACAAAGCAAAAAAACCATCAGAAATATTCTGTTAACATATATCTAAGCTGGTGTTTATACAACACTCGTTTCACAGCTGGTTGGTTAAATAGAAGTGGGTTTAAGGCACAAGTCAGAGGCACGTACTAAATACTTAACTCCCACACCAGCTCCTCTGCCTCCATTCATGCCACTGACTGTATTTCCCTTGAACTCATCTACATCACCCATCCCAAAAGAAAGGGCTTTTAATCAATATTAGCAAACTACTAAGTGTACAGGAACAATGTTCACCTACCTCCCATTCGGCTGACTCCAAATCCTCCCATATTAGGCATTCCTTCAATTCCACGAAATCCACCAAGTCCTGTAAAATAAGGAAGGGTGCTTTCTATACAATATTAAAAAAATACTTAATGCAAAGAACTTGACTATACGTACCACCTCCCATTCTATTCATTCCACCAAATCCTGGACCGTCTATTCCCATACCTTTAGAACAAAAAGACGAACACTTTAGAAGACAGGTAAGATCTTAATGGATTTAAAAAAACGCAGAGGCAGTTAACATCTCAAAAGAACACTACACAAGGCTTGCTTTGTCAAGAGTATGTCATTCTTCCAAACACAGAAATGATAATGTTAAACTTAAAGCTCTGTAAAAATCAAAAATTAAGATCACAGATTTACCTCCTGGACCCACGGTCCCCATTCCACCACCCATGCTCAACTGTGTTGCACTGATGGGCTGTCCACCTGGTCCGAGTCCCATACCAATGCCACCAAGACCACCTTGAAAACAAAAACAAGTAACACAAGAAAAAGATTTTCCTCTACATCATAGAGACCACAGTAAGCAAAAGTACTACCAAACAAACTACAAACAAAAAGACTCTGTATCAACATATATTAAGTGCAAGGAGGAGAAACAGTGTGAACTCACGAGGTAATTGTGAAGTTTTGCTGTCTGCAACACGGAAATCTTCATGAGGAATCGATTTGTCATCCTGATAAAAAAACCAAGGATGTCATAATATGATCCTTTCAATGTTTTGAAAGAGACATGTAAGGTAGAAAGTAAGCAACTTACCATTTTAACATGCATGGGTCTATCAAACAGGAATTGTCCATTGAACATAGCTGAAGAAATGCAAGTCAAGAAATCAACTACAGAAGACAATTTAACTATTTTAGAAGAATCACTGTAATAACTTATTTTATTTCTGTACCATTTTTAGGAGTCTTACCTTTCCTTAGTTAATCTTTAGAATGCCAATTCAAAGGCCAGCAGAGACTATGCAAGCTGTTAGGTATATAAAAGCCAGTTTCACACATCACATTCCCACATATTTTAATCTTGTTCAACATTATCAGAAACACCTTTTTAGACTCCAGCAGTAAATTCAGTCACTAACAAAAACGTATATGCACAGTACTACACTCTAGTCCCTACATACTAGTTACAAGGCAAGTAAGTACCATTTGCAAAACGACGCTATCAGAAGCTATTAAAGACTAATCCGTATTTGACCAACTATTTTTTAAAACCAAGGATACATATTGCTTGAACAGCTTCAATCGCTTGTTCAAAGGTAACTGTTCCCATTCCTCGACTCTTGCCATCTTTATCTTCTTTGATGTCTGCACGCTTTACAGTTCCAGCAATGCTGAATACCTCCTTCAGTTTCTTCCACCCAACTTTAAAGTCAAGCTTACACACAGAAATACATTAGTGACTTCAGAGCATGTTTCTGTTCTGCCAGTACATTTGGAAGAGATTTTCTGCATTGTTGTAACCCTTCAGCTTCACAAAATGCTTGATATATGTAAATAGCCGGGATTTTCTAATATAGACACACTGCAATCAAGTCAAAAAATGTCAACTAAAAGCAACAATTTACACTACATGCACATATTTAATTAGCATATTAACATTCAGAAATGGATTGGTTCTTGTCAAGAGCAGCTGTACTCCCGTAAGTCCTCTTGAAGCCATAGTTCTTTTGTGCAAATAAAGAACTTTAAAAGTTCCAATATAACAGTTTGTTAGTCTAAAGTAACTAGCAAGATAAACTGAAGCATACATTTAATTAAAAAAAATGCAACCGTAAATTTATAGTGGAAAGATGTATAAATTATTTTTTCAAATCAACATATGACTGTGCAATAATTAAAAGTGTATGTCAGCCTCAAGAGTTTAACTTATCTTTCATGTCCATAAGCTGTATACATAGCCAACATTTTTAGTTTAATATACTAATTGTGAACTAATTTCCCATTTCCTCTTTATATGAAACCCGAACTATGCATGAACATAAGATGGTTTCTAGAGATCAAATATTACAGTTATAAAAAAAAAAATTAAACTTACATTAGCAACAAAAATAGTGGACCCAAGCCTGCCTGCCTGCAAGTTGTTGATAACCTCAGGAGGAATGTTTGGATTATTGAGGATAGAAGGTGGTAAATTCATTATTCCAGGTGCCACATCAGGTCCATGTCCTCCTGGAAACTGTCCTCCTACACGCTGTAATGCCCTACGAGCATGTTCACCTTCAGGATCCTGAAAGATGGGCAAAAATAAAGCCAACTTAATCATCAACAAAAGGACTGGCAACAAACAAAAAAGTACGATTTGAAATTCTACATAAACCCATCAAAATTATCAACTAATATCCTTGTCCATGTCAGAGGGATCAAGAACTGAATGAGCATGGAGACCTAATTCCCTCACCTCTAGAGGTGGGTCCTTTCAGATGAGGGTTGAGGCATATTGGCAAAGCACTTGTTGAGGAAGCGTGCACTGCCACTTCACATGCTGTACCTAGCCTATGGACAAGTAGAAAAGATTTCAATCTAAAGGACTGTCAGTCTAGCACCTTCTTCCAAGAACTGAATTAATTTAATTAGGTTGTTGGTGGTTTTTTTTTTTATTATTTAATAATACTATTATTGAAGTTGTAACAGGACAAAAAGAACGGCATCAGACACCATCATATACTACAACACTACAACAGAAATGTTGACATTAATTTCACTTTCCAGTCAGCACAAGTTCTCTACTTCCAGTCCCATTTTTGCACATATGTAGTGGTAGTCTGATACTCAGCTCATTCTGTGCCATATTTTGAAGCAGGTAAGCAATGTAAACATAGAATCATTTAGGCTGAGAAAGGCTTAATGACATTAAAGTAAGAATATGAAGTTGTTTTAAAGAAAAACAGATTATTTTGACTTTAGGACACACTTTTTGTCAGTTCACTCGGCATAGTACCAAGGCCAACAGGACTTTAGCCCGCGAAGAAAATGTCATTAAAAAATTAAACTGGAAATTACACAGCTAAGATGTTCAAAACACTGTACTGCCATCTCTGTAGTTATAGTATCTTCACTATTTCAAGTTAAAAGCAGTAGCAATAACCATACCTCTTTAATATTCAGGGGTCTTCCACTAAGATCATATTTGTTCATAGTTTCTAATGCTTTCTTAACAAATTCTTCATCTTTGAATTCAACCACACTTAGAGAGAACAAAACATTTAGAGTATTAAAATAAAGTTTACAATGTTAAAATTAACAGAATGTTTGTATAGTCGTAAGATTCAACACACATAGAAAAAGAAACTTACCCACAACCCTACATCCATGATTCGTGATCATATGTAAAGAGAAAAAAAAAAAAAAAGCAGTCAGTCAGCACATATAATAGAACATTTAAGATTCCAGTTAAAGATCCCAGCTCACTGTTAAATAACTATTGAAGTTATTTTCAGCTTCAAAATCCATAATACATGCTCTTTACTGGTAGCCAATCTGAATTTCTCCTACTTTCTCAACATACATACCTTTCAAATGCAAGAGAATATATTATCTTATATTCTCTTTGAGCCAAACCAGAATTGGAAAAATGCCACACAGATCCATGTACGGACAGTTGGGGAGAGGAGGTGGAGGGGAAAGGGTGGAAAGAAAATAACTCAAAAACTTAACCAAAAACCAATCAAGACACTCAGTGTGTCATTAAAAGCTGTCCAGTGACTACAAAATTCACATCTACCTACATCAAGTATACCAGTACAATGAACAAGGAGTCTGCATACCTCTTCAGTATTACTAGCATAATTGAGAAATTACTTGGTAAGAAAATAACCTTATTGACTGCACCAGAATCCTCCTAATAAAGCAAAGAGTTGAGGATTGCTTTAAGCAAAGCAAAGCTGACAGCATGTTTTAGTTTTAACAAGCATTAAAGAAAGTCATTTACAACAATGGATACAACCTCAGTTAAGACCGAAACCTGCATTGCTGGTGTTCTCGCTGCAGGTTCGGACCTACTATTGGTCAAACTTTTGACTATTTTTAAGAAGACAAAAGAGCTTTAACAATCTTCACTCTTAGTGCCTCATTGCTGGCACTCTGTTGGCTACCAACCATCTCCATCCATTTAGTTTTAAGAAAGCAAATAACATTAATCCAGTGTTTAGAGTACCAACCCTGCAAAGCTGTCAAATCAGGCACTTCAAACAGTATATTCTTTGCTAACATTTTATACTCATTGGCCCCAAGAAGAGAATACTACACTAACAAAATTTAAATAAGATCAGTGATTTATTGAAGGTCCTTCATATGAAACAGATTCGTACCAAAACAAAGATGTTGGCTAACAAGAAGAATTAAGTAAATGCCATTTGTTAACATTTACAGAAGTATTTTGTCCTTTACAGCCAGCTAGCGTGAGTTGCATCAAAGTGTCAGACTACTTCTAATATAGAATCCTCAAGGCTACCTTGATGAAAATCAGTGTAAAAATGAAACTTACTTTCCAATAACTGGTACAGGTATTATACAAAAATAAAACTGCTGAGGAACTTTTAAACCTCTAGCAGATTGTTGCCCACGGCACTTACCCTTGATTTTCCTTCAGCATCCTTAAACAGCTCCACGTATGTAACCTCACCAACTACATAAGACATACAAAGGGAAAATACCAAGAGACAATGCATTTAACACCAGTATCTTTCTTTACTGTGCCCCTGTGCACAACTCTACAGAGAAGCACCTATTATTCACCAACAATCAAAACCAGACCAGCGTACCTCCTGTCAATGGCTATATAATTTAGCTAATTTTCAGAAATATGCAGCAGCCACATTCTCAAAAAGCTAAGAACAAACAACTATATTTAACCTAATTCATACTACAAATCATGTTTTGGCCAGTATGATATAGTTGGTGAACAAATTCAGATATACACAGTCCCTTAACCTAACAAATGAAACGTCAACGTTCACTGAAGAGTGTTAAATTTATCATCCTACTCACAACACCTGTTTTAAGGTGACTTTCTACCTGAATGTCTTCAATCATAAGTTTGCCTTCAATAATAACCAAATTTACACATCAAATATTTCACAGCAAGCCACTCACTTTCTAAGTAGGAAGTTTCAGTAAATAAACCAATCAAATAGTCACGTCACCTTACAACAGATAAACCAGCAGTTACAGAAGGGGGGTTTTGGCATTTTTCACAGCCTAAAAGCCAAGTGTGCTTTGCATTACTTTTGAAGAATCATTTTTTCAAGGAAAACACAGAACTAACTTTTTACAGAATTCATGTATTAGTATTATTTTACCCTAAACTCAAAAGAAAATGTTTAGGGTTTTAAGATTACTCTAGCAGAACTGCAACTATAATAACAAGCTTTTAATACAAATCTCCAGACAAACAGTCATGGCAGTAGTGACAATGCAGACAAAGTTAATTCCACAGCCAGATTCCACCAAAGAAATACAAAACAACTTTTGAAAGACATCCTTTATTATTCATGTTAACACACTAAATGTGTTGCTTAAATACAATAGCCCTTAAAAGAAAAAAAAAAAATCTACGAAGACTACAACTAGACGAAACACAATCTCTTTAAGAAGTCATGAGGTCATGCATATACTCTCTACTGTCACACTAGAATGGCAGAAGATTGTAAGCACTTCATTTACCCATTCTACCCTGCAATGCAATTGTCTCAGATGAAAGAGGGGGAAGGGAGATAGATGTACCAAGTAAAGGCCAAAAAAAAAAAAAAAAGTCATCAAATCAAATCTGTGTGGCTCAAAGGACGTACACATTGCATTTAAGTTCTACCCCTTTCTCCGTGAAGTATATTATAAAGAATAAGTTACCTTTCTCTCTCATAAGATCTTTAATAGCTTGCCATTTCATGTCATATGGGATGTTGCTAATAAAAACTCTATTACGATTAATAGTCTTCTTCTCTCCAGTGCCTGCATTCTTGTCCTTTGAATAGGGATGGAATCTATTCTTGTTTCCAAGAGAAGGGATTGCCTTCGGTTTTGCAATGTACTTCTCTTTCACAGGTGCTTTCTCTTCTTTTGCTGTCTCATCATTATCCCTACATTAAAAAAAAAAAAAAAAAGCCAAACAAAATTAGTCTTGTGTTGGATCAGTAGAGTGTCACACACCCTATACATATATATATATATATATATATGTGTGTGTGTGTGTGTGTGTGTATACCTCCTATGCTATTAGAACTTCCAGGATGTTAAAACACTGCTTTTCAAATAAGGAAAAATAAATTCATGTTACCAGTCTAATTTCAAAAAATGTTGCTTTATCTAGAACAAAAAATAATGTTATAGTATATCTACTCACTATTCTAAGTAAAGAAAGTACATCTTTCCACTTCAGTTACATCTCATTTCCATTATGTTTGTAAAGATTCAGCAAGACGGTACTATGAAACTACAAATATCAAATGACTCAGCTGAAAAATAAGCTACAGCACCCATGCTTTGGTGCTTCAATAATTTTCACATCAGACTTGGCTAATTCAGATGACATTCACCACAGAAGTGAGAGTTGAAACAGCCTAACTAACAGCTTGGTATACTTCATTCAATGTAATAGTAGCAAGACATAAAAAGTTTAATAGGTTATAAATCAAATTACATCTTATTCACCACACAAATAATTTTTATTTACAATTTGTGCCAGACTGCTTTTAGACAAAAATTAAAATTCAATTAAGAACAAAAAAGGCTCCTTCACTTTCACTGCTTAATGCTACTGGAATTTGAAAACCTGCTAAATGCATAAGAAATAGCTGTATTAAGGTATGCTCTCCATCTAAGACTAATTAAGTCACCAGGTATTATCCACTAGAAGCAACAACATAATAGACTTTGGCCCTCAGTCTTTCAAAAATCTGGCAGCAGCAGCAGCTGTTCTCTTTTAAAAATCTTTTTATTTTTAGATGAAAATGCAGGAAAATTTGCTTCCCCTAAAGCAGCCCCAATCTCAACTTTGAAAAACCTAGACACTTTGAAGATAATCAGATGAAATAGCAAAAACTCTTTAGCACTCTTGAAAGTGTTACTATCACGAGGTGATTTAGCATGGTAACAGAGAACCAAGGTGCCTGAATTGTTAGTTTAAAAAAGTGAACTGCTGAACTGAAAGAATTCAGTGATAAACCCACACAAACATGATCCATTTACAGGTGCTACTTAAGAGATATACATCAATGTCTAGTTCACATCTCACCACAGCTAATGAGAAACTGTACTGGGTCTGGCTGAGCCCCACAGCAGCCCCTGCAGCCCCAAGCTTTGTGTTGGTAGCCAGAAAGGTGGTGGGAACACACCAGTGTGTTGCTGCTGCTGAGCAGCGCCGGCCCAGCACCAAGGCTGCCTCTCCAGCACTCCCACCACCACCCCCAAATAGGCTGGGGGTGGACAGGATCTTGGGAGGGGACACAGCCAGGACAGCTGACCCACGCTGACCAAGGGGATATTCCATTCCACACGATGTCTGCTCAGACATAAAAGCTAAAAGAAAGGAGGAGGAAGGGGGGCCATTCATTATTTACTATGTTTGTCTTTGAGAGCAACTGCTACACATACTGAAGCCCTGCTTCCCGGAAAGCGGGTGGACATTGCCTGCTGATGAGAAGTAGAGAATAACATCTTCTGTTTTCCTTCATTTCTGCTTGCACAGCTTTTGCTATTACTTCACTAAACTGTCTTTATCTTGACCCACAAGTCTGGGGAGTTTTCCCCATCTTATTTTCTCCCCCTGCCCCATTCTGCTGAGAAAGCGAGTGATAGAGGCTTGGTGGGCACCTGATGTCCAGTCAAGGTCAACCCACCACAGAAATTTTAAAAGTACTTTTGCACCAATGTTTATTTTAACATTAGCCACCAAAGTTAGATCAATTACAAGGAAACGTCCTGCAGGACTGTCAAAAGTGATCAACTGTGAACCCACCTTCTTAAATTACATCACTGTCTTTACAATTTTTCCCACATTTCAGAAGGCTTAGTTTTTATCTCATTTTGACAGGTTGAAAGGTTTCTGGTGTAAAATTAGCCAAAACAGGCATTTCAGTTTTATAACCACAATGTATGGCAAGATCACCAATTTTGATTGCAATGAGTATTTTCAGCTCTCTGCAGTTATTAACAAAGCAGTAAGTGACACATAAATGGCACTCAAAAGCACATACAAATTGCCTTTCACGAAGCTGAAGATATTACTACTAAAGCTTGGGCACTTTTCAGGGAGGAATAAATTCAAATACATCCATACTTCTCCCACGACTTTTTCCCCAATTTTAAAGTACTCCTATGATATGAACTTCACAGTCCTTGCATTTACTAGTGGATTAAGAAAGGATTAGCAACTGAGAAATGCATGGACACTCCTCTGGGCTAAATATTTGTAAAATTTAAAATGAAGTCAGCAACAAGTTATCTGGTTCAAGCATCCTCCAGCTTCCCTCTGCATCATCCCTCTGCCACACCATCCTGTCTGTTGTGGCAGTACAATTCCTGTGTGGCTGTGTAATGAAGTGAAATGGAGGGAACAATGCAGGGAACTGGAGGGAGCCAGAGGGAGAGGGAAAGAGCAGAGTATCAGGTTTTCCTGTCAGTTCAGCTCCTTCCAATCCAGTCCCATTTGTGAATGCAAAACTCCTGCCCAATGAGATTCCTAGCAAAATCTGAGTTCTTCCTTAAGTTTTAGGATTAAAGCAATGGATTCTCTCTAGCCTTTTAAGCTCTTTCCTGCTTAAAGGATTATGAAACAGCCCCTGGGTGCTCAGTGTGGTGCATAGGAAGAGCCAGGTCTCCACATACAGAATCCAGAGGCTGTACAAACCAGTAGAGACCACAGAAGATGTGAGCATAAACACTTACATCTGGGAAACAAGAATACACTTCACCTAGGTCTGAGGATCACAGTCAGCCTCCTAAAAATACAGGATTAATTAAAATAAATAATCCTTCTTGCAAAACTCTCATATGAGTCAAAACCAACGCAAGCCAGCAAACAAGCTGGAGGCATAGATCCTTCTGTGGATGTAGCTCCTACCCTTCTCCTTGAATATTAAAAATAATTTTAATCAAATAACACATTCAAAGCAATGTCACATTAGTCACCTATAGACTACAGGGAAGACAGTCTCAGAAACCGTGAGTGGACATTTTCTTGGGGGAAAAACAACAGTGATTTCTACCCTTTACCTTCTGTATGAACTAATCATTTTATATGTTTAATTAACATTAGCCTGTGAAAACACTAGCAGATTTCTAGGGTTGAAAGAGACATGCCTACATTAATTTCTTTTTAAAAAGCATGTCCTCCATTGATTAGAAAGAGCAATTTTTACCTTTTGAAAAATAACACCTTTGAACTTCCATAAAGTTTTGGAAACAAAATACAAGGTTTCCACATACAAAACTAGAAGCCTAAAAAATAATAAGCACAAGATAAATCAACATGAAAGCCCTAAAATCTGGGTTTTTTTTAAAAACAGATTTCTACTCCTCTGCTCACAAGTGTCCATACAAATAGTAAGATCAGCAGAGATAGAAACGCAAGAAGTCCACGACACAACTCCAAAGCACACAGCTGAGTTTAGCTTTGTTACAACAGTTCCACAGCTCAGTACCATAAACTTAGGGAACTGTGCAAGTTGAGACCAGGACTCCCCTCCAATTTAATGTGAGTGCTAAGCAAACATGGTTACTGAAATACTTTTTTTAAAATATTATATTTCACCTACACACTGACAGCTAAATCCGTTGTACATATGTTTTGGGGAAGACTGGAAACTACATATGAAAGAATAAGATTTGTAACTGTTACCAAGAACTCTGCATTATTTTCAAACTTCAAGCTGTAATGTCTACCACCCAGAATGGCTGGGATTTTTCATTTGCTTGTGGTTGGTTTTGGAGGGAAAAGAACAAAATCACTGACAGTAGGAGGGATACAGCGAAATTAAGTCATTATTTTAACAGTAGCAACCCCAAAAGGCAATAAAAAGTTATATGCCTCAAAGGTGCAAAAGGGTTGCAATCTCCCTGCGAAAACTCAATTATAATTTGCATCGTTTGGAAGCTGAGGGCCAGGCTCAGGAAAAGAAAAATAAATTGCTGTTTCATGGTAATGTGAAATTTATAAATTGTAAGCTATTTGAATTTCACAGCAAGTCAAGTAAAGGCAGGAAGTACGCCTTTATTCCTCCACCTTTATACTGAACTTGATCTCATGTGCATTTTTTAGTTGTTTTTTTTTAATTTAAACACAACAGCACCAGACGGGAGCTGCTTAGAACATGTCAAAACTTCACAGATCTCAACAGCTTTGATGTTCTGCAACAGTAAGTCTACCATAAGTGTATTTTTCCTCTAAGTCTGAAACGATATTGGAAGCAATATTGAAATTCTAGTGCTACAAGGCCAAAACCTAGTCTGTGTGAAGAGCGATAACCCTTGAAGCCTGACATCAAGAACGACCAAACACAGAAAAAAGTTATTTGCAGTGTTGTT
This sequence comes from Falco naumanni, assembly GCF_017639655.2. NCBI lineage: Eukaryota > Metazoa > Chordata > Aves > Falconiformes > Falconidae > Falco > Falco naumanni. Next base: position 15,398,713 of record NC_054060.1, on the reverse strand, counting down.
CTAGAGCTGGTATTTCGAGCTCCCTTTCCCTACGTTCCTCTCAGACCTGCTAGGCAAGGCACAGTCTGCACATTCCACGTAGGATAATGCTACAATTCAGAAGAAAAGTTTGCACACGTATGCATGCAGGCTTTTTGCTTGATTTTAAAGAGTCGCTCACTACAGCGCTGCCTCACCGTTCCCACGATTAGTCCAACGGCTTTACAAAACATACCCGACGGTAAGCAGCGGCACCGTCACCCCGGCCAGCCGCGGTGTAGGCCACACCGGCCCCGCGCCCTGCGAGGCGGCCTGAGCAGCGCCCCTCAGCCCGGGCCCCCCGCCCGCAGCCGCCCTGCCCTCAGCGGCCGCCACTCCACCGAGAACGTCCGCCTTCCCCCGCGGCCGGGCCACGGCCCGCTCCGTGCGCCCGCCGGGAGCTGCCCGAGGCCGGGGCTGTTTCCCCCGCCACCCCCCGCGGCGGCTCCGCGCTCAGGCCGCGGCCGCCCCGTCCCCCGGCGGGGGAGGAGCCCGGCGGGGCGTGAGGGAGGAGAGGGCCGGCCGCCTTCCCCCGCCGCGGCCTAGGCGGGCCCCCCGCGCCCCCCGCGCCCCCGCACCGCCCCCCGGCCCCGCACACACATTTTGACGCCATTAGCGCTGCCCCCGCCGCTCTCGGCTGCTGCCGCTGTCGCTGCTGCCGCCGCCTCCTGATCCTGTGGCGGCTGTTGTAGCGGCTGTTGTTGCGGCGGCGGCTGTTGCTGCTGTTGTTGTTGTTGTTGTGGCGGCGGCGGCGGGTTGGCGGGGGCGGCCTCCTCCACTCCGCACTGCGGCGCGGCGGCCGCAGTCTCCGGCTTGTCGTTCTCCGCCATTTCGTCGCCGGGCCGCGGCCCCGCTACCGCTGGGTTTGAAAAGAGGCCCGGAGCGCCTCGGCCTCGCCGCGCCGGGCCGGCCCAAGTCTCGCGAGAACGGGGCTTGCGGCGGGCGGGGAGGGGGCGCGCGAGGCGGCTTTATGCGTTGCCATGGCGACGCTCGGTGGGCTGCGGGGCCCGCGGCCGGCCCGCTGCCGCGGCGGAGCGGCCTTCCCGCAGGAGCGGCACAGCGCGGCCCGCCGCTCGCCTGGGGGCTCGCCGGGCCCGGGCCCGGCCGCGCTTCCAGTGCCGCAGCCCACCGGCGGGCAGCTCTGCCCGAGGCTCGGGCCTGTGCTCCCCGCCCGGGCCGGCCGCCCCCGCCGTGCGCAGTCCCCCGGCTGCCGGCCCCGCCACCCCCGCGGCGACCGGTGGTCCCCGCCCCGCGCACCTGCAGGGGACAGCCCCGGGACGCCAGCGCAGGCCCCTCACCGCAGCCAGGTCGGTGAGGCTGGGGGGTCTGCAAAGTGGAGGGTGCTAACGACAAATACGCCATGGCACAAGCTCAGCGCTTCGCCTTCTCGTTTCCAGTAGCACTGTCCACCCCAGCAAATAGCGGCTTCACCCTTCACTTCACTGGGAAGCGTGGTGCTGACTGATCCTAAAGCCAGTCACCGCTGTCACCGACTTCTCTCTGCTTCAGAAAACAGACTGTAACTTTTAATTGCTCAAATTTTACGCTAGGAATACCCAATGAATCAAAGCCATGATCTTTTAAAATTACATTTGCCTTGCCTTTTCCCTACGTTTATAGTTTCCTTGTTCCTTCAAAAATCAGTCTAGTCACAAGCTACATCCTCCTGCTGCCTATATGATGTTGTATGGCCTTTTTTTTCCAAATATTTTGGTACTTCCAGCACTAAGAAGATCCCCACGTTCATGAGGAAATGAAGATTTGAATTCTGTGGATCCAAATCACCCTTCAACCCTGTGTTTTGGCACAGCTCGCAGACCAAATATAGGCCCAACCCTTCTACCTAGCCTGCTACGGGTTGCTGGGACACTCTGCTAGTATTGGCTAAAAAGCTATCAGCTTGCACCTAAATTCTCCTCCAACTGCAGATGTCTCATTATTTATAAACATTCAGAGCTACTGGGCAAGTTAAGCTGCAAGTTCAATTATAGTTAGAGCACTGGAAGCTTCTAGATGGATATTTGTCTTATTCTTAAATAGAAATAACAATTAAATATGAATAGTTGTAATTCTGCTAAAAAATTTCAAAAGTACATAGGTCCATGCCATGTACACACTGCTAAACAGCTTGCATTCTCTGTCACTCATCCCAGAAGATGTTCATTTACTTACGAGGTAGAATCTGTGACATAGTCCCCTGAGCTTCCCTTAGATTCTTCAATTCCAATTTCTCTCTGTCACTTGGGGGGAAAAATAAGTTGTAAGCATTTTTAAAAGAAGAAAAGAATTTCTATCATTTGGACAGAGTTTAATCACTTCACTAACCACAAGTACCAAAGTATTTCTTTGTATTTGTACTCCTTCTGATATAAGGAAAACCATTCAGTCCTCTGCAGTAAATTTGGGTCAGTGGCTTCTGGTTGCTGACCCACAGGAATCCATGCACTTCTTTTAAGAAAACCATAAATGAAGGTTAAGAAAAGTTAAGCAGTAAGAAGAACCCACACCTCTATTGGAGTGTGTTTCTGACAAGAGATGGTTAAGAATCACTGACCTGGACAACTGTGGGTTTTGGAAGTAAACTTCTTAGGAGCTGCTGGGACTCTTTGTCTGTGTGTCCTCATGACTGTCATACCAGTTGTTGGTAACACCTGAGATTTTGGAGAAAGCTCAAAGATACTATGAAACAACCTAATAACCTATTAACCTACATCCCAGATGAAGCTAGAAAGGCATGTCTAGAGGTCTGGTAAGAGGTGTAATTCTATTCACACATTAACCATAATTAGATAAATAACTTGGTATTTGTGATAATAATCATCACTGAAATAGTTAATGTTTACTTGAAATTGGTGTCATTATGTTTTACAGCTCTCACTTCTATGGGAGGAAAGGGGGTAATTCATACATTCAGGTATGATAAACTCTGTTATCAGACCTCTGATTGTGCTTTGCACAGAGCAGTTCAAGTGTTGGAATCCTATACTCTCTAACCCAATATTATGGCACCAAGCAGCTGATACTGAATTCCTACACCCATGGGCTGGTGGACGCTAGTAACAGGAAGAATTATTGGCTTCCTTACACACAGCTTGCCTACTTGTTCTGAATAATCCACTGGCTATTTCAAGTGCTACCTCCTCAAGTTTGTTTGCCTTTTTGGCCCACATATTGGGTCTGGCTGTGATGGTGCTAATTTTCCTCACAGCAGCCCTCATAGCCCTGTGCTTTGTATTGGTAGCTAGAAGGGTGGTGATAGCACACCAGTGTGTTGGCTGCTGCTGAGTGGACCTCACGCAGCATCTCTCCAGTGTCACACCACCACCACCCACCCACCCCCAAATAGGCTGCGGGTGGACAGGATCTTGGGAGGGGACACAGCCAGGACAGCTGACCCACGCTGACCAAGGGGATATTCCATACCACATGACGTCTGCTCAGACATAAAAGCTAAGAGAAAGGAGGAGGAAGAGGGAGCACTTGTTATTTACAACATTTGTCTTCCAAAGCAACCACTACATGTGCTGAAGCCCTGCTTCCCAGAAAGTGGCCAGACATTGCCTGCTGATGGGAAGTAGAGAATAACATCTTTTGTTTTCCTTTGCTTCCACACATGGCCTTTGCTTTTGCTTTATTAAACTGCCTTTATCTTGACCCAGGAGGGTCTTTTCCCATCCCTGTCCTGCTGAGGAGGGGAGCAATAGAGCAGCATGGTGGTGGGCACTTGCTGTCCGGCCAAGGTCAACCCATCACAGCCTAGCATACACACAGTTTTGTACCAGTAAAATTACCAGTAAAATTACTTGTCACTCAATGTGTTTTGTAATAAATACTGATAACTGTACAATTCATACAGTGATATACATCTGTAAATGTAGAGGTGTTTTGTACTGGAGTTGCATAGTAGCATAGTTTAGCCTAAAGCCTGGAGTTGTGCAACTAACTGGCTTTGCCCTAGCCCCCTCACACTGCGGCTCCTATTTACAGCGTTCTGTTTACCTCGGTTGCCTCTTTCAGGATTCTATCGGAGTCTTACATCCTTTTCTAGAAGTCTCACACATAATTTCTGTTCTCCAAAGAACAATAATAAACATGGGAGTGTCGTCTAAAACTCCTGGATTCTTGAACTCTCATTTAGTGCTTAACTATATGCGCACAGAGTTTAGGTCAAGCTGACCCTCTAGAGTTGCCAGGAAAGATGAATGAAGGGACTCCTAATCAAGGGAGTCAGCTCTGGGAGAGACAAAACAAAGAATATCCTATCTTCACGATGCAAGCCATGTATACTTAAATACCTTGTTTACGTTAAACTGGTTAGTTAACTTGTGGTCTTCAGCCTTGCCCTAGAAGAGAACTATCCTCATTATAACACTAAAAATCACAAGCCCTAAGAGAAACACCCAGGCCCACTGAAAGACCTTTCCTCAGAGAGCATGTGTAGTAGTAAGGGAAGTCGGGTAATGGATATGCAAATGTATAGCAAATAATCTACATGGACCTGCCCTCTGGGTAGGGAAAGTGCGATAAGATTTTGTATATAAAGTTTGTAACTTGTACTGCAGTATACCAGCTCCGTTTGCTAGCGTCCAGACTTGCACAACTCTGTAATAAAACAGCATCTCATCTCGGTGTGCAAGATCGGTTCATTGCACATCAGGAACGGACTCGCATTTTACAGACAACAGGAGAACACCACCACAAAGAGCTGTTAGGGAGCTGACAGGGGTAAACTGGGATTAAAATGTGGGATTTCTTTAGTCTACAAAACTGTGTTGAAAGAAGTTCAAGTTTTTCCCTAGGAAAATTTCTGTGTATAAAACAAAAATAAACATTAAAAAATCTACTTGGCATAGTAAGTGAAAAAAACAAAAAGCAGTATCTTTCTATGCTTGTATTTGTGCTGAGAAATTCTCCTTTGTTACACGCTACCAATCCCTCCTGAGAAAAATTTAAAATTATCTTCTAATAAATGGGCTTCCAACATCTCTTCTACCTCTGTTCATGTCCTTATAGGAGACCAATGCAGCCTCTGACAAATGTTCATGTCACAAGGGGACTCCTTATGTAGTACAAAACTGTTAAAAGTGTTCTTGATCTGCTGTCCTAACAAATTCCTCCTAATGTAAATAGTGTTTCTCTGTTGTGGGTAGGGTCTATGGCATTATGGCTGTATATTCTTGACAAGCAGAGAGTTGACAGCACTATTTACACAGGGAGTTTAGGATTATGGAATATTATTAGTGCTCTTGCATATATATGTAAATATAAGCATCTGTAAAGGAACTACTCTTGGAGGTCTCTTGCACAAATAGTAGTTACAGAGCTAAAATAACTACATGTGTTCTAAGTATCAGCATTCTTTTCAACACAGTAATTCACCAGTAAATTCAAATCTTAAGTCATCACTGACAAGTCATCACTCTCAATTTGCTAATGACCAAATATGTATCACCATCCTTTTAGAAAGGATCATTTTAATTGGTCTTTGGTTTATCTCATTATTGTTGTTATCTTTGTTTCCAGTTAAGTCATGATCAAAAGCAGTTCATCAACACCTTCATCAGGTGGGTCTTGTGAAACCTTGTATCTTCCTGAAAGTCTGTTTGTGTGGAACTTGAGAGAATGGGACTTCTGAGCCTCATACCGTTTTAAATCCATTGACTTTTTTTGCATATGACTGTTTTCATTCAAACATTGCTCTCATTTACACAATGCCTGCATGGTGAATGTGTTGCACGTATTTTTTTCTTATTTTGTTTGCTACGGCACCTAAATGTGATTAGTATTTTCTAGACCATGTCCTTTCTTCTGAAAGCCCCAAGTACAGCTGGAGAAGGGTTACTTTAACAATGGATTTGCTTTCTAAATCATTTGACTTCTGTAGCTCATGTAAAGATTACTTTTTGCATAGCTACAAGTATTTCCAAACCAGGCTGCGTTGCCTAAGGCTGCACCCAACCTACGCTGCTTTACTTGGTGCTTAAAAAAATTAACCCTACTGTGCAACTGACACTCTCTTTTGCATAGTTATAATGGACCTGAAGTAAAGCAAGTATTATCTTCCCCAAACACTCTCTTTGCAATTAAACATTATCATTCCAGTCTGAGAAATATGTTGTTGTTGTTTTTAAATTCGGAAAACAAAACATTTTACACTTCAAAAGGGTAAACTACCAAATTCAACAGCCTGTCTGCCAGCAGGTATCTTCCAGACTCACTGCAGCAGTGCACAGCCATTTCGCAGCCAGAGCCCACCTAGTGCACAGACCTTCACACCTGCAGCTGCGGTGCTGATTGCTTCTTCCGTCAATTCCATGTCCTTTCGACACCTTTCCAGTTTGCCTTCTCTGTCTTGTTTTCCCTCCCTCATCCCACATAAGTCTTCAACAGCACTAGCTGGCTCAGATACACACACGCACACACACACAGTAGAAGACTGTACAGATGCCTGCTACACCAATGAAACTGGGTGTTGAGGCTTTTGTTCTGCATGTTGCATTTTTATAACCAGGAAAACTGCGGCATCCTATAGCCACAATATGGGATTGGTCACACGGGAGACCTGCTCTACTTGATCTGCAGGGATCTAACCTCTTTTTTCCCCCGCTGAAAGCTTAAATCTCCCTAATTCTCATCAATATTTTTTGTGTGTGTTATGCAACCCTTGACCACAGCTTAAGAGCCTAAAACTTAATCACATTATTTTTCACCCCAAAAGGCTGCACAACACCAGACTTTCGGTAGCACTTTTACTGGTCCTATATTGAAACAATTCACATCACCCTCTTTTCCCCCAAATCACTACTCTAGCTGCTAAAGTTATAAAACAAAACCAACCCCAACAACTGAGCAACTTGCTTGCATTTTGGTCCTTCCTTCCACAACACGTGGTCCCTAATGACAGAGTGCCCCTAACACACCTACCATCTCCTCCTTGCAGGGTGAGGCAGTAAACGCCTACTTCCTACAGGTCTAAAGAGACCCCATCCCTCCCAAGGCCTCAGAAGCCCTCTGCCCGCTCCCTGTTGGCCAGGGGCTTGCCCCAGCCCTCAGGTGGAGGAGCTGAGGACACACTTGGGGACATTTGCCCTCCTCATGGACCAACTCTCCTGTCCCACTCACACCAGGTGGCACTGTTGGTTTGCACTGTACGCATGCATTCTTCCACCTTGCCCAGCACTAAGGCTGATGATGCCTGCTGGACTTAAAAGCCGTGATTTCCAACCTTCTTCAGTTTCTGAGTCCCTAGGCTTCTCCTACTTGAAGAGCAGGCCTGTTCAGATATTTAACATGGGGAGACTGCTTTGTAGAACTTGTTTTTCTGCCTCATTCCTGGCAGTCGTCAGAGGAGTACACCCAGGGCTGTAGATCACACATTTAAACCACTGGTGAAGTCAGTACCTAGTAAAAGCATAACCTTTGGACAAGCACAAATAGAGATTCAGATCTTTTAAGACTACAGTAAAACACATGGCAGAACAGAGGGTTCTTTTCCTTTTTAAAATGTTAAATACCCTGAATTAAATTACATAAAACAATTTCCACTTGCAATTCTGATCAATACTTAATACATAATCCTCCCTTTTTTACTGTGCCCCGCTATTACTGCTGTTACCTCCCCCATATACTGTTGCCTTCTGATGATGCATATTCTCATGAACTTGCTTAAATTTGCTTAGGAGGGGAGTTTGAACTTGACCTGTTTCTCCTGTGCACAATATTCTTCTCTGACTCTGCCTTCATCATCCCATTTTAAATTTCTAGCAACTGAAGGGAGAGATTGTTTGCTTATGAAGGAACACTCAAAGAGCTGTTCAAAGCTAAACTGAAAAGCAACTTACAATGGAGTTAGTTATCCCTCAAAATAGTTACATTTTCTCGACACTTACACCACTCAAATGATCCCTAAACATGAAAAAGTATTAACTAGCTAAGAGTTCCCTGTTGCCTTTCCCTCACCGGCACCCACTTGGCTTTAAGTGCCTCGCCCAATCTTAAATTAGATCAGTTGAATTTGGAAGGTCAACACACCAAATTACTAGATGATTGTAAGATCTCTATTGCTACAAGGACTCTCCTTTGAAGAAACACAACACTCCCTGAAATAAGGATCAAATCAACAGCAAATATGATTGAAGTGAGATGGAAGTAATAGTTATTGTTCTGTTGAATACAAAGATGGAGCCTGAGAAAGAAACAGAAAGTGAAGAGTGGTGAATGTACCACTTTACCATGTATCCAGAATGGACACATACACTATCACAGTTGCCTTACAAAAAAATCACGGTTACTGTGCAAAAGCAAAACTAGTGACTTTCAAGCGAAAAAGCAATGAAACACAGGAAAAGATTATGTCATTCCATCACTTTTCCATTTTAAAATATAACATCTTGAACAGAAACAGTGTTATTTTTCTGCTGACAACTGGGAGCTGAAGAAGGAGATTCATTCCCTCTTGCTGGCTGCCAGTTTCTTTTCCAGTTTCATTTCCATGAAAAGTGCATCTCCAACACATAAAACCACAGTAAAATCTTTAAAATAGGACATAAGTGTCAGATTCCTAGAAATAATCACATGATTTCAGCAACCTCTGCCACGCCACAGTACAAGACGGGTAATTGCTTCATAGTTAAAAACTAACATTCAGTTCTACAAGAATAACAAGAAAAAAGGATGATATATCAGCAGGGAGGAAGATCCCACAAGTAAACCTTTTGAGGAAAGATGGTAGTGAAAGACCCAGCATCTGTGCCCAAAATCTGACAGAAGGGGCAAGACGCACCCACTCAGAGGTTATGTATTTCTCCTATCAGTATTGCCCCTCATACCCAGCCAGAGCAGACATAGTGGTCCTGGCTACTCCCAAACCCTACTTACAGTAAGGTTCTCCATGTACAGCAATGCTCAGCAATTACTGGAAAAGCCTAGACTTATGTCATTCTCCCAAAACAGTTGTGCTAGGCTGAGGGAGTACCATGAAATTCTGAGCCCTTGTGTACTTGCTAATCCCCAAATCCCAAACCATAGTTGCTTTCCTCTAGCAAGAGACCTTCATCGGGCCCCAAGTCAGCCAGGGACAGAGCTAAAAAAGAAAACTGGAGCTCCTTAGGAGCAGAAGAGGCTCCTTATATACATATTCTGAAAGCACAATCTTACACTATTTAAAACAATCTATTTATAAACTCTTCATGGATCTTTTAAATATGAGAGGCACTTCAAAAATTAGCTTGACTTAATTTCAGCAACAGACATTGCTTACCACATGACTGATGATGCAACGTTAGAAGATCAAACTAATGACCATCAGCGAGTGCCTAGTTAACCATCAATTTAACCATTAGTTCTACTAGCAGGAGAAAGCATTTTTTTGAGACTACCCAGTGCTTAGAAGCCCACTGCAGACACAGCAGAAGAATTAGGCATTAGAAGGGCAGGCGATGCAAACCCCTTTTCCCGGCTCGTATTAGGAAGGAAAAGGTTTGACCTATCGTAGTGCTATTGTATATAGCAAAGAACACGTGGAGGTTTAAAATTATTTTCTACTAGTAGCTCTACCGTAGCCTCAAAACTCCCGTGATGTGCAGCACTATGAGCCAGTCCCGTTCTTCTGCCCCATGTGCATCCCTACAGGGTGGCGTACAAATAAAGCATCGCTATCATTTAAAACACATTTGCTGTTTATTAGTGCAATACCAGATCCAGCTTTGGGAAAAGAATTCCTCTTGCCTTATCCACCTTCAACACCTGCTGTCGTGGCAAATGGAAGCCTCTCTGGTACACGCCCAGCAGCAGCTAAAGGAGGGCTATAAAGGCTATGGGCTTGTGCACCGGCCCTGGCTCCCAGCCATACGTCACCGCATGTTATAGGCTTTACTCGCCGTTAGCACCAAGGACACGGGCGACTGCTCGCCCCGCCGGTGCAGCCCGGGCAACAGAGCTGGGCGACTGCGCACACAGCCCCGCTCACCCTGCGCGGGGGCTGCGCCGGGGCGAGCAAACGGCGCCGCTTCCCCAGCGCGGCTCCACAGGTCCCGCTGCGCACCGGCGGCGAGGCTCCGGGGCTGGGGGGCGGCAGCCCGGCCCCCGGCACGGCGACGACCACCCGGCCCTGCGGCCCAGCTGGGGGGCGGGGGGCTGCTCCCGCAGCGTCCCGGGCTGGCCCTTACCGATGCGCGGCACGTAGCGTTTTGCAGGAAGTTTCCACGCTCGCTCCCCGGTTTAATCCGTGCGGAGCGGGGCTGGAGGGGAGCGCGGCTGAACGGCGATGGAAGGGGGCGGGCGGGGAGGAGGCGGGGGCGGCGGCAGCAGCGGCCGTGTTTAATTTTTTAATTAGGGCGGCTCGAGCATCTCCCGGCAGGGTGGCAGCGCCGGGCGGCGAGGGGAGCTCGGGCGAGCCGCCCCCGTTCCCGGGGCCCGGAGCCGCCGCGGCGGGCCCGGAGCCGCGCAACGCCCCGCGCTCCGCCACCATGGGCAGCGCGGCCGCGCAGGAGAAGGGTGCGTAGCGCGGCGCGGGCGGCGGGGGCGGGGGGCGGCGCTGCCCTTGCGGCACCGCCCGGCCCGGCCCGCACCTCCCTGCGGGCCAGGGGCAGCGGGGGGGGGGGGGGAGGGGGCGGCGGCGGCAGGGGGCTGCGGAGGGCGAGGGCGCGGAGCTGCCCCCCGGGGGCCGCGGCAGGCGGAGGCGGTGCGTGCGGCCCCGCAGCAACAATTGCGCTGCAGGTGCTGCCTCTCGCAGCCCCATCCCCGGGGAAGCGGGCACCGCGCCCCGCGCTCGCAAGTTAAGGGTGATGCTAGCGAGCGGCTTGTGTTCCTGCCTCCCTATATAGATTACACAAATAACAGACCGCATATACGAATTCACAGCACGGGAGCTCTTGTCCAGTGGAGACTCCAGGCTTGTGTATTTCCTAAGAATAAAATCTCATTTCTGCAATTCATTGCTTATCTGAATTGTGGAAGTGGCACTGCCCGGCTGCTGCTGCTTTGCAGGGGAATGCCAGTTATGTCAGAAAGTGTCACCTGCACCCTGAGTTACTGCGCTGCAAAACCACTGCCTGTTGTGGTGGGCTCTGCTCCCCTGGCAGAACAGTCAGCCGTGGCTGCCTTGGCTGGGCAGCCATGCCCTGGCCTTCCTACCTTACACCTCCCTGGGTGCTGGCTTAGAAACCTTGCTCTGACGGACGGTTTTCTCCCCAGCAGTTTAGAGAATACAGGCATGCAATGTGCACACCGCCGTGACAGGTTGGCTGTGTGGTCACAGAGCTGTTTCTGCAGCATTTCTGACCATGTGTTGTTAACTCACATAGCTCAGACCCTTCTGAGAATTCCAAATTCATGCTGATTTCTATTTCATTAGGTCTTCTCCATTGCTAATCCTTTCACCCTACCACCTCCTAAGCCAAATTCCTGTAATAGCATTACTGGAATACAGTTCGGTTTCCTTGAGCAGATAGTTAAGTGCAAATAAGTTGCTTCTGAAAGTCCCAGAGGATGCCTGTTTGTGTCCCTAACCACACCAACACCTTTTCAAGTCAGGTTTGCTGTCACTCAAATGCAAGCCCTGGACGGAAGCTATTTGAAGTACCTTCAGAATGACCAGATCCATGAACCAGCAGCTGGGCTGCAGACATCCAAGGGGAGAACAGATGGCAACTGATTTGGTCCATTTTGTTACGCGCTACCGTTTATGAAGTGAGTTTTCAGGCACCTGAGGCTCAATCGTGCCAGGAGGATGAATGCTCCTAGCTCGAGCAGACATTAAAGGTACTAATTTCCGGTACTGAGCCATTACAATGAATGAATAAATAAATAAATTTATAAGGAGTTCTGTGAGGGAAGGACTGAACCCCAAAATTCAAGGAAGATTGTTGAGCAAGTTTTTATTTAACACTTAACTGGCTACTTTCTGCTCGGTATCTCTGAAAACATGAGGGTGAAGGCTAGGTCTCAAAAAAGTGATGCCCAAACCACTAAAGAGCTGAGAACTTCGGTCCACACCAAACACTGGCAGAGTTGGGCTGGTGATGCTGCTAGAAAAAAATTTCAACGTCTTTCTTCCAGCTGCCTCACAATACTTGGTGCCCATGGTGCTCCTCCACCCTCCATAGGTGCAGGCAGCGCCCTTAGCTCATACAGGGGTTTACATGCTAAGCCATTTTCCACATTCCTGTTTTCTCTAGGACTCTGATAGTTTCTTCTGGCCTCACAAGAGCCTCCAATGGCCTTTTATTTCACAGCAGGATGTTAAGGAGCCTTTTTTTATGCCAGTGTTTTTATATAGGCAGTGAATCAAAGGATGAGTAAAGTCCTGACCTATAAAAAAAGTCAAGATAGATCAGTCTGAGGCCAGCCCTTACAAAATGACTCTGCAGATTCTAACTGATATAATGCCTGTCACCATCATACTGCCCTAAAGGTTATCTTCAAGGATTTTTGGATCCAGGCCACGTTAGTTAGTATTCAGAGTCTTCTGACTCACAACTTGATACATACACTGCAGCAAATGAAAGGGTATCTGACTAACTGGGAGAGAACATCTAACCTGTATGCAGCACAAAAATGTGAAAACAACCAAAAGGCGCTCAAGGTCAGTCTTGGTACAACAGTTTTGGGGATACATAATTAGAGCAAAATGTTCTGTGAACTTTAAGGCTTCAATTACAATTTCTGAAATTCAGGACAAGGAAGAGAACACAAAGCTAGATATTAGAGTTTCCCAGGACCAGTTCTCACCCCAAGCAAAATGCCCACTGTTTTCTCATGCAGCTGTTTCAGCCAAACTCTTGCCATATAAGACTAAGATATCCATTTCTTACCACTCCATGTTTCAGCATCCGTCAAGCTTTGCACAGAGATCTGTCCCATAACGTCTCCCGACAAGCATATAATGTACAAATGAACCCCACTAATTCCAGCGTGTAACCTGCAAAATCAGTAAGATTGGAAGTCATATTCTTGGAACGTGACTATGGTGAAGAAATGTCACCTATGGGCTCAGCTCAAATGCAGGGTTCTCCATGGGCAGTCTTATCCCTAAGATTTCTCTCCATGTCTTTCAAGATAGCAATTGGTTTTTTTGGGTCTGGCTTTCCCAGGTAGGGTCTACATATAATTTTCCCATATAAGCGTTTCATTTGATTTTTATAACCCAGTCTCCTAGGTCTTTCGGAAGGTAATTTTTTTCTTTGACTGGCTTTTGTTCAAATCAACTGATTTGTGATGTAAATTTGTGATATTGAACTTTCTGTGATTTTTTTTTCCTACAGAAGGTCAAACAATAGAAAAATTGGAAGTATGCCCAATGAAAATCCGTACAGCAGGTGGGCTTTACCTATGATATATTTTCAGAAAATAAATACTTATTGTTGTTGACATTACTTCTAATTCCCATAGGCTATATCTGGATCTTTTCTCCAGCTTAACAGGAATTAAAACAGCATGACCCAAAGAGCAGAGTATCATTCAAAACAAGGAAGGATCTTATACACAGCTCTATAGAATAAACAGAATCTTGGTTCTTACAATCTGACAAATCTGTAAAGACTGTCATAGGAAACCATATTATTTCATACCTACTATATTGAGGGTTACTACAAAAAGAAAAAGACTTGTGCCTTGCCCTTTTAATCTTTGTTTTAAAATTTTCATTCTTTGGGATAATATTCAAAAATCCCAAAAATTCTGAAGTGAGAAAGGAGACACCAAATAAAATAAAAGTTCTGTCCATTTCTGTCTTCTGAGGAATACCAACTCTTATTTTTACTTCTGTTTTTATTAATTGTAGGCTGACTCAGGATACGGCTACTTTCAGCCATGACTGCAGTACAGAGTAGAGGAACCGGCTCTCCCTCTACACTGGCTAGCAGCGCAGGTACCTGAAGCAGTGTAGCCATGGCAGCACGGAGCTCTGAGTGGCCTAATTACTCTGCCAAGAAATAAATGGATACTGGGAATTCCCTGGGGGGAAAGATGGTTGAATTGTTAACGAAAAGAGTTTTCCCCTGAGGCGCAGATAGTTAAATAGGTGCTAACAACAGCCAGAAACCCTCTGGCTCCAACCTTTGAATGAAAATGCCTTTGTCCTTTGGCACTTCTGATGTCCCAGTCTTTCCAATTCTCCTACTGTCTATAGAGACAGAAGAAAAATGTGATTTCAATATCTGATGGAAAACCTAAAATAAAGCAAAACGATTCCCACCCCTAACTAAAAGCTATGCATAAGGTCTCCTTAAAAATAAAAGTCACTCCTGGCTAGAAACACACAGAGCTCTACTGGTGGCAATGGTGGGGTGGAGATGCTCAAGCATCCTGCCTCCATAGGACACACACTGAGGTCAGCTCCCTGAGCTCCACGAGGAGCATGTTCAGACCTGGTGTTTACTGTGCCTGTAAAAATGGCAGAATATCTATGTATTCAATGGGGAAGACCAAGAGAAGGCGGCAACGAGAGCAAGATTTAGGAGAAGGGAATTTACTGCTGTTATTTCTTCTCTCACCAATCTTTCCTCATAGAGAAAAGTGGATATGTAAAGAGGAAGGTGAAGGGGCAATTTTACCAATATGCTCGCTTTCTTACAAGCTCAAAATGCACACAGCATTTTTCTGAAAATGGAGCCCAAGATTTCACTAAAATTGCACACACAGTGTTTTATTTTACAAGTTGGATGGATTTATTTATAAGCTAAATTTCATGAGCAAAATCCACATTATTTGGCTGAAATTCCTTTCAAGGTCAATGCAAATTTAACAGGTTTAAGGACTGAGGTGTAAAGCTGTTTGGTGAGTATTGCCAAATCAGAATCTGTAGGGTTGTGCCCAGTCTGACAAAACACTCTTTGCAACAGCTATGTGCTGAAATTGCTGTGTTTTGAGGAGACAGGGAGCCAGAATATCCTGAGCTTGCTGTCTCATAACAGAGGCCATAAGTGGATGGTATATAGAGGCTAAAAGCTGTAATTTTATCACATTAATTTAAATGGGGGAAAACAACAGGACACTACTAAAATCCAAGCTGGATTTCATTTCCAAATGTTCATACGCTCCAGCTCAGAGATACACATCCCATTGAGACCTAACCACACTGATTCTACTTTTCTATGCAGGCAAAGAAGCAATAGAGGTGAAAATCCCGCAGAGTCACCAGGATGTGATGCCCAATGATGAGCAGTAATTACTGCAGCAACACTTCAGCCAGCATGAGTGTCAATGAAATGTCTGCCTTTCCTCTGACTTTAGAGCAAAAAACTGGCTTTGCTTTTGTGGGGATTTTGTGTGTTTTCTTGGGACTTCTAATTATCAGATGCTTCAAAATCTTGCTAGACCCCTACAGTAGTATGCCCTCTTCTACGTGGGAAGATGAAGTTGAGGGGTTGGATAAAGGAACATTTGAATATGCTCTTGCATGAAAACTCACAGAATATCCTGCCTTAAATTTGATGTTGATTTCATTTTGGAAACCAACTGTTGTCACATTTGTTATACATACCTGCATTTTGGAGATATGTTGGTGGCATCCATTTTGTTAAATAAATATTTGTTGCAAACTCCAAAGGCACTTCATGTTGCTTACATTTGAGGAATAGTGGAATGGTAGATAAGAAAGGGTTAATAGCAAAGAAATACTGCAATAAACAACTCACTAGAAACTTATCATTGCAAAAACATATTTTAGGAATCAGGTGGTATCTGCCTCTTTAGAGGAGGATCTCATTTCTACTGTGTCTAGTGACAGGCTGGAGAGAAAAGGTGAAGAACAAAAGACATGCTTATGAATGGTGAATGTGTAAGTGGTAACTTCCTCCCCTCCTCATCTGACACAAGTTTTTGAAGCACGGAGACTGTGCTTGTATACTGAGAATACAAAAGTGGAAAGCAACAAATGGCTGTGTCTCAGAGGAGGTGCCTCCAAGAGGTGCATGTCCATGCTGCTGTGATGAGAGGAACCAATACCAAGGAATTAACAGGAAAACTAAAGATCACATCAACTGCTAACTCACCTCTCACCTTCCAAGAAAAGCAGGTGCTATACTACTAACTGTTTATAAGGAGAGTGTACGTTGCTTCTCTTGTGTGAAACTTGATGTGGTCCTCTGCAAACAGTGCATAGCTCATATGAGAGTATTTTTTTGATAGGTCTCCCTTCTCCTCCTCTACAGCAACAGAAAGTGAAGCAGAATTAGTAGAAGGAAAACAAACATCATTAAGGAAATTTTTGATTCTACAGACATCCAGCAATACAAAATATATTACCTGGTCAGAACTCCAGTCTGAAGCACCACCACAGTCCCAGTCCACCAGTGTCTCCCATATCATGAAAAATTTTAGGTGAAAGAGAAAAAGTGAATGTTAAGTAACCAATCTTACAGTCTAGCTGAATTGGCCAAGGCATGCCAATTTTTTACTCCAAATCATTATGGAAGATGATTCAGTTTAAATTGGAACTTAAACTGTCTGGTTAACAGCTTCCAGCAGTAACTGCACCAGCTTGGCAAGGCCAAAGCAGAGGCGGTCATGCTACATACCCATTTCTACCCTGCCCTCAAAAGGGACAGGGGTCCAGAGCCAACTGGAGATCTCTGTACTCTCCAGCCCCTTTCCGCAGCTGGCTCTTCTGTTTGTGCCCTGTGTATGATCTGGACTGTCAAACTGAAGAATTGGTCACGGGAATTCCTATCAAGGCAGAAGAACAGTGAAAGCAGACACTCAAATCTGGGTATTCAAGGTCACCCTCATATACCCAGCTGTTTAGCAAGTGTGACAGTACTTGACAGAAATTCAATTCAGTTTTTAGGAAGGTTGGCATTAGAATTTTAAGCACTGTCACTTTTGCTAAACAGCTCTGTTTGCAACAAGGAGCAAAGACAAGGAGATCAGTTACAGCAGCTGGTTTCTTTTGCATGTATTCTGAAAAATTTTGCCCTATATAATAAGCTGAGGCAGCCAGTGGAACAGCAGCCCTCAAGTGCCATTTGGAACATGAAATACTTGATTGTACAGCGGAGGACATGAATCTCCTGTCTGAAGAATATAAGAGAGGAACAGCCAACACTAATCTACGCGGGTCCATTTGAGTTATAAAACATAAACAATTTTGTGAGTGTAAGAGCTTTTACACTGCTTCAGATTCTGCATAAGAAAAAATGCCAGACCCTCAGAGATTCAGTATATTGCATTTATCCTAGTTAATTTAACCACAAAATCAAAGGTAGATATCAGTACACTGATTTGTGTCATCTGTTACTGCTGGACAGGATCATCCCCTGCAGAGACCTGACACTGCCATTCTTTTTATGTGCACCTAATCAGCACAGCTGAGCTCTGTGCTGTCAGGTTAGAGTGCTGAAGGTACTTCAGTTATCTAGGTTAAATATAGTTCCATTATCTCTAAACTACAAGCAAACACAGCAAACAAACCCGAAGAACCTTGATACTGTCTTACTACTTTTGTTCTTGACCCAATCTATTGCTGGAAGCAATTGTCAAATTCCTTTATGATTACAAAGCTCCATCATTTCCTGCCCACCCTGCTCTGCACCCCCAAAAGACAAGGGAGTCAGCTTTCCCAGAAAGGATACACAGAATAGAATTTTTCAAAGGTTTTCCTTAAATATAGAGTAAAACTTTAAATGGGGTTAGGAGCAAATTGTTCAAAAATGACTGTTAGACAAGGGGACCCACCAATGATCGATCCCACTGAATCCACTGGAATCTTCTGCATAAAATGTGCTTAGCAGAAGCCTGCCCTCCTGTTACCTCTGTTAACCATATATGCAGAACTGAAAAATGGAGAGATCATGATCTGTGCACAGAATCAGGCATAGCTGGGAGGGAAACGGAGATAACAAAAGTATTTTCAGGCCCCCTAAGAAATTTTGCAATACCATAAACACAGTAGTTGTAACGGATAGGTACATTGGCTGGTTAATAGTTAACAAGCTAGAATGCCTCTCTAAATCACCATCTAGAAATGTTTTGAAAGAGAGGGATTGGATGGTCTATTCAGTATATTAAGCAGGAGAAAAATCTGGCCAATAAGGCAGAGTCTGCAATGCCTCAAAGAGAGGGACACACTACATGCACAAATACAAGAAGCAACTGTCCTTCCCTAAAACCACAGAATTGAAGGTAAGTTAAATTTTCCTGAATAAGGTAAACCTGATTATTTATGCATAGTGCTAGAATACTAAACACAAAACTAATGGCAAATAGCAGCTGAGAGACGTCTGGAAATACACTGTGAAAATCAAAGTATTATTTTCAAGAACAGCAGAAAGGTAAGAGACTTTTCTTTTCCTAACAGAATAGTAATATTATGGAAAAAAAGACTGTGAAATTACAGAATCATTTTACTTGGTAGCAAAAGTCTCATTGTCATCAAAGAATCAGGACTTCATTTAGTCATGGAGATGAAACAAATCTCATCTCGCTGACCTTAATGACAAAAGATTTGGTTTTGCTCCTTCATGCTTGAGGATTAAACACTTCCTTACAACTTTAAAATGCTGAAGGAAGCACAATACTATCTATGGTCAGAAATGTGTAGTAGTAGCAATAATAATATTGACCAGCCAAACCCAGTAGAAGTAAAATAAACTAAATAAATGTAACACGTGGCTGTGAGGCTTACAAAACATTAAGCGAGAAAACCATGATAAATAGGGAAGGGTTATAAAGTGGTATCATAGCAGAGATGTGACAGCAGAATATTTTCTATAGCTGATGGAAGAAGTGAGAAAATATGCTTTAGCTATATCTCATAGTGAAGATGGAGGACATTTGATTATCAGCTCTTCAAATTATAATTTTGATATGTGATTTGAGGGAAAATTTACAATGCTAAGGTATAAATATTGATGTGGTACTTTACATTTCAGTGCCAAAGGGCCAAATGCATTTCACAAAATCACTGAGCAATATAAATTGGAAAAAAAATCTCTGGGGGTCATCTAGTCCAACCTCTTGTGAAAGCACAAAACTTAAAAAAAATGCCTCTAATGGGCTTATTTACCCAGATTTCTATATATCCCTTTATATAGATATATTTTGCTTCTAAAACTTTCTGCTTTTACATACACTGGCAGAGTTTCAATGTCTAAATACGCTCTGTTTTAGTTAGTTTGAACAGACCTGCACTCCTACTGAATACAGGTCTATACAACCGCACTCCCTTATCTCCTCAGACGCATGTCTCGAAGACATATGGATCGCCATCGCTTCAATAGCTCATTTCAGGGCCATCCAGGCCAACCTGTAAGTTGCTGCAGAGGTACCTAACCCACTAAAGGCCTTAAATATAAGTACCCTTTTTGCTCTTTGACTTTTTGTTTGCTTGTTTGTTTTTTTTGAGGTGGTCTGTGTGGGAAAGTAAAGGTGGGAAGCAGATTGCTTGGCTATTGTATGTTCACCTCTCCGTGGGCTGCCACGCCGAGGGGCCTAGACAGGCTGGAGGAACAGGCCAACAGGAATCTCATGACATTCAACAAAGACAAATGCAAACCCTGTAGCTCGGACAGCCTAAAACCCTGCACAACACAGCCTAGGGCCTCCCTGGCAGAGTGCAAATCTCCTCGAAAGGATCTGGTGAGCAGCAGGCTAGAGAGGAGTCAGCACCATGCCCTGGGACCGGTGGAGGTGAACAGTGTCCTGGGCTGTGCTAACAGGATATAGCCAGCAGATCAGCCACAATGACCATTCTATTCAGCACTATCAGACTGCACCTGGAACACAGTTTGTGTCCTGCACCCCGCACCTGCCCATGTCAGAAAGATGTGGATAAACTTTGGTGTGCCTGATGGAGGGCCACCGAGGTGGGCATGGGTAGCAGCATCTGCCCTATGCGGAAATGGGGCTTGTTTAACCAGAAGAAAAGGCATTAGGGGAGCCTAAGCAGCTCCCCTAATACTTACAGGGAGGTTACTGACAAGGTAGAGCTGTTCTCTCTACTGGCGTGCACAGCAGGACAGGGAGAGATGATGGTCACAGAACGACACACAGAAGGTTCCAACTAGATACACAGGAAAAAAAACCTACTTTGAAGACAATTAAGTATTAGAATAGGCTGACAGTGAAGTCTGTCCTTGGAGGATGTCAAGCCCTGTCTGGTAAAAGCCCTATGTAACCTGATTCATTCAATGTTCCCTCTGCTTTGAGTGAGAGGTTGGACTAGATAAGTTCCCAAGGCCCCTTCCAACCCGTGTGATTCTATGACTTGCTACAATTTATTTCAAATCATCTTAAAGGGTGTTTTGAGTGTACAAATGTAAAATCGGGTGCAAAATTCTATGACTCTTCCAATGCCTAGGACTACTGTTAATATTTCCCAGTAATTGCTGCTTTACCATAGTCATTTATTTCCTCCATTGTAATTTAGGAAACCCAATGCTATTCTTGGATCTGTTTCAGTTGTCTATTTATTCCTTCACATTACCTTAGTTTTACCTACATTAAAAATGAACGATTTGCTATATCTTAATTGCTTGCTCATAAATTGTTGCCATCCTGGAACTACTGAAAACTTAAAGCCTAGCTTTTTTAGTTAATTTTTAAAAATGTATTTGATTCAAGTTTTTCATGCAAATTTAATTCTAGACTATGAGAAAAATATAAGTGATATCATAATACGTAAGTGGAACAAACAGTAAATGAACTTCATGGGATCCTGTGTCACATCCCTTCTACTGACTACATTTTCACTGTCTTCAATTAAACATGGCATTATTAAAAGAAATACTATATTTGAAATCAATTTTAGGTACTTAGAATCTGATCCAAACCCCATTTTATATAGATGGTGTCGTGAATCCTGATGTAGGATCCTGCTGACTACATCAATTCGTTGCAAATTCTGATTTAGGATCCTGCCACATACACCGATTTGTCGTAAATGGGTGATTTAGGTAATTTAAAGAATCATCATCAAAGGCATTAGCAAAAATGGTTTTAATATGATGCTGTAAAAGTGCTACTTAACAAAGTTTGATGGCAAGGTTCAATCTATTACTGTACAGCACAATCACTTGAACAATGATTCAGAACTACCAAAGCACAAATCAAAGTTACCAAGGCAAAATCAAAGTTGCCATACGACAAGGTTATGCATGATATTGGTTGCTTACCAAATGGCAAAAGGTCTCTCTGCTTGAGGAGCGTCCTTGCGAGGTGTCCCAGCGCAGGGGGAGATCACCGCCACGCAGCCAGGCTGCTTAGCCACGAGAGCTCAGAGAAGGCTTACTTAGGCTGTCATATTTATGGAATAAAGTGGTTGGCTTGTCGTCTAGTTACAGGCAGTGGAAAAGGTAAGTGTGAGGCTCCTTGTACCCACAACTTTCTTTGTTCCTTGATAAATGGGTCTTGGAAAAGCCAACCACTATTCATGTGTTAATCGCATGATCGGTGTTCCAAGCTCATATGCACCGATGCTCACTGTGTCACTCTGCTCCTTTGTGGGTTTTCAGAGAACAGATTGAAACTAAAGGACTTGGCCCACTTACAGCTTAGGCCTTTACCTCCTTTGGAGCCTGTACCGCACTACCACTAGTTTGGTTAAGGAGTTGAGCGCACCCATCACAGATGGACACATCCCCACAAACTCAGTCTTTTACTCAACTATTTTTTTACTCAACAAGTCATAGGATGACAGTCTCATGGATATTTGATGAGGCAGAGGGGATCTTATGGCAGAAAATTTTTCTAACTGCAAGTTAATTTTTTATTTTTTTTATTTTTTTTTATGGCAGAAACACCACAGGCAACATTAGGAAGATTGCTTAGAGTTTTCAAGAAAAAATTCTCAGAACTTTGTTACTCAAAAAGCAAAGATTTCATATGCAACAGCACTAAACCCTTTGCTGTAGTTGCAACTAACTAGCTGCAGCCACAGAAGAGTAAACGGATCAGTGACTTAAGTCTATAGCATCCCCGAAGATGTCGATGAATAATTCGCCAAATGTATTCTTGGATCCAAATGCAAATCGGTTTCAAGTTAACATAATTAATGAAAGCCACGACAACAATGAAACATCCCAAGAGGATGTGGGCTCTGACCCACCACATTATGAAGAAACATCTTTTACTGATGAAGCACATAACAGACTGAGAATCAGTTACAGACCAGGAAAAAGAGAATTATATGACAATTTTCTTCAAAATGGAGAGAAAACAGAAGCTAGTTCACATCCCTATGATACTCACACTAAAATGTATTATCTTCAAACTTTTGGCCATAACACAGTGGACCCAGTTCCCAAAATTGATTATTATAGAAACACTGGCAGCATCAGTGGGAATAAGCTCAGCAGACCAAGCTTATTAGAAATTCATGAACAACTGGCAAAGGTAAGTGGAAAGGCAAGATACAAATTTTCTCTATTCCATTTCCAGGCTGTTAATTCTGTTTATTAATATAAGAAAGTCCTTAAATTCATGGACCTTAGCCAAGAGAAAAAATACAAGTAATCACTTACCATATTTCCTTTCGTAGCTGCAGTATGTTTTCTGCCCTGTACTCTGCTCAAAGCAAAGATTTTTATTAAATGGTGATAGTAATGTACTTGATTAGTGGGAAAACATAGCTTAATCTTGTCTAAAAGTACAGAACTACTGAATCTCTTCTGTTTCACTTAACATTTAGGACAGCAGATGATGAATATCAATTCATAATTTAACCAAGCTACACAATTCACACTTCTTGTAAACTTGAATTTAATGTCAATGCATAACTAAGTTTCACAGATTCCTCAGTCGTATTCATTTACATATAAGTATCATAAAAAACATTATGTGCAATAAATGCAATTTCAACCGATCAGAAACCCAAAGCACAACCTGTTTATTGCTGTAACAAACCACTCAAACAGCAGAAAGAATTCAGAACAAGGGTGTTGAGGTTGAAAGTGTTTGTTCAGAAGACAGAGAGCAGACAACAGATTTCAGGTACTGATTTAATGAATGAATTTGGGCCTTCATGCTCATTATACCAATGAATTTGGAGAGAATCTGAAAAGTTTCTCGAATGACTACATAGAAAACATTTACGGAGGAATAATATGGCTAAATTCCTCCTGATCTGTCACAGAGAAGAGCTGTTTAAGACTTTGCTCGTGTAATAGATGGGACTATATCCGTGTAAAATACACTTACAGAGCGAGCTACTGAACTGCATACAACTGACTAACCTGCCTTTGAAAGATTTTTCTAGGGCTGTATCTCCTCCCCCCTTCTGAGCGGACCTACTTTTAGTTAACATCATGTAGAAGTCTGCTATTGTTACATATGACAGACGGATTTTATGGAAAAAACTTCCTCTTAGCAGACTCCTCTTGTTTGCTCCATTTTTTTTCCACACACACACTACAGTAAATGAATAATCAAATACTGAAGCGTGCCCTCTATTATGACAATCCCCACTTTGTCACCCTCTGTGGCTACTTGCCAGAAGAATATACATTGGTCAGGCATAATCCTTTGGGGTTTGCGCATTCAAAACTTCCCCAAGGAAGAATTTGAGAAGTTTGTAATATTAAGTCTCAAATCCCAGATTTTCACTAACTTCCGTGTTACTGCCTCAGATAGGCTAGACAGGTGAATTTTGCTGCCTATTCACCTCTCTAGATCTTTTAAGGCTTGATTTCCCTGTGTGGAAGGATCACCTCCATGCAAAATAAATAGCGTGGAAAGCTGTAATGAGAACTTCTGGGGACAACAACGACTAGATTAAGCACTTTGAAACAGTAAAACGATTAAAAAAACCTCCTGCAAAACAGTGGAATAATATGATACTCTATTGGCTTTGGTAAAATTAGACTGTGACAATACCAAATTCTCTGTAAAAAGCAGAGGAGAGACACAGGATACACCTACTTACAGATTTAAAATCAAACCTTTTTTGAGATTCTTAATTGTACACTTGTCAGGGCAGGGCAGGGCTGGAGAGAGATGACCTCTATAGTCAAACTCAGACTAAAAGTGTCAATATGCAGCAAAAATTCCTGTTCTGTGTTGGGCAAAAGTGAAATAAGAAATCTCCAGAGGAAACACACTTTTGTCACCATTCCACTCGGTTTTACATACTCCAAAGGTCTAAATAATATGGACAAGCACCTGATTTTTGGGTGCTGGCACGAATCTTGTTCAAACTCCAGTTTTCTAAAGATTACCTGTCCTATGGAAGGTTAATATAAAGTAATGAAATCAAGCAAAAAAATAACCGTTAGGAAATTAGGACCTGATTCTTTAGGACAGC
This sequence comes from Falco naumanni, assembly GCF_017639655.2. Taxonomy (NCBI): domain Eukaryota; kingdom Metazoa; phylum Chordata; class Aves; order Falconiformes; family Falconidae; genus Falco; species Falco naumanni. The sequence continues at coordinate 15,374,460 of NC_054060.1, read as the reverse complement.
TTTCTAGTTTTAGCTTGACTTATTTAAATTAAGGTTTCCACGGACCTGCATAAAATGGCTTACACAGAAAGGTGAAACAGGTTACTTGGGTCATCATTTATTCCCAAAAATGAATGCAAAGTGAACGTGAAAAGGGAAGAACATGAATTTGGTATCCCTACTCATTTGCAGATGTATAAGCTGCTACTCAAGGGACTAAACACATTTTCCTGCCCAGAAGAAACTTCTTCTTATAGAAATAATTTATTTTGGTAGTGGCCAGAGAGGAGAAAACCAGTGTATTGGCTTTGAACATAATGCTGAATGACCATGCACTGAACACTGGCATATTAAGGAATTTTCAGGTTTGACCACTGCCAGAAAATACAGGGTTTTTACTGTTGCATCTCCCAGTGTTTTTTTATTTTAAATAAAATTAGATAAATTTGTTTATGTTTTTTTAAGGCTTTCACTTAAAGAAGATTAAAAAGAAGACAGATTCCATCCCAGAATAAAATGAAGGGAAAATTGTTTCACAGGTTGGAACTCTTAGGGAAAAGAGCATCTAGCTTGGCTGTTCCCAGACTTTTTCTAGTATCCAGCTTACAGAAGGATAATCTTATGCCTCTCAAAATAGGAAGGTGAATGTCAGAGGTAATGGGATTTTTGTTACACCGGCAACCTGCTGTGCCCTTATGTGAGTTGTGGCCCTGGCCTGCGAGCCAGTAACCACGGCACTGGAACAAACGACTCGACATTAGCATGGCTGGAGTCTATTCCTGGCTGTCCCATGGACTCACTTTGTGACCTTGGACAAATCACTTCAGTCTACAGAGCTTATTCGGAAGAATAAACAAACTCGAGGTCACCAGATAGTAAGATTAGTAGGGAAGGGAATTAAGACAGCGTGAAAAGCTCCTATCAGGAGGCAAAAGCAGTATGTGCAGCTGGATCGGGTGCCTATCAACCAGCCCCAGCATGCAGCAGGCCCCTTAGCCACCACTAAGGAGGGGATGAAATGCCACACAGGGTATGTATGGCGGTTAGACTAACAGCCCAAGATGCAGTTCCGGAGAAGATGCTTCATGCCTTTTTACTGTAACACTAAAATCTGGGTTTACCACACCATACCCCAAGGTAATCCCGCCCCCCTCACCCCCAACTTTTCTGAAACACAAATTGGTGAAGACCACTGTCCTGTCAAAGCCCGTTGCCACATTCTGATAAGAAGCAACATATGTTTGACTTCAGACTGCTAAATACCACATAAACATTCCCGTTGTGCTTTGATGCCAGGCCTAACATCAGAAGATAAACTTTAATATTTGATATACTTTTTTAATATGTAATTTTTCAAATGTCAGAATGCGAGGCAGGCTGAAAGGAACTTCGAATACCTAGTTCCCACACTGCTGAAGTCAAATGTGTGTCATCTTTTAGCACGACATGTCAGTTTTTGCACACATTAAGCCACAAATCGCCAATTAAATCCCTAAAAAATAGTCTAAGTGCTATTTCACAGCTGATGGCTAGTGATAATTACTTGGGCCTAATATTTACCCTACATAAGAAATCATCTAACCTTTCTTCATCTTGGCTATTCTCCACACTTGTTACAGAGATTTGATGAGCTCATCATCTTTAGCCCCAGGAGAGATGAAGAGCAAACTGTTCTGAAACAAGGAAAGGAAAATGTTTGGGGTTTCTTGTTCAGGTTTTTTTTTTGATTCATTTGGTTTGGGGTTTTTTTTAAAGCAGTTAACTTTTTATTTTGGTAGCTTTTCAAAATGTTCTGTCACTTTTATTCCACATCCTTAATGCATGAGTAGCACAGGTACAGCTACTTGGTAAATAACCAATCATTCACTAAAGCACACCAATTTAAAATGCATTTATGGAAGGTTTAAGGCCATAATTTATGATAATGGCACAGAGAGCACAAATTAATTCAAAGTACATAGGAAACAACTTGTTTCAAGTACAAAGACTAAACTCTTTTTTTCCTTTTTTGTCTTTGAAATTCTAACCACTGCAGCAAAAACCCCTCATATTATTCTGCTAATCTTCCTTAACTCACTTTAATCATTTGCTGTGTTTTGAGTAAAACAAGCCATCAGTATTTTAGGGTAAGAATTGTCAAAATTATCTAAGTAACTCAGGAGCTCAAAGTCACAGGCTTTCAATAGATCTTGTATTCCCATTTCACTTAGAGCCAAAAGGGTTATAGGCACCAAATTTAATCCATGTCGAAATGTATTATCCGGTCACTTATTTCTCATTTGTGAGCACAATCCTGGATTTACTGTGTCAAAGGCACTCTACAACCTTGCATCATAGTGGTTAGAGCCCCCATCCATGAGGGTGGAGTCCAAACATTAACATAAGCATCATACAGTTGGTCTTTATGTCTGTTTTGGTTTTGTTTGTTGCTTTTTTTTTTTTTTTTTAAGTCCATGGACAAATACAGAAACACCCTCGAAGCTTAAGCAAGATGGAGAAAACCCCTCATATGTTTCACAGAATCACAGACGTTTCACCTCCTTGACATGTTTAGTTAATCTGGAAATATCTTCATTCCCCTTCAAACCCTAAAAGCATCTTGATTCCTCTCCACGCTCCCTCTGCTAGACTATGACAAGGTGATATGGTCCTTCCTGAAGGTCTTTGCAGAGGACACAGACAATTCCTGGCAATAGTTAACCTAATGCCAACTCCTCACAAAACCACTCCAAAGTTAGTATTAAAAAAAATAATAATTAAAAGGAAGCAAAGAGCAATGATGAGTATCAACCTCAGTACCATGACTAATTCCTATTCAAGCCACAAGAAACATATCATAATGTTAAATTGCCTCCAAGACTCTGGGGCAGAAGAGCTGAAGAGATAAAATACAGATTTATGTCTGTAACTGGATGCGAACAATCTAAAATTCTGGGCTATTTCTTCAGGTTACACCACAAATATGGCAATTCCTAATCCTATCTACTATGGTTATACCAGAGATGGCTAAACCATAGAAAGGATTATTCATTTACTATATAATTTAATACACTTCACTAGCATTTCTCTGACTCTTTTCAAGAATATGTTACCCATTTGCTGCTGCAAATATGTTTGCACTTTATCCAACAGAAAACAGAGTTCATCACATAACTTTGCCATGCAGCACTCAGCTAGGTCTCTTTTCACTACTGGGCAATTTTCGGTTTCTACACTTAGCATTATTCATATATTTTTGCAGCACCATGTAGAGGCCAACCACAAGACTCTCATTATGTTAGATGCTCTACTGACATATCAACACAACGTACACGTTGAATACAATACACAATAAAACCAATTTAGTATCAGATAATAACGTATTTACTGTGCTTAAGCGATTGTCTTATCTTTTCTTGCTGTTAGTAAGTCCACCTGCTGATGCCTGGCGTGAGCAGAATATTGCGCTCCAGAGGCAGTAAAACCTGATCTTCTTTGAAATTCCTTTATTCCATGTCTCTCTTATGCAGCCAGGTGTCCTGTGTTTGGCACAAAAATATTTGTATTTGTTTTCTGTGTGATCATTCAGAACATAGCTGTGAGCACCGGCTCAGTCGAGAGAGTGGCTAATGGAGAAAGCACCACTGGAGATGAGACAGCAGTCAGCAAGGAAGAAGAAAACAAAACAGGATTTGTCAAGTTCGGATGGGTGAAGGGTGTGCTGGTGAGAAACATATCTGCATTTCTAAAAAAAATAAAAGTAAGATTAGTTCTGTGACACTAAAGTCTTTCAAGAAGTAAGAGAGGGAGGCAGACTTGAGGGATGTTTGGGGTGCTTTTTAAAAGCCTGAATGCTTTTATCACCCTTCTGGTTGTTAATACTACTTCCAATGTTGCACTAATGCAGTATTTTTTGTTTAAAACCTAGGTAAGATGTATGCTTAATATTTGGGGTGTGATGCTTTTTATTCGACTTTCCTGGATTGTAGGTCAAGCAGGAATTGGTATGTATCTACTTAATTTAATTTTAAACAGTGAAAGAGATAAAGAAGATAAACTGTACATGATCATGATTAATATATAATCTGAGATGTGCACTTGCATGTTGAACTAAATAATTTTTTCAAATGCTTGCCAGAGTAAAAGATGTTAATTCTCCAAACTATTGGAATTTTCCAGACTCACAGCAAATTACTGCTTAGAGGCATAGATCTGTTAACTATGCATATGATCATCACATATGAATATTTCTAAGCTTTAGTGAGATTTGTATTTAGATTCTGCAACAGATGTAAACTTCATGATCTGGGCCAATTTCTAATATGTGCGTACAGAGTTAACCTTTAAGAGTTCACACTTTGCTTATCTGTGAATCCCAAACCTTGTCATCTACATATTAAAACCAACACTTTTTCACACTTCTCTGCAAAGATGAAAACAGAACTGGAAGGAGGTCTCATCTCATCAGGATTTTGTTATTTTTAACTATAGCACAGCACTAGATACAAGGGTACTACGAAACAGTAAGTTTTAAAAACTGCTACAGCTTTTGTGTAAATTAACCAAGTACCCTTGATTGTGTGCTCTATCTTTGCTGCTTCATTGTGCAGTTCCATTAAGCCAAATCCCAGCTCCCACTCCTTGGGTGACTGGGCCCTGAGGCCTCCATCCAGTATGTTGTTGAGTGTTCAGTGACACCGGTGAGAGAATCTCTGGCGGAGAGAAGAGCAGCTCAGTAAGAAGCAGTGTAGTGGGGTGGTACAACTCCCTTTCTCAAGCTGCTGCTCTGGGGAAGCACAGAAATCTGAACTGCGACGGCGCTGTCACTGTTACGTGATCATACAGTTTAGAATAATGGGGCCCTAACCTTTGACTGGCACCCAGGGCTCATCAAAAACAGCAGTCCAAAAGGTTGAATGGCAAGCATTCCAGTATGGATTCTCACAGAATGGGAATATTAAGTGGGCACAAGCTGGAGTCCAAACTCTGGCCTTAGGGTGTCAACTCTCCTGGTCTTGGATAAAACTCAGTGTTCAAATTCAGGCTGAACATAAATATCATTCACTTCCTTGTTAATGGAAGTGAAACACTGAATCAACTCCAAAAGTTTTGCATGATTGAAGTCTCATTTCCAACAAAATACAGTAACTTCACAGAAGTTTCACTTAAGCAAGACTGAGTTTTTTAAAAAACAGAAGTAAATAAAATGCTTATTAAGAAAAAAATCCAGCCGCAACCTTAGAGAGACACAAATAGGAAAAAATAATCAACCAAACCAATAAAAGAATCAGACCCGAGTGGAAGAACTTTACTACTTTAGCAGTGCTCCACGCGTAGCTCTAGCACTGTGCCTGACAAAGGGGTGCTTGCTGATTTTATGATGCATACCAAATGAGAGCATACAGCCCAGGGCACTCATAAGTATATGCCTTGCCATGAAAATTCTGCATCTTAATATTGCCAAGACTTTGCTCTGGGGTTTCATGCAAAATTAGTTTTTAAGGGCAGTTTAGTAACTTATTGAGATCATCAAGAAGTATTACTTTGTTTTGAGGTGTGAGAATAGCCATAGGCAAGAGTAATTCATTTTAGAACAACTTATTTAGCAGCCATATGCCTGGTTTTCAATCTCAACTTTAATCAGTTTTTAACATTAATTTGCACCAACATCAGTTACAGCCTTTCTGCTTTCACATTTAATTTTACCATTTTAATTCATTGATAAGCAGACACTCCTTTCTTACGGTTTATTGCTCTGCTGTTGCTTTTCAAAATTGCATGGCTTATGTAAGGAAGTTAGTTTTACTTCTGAAAATGAGACATCAAATTCCATTTGAATAATTTCCCAATGCATTTTCTGAATGTCTTATAAGCAATGAGCTTTAAGTCCCTAGCCAAGCTGCTTAAGGAGAACAGTGATGGACGCTCATCATCACGAAGGCTCTGGGATTTCATTGGGTACTGCTATTAACATGGAAATTAAATGAGTCACTTAAACCGCCATCTGGGCACCATTTATATTCTCATCATTAGAGGGCAAAAGAGAGAAAACCCAATTATTTCCACATCCTCATAGGTTGTCTTGGGCAAAAGCTCTTACAGGGGAAAAAAATAACATTCCAACAAGGTGCTCTGTTTATCATCAGCTGGGAAAAAAAGGGACAGTATGGTCCTGACAAGATTCCAGGTCCAAAACTAGTCTGGTATTTCCACCTAACATCTGGGGGCTCTCTGAAGTCTGTATTTATACCTATACAGGGAATGGTTAGCCAAAGGCAGGGAAAAACACCAAGTTTATGTTAACTGAAAATCTGGCCCCTCATATTACAATTACATTACAGCAATGTTTTGGTTAAGTCACTTTATGTACTTTTCTTCTTAGATCTTAACAAAATTTTTTATTAGCATTAAAGCCTTCCCAAGCAGATATTACTCATTGAATTAGCAAGATATCTGATGCTATTTATCATACAGATGTTAACATGAATTATGAAAGGCAGTAGAAAATCCTGGAAAAATACTCCTTAGGATGCATTTGCACTTACCAAATAATTTTAAAGCTATTTTTAGAATATTGTGTCTAACTTATTCAATTTAAGAGTTAACAGCTGATTAAAAGTCATATTCAGCCACTTCTCTGGCAAAAATTTTGCATGGTTTAACCATATCCTTCTATGTAATGGCAGCTGACCAAAAGGAATGACCATATAGACATTTTTTTGTTATACAGACCTGCATACAAAATAGGTGCATGACTAGCTATAGTAAGAGTTCAGAAATCAATAGGATAAACATGATTTATGGCTCAAATAATTTTAAATATTCTACACTATATTATGTATCATTTATATCTCACACATTACATTGTTCTATCTGAAAGAATTATGATAACATGGCTCTAATTTAAGCAGCAAAGAACATTCATTCAGGGATTCAATGTCTATAAACATCCAGTATGAACTGAAGTCAGGAATCTGATCTGGAAGCCAGAAGGTAAAAATACAGCAGATAAATCAATATGTTTGTAGTACTTCTAGCTAGATGTCAGTGGTAGGATCCAAGTTTCAATTTGGATGAGCCCTGGTCAATAAATATTGCTACAAGCAATGTATAATCTTCAGTTCCACACTGAAAACCTATGTACCTTACAGAAGCAAGAGAGCTATTGCGTAAGGATTAGCAAGTTCAGATAAAATTAAGAGCTGATTCCATGTTTGGTGCCAAACTGTAATTGTTTCTTTTTCTTTTTTTAAAAAAAAGTTTTTTTCCTTTCCATTCATAGATAGAAATGGGAAAAGAAGCAGTAAAGTTGAGAGAAAAATGTCATTATTATTTCTTCACCTGGCTTGAAACAAGAAAGTATTCTGAAACTACAGGGCCAAACTCTTCTTGGTAGTGCCAGAAATTGTAACAGAAGCAATGGCTACGATTGTAGCTTGGGAGGTCCAGTTTGTACACACAGGAAAACACCGGTCAGGTAGGCTAGCTCTGGAACACGTAATCCAAAGCGGCTGTGGGATCTTTGTTTATGGAGGTTTTCAAGACCCAGCTAGCCAAAGCCATCACTGATTTAATCCTGTGTTGGGCAATAGTCCTGCTGTGACTGGGAGGCTCAGCTACAGACGTTCAGTTAAGCCACTTCCACCCAATGTTTCTATGATTCTAAATCATACTAGGCACCTCCTACTTGTACAGTTTCTAGTACAGCTTTACAAAGTTAACAGAAACCTGACCATATAGCCAAAGACTGGAAACATACTCAGAGTCTTACTCAGCCTGAAACCCAGTTCATCTGTAATAAACACTTATCACTCATCTTCAGATATTTGTTTAATTATGCAATTTTATGATATCAGCTAAAAAAAAATATTCAAAGTTCTCTAAGATTATACATTACAGGTCACCTGTTGAAGTAAATGGCATCTAAAAAGCAGTATTTCCATTTTAAAATGTTTGTCTTTGGTTAAAGTAAAACTACTTTTTGCAGGGAAACAGGGAGATGAGGACACAGTGGGGAAGCACAGCACCCGTTAGCTGAGCAAGTAAGGATGTAGAAGGCTCGCATTCAGGTCTTGTCTCTCTACCTGATAGATTCTTTGTCCTGGTGCACTATGAAACTACACAGAGTCTTTCTCTGATTCAATATTTAATTAACTGATCAAAGACAGCAGCGTTCTTACAAGAGCTCTGGTTAATGTGTCAATCTCTTAACTTAAACAGCCAGGATGTATATTAAGAGCAAATAGAAGCATCCATGCCAAGGGACATTTGTTTGCTCATTTCCTGCAGCCTTTGAAAATCATGAGAACTTCTGGCTAGGGTACTCCTACCAGAAAGAATCACTGCTTGAAGACAGATGGGAATAATTTACTACCGTGACATGGCCTCCTTGGAAATGTTCTGCAAACTGCAAGTGGTCAACAAACCATCTTTTCAGTTTATTGCTCTGATTCTGGCCTGAAAATCCAATTTAAAGAGAGAATGATTTGTAGGAATCATGGAACATGAGTAAAATATTTTATCTTCTTATTACTGACAGGTCTTGGAGTATTCATAATTCTTCTTGCCACGATGGTAACCTCAATTACTGGGTTGTCAACTTCTGCAATAGCAACTAATGGGTTTGTCCGTGGAGGTAAAAATCTTAGGGTTACTAATGCTTTCAAGCCCAAAAAGGTCTTTATGTATTATCTTCATACGAGGCAAACCAGAGGGATGATAAACCAAATGGTACATCTAAAGAAGCTGGAAGGTAACAATGCTAGCCACCTCTAATCACAATTTATGGCATGTTTGAGTTGTCACTTCTAATAAATCCCAGATTTCAGTTCAGTCTGTGAAGTACGTTTCAGATGTTCCTGCCTACTGCTGAGCAAGGGATGGCTTCCGGCTTTTCATGGATTTCTTCTGTTACCTTTCAGCATATCTTCCTTACCCAGAGCATTCCAGGTTGGATATCCTTGGACACACTGAGGATGAGACGTCTCTTCCTCTCATTTCAAAGACTGATTCAGATCAGTGGATATCATCAATTTAATACCTTCTTTATAAAACTTCTTACATTTCAGCTACTCCTCGGAAGACGAGTAAATAATTTTGCTGGAAAAGTGCTTGTCAGGTATTTTATGAAACAAAGTTTTAGTGCATTTCAGAGCCTTAAAGTTACAACCGGTCTGCTCTAACCTCTGTGGAAAATGGCAAGTTCTTACTGCGTCATTTAAGCAGAACAGGTATTTGAATACACTTGAATATACTTTCTTTTTCGGATCTTTCAGGTCTTGGAATCATAGTTATTGGTCTGAGTGTAGTAGTAACAACATTAACAGGTATCTCCATGTCTGCCATTTGCACTAATGGAGTAGTAAGAGGAGGTAAGTAAATATGATCTCATGAAAAATACAAAATCCTGCAGATTTGGATTAGTAAAAATAAAAAAGAATTGAGATAATAGTGCTATAAGAAAAGCAATAATAAATAAATGTATTTGGAGTGATCTCTCTCAATAGATCAACAGTAAATTAAAATCTTAAACACTTCCTGACAATAAATATTAAGTGCCAGTGAGATAAGACGAAATAATTAACTGACAAAGTAATATGCCTTGTTTATGGTGCTATGCAAAAGAGATTAAAGATTCACTGCATCATTATGCAGGAGCTTTTACAAGGTACCACAGAATATGATCTTTCATGCTAACATTGGGGTAGATCCAAGTAAGTTAAAACCTGTCTGGAAGTGAGGTTCTGTCTGCTCTGTGTTACTATATTATGTATCATGAAAAATTATTTGAAGGTCCAGTTTTGCATGCTAATAAGCACTAACAAGATTTCTGCAATAGAAAGGCATACAGAAAAGTCTAAAGGCAGAACCAGTACAAAACACATTCCTTTTTTTTAATCAGCATCCTCTATTAATACAGGTCGAATACTACATTTGTTAGGCTAAAGGCAGAGATTCCTGCACTATTATTCATGTGAGAAAAATAAGCAAAACCTGAGCATTTAGTTGTGCTGAAATAACAACCATTTCTGTCTGCAGGTGGAGCATACTACCTTATCTCAAGAAGCCTAGGCCCAGAGTTTGGTGGATCTATAGGACTTATCTTTGCTTTTGCAAACGCAGTGGCAGTTGCTATGTACGTAGTTGGATTTGCGGAAACAGTTGTAGAACTTCTTAAGGTAAAGGTAGATTTTTCATGTATATGATTAAATTGATTTGTTGGTTTTGTTTTGTGGGGCTTTTTGGTTGGTTGGTTGGTTTGTTTTGGGGTATTTTGGGTTTTTGTAATGTATTTAAGTGGTAATACTTTTTTAGCTGAGGCTTGAGGGACACCTTCAGCAGGGAATAAGCTGGTCTGTCTAAACGTGCCACAGAATGCTTCTCCATTATTTCTACCTTATGAATATATTTAATACATTTCTCAACAAGAATCGCAAAAGCAGAAAAGAAACAGACATCTAATTAGACAGCCAAATAACCTCGACTACAGAGAGCCAGCTGGAACATGACATACAAACACTTGGTCTCATAAATCTCTGAAACTTTGACAGCTCGCTGCTTTCTATTTCACCTTGTTACCAGATCCCACCAGTTGGGCAGAAAAAGACTGGTTCTAATAATATTTCTTACTGCTTTCAGGAGAGTGATACACTGATGGTAGATGAGTCCAATGACATCAGAATAATAGGTACCATAACTGTTGTATGTCTTCTCGGCATCTCTGTTGCTGGCATGGAATGGGAAGCAAAGGTAAACCTTTAAAAGAACATAAAAGCAAGCAGTATATTAGACTACTGTACAGCATTTGTGTCTAAGGAATGCTATACAACAGATGGAATTTTCAAAAGCACTCTGTTTCAGTTTATGCTTAATCTTTCTAAAAGCAATAGCAGTTTAATCATTACATTCAATGAAAGCACAATTACTCTGTGCTCTTCCTTGAACATACATTTAAAAGGGAAGGGGAAGTTTGTGTTCTGTAGACAGCTTGATTATATTGATTTTTATAATTCATGGCATCATTTGGAGCCTTGAGTAAGTGCCCCTTTTGCCCTTATTTTTGATGCAGCTTGACAGAATAAACAGTAGTAAAAAAAATATACGATTTTATCACTGTATTCTCTCAAGCTCTACTCAGCAGAAGAGCTCTATTTGCTCTCCATTCCTTAATCTCTAAAGATTTCTGCTATTCCTTCACCTGTAAAAAAAAAGTTCAAAATAGAAATTCAAATGGAAATATTTTAGAGGGCAGAATACCGCTATTGAAATCAGGTCCAGAATAGCACCCTTATTATTACATTCTGCTGTGATGGAGACTAGAACTACTTAGATGTTATAACCCTTAAAGTGACAACCCACTGCAACTAAATACATTTTATAACAATATAAAAATGTCTTATACTTGATATTAATGCATTAGCTGTTTCATTTTGCCTTTTCTTTTAAATAAACTAACATAAAATTAAATTATAACTCTATATTTCTTAACTCCCTTAGTAAAAACTATCTGCTGTTGTCATTAGCTGATTCAGCTATCTTCATCCCTGGTATTTTTAAAAACTATAGAAATTACTAATCTGTCACAGGGAACACATACAGATAACTTAGTATATAGCCATCTCCACAGTCAATGTAAATTATAATCATCAGGAAAATATTTTTATTTCTATTAACAGGCTCAAGTTATTCTCCTATTTGTTCTCCTTATTGCCATTGCAAACTTCTTTATTGGGACAGTCATTCCTACCAACAACGAAAAGAAGGCAAGAGGCTTTTTTAATTACCAAGGCAAGTAACCTTGCTATCTATCACATAAAATAATAAGTTTGCATTCTTTTTGGCTTCATACTGAGTTAAGGATTCCACTCAAAAAGGTCACAAGATCAGGATCTTCTGCCTGAGTTTAAGTAAGCTTCCAAAGTAAGGCAATTTTTTTGATTTTTAATTTTGAACCTGTCTCTTTGCTGCTGAAGCTGACAGCACAGTTAGCTGCAGCTTGTGTCATTTATATATCAGCAGAGCACAGACAAAGTTCTACACAGAGCTAAGTGCAAGCGCTGTAGTGACACTCCTGTCACTTCGATATGGATCTGTATCTCTGAGATGCAGACAAGCACATCCTACTGGGGACCAAACTAAGGAAATCAAATTCACTTTGCTTATGATATGAGACAGATTCAAACCCAGTTGTCCAGACATGAAAGACTAGCTTATTCACCTTCTTCAGTAAGGAACTTTGAAATCAAATCCTGGTGGTATGTTTCATTTTCACCTATATTTGCAGCATCAATATTTGCAGAAAACTTTGGACCAGATTTCAGAAGCGGAGAAGGATTTTTCTCGGTGTTTGCCATTTTTTTCCCAGCTGCCACTGGCATTCTTGCAGGAGCCAATATCTCAGGAGATCTGAAAGTATGTATTTCACTAACTTCATAACACTAGCTGTAGCCTGAAAAAAGAACAAGAAAACAAATTATGAATCAGCACTGTATTCAGTCCTAAATCATGTCTTATTTTGGGAAGCAAAAATCTCACGTTTAAGTACTTGCTTTATTATTTAAAGACATCAGTTCACATTTTCTCTCATAATGCATTATGGCTATTTACAGAAATGACTGCATTTAGATTTGGCTTGCTATATCATTTAAAAGCATGTTTCAATAACCTGTAATAATATATCATTAATGACTCATTAGCAGCATACAACATAGAGATTACACGTGTATCTCCTGGCACTCTTCTTTTGCAAAATCTAAAGCCCAAAAACCACACCTGTAAAGCTCATGTTAAGCTCATGTTTGCCTCCAAAGAATTGGTGGAGACTGGCTTTTTTTATTCAGGGTCATAGCAAGGGCAGAGCAAACAGAGCATTTAATGAAAGCAAGTATGTCCCAATCCCATGTCACTACTGCTGCTCAAAGGAAAAGCTGCAGGTTTGCAGCTGTGACAAAATAAAGAAGTCTGAAGAGAAAGGGAAAGGAGGTCCAGCGGTGTCCGATTGTCTTGCTGTGGCCATTCTGTCAGGTTCCCACTCTCCTCTTGCAGTATAGCAGTTGTATGAGATGATATTTCCAATATCTAAACATACTGGTAAATTAGGGACAGGAATTTAGTTTCAACTTTGAGTGCCCTCTACTTTGTATCACCTTGCACAGTGTATTTAATGCAAAAAGTATTTAAAGCTAAATGTGAAGCTGAAATAATTCAAAGCTCAGCAAAACATTTGGTAAAAAAATCTCTAGTAAATGCAGAGCAATCAATACTTTGTAATATTACAGGAAATTCAGAAATGCGTCAGGGGTATCCTTAATTCAAGTTGGCAAACCAATACTAAAAACCAACAAACAACCACCACCAAAGAAACCCTCAACACACAAAAAGACGTAGCTCACACCTTGATAACCCCAGCACATCAAATGAAATTCTTTGGCTTTACCATATAGACCCACTGTCTTGTATACCTTAAGGATTTAACCAAAGGTCTGTTATTTCTCTATTTGCACAGTACTCACAAGTTCACCAGATCCTACTAACCCTGACAGCCAGTTCTGTTTCCCTTCCTCACACCGAGCTGCATGCCTCATCTCTGTTTTTAAAGGACTGCTTTTGAAGCCAAGCACAGAGGGAAATGTGTAGAAACTGAGACACTACTAGCATCTATGAGATTCCATTTTTAATTAAAAAACCCCAAATCATTGTACTTCTGTCCAGTGAGACTGAATCAGCCTCACACCCTCTCCATCCTTTTATCAAAAATAATTATTTTGCTATACACGGCGCTCTATGTACATGGCAAGCTGCCAAAGCAGCAGCACTTCTTTCATAAGCTGTTTGAAAGAGTCTGAGCAGAGCAGGGGAAGCAGTTCCCCTGTTGGCGCTCTGCAGTTGTTTCAGTCTGGCGGTAAGTGGATTTCTATAACCAAGTCCTCCAGGATGCAGATTCCCAACTGAGCATGTTTAGATGCATTAGACAGGTCTAATTAAATTAACTAGCCTCTCCAGAAATCCAAAAGGCAAGCTAAGAAGTATTCAAAAACTGTAAAACGGACCAATCAAACTTTCTTTAGAATTAGTCGCAAACACTATGTACAAAGTGGCCTAATCCAAAGCCAACCTACAGAAACAGCTGGTCTTCCTAGTGACTTCAGAGCATTTTGGAGCAGATCCTAAAATGCTAACAGCATATTAAATATATGTTCAATTATTGATAAAATTTAAAAGTTGTAAAGCTGTGAGAAGCTTTAACCCTAAGATTTAAGGTTACAGTGTTTAAGATTGCAGCATGAGACTCCACAAAAACAACCACCTAAGACACGCACACCAGAACTGTATAAATTAAAGTTACCATGATCTGAGGGCAAAAGGTCTTATGCAGCTGAGGTGACTTTGCAATTATTTTTCAGCTCAGTAAGTCCCTACCTCATTTAAAAATTATATTAATTATTAACACAGTTAAGTCATTCATCCATGCTTCACACGACACTCCAAATTTGTATTTTGATTTTTTTCCCATGCAATGAGCATAGTTATAAAAGTACAAAAGTCTGGGTCTTAAACTGCATTCCATGCATCTTTGACTTAAAAAAACTCACTAAACCAATTTAAGAAGACAATTCATAAAAAGTGCTTCCTAGCATAAACAAACACATACTAAATTGTATGGTTGGCTACTATTAAAATCTCCTTTAAAATTACAATGTATAATGCAGATCTTTAGACTCTTACTTAGTTGCATGATCAAAGCCAATATTGTTGTGAGCTGGACTGTAAGCATTATAACTCAGCCTTGTTAAATTATCTAAATTTAAAGTCAAAACAGTGAAAGGATGTGGCCTGTTGTCAAGACACAGCTAACAATTACTAGTTGCTAATTACAAAAGTACTGTATTCTGTACAGGGTGACTATTTACTTATCCTACCAATTAACCAAAACCGACCCCATCTTGTCATCCACAGGAGTTTGATGGTTAGTTCAGTAACTACTTACCTGTGGTATCATGAAACATTAAAATAAAGCCCATTGCAATGTAAAGAGAGCTTGAAGCTCCCAGAAACGCAAAGCTCAGGACTCTCCTGCTGCTATAAATGCCAACTCTGCCCCTGCAGTGTTCACTGTGTCCAGGATAGGAGAACTACACCACCGGACCGCTTCACCAGCTACATGCTTGGACACAAACTGTTGGTGCAGGTCTAAATGATAAAAATCTACCCTCTAAAGATATCTTCATATCACAGTGTAGCAGGATTCCCTAGCATGCAAATGCAGTCAGACTGCAGCACACAAACTCACAGTGTTTTTTGTGTTACTGCTTTAAGGATCCACAAATTGCGATACCCAAAGGAACAATGCTGGCCATCGTGATTACAACAGTTGCTTACATTGGTGTGGCAATATGTGTCGGTAAGTACAGAACTTCTGCTTCACGTCTTAATTTATAAGATTTTAGAAGTTTGAAAACCTGATATGCAAATGAATGATTAACCTCAATGCTTTTTCATCCTGTGGATTTATTACATAAAGAGACAGTTGTTTTGATTTTACTATATCTAAAAACAGTGGGGGAAAAAGCGGCAATCAGCAGAAACAAAAGTCCCTGTTTGGCAGCTGGACTTTTGTATAACTTGTATGGTTACTTTCACATTTGATTCAGTGACAAAGACCACTAGCATGTATCCATGAGCACAGTAAAGATTAAAGGAACCTCTGACCAGTCTTTTGTTCCTCATTCACATTGAAATGTCACATGGCTTCTGCTCGTTCTCAGTAGTGTTACTGAGCACTCGTGAGCAACACAGTAACACACACATTTGGTATGTTATATGTCAAAGACAGAAATCAATTGCCTGTCTTAAAGAAGATACACTACATGACTAAGTGCTCTATAACATTGGAATGTGAGGTAACAAAACAGACACAAGAGTAAAAAGGAGACCTGCACTGAAGCCATGAATTGTGTTGGAGGAATAAGCAATTACATTCTCATTATAAGGGTACAATAAATCTCTGTTCAAGAAAAATATTTTTATTTTTCTGTTTTAAGAGTACTGTAAGAAAGAGTGTTGTAAATAACTCTCTTATTTGTGAGTAAATACCTCAATAGTGCATAAAACCCCTGCAGTATACTCCCTTCTACTGGGAGATGAATCTCAAGTCTTCTTGAGTTCTGCGTTTCTTGCACTTTACACAAAAGGCTGAATACTCAGGTCAAGCTGCAGCTCAGGCTATTGCATTATTTGGATCTAAATTTCCCCTTCAATTAAAGTGTAAGTAGTCATTCTTTACTTTTGTTATAAATCTGTGTTAATGCATCATTCTGTTCTCACAAGCAATAGCTGTATTTCAACTTCAGAACTGTCTGTTTTTCAGTGCAATACTTCCCCCCGGTTTGCTAAACAGATAATAGTTACTTGGGGACCCTCAAGAACATTGTTTTTGACATATTTGAAGATACTACATAAACTTACATTTTAGCCACTAAAGATGTTAAGACCAGCACTCTAAGTTAACTCCATATGTTTCTTCCCATTTCTGATGGGAAACAAAAAGACAGCATAAATATTAATAAAACCAAACAGAAAATCGGTAATTTCTCCTCTTTAAAGTTTTTTCTCACCATATTGGCATCCATTGGGCTCTGTCAATTTGAACAGCTGAGGATCTGTGTCTCTAAAGAAACTGTGTGTCCTTTTTAAATACACAAAGTATGCTTAGACCTAAGACCCTCACTGACCAGTTTTCTTTGAATACTGGCATTTATAAAAGTAGTCACAGGCAGACAATATACTTCTGAGTTAGTTAATCTATTTTTAATCTCTGTCTGGTTCTGTACTCTTAGAAATATGCTAGTCCTCATTAGTCAACTGGCTGATTATTTTAAAAGTAACAGAAGTCAACAGTTGCTTACAGACAACACGAGAAACAAAGCCACACTAGAGGGAAGTAATCTGCCCAACATGAAATGCTACTCTTTGGGATGAGACTAAGGCAGCACTTGCACAAAATGTGTGCAGACTAAGAGACAAAGCTTGGCAAAAACATTCTTCCAATGTCACAAGGAAGGAAAATAACAATATATCATTGTTTCCACAGCCTCCTGTGTCGTACGAGATGCTACTGGGAACGTCAATAATACAGTTGTACCTGGAATGAGCTGCAATGGATCATCTGCCTGCAGCCTAGGCTATGATTTTTCCAGATGTGCAAGTCAGCCATGTGATTATGGGCTGATGAATAATTTTCAGGTTTTAATGAGATTATATATATAATCATAGGCAATACACGAATTCATGAGTACAAACTTGCAAAACCATTATTTGCTGACAACTAACTGCAACAGGACATCCACTTTTATCCAAAAAAGTAAAAGCTATAGGAAAACCAAAAGGAAAGTCCCCTGCACTCCACATAACCTTCACACTGCCCATTCACTAGCCCTCCCAGCACTCTGGTAAGGTTTTACCTCCTTCTTTCAACAAGTATCATGCAGCAATATGCAGTAACATCTTCAAATTCAAAATCTAGACTTAACGGAGACCTCAGGAACTCCTTTAGATGAGCAGCTCCTCTCACTGCTCTTTACACATGGGTGTGATTTTACCTCAGGGGTGCTGTGGTCACTGGTAAAGGTTTGTGCCAAAGTATGAAAAGCAAGGGTTCTGACTTCTTAAAAAGGTGAGTGAAAAATCAAGTGAGAAGTAATGGGATCTTTCTCCTAGGCCAGAGAGAGACTGACTGCCATTTTTATTCTTCAAAATAAAACTTAGACAAAGCATCAAAGTAAAGCAGTTCTGCAGTTTGACAACCACAGCTCCCAGATGTCTGTTCAGCCCCTGTGCTTCATGGCCCACTAGAGGAGCTCACCACCCACCTGCACTTGCTTTTCAACGAGTCATTTGTAGCTTTTAAAGTCACTTGCTTTTTTTCCCAGCTGGCTCTACTAAATGACAGGGCTGGGTATCCACCTTGAAAGGGACACAGTGGCCCTGTCACAGACTACTTTTCCTTCATTTCTTGATCATTTACCATCCTCACTCCCACCTCAGTTCAGCTGCCCAGACCCAGGACAACCCTTTAAACCAGTGACCTCTGTACAGCCACAGATTTTCACTTCTTGCATTTATCTTTGCCAGACTGAAGTCACAAAAAAAAAAAAAAAGTCTTCATCTGACAGATCTCCAAGATTAACTGGTTTCTTTTCTGGAGTACTTCCCACACACCAAAAAGCATCTGGCAATCACATCTGTCCACTTTATCTTTCATCTTCCTTGTCTGGTGCTTCTCAATAACGCTTTTGCTTCAGCGGTCACAGAGGCCAGTGCAGCCCCTCTGGGAGGGTGGAGGGAGGCCTGACAGTGACCATCGTTACTGTTTGCAGCACTGCTTTTACGCTGCTGCAATCAGGCATTTTCTCTCTTTTTTAGCCATATTAAATAATCAAGAAAAAAACCAAACCAACCCAAACCAAAGAAAGTGCCTCCAACCACATTTCGTTGCTGTTTCTTCCTGCCATTTCCACTTTCCCTTCTTGCTCCAAGATGACTATCCACCCATCAAGTAGAGGCTGTTACTGATATCAACCAGTTAGTAAAGGAGGTGAGGAAATCTCATGGAGTACTCGCCTGCCTCTGCAGACAGCTGCATACTTGTATGAAAATTTGGCTATGCCTCTGTTGCTTTTCACTACAATGGGAATAATCGTATTTCCCTACTTCACAGCTGACTTGTACTATATTGAATTTAGAACTGTGAAAAGCAGAGACATGTAGAAACACAGTACTTAAATGGGTCCGTGATCAAAGAGTGCATCCAACTGCAAGCCTGGCTATTCTTTTTTCCTTCTCTTTTTCCTAAAGGTGATGAGCATGGTGTCTGGCTTTGGTCCTCTCATCACAGCTGGCATCTTTTCTGCTACTTTGTCATCAGCTCTAGCATCTCTTGTCAGCGCACCCAAAGTTTTCCAGGTAAAATTAAATACCAGTTTCCTTATACTCTGTTTTACTCCATAGACGTAAAATTTAGTTGAACTCTAATGTACCAAACATGGTATATATTATAAACAACACTGACACATGTGGGAGGAAGAGGCAGGGAAAACAGTATGTAGAATGTTTTTCAACAGAAATAGGCAGGTAAGCACCCTTACGCAAGGCTGATAGTGTTCCTTCAGTCAGAGCTCAGCTTTGCTGCAGAAGCAGGGGATACATGCGTGCTTGTTATAGGCAGACTACTTTCAGGACCACTTCTATCTTACAGAAAGCCACCCTGGAAGCACAGGAGCACCAGGAATATGCAGGAGCCCTCAGGACTTTAAGACTGAGGTGCTGGCAGGTGTGCTCAAACCAGCTGGCTGCCTAGAAGCTGTCTTGGCAGCAGCCATGTGGAGGGAACAGGAATAGAGGGCATGGGACAGAAAGAGAACCTGTACTACTTACACCAAGCCACTGATGTGTGCTTCAGTCCCCTCCAATTTACACTGTATTTAGCTATTCAGTTCATCTGTTTTTAAAGCACTGAATAAGTACTGAATGCCTGTGATTCTGTTTCCCCCCTGTATAATAATATAGTAGGATATTGCCTTATCATTTTACTTGAACGTTTACGTGTCATAGCAGTAGATGTACTTGAATTACTACGATAGATATAATTTTTGTTTAGCAAAAGCCTAGCAAGCTGTCACTCACAGTGAGCTTCTGATGCAAGAAAGCACTGCTTAACAGAATTAATTCTGATTTGTTTACCAGGCTCTTTGCAAGGACAATGTCTACAAAGGGCTCGAATTCTTTGCCAAAGGATATGGAAAAAACAACGAGCCCATCAGGGGCTATGTTCTCACTTTCGTGATTGCTATGGCATTCATTTTGATTGGTTTGTATATCATTATACAACTGCTATAATCTCATGTTCTGGAATTATATAAACTGATATTTTAATTCAATGATTAGCTATGGTTAGAAAAATTTCCAGTTAGGTAAGCTCTGACATTAGCCCAAGCACACTCAAACCCCTGGTAGCAACTCCATTATTCTTAAAGGCGGCAAAAAGAAACCAACAGGGACTCTCATAACATCTTAACGCCACCACAGCCTAATTTTCAGAGGTGCGGAGTAGGTGCAATTCCTGTTCACTCCACTGGAAGAGCGCAGGGCTTAGAATTACATCAAAGTCACAAACTTTGAAAGTGGTTTTGCAGTTTATACTGCACACAGCTCGGAGATAATTCTGATATAATTTGGAAGCCTACTCTGCCAAGCCTTCTGCAGTCAGCTCCAAAGCAAATCACAGTTTGCCAGCTTTGGTAGTAGAAAATCCCAGCTACCACATTTAGGGGTATTTTTAAATTAGTTCTTCCAAGATTTGAAATTCCAACTTTGCGATACTAAGCAAATGTGAAGTTCCGTAGATAGAATTGAGATTGCCATTTAAAAAGCAAAACAAGAAGCTTTAACTATGACTCTCTTGTGAAACGCATCTGTCCTCTCAATTATGTATTTAAAATTCTGAAATTTACACCAGCTCTACATCATTAAGAGTCAGTCTGTAGCATCAGAGTATCAAGTATAACCTTGCATAGCATATAATGTTACTAAAATCAGCATCAGCAGACACTACTTAATAGGAATGAAGGTATATCAAGGTGGCCTTAAATTGGTACCACAGGAAAATACCCGAGCTTTGCCTGGATGACAGATTCAGACCATGTCCAGATTTAATTCATGATCAGGACAAAGCTATCCAACAATCTAAGAAGCTGGTGCCTATGTCTGACGTGTGTGCATGTGTCTTGCAGCTGAACTGAATACCATCGCTCCCATCATCTCCAACTTCTTCCTGGCTTCATATGCTTTAATTAATTTCTCCTGCTTTCACGCCTCATATGCAAAATCTCCAGGTAAGTCTGCATTCACTAGTGATTTAAATGGGTGCTTCCATAGTCTGATCTCTGCAAGTTTTTGACTGTATGTCAGAGTAAACTGCGGTACCTATACACCAAGCTATGTGACCTGAGGTTTTACCGCTTTCATTGACTATGATCGCATTTTATTTATCTCCAAAAGAAAAAAATAGCGGCTCTAGTCCTTACATTCCCTACAGTTGTACACAATGAAAATTACTTTGGAGGATCCCACTGAAGCAGGAAAGCTTCTCAAGGTGTTTTTTACCCCTCACTATCACACAACGTGGACGGATAAAACCCTACGCCAACTCTAGTCACACAAACTAAGCAAGGTATACCGGGGAGCCATTGTGCCCTTCTCCAAGTCTACAGCAAAATTTACAGGAAAGTTCATAAGCACAGTAATTACACTAGAAGCAAGGCTGCCTGGGAGGGAACATGTAGAACAAGAGCAGGTCCACCAGGCAACATCAGCACAGCTCTGCAGTGGCTAGTAGCAGAATTGTAAAGGGAACTGCAATGAGGTCCTGCTCAGGGGTAACTTGAGAGTCCCTCAGCAAAGGGACATATTGGCTTTCAGGCTTGTGCATTGCCACAGCAAAATAATTCTCATTATCTTCATGAACGAAGGGGGGACACCTTAAGGACTAAAGTCAATCAGCTGAGCAACACTGGTTTTGGCACACAGGAAAGACAATTTCCTCTGCTGTAAATCAATTATTCAATTCAAGGAGCGAGGAATACATTTTTGATTTCCCGTGTGAAGAAACTGCAGTAGTGACATAAATGCCTACATCAACTTCCTTCCTATAGATCTGCATGGTGCCATTTGTTCAGAGGGCAGAAAAGATGAGCACTTCTGCTAATTATCTGCACAGATGAACAAATGCAGATCTGCCTGCTCTACACAGCCTTAGAGTCGAGTAAAAATTACCTCTATAGACTTCATGTGCGTGCATCTGACTCTACCCTGCCACTACTTAACATTTCAGACAAAACTGCAGCCATTTTTCTTTTCTCATTTCCTCCAGTTAATTTCTGCCAATTCACAGTGATAGATTATAATTGCAAGGCTGCAGGACAGCATATTTTTTCACAGCAATATCTTCCCATTCTCTCATTAGAAAGATGATCCAAGATAGGGTTGCTTAGCCTCTTCTCATATCTTCCGTGTTTTTTCCCCTCTCCAAAGAATCTGCTCTGTAGAACACCTGGCAGGGACCTGCAAACCATGGAGGCTCACTGCTTGCCTCATCATTTTAATTGCTAGCAGGGGATGGATTCAGTACTGCAGCTGAAGAGCAGCAGGAATAATATCTTTTTAAAGTCAATTGCAAAAGATCTTATTGTTCTGCAGTGAGGTCAGGCAATTTTCAAATTTAAGACAGGTGCACTTACAGTATTGGGATAAACTCTCAGCAAATGCTTAGTGCCCATTAATAAGTTCTACATATATGCATCAAAAGGACACAGTAGCCAACCACCTGGAGTTAGTTACAGGAAAATCTATTTTCAGTTCTGAACCAATGAACTTTAGTTTGGCAAAAATATAAACAGAATGGCTACTCAAAGCCAGGCTGGACAAAGCAGTAGGAAAGGGTTTGTAGTAAAAGTCTTGTAGATCCAGTACTCTATATGTATGGAAATCTGCATCAGCCAGCACCTGAAAGTACCTGTGGATACTCGTGATGCCTGAGAATTTGCACACATCACTCCCACCCCTTCTGACAGAGCCTGAAACAAATTGCATGTGTGTTCGTATGTGCAAAATCAGTAGACCACCATATTTTATACTCTTACAATTTCTCAATTCTCTTTAAACAGGTTGGAGACCTGCATTCAGGTATTATAACATGTGGGTGTCGCTTTTCGGAGCCCTGTTGTGCTGTGGTGTCATGTTTGTCATCAACTGGTGGGCAGCTCTCATCACTTATGCCATTGAGCTCTTTCTATATATTTATGTAACTTATAAGAAACCAGGTAAGACCACAAAACACTATTATTTTGTGTATATGTTATGCAGCCAGACTGGATTTCACAGAACGAATTCTGCTTACAGAATTAGACATTACTTTTTTTCCAATACCTTTCTTCAGAGGGAAGTCTGGAGCATCCCATTAAATACCACTTTGTATAATATAAATTAAGATGACATTCTGGTGAATTTTTGCCTATTTAACAAGCACTTCAAGTCTGGTTCAGGGCTTTGCATAAACATTCCAGCACATCAGTTTATTCCCACCATATCTTTACTACTTTTGGGCTTTTACTTGAGTATCACTCATTATTTTTTTTCCATCCACACACAAAACCTTACCTTTGCTTGCTCTTAGCTGGCTCGTCTGGGCTCCTCACTCAAAATGTAAACCTGCTGCCCATTATACAACAAAAACACAAGCGGAATTACTCATGAACTGATCATCCTCCAGCACCTCCCTACAATTCTTCAGTAAATCAAGAAAGACGAGCACACTTCACTGCTAGAAAAAAACCCTACTTAGTAGCTCAGCAAATCACAGAAGCTCTCCTCAGAAATCTGTGCACTAATACAATACAGCACCAGTACCAGAGTTAGACAGTTTGGTTATTCGTAGCCAGGACAAAACTAACCCAGGTCCAGATTTCAGTGCTAACTATCTGAAGTAGAAAAACAAACAAACAAACGAGGCAAGTTTCCCAGCAGAAGATGTGCGTTCATTGCAGCTAGCTTGGGATAGCAACACCCGATCTGAACCCGTGTTATTCTTTCCTGTGTATATTGCTGCACTGTTTTCCATCCTCTATCTGTGTTCTCATACCCACCAGGACAGTCTGCAGTTCTCTTCCTGTAAACAGCAGCTGTAGAACACACCTGTCACAAGGCAGTTGTCGAAAGCATTTGAGAACTGCTACCCTTTCCTAGTACATTGCCAGTGTCCTTGCTGCAAAGTAGCAGCTTAAAGCTTGGTTAAATTCACTGAAGACACTGTACAAAAGCTATCATCTTCTGCTCTCAGAGAGTGACTTTTGTTCAGCACTTATTTATCAGCAACTGAACGGTTCATAAAAGATGACTTCTACACAAAACTCCACTTAGTTGCATCAAACGTTAGCTTTATATCTTGGCATAACAGGACTTGATCTGTATTCATGTAGATATCAAAGTCTGGAAAGCTGTTTCTTATCTGTCTTTATCCACCAAACAGCTGCACAGTAACAAAAGAAGTATATGCCAAGACTGTGGTTTGAGAACAATTTTGGACCTATATAGTAGAACAGAGCTAATTGGAGCTAACAGTGTTCTTTCCTAATGGTTTAATTTGAACTTCCTGAAATTCCATAGCAAATACATTACTCAGGCTTGTCCGTTTTATACATGGGAGAAGGATACAAAGTTAATGGAACAGAGAAGAAAACAGTTTTTAAGCAGAGGAAGAATTTGTTTTTGCATGACATGAGCAAAACCTACTCTATTACGAAGCACAAACAATGACAGCTCTGGATCTATGAAGCATGAGAGAACATACCCTGTCTTGGCTCATAGATGACATGATTGCTGACCTTTGCAATAGAATATAGGGAAAAGCCCATGGTTTAATATGCGTTATTTATTTTTATTATATGCAGAAGTAAACTGGGGCTCTTCTACACAGGCTCTTTACTATATTAATGCCTTAGACAGTGCTCTGGCATTAACTACCGTGGAAGACCATGTGAAAAACTTCAGGTAAGATTTCCAGTGTATGGTAGAATGGCTTATTCTGAATAATTACATCACCCAATTCAATACAACTTCTTTTTTCCTCCTAACAGACCCCAGTGCATAGCATTAACTGGAGCTCCTATGATCAGGCCTGCTCTGCTGGACATCACACATACTTTCACAAAGAACAACGGGCTATGCATCTGTTGTGAAGTGTACACGGTAAGGTCAACTCATATAAATCCAAAAATTCAGCACCAGTTTGTGCTGCAGATCTTCATTACACATTCCACTCTCACTTGGCACACAATGGTCCCACTGGGGCTGATGGGCGGCTGTGCAGACCATGAAAGAGATTTGCACTGAGAATGAATTTTGTCCTAAGTCTTAACAAGAAAGCTATCAGCTGATACAGAGCCTGTGAGTAAACGCCTCACTGAGATGCATTTCAGAGTTCATAGTAGACAGACATACTGTTAGCTACGCATAAAGTTTTGAGACACCATGCCAGACAGAACATTTTCCATTACTTTTTCCCAAAGGGCAGCAAGAAACTTTCCAGGAACAAGGTGATAGATAGTTCAGAAATAGGTAAAATAGATATGCCAATTGAACGTAAAGATGATTTAAACGTTAGTCTCTGACTTTGTGGCTGCATGTAGCTTGAACAGTCTAAGTTTTGAGTAAAAAGGACTACTCTGGTTTTACTCCCTGCCTTCCCCTAAAATATTTTTGCAAGGTTAGTCTTTAACCTGCAAATTCACTGGACTCCTTGTACAATTGCACAAACATCAACACTGATACAAAGGAGGAGTGGGGAAGGACAGAGATAGGCTATCATCTGATAGAAGGGTGGGACTGTCCCCTCGGCCGGCAGAAACAGATTGTGCAAGTCAGTACTCTCAGGTACTCTACTCAGAGAGACTGGGAAGAAGGGCAGGACTTTTATTTTCTCTGCTCCTTACCCACAAGGGAACTTGAACCTTATTGTTAAATTTATTATTCCCAGCTCTTCACACTACTCTTGCAACAGCCAGGATCAAACTCTTCTGAAGTTATACTCGTTAAATCCAAACAAACTCCGGTAAATTTACTGTCACCCAAGAATGTAGCATGATCTCATTCGTTAAAGGAAGATAACATGGACTCTCCCGTCCTTCCCTTTGTACTTCCCAAACAGTCATAAGGGGTTCAGAAACATATATGAGCGACAACAACTGAGCGAGCATCAACCCAGCCTGCTTTTGACCAGGTCAAAAACTCACTTATGTGTGTGTGTCTCTGTGTGTGTTTGTATATATCTCTCTAAATACTAAAGAAAAAGGCACAGATAAAAACATAACATGAAATCTGCCAGGTCATTTCACAGCTTCTTTCCGAATGCTGTTTTCTGTATCTTAGATGGAACTAGCCAGAAAGTTTATTTTGAAGGCTTTGCCCCTTTTCTAGCAGCCAATGCCAATTCACTGAAAGTAAATGTACTGCAGTTATTTTGACAACTGTATAAAGCTATAGTACATCTCATTTTCTTCCAGGAAGGCAAAGGAAGTGTTGGTAAGGCTGAAAAGTTTTGAAAGGAAGACATTTTGTCTTTACATTCAAAAATAACTTTTGAGAAATGTATTTTGAATTAAGTGATCCTTTCTATACATTCGACTTTGGAGAGAATTTCTTTCAGTTTGGGTTTTACACTGTTCTGGAAGGGGAAATAAATTCTGAGCTTACAGTATTTGCTATGGAGAAAAAAATCTAAATCTCCTTCAACTCTCTCTTAACCAGTTTCCCATCTTAGCAGAAAAAGCTACAATATACTAACTTACTTTAAATGAAAAAGATTTAAATAGGAATTCTGAAATAGAAATCTCCTGAGTATGAGTTTACAAAGCCTTCCTAGCTTTATAGTATAGGATACTTCTACTGATTTTTCTAGTTACCTGTTCTGTTGGAACCAAAATTGCGATTTGTCAGCATCCTCAAAAACATTAGAAATTTTTAAAGCACAAAGGAATAACTTCTGCACAAAATGAAGCTCGGCACCAAACAAGTTCAAATCTTCTGTTTATAACAAACCAAACTGGTACCACTTCCCAATTTTCCCAAAGAAATACTGGATTCCAAGTGCTTCCAAGGCAGCTCTGTCCTCCTGGCATGCGCAATTACTACTTCTGTCTCTGATGCTGGACATGCTCCCACAGTTTACAATTCTGCTATTTTATTCTGCCTTGGAAATCAAATGCTACCTGTCCAGCCCAATAACACTAAAACCAGTATTTGAGACTTTTTAGTATCCCTCTCAGAGTTTCATCTTCACCGAAGAAGATCTGGACTATTGATTCAGCTTCCTAAAAACAACACAAAAGGCAATAAACAAAGCCTAGCAAACCTTAAACTTAAAAGCACAGATTTTTAAAATCAACTAAGTTCCAGATATGTGTTTCCCAAACTTACCTCAATCTTTCTAAAGGCCATGCTCGCAGACTTGATGCCCTCCCTTGGCCTAATCTTTTGGAAACCCTTTGCCAGCCCATCTTCTACTGTCAAGTCAGTGTATCGCGTCTTGTGACTTGGTTACGCACATGGATTTTTGTCTCATTGAATTATCAGATGACCAACTGAAAGAACCTGGTGACAAAGGCATTTGCATCTTTAATTGCACGGCAACAACCCTTTTCTCTTACTACTAGTAGATAGCAGCTTAACCACGTATATTTAGATCTGCTGAGACTTGTTTACGTAGTCAAGTCAGTGAGGGACTCTATTCACTCTGAGATGCTTCATCATACCTCAGATGTTTTTCTAAGATGTTACAATCCATAGTAGTTCTTCTTTCTGTCAGAATCACTATATTTAAGTAGCATTAACAGCCTCAGCCCTCTCGAACAGAATGCGAATTACGTTAGCAGCGCAGTTCTTTTCAAAGGCCTGAATCTCTGTGGACCCTTTTTGGAAACATATTTTTCTGACTCTCTCCATTTGCTCCCACAGCAGACTAGGTAACTCCCTCAAAATCACTCTGTGATGTATAATACAAAGCCTTTTAAATAATATGTTATTGTATCATGCAGGGACCACGCAAGCTGTGTGTTAAGGAGATGAACAGTGGCATGGCAAAAAAGCAGGCCTGGCTCACAAAGAACAAAAGAAAAGCCTTTTATGCAGCAGTGGCAGCTGACAGCTTCAGAGATGGAGTCAAAAGTCTACTTCAAGTAAGCTTTTTGTTTACAGAACACAGAAGTGTTACATCAAAGCATCCCTTTATGTAAAGCATTACTGTTTACTTGTTAAGAAGTCATGTATATATGGATAATGTTATAAACGGAAAGGGCACTGTGGGGGTACATGTATAATACATTACAGGTTATTTCATAAAAAGATCTAGTTCTGAGGTATGGACTTACGAGACAAGGCAGACTAATTCTTTCCTAAATGAACAAGATGCTATTATGAGAGAGAGGGAGAGAGGGAGGGAGGCGTCTACAGGGCAACATGTGAATGTCTATGCAGCCAACACTAGATACGCTTCAAATCAATTCTATTGTTTAGTGTTACACAGCACATTAAATATCTGAGAATATTTTAGCATTAGTTGAAAACTGGAAAGTGTAATATATATTTTCTGCAAACAGAGAGAACCCCATTTAAATAAAAGAGAGTCTGCAATGTTTTTCTATTACTCTAAGAATATAGCAGATCATTTCCAACAGTCCATTTAAAATGACCTCAATGAAGGCACCGAGGCACTGTTTTCATATTTGCCATCTCCCTCCCACATACAAGAATATTTAAACATACAGATACCGAGACAAAATGTAGAGAAAATTCCCATCCTTTGCACAAAATGTACTGCTGAAAAGACATCACTGCAAACTGATAAAAATACTCTAAATAAGATTAAAATACTCTAAATAACAGTCACCCACTGGTAGCCTACCAGGGTCCTCTGTACACTTGCTGAATGGACAGTACAATTAAGCAAGATTAAATATGTACTAATAAAGACCCTTTTGTGCTATCAAAGCCTTACAAGGACACTTCATCTTGGGTTTATACGTTTTTTCAGTAGAAGATTCTTCTGCTGTTTTTGAGAACTATTAGAGTCTGATGTTCTCTTCCTTTCCATTACTACTTAAACACTACTGCCAAAGTCAGCTACTGGACCACAAATAATTCCCTTCCAGAAAACTGAAGGACAACCACATCATCATTACTGTAACCTAAGGACATCTGCATTGCTTTGCCAACCAATTATTCATTTCAGTGTAAATAGTGCAGATGTATCAGCACTACTCAAAAAACCCTACCAAGGTTCCAACAGTTTTTACCTATTTTCTTTTTGCTAGTAGTAAAAATTAGCAAGTGTAACAACTTTGACAAGCTGGTGTATTTGTGGGTCTCCTCCTGAAGGTTCCGAATACATTGTGTATTTAGATTTCTATAAAAATTAGGTTAGCTGAATCTAGATCTGACAACCCTTACTTGTTCAGGTTTTAGCACCCAGGCCCAGTTTTGGCAATCTAATATCTTGAAAAAACATTTGTTCTTCCTGTTTATAAACTGTAATTTTATCTATAAAGCATGCTCACCTAATTTTGGATAGTCTTCTGGAAAGAATACAGCAAACAGAACAGCAACAGTTTCTAAGTTCAAGGCAAAAAAAAAATTCTTAAGAGAATATGCCTTCTCTGCATATCTGGGGAGTTTAAAGAGACTTCAGACCCAGTTCATCTATTGAGTATTCTAAATCTGATAAAAGCTTTATGCTATTGTGTTAGAATGAGCATACAAACAGTGCTTGAACTCTCTCTTGATTCCAAGTTATTGAACCATTTTAATGAGAGCATGTCAGAAGAAATGCAAATGAATGCTAATTTAGCAAAACTACATTTCTGTCATCTAAAAATCATTTATAGTTGGAATGATTTAGAGCTAATCTTTCTGCATGGGTACGAGCATGAAGGACATTCATGAAATGCAATCTAGTTGTAAGTGTCTCCAGAACATACTTCAGTTATCTTTTGCCATTACTTTTCATTTACAGTAAAAGCATGTGTGTGTACCTTCTCAAGCAGTGTTTTAATATTGTTAGGCCTCAGGCTTGGGTAGAATGAAACCAAATACCTTGGTGATTGGATTTAAGAAGGACTGGAGAAATGCCGCTGTCGCGCAAGTTGAAAACTATGTGGGCGTTATACAGTAAGTCACAGTTCAGCATCTCCTTTTTTACTTCACTTAGACTAGATTAATATAGCATTTCCACACAGGATTTGATGTCTGGAAACAATGTAAGAAAATAACTACAAATCTGGGTTTACACATATTAGCTCTGTAATAGAAGTTTCTGCCCATTAAAAGAGGTTCCTTGGCTTCACACACCTAGCAAGATCCACTTAGCAAACATCTGGCACTGTCAGAGCTGATATGGTCTGACAATGCTACATAAAGAAGCTGCACTGCTGTCAGCAGTGCTTTTGCAGAACTGTATTTTCCCATTTTTAGCGGGCAGGATCTCAGAGAAAAACAACCCTAATGTACATACTTAGGGAATAAGAGAACATCATGGAATTCTTCTTTTAAGCCTAGGAGACAGAGGAAGAGCCTTGCTTCAAATCTCATGTGTGCCTAAGGCTCAGCAGCTCTGTGGGTTGGGGTTTAGCTAGGGAAGTCATTTCAAAACACGCTTCTTATAGACTCTTGCTCAAAATTCACCTGTAAATCTGAAGCAAGTTAAAGAACAACAAAACTCACCACAGCTTTTTTATTTCCTCAGAGAAGGGAGACCAAAATTATACAATGGCGACCTGGTTCCTAAAGAGTGTTGTCAGAAAGACCCATTAATTTCAGGAGCAGTCTATCCATCCCCATTAGCCAATGATACCCTTTTTTAAAATGAGGGAAGAAAGTTGACAGTACTCAATCTTGGGCAATTCCTCCTGCAATTTTACCTAGAGCACCCTAGTACACAGCAGTAACACCTCCCTCCCTGTGAGCATTAACACTTTTACCAAACTGCTCAAAGTAGCTTTCCTCATTGACATGCATGATGTGAAAGGGTATTTATTCTTCTTTTTCTTTCTTTTCAGTGATGCCTTTGATTTTGAGCTTGGCATGATTATCATCAGAATTAGCCAAGGATTTGATATATCTCAGGTCCTTCAGGTTCAAGGTATGTGATGACTCAATAGCTGAATATCTATGCTGGTTACATGCTCAGCACGAGAAGGAATCTGACTGATACTCTAAGAATCATTATTTGGTTTCTAGAATAGTTCCTACACCTGTAACTTCTACAGTTCCTCCTCGCTTCTGCAGTTTCAATCCTATCCAAAAGCCTGACTAAAGCACTCGCAGTGACAGAAGGAGGCCAAGCCTCACACATCAAGGGGCTCTGCATCCCAGAGAACTCAACTCCCAAAGCACTTCCAGCACAGGCCCAGACTAAAGCAGTAAAATCATGCTGTGCCACAGCCGCCAGTCACTCCATGGCATGTTTCCCTCCTGCCCTTGGCACATCTTCCTTCCTCTGCCTCCTTGAGATCTCTGGGACTCGCAGGAATCAGGAAGCTGCATTTTTGGTACCACCTCTGTGGAATGCTGGGGCCCAGAAAGTTTCTACTCATGCAAAAATCTGGAACCCCCAGGAAACATCAGCTCTCTCTTTTTCATTTTTTTGTTCATTCTCCCTTAGCTTAGCAGTGCATATCTCAGGGGGAAGGGAAAACCTTCCACCATACCACAGCCATTCAGGGAAACACGCCACTTGGGTGGAAAAGGTAGAGGCAGACAGAGCATGCAGGCAGCTGCATCTAAAGGAAGGGCCTCCAAGAGCCGCATACAATGGTGGCCTTTGTTTTTCCTTTTCCTCTTTAGGACACAGAGGTCTTAGTGGTTCCTGAGGTACCCTGGGAAGAGAATGACTCCATATAAAAACCCCATCAGGACAATTCTCGAGGCTTTCAGTATGATAATTTCCCCACTTCTCTTAAATTTGTCCACTTGAGCAGACAGATCTAGTCCAAACCTGGACATTACTTCAAGTGTCCCTTGTCCTGCCCACCAGATAAGTGTTTTGTGTCATAACTGAATTACACGGAATCTATAGACAAGCAATATAGGCAGGCCTAAGAAGAACGGTGACTCTTTGCTGCCGCCTGCTGGAAATCTGCCTCCGGCTTCTCCCCGGGTTCCCAGACACACACAGCGGTCGGAACTGCTGGGGAGACAGGCTGAAAGGACCGAAGTACCTTAGCTAATTAAAAATCAATTAACTCCCCATTAAAGAGCACGGATTCTAGGATGAGGCAACCCTCAAAAGCAAATCACCTCTCCGAATTAAAAGGCGCCAGAGACTCCTTTCAGAAACAAGGGTAGATGAATATTCACCCAGGAGACTGGCAGCTTGAGGTGCATGGAGAGCTACACGGCAGAACTACAGGGATTTACGAAAAAATTCCAAACTAATCACGTTTCTGCCACCTCGTCGATACCTGAAAGAGATCTGCCTGTGTCTTGCTTGATGTAAGTTAGAAACTGGCTGCTCAGAAGATACAGTCATTAAAACACCAGTGAAATTACAGTAAATACCAACTTGGCATTCTTGCAAACTAGCAAGTGTTCTCCAAGCGTTAAGAACCAAGGAATGAGAAAAAAAATTAGGAACACTGCAAAGGGGAACCTTCAAATACGCAGAAATGTTTTGAAGCAGATATAAAATCCCAGTAGCAGAAAAAAAAAGATAATTGTATTCTATTATACTTGCTACAGCATTCTGTTAATAGAGAAACAGAAATTTTAAGGTTTGAGTAACCATTAAGTTAGTGACTATCATAATGTCTAATAATATGAAGCACATGGCTGCCATGGATTCTAAAGTAAAAGAAATTATATTCTTTTCTATTGGCATTTGAAAGTGCCAGAAGTAATAACATCTAGCTAGTGAGAGTTTGGGTTGTAGTGTTTGTTGGTGGTTTTGTGGTGGTTTGTTTTTTTTTTTAAACACTATCTTAAATGAATTTACCTCACTCTTGGTTAATGTATTACTCAAAAGTTTTCCTTATGAAAAAAGCTTTCCACAGGCAAACACCTGGATTATATTAATTAGTGCCTCACCATAACACATGGTACCTTTTCCTTAGCAAAATTCTAATATAGCAAAGATGAAATTGTTCTTTTCTATTACTGAATTTACAGAATTGTTAGCTAAATCTTACATTTTTGCAGCAAATGCTGAAAAAAATTAAAACATTAAAAATATTTCAGCATAGAAACTGATTGCGTATTCAGGATCCTTACATATTTCTGAGAATCTCAAAGTCCAAAGCCATGCGACCTTGTTACCTCAGCTTTGTCACTTCAGGAAAACAGCTTCCCTAATGTGTTTTCAAACTCTTGGGGGGGGGGGGGGGGGGGGGAATAATCACAAAACAAATCTACCAACATAACTCAATAAATAGTATCTCATGTAACTATAAAATACAGTAATAGCGAATTTGGTCTGAAGAGGAAGTCTGAGACAAGCCAAATAGCACCTGAGTACACACCACTGCTGTAGGCATGGGCACCCTAAGGTAGGGCTCCCACAGATGACTTCAGCTTCCTCCTCAGCAGTTTGCAAGGAAAAAGCATTCTAAAATATTTTTTTCTCCCAGCACCTTTAAGTTGTGCACAAAGTACCGCAACAGCAATTAAATCACCATTACTTCAATAAGTGATTTAACTTAAAACAGAAAGTGATGTGTTACCATTTCCCTTACTTTTCCCATATACAGAGGAATTAGAGAAGCTGGAGCAGG
Source organism: Falco naumanni (assembly GCF_017639655.2). Taxonomy (NCBI): domain Eukaryota; kingdom Metazoa; phylum Chordata; class Aves; order Falconiformes; family Falconidae; genus Falco; species Falco naumanni. The sequence continues at coordinate 15,341,137 of NC_054060.1, read as the reverse complement.
AGAGATTGGCGCTGGAAGCTACCATTAAAGAAAATGATTTTGAGGAAGGAAAAAGTGGCATCTGTGGATTCTTCAGAAAAGCCAGCACATTCCATATCCCAAAACATGAAACAAAAAAGGGTAAGTTCCAAAATGACAGCTTCTCCCCAACACTTCAGTGCATCACATTTTCACCAATATGCAAACTGGATTTTGACTCCAAGGCAAAAACTCCTGAGCCACACAGAAGCCCCGAGAACGAGACCCACCCTGTGCAAACCTGTCTTGGTGGCCACAACCCCGTAATGCAGAACAGAGTAAGCGTCCTCTGTTGGTAGGGGACACTGTCTGTTACAAGACAGCTAATTCCGCCCCCCCCCCCCCCATCTGCTAGATGAGCTTCTCAGAATTCAACATAAGCTATTTGTCGCAAATAACACACGGTTATTAAAGTCTGAGGAATACAGAACAATTTGTGGTTTTTTTTAATATTGTGCTTTCAGTTTTTAAATAGAGGCCTTTTTTTTTTTTTTTCTTCTTCTTTAAAGAAAACAAACATATGCACAATATTCAGGGAACAAGTAATCTCACTTTACTCAACATACAAATATACACAAACCTAGTACCCGGCTGAAAACCAGGTAAAAATAGCACTACTGCTCTACATTCTAAAAATTTTCATAAAAATGCGCAAATGAAAGTGGTAAAAGTACTGAACGTCATATATAGCATGCTGTCAAATAACTAATTAACACATAACTTAAGCGTAATTTTGATTTCATCACCTATACATTTCAGACAGTAAAATAACACAGAAATACAGACGGAATTAAAGGTCTCATTTCACAATTGGTAGGCTGTAATGATAATGACCCACCCGAAGCCACGCTCGCACACAGACAAGTGTTTTCAGAATTTTCACCTGCGGAGACTATTATATCTGGCTGTGCATACAACTCCCACAGGTATCAAGATCTACAGACTGAAAACATAACATGTCATTATTCTTTACTTGGCCGACTTCAATTCATTTTGCAGGCTTCAGAAGAATGTATTTTTATAATACCAGAAGAATGTGCACCCCTGTCTCAAGTACCCTTTTCAATCTAGTTCAGAAAGGCTTAAAAGAAATAAATATTACACACTTTGGCTCAATATATGAGATAGATTATGTTAACAAATACTCTGGCCTCTCTGTTTTGCTTATACATTCATCCTTCCCCAGCGTTGCTGCATCTTGCAGCATAGATACTAGAATCGTAGAGGAACGCTGTGTAACTGCTTTAGAACTGTCCTGTCCACACTCTAGAAATACAGGAAAACCAAACAAGGCATTTCCAGAACACGGCAGATCAGAGACAAACCTCTGAAAGAAGCCTGTCTACTCCAGTTAAAATACTGCTCTGTCACAATCTCTTTGAAATCATTGAAAGAGAAGCAGCAATAAAGACACAGGCTTCAAAAGATGGAATGAGAGAAGATAGTTAGTATATAGACAAGACTGTACTCTTTAAAGTCAGACAAGAAAATAGCAAGAATCAAAGTTTATTTTCAATTAACAATGACCCTCTCAAGCATAGGGAAGCTGACATATATGCTTATGTTTTCTGCCTTCCAGCCTTAGCCTCACCTCTGCTCTCACCATAGCCCATTAGCTCTTTGTCCACTATTATTGTGCATTTCAGGGAGCTTTGTATTTTACAACAGAGAGCTGACCTTGAAAGTCATGCAAAATAATGCCATTTACTTCTAAAACAAATCCGGTATTTCCCAATTGCCTTTTAAGGCTCCAGTGAATGTTAAGTTAAAGAGATCCAGAAAACAAGTAATCAGACAACCTTTTTCAAGATCTTCTCATCTAGTGACAATGTATTACACAAGCTTTAGTTTCTGTGCATATCAGTATACTAAAAGTCCATAGCATATCTGCACTGTAAATTTTTTCCAGATTTAAAGTATAGAAATTATGTCTGAAACCATTCATTTTCCTGAAGCTTTCTCTCCACCTGGCTCCCTAAAGCTATTTGTTGCCTCACTTGTCAGAGATCCTTCCACATTTTTTCTTTCTCATTACAGAGACTACCATTAACACAATACAGTCAATGCATGTGGGTGAATTCAATCAGAAGCTGCTAGAAGCCAGCACCCAATTTAAAAAGAAGCAAGGAAAAGGTACAATTGACATTTGGTGGCTGTTCGATGATGGAGGTAAGGAATTTCAGTAAGAACCACAGGGAGAGAGATTTCTGTGTTACCAAATATAAAAACAGACTTGGGAACTTGTACAAAACTGTTTTCTTTAAGAATTTTAAGTATTTAAGAAAATAGTCAATTTTTTGTCTGGCTTAAATGTTTAAAGATTAACTTATGTCCAACACTGTCAAAGTAAAGGATGGAATTTTTACCACACAATGCACTAATTTGCTATTCCTGCAATTTTGTACGTTCTTTCAGGTCTAACAATCCTAATTCCTTACATTCTAACTATCAGGAAGAAGTGGAAGAATTGCAAATTAAGGATCTTCACTGGAGGAAAAGTCAATAGGATTGAAGAAGAAAAACTAGGGTAAATATATTTGTCTCACTGTTTAAAGAGTTCGAATTGATGCTGAATATAATACATAGCAGGAAGCTGGGGATTTCTCAGCACAACTGGCTTGTTGTACTGTAGGCAGCATGAAAAAAAATGTTACATACTTGATAGGTGTTGAGCTTATGGCATAGCCCTCATGGCTCAGCATAAATGGTGATTACCAAAGGAAACTCGCATCCATCCACTCACATCCCAAATCAGTCTGTAATTCTGTGATCCAGCAGTTTTTCCCATTAATAGCTCATATTCCCTTCTCCAAGAAGAACAGTCTGCACTCTGTAATGAGAATATAATTAGTTTTATGGGATTTACATGAGATTGTCCAGTTAATAGTAAGTGAAATTGCGTATGAAGCTCCTCATATGCAAATACCACAGGCAGCTCACATAAATGTGATTAAGCATGGTAAAATGTAAAGAAGTTAAAGAGCAAGTTAATCAACTTTAAGACCAAGTTAATTTAACTTAGCTTTTTAAAAAGTCTAGATTTCATAATCATCATTCACCTTCAAGCAAATGAAAGGTACTAATATAAGCTTATTTCCATCATCACTGTGTATAGGACCTTTCCTTCCAAAGCATTTTACACACTAAAGGCACAGCCATTTATTTCACCACTGGATGAAGCAGATCAATTTGGGATGGAAGTCAGCAACAGCAGCACCATGTAGTGAATTAAAAACAACATATCCAACCAAAACTCCAGTGGAAAACAGGCGAGATGGATGCAAGGACAGGAGTCAGAATTTAACTAGCATCACTAGTAAATTACAACACAGTGCCTCGGGAAGAGAGCAGGGATGCTCCCTTAAGCTTTTGCTTTCACACAGAGCAAATTTTATTCCACTGTGTTTCTGTCAGTGGTAAGGGTTACCCCAAAGTTAACATACTTCTGTAGAAGAGATTCACAAGTGTTTGTACAAACTATTCATATCATTGGGTAAAGCCTTACAGTTGCTCAAGGATCCACAGGCAAGTGTTCTCTGCTCCCTGTCCAGAGTCCACCCAAGCTTTGCTGTCCAGGACTGCAACTGGATCTTGGATCTAGGCACTCAAGTCACCAAATTTCATCGAGAGGAAGTAGGAGGTTTTGACATCAAACAGTATTTGTCAAAACATGGCAGATCTTCACAGAGACAATTCTGGCACCTGTATACACTGCTTGTCCTACAAAAGCCAGCGTAAACAGCATGTTCAGTACAGCAGACAAACTAGGTCATTGCCAACAAGAAAACAATACGTGTATGTATTCCTACCTAAACACTAGCTTTCCTCAATAGCACATTCTACCCACCATGCACAGAAGCCTTCAAACAGACAAATCTGGAGGCTGGATGGCTATTCTATTCCCTAGGTAGATCTGATACAACAAAATCAAAGTACAATTTTATCCATTGTATTTCCAATTCTGAAATTAAATTTATCTAGACTTTTGCTATGTAATTCCCCAAATATTAAAATCTTTCCACAAAAGTTGAGACTTTGCTCTCTTTGGTGTTCACAACAAGGATTGCCCTAAAGGACATGAAGACTTATATAAGCAGTATGTTGTTCTTATATAAAAAAGAATAAGTAAATTCTCAGGTTATAAGCAAATATGTATTTCTATCATGGTTTGCTCCTAGGAACTTTCTGACCTTTTCAAATTCCAAAGCTTACATGAAAAAAAAAAGGGGGGTAGGGGTAGAATTTCCCAACCATGCTTCAGCCAAAGGCAAAACTGACATAACTGAACTTCTCTAACCTCAGCACACACACACACACAAAGCTATAAACTATTCATCCTGCCAACTGGGGCAGAAAAGCAATGAATTTTCTTTTATTAAAACATGTAAAGACAACATGTGAGTAGATCAATATAAATTCAGAAGCGAGAAAGATTCTTTAAGTATTGCACAACAACCTTCCAGACCAAATTTTCACCAACACATACACTACCAGTGTTGTATATACTACATGCATAGAATTCTGATAATAGTAGAAGCCTTCCCTAAATACTGGATAATTCTGTCCTACTGTATTTTGAATAGTTATATTTATAACTGTTATTGTATTTATAATTCAAGCCTTTGCAAATACTTAAAGTACCGCTTTTTCCCCAAAATGTACATACCCTTCCTTCTTCTCTCTGCTATCCATTTCCATTTTTTGTGATTTTCATTGATCATCAGTTAAATGAATTATACTACAGCAACCACATCAATCCAGTTCTGTAATTGGAAACTGAAACACTAAAGCATTTAAAGTAATTTGTCATATAGTTAAAGATAATGAGACAACTGCATTTGATATCTTAACTCATTTATGAGTGTTCTTTGATGCAAGGCACTCAGAAATACAGTGATAAAATGTTCTTTCTTTTGTTTTCAGGATGGCTTCACTTCTAAGCAAATTCAGAATAAAATTCGCTGATATTAATATAATTTGTGATATCAATATAAAGCCCAGCAAAGAAAGGTAAGAAACATCACCAAAATCCATTATTTAGCAGCCAGCCTTTATCAGGAGCTTGTTTCTTTTATATTGAGCATTAAAAAAACAAAACACAAAGAATAGCACTGTCACTTTATTACAATCATTTTCTAAGTATCTAGAGCTAGAAAAAGAAAATAATTTTTTAACAATCACAACTCAAAAGGTCAAAAATATAGGCAGCCTTTTTCTTTATGTTGTAATGATAAGACTTAATTTTAGTAAAGACTAATCAGACACCATACTTATGAGCCGCTAAATTTAACAGGCATTTTATGATGGCTTTTCATATCTAGTTATGTTGCAATAGACTTCCCTTCATCATATCATTCAGCGAGTCACATGTCTTTTGTAAACTCACCACCTCTGCCAACTCAGCCTTCTGGGTTTTACCATGAATTCACAAACTTAACATTTTTCTGGCCAAATATAAGCATACTTTTCCTTTCCCACAAGGACAATATTATAACACTCCCCTATCACTCAAATATAATGAAGCTTTGATGCTTTTAAAAACTAACTTATCTACAGAATTAATGCTCTTAGGCAGAAGCTAGGAAGCTGGTGCTCAGGAAGTTCCATCTCCCAATGTATTATCTAAAAAAAAAATATAAAATCTTCAAGTTCTTGCTTTCTAAAACATATCTCTATAGGAATCACTTTTGTTTTCTGCTTTACGTAGACGAAAGTATATAGCAGGTTTCTCAGGGAATAACGGAATCCTAACCCAATTCACCATATTCCTCTTGGTCTTAAAGATCCTCTGAAAATGTTCTCACTTTGCTACGCTCTTTTCCATTCCATCCCTTAATACCCTCTTGAGAGGTCCATAGCTACTTCATAGTCAAAAGGCTCCTCCTCTCCACCCAAAGCCTTTCCCCTGAGTTCAAATGCAATCTCAGGTTAGTCTATTAATCCTTCTGAGTCCTATTTCTACACACACACACCCCTTTGCAAAAACAATATCAGATTCACTAGTTTTTCTACAGTGTACTGGAGATTTTGACTTAGGAAATCCAATTAAAGAATATAAAGATTTTTTTACTTGATACCTAAAGTCACTTATTAGTGCCCTCTTGATCTCTCAGTTAATATTTTTTAATTATATAAAGAACCATTCAGAATAATTCTCTTTTTTCCAGCACTATTCAGTGATTCACAGAGAATTCATGTCTGGCGTTAACATAAAACCCAAACACATTTGCTGCATCAGCACTGTCTGAACAGACAAGTGAATATTACACCAGACACTTGCTAGACCACTGTATCTCTCTCCCAGCTGGCATCCCATTTATTCCACTAATAATAAGAGGATTATCACTATTTTACATACTGAAACAGACACTAAGGATGTTGACAAACTCTAGCAACTTAGCAACAGCAGCATTAGATGCTGTACGTCACAGCTTTTAACCCATCTCTGAATTCCTTGCCATACAGCAAAGTCCTTTTTCACGTTAGTGATACCTGCCAGCACAAAATGCTCATAGAAATACACTTACATTAATATAAAAAAAATCCCTGAGGTCTCTGTCAGATGATTGAAACTTTGAACAAGGGGGCAAGCAGGAAAGTACAAAAGGATAATAATCTTCTCTAGATGATGACAGTCAAAAGCTTCAAGAAACAAACAAGTTTAAAGAGAAAAATCTGTGGAAACGTTGGGAAATATACACAAAGCTGAGCCCCCATATAGCAAAACACCTACAGCACTTCCTTCAGCCCCTTGCCACAGGATATTTAGATTATCTGTTTCTCCATTTCATTAAAATTGTAACAATAAAACTGTATCAGTCAAGTGATTGCTCCAACTAATGCTAAAACAATAATAAAAGCTCAGTATTTACAAGGAGACCCATATGCATTGTTAACATTAGTAACCAATATACCAGTCTGGAGTTGCTCCAGAACGAGTTCCAGTATTTTTACTAGAACTAGGAAAATGCAGAATATTCTCTGCAACTCTAATAGGCCAAATGCAGTGTTTAATTATCCTCAAACAACCTTTTAATTATCCTCAAATAACCCCAACATATTGAAGTGGCACAGCTATAACTTGGGGCACAATGTAGCAAAAAACAGTTGAAGACTTTGCATGTTTTTCAGCTACAATTAGTGAGGCCTGCCATACAACAGTGTCTGTGAAATAAATTAGTGAGCTCAGACCCCACAGCAAGGCCTCCTTTGTAATTCCTGTTTCAGCTGGAAATTCTTTGAAGAGATGATTGAACCATACCGCCTCCATGAAAGCTGCAAAGATATAACAACTGCTGAGAAATTAAAACGAGAGACTCCATGGAAAATTACAGATGCAGAGCTGGAAGCGTACAAGGAGAAGGTAAAGGCTTGCCTACCTTTTTACACCTTTTTTCTTATACTCCAGATGTTTGAAGCAATTAGTAAGAAAATGTGAAATACCAGATACAGAATTAGAAACATGACATGTACAAACCTGTATTTTATATTTACAAATTGGATTTATATTGTAAACAACTGCAGAGGTGTGTTATGATTGCATTATTCAGCACCCTGTAAAACCTTGGCATGTTTACACAGGATTTTCCAGGCTGATGAGCTCTGCCCACACCGGAGCCAGCCAAATGCAAACCACCTCTGAACCAGAAGCCGCACAGTACCACACTGAGCCTGAGCGATTAAGATCTGCTGAGAGGGTTATTAAACAGCTCCGCTGTTTTAGAGCTTGAACCTCTTAAAGAGTGCAGATCCAAAAATTCACCACTTTGGGAAATTCAGAACTAAATCCAGACCCTGTAACTGGCTCCGGGAATTTTTGCAAAGGCAAGATTTAACACAGATTCTTACCTCAATAGCAGAGTGAAGACTAAACCTGCCTACAACACAGGAGCTCTCCTGCAGTTCAAACACACCCTAAGGCTGATGTTGGTTGATCCACTCTGTGAATTAGAGCCTGGTCTGCTTTTTAATTTTGTTGGAACATACCTTTTCAACAGTGAACTGCCAGGCTTCATCAAGCCAGTGCTGAAAGGATATTGCAAACTCTTCCACTCTTAAGACACAAGTTCTCCTGTAACTCACAGAGAATTAATCTAGCAATTTTATTTATTGTTCCTGTCGGACTAACCTGAGTGCACTGAGAGTTTAGTTATCTCCACTTTATGGTGCTAGTAACTTCCTCAGCGGAACAAGAATTGTGCGTCTGAGCTCAGAGCCACTACAGGTCACAGCCTGACATATTAACATAAGCTGAAATCAATGGTGATTTAAGGTAACACACTACACTGCCAACTGCAGGAGCTGGGAAGCGGACTGACTGCTCACTGCATTACCCTTTTCATGGATTTGATAACCAGCATAAAGTTATAGTAGTCAGCTGTGGGCAGAAAACTTTTGAAGTACTCTCAGCATAAATCATCAAAACCTGGGAGTCAGAGCCCTTAGAATATCTCAGTATAAAAGACAACAGGAATATGATCCCAGATATTCCCAGTGTGTACAGAACCAGTGAGGATACAACAGGAGAAAAATAATAATATGATTAGCTTGGTCTTAACTAGGTCACTAGCTACAGAACCAGGAAAAAAACCCTATAGCAGTCAGCAATACAAGAATGCCAAATCTCTCTATAAAATAAGAACAGCAACAAAGTTTAGTTTATGCACCTGGAAAGACATGCCCCTTATCTTCAGAAATAAGGCAGTTCTGGGAATTTTACTGAGGACATTAGAACACGTTTAAAATTCAAGAGAGAAAAATCTGGCAGCACAGATAAAGTGTGATGTTATAGGATGACTCTCATGAGATAACAACTAGCTAAATTATGAGGATTCTTACCTATATAACATGTGTAAAAGAAGGAAAATTTAAGGTCTGAATGGAGAAAAAACAGCTTTTTACTTTCTCCAGGGAAAGAAAGAATAATTTATAAGACCAGTTAAGATACATCTGTCTCTCATGCTGCAATCTCCCTGTACACAAACCTGCCCTGGTCTCTTGTTCCCTGTGACTTGCGTTAAGTTATAAAAACTTTGAGTGCCTGAGCCTGACCATAAAGTAATCTTGGCTGAATCTCAAAGTAACAGGCATTTATGCAATTTGTAAAAGTCTGTACAAATACACAACACAAAGCAGCTAAACTCCAAACTTGTGGTATTTTAAGAGGTGAATTTCTGGCAAGGTGCTCATTTACACACTAACATTCAGCTGGCACAGCAGCCGGACACTGACAAAATAGATTAATTAATGTATTAACTGCCATCAAACTATAGCACAGAAGAGTCTCTGCACAGTTCCTATACTTCATAGCCAAAGAAATACTTAAAAACTATGAGCCAGCTCTGATACCGTGTCAGTACAAAAATAATCCCCATCCCCAGGAAATTTTACATGGTGGTGAACAACTCTGGCCCCCACTGATCTGTACTAATCAAGAAGCATGGCTTAGTCTCATATTTTGCCATCTCTACCACTCTGGACCACAAAGCAGACCTGGCTTTCAATGCTGCCAAAGCAGAAAACATTGGCAGGGAATGGGAAGTGAAGTCCATAAGGAACCAGAACTGAGGATCACTGACTTAACTGATTTTTTTTCTTTTCCCCATTTTGTTTTGATCAGAGCTACCGCCAAGTCCGTCTGAATGAACTCTTACAAGAGCATTCAAGGGCAGCTAACCTCATTGTCCTGTGAGTTGCAAGATTTTGGTTATAACTTAGAGAATAATTAGATGTGTAAAGGGATTCTGGACTACAGCAACAGAAACACTTGTGTTAATTCATTGAGGGCAAAAATAATCTTTTAAGTACCTTTTGAAGGACTTGCATCTGGACTGATAGTTCTCTGGGAGTACACTGAATACAAATATTTCCTAGTAGTTCTCCAGTTTAAAACAAAGCTTGAATCATGAAAATGTGTCAAAAAGATAACCTTCATATCTGAACCTACGTGTTGGGTGTTACACCTGACAAAATCAGGTATTTTCTTTTCCTTTCTGCCCAACGCCCAACTACTAACAGTTCAAAGTTAGAAAAAAGATTCTTTTGGTTTGCACATAATAAATGGAGTTGTTAGCCAACATATACTTGGAACCATGTAAAACTGAATAAGGATGATGCAATTGCATAAAGAAAAAGAGGCACCAATAAAATTACAAACGAAGCAATTTTCAGAATCAAATTTTAGTTAGAGCCTTTTTTTTTTTACACAGCTTCAACCAATTAGTTAGTATTTGTGATGCACAGATAAAGTTCTTTAGCTCTACTAATTCAGTCTCCAAACCCAAAGGTGGTCAGGTAGCGTTTACCATAAGATGACCCATACTTTAAAATTCCCATCTCATGGTAATTACAGATCAGAAAATAAGCTGATGAACTGCAAAACTGTCCATGCACTGTATTTTCATCCTTTTTAAAAATCCTATTATGTGTGGGTTTTATGACCCCAAAAATGCTTCTTTACCAGTTTAGGGTTACAGTGACAAGCAGTCCATGTCTAGTACAACTAGCTATGTTAATGGCACTCACCAGGTGAGCAAGAGTTTGCAAGATTGCCTAATGGCAGCTTTGTGCTTTATAACATTACATCAGGTAGTCTCATTATGAACATACAAAATTGTATATGAACAGCTGATGCTTTCTACTTAATATTTAGTAAGACACACGTTATCAGGGCTACTCCTGTGTTCATAATGTTAATTTTATTTTCTCTCTCTAAACAGGAGCCTCCCAGTGGCAAGAAAAGGAGTAGTATCTGATTACCTGTATATGGCTTGGCTAGAAATTCTCTCCAAGAATCTTCCTCCAATCTTAATGGTCAGGGGCAACCACAAAAACGTACTGACTTTCTATTCTTAGAAAAACATCAGTGCTTAGAATATCTCTTCCTCTATTTAAACACCTACATTTTTAATGGCAGTGATTGATTAAAGACACATTATCTAATACAGATCTAAAAGTTAACTAATTGACAGAAATTTTTTCAAAAATCCAAAGCAACACAGTGAAGAATTAGACAAACAAATGTAAATGGTGCCTGCTCGTGTCAGATTCCAGTACAGGCAAAAGAAGGAAAATCTACCTATCATATGAGACAACAAATATTCTTTGTTGTATTTTTTCAAAATATTTTGAACATACAAAAAAGAAGTTCCACTGATTTTATAAGGTATTGAAAATGCTTTTGATACTTATCATAGAAAGCCCAATTAACTGCTACAATGCAAAAAGCATTAAATCGATAAATAAATACTTCCTTCAAATTGCACTGCTGTAGTTGCTAATAGACACATAGGAGGATTACAATGAAACGCACCAACTTGGGAGAGAGAAAAAAACCTGTAAGGTATACATTAGGTCAAAGTCAAATGGATATAACGCAAGTAGAATACCTGTGTTGCTTCTCAATTATAATATTGCCAAATTAAGACCTATGCCTACAGCAGAGGCTTTTACCTAAATTATTCTGTTGATCTATACTAATTCAAATGTTTCTAATTAACTGACAAACAAAAAAGTTACATATATATATATAAGGACTGTATATGACAAGACTTGATAATAAATTTTCAAGCTCTGACATGGAATGGAATGTATAATTTCAATAATTAAATGTGGTAAGTAAATTTCACAAAGAAATGAGTGAAATACTAAATATTCTGACAATATTTGCTATTAGGATTAACACAATCTGACATACTTTGGGATAGTATGTACAATGATTTATGTGATTTGAAAACAACAAAAACTCCATTACCTGAGTTGAATGCCTTTTGATTTATATAAATATTTCTCTTATTTTTTAGACTTTCTAAATAATAGTCATTATACACTAACTCAAAATAAAAGAAATCCATTAAGTCATGTAATTTTTCTATTTTCTATTCTGCAACACTGTAGTACTTTATAATTTCAGCTGTCAGTAAAAGCAGCTTCTCTTTTCGATGGGGAAAGCTATACCCTATGTGTAAGCATTATTTAAATTAAAGATGATTAAGGGACACAGCTAATACAATTACTGTAGGTCTGCAACTCCTTTGCAGAGATCAACTGAATGTTAAGACCCAGGAAAGCCAGGGGACCCTGAATTTCACTGAATGTTTATTTTAAAGCTGGCCTCAGCTTCAACCTTTGCTTGAATTACTAGATTATAACTTGCAAAGGAACTCCATCTCCAAAAATGACAAATATTTGATAATCATATTTTTCCAAATTCAACAGCTGCAATTCAGAAGAACACAGTAATGTGGCCCAATAATCCATGTTCTATTTTCTCCATCTATTAAAGGCAGGATATGAAACACTGGTATTTTCTCATAATGTTCTTCCTTCGCTCCTTCTTACACATTTACAACCAGGTTGAAGGATCATTTTTGCAGTTTAACAGCATATCACAGACGTACAAATTTCCTAGATATACTAGGCTTCCTGCACAGCTCTGAGCAAACCAAGACTCACATTGTGCACCTGAAGAACAAGGATATTGTTCTCATCTTTTGCAGTGATGTTAGCAATGATACAGAAGCTCGTTACATGCTGTCAGGCCCTTACCCCTTTGTAGGGTTGCAATGGCCACCATCCTTTCCACCTCACTTCAAACACCAAACAGGTATAATCTACATGTGGTACACAGACAGTCAATGCAAAGAAAAAGAGCTTTTAGGAAGACTCCACCTAGGCTTTCTGCAAGTGTGCCTCTTCCCACAATCTGTGGAAGGACCTGGGATAATTACACACCTGCATTAAGCCCTTCTATTACGTACATGAGTGGGGATTGTTTCCCAAATATTCCAAAGTACTGTAATTCTCAATCTACAGGGAACATTCATCCAAACCGATCTGAGGACTATGCAGATCCAAAAAGAGAAGGAGCACAACATGAACAAGAACACGAGCACGAACATGAACAATGAAAGAACAATGGCACTTTCATACTATTTGCACTTCCCTCTCACAAACACGTCACTGTGGGCATTGCAACAATAAAACCCAAGAGGTACATTTCTAAATGAACAGCCATCAAAAACTAATGTACACACATATCTGTAAAACTCCTTGCTCAGACTACAGTAATTAGAAGATGTATCAAACAATAATGTTACGGGATTCATAACGAGCAGCACAAACTCAAGATGCAACAATACTTAACTACCTGAAAGTGGTATTTCCACAAATTCACAAGTAATTTCAACAAAGCAGTTTCCTAGCAGCTTCTATTTCTTGCTCTTCATCATAATTTCTCAAGTGTATGCACAACCAATTTGGAGAGCATGCTAATTATCAACTATCTTAAACTGCAACTTTGATTGCGAAATTTTGTGAGTCCACCTCCCTCCCTCCCCACTCTAAGATGCTTCCTTTTAATATAAATTATGCATAAAACTGCTGAATTTTAATCACTGTGTTAGTAACTGAATTCTAATTACAATTTTGACATCTCTAGAAAAAAAATATGGCTCTAAAGCTGTCTAGCACATTTTGAGCTTATATCACACTACCAGCTCTGCAGGTTTATATAATCTGGGGTTGATTTGATCAGCCACAACAAAAGCAAGCATTGACAAGGTGACCAGGGACATTAAAGTGTGAAAATACCATTGCTATGAGGCAAGAACAAAGAATATAGAGTCTTCTTCAGAAGTCTAGGCATCCTGCACAGCTAAGCTTGTGCCTAAGGGCCTGTTAAAATGATCCACTACTGCTCCTCTCATCAGTGACTCTTACCTTTCCCTCCTAACGCTAGTGGAGCTCCAACAGGTATCACAGAAGGCATTTCATCATAGTTCAGAGAATACATTTTCCTCAAATCTTTTTTACAACTACTGGCAAGTTGCCCAGCTTGATCACATACCCCTAGGCACGTTTAGGACTGGTGGTAGGCATCCCCACCTAGGGCTCCAAAGCAGTACTCTTCCAAAGTGCCTTTCGCTAGATTTTCAGTCCCCAACAGATTAGTTTTGGGGTGTGTGTGTGTGTGTGTGTTAATTTTATTGTTAAATCAGCAACCCAATAGTGCAAGTAGAAAAGCTACCTAACCAACAAAGGTATCACTTTCTTAAGATAAACAGCTGCAACTGCTCTTTGCACCACGTGGCTTGAGCCTGCCACCAGCATACTTCAACACCCCAAAGGAGTTCTCCACTTAATCATCATAATCAAAGCACAAAGCTCCAGCCATGTGCATCGTAAATTTCCATAGACTTAAACCTCTGCAATTTTCATTACAACTTTGAAAAGTCCTTTCAAAAGCCTTGCTGGCTAGGCAAAATATGACTGGCTGCCCTTCATTCTCAGAAAGTCTGGACATTCCTCGTATTTTCCCTCTTTTTGTACAATTCTATATGGTATTTAAAGATATTCTTTAAAGCAAAAGAAGTTGCAGCAACTGACAAGTAGTTTATAAGTAACAGACATGGCAACAGGTAACATGAATTTGCACTGAAGTTGTAGATATGGGGCAAACAGCTACAGAGTTTTAGCTATTACTGCCTCATGTAACTCCCGTAGCTGTTTGTCACCTCCCCTCTGGCAGAGGCCCTTCACTTAGCTGGGAGAACAGAATTTGAGAATCTGAGTAACCCTCAAGACTCTTCAGGCTGCTGTTCAGTGGCCCCCCTCAAGATGCTGCCTCAGGTGCTTTGACTGTCACCTGACTTCAGTGAAAGGACTGAAGATGACTCCAAGATCCTGCTTTCTCTCCTCTGCCACCTAATTGTAACTTCTGTCAGAAGGGCAATGAACCCATAAAGCGCTGCAGCTGTTTTACCAAATGACTCAGTCCTCATATTACAGGTGGGGAAAATCAAGGGTTTGTAACAGTGCAGTTCAGCATACATCAGACCGCTATTTAAACATCTATTCATTCTGGTACCTGGTTGGTATGGCCCCTTGGCAGCTATATAGCCTATCAAGACTGTGCAGCCAGTCCTGCTGAGGGAACATCTTGCACTGGCCTTGACTCTGCTAGGAAAAATGGAAAATGTAGCTGTGCCAGTGCAACAACCAACAAATACCAGAAGTTTTAGCTCACGTTCTCCACAAATAGCCAAAGCAATAGCCTACAGTCATGCCATTGATGGAATTTCATTAGAAGAAATTCAGTTTCAAACAAAATAAAGCACTAAGGTTGTGCTGGAATAGCGCAAAAAGCAATGACAAAATTCCACAGCCCCCATACCATACAGCAAAACACACAATCAAAAAATAGACCTGCAAACACCCTCACAGCTGCCTTTTAAATTACAAACCTTAATCACTGTGAGAGAGACAGCTGTTCTAAGCAAAACTGGGGTGGGGAGTTTCTCTTTAAAAGCCACAGTTTTCCTCTAACTAAAATTGCTCATTACAACACCAAAGCTTCAGTGGGGAGAACTGTATGGCTTAGTATGCCTGAAAGAAGCTCTGTTTCTTTCTGTGTACAACAAAGCAGCCTTCACTCCTGATCTCAATCTAGGTAAAAGGCACATAATTTCAAGTTTATCTCGCTATTGTTTTTCAAAGTCCGGAGGAAATGCCCAGTGGAAAGCAGCACTAATCAGCAATGAAGAATGCAGGAATGTTGACCATCTACAGAGCTAACAGCACATTCCCAGGACCAAGGCAAACTTGCGCAGACTTCAAGCATGGTTTGGTTTGGTTTGGTTCCTTGTAAAGATGGGGGAGGGGAAGATGTGTCACTTGGCAGAGACCTTTCTACTTGATAATGTTTTGGATGAGTCGTCCGATCCATTACGTGAACTTTCAAGCTACCTTAGTTTAGAACCCAGCCTGCCTCACTGAGCCCAGCCATTCATAAAATTAGTACTTTATTCTACACTATAATGCAACCTCTATAAAGTTCTGATTGTATAAATAACCATTTATAAATAGATACTTATTTGATACAACTTGAATTCTTACAAATTTCAATTTGTGGATGGCTTACATCGGAAGTCATAAAATATTCGATGTAGTTTTTAGCATAGATCTATGATATATGCACCTTCTCATTCAAACAGTGCATGCTACCAAGATGGAAAAGTGGTGAACAGCAATAAAGAACCCCCAAACTAGGGCATTCTGCAAAATACTTTTCACAATCAACGTGTAGCAATGGCTTTACTGCCATCTGGCTGCATTTGAAATATGTAGCATAGGAAGGAGACAATCACATATGCTTTGATCTTTAAAGAAAAAAAGGGACAAAGAACTGCTATTTGACAAAATTTAGGTGAGCAGACAGAACACAAACAGTCCGTAGCTCATCTGCACAAGAGAAAAATCCATCCATCCATTCACGTGGTCAAGGTCTGGTTTTGCAACCGTGAATCCCGTGGGTACTCTTACCAGCCCACGGCAGAGAACTACGGGGGAACCTCTGGAAGTCTGTCACTGATGGGATGGCAAAAGAGGCTACAGCCAGTATCGAAGATGGTGACATCACGACCGTACTGTGCTCCCAGGCAAAACAAGACAGGCGGGGCACTGAGAAGTTTTCCTATCTCCAGCCTCGGCAAGGGGAAGCAGCCGGTTTCCTCTCACCGGGCACACGCTGCTGCCGCTGCCTGACAGCTGCTGAGGGTGCAGGGCTCAGGCTGCCCGCGCAAGGCCGCACCGTGCGGCCTGGCCAGGCGGCGGGGGCCTGCGGCAGCCCCGGCTCCGCCCGCCGTGCATCGCCACCGCGTCCCCCGGCAACGCTGAGCGTCCCGCGGGGTCCGGCCGCCGCCCCGCGGCACAGCCACCGCCACCTCCCGCGGCGCCCAGCCGCCGGCGGAGGGCCGCGCCGCGCCGTATGGCAGGTAAAGCCCGGCTGGGGGGAGGACTTGGCGCCGTCGCCCCCAGTCAGTGCTCTCGCCCGGCAGCGGCCGGCGGCCTGGCGGCGGCGCACTCCACAGGGCGACGGCGCAATGCTGGCCCTCCGCCTCGGGCGGCTCCTGCTACCCCGCGGGCGCGGTAAGGGGGCGGCGGGGGAACGGGGAGCAGCGCGCAGTGCCCAACCGCGGGCCCTGCCCCTCGGCGGCCGCCACCGGGAGGGGCTACGGGGGTAGCGACCCGCCAATCCCGCCCGGCGCCACGGGGCAACCGCCAACGACCCCACAGCGAAGGCGCGGGGAGCTGGGCGCTGAGGAGGAGCCGGGCGAGGCCACTCTCACCGGCCAGGGGTGGCGGGGGTGCGCCGCGCCGAGAGCGGCCGGGGATGGAGCGGTCTCCCCCTGTGTTTCCGCCTCCAGTGGGCTGCGCCGGTTTTCGCGGGCTTTTCCCCTCACTGCAGGTCTCTCTTGCCTTCTCATCCCCGCTCAGCGATGCCCCTCTACGAGGTCGCCCTGCAGCCATCCCCCACCAAGAGGCAGAAGGGCTCCGTGCCCGGGGACCCCTCCCCACGGCTCCGCTTCACTAAGCTGTCCGAAAACGCCTCCGCCCCCTCCAGGGGCTCTGCTCGGGCTGCAGGCTACGATCTGTACAGGTGAGGGTACCCCCCGCGGGGCCGGAGCCCACGCCATGCCGTGCTCCGGCCTGGCCCCTTCTGAGAGCCAGGCGCTGCCGCCCCGCTCGGCGAGCCCCTTCGTGGGTGAGAGGGCCATCGTGAGGCCGGTCCTCTTGCTTGGCAGAGCCCCCGGAGAGGCTCTCCGGGCTTCAGAAGAGGAGACCAGAGCTGGCCCGTTTGTCAGCGCCTTTGCTCCTCCATCCTTCTTCCTTCATTTCCAGAGATCTGTGGTCCAGCCATGCTGCGGCACCGATTTCATCAGGTAGTGGTGCAGCCACTGGCCGGAAGTCAGGCTTTGACACATCAGCCAGAGTTGCAGTTGGTGCCAGCACTGACTAGGTGCCTTCCTATTGAAAGAAAAAAAAATTAGTGCACGTGGGCCCTCCCTGCCAGCGCTTATGCGTTTCTGCTTTAGTCTTGGCTGTTGGGTGCAGCCTGCTAAAGGTTGTTGTGGCAGTTTGATAATGCTTCTAGCAGGAGACCGTGTGGGCTGCTGTATAGGCTTAGGTTTTGGTTTGCTTGAGCTGGTTTTCACTATGTTTAGGAGTATCTGCAGCTGGGCATGTAGTGCCTTGCATAGTGCTGCTGCGATGAAATGGAATCACTAGTTGTATCTGAACACCACTGCAACTTCCTCCACCTCCCCTTTTTTAGTATATTTTAGAATAATCAGCCTGTTGGCTTCTTCCTTCACCTATCTGAATTCCTTCCTGAAGCTTTGCTTCACGACACTTGACACTTTTCCTTTGTATTCTTTTTGTCTTACTGGGTTTGGTTTTGTTCTTGTTCCAGTGGTACACTGTACACCTGGAAAAAGTCCATTTCATAAAAATTTTCAGTGCTTCCCAGTGTTTAAAAATAAAGTCTTCATCGAGGCCAAGATACACTTGGCTTAAACGTGTAGAACAGGCTCACTGTGATATTGCCACCACTGCCTTTCATTAAGCCTCCAGCTGGGTAGCTTCAGAAGGTTCTTAAAATCTTTCTTGTTTGCAGTTCCCAGTAGAATCATGTGACTTGTCAACTTCTGACCTGCTCGGGAAAAAAAAAATGTTGCCTAAAATTTAACTTAATAGATTATTATTTCTTATTACAACTAGTTCATATGCTGCAGAAGCTTAATCAAAGGAGTATCTAATCCTTAAAAGTTTTTGCTTTTGCCTAAAAATTGCACAACCCCATTCACCTAACGGTTAATTTAAAGTTGAACTTGTATTTTTTTTGTCTCTCTTACCAGTTAAACATTTAAAACTAGCGATCGTAAGACAGCTGTTCAAATGATACTACTGAAATCCTAAGCAAGCGCCATCAAAATGGGACTATTTTGGGGTTTAGGATATGAATTAGATTTTTCAAATCTGTAAATATTTCTTGTATAAATTCCATATTATAAATTCCAAGCGAGAATAATTCTGGGTAATTTTGTACCTTAAGTTACAGAGAAGAAAATTTCCAAAATATATTATGTAAATTAGTGTTTCTTTCTTTAATGTAGTGCCTACGACTGTGTAATACCACCCATGGAAAAGGCTGTAGTGAAAACAGACATTCAAATTGCACTTCCTTCTGGTTGCTATGGCAGAATAGGTAAGTAAACAGGCTATAAAAAGACTGCAGAGCCATTGTAGAACAGGTTTGACACCATCTTCACATTTAGATTCTGCCTGAAGCTTTCAGAATTAGTCTATAGAAAAGAAGAGGTCACGTGGCTGTGTGATTTATTAAGCCTTCTAACAGACATTTCTTGTGATACACATTTGAGGTTGCTGTATGTCAAATGACAAAAAGATGACTAGCAAAAATTTTCATAATCTACGTATAACTTTATAGGCTGTTCAGTAGTTCTGTTATTTCTCTGCAGTTTCAGAAATCAAATCACAAAGATCAGTAGGTAATGGACATACAGAAAATATAGCTCTGGATGTTTAAAACAGTGAAGTAAGAGTACTAGTGTAGTAGAATTTGATGACTTCTTGTGACAGAATACTTGAGAAAACCTGTACAAGGTATTTTGTTATGCACATTCTTCTGAATCGTGTAAATTTGTAAAGTAAAAAAAGCAATAGCCACACCAGTGGAAGAGTATGATCAAAGTTTGCTCTGTCCTTTCATCTAAAAGGAGAATGCTTGCACATTTCTCTTATACCAAAGAAAATGTTGAAGAGAGTAACATTTTAGCACTTTATCAAAGTAGGCTATGCTAAGTAAAAAAATCCAACCCTGCACATCATTTAATTTAGCTGTGTATAATATTTCTTAGGAAATTGCTTGCCAAATGTTGTTTTCCATTGTAACTTGAACGGATTGATGCAATAGTCTTTTGAGATTATTCCAGACCAGTGGTAGCTGCTAAAAATAAGCCAAGATTAGATAGTAATTGTCTGCTCCAGCTGCCTGCCTTGGAGAAACCTCTTATGCAGTTGGTGGTCTAAACAAAGATATGTTTTATATCTCTTAAAGACTACAACTATTGCTGCCTGTAACAGCTGTTATTTTATTTAATATATATGTTAACACTTACAGTAGTTCTTGTAAAATCGCATTTGTTTTAGACTGTGGAAACATTCTTGTTGCCTCAGCTCTGTGCAAACACTATGTAACCTATAAATACTGTAAGAGTTTTAAAAGACAAAGACTATAATAAATTAAAAAAAATTCTTGTTTTCTAGCACCGCGTTCTGGTTTAGCTGCAAAGCACTTCATAGATGTTGGTGGTAAGATTTATGGATTTTTTATTAAGACTTTGTAAATCTTGATTGCAGAAGTTTCTTAATTTCACAGAGTAAATAAATAATGCTAGCTTCATTGGTAGTCTGGCAAAAGGACATAACTGGGTAAGACCTCAGAGAGCCAGTGCATCATAATTGTTTTAAAATCTTCTAAATTATAAAAATGTTACTGACTTTTTTTAAAGAACTATCGCACTTTTGTAAGCAGTGCCTGGCATAGAAGTTATTTTTTGGTTTAGGCTTTAAAAATTACTTTTTACATTCTGCTTTTTCCATTTTGACTTCTATAGGTGTTTTTTTTCAGTCTAGTGTAAGATCTGAGTAAATTAATAACATATTTTTTCACACAGAGCATATTCCTTTTGAATATCATTACAGTATGATAGAAAGCACCGGAACACATCATTACTGTGGGTAGAATTGATTATTAGAGGGAAAAGAGCTTTAATTTACTCTTACTGATGAAAAGTATAACAAATTATGTAAAGCAAAAGAAATTTAAACTTGTAATTTTGTACATTAATGGCTTTAAAGTCTTTTGAAACAGAAATAAAACTAAAATCCCACTTTCTCCAAGTCTTTACTGGGGTTTTTTGTTCAGTACTAGCAACAGATTTGTTTTGAACAACAGGGTGTTTTTTGCAAATATTTTGAGCTTTTCTTTAATCTTGATTAGAAATTCACAGGTATCTCTTCAAAAACAATGATTATAGGCGTATTTATAATCAGAAGCCTTCATGAAAGCTTCCCTGACTTTTGCCATATCCCTATAACTGCAACATGAAGGAAATGATGTTGAAAGTTCAATTCCAGTTTTGCAGTGGGGCTGATCAGAGCACAGGCAGATTCTCTTAAGTATTGTATTATAAAATGAAACGTACGTTGCACAGAAGTTGTCACTGCTAAGATTATTGTGGAGTTATTCTGAGCACAGCTATAACCACAGCAATTTAAGCAGCACTAAATGTGTATTATGTTCTAATTGTACAAGAATACAGTTCTAAGTTAAATAAAATGTTTTCTGCCTCCTAGAACCCTAAGCATTTGTTTTTTCTGCCAATAGATTGTAGTAAAAGAACCACAACCTACATTTTTGACATAATGACATAAAGAAGATGCATCTAATGGGTATCTTCAAAAGTGCTGGGTGGCTGAGAGAACACATTTTTTGCCAGCACTTTATAATTTGAGTCATAATGGAAGTTGGCAAGAAAAGCGTGCTGAAAAGCTGAGGCCATTTCCTCTTTCTTCACTAAGCTTTCGGGTGGGTTTGGCTTGGTGTTTTTTGGGGGTTTTTTTTGGTTGGTTGGTTTGTTGCCTGGGTTGTTCCCCCCCAGTGTTAAACAAGAGAGACTACTTAGAACAGTGGTACTCAGCCTTTACTTGCTTTAAGGCTTGGCTCTAGAGGTGAGGGTGGCTCTAGGCATCCTTGTCTTTTTGATGCCAAGCCAGCCAAAAAGCAAAGCAATTCCCAGTCTAATGAAAATCTCTGCAGAAGTGCTTTATTATGTCTGCTTTGTGGCATATCAAAGTCTGGCTGTAGTGTGATAAAGCTCTGATAACCAAAATTAAAGGGGAGCATCTGTGCCAGCTTTGTGTCATTCAGGCTTTGTCTTAAATAAGAATTGATTTGTGCATGTCTGTTACACTAAGGGTTTTTAAGTATTACTGGGTAATATACAAAAAAGCACTAAGATGGGAATCAAAGATTCTGTACACCCCTATGACTGTAGTATACATGGTCTACTATAGTGTTGTTCTTTAAAGTGACACTTCTGAAACAATTTTTGTGTTTCTATGAAAAAAAAATATATCTGCTCTGTAATAGCCTTTTCAATCTGAAAGTTAAACCAGGAGGTACTAGAAGTGCTCAGCAGAGTGACCTATATTCAGATTTTAAAAGATCTGATAGTTGACAAACCATGAGTAAAAACTATTACTGTCAGTTAGTAGGGGACTTCTAAGTAAAAAAACCCAACAAACCAAACCAAAAGAAAGCCCAACCAAAAACTAAACCAAAACAATTGTTACATAATTCTGACTTGTCCTGCAGAAGTACTTTTGTCACAATGAGGACATCATCCATTTAAGTAAGAATACCTTGCCAGAAATCCTAAGGGTCAGGGAGAAAAATCGGGATCATGCAAGAGTATGTTCAGAATTCACATCTGCTAGGTGTGGATGCTTTCCCACGAAGTGACATGCCAGACTTCTGACAGAGTAAGACAGAATGTCAGACTGCCAATTCCAATGCATGATTTTTCCAAAAATGACTTAGATCATTTCCACCCAATGCACATAATTTAGAAAAGTCTTAACTCTCAGTAACGCCTATAATTGTTGCAACTTGCTGTTCCAGAATAACAGAATGCCGACGATGTTAACCTGCTTTGCATGTACACCCAGTTACTTAGATCGAGTTTGTTACTCTATACAGTAGGAAAACTGATCACGTCTTCCTGGGTTGTATTTTCCTGTATCTTCCAAGGATCATCTACTCTTTGATAAAAACAGTGTAGTTTGAACTCAGAATCCACATGGTGGTTAAACTCAGTAAGACTGTCAGTGAGGTATAATACATTTAAAGAGGAAAATGAGTAGTAGGGAATTCATTTCATAAAATCTCTGCCTAGCTGCACCTTTAATGGAATATGAAGTTATCATGGCTTTGACAGTGTTTTCAGTCACTCAGCACAGCATTAGGATAACCATTTTGGCCACGAAACATTTTTAAATGTTTCTTGCTTAATACATAACTTCAACTGTAATTGCAAGTTTTGTTTGTATTGGGTATGCTTTCAAGGGAGAAGCCTGCTGGTCCTCTCTGCACCCTCTGTAAAGCTTTTATCCTCAGAAGTGTGCATGAAGTTCAGTTCTTGCCTGCTAGAAAATACATTGGATACAATCTGTAGCACCATTACAAGGTGTTTACTTTATAGCTAAGCTCAGAAAATTAAGACTGTTCTAGTGAAGAGCTTTTTTTTCCCCTCTAGAGAATAGTATGAGTGACTGAAGTTTTCAGTGTTGCTGACCTTAGTTCAGCCACAGAAACATTCATCAGTCTTTTCCATCTTTAGTTATCAGCTGGTTTTCAAATCCTGGAGAGCCAGTCTCTAGCAGTAGTTAGATAGGTGGTCAAAAGAATTTGCGATCTGTTCAGGGAAGTGTTTATTTAGATGACAGCTTTTTCAACAAATACTTGTAAAATAAATTTTAGCATTTATATATAAAGCTGAGATTGTGCTGATGCCATTTTTTAAAGGACAGGGAAGCCATCTGACTAGATTCATTGTAAATCAGTATAGTTACATTATAAAACTCTCTTTTCAGAAAAAAAAAAATTGGGGTTTCAAAAAGGGTAGAAGTGCTAACATGCCATTAAGCTCCAGTTACTCCAATACAAGCTAAATTTTAGATACATTTTTTTTTCCTTCCTTCTCCCCTCTGTCCCAGAAAACAGCAGCGGCTGGTACATCAAAAAGCTTCATTAGCAGTTAAGCACTAACCCATATATCAAGTACAATTTTTGTCATTATGTAGAAATAAACTTGTGTTCTGTCAGAGACGTGAAGGCAGAAAAGTTAATTTAGAATGACTTTAAGTAGCCCCAGTTCTGTTCTGTAAACTTTGTTAATATTATTCCAGCATAAGTGTGACATGCAAGAGTTGCTTGCATGTATAAATTTAACCATACTACTTTAATTGGTACATTTCATACATATAAAAGCATAATCTCAATTTAAATGGAATTACTAATCTGTAGTAATCAGTTCAGAGCAGAATACTGTATTGTAACAGAAATAAAACTAGCCCTCATTTTGTTACATTAGCAAATTCCATTATCAGCCTCTAATGCGTAGCAATATCGATCCCAGCATATGGTCTAGAAAAATGTTCTCTGAGCTGTACAGAAACACTTCTGGAGAGTGGTTTGACAAATTAAGAATTTCTCCAAAGAGCTAGTGATCTTTTTTGTATACATCTATAAGCATATATACTTAATTTTATGTGCTAAATATAAATTCTAGCTCCAGCTGATTGACTGTTGTGAACAAATACACCAAATTAATGGACAACTGACTGTAGAACTTGAATGATACTTAAAATTATTTGTGCTGCCATTACAAGTTTGTTGAATCTCTTTGTAATGCATCTGTGTAGCATGGACTCAGTGTCCACTATTGTATAAAACAAAGCAAATTATTTATGTAGCACTCTTTAGCTAACGCTTTGTTTCACCCCTGGTTTAGCAATTATGTAAGGGCTTTAGGTTATCTGATACTTTAAAAATGAGGAAGGAATAGTACTTTGCTACAAGTAAGAAGGCAGTTTTCATGTTACTGTCTTATAGTTCAGCCTTTTTTGCTTATATATTTGACATGTGTCCATAGGACTTGATTTTTAATATTTTAAGAATTGCAACATTGAACTATGGTAGAAATTGTGCAAGAAAGCTCTGTGATCATTAGTATAAGTGATGTACTGCAATTCTCAATTTAGCTGATGTATAGACCAGCTTCCAGCAAGTCAACTAACCTAAACCAAATAAACAGTACAAGTCTTGTGCATGTAGCTTTGGTATGTCAGGCTCTCAGTGTCAACTGAACTGAATGCGACATTCAATAATTTTTTAATTTTTTTTTTTTATTCTGGAAAATGTTCATGCACAGCAACCCCTATGTTTTGTTCACTGTAACTTGACAGGGGTCTGTAATTGGAGTCCCTTTAAGCAATTGCATGCAGTTAAAATACCAGTGAGTTGAGAACTGCACGTTTTCCTGAATTTTTCAGAGCTCAGGAGATACTCCGTATTACTAGCACTTTAATTAGAAGGCTGTTCAGAAATTGGATTAACCCTTAACATTAGAAGAGAAAGATCTGTATAAATACCTTTTTCACACTAGAACTAGTGCAGAGATTGTGCAGTAACCGTGGACCATATGTACCGCAATATCTTCACACAGCTGAAGAAACAAAGAAAAACCCCTTCAGTTTTCTATTCTAAAGTGTGTATGTTGTGTTCAACATTAAAACTTCAAGGTATAATCATACTACAATGTCCTCTGGTGTTTATAAACTCTAAAGATAGTATTTTATATGTAGGAGTCAGGGAATATCTTGGAATGACATCTAATTTTAGTACTTGCATTGCTTCTGCAAGTAGACTTCAAAATATATACTTAGGTCCACAAGGAAGCCCAAACTCCATTTTGTTCTACTGGAAATATGCTTTCTGTATCTGAGAATTAAAAAAAAAACAACAATTATGAATATGATTATTTTAACATGTATTGGTAGATAATCTCCTGAACTATGTAGTTAATACAGCTATGTAAAATATATAAGAGCAAGCTTGTTTTACAGTATTTACACTTGAATGTAGCTGAATGACAATTCCTTAAAGCTTTAGTTCTGTTACCCTGCCTGGGATACAGGATTTGGATGTGTACAAATCCATAGCTCTCAAATAAAATGCTAGAGTTAAGAACAGATTTCTGCTTGACACTCAAAAGAGCTGAAGTTAGCAGAACAAATGGAGCCTGAATTTGGTCCAGCTGTCTTGATTTCAGATAGGGTATTACAGCTAAAATTAGTAGTACAGTGGTAAAACACTTCTTGATATATGCTGGTGTTTTTCTGTTTTTTGCAAGATTGATTAGCATTTTTAGATATTTCAGTATTTTTATAGATATTGTGTAATTGTGCATGAGTAGTATAAAGGGTGTCAGTACAAGATACTGCAGTCATCTAATCTAAACCTTTATCTAATATACTGACAAGATTTATTAACTGGATATCCCTCTCAATTGTTTCTTATGACAGCTGGTGTTATTGACGAGGATTACAGGGGAAATGTTGGTGTGGTACTCTTCAACTTTGGCAAGGAGACTTTTGAAGGTAAGTGTTAAGCTTGGCAGAGCCTGTTTTCAGCCATCTGACTGGAAATGAGAAACTTTTTTCTTTAAAAGTCTATGAAGAGTTAGAATTAACTAAGAACATTTTTCTCGTTACAGTTAACAAAAACATAGAAGGTTAACAGTGTCCTGTCAAGGAAACGTGAAAAGATTCCAATCCTAGCAAATGAAGTAGCATTCAAAAAAACCCTACCAAAACACGCCACCACCACAAAACCAAACCAATGAAAAAAACACTCTACTTAGCTAACCTATAGATTCATGAGATGTACTGAAGCACAATTTTGCCCTAAATTTGTTTCTTGCTCTGCCAGAAAAGAAAAAAAAAAAAGATGGAAAACATGAGTAATAAAGATATGATTTTCCCTTAATCATGCTGTCTTTCTGCAAACAGACAGTTTTAAGCCTCAGGGCACAGTTTACAATATTGCCAGTGTTTTTCTGGCCTCTTCTGCAACTGCACAGCACAAGCTTCTTTATGGAAGTTCTGTAAACCAGGTTGGGTACTAATCAGAAATTTTGTTTTCCTTTTATCAGTTTGGGGGTTCTCCCCCCCAAGAAATTGGTTGCTGGGTGTAGTTCACAAAAGGAGCCACATTATACATACAGCTGTCTCTCCATCTCTGCAGTATTTATGCATAATGACACTTAAGATGCTACAGTATAGCAGCAGGAATGCGAGGAGATACCTTGAGCTGGTACTGCTGCTGAAGCTTCACCTCTAGAAGGACTAAGCACAATTTTTATCTTAGCCTGTGTTTTTCTGGGACTATTAACATCTGCTTAACTTCATTGCAGTTAAAAAAGGGGATAGGATTGCCCAGCTCATCTGTGAACGCATTCTCTATCCTGAGCTAGAAGAAGTTCAAGTAAGTTTCCAAAAGAAAATACTTGTTATTTTCAATAACTTATAGTTTAAGATAGTTGTATATAAGCTGAAATTTATGATATAGATAAATACTTTACTTTAAAACTATTTTCAGTGTTAAAACTGCATAGTACCATTGCTACCTGAATAAAAATCTTGATGCTTTGTATGCATTTATGTGGATTATTTTTTTTTGGTAGGTTTCACAGTTGACAGGTACTTGAGAAACACTTCAGTATATACTAGAAACAGTTGTCTCACCATGTGGAATTTGTTTAAACTTGTACAAAAGGTATCCTAAAGTGTCTCCTAAAAGTTTTTTGATTTAGTTTCTCAATCACAGCTACTGTTATGAGTAAATGTGCCTTCGTCTATGATAGACAATATCTGTTGTATAGAAGCAAAAGGCAAGTTAAGACACTAAACCAACTTATCATAATTGATGTCTTTCAGGCTCTAGATGATACAGCACGTGGCGAAGATGGCTTTGGTTCTACTGGAAAGAACTGAGAATTATTTCTTGGGGGTTGTTTGTTATGCTATTTCTAAATTTTCAGTTGAATTAGAAGTGGGATTTTGGAATACATTAAAAAAAATTCAAGTTTATTCAGAGTTTCTGTGTCTGTCCTGTCTATTTTTACAGGCAGTGAATTCATCTGCATTATGGGGAAATGTGCATGACTGACTTATTACTTGATAGGTTATTTTTTCTTTTTTCATTTTAGATGTTCAGTCCTCAGTAATAAGAACTCGTTGTTTATGTGCTGATTATGCTCTAATAAATTTTAAAAAAAAATTTTGATTTTTATTTTACTCATCTAAACTAAAATGGCTAATTATTCCCTTGCTAGTTCGTGTTAGTCTTCTGAAAGCTATCTTCCATGTAGCTCAGTATTTCATGCTGAGAGCCTGTTTCATGCAGAATCAGTGATAATACAGGCATTGACTTGACTTCCCACTCTGACTCTTAAATCAGAATAAGGCAAAGATGTTTAATACTGCATCTTCTATACCCTGTCAAAATACTTGTATTTCTGTTCAAAGCTAAAGTTCTGTCTTTGGTCCTTAGCTGATCCTCAAACAGCCAATTTTTCAGCTCTCTTGTAAGAGCAGCCAGTACAGTATTTGAGCTAAATAACTCATCTGGAAATTATTTCTATATGTAAATAGATGCTACGAAATATGCTGTTGAAATATTTGTTGATAAATTCATTAATAAGTTACTGTATGAAAGAAAGATTCTGAATTATTGAAGCAGTGCAAGAATTTGTTTTTTCAGTCCTGTTTTGTCCACTTAACATAGAATTCTTGGAGTCTGTCCCAAACCTGATTGTTTCTATAAGTGTAGGAATCTCTTAAATGATTCAAACTTTCAGGTGAAAGAACATGCGCACCAGAGAAGGAACAGAAAGGAAAGAATCTTGAGTATTTTGCCACTTGACAGAAAAGAATTAGAAAAGGCTGTGAGGCTCTCAAACATATTTTTTTTTCCCCTGCAGCTGCCTGTATTCTCTTTTTAGATTTTTCCAAGGTGAAAGGTCACAGGTATGAAATACAGTGCTTTAAGTAGCATTTCAGCAGTGGAAAAGTAGGCCCTTTTGTAGACTTACGATGTTCACACCTTTTTTCTCCTTTGTAGTCTCGAATCATAATAATCCTGTTGGTATTAGTTTCATGTCCTTGTCTAGCACTAACCATTTCCAGTGAAGTATATTGCACATTTTATACACTTTGACACCCCCGCCCCCTTCCCTAAGGAGCTGGAAAGTAAAGCTTAATACAACAGTATTCAAATTTCTTCAAGCACAAGATAGTCATTACATTGACTTGGCAGTGCTGAAACAGTGAGTACATTCATCTTTGGTTAGGGTAGAAGTCTTTCCCTCCACATGCATTATATGTTTAGCAGCCCTTTTTTTTGCCCCTACACCCTTATCACAACAGTGTATTTGTACCTGTATCCCCAGACCTTCATAAGCAGGCTTACTGTGCAAAAGCCTATTGTAAGCAAGCAGCACATCATACCAATGAACTTTTAAATGAATTGGAAAAGCTGATCTTTACACCAAGTTTCTTCCATTCTATAACCTGCCAAAAAGGAACTTCAACTACCAAAGGCTATTTAGAGGTTTTAAAATAACTATGATCCTTTTGTATAAAGCTGTTTCCTCTTGCTGGACTGTAAGTTGCAACCAAGTTTTGCTGCTCCTCTTTTCTTCTTTCCTCACCCCCAAGAGCAAAAAAACCAGCAGGAGATACACTACTGCAAGTCCTTTTTAAAAGATTCTACAAGATATTGCTTGGAACAGCAACCAACAAGGAAGAAGTTGCATTGATACTTACTGTTTGTTGTACCTGTTGAAACTGATCTAGTTGCCATTTTTGAAAGTAATACTAATACTGCAGATTCTGAGATAAGAAGGGATAGTATTTGCTGGAAAAAGCATTCTCAGACACACGAGGCAGAAACACGAATTTGCAAATCCATGCCTGCTGAAAGTTGTCAACATACAGACTGTTATCAAAGTGTCATTACCGAAATGGCCTCACTTATTTTGAAAACTGGTATAGTGTAATTCCATTCCATTGTTTCTCGGTACTTCATCTAAAGAAGCATGTAATGAGTTTAACATTACTGCAAAGCTCTTCCCAGTAAGGCCTTGGAAAAGTCTGTCTGTCTGAAACAGCAGGAATGCTTTCAAGCTCACCTCTACACTGAACGTCAAACAGTTGCACCAGGG
The DNA here is from genome assembly GCF_017639655.2 of Falco naumanni. NCBI lineage: Eukaryota > Metazoa > Chordata > Aves > Falconiformes > Falconidae > Falco > Falco naumanni. The sequence continues at coordinate 15,311,408 of NC_054060.1, read as the reverse complement.
TAACAAATTCTGGTAGTTCCTTCTATAGTGTTGGGGGTTTGCTTCATTATGTATGGCAAATCTATACAAGACAAATACTTCTAACCAGGCAACAAGTGTTACATACCAATGTAGTCAAAGTTCTTGAGGGGCCTGTATTGAAATCTGTAGAAACTTTTTGTGTTAATAGCGAGTAGAGAATTTCTACAACAGTAGTTACTACTTTCTCGTTCAAACCATGCTGACTACATCTCTTCTCCCCCTGCCTTGTGTTTTGTTTTTTGTTGTTTGGTTTTTTTAAAAAAAAGTCCTACAATTTCATTAATATGAAAAGTATAACCTCCAAATTATTTTAATGTTCCCTTTTCCCATTAATATTACCTGCACTACAGAAGTATTTTATCTCGGTATCTGGCAAACATACGCAGGAGGCACAGAACAGTATCTGTCACAGAAGCCGGTTTTTAACTTCCCCTGGCTCTTCCTGATAAAACCATCTCCCTATAAGCAAGAGGAAGAAGATAGACTGACACTTCTTTAGCAAGGTTTAAATTTCCCTCTTTATGATAGTACATTTTAAGCTTTAATTAGCACATTTGATCCTCTTTCAAACAAAAATAAGAACATTTGAAAATTTTTATGTTAGCAAAAGGAAGAGAGGACTGGGAAACACATTGATCTTGTTCGTTACTTTATCTGAGATCTATCAGTTTGCCTAAATTAACTAGTTGTAAATAATTTTGTAATTAATTGAGAAAACTGGCTGCGTCATTGACTGAACAACATGCTGGAGCAAGTAACCTCAGGAGAAGCTAGACACTAACATGCACAGGTCTTACTCTATTTGGACAGGTTCATGTCTCCAGAAGCTGTCACTGAGGTGTGATCCCCAGGGTTCAAGATAGGTATGGAACTGAAGAGATGTAAAACTTCTTTCCAAAGCAGGTCCACAGTCTAATGCTATTTGCAATGGAAATGAAATGAAAATCACATTAAACAAACATTTTGTTGGGCTGCTCTCCATTGTCACTGAACAGGTTCAGACAAAGCTATTTAAGTTTGGACTGTACTGCTGTTGGAGAAGGGACACATTACCTCCAAAAGGAGTTAGCTAAGGCTTGGGGAATGATCTCAAACATCCTCGGTGTAAATGGAACGTGGAGCTTTTATAATGGAATAATAATTTGTTGGGAATTCTTATCTACAGCAGAAAATGGCTTTTTCCTGCAGGGAAAAGAAAAGAACATTACTAAAAATCTGCTTCCTTTCTTTTAGAAATGGATTTGACTTGTTGCGAATAGAGATAGAGAAAACCTGTCCTTCAACCCCAGGCGAATTTGGAGGAGAATGCTAACTTTTGAATCCAGATGCTTGCCTCCAGATTCACTCCTGTGGTTTGGGTCCAATTTTGAGATCTGAGAGGGTTGTATTTTCGTGTTTGGACTGAAATACGTATGACAAGTTATACTTCCTTAGCAAGGCAGAAGGTCATAAACTGATGCAAGTCTTGAAGGAACAGGTGAACTCTCTCCTTACAGACAAAAATCTTAAAAATTATAGTAATTATACTATTGATAAATAGCCCTTTTCTTGTTTCTCCACCTGGTCTTTCATGATTGTGAATTTAAGCATTGCTTCCTCAGTTCAGCTACAGTTACATTACACTGTGGCATGTTAAGAATTTTTTGGATTCATTTAATTTTCTTTTTTAGTAGATCAGCCACTAGATGGCACTTAAAGTTTGCTTTCTTTCCCATTTTTTTTTTTTTTTTTTTTTTACATAGGTATTTTTCAAAGATCTGTTCATCTATAATTAAGAGTTGATGACTCCCATTGGGACTATGTTGGCGGAAAGCAAGATGCAGCAATATTTGAGTGAAAGCAGGCAAAAGTATAACCATTAAAGGGGGAACAATGACTATAATTTAAATAAGATTTGGGTGGTTGCAGTGTTTGCATAATCCCTCCTGGCATGCAAGAGCAGTAGAAAAGCCTGTGGCTTTGCTCTCCTGCTGTGTTTCAACAAAAATGGAAAATTGTAATGAACAGCAACATTTTTCCTATCTTTCATATTCCCTCTCTTCTTACTCTCCCTTCCTCCATTCCTTCAAGTGGAATGCAGTCTACTTGAGGATTGCATTGTAATGAAAGTAACGTATAGCTTGGTAAACTCTGCATTGGATTCTCTGAACCAGATGCCTCTTGCTGCAAGTTCAGGATATGAATTAAAACTTACTTAACATGTGTTAACCCAGTATAACACAGGTGACATATAGTAACCTGAATTATGTGAATTATTATTGAGGTTCCCTAGATACTGTATTGGTTGCTACTCCTGTAATGGTGCAATCTGGTGCTTTTGTATTTGTCTTCCCTGCCTGCATCCCCCCCCCCCCCCCCCCCCCCCGCCCAGTATTTTTTAAAAAATAACTATAATTGTATTTTGGCTTAAAGATGGTTAAATAAGTTTCGGTATTAAGTAAACTTCTATGACCCTGCCTATTTCCTGTCCTGTCAAACCTTTCCTTGTAAGAATAACAGTGTCCTTTTATTTGGTGGAGTGTAGCATGATGTTTTTGGCAGGCCCAACATTTTTGACTTGCATAAATTTGTGACCTCAAGTGCAAGAAAAGTGAATGCTTGCTTCAGCGCCTCATGGTTTCTGCCTAAAAAGAAAAGCGTCCACATCGCTAACCATTACAATTTCTGAAGGAAAATTATCAGCACACTTATTCCAGCTGATTGCACATGACTGCACTTCCAAAGAAAAGAACCAGAAATAAAAATAAGTATTTTGCACCTAGTTATGTAAGGTAGCAAAAGTCTGAAAATATAGGGCAGACTGTACTGCCTTACCGGTTACTAGAATTGGCACACATGGCACTTCCCTCACCAACAGCTATTTGGCAATCGCTGCCTCAGTAAGGATGTGATTCTGCAAAGTGTAAATATGGGTCTGCTGCTGGGTAAAGCAAGGTTGCAGGATCAGGTCTGAAGTGAATTAACGTAATTATTTTCCTAAAATTTCCCTCCATTAACTGTGTGGTTATTTAGCTCTTTACCACCAAAGTGATGCTTTCCCCCTACTCTGTTAGAACACAGCAAGAAAACCTTTCACCCTGCCAAATCTGAAAACCTGACGGATTAATTTTATAATTTGTGAGCCCTCATCCAGAAAGTAACTACTGTATTATAATATGTAAAATACGCTTAAATAAAGATGAGCTGTATATGCATATACATTACTTGTTTTCTCTTAGACTTGGATGTTTTTTTCATTATGTCACAAAAATGTAATATTAGTCATTGGCTTTTTAGAAAACATTTGTACAGTAAATTTTGCCACAGAAATAATGGTCTTGTATCACTTAATATTGCTTGTAGCCTCAAAATTTAAAGCTGATATCCTTGAACTGAAGAAAATCATCTTTTGAATACTATTGATTACAGCAAAGGAATTTGTTTGCTTTTGTTTTGTAAAAGGAAAAAGAAAAAACAGTCATGAATGTAGTGTCTTTGGCCAGATGCTTTTAATATGAGTGTTTTGTGGTTTATGGATTCCTAGTCCGAAAGGTTGTCTCCAAATGTCCAAGACAAAATAACTGTGTGTCCTAGTTGGAAGAAAACTTCCCCTTTCCTTTACAGCTAAGTTAAAAAGACATTTTTAGCTTGCCATGTCTAGCAAGCACGGCAGTCTGCAGTATCCAGTGCTGCCTTGCTAGGGCACCTCAGTCCTGACCACAACCTTGGTGCTTGCACTCCGCCAGATGACACGGACCCCTCCTTAGGGTGCAGGACAGCAGCAAGGAATGCCACATGCCAGGTGTTCACAGCGGCAAACCCAAAACACCAGTCTCCCTTTCCTCTGCTTCCATGTAGAAGTTACTGCTGGCAGTGGGCCAAACTGATCAGCACTGCAGGTAATTCAAGCCATTTAAATTCTGCAGGAATAATTATTAATTTTTTTTCCATCCTGTCCTATGACCCTGTATCGTAGCGATACACAGGCTAGCAGCAGTCAGAGAGGAGGAGGTCTTTTGTTAGGGGAGAAGGGATGATACATCAGTCCTGTTCTTGCCTTTCTTCTCAACTTGCATTAAGGCATTAGCAACGCGAGAAAACTGTAAAAGGAGCTGTGACAATTGTGGGAAAATCACTTGGAGGGAGGGAATTCCAGAAAATCGGGAACTAACAGAAGTTGTAGTATTCTAACAACCTTTTCAGGGAAAAATACAGTCGCCACTTTCGAATGGTTGGCATGCATGGAATCTGCTCCACCGTGGTTCCCCAGGCAGCACAGCCTGCCATCCTGGAGGAGCAGCGGAGACTGGGGCGGAGCGGAGCCCCCCGGCCAGGCCCTACCGTGCTGCCAGCAGGACTGGGAACCTGGTGGTGCCGTGCAGCCGATAAGCTGCAGTAGCCACTGTCAAATGGAAAATATATCAGAAGATGTCTGTTACCAGGCCAACAACTGTGGCAAAACTGTTCTCCTTAGATGAACCTTGCTCATTATCATCACATTATAATACTAACGCAGACCTCCATCCCAAAGTTACCCACCTCCAAGGCACAACCACCCCTCACCGAGCATGCACTTTCTATTTCTTGTCAACTATGTCTTTAAGTGAAAGCGAGAGAAGTTTACACCAATCGATGACGGAAGAATGTATGACTAGAGTCACTCAAGCTCCACCTGAGAGTAAAGAAAAGTACAAGAAGTGAATGGATGAGGGGAGAAGTTAGGGAAGACTCCACCGTAACTTCTGGGATCAGTCTGCAGGCTAAACCTGCCTTCTCCCCCATAGGGACTCCTGTTGGGTAAGAACTTTGACTTCTGCACACTAAATAACTAACTCATTCTAGCTGTCATTAGTAATTAAGGTTTCAGATCTATATAATTTGTTTGCATATCACTTCAAACTTGTTTTTGCAGACAGTCCCTATCACCAGCAATCATGAATCCTAACTTGTCACGATTTTATTATAAGGAGTGTTATTCCGTGAACTGTTAGCATGAGCCTTTGTGGGTGCTAGCGGCTGCCAACAGCGGGTGACACATTTAAGCAGCGGGCAGACCCACCGCGGGGTCCCCCCATGCTGTTGGCCTGTTTCCCTGAACGAGGCAGTCGCGCTGCCCTCGGATCCAGTGGGGCTGTTCATTGAAGGGTCCCTGTAACGGGGCGCTGACAGACTGGTCAGGCACAAGGGTCTCAGCTTTCCTGGGGCACTAACAGACAGGTCAAACAGCTGGGGTTGGGGGGATTTCCCCGCCCATCCCTCTTCCCATGACAATCGATGCCAGGAATTCATGGATCCAGCGACAGAGAACTCCTTGCCCTCCCTGGATGGGAAGAGAAGCAGACAGCTGAGTCAGAATAGGCAGAGCTCCCACTTCATCATCTCGGTGAATTTGTGGGGGGTTGGGACGTGGGGTTTTTTGTTTGTTTTTTTAATACTAATCACATCAGGTAGGCTAATAAAAGTTCTCCAGAAGAAACCGTAAACCTCGCTGCCTGGAAGTCTGCAACCAAATGAAAAGCCAAAAAGCCAACCTGTTACTCCAAGGAGGCAGCAAGATACTGGTATTTCTGTTAGAATGTCATTCCTCACCCAAGGGCAGCACTATACGTTTTGTTAGAGTTTCTAGCTAAGAGAGGCTTCAAGAGTGGCTTTAAAGAGGGCTTCATATTTCCCGAAGCATGACATGTGTCCCACCCCAGGTCACCTGCGCAGAGCCTCCAGTTCATAATAACTTTGCCAGCTGAGTAAGCCTGACGAATAATCAAAACTGGCGAGCTTCCAGCGCTCTATCTTGAGCAGGCTGGAAGGCTGCAGTGCGGGAGGATAGTCTCTCTTTGCATTTACTTTTTACTCAGATGAGCTTTGAGGTACTTAGCAATCAGGGGACAGCCCAGACAGAGCAGAAAAAACACAGCTGAAGTGCCTCTGAGTAGTTTGGTTCCTACAAAAGGATGCTGGATTTTTCCATCCTGCTTGCTCCTGGGAACCTGCTTGCCAACAGGGCCTGCCTATTTATTTTTACATAGTTATTTTCTGCTAATGAAGTCGATCTTAAACTATGAGAATCTACATTAATGACAATAATAACAAATTGCACTTCACCTCTGTCCCCCTGCTTCTGAAGTTTGCTATTCAACTGTTCAGAACACGTGTGGTAGGCATAGCTATGTATATAACAAAGCATGCAAATGATCACTGATGCCAGGATTGCATACAAGCCATATGAAAAATTATTACTCATTTGCAATTATTCCAAGAAATTTTGAGTAGCTGCCAAAATAACAGAACAGCTGGATGAGGAGAGGGATAGGGTTGGTTTAAGCTGGCACTCAGACTAAAGGAATTCACGCAAAGCCACAGCCACGGTTGTCTGGAAGAGTCAACTTTATCCCAGTGTTGGGCTGGTGTGCAACAGCATGCGCTGGTAAAGCAGCGCACTAGCAACATCTGCCCAGCAAATGGGTTATTCTTCCAGCTTCCATTATATTTGAGCTGTTGGAGAACACCAAGTGCCTCTAGAGCCACAAATCAGGAAAGAAAAAAAAGGAAAAAAAAAAAAAGGAAAAAAAACCCAACAACATTGAAACAGGGGCTGTCTGGCTGCGGTAGGATTGTTAATCCTGACACAACATTGTTGTTACTTACCCAGGTAGGAATGATACTGGAGTTTCTTACAAATACTGTGAGTGTGTAGGTCTCTAGGCGTGGAGAAGGCTAAGGCTTAGCTCCTATCTTACTATCCCTTGGGACCTCCCTAGACAGCACCTTTTCCTCCCATGCCTTTGCTTATTGATCTCGACCTTCTGGTTTGCCAAACCTCCATTTCCCAGGTGTGCAATCAGCTAACAGGCAACGGCAGGAGCGTTACATGGGAGGCTGAAAGATTCATGTGAAACTTGCTCACTTCTAATGAACAAGCAGAGAAATAATTTAAGCTCTATTTAACTGGTGTGAAGGAAAAATGCCTACAAGTTAGGCATTAGAGTCAAAACTAGACCAAAGAACTAACCTCCTGGTTTAGTACTACAAAGCATACACCAACAGAGCAGGGAAAACCCTTTTGTTACAACTCCATCACAGGTCTATCAAATTGCCTCTTCTACTGCTGCCTTATGATAAAGCACATTACATAGTCTCACTGGCTTGTGCATGTTCCCGAGGTCTGGTGCTGTTGCTGGCAAAGCTTTATTATATTCCTACATTACACAGAGCACTGTGCAAACGCTAAACAAAAGAAAATGACATCCAACTGCTAACAAAGACGTGTTGGGTATTCAGATTTCCCCCCTTTCCCTGTAGCCAAAGTGGCAGTCAGACAAAGGCTTCTTCTGAATCCTTGCTCACTGCGTGAAGCACAACTCAATCACAAAACGGTACTAATCCTGGCCTTCCATAGCTCTAAAACTATTACTTTTAAAGTTATCCTCCATGCTAAACGTAATTTTCAGTGGCTGAGAAGTGTGAAACAAATAACAGCCCTCATTAGAACGCTATAAGTACTGGCATCGCTTTAAAACTATCTCCATAGTCAACTTCAACAGTTTATGAGCATGGATCAACAAAACACGCAATTGTGTGACTTTTAATAGCTATGGAAGTACTTTATTCCCTCTGAAAAATACAATTGGATTCATGTTTGTTAATGCCCAATACCCAAGGTCAAAAAGCACATTCATGTATTTGGCCAGAAGCATTTCCTTGCAAGAGATCAAGATGTCAGAAAGTTGTGATTGATCAACAGTAGGGGCCCAAGGCATTTAAATGAAAACGTTCAGAAGTCTTAAATCAAGAGCTGTCGAGAGTCCTCTATCTATAAATGCAGTTGGTTTTAGTAAACATCTGTTGAGTGTTTTTAATTCACCTAAAGAAAATATGTTGGAATTAATTTTTATGGTTTTCTGGGACATCAGATCACCAATTGCCAAAGAACTTTGGCACAACGAAAAGGAGTGACAGTCAGACAGAACACTTCAAACGCTAGTTAGGGCAAATCCTGAATGTTTGCCGAGTGAAATGCAATTGTTCAGGGTTTGTGCACTACTTACTACTGCAAGATGACAAAATCTGCCTAAGGAATAATGACTGAAAGAGACAGCTGTGGGGTGGGACACACTGTTAGCCTCATATGATCTGTATACAAGACGTGATTAATATAGAATTACATCCGAGATGCAGTCTAGTCATAAGACTCAGGGTCCTTCTCTCAGAGTTCCTTTTCTCCATCAAAAAGAAACATAGAATGCTTCTGTTATTTCACAGACTCAAAGTTATTCCTAAGGGCGAGAACTAGTCAGCTATGTCATAGTCTCCCCAGGGAAGCTCTGGAAACCCCTTTGGCTTGATGCAGACAAAGAAAGGAAAAAGGACACCACAGAGAACAACGCTGCACTGGCTGATGGGTTGAGTAGATGACCTAATGGGTCTTTTCCATCTATAATTTTATTCTGTGGCTTTGATGCTGAAGGCCCTGCTGACATCCACAGTGCTGTTGCTTTCCTGGAAGCTTTAATAAAGATCTGGTTTGGAAGTCAGAATAACTAACACCACTGAGCAAATAACTCTGGTATGGGGTGACAGGCAACAAGAATGCCAATGGGGACATGCCCCGCCATGCTGGTTGGGTTTATTCCAGCCCTTAGCACCAGGATTCCCTGAAACACTTGCATCAATATACAGTAACTGCAATGGATGTCAGCACTGCTTGCTTTAATGCAGAAGAAATAGAGTGCATAACCACTTACTGTACTGTTTACCCAAGATATTGTTTGGATTTACAAGCTCCCATGCCTGGCCTGGTCTGGAGGCTGCAGTTCATTGGGAGATGCAGGAATTCATCTAGAAATCCTCCGTCAGCAGCAAACGTGTCAGTGTGTTCTCTACCCTTCACTTAGGCTGTTACTACCAGAAGCCCAGTTCCTCTTTGCTGCAGCATACCCTCACATTAAGATTGGTACAAGCTCACAGAAGCCGCTTTGTCACATTTATTCAGTCGAAAGGCCAGACATTCTACTTGATCCTCTTGCTGCTGGAGTGACTTCTGGGGCAAACACAACTACAGTTCCACCTCATAGTACAGCAGGAAGATTCACAATCTGTTATCCAAAACTTGGGCAAGGCAGCACAGCTTGATTCTCCATGTGAGATACACCACAAGCCTCCAGGGCAGAACCCGTTTGTGAACAGTTTCTGGTTGTCCGTGGAGCAGAGCTCCTCAGCGAGCAGAGCTCCTCACTAGCAGTCATGTTTGCAATGATTCGCCAAGTCTAACGATATTTTGCCAATGCAGTAACTAAATGAAACATGGTAGAACATAGCCTATGGCAACCCAGATGTGAATCGAGACATTTAGCCTGCAGAGGTGGTACCAGAGGAATAAACTGACTCAGCTGGAGCAACTTCTCAGATCTGAAGGAAACTTTGCCCAGTGGGAACTCACAGCAGGTCACAGCTCTGTTTCTCATGAGGTTGGCTACATCTGTTCCTTTTTATGCAAGAGAAACACTTCATTAGGGCCCTACGTAACCTCTGTTGGGCAATACTGGGCACTCCTGGTTTCATCAAATGATGAATCAGTGGGTCCCGTTATTGCTTCATACCTCATACAGTAAGTTTTGGGTGGGTTCTTGGACAAGAATCTTGGCTCTGAAAGACACGTTTGATATGGTAGTCTTGGACACAGCCATACAATAATTCAAGCACTTCTTACAAAGTGTGTGTTTACTTACATCAATAAGCATAAAATTAAGGCCATCTCTTTTGCTATTGTATAAACCAAAAAAAACCCCACCATCAGACCTCTTCAGGGAGACCCACACACTCGAATGCACCCTGTTATGTGGCTTAGGAAGGTGTCTCAGACTCCAGACCTTTCCACCTGCCACAGAGTGGCCCTGCGGAGGAGCTTTCCCTGGAGCAGGATGCCAGCAGCGAGGGGGTCACACAGGCCAGCACCCCCGACATTTGCTGAATCAAACTGCACAAGCATGCAAGGCAGAACAGAATCTAGCAGGTCACAGAAAACAAGTTCCTGTTTTTAAAAGCCGTGTCGGTACCTTTTCTGAGCATTTCGGATGACTTCAGCAGATTATTACTTGGCTCTATCATAATCTAGTTTTCTCTCTGGTTTCCAGAGTAAATCTGAAGAGGGTCTGAACGCACTAGAAGCATGAAGAAGCACTAGGCTGTAACGCATGTGCTGGAGGTAGCCATGACCTTCAAAAATGCAGAGACTGGCTGCTGAAACCAGCGGCATTCAGGCTGGGATCTAACAACAAAACTATTTTTAGAGTGAATTAATAAAGAGAAATGTTTTGAGCCTTAGGCCCTCTCCTTTCCTCAGTCTAGACTGACGTGGGGATGGTGGGCTGGGATTCTCATCGTTACTCTTAATCCAGTGGTAGCCTAAACCCAGCACAAGTGTGAGTGGACATCAGGACTAAGACTTGTCTCAGTCACAAGTCAGGATCAGTCTCTTTCACTCATTACCTCACAAGGAAATCATCTTTTCAAGCGACCTTTACTGGGTCCTGTAAAACTTTCTAGCGTAAAGCTGAAGGTAGAGACAGGACGCTCGGTCAGCACAAATCCACTCTCAGTCTTACCATGTCTAAACCTAAAATAGCCATTAGCAAACCAGGTAACTGAAGAGCGTCAACTGAAAGCCTGTTTAACCATCAGTCTCTCACGACAGGGAGAAGTTCTTGGTGGAGAAACAGTTCTGTTTGTTGCCATTCTTACCTTAATGTAGTACTGCTTCTACTAATTACTTATACGCTGTCCTGCAGAAAGCACTAGAGACCGTGGCTTCACAGCTTTTTCTTTCCACGAAGCGCCTCACACAGATGACACACCCTAGCAGTGTTGGACCTGAGCTTGGGAACACCAGCCCGTTCCAAAAACCCGCGTTCCCACATAACTACATAACTTGCTGCTATCGAGTTACTGGGCTAGCCACAAACTGACTAATGGAATACTCACTAAGGATCAGGAGGATGAAGCATGAGGGCTTCATTTCCAGGGGAGGGTGACTTGTTCTTTAAGATCACAAACACTTTAATTACCAGCACACAAATAAGGACCAAATCTCCATCTGGCAGCCATGCACAGTATAAAAAGAAAAGGGAATCTGCAACTTTAACTTGCAGCGATGCACCTAGGCACCGGGGGCCTCAGAATCTGCCAGTAATGCTTGTACCACCCGGGCTTCCCCAGCCGTGGGGACAGGCCAAGGGCAGGAGAGCAGCTGGGACTTGGATGAGCATCCCTTGCCTTACTGTGACCGAGGAATATCATTCTCCGGGTGGATATCACTCCCTCTCACTTGGTGTTTTCAGTCCATAAACCAGCAGCAGTGATCAGCAATCAAGTGCAATTTCTTTCCCCCCACATGCCTCGCTGATAAAAGGAAGCTTTTCCTGAGAAACCAGTTCAGTGTTAGAAGATCAGAATAGTCTTTTTCTAAGCTAGAACAGTCTTTTAAATTACTCCCAACCTTAGGCTTCACGTGACTCATTGCTTATTTCTCATAGTCTTTCAGGAACCAAACTGGTTCATAATCTGCAAAAAGAGACTTTGCTCCAGCATAACAGCTCAGACTAGAAGAAAACAGGACTTACTTACAGCTTTTTCAGTATCTCAGAATCCTGAAGACACTGATGACATTTTCTTCACCAGCTCAGCTCAACAGTGCTACAAATCCTCGGAAAGCAGAGGAATGAGAACAGGCTGCAATTATTGGCTGCAGATGTTTACACCAGCCAGTCTCCTGCTAATTACCTTTAATTGCCAGTGTCATAGAATGGTTTGGGTTGGAAGGGACCTTAAAGACCATCTAGTTCCCATGTCCCCACCCTAGCCGGGACCCCTCCCACCAGCCCAGGTTACTCCCAGCCCCGTCCAGCCTGGCCTTGGGCACTGCCAGGGATGAGGCACCCACAGCTGCTCTGGGCAGCCTGGGCCAGTGTCTCAGCACCCTCATGGTGAAGAATTTCTTCCTAGTATCTGATCTAAATCTTCCCTCTTTCAGTTTAAAGCCATTCCCCCTGTCCTGTCACTACATGCCTTTGTATAAAGTCCCCCTCTGGCTTTCCTGCAGCCCCTCCAGGTGCTGGCAGGCAGCTGTAAGGTCTCCCCGGAGCCTTCTCTCCTCCAGGCTGAACAGCCCCAGCTCTCCCAGCCTGTCTGCACAGGAGAGGTGCTCCAGCCCCCTGATCATCTTCGTGGCTTCCTCTGGACTCACTCCAACAGGTCCATGTCCCCATTATGTTGGGGGCCCAGGGCTGGATGCAGCACTGCAGGTGGGGTCTCACGAGAGCGGATTGGAGGGGCAGAATCCTCCTCTTTGACCTGCTGGTCACGCTTCTTGTGATGCAGCCCGGGATAGGGCTGGCTTTCTGGGCTGCGAGCGCACATTGCTGGGTCATGTGGAGCTTCGTGTCTACCGACACCCCAAGTCCTTCTCCTCAGGGCTGCTCTCAATCCATCCTCTGCCCAGCCTGTATTCGTGCTTGGGATTGCCCTGACCCACATGCAGGACCTCGCGCTTGGCCTTGCTGAACTTCACGAGGTTGGCACAGGCCCACCTCTCCAGCCTGTCAGGGTCTCTCTGGACGGCATCCCTGCCCTCCAGCGTGTCGACTGCACCACACAGCTTGGTGTCACTGGCAAACTTGCCGAGGGTGCACTCGATCCCACTGCCCATGAGCCACATAAACACTCACAGCTGTTCACAGCCATTTCTTGCTTATGCACTTTCCCGAGGTTATATGAAGATTTTTTTGTCCCAAGCAGGAAAGATTTGCACTATAAAATTAAAAAAAACCTTTACATATAATGCTGAATATAGAAGACAAATGACTGCAAAATGAAAGACAGTCTGAATTCATTGATTGGAAACTTGCAGGGAGAGTTTATTGAAAGTCTGCCTGCCCTGTGCTAATCTTCTCTGTAACAATCTGTTTTCTGAAAGAAGTTCCTAAATGTTGAACCATAAAATCTCAGCTAGGAAGTTATTTTACAGTAGATCATCCTTCTCTGGATATCGCAATACCAGCAATCTTTCTCAGTATTTGATTTGCATAGTAATCAGCAAAAACTTTAATCCTAGCACTGATGTATCTCCAGCTAGCTGTTGTATTCACTGCATTATCTTATTTATCTGAAAATGGTTGTCATACTTCCATCTAGAATGACCTTATTCAGTCTACAGCTACAGCTCATCTTAGCAGCATCTGTAAAAAAAAAAAAGAATTCATTTTGGAAGAGGTAATTTTTTTAAGACCACTGGACTTTCACTCTGTGTGAATAAGAGATTTTTATTGCTTGGGATGAGCAAATAAACACATTCAGCTTCCCAAGTCAGGCAGATATGCTAGGACCTCCAGGGCTGCACATACTTACTATGGACTTTGTATAGAATGTTTCTTTGTATGTAACCCCTCACTCTCTCCCACTCTGCAATCACCTCTAGACTTCAGAGCTACCAGCAAGATCCATTTCATACAGCTGCTCAAAATAAACCATTTAGTTATTTGAGCTGCTCAAGCTCCAAGTGCCATCAGCACAGCTCACCCTTTCCCACCCATGATCGTGGCATCCATAGCTGTTAACTGTTTTCTGTTTTAACACCCTGAAAATCAGGTGAGACCAAAAAGTCAAACCAGGTCCCAGAGCAGACTGCAGCCCCAGGGGCCCCTCCTGCCAGCTCTGCAAAGGAGAAGCAGCCAGTGGCTTTTCTTTGGTGCTTACACTAGACCAAGCAGTACTCAGAGTTACGGGATCAGTTTATATTTCTGTCCTTCCTGAAAAGAAATTTGTCTTTATGCCACCTGCTTCTTCTGACCTCAAGGGACCAGGTACTGTGGAAAAGTATCTAGGCTAGGTGGCATATTTGTGGGCAACATTTCATTCCCTAGAGCAGGGATCCTGATGCCATGTAACGTCAGAAAGCAATCTGTGAAATGACTGTAAAAAACAGAAAAAAAAGCCCTGCACATTCAAAGGAGCAAAAGGGGAAATAAAAATCACGGATTGATTTTCAAAGCCCAACCTGACACGTACTTGGCTTTAAGTAAAAACCTCTGTGGTATCACAATGCAAGGTGGTTGAAGGACTTTTTCTTTTTCTTTCTTTCTTTTTAAAGAGACATTTGCAGCACTTAAAAAAAAAAAAAAGTAAGAAACAATTTCCTAATTAGCCTCTATAACGAGAGGGAAGAGTGGAAAGGAACCCTTCGCGCAGCATTGATTGAAATTGTGTCAAGCGCTGCACAGTTGACCTTTTTCACGGTGACGAGGAGCCATGAGCTAACTTCAATACTCACAGTTGCTTTCCCTGTACGTGTGCCTAAATGTCTTCTAGTAAAAGTGCAAAGCCAGCGGTCAGTGTCAGCCAAACTGAACCAAGCGGTAAATGTCTAACAGCTGCTGAGCTCATATACGCCTTTCAGGAAAGCAGGCAGCGAAGGAGAGGTGGGATTAGCTGCCACCTAAATGAGAGGACACCCCATGAGCTTCACCTGCCTTAGGCTGCAGCAGGTGGGCAGGAGCTGCCACCGATGCTCTGCCCATCTGGGGGCGAAACCTGAGCGAGCCCTGGCTCTTCCTAGCCATAAAAAAATTAATAATCCACGTACAAGCCGTGCCTTCAGGATGCCAGACTGCTCTTATTTCAGATTTGAACTCCCACCCTGATAGCAGTGTTGGAAGAGCTCCATATATCAGAAATCCCACAGTGCAGACTGGAGATGAGCTCACCTGTGATCAGTGGGAGGGCAACTCTAAAGCAGCTGTCAAAGAAAAAAAAAGTTGCTTGAATCCAAAAGTGGAGAAAACCTTTTGGTCAGCTTAGCAAATGGTAAGGTATGGGAGAGTTGGCCAAAAAAAAAGAAGAAACCAGTGAAACAGCTGTTAAATAACAGCAATTAACTTCCTTAGCTCTGTTTTCTGGGATAAGATGCTGATCTTGTTCATTTACTCAGGTAGATGGGAAAATATTTCGCCAGGAGTCATAAGTGCTGGGATGATGGGAAAGTGTATGAGCAGGAAGCAATTAAATGGTTGTAAAAGAGTTGGACAGAATATGACACAGCGTGCCAGGTCTGGCTAATGAACCTGCCTGAATTTATAGGTGGGTAAAACATGTTAAGTTATGGGTCATTTGAGTTGTCAAGTGACAGGTCGGATCTGTGGAGTGGCAGGCATACCATCATGATTGAAATAAGTATTGGCAACTACGAGTCTGCCCTTATGTTTAATAACATTTAATTTTATAAGCTGTTCTGGATGATATCAAGCAGCTGTTCAGTCAATTAAATGCACGCAGAGAAGTGGCTATAGAGGCTGGGTTACTGGCACAGGGTCAGGGTACTCCTGGGTGGGTGGGACATCTCACCATCCACATAAATTTTTATTTGTTTGTTCCTTAAGCTCTGGCCCTCTGAGAGCTGAGGGCAAAACTTCTCTGACCTACAAAGTTACGTTCCTGTGCCAAAGTATCATCGTCAGCCACTTCAGCCGCTCAGCACCTATCGCCGCGCACCCAGGGCTGCCGGTACTGCCGAAGGGATATTCTCAGCATCTGCCGGAGCAGGACTCAAGAACAGCCAGGGCTCTTCTCTGCTCTCCTTTCCCCGCTGGAGCTGTGGATCGTTGTGCTGAGCATGGGTGAGATCCCAGGGGCACAGAGGATTCAGGATAAAATCTTGTCTCAGTGAAATCAGTGGGAGTTTTGCCATTGACTTTGGTGGGGCCGGAATTCATTCATAAAGCGTTGACTGTTATAATAGATTTACCAGCCCTGCAGGCAGCCCGGGCAGAAGCGTAACAGCTCCAGCACTCTTTCTTCTAGAAACGAATCCCCTGGCTCGGGCCGAGGGCTGCGGAGAGCAGGTTCCCTGGGCCAAGCCCTTTATCTGGGAAGGCTACCAGCGGGTATGGCACACAAGCCCCGGGCTGTGCGGGGTGACCCGTGCCCCCGCGGCGGCAGGACGGGCAGGCATGCTGGCCAGCCGGGAAAATCCCAGAGCCCCGCCGAGGTGCGGCATGGGCGGTGCTGCATCGTGGAGAGCTGCTCCCTTGAGCCGTTGAGTTTCCCAGTTTGCACCATAGTCCAGCTGGTCCTCAGCAGCCTCGGCACAAGCCGGGTTTTGGCCAGCGAGGGACGAAGCCTGGCCCGTTACGGGCAGGGGAATGGCTGCAGCGGCCAGCGCTGACCCCCTGCTGCAGCCGCAGGGGGCTGGGGGCTGAGTGCCGCCGGCCGTGTGTGCTGCCCTGGTGGGACGGCCACTTGATTTAAAAAGGAAAAAAACCAACAAGCAGGGAGAGGGAATCCTGCTCCATTGTCCTACTGCAAGTGGAAAAGGGCTGAACTAATTCAAACCATACCCAGCAGAGAAACTCCTCCCAGGCGGAGACATTTTTCTGTCAAGTTTCGGCCCTGGGAGAGTTTTTACAGCTAAGCAATAAAGTCTTGAAACAGAGGTTAAGGGCCTTGCTAGCTGCAGGCTCCTGATGCGAGGAGCAGCCCCGAGAGCCGTAGGCACTCTTTAATCTGTAGGAATGTGCCGGGCTGCCGGGCTGCCGGAGGTGCTGCGGGAAGGAGAGGGTTAATCGCCACAGCTGCCCAACAAACATTTCCTAATATTGTCACTTTTACCCACAAGTTACAATTTCTCTGTTACTATAGAGGCAAGATGTTGATACTGGATTCATTTTCTGGGTTTTATTCCTTTTTGTCATTTTTCCCATGAACTAATAAGCCACAGTGGATTTGAAAGTATGAGCAAATGTGAACACTATACAAAGCACTTTTATGTTCTATTGACATTTTCTTCCCACCCTAATAATTTAGAGCTGTTAACATAAAAAAAAAATTAAGATGATCATACTTCCCATCACTTTCATTTCCCAAGTTTATGAAGGAAGAATCATGAGTAATTTCCCATAGTTATTGTTTGCAGCACAACACATGGTCTCAATTACCGGGATAAGAAACACAGGGAGGGTATTGGTGAGGATAAATGATTTATCTGTGCATTTCATTCAAAATTCATTTTCCATGCCATAGTTTATATTACTGTGATCAACCATCATTTTCTTTCACTTTATAAGCATAATCCAACCATTCCGAGCAGGACCCTGGGTCACAAGGGATCGGTTTGCTGACACGTTTTTGGTGCAGTGAAGCGTATGCAGAGTGACCCTCTACCAAACCTACTTGCCACTAAAGGGATCTACCCGAGAAGGGCAGATCCGGACAAATCTAAACTAGCAGGACACAAAATAACTGTTGGCTTTCACTTCTGTTCTCATTTCCAAGGGGAAAAAAAGGGCCAACAACAAGTATCAGGATCCATGCCCACCCAAAACATAAGTCTGGGCAACAAGAAGTATCAGGATCCATGCCCACATGGGCTGTGCATTAATATCCATTTTCTTTCTGGCGGGTGGAGGTACTTCACTTGCCTTTGCGCTGCCGTTGTGTGGAAAATGCCATCTGTGCGTTAATGTGCCGGCTGAGCTCGCTGCCCCCGAGCCTGCCCCGCAGCGATGCCAGCAGCCCCTGGTGCATCGCCCCTCCTGCGCGGGCAGCAGACCAGTATGGCCAGCGTGAGACTGCGTGGCACCAGCACGTGCTGTATAAAGCGGCAGGTTTTAGCACAGATGGCAGCAGTTCGGACACGGCAGCAGGAGTTGTCATTTCAGGCCATTGCCATTGCAGCAGGTTTGAGGAGCACGCTGCTGCCCGGCCGGGGCAGGCTGGCGGCACCGCTGGGACTCACAGCAAATGGAGCGTGGTCACAGATTTCGCAGGGATGGGGTTCAGCTGACATCAAAGCCAGTATTTATTGCTCTTTCACCCTGCCTTCCCATCTGGCACACAACGTTCAGCTACTTCTCCCGCAGGATTGCTCCTGGTTAGGGATGATGCTGGACATGAGGTATTTAATGCTCAGGAGGCTGCTGAATTGGTCCCCCTGCATAATCCTTTACCAATTCTCTGGTTTTTAGATGAATTCCTGGCTGCTCTGTGGGGAACTCAAGACTGCTGTTTGTTAGCACAAACGAACCCAACACAAATAATCGGTCTCTTTCACCAGAGGGTTGTGCAACTCCTGCCAGACTTGGCCTTCAACCTGAGCCTGGTGGTTACACTGGGACTCACAATTTCCTCCCATGGCAGAAATCACTTTTGTTCCCAGCATATTTTGGGCTATATGAGTGCACAGTAGGCATATGTATGGGTGACAACATGGTCTTTAATATAAACGGTCTCCTAAATGACATAATCAAGTTATGAGGCAAGTTCACACTGAGCTGGCTCAGTTGAGAGTGAACTTCTGAGCTGCAGTTCTGCTCCCTGGTACGCAGCGCCTTGTCTTTGCCCTGACAACATGTGTAGCGGGTGTTTTCCAGCCTTTTTTCTCTCTTCCCTTTCATTGCTGGGTGCTGCTTTCAGCCTTAATCCACGCGACACAGACATGATACATGATTTGAACACAAAACCCAGGTCTCCCCAGGACCACCACCCATCCCTCACCCAAGCTCTGCTGTGCCATACAGCAGCTCTCACAGCCCAAGTCTCCACTTGGGATTCTCCAGCTCTGGCCTCATGGTATATCACACCACAGTTGTATCCCCAGAGTAGAAATCATTGCTGCTCTAACATGTGGCAGCATCTCACCTCTGTGCTGCTTTGATGTAAGAGCTCTACTAACAGATGGAGGGTCTCGCAGCTTTACACCCTCTGTTGTGGCTACCTCTCCCCAGCGCTGCAAGGACACTGAAATTTTGAAAAAAAGTACTGGGACAACTTTTACAGGAGTGGATTTGAAAATCGGAGGCAAAAGCCTGACAGCAAAGAGCTTTCGGTGAAGGGGATTTATGCCTTTGGCAAGAACAATTTAAAAATGTGGAATGGGAAATCTGTTAAATCCTTCCTTGGTCAGTTACCTTTTTTTTTGAATCCAGTAGATGAGGAATTGTCTTTAAGTGTGTATTGATGTGCACTCAATACTTGCTAAGGTCTCATCATGATCTGGTCCTGCCGGGCCTTGGGGTTTTCCTGTTTGGTTTATTTGGTAACTCCTTACCAGCCAGTCTTGCGTACAGCTCTACAGACGTTCTCAGAGTGCTGCTTGGCCCCGGAGTGCCGGCTGATGGCGAAGGCTTTGCAGTAGGGCTGGTAGCCCTGGAGCTGGGCACCGCAAGGGCAGATGGCTCCCGATTCACCTCAAAGAGTCTTTTGAGCAGCCGCCCTGCAAAGCCGGTGTTGCCGAGTCGCTCATTCCCTTTCTCCTCTCGCCCAGTTTCCTGATGTTCCAGCTTTGCACTGCTGTGAATACAGGCTGGCAGCGCGGCTCCCTTCATCTTCCTCATCTGCCCTGGGCTGGCACCTTCCTCCTCTCTCCCTGCCCGCCCCTCCTGTCACGTTTCTTAAAGCAGCAGCAACTTGTGCTATCATCTTCTCCTCTGGACTCAGAGAACTTATATTCCCAGTTCAGCTGTTCCTATTATGCCTGACAGTTCAAGCCAGCTCCTGCTCAAATATTTTCCATCTACAGTTTATGTTTGGCACAAAAGGGATCTCATGATCAAGGGGTTTAATGATGATATATATATATTTTTATTTAAAAAGACAAGCTTATGTCTGAAGATGCCTCTAAAGTGCCCCCAAAAAATCTGTAAATCCGCATGAGAAGTGTTTTCACCTCTTTTCCATCTCTAAGGTATCTGTGCCATGGCAGAGCTGGCAGCACTGGCAAGCTGAAATCCGTAACCTTGTTGGGCACCTCTATTCTGGAGAACTGGCACCACATCACTCTGAATCCCAGCAATTCAGGTAGGAAGTCCATTTCTCCACTGTGTGCTTGGATGTGAGCCATTTTTAAATGCAATACGGGGACGAGGACCATGGGTCTTGTTCCCCTGTGCAGATTCCTTAGCCGAATGTACTCCTCAAAATGCAAACACGCAGTACGGACTGGACCTTTATTGCATAAGCCAAACCTGAAGTCAGTGCATTCTAGGCTTAGAAATTGCACACGCAACTTTAAATTAAGAGTCTGGGGAAGCCTTAATTATTTGGCAGATTTACTGGGGCAGCACAAGCCATGTCAGGCTGCTGGCTGGACGTGCACGGCGTCACCTGCGGTGGGGGGAATGGACCTCGCTGCTGGTGCGGCATCACAGGCGTGTGCTCAGTGCAGGGCTTTGGGCTCCCACCCTGTAAAACAGTTGCTGCGTGGTTTGTTCTGGGGACTCACCTCTTTGCCCTGGTTGGTTTGTTCTTATGGTCAAAATTCAAAATCAAAGTGGAGCTCAGCCAAAGTGCCAAGATTTCCTGGTTACAGGTTGAAACCAAGAAAAGAGCCCATGGTTTGTATGGTTTCAACCTAAAATCATAAATCATCTCTTATTCACCTAAAATTTGTTCCAAATTTATTCAAAACTTGGCCCGGATTTGCCTGAAACTTGGCCCAGGATTGCTTGAAAATGAGCCCAGCTTCAGAGAGAGGTTCATGAACCTCGACAAACCTGGCCTGAGCCTTGAGTTTGTAATGAAACCCAAAACCAGGGCAGTTTCACCTGGTTTGGGTTTGGCTATAGACATTTCTCACGGCTCTAGTATTTATGATGATTACAGTAACAACACATTTATACCGAGCTGCAAGTGTACACACAACATTGCAAAGTGAAGAAGCCCAGACACCTTTCTGACCTGTCCGAGCTACTGGCCGAATAATGTGCAGCTCTACAGCTACAGTCAAACCCAGTCCCACGTGGGCTGCTTAAAAAAAAAAAAAATTCTCCCGGGTTGTCGCAGACAAAAAAAAAAAAAAAAAAGAAAAAAAGAAAAAAATCACCCTGAAGCACCTCACATAGGAATGATAGGAATAAAGAATCGACCTCCAAAGAAAACTAAGCAGTAGCCCTGGTTTCCTGGCTGGTTCATCCAGCAGCCTCAGAGACAAGCCAGGGAAGCTGGCAGAGCCCAGGTCCTGCTCACCGGCAGTGGTGCTTTTGATTATCTCCACGCAGCCTGCTGACCTGGATATCCACCCAAACCCTTCTTTTTCCAGCAGAAATCTACCGGGCACTGTCACTGTCACTTTTTTATTTTTTTTAACTAGTGCTGCTGCACTAACAGTGGCAGCATCCTCTGGGGGTACGCGGGGCCATCCCCTTGGCATTGCGGAGCATGGGGAGCAGCCGCGGCTCCGTATGGGACACATTTTAGTGCCAAGGGGCAGTTCTGACGCCTGCCGGGGCTGTCACAGCTGATGAGCCCGTGTGGCTCCTTGTCCTCCTCTCCAGGGACACCTCAGTACTTGAGGGCTGCTCCTGGCAGAACGGCCATCGCCTATGGGCCCTCCTAAACCAAAACATCTGGTTCTCGGTTCCTGCCCTGTACAACAAGGATGACAAACACATCCCGACCTCACAAGGGTGTAGCGAGGCTCAGCACGCGTGTCTGCAAGGCGCTCACATCCCACGGCCCTGGCAGCCATAGAGAAGCTCATAAACAAACAAACCTGCAGATGTGAGAGCCAAGCTGGGGCGAGAGCTGGGCCCGCGCTGCCGCCGTGTGCGAGGGAAGGCTCCAGCCCAGCTGGTGGAAGGAGAAAAAGCCCTTCCCGGGTATTTAGCAAAGGTTTAGCACAGCATGACTTTAGCCTGGAAGCACTGAGAGAGTTAACTGTCTAGACTCTTCAGAAAGACCCACGTACATTTTTACATACAGATATGAGCGTGTCTAAGCGGGTTGAGGACACAGCAGTGCGCCAACAGGCAGCATGGGCACCCACCATGTGTGGGCTCTGTTACAAAGAGAAAGGAGAGCCTAAAATACAAACCCAAACATTTTGGTGACCCCTCTGGCCTCAAGGTTCCTCTGCTAAACTCAAGGGGAAGCTCATAACTGAGGAGTTGGCTTGGGCGTGATATTCCTCGAAAGCATTTGTTATGAGGGCGTGAAGTATTGGACAAGTTTTAAGGCCAGCAGAAATAGGTCGTTGGAATTTGTCAGAGCTGAAGTCATTGGCATCTCCAAGGTTTTTGCTGCAACAAAAAGGAAAAGGGTCTCATCTTCAGGTGAACCAAAGCACACAGCCCATGCCACAGGGGCCAGGCGTTGTCCTCGAAGTCTCTTTGGAGGCACCAAGGACCCTGGCGAAGCGTGTGCCGAATACCACCGCAGAACCCGGCCACGGAGCACCTCTGCCTTCCCCGCACCAGCAGTGCCTCTGCCTGCTCCGAGGGCGGCGCTGGTGTAGGGTGGCCGGGGCCTGCGTGGGGACCTGCCAGGGGTGGCCCAGGAGGAGCACAAGGCACCGGGGCTGGCGCAGGAGCAGCATCTGCGAGTGAAGCAGAAGCCACGTGCGTTGGGGCATTTTCGGCTACTGAGTGGCTGCGGCATTCTCCCCCCTCCCCTTTTCTCTCCCTCTTGTTACCGCTGCAACCTCTGCAATCATTTGCATTTTCATTAAACGACTGCATATTGGCCCCCCGTTACGGCTCTGCTTGCCCAGTGGTTTGCACAGCGCCCAGCCCCAGCGTGACCCTGCAGGTGACCGTGACGGCCCAGCCCCGGCTGCCGCAGAGCCCCCCCGCACAGACCGCAGCCGCAGGAGCCCGCGCGGGGCTGTACGGGTTTCTGCAGGCATCCAACGTGCTCCAGCCACAGGCAACAACTAGGAGCTCTGGGATTTTCTGAACCCAGCAGTTTTAGCCGAGCGTTACCCGGCCAAGGTGTGATAATACAAGGGCTTACTGTGGGCGAACGCTGCGGCAGGACACTGCCAACCTGGGTGTGCTGGATTAACCTGCTGCACATCACACCCCCGCCTTCGCTGCTGGCCGCTCCTGCCAGCGTGAAGCCAACCAAAGCAGAAAAGCTCCACGACTCGCTCCAGGGAAGTAGCCAAGATCCTGGGTCCAGACGGCCCAGCTTTGGGAAGCTGGTGTGTCCCGTTAGCCCCTGTCCTACCTGGCATGGGGCAGCTGGGGGGCACCGAGAGGGGGACGCAGCTCCTGCGGCTCCGTGGGCAGCCCCGGCCTCGTCAGCTGCTGCACTTTGGCTTCCCCTCCATAACTGAAAACACAGGATTTTGTTGTCACAGCAGTGGGGCAAAAAGAAGAGCAGCCACCTCCTGCTCCTCTGCCGCCTGCTCAAGCCGCACAGCGCCATGCGAGCCGTCAGCCTCGCTCCTTTTGGCAGAGGCCATCAGACCCGCAAGAGGACTGCGAGGCTTTAACAGCTCAAGCACAGCATCAGTTTAAAAGGGGAATCCTACAAATCCCTCCGCAGCAAACACCGATTTTTAAAAGCGTTGAGAAGGCTTTTGCAAGGTCAGCGCTGCCACCGCCGCGGGCTTGATGCCTCGTACCGCACTTACCTGTCGCGGTGCTGCTGGCAGAGCCTGGCAGTGCCCGAACGTGGTCCCGGGAAGGCGCAGGCAGTTCCTCGGCAGCAGCCATGGCATCTTGCCCTCCAAACAACCCAGGCCTCTCCATGCTGAGAAGTCTTGACCGGATTAGCTCTTCCAAAGCACAGAGCTGAAGCTGAATCACGGCACAGAATATTTACCTTAGAGAAAACCTGAGTGTGAACCTGTGGGACCTGCCATAAGAAAGCAAACACTTTGGGTCCTTTCAAAGGCGGCTTAGAAGGGAGACTGTGGAAACAGTCATGTTCTGCCAAAATACACGTCAGCTGTCAAGTTTACAAGATACTGTTACAACACACAACAAGAGAATGACTTGGTATGTACAGTAACAAGCCATCTTTGTTAAACTGAACAAAAAATTGTATTTATTACCCATGCATGCACCCATGCCAAGTCACAACCGCAATCAAAATGGAGGTAAGCCACACCTATTTCAAATAATTAAAGAATTTGCCATTTCCACGAATTTGAAAAATATCCTTTAATTGCTAAAGGATCCACATCCAGATAGACCTCCGCTTCAGCCCCTCTGGTGCTTAAGCGTCATTCTGCGATCCCACCGTCAAATCAAATACAGGAAATTATTTCAAATCACACTGCAGGTTACAAACCACTTTTTAATTGCAGGTCTCGCGCAATACTATTATGGAACCTGTTTCACTGAGACTAAGGAAATTGCAGGAATTCAAACTGATGTAAAGAATTGTATACATAGAGCAACTAAAACTGACAGGAAAAAATGATACCAGTTAAAGGGCACAGCTGCAAAGAGGCAGATGCATAACTGCACAAGAAAATGGATTTTTATGTGCAGATCAGTACAGCAATACTGGGCTTTCCATTTTTAAATCACTAAAGGAGATGCTGTCAAGATGTCTTGTTTCTGCAGCATAACAAAGGTGATTTGCAGAACTCTGCAGGCAGCACTGGTGCTGATGGAAAACAATCAAGGAACTTTTGGTGTGATAAAGTGTTGTACAGCAGCTTAAATACTAAACCAACTCCACTGGGCAGAGTCCTGACTGGTCTTTCTGAAATCGTTCTTCTCAGCTGCTCTCAGTGTTTAAGGGCTGGAGAGAAAATTCTCAAACTGTACACTTAACTATAAAATATACAATCTTGCACACTGCCACTGGCACTGAAAATCACTCCCAATCTGCTGAAATAGGAGTGCCACTTACAACTGTGAAGTTCTGATTATATTTCACCATAGTTACGCAACATGTGGAAAAAATACACTGTTCAACATTTTGGCACACTAATAAATAAAATCCAGACACGGTCTATTAAAAAATATCAAAGTAACCTTGTGCACAAGCTCCTTTTTATATAGTTATATTTGTTAAGCAGAAGAAATCAAAGAGAGCTGAAATCTAATTACAGAAAAGAATACAATTTGGAGTGAATTATTACAGTACATTTCCCTTCAAGAGCTACGACAGCTCAATATATGTTCCCTCTCCCAGCTCCAGTGTTGTCCAACCAGCAGTTTCAGCAACACCACTTGCTCCATTTCTTCTTCCAGATTTTAAAGCATCACAGCCAAGTACAACGTTCTGCCGCTGCTAAAAGATACACCACGGCACTTGCGTATACAAGAACACCTGCGCCATCGAATAATTAGTTTGATATTAAAACCCAGCTACACACAACTTGCGATGGCCTTTGGTATTGGACTATCCCTTTGTTCTCAGTCTTAGATTACTTGACAACAGCTGTTGAAGAAGGGGGGATAAAAGAATGGAATACCTTAAGTCAAGGCAGTTTTGGCAAACAAGACTTTTCCAATTAATTGTGTTTTCTGTATAATGATTTAACATCCACTTCTGCACGTTCTGGCTATCAAAGTTACTTATTGACAGGATTATTCAGGTCAAGTCATTGGAAATGTTGCAATTTGCTTTCTGAAGCCACCCAATAATTTGACAGAGATCCGCTGATGTTTAGATCTGTGAAGGTTCCTGAATTTCTTCTGTTCTTCCTTTCCACGAAGAATGAACAAACGGCATGGTTCGAAGAGAAATAACCTGTGCACACAGATACACAACCAACCCTACCGACAATGCCTGGAACATAAGAATGTAGCTTATCACACTCTTAGCAAGAACACAAGGCCACAGAATAAACTAAAAAAAAAACTGCTTTATTGTGACATTTATGACATTGAACCCTTGTTGATATGAATGACCATGGGTACTTTTGACACGTTACATAATGTCATGGTGTAGGATGGCACTGATTGTCATCTGACTTTTGAGAATGTTTAATGGTCCCTACTGACCTCAGTGCATTTTGGTAAGTCACAGAAACTTTATCATCAGGTTTGTGTATACAGTTAACAAGTAGTTGGTCTTATAAGCACCATTACAAACCCTCACATTAAGGGTATTATTAATCTAGTTTACAAATGCTTCATTGATAAAAATAGCATGATTACAGTATACACACACTTAATTTACATGTAATGTATTATAGGCATAACTGAGATAAACTACTGAGCTAACTTTGGTTGATTGAAGTATTTAGACTGAATAATGGCAATTTTGGCTTCTAAGTTGTGTAAATATTACAGTGCATTTATAAATCTAGGTTGAAAATTTACTAGCACCAAATGGATATCATAAATGGCTGACCTAGTAAGTTGTAGTTGGAGAAGCGAAGTTTAAGAATTACAAAAATAGAGCTGTCCATCAGTTGAAAGCACATTCTTGTACCTCTGCTGAAATGATGACGTGTCTCAGCATCAGTGGCCAACTTCCAATGATAAAAGTCCCAGTTTTCAAGATTCAACATATCAAGGTAGCTCAGCTACACTTAAAAGCCTGAGAAAGTGGTTGTTTTGAGCTAGGGTATTCATCCTGTACCTTGTTTATGTAATAGTATAATAGT
Source organism: Falco naumanni (assembly GCF_017639655.2). NCBI lineage: Eukaryota > Metazoa > Chordata > Aves > Falconiformes > Falconidae > Falco > Falco naumanni. Next base: position 15,285,073 of record NC_054060.1, on the reverse strand, counting down.
GCTCATTCATACAAATGTAGTCATGTAAGATTGTACCTATGATATGGAGAATCTGATTGGGAGGAGTATTCAGTCCTACCTATCTATCTTTGGTTTAATTATTTGGTCTTTGGTTGATGAATTAATGAAGCAATATCTGAATTTTCATTTTCAGGTTATCTCCCAGCTCACCACTGAGGTAGTCTTTGTCATGTTTCTCTTCAAGCTGGTTAAGTTCCTTCTTTTTATAGAGTGGAATACTACTGATTTGTAATGAATAGTTTCCAGGCACTGGCTTCTTCTTTGTGAAATGAAGGTAACTTATTCCGTCCTTCTTATTGATTCTAAAGAAACCATCTTCATTTCCGGAGTCAATTAAATATCGGTTATGGTTTGTCAGTGTTGTGAGGGCAGGAAGCAGTTCCAGGATGCGATCTTTGTTACTGAGATCCGAGATGTTGATGGAGAAGACTGCTGCTTTCTCAATATCCCAGCTGGCGAGACTTATTGGCGGCTCCAGCTCTTGCTGATCCTGCACAAGAACAAATGATGTTAGTTGGCTTTCTCAGATGTGTATGTATTTCTTACCCAGCTCATTCATTATTAATTAATTTTTAAAAGGAGGTTCTGTAATACCATCTGTCACATCCACTATTATGGGCCTAGGACTTGTCGGGATAAAGTACGGTCCTTGTCACTATCTCTGCGCGGGTAACGGAAACCTGAAACATGGACTGTCAGTTTCTGCGTGCGGGTGCCGCTGCCTGACAAACACAGCCTCCCTGTGCTTGGAGTCTGCATCAGTCTCCCTCCAAGGACAGCAGCAAAGGCATACTCCTCCTCTCTGTCAGGGGGACCAGAAGCTAACATGACCAGCGTGCAGAAGAGAGCAGGGTCTGTAGGGGAGGCACATCATTAAGGTGGGAGTTTTCTGCTTCGCAAGATTTGCTTTGTTCAGGTGTGGAGCCAAGGTGGGCTGTGGGCACAGTGGGGTGCTGGGAAAGCAGCATCGCCCCTCACCTGAGTGATGGTAACTGGGCTCCCCTGAGTCCCCTGCGCATGAGTCACACTGCATTGGCTGCATTTGGAAAGCAAGGGAAGCTCTACATCACCCCTGAGGCAAATTCAGCACTAATCACAGAAGAGTACTGATACACATGGAAGGAACACAGTTTATGACCCCACTCTGCCCTAAATCAAATGTCCACGCTCTTCTGGGCAAAAGCACTCTCCTGTCTTCCCACATTAGCAGAGCACCTAATGGAAAGAGCCAACAGGCTCCCAAATCCCCTGCACTCGTGCATGGAAAAGCAAGCTCTTCGCACACGAGCAGAGAGTACAGGTGACATTTAGCTCAGGGTAGTGATAGCACAGCAACATTTTAGAGTGTGCAGAGTCTCTTGGTTATATTTAAAATGAACATACTTTCAGCTGAATGACAAAATACTTGCGCAGCGCAGAGACCTGCCATGGCCTGCTGCTTCTCTGGCCAGCTCAGGGCAGATCCCTTCACCTGTAACATCACTGTCACCTTAAACTGGATGGAGAAGTGAGAAGTCAAACGACTGTGGACTTGGTGACACGTCTACAAGCTGTTCAAAGTTGGCTGAAGTCTGTATATAATTCATGTGAACAATAAGGCTTAAATCCAGTGACCCGTGCTGGACGGTGGATTGGGTGAGCACACTGGGCAATTCTAACTTTGTATTACAAGAAGCTGAAATAAGCCAACGTGGGACCCCCCAGGTAATGCAAGGAGTTTGCATGTTGTGCAGGAGAGACTACAGTAACATTACACATTACAAGATCATGCTTCTACTACAACTTCTGCACTCATACCGGCAGGTGTGGTGCTGGAAGCCCATCAGAAGGACAAACAGAATTACAGCCACCTCCATCCCATCGTATCTCACTGCTGTAATCAATTCAGAACAAACCCCAGCAGGCGGAGTTTGGTGAAGGATTTGAAGTTTTTTGAGAAACATTTGCTAATGCCCAAAGGTGAGTGAAAAGTGATGCCCACACTTTGCATAAAGACAAAACTTGTCACACAGCAGACTAGTTTTCATCTAAATATAAGTGCTGAAACCACGAATTAGTATTTGGTTAAAAAAAAAAAAAGCCAATGACAACAGCTAGGAAGAAGTGGCGTTGTGTGAGCATCTCAATAGATAAGCATTTCACTGACACAATTACCCCAGTCAGAGGCAAACGGAAACCTGCCTCTGTCCCCAGAGACTTCCTCACAATGACAAATGAAGTTCTGTCTCCTGTTCTGCTGCCTCAGCTAGCGGCAAGCACTGCGCGCAGCCTCGCTGGTAGCCTCGGCCCCAGGATGGCAACCTGGGGGACCGACTGCAAGGGTCTGGACAAGCCCCAGGGAGGGCTGCAGCCCTGGTCTCCCTCCAGGTGAGGCGTTTGTGTCCAGAGCTCTGCGTTTGCTTTGGAGAGGGCTCCAGTCCCAGAAACAAAACATGGTGCTGCTTGGCAGGGTCTCATCCACCCTGACCGACGTGTCTTGCCTTTCTGGCCCCAGGGTCACCCAAATGTTTTACATACCTGTACATGTATGTAAATACATCCTCTGACATCAAAAGCCTACTTTGCTGGTGAGCAGACTGCTCCCTAGATAGCTGGACGGGCATTTCTTTTAGTGTTTGATGCCACACGGGTATGAGGTATGCAGGGGCTTCAGAGGGTGACCTTCGCCTAATGACAGTGAACATCATCAGGAAGCCCACACACAGACTGCTGACATTCAGACCCAGCTCTTGGTCTACTTGGTTTGGGGCGTACATTTTTCCTGTGAGCTTGTCTCTTGGCACACATCCTTCTGAGACCAGCTTTCTCAAGGCAACCACAAACTCTTTCTGCCAAAAAGGGTCAATTACCTCGGCTTTATTTGCAGTTTCATTAGTGCTTCTGCGCTTCCTTCCTCTCTTGGGATAGCCATTGATTTTACATTCATAACAAGCTTCTGGAGAGAGGGAGTTGTCGTCTACTTCTCCACTGAGTGAAAGCTCTTGTCCTTGACCTTTGCCTAGCCCCACTCCAGATACACAGTGTCTGAGGAAGGAAGGAATTCAAAATTAATGCCAGTGAGACATAGTTCCTATCAAAAGCTGAATTTGGGGGACTGTGAATACAAATAATGAAGCAATTCTGTTGCACTTATTTCCTAGGAAAAATTTCTGCTGAGGTCAACAGGCAAAATTCTCATTGAATCACAATGCAGCTACCTCTGATTTCAAGAGCCTGGCTCCATGAGGCTTTGCCTAAGAGAGACCTGCCAATATTTAGCAGTTTTAAAAACATAGGCTTAAGCTCTGAGAAGTTGTTAGTAATTTCTGTTATCCAACCTGGAACACATTAAAAGAGACCAATTTTCAGCAACTGCTGAAAAATCTGAAAAGTGAGGTCTTTCATAATGTATCCCAAAGCTTTTAGTCACTTTGAGAATTCAAGCCACAGTCTTTTTGCCTTCCATTTGAGTTGCTTGGTCCTACATGAACCACAGCCCTAATGCTTCCACTGGGGCAAGTGAACATTGGTTTGCCTAATAAAGCAGACATTTATTCAAAAAACGATTCATTTGGAACTCAGAAGAATATGGAACATACAAGAACATAACAGCATACAGAATCGTTATTCCAGCCAGTGGGTGAAGCCACTTGTATAATTTGTCTTTGGAGATGGTAGAGGGTGTTATTTATACTTTTTTTTTTTTTTTTTTTTTTTAAAGGAGGCAAATGGCACATCACAAATCACAGTGAGGGGTGTGAGCTCCCAAGTGGCAGGCTCAGAGAACATGGCTAGCTGCTGGGGTGTGCAGGAGAGAGGTGAAAGCGGTAGCTTGAAAGAGATGGCTGAACCTGGTAGCCCTGACCAAACTTCATCAAGCATTAAACCCATGTTGCTCCCTTCCCTTGGCTACCTTTCCCCTTCCCTCATCTCCAAAGTCAGCAGGCGCATCCAACTCTCGTGCACCTCCACTATTCCTCTTTCATTGGTGACCATCCCCCCGGTTCTGCTGCTTCACACTACAGAGAAAGGAGCGGATTATGTCCCCTTTATGTCTGTTAGTTTAAAATGAGAATCCCTTACCCTTGTCCTATTCTGAAGTAACCAGGTGGACATCCACAGACATAGCCACCTTCAGTATTTGAACAACCATAACTGCATGGGGCTTGTGCAGAACCGCATTCATTGATATCTTGGCAACCTCCACTAAACTGTTCATACTGAAATCCGGTAGGGCACATACATTTATAGCTTCCCAAAGTATTGTGGCAAGATGCTCCTCCACAAATGTGCGCACTGAGACATTCATTTTCATCTGGAAAAGAAGTAGAACATACCACATTAATTTTTACTCTCAGGTGTAGTCCAGCCTACCCTTTCAGAAAGGTCATGCTTCACTGCTGCTAAACATGCTGCCACATCAGAGGGACAGATACGAAGAACAGGGCTTGGTCCCACTCTTAGCTCAGGCACCGGTCACTAGGAGATATCTACAACCATACAACAGAGCCCCATCTGGGCTACTCTACAGAAGATGTTTCATGCCACGTCAGCTCATGCTCTGGAGAGCAAAGAAGCAGAGAAGGCAATTTTTCTTTTGTTCCAAAAACAACTGAGAAGAATAAAACTTTGCACAGCCAACAACATGGTCCAGCAATCCCGTGTTCATAATGCTATTCAACATTAACGCAACAAGAGTAGGGAATCAAGCTCTGACACCTTTTCCAGGCACTGATAATTCCTCCCCTACACATTCACATTTAAATATGAGGTACAGGTAAGGTACAGGAACAAGTAGTAAAGTAAAAATAAAAGCAGCTGTAGATACAAAAGAAAGCCACATTCTGAGCCAGCCCTTTTCCAAACTTCCCAAGTGAGGCACTGTAGGAGTTCGGGGTCAGTTCAGGCTTACTTACTGTAAATGGGTAGTTTTTTTAATGTAGCTGCTCTGCATTTTTTTGTCTGATGTGGCAAATTGCTTTGAAAAGTTCCGAATGCTATTGTTCCCCATTTTCTGTGATAAAGCAACTGCATATGTGCATTGCGTGTGTGTGCCCATGTGTAGGAAATGCCATCTGGACACTGTATGGATAAAATGCAAAGCACAGAGCAGCATCTCTGACCTAAGCATCCAGGTTACAGGAGAATAAGTACTAATTCACAGCATTATTGTCTTTTTCCAAACAATGTGGCTGTTTGTTCTTTGTTTAAAAGCAATGTCTTTGCTTCTTGCAGCCTGATTTACAGCATGGTGCACTACAGAATTGGCTGGGCAGGGGATGCAGTCACACACAGAAGACATGGGAGGAACCAAAGCATTCTTCAGTGATTATCTAAATATGTGTTGCAGCAACATCAAAAGTCCCTGAACGCTTCATTAAATAAGCTAAAAAAGACACAAACTGTTTGCAGAGTTGGGGCTGCCAAGGAATATGAAGGAATTGTCACGGAAAAACCTATTACATGGATTCTTCCCCTGTGGTACGCCCAGGAGATCTAGATAAGTATCTTAAGCATATACACTTACAGATGTTACAAGCTGAACATGTGGATACCACCAAGTATTAAAACCTGGGGCTGAATTCTGTGTTACCAAAGCCTGCAGGAGTTTTGCCATTAACTTAGAGCAACGTTTCAGTATTTGTCATACCTAACACTGCAATTACGTAAACATCATAAATGCATGTCTGGGCCACAGAAAATTACTGAACCAAGATGACATACGCTCACTTCACCTTGCTCCACAGCAGCAAGAGTGTGGACACTAGTGAGCTTAGTTTCTATACTTCGGGTGATTGCTGGAAGAAAAATTATGAAGAAAAATGAAAAAAAAACAGTTACAAGAGCCTCGGATTCTGTGTGAGTTGTGCTGTCAGGCACCAGCCTTGCTTTCCTGTGCTCTGCAACACACAGCTCTGTCACGCTCAGCTTCAGCAGGAAAGAGAGATGCCACGAGGACGGAGGAAGCCAAGCCTCCTTCCCTGCATTTCTGGGTTTCTGCCTGGACTACCCCATGTCCAAGAAGGTGTAAGTGCTAGGATATTCCCTAGTGGAGTTTCTGGTGATCATTATCTGTGGTGTCAAGGTTGAATCCTTTCTTTCAGTTGGGGAAATACCAGTGATTGTGGATTTTGAAACTGATTTTCCCTGTATCAAATTGATACAGTAGTCAATGGGCTCAGATGCTGGAGTAACAGTGTACACCTGGTTTGGAAATACACTTCGTTAAAAGCTATCACCCAGAAAGACTTGGAAACAGCCAAGATGTTTCATAAAACTGAGTGCTGCACTTTTTCAGATTCTACAATGTCATCCGGCAGCCAGACATGAAGTGCTGTTTGTTTGGGGTTTTGTTTTGGTTTTTATTTTACCTTACTGCAGATTAAATTCTAATGTACCCCTAACCTCGGCTAGTTTAATTAATATTCAAACCCACCGTATAGTTGCCCTCCCTCCTTGTTCTCTTGCGTATTACAGGCATAGAGTACTGGAGCACAAGCAAGTAAACGTCACAGCAAGGACCACATAAAATGTCAGGAGGTTCAGTAAGCATAATTAAAAGCAAAGACCTCCCTAGAGCACCACAATGATAACAAGCAAAGGCATTTTTATGTCTCTGAAAGCAAAGAAAGTCAAACAAAGAGTTATGTTCTCATAACTTTGTTCTCAAAGAGGTCATCAAACACATCTCCGGTATCCACACAAGACTAGCTTGCATGAAGCCCATTAAATGTGACTAAAAATGCATGTAACTGTCACTAGAGGAAAAAATATTCATGTTTCTCTTTGAATATGCTATGTGCTACACTGCTGAAACGTACGCAGACCTTTCCCATGACTTCTGCAGAGGACCCAGTCCTGTCTGCTCAAGTCATATCCAGCATCAATGCTTTGTACATGCAGCCCCATCTACGAGGGCTCAGAGAGATGGGATAGAACTAAAGTTTAAATAGGGAAGAAATAAGCATTTTTGTTCACCAGTGTATTTACTTAACATAAATAAAGAGCACTTGCATTTGTTATTTATAACTAGAATTATCCTGTAAGTCCTTGTTATAATCTGTCTACCAAAGCTGCAAGGAAGCATCTTTAGACAGACAGCAGCAGCTCTGCTGAGATATGACAAATGGTTAATTCTGTACAGCAGCCTTCCTGTAGATACTGTAAGAATGATAAAAGCACAGATCAAGTAGGATTTTAATATAATTTTTTATATGCTTTGGGCCAGAAATTTAATTTACAATTTAACAATCCAAACTTGTAGTTCTGAGTCTGCCAGGTTCAACCCACCATCAGTTCTCAGAGAGGACCTGTGTCTGAGCAGCGACTGTGGCACGGCTGAGTAATGCTTCCTTTGTTCAGACTACAAAATACAGGAGTAACACAAAGTTCCCTCAAAGTCAATACAACTTCTAGCACCCTCAGTGATAATTTTGTGCTTGAACACTTGTCAAACCAGGACACAGGCTACTGGCCGCTTCATATCTGCTCCGCCTTTCACAGGAGCACATATGTGTAATGAAACTCCACTGAACTTACTGTAGTCAGAAGAAGAAAATACAGCAAACTGCACCATTGCCCCTCACTTCTTGCTGCTAACAAAGGTAACACACATTTTGATGTATGCATTTTAAAAAGTGACTTACCAACACATTGGTTCCATTGGTAATGCTGGAGATATCCTTGTGGGCAGCTACACCTGTATCCTCCAATTATATTTTGGCAGCCATGCTGACACCGGTGGTTTCCATCACATTCATCAACATCTAAAAAGGTGACATACACTCTTGAGTTTTGGAAGAGCAGCTCAAATTATGCTGTATTTGAAAAGTGTGTTACAAATAGTCATATATATTAATATATCATATAGAGAGAAGCATATTTCAGGATCTCCCAAAAACCTGACCAGTGCTGGCAGACTACTTCATGCCTTTCAGGTTTGGATTTCTGGCTCCACAGCAAGTAACTTTGGACTGAAAACCACTGAAAGCTCAAATTCAGCCACAGTTTTCAGAGTTTTTGCATTCTGCTATGGAGCAGACAGCAGAAAGCAATTTGTATATGGGACCCCCAAGGCTTTCCTAAGGCTCCCAGCTCTACAGCAGAAAGTCCTTTGCTTTTACCCAAGCATACAACCCAGGAATCCCAGAATACCTCTTTTCAAAGCAAACCAAACTGTATCCCAGAAGGCGGCTCTAGAGGCTCTAGGGACCCAGAGGAATGAAGTCTGAAGCCCTTGAACTCTCTCTTTAGCAGGTCGCCTTGAAGATGCAAGACTTCCTGTCCTTGCTGAGTCCCTCAGAAATCCACACAGGATTCAACAGAAGTCTGCTGAACTTACAGTGCTTAAATTAAAACATTCCAGGCTAATCTGACATCTTCTCAGAAAATGTCTGTCCAGCCCTTTAGCATCCCGCAATACATCTGTTTATTCAGGTCCATGGAGAGAAATACGGCCTTGTTGCTAAACTTCCATACTCTGCTCTCATTCGATCTACACATGCTTACTCCATTGGTTTCAGTGCTTACTCCATAGGTCCCTCCCTGGATGACAGTATGGCTGACAGAAGATGAAGGAAAGCAAGAGAAGACCATGTTAAACGTACTGGGTGTTGTACCTACCTTCACAGCTAAGCCCAGTTTGATCCAGTGAGAATCCACGTTGACACTCACAAACAAAACTTCCTGGTGTATTCTGGCAAATGCCCTTTGCCCCACATAAATTGATTTCAGTGGCACACTCATTATTATCTGAAGGAAACCAAAGCCTGAGTGTTATTTTTTATTCCTTGTTGTGAAGATGATCATTTAGCAACGCTAACAATGAACAGTCTGTGACAAGAGGTAAAGAAACATCACTAACGTAGCTGTCTTACCGCCCTCTCCATTTTTCACTTTGCATGACAGGAGAGCTGACATCACCTCCTTTCTAATTCGAAAATACTAACAACAGCTACGGGAAGGGAAACTCCTTTTTTTCACCAAGAATATGGAGTTTGATGTCCTAGTCTTCAAACACCCCCAAATTCACACCAATACCACAGGATTACCAGACTGCCACAAGCAATATCCAGCTTGCAGAGAAGAAAGAGTGTTTTGCATTAAGTGGTTTTCTTTAACATTTTCAGAGACATAATGTGTATGCATTATAGGACAACTGCAGAAATGTACGTTTCATGCTTATTGTTTCAAGAAACCTTGACATAATCTCTAATGTGGGTCCTGCAATGAGCTACAAGAACAGAAATGTAACATTTTTTTGCTCACTGGGTAAGAAAGGGTAAGGCAAGAATTATAATCTGGTGCTTTTATAATCTGGTTCTTGCAAGTGCAAAATTCGAAGACAGATTATGAAAACAAGGGAATGTAGGAGGGAGGGCCTCTTTGCATATTCTGTTCTGGTACGACTGGGATCAGAACCTGGCCTATGCTTCCATTTGGTTTCTCAGGAACCTGATTTTACCTACTTGCTACTTTTCTTCTGCAATAAGCGTCAGTAATAAATCCCAAATCCACATCTATATTCCCACATGACTTACCAATGCAGGCTGTATGGTGCTGAGTGAATCCAGGAGGACATTTACAAGTGAAACCCCCAATAGTGTTGACGCAAAGGAACTGGCAGTTGTGCTGCTTTGTTGCACATTCATCAAGATCTAAAAAAACCCAAGAAAAGGTCTTTCACTTATGTTCCCTGTGTAGGATCTGACAGTTCAGCTGGACTTAGAAGTGATTGCAAATAAATAATGTATCAAATAAAACCTTTTGAATCTATGTCTCATTCTCCACGCTGGCTTCCTGCTCCTGCCACACAAAGCCCATGTGTAATGAATGGGCCTTTGGAGCTACACTTGTGTCCATGCTGATGCTGGATTACAGACACCACTCTCGTCTGTCTGCAAGGCACTGTTGCATAATAAATGCCTGCTCTTACCACAGCCAATAAACAGAGTCACCATCTTCATGAGAAGTAGTGGCAGACTGCAAAATGGTATTGCACTGAAGCAGGCTGTTACTCCAATGACAAAGTCCACTGCTATTTCCCATGCCAAGTTTGGAACTGCTGCTCTTAACTTGTGCAGTTTCAGTCAGATCTTTGCTACCAAGATACATAAATAAATGAAATTATAATGAACACTTCAAAATCTCTCCTGCACTGCTGTCCGATATTCAGTGTATGGTGCGCTTCCCTCCCTTCTCCGGGTGAAAATGACCTGACCTAACCACTTTTTCTTTAAGCAACCTGGCCTAACCACTCCTTTCACAACATTCAGCATGCTGCAGAGGTGGTAGGTTAAAACTCTGGTGACGCTGGACAATGCCCTGCCATGCTCATCTTTGCATCCATTAAGATAAATTTATCACTGAATTTATAAATCAACGTGCTTACAAAAATAAGACTGATCATATATACTATCGGTTACAAAGTCTTTTAAGATTAGCTGCCATCAGCCTGCAGAAATTCCTGTGGATCTACTGTTCATCCAGATTATGAAAGAACTTACTGGAACACCAGCTCCATCCTGTGCAGGACACTTCTACTGTCTTTAGTGGAAATAATTGCATGAATCAAGGGGTCAGATTTATATCATTTACATGTCCTTGGATTGGTATTCGCCTGTGAAACACTGAGTTTCTGCAGTAAATTAGTTCCTTGATTTTTACCTTTGCAGCTTCTCCCATCCTCTTGCAGGATGTACCCTTTTGGACACGAACACTGGAAGCTCCCCTCTGTGTTCTTGCAGATGAAATTGCAAGGTTTTGGGGACTCATTACATTCATTCAGATCTAGAAGCAAAATCAGATACTTGGTGTTGATAACCAAGATTTGTGATAATGTTTTTCAAAATGCTCAGGAGATATCAGAAGGAAATAAAAATCCCCAAAGCATTCTAATGAATGAAATTTTATTTTCTAATTTTTCAAAATCTTTGTATTTCCTTCTTCAAGTCATCTCTTAGTAACAAACTTTATATACATACACTGTACTTGAGAAATATACCTATGCAAATAGTGCCGGTTATATCTGTAGTATAGCCAAGGTTGCAATGACAACGGTAAGATCCTCTCTCATTGATGCATTCCCCATTACGACAGACATCATGAATAACCTTGCACTCGTCAATATCTGCAATTAAATGAGAGTTAGTTCACAATGGAACAAGAACTGAATTTATACAGCTTCAATAGATTCTTGTGACCTGACAAAAATCCTACACCCTACATAGAACAAAAAAAAATTACATAAAATAATGAAATATTGCACAGATTAAGGAGAAATAATAAGTGAAAAAATACAGAATGGTACATTAATCTAACTTTCAAATGCAACGAATGAGTCTTAAGTGGAAGTGAACAACTGGAGCTGATCATATATTAGCCTCCATAAATCAAACAACACTTTCCTTTCATGTACACAAATAGCTCTTAATCACTACCTACAACACGCTCAAATGTTGAGAGTGCAAATTCCCATTCGAGCACGTGTCAATCAACCAGCATGCAAAATAAGTATCTGCCAAGTTGGGATGGATGCCTCGTCATCCCGGGCCTTTGGCTATGCACCCTCCTCCCCGAGGTCTGTACTCTCTCAACATAAGAACTCTCTGAAAATTTTGACTGATATCCAAAACCATTTAGGACCTCACAGTGTTCAAGTATGCAAGAAGCGAGTTTATAATTTATCACTTAATTTGGCATTGTGTAAGAGAGCCTTTAATAGAAGAGTCAGTACCTGCTCCGTTAGACATGTATCCTCGGCCATGAGGGCAAAGTTTCTTGAAAGCCACAGTGCCTGGGAAGGGGCAGACCTCGCAGTTTTGCCCCCAGCCTCGGCCACCATCACAGCAGCATTCAGACTTGGTGACAGAGTTCCTGTTGCTTGATCCAATTTGACACATACTTTGTAAGACTTCAGTGAAGCAGTAGCCCTCCCTGTTGTCTGGAAAACAAATTATGCATCACAGAGAATCCTAATGGTGACGACCTCCAGAGGGTCAATGAGATATTAGGAATTTAGTCAGAAATATAAAAGAAAGGGCATACTTCACCCTGGGACTGTGGAACTGTGAGTGAAAGACTACCAGCAGTAAGAAAAAGAGCACAACGTCTGAGGGAAACAAAGAAGACAGGAAATTTAGCAAAAGGTGGAAGACAAGTTACATTATGCTTATAAAAATACGTTTCTGTTTAAACCCAGAGAAAAAAGGATTGGCTGAAAATCAGGACCAAAGATAAGGCAGAGCAATTCCTGGCTGACTGAAACCAAATAGCCAGCTTCCACAGCGAGTCAACCCAACCGGCCTGACCGAAGCAGGCACGGGGACAGCATGGGAAGAACGAACTTGCAGCAGGGCACCTACTTACAAAGGCCCCTTCCCACAGGCATGTAAATTCAACAGCATGTTTATTCACTATATATTTCTAAGGTTAATTCCAATCACAATTTCTGCTATGAAAGCGATAGTTCATTGGGATGTTAGTGTGCAACTTACCGAGGCATTCGTTCTGGGTATCACTGGCCGTGAATCCCTCGTTGCATTCACATCTGTAACTTCCCACTGTGTTTACACAACGACCATTCTCGCAGATCCCAGGTTTGGTCTGACATTCATTCTCATCTGTGTTTTTGAAATGGTATGACAAAAATCAAGTCCATTACTGGCTTAATGCACATTAGAGAAGTCTGTATGGAGTTCTTAAGCTGTGCATTCTGTCTGGTTAAACTTGCATAAGTTTTTCTTTTTTTTTTAAAACAAAACCTCAGTTTTTCAGTTTTCAGAGGAAAGATACCATATAGCTCACAATATCATATATTTTGTTACTACATTTTTCTCTGCAATATATTCCTCACTGGTTTTCAAAATTTTTCATAACTACAGCTGCACTTCTGAATGCCATCCAAAGTTTAAAAATGATTCAGATCATTCATGCTAACAGAGATGAACTAGCTTACAGCAATGGGCCCAATCTCTGCTTTTCTCAGTTAAGAGCAATTCAGCAGCAGCAGTACAAACTGATTGTAAAGACAACCACATCCAGATTTTCTACTTACTGCCCACATGTGTGCACACCTGAACAGCAAAGCACAGTGCGTATAGCACTGGTAGATCCGTTATACAGGTAGTTGTGTAATTCTTCCCCTGAGTTCCTCAACACTTTGTTAAATCCAAAATTTTCAGCTCTGCTCAGGAGCTGTGTGTTTCAAGAGCTTCAACACTTCAGTGTTACTTACCTATACAGCCTTCCCCATCTGGTCTGCGCTGATAACCTGGTCCACAGATACACATATAGGTGCCAATTAGGTTTTTGCACTCCATCTGTTTTGAGTCACAGTCGTGAATCCCTTCTTCACACTCATTCTGATCTAAAACACAAGGTTTAGACTTCATTACACAGACAGATAATCCTGAAAATTCACAATAGTAAATTCTGACTTTGGAATTTCAATCGTAATTGAACTATACATGCTTTTATTGTGCTAAACTAACCGTAAGATATACTAGCCTAAAGCAAATTGATTTCTCCCAAATGCCCATTTTCAGGGCAAGACAAAACTGTATCATCTGATATGACCTCACTTTATGCAGATGTGTAAGTTTATGGGCAGGACAGGGCTAATACAACCAACTGCATAATGCAAACCACTGAATTTCATCCCAAATTCTTTCTGACTCAGTTACTTCCTGGGATTAAAACTCTGGCCCAATAGCGCAGTGAGTCAGAGCCCTACCCTTGCAGGAACTTGAAATCATTATCTCACAACCATGAGAGTCTGGTAGGAACTTTACCTCTGCACATGCGCCGGTCCTCTCGCAGAACATACCCTGCGGGGCACTTGCATTCATAGGATCCAAAGGTGTTCACGCAGCGGAAAGCACAGAGCAGAGGGTTCTGAATGCATTCATTGACATCTGGATTTGGAGCGACAAAGACCACGGGGGAAGTGAAACATGCTTTTGTAAAACTCAGCCAACTTGAGTGCGCATGGTTTAGATACAGCAATACCACAGATCCCAGGTTACTGAGGGCTAAATCTTAATAGTTGGGGACCAATGGTTCTACTCATTATGGATTTCTGTATAAGAGCAGGCCTAGACATGCCAGGATGTTTGCACAGCTACCTGAAGTTTCAGTATCTTCACCAGCAAGCAGCCAATGAAAAAAATCCATGCTGCCAAAAGAGCGTCTCAGTTCAAACTGTATCCTAGGGTCAGTTTTTATGATTGGTCCTTTTTAAATTCCAGCTTCTTCATAAACTGAATTCCATAAAACAATATCCTTACTAGAAACACTATTCTGAAGTGCATTTACATACACTCTGGGCTACTTGAGTAATTACTGCTGTATAACGATGTTTATGCACTCTGCTAACTCCTCCTCTGCAATTTGAGCTTTTCACCCAAATTCCACAGGGAAGTCAATGAAGCTCTAACTGTATATAAAACTAACGCAAACTGATGCAAAAATAGAAGCATTCTTTTGTATGGGCTTGCAAACAAATAGATTGTGGCATATAATTTAAGAACAGCTGTGTCAGGTCAGAAGAGAGTGTCAAAATGTCCTAGGACATTCTCCTCTCTCTGGTTGAAACAGGAGGAGACGAGTATTAAAACCCCCATACCATGTATGCAGAGATCCTTCCCCTAACACAGCCTCTCAGTTTTAAGGACTTCCACAGCCAAAAGCCACAACCAAACTATCAAACTTAATTTCCACTGATAGGTTCCCACACAAATTTGTACAATCTCCTTCTGGGTCAGTTTATACTTGTGGCCTCACTAACATTCTGCAGCAAAGAGCTTCACAACTTAAGTAAGTACTATGCATATAAAAATGTTTGCTTGGGTCTGTCTAACATGTTTCTTCTACTTCTGGTACCTTTACCACTTGTGGCTTTATAAATTGAAATCACGTATGTCTTCAGTTTTCCACACTGAAAAATTCTAGTCCAATTATTTTTCTGCATGTCTCTTCAATAACTCTGATCTTCCTTACTCCTCCCTTCTTTGTGTATTTTCAAATTTTTATTTTTGAAATGAGACACCAAAGCATGAAAAATATTCAACCTAGGGTTACCATGGTAAACGTCTAGTACTGTATTTATATTTTCTGGTTTGTTCCCTAACAAACCCAAGCAGCCCATTTTCTCTTTTCATCCTCCACAGTGACTTTCTTCACCCAAGGGTCCCCTAGTCGGTAAGCAAAACCCGTACACACAATAAGCAGCATTTCTGGGAACTGTTCTGGACAGAGTGTACCCAAACATGCTCCTCTCTGGGTGGTTCCTTTGCAGATACTGCCTGAAAACCTGTTCACCCAACCTTCAGTTAGAAACAGTTACCACGGCTCCTCCATACAGGAAGAAGGAACCTATTTTTCCATTTCAGATAAAGATGCATTGTTCCAAATGTCTGTATTTCTCTTTTTCAGCTGCTTTACGCCCCTCGCTTGTTTCCAAAATCAGAAAACTGTTTCAGCACACAACTACAGTGACAGTCCTTAACACATGAAGTCTCACCTTCACAGGTCATCATCGGTCCAGGCTCAAATCCCTCAACGCAGGTGCATTCAAATCCTCCCACCACATTCCTGCAAGTTCCATTTCCACATGGGTTTCCAACAGCACATTCATCAGTATCTGCAAGCAGTTAAATTAAGGCAAGACTACGTGGTTACACTCAACTAAAAAGGTATAAAAACTACACTGCTGATGTACAACCAAAAAAATACAAAAATACAAAACCCAAGACCTCATTTAAATTACTGATTTAGAGTCATAGACTCCTAGCATAATTTGGGATAGCTATAAAGGTTTTCTGGGTCAAACAGCCACAGCAAGACCAACTTGGAGCCAATTGCTAAGGCCCTGCCCTGGCAGATTTTAAGCACCAGTGGGGACGGAGATTCCACGACATTAGAATAGTATAACCCCATTATTCCTTAATGCCATAGTTAGCAATGCAGGGGTTTCTTTAAAATGGAAGATGAAACAGCTGTACTTACCTACACATTGAGCTCCTTGTAGGATGTAACCATACGGACATTCACAGCGGAAAGACCCATCTGTGTTGATACACTGCCCAAATTTACAGTTATCTGGATCTAGGCACTCATCCACATCTTAACCAGAAATACAAACAACACAGTAAGTGCAACTGATTTCATGTGGTTTTAGACTTCTCTCAAAGGACAGGTGTTGTTCTGGCAATAAATATTCCTAAAATCACAAAAAATACTAAAATCTGAATTTTGATATATTAGGATGAGGGTACGGAATTTTTCTTGCAGGCCAGCTTTCAGGATGCAGAAAAGAAACTGATTCTACACGTCAGATAAAAAACCTCTCTGACTGGGGCCACAGGGAGAGTAGCAGATATGAAAAGCAGTAGTCATCCAGTGCTCCTTAAATGAAAACTTTTACCAATGAGGCTGAAGTGCTGTTTGTCTTGGGAGAGAACAGAACGTACTGAAGGGATCTGGGAAACTGTGGTTTGCACTTCTGGAGGATTAAAACCATTTACTGTAAACAGGCTACATATACTGTATAAGAAAAGACAAGCATGCTATGTGATCCATTCTCTAGATCCTACACAAGTTTCCTAGCAAGTCTGCTCAGCGTAAATTAAAAAGCCAAATACAATACTCTAAAAGAAGTTTATTTCTGATATATGAGACATTCAAGCTTTAATTTCAACTTGGTAGGAATAATTGGAAAAAAAAAATCTGTATAGAAGTTTCCACAATTTGTGGCTTTTGGAAATAGTTGCAGAGGCGTTATTCTCTATTGAAAGGGAGAATGGCTTACGGGTAGAAGACAGCACACTGATGCAACAACGGCATCGTGCAGCGCGGGCACTTACCCAGTCTTGCATCACCAGGTCCAACAAGGATGCCAATTCCAAATGGACAAATCTGTCTAAATGCCTCTGTAAGAAAAAAAAAAAAAGTAAAAAAATCAAACTATGTGTTAAATTCTATCTTGGTATTCAGCATTACTCATGAGCCACGAAAGTAACCACTGATACCAATTCATCTTCCTCATGATCAGGTCTAGAAATATAGTATGTTAATATATAAACTTATAATTTAATCTTACACTCATGTAAAAAATGTATGCTCTCTTGACATTTCATCTGATCTCCTGTATGCAAATATGTAAAATCCTGTGAATAATTAACATTATGTACTTTCCTTTAAGGAGCAAATAAATACAGTACTTCCATTTTAAAAGTATCAATACTAGTGACAGCATTCTTTTTTGTTGTTAATGAAACATTTCCTAAATTTTCTGAAGATGACACAATTTAATCTGTAGTCACCATGGCCCTTAAAGCATGCCCATCTCTAGTTACAGAATAAGTAATAATTTTATTATAGGTAAACTGAGAGTAAAATTTCTGGGCTCAGCTTAGAATGAAGTCACCACTCAGTTTCCAAATCCACAATGTTTTTGGTGTGACTTTTCAAGATGTAAATATGATGCAAGTCTTTTGAGAACAAGAAATTCTCTATTTTTTGTCGCAGGAAGTATGTACTCCCTTATCTGTGCAATTCATCTGACATATTCTTGGCAATAGAATAAATAAGAAATCCTAAATTTCCATTCTGGTAGACCAAAATGCAATATGGATGAATACCATTATAAAGGACCTTCAGCTTCAGAAACTCCTCTAACTTTGGGTCTGACACACACACACACACAAAATACAAGCCTTGCAACTGAAACTAAGCTTCCACCTCTCCCCCCTAAATTGTATCTTGAGAAGATGGATGGACACAGGACTGTAATTCTAACCATCTCAAGATGCTGCTGAGCATATTCTCTACTAACCGTGCTCAGAACATCACAGAACCCTTGACAAGATTTTACTTTTTCTTTTGCAAATTCAGTAGGCTGCAAAGAGGTTTAGAGTGCAGCAGTACAATACAGTCAGACATAACAAACGTTACCCTTTCTTTAGTTGAACTACATTAGCTGATCTTTGCTGAGGTTGAACAAAATAGAACTAAATGTAGTTGCACGCCTGCACTGAAAGTAAGAAAGTGTCTTGACGTACTGCCAGGCTCTGAATGGGAAACTCAGCCCTACGCAGCTGGGCAGCACAAAACCCGCCTGTTGCTCAAGCCTTCAGAAGGAGACTCAGGTGGCACATGTGCTTGAGCTTACCAGCCTCCATTCAGATAGCATACGATGGAGACCATGCGTGAAATATTTTTTTTTCCCAAAAAGAATCAATTCCACTATCTGTGATACGCTGAGACAGAAATTTCCCAGACTCAGATATGTTAAAGCTATTTCTTTTTTAGAAGATGAGAAAAATAGCCTTGATATAATCCTTTGCAAACAGTTTGGACTGTGAAAAATATATGTGCTGACACTTCAAGGAAATGCTGCGATGTATACCATGCTTTTCCAACTGACTTTGATTCAAACGCTCCAAGCAACGTAATGAAACAGGCACAGGCAATAAGCCTAGGAGGAGTATTGCAACTGGCACATCTGATTCTCTTTTCTTCCCTTGGCTTTTGTGAGGATTGTCTGCAAAACATCTACATGACTTATTAATGAAATGAACTGTATTAATATATTGCTGAAACCAGTAACGCTGTTAACCACATTTGTCAGCATGAATTAAAGTCTGTTCAGCAAGTTGTACCATGACGGTACAAAGGCCTGTTGACTTGCTCGATGCGCAGTTACTCAGTCTTACAACAGATACCAACAACGGAGAGTGTTCCTTTAGCAACAGTTCAGTGAGTGAGGCTTCAAGGCCTGTGTTTTGTCATTCCATGCTGTTTTTGCAAGTCATTCGTATTGATAAGACTGCAAAATTAGATAATTTTTTTTAATAACAAAATGAAGTCATAAAATGTAACAGGGTTATTCAGATGTACATCTAGTTCCACTGTTGGTTTTTGTCTGTTTGCTTTTTTGTTTGGTTGTTTTTTAAATTAGATTTCATGTTTATGGTACCCCTTCTTACACTTATTTACAATCAGATGAATTCCATTTGTGTCTTGCAGGTATTTCCACTCAGAGCCTATCAAGGACGTACTTACTACTTTCTGCTTTCTGTATGTGACACCTCCAGAGCAAAATACTTGGCACCTAATCATGCTAACAAACCTAAAAGCAAACAAGGAATATGCTTGTGACTGGACTATGCAAGGAAAATGTTTTTTGAGACTGCAATGACAATTGTTAAGCAGAGGTTAAGCACCTCTGGAAAATAATTTTTCCTAATTTCTTCTTATAAGAATCCCAATCTTCTTTTAGTTCTGAGGTTATCATGACAGTAAGGTAACCTGGTCAGTAACGTACCATCTGCTTCCTCTGGGCAGAGTTCACAGGGATCTCCCCATCCCTGTCCCTTTAAGGCACAACAACACTCTTGTTTGGAGTGGTTTCGTGACTTCGGCACAGAACATTTTCCATCTTCGAATTTGGTAAAGCAGTAACTTACTCTCAGATCTGCATAGAGAAAAACTTGTTATGAGCAGTTGGGGTGACTTTGACACAGTTTTCACTTAAGAGTTGTTAATTGCAAAATTACAGGGGACCCCCGTCAATAAAACACCCAACTTCCATTTGAGCGCATTAAGAAGGACCATTATTGTCTCTGGGGAAGATGTGAAGAGTGAGGGGAGCTCCTTACCCCAGTCCAGGAAAGCTATGGGATCGTGCCCTACTTCAGTCACGGAAAAGGAAGGCTTTTCCTCTTTTGTCCAGCAGAGATGGAAAAGCTGTACTGCCCTCTTAGACTCACTCCTCTTTGTAAAAAATGAATATTGGCTTGACTTGTTTGTATTCCGTTATTGGGAAGAATCACTTGAGTCAAGAGATTTTAATCAACTTGTAATGATAATACCATGTAGTGTTAAAATGAGAGGCAATTTCCAATAGCACTGTCCTTCTTCCCTCTCCCCTGAGGTACACATAAAGAAAACTGTCGCAGTGACTTTTTACTCCCTTAAGCTGGATAACCAGGATGCTGGAGCAAAGCTGAGATCACAGACCACAAGCATCCAGCAGGCAGAGAGCTGGCAGCTCCCTGACTTGGCAGGCGGACAGCAACAGGGCAGTTGTGGAAGCAGCTGCTCATCCAGTTTTCCGGCTGCAGCATCAATGCTGGGCAACATCCAGATTTTACAAAATTCCTAGGTAATGGGAAGTTTTAAACAAAACTCTGTTTGGCCTGAGATACTTGGAAAAAAAACAACCCAGTCTTCTCCAGGGGATGGGGAGAAGCCCACCTGAAGATCATACACACAAGTGTGCACTTTCTTCTGCCATTACGTGTGAAACAGTGGTCTGTTTTCATAAAGGAGAAGATTAAGCTGCGTTCTTTTTTATAGTTTTCTTGGGGGAAGGGTTATGATTTTTTTCCTTACCTGAAGAGGACAACACCCTCAGAATGAAGAAACTTCATTTATACAAGCTACAAAAGCACAGCCACAACAGCCGTGCTGCCTTCTTGAAGTTCAGTAAAGTAACTGTGCCAAATTGCATGGTGGTTTGAAGACTTGGATGAACATTTACTGCAGGTTGGATTCATTTTTACCAAAACCACAGTTTCATTTAGCCCACTGTGAAGAGCTCACTATGGTGTCAACAAGCATCACCGTTCTGTGCCAAGCATAACTACAGAGGTCCTTATAAAGGTCTTACTCGTCAGTGGTTCCCACTGTGCACACTATGTATCGGACATTTAATGATGTATCTATTTAATAATTCCCAAAGTTTTTAAAATATCTCACTCTCTAATTTGCTGTACTTGTTCTTTATCCACAAAACAAACTAACCTGTGGCTTTTCATTAGCAGATCTTCGGCTTTTAGCATCTGATCTCTGTCTTAGTGCCCATGTTTAGGCTCTGAACAGTGTAAGTGGTAATTTAGAAGCCAAAAGACGCTTCAGACTTTTCTAAGTAGGTGGGTGCTTATTGTCCCCACAACACTGTTTGCAATTTTTTTCCATTGATCTTCTATCCACCCACACATTTGTGGAGAAGAATAGCATATAACAAGTGTTATGGTGAATTTGATAAGTGCTAAGAACAACTTTATTGCTGGAAATGCTGCCGTTAGCAGTGCATTGCAGTAGTTGCCTGCCTGCATTCGTGCTCCATCTCCGTGTCAGACATATCAGAGTCTATACAGAGTCCAGGTACCCTCAATATTTCTTCCAGGGGTGCAAGAAAGGGCTGCAGGACAACATAATTTCCTCACTTAACCTGGTGCATTTAACATTAGCTTTGCCCCTTTTATTGCAATGCTTCCTTTAATGACAAACAGATGTTAGGGCAAGACAGAACCTGGCCCCAGCTACAGAATTATCATGTTTTCCTTGTGAAAAACACTGTTTGAGTCCAGAGCCTCCTTGTTATATTAGAAACAGGCAGGAATAAGGTTTTTGTAAGACAGTAAACAAATTCCGAAATGCCAGAAAACAGGAATGAACTTACCTTGGCATCGCCTCCCTGTGGAAGACAACACAAACCCTTCTGGACACAGACATTTGAAACTGCCTGGAGTGTTGCTGCATGTGCCCAGGGCACAGATTTCTGGCTGTTCCACACACTCATCAATGTCTGTAAGAAAAGTAATTAAAGAGGTGAGAAATAAAAATGTTTACACTGGCAGCTGTACTACATAAAATGTAACCTTACATCATCACTGATATCTAACAGATTTGAAAAACAAAAAGGAAGAGACAGAAAGAGGAACAAGAAATCCAGGTGCAAAATCTAGGGTTAGTTTTTAAATCCTCATGCAGTAGGCAAACCCCAGCAAAGTACCATCAACCAAACAGCCTGGGATTAGATTTTTCTTGGGATCAGATCAGGTAGTTCTGGTTCAAACAAAACTTGGTGAGACTTCTGGGAAGTGACTTACCAGTGGCTACAGTTCAGAACTGTACACTGCCACAATAGACTAAACATTACTCACCATTTAGATGAAGAGGAAAGTGGTAACAACTGTGAGTAGCTAGGACAGAGGCAGAAGGAGGGTTGTTCTGTACACACCTTCACATTTATCATTCTGCAGGACATATCCAGGAGGACAGATACATCTGAACGACCCATCCAAGTTCTGACATGTGCCTGGTGAGCATTTTCCAGGATCCAGTGCACACTCATTGACATCTAAAAGAAAGGAAAGACAATTTACTTGAGATAATTGCTGTTATCTCAATAAATCTGTGGCTGAGCCTGCTTTAATTTTGATTCCATCAAACTGACAGTGGAACTTCCCAGGAGCAAGAAAAGAGCCCTCTTCTTATCCTATTGGCATTGTTTTCTTCTGCTAGGTACAATGATGACAGTGTGACATTTCTCTCTGACCTCTTACACTGTTTACTAAGAGCAGGAATCCTCAAACTACAGCCCACGGGCTGGATAGGGCCCCCCAGGGTCCTCAATCCAGCCCCTGGTATTTACAGAACCCCCACCCCCGCGCCGGGGGTTTGGGGGGGAAACCAAGCAGCCGCAGATGACTGCCTGCCACTTCATCCGCGCGCCGGCCCCCTGGTTAAAAAGTTTGAGAACCCCTGACTAAAAGTATCTCCTCAAGGTTTGCTGCACGTTTCGTTCTGCCCTAAAAGAAAGCACTCACCAATACAAGTCCTTCCATCCAGAGCCACCTCATAGCCATCATTGCAAAGACACTGGAAGGACCCAATCGTGTTCACACACTGACCATTCCTGCAGAGCATTCCGTTTCCACTTGCACACTCGTCCACATCTAAGAAAAATAACATTGTAAGAGATAAAAGGAACACCTGCAACAAGTGAAATTGGGAAGGTGAGACTTCTGTTTCCACTACATTGGTACAATAACTGATAGTACGTAAATATCCTCTGCTTCAAAAGCAAGTGAGGGGAAAATACCACTATTGATGTGTGCTGTAAAATTGTCAAAGCAAGAGTAAAAAAATCAGAGTGGCACATATCACACGCAAACATTTAAGGGGCTATAGAAAAGTATGGAGTGCATAATCAAAGAAGCCTTTTCAGACTAAGAAATTGTTTTTTGTCTTTAATCATGCAGACCATGAAAGGTGCGACCCTAACTCAATGGAGAAGATGGTACTAACGGTACATTCATTAGAAGTAGAAAGTCTTAGAAACACGTAACTGGTCTCAGCACTCCTTACCTATGCAGTCATTGTTGTGTGAGAGGATGAACCCCAAATTGCAGCGGCAGTTGAAAGAGCCAATGGTGTTTCTGCAGGTTCCGTTGCCGCAGGCATCTCTCTCACACTCATTAATATCTACAAAGGAGAAATAAAATAAGCAGCAAGAGTTTTAATCACTGATGGGGAAAGGAAAGTCTTCAGCTATCCTGCAGGCAAAAGAAATAATCCACTGCCAACAGACTGAACAGAAGAATTGTTTGTCCCCAAAAGACGATTTTACATAGGTTTATACACTTGATATCAACACCTACAAAAATAACCAAGGGTCCAACAATCATTTATCTTACTGTGGCTCCCATCTCACCCTTCCCAAAGGATATCTAAGCTATCTTTATCATAAATGTTCTGAAATCTCATCTTGCTCAGACAGCAGACACCACACTAACAGCTGCAAATGGGTTAAATACAGAATCTCCTTCTTTATTAAGATGACCCTGTTTCTGAAAAGGGCACTTCTCTGGCAAGAAGTACACCCTTCACTTAGTCTGTTAACAAGCAGGCTGTGTACAATTGCTGCATTGCAATATTCATCTACTAAATTTCTTGCCTAAAGTAATAAATGAGACAAGATGCTTCAGAAAATTCTAAGAATAGAACATTTTCCTGAAAAACAACAGTATTAGCAGTTTATTAGACAGGCTATATTTTTTTAAAGGTTCACTTTAATGAGATGTTTGTCATTCATTATCAACTTGTTATCATCTCTAATTGCCAGCTATGGTGGTTTTGCACCTTTGCCTGGTGGTAAATGGCTCACAATCTCAGTTCTATGAGACATATGCAACACCTATGACAAAGAGGATAGGCTTCATAACTATCTCAATGGAAGTCTAAGTACAGCTTAATTTGATATACTTGCCTATACACATTGTTCTGTCATCATTGGTCTTGAATCCATTGTGACAAATACAGTAGAAACTTCCAACAGTATCAATACACTGCCCGTGGCTGCAGATGTTGGGAATTTCTTGACATTCATTCCGATCTGAAAACACAAAGGTACCATGAAAGTTAAGGCTTCGAAACTGCAGGGCTGGAAAGATGTATTAGCAGCAACCATGACAGTCAGAATCCAGTGCACGGCCCTAATTTAAAATATTATTTTTAATTTATTAATGATGAAACCATTACTAAGTAAATCTCAGAAAAGGGGCTATTTGCTTGTAAATTACCCTCTTCAATATCTGTGGAGCTGAAAAAAAACTAGTGTAAAAATGGTATTTACCGAACACAAATTCTTGCTACAGGGAAAAGCATATCGCCTGGATTTTGAAAAGTAGAATTACCGACATGAAATTGTATAGGGAGATTTCTGAGTGCTCTACATTGACTGCAACAGATACGAAAGCCACATATAAATCACAGTTTCTATTCTTCTCATGAAAGCAGCTACTTGCTTTTAGCTATGCTTGATTATAGCACAAATTGCTTGATTAACTCACAGAAATCATACAAAACAGAAAGGGAGATGAATCCCACACTTTTCTCACTCAGCTTACAGAGAGATAAAACGCATTGTAGATTTATCTACTCATTATGCAGTGATAAAATGGGTACATGTATACATATGTGTTGTAGCATCCATGCCTCATGCAATGTGATGATCCTGTAAACCAGACAAAGCTCAGTCAGCAAGAAGAATTACTGCTATATGGAGTCTGAAAATACTTCGCCAACAGCAGCAAACACCCAACTGCATAATTCTGCAGAGCGCGCTAGGGAAAGGGAAAGCTATCCTGCCAGCATGTGCTATGCTGCCTGACAATCGCAGGGCATCCACCACAGTTGTCCAACAGCTGACTGTCTCCTGCTACTCTTGTTATCAATGCTTTCAGGCAGAATTCAGGATCCTATCAATAGTGAATGAAACAAAATTTTGAAGAATGGAATGTTTGCTGTCCAGCACATTTTTTTCCCCATGACAAATCAGAAACATGAATCAAATGATGCCCTTCTGTTGACCTCATCACCAACAAGAGCTGGTTTCATTCAATATGCTTCCTGACACTCTGTCTGCAGCAGCTCCAAAAACGAGAACTGAGGTGCTGCCATAAGCTTGCATTAGAATCGATTAGATTTTAGCATTCATTAATTTTCTTTTTAAATGCAACCTAAGCAAAGCAACTGCAGTTTCTTACCAAACCACCCCCAGGTCACTGCAAAACTAAGAGTCAAGTAGTTCCTAATTGCAAAGAAATTAATTTATTACATCTTGTCTCCCTGCCTCTGCTGCCACTTCTCTACACTCTAGTTGGCATATGGACAATCTTGATTGCCCCCATCCCCAGGATTACCATGCATCATCTGGGGCCACAAGTAAATTTGGATGTGTGTTCACTGAGGACCAAGCTCTCCCAATGCTATTAATGATACTGCTGCTAATTAGTCTAAAGAAGGCAGAACGGAAACCAGTGCTGGATAATGTGCTTCTTAAGAACTCTTAACCTTCACAGCTCAGGAGAGTAGAGATGAAAGAAAAATTGTGATTCTCTCTTTGCTGCTGTATGGGCAAATGAATAGTGAATTAAAATCCCAGGGAAAAGTCACTTCTTTTGGGATAAACAGAGAACACTGTAACTTGTTAAAAAATTGGGAGGCAAAATTAAGTGCCAAAATGAGTTTATATGAAAAATTATTTATTATACCACAATAGATAGCACCAGAAGAATGCTATTTTCACAGTAAGATACATGCAGTACTCATAGTAAAAGTGGCTGTGATACATCAGTTTTGATTCAATAAACTACTGGGATATCATCATTTTCCATGCGGTAGCATGACTGATCCAATACAGCAAGATGCTCAGCACTCTTTGCTCTCAGCAGAGCTGTTGGAAATTTCCTCCCTTTGCTGAATCAAGTATTTTATCAACTGCTTTTATTTTGACTCTAATTGTGTAACTTTATTTTCACTAAATATAAAATAAGAGCAAAATACAGGGAAGTATTACTGTTGGTGCCAATTCATGTCTGGTATTGTAACCCATATCAGAACCTTCCCTGGCTCTTCCTGTACTGCTGTAACGAACCCATAACAACAACAATTACATTAGAACATATTGAATATTTACATGTGGCACTGCATAGCTTAACAAAACAAAGTTTTAGTTCTCATAGTAGCGTTCTGGTTGTCCCTACACCCTTTTCCCTTAAGGGTCACATGAAACAATGGAAAACTGCACTGTAGGGAAAAGTACACTTCCTAAAACTCAAGTACTCAGAAGCAAAAACCCAAGGAAAATGTTACCAGTTTCCGTTGTAATTATTATTTTGTTCAGAAATGTATATAATATTTACAGGTGCTTGGCCCACAGCAGTCTTTAAAAAAATCTCTGTGATTCTTCAAGTAATCAAGATAACATGAATGCCCCTCTGGACTACGATATTATAAGAAAAAGCACATAGATTAGAGAACTGCAGTCCCACTCAGTATTTAAAAATAATGTTCAGAGGCTTGTTCAAATCCACATAAAAGTTAGGAAGTTTAACAATAAGCTTTTTAATTTCGTGCATATGGGCTAGCAGATAAGTTCATGTTATCAGCAGAGACCCCAGCAAGCAGTGAGCTATTTGTAAAAACACAAGTGGCAAATAAATTGCTAAAACAAATCTTAAAATTAAATTAAACAGCAAATTAAAATTAAAATCAAAGAATTTATGTAGAGGAAGGTCCCTGTCAGGACTGCAACTGAATTTTTAGCATCACAAAATAGTTAGTCAAAAGGTAGTGAATCAACTGGTCTGCCTAGACACAACACAGGCTAAAGAAAAATATTTGCCAGTGGCTGGTGGGATAAAATGGAAGACAAACATCTACTCAGGTGATAACTCTCATTTATGCTTCTGTGGGATGGGCCCCTTAATCTTCCAGGAATGACCAGAGTGTTTATGGGATGCCCTAAAAGGCTTTAAGAAGAGGGTTCTTGGAGCCCAGGTCATGTCCTGGTATACCATCTTTCTGAAGAAAAGTTATGCTTTTTTAGTCTTCTTTTAAAAATCTACTACTTTTTGCAGAGCCTCACACAAACAAGCCAGAAGGACTCACCAGTGCAGCGGCCAGTTGATGTGAACCTGTAGCCAGGTTTACAGTCACAACGGTAGCTACCAGCTGTGTTGACACATTCTGCATTTTGCTGACACACTGGTCCATTTTGGCATTCATCAATATCTGTCAATACAAAAGGGAATTTGATTATTATGGTAAGCTGGCACTAGAAAGAAATCGACTTTGTTTTTAGCATAAAGAGTATTATCTTACGCAAACAGAGGAATTTCTTTCTAATCCTGAAAAAATAAATGTATTGATGAAAGTAGATTTTTGGTCACATTAGGTATCTCCTGAAATGATCCCAAACCCACATGGTCCATTTGTAAAATACACTCCTATTTAGAGAATTTATACCATGGTTTCCTGAAGGTGTTGAAAGGCCCATGAAAAGCCTGTTGCAACACTTCACTTGGGTGGATTTCAGTCTTAAGACTGTGATCAGAAAAAGTAAGCTGCTCTGTCTGCACAGATCTCCACTGGAGACTATGATACTCTGTTATGATTAAGGGAGATCCTTGAGATCCCTATAGGATATTAGTAGCTTTCAGTGTAAACACCACCAAAAAATTTTAGGCAAAAATTTTTGTCCAATTTTCCTTACTTAAGTGGCTGCAAAAAAATATAACTTTATTTCCCTAGGAATGTAACTGTTTCAGTTAGAAGCAACATACGGAAGATGCTTTTATTTAAAGGTCTCAATACCTTGCTTGCAATGCAGCACCATGCTGTCAGCAGGCATAACCCACACCGGAGAATTAAATCAATTCATACTGCCATCTTTGGTTTCTCCATTAAACTGACTAATACAATGTTAGGAAATGTTTAGATTGGGGAAAAAATGATCATGTGTTTATATTATTTACAGAAATCTTTGTTCCATTACAAAAAAATATCTTGGTTGGAATTAAAAAAAAATGTGCTCATGATCTGACTCAAAACTACTACTCTTTTCTTGGCTTTACTGTCAAATCTGAAAAACAATGTTTCTTCCCATGACTGCTGACTCACGCTCCTTCAAGGCCTCAGACTGTCTGATGGAAAATCTGGTATTTTCTATGCAAAAGAATTCAAAACGTCTGAATTGACACAGACTTATGACACTGATACTGGTATTTTCCCCTCATTGAGGATGATTTGCAAGTATATCAGATTTGCCAGTGTCTGAGTCGCCAGGTGGTGAAGGCCCGTTTCTCTGAATGAGATCAGCACTCTACCTTCGCAGATCAGTAGCTTGTCATTGTAGAAGAACCCCACAGGACACTCGCATCGGAAGCTGCCAACCATGTTTATACAGATCCCATTTTCACACACTCCAGGAATCTCTCTGCATTCATCAATATCTGCAAGAAGAAATTTTTTTTTAAATACTTGTAAACAGCACTTCATGAAATCTGCTACAGAATATGTCCTTATGCATTTATCCTCAAGAGAATTATCAAATGTATAATGCTATCATCAGAGTGTTCCCAACTGCAACAGACAGTGAATCATTCCAAACTGGAAATGTAGGTATTTTCTGTTTTCTCAGGCTTCACTGTAGTGAAGATATATGCTGCCACACAGGAATGCAGAAGGTAGCACACATCCTTCCCCACGTCTCCCACCCACAGCCTTGATGAACATCCTCCTCCTCAGTGTTACAGTGAAGTTATTGGGAAGAGCCAGAGAGAACGTAACTGTCTTTGATTTAATACAGAAGAGCATGACTGAACACAAACACTCGTCAGAATTAGTTTTGCACAGTTTTACCCTTGTTAATCTGAAAAGACTTTCATGTTTTTATATAACAGTTTGAAAGTGCCAATGCCAGGTAACCTCTGAAGTGTTGCCAGCATGCTATTAATTAGATTGATGAAGCCAGGCAGCCAGGGTTTGCCAATGCTTTATATACACCAGGGTTAAGTAACTCATTTTGGCACAAAAAAAACCCAGCTGCTATTACAATTACATGTCTTGCCTATTGGGTCTGTAAATTACACATCTTGAATAGTCTGACAACATAGAAGAGTTCAGAGAGTCCTCTCCAAAAACTGCCACATGCACTGATGTACACAATACAGAGGATATGGTGAGAAATTGTCAGCTAAAGTGATTTTCCATCAGATAATGTATTGTTTTTAATTTTGCTGCTGGATCAAACCTTTAATTTCCTACATTAGATTCTGTAATTCTGAGCCCTCTGATTATACAAGGGGTGAGTAAAAATAGAACTACTTCTGTGTCTGAAACAACCATCTGGAGTAAATATATAGAACTTTAATCCAAACAGAAAAGTAACATCACGTAAGGACTGTAAGCAAGTATTACAGGGTACATAAAGCTGTGTCCCTGCAGAGTGGGTGCTACCTTGTTCCTGTGCCCTGTGCCTACAGATGTAAGTGACAAAAGCAATTCCTGTGCAAAAGCAGCAGGTTGAGTGCTACAACTTAGTGAGACAGGCCAAGATCCCAAAGCAGCAGGGAAAGCCTGAGATCTGCACAGCATAAAGCTGCATGTGCATCAGTCTCACCACAGTGCTGCATGCACTGGGATGTACTGGTGACCTCTGCAGGGGGACAGCCCTTCTGCTTCAGTTGGCTTCTGAAGGTACATTGCTCTATGACGCAGCAGGGCAGACAGAGCAGGCTGCAACACTCCTGGCACACACATCAGCTGCTACAAATGCAGCTTTTACCTACGCAAGTTAGCACAATCCAAGGTCTCCCTACCAGCGCTGATGTCCAATTAGCTTGAGTAGACTTGGCGACAATTTGGGCTAATGTTAATAGCTAGAAGGGGGAACTTTGCTTCTAAGAAATGACCTGGTAAATAATAAATACTGTACATTTCTGTAACTTCTTTAAAAATCATATTCCCCACTTTACTATAAATATTTCCATCTAACTAGATGAACACTGCATCACAGCAACAGCCTAATGTTAAAGCACCTGATTATTGCCTATATGCTGCCTGTGTTTGCTACAGGGCACATTATCTGCTTCTTATTTGCATTTTTGTGTGAATAAAAACAAAAGGAAGTCCCATTAGGGATTTACTCAACTCCCTGTCTTAGAATTCCTCATTCTCTCCCTCTTTTTGTTTTGCAATTTGTTACTCACGATTCAAATGTTACACACAATAACATATGTGAGAAATATTCCAGCTGAGCAGAAAAAAGGATTTTTGTGTCAAACCAATACACAGGGGGACTGATGTGAAATGTCAGATTAAATCTCTGCTTTAGTTTGAGGGAAAGACTCCTAATTCCTCTTAGGCCAAATGCTAGTTGGCCTTACTCCCAGACCTCTTATTCTCAGTATCCGTGCCCTGCTCATGTAGGCCTGATTACAGTTTTTGGAGCTTTATGTTGTCTTGATTACAAGCAGCAATTATCATTGCTGCCAGCCAGGAGGAGCTAGGCAGAGAGTTTGCAGGCTCAGATTTAAATGGAGGGTTGAACTCCATTACACTGTTTAGTCGTTATTCCTCTCATGAAAAAAAAGTAATTGGGAAAACAAACCTTCCCTCTTCCCTGGGCAGAGACAGCATGGCACGTAGTTAAAAACAGAAATTACAACTCACCAACTGGTAATCCTGTATAAATGTCAATGAAGAAGCCAGGCCTTTGACTTCCACAGAGTGTGGAGAATTCATCTGCAGCAGGAAGACAAAGCAACAAGTATAGTATTTGGAATTAATCAACAGTCAAAAAGTCATTACATCCTTTGCCCAAGAATGTTAATCTCCTACTCTTTCAGCACCTGCAGGGCACACAGAGGTATGCAGACCCTTCCCCGAGGCTCACCATGTGATGTACTTAACATGCACTTGGGTTCTCATTCAAAGGCCGTTGAAATTAGCAAATACAAAGATGCAGAGGGCTTGGGATCACATGCCCATTTTGCTTTGCACATGCTTACCTCTGTGCCTTACAGTTTTTTCATACAAAGACCTGACATCTAAAACCATGAATAGTTACGTTGGAAGAGATTCAAATAAGTGTCTAGGAAGTTTGTTCTTGAAGCAAACCACCTTGAACCAGTGGTATGTCCTGGGCTCAACTCTGCGGTCTTACCCAGTGTGGAGGAGTCCTGTACGCCCATACAATTAGCACAGAAACTCCTACATTTTATGTTTAGCTGCTTGACACAGATCATTCTCAGAGGAGACCTCTGTAAACCCATGGCTACCACAAAGGCTCTTTGCGGTGATCAGCAGCTGAGGCACAGCACTGTAGACACCACATTTGCTGGAGCAATGGCAGTATTGCAATGGAGCAAAACCTTGGTCAGTGCCTCACCACTGGATCAACACGCATTTGCAAAGAGGCAGATTAACCAATACAGAGCATGAAGCCTCCCAGACAGGGAAACCGGCACAAAGGAGGCATGGCCCAGCAGCATGAACACAAGCCACTCCACATATGCCTTCATTGTGACTAGGGCTGGTCACCTCCAGGCCAGAAAAGTATTAATTCCTTCATTTTGGGCACACAAGCGCAGACAAGGATATTGTATCTCTAACAATGTTACACGCATTAATAATAATTCTGATGTTACCAAGGCCTTCAAATAGTTTTGCAATGCAAAAACATACCAGTGCTTGGGATAGGACACTGTTCACAAGGTTTATTCCACGCACGTCCAATATTGTAGGAACAGCAGCACATTTTCTTGGTCATATTAAAGAGCAGTTCACCATCACAGGTTTGATTGTCAGCATAGTAATTTCTGTAACACAGACTTCTTCTCATATCTGTGAAAGTGAAGAAAAACCCAGACCAATGCATTAGCAATTCTTATGGAAGATGATCTATCTGAAGGGTTTAGGAGATACCTCCTTCAAATATGTACTTTTTTGCCCCTGTCAAGGAGACGCTGCAGCACTGTAGAATACTACAGAAGAGCCTCTCCCTAGAAGAGTACTCTAAAAGTACGAGAAAGCAATAGAAATATTCAAGAGCAAGCAACACTGCTGTAACACTCATCAGACTTACCAAAGTATTCAAGTTGGGGCTTTGCCCAACACTGAAAACCATAAGCTAGTTTATGGTTCCCCCTCAGAACTGTACACAGCTTGTGACTTCATTCTGTGAAGTCTGAGTAATTTTAGCAGTGTTTCACATATAGAAGCTTTCAGGGCTGAAGTGAAACTTGTAAGAAAATACCAAATTAGAGGAGAAATTCTGATGAAGTACTGAAACACCTGCATTAAAAGTGATTTGCCTTGCTTTATTTAAAAAAATGAGAGAAGCTTGATCTTTCATTTAGTTAATTCTTGTATAACTCAATTCACAGAAATAGTTCTGATTTGTGCCCAGGAAAACCCTGCCCCAAACCACTAAGATAAGCTTGAAAAAAACCCAACAACCCATACCCATGCAGTTGTTTCCTCCATTAACTTGCATATAATCAGGAGGGCAGATGCACGTGTAGTTCCCAACAGTATTGTAGCATGTGCCAGGTCCACAAATGCCAGGTGTATCACACTCATTCACATCTAGAAGAGAACAAAAAGGCAGTGAGTGGCCACAGAAGCTATCTCATTGTGCTTCTGAGAATGAGAATATCTCAGTAACACCTGAGGTAGGATGGTACTGGTGGAGGAGAGCTGAAGGGGCTCTCAGCAAGGTCACGGTGGAGTGAAGCCCACAGAGGGAAGGAAGCGGTGGCACAGGTGGCCGCAGAAAGGCTGTCTATGATGTGACGAAGGGAACTCTGATATGTCTACCAGGTCAGAGA
The DNA here is from genome assembly GCF_017639655.2 of Falco naumanni. Classification (NCBI taxonomy): domain Eukaryota; kingdom Metazoa; phylum Chordata; class Aves; order Falconiformes; family Falconidae; genus Falco; species Falco naumanni. The sequence goes on along the minus strand of NC_054060.1, from coordinate 15,252,107 downwards.
CAGCAATTTGGGTTTTGCCCCTGTTGTACAAAAGTAGTATTTGAGGATCTCATCCATTCTGGATTCCCAGATCCGGACAAGAATCAAAGCTGTTCCCTGTGGAGAGCCCATCTCGATAAGCAATGATGCCAATACAGTCTGCCTTACTGGGGAAAATGAGTAACTTTCCCAACACAAGATGTCAGTCATGTTTACTTCATCAAGAGACTTTAACCTTTGTTTAAAAAAACCAAACCAAATCACCACCCCCAAAACACCCTAGTTCCTAAAACTTCAGAAGTATCTCACTAGCCTTACCATTTTGAAGTATCTGTGACACACCATGAAGGAAAAATATAGCGGTAGATTTCCTCTTTAACATTTGTTGAGCTATGTAAGCACAATACGGATGAAGCACTTTGCTTCAGCTTTAATTTAGGATCTGAATCTTTTGTATTTCTGTCATGTTTGGCACGTCACAGGCACTATGTAACAGTCTGGAAGGCTGAAGACAGCCTAGGCAATGGGAAATTAAGGACTTGATGGGGTTGCTTGAAGTTTTATATCCACTACAATCTGACAGTTGCATGTAATGTGATGAACATGTACTAGTGAACATGCTAGTGGAAGGAGAATGTTTTGCAGTACACCCAGAGTTTTCAATTGGACATTGAGGTCAGCAGGAGAGAAAATAAGTAGTAGAAAAATGTCCTGGACACCCTGTAACCAGCTCTGCAGACTCATGGTGTAAGTTTGCTCTTTATCTGAGTGCTTATGCATTACCCATTACCAAACAGCTATTTTTTATAGCTGGTTAGTAAATTATGTTTTACTTAAATAAAAACTTTGGGGTTTTCTGGTTTTGATCAAAATCTGATCATTTTAAACAAAAATTTGCATATATTTCAACATAGTCAAGAAGGAATTTTCTCTCTCTCAACTGTTCCAATCTTCCCACCTTTAAGCTTTACACTGCTTAGTCTGGTTACGCTCCTTTTCAAGGACAGACCAGTTCTTCTGCATATTGAACTGTCATCATTTTCTAAGAATAAAAGCAGACTGGTTAAGTGAAGGCTACCTACCATCACACACTCGGGTCTCTTCATTCAAATAGTACCCTGAAGGACACTGGCACTGGAAGCTACCAAACGTATTAATACATTTTCCTCCTTGGCAAAGTCCAGGCAGTTCTTGACATTCATCAATATCTGTTAAAACAAACCCGCAAGTTTCATTTATGCTTTCCTATGAAAAGCAACAGTCACTGAAGAGTTTCATAATTTTAGATGTGTAAATATAGGAAAATGTAAACATTACCTTCTAATATAACTGTAATAGGGTTTGGTCGGAATCCTTCCCCTCCAGGGCAAAGAACCTTATATTCAGCTGAAAATAAAATAGATTTATGAACCTAAATTAGTATAAACATTTTCAGCGCATTTTTTGAAATTATTTTTGAAAATTAATCAGATTATTACAGGTAATTTAAATGTAAAGTAACAAAGTAACCAGATAAAAACATTAGGTTTTACTCTGCAACATCAACCGCTATTCCATTTCATAATGTAATTTCTTGTGTGACACCAAACTTGCTCAAAAATTATAATCTTCTGGCTAAATAATCTTTTTCAAAGATCAGAAAAGTTTTTGGTTGAGACCAGTGAAAAACTGTCCTCTGCATGTACACAAGAAATGATTACACTGAGGAGTTACCTGGCTAAATTAGAAAAAAAAAAATATCCAACAAACACACTGTATTGTTGTGTTTAACCCAGGAAAGCTGGCTTACTTGTGTTCACAAGTGGGCAATGTTCACAGGGAACGCCCCAAGCTTTGCCCAGAGAGCAGCAACAGGAAGCCTTGGAAACACCCACTCCAATCTCATTGCTGCAGAAGGTGCCACCATTATCTCCACGAGTTTTAATGTCCAGGTAACAGTTGCCGGATCGTGTATCTATTCAGAATGCACATAAGAAACACATCTTATAAGAGGAAAACACAACATATCTCAGGACGAGGGATACCTTCAGATGGCTCCCATTTCTTGTAGGACAGCCAAAGCAAGTAATTTGCATTGTCCAGGAGGGCCCAGCTTTTCCCACTTAGATAGGATGGTGGTGTCCCATTCCTTGGCTTTGTTGGACTTGTCACAAAATAGGGAATTTATTCAGCATGACCAAGGGCAGTTCAACCAGGCCCTTTCTCATTTTGATTCACATTTTCACGTGCACTTGTACATCCCTCCAGTTCTAGAAACTCACTGCTTTCTTCTCCTTGAGGTTAACAAGCATGAAAGCATCTACTAAAGTTAGGAATTTCAAATCCATTTGAATTTGAGGAGCATCCCTATGTCCTCTTAAACAAACAAAAAAAAATAATCAGAGGATTACTAAGCAGCTGGAGCCTAATACAAGAGCATTTCCATCAGTTGTGAAGCTGCACCTAGCCAAGCTGTGCTCAATGCTCCAAGAGCCTCGTGGCTTTATGCTGCAACTTCACCTGCCATCTTGGGGCCAGCTGGACATTGGTTTAAGCTTGTTGAAATGTAAAATTGTCTCACGCCTGCTGTAAATTGTGGACAGCTGTAACAAGCCCCAAGGGTTGGGCTCTGGCAGCTGGGCACTGCTGGCCTGCTACATCACTCTGGACGTATGCCCACTGCACTATTACAACCTCTAAGCCAGGGGCAGTGGGGTGGGAGCTGGAGAGCCTGTTCCAGCCCTTTTCTATGACCTGGGACATTATTCCTATTCCTAAACAGTTAGCCTTGCAGCCTCTCTGCACAACTTCACTTGTAAATAACATAAGGAACGGTCCCTTACCAACACATCCAACTCGGGTGGGATTCAGCTCAAAATCAGGAGGGCACTCACAGGTGTAACTACCAGCAGTATTGACACATGTGCCACTAATGCAGGTTGTGGGATCTGCACATTCATTAACATCTGGGAAAAAAATAAAAGCAGACAGTAAGCAAATACTCAAGGACAGTGCAAACCATCAATATATCAGGTATCATATGCTGACCACCATAAATCCATTAGTTAGGAGATACACTGATCTCCAGGAAGCTCTAAAAACCCATACATACACATTTGAGAACAGCAGTTTGAGATAAACTCATCATTTCATGGGGAAACCAATCCATGAACTAAAATTCACATAAAGTACTAAAAGAAATGCTTAAGGGCAAAGTACACCACAAGGTCATAGCTTACCCTCCAGTACTGTGAATGGAAACTACAAGGTGCAACACATCTCTGGCTGGGAGATGCAGACAGAAGGGCTCTCACTGCTCTGTTTTCCCCCTTCTTCTCTTAAACCGATGGGATATCAGAGGTTGACAAAGAAGGGGAAAGAGTGTAGAAAAGGCAGGAAGGAGAATCCCATGTTATACAGCAGGGAAGTGCACATTTTCCGATATCCACTCTGATTTGTATAGCTTTTTACAAGAATTTCCTACAGAGCTGACCATGACACTAGAAGAAAATTAAAAAGCATGTTGTTCAAAATTATATTTACCTGTGCAGTTACCACCGCTTCGGTCCAACTCGTAGCCCACTTCACACTCGCATCGGAAAAGTCCAGGGAGGTTATGACAAGTGCCGTAGACACAGATGTTAGGAAGTGAGCACTCATCAATATCTGAGAGAGGAACAGAAAGGGAAAAATATGAGGTTTCCTTGGATTTTTAAGATATAGACAGAGAAATGCAAAAGGGTTCAGAAAACATGGATCTGGAAGCCAACTGCTTCTGCACACTGTGTAAGACCAGAAAAATAACATGCCAGATGGAGTCTAAGGAACCTAATCCATAACCTTGTTTCTGGGCAAAAGGCTCTTTCCAGTGTCTCTGGAAGCCATGCCAGAAACAATCTGAGCTTATTAGTGGGTTAATCTGGCAAGTAGCAAAATTAAACATGGCAGGAGACATCTTTTGAAAAATTCTAATCAGCAGTCATCTGCAGAAAGCTGGACATCAGCAAAGGAAAAGCTTCTGCCCAAAGGTGAACTTGATGCTCATTTTCAGGTTTCTGCATTTGACAGATCTCAGGTTTGGCAAGCAAAGCTCACTTTTGTGCCTTTTGTCCAAATCACTGCATCTGATTCAGTATCTACTGAACACCATACGCACTGCACCAAGAGCCACCAATCTGATAACAATAAAAAAGTGTGTGTTTACAAAGTACCTTAAAATGCTGCATTTAGAGTACGTATCTGGGACATCAAGGAAAGTCTGTTTTAGCAACAGGAACTAGGCTCTACATAAGCTATTTAAAGTTAGCTAAAAGGTTTGAAAGTAAATTGTTTCATGAAATATTATGAAACCTAATATTGTTTTAGTTTACCCAAAAATTCACTCTCATAAATTATTTCTCTTGGTAGATTACTAAAAAAAAAATACACAGAACACTTTACAGGGGAAAAAAATTCTATTTATAGTGATGTACTTAAGAACTCCATCAAACACCAGTTACTATGAGTTATTAATATGTCAGAGATACGGCTGATTCTTCTTGACTGACTGATTAGCATTATATCAACTGCAGATTTCAAATGCTACGATCAAATATATGACCTTAATCATGTAGGTAACATGTTTACTATTTGATTTTTGCGAATCTTTGCACATGCAAAACTCTTATGAACGAGTTGTAAACAGTTAACCGACAACTCACTTTCAAAACTGAATGCATACTCATGGGATGTTGGTGGTTTTTTTTTTTTGGCAGTCATACAAACTTTCTGCAAGGCTTCAAACTCTGCTTCTGCACCTCACAGAGGCCCTCAAAGCACGTTCACTGTACTAGCTACCAAATCAGTGTTTTTCAGCTTCATATACACCGAGACAAAGTAACAGCTTTTTCTGTTTAACTGTTACGAGTAAAATGAAGAACTGGGTACAACTGACCAAGATGAAATGGCAGCTGACAGAGTATCTCGTAAGATAAGCTCCAAAAAGCTGTTCTCTCCACATACAATAGGTAGACGAACACCTAGAGGCCCATAATAAATGCATAAAACTGAAAAGAAGCAACTACTATTGACAATTTTCAGGCGGTTCTCAATACCACCACAACTGCAACCAATTATAAAAATTTTCAAACATAAAAAACTATTAAGGCAGAATTTGTTGAGTGTTGTTTAAAGCTTATGGAGAATTACCTTCACATGCTTTCCCATCTGGGCTTGGCAAAAATCCCATATCACATTCACAACGGTATCCTCCAGGGGCATTGAGGCACTGCCCATTTTCACAGAGATTCAAGTTTTCTGAGCATTCATCGAGGTCTGTAAAAGGAAGAGAAATTGCAGGTTTACCGTAAACATGGTTTTCTCACCAACATTTGTTTCAGCTGAAGCATGCGGTGTTTCAAAGATTTTAATTCTTCTATTAGTTCTGAACACTTGCAGAAGAAATTGCAACCTAGTTATGTGCAGAGACTATTACATGTAACAGCTTGGTATATTTCCGACATGTTGAAAACACAGCTTCTCATCAAAAGGAAAATTAGAGAGGCACAGACTCCTAAAGTAGCTACAGCTAATAACAATTGGAGGCAGTACACAGGGTCAAATTTAGACTCAGAATGAGCATGTGAATTTTATTATAGTTATTGTTTCTATTACAGTAAAGCCTTGAGGCAGCAATTGAAGAAAGAGGTTTACTGTGCAATGAGCAAACATATGGTAATAGGCAGTCTCCACGCCAAACGTGCAAAACACTGACAAAAAAGTGGCACTGAGGTCAAAATAACTTGATCAAAATTATACTGCAGGTTAACAGCTTATGAGAAAACCAGCCTTGCTACTGGACTATGCTGCCCTTCAGATAGATTGTGGCCCTTACTCTCTAGCTGAAATTTTATACAACACCCTACTTGTTGCAACATATAGTCTGGCTGGCAGTGTGAGCTTGTAAAAAATCAAAGTCTGGCAAATCCAAAGTAGTACCTACTACCAGGGTGAATGCTGCACACGTTGGCAGAGGGCTTATGGAACACTTGTGTGCCCTAGTCTGAATCCCAGCCACCTCCTGCATCCATGAACAATACAGTATACAATTTTTTTAAAAAAAAAAAAGTTCTATTGAATGCAGAAACTCCGTAAGCACTCCATTTGAAAGATGTAGTTTATAGACTCCTGGAAATCATCATATGGGAAATTAACAAAGAGTACTGGGTTATGAAGGCCGCTAAGGAAGCTGAATCAGATTCAAGAGTAAATTATACGGAGAGAATTAAACAGAATCCCAGGGTCCATTTATAATTTGGAATGATTCAAATTCAGCCTTAAACCTGCTGAGCCAGATTCTCAGATGCCATAAAAATCTGCTGTAGCTGATAAGAGTGCTGCTGATTTGCGCAGCTGAAAACCTGGTCCACCAGCTGTCTATCACATGGCTTTATTCCAAACAAGGTCACCCTCCACATAGCATCACCAGCAACACTGATATCCTTAGCGTAATAGCAGGGCTCCCAATGACTAAGCTTACATGAGCTAATCTGTTCTTCAAAGCAGAAGAATGAAGTGTGGGTGGAAAACATCTCTCTAGCACTGTTTTATAATCACATTTAGTTTATAAAATGAGGTTTTAAGAAGCAGTTACTTCCATCATTCTACATGTCAACACTGCACCCTGACACCATCTCTCAGGATGATGCAGTAAAGAGGACAGGCAGCACACATGCACTTGTGGAAAGAACAAACATTTTCAGGCAATTTTAAAAAGTCATTTTAATGCATGTGCCTTATTATTTAAATAGGAAGGTGGGTTGCCAATGGATTGGTTTCTAACAAGTCAAATTATATGATCAAGCATAGTTTTAATAATTTAGCCACCCACTCTGATTAACAAGAAAAGCTCAATGAAAACCTGCATTTTATCAAGTGAAAAAAAAAGATTGCTTTAGATTACGTATAATACACAGTATTTCTGTCAAGTTACGGCAACTTAGGTGAAGTAGAAGACAACAGAAGATGACATATTAGACAATAATTTCAATTGTTTAAAAGCTGGTTTTGTGTATTGAATCGTAGACTAACTTAGGTTGCAAGGGACCACTGGAGGTGATCCCATGCTTTCCTAAAGCTCACCTGTACAAGTGAAGCCATCCCCAGTATAACCTTCTTTACACAGGCAGCGGTAAGAGCCCATTGTATTCTTACAGTCAGCATGTGGGCTGCACATGTGAGTTCCATTGGAGCACTCATCCAGGTCTTTAAAATAATTAGGAAAAAAAAAAAAAAAAGGAAAAAAGCAACATCAGTTAAAAACCACACGATGAATACAAACTTTAAATATAGTGTAAGGCACACAGAAGCTCTACTTTAAATAATCTTCCATAACAAAACTCACACGTATGTGGGGTCATCTGACTGGAGAAGCAAGCACAGCTTCTTTGCAGCCCAGCAAAGAAGTCTGACAAAGTAACTGTGAATGAGGAAGCTGCAGGGCACTCTCAAACTAAGACCTGTATCCTGTTTTCACGAGGAGCACCAGGAGACCTCTCACTGCCTCCCATCAGCTGCCCTCAAGAACACAGCATCTGTCTCCATGCTCCAGTCTGTTTTCACCAACTCACAAGTCAAACATGAGATAATGCTGATTCCACAGTTACCATGGCAGAGAATTTGTCCTCCGATGGAGGATGTCAAATCAACCTAACAAGCTTGGTAATCATATCTCTGCTCAATTTGTAGGTGTGGTATTGATTTTTTTCAGAATTTCTAGGACCCAGCTTTGGTCTGAACTTACAAATAAATACCAATGCATATGACCCTCACCTGTGCACTTGATACCATTGCCAATCCAGCCAGGGCTGCAGCTACATTTGAAACTTCCTGCTGTGTTTGTACATATGGCATGTCTATCGCAGTTATGGGCTCCGATTTCACACTCATTGATATCTGTAAAAACACAGAGATGTTTGAAGAGCTCGTGAATCAAACTTTCTCATATCCAGATAACCAATACTGGAATTTCTCAAGACAGTAAGAACATGAAAGCAAGTCTGCATTTCTTTGTAACATGACATTTAAAAAAGAAGCAGAAGAGAAATGGAATCTCAACAAAGAAAAACAAAGAAGCATATAGCATATTTCAAACGTGCTGCCCTACTATCTATTTTTTTGACAGGTATATAAAGCAGTACTTCTGCAGTTTGCTACAAAGCTTGGTAACTTTTATATTCAAGAAGGAAAACTGTAACTTAGGTTTTCTTTTGCTTTTCCAACTGGTGCACTCAGCGTATGAGGCCACAGCCTTCGGGAAGAAGAGGACTAGCATCCATGAAGATTACCACAGGTGTTCAGCATCCTGGGATGTACGTTTGTCAAGCAGCTTTGCAACAGGGTTGTGGGTCAAATTTGATGACTCTGAGCTGGTGGGAAGACCTGTGCTCCCCTGAATATAGAAAGGTACCACTACAATGCACTGGATGTATCTTGGCCATACCTTAAGATGACTGAGGGAAAGAAGACAGCCTTCCCATCTGCCCATCCTAGAGCCCACAGTGAGGGACTCCGGTGGCTCTACAGTGCATGGTTTGCTAAAAGGTCTCAGAGGCAACTCTGCTGCCCAGGGACTCCTGGAATGCAGCACTCCCACAGCCCCACTAGATCTGCCAGGATGCTGATGAACACCAGCTGGGCACAACCTGCAAAGTTCTCCTAGGATTATCCCTAGGCAGTTAACCAAGCCAGGTTCTGCTTTGCCAGAGACTGTGTGGAAGGTGGAGGATGGGCTGCACTACTGTCTTTAATGTGACAGCTGATGGACACAATGCTCATCAAGTATGCCGTTTATTAAGAGAAAACCTAACACCGTGGAAAAAGCCAGCATCCTTGGAGACATCAGGCAGCAAGTCATCCAATCTTCAACATATGCATTCATGCCAGCACGTTCTATTTCAGTACTTGCTATTTTCACCTTATTTTCATTCTTGGGCATTTTCTGGCAATGTCAAAATGCATAGACCAAAAAAGACAAACTGACCTCCATTCTTCCTTGTCACAAAACAATATTAATACCCTATACAAGTACTTGGAGAATGTATAAACTCAAAGACAACTGTTTTCAGCAATTACTCCTGGTAACTAAAACAAAACTGGCAGGAATTTTCTTACATGCCTGAGCTATGGATTTTACAGTGTTTTCTGTAACCGAGCCCTCTCCTAACTAAGCTTTACTTCCACGCAAGATGTAAATTATCCAGAATTCACATCAAACCACTTAATATTTATATCAATTTTTTCAGCCCTCCCTGTTACTGTTGTTGCAGTAAGCCAAATCGTCTCATTCTGTACAATAGCAAATGGAAAGGGAAAATAAGCTCACAAACTCCACATGATTCCACAGAGAAAAACACAGCACAGACTCCTCTTGAGAAGATGACTAAGAAAAGGCATCAGCCATCAACCATGTAACAACCTTTGGGGTTCTCAGCCCCAAATCACAATTTGTTTCCCTATCAATATACCTAAAAATTATTAGCTCTTTAAAGAGGGCAAGAGAGTGGAACCATTGAGGAAAGTGTCTGGGTACCACATTAATAATTTCCTTTGTAACACTCTTAGGTTTTTCTGCCCGCCCTTCTTTAGACAAAAGGCTCTGTGTCCTTTCTCTATGCCCTGTACATATATAGTCACTTTTCACAAAGGCTACACGTGACGCTGAGAAGCAGACAACATATGTCTGTCATCCTACAATTAAATACTCAAGCCCAGAAATTACCCAAACCCACTGCTGGCTTGGGGTTTTTTTTGTTTGTTTGGTTTTGTGTTTACTTGCTGGGACTTTTTAAGTCTGTACAGTAAAATTGCATCCAACCTTACTTTTCTGGGTTTCTTTCTAAATGAGGCATTACTCTAAATCAAAACCCCAGACATGAGTATTCCCATAATCTGAATCCTGATGTCTGGATATAGATCTAAATCTGGCAGCTGGAATCTACTATTAATGATTGTTGACTGCACCCACAAGCCTGAAAACATGCAAATGGACATTTACTTTTTAAAACTTAAAAAAAGGGTCAGGAGCAGATAATCTCAGAGCATATTTGCTTTTAACATGTGCAGAAACTCATATGAAGATAACATCACCCTAAACAGGAAACGAGTGTCTGTCAAAAATCTTAAGGCTGGTCAGAAAAAAACCCTCATTTTGGCTTGGACTGAAGGGAAAGCCTAGATGGAATTTCAAGAGGTCAGCTACAAGTATACATTGACATAAAGAAGCTGAAGCAAACACTCTGTATTTTAACCTTTACAGGATTTTAAAACCTCAACTGTTAAACCACTGCTAACATTAAGATTGCACTGTATTTGATTATTTGATGCTCTGAAACATACAATCACATGCTTCCTTATACCCTGCGGAGCACAACAAAACACCACAAAAAACATCATCAGTGGAGAGATTTCTGCCAAGAATTTTTTTAAACCACCAGCAAACACAAACAGTAACTTGCATGCAACAGCTACACCGCAATGAAGTCATGCTCGGGCTCAAATTTAAGGCAATCTAAAACAAATTTTCAACTCTACATAAAATGACTGTGGACTCCATCCCATCCCACCTTGCACTAACACTCTGCACCTGAGAGCCCCCCTTAACATCTCTCAGTGGAACAGCAGCACAGTGACACTAGGGCCCTTGCACTAGGCACTTGTTCCCCTGTCAGCTGTTTGACACACACACTAAAAGCTTGGAAACTTCTGTGGGATGAAAGTTGTGAACACAAATCTATATCCAAACACAGGTATTTATAATGGGATCAACTTTCTCAGAGATTATCCACTGAAATGCCATTCCACTTGCTTTGAACAAAATCCTGAAATCCTTTTCAGCTTCTTTCCAGAAAAAAAAATTCAACAGATTTCAATGCTTTCTGCCTGGGTAAAGATCAAACAGGGAATGCAAAATATATTGTCTAATACCATCTACTTTTATAGGGACATTGCAGGGCTTATTTCATTGATGCATGGAAAGGTTTTCAGATACTTAAATGAAAGCTGATTGAGGCATATAAAATACCATCACTGGCTTCATCCCAGATTTTACTTATTTTCAAAGCTATCTGCATTTAACTCAGATGTTGTTTTACTATAATCCCTATTCTCTCCTTTCATTGCACAGCTGAGATATAAGCCTAAATTTATTGCATGGCAATTATTTCCAAGGCAAAAGAGATCTCAGACCAAACACGCTCCTGTGTAAACGGGGCAGTGAAATCAATGGAATTTATGCCTGCTTGTACTGGAGCTTAATATGGATTTATGCTGCCATAAGTATTGAATTACAGCTTCACAGAATGAAACAGAAAGGAGAAGTTGAGCTCTGTAGAGGAAAAATTAACTCAACATAAATGTCTTTAATAAGAGCAAGAGTCCAGATTGTGCTGTCTGCATGGCAGTACAAACAGTACTACACTCTTCAAATATTCCAACTTTATTCATATAATTGTTTGAAGAGAAAAGCGTTACTTGGTCTGAGTGAAGGTATCATGACCCAAAGCGTGCACAGGAGGACGCTACTTGAGTCAGGGTTTTACACAATGGTGGCCTATTCCCATTGACTTCAGGGGGACTGCCACTAAAGAGTAAAGGAGTGAGTCACTGATTTATATCAACCTTTTCTTTCTGCCTCCAGTATGAGGCCGTGACAAGCCAAGGAAAATAAAGACATTCCAATCCGAGACTGACACTGCATCCTCAGCTGGTCCCACTGTGCCCCAGTCCTGCTGCACACATGTTCTCAGCTTTGTAATTGCACAATTCCCATTAATACTAAGGGAGTTGTCTGCCTACAACAGATGAGAATACGCACAATAAATAATATGCAGATCTGACATCATAACAATCCCAAGCACTCTGGGGAAAAAAACCTGTCAGTCACTCTATTTTGTTGGCTCCTTCGGTTCTCTTCTCTGAACAAATATTTTTTCTCTCGAGCCTCTGGCAATTAATAAAGCGTCTCTCCCATTAATGACAGAGGCACAGATTTTTGGAGCTGCGGATGTGCAGCAAAAATACGTGTCGTATATACCTGTCATGTTGGCACTACGCTTGCAAACACAGCAACCAAAGGAAACAAACAGCTAGCCAGGATCTGCTAGCATCCCGGTGCAGTCTTGAAGTGGATCATTAAACTTGGCCAGAGAGCAACATGGGGCTAAGTCACCGTATTCTCACCTATACTCTGGAAACACCCAAGTCATTCCTCTGCGTTTGACCAGAATGAGAGTGAACATTAACACATGAAAACTCACACATTCATCACAGGGCATGAAATCCTCAAGGAACTCTGTGTACCATTTACATTTTTTGTTAGGTTTCACTGGGGCTTCGATAGTCTATAAGGGTTCTTAGCAAAGCGTGAATTTAATTGAGACTCCACCTATCTATCAGCACTGTTTGTCAGGAATTCTGCAAATCCTTCAAGCATTTTCTGACATTTTAATGTTTTTGGCGCTCTCTGCGTATCTGTGCATTTTATTGCACAGACATTTCACTGGCATTTCAAGCCTGGGCCCAATTCCCACGGGGCCAGTCGTCTGGTGGAAGTCACAAGGCATTTCCTCCTCCTGGGTCGCTGCCCATGTAACCAGGCAGGTAAAACAGAGGCTTTTCAGAGGGAGAACACAGGGAGTTTCAACTTAGCGCTCACACAAGTAGAAAAATATATGGAAAAATTCCTCTATTCTGATATCTATACATGTAGAATTGTTTTGACTTTTGGAATCACTCTTGGATTTTATTCAGCATACTGCACTGTAAGCACCTCTTGGAGTTTCACATGGGGCAGTTCAGATTTGCCTGCTATTCATCCTTACGTCATCAGCCTGGGGCGCAGCATGTTATGGCTGGAGAGACGCCTACTCACAATACGCTCCTTCTGTGACACCCCCATTTGGCGGGCAGCATCTTCGTAGTATTATCTTCTGGTATTTGGCCTGACACAGCCAGCTCCCAGATTCACAAAGGGAAATGGATTTGTTTCACTGATACCAGAACTCTCTTGTGCCATCAAGACTGAAACACAACGTATTATTAATGGCCAGAAGCCAAAGATAGGAGAGAGGCAAGCACATTATACAAGTCACAAAATGTTACAGACCTATTTCTGAGGGCAAATGACAGGAATCACCTCTTCTTTTCACACTATCAGGTGATGTCTTTGTAACTATCTTTATAACTATTTATAACTATGCTATTGTCAACCATGCAAGTATGAAGTGTGTGCCCACTCTTCATTTATCTACTAGGGTCATCATTACTGGTTGACAGCAAGCAATACTCAAGACCAAACTCTCTAACCTCATACCCCACACCAGGCAAGGCTGCAGCTGAACATCTCCCACTAGTCTTTCTCCAAACAGCATGGCCCTTGCAGAGTCAGAGCCTGGTCTCAGCCCTCCAGCTCCATGAGCCTGCTGTGGAGAAATCCAGCTGACTTTTAAAGCACATTTATTTTTGACCAGATGACTGCCTTGGGCAACTTCTGCCCCCAGGTTCACCTTGTTCAGTTTGACTTTGTAAAGAGCACCTTAAGCGTGTGCAGGCACAGATCCACCAGGAGCAAACAGGAGGTCTGTGCACACAGCTGTAACTGGCAAGGATGGCTGGGAGAGAGTCCGATCAGAGAAGAATTTGTTCCTCTGTGAAAACATCAGGGCAAGTAAATTTACAGGCAATACTCCAGAGTGGTGACGAATCACAAAATACAAATGCCAAGTGCCAATACAGGATTTCATTTCTGCACAAGTACATGTATACTTTATTGACAGAAAAAGCAGAGACAAGGTATTTGTCAAGAAGCTGGGCAATCTGGAACTGGGATAGGGGAACACTCTGCAATCTTCTCTCTAGTGGCTATGTACCATTGCCTGCCTAGAAAAATCTAAAATTAACTGCTCCGAGTCAGTCTTGCCACAGTTTGCCTTGTGAAGAGAAATTAAACCATTTGTGGCACTTTGCCTAAGAAACCTGCATCTATGATGTATATTTTTGCATATTTTTAAAAAAATTCTATTTTTGTTACTAAACTATGTTCACAATCTTACTGAGAATCAAGGAGGGGGTAACAAACATCTGTGTGGGATGGGAATGTAGAGTCAGTAGGTGGATTCTGAATACTATTAAATGATTGGGAAAAAAAGCATGTTTATTTGTTAAAATGGAAACAATTAGTAATGACAAGGGAGCTGAAATATTTAGACAAAACTCTAATGGAACCCAGAGGATGTTATTTAGTTATTCTCATGAAACAGAGTACCTCCCATTCAAAGGGTTGTACACATTTTTGTAATTTTTTTCCACGGGAGTTCCTAAAACCCGTGGATGCTTTTGATCTGTCTGTAAGACAATAATTGAATCCTGAGGTCAAGATGCTGTTGGCAAGGTCGCTGCAGAAGAAGTCTTGAAGGATGCTCTTATGTACCCGAGCCTGGGAACTTCAGCTCTGCTCTAATACTGCACAAACATGAGGTGAGGGAATTCAAAAGTCTCCACCAGCGAATCAGACTTTTTAAAAACCAGAATGTGAGAAACTGCACACCATTGTCACAATGGCATCTGTATCCATACAGTTTCTTCAGCGTGAAACCAACCTACAAAGTTCCTGCTCTGCTTCCTCCCTTATATAAATACAAAAGATTTTGGTGATTTATTTTGGTCCCATCTCAGCTGTATCAGCATAACTGGTACTTCACCATTTTGTCTTATACCACTGGCCTCTCTCAAATTACTGAGCCCCCCTACAGCACCTTTTGTAATTGGTGGTGTTCTGCTGGTTTTCCTGGTGAGTGTCATCCTCCTTGGGACACTGGCTTATAGCCAAAAGCAGCAGAGGATGGGCTGAGGGAAAGGTAAAGATGTATGAGGCGGTGGGAAGAGACTACATGCAGACAGCATCCCTCCAGGGGGCTGTCCTTGGCTAGGACCAGGAGGCAGGGATTTCCCTGCCTCACTGTTAACAAGGAAGCATTGCTTGGGACATTTGCCACTACCCTGCGTCATGTAATGCCAGAATGGTGGCTACTGCCAGGCACTTCCCCAGAAGCCATACCTCAGATTCCTCCCTTGCCTCCATGACCTTTTCTGTCTTTTGCCTTCTACTAATTGCTTCATCTTCCCTGACTGCTCCTTACGCTGGGAGTGATAGCTGCGCCACGTGTAACTGATCAGCACTCAGCACGAGGGTGTTCAGGTCTAGAGTACTGAAGATCTTCATATAATTTAGCACAGAAACAAAGAACATTGAAAAGTTGGTCTACAGGGTACAATTAGGGATTTCTTGGATTTAGATCAGTTCATATGTAAGTCAAAGGCAGCTGTTACTAACACACAACTATTCCTCCACCGTCCAATACGCAAAGTACAACTCCAGCTCTCAGATTGTTCTACGAGAGCTGTAAAAAACCAGCTTCATATATTTGGGGCACTTACAAAAATATATTATTAACTGTGCATAATAACGGCAGACTAATAATAAAAGTTTGTGTCAAAGACATTGCCAGAAATGTGTTTATCCTAAGCCTACATTAAAAATTGTATTAAACATATGTTTGCATTCATATTTGGGCAAAGTCTAAGACTCTCAACACCTTGGCTTGAGACGCCAGCACTAGGATTATTAATGTCATGGCCTCAGAGCCTATATATTT
This sequence comes from Falco naumanni, assembly GCF_017639655.2. Taxonomy (NCBI): domain Eukaryota; kingdom Metazoa; phylum Chordata; class Aves; order Falconiformes; family Falconidae; genus Falco; species Falco naumanni. Next base: position 15,236,460 of record NC_054060.1, on the reverse strand, counting down.
GAATCATTTCTGTTTGCTGGCAATACATGAAATAATGCAAATTTTCATTTTGCTGATATAATGCAGTTGAGTAGCTGTATTGTTGCCACTTCGCAAAACCTGAAAATATATTTTAGCATATATTTCAAGCTATCAGTGATTGCCAAAATAACACTTGGAACAGATACCTGTTATTTGCATGCATAGTATACAATTAACTAATCCAAATGCACTGGGGTCCTCAGAGTCTGTCAAATTACAGGCAATGGCATTTTCTGTTCTCTTAGACCAACAACAATGCAGTAATAAGCCCAGTTTTGTTCCCAGTGGGCATTTTGTCACTCGTTTCAGCAGAAGCAGCATCAGGCTGAATGTTGTGCCACTGAAGTCCAGCAGAGCACAAGCTCAGAAAATTTGGATAAGAGATACAATATTTAGCACCAAGAAGTGAAAAGAAGCACAGTGAGAGGAAGTTTTGAACACTAGAAAAAAGGGCACACAGACTCATGAGTTTAACTGGAAATTAATAATTAGACTTTAAAACATACCTGTGCAACCAGTTGTGCCTTTCTTGCCTGAATAACCCATATCACAATGACAGATAAACGAGCCCTTTGTATTCTCACAGGTTCCGCTCAGACAGATGTTTGGATGCAGATCACACTCGTTAACATCTAAAAAAAACCCCATGAATTAAGATTTATTACATAAATTTCTTAGAAAGTAACTGGCAAAATCTCTTGGGATACGATGTTTTGGTACGAAAATGGGTCTACGTATTCAAAGAGAAAACTGCTTAGGTTAGTTATTCTTTACCTAGCGTATATTTTGAGGTCTGGTTTAACACTGCTATATTAACATACCTTTAATTCCAACTCTCCTTAAAAACAGAGACTAAGATTCAGCATATTATCCAAAGAATGACAATGACTATTTATTGATGCTTTCTATGTATACGTATGTGTGTGTATACACATTTTTATATTACATATATAATCTAGTTTTGTACATATATTTCTCCTCAAATACACTACAGATTTTTAATTTAAATGTGAAAATTTCATTTTGGAGATACATTGTTTCATGACTTTTGTTCTACCAAGGTACAGCACTTGCACATAGTTTTGTCTCGGAGACAAGTTTAAATCAGGACTGGTGATTTATCTTGCTAGAGATTTTCCATGCTGTCACTCACCAGCATTTCCTTTCTGCAAGGACTCTCAGCTGCATAAAACCCTCACAGGAAGAGGGCCCAAAGATATGATGCTATAGATCACCATGTTTGCATCCTGATCTACAAGGTTATAGAGATTACACCTGCATTTGATAAACATAGCTTGTGCAAAGGGGCTGGTCCTTATGGTCAGGTGGCCAAAATTAGGGCATAAAAGCAATACCATTTTCTGCCTTCTTGGAAATAGTGCCTTAATAAATATTTTTTCCCTGGTTAATGCAGATTGGAATACATGTACTTTCACTTACCTATGCAAGTCTTCATGTCTTCAGATGCCATGAATCCATCATAGCAAAGACACCTGTATTCTCCTGGAATGTTTGTACACTGGCCTCCATCACAGATGTTAGGATTGTCTTCACACTCGTCAATATCTACAGGGAAAAATCAGATTAAAATATGCTAACTTTATGCAATGCAACTAAGCATAATCATGGCAAGCAAACATTTTAATGCTCTGATAAACATGAAAAAGCTTGAATCCTTGAAAATAACCAAACAGTACATTGCAAAATTGTCTTGATGAGTAAGTTGATCATCTTCAGCTGAAGTCAGTGGCAAACATTCTGACTCCAATGGGAACAGGAACCAACTTTACAGGTAAAAAAGTCATTGACAGAAAAAAACAAAACAAACAGAACCTTTGTCACACCACATGGCCACATAAAATTGGAGATTCTTGGATACAATCCATCATTGTTGAGGTCAATGGAAGCTCTAAGTCAAATTCAGTGACAAAAATATTGGACTTTACAGAGCTTAAAAAACCCATCAGACATGCAGAATACCTCTACAGGTCTCAAGGGTGGTGACAAACTGGAACACAGAGTCAAACTCACGATGCGAATAATTACAGTACATACATTTATTTCACTAAGAGATTTTACTGGAGTTTTTTAGCATTTCAGCTGACTGAACATCCTCTAGCATGTAGGTTGTTTTCTCAATTCATTAAATTGGCCATCACTGATTGGGGCCAAGCTGCATATACTTTATTATATTAATGCAGCCATGCTAAGGTCTGGAATCTTTCAGAGTCCCTAGGGTTATATTAGTGTTCCTTGTAAAAATCCCTAGAATCTCCCTGTGTCAGCACCAACTCAGACCAGCAAGAGCAAAAATCAGAAACTCTGCCTAGTGATACCATGGGAAAAAAATCAGCACAAAAAGGACAAGATTCAGGAACCCTCTCCAAGACAAAGGGTGTAACTCATTATCAGACCCGTCTATTGTGGATTGCAGTAATTATGCAGCTGCAGAAAATGAACTCACTTTAACTTAAAATATTATGTTCGTTATTCTGCATTTCTAGCAGCTAGTGCTTGTGTGGATACACAGCTTCTACAAGGAAGAAGGCTGACCAGTCCCTGTTCATCTTAACAAGCAAATAATGTTGGCATGGACATTAGCCTGAAAATGTTAATTTGGAATGGAATTTGAATTAAAATGCAAAATTAAGCTCTAGAAATGGGGATAATAATGACAGAAATAAAGAACTTTATTTACTAACCTGTCACTGTACTGATTTCACAGTTGGGGGAAAATCAGCTGACAAAGAACCTGTTGTTTCTCCTAATTGAGCTGATTATTTATGCATAACCTCACCAATTCAAACCTGACCTAGTACTGAACTGAACAGCATTCTTACCAGCTCTATTATCAAGAAATATATTCTGTAATGGCTTCTAGCTTTGTGTGATGTTAAAGATAAAGACATGTTCACACAGACAACAAACTGAAAATGTAAAATAGGAGTTTCACATACTCAGGTCACAGTACTACTGTATCTTGTACCATGCAAAACCAGCTACTGCAATAAAACCAGATATTCAGCACAATGAGTAGAAAATGTCACAAAATACATTTTTTCTTATTTTTCACGCAGTTTGGGTAGAGGCAAAATTTCAGCATGCAGATTCTGAATATTCACCAGATGTTTATATATGTAATTAACGTCTCTTCAAGAGAAGGCAGCAGCATTTTTAGATACTAAAGGTTGGTAAAGGCAACCCCTCACATTTCTAGATATTTTCTTAGGCAGAGTTTGACTTGACATCCACAGGTATCTGGTGTTTCTGCTATTTAAACCTTTTTATGTGTTGGCTATCGCATACAAGTCCTTCTTAGAGGAGAGTATGAAAATCAATAGCTAATAGCTATTACTGGCTGCCTATGAATGAAATTCTATTTTTCAGGGTCAAGGTTGGATATAAATATGCAAAAATTCACAACTAAGATCAGATGCTTTTTTATTCCTCACCCAGGTAACATCAGACTACAAACTTCTATGGGCATGTTTATGGTCAAGTTAACATGTGGACAAATCACTGAGAAATCTGTCCCTGCCCCACAGCACAGGCAATTGCTTTCTCCATTTTTAATTCTGAGAAGGGAAAGATGATACTTTCCTATTCCAAAGATTTTAGTTTAATACACAGGAAGGTGCTCTAAATGATCCACTCTGGTTTTGGGTTTAGGTAAGTCTTTGGGTGGCTAAGGGCAAGCAGGAGTAAAGCACAGAACTGTTTCTAGCCAGCAGACTTGAGATCCCTAAGACTGTCCAAGTATACACTTGGGTCATTTGGTTCCCAGTCAAGCCAAGAAGATGAAAACAGAAAAGTGGCTCAGAGACCCCTGCTTCCCCCCTCCTCCCTTCCCTCTCATGTCCTTCTAATCCTGTCACTTGGGTTTTGATTTTGGCTGAGGCACTATTTTGGTCAACTGGTTTTATTTTTGCATTGAAAAAGTGCCCCAAACACCAATGTTTTTGTATTATCTTGCCTTTTTCAGAAACTTGACCTAAAGCAAACTATTTCTAATCTAAATATTTTAGGTTTTAAAATACTTAATTTCAGGGTCAGCCAAATTTGCACTTTTTCTAGTTGATTTCTTTCTTTGAACAAGGGTCCAATGCTTGAAGATCGGCTACTTTACATCTTTCTGCCAGTGTAAGCTACAATGGGGGGGCAAACTACATTTAACTATGCTTTAAGGCTCTTTTATCCTTTGGAATGGTAGTGGGTGACCTCGAGGTAATTGAGACCCTGGTCAGAGGTCTATAAATATTTACAAATTCTAAATGTGAGCTCTCTCTATTAATTCAGTATAGAAAACCCTCCATTTGTTCAACTATACAGGCAATTCTATTCCAAGGGATTAACCCTGTTAATTTTCTTATGCTTCTCAATAAGCTCTTGAATGGAATTGGCACACAGCTGGCAAAAATTCACATGCCTCAGCAGGCCAGTGGTTGTGCAGCAAGAAGAGAAGAGTAGGACAGAATTATCTTTCCAGTAACCTATGTGGAAATCACCGACTACAATTCACTTACTGGGATTATGACTCCCAGACTCCTAAAGGAGAACATTTGACTGTTACAGAGCTCTGAAAGTTTTCTCGCAAATCCTGATTAGAGCTGTTTCCTAAGAAAGATTCATACTAGAAATATTCAGATTTCAGTTTGTCTGAAAGTCATTCAGTTTTGAAGTAATGCAGTATGCTTGCATTTGACTAAACAAAGAACTAAAGATAGTAACTTTCTTGCTTGCTTAAAAGCTGGTAACACACAACCACAGAACAAGGCAATCAGCTCATTTTCTAGCATTCCTGTCTATTTTGTCTCAAATATAACCATACATTACACATGCAGACCATTTTGGCTTCTGTTTATGATGATCGTTTCCGTTGACTTCAACACATTATGGATTCACATCTAATATAATACCTTAAGGGAGAAAATCTCTCTCTTACTGAAAAAATGACAGCTTTTTGTTACAAAACTTAGAATCAACTTGTACACCTTCTGAATCGATAAAGAATCAATTCCCTTCAAACCAATTCAGTCTGCAGTTGTCCAATTCCATTAGTTTGGAGATGTTTACTTAGAAAAAGAATTTCACTTTCCATGCATTACTACTTTTTTTTTTTTTTCCAATATATTTGTTACAATAGAATTAATCTTAAAAAGAAGCTCCGTTTTTAAACTATTGAAATAAACACTTCCAGCAGAAAAGTTCCCAAAATCTCTCTTACCAGTACATGTCCTGTGGTCTGGCATGAGTGCAAAGCCTTGTTTACAGCTACATTCATAGCTGCCCTCTGAGTTTGTACAGAAGTTCTCACAGCCGCCATTCATTATGCTGCACTCATCAATATCTAAAAAGGAGAAAATTACAGTTAAACCCCACAGCACCTTATACTGTAAAGTACACTTCAAGGACACACTTTGAGTCAGCTTTCCAGAACAGCATCGGTCCACAATCTACACCTGGTATTTGTACACTCCTTGAACATTCATTCAGGTGTTTGGAAATATAGGCATGGGGATGGATGTCAGGCAAACCAGGGAGGGAAAAAGATGGTATTACCTGATTGCATATACAAATACCTCTACAGTTCTCTTTCTGCACATAAAAATATAACTGCTGGGTTACCACAGTATCATGAAGGCAGCAAAGTTTTTATAAGGATCAAGGGAAAAAAATATCAACTGGGCAGAATTAAAGCCAGTGGACTTTTCATGTGTTTTTGTGTTGCACAATAGAATGTATGCATATAAGAGTGCACAATACATGATTTAAGCTAAGTGTCGTTTACAAAATGTGGCTTTAAAGAAAAAGTTACTGGAAAGGCCCTGTATTTGAGACAGTTGCAGACCAAATTAGGAAATATTTCAATTGAACCACATGATTCTACTCCATAGTCTGTCAGAAATGCTGATTTTTACTAAAATACATAACTCAGGATTTAACACAGCACTCCCTCTTAATGATCAAAATCTGAAGTCTTAGGCCATTTAAAATAGTATGCTGTTTTATGTATCATGACTGATTTACTGGAGAAAATAAGCTATAACACAGTGAACTGTAGTGCTGCCATAATTGTGTTAATTCCTAGCAATAATGGAAGTGCACATTTTGGGTATTTTGCAAATTATTTTGACAGACTGTGTTAGATTTGTGAACCACCATTAAAAATGCTTTATACAACTACTAAAAATGGAACAATAACTTTTGTTTTATCTTCCCCGTTCACTAGAGATCCTGTGTAGATTTTGTCCTTACCAACACAGTATAACTTGTCAGGTGTCGATTGATATCCAGGGTTACAAGCACACTGATATTTTCCGATCAGGTTGACACAACGTCCATTTCGGCACAAACTGGTGCTTAGGTCACATTCATTTATGTCTGTTGCGAAAGAAGACAGGAACACATTTTAGGTCTGAATGAAAATGATACTAAAGCAAACATTATAAATGCATGTGCAGCACATGAGAGGTACAAAAAGCTGTGCACGATAGTGATTTTGCCTGTATGTCTCACCTATACACGCAGAGATGTTTGGTGATATCTGATGGCCTGGAGGACAATCGCAACGAAAACTTCCCTCCGTGTTGATGCAGGTGCCACCTCGGCAGAGAAGGGGATTGCGCTGACACTCGTCGATGTCTGTGGGGAGAAGGGAAGGCACATCACTGCAGGGGCCAGCACTGCAACAGCGAGAGCCCATCCCTCCCCACTGCCTGCTACCCATCACAGCACTGTCTCTTTAGATTGGCTCTGGAGCCTTTCTTATAGCTAGTTATCCTTCACACCACAGTGCAGTTAAAATAGAATTAAAAGAGGCTTCTTCTAAATTTTAATCTAGTCTAATTTCAAAGTTCAGGATGGTGTCCCACTTAGCAAAATGGGGATTGCGGGGATAAACTTAACATCCTAAAATTCTGACCCTCACTCATTTATGCTTTGGCATCCTGCAGAAGCAGTAAATTCACATTTGGGGTGGAAATCAAGCTAAAGTGAACTTCAGTAAGACTCACAAAATAAGAGGGGCCTAAACCCAGGTGCAATCAAACCTTAAAAAAAAATACAAAATAAACAAAAAATAAACCATACATAGCATACTATTGCACATCTGTGATCTATAAAAAAACATACCCATGCAGTTTTTCATCATCATAAATCCACTTTCATAGCCTTCAAAACATTCACATTCAAAGTCTCCAGGAGTATTGACACAGATGCCTTGGCCACAAAGATCAGGAGAGATGCGGCATTCATCAATATCTGTAACACAAAACACACCCACCATATTTTCAAAGGAGTTTAGTTTTTCCATTTCAAATCAAAGTTATGAGACACATATCCATGCACTTTACCTGTGCAATTCCTCTCTTCAGAATCAAGGGCAAATCCACTGTCACATCTACACTTAAAACTGCCAATGGTATTTCTGCATTTTCCATGGGTACAAAGACCGGGGACCATTTTACATTCATTGATATCTAAAAATGGAACAGTGAGGACATATCATCATTTCATACAAAAACAGTGCACAAAAGAACAGTGTCAACTTCAGAGCTCATCCTTTCTCGTAACAATAACCCCTCCTTTTGGGAAAATTGTAGATCACACTACATAAACCAAGACTGACTTCTACCTGACCAACAAAGAGACACTCGGCACTGGAACTTCCAAGAGCACTTTCTGCCAGAAAATATTAGTCTTCCCTTTGTCCTGCAGAATCTGATTTGCAGCTCACAGAAGTTAACAGTAAGATTTCAGTGGACAGAGGATCAAACCTACAAGGGCAAAGGGAACTTCCAAAAGAACCACTCTGTCTTCTGGTTTCCAAGAAAAAAACATGACTTCCATGAGTCACAGAAAACATAATGAGCATAAATAAAAGCATATGTCACTTTTCTTTATGGATAATTAATGACTTAGTAACTGTTCATAAAACTAAGGCTGACACTAACAGCAGCAATTGTCATTCATATGTATTTTCTCCTCCTTTCAGACTTCAGAATGTTTAATTTATGGGGTAATGGGCTTTCTTTATAAACATATTCACATCAATTTGTGCTTCTGACATTGTCCAGCTTAACCCCACTGGCAACTCCAGAAAGATGGCTTTCAGCACATGATGCTAGGATATTGCTGTGTGATTTCCATTTAATGCTGGAAGTTTACCAATAACACTCATAACAATACTTGGTTTACAGTAAATTAAATTCTGCTGATTTGAGCTATCATCCTGGAAACATTTTTCTTTACTTCTCCAAGTAGCTCCACAAGAAATTCCTAAAATTATTCACCCTCCCTTGCCTGCTCCACAGTAGAATTAAAGTTATTGCACCCTGCACAGGTAAGGACTGCTCTTTCAATACATCCAAAGGTGATTGCTCAGTTTGTTCCAGTTCTTGTACTTCAGGGTGCCAGGTTTTCAGAGTTACTCCATCAGCCATACGCACCAATAGGTGCAACACAGGAGGCAAAGTCAGACACAATTTAACCTCTCTAGCAGGGACACAAATTTAATGCTTTGAGGCTGCAGTATAATACAGTATTTAATGGTCTGTCAGACAGACTAGATTATTTTATGTTTTATTCTGGCCTTAATTTCTATAAAATCTAACTGGATTTTCAAACGTGTCTTATGGCAAGTGAAATCTCTGACTGTCACTGAAATCTTCAAACCCACAGAAACTGTCCAAGGGAAGAGTAAAATGAAAAGCCAGCAGGATTCGCTGGCAACAAACCACAAAAGGATCACATACCTTTAGAGAAAGGTTTCCCAGTTATCTCTATCTTAGTAGAGAACCCAGATCCTCTAGGACAAAGAGCTTCAAATTCAGGTGACCCCTTCAGAGGGCACTCCTCACACTCAAAGCCCCACGCTGCCCCCACTGAACAGCAGCAAGCATCCATTCGGTGTCGGCCTGGTATTTGAGAGGTGCATTGCTCATCTTCATGCTGCAGGTAGCAACTCTCCAAGCGAATGTCTGTTGGGCAATTGAACAACATGTTGAGAGAGAAAGAGAAAATTTAGTTCACCGCAGAGGAATCCTTTTCCAGAATCCCTTCACAGGACAGTTTGCTTCATGTTTTTATGGACTTACAGGAGCGTACCAAGCACTCTGCATAATTTTTAACAGCAAAATATTAATGCTAAACTCAGGAATTAAGCATTGAAGTAAATTTGAAGCACTATTCTGAAAAATTGTGCTCAACGCTTGAAGTAGATTTTGGATCAGAAGAGGATTTTAAGCATTCCATCTTACCATACCATACATATATAGGGCCTTTTAATTACTACAAGCTATGTCTTGTTCTGAGATGTCTTACACATTTACTGTCTTGAAGGGACAAAGGTGCTTTGGATGGACAGCATACAGAACTTTGATATTCTGTTGCACCCTCCATTAAGGCATACAGTGTGGCTAGGAACACCATATCCCTTCTCAGACACCTGACTCCCAGCCCACAGTAGTTTCCCCTCCCCGACCCTTCCAAACTCAGTGATTTCAGTGAGGTTGCGGATGAAGAGTGCTGAGAGCACAGATTATGTGTAGGGAGTTGTCAGATGAACAATCTAGAACTCAAGCAATGCTATTCACTAGCTAGCAGATGGTGATGGGCTTTAGCTACTACCATTGGAATCTGTTCATATTCTAGTTGAATGAAGTTCATGCCCCTGACTGATTCCATTTGAAAATTACTTCTGTGGACAAAAATAATGTTCCTTACTTGTAAGAACACATACAGCACAAATATTGGTCACCATACAGATTTGTTCTTCCCTAGGAGACCTGTAAGTGGAATTAATACCTACCAAGACATGTCCGTCCAGAAGCATCTAAAGTCATTCCATTAGGGCACTGGCAGACAAACGATCCCAAGGTATTGACACACTGCCCATTTGTACAGACTCCAGGAAACACCTCACATTCATTTACATCTATTTCCAAACAAAATGTGAATAAAAGTAGTCACTAGCATGCTAATAAATATCATTTAGCATTGAACAAATCAGAAAAAAATATGAACATTCTAATGTTTGTTTTTAAGGTAAAATACAAAATTACAGCAGTTTACACGCCTTGACAAAACTCCAAAGGTTTAGGATTTCCTATGCAAGTCAGCCAGAACCAATTAATTACAGAAAACTGCTGATGATTGGAAATAATACACGTTGCTTTTTGCCATTCCTACATATACTGAAATCAAACTCAAAAGTAACAAAAAAAGGGAGAGGCATTTAAAGATTATATCAATTTTCACACTCACTGTGGGCCAGACTTTTGAAGCAAATGGGCAAAGACAGACAAAGGCAAGTGCATAATGAGATTATAAATTATTCCAATGAGATTAAGGTATGCTGTATTTTTTTACTGGGTTTTAATATTTTTTTTTTTATTTTTAATGTTTGTGTCTTATCAGGCACACCTCTGCCTGTCTCGAAACTACAGCACTGTTTGAAATCTGGCCCTATGGCCTTGTCAGCAATTAGTAACTTTATATAGATTAAAATAAACTCCTTAAGACTGCACACAGAGTTTAGCTTCATTAAGTAAAGATTATATTTAAGTGGTAAATTTTATACTTTTGGATCAGGATAATTTGATTAACTGTGTTAGCTTGGCCTGGGCATAAATAAATGTTTAGTAACCTAAATGTGGGGGCCTCCCACTTTTTTGTGAAAATCATATGCTTCACGACTGTCCCTTTAGGAAAAAGCCTCCAGTATTAAATATGGCCCAAGATGAAGCATGACAATTTTTAAGACAGGAGAGGACAAGAACAAGAAATGAAAAAAGAATGACTCCGACAATCTATAGCTGAGCACTCATGTGTAGGGCAATCAAGAAAAGGGTAGGCTGGACTCGCGAGGCCTCCAGACAACGTTCCTGGTGCAGACAGACTCTGCAGCTCTCAAACCGCATGAAGCAGGGTGGAGGATAAATATGGGGTGGACATCAGCAGCCTCTGCCCTTGAACAGGTATTATAAATGAATGGCCCATATTGACTGGAAAGCAGAAAGTAAAGCCAGTGGACTATTAGAAACCACTGAAATCCAGCTCACGGCCTGTGAGCAATATTCCAGCTGACAACTCCAGGGCTCACCCGTAAACTAGAGGAACACTGCCAATTTAGCTTGCTTATTTCCTTGCACAAGGTCCATTACTCATTTTGCATGGGCTGTGTATGGGAGAACTGAGTATCACCTTTTGGGAATGAAGCTTACTCCCTTGCCCTGTCTCTCACTTGCCAGTACATTTCCTAGAGGTCTTTCTCTGCCTTGAAAAATGCTTATGTTGGTTGAAACCAAAATACGGCTTCAGTACGTTAAAAGCAGGGGAAACCCCTCTGAAAAATCCAGGGCTATCCAGGTACCATGGAAATGAGAAAGATTAAAGCATATAATAGATGTAATCCAAAGTGCTGGTAAAGGAAATGCTGAAAACACTTATGGCTACATCTTGGAAGGATAAACTTTCCATCCCAGCAGTGTTGAAAATGTTCTAAGACTTTCCTTGTGAAGAAAGATAGGTGGGGCCACTTTCCCTCCCCCCCCACTCTTTTCTTTCGCTTACACACTCCAGAAAGTGTTGCTGAGGTCAGATAAGTTATGTACAGTGGGTCTGCAGCACAGACATGCCAAGGTATTCGGTCATAATTTGGAAAGCAAAGAATATGTGTGAGGGTGTTCCTCTTTTTTTTAAAATTTTATTTTATTTTTTGTTAAGGGGAAAAACAATGTTTCTTTATGGAAGCTACATATGGGAGTAATTTTAAAAAAATATTTTAACTGCAGTGTCATGTCAGATGTTGTCAGTCAGGCTGACCCACAGCAGTTTGAGACACTGAGCTTCTGCATATTATGGAAATATGCAGTACTTTTCCAGGGGTTCAAATCAATTCAAAGGAAGATGAAATAGGGTGGGACCTTCATTTCTCACAGAATAGTATAGAGTCATCTCATACCAAGCAAAAAGCTACACATTTAAAACATCTTTAATCTCCTCTTTAACCAAAGTTTAACTGTGTCCTGATGCCTTTTTTTTGTGCTTTTTAATAAGACAATGAAACTAAGCTTTGGAACATGTCTGATTTCATATAATGTTGCGTGGAAGAAAGCCAAGGTTAAGGGGGGAAAAAAAAACAACGCAAAAAACACTTTCATGTCAAATCTAGTTTTTAAACATTCTTTTTCTAAGTATAGAAATGATTTGTCATACCACTGTACCAATAATGCCATGTTTTATAACATATATAAGATACATACTTCGCCCAAATAGGTTACTCAGTAAACAGTATTTGAAGAGAGAGTACCATCTCATTACACTGGTAGACACTATATTTGCAAGTGTGTGCTTTAAGATACACTGTGAGCATGTAGGAATACTAAACAAACTGAAAGCAAATTCATCCCTGACATAACTCTAATGAAGTCAATTGAACTACAGGAGGTAAAAATTTGGCACAGTGTTCCTCTATGCTAAATTAACCACTTAAATCAAAACACCAGCATTTTTTCATTCAAGCTCTGATTTCTGTTAAAGCAACAATAAATACCTTCACACAATGTTCCTCTTATTCTTGAATATCCTTTTTGACATATCGGGTCTGTAAAACAAACAAAATGAACTTTTAGAATGCTACAGTCCAAAACTCACCATTATCTTATTGTGCAAAACTGATCATGTGAAATATTATCTACAGTTGATTGCTATGAGAAGTCTAAGTGCTTACACAGTATCTCAGTATTTTCTGAAATAACAGAGATAAGATGGGGCAACTACATAAACTACATAGTGTCAGCCATTATCCTCTTCTGCTTCCCATGTGTCTTAGCTAGCTAACCCGAAAGTGGTTATATGATTCTTGCTTCATTCAAATCAATTAATTCATTTAACTTGATCACGGCACATTACAGCTCTATTTGCCACGGATGGATGAGGATGAATTCTGCTAAGATATACAGGGTGAACTTAACCAAAGAGCTGAACAAACTAGCAGCTTTCAGCATATAGAAGTGACAACCCACACACATTTCTGCATTCATTGGCTCACCCTTGGGTTCCCAGCTCATCCCACAGTTCAGCCTAATTATCAAGTGAATATGCAGAGACCTCAACCCATTTCTTGATCAACTGTATGATTCTCTAGGTCACCAGTTAATCTACAGAGTATAACAACAAGGGCTACTCCCTCTCCTCCCTCCATTACCACACCAAAGATCCATTTGTTGCAAACATTTTTCTTAGGAGCTCTGGGGAACATGCATCTATTGCTACATCATTAGGAACTCTAGATCACTAATTATGACAAACATGCTAAAGTAATACTTCAAGTTACAGACTGTAGGTGTGGTCCCTTCCCTTCAGAATTTAAACTTGTAAAATGTTCACTATAAAATCAAGAGTAAGAACCTTCCATAGCTACATTCTACTTCTCAAATACTTAAGACTTCCCTTTTTCAGGCTGAATGACTGCTTGATAGTACAAGTTGCTTGTCTAGCCTGTGCCCAAACTTCTATGACAATAATCTGGACCACCCTCAGAATAGGAAAAATCCTAGGGTCCGGAGGAAAATGAACAGTGTTACCTCGTTCACATGGTGTACATGGGCTTCCCCAAGCAGCACCTAGTGAGGAACAACACTGGGACTTCAGAGTTGCTCCATTGATATTTATTTCACATCTTCCATCCACTATGTTCTGCCAACAGGTGCCCTTAACAGTTTCTGTTTGGAAAAAAAACAGTGTATTGTCATACAGATTGTTTAGCATTATACATTAATATATTTGCAAACGCATGTGAATTTAACCATGAAGAAGAATCATCCTTTCATTATAACTTACTACATCAGATCTGAATTTATTTCAGAAGCTCTTGAAATTTATCCTTCTTTATGCTGGACTATAGCCTGAAATCATCCCAGCACAGAGCCCTTGCAAATCCTAGTTCATGCTTATTGGCCTCAACAGGGAATATCTCAACACCATTCAAGATCTGAGTCACTGTATTTATTATGACTTAGATTAGAGGCACATGTAGAAGAGTGGTGTAGATATGAGCCCCTCCTAGATCTTCCATTAATCTATTAGATTCTCCAGTCTGGATATGTGATCCTCCTATATAGGAAGTAGCAGGAGAGAGCTAAGGATCAGACGGAAATCTAGTTCTACAGTTTTCCTCACTGACGAGGCAACAGCTATAAATTACTGTCCCTCCAGAACAGGTAAGGGAAGAAATTACAAGTCCATAGAGTATCTGAGTCACAGCATTGTCCATGGCTGCTCTTGAGCTGGTCTGGACTGTATACAACTTACTCATGCTCCACCTCAAATAGAAAACGGGCCTTTCTAGAGGGCAGATCTTAACGAGAACATGTCCACCTCTCTTGCAGGAAGAATTAAGCTGGTGAGCATAGTCCTGAAGAAGTAGTCTTGGCATTTCTGTATTTCTTACAAAAAATCTCATCTCTCTTTCAAATTTAACATGGAAGCATACCCCGCTCCCAAGTGCTAGCCACACTGTACCCACAGTAATAGTGAAAACAAATACTTTGTTAACATTGTTTCTTAACGTTTTTCCACCAGATTTATCTATACAAGTTATTTTAAAATATTTCCTAAACTTAGTGTATGATGTTTGTATGTCACTGGACATTTTCAACCAGCAAACGTAAAATCTTCACAAGAATAAATACCTATGCAGATGGTTCTCGTTGTGTCCAAAGTACTTTCAGGAGAACATTCACAAGCAAAAGAGCCTGGTGTGTTCTTGCACACCCCATTAACGCAGGGGTTAGATTCACACTCATCAATATCTAGAAGAGAAACACACTGCCGTTAGTGCCAGGAAGCATTAACAAAAGTACATATGGCCTTTTTCAGCTTAGGGAAAAATGAAAGAAGCTTTCCTCATGACCAGTTTTCCTGATACTCTGTTTTTCTATTATGAAACTCTTCACAATAGACCAATGATGCATGTGCCCTAAAGACACCCTAACACGTTAGAACATTAAAACTTCGAACTTGGAAGCAGTATCGCATTTTTCCATGATACCCAGCTATTGTCCTGCTTCATGGCAATGGAGTGCATTGTTTAAATGATCTGATACACATCCTGTCTGCGGCTCAAAAAGGGTTCAAACTAGGAGCTGTCTGGCTCTGTTCTCCACACAAGGTAACAGATTTGTATAACTTGGTTCTTCTCAAGTTTCCCTCACCCTTGGCACAGTGTGGGCCTGCTGGTAGCAGTCAATGAGAGGGCTAGTACACACCTAACAGGCTATTCCACAAGGTTATCTAACATTTTCATTTTGGCCTTCTCTCTTCTCATTCCCCTACCTCCCCATATAATTTCCTCATGTTTTTTTTTATTTCTACATATTATATCCTCATCAAGGTTCAAAGTCTTTCTGGCATAATCTGAGAACAACCCGTAAGAATAAAACCGGGACAAAATGGAGTGTTACCAATTACCTTCACATGTCTTTAGGTCAGGAGTATATACAAATCCTTTTGGACAGGTGCAGGTGAAACTTCCAGGGGTATTTCTGCATTGCCCGTTGTCACAAAGCAGCATGTTCAATGCACATTCATCGATGTCTATAATGAAAATCAAGAACTTTTTAAGAAACAAACATTTCTGGAATAGAAGCCAGGACAGAATTTCCCTCCCAACAGCCACATTTTGTTAGATTTTGTGTATATGGAGAGGAGGAGGAGACAAGGCAGAGGCAGGGGAGGGAGGGAGGAAGGGAGAGAGACTAAAAAGATTTCTAGATTCTTTTAGTAGACAACAAGCTTGGAATTATTTCAAATGGAAACGACCATACCAAATAAAGTAACACTAAAGATCCCACGTGCACCTTCCTTCTTCATGAAAACTATCATTAAAATAACAGAAACAATAATAGTTCTACGAATCACAACCACACAAATACTACCTAGAGAAAAATAAACATTTTAATTTTGGTTTTTAAAGGGGGGGGGGGGGGACACACAACACACCCACCCTTCTCTGTCTATTTTTGTTGAATTTTTCCTGAGCTTTATTCTTTAGCAGACTGCTTTGCTTTTGTAAGAGCTCATAGTTCCTTTCTACATATATTCATAATATGTGACAGCCACGCTATCATTCAAAACAAAGCTGAGAATCTCACTTTCATCTTGCCTATATTGTGAAACAGGTTTATGCAGTCTCTGATTCCCTGCACAGCAGCCCCCACAGTCATGAAAGAAACAAGGAGATGATTGGTTTGGAAAGGTTTGCTGGTCATTCTGGTCTTTAAATCACCATTTTTTCCAAGCTGGCTCTGAACTGTCTTAGATGTTATGGTTAACAAGGCCAATGTAAGTCTACACTTGCTTCAGAGGTGAAAAATTTAAATAGAAACGCTAGTACTAAATTTCAAGAGCCCTTAGGAAATCTTTGGAAGAGCTGTGGTCATTAGAGAGAAGTTGGAAGAAGGTGGCACTGGGCCATGAATGGCAGGTGAAGACCAAGACCAGGAGAGACCCCGAGAGCAGACAGCAACAATTGGCTAAGTCAGAGAGGCCTCCAAAAGTGTTGAGAGAAGTTGGGAAGACTCAGAGGGTCAGCGCAGCAGCTGGGAACAGCAAAAGTGCTAAGAAAAAGCAGGGAGATTTGCAGAATAAAACAGACCATGTGGGAAGCTTCACAGGAGTTCAGAAAAATTGAGAGAGGGCCAGGTGGAACATTATGGAAGAATGGGAAACAGCTGTGATGGAGCATGGATGTGGGCTGCAACAGGGTGGGCTGGGGAGCAGCTGGAAAACTCACAGATGGATGGGGAGAAGAGAAGGCATGCCATAAACTATGGGCAGAAACTGAAATGGGACATGGATAATTAAAGCCAAAGAAGCAAATGGGAAAATGGGATGAATTACAGCACGACTTTTATCAAAGATAGGTCAACTCTCATTTTTTTAAAAATAAGATAGTGGACAGTTTAGACTGGGATAACACAGATGACTTAAGCTATTAAGGTTTAAGCAGAGAATACAGAACCCAAATAAAATTATTATGTAAGTTGGAGATAACAGGAAGGAATTTAAGAACTTTAAGGTGGTTCCAGAGCTGGCTGAAGGAGAGATTACAGTAGGGTATATTGAAAAGGGTAGTAATCACAATGGAGAGAGAATATTAGCAATGCCTTTTGGGGATCAGTCTTGGGACTAGTCCTATAAAATATTCATTGTAATGCAGAAACAAAAACTGAACAGGATCAAAAACTGAGGACAACACTAAGCTGGAAGTTATTACCAATACAGAGAATCATGCAAGACTAAATTAATCTTGACAATATGAATGAGAGTAATAAGATGAAATATAATCACCAGTATTCAAAACTTTGCAATTAGGGACCAATAACAATAACATGCTATAAACCAGAACTCATCAGTTGAAGGCTATCAACAAGAGAAAACTCTGGATGTAGATCCCAATTAGAGGTTAAACTTTGATCCCGAAGTATAACATGTATTTGAGAAAAGACTAATGCACTCTAGAATCAGTTTAGGCAGGATATTCCTAGGGGCAGTGGAGAATTGCTAGCACCACTATACAAGGCACTGGTCAGACCTCATCCACACACTGTATACTGGTCAGATCAGTCGTGTTCAAGAGAAGCCTTCAGCCTCTGCTTTTATGGAAAGACTGAAAGTGTGGATTTGGATAGTTTAGCCAACAGAATTTAAGAAAGGATATGATGATTCTTCATAAATACTTCAGGGATAAGTGCTGACATGGTGCTAAGTCAAAGGATAATATTAGTACAACATCAACTGGCAATAAAATGGTCACAAATAAATTTTAACAGGAAACCAGAAGAAATTTCTAATCAGTTGTGCAAAGGAGGTCTGGAACAATGCACCAATGCATGAGTGGAAGAAAGGAATCTAAAGGGTTTTAAGTTATGGGCTTTCAATGGGACAGTGTAATGGAACAAGAGAACTGCCAGAATTAAAATTTGTAACAGGAGTCTGCAAGCATCTAATGGGATTTTTAACATCCCAGATAGTGTGAGAAGAGACTGGACTGCTACTTATTGAATTCTTTTTATCCCATGCCACAGTGCTTCCACTGGTCACCTCTAAGGAGTAAGAAGAATTTATTTCACCTCTTCTGTGATGAAAAATTTGGCTTTAGATTTTATTTCACTTGTACAGCACAGGAAATCAGCCCTAGCTAGAGACACCAGGCCATCAGATTCTTTTGCTGCTTCCAATGACAGTAAGTTTTCCTGTGTCTGGCCAGTACACTTAACAGAGTTACACCAATAGCGCTAACTGAAAGCTGAAAGGGAATTTTCTCCAACATCAGAGTTGGGAGAAACCATGTAAACCTTCTGCAGCATATGGGATGCTTATCTTTTTATAATCAGTCAGGAGTTTCACTTAAATCCTCTGCACATTGGTGATCCTACATCCCTCCTCTGGTGCATTCTAATCACAGGATCTGGCTTCTTCTGATTTTGAGAAACACTGGTATTGCAGAGTGCAGGTTCATGGACTTAACTGAACTGGATGTTTATTGCCTGGTTGCCAGAGTCACTGATCACAATGGGCCCTTTCCAGCTCCACAGTGGAGGATTTTATAAGCATTGCAAAACAGTGAAATTAAAACAAGAATTCAGCAGAAACATCCAGAAATATCAGAAGAGCAGCTAGTGGATCTGAAAAAACACTGAAAAAGTGAAAGAGGATAAAAACAAGCATCAAACTTCAAAATGAAAAATGGGACATTTCATACCAATGCAATTTTTCCCAGTTGAATCTACTTCATACCCAGGGTTACAAATACATTTGTATGTTCCATGCAGATTCTCACACCTTCCATTTGGACAGAGATCAGTATCCAGTAAGCACTCATTAATATCTACATAAAGGTAAAAAAAAAACCAAACAAAAAAACCCAGAGTCAGTTATTGAGGGGTTGTGGAGGTTAATTCTCCAGACTGGAAAAAAATACATTTTCAATACAAGTACCATTGGCTGGTCCATATTTAGAATCATGTAGTTCTAATTAGGGAATTCACACATACATATATTCACACTCCAGAGAAAACAGCATCCCTTTCACACGGACTTAAGACCACCTCTAGCCCACAGACATTTAAGAGACTTGAAACTGTAGGTAAGAACTGGGATATTAAACTGGGGTCTTACTTTTCGAGAGGCACATGTACTAATGCCCCCCTGTATCTCCTGATTCACAGCATTTTCAGATGGTATCGCTCTCCAAAGCATGAACATCCCTCCTTTCTGAATGCTTTTCCCTCTCTCTCTACTGCCAGCAAATCTACTAGCAAGCATTGGCTGACTTATGAGTCTGCAGTTTCACAGTTCTACAACTACAAAGCTTTCACTGTAATCATTTGCTCCTTTCTCTGTAATTAACCAAACTCTGTCAGCCTGGCCTTTTTGACAGATGGAAATATGTAAGAAGCTCAAGTTCAACATGGCTTTATTCTTCTGGATTATTTCAGTTGAAATGTGTAAATATGACTTAGGTATATGGTTTCTAAGTCATATAGGTAATAACACTTCTCACAAATTTGCCATTCTTTTATAACTGCACTCACAGACGTTCTATGGCATACACCAGAGAGGACACACTGGCACGCTCCAGTCATTTCATCCTAAATTATTCTAATGTGATGCAAACAGCCATTTGAATAAGCCTTCCTCCCATTCCTTCCTGCCATCATCCCCACCAGCGTGTCTAACAAATCAAGGATATCAAGGTCTAGCCAGAACTGCTATAGTTCAAATTACATTAGGTGATCTTACCATTTCCTCCTGCAGTCATGCCAGTTCCACTGCTGCAGAGAGCCTGATATTCAGCTGGAAAAATATTAAAATACTTACTGGAATATTCTTTCTTAGCTCATTGCTTTCAGCATCACCATTTACAACATGCCAATTAATTACTCGAATGAAAGAACATGCCTTTCAATTATTCTGAAAACATTAACAGCCTCACAGTGTTCTGAACCTGTGAAACATTTTAGCAGATTCAGGGTCTGCATCTGCTCATGGAGACGGATGAGGGAAAACACATGATGAACTGAGGCATTTAGGAACAGACATAAACTTCATGCTGGCCCTCCTACACAAATGAACCATAACATATTCACAGTAAGATTCTCCAGAACTCATATGTCCAAGCCCTTGCACAAGGTGCACATTCAAAATGACCAAGAAACAGAAGGTTTCCTATAAACGTAGCCCATATTTAACTCCATTTAGCAGCAGTATCTTCAGGAGTTCATAACAGATCAAGGATCTCTTATCCTTAAAAAAAAATAATTAAAATATGTATCAAAGTATCTCAAATGTCTCAGTTACCACTGGATTCAAGTTCTACTTGTGAGTTCAGAGCAATTAACAGACTAAACTGACAGCCACAGTAGCATTAAGTGTTGCCATATTTTCCAATGTATCTGCACTTTAATAACAGCCCAAATAATCACACTGCTAAAATTAATATATATTGAAAATATTTATGGCATTGGCTGTCTTCTCTTTAAGGAAAATTACATGGAACATATCTCCCAATATTATCATAACCAGCAGATGAATATGTACCCCTGCTTCAATCAAATAATCACTGCCACTGTATGTGAAAGCAGACCTGCTCTGGACATGCATCAGCAACACTTTTAGTCTAGCATGGCAGCAACTCGTGCAGAGAGCTTCCAAGGGGCACAGAGACACAAACGTCTTCCTTTCAGGAATTTTTTTCAGTCTCTCTGATACAATGCTGCTCTCACAAGAAATCTGCACCTTCCCTTCCCCACTCAAAGCCTAAAGCATGTGCTACACTTCACCCTACATCAGATGGTATTTCTTAAGCAATTGAAAAGATGGGTAAAATAACACAGGAAAAAAAGCTTCCACATACATATACATTCTGCTAAAGCAATTCAAATCTAAAACAGAAGTCAATGATAGAGTCCATAAAAGATCTACAATACGATAAGGGCCCATTGATATCAGCAGAGGTGCTGGAAAGGCTCCTTCCTAGTTTGCTATTCTAAACAACACAGCATGTTATACAACAGTGGTCAGCAAGTTCCTGCTGAAGAGCTCATATCAGTTCAACCAGCCTAATTTGTTCCAACTGGTTTTCTCCCTAATGCTTTTCATAAAGCTATCCATTAAAACTGAGATTTAAAAAATTATTCTAAAATTATTTTTGCCTACAAAACATATACCACATTAGTATGAGATGCTTTTGAACTACATATAGAATAGCATATTTTCTTTACGTTGCAACAACAGATTTGCTGAGTGAGAAGAATCACTCAACAAAGCTGGGCTTCAAAGTAGCTCCCTGCAGTCAGTCACCTCCGTGAAACCAGTGTATATTTACTGGCTTCACAGCAAAGACTGTGTCAGCACAGTCTTCTTGGAAGAAGTGCTTTCCTGAAAGCAGATTCTGCCCATGAAAATGATTAAGATTGCTTTCTTGCCAGAGAGAGGTTATGTTCCAGACAACTTTGCTAGGTGGGGATTTGGGTGACAGACTCAAGTATTCTCAAGCAACTTAACTGGACATTTGTTCTTGCATTGACTATCCAAAGGCTAGTTACTGTATAAACAATTCCAGATCACTTGAAGGATACAGAATTCAAGCAGCAAACATCTGACTCACAGGTGTACATAAGGATTTGAAAATATGTATATATATATGAATTACTCTAGATATTTCCATTAATAATTCCAGTGTACTCCTCTCCAACATGCAAAATAGAAGATTGTTCAAAATATAGGATGTTATACAACAATTTAACCCTTCTGATTTAGGAAGGTTAATGCTAATGTTGATGTGCAGTGCTAATACGAAAGTGTATTTTACCTTTCTAAAAACAGTTTATCGACTAAAGCTTAGATTTGAATATGTACCAGTAAATAGGCCATACCTGAATTTTGCGCTGGGCAGGGCTGACAAGGCTCCCCAAAAGCATAGTCAGTGCTGGCACAACAGCACTCTGATTTTGTAACTGCACCCGTTAACGGTCTCACGCACTGTCCCCTCTTGTAGCCACCATAGCATGTGCTTCGCATATGTGTATCTGAGGAAAGAAATCTCTTTTCAACATGCCATAGGAACTATACTGCCATAAATTACAACAAGTATTACATGTAGCTTGGGTATCATAACCACGGTAAAATAGTTGTAAAAACAAAACATCCTTCAACATTTCCCTATGCTTTTTACCGGCCTATACCCTCATTCTACTTGGGACAGGAAATTCTTGTTCCTCATGCTCCTAAGAGTTCAGATATACAAACTAGTTACTGCATTTCATAACTCAACTTGCATCAGTGAACTACGAGGGGAACAATCAATACTTAACCTTGAACTAGCAAAAGGCCACAGGGAAAACAGACCAAGTCTCTACCACGTGGCAGGGACGTTACTGACTTGCAACCTGACAGGCCCAGCAGCAGCATCTTTGAGCTAGAACCAAGTATCGTCCCAAAACTTAAAAAAACACCAACTCAGTCCTGTTTACTTTCAGAGTTAGAGGATGGATTTGGTTTTAACAAGAAGTATTTTATCTCCCCCTCCCAGCCTTGTTAGTTGTCTCTGACTCACAAAGGCTAAAATCACCACTGGTGCAACATCCTGGATTAAGCCCACTAAGGCTACACTAAAGCTTATTTCATTTTATACCTGAAAAACAGGTAGAATGAGAGAAAAAGAAAAAACTTCCACACGGAAAAGATCACAAAATGTGCTGCCGCTAGAAAAATCCTTCTTTGTAAAAACAACTTCTAGTAAAAAACGAAGAAAAAGGCAGTAATGCTATTTCAGTGCATAGGATTTAAAAAGTTGATCTCCTCAGGTCCAGGTGTGATGTTTCTCATTTTTAAAAATCTGGTCCATAATAGCTGCCAGTCACATTAGAATATTAAAATCAAACACCCCAAATATCTTTCACTTGTAAAGAAACAGGCAGAAGTGGAAAAACTGGCATGTCCTACTTTAAGAAGAGGAGAAAGAGTAAAATATATCTTTAAGCTTAGTGACAAATGAAGAATCCTACATTGACAGAAATGGGGCAAATTCTTACCTACTCAAAACTGATACAGCACTACTCACCTCCAACAGTACTACGCTGTACAGTCTACCTGACCTTGTGATTTGGCCCACACATTTTTTCTCTTTAAATGCAAAGGAACGAGAAAAAAGCAAAATGGGCTATTACAGTAAATATCCCAGAGCTAGTAGCATCCACTACAACTACCACCCAACAATCCATGAAAAATTTGGTGAATTCTTCATTCAAACTTGATCTGTCCATCAGTCTAGCATTAATGCCTTAGCATTGGTTAATTGTGTCTCACCACACATTAAGCTTGCCTTACCGACACACACGCGTCCATCCAGTCCTACTGCAAGGCCAGGGAAGCATTCACATCTGAAAGAGCCATCAGTGTTCACGCAGCGCCCGTTCATGCATATTCCAGCTGTCTCACACTCATCGATGTCTGTTGGAGAACAGAATGACCTTTATTAGAAATTAAATTACATAGTGTTCAATGCCTGGCTGAAACTTGCATTTGTGCAGCTTCTTTTCAATACATCCTATAGAAAAATATCAAGTGTAAATGGAAACTAGTTCAAGTAAGTGTTTTATTAGGAATAATGACCAATTCATTTTGTGAAACAGATGAAGAAAATGCAAAATTCAGGAGAAATAAACAGAAAAAAACAATTTAGCTGTCCTTAGAAAGCAAAAAGGGACTACATTTTCCTAACTTGTTCCCAAGAGGTATATATTCTGATTTAAGGGTCATTCAGGCAAAAACATAATCAGAGGAAGGAGGAAACTGTGACTGCTAAAAAAAAAAAGGACTTCTGTAGTGTACAACAGGGCAGTCCCTTTTGGTGCTAACAGTTAGTTCCTGCTGTAAGAAACCAGTCCAGATAGCAAATTGAATCTTTGACCCCTGTTACGAGGTACCTTCACAGGGCCACCAAAGTATTTCCCTTCCTTCTGCTGTGGGTTCAGTTTTCAGCAGCACATCTAAACCTCCACAGTCAGACCCTGCCCACACGTAGTGTCTCTCTGGTGACCTGCATGACAATTGGGTTTTCCTATCAGATGCTCATTACAGCCCACTTTATAAACTTTCAATGGACAGGCAGCACTCCAATTTGAAAGGAATTTGTTAATGATTTGAGCCCTGTGCAATTGCTGAGCACAAGCCACCATCTTTGCCCAACAATAGTACATTGAACAATAAGGCCCTTAGCAATGAAATACAAGAATGAAGCCTTATAGTATTAGACTATCACAAAGGGATGTTAAATTAATACAAAAATTGTATAGGCTGTGCGTCCTGTTAATAGTAAGATTATTCTCTAGACAGAGAGAGCGTGCCATTATTGTGTACGTGATTAAGAAAAGGAGTGTTTAAAATATTGTTTGGAAGTATGTATAACCTTTATAAAATAATCACTTCATAACAACTCTCCATAATATATACAAGAGACGGTGTGTGTGACAATTTCCTTTTTTCTGACCTTAAAAGGGCAAATTGAGAGTGAAACACCTCTGTGTTTTACTTAGTTTGTGTTGTTTGGCATAAAACATGGCTTGTATGATCCAAGATTCCTTTTTCAAACTGCATTTTAAAATAGAAGTTACGTTTAAGTACATGGGCTCAATTCATTTCTACTTCATCCTGCAATCTTTTGTTCTGTTTCAGACAAATCTTAAATGCTTTTCTCACTTTAAATTTAGTCCTTACTCATTGTAAGTAAAAACAGAGTTGGGACTTCAACATGTGCTTATACTGTTTAACAGTGTAGACAGTTATTTTGTTAGACAACACTGAATTCCTTTGACAGATACAAGTTCTCCTGGAAGAAAAATAAAAAATTAACTTTCCTTTTTTAAGGTTACTTACAGAAACAGAAACGCAAAGTTACTTTTTTTTCTTTTTGCTGTAGTTCATTTTTAAAAAAGATTTTGTAAGCTAGTAAGGGGTGAAATGCGCAATCCATTTTCTTCTGCATCGATTTACAAATGTGTTGAAAATACTGTCATAGATGGTTTACAGAAGGTAAAGTGGGTCACTTAGAATTGTGCAGATCCGGAAAACCTGGCTCCAGTAAAGATGGGGTAAAAAGCTTCTGCTTTTATCAGGGCTGAGATTCCACCCAGTAAATCCACTACGTACACAGGCAAAAAGTCCAAATTTCTAACCTTGACAAGGCTCTGCTGTCTTCTGTGGTAAAAGTCACCATTTGGACAACTTCAAAAATATTCATTTTTCTGACTTTTGCCAGAATTCCTCAAACTGGTTCTCAAAAACCTACTAATGGACTCATTCTCCATGTTCAATGAGTTTTCGCTTTTTCTGCTTAGCCTGCTCAGCAGTGCCAGCTGAGTACAGGAAGTCCTCTAATTTTAACCAGGAAAAATTTGCTCAGACTACTGAACTGCCACTTCCAGTTGCCTTGCAATAGCTTTCAACTTGAGGAATTCCTGTTTGGTCTAAAGATGAAACAATGTATGGAACAGAAGGAATGCTTTAAACCTCTCCCTGCCTGATCTAAGTATTTCTGAAAAATCATCAGCAAATCATCAGTGAAAAAAGCTAATGGTGAATAAGTTTAGTATGTCTTGTATTACAGGGAATATACAAGACCATGGTGTAACATTCTTTTTTGGCACATTACTTCATAAAGCCTGAGTGGAATTTTTTACGAGGCAGCCAAGCATATGCCCTGTACTTATACTTAAAATCCAATTTTATGGAACTGTCAATTACAGTGTCCCCAACTTTCAGTTAGAAATTCTTACTAGCTCAAAGTTCAGCTTACAGCGCATCAAATGAGATGTTTATAGGAGCAATGTGTTGCACACCGCAATTCTTATATTCCTTTGCTGATCCCCTAAAGAGTTTGGTGACGACACGTGTTCAATTCCATATCAAAATTGCTCAGGCAGGTAGCCAATTTGCTGCAGAAATGTCAGTTCATGCATACACACATTTCCAATATGCATGAGCACTAACTGCACGGGGAAGCATGGTCTTGGAGTTTAAGCTTGTGAAAGATCTTAATGCATTCACTTCACAACAAATTCAGGATATGCAGTGTGAACAATGAGTGTTTCAAAGGCTAACTGTTCTGTAGTACAGAAGTTATTTACTCTGCACATGTGGTGTGTACAGAAAGGGCTCAATAAGGAATAAACATTAAAATGTACAGGAAAAGACACTATTGAAGATCAGTCTTCTAAAGTTTTACTAACATGACTGCAGACATTTACCAATGAGTTGTGCTCGCTCTCGCCACGACATTCCTGGGAATCATTTCATGACACTTTTGGTAAGTGGAAGAAAGGAGACAAATACGAAGTTGGGAAAAAGTGTAATTTGAGTGTCAAGGTCTCAGAATCTGGTTTGATATTGACCCAACAGCAATTTAAATATGTAACGAACGTTCACATGCTCATTCATAGAGAACAAGGCTTCCTGTAAGTGTTGAAAAGCAGTAGAGAAATCCTTCATTTTACTATAAGATGTGTTCCAACTTTCAGTAGGAATCAGTTGAGTTGCCTGCAATTTTGGGTAATTTTCAAATATTCTTCCTTTGATGCACAGAAGTAACATTTCTCTAGGGCCAGAAACCTCTTTTTGGCTGTATCCATAAACCTGTTTAGCCAGGAGGCATGTAACAGAGGCTGTGAAGTTGAGTATCATTGGTTTTTAAGTAGTCTGAGGCAATTTACATACCATCTTCTTGCATGGCATTTCAGTGCACAGACTGATGAAAAAAAAACAAGAAAAGAAACCCCAAAAGATGCTGAAGGCAAGAATCAAGACAAGCATTTGGGCTGAGTTTGCATCAGTGAGTCACATCCCTGCTAACGACACACAGAGCAGCCAGTGGTCTTTGGGAAGGCGACTGGCTGATGTGCCAAGACCTGACGGGCATTGAGTGCTTCCCCGCCAAGTCTGAGACCAAGTGTTGCTGCCATCCCACACACAGACCAGCTGGAAAATAAGCTTTGGCAGAGCACAGACATACACTTACCACTTGGAAAACAGGTAAGAATGGAAATGAAGCTGATTGCTCTAAGTGTGCAAAGGCTGCAGCCAACACAGCCAGTAGCTGTTAAGCTAAGGAAACACCTGTATGGATCTGCACATTTGTTCAATCAAGAAACTAAAGAACAATTCAGTCTCCCCATAAAAGCAACCCTATTACAAAGCAAGAATGAGGTCATCTCATTAGAAATGCACGATTCCCCCACCTGGAGGCTGGGTAGCACTGCCCTGCATACCTAGTGCAAAAATTACCAAATGCAAGAGAAGTTCTGGATGTTTTACCAGATTTATTGGCCTGGTTTGGATCTAAAGTCTAAGTCTAGACACCGTGCAGTTCAGATCTAAGACTGGTACAATGTTCAAGAAGCAATGGGATCCAAATTAACTGACTTTTCATGTCACTAGCTCTCAAAACCAAATTATTTATTCAAACATTTGCTTTTGTTATTGGTCTGCAACAAGATGCTGCTGTGTAATCCAGTGTGACATTTTTTTAAAATTTGCCAAAGTGTAAGCAAGCACTTTTTCTGCCTTGATTCCAAGAGTTGAAAGACTTTACATTTTTCAAAAGAAAAAATGTAACTTGACCCCAGCACTTGTTTATTCCTTATTTCAGCTTCTGCTTTGTGCCTATAAAACTTGTTGAAACATGAAGATTTATACATACAAAACTTCCAGTTCCTGACAGGACTGAACGGAAACTGATGATGTAACCAGCAACCAGAATGGTGCAGTGTCTCCACAGCCGGTATTGCTGAGCTAGCGTAATAAATGGAAAAGACAATCTTGCTGTACTGCTCATGTCTGCATCTCAGTCACACGGGGTACTGGGCAGATGCTGTATTGACTAGGAACACCCAGGCAGGAATGGGAGCAAAACCCAAAAAAGGCAATGAGCCAGGATGTTTGGGTGGCCAAAGGCAGAACATTTAAAAAGCCAAACACAAAAAGTGAGATATACTGAAGCCAAACTGCAAAAGACATCATAGGCAAAAAGACCTGGAACTTAACTAGGTCAGATCACAGAGTCCTTGACCAAAGAATATTCCCCACTGGCTGGTTAAGGCAGTTACTCAACACTGTGGAGAAGATGGAGTACTGTCTTGCAGTATGACAGATCATCCTACCCAATTAAAAAAACCATGTCTGATGAGAACTCTGCCCAGTATTTCTTGTCCCTAAGGATCAGTGTAAGAAAATAAGGTGATTCTTGAAGCTAGCAAAGGGATATGACTCATAGGCTTTGGGAACCTGTAATTTTGTTGTGCTCACCTCGGCAATAACGTCCATCAGATGCTAACTGGAATCCTGGTTTACAAATGCATTTAAAACTGCCATCTTCATTGATGCACATCCCGTTGAGGCACATGTTCCTTATGCTGCACTCATCCATATCTGAAAATGTACATAATAGACATAAAGCTCATAATGTTTAAGTAAAAAAGCTCTTACTAGTTATATCCAAAAGATAAACTTTAATTCCTTTCTTAGTCGTCAGAGGTATATGTTAATCAGAAACATACAATGGGACATAGCACACCATCCTAGAGGATGTGTCAAAACAATGACTCTTTTTTTTTCATAATGTATCATTAACATATAAAGGTAAGCATCTGGAACAGGCAAAAGAGAATGAAAAACAGATGAGAAACCGGACAGCTATAAGAACTGCCAGTTGGTAAAAACTGTAAAAAAGAAAGAAACATATGTAACTAAAGAGGCTTGCAATCTTGGTGTAAATAGAAGCTGTTAGAAGCAGCCTTCCATTTGAAATGGTAAACACAATTTTATGTTATCAAGAACACCTGAAAGAGAAGGAGTGGGCATCTCTGTTTGGAGTAAAGGTTTTTGTGACCTCCATTGGATGAACCCAAGAGTTATGATGTGGGAGAATTCCCAGCACTGTGCCACTGTGCTCAAGCATGCACTCTGTGAGGACCTTCATCAACTTCCATTTAAAATGAAACCTACCCCTTCCCTGGCATCAGCATGACAGGTCACATAGAAGGGTACTTACTAATCTTGGCTTCATACTAGCATTATTCACCCTCTGATCTAATGACATGAAGGACTCAAATAAGGAAAGGTGGGGGTCCCAGACGCTGCTATTCTGAACCCTGCACAGGTACTCACACGACAAAAAAAACCCAAACACCAAGACAGTACAGAGAATTCTGTGCTTGATTTGAGCAAGCTTTTATATCCTCTTTGTCTTTATTTTGTCCTGGCACAAAATGAAATCAGTTTTGGATGTTACATCTGAAAAAAATCAGAACTATTTACAAGTTTCATCTAAAGGACTATACATAGGTGCAATGACAAGGTCTTTACTGATTAGTGAGTGTGCACATGTACTCCTAAGAACAAAACTCAATGCATTACAATGCCAGAGATTAAACTGTTTCATAAGTGGACGCAACAGACATTCTGGCAACATATGCAATGGAATTAAAAATGTTTTACCAGACCACCAATGTCCTGGTTCTTATTACTATTAGCACATGGCATTTGGTGGGAAAGGAAGAAACCAGAATAGAGGTTTTTTTCCAAAATATATTAATTTCCAAATCTATTTAGTCAATATAGTTCCATAATAAGATACTTAGAAAGCAGCTTATAGTGCTAAACTGTATCTAAAAAAAGAGTCAGGAAAAACAGAGTCTTAAAATGTCTGTCTCTACCAAGGATTAACAGAATCACTACTAGCACATAAAATCACTGGATCATAATGACATTACAATATATTCGGAATCGTGCTATTTTCCTTAATATTGCAGCTGTCTTGGACAGAAATTACACTTCTAGACATGGTGTGTTTTCTTTTTACTTACAGGCTAAGTCAGACAAAAATAATTTATGATTTAAAAAAAAAAATAAAAAAAATTGTGTATCTATCCCAACCAGGAATTTTGGCATAAAGTATTAGAGCTGAATCACTGAGATAATATTCTGCCAAAAATGTTTCTAAGAACAGTGCTTGAAATTCCTTTAACGTATGAATAGATCATTGGGAACCCTCCCAAGGACCTTGGGAAGCATGATAAAGAACATTCTTCTTTTTTCCCCCCTTTACTAAAGGTCTGGGAGGTAGGAACACATCAATTATGTTTACAAATTTTTCTTAAAACAGTTTTTATGGGTCAGACCAGACTGCATCTACATAAAACACATAGCTAGTCACCCAGTAAGATCCCATAAAGCGTGCTGTTAAACACACAGTAAAATCAGGCAGCATGTGACTTGTGCTCCGTTTTAAAATGTACCACTCCCATCAAAGAAACTGCATTTTGTGATAGTGGTATGTGCTATTTCTCCTGCTGGACAGACATCCCGTTGAGGATTGCCAAGCCAAGGTTCCAGAGCTGGCTGCAAAAGACAGTTTACTTGCCCTCCCAGATACAGCAAAAGGTATTTAGAAATTTGATTCCTTGTTCCTTCCCTTCCCCCCCCACCAGAGGTCCTTTTCTTTTTCATTGACGTGAATAATCTCTTGCAACAGAATAACTTCAGAAAAGTCTTACCTTCGCAGTTTTTCCCATCAGCTGCCACTTGAAAGCCAGCATTACACACACAGTGAAAACTGCCATCTGTATTTATGCATCGTCCGTTATTACAGATACGACCATTCTGTAAACATTCGTCAATGTCTGAAAGCCAATCAAAAAGAAAAATAACATTTTGGGCTTTTTCTTTTTTATACTTGAGAGGAATTTTTCCCATTTCCCCTTCCCCTGGGTCTTTAACCCTACATGGAAACTATATTCACCTGAAAAATGATTTATTTTTATTTTCATAACCGAACGTTATGGGGGTGGAAAATGTTCATCAGCTTGAAATTTCAAGTTGCTGTGAAAGAATTTCAGTGAACATTACCCTGCAGCTTGGTCAAACAAGAATCATACTCTTTCAGCTGTTTTTTTGCATTTTTGTTCAGCATGAAAATATTTTTACTGAAGTTTAACTTAACAATAGTAACTACTGAAGGAAAGACGGAGGCTTTGTAAGATAACAGGAAAGTTCGAGACCTTCCCACCTTGGAAGATATTTCTCCTGCTTATTTTATATTTGAAACATCAGCTCCTCATTTCCCTCTCTCTGCAGGAGGTGCTTGGCAAGTGCTTTGGAGGACCTGAATAGTGATATCACACGAGGCTGGCAGCTCTCCCTCTCCTCCAAACGAGGGGAGAGGAGATGCTGAGACAGACTGTCTAGACATTTTTCAGATTGCTCAGTGTTCTCCATCAAGGCCTGGACCATCTCCCAGAGATTCCTGCACACAGGGGACTCTGCTCACAGCGATCTCAACCAGCCCATGCAGACCTATCTATTGTGCAACCAGACTGTCTCCCCAAATATCCTGGGGGTGCCCATCCCCACAGCAGTGCATTACCCTGCTTCAGGAAGATGCAGAGCACAGGGTGTTCTCCCAAACGTCCCTGCTCTCTGGACACCTATCTGAGGTGGAAGGGATGTCTCTCAAAACTGTGAACCAGTAGTTGCCTTCTCAACAGTGTGGTAGTTTTTGGAAGCTGCTAAGAAATCCCTGAATATAAGTGTTTTGCAAGCAAGCAACCAGGCCAGCAAAGGCAAGCGCCACTCAAGTGACAGCTCACCGCAGTGGTAGCTTACAGCCCCCTCGACTTCCAGTAAAAGCATGCAGGCTCGATAAACCTCCCCTCAGGTGACAAACAAGCATTACTGGATCAACAATGCATAGAAGTGAGTTTTCTCTCTGCTCAGTCCCTTTTGCCCCACTTTTGTGGCAATCAGTTTTACCTGAGCCTGGCTTCAGCTACTCCACCAGCTTCCTTCCTTAGGACAGGCAGAAATGCCACAGTATCTCAAGATTTTTCTGGTCTTCTAGCTTTCAAGAGTTCATCAGGATTTGTACTTTTATGTACCTCATGCCATCTAAATCATGGCAGAATCTTGTTCTTTACATACACACAGCTGATCAGAGACCCACCACTAGTTTATGTTACATTTTGAATTTTCAAATTATGAAATAACATTGTGGATTATTTTCTTTTCCCGCTCAGAGAAACTTGTAAAAATCAAAGCTCCCCTCTCACTGACATACCCACAATTGTGGCCATCTTCATGTAAGGTCTGACCTCCCCCTCTCAGAAATGTCAGGTAGATTACAGTAAGCACTTAGCTGTTAAAGCTTTGACTCCCATACATTCATAGCTTATCACCATAAAATTTCACTTCTTCTCTGCAGTCCACTTTACATCCCCTCTTCTGCAACTCAAAAGCATTTCTTGTTTTGATCACTAAACATAATGTGACAAGCTGATTCATCAATGTCTCCCATTAACATACACATTCAGCCAAACTCTTACTAGATTATAAGGGATCCTAATAACAGTTGAATCAGTAGCTTGCAATACAGTCTGCAATGTTTAATCGGTCACCTATCAGACTCATCATGCAGAAAAAAAGCATTCCTCTGGAACCTCTGAGCAAGGAATAGATAAACATCTGTTCATGATGGAGACTTCATTTTTCAAGAACAGACGTAAGGAATACATTTGCAAAAGCGTATCAGCACAGACACATATGTGCATGCAAAGAATAAAACCTCAACATACAAAGTAGTCATGCGAATTAATTTTACAACAAATGCTGATTTTGGCAGGCACCAATGCTCTATGTATGTTTTGCCAAATGCACCCCACCAGCCTTTTTCTTTTCCCTAATCTGGTCCTAAAAATTCCTTCAGAAAACAAAGATTCTGCACATCATAGCATTTTCTGAACTGCCTGTCAAGCAAGTGCAGTTCCCATAGACTGCAACGGAACTGCTAAGTGACCACACTTTAATGCCATTAAGCTACTGGGCTTCTGACAACCATGTGTTTGTGTAATGAATCAGTCAAATTAAAAGCGTGTGACAAAAATGACTCATGAGTAAATTCATCACTGCTGAGACTCCACTTCAGCACTCCTTCACCACTAGTCAGCTGAACTATGAAGATGCTTCCACAACATGGCTGTTTGGCAGCAATTAGGTCAAATACTCCCAGCAATGTGCAGCAGCGGTGCTGGCTCTGCGTGTCCTCCTGGAGTGGAGTAAGCTTCTCTACTGCTAGTATCTTTCTGATTCACAAAGAAAAGAAAAAAACTGCACACTATACAGATAGCTCTCGCCTGGCTTTTTAGAAATTCTCTGCTTCAGAATGAGTGCATGCTCAAGGAACCCTCCTCTTAGTGCAGAAAGCAAAATATGAAGACAAGCTGGGACTCTGAGCATTCAAACATCCTGTTTCATTTAGATGCTTCATTTCTTACAGAATATCAAAGTAGCCATTCATTCTCCTGCCAGAAGTCTCCCATTATGACTTAACTATAAAGGACTGTATCCACCTTTACGGTCAAATTCCCACCGCAGGACAGTTTGGGAGCCACAGAACCCTGACAGAGCACTGACTACTGAAGAACTATGCGTTCCCCACTCCCATAGGAAGACAGGATGAAGACCATCACGACTACTGTTGAGCCTGGTCTTCAAAACACAAATAATGTGGATTCTACAGCTTTCCCACCTAGACCTTCCCAGTGCTTCACTACTTTTTCACACCCTATTTAAGTTTTCATTGCTGTAATCTTTGCTTAGTTCTTTCTCTGACAGTGGGCAGGGACAACACACAGGCATTGTACTCTTGTATTTACCCACTGGAAGACTCATCTTCCCCATCCCCTTAGCCTTTAACAGTCTTTCATAGGTAAAGAGGGAATGTTTAACTGTCCTTGAGATCCTCAAGAAGCAGAAGAAAAAAATGTCTCAATAGTTTAAAAAACAAAACCAAAAAAAAGACGTCTCTTCCACTTCATAGCCACAAATGGTGCCAAGATACTTTCAGCACAAGACAAAATGTCTTTCTTCGTAACCCAGTCTGTGAACAGCCAACTCAGGCGGATTAATCATTTTTACTGCCATATCTGATTTATTTTTTTAAAAACACCTCATATTTAACACATCTGTTAAATTTTGCTTAAAAACTATTTCCCTCTCTGGTATGTATACAATAGTATAGATATGGCTGTAAAACCATAATTTACCTCGGCACTCTGTTCTTGTTGGCGTGCTCTGATATCCTATACGACACTGGCATACGTAGGATCCCTGGGTGTTCACACAGTCTCCACTGATGCATGGATTCTTTTCACATTCATCAACATCTGTGGAACACAGACAATATATTTTTATTAAGACATTGGTTGAGTTATTCAGGTCTGTAGGGGTATTTTTTGTAACTGGAGAAATAATGTGCTTCAAGCAGAAAGGAAAGGACATAACCACTGAATTCCCAGTAAAAGGATCCCATGTTCTAAGCTAAGCAGGAGCTGGGAAAAGGGAGTATTCAACAATACAGGTTACTGCATGTGCGAGAGGTAGAGGCCTTACCCCACACCTCCACACTCCCAGCCCCAGTGAAGACACTGATTTTGACAGCAAAATCTTGCATGTAAAAGACAGCTAAACCTTGCTTCTATCATCAGGCTCTGGCTGACTTCCAAAACTAAAGAGCTCAAAAGCCCAACAAGATACTCCTGATGAGCTGAAAGAGGACTTGTAAATCTTACTAAGCCCAAGATCACTACTGCTGCTTTTTTTTTTTAATAATATGCCACTTGCATTCTCAGAGAGCTGGTAGCATTTTAAAGAGGTCATTTTCAGTCACTAATAAACACATTATAGCCACAGGTTAGTAAAATAAGAAATCCTTAGTTCATGTAATTTTGTGGCAAGTTACAAGATTTGTTAAATACTGTCTTAAAGGCAAAACTGCTGTAAAAATAAATTTGCAGTTGAAAGCAATTAATTCTTGGAAGTCTATTTACTAGATTGGGTGGGGTTTTTTTTGGGGGGGGCAGGGTGTGGTATTTAAGAATTCAGAGTTATTACATTGTATGGAAAAGAATTTTTTTTCTTTAAAACAAAATTCCCCTCTGTAATTTACAGCAGAAACCCACATACCAATGCATTCCCCTCTAACATCCAGTTGGAATCCTTTGTTGCACTCGCAGCGGTAGCTCCCAGGAGTGGGAACACAGCGCCCATTAAGGCAAAGGTGTCGGAACAGTTGGCAATAGTCAGTGAAGTTCACCGGCAAGATTACTGAAATAACAAAGTTGGAAAAATATTTTAATGGTTCATCATCATAATTTTTGGTAATTGCAACTTGTGTAGCACTTTCCATTAAAAGTCAACATTTACCTTTCATGATAATGTGAATCACAGTAAAATAAGCATTGGGAGAGAAAAAATGCACGTTGACTCTTAGAGACTTGTCTGAAAACACCTAGCAGCCACTGATTTTATTCATTGTGGCAAGTCTGATCCCATTTTCCTCTTTTGCAGGACGCAAGAGGACCAAGTCTGCTCATACCTAGTGGTAAAGCGGGTACATGGCACTGCAGGGACACTACTAAAAGCCTAGAGCAGCAAAGAGCAGGCAGACTGGTTCAGTTATCTCTGTTTTCATAGGTATCAGAGTGAGAGGAGGGCAGGGATAACCCTGGAAGGTATGCCTGTGTGGTCCTTGGCTGGCACATGTGAGCTGGCTCCGTGCACCCAGCCGACCAGAAGCTCTGCAGCTACATCAGTGCGGTGTCAGCCCTGAGTTAACATACTTTGCCTCTTGGGCTAAGCTCAGCTTGCCGCTCAATGAAGGCTAAATTGTTTCAGCTGGTGTCAGTGCAAGCAGAGCCTGCTTGCCTCTGCACAGAGCATGGGAGAAATAAGCTTGTGTTTACTTGCAGGAGAGTATGTGGCTATGCCAAACAATT
Source organism: Falco naumanni (assembly GCF_017639655.2). Taxonomy (NCBI): domain Eukaryota; kingdom Metazoa; phylum Chordata; class Aves; order Falconiformes; family Falconidae; genus Falco; species Falco naumanni. The sequence continues at coordinate 15,200,551 of NC_054060.1, read as the reverse complement.
TCAGGTGGCACATGCCAACTGCAGACTGTATGGGCATGTAGTAAATTCCCTGAGCAAGGGACAGAATGAAGCATGTATCAGCATTCTGTTCTTCCTTGCTCTAGAGAAGTCTAACCTATCCATGCTTATCACAGATTCTTTCTTTGTGTTGGGTCAGCCTCAGTGTCCAGCAAACCAGTAGGTTTTTTGGTACATTTCCTACTTGGCCAAGCAAGTGATGAAAACAACCTGAAAGAAGCTGCTTTCTCCCAGCCAAGTTCTTTAATGTCAGTAACTATCACAACCTAGTCAAACTGCTATTCACATTCCTCCACGTTGACATGCAGCAAAGCTCACAACAGCCTTAAAATAACAGTAATGTAACGACTACAATTCATGGGCCTCAGTACAGTGAGGATGTAATTTTTGAATCCTGTCTTAACTATACTATTACTTAACTTAACTACTATATTATAACTTAACTATATTATAACTACTATATTATAACTTAACTACTATAGTAAAAATACTACCAATGAGGTACATTTGCTGTAAGACATATAGTAACCAGGCTATGATTAGAAGGATATTTATACACAGACTAATAGTCCACATAAAGTAAACAAAAGATACCAACAGCTGAAGGGAGCACATTGCTCCTGAGAAACACGTGTTTCTAAAGAAGCTAAGTGTAAATGGTGCAGGGAAAGGTTATTATTTCTCTCTTACCATGAGATGGTGGAGCCCGAGATGGATAGATGGTTTCTGGTGGCTGAGGAGGGTAAACACCAGGAACGAGTGGTGGAGGGAATACATCAGGACGACCCGGAGGAAGGTCAGGTCTTGCTGGCAGCGGAACACCTATTGCGCACAGTTTGCGATACTCATCTGAAACATGAAAACATGAATGATTTTTTGGACTCTTGTAGCCTTTCCATTTAATCCAACTCTCCTCCTTTTCGGTGTTTCAGATTAGCAATAACAAACCTTCAATAACCTGGAAAATCGGAGTCTGTATGTTTTCTTCATAGTAACAAGCTTTGTTCTATGACTCAGGAATTCGTTCTATGAATCAGAATTTTTTCTATGAAACAGGAGAATATCAATACTACTTGTCAGAGGACTGCTAATAAAAAGATGACATAGCTGACATTCCGGATATGAAACTGAGCAGTGAGGCAGGGACCTGCTCTTAATCTACTTAGCCTTCTTTCAAACAGAATTTTTGGTGAACTCAGTGGGAAATTTACCTAAAGGAGGACTTTTGGACTTGATCCCAAGTTAATTGAATACAAAGCTTCCCACAGACCTCGAAAGACACTGAACAGGGAGAATTTCATTTCAACTGGATTTCTTAGAAATTAACCTCCACAAACAAAGAAATATAAATATAAGCAATGAGGCAAAACCAATTAGGACAATCCATACACTAACACTATTTCCCTGTGAAAACTAATTTTGCCAATAAAAGCAGAAACCAAATGAGGTGCAGTTTAAGGAGAGTAGACATAGAGAATTATGCTCAGATCCACACCAAGTTCATCTTTTCCCAGATGATGGGAGAATGATCTGTTCTGCTGTAAGCACAGTCTATGCTGAGTGTCATGCGTTCTCCTATTGTTTATCTCTATTAGTGGCATCTGCCCTACTGCCCCACTTTTCCTGGTGCCCTCAACTCTTTTGTCTTTGGAAAGTGTGTGTTTGGAACTTGTGATCAAAAAGAACGCACACAGAGTATCACAATTAAAACCGACATTTCCAGCTGACCTAATTTATGTCCACAATTCATGTGTACACAAATAACTATTTGTGCAGCCAGTATCTTTGAACTTCAAAATTTTAAAGTTTATGGCACAGCAGGGGAGAGGAATTATATAATGAAAACAAAATGCTACAGAGATGCATGAATTCCTGAAACAATATAAAAAATGAGAACTGAAAAATAAATTCAGTATTGGGAGAACTAAGCTGGATATTTCAGCCTTCAACACTTTCATCTCACTTTTATTTCCACCTGTAAAATGCATTAGAAGCTCTTGCCTAATCACAGAGGATTTGTTAAATAAACATGGTAGCCTAACGTTCTGCGTTTCCCGATTGTGATCTTTGCATTTATTTTAATGCTCTTAGGTGATTAGTTTGTTTCATGTGTCACTGCATTTCCCTCTATTGATCATTAAGAGTGATTTTAATCTTTAAATCATTCCCAAGAAGACTTTACTGTATCAGGTATTGTACTTTGTTTATTTGTTCCATTTACTAGCTTTCTATTTTGCCTATTCATATGTAAACTGAATCTACTCTCAATCAGTGGTCTACCTGTAATAAAACAGAGACATTTAGAATAGTGTCTGTGCATATACACACACAAATTCCAATATGCAAATGTATGCTAATGACGGTGGGTTTAATAGTCAATTCTCTAATCACACATTCTCTACAACCCACTGATCAATCTTTGTGAAAGAAACAATACTGTATTTCTTTTTTTACTCTAGATTGATCTAGATTTCACTCTAATACCCAATTATCCAAAGTCAATCCACCAGGAGCCTTGGCCCTTCCCTGCAAAGTCATGGCCTTGGGGCTGCCCATTGGTTGAATGGAATTAGCACACACAAAGGGACTGCTGAGGTGAGAACTGAACACACACACATGGCTGGCTGCCTAAGATACCACTTTTAAACTATTTATAGTGTCAATGGTAAACCCTGTCATTCCACATAAACAATTATTGCCATGTTATGCAAAGAAATATAGTGCAAGCCTTTTTTATTGCAACTTTAATCTCCATGTATAATTTCTAGCAATAAACAGCCTATTTTATAGTAACATCTGGGTCTGTTGCCCACATTGAAAATGCAACCACTTGGTTACATTATGCAGCTAGTGCTTCACTTTATATTGCAGTAAATTTCCATTTCAGAGTTAGAGAGACTTTGGGCCACTGACAGCTCTAAATTCCTCATCTTGCTTTCTCAGGATACATTAAGGAATAACTGAAGCTGATTAAATAATGACAGCAATACCTTACGTAGAAGTAAGGGCTTTCAAAAAATTTCAAAGCACTTTTCAAAAGAGTAATTTATCATCTCAATTTATATCCCAAGTCGGGGGGGGGGGGGGGGGGGGGGGGGGGCGGGGAATAAAACTAAAAAAAAAAAATGGCATGTAACCATGATCTGGAAGACTTTGCATGGATTTATGAGTCAGGAAGTCTTGGGTTCTAGCTCCTTCACCACCACGTCTCAGTCTGCAGCCTTGGCCAAATTACTTCACTTTTCCACCCAATTTATTCACCAGTTAGATATGAATAATTAGAAAGTATGTAAAGAAAGCAGACACTGTGTTAAGACTGAAAGTTTTCTCCTTGTGTTCCTATTTCATATGAGCATCAACAGATTACACTATTTTGTTAGCATTATTCTAGCCAGTCTTGGACATTTAACATGTTTAAATATTATTAATGAGATACTGACAGAACCAGGAAGAGTCTTCCAAGAGTTCTGATCATAGATCTCTGCTCCAGTATTACGCAGTTTCACTCAAAGGATTAAAAACAAGAATAATAAACACTCCCATACATGACCTCTGACAATTTCTTTGGAGTTACACTGCTGTAGTGTTATGACCCCCATTCCTCCCTAAACTCTGCACCTCCCTTGAGCTGCTTTCATCAGTCCTTAAGTTTCTTGCATTCTTCTTCTCTAAAGCATTTCATTAGGTTTCCAGTCCTAAACCATCTCCAAAACATCTTTCCTCCACTCCCTCACACTTAGTTTCACAATCTGTTCACCATCTTCTCTGAATTCAAATCTCACATTATCTGGGGATCTCAATACACAGGGAGGCGATAAAGTACAGCACATTTTGGTAGCAGACAGAAATCGTGTTCTGTGTCAAACCAGGAAATAAATGGCACCTCAGAAAGTTAGATATAAGAGGAAGGAAACCTCAGTTTTCCAATGAGAATGAAAATGCAGGGAGAATAGGGATCTATTAGAAGGCTCTGGAGGCAGCAACTTAAGCTAGAAGAGGATGTTGAAAATGAAACCTGTATCAGATAAGGTTGGAATAACCAGGCTACAACACTAATTAGCAACGGATAAACCCCCTTGTTTATGTCTGCTTGTTCTAGCCTCCTGGGGGTCCTGAGCAAACTGCCATAGGAGGCTCTGCTTTGAGCAGGGGCACCGGACTAAATGATCTCCCAAGGTGTCCTCCAGCCTCAACCATTTCGTGTAGTTCTTTAATGAAAACATTACTGATAAAAGAAAATCACTGCCTAATTCAGTGTTCAACATTGCTCATAATTATGAATACAGTTTGATTCATACCAGTGGATCTGATCGGGCACATTTCAGGAGCAGTGGCTACACCAGAAGACCAGCATCGGCCGCTGTCACAGCAACACTGCATTTTGGACAAAGGCTGGGGGAGCTGATTGCCGCAGCGCCCGTTGGTCAGAGAAGAGAAGCAGTATCCAGGACGCACATCTACCAACAGAAAGAAATGGATATGTAATCATCAGTCCAGTGAGGAATGTGACTTTCACAGAAGGGAAAGCACCTTTTTCTTGGCTGATTACATTATCAATGGCATAGCACTTGCAACATTACAACAATCAGAAAACAAAAGACAGAAAACCAGGAACATCTAGATAATATTTGGTCTGCTTTGGATTCAGATGTAACACCTTCTGCAAGAAAGCTGAAGTGAAATACAGAACAGCAATGAATTAATGGAGGCAAAAATAGAACAGAACATGTACTCCACATATAATAAAACATGCTTCTGTGCCCCCAGTGAAAAATTGCAGTGTCATCTCTATTAAGGATAGTACCAAATCAATTCTGTTTAAGCTTTCATTTGAAAGCCACCAATGTACAGCAGTAAACTCGCAACACTGCAGCTTTCAAAGCCTTAATTTATTTTTCATCAGTCATGGCTTCCCCAGCTGAAGTATGTAGTGATCTGACAAGATATAGGCTTACAGGCAAGAAAGAGCAACATAGCTTTAACTGGTGCCATCACATTGTTTATGGAGATGTGCTGGCTTCCTGTCTGAAAAGGGTAAGCACATGCTGTACACAGAACGCCCTGTACCCAGATTTCGTCCACTCAGCTCTAACAGCACTGCACAGAGATCCCTCAGCTTAGAGAAGGGAGAGAAAATATAGATGGGAGAAAAAAAAAAAAAAAAAAAAAAAAACCACTTATGATACAATCTGAAACTCTGAGCAATTGTTTCACATGTCACATCATGTCAAATGCAATATAAGCTGTGGTGTGATTTGATGCTGTACAATGAACCAGACTAAGTTTGTTTCTAAAATATACAACCATTTGCTGTCAAAATATAGAGGAAAAAGTTGCAGATATAACCTTACAACAGCAGACACCATTCTCTAAAGAAACGGTATCTCAGTTATCCAGGGCATGGTGGATTCATCTGTCAAGTAACGATGCTTTCCAGAGTTTACTAGCTATTCTAGTGGATATAAAAAAAAGCAGGGAAGTTTCTTATTATTTTGAGGAAATTGATACATAGTGATAAGTTAGGAGAGTCTGTGATGGTTCTGCCTTTTAATAGCTGGAACCCTGAACATGGATATTACTGGCAGTACAGCTAAAAGAGTCAGTTGGCCTTTGCTTCCAAACTTCAGTTAGTTCACTCATATTATTATATAATGGAAATCTGAAACGGAGGGAAAAAATGTCTATTCAGTTCTATTACTGGTCCTCCATTTTCTCCTGGTACCCAACTAAACTGCCAAATACATACACTCCTTAATCTACAATTTTAAAAAAACAAGTAAAGCTCTGATGCAAACTGTTCCCTGGAGAGGAAACTGTTCTCCAGTATCCCTGAAGAGCTACTCAGATGCTTGGTGTGGTCGTGGGGTGGATGATAAGTAAGTCAGTCAGTCCTCTAACAGACCCTGTCATCACCCTCTGTAACTAATCCTTCTCAGTTTTGGTCATTACCAAGTTTTGAAACACTTAAAAGCAGTAACGGGCAAAAGTAGAAAAAGGATCTACATAGGACCTGGCCAAGCAAACAATGTGCCATAAAAAGGTAAACACACAGCAAATGTCTTTGTCTACCTACAGGTGTAAAAGCTTATCCAAAAGCCACGCTGTTTTCAGAAAAAGTAAGTTTGTGAGAAAAATGCTAAATCTTTCCATACTCCTAATCAAATTTGACTCTTTTTTTTTTCTCTTCCATTTTCTGTTCCAAATGGTAAAACAAACAAGTAAGACGAGAACAGCAAGAAACAACTTTTTTACTGTTCAGTTTTCAGTATTTGAGTATTTTTCACTAAAAAATATAGGATTTTGAAAAGGTAAAAAATCACCATTAAAATAATTTCCAAGAAAGATGTGCCTCTAAAAAACAGAGAGAAAAGAAAGAGAGAGGGAGGAAAAAAGGGGGGGTGGAAAAAAAACCATTGAGAAATAACACTGACCAAAGAAACTTATGCCAGCTGCAAGTATGGGCTAGTAGCTTTTTTCATAGCACTCTTCATGTACTTGAGTTGAGATGTCCTGCTCTTGTTACTGCTCTTCAGCTCTAGGAGATATCATCTTTGCTTTGTCTATTCTAATTTTTAAGGTTTGTAATAATGGAACTCCCAGTTCTTCCTTTGGATGTTTGGCTCCAGTGCTGCTCAGTTTGAGTCCCATAAGGGACACATGTCTCAGAAGCACTTCCTCATCTCTTAACAGAATAGACACGTTCAGCTAACACTTTTCACTTAAGACAGGCATGTCGTAATTAAATCAAGATTACATGTTTTGCCCAGCTCAAATACAGATTTGGGCTCTGGTCTTGTTAATATGGCAAGTATGCAGTCTGCATATTAGACATGAATCCAAAATATCTGCAGATAATTAATAGCGCTTCCCATGTAGCACGTTTTGCCTTGGACACAAAGCCAATATTTTAATGATAGCTCATAGTCTGACATATTACTTAGCACAGCTTGTCATCATTTAAATACCCATTTCTTTAGCTGAATTATTTCAGCCTACAAATACAGTGGGTAAAAAGGCTGGAAAACTGCAGGAATATAACATGGATGTAAATGTTGGGCAGTCCTGACTAAGCAATGACTATAAAAAGTAAAAAGCAAATGGAAGTTGTGCATCTCTGGAATTTTTTTGTTACAGAAAGGTGAATCTCTTTCATAAACATTAAGTACAAGCACCAATCAATGATTTAATGATCCACAGTCATTTAGAAGCTATTAATTTGAAGCAATAAAAGCAACTTCCACTGGCATTTTAAGTGTACAGTACGGATCCAAACTACCAAAATGGAAGAAATACAGTTCATTTCTCACAACCTGCAGAAACAGTATGGCACCATTCAAAATTAAACAAAACCCAAACTACTTCCAGATCTCTTGGGAAAGTTAGTATCATTTGGTACTTCTGTCTGCGAGGTTATTTTTTTCCTATTTTTTCCCAAATGATTTTCTACCAAAGGTACTAAAAGACTGAGCGCTCTCTCGAACCACAGTGCTGGCCCTGTGTATGAGCCTTTAAAGAAGCAAGCCAAAACTGAGGAAAGAAACGTTTCATCTGATTCCCAAATGACAATAATTGCTCAAAATTCAGCACTGGCAGTGAAAAAAGAAATTACTACATCAAAAATTAGGAAAAAAAATTAATTGAATACTTGACCTGCTTCAGAGCAGGCTGTATCTAAGTGCTAACACTACTCTCTCATGGCTTTGGCACTGCAGCAGCAGCCGTTTAACTCACACAGTCCTTTGGTTCCTGGTCTGGCCTTTGGACGACAGGTTCTGCACTGCCACAGTAAAAGCCTGAACGAACACCACTGCCAAATCATCAGCATCATGAAAGCAGATACAAATGCCCCACACCCAGCTTATCAAACTACTTCCTTTAATGAAACATATCTGCATTACAGTCATAACAGCTGGAATAAGGAAAAAAACATCTGTTTGAGGTGATTACCTTCTTTCTCAAGTATATTTGCTTTCCTAAATGCTGAATCTAACCTGGACTAAATCAAACATAAACATGAGAGCAAGAGGATCAAGGAGATGTGTTAAACAAGTTCTGCCTATCTTTAAGGCAACAAATATGCCATAACATAAAAAGTGTAGCAAGAAAAATGAAAGGGAAGGTCACGACAAAGAGGGAAAGAGGAAACATCCTACAAATGGAAAATTTGTTTCAGCATACATATATAGACAGGCACATGATATACTTCTACATAAAAGAAGGATTTCAAGATCACAAATTGAAATATGTTTCTGGTACACTGCTACCCATTTTAGACATTCATGAATGTTCATGACACTTACTGTCTTACTTACAAGATTCTACTCACCTATGCACTTTAAGCCATCAGGAGCTGTATAAAACCCTGGAGGACACTTGCAGAAGTAACTGCTAACTGTGTTTGAACACTCTCCTCCATCACAGATTCCAGGAATGGTGCTGCATTCATCGATATCTTCAGAGTAAAAAAAAAAAAAAAAAAACAGAAGCAGGGGAAGGTTAGCTGAAGCAGGGGAAGGTTAGCTGTATCAGTTCTGGCACAACAACAGGTATTTTATAGTTTGTATTAATGATCAAATTCAGTGTGGTCTGAGACCCCTCCCAACCTATGTACTAGGGGCATAATCAGCAGTTTTAAACCAGGATCTTTTGTTAGTTAAACACAAGTGAAACAGAACCTAAGAAAATACTGCATCTGTAAATTGCCAAAAGCCAGAGTTTTACTGCTTAATAATGATGGATGAAAATCTTAAACTGCAGAGGGGATTTACTAACTGTAAGTAAACCATAACCCCTCCAGTTTGAATTCTGCACACTAAAATAAAAAAAAAAAACCTGTCATGGGACCTGTAATGACCATAGTGATCAGGAGCTTAACGGTTCTATCTCACAGTATCTCCAGCAGCACAACATCCCGTGGCACCATACTGAGGCCATGGTTCAATACTGACCCAAAGGGAAGCGCACCACCTACTGAATTACCCATCCTTCTCACTGCCCTTGGGTTTCTCCTGGAAATCCCCCATACAAAAGCACTGAACAGTTAAGCACTGTTTAAATAATGCAACCTGACAGAATTATAGCTCAAAGCAGGATAACTGCAGGCAACAAAAATTACCTTTCCTGACTTTCTTTGCTAAAGGAATGTTCTGAAGTTTCAACAGATTTCTGGACAATAACTGAAAGATCTACTGCAGAAGTTGGGCAATGTCAATAATTCTTCTTAGGTTTTGTCAGTGATTTAGAAGTCCATATTGTGTTTGTATACTCAATCTGTGTACTAAATCACAGAATCATAGATCCAACGCAGAAAAACTTTCAAAGACTGCAGAAAAAACCCTAATAAATACCCTCCTATACCTGACCATAGCTGCATATATGAACAGAGGGAACTTGCAGGGTTTCTTCCACAGCTAGGAGTTTATGCATGTGAATAATAATTTATGCCAGCCCCAATTGCTCCTTAATTACCATCAGTAGCCTGCCTGTGAGTGTAGTTACTTTCCCCCTGGTTTCCAGTGTCTGTCTTAACAATGCAGCTGTATCTACTTAGCACTGCTCTCATCTTCTAGGAACCTGGAGTCCAGCTGAGCTTAAAAACAGCTCGCTTTTTTCCATGGCACCTACAAGAAGAATCAGCAAAGCAGAGAAGAAAGGGAGGTTATTCTCTAGCGTGATCATTGACAACTGCCTGTCACAGCCATCTACAATGACCCAGCTGCTCTCCCAGCAAAGAGAATCCAGCCAGAAATAATGGCATCACAGGATTCTGTCCAACCTCTCCTCCAGAGATCTACAAAGAGATAGACACATGGCTGTAATAATGATTTCACCAACCACAAAAATTTCTGAGATGAAATACTGCAACACCACCCAACAGACCAAGGCAAGGAGTGAATAATATTGTAGTCATTAAAAATGATTGGAGGAATTTAAATGTAACGCCTAAATTGGAATTTGGCCTCAACAGATGGGGGAACACCCAAAGTCCCACAGGACTGTTAATGAGTGTTTTAGCAAGTAGAGAGGATCTCTGCTCTTTTCCTGTGGAGGTGCTAATACTAAAATCCAGTAATACAAAAATTATCAATTCCTCTTCCTCTAGGTAAAGCACTGGATGCTCTAATAATTTTGTGGCCCCTTGCTTTTGCAGGAAAGGAGCAGGGGGAGTGGGGTGGCATACAGATAACAAGACCTTGCAGATCAACCCATCCTAAGCAGCGCAGGACCTTGGGCCCCCTATACACATATTCTTCCCCAGCATCTTGCTAGCTGTCCGTGATGTGGGTCGCATTTCTCACTTGGGTGTGTGAGAGGGGTGTGACTTTTTGTTCAGTGCTACTTCAAGGGTGTTGCCAAAGCCTCAAGTCCAAGTGCCCTGGGAGCACTGCTAAGAGACTTCTGGCTTCTGCTCCAGGATTATACTCCACAGGAGTCCCAAAAGTCTCAGTGACAAAAAATGTGGAAATTGAATTTTGGTCTGAATAAAGCCCTTAATTAACAGAGAAAAATGCAGTCGTAAATGGATCAGATTCAAGCATTTTCTGACTCACATTCACCAATGTTTATCTTAAAGTCAGTGTTGCCACTGTTTATATAGAGTCCGACCTTTTTAAAAGCAAAATCATCACTCTTTATTTTAGGGTTGAGCCTAACCCAAACAGTATTTCACTATTTATATTAGTGTTGACATTCATATAAGCAACATTGTCATTGTTAAGTATGCGAGTTTTATAAAGGTAAGTATACTTGATGTACTCACAGAAGTAAATGTCACTCCAGGAAAAATTACTCCCCCCAGTCACCACAAAAAAAGTATTTACCTCAGCATTAACGGAAAAGGAATGGTTATATGAAGCACTGAAATAATGTAGTATTTAAAATACAGTTTTCCATCAGCTATGCTAACAAAGTGAACTTGGGCCAACACACCTCATTTCCCATCTTGTTGTGCTGTCTCACTGTACCTGATGATTTCTATCATGATCTTACTTCAGTGGGGACCCACTACAAAACGAGTACTGGTAATTCAGCAGGTAGCTCCCAGTTCTACTAAATCAGTGACCACGGACACATTACAGCTGCCAGAAGTCCTACTTGATGGATAGGAAGTTAAACCAAGCACATGATCAGATGTGAATTATGTATTAATTACATTTAATTACTATAATGCAAGTACCTTGTCTTACACTGGAGATTTCAACTTAAAAGGATAATTTAAAAAAGCAGAATGGATATTCTGTTCTTAGGTGACTATGCTCTTACCTATTGAATCACTATCCTATTTCATGCCAGTTCTATACGGATTATACTTTTAATTATTTGAATTGTATTAATACCCACACGGCTTTAACTAAAACTGCTTGGTATGTAATATGAAGATGTACTGAAAGTAAGTTTCTGTCTGCTGAGGTTCAAAAATTTACAGGTATGGAACTGAAGAAAGAAAACTTAATTCTATCTTAGCAGCCAGGCGATCACTCCAAAGGGGTTTCACAAGATGAAGCAGGAAATTTGTGGCAGGATTTGAGAATGAACCAAGCTATCCCAGGTTCTTGGGTCCAGTCCCTCAACTATTACTAAGTGAAGGCTCTGAAGGTGGTGGTTGTTTGGGATTTTTTGTTCTTTGTTTGGATTTTTTTTACATGATTCAACAATCGAAAAATACCATAGGAATGTTTATACAACGCTGCCTATGCAAGCCTACAGTCCTCGTTTCTTCACATGCTAATAGTTAACAAGGCACATGTTCAGTCTTTCCTATTCACCATGTTCGTGGTACTTCACCCCCTGAAGGAAGTACTTGCAATGTTGGTTCTACCCTAAATGTGGGTTACTTCCTGCCAAAACCATCAGCAGTCAATATGAAAACCATACTGTGTACAAACTCTCCTGAAATTGTTTTCTCTAACCTGCAATTCAATTTATAGTTTTGCTTGAAACAGGGATTTTTCTTTTCAAAAAGTCATAATACTTCCAAAATTACTAAAAAATTTTGAGTGCTTCCTTAACAGCACCTGATGCAAGAAGGTGGTGGATGCACACCTTTATGATTGAAAGTTGGCACTCCAAAATCACTAACCACCTATGAAACTTGTCTTGCTCAATTTAATTTAGTTTTTGTCTAATGACTGAAAGGAGAATCAGTTGTAAGAGTTTAAACATTATCTGGACTTCATTGTAAAGAAGATGAATCAAAACTGTGCAACTGACACTTTTAGTACTCTGTTTCTTATGTATCCAAAATTTTTTTAAAGCAAAAGGAACGCCTATGCCTGATTATATAGAGAAAAAATACTATCCAATCACAATTAAAAATTAGCAAGATTCCATTATCATGCACAGCAAATTTCCACGCTATTATCCAGCATCTGCTGCTAGATAATTTATTAATTACTAGATGCCAAAATAGGATGACCAATAAGGGCAGATAAAATGTTTGTCCTTCTTTAACATCTGCAACTGCTAGGATGAGTTTAGAGCATAGTCCTGCAGTCTTCATCCACCAGTGTCAAACTCCCATTAATGTTAAATACAGTTCACCTGAGCAGGTAGGAATGTGTTGAACCTCCCAGTCATACACACTTACTAGTTAAATGATTAGTTAAATGAGACATGTGCCTCAAGCATTTCTAAAGCAACCTCTTGGTTAAGAGGTATTTTTAGTTTTAAAGTTTAATTTGTTTCAGATGTACCTTTAAGCCTGTAAAATGTTACGTGAATAAAAGCTGGGAAAAGCTGCAGGGGCAATATTTAAGATGCTCTGGTTTAGAAGGAGAAAGGACTGTTACTCATATTTGTTGTGAAGAATGCTATTTGCATATTCAAAGGCAAAAGAGACTGGAAAGTTTGTTACAAACTTGTTGGCCCCAAACAAACAAAACTGGCCCCAAAAAGAAAACTTTCCCCCACTTTACTTTCAGAAGAAAGTTCTAAAAGTTCTTACCATCGCATTTTTGTGTCACTTCATTAAACTTGTGTCCAGCTGGGCATTTGCACTCAAAAGATCCAACAGTATTAATGCAATTTCCCCCTTGACAGATCCCAGGGATGGCTTGGCATTCATCCACATCTATCATGTAAAAAAGGAAAAAACACCCACTTTTAATTCATTTCTCAAGAACAGCCATAATAATTTGTCTACATAGAAATTAAAGTAAATATGCCTAAATCCATTCTTCACCCATCATAATATTATGATACTTGCTTGTGAGGACAGACACTAATTTTGTAATTACTCTATGTAAAGTATGATTAAGTACAGTACTCTAAATATTTTCTGCAAGAAATCACATGGTTATTATTGTTACAGACATTAAACATCTAACTGCTATCGCTTTGTTTTTCCAAAACATCTGGGGAATGGTGTGCAGAGAACACACACTGCCAAAAGTCAGGTCCCTTTAAAGTATCTGAAGCTGAGCACCCAAAATCACTTGCCCCTTTGAAAATCTTGGCAACTCCTTAGAGCATGTAGCCCACCAGCACAGAGATGCAGGAGCCATGGAGGAGCAGCGTGCAATGTGCATGGAGGGGGCCTCACAGAGCAGCATGGGGAACTGCATAGTCATTATTGATGGAAATCATTAACTCATCACTCCAGTAAGATCAGCACCCATGACCTTAGGCTGCGGTTAGGATTTGATTCAAGAACTTTCATAGCCATAATTAACGTCTCCAGAGGAATTATTAATGATCTGCTTAGACATTCATAAATTTGGAAGGTTTTTTTCTCCTTTATTTCTCTCTCTTTGCTTTTAATTTTTTCACACAAGAAAATGAAACAACAAAGATGATATCACAGGCTAGGTGGGAAGCTCAAGACGTTTTCAAGAGGCCCCAGTTTTTGGCCTCACAGCTATTTTAGCACAACATGTGTGTTGTCACTTAGCTGCAAAAGTGTTGCTATGGCTTAGTAACAGCTAGAGAAAAGAGACTGAAGGAGGAGGAGTGCCATTGCAACAGGAGACAGTGGAGGTCTGGAACACAGTCCCCAGGGGCTGCCCTGTGTCTGCTGCTCCCTGTCCTTCGGGACCAAACAGAGCACTGCTCCTCTCCAACCCAAATGCCTGCACTTCCCCCATCTCCCCAAGGACTACCAGCTGCTGCTGGTAAAACCCAGTTTCTTGAATTCTTGGGCTTCACTCTAGGATCAGTTTCAATGCAGGGACACAAGCTGAAGGAGATGATGCCTTCAAATCTGCCTTTATAAATCCCAGAGAGCCAGCTGTAATGTGTCTTGTAGTCTGAAAAGCAAAGTATTATGTCTGTACAAAAGGCCAAGAGGCAATTTCCCTGGGAGCCACGAGTAGGAAGTTTCAGGAATGCCAAGGGGCATATCTGTACCACATAGCAGAGCATTATGTAAAGGTCCCCTGGCTGGCTGAACTGGGTCGGGGGGCACAGCAGCAGAGGCAGAGCAGTGCTGTGCCTGAGCTAACCACCGTGCTGGGAGGCACAGAGAACTAGCACAGCCTCAGCACCCTCCTCACAACCCCAGTGCTGCTGGGACCCTAGCTGCAGCAACACGCTGTGCTTTAGTAACGGTGATCAGCCAGACTTCATGGCACTGCACTGACTTTAAAAAAATTCTATTTAAAAAATAGAAGTCATGCTCCTGAGTCACAATGTCTGTTTCAAAATCCCACCTTTTGGCTTTCATTTTCCCCTTTCGTCTCTTTAAAAATCTCAGCTGTGATATTAATTTTAACTTTCCGCCAGACAGACAAAGTCAAAGTGTGGGCAGTGATATTCTATTTACTTTTTAAAATAAACATGCCCTTCCCTCCGTTTTACTTTTTCTAACTTCTCCATGCAATAATAATGGTTCCTTTTTTTCTTCAGAGAACCTGGATTTTATTTAACCTGCTTTCCTTTATTTAGATTGAATATGGATGTGAAATCCCTGAAATGTCTTCAGTCTGAATGGATGTTATCTGATTTCAAAAGGACTGGATTTAGTACAATTGCATGAAAAATAAAGCTAATATGTGGTTCCATAGAAGATCTGTTGAAATTATGAACACATTACAAGAGAAGGGAAAACTGGAAAGTACAAGTCAAACATACAGCGCCAAAACTGTGTTGGCACCGCATACAGATTAGCATAATTGTAGCTGCATGCTAAGAAATGTGCAGCAAGCAGAAGTAGCCTTATTCCGAACTGCACAAACCCATTGGAGAGGTCACTGCAGCTTTTCCGTGACACAAACAAGAGGAATATAACTAGGTGTGGCATGAGTTCAGGGGTGTGGGCCACATATTTATGCACATAAGATTTCAGGAGTGTCCAGAACCTCAATTCACAGATTTCTGCACAATTTAGTTCTGACCTTTACAGCAAGAAGGGGAACAGAATGGCTGAGGTCAAAACCCATGCACATTATGTGGCATACACAAATGCGTCCATCTCAAAGTTCATCCTGCCTGTCTGCAGGCACCAACCAGGACTTGGCCTGTTACAGAGGGTATCTACATTTTCAATGCAATGGAATGCCTTTCAGTCCTTCATAGGAATTTCATGATTAAATAAAATTACTTATAGATTTATAATCTTTGTCTCCCCTATTTTCAAAAATATTGTAACTCATTAGAAAATCTTAGACACATTGAAATAAACTAGCCCCAAAGATATGGTCCTGGGAATGTATAATCCACATTAGTTTAATACATAGCTGCCCCTGTTAACTTTCTCCTGTTTCCTGCCAGACATCCAGACAATAAAAGAATTTATACAGCTGGAAGTATTAGAATAAAAGCCAAAAGCAGTGTAAGGACTTTCTACGGTAAGGCATGCTCTGAAAGAAGTAAGCAACATCTGGGTGGATTTTACAATTTGAAACAAATGCAAATGTATTTCCAAAATTGTATAAAATATATAATAGGGCATTTCAAATGGCATGACAGGCACTTTTCTCCGGGTCGAAGCAGTGTAGCTCAAGAGGTAAGACACACAAGATGAATCCAAAATCAACAAATTTTAGCTAAAATATCCCACACCGAATAAATGGAACAGTATTGCCACAGATTGAGTTTTGCATGTTTTGAGTGCTTTCTGAAACAGAATAAATTCTTCCACGGAATGATCGAATGGTACACTCAGAAAAACACCATTACAGAACCAAGGGAAAGGGCTGTTGGCAGTGAGAAATTCATTAAGATGCTGGCTGCTCTCACATGACCTAAGTTACTAATGTACTCACTTGAACACCAGGCACTCACTGAATCATGAAGTAATGCATCTGACAATTTTTTTCCATTCTTCACACATATAGCTGAGAATGGCTTAGGACAGGTTATTCACAGCAGTGTAACTCAATTAAGCTTAATCCAGTAACAATTTCAGCAGCTTTTGGGGAAGCTTTGCTGCTAACTTACCTTGACAGGCACCAGTTCGAATGTTTGGAATGAAGCCTCGGCGGCAGGGATGGGGCTGGGCAGGACACATTTCACAGGGGTGGCCCCATGCTCTCCCAACTGTTGCACAGCAAAGGGTTTTGGTGCACACTATTCCACTGAGCTGTCCCTGGCACATCTGGTTGGTTACCAAAGTGAAGCAAGGGCCAGTCCTGTAATCTGCGCCAAAGACAGGAAACCTAATCAGCATCACAACAGAAATACACAACAAAACTCATAATAAAGCAAAACAGCAGCACATTTAGGCAAGTCTTTCACACACAAATTGCCCACCAGCTCAACAGTTTTATTTAGCAGTGTTCTGCACAGGCTTTTTCTCAAGTTTTCTTTCCATTCAAATCCACTGAAAATAAGCAGGTCTAGAAATACGTGGTGACTATTTTACTGTAAGTATTATATACTTAAGATGATAGAATCGTAGAATAGAATCTATGATTCTAAATACATTTTGACTATTTTACCAGGAGTATGATAAACTTCAGATTCTGCAGGCCCCCTTTGCTGCCTAGTTAAACCTCCAGCAATATCCTTTAGGGGGTCTTTTAATCAGTTTGTTTTAAATACTCAGCGCATTAATTAAAATAATAGTGATAAAAATGTTAGGATATGTTTATTTCCACAAGTGTTCTCAAATGAGTCTCAAGGGAAGAGAATACAGACTGCAGGAAGTTTTCTGAGGACAGATTTCACTGTTATTCAGGCATACGCTGTACCAGATACGTGGGTAAGCTTTGCCTACAGCTGAATGGAGGGCATGTGGAACACATCTGCTTTGATTTCTTTATGGTAGGACAGGCCACTTAGCCAACAGACAGAATTGAACTAAGATGTTAATAAAATACTAGTAGGCTTTATTTTGTTCCATTCTGCAAGGGCAAAAACCAAACAGTGGTACTGCCAGCTCCTGCTGTCTCCTGTATATCCGGGGTGCGCGCTCCAGTTCCATCTTCACAGGCAACCCTAAAATGTTTTATCTGCTACGGTGCACTAGGACAGAGTCCAGCATCCTGTAAGCACAGCCAGCAACTTACAAACCTGATGTTTGTCTGTACTGAAAGTTACCAGGTGCCTCAGCCAAGGTCACTAAGTAATCCACACTGCCTTATAGTCATGACATTATAAATTCCTCCAATTTTTGTGCCACTTCCAAACTTTGTTAACTATAATACATTTCCACTAAACCATTAGTAAAAGGTATTAAACAGGGCAGAACTAAGAATGAATGACTTTCCCATCTGCCCCATCTCCCCACACCAGGTGCACCTTGAAACCTATCATTTAACTTATTTTCATTCCAATTCAGGGATGCTGTGTCCATATGCTGTAATTCTGCTGATTAATCACACCACTCTTTGATATAATAAATAAAATGGCTAGAGGAGTCCTGTAAGCTATACAGTAGTGCTATATTGGTACTATTATCTTCATCAATTAAGCATGATCTTCTCAGAAAGGATATCAAGCTAGTTTGAAAAACTTATTTCTGATAAACTTGCACTAAATGGCACTAAATACCATTTACTCTTCACGAACTATGTATTAGTTCCTATAATTGCTATTCTATCTTTTGCCTATTAAACATACCTGTAACCACCCAGAAAATCTCTTTTCCTTTTAAAATACTGGAACAAAAATAATTTTCTTACAGCCTCTGGAAATTTGTCCTGTATTTCCAGATTTATGAGGAATTAACCTTCATGATATGAGAACCTTTCAGCTAGCTCTTTTCAGTCTCCCTGGTGCTGGTGAGCTGGACTAGCTGTATAAAAATATGTAAATGCAATTACTGCTATTTAATGTCATCCTTAAATGGTATCAGATTGCATATACGAAATTTCTGTCTTGTCCCCTTCTGGACAGTACAGCTACTTTTACTGAACACTTCTCCCTCCTCTTCCCTAACAATTCTGTCAGCCTCATCATGAAATGGGTCAGAATCTCTCATAACATCTCCCTTACCCTTGGTTCTTAATTCCTTGTCATTGCCTCAACTTTTTTTGGCTTGGTATTTCTCATTGTGTCCGTCCCTTCACTTCCCCTATTAATTTTCTACACTGCAGCTTCTATCAAGTTCTTTTCCCATTTTGAGTGTTTTTGTAACTGCTCTCATTTTCCTAGTAAGACAGGCTTGTTTTGCTTTTGTTAAAACTTACATTGCTTTCTTTCTTATTGTAGACATACAGCTTTGGAAACATGTAGCTCAAAACCAAGTATTGCCAGCTTTATCGCATTCGTTCAACATACAACTGAATACAAATAAGTCATGACCAATTATACCTATCAATTAAAAGACGTTAGTTTCAAGATCAATTCTTCATCCTCGAACAAAATGAGAATGCATGCTTTACTGGATGCAAAACTCCCAGGATTAAAACTCGTAATATTAAAACAATAGGTGACAATTTCTTTAGAAACACCACAGTTTTGTGTCAGCAACAAGAAATCTCCAGTGTACCTCCTCAGAATGAAATCCTTCATTGTAGATTGTCCCTATGCCGTTTATATATAGACAGTTTAAAAAAGAGTCATTTTGTTCTCAGTTGCAGTGGGAAGCACGCATCAGACAGTAGTGAATAACCCATCTTGTATTTTATGGGAGAAAATGAATGGATCAGCATTTACGATTGTTTGCTTTCAAGCTATAAATGACTTAACAGTAGCTAATATGACTTAGAAATATGGTGAACCCAATGAAGTTAACTTTATAATCATGCAAATCTTTCCACGAGGTTTCAGTAACATGAAGTAGGTCAAATATGCACTCAAAACCAAGCAAATCCAGCTCCTCTTTATTATTATCCAAGTTCATAGCACTTCAGTATGGAGAATTATAGAATATATTTTCACCTAATCTTTTGCCTCGATAAATTTTACTCTTAATGCTCCGTTTTCTGCTGAGTACTGCTTTCCTTCTATTTTCTCAATCTTTCACCTTTTCACAAGTATGATTTTCTTTTGTGTTCTTAATGGAAAATTCTAAAGGTCAGAAAATGCATAAGAAAAAGATACTCTGGATATACACACCAACCTATGGCCACAGAGAAATCCACATCAAGACTCCTCCATACAGAGGCTTGAATAAAAACAGCCCTAAACTTAAACCATTCTTAATAGCAAGTTTAAGATTTTTTGACACATTACAAGATGAAGGCCTATGAGAAGGAAATGGGATTCCACGAACACAACAGCAAAATGAAAAGGGAATGGTATCACATGTAAAGAGATTTCCTTGAAAGTGTTTGGTTTCATGAATTCTGCTCATTTCAGAATATGCAGTAAAACCTAGGGTCTATGCTACAAGCCATTGCCTTGGGATATGAGCTGAAAAAACCAATATTTTGTAACAACAAAGTTTCCTTACACATTCATGTCATTTGCGAATATTCAAACTACTTCAATGAGTAAAATCCAAATACAAGGTACCAAGTGATCCATCAGGAGTTGGAAAGAGAAACAGGAAAAAATATAGCCAAAAACCCTACTACACATTTTGCTTGGTTTGATGGTTGGTTGTTTTTTTTTTTTTTTTCCAGAGGTAATTTCATTTTAACTGAAGAATGTTGAGACTTGAAATTATTTTAGTAAAATGATCTTTTAAAGATGTGCAACTAGTAATTCAGATGTTTTATGTTACTTCTAATGCAAACTGCAGCACATGCAAGCAGCCTTCAGCAAGGCATTAGTCACAGTTATCTAACAACTTTATATGTTTCATCACATACTTCTTAGGTATTTTGATAGGAAATAATTCCACAGGGAGCCTCAGACAACTGAGAAGATGGCAGAAACTGTAAAACCACATTAAGTTCATATTCTGTCAAAAAGAGCAAGGGGGCAATAGAATGAGGCTGGTTTATACCATGCAAGAATCCAGCCTATTAAGTCTGCAGGAGTGAATCAAGCTGCATTTTGATCTAAAGCTTGTTCCTGTTTCAGCCACAATCATCAAATAATTCTAGTTATCTTCTCAAAAGATCCTTTATGCTCCTAAAAGCATCAGAGAGGCTGCTGAAATATGTAGTACTGGCAGCCTTTGATCAAAACCAAGCACAGCAATAAATAATGATAATTGTTCCAAGTAATGCTGGACAGCACCAAAGAGACTCCAAGTACCACGATAATGCAAGACTTTTGAGACCAGATACAGATCTTAAGCCCTCAGTTCACGTTACCTTCTGTTTGCAAGCACAATATAATTTTTAATGTAAAAATACAGGTTGTTGGTTTTGGTTTGGTTTTTTCAACTAATGGAGCCCGGATTAAACTAAATTTTTAACTAAACGGAGCTAGAGCAAGGATGCTGGATGAAATTCTGGCCACTCCTTCCTCCAAGATTCATTCCCTATAAATCTCCTGTAAAGAGTTCTTGATGTTTCAAATTAACAGCCTGATTTTCCAAACTAATAACCACCTGTTAGAGAGGCTGACAGACTCCTCCACCTCTCTTAAAATAAACGGAAACTGAATGGATGCAAAGGTCAAAGGATGAAACCCTAGCAAGGCAGCATTTATCTTACCGTGAGCAAGATCTCACTATCAAAAACAGGAAAACACCATCTCTTGCCATCATAAAGAAATGGGTAAAGATAAAATAAATGCTGCTTTCCCAGTTTTCAGCACACAGTATGCATAGCTCACACAGTTCCTTGTGCTGCACACTGGCTGAGCAGCAAAGAACACTGCTTGGAGGGAGGAAGCATTCCTCCTAGCTGTTAGCACTTCACATGGGTAAATTCTGCATGAACCCCCAAATGCAGCCAAGACTGCTGTGTAACTGAAACCACCCTCAGCAACGCAAACTGGCAACTTTCCCTCTCTTCAGTACAAGGGAAAAAGGAAAGAAAGGAATATTCCATTATCGTACAAATACTGAAAGAAAGGTCAGAAAGGGCTCTAAGGCAAGTGAAGTACCTTAAAGCTGATCTTTATTAGAACTTCCTTTCCTGCCTAGCAGCTCTTTTGTTTCTGCTGTTTGGTGGGTTGGTTTGTTGTTTTTTACCAGCTGAGGATAAAAGAGGAACATTGGAAGTGAGACTGCACAAGGCAGAAACACAGCCTTGCCTCTGCAAAGCCTGCTCAGCGCTGCCCACATGTGACCCACTGCACTCGACCGCTCATGCCACTGCTTGGCCAGCCATCAGAAAAGAGAACCGCAATCGGTCACACCTGAGGATGCTCTTTCAGAAACTGATCTCACACAGCCAAAGAATAACGCTAGCTAAAAGGCTGGCAGTCTGAGTTTCATGTAGCTGAATCCTTTCCACATGGTACATGACTTTAGGCAAATTTAAACTCTGTTTTTTCCTCAAGCATCCAAAACATGTATGTCTAATAAAAAAAAAAAAAAAGAAAAAAAAGATTTCTAACAATTTGGGGTTTCAGTGGCATTCTTAAAGTACAAAATGGAATTTTAAATGGTGAGAGAACTAGTACCTATGCAGTTGCAAGCAGAAAAAAACACTGGGTAATTAAAATGCAGCACTGCAGTCAGATGCAGGAACAGTATGAGAAATCAAGCTTCCATCTTTCCCTGGTCTGGAATGGCAGGTGCTGAGAATGCTAGATATAACAAAAGATACCACATCTCTGTTACAGAGGGGGAGAATTTGCCTTAAACACAACTTTCAGATTAGAAAACGTAGGATCAGGATTAGAAAAAAACAGATGATGGGATTTCCAAAGGAGTTATCAAAAATGTTTAGTGGCTGGACACTTATATATGGGAAAATTTAATGGGACAGAAGGGAACTCTGTATCAATGCAAAAGTCACCAATAAGAACGGTATGAGAATGACGTCATGCCGATTATGTTCTTGGAATAGGGATAAAGACGGTGTTTTATAAAAATTGCTTTCACGGAGCCATAAATGAAGAATCTTAAATGAATCCTAAAAATAAGCACATACAATCATATTTACCAAAGCTGATTCAGAGGTCCTTGCACAAACAAAACCCTTGCCACTTTTCCTGAGCATAAAAACCAGGAATGAAAGAAATGCATATCACATAGTCTGACCTAAAATCTGAAGTAAATGATGACATAATGGCAGCATAGATATGATAAGAAACACAACTCTTAAAATTTTAGATCTTTGAGAAAGCCGTGTTTCTTGACAGGATTGGAAACCATACCATACCTCTCATTATAGAAACAACTGTACTGTTAATGGAAAAACACAGCTTCCATCACTGTATGTTTCACTGTATTTCAATCATTTCACTCTCTTCAGAGAAGGCAACAACACATTTAAAGATGATGGAGAAAAACACCATGTGCCTCATTTCAGGAGGCAGGATGTGCTGTGCC
The DNA here is from genome assembly GCF_017639655.2 of Falco naumanni. Taxonomy (NCBI): domain Eukaryota; kingdom Metazoa; phylum Chordata; class Aves; order Falconiformes; family Falconidae; genus Falco; species Falco naumanni. The sequence continues at coordinate 15,177,813 of NC_054060.1, read as the reverse complement.
TGAAATGAGAATTTTTGCAGTAAAACTCTTAAGAATTACAGAAAGTCTCAGAGCTGACACAAGAGCACAGCATGACCAAGCCAACTGTAGCAGTAAGCATCACCACAGCACAGAGAGTTACAGAACACAAAGGTTTAGCATTTCAGGCTCAATTTCCAAATATCCTTCAAAGTGATTCTAGGTATTTTCAGATATCCTAACATCTCCTGATAAGGACAGAGAGAACAAACAGAATGCTTTACACATGTACCCCTCCCCAAACATCAATGCAAACCTCTGTGTGTCCCTGTACCAGAGAAACAGCGACGGGCAATGAGCTTGTAACTCCGTTTTTATTTGCAAAATGTTCCTTTCAGTTACTTGTAGGCTATCATGAAATCACGTTTTGCATACAGGACTTAGTGGTTTTTAACTACTGGTCAGAAAAGTGAATGACCATGCTGAGCAACCTGTAGGATAACTATTATTTACCTCCATCTTTCCCAACAGGGGACATGTCACACATCTTCCTTCACAGCCTAAATCAAGACCAGACACACAACACAACATTCCCATGTTAGCTCAATGCACTGACTTCCAACCATTTAAAAACTCAGACTCAATAATTCCTCGTCCACAGGTGACATCAAAATGCCAGTTGATAAATGCATCCAATCACAACACTTGTTTTTCCACACGGGCCATTTCCTTAAATAATTACTCACTGTTAAGCACTCCCTGTCCTCTCCTCCCCCCAGCCAGACACCATTACTCACCCCAGTCAGATCCCAGTGTGTCATCATTGGAAAGTACATGGCAAAGATATCAGAGGGTGTTCAGAAGGAAAGAAAACAAATCTTTGTAAAAATTTTAGAACTTATTTCCTATGATGTCTAGCACTTCTTACCAATGAGGGTTGGTAGGTTTAGCTGTGGTATGTGAAGAAATTATCACCGTGTCACTTCTGTCTGCTCACTTCCAGTGCCAGAGGTGGCTGAGGCTATTATTAACAAGACCCTTTTTCAGCTGCTTAAGTGCACAGTGCAGCACAGAGCTCAAATAGCTGAGATTTAACACTGGCTAGTGCTAAGATGCCACTGGACTCAGGGACTCAGAGTACAACCATTTAGGCACTGTTTCTGGCAGAGTTATAAATCTGGCAGCAGAAATGCCTCAAAATACCACAGCTGTGCTGCGGACAGATCACAGCTCCAAATTGCCTCTCGTTATTTTAACAAGAGTAAAAAACATCTATGGAAGCATATCTAACACTTGCAATAAATAACTTCCACTGGTATCGTAACTCTTGATTCTGTATTAGCGAGTCACGAAAGTTAGTTACTGCCTCATATACTCCAGCCCCAGGAATATTATCCTCTAATTCATTATTCTGATGACCCCATTTCTGCATGTCTTCCTCACCTTTGCTTGTTGCAAATTGTTCTCTTATATTGACTTGCTGGCACACCTCAGCCTAAATTTATTTTCCATTCCGTAAGCTGCCTCACAAATCCAAATTCTGCACAGATGATCTGTTTAACATGTCTATCGAGCAAATATTATCTAGTCTTCCTAGGATACTGGTTAAAGAACAGGACTTTTAAATAAAAGCTTACTAACCATGTGAGACTAACATTATCAGTTACATTTGATGTACAGAACAATTCAGGCTATTTTCAAAAGTATTTTGGCAATCCATTTTCCAGAACAAATATACAACTATTTTCATGCCAATTTTGTTCTTGCAACTGACCCAGTTCTCGAAGTCTGTAACTGAAAAGTAATAACATTACAGTAATAAAATAAAAAAATAATGTTCAAAAAATTATTACAGAATTGGAGTGATTTGTTGCACACATTTTAATCCAACACGCAGACTAAGCATTTCACCAAAATCAAGGCTTTAGCTCTGTTGTTCCCAATTATGTGCGGCAGTAGTCCAAATACAGAAAATTGTTACCACATTTTATTCTTTTCCATGATGAAGAAAACAGTAAGCAATGCAGCTAATGCAGAATAACTTCTCATTTCTGAATAATCGGTTACCTGACAAACTCTAGCCCCCTACTTTCCTGTATAAGCTACAAAGGAACATTTCTTTGCAGATTTTAATTTTTCCAATTTCTTTCACAGGCTAGCAACAATGAAATAAAATTCTGAGTTTATTTCCATCTTTCTTTGCAAAAAAGTAACTAACTTTGGTGACATATTTATTGTCAAGACCAGACGATTATTAAGGAGAATGGATTCAATTGAAGAACTCTGGAAGTTTCACTCTAAAAAGAACAAGTTGGCTGAAGTTTATTACTTTTTAAAAAGAGTTCTTAAGAAGTGCCACGTTATAGAAAGTCTCTTAACATACCACAAAGTATTAACTATTACATAGCAAGGTAAAGACAAAGCTTGTAGACGAGTTCTGTATATTTTTTTCTCTTTGGCTCCAGAAGACACTGACAATAAAATAACTGAGACTATCCAAAAGTAGTGCACACTGTGTAAGAAAAATAGATCCTAATGACTTACAGTACATTAAATAGACCAGCATCCAAAGAAAGGGAAAATGCTTTCAGACAATGCAACACACAGGATTTAAAGAGATACAGCTCACATTTGAAAAGGAGAGGGAGTGGTACAATATATTAGACATAACCTTTTTTTTTTTTTTCCTAAAATATAAATGTTCCTCTGCAGTGTCATGAAACACAATACAATTGCAGAGCACTGGAATGAAACTCAGTCCAGAATTGAAAACGGGTTATAAATAAAAAGGGGAGGTGAGAGGGAGGAAGGGAGCCAATTTCACTGCTCAAACTAAGTGAAATACAGTGAATAAACATACAGCAGGAATGGTGAGAAGTCGACTTGTTTTCAGTGTGGATCACTTAAAGGGAAGGCAGTAAGTCTAATAATGATGTTTTGGGTGTTGGTAAGTATATATTACCACAATGACACATGGACAAATAACTTTTGTGGTCCTAACAGAATGCAGAACATCTAAAGTCCTGGCAGCTCTTTAACAAGGTAATTAGAGCAATCAACAATTTCTTCTCACTCCTGTGTAACTAACAGCTGCCAGGAATTACCCAGCTTGACCTAAGCAAACTCCCTTTTTGCCATAACCCTAAAGGACCAGCACTCCTGAGAAATTATGGCAGTGGAAAACTTCACCCAAACAAAAGGGGCACATATTGTATTCCCATGAAGACTCTTCTCCACATGGCAGACAGCTCCCTGGCCAAATTTCTTCAACTAGGCACCTGCCCGGGGTTTTGTATTCACAGTACTTCCCACATACATGTACTTTTAGTGATATTTTTTACTGATGGCAGATTTTATATTATGTAAACACTGGAATTTTTTTTACTAGCCTGAAGACTTTGGAGTAACTAATATTGTTGTTTTTGAGTAAGGTGGTAACACAGAGTTTTCTGTTGCAAATAGCTAGCGAAAAAGTCACAACAGATACCTGAAAAAAAAAGACAACATACAGTATTTTGATTTTCACAGAAGTATTTTAACAGTTATTTCATTTCATGATTGCACAATGACCTCTTAAAAGAATCTCAGAAAGCATTACAAATTTAAGTCAATAACGTACGAAAGTTGCTTCCGGCACTATCTCACCTCTAACTCTAAGGGTGAAACACATCAACTACTTAATTGAAATACCATGCAACTCTCTGTGTTACAGGATCAGATTCCTTCCTCAATGAAACTATGGCATCACTCTGTGTGTACACCAGTGCAATCATGACGAGAATCTGGCTCATTTTGCATAACCACATATATGGGATTTGCATTAAGACTGTGGTCCAAAAATAAACACAGTAATAACATGCACAACTTAACTCTGAGTAAGTCTGATGGTAACCCTGTTGAAATGTTACAAAATACTTGCCATAATTCTGGAATTATCTCATGTATTCAATACCTGTTGCTAGAAATAGAAAACATCTCCTTCCAAGAGGCCAATGATCTATCCTTGACTCACAAGTGTTTTCAACTAAGCAAGTATACATTTATTAAATACAGATATATTATACCCACCAATATTAAGTACACGAGATGATAACACTCACTTGTTTCATTACTTTTAATTTTGTGTACAATTCTAGAGATATTAATGTGGACCCTACCTCTCAGTTATTATTTTTCTGGTCTTCTTTGGTTTTTACAGGTTTTCAGTGAGCCTAGGGTTCTTCCTTCTTTAACACTTTCCTGTAATATTTACCAAAGCATTAAATTGCTCTGTTGTTAACTGTGAATGATCTTCAGAAAATCAAAGATACTCACAGAGTCTCTAGACTTCTATTTTTATTGGAAAGAGCCAATGAACATCAGATATATTAGTATTTAATTTTAAAAAGTAAAGCTATATAATTTCTTTAAGGTCTACTGTCACTCCTGTCTTCACTTGGTTGAAGGAGTGTCCCCTTTGCTTAGCACTAATGGATGGATATCCCACAAAGTCAATGAATGAGTGGCCTCGAGTGACTGAAGACTTTCTGCACTCATCACATCTTTAACCTAAGGATTATAGAAACTATTTATAACAACTGTCAATTAACTACTCTTTTTTAAAACCATTAGCAAAAGCCTAATTCTCCCAAGTAGTGAGAGAGTACAGAACTATTATTAATTATCTTAAAATGGCGGAGGGAGGGGGGGGGGAATATCCACAGACAATTATCAAACGGGGTCAAGTTCTTTTCTTACTTGCACACTGCAGGCAAGAAGAGTTAAAGATCTTTACTGACTCTTCTGTTAATAATGTAATGAAAAGCACATTTTATTTTTTAACGTAAGATATTAGTGGAGAACAATCGCTAGTCTTTCTGAAAGACTTCAAATTACCATGAACTCTAGGCAAACATGCGAAACTGCTTTTACTCAAAATGCAAGCAACTCCGCATTCTCAGCATATTGTTTAACATTTCTTTTTAATAGCATCCATGCTGATGCCTTTGGTCTTTCCTTATTCGTCACACTTGCTGTGTATACGTTATTTTACTGTAACAGGTACTGTTCATCTACTTTTACTTCAGCACTGGCAACTGGCATCTCTTCTACTTGATGGGAATGTCAGGTCCTAGGATTTCATTTGCCTTCACACATGGGGCAAGTCATTAAAACTTGGGAAACAGTCACTAGCCTGAGTGCCTTGAACATGAACATTCAAGCTCTGAGACTAAAATCCCAACAGATTTATGCTTTCTCCCTATTAGACAGGACTTGCTGGTTTTGTAGGTGCCCAGACATGGACATCCAGCATGAAGTCCACATCCCAGTTACCAAGTGAACACTCATTGATTTTGGTGAGAGAATGACAATTCAGTGGGGGAATCCTGTTGCCTGTGACTGTGCATGCACATGCTGGCATGTAGAAAACGGAACACATTGAGGGGGTGAAGAGAAGAGAGAGATCAAAGACCTCTTTCCATAAGCTGGGCCATACTGTCTCAACCAAAGGCAACGCACCAATTGTATTTTACTAATTATGTGCTCACAAGGAATACTGTCAGAATTTTGGAAACCATCATTTGTACTCGATGGTCCATTACACTGATCACCATACAGTTTTGGATGATTTCTCACTACTTATTTTAGACATTCTGGGTTGAAAAACAAGGTTTCTGTCACCTCCATGCCACATAAATCCTAGTGGTCCTTCAGAGCCTTTTTTATTTTTGCCATGACAATCACTGAAATTGATCTGTGTAAATACACAGAACATCTGGAATTAATAGTTTCAATAAACTGAGTTCATAAAAGTAGTGCTCCAGAACATACATCAGTGAGAACCAGATAAGTAAGTTTTATTTGGGGGATGTGGGAGAAAGGAATCAGGGGTTCAGTAAATGAACCAAGTGTCTGTGAACAGCTAACTAGGGCACTGAGAGGAATGAACAGTTCTGGCCTGTTCTTTGTATACTTCAGCACAGTAATGCTGATTTCATACAAAAATGGGAGATCCTAGTTGAAGGAGGATAATGGATACGCATGTATACATATCTGCACATCTTGCACTTTTTTCTTTTCTTCCATATGGGGTACAAAAGGTTAAAGCAGAGGTTTTGTAGCACGCTGGTTATACAGAGGTTCTCCAAAACATAAGTAAATACTCAACATAATAGGAACCACTCAGATTCAAGTCAGCAAACTTCAAGCCTCACTAACTCCCAACACAGGAGTACTTAACCTTTGAGCAGCATGGGTGCATCAGCCTGTCATGCAGCCTGAGCCTCCGTTTCTCAGTTTACACCGCGTGGAGTAACATTTACATAGCGTGGTGTAGCTACTAATGCACAGGTAATGCATTATGGTATATGAGTAGCAGAACCCAAAACATATGAAAATGAGAGAGCCACAGAATACCTAAGTCCCTTACATACATTTTCCATTCTTAAAAATCATTAAAATGCCTTGAAATTAAGTATAGTATTTATAGATTTAACTATGCTATTTATAGATAAAATATATAATTTATGTAAAATTTGCAAAGCCCTTACAGGCTTTGCTTCTGTTTACAGATAAAAGTATCTGCAGAAACTGCTGTTGATCCAGATGCCTGTCTAATACATAATACTTCACAGCCTTACAAAATTCTGTGTATAAAAGGATGGAAACTGCTTTTTGGCCTACTTTCTACACTGACATACTGAAGAGGAGGGATAGTCTTGTGGTTGAGACACTTGGCTGGGACTGAGATGACCTGGGTTCAGTTTCAGACTCTCCTACAGACTCCCTGTATGTCCTTACACAAGTGACTTAATCTCCCTGTATATTAGCTCCTCACATGTAACGTGGGGTTGCCAATATTTCTGGATGCTGTTGGGTTTTTTTCCTCTTCAGACTACACAGCCTTTGGGACACAGGCTTGTGTGTTTTGTGAATGATAAAGGGAGCCTCAAGCTGAGTTCAGGCCTCTTGGCATCACTCTAATAAAACGAGAAAAGATCTTTCAAGTAATGTTTTTTGTGTTAAGACCCTTCAAGGTTTTTTTATGTTCAATTAATTGTCAGTTTCTAGTAAAAGACCAGAGGAATTAGCTCCTGAGATCTTCTGTGCTGGGTGAGTGCAACAGCAGCAGAACGCATTCCACAGAGGAACTCATGCACAATCAATTAGGTAGTCTAATTAATTTTCCAACTCAATAGATGCTATGGACTTTTTTTTTTTTCTTTTCAGAAATATATCTATACTGGATACACACATGTGAAAGCAATCCAAAAACTTTTAAAATCTTAGAGGAGAAGGACAGATGATATTCACTTGAAGAGAATGGGCTGCTACATGGGAACAATGCCTTCTCATGTGGGATTCATATTTCTGTCATGAAAGGTGAAAACACATACAGGGGGATGAGTGTATTTTCCAGTTGACAAGGTTGTGTAGTGATCATCAGGGACTGACTTGTTAATCTGTATTTAGAGTGATTTATGATATTAGGTACCCCATAATGAGTGTGAGGATTGAGTACACCCTCAGTACGTTGCAGATGACACCAAGTTAGGCTGGAGTGTTGATCTGCTGGGGGGCAGGGGGCTCTGCAGAGGGGCCGGGCAGGCCGGGCTCATGGGCTGAGGCCGGTTGTGTGAGGTTCAGCCAGGCCCAGCGCCGGGCCCTGCCCGTGGGTCACACCAGCCCCACACAGCGCTGCAGCCTGGGGCGAGCGGCTGGGCCCTGCCCGGCGGGAATGGGCCTGGGGGGCTGCCTGGGCCGGCTGGGCATGAGCCCCCCGGGGGCCCGGGTGGCCAAGGAGGCCAGCAGCGCCCGGCTTGTGTCAGACACAGCGTGGCCAGCGGGGCCGGGGCAGTGACCGTTCCCCTGCGCTGGGCACTGGTGCGGCCGCCCCTCGAATCCTGGGGTCAGCGCTGGGCCCTCACTGCAGGGGGGACACTGAGGGGCTGCAGCGTGTCCAGAGCCGGGCAGGGGCTGGGGAAGGGGCTGGGGCACGAGTCCCACGGGGAGCGGCTGGGGGGGGCTGGGGGGTTCAGCCTGGAGAGGAGGGGGCTCAGGGGGGACCTCATCGCTCCCCACAGCTGCTGCAAGGGGCTGCAGCGAGGGGGGGGTCGGTCTCTTCCCCCAGGTCACAAGTGACAGGACAAGAGGAACCGGCCTCAAGTTGCACCAGGGGAGGCTTAGATTGGAGATTAGGAAAAATGTCTTCGCTGGAAGGGTGGTCAGGCACTGGCACAGGCTGCCCAGGGAGGTGATGGAGTCACCATCCCTGCAGGTATTTAGAAGACGCATAGATGCAGTGCTCAGGGACATGTTTTAGTGGAGGGCTTGACGATATCAGAGGTCTTTTCCAACCTAAATGATTCTATAATTAGGAAGAACAAAAACATTGGCCATGTGGAAAGAGCATAAGAAGGACTTATAAAATAGGTATGAGCCAATCAGGGACAAAAATTACAGATATTTACAGGGGTTTTAACCACAGATGAGATGAGGTACACTAGAGCATCTAACAACAGAGATCTGTTTCTCTAGTCCTAACTCAGACAAAACCTCAATTCACATCAGCAGGAACTGTATCAAATAAGGACTCTGGAACAAAGATTAAAATAAGCAGAAGAATGGCCACAGAATTCCATGCCTTCTCTCACAGGGTCCTCAGCAGCAAATTTTCAACTGCCATTAATTTTCTCTGCACTTCCTTTCCCATCATTGTGATCACCCAAAAGTACTTACTCCACACTAACATAATGAAGTGTTTGTGAGACTATAGTTATAATTGTGATGTCTGGATTAAAACAGTGAGTTGTGACATTTCTAAGAGTCCTAAGGGAGCTGACAGTGAGTTATAGAGAATACGCAGATACTTGATAATCCACAATTATGGGAAAGATTACACAGAAGCACAACAGAGTGCTTCGGTTGGGATTTTATCACAGGCATTTGTATGTAAGCACAGACCAGATTTACAATGGAACTTAGAAAAAAGCCTACAGGAAAAAAAGTGATAAACATAACCATTTCTCCAAGCTATAACCTTAATCAGTTCAAATAACGTTGTTGCTAGATCAGATGAATGGACAAGACTGAGACAAGCAAACTCTGGAAAAGATACATGCTGCCTGTAGGTAGGGCAAAGCCGGAGCAGAAAGCCTTCAGGGAACAAGTGTGAAGGAAGCAAGGATACAAAGAAGCAAAACAGCAGAGAAAAGCAAAACAGGAAGGCAGCAAAGATGGGATGGATCAAAGCAAATCTAACAAATGAGTGGGAGGCAGAGACACGGAGAGATAAACAGTGGGAGCCAGCAGACACCATGTGTGAGAATGGGAGAAAAGGAAGGGGAAGGGAAGGAAAAGGCTGGCCAGCCCAAGAGCTTCGCCAGCCAACCCAGAGAGGGAGGTTTGCCAGGACAGGCTGGCCAACTACCTAGCTAAAAAGGAGGTCCAGAGAGCCAACTAGTAGAGAGCAGCCAGCCAGGCAAAGCCAGCCAGGAGAGGAATCCACATATTCAGTAAAGTGGGAGCAGTCCCAGCTCCACCCAGGAGCTGAGTGACCTGCAGCAAGCACCATGCTTTGCAGAGGGGGAATGGGCACTGGCAGCGCTCACCTTCATGCCACAAGAAGGAAAAACATGCCTGAGAATGTCCCAGCAACGGGGTGAGCATCTCACTGGCACAGCAGCACAGTATCCCACCTGGCTATGCACTCTGAAATACTATCCACTGTTATCACTGGGTGACCAAATATGACTAAAAAACAGTTACACAAATTGCAGATATTAACCATGCATCTCTCCAAAAGGTGTTTTCCTCCCATCTGTAGAGCCGATTCTTTTTCTACTTTGATATTTTCAGGCTGATAAAGCAGAAATTACATACCCAGATATTATTTGTATAGTTCAATGCCATAATCCTAAGTCAGGAAAAACAAACACCAGGCCAGTGACAAATGAGGACAGGAGATAGGAAAAGGGGATACAAGCCACATGAAGAATGGCCTAACCCAGCACTGACAATATCCTGTTTATCTGTTAAACTAGGCAGCTCCCAGCTATCCAATTCTAAGAAATAAAATTAAGTCCATTAAATAAGGAAAAATTTGAAACTAGCTAGTGGATTTCTAATAGACAATAAATACTTGTGCTGTCTTCTGAAGTATTTTCTACACTGAAAGAACAATAATTGAACAATTGATTGGAGCAGAATAAACCATGGCAAGGCCCAACTGTGTTCCCATCTTTAGATTTAAAATCTGTCTTTCAAAAAAGAAAATTAAATGACCAGTAAGAAATACAGATTTAAATTATTTCTGAGAACATGAACCTCCATTTCACCATCACCAGACTGTTAAGCACATCCTGTTCATTTTTATCTTCACAACAATTCTTCCTGCCGCAACTCAGTATCATATGAAGCCGGTACTGCGGTTAAGAGGTGTCAAGAAATCAGGACTCACAGAAAGAAGTGAGGTAATCCATCTACGAGCAATGTCTCAGTGCTTACTTACCTTACCCTCTGGATATAGGGTCTGATCCACACCACTGAAATCCTTGAATATATTTTTCCTTTTAACTTCACTAGGCTTTGAATGAAGTATTAAGCCATTAGGAAGCTAGTAATCCAATTCAATTCCCCTAGCCCCCTCAAGCCAAAAGCAGATTCACAGCTTAGACAGAGGGTACTTCAGGTATTAAAAGTCGACTTCTGCTTGGGACTAAGTACAAGAGAATGGTATGTGACAGGCAGCACCTTGGCGTTCCCACAACTGGTAAGAGGAGAGAGAAGAAGGGAAGCAGGAGGGAGCAGCAAAGAGTTAAGAGGAGTACGCATACAGAGTATGGCATAATGCAGTTTAAAGTCCCTCTGTGGGAGCTCTGGCATCTGTCTAAGCTGCAAGGTTTAGCAATTACAGTGCCAATTTAAACTTGTACTTAAAAATATAGGAAATATTTTTTTAATTTTTAATAGAATGGGTACATTTAGGAATCTAGGTGGTCACCAATACACATGTGCAACACTCCCAGCAACAGTGGAACAACAGACTGTTCCAAGCAGTGTCTAAATTTTCAACTGCTTGTAACCAGCACCGTGGGAAAACTTTGGTGGCTTTCAAAATATTTCAAAAAATAAAACAGTAGAAAACTCATAACTTAAGACACTTCAGTGGAAGAGAAAACTTCCCCTTGATTATCAGAGGTATTCTGCACTATATCCAAAAGGTAAGTAAGATTTTTTCTGGAAATAATGTCTTTTATCCACATCATTCTTGTCAGGAAGGAGTATGAACATCTATTTGTATTATTAAGCTTCAGGTTTCAACTACAGTTCTGATAAATAACACTCACATTAGAAAAATGTTTTTAAAGCATCAAATAGTTTAGCTTATAAAACAAAGTAAGCTTGTAGCGGTTAAACTGCCCTTATATAAGAAATTTTTATTGGTGCATTAATATACTATAAGCCTAAATTATAAAGATAATGTAACTTAGCCCACACATTTGAAATGACATAACCACTGGATTGGAACTCTTGCCTGGCAGCATACTGATCTCTTTCTTTCCCCCATTTCATTTAATAAGGACCTTGAAACTGGATCAGCAACTTTTGAACAGCCAATTAAAAGCGCTGTTCACAAAAGTGATCTTGTTTATTTTTCACGTCAGCATCAGGCTGCCCCTCTGCAGGGCAGCAAGCCTGCTCCCTGCCCGCTGTCTCATTCTGCTTTGAAAGAGGTGCAGAGAGCCACTGCCATCCTACTCCATCTGCACCTACACATCAATATTGCACCACCGCAAACCACACAATACTGACTACTTTAAAAAAAAACACCCCACCCCAAACCAAATAAAACCATAACACCACCACAACAACAAAAACAACCAACCGAGAAATCACCACAAAGACATCATCTCGTGGAAGAAGGCAGGCCCAAAAATCTTCCACAACTGCTCAGACTTGAGCATCACCTAAATCCAACTAAAGTGAATACGACGATTTCCTTAGGATTTGAAAGGACTACTTAGATTTCATCAGAGGCTATTGGAAAACATATATACAAACTTCTCTATGTGTTAAACAATATACATTAACACACCTGCATTCAAGAAACACTTTAGAAATGAGAATATCATATGAAAGATTGTGTATGCAGTACATAAGCCCCCACGCAAAAAAGCACACTATATTATAAAACTGAAAGAGGTTGTATGCATTTTGTTTGCTATTTACTCTACTAGAATATTTCGTATTCATCACCTTGAAATCCTAAATTTCTGTTCAATAAATACCATTCCATACAATATTTTCTATACCTTACAGTCACAGATAACAGTCATCTTTGCTAAAATATGTTCATATTTGTGACCTATGTCTCTGAGCACTTCTTACTTTTATCCAAAATTACTGATTGGTAGTATTGTGTGGTAACACAGCACAAAGCTAACTGCTTTCTCAATAACCTTGCACGCCTTGAAACCTAGCTGACAAGACCCGATCATGTCAACCCTGACTTAAGTCTTTGGACACCCCTTTCTTTGACATGAGTAGGTTTTGGATCACTTACATAGTTACTGCAAAGTTACATCCAGGCTTCACTTCTCTGAACAATAAGACTTCTACCTCCGAGTGCAAGATACTGCCCAGACTTTTGAATATACAACTGATATGTGCACAGGCGCGTGTGTGAAATGCATGCATACTCCACCCTCCAGACACAGCAAAATAAAGAGTCATAGAATAAACGTAAGCCATTCCCTGCAGGGTTTTGGTAATAGTTTACAATAAGTGGCAAATCATTACTGCTTTTGATGTTCAATGTTAAGTTAGCCATCTTGAATTGCTTTGGTTCTTAGATGCAATGGGCAGTTGCCTAGAAATTTCATTTGCGGTATTTAATGCAAAGTCACTGCATAACATTTTACAAGATTACCCAAGTATTTATGAAGAAGGAACAGAAGTTGCATGTTTATATGCACAAACCCCATCTAATCTGTTTAAATGATTTCAGACACTATAAAACACTATTCTCATATCAAGAATTCCTACAGCAGACAAGCATGAAGAACAGCGGCAGTCTCTCAGTAGTGGGAGATACCAGTAAGGGATCCTGTAGCTGCACTCCAGACAGATACAATTAACGTGTCAGAACTATCTCAAGTCCTCTAAGTCCATTATATTGAATTCAAAGGAAGTGTCACCACTTATTTCAAACAGGACCAGGATACACCTCCTGGTACGTTTTGCAGATAGTCGAATCATCGCAACAGCAGCAAGACTTTGCACCAGTGTAACAGAAATTCCTCCCAGCTTGAGACTGAAGCGGACATCAACAACATAGGCTGAAGGAAGTTGTTCTTTCTATTCAAAATTCTAAACAGCTGTTTTCAAGGCAGATTAAAAGATTTTTCAATGTTTGGATTCAACTCAAGAGTTTTATCTAACGCATACTTTATATTTGAGTATTTGTTGAATTAGAAATTTAATAGAGCAGCTGAGTATTTTAAAATCTTCTGGAAGATGTGAAAAAGGGATGTGAACTCTAGCACACCCTGTAAAACATAAATTTCTTACCAAAAGAATATGTTATTCATGTGCTCTGTACATTAGGTCAATTATTACTCACTTTCTTTGGAGAACAACCAAGTGTCTCCACCCTTTATAACAGAGCACTGTAATCAACTGTAGTAAGAATAGGAGAGTTATTCTAATGCACATTGGTAGCTCAGGCCCTAGCTTAAGAAGACTTGAACAGTTAGAGACTAAGATGGATTTGCCATAACCTTTACTTTTCTTTTTTTAAAAGAGGAAGAAAACAATGTATCCTTGTACACCTCTGTAAATAATTTCAATTTCACATAAATGGGGAAAAAATTCTACAAAGGAACGCTTTAAATCGGTCCTCCAATTTAAACACTTCTGTTATTTAATGGCAAATTCCATAAACATTCTGATACCGATACTTCTTCCACTGCACGTCTTTCATTTCCACTAACCCAATTTAACCTCTCATCTTCCTTGCAGTCAGCAGCTGCACAAAGCATTTTTTTTGTACTGACATCAGCAAGTGACTGAAGTGCTAGTGCTAGATTTAAAATTACTTCTGAAAACCACAACTTTTTGTACTGAATTTGGAACTGAGTTTGATACAACTTGTACTGTTAGTTTAATATAGTATCACCTTTCATGGAGTCATATCTTGTTGGGTTCCTGCTGGGACCTGAGAGTTGAAATAGCATAAGGTTTAATGCATGGCACTTCATTTTGCCCAGCCTGGCTCAGGCCAAGAGAAGCATTTCAAATTATTTAGATAACCACACAGATTAAATACCCAGCAAGATAGCTTGCTAAGTCATTCATCATTTGCCATTCCTGGACTGTGCTTGTGTCTAGCAATGTTTTTACTAGAAGAGCCGTTCAGATGAATGGAATGCACATCTCCGCTGGGTCTCCCCTGCCCAAGCAGCAGTCTAAACTTCTCAAGCTGCCTTCAATGCTCTCTTCCTGAGATGTGTGAAAACTATTTGACTAGATCCCCTCTGCCGTCTCCCTGTTGCCTATGTTCCCTCCTCACCTGCTGCTCTTGCTTTTTTTGTATAAGACCCTATAAATTCGATCCAATTTCAGTGTGTTAAGACATTACCCTCTCCTTATTTCAATCCCTCAAAAAGCTCACAAATTGTCCTCTTACTACTCTTTTACTCTTCACCTCAAGAATCAAGTAACTGGAATAATTCACACTATGCAATTCAACTCCAGACACAGTATCTGCATCATTAAATTATATCTTATCTTAAAGGTTAATGGAGCCCAAATAATCTAGCATTGACTCTCCTTTCACAGCTATGTACCACTTACCTCTTTAACTGCCCATTTCAATGGCAGATCTTTTTGCCTTTAAAGCCTGCAGCCTGGAAGTAATTTTTGACCCTGTGGTTTCTTTTGAAGCCTGTATTAATCCAACTGTAAAGCTGTCATACTACCATTTTACGAATCTCTCCAAGTTACCACCCATACTGTCCCACCAGGATATGGAGATCCTCATAAAGGCTTTCATCATATCCCAGCAGGACAATTATAATTCATTGCTTGCTGGTTTTACTATTACCTCTTGTAAACATTTCAAGCTTAAGTAGTATTCTGTCACTGTACTGCTCAACTGAACTAAGATGTCTGGACATTTTATTCCAGCACAGAGACCTGTCCAGTGGCCCTTGAAGAAGCAGTTCAAGGTGCCTCACTTTAAGACCCATCTTAATTGCACTTCGAAGAAAGTGCACAGCATGCTCTTTCCACTGTATGTTTATTGCTTTATTTCTTGCTGCAGTTCTCAGAAATTTAAGCAGACATAGGAGCTTTTGAGATCCTAAAATCTCCCATCACTGAGGGAGACAGTTTTCTCCTAAATCAGGTGAAATTATAAGTCAACTACCTAAAGCATCTCCCCATCTTTTTGTTTTAAGTGGCAAGCAGATAAGTACAGCCAGTGTCAAGTGCAAATAGGAAAATTCCCCTGACAGTGCAACTGTAGTTACTGGTGTTACTAGGTGTTAAAACCATTCCCTGTCCTACACCCCATGAACCAATGTAATTTTGTCAGCTTGTTTTATATTCTTAAACTATCTGTTCCATTTTTAGATTTTTATTAGGCAAGTACACTAGAAATTGTAAGCAAAACATGTGCTTTCATTTCACAGCACTCAATCAACTGCCGCCACAGGACAAACACCCTCTGGACAGCAGAATACACAAATAAGAAAAGATGCAAAACATGCAGGATTATGAATGCTTTGACAATGTCAGCACTGGACCTTCCTTAAATGGCTGGCAGGTCTCAATTATACAGCTGGAGGTGTTACAAATCACAGACTAACATCTATTTTAACACATTTTCCAGAAGGTGGCTGGACACGGTCCTGGGCCACCTGCTCTAGCCAATCTTGATTGAGCAGGGAGTGGGACTAGATGATCTCAAGAGGCCTCTTCAACCCTCAGCGACTCTGTAAGCTGAAATACCGTTAGAAATTATCCTGTCTTCTGTAATTGTTATAGCTCTATTTAAAAAAAATAAATAAATACATTATTTGATAGGTAGGAGTCACTCCACTAAATACTAGATGTGCATTTTAGTGTGCTGGCTGTTTTTGCTGATTTCCTGAACTGATTTCTCCATCCTTGCTGAAAACTCATCTACCAATAGATTCAATGGAGCCATTGTAAGCAGTGGGACCAATGTAAAAGGACTTACGACAAAAACTGATGGCTTAATCTTGAGACCAAAGAGCCCTAAATGATTGCTGTGTATACAGAAACAAGAAAAAATATGGTAAGTCTAATAAAATGCCACTGAATTTATTACCACTGTTGCAATGGCAGCAAGGACCCTTCTCCTTCAGCACAGTGGAGCAGGGGCTCTGTTCCATGCTGTGTGTACCGGTGCATGACAAAAGCATCAGCCACCAGCTGTCACCTCCCTAAGGAGGCAAGAACTGCAAGCATACAGGTTTCTGCTAAGCTCCTGTTTTACTATGACTGTCAACACTTCTGTGTTGGAAGAAAAAGCATGAGAGGGTCACAGCAGACCATTCATCCCAGGAAGTACGGAGGAAATGGGGACAGTACTGAAACTCCTCGATCACTGGGTAAACTTTGCAAAAAACATAAGTGATGAAGACAGAGCCATTATAAAACATGACCAAGATCACCTCATAAGCCAGGCTGACTTGAGTTAAACTGTTTTTAAAATTAAGAGTCACACACTAAATTAAACATTCAGGACCAAGGAATACAGTGCAGAGGCCATCCCCTTCAGAACGGGACCTGTAATCTAAATTACACGACCATGAAAAGAAATTAAGCCTATGGCACAGCAAAATGCCGTTACATTAACCTACCTGTGCTAGTTTAGCCTGGCTAATACCTGTGATAGACACACAGTAAAATGTATAAGATCACAATCAAAAATCAGGTGCTTACAAGGTTTCACATTTCTTTTCTTAAAATATAAAACCATATGTGTATATATGAGTGTACACATCTATGCACTTTTAATACCTTTCATGCTTTTTTAAATTACTTATCCCTAGCCTTTGTACATCTTCTTTCAAAGAAAAATATTGAATCTTGGTTTCTTTACATAAGGAAATTCCACCTTTTTCCAAAAGCAGTTTCTTCTGGATAAGGAGTGCAAAGCTAGGCTCTGGTTTACAGCAGAGCAGAATTTGGAGTGATATTTCTCTTAGGGTTCCTTTCTTTTCAGACCTTATTTAGGCCTCTCTTCTTTTCCTACAGTGTTTCTCTAGAGTGCCAAACTGTACAAGCTGTCACCATATAAAAATGACTTGGTCATTATTTGTGAACTTCTGAAGAGCAACTGGAAGTGTGAGTGTGACTATCCTTACAGCTCTTCTTAGGCAGTTGTTTCCTACAACTTTTTGCAACTTTCATGCTGAGATAGGATATGAGGTATCTTTCTAAATGTAACAGTTTACTTTAGAAAAGTTGTAATTTTCACAATGATTTCATCAACTCTGTTGCAATTACATTGCAAGGAAACTTACACGTGACAAAACAATCGCACTAACCATTTTGAGCATCTCATGCTTAAGACACATTTTCATTAGCATTTTGCATCTGACCTATTCAAAATAATTGTTTTACTTGGAAATGCCCTTGTCAGTTTATCCTTGCATTAGGTATAATCTGTGATACTTTAAAAGAGGGTCTCTTTTCTTTGTTAGAACCGACCATCATGACGGTTTCAGATTACTTTAAAAAACAAAGAAAAACTGAAGTCCATAACACAAACTTGACTGAGGTATCATACATACCGATATTTATTTTTTTCTGCTGCAACTCTAACAAAAATTGTCAGCTTACAAGCTCTATAAGAAAAAAAGGTATGAATAGAAAATACTCATATAAAATTTCAGGGTGATTCACAATGAAAACATTTGTTTTCACTGTAATAAATCGAAGGATTTCAGGTAGCTGTGCTTTGTTATATCAAAACATATTGCAGCCCAGAGAAGAAGGAACAATTCTCTCCACAAATAGCTACGTGGGTACTGTTTAATAAGTTCTCTGCTGCATTTCCTCATTCTCTGTATCACATTCAGCTCCCAGGGCCACCATTTTGAAAGCAAGCTTTCTATGGAAAGTTCAGTGAGAAACTGGTTCTGCTCAGCTATTTTACGTTCTACAAGTTTTACAATGACCCAGGAATTGGGAGATGGCTGAAACTACAAAAAATGGGCACGTTGCAATGGTACTAAGAGAGCAAGAACACTTGAAGACACTCATTCTGAAGGCCTCAAATACAACACTATGTTGCAATGACAACCAAAATCAATACAAGCTGCCTCAATTTTTCCACACACACAAAAAAATCTGACTCTCCTGACACAATGCATCAGATTCTTCCCAGTTCTCCCTGGAGCTCCACAGAGCATAGATCTGGCAGTGCAGGCCATTCAGGGAAGTTACATGCCTGCACTGTGTATATAAAAGTCCTATCTGTATTAATGCAACATCGCATAACCAAACAAACATAGACATTTCTTTGTGTGTATAACTTCGACAAAACCTCCTGATGAAAGCACAGGCCTCCACTCTTCATTTCTTAAGACACTACAAGGCAGATCACAAGTACCACGTGCAAGCAAAGCCAGCGCAAGGCTCAGCCCCTGGCTGCAAAGAAAGCAGAACTGTATTTCTCGTACAGCAAACACGTACCACAGGCTGCCAGCACTGCTGGAGGAGGCATCAGGTTCAACAGCAAAGCTGTCTGCAGTACCAAAAGAATGATCTCAATGTTTCTCATGTGAGTCCCTTCAATGTCCTACATGCAAGAATCAAGTCTTACAGGTTAGAACACCACAGCTACTCAATTAAAATGTCTGTATTATAATTTATACCAAAATGTAAGCTCCTCAAATTGTGATTAAATTTGTATGCATCTCCACTGCTACAACTAAAATCAGATCTAAACAAAACAAAGTCCAAATAATACCTTACTGCACATCTAAAGGTCAATGCCCTTAGCAGCCAATCAAGAAGGCATGGAAATACAGAAAAGGCTGCCAAATAGCTGAATGAAAACTTTGGATTTGAATTTGTTTGACTGAAATCGAAACTCAATTTGGAACAAAATGTAAATGTTCAGCTTCATGTACAAAAGCTGGAGCCCTCACATCTCACAAGAGACTTAAGGCCATATGTACTGAAATTATTTATGGATCTTGATTAAACTTTAAGCATATATCTGAAGAAACATTTTAAAATTTGCTATGTGATATTTTGAGATGCACAAAGCATAGAGCAAGCGACACACGACTGGTTACAGGGTGTACTTCCACGGTGCAGAACAGTGGATAAAAACCTTCACATACACAAGATCCTAAAAATGCTTTTTGGCATCAAGTAACAGACTGAGCTTAGTACTGAGTTCTGATCCAGAGATCTATTGATTATATGGCTAAGTATTATAAAACATCTTAAATCATACAGAGTTATTCTGCCGAGGCTGACTTCTACACCATTAAGTTGCAGCTTCAGTTTTAAAAATTAAAATACTCCTCCTTCATTTATCTCCACCTCTTTTATAGAAAAGATAATGTAAGACACCGATACTGAATTTTTGGTTTAAAACTGAAAAACATCAAGGGGTGGCAACATGTATTAAAATTATTTTAGACAATAAAACATCACTCCGTGACCAAATATCCTTATCTTCGGCCTGAAGCCATTTTTCATAATTTTTCAGGGGGGAAATGATGTGCAAAAATCCTTATTGCAGTCCCTCAAGCTTAGCCATCCTTTAGTTGCTGCTATAACACTGTACATGCATTCATGTTACAGGGCTGCAGAAACTACATGTCTATGTCAACAGATGTGTTTCTTGGAAGACAGCTACAGAAATCAAGTTTATTCAAATGTTTGCCAGCTACCATATGCTGCAATACTACTTTAAATGCAACATAAGGCTTTGGGAACATACTTTTACTGCTATCTACACTTTGTTATTTACTTTCCATTTAGACTAAATACCAGAGACGGGGCACACTAAGGGGTGCAGTGTCTTCTTTGTGAAAACATTCTACCCGTTGTAGTATTTAGAAAGAAATACACACAGCACTACACTACTCTCTACCACTTTCAGCGGCTGCACTTTCACAGAGAGGCTCTGGGAAAGATATTTTTACATATGGCATTAATTCTGGGAACTTTTAATAATGGCCAAATATAATTAAAAATTATGCAAAAAATTCCTGCCATGAAGAGAGCAGTACAGAAACGACTCTGTTTGAAGAAAAAGCAATCATTTGCTCATATTCTGAGTACAGAAAAAAAACAAAACACACGTGGTACATTTTTAATATTTGAACTACATCAGGCCCAATTCTGTTCCTATGTGAAGCGAGTGGCAGAACTCCAAAATGTAGCAGGATTGAGCCCCCGATGTTGTCACAAGCATTCAAATAAACAAACAGGGCTGTAACACATTCTAAGCTTCCACTGTGTTCCTCTAAATGGATCCAGAAAGAAAAAGAAAAGCACATTTCATTGCATTTTTGCATTTCAAGGATAACAACAATATACAATTTTATATTATACAGAAATTGCTTTCTTAAGGTATAATCATCCAACTGTCCAAAGAGAAACAGATACAGAGTCAAGAAAGCTTTTATGCTTTATAAGTTTGGAAGACACAGTTCTATCAAATCTGATAGGGATGTCTGATCTCCCTGAGCTTCTAACATCATTTTTCCTCTGGACTTCATAAAGTGCATGACATACGGATGTTTTCACATGACCCAAATGCGGGCATCTCACATAGCCAGCTAAATCCCCTAGGCTCTTTTACAGACAATAAAAAGAGCTGTCGATGTTCTGAATCATCCTCAGGGGAACATAAACTTAAGTCTCTGCTCTCAATCCCTTCAGCAACACTAAAAGGAACTGCAGAATCTGTAACTCACTCAAGTTATTCAGCACTAAAAGTCAAATGGCGTAAAGATGGGGCGTCCAGTTTTTAACCAGTAGAAGAAATTTTGCTTTGCTTGCATCTTCATTTTCTTTTACCTGTGATTTCTTTTCATTAACAATATGACTGAATGATATGCTAAACAACACTGAGTGCACCTCTTGGATTTTAACTGACTCTTGAAAGCCTGGACCAAAATCCAGCAAGGCCCTTAAGCACTTGCATAATTTTAGGCATATGGACATCTCAGGTTTGAACTTAAATGCATGTCAAAGCCCACCACTGAATCACAGCCAGAGAACTCAGCACCTTCCACAAGGAATCCTTGAAGTTCAAATTTTAACTGAGCCAATATCCATGAAATATTTTCCTTTCTGGACTATGTATTTCAAATGTGTCTTAAATTGCTGTAGGAAGCATTTCCAACTCCACTACACTTTTACTGTTTAGCTTATGTCAAGTTCACCTTTCTATGAACATTATCCCACAGAAAAGTCAGGTCTGTTGTACTTAGGATACACATGCACATATTTGACAGTACACCCAGGAGGCTTCCCCTGCTCTGGAAAGGTGCCAAACACCACACACACCAGCTTAGGAGCTAGTGATACATGTGTACCAGTTTTGACCACGCCACAGCTGTCAGTGCAGCTGACAAAGCATACCCCACCAGTGACATGGCACACGCTCCCAGAACATGAAGAGTTACTCCACTGATAATAACGAATCTAAAAATTCCTTCTGCTCACGTTTACAGTGTTTTATACCACCATCAACACTTCTAAGACCCACAAAAAGCAATCTGTGTGCCAAAACTGTCCAAGGCCAGCTGCTACCCTCTCAAAAAATGACTGAATAAATATATAAAAATACTCAGGCCACAAATTTGATGGGAGTTTGCTGTACTGTGAAAGCAGTACATCTTTCCAGATAAAGCCCTTTCATTGTGCATGTATTTGAAGCTACTGACCTATACAGAAGTCTCACAGATCTTCATTAACAATCATATGGTCAGCATTTACTGAGGTAATACCAATCAGGCTGATCTGTATTACAAATATGGACCAAATGTATGGAAAAACTACTTAAAGCAGTAGACATAGAACTACACAACTTAGTCTCTGGATCTAAGAAACTGGCACTAACTTTGCTACAACCACCTGCAAAATTTTAATTGTTTTCCATATCAGATTAATGGAATAACCCCCAGGAATCTGGTTGCCTCAACATTGTTTTATTCAAGACGGTTCTAAGCTACGACATAGGCAGCAAAGGATGGAACATTCCTTGGTCGGTGACATGCGTGCCACAGTCTGGGACCGTTACTATTGATGCTTCTAGACAAAAGCACTGCATGATATGCAGCAGTAAATTACTTACATCACTGTTAACTTGTGGCATGGCATAACCTAGAAGTCAAACCACAGCCAAACAGATGGAGAACGTGCATGCCACAAACCGTATCACTTCACGTTACATTTATATCCAGAAATGGTGTTTTCAAAACACTCTCTCTTGCTTCTCCAAGAAATGTGTTAGTTTAAATTTCTCTGGAGTAATTTCCTTCCCCGCTCTGCTCCCCTCCCCACTCTGCTCCCACCCCACTACCCCCCCCAAACGCATAGAGATACTTTGGTTTGGTTTTTCAGGTTTTTTCTTTTCTTCTCCTTCTAATAAAGACACAGTTTTATTCCACAAGGCATGAATCTTGTCAATTTACTGGATACCATCCATCTACATATACATCAGAAGCCCACCAGGGAGTGTCACAAATCCACATAACTTTCCAAAGCTAGATTCAAAATATGGACTTCTTTCTTAGCTGACAGATGTGTAAAATCATATGCAGCCAGACAACTCCCTCATGACCACACAGGTGCATGTGCTGAACAATGCAAGTTATTCTGACTAAGACCAACATTAGCTTACACTTGAAAAGTTATCTTCAGAAAACGTTTTTCTGATGGCATAATGTGATTCTGGGACCAAAAACCACCACACCCTTTTTAGAGGAGGGGAACATATTAGCTCAGCTAGGTAGAGAGGCTTCAGGAAATCTCTGTGAAAGAAGCCAAATTTCAGAGGTTTTCTAGGAAGATATGACTATCATTTAGCCTCAATACCACAGTGAGCATTAGCCAGAAATACTACAGCTCATTAATGTCTATTTTCTTTTTTATTGATAACCCTAGAATCAAATCCATGTTCTAAGTAAAAACTGCCTATGGATGAGGCATGTTACAGATTTCCACCTCGGTTGTGTCCAGTAACATGCATGGGGTTTCACAACGGCATGATTTGGCTCAAATGGCTCTGTCTCACTAATTTCTCACTCCACCCGACAGAAGGCAGGGAACCCTGCGGGAGGACAGGACAGTCAGCAGGCTTCAGCCTTGAAACTTGCCCCAGTGAGGTGGAATCAAACTGGTCCCAGATCTGACAACATAAAAGCACTGAACAACCTTCTTCTGAACTTACACTTTATACCTCCTCACTGGACTGAAGGCTCAGAACCTTCACCCATGCAAAACAAGCAGTCATTGCTTGAAATTCAAAGCCTTTGCAGTAATATTCAGTAGATCCTTTACTTATAAAGCCTTTATTCTCTTCAAACTTAGGATTTTTAACCTAATTTTCCATTCCTCTTACTCTTCTCCAGCAGTGAGATCCCAAGATTCACAACACAGCTACTTTTCAGTCTTCAGAAAAACTTCACCATCAGTTTGAACTACTTTTATAAGATCTGAGTGGACAACTGGCAAGGCTTCACACAGTGCCTACACAGCAATTTCATCTGCTGTAGGGAGTGCAGGAAATACCTGCTTCATTCTACTGTCTGCCATAGCACAGAATGAAAAGCTTTGGTCCCCTAAGATTTGTTGTTCTGCATCACCCACCTATGCTGCTGATGTAAGAGAGCCAACCATTACTCTAGGTGGAGCACTGACAGCAGTGTTCATCTGACACACTCACTGACAGAAATTTAATGTGCTAAGCACACAGCCTACATGAAAGCAAAAAATCTGGTTATTGGTGTCTACTCCGTCCCAGGTTCATAGACATTTAACAGAACCTATTGTATAAGTAGTATGTATGAAATTCCAACTAAACAGATCAATTGGTAGCTCTAACAAATGAAAATGCTTTATTGTTAAATATTACAAAAATCAACAGAAACATTATACTTAAACATTGTTCACTACATCTCTCTCAAATGAACCATTAAATTGGTTTAATAACCCTGAAAAAAAATCCATATACGGGATAAGACGGTTGGTATAGATGTGTTTTCATTTGGAAACTGCTGTGATTATCACTATGGATAGGCAAATAAAAATCTAAAATTGGTAACAATAAATCTGTACAAAACAGAAAGAATTGAATAAACTCTGCCAAAACAAAACACGCCAAAGACAAGAGGCAAAATGCTGCTTACCATTGGCAAGCAAATGCATCAGAGATACTAAGAGCTCTTCTAATGACTTAGAAACTGAAGTTTGACTAAAAACGCTGATCAATATTTTTTATTTACCACCTCTTCCATTGGAACATTTTCATAGCAAAAGAGTAAACAAAAGAAAGGCCTTAATCAGCTGCTTGTGTATCTGCTCTTGGCTTCTATCCTTATGAATCTCACACGTTGCCACAAACGCTACTTAAAATTTATTTTTAAGTAAATCAAATCAAATCAAATCAGTTCAACTATAGATTAGAATAGGTAAAGGCTCAACAACCCTACTGTTAGAGTAAAATAAATGGGGATTTTTGTCCTGGAAAAAGAAAACAGCACTTGGTAAACCTACCATGAACTGAAGAGCTAACCATTAAAATCATACCAATCAATGCTTGTGACATATAAAAATCACAATAAGAAGGTAATATTGAACGTTTGGCTTTAAATCAATGTTGAAGTTTTCTTTCTCATTAAAAATGCCATTTAGGAAAGCTGTTACCATCTTAATTTGTGCTATTCCCTAACTAATATCTCCACTATTTTCTGAGACTGGAGTTTCCCTTTCAGTAAAGCTTCCTTACATTGTATTCTATAAGAATGTTAATCCTATTTTATCTTATTCACAGACAGCAATAAAATACTACTATTTAAATATTTTATTTCATACTACTATTTAAGTATTTTTAAGTTACTATTAAGCACGTTGGAACATCAATTTTTTTCCACTGTTTTAGGGCACATACCTCTTTCACACTGGGGTCCAGTAAACCCATATGTGCAAGCACATCGGTTCGGAGCCACACACCTTCCTCCATTTAGACATCCATTTTCACAGACAGCTGTATCAGATGAAAGGCAAAATTAATATTTATTGAGCTATTTCCAGAAAGACATGATGGTATGCACTTTACCAGCTCTGGTAAACCGGTAAAAAATGGTAAACATAACAGGACAGGACACTCCTTTTTTCCAGAATCTACTTACAAACTTTTCTTATTTCCTGGCCTCATTAGTATCACAAATTGATCTTTTCAAGCGAGCATAATATAAACACAGTAACAATCACAGCTTTTCTGACTTCTCAGAGCCTTCATCTTTGGGATGGCTACACCTAACTTCAAAATAACACCTCTTTCAAACTTTCAACAAAGAAACACTGAAATAGTAGAGACTGAAGATAGAAGGAAGAAAATTTCATCTCTGAACCCTCAAAATTTTTCCCTATTCAGAAGCAAATTTAAAAATGTATTTGGTCCTCTACCATAATAGAAAAATAATCCAGTATTAAAAGGCTGTTTGCTGATGTTAAATAATTCATGCTATTAACTAGGACAGCAAACTGTAACCAGCAGCTATTTTGACAAAGTTAATCCAAGATATTCTTCCCCTGTGTGACAGTCACTAGATTCAGAACACAGTTTTCCTCATAATAAACTCCAAAAGCAGCTGCTCTCAAAAATTAATCAGAAAATAGAACATTCACATGAAAAATGGCCTTTTAAATACAATTTGATGCTCATTGAGCAATATCATTCTTTGTTCCGTTTCACGTTCACTTCAGTAGAAAGGAGGTTTCCATTTATCCTCTTTTATCCACTTGATATTTCACAGAGAAGGCAGAAATACAATTCTTAATCCTTTCACCATGTGATCCTCTTCCAGATTATTAGGGTAAATTCCTGGTCCCACTGAAGTTCATGTAAAGTGTGCCATTGATTTTGACAGAGCACAAAAGGTTTTCATTAAATGAGCTAAACACATTTTCTCTGTCAGACCAATAGTTCACTAGATAGCAACATGACAGCCTTGGTTAAAAGCAGTGTTTACATCCTTATTTGAGTTACTTCACAGCATTCCAGCCAAGAAGAGCAAGAGACCACCAGAGTCAGTTTGGGAGCGATTTCAAGCATCGGATCCAGGAATGCTGTTGACTCAGGATTGATTGAGGAAATCACAAATATGTCAATCAATGCTAATAAGGCAACATCAAAATGAGCAAAATTCCTAAAGCATACTAGCAAAGTCTGAAGCAAACCTCTGTAATTAAAATAAAGCTTTGTATTTAAAAGCTTAATTTTGTCTATAGATGAAAACTGAATCCCATGTAAAACGGCCTATTGCTTTAGTGAGTGGGAAGCCCTAGAGGTCAATGGGAATTATGGTAGTGTGAGAACTACAGGATCAAGTTATATCAAATTATTATGAATTCACATGATGTTTATTTTAATAGTCTTGATGAGAAATAATTTACTCAGCATTCATTACGAAGTCATGTGTTCTCCTGTAAAATTCTACTGTACCTGATCAAAAACAAGGTCAAAATCAGTTGAAATACAGTGCTAAAGGGTGCCTAACCCACACATCCCAGAATTACTTAACTGTACACAGTACCTCACGCATATATCTATTATATTAATAAAAGTGTAACTTACGCTGTCCACAGTGTGTTCCCGTATATCCCTTCTGACAGAGGCAATGGTCATCACTGCAGCTACCTCCATTCATGCACCGGATGTTACAGTGTTGTACTTGAAAGGAAAAAAAGATTTTCCTCAGTTATATCAAGCCAGTCAGAAACACTTATCTGTCTGCCAAGGGATTTTTTTTTTCTTTTAGGGATTGATTCTATGACCTATAAACAAGTATTAGAAACCAAGGATGCACATTTCAGGACACACTTACAATGGCAGTACAGAAAACAATACTGATTGACAGCTCCTAAGGAATATAGGACATGGTGCAAGAACCTGACACCAACTACCCTTATTCACTGAACTCAAAGAGATTCCATATGAGCATAAACCCACATAAAAAATAAAGAAATTGTCTCTCAGTTTGCAACAATGAGAAAAAGCCAACAATAAGGGAAAAGTACTAAACTTCTGGCAGATACGACCAAGAAGAAAGAGAGTCTCATCATCTGGGCAATGGGGGAGAGCAGTATTAAAGGGAAGCATCTAAGGACGCTCCTGAAGGCAGCCCGGTTCTGCCAACACACACAATACCAAAAGCTGATCGGCCCGGGTAGGACTTCTTGCATGAAAAGGAAAAATAACAGAGTGATTTCTTTCTGTATGCCATCTGTGGGCTCTCCCAGGTAAAGCTGCTGCCAGCTGCTGCACTCGGGGGCTGTGGAGCTCACAGACAACACTTCCCCAGAGCCAACCACCCTCTCCTGCAAGAAGCAGAGGCTGGGGAGCAGCAGACGCTCTCCTCAGCCGCAGCCACACCATTTATAATGATTAACATGCAGCTCCAGTCCCATGCCAGTAACACTTAAAAGTCTGTGCTGCATTTTTCTATGTAATTTTCTATGCATTTTCTACTAAGAAGGACAAAGACATTTTTTAAGTAGACATCAGGAGCGATTTCAAGTATGTCAGGCTCTTCATCAGGCGTAGAGAAGTGGGCAGGGCTCCTGACAACACGAAGTCCTCCTTACAGGTCCCACTGGCGGACACAGCTGTGCACGGGGCCGGCACTCCAATAAGCAGCCGGGAAATGGTTTCCCCCTTAACAGGAACCACATGAAAGGCTCCTCCCCAGATAGGATTACGGTCAGATCAGCATTTCGGAATGGTGATGGAGCACCAGATAGCTACACCACACGGTCGGAAACGCTCAGGACTGCAAAATAGAAATTGCGTGTCCTGCCAGAACCTGTTGTTAACAGGTGCCATGCCAACCACTGAATTTTTCCTGTTGCACAAAGCCCTTAAGCATCATTTGGCTTTTTACAGTTCAGAAGTATGTGAATGGGAATTTTATTTTTATTTTCACGTAGAAGTAATATTTTTAACTGTATTGCCTTCCATAGCAATATGAATCCATAGAATATAAGTTAATCATGCAGCTGGAGAAAGGTTTTAAAACAAACTAGCATTTAAAACACTGGTACTCTTAATTCTTCAATTATAAAAGTAAAAACTGTGTCTTACATTTCTTCTGTGTCTAATAGTTATGATACATCTTTGTTCTACTTTGGATGTACTTCAGTACTTCAGGCAACAAAAATGTACTAACATTCCTCAACAAAAAGTAAAATTGTCTGCAAATACAGAGTGAATATCTGGTGAAGATTTTTGGACAATGTCCTAAGTAGGTCAGAAAAAGGTATATAGTTACTTTAAAATGTGTAGTTCAACTTAATATACAATCTTAGAAAAACAGAGGGGATTACAAAAAGCATAGGAAATGATATCATCTGTCAAGCAGGGAAGGAACTTAAAAACCACAAACTGATTTCAATTAGAGTGAGTTATGCCAAGAGCTAATTTCCATTCCCACATGAAGACCAAAGCCATTTAAATAGTCTGAACTACATTTGAGATAAAAAGGTTAACGGTAGCTTATATGATGATTTTCACTTTGTTTATTCAAGTAAAAGTGAAGTATATTTCCCCGTTTTGGGATAAGCAGCAGTTTTACACATAACACACACACACACAAAGTTTCCATACTTTGTCTTATTGCTTCTTAAAGGAACTTTTTCAAGGTAAAATATTTCTTCCTCCTTCTAAAACTAAAATCATTATGGGAGACTGCTGGGACCCCCAGTCATCTTTGTTAAAATGAGCCACTCAAATTAGTGAGCCTCCTCCCTTATTATCATGCAAGAAAATCAGTGGCATACAGTGAACTAATAATTTATTTTCTGCTCTCTTTTGAGAGAATGTTGAAAATAGTATTTCCAAAATCATACAGACTATTCTGAAATATTACCCTTCCAAAAGTTTATAGAAACACATGTGAAGGCTGTCTGGCACTCAGATGATGATTTTAAGATTGCATTTTTGAAAAGTAGCACATTAATGCAGATCCAGAGTCTCTTTTCTCAGCTATATCAACAATTCCATTAATGTTAGCGGAGATATTCCAGTAAATGAAATAACCTGTTCCAAGGTATCACACTGACAGAGACTCAAGGAAAAAGCACAGGAATTAGCAATAATGCTGGTAAATCAATGCATATAGCTTTGCCTTAGCTTGGCACGCACAGGAAATGTTAACAACATTAATAGATTATTGCTTTTAATCAAGTATTGTCCTCTTTTGGGTCCGATTTGTAAGCAGTCTGCACTGGAAAAGCCTGAAATCAAAACAGGAATAACTACAGGAACATAGCTTCATAAACCTGCAAAAGAGCCCGCGAGACCAAGTGCATCCACAGACACTTTGTGTGCAGGCAACATTTGTGTCATCGATGGAAGCAAAATAACAAGCTGTGTGCTTAAGCAACAAGTTCCTGAGTTTTTACATAAATCCTCAGCAGAACTGAGCAAGGACTTCACCACACCGAAAGCACAATCACCCCACAACTGCTCAGGAAACGTCCAGCTCACCAAGCAAACGAAAGGCAGCTCACAAAATGCAAACGAAACGCCGTCTTACTCTGCAATCCCAAACTAAGGAATGTGAGGTGTGAGGGTCTGCGATCCGCAGGCAGGAAAAGCCCTGCGCCGAGGGCTGAGGGCGCACAGGGCCGGCGGGCACCACAGGAGGGGCTGCCCCACGCCTCTCCGTGCCACCGCCGAGGAAACACTCCCAACCCCGGCCATGCATGACGCAGGGCTTTGCCTGCCAGGAGCTGTAAACAAGGAATGACGGTCTCATCGCATCCCAGATGCTCCGCGTGCTTTCTCTGTCGAGTGGCTGCCTCAGGAAAGATGGCAGCTGGCACCGGGACACAGGCCTGCAGCACTGCACCAGGTGCTGAGAAAACCCGCGGCAGCCTTGAAAACACTGGAAATGTTTAAAATCCAAGAACTCTTACCACCTCTGACAGCAGCAGGATATAAGGGAAGGGGCCGAGCTCCAGGTTTTACAGCTGTTGAACGGACATCTGCCACAGCACCCCGCGGAGCGAGGAGCGGGAGCCCGGGGCGCGAAGCCAAGGGCCCAGGCTCCAGCTCCCCCCTGCAGCTCGCGGTCTCTGAGGAAGACCTCGGCTCTCTGAGGAAGACTTCGGCTCTCTGAGGAAGACCTCGGCTCTCTGAGGAAGACCTCGGCTCTCGGCTGGTGCCCCTGAAGCGGCACACCCGGGGGGTGCAGAGCAGGCCCCATTTTACACCCCAGGCATAACCGGCCTGCCAGGGGAGCGCAGACACTTGTCCCCACTAGCTGCCACCCCCAGCACCCCACAGCTCTCGCTGCCCCTGCTGCCGCTCCCGTCCTTCACAGACAGCCCCAGCAGCACACACCTCCCGCGTTTAAGCCAGCCCAAGCTATCCAGACAGGTTGGGAGCAAAACCGGCGGCTGGGCTCAGAGACACACCTGACCCACAACCCTGGGGGCACAGGGGGTGCCTGATGCTGGAGGAGAGACCCTCCTCCTCAGTCACCTCCCCCACCCGCTCCCACTGGGGCAGAGCAGTGACTCCAAAAACATGGCGGGATCGCAGGGTACGGCTGCAACACAAACAGGGGCACGGCTGCAGCACGAACAGACCATGCCAAAGCAGCCATAGCCCGGGCTGTCTGGGAGGCAGCAGCGCAGCAGCCACCACAGGGCTGGCACGGCCAGGGTGTGAGACATCTCCCCACATGCGCACCTGCAACGTCAGAGCCACCCACACATCGGAGCCAGCGGGGGGGATGCCTCCACACATGGCAATCTTATCTCCGAGCCTACTGTAAGCATACCCAAAAATTCACTAATTACACAGGAATAACCACTACTCAGCCAGCAAGTTCATTGATGTCACGAAAATCCCTGCAAAGAAAACCACCAGCTGATCTTTTCAACCACGAATCTGATTCCTAAAGCTGACTCATAACCAGAAAAGTTCCAACAATTGACCTGCATAAGAATCAAACTTGAAAGCTTTGTTTTGCTTCCCAGTCCACAAGCTTTCCAAACTGCATTATTTGATTCTGGCAGACAATCAGTCTATATGGCCACCATGAATTCAGTTTCTGCCTATGGCTGCGCATGCTATAAAACCTGTGCCCCCTCCTGACTCCTTAAGGACTAAAGACACATGTAACCTAAAATATCCAAAAGTCAGCTCAGGCACATCTCATATTTCAAAAGCCATACATTTAATCCTGAGAAATCACAGCATTTTCACACATATTTGTTATTTGCATTTTGAATGTGACAAACCTGTATCATCTATTTTTTTTTTTGATTTTTGTAATAAGACTTCTTTCTCATTTGTTAGAACATGTAATTAAAATCAAGTTCATGAATGTATTTTCTGACAAAATGCTAACTGTTACCAATGGGAGTTGACAGTAACCCTTTGATTTCTTTATATGTTTGTTTACTTTGTTTCCTAATAGCAGATCATAGCAATTGTGGTCTATTGTGTAAAGACATATTCCTGGATTTTGTCTACAGTGCCAACGGAGCAAATGGCTTACAGAAAATGTATGTTCTGTAAGTCTTAATGAGGTGCTGGGTCATAAACATTATTACACAAGAGTGTACAGAGGCAGCAGAGCCTTTTCAGCCTACAACAGCTTAGGACACTTTTGCTTTTAGAATTGGCTGGTCTCAATAAATAAAGGTGATGTGACCATACACACAAAATGTGTCTTAAATTATTGCACTGGTTAAACAAGATATAAACAGTATCTTTTTTAAGCCAACTTGCTGTCTGTTTGTAAAGTGTTAATACTTATACCGTATACAGAAAAGCAACAATAAAAAGCGGGCAAACCTACATAGCAATGTAAGGAAAATAATGTGAGCACCAATTAAAGCTTGCAATTCTGACTAAAGACTAGTAGAATATTCATGTCTAGGAGAAGTAATTGTCAACAACCAAAATAGCTATGTTATATAGGCCTTAAAAGCTTCTTGCTAAAAATACTGCAGTAAAGTCCTGCACCCATTTATTTGTGCAACTCCAACGAACGCTAAGACTATGGAGATCAGTGGTAGAATATTTCAGAAAAAGAACCACAAGAAGAACTGTAACTTTACTCGTACTCTATTTTTCTTTCAAGTCTTGATTCATACAATACTTCAGTGTGGCCTAAAAAAAACTAATGAGGTAATACTAAGGCCCACTTGTTCCTGCCTTTTACAAAGGTGCCAAAATATTTAACAGATGTAGGGATACATCTCCCCTTCTGTACCCTGAAAGGAACTTGGAAGAAGGTCATGCTTTTCTTTACTGGCTTACAGGGCTAAGGCATATGCACCCGGCAAAACAGTAGCTGCAACCTGAGGCAGACACACAACAACACACACGTTTGTGCAGCATTTTGCACCCCTCCTCCTTCCTGTACTCTCTGGAAGTTCCACAGCTCCATACTCTCCTCATGCTGGCCTCTCCCTAACAGACATCACAGGAGCCTGAGAAATGGGTTGAACTACAAAGAACAATATTTACCATTTTAGTACATGTCATTCCATTACATTCCACAGTTGTTATTGTTTTTCCACTGTTATTATATGAAAAGGATGCTAAAGCCACAAGCTGAAGTGGTCAGTTTTGTGGGAAAACTCTTATCAACTAGGAAAGCAAAAAAATAGAAAGGTAAAAAATACAGGGGCAAAGCAGACCACACATTGAGCCTGAAAAGATATTCAGAGTTAAAAGGATAACCATTTTGCATAATATTACAGACCTCAGCTTAGTGCATCCCCCACTGACATCAGTTAATATGTTGTTCAGGTAGTTACAGGCATTTGTGGGAACCAGTTTCCCCCAAAATTCTTCCCAGAAAATTAACATACTATGTAAAAATCAAAATCTTCTGCATTCTAAGAGACAGGCACCATACTCAAATGAGAATACAGTGGACTTCACAGCCGGCATCTCAAGACATGAACTGAGATACTATCCCAAGCAATGAAGGATTTCTACTTCATATCAGATACTCATAATTAGTCATTGAGTGATCTGGTTCATTGAATTAATTTAATTTTACTTGTTTTTTTCTGGATCTGGGGAACTCTCCTTGAAAACCTGAAATTTAAGCATTTCTAGGAAAAGTAATCTCTCTGAGAAGCTTCATTTCCAAAGCATTTGGGTTTTTTCTGATGAAAAGTCATTCCACTTAAAAACCTGGACCGGTTCTGTATCTCTAGTACCTACAGAAGTATCACCTGAATAAGCTCAGCAGCATTAGATTCAGAAGGTAAGTGCTGAGCCTTGCAAGGAAATGCTATAATACTTGTAGGCCTATGTATGTAAAATACAGCATAGCATCTGGCTTAGCAACCCCCAGAACGAGAGCAGAATTACAAAGCAAGCCAAATTCAGCCAACTGTCAGCAGTCATCTCCCTGTCGTTACAACTTTTTTTCTGCATATATGTGCATGTCTAGCGCTGAATACAGGTAAGGTATTTTCCAGAAATCAAGGAAGACCAGAATTAGTGTTACAGCCTGGCAAATTAATATAGCTTCCAATAAAACTAATTTGGTTTTAATTTGGCAAAACAAGAGTGTCACCCGTAGCTAGTCTCTGAGTAATTCTTCAGTTTCATCATAGGAGGCTATGCTTTCTTTCCTATGGTAAAAGTATGTCTGGTGACTCAGGCATTATTTGTCTTAAATATTGACCACTGAACTATCTTACATATCTTAGTAGCTTCACAGACTCAAAAGAGCAGTATCAAAGACACAGAAGAAATACTTACTTGATTTTGAACCACAGGAGGGGGCTATCTGACCATTTGGGCATGTGCACATGTTTGGTCTAGAGCAAAATCCATCCCCACAGGAATGTCTGCAGATTGCTATAAAGAAAACATAAATGCCTTTAAAATGTGTTTCAAAAAGCCCAAATACACAAAGAACACCTGATAGAAAATATGCACTCAGTACCGTAACATAAATATCTACAAACTCATCAACTTGCATACAACAGATTCCAAAACAGTTCTTCCTGCTCACCTACAGCACTATAGGAGACAGACCTTCACAGCCTTTTATGAAAAGGTCTGGGAACATGCCACAGGCCACACTAGATAAAGGGAGATTTCCTTGGAAAAGTGAAACTGTGGTCCACTGGACTGCTCTTGGAGGAAGGATGGCACCGAGGCAGCATTACAACGCTCCCTTTATTTCTGCACCAGACACACAAAAGCATAGTAATTCCCACTTGACAGCACACTGCCTGCTATCTCTGGAGGCAGTCTTACCAGTCTTAGGCACAGTGCCTTTAACAATTATTTCTGGTAAACTGCACCATTACACGTGAGCATTCATACATATATGATGTATGTATATACGTATTTATATCCCTAACACAGATATTTCAGGGATATGGTCCAAACAAGCAGAGAAAATGTACTTGCTGGCCCAATGCTGTTGCCTCCTTCCATTTACCTAAATAGATTAACATATTCCACAGCTACTTGCTCCTGAGTCCACACACCCCCTGGATCCCTTTCCCACAGACTTAAACAGAACATGTGGATGAGATTAATCCTTTGTTAAATACTGGTATCACATCACTGTATTGTAGCCCACAAAACTTGGTATATTAGCTTAATATATTTAAAATGGTAAAGAAATGACGTGCAGCTGCTATTGAAATTGTATAGAAACACATTTCAGTTCTGGTATACAATTAAAAATACCCTGACATAGAGGGACGAAGATAAACCTCAGTCATAACACATAACCGGATTAACTTACGGACTATGCATTGGTTTCCACCAGGTAAAGTTTTCCATCCAGGGCAACAGTAAGCATTGTAACGTGATCCACACACATTTGGTCTGGAAAAAAAAAAAAAGGACAAATTCCTCTTTTTACTCAGAAACATGTTTTAAAAGTAGAGGCATAAAGAGGGAAAAAGTAAATCACTACAATATACATTTCAATAATTAAATCTAGAAGTGTTGTATGTTTTTAGCAGAACTAGATGCCTTTGGATGTTGGTTTTTTTACGTAACATACACTTTTACAAATCAAAGATTACATTATAAACACAAATCAAATCAGTAACATCTGAGCAACAGGAACAGAATGGGTAAACCTTGTCTCATGTCATCCCATATCTAGAAAAGGAGCGTACAGGAATTTTGAGCTAATCTCCCATTTAAATACAAAATGAGGGATCACATCCATCACCGTTAGTGAACACAGAGGAAACCTAGTGCTCTTTGAACAGTAATGTTTAAGCTTCAGGCTGCTTTCTCTTCTTTACTCTGAAGCACTTTTACTGTTCCCTGTTCTGTCCATGAGCAAAACTATGTCTATATGTA
Source organism: Falco naumanni (assembly GCF_017639655.2). Classification (NCBI taxonomy): domain Eukaryota; kingdom Metazoa; phylum Chordata; class Aves; order Falconiformes; family Falconidae; genus Falco; species Falco naumanni. The sequence continues at coordinate 15,142,268 of NC_054060.1, read as the reverse complement.
TGTACAAGTGAAACATCAACCATGACATCAGCCAAATAAATGAGCCACAATATGCCGATGCTTCATTAGCACAAATTACTTTCCAAAAAAATCATGTGGGTGCATGTAGAGAGACGGGGTCCCGTGAAATGAATACGAAGGGCCTACTGCCCTTCTGAAATGATGGATCCATAGGAGTTTTTCTTTTCAACCCATTCCTCTCATTCATATTTACCCTTTCAAATAAATATATCACTAGAGTTTACTATTGAAAACTGACATGATGTGACACTACTCCTGTCATGATTTTATTGGTAAAAAATATGAAAGTTGAAATGGTTCTATGCCCCTCACAGATAACAAATCTTTTTTTAATCTATCTTGTCCTATTTAATACATCTATCTATGCAAGTAAAGCTAGTAAGAATAGCTTTAGAAATGGGAAAATCTACCTCCTTTTATTGTATATTTAAGAAATCTATCAGAGCAAAATTTTACAGTCTTTATTAATATTGTGAGCAATTACTCAATAGATTAATGCAACTAAAGCCAGCTATAAAATTTCTAGAATCTGCTTTATTAAAATGCCATATACAGATTAGAGACAGATTTAAAGTGTTTATTGTTTTAGGAAAGATTTTCTATTATTATTTTGTCCTTGGTCTTTCAGAAAGTTCTTCATCCCTAGTATTGCAATGTCTAAGTAAACAACAGTTACCTCATATGGTGAGGCAACTTAAGACAAACAATCTTGATATATACAAACATTTATTTATGCTCGTTTCCTAACTAACAGGACTTTTATACTATATTTATTTAGGGATCTGCATTGTTAATGCAGTTTCAAGTATTCTGATTACACTAACTTCAGTGACATCTAGTCTTTTCCTTACGCGCTTGGCCAGAAACGACTGAAGTCAAAGCAGACACTGCCATTACCCTCCACTGGTTCTGGATAATACAAAGTGGTAACTGAGGTGAACGTGAGCAACACAATTGGACTTGTTGCAGGGCCCTTTCTCCTTCCTGCAAACTGGTGTTACAGACTCAAAGTCTTATTCATATAATTCCAGTGTATTCAGTTTTAGTAATGTCAGCTACTTCCCTGCAGGGCTATAACCATGTAACTTTCCTAGAGTTCCCTGTTCATCAATGCCAAATGTTGCTCCACAATCATCTGCCAAGTAAGACTGGCAAGCAGACAAGTAAGATTGCTTTTCACCTTCTCCAGTCACAAGAAATAACGGAACTTAAGACAGACAGAATGAGTTTGTTGCTACCTGTTAAAACCTACAGGCATAAACCACCCGTTTCCGATCCAGGTTGGTAAGAATCTATAAATGGCTGACCATAAAGTGATGTTTAGGTACTCTGTCAAATTTCAGTCTCAGCAAGTACATGGCTTTGGGGACCATCTGGTCCGAGTTAAGAGTCAGAAGCAGATTTCTGTGCCACGGGGAAACCCGATTTTTAAAATCTATTTCCAAAATGGGGCTCTGGAAAACCTAGATGAGCCAGCATCCAATGAAGTCAGAGACCCGGGGAGCCTCGAAGCTGTCCACAGGGTAGGCTAGGCTGTACATCCAAGAAGCTCCAACTCGGATGCAGCATGCTTAGCTTCGTAAAAAAAAAAAAAAAAAAAGTCATCAAATTGTACTTCCATGGAACACTTTGAGCCTGACAAGTGCATTTTCCAGTGGAACACTTTTTCGTCAGAAAGCTGCTGTCTAGCTTATAAAAGAAACCTATATTAAAGTCTGAATGTTACTTCTTTGAGAGGGAGGGAGTGTCCTTTACTTCTGCCTATTTGTAAAATGTCTTTTAAAAGAATTCATTTTGAAGGTTACATTCATTGATATTTATGAGGTGATCAGACACTATGGCATTAAATCCTGAAAGATAAATAAATAAAGTATTCAAGGGAATAACAATCTACCTCATGTAAAATCACGAAAACCATCAATCAAATTGTAAAGGGTCGACTGTGGTACTTAAACAGCTACCCACTGTTGTGTTTAATAGAGCATATTTTCCTGCTGATATTATAGGCTATGAATACTAAAGAAGCATTTTATATTGTTATAAAACTGTTTTCCTGAACAGCACTACAAGCAAAGTTTGGTTATAAAATGTGATTTGTGACGGTAAAATAAGCACAAATGCATCTATACAGCCCAAGCCACCTGCAGTGCCCACAGCACCCTTCCTTTCACTCCAAAGCCCAGAGGAGGGAGACGGCACCTCAGGGACAAAGCTGTTCCCATTGCAATTTAAAAAAGACAAGTCTTTCACTTTTAGAGTCACTTACAAACTTGTAAAGTATAAAAGGATTTCTGTAATGGTATGGTGCTGAGAGACAGTATGACTGATGCCCAAAGTTTCATCAAAGACGTCCAAAACAAACAAGTAATTATGTCTCTGATTAATGATATGTAAGTACAAATTCAATAGAAAAATGAGTTGAATAATTATCAAAAGACATTAGCCATCAACTAGAAAAGTCTTAGAACAGCAGAGAGAAAAAAAGTTCATCTGGAAATTCTGATGACTAATGCTTGAGAATGACAGGTCTGGCTGACAGCATCTGCAAGCACCAAACTAGAAGATACTCTTTTTCAGGAACAGCCTCGGGGAACCTGCACCACCATGACAAAGTAAAGCTTTGTGTGTCCTTTCCACCCGTGTGGGGATGGACCCCGGGCAGGACTGCAGCATCGGCTCCTTCAGACGGGCACACCAGGTCCTGTGGCTGCAGCACAGCCTCTGCCCGTCACGCATTCTCTAATTAATGATCTCCCTTCTCCATGGGGCAACACTGACATTGTCCCATCAAAAGAACCAACTGGGTCCATCCCTTCCTTGCTACTCCGGCTCTCAACGCCCCGGCTCAGCACGGATGAATGGTTGCCTGGCTCTCCTAAATTCACGATCAGCCAGCAACTGGGGGTGGATTTGTGGAGCAGGCACACAAATGTAAAATGATGGGAAGCAAATCATGCTAAGCTTGGCAATGCCTCCTTCTCAGGCACAACCGGGCAGTGAGAGCACGTGACAGCCGGAGAAGCAAGGGAAGTGTTCAAAAGCCCCGTGTGAAGCTGGCAGCAGGGAATGCCACCCAGCCTAGGCACGGCAGGGGCATCGTGGCTGTCCTCTCCAGGGCCCTGGCAGAGACACAGTCGGAGCCCTGTGCTGCAGCCTGCCCGGGGGGGTGTGCTAATTCTGTACATCCCCGCTCTGCCCTGCCTGTGACCTCTTGAGGAAATTACAGCCCTCTCCCAAAGAAAGTGTTGCCCATCTGCAGCTCCCACGGGAGGAAGAGTTTCTGGCATTGCTGGCAGCAAGGCTTCAGGCGGAAATTTTGTCAGCGGCACTGCCATGCACCAAGCCACCCTGGTGTGACCCAGTCTGAACCAAACCCAAAGCGTGGGTCTCATATTAGACAGAGACCAGATAAAGTGGGCAGAGAGCAACTGAAAGAGTAAGAGACAGCTGAATACCAATCACAACTGAGGTGAGCTACAGGGATACTGGGAAGGGTTTCCCATCGCTCCTTCAGCTCACTTTTCCTCTCCCTAGGAAAACACACAGGGTTTCTTCCTTGCAAGAAAATGTTTAATGAAGGACCTTTATTAATTGTTTGGCTGAAGGCGTATGTTTAACATAACGTAGGGACCCAGCTCTCTGTCAGAAGAGATACAATTTAAAGCAAATCATCAGCCAACGGTTACTTTTTGAGAAACCTTTGCCTACTTTTCCTCTTTGGTGAGTAATGCTGGTACCTGCTAAAACTGTACCTAGAATTATTTGCTAATCATTTCCACATAGAATCGGAGCGGTGCTTCCATGCTTGCACTGGGAGTCAAAATGAATGACAAACTGCACCTGAAAAACGGTACGCTGGTCTTCAGAATGCAGTTGTCTAAGTCTGATATAACCAATGTACTAAGAAGTAGTAGCTAAGGCTCCACAATGTGAAGAATAGCTTTTACTAGTAATTTTCCAGAGACACACAATCAGATCTATACCTTCTGCTGTAAAACAGCTTTATGTACCTTCCCAAATTTCTCAGCACCTCAGAGTAAATGCTAAAAGCATGGAGTGGCCCAGCTCTGCTGACTCCGCTGGAGCTTACTCGGCTTTCCCACTGAATCTAGAATTTCCATCCTTTTGAGGTACTCCAAACCTTAGTGGACACAGCCATGAGCAACACAATTTAAGTTCACCCTGCTCTGGGCAGGGGTTGGACCACATGGCCTTCCAAGGTCCCTCCCCACCTAAATGACAGAAGCCAGGTACTTAGTGCACAACTTAGAGGTCAATACCAAAAGAACCTCGTTTAGCTGCACTGGTGCCTGCCCCCTCCTCCAGGAGGGGTGGATGGACTACAGCAAAAACCATCGACATGGGTCTGCACTTAACATGCATAAGCCTCAACTCCAGCTACCCCAAATACTTTAAACAGGGTTTGCTTCTCTGTTGTTCAGCTAAATATGAGAAAACAGGATGTTTTTAGTCACTGTGCCCATTTTTGTCGTTCAGTGAGGGTTACTAAGAGGACTCTTGAAGCTATTTATTTCAGTCATTTACAACGAAAATCTAGGAAACAATGCTAGACTCCGAAAGCAAACACAAAATTCAGCTTCTATTATCCTATAAAGGATAAGTATGCATTTTTAAGCAAATTATATATTTTTACATACAAAGGATTGCATCTGATATACTCATTTTTATCACGCAATAAGTAAGCCTGGATGTTTGTGGCATGCAGAGAGCCTAATATGATAACTATTTCTCACTCTAACAGTAAGGATACTGCTGTCCCAGAATCCTGGCTCGGTTCAACTAAAAAAATAACATGCTGAGCAGCTCTATGGGTATCTTTGGCTCCAGCCTACGTGCAAGTCAAGAGTTCAAAATGACATGCAAGTTTCCTGCAGCAATACTGAACAGTTCTCTAACCCTAACTTCCATCACACTGTGACAGCTAAATACAGCAATCCAACAACAGCATTTGACATTAAGTGAATTCTTCCACACTTGCTCTGAAAATCTGACAGTGTCTTTTGCAGGGACAGGCTCATCTAACCTGACAGCCAGGCATTGTTCTCATTCATTGCCAGCAACAGACGCGTTTCTGGCACATATTCCCTCATTGTTCCACTTGAGAATGACAGTGGGTCCAGTTCGACACCCCATCTACGTGGCTGTACAAACCATGTAAAGTGCAAGTATACCACCAAAAAAACTATCTGCTGGGCCAGACAAGCACAGCTGGTAAACAGGAGGGATCCAGCAGGTAATTTCTAAAAATTAATTAAAAAAAGTGCATTCAGGGGACAAGAAATCATAGGACCTTTCAACCCTGGTAGCACTAAATAGCATCCCACCAGAAACAGATGTAACTGTGGTCTAGGGTAATGCTCAGCTCTCCAGATGTCACTTCCAGCGAGAGAACAGGGAGAAACCAGTTTACACCTCCAGCACCACCGACCACACTCAGCATGTACCTGCTAACGGCTATGGATGGAGGCAGGCTTCTAACAGTCTCTGAAGAGAAAGCACACAGCAGGCTCAGCACCTCCGCCAGCCTGCACCGTGCGCTGAGCTGAGCAGCAGTGCAAGGACTGGCATGGGGCATGCTGGCCAGCCGAGCCCCAACGCTAGCCAGCCCCTTGTCGAGGCTTTTCCAGAGGTTGTAGGATGAGCCAGTGCTATCCGCCATCCCCACCTTGGCGCAAACATCAGCATTTAGGGAGTCTCATAAACCTGGCATATAGCCACACCTGTCAGTGAACGCCCTTAGGTGTTAAGCAGCGCCACTAACTGGTGTTTTAAATTTTCCAGTAGCCAAAGGGAAAGCACTGTATTTTAGGTGAGTGAGCAGCGTTTCTCTTCTTCCCTTCACAGCACACTACTGTATCCTACCCTCTGCCTCTCTCCTTGCTGGGAGAGTGATACCGTGTTTTCAAAAGGCCAGTTACAGGCATGCCTGCCATAAGGCAACAGGAAAACCCTGTTGACAGGATCCCGCTGTTTTAGTTCACCTTGCCCCTAGCAGCCACTGGTAATTTACTCTGCATACAGGAAGAGAAAAAGATGAAATATCAGAGGGAAAAACTAAGAAGAAGAAAAGAGACAGGAAAAAAGTGTTCCTGAAAGGAAACAAATTTTAGTTTCAAACATCAGCTGAACATCACTGGATATTCTGATGTCCTCCAGCAAAACATGAGAGAGGGAAACTTGAAGAAGAGCATGAAAATGATTAAGACTGTAGACAAAAGAACTGCGGCTTTCATTTGGTATTTCTGAGGCTTTAATGGTCATGAATCATTTCATAAAATGAGAAGTAGAAAGGAAAACAACAGATTCTCCAGCAAGTCAACATTCAAAATATTCTTCCAGATAAAAGCTGGAACTCCTTCATACTTCAGTGAAGATCTATAAGCAAAACCAGAAGGCACAGGTTTTAATTTAACAGGCTACATTTTACCTCCCAATGTACTTTCCAAAGAAAAGCCCAACTTCACTGAACTGTCACAAAAAAAGCAAATGATTCTTCTCATGCCTCTCTACCTGCACATCAACCTTAGCATGAATGAGGCTGTTCAGTAGGTCTGCAATCCTTTAAAAATAAATAAATCTGAATTGGGAAAGTCAGAACGGACAGGAAAACAACCAAAGGAGACATCCACAAGACAAGACCAAAGAGCTACAAACATATTTTCCAGCACAGTGCGATGGTTAATCAGAAACACTCCAGGCCACAATTGTTTCATTCTACAAAAATATTTACTGAGTCTGGGGAGTAAGACCAAAGTGACACACATGCATCTATATTGTCTTCATCTTCGGAGTTCAGCAGGGAGATGAAGACAAACAAGATGGAAGGTGATCTTACTGCAAGGTGGAAAAAAACTAACGATTAATTTGTTACTATTTCCCTATGTACACATTTGAAGAATCTCAGCTCCTGAAGTCTTGTTTAAGTAGAGATGGCCTCCTATTAGCCAATGTCTACTACAGTTCTACCAAGAGGAAGTTTTCCTGGTGATACACATGGCTAAATAGTTTGGGTCTTGCGTTTTGGGTAGTGCTGTTCTAATAATCACAGGCTGCTGAGTCCATGAACTTATCTGACAGTGTATGAATTTCATATATAAAACATTCAAGTTTGCAAGACGGAAGATGAACGGCAATGAGAAAGACTGTCCCAGGTGAGCAACGCTGCTAGCAACACACCACAGGAAAGGAAAATAAGCATACAGGAAAACAGAAGCTGCAACTTTATTCAATAAGGATCAAATGAAGCTGACAGATGGACTGGCCCCGCCAAATCCTAACCCAGTGATCCTCCCATTGCTCCCAAACCAACTGAGAGCTGCCCTATGCTTACTTCAAGTCTGCATCCTCAGGCCCAGTATTGCCCCAGAAGTTCTGGCACAGCAGCATGAAGTTGCACACGTAGTAGCTTATCCAGTCAACAAGGCAAACATACCCATAACAGACTTAATCTGGTGAACAGCTTGTGGAACCACCGCTGAACACAAAATGTGTCCTCTGCTGGCTAACAACAGGGGAGACTTCTACTTTTATAAACCTTAAGTGGGCTCCTGATTGAAGGAAGTGCAGCTATGGTTAGCATCCCAGCTATGGGCCAGAGGCTTCCTGGGCATCCTCCAAACTATTATCTCTGGAAAGCTGCACTGCAAACTGCAAATTACTGAATCCTGCTGCCACCAAACACACTCTCTACAGATGCTGTACTTCCCCACAACCCTTTAAGCCTCCAGTTTCTAAAGACTGAACACCGCCCATCCCCCCTTGATAAAGTTTTATTTAAACACCAACAAATTGAGATCAGAAAGTCTCTAGAAAGGCAACACTGCACAAAAGATTAGATAATTCCATCACAAATCCATGGAAGAAACGTATTACCTAGAATACAAGGGAAGAAACAAAGAGCAATCCATGGCATCTCTTGTTTTCTGAGTAAGAGCTGTAGCATACATCTGTTTCTAACCTGCCAAGCAATTAAGTCATAGCCAAAATCAGCCTTACATAGGAACCCTCAGGATGGAGAGCAGCCAGGCACCTTCCTGTGATGGGACAGAAAGTGGCAAACCCAATGTGAAACTCTACTCGCTCTATACCAAGTAGAAACCCATCACAGGCCAGCTGTAACTTGTTCTGCAGCGTCTGGGTCAGCATAAGAGGCCAACCTGACACAGCTAAGAGCAATGCAGACCAAAATAAATACATAAATAAATAAAACTAAAGAAGTAAATAAAAGAGGGGAAGAAAAGAAAATAATTACATCCAATCCTGCCCTCCTGATCTTCAATGTATCACCTTGGCAAAGTGGCGCTTGGTGACAGCAAACCTGCTTCATCTGAGTCCCCCAAGACAATTTTACAGTATTTCCAAAACAATCATGTTTCATACAGTACATCAAGAATGTTGCTATACTGTTTATTGTAGCCTTTCTCCTCTGCTCTATTTGTGACTTACCATCATTGAATGGGGAAGAAGCATTTCTCCAATGTGTTTTAGGGGAGGTGGTGGTCCGATTCAAATTTCAAACAACAGACACATGGCATTTCAAAACCGTTTGTGTCTGGCTACAATATAATACGAGAAAAGATGGCAGAGGGGAAGACTGGCTAAGTATCACATGTGCCCAAGACACTCACTAGTGAAAGGGAGACCACAGCAGTACCCACCAAAGGTTTTAACCATAGGATGGTTGTTCAGTGGCATGCCCAAAATTAATTGAATCCTAATTCTGCACTATGAACTATGCAGGCCCAGAAGTCTATCCTCATAAACCAGGACTGGGATTAAGGCCATGCCTTTTAAAGAGATGGTGTCCGAGTGACACCATCACACCAAGATTTAGATGTCTAAGTGGGGAGTACAAGGACCACGTAGGCCTGAAGATCATTTACTTTTTGCCGGTTTTCTTCCAGCTAAAGAATGCTAGCACGCAAGCTCTGCATTGCTACTAGCTCTGGATAAAGCAATCCAGGGCACACTGTTGGTCAGACAGCTTTCCTTAAATGCATTCAAAAATTTCCATATAGTATTTAAACTAGTATATCCCAAAATGTATGTGGCAACCAGGGGAAGACACCTATACAATCAGAACTGAAAACAACGTTATTCCCTCTTCAAATATTAGCCCCTCAGCAAGTGTTAATAGCAGCTATCGCCAGCCACAGAATAGATTTGGTACTGGCTTCTTGCTTGGTTCTGTCTGCTCTCCCTGCTCCTCATCCACACACACCCTGCTCCCCAGAGAAAGTCACACCTACATTGTATCGCATCATACAGTCCTACAGGAAGAAGGGAAACATGTAGACGAGACACAGCGCCAAGATCTATGAACTCATTTCACTCTAGAACTGGATATCCAAGGATAACGTAATAACAAAATAGAAGTATCACAACGACTGACAAATAAATTCACAGAGGTGCAGAATCTCAATGCTGCATGCAGTTGCTGAGGGCTTCAGGTTTTACATTAGGATGCACCGGCATAAAAGTTCTTCATCCTCCATACAGGCTTCACCCCGCCATGGCAGAGGCCTGGAAGGAGCTCAGCCATGCCGCCTGGAAGCCAGCTAAGTGCTCTAGCATACCAGGTATTCCAGAAATGTGCAGGTATTTTGAATTAAGATATTTATTCCCAATTACTCGGGCTGCCTCCTGCTCACAGTGACACTGACAAGGTGTGGCACCAGCAGCTGGCCAGAGGTGTGCAGGCCAAAAGTTGTAAGAAAAATGTTTGTGGTTTTTCAGTATAAACCTGTATTTACTGGTACGGAAAGTCTGCTTTTCTTCAGCAGACTTTTAGTGGTAAATATTGGTTTAAAACAAAACCCAGAAGCCTTAATTATATAGTTGAATACTAGAATTATGTTATAGATTTATAAGATTTATTTTATTTCAGGGAGCAGTGATGCATAAAAAGGGTCAAACCTAACTGAGTTTACTCAATTAAGCGTATCGGTAAACCTGTGGACTTCATTTGCGATGACCAAAAGAAATTGGTCCAAAAAACCTCAATCCCCTGTTGAACAGCTTTAATCCAAGAGTTTTAGGAATCATTTTTGAGCCAGCTATTCCGTTCTGCAACATTCACTATCATTCAACTTAATAAAAACAAAGAAATTACACCATTTTCACACAAATACATGTAATTAGCATCTTAATTAGAGTCATGTTTAGGGGATCCAGAGGATAAAAGTATATTTAAGTAACAGCTTATTATTTTAACTTGCTGAATCACAATAGATTCCAAAAAATTTCCATGAATAGAGAATCTAATTGTATTTTGAAATAATTACTGCCTTTATCCTGATTGCTTTCTGATCATTTAGAGGCACCAGCACAAAAACATACATCACCTTAGACCAAAACCAGATAGCATTACAAGGACTTCACCGCTAATGCCTTCATTGCTGGACCAATTTAAACTACATGAGAAGCAAGCTTAAAGTCTTAAAATGGGTGCATAAGAGGCATTTCCACAGAATTTATAATTATTAAAGTTAAAATATACTTCTAGAATCACGTTGTATGTTCAGACAGCTCACTGGCATAAACAATGAGGCAAAGGTCACAAGGACGAAAGCAAACATCTTCTGTGAACAACAGCTTGCAGTAAAAAATGGTAAGTGGGAAAAAACATGAGAATTGAAACAGACCTTAGGCTTCTTCATTTTAAACATACAAGACCAGTATTCACACAGAGCCTAAGCTCAACACTTTTAAACCCTAAAAGACTTTCAATAATCATAATCAAACAAACAAACAAAATATCTAGATGTAAAAGGGTTTCTCTAAAAATGTATCCCCATGCTCCTACCATCAGAGCAAAAAGTTCATTGCAAAAAGAAAAAAAAAGTCTTAGTCAACTACAATAACATGAAAATAGTTTCCCAGCATCTGTTATGACTTGTATTACAACTCTCAGATTCCCAAATGTATTTGTACTGATGAACACATTTAAAAAATAGTATGTCTTCTTGTAAAACCACATTTTTAGTGTTTTAGTCCTTCAGTAACAATGAATTCTCCTTGTCTAATACATATACGGTTCCTATACATTCAAAATATGTTTTCCATCTGGCTTTCCAAAGAATTAGTTCCAACCTTGTCTGTTAAAATGACAATTCTTTTTATTCATACTGTACAGTACAGTACCACACCTAAGGAAGCGCTCACAATTTCTAAACTGGAAATACCCAGCAGGACTCAGCCAACAATGATCAAGATGACTGTGTGTTAACAATCTCTTCCAAGTAATTTGGGAACTCAACACTCAGCCTCAAATGAGAGTTACAGAAAAAGGTCTAGCAAGCAACCCGACTAATGATTTTTGTCTTTACTGTATCTCAGATCATCTGGCAAATAACTGTATCCTTGTCAAGAACTCATTTCCCAAGGGCATTCATTCAGATTAGTAATATTCCAAACAACTGACTAGATATAAAATACCTAAAACTGATATTGCCATTACCTCTACATTTGCAGATTGCTAAGTAGCTCAGTAACTCATAATGTGCAATAAAAGAATCATTGCAAAGTACATAAGATATGGAAGGCTTCCGTTTAACAAAAAACCCCACTCATAAAACTAAATACTCACCCTCACCCATTTTAGATTCCAAAAATAGTTAACACTTGAAGTGTCATCTCTTGATGCACTATTATTACTGTCTAAACAGCAGTTTTAGTGTAACAGTTAACATTCACCAAGTCCCTCAAGTCAGCACATGTGTGCTAGATGGCATATTCTGTCCCACTGATCAGAAAACGGTGTTTGTCAGTTTGATGTTAACTCAGAGTTCTATCATGAGAAAGCTTATTAAAGCATTCTGAAGAATAAAGGCACTTTCTAATAAATATTTTTCCTTATCACCTTTCATTGCTCGCAATTAGTTCTACAAACTTGACTATATGTCCTCCTACCCTCCAAGGTTTTGCCACAGGAAGGATCTACTTTGTCCAACTGTTTCTCTTGTGACAAGGTATAAGGAAATGAAAGAAGAAAGTCTCACCCTACAAAATCAGAGCCTTGAAAAACAATAGCAATAACTTGCATCCATTTTTGCAGCACGGGGACCTAAAATCATAAACCTTTTCCAATCAAGTAAGCATTAAAAAAAGCCAAGAGTGCAAATCTGAATATAAATACATACTATACACTATACAAATATGAGGCAATTAGCAAGAAACTAAAGCATGTTCATCAAGGCCTCTAAGAATAAAGCTGTAATAGCTCCTTTTTGAGGAAACCGGGAAAACAGCCTGCATCCCTTACTGAAACATAACTATCTCTATATAATTTTTGCTATGTTTGCCCTCTGCTGAAAAGGTGCACTAGAACACCTGAAAATGGATACCTCTTTTTTTTTCTTCCAATATTGCAAGCTTTTCACCTCTACAGTGAACCAAGTTTTCAACAGTGCACACACGCAATGCCTTTCAGCTGACTTAACTGTTTTTCATTGGAAAGGTGTTCCATTAGAACTGGGGAAACAGTTTGCCTGACAAAGATTTACCCTTTGAAAACCCACTCTGCTAAGCGTGCACCACGACTATTTTAAATTCCTGTACGCTTAGGTTCACTCATACTAGCACTAGATAGCTCTGATACCAAAAAATGGTCCCTATTCTTCCCTCCGTCTGTGCCATGCCCAGGTCACAAGGAACCCCAGGCAAGCAAAGCCAGTCCGCTTGAGCACACGAGAAGATGCACATCGCGAAAGGTTTAAGGTGGAGATGAAAGAGGACAGCTAATGAAAAGGGCATGCTGTGGTCTCCGGGCCCCATCGCTATTCTACTTTATGCAAAGCAGAAGTACGGGACGCGGGAGGAATGCGCAAGCCCGCCGTGTGCCTTTATCTACGTCTCTCCTAGAAGCTAAATTAGCAGCCTCCGAGCTGCTGCGGCTCGTCCCCGCGAAGCATCACCCACCCGAGGGCGAGGCGCGGCTACAGCGCGCCGGGGACCGGCACCGCGCCCGCGGGCAGCGGGGGGCCGGCAGGGCGGCCAGGCTCCGCGCCCCGGGATGCTGCGGGCGGCGCCCACCACCCCCCCGGCCCCCCCCGCCCTCGGCAGGGGCAGCCCCCGGGGGGGCTCCCCCACCCCCGCCAGCGCCCACCGCCAAGGGACAATGGATACGGGCGCAGGGATGCCGCCGCCGCCAGACCCGCGCCGGCTCCCGCACCCCGCCGCGGCGCCCCGGGGGCCCGGCCCGCACCTACCCTTTGAGCGCGTCGTGCCCGCCGCCGCCCTGCCCTCGCCTCTTGGCCCGGCTGGCCCGGCTCTCCTTGGCGCTCACCCCCCTCGGCGTGCCCGGCGGCGGCGGCGCCCGCCTGGGACGCCCACAGCACGGCAACTCCCAGGGCGATCCCCAGCAGCCGCCCCCGCCACATCGCGTCCCCCGAGCTCCGGGCTGCGAGCGGCCGCCGCCTCCTCTCCGCCGCCGAAGTCCGCCGGTCCCCCGCCGCCCTGTCTCCGACCGGCCTCTCCGAGGCGCTGCGAGGAGAGAGAAGGGGAGGGGGGGGTGTTAGGGACCGAGGAAAAGCGGGCGCGGCCGCCCCGCGCCCCCCCGCCGCCTGCCCCCGCGCCCCGGCGCCGTCGGCCCCCGGCCAGCCCGGCGCTCGCCCGCCCGCGGGAGGCGGCGGCCGCGGGGGATGGCGAGGGGCTGCCCGCAGCCGCGCCGACTCTACCTTCCCTCCAACGGCATCCGCGGGGGCTCCCGCACCGCCGCGGGCAGCCCGCGGCCGCCGCCACCGCTCCCGGAGCCGCTCCGGGGCTGGAAGCGCCCCCCGGGCACGCACCCTCCCCCGGCCGCCCGAGCCGGGCACCGGGCGAGCCGCGGCGGGCGGAGCGCGGTGCCCGGCCGGGCGCGCCGTGGCAGGGAGCCCCGCGCCCAGCCCGCCCGCCCCGGGGGAAGCCCGCTGCGAGGGGCGCGCACCCGCTGGAGCCGCCGCCGCCGCCGGCTGCCGTTCCCGCTGCTGTTCCAGCTGCGGCCGCTGCACCCACCGCTGCTCCAGCTGCGGCTCCAGCTGCCCCCTCCCTCCTCCTCCTCCTCCTCCTTTTTCCCCTCCTCTCTCCCCCCCCCTCCTCTTCAAGTATCGCCCGCGCACCACTTTCTCGCGAGAGAGAGGGGACTAAAAATGTCCCCCCACCCCCGAACCGCCACCCGGGGGGCTCCCGGGGCGCTCGGCGGCCACCGCGGCGGGAGGCCCCTGGGCAGCCCCGCGGCGGGTCACCTGCGGCGGGCGGCGGGCGCGGGGCCGCAGGGATGCTCTGCCCCGAGCGGCTGCCCGGGGGCCGCAGGCAGCCTGCGGTCCTGCCCGGTAGGACGGGGCTCTGCCGCCTCCCCCGGCGGCGGGGGAAGCCGCGGCCCGGTAGCGCTGCCGCTCCGCGCACCCCGCGGCTCCCCGGCGCACCCCGCGCAGCAGCGCCGGCACCCGAGCGAGTCTTGGTGCGGGGCAGCGCAGTAAGTGCGTAACACAGGGCGGGGGGGGACTGAAGGAAGCGGACGCTTGTGCCTCCGTCTAAAGATATGCATATGCCCTAGAGGTGCAGCATTTTGCATCTATGCAGTGGCTTAAGAAAAAGAAATAATGGTATCTGTATCCCTTATAAGGAAAAGCTGCAACGACGTTGGCTTTACCTTGGAGGCTGCTGCAGAATGGATAACGCGCTTTCCAGCAACTAGGATAGCACGAGCTCTTCCATACATCCTCCTACATCTCTACAGCCACCTCCAGAACAAATGCATCCTTCATCCTTATCAAGGAAAAAAACCCCAACAAAACAAAACAAAAAAAACCAACCCTGCAGTTTTTACTTAGGCTTTTGGGTTGATCTAGAAATCCTGCAGAGCAGCAAACCACTAGCACCCTTTGAAAGGTAGAAAGTTGTAACACCGAAATGATTCAGGGTGGGGGGAGGACAGTTAGTAGTTAAAAATTCAAACCCAGATTATACACTCCAGTGAGTGTCCCACTTCAACATACACAGAAAATACAGAACCAAACAAAGCAAACCTATTACACTAAAAGTAAACTTCTTCATGAGGGCAGCGAGGTGCTGGCCCAGGCTGCCCAGAGCAGCTGTGGATGCCCCATCCCTGGCAGTGCCCAAGGCCAGGCTGGAGGGGCTGGGAGCAACCTGGGCTGGTGGGAGGGGTCCCTGCCCATGGCGGGGAGGGTGGGGTGGGGTGAAACTAGATGGTCTTTAAGGACCCTTCCAACCCAAACCATTCTGTGATTCTATGATGTTTCCATGATCTTATCATTTATGCATTCTGCTGCTCCCCACAAGTATTTTGGCAGAAATACTGGATTTCTTAATTCGCAGGTACTTTTGGGTTTTGTTAGTTTCAGGCAGGTACTGACGGGGAATGGTTCTGTATTATTGAACTGATGCTGCGAAAGCTCAGCTGCACAATTCCATAAGCAAGCTGCTGACCACTCACCCAGAGCAGCTGCTGAACCACCCCTGGCCAAAGATAAATGCATGGTGTATCACATACCACTAATACTGAATTAGGAAAAAAAGAAGCACCACCTAAGATTTCCTAGCACCAATCTCTGTTTACAGCTGAAATGTAATGGCGACACAAAATGTGATAGATGCTATTTGAAATATATAATTGGAATCAGTTTAGGGTAGTTTTTATATCACGCATATGAATATGAATTATCCTTCTAAACGTACATAGAAGTATTTAAACTAGTAGAGGAAATGCTGTATTTGTGCATGCTCACCACAATAACAACATTCTAATCATTTTGGCTGATTTTTACCATCAAGAAAAGTGGTGGATTCCGCAAATTACAAAACAGTCATTTGATTCTGATTATTCCAAAATCATTGTTCAACAGTTTAACATGAACACTTTCAGATGGACACTTAATATACAGGTAAAATGTAGATGTGCAGTGAAATACTACAAGATACTGGCACAAGAAAGCAGTAATGGGATTCAGAGCATGGCTTTTCAGTGTGTCTGAACAAGGCCCAAGACAGTAGCAACCCAAACTTTGTATCACTGTTTTGTAACTTGTACAACATAAATCAAGGGAATTAACTGTAATTCTGCATGCAGTTTGCACCACAGAAGTAGAAATTAGGGGTTTCAATAGATGCTGTATGTTGATTCTCCTGCTACAATCCAGATGGATAAATAGGAATTTGATTTTTCCAAGTTTTTCTTGTTTGTCTGCCATATAAGCAAAGGGTTTGGGGGGTTTATGCCTATGCTTATTGAAGCGACAATATAGCATTGTGTAAAGGATTTTGTATTTCTTTGGCAGAAGCAAATTAAAATTTGCTTAAAAAAGAAGGCAGACCAGAATAAAGGTGGTAGTAACTGTCCCTGCTATTAAGAAAGCCAGAGCATGCAGTACATTGATGTACAGTTCTCTTCCTTCACCCTCATCTATGTGTACAGCAAAACCTAAACATTTATTTCATGAATATAGAAGGTAAATATGTTTAAACTAAACCACTGCAAAAAAAATGTTGTCAGATATTTACTAATTATGTTTGTAATGCGAAGATAGAATTTACCAGTAAACGAAAGTGAGTTATGAAAGGAATTCTGGGTTACTATTTACTCAAACATTCTTTCAGTTTCAACATTTTCTGTTTCAACTGCTTTAATTTTCTGGATGACCTACCAGAAAAATATCTAGTCTGTGTCACAGGTCAATGGGATGATTTTCTCATATCTTCTAGGACATTTTATGATGCATTATTTGGTATCTTGCATGGTTGCAGAAATGCGGATTACACTATATGAAGTAATGTTATATGATATGTGGGCTGTCTCTTAATTAATCTGGTGAAATATGTAGCACATCATCAACTTCTGGTGTGTCATTTTAAAGAATATGCTTATATATTGGAAGTACTTAAATTGTTGACAACTTCAGAAGGCGGCCCACCTGGGTTCTCAAACCACTAGAAAAATACACTGTCACAAGCAAAAGGCTTAAAACAACTTCTGCTCTCTGCTGCTGAACAGAGCTGCTACTAAGGGCCATCCACACACTTTCCCACAGCCACTTGAGCCTTTGCAAACATTTGGACTCTGAAGAACATCTAGACAAACAGATTCCTACGTGGCCTCCAAAACACTTGTCATCCACTCAGAAGTTTCACTCAAGAAAAAAAAAATACAAAGAAGCAACTCTGGTGATCCAGCCCATCACAGTCTCCGGTGACAAGCAAAAAGATGGACTCTTAGATTAACAGAGATCCAGCAGCTCAGTGATATTTGATCAAACCTGGGAATTCAACCCAGAAACAAAAGACGCCAAGAACAAGGCACGTAACATCCCTGCTACATGCACAGCAGAATTTGCCTTAACATGTAAACAACTATTTTTTCCCCACGATGCTGATTCTTCCAGATGATTTTGATGATCTTACAGCTGTATCTTGGAGGATGTAGACGGCATAGGTGGTGGTGGCAGGGCCCAAAATCAGGGGAGGATAATTACAGGTAGATTGATTGTATCAGGGAATAATAGAGAAGACATAGACAACCTTTTGCAGTTAGGTATCAGCTTGGAAGCAGTGATCCTAAATATTTACATAACTACACATGCACATGCTCTAAATCAAGTCCAGTACATTCCTCTAGCAAAACCTTGCTCCTAGCTAGCTATGTTTTAGTGCACCTCCCTGTGCATATCGACATCATCTACATAAATCATTTTATACAGTGGCTAAATTCTTGAAATTTAACTGATTGTCAGAGAAATACCTGTTTGTCCTGCTATTCGATTTTCATAAAAACATTGAACTGAAGTTTTCAGTGCTGATGATCTTTGTGTTCAACAGCAGTGATGCAAAGTACCGGTCTCCCTCTTTCCTGGCCTTTACCAAGCCAGGCCTCTTCATCTTATGCAGGCATTCCTTCCTTTCCTCCTGTAGGATGCTTATGAGAATTCTCATATTTTAGAGACATCGTTTTGAACTGTTGAGAAGAAAAAAAATAATCTTATCACTGGAAGTACTGTGATGGAGTTGGGAGTTCATTTCATTCATTTCATGTCATTTTTTTTTTATTTCAATTTGTATGAACTTTTGCAATAATTGTGGGGTTTGATCTGTAAATTTACTCCAACCAAGTGAGCAAAAATAAGTATGTCCATCTTGCATATTTCTTTATTAAGAAAGTCTTGATTATGCCAATGAAAACAAATAGTGTGGGAAAGTTTTGATGTGTGTATTTTTTTAAGTACATTACAAGCACAAACAGTAATTACATCCAGACAACCAATAACTGGTTTAAATCTGAAAAATAAAAAATAAAAAAAATGTAGGTAACTCAAAATAAAGCAAACATCACCTATTGTTCTTAATGCTGTTTGGTCAGATAAACTGTGACAACTAGCTATGAAATCCAGGAATGATAGCTTTTAGAGGACAGATTTCACTTAAGTCTTTTACCTCATTTTTACAAATGGTTTTATAAGTTTTCATCTGTCAGCAGAGTTTATAATGATGGAGGAGGAAATCCAGCCTACATTAGCATACAATTCCATAATCTGTGATACTGTGCAAAGTGTTGGGGTAACATTTCTGTAATATTATAAGAATTAAAAGAAGATCTCTCTCGGCTCAGACATTAGGGGCCTATATGCTTCGGAGGAAATTCCAGTATTTTCTCTCAGTTTGTCCTAGATGACCATAAACTTATCACATTTTATAGAAATTCAGAACATGTCTCTTACTTACCCCTGTATGGAACACTTTTAGCACAAAGTTTATGTTGTTCTAAACAAAACAATTCCTTTAATTTACCAGAACAAGGCAAATTTTGATATCACACCACCAAAAACTGTAGAAGTCAAACAATAATTGGATTTTTCTTATAAAATCTGAAGGAAAAAGGTGTTCTTAATCCTCTAAACCACTTCCATTCTTCAGTACCAGTGGCAAAGAAAGCACGAGGAAACTCAAGAGGTGCCCTAATTCAGACACCCCTTTCTCAGTACCATTTTTAGGAAAGTTCTGTGTCACATTCAGAGCTATTTTCTTTTCACTAGGTCTCATTGTAAATCAATCCTTACCTAGCAAGAGTGAAACTGTTACGTTTCCATTTACTGAAGACATACAAGATTACTCATTGCAGACCTAAAGAAAAAAATAACCAGAAGAAATCCTATGACTTCTATTCTGTCCTCCAGGATGGGTAAGCACAACCTATTTTTGTAAGCCTAGTGTTGAAGAGAAATACAACTACAGTACAGTGGAATGGATTATTTTTTTTAAATCCCAGTCTAATACAATACATACATAGACACATTTGATTCTATGTGTCTAGCTAGAAAAACTAAAGTTGAAAAATAGCAATTGTTTCTTTGATTTAAAAAGAAAAAAATATTAATCCAGCCTTAGTACAAGAAAAGGAAATAGATAAACTACCATTTTCTGTCAGCTATAACCCTGTCAAATTTAACGGGAACTCTGCCAGAGTAACAGTTGCAAGCCGAGTTTCCTCAATCTGACATTTGTCCCACATGACCTCTTAAATCCCACCTGTAAACTCAGAAGTGAAGTGAAACAAATTTCATGGCTTAGCATGAAATGCCAACTGCTGGGTGAATTTTCAGGCTAACACGTTGAGCAAAACGGATATAGCTTTTTATTAGGATTAATACATTCCAAGTGGGTGGAAATCAGTAACTAGGAGCCTCTTCTTGTAGCTCATTTATGCAGAGCTCCCTACTGACTCGAACAAAGACAGCTGAATCAGGCCCTACATTCCTTCAAACATTGTGTCAGCAAGGGATTGGGTGTCTCTGCCTCTGTTTTCCATCCCAGTGTTCCTCTAGCTATGAGATGTCTCGGTTGATAGGGAGTTACCCCATGATGCAGTTGAAATAATAAAATAGGTAATAAGAGACCAGGGATTAGACTCTGAACCCACCACATTCCATTTGCAAGGCCCTTCCTTTGAGAAATAACATGATGAGAGCATTGCATATGGCTCTCATAGAATCAATGATGAATTTCAGTTGGAAAAGACTTGTGGAGGTCATTTGGTCCGGAGTCCCCTGCTCAGAGCAGGACCAACATAAGAGTAGGCTGCTCAGGCCCTATCCAGCTGAGTTCTGAGTATCTCCACCAAGTGTGGACACCCCACTTTTCTGGAGTAACCTACTCCATTGTTCTACAACCTTCATTGTGGTTCATTTTGCTTAGTAATTAGTAGGAGTTTCTCTTAGAATTTGTGCCCATGCCTCATCATACCACTGCTCACCACCCAGAAAAGTCAGGCTCCATCTCCTCTGTACCCAGAAGACAGCAACAACATCTTCCTTAACCTTTGCTGCTCTCTCCTCACAGAGCGTTGCTTTAGCCCCTGACCATCCCGGCAGCTCTCTGTCAGGCTTGCTTTAGGTGTCATCCGTTTTTTGGGTTTAGAGGTGAGGGGGGAGCTCGTACCAGAGTGTCCAGAGCTGGATGCAGTTTCTCAAGTACCAAAGGAGAGAAAGAATCACTTCCCTCCACCGCCTGGGTACGCTCCCACTGACACAGCCCCACGCGCAGCTGGCCACCTTCGCTGCAAGGGCGCAGTGCTGACTCACGTTCAACAGCGACGAGGCTCTGAACAGCACTTTCCTTTATCCAGTAACTTCCCAAAGGCTGACTTCATTTCCTCAGGTTTTCTAGATACCAGTAAATCAATGAGATAATCTCATCTAGAGGCTGTGATTTCTTACTGGGTATATAATCCTTTGGGGATTCCCCTCCATCTGTTGAAAGTATTAAAATTTACTTACTGAGAATCACCGGGGTGGTGTTTTATCGGATTCATACGTTTCAGCAGCCAGTCTTCATCGCCTCAAAACGCCCATCAGATGCAAGGTCTTTGATACACCACACTGGATAGCACATGATCCATTTAATAATGCATACATCTTTAACATATTGCATCTTGCACTTCCAGTATCGTTACTTAGGTACATTAAGTCCACAGAAGTCAACAGAAGATTTCCTATTAACTTTTAAGATTATTTTGTTTCATTATTAGTCCTTTCTCATTTATGTATTGGCTCAACTCACAGCACGCTGATTGCGTCCTAAAATAAATAGCTGTAAAGCATCTATATACCGCAAATAATCAGGTTGCCTTTCTTTATAAGGAAACAGGAAATAATTGCAGTTAATTCAAGAACATATTCATTCTACAAGTAACCAAATTAAATTAAAGAAGCCATTTGAGTAGGAAGTTGCAATAGATTCCAAATATTGTGGCTCAAAGTGGGAATGAGAAGAGACTGGAGGAAACGTGGGTAACTTTTGCCAGTGTTTCTAGCACAAATTATTCAGATTACAGTTTAAACAGAGGAAGCAATTCTAACATTTTAACAAAATATCTTTAAACCTTTTTTAAAAAACATAAAAATATTGCCTCTAAAACATCCCTAATGGTTTGCAAATTATCAGCCCCAGATCCACCCAAAATTGCTATTACTGTGATGAACGGGGTGGAGTTCAGAAGAGATTGGTCTGCTACATTTCTTTTTTAAAGGGACAGATTCTGACACTTTACAAATTTTAAATAAAAATGTTGAACACTGTTTTAGCTCTGTCAACTCCTTTCAATACCAAAAAAAAAAAAAAATACCACATAACTTCAGATGAATAAGAATAGAGGTCGAACAGGCACACAGTCGGCAGAGGAAATGTCATCTGACACCCGTAAGCGAGAGCCAAGGAAAAATACTCATGGGCAGGAGATGCTTGGGAAAAAGGACATCTCTATCTATCTATCTATAGATATATGGATATATAGTAAGGCTGACTTTTCCCAATCCTGTTTGTCAGTTAAAGGACGGAAGTCTAATTTTATGGATGAAGCAGCGGGTGATGTAAATAAGGAGATTCATGCTGCCTTTTAAAGATAAGGAAATCTTTCAGAGGCTCCAGCCTGGACGCGTTTTATGATAAACTATTGGGAAAACAGAGTTTCCCTGCACTGCAATGATCTGGAGAAACTTCCTTTGGCACTACAAGCCTAGTCCAAAGCCTGAGATAATTTTTTTCCCTTCCACTTAGTTCTGTGGACTTTAGAGCATGCCCTGACTTCAGCGTGGTGAATGCTATTCCATCAGTTAAGCTGAGCTACAGCACTGAAGTTTCTGAAAACACCACATTACATGGATTCTAGTGCACTATGGAGAAGTGGAAACAATGCCTTCTATATAACTGGCTACAAAGTCTTTTCTCCTTTTCAAAATACGGAATTCTCTGCATTCTTTGGTCCATACACGGGGCTCTTTACCTGCCTGAGTTTTTGTCACAAACAGCAAAACAGCAACCAGTCTGTGCAATCTTGCTGACTAATTATTCAGTCCTGCACAGTTAAAATACAAAGGGAAATCTTGGCAGTGTTGTGTAAAACAAGAAATGACCACTTTCTGAATTTACTACAACTTGTAAAAAAGAAGTCTTTAGAATTCACATCGATATCGTGCTCTAATACACATGTTCAATGGTGACAAATTCAGAGCTAAATGTGTTACAAAAACTGCACCATTATATCAGTTCAGTGGATCACCGATATGCATGTGCTGACAATAGTCATTCCCCATGGAATCCTGGAAAAGGTTGCTTTTTTCTAGGGCATCTCAGCATTTGAACTCTTTTTAGCCTTTCCCGCGGGGTTTTTTTTGTTTGGTTTCTGTTTCTCTCCCTCCTGTCCAGTGGTACAATAAACTGCATTTTAAGGGTAAATTGATTTAAGCAGCCCTGGTAGCTACTTGCCCTGCTTTGACAGGTTTGTTTCACAAGCTGCCCTTCCTCTTTCTACGCTCAAAAACCAGTATAAAATCATTTGCAAGGGGGGAAAAAAAGGCAGGGAGTGGAAATACAAATTAAATATTTTAAAGAAAATATTATCATTTATGCCACATATCCCACAATGGGAAAGGTTAGCCCTGTGCTTAATCAAACCTCACACTGGAGAAGAGAGCTCTTCTAATGCATTTGGAACTAAATTCTGCGTTTTGTTAACTGTGACTGAAGGACCAGAGTAGAAAGAAAATCTGAGGAATTTCTTCCACTTATGCAGAACTCAGGTGGGATTTAGCCCAGGAAGATGTACAACAGTGTGTTAATCTGCAAATCCCAGCTATAAACCTATCTGAGTCTGCACTGCTCAGCCCTACCCCTGAGCTATCAGCAGACAGCCTTGTTTCAAGAAAACTCTGACAGCTGCCAGGTGTAGAAGCTGCTGTTCTTCAGATGATCAGCAAAATATGTTCCACAGTTGCCAGCACTTCTGCAAGAAAGCATTCAGCAGGCAGCGTAGTGATTGAATTTATAAGGTTGTTCACGTTCCAGAAGCTCTCAGAAACCTCAGGTGAGACTGTGGCCCTATTGCACAATACTAACAGGACTAACTAGCAAGCTCCAGACAATCAGCCACTGCGACTCCACACCAGGTCTAGGCAAGCCACGGAAAGACACTCTGACAGCAAGGCAGTAAGTAGTCCGTATCTAGGATGACCCCAGAATTTCATTTGCCATAATGAGATCTTAACAGCTTTTAGACATGACCACTTGCATAGTCATTTTTAAGACCTGTTTTCCTTGTCAACACTTTCATACTTCCGAAACTACAAAAAGGGATGAGAATAATTATAAGGGGGAGGGGGTTTTCCCATTATTAGGGATTTTAGCAAATATTTCTTATTAGTCATATCATTGTTTCTGGTAGTAACAACAGTGAGCTTCCCAACAGAAATGAAGAGCTCATACCTAGCAGTGTTTTACAGTACCAGTGTCATTCATGTACTGCAATCCACGGACACTGCTTGACATGATCATGCATTTCTTTCTCCTCTTTCACTTTCTCCTTTTTCACTGCTGCTACTGTGAGCTGAAGGAACGGCAGATCTTTCCTCACGACTGTTTCCTCCCCACCCTCCCTGCTTTCCCCATCCAAATGTGAGAACAGCATAAATTATACTTGAAGGGAAGGAAGTATGCTGACCTAAAAGGCAGAAGCTGTAGGAATAAGGCATAAGCTACTGGGGTCTGAACAACAGCTTATGGTCAAACCAGCCTCAGCCCTTCCGTGATTCTGTGGATGTGGTAGGAACTCATCCACTTACCACCCACTGCCTTACCTCACATGTACCCAACGGGTGTGTTCTTAGCCCAGATGAGACCTTACTGAACTGTTACAGAAATTTTTGAAGGCGACTGAGCACTGGAACAGGTTGTGTTGTAGAGGTTGTGGAGTTTCCATCCCTGGAGATATTAAAAACACTGGGCAACTGGCTCTAGGTGGCCCTGCTTGCGCAGGAGTGCCAGACCAGATGACCTCCAGAGCTCCTGGGCAAGCTCAACCGCTCTATGATTCTGTGCTCTGACAAGCAGGGTTACAGAGATCATGAGCTTCTTACTAGGATGTATTCAATCACTTCCTCTCCGATACTTCTACTGGGGCACAGTGTTTCACTGTTTTTGAGACCCAGAATCATTGAGTCTGAATCCACACTGGTCAAGTTCCCCGTTCTCCTAAGCACAAGAACCCAGAAGTCCTACTTTGACTCACATGTTAAGCTGCAGAGCTGGTAAATAACTACATCTGTTCTTGGAGGAAGGTACTGGAGCATACGCATGCCTGAAACTGCAAGGTTGTGGGACTACTGCGCAGATTGGATGCAGAGAGCTAACAAACTGAGCCTACAGAGAAGGGTAATAGCAATACCACCAAAGGAGGCAGGGCAGCTTGTTTCAACTATCAAGTCCCAGTGCCCCCGTTGCAGTGCTGGAGTGGCAGGGCTGGGACGGGCCCTCCCGCAGAGCTGCCAGGTGTCAGACAGGATGCCCCAGGCAGCAGCAGATCCTCCCCTACCCAGGCCCACGCACTCCCAAAGGCAGGGTAAGCATTAGGGTAAACTTCACATTTGAGTGAAGAAACTTCTGCACCAGCTGACCAGCTTGTGTGCTTTTTACAGCTGTACAGATAACTTCATTTCAGTATTACGTATCTTACCGGCTTCCTACAGGTGTACCTGGGCATGATTTTAATTTAGTTTGACTGTTGGCACTGCTGTTCAAGAGAGGAGCTAAGAACAAGTTAAACTCCCTGGCTGATAAATTGGTCACAACTTCCCACAGGGACTGCTCAGACATCCGCAATGATAAATGGAGTCAAAGCCTCCACTGGCTCAGCTCATGTTTATTAGAACTATCTGCTAATGACCTAAAGGGAACAATCTTGAGAAACGTAGGAAATAGTTTCCCCAGCTATTGGCTATTATAACATGCATTGCTGACACAGACAAATAATCTCTTGTAAGAGTACTGCAGGAAGACAGGAGTTACGCTTTATGAAGGATTTTACTTTTTATATTTGGTTTCCTTCCAGCTTGGAAGGAAACTGAGATACTTAAGTTTTCCACAAAAGAAAAATCATGCGGAAAAAAGGCCGGGTTTGGATCTTCTAAACTGTTGCATTTCAATTTTGACTTTTTAGAGTTGCAAAAGTTTACAAACGAAGACTCATTTTAAAACAAAAGGTTCCACTCAAATAGTGTTAAAATGTTTTGATTCTTGGAAACTTTCCATTTTTCTTCCATAACTAAGTGCGAAGACAAACACAATTTTGTGAAGAGAACTGTATTTTCAAATGGAAAATTGTCAACATTTTCTTTATTGACTCTATACCCCCTCTTATTCCCCATTCTTTTCTTCTGAATATTAGTCTAAGGCATTCTAAAAGCAAATGGAAAAGTTACAAATGGGTAGTTTGAAAAGAGAAACTAGCTTCTGAAAGGAGAATCCTCTATCTACATTTTTCTTAATATACTCTCTCTGAGCAGAAAAAGAAGAAAGGAGACAAGCATCTTATGAGGTACCCTATCTTCTCCAAGGACACTGTACTAACAAGTAATTTCAAAACCTTTAAAATACAGGCTCCAGGAAGCAATGAAAAAATTAGCCAAGAACTTACCCATTAACTATTGCCAAATTAAGCCTGTGCTGCACACCTGTATAGTGTTGATTACAACATCAGTAACTTGAGCAAAGAACCAGGGGAATACTGGAAAAGGAGAAGTTTCCATTCTGATCCTGTAGGTTTTCATCTGTTTTCCAGCTAGTGGAAGCCACATCCTACACAAAATGGCCAACTGGCAAGCTTAAAGGAGGAACCCAGTCATTTGACAGTCTCCATATGTCCCACAAGTTGCACGGGCCCAAACAGCGTTAGACACGCACCAAAACTGGCATGTCCTACAGAACAAACATATAACAGCACTACAGATGTGACTGGGTTCTGCTGATGTTTCTACAGCCTTGGCTGCAGTTTGAGCCACCGTGACACTGACACTAACACCCCTTGCGAACAGTCCGAGGGCACAGAAAATAAATATTTAGTACGCAGGTTTAAGATTTTTGTGTATGTACTGATTTTAAAGCTGTAGGTGCGGTTTGGCCTTTAATTAAGGTCAACGTATAAAACCCAGTTTCATTTAGAGAGTTATCTTGGCAAGAATCCCAGTCACTGAACCGGTTTCTCTTTGGAAAGAGAAGATGAGCAGAAGGAAGGAGAAGTTACCAGCACTTTCGGTTTTTTACAGAAAATTAACACCGTCCTTAAATCTATTGTGATGAGAAGTGTTACATAAAAGCACGTATGGTGTAGGACCACTAGAGGGGAGTAAAGTAACTTAGAAGTGAATGATTCCTCCGCCTGGTTTTGCTGTACAAATTGCATTTGCACATGTTAATTAACAGCTATAGTAAAACCAGAGTATTAAAGAATTGCATTTGCTTAACATTCTAAGCAAAGCTGATTAGATAATTACAGTATTTCTGTACCATTGTCCCCTCTCACTAGGCTGCAGGCTGACAGGGAACATTCGTCATCTGGATGAAGCCAGAACACCAGGGATGGCATTCAGCCAGAACATTTGGCAATAGACATGAATTTCTTTACTTGTATTCAGATTTATAAAGAAGCAATGCTACATGATGGAAACAGAGTCATTTTATCAAGTGTGAAAAAGGCAGAGGGCTTAAAAGCTTGCTCGGTAGGTAAGCATGCACAAGAGGAAGGAAAACAAGAAACTTGGTTCTCACATAGATCACTGCCCAAGTCTACACAACAGTGAAATATTTACCCAAGCAACAAGAACAGTGAGAGAAGCATGATTAATTTGGAAGTGTGAAGTACTCTGCATCAGAATACTGGGCGAAATCTCACTACAGCTGCAATTAATGTGCTCCTGTATCCCTGCCAGGTTACCATCGTCTCCATTGTAACCCATCCACACTGTGGGAGACAAGACTGAGCAGTTAATCTGCACAAAAGAACAAACGTTTAAAATAAATTTCAATGGGAAATCTTAGCAGCTCCCACAGAACAAAGGGAAACATGAGAACAGAGTTCCAACAGCAGAAGAATGGCTTTGACAGAAAAAAAAAAAAAAAAAAAAAAAAAGGACAAATGGCTGAAATATATGTATGTGACTGTGTATCTCAATACTTCTGGGAAGTATACCCAGCTTGAGATTTTTACAGGAAAAGGGACACTATACAGGAGCAAGTAGATCTCCAAACTTCACTAGAAAGTACCAACTATGAAGTAAAATAAGAGGTAAGGGTGTAATGAGATATGAAATTCCAAAGGTGTTAAGGAAAGCCTAGGAATGCAAGCAAGCCAGCGATCTCCTTAGTTGCACATCCACAGGTTACACTTAGGAAGTTGGATTTACTCACAGCAAGTCTTCAAAGGCTTTCACAGGCACAGATCGGGTGTTCTGCAAAGACTGTACTAATTCTGCAGAACAACCAACCAGCTGAACTAGTCTGAAACCTACCAAGCATGGTAGGACCGAGACTGTTGGGTCTCATTTTTTACCATTTGCTGTCCTTTGGACTATTTCCACATTGGCATGCAACAACAGACTAGTGCATCTTAAGAGCTGACTTATGCAAAAAAAACTCTGAAAGAGAAGGTGTTACTTAGATGAAAGAAAACTGGTGAGGAAAATAGTCAATTTTAAGCATGACATAAAAGAAATCCATATTCCACGTCCTTAGTACATTGGAGAAGCAGTAATGAGCTTAACCTGCAACAAAAGAGTTCAGGTAAGACACAAAGGGAATGGGGAAGCACTTTTCCAGCAGTAAGGATAATGCTGGAAAGGATTTGTCTGGGCAGCTAGAGTCTTTGTAGTTGGAGATCTTTCTGAACACATTGGACAAACATCCATTAGGACCAGTATCAATACATGCAATTCTGCCTTGCAGCAGGAAAATGGACTGCAGGACCTTTTTAGGAAGGTAAAGCTGGAGAAGACCTCTGACATTAATAAACTGTAATTAATATAATTCATAATATTAATATAATGGAGTATGATGAATCAGATAACAATTAAAAAAATGGTATCTGTCACTCTGGAGAAGAAATACATAAAGAATCTATTTCCTACTAGCAAAGGCTGAACAAGAGAATGGGGGAACCACACACACACCTTAAAAATAACATTAAGCTCAAACACTGGGGTGGGGGTAGTAGAAGAGTCCATGCAAAGTCAAAGGAGAATCCAAGATTAAAATTGTGGAAGGAGGAAAGAGAGGCTAAGTGCAAAGCCAGGGAAAAGAAAACAGAACACTATAAAGACAAAAGGAATTTTTTACAAAGTAGAAGGGAATAAACCAGACCAGAAAAGAGAACAAATCAAAGAAGTGTAAAAGCACAGCAAAACCATCAAGTAGAAGAAAAAAAAAAAAAAAAAAAAAAGGAGTAATTTAGTAATTTAGTGGTTAAAGTACTAGCCCAGGATTTAATAGACCTGGTTTTCATTCCCTGTTCAGGCTTCCTAACTTTCTGAACGTGCTACCTAACCTCTCAGAGCCTCAGTTCCACTCATATAACTATTCTTGTGCACAGCAGCTTGCTGTGATAGGAGACAAGGTTTCAGATGTGAATGTATGTCATGTCTACCAAAAATAAAGAATGGGGGAATTTAAATCTAGCTCATGCAAGAGCTATTCTTAATTTTTTTCATTAATAGCTACAGGTGTTGCCCATTCCAGCTGAAAGAGGACACTGAAGAGAAAGCTAAAGCACTAGAATTTGAGACCAATAATTAATCTAGCAATTACTCAAAACATGCATGAGTTAGACAAATCTTGTGCATTCCTGTTCTGTACATCATATATATATTTAATAGCGCATAAAATGCTTATAAGATGTACATAAAATGTAAATTTTAATTACCATTTAAACAATATTAAAAAGTCACCTTGGAAATAGCTTCTATCGTATTGTTATTTTAGTATGGAATAGTGGTGCATTTTTACAAAGAGATTGTTCTAAACGGGAATGTACAGACACGCTAAACCTGCAAGACAGATCAGCTAAAGAAAATACAAAAACCAAAAATGCAGCAAGGAAAAGAGTACCACTGCATTCTGCTACTTTGGGGATGGGGTGTGGTTAAACAAAATTTAAGCTGAACAGTGCCGAACTGCAACATCACTAGAATAAAATTAGATCTAGCTCCTATAACATAAACGCAGTATCAAAACAAGGAATCATCTGAATCAAAAAGACATAACAGCAAATAATGAATTCTTGAATAAAACAGGTACGTTCTTTCAGCAGTAAAACCTAGTGGGTGAAAATACAGGGCAAACGTATTTTAAGAGATTCCTTTAGTGGCTCTGTTACAATCTTGGCTCAACTACACAAGTCCAACCACATGTATTGCAACACTACATCCTGCTTTCCGACTGGTGTCAGCTGTCCAACTCCAGGAGCTGCCACCCCCTATACTAGCCTGTTACTGCTTCATTCTTTCCTAGTGACGTTAGGAGGAGGGCTGAGGAATGCTTTCGACTAGTTATTGATTCTTGGGCTAAGTATCTCCTTGTTCCTCAAACTTTACTCACCAGGGAATGATTGCTGCTGTTTGGGTATGGATCTTTCCTCCAGCCTGTGCAGTCAATTCTCATTAAAATCCCCTTGGCAGCTCTGGAGCGATCAGTGCAGTAAGACACATGATAAACATTAGGTGAGCAAGGATTTAACCGAATCTCTGCCTGCCTACACCCGCATCCTCCCATGCATTGCAATTTTGATCACCGACGTTGCCTGGTACCGTGATGTGATATATGACATGACTGAAACGGCAACCAAATCTAGTTGGGTACCTGTTATCTACATTTAAATATTCTCCCTTTTACTAGCTGGGATTGGGAAGATTTCCACCACCCCCACCCCCCTCTTTTCCCCATCTGCATAACATCTCCCGAGAAGGACACCCAGAGGAGAACCTTTTCTGTCAAGCTATGGAGCCTGCTGAAGAAAATTCCCCTGGTAGCTCGGATCTGCTGCACCCTTGGCTTTCTCCAGAGCAGTCTGTAACGGAGAAAATGTCACCTCATCAGTGTGGGAACTCAGCTTCTAAATTAAATACATAAAAATCATCAGCTGTTCAAAGCTTTAGCAGGACTAGGATCAAGTATTTTGTTCTGCACCGAAACCACTGAGCTTTTAAACCCAGGAAAACTTTTTAAAAGCTACAGAAAAATAACAGTAAGAGTTATGCATACAAAAAACATCAAACAAGGCGACAGAAATAAAATCAGATCTCCTGTAAAAAGTTACATTTTAGAAGACCTTTTAAAAGCAGTTTGCACATTAGCACCAAGCGTGGCATTTTGGGGAGGAAACGGAGAAGCGCTTGAAGCCACTTCAAATGAAAGATTACTTGGAAAAGCAAGTTTCATCCACACCAGTGAGATGATGGGCCCTCAGCTGCTCTGCCTGGACAGCCAGGGGTGGCCTACAGGACAGCTGCATGTTTATCACCACAAACGCCAGCTTTCTTCATCTGGGCAAGGTTTCTGGACTAGCCCAAGGAATGAACTAATCTGATGTATTGGTTTAAACACCTCTCCCATAGGAATAAATGTGCTTTTTTTTTTTTTTTACCTTGTGCAATTGGGGAAAATGTTTCAGCTAACCGAAGAATGCCACTCATCATTGGGAAAAAAAAAAAAAAAAAAAAAGCCTCCACGTGGGGCTTAGAGGACAACTAGTAAAAACTTTCCCCTGCAGACAAGGCCACAGCTATTTCCTCAGCTAAGAGCCCGGAATTTGGCCCTTGAACTTAACCACTGCCCATGTTTGTTTAGGCACAAGCAGTCTCTCATGGCCTCAGTTTGCTCCCACCGATGATGACAAATCCCACCTTCACTAAAGAGGAAGTGGGGTTGGATTTATGGGCAACATTAAAGGCCACCAAGAAATTCAGAAGTCTCACACTAGGTCGCCCGAGAGAGTCTCAAGTCACAAACCAGTCCTGCATACTGGTAATGTACTGTAATGCATTCTGCCTTGCCAGTTGGCCTGAAATATAAACAGGCAGGGCATTTTTGTAAAGGAAGTTAAACACATTCTTCTTCAGAAGATTTCTGTTCAATCTTGTACTATTTTCCTCTTAAAAGATTCTCAGACTAGACTCTGCAGTTTGACTCCGAAAGACCAAATTAACATCTTTAGAGCAGTTAAATGTTGTTACAATTGAAAGGCATATACATCAATTTGGGAGAATATTCAGCCTTTTTTCTTCTTCTAATAGCACAGAATAGCAAGCAAAACCTTTTTGGTTACATCTTCCGTATTACTGTTGATATGAATTGTTGGCCCATAACTTATACCATTAATTGCAACAATTTAATCACACGCTGTGTAAGCAAGCAGCAAACTACCTCTTTTCCTCACAGGATAGCTAGAAATGAAATAACATCAAGGAAAACAAAAAGTCTAGGACAAAACAAACATACATTTTGTAATTCTCCTGAAAATGTGAGCAGGCCTTTAAAATAGCAGCTTTCTAAGCATCAAGAGGAACATTACTACATCTTCAGTTTACACTGATAACCTATAATGTTTAAGGAACACCTGCAAAATGTGGTTATTCTAATTTAGACCTTTCTTCTGCCCCATATGAGCTTGCTTTTGCTGTAGCAAAGGGAAGAATACTTTAAGTGTGATTTGTTATAATAATTTAATAGAAAAAATGCAAGTATTTTTGCTTTTATTATGGGAACACACAGAGGCTTAACAGAAGGTCCTTCAAAATGGAAAAGTCAATTAAAATACTTACTTCAAACTAATCCTAAAATATATCTTATTGAGCTCTGAAGGAATTTTCATAACCATTTAAAAAGATTACCACAAGTTAAAGTGGCTTTGTTTTAGGTAAGTTTAGCTTGCAGTGCAGTGTTTAATATAAAAATAGATTCTATTTAATACATTTATATATAATACACTATAAACAATTACAAAAGTGTTATTATTACAAAGGTAAACAAAAGTCTGCATTAATTTCAAGTAACTTTATAGAATTTCTTCACACAACATTCAATTCATTTAACATTGATCATGAAATGGACACAGTAGAACAGGCTTTCCCCAATTCTCGTGCTTTTATTTAAGTATCAAATTATCTTTTTTTCCTTCAAATGAAGAAGGAATGCTGGTATCGGTTCAAGTTAGAAAGTGGGTTATCAAAACCACTATCTTGCTGAAGAGGCTGGGGATCCCACACCATTTTTTTCCCAAGCATTTGTTGCAGCACCTTCCTACAATCTGGTGATACAGCGAGTTGCGTTACAGCAAAATTTGATTTGTTGGAGCTGAGGAACGAAGCATGCTCTGGGTTTCTTACCAGGTACCGCCTACCATAAACTTTAGTGCTGCTTTTTGTGCTGAGAATATTGCTCATTGCCATTAGAAACGTCTCTCCAAGAAGTAACAACATTTTCATCTGCAGGGGAAAAAGACCTGATGTGAGGAAACTCTAAACTCTTCACCGTATGCAGTCTGTGCTTGCACACCTATATCCTGAACAAAAAGCCAGTACTAGAGAGGCATATCACTGTGATCCAGATGCAGGCTTCCATTCACAGAACTCCATTCATTGCAGCTTCCTTCATCTCTTTCTGGAGTTTCTTGAAAACCAAATTCTTGAGTTCTTTTAGATTTAGTTTTCCATTTTCCACACGACCGGATACATTTATCCTCTTTCAAGACCGTTCTTTCATTCTTGCTCTTAAGCATATGATGAGCTGGCCCAGAGACAGTATGGCCATTTGTAAAGCTGGGTGCATGCGTATTTTCTAATGTCACTTGAAAAACAGATGGAGGAGCATTTTGGTGTACTATATTACTAGCAGCACACAAGAGTCCTTTGTCTGCATTTATGATGGGGCAATATTTTTCTCTTCTTCCATCTTCATCTGGATAAAACCTTGGCAGAGCATCTCTTGAAGCACCATCCAGATTTTTAGAATTATTCTCGTTCTGAATATTTGAAGTCATTGTTTCATGAAGCACATGTTGAGCTTCAGTCTGCATTGCATCAAACTGCTGTCTCAAGTCACGAGGTACAAGCTTCTGGATGACTTTGTCATTGCCTTTTTCGGTAGTGCTTTTGTCACATGATTTGTTTTCCATATGGTTTGACCTGGTCTGAAGCATGCGATCTCTTCTTGAGTACTGTGCTCCAGGTGGCAGATCAGAATTTAGTAGCAGAGCTAGGAAAGAAGGGAAGGAAATAGATTCATTTAAGAAAGTTAATGCTGGAAGAAAAACTACATTATCTTTTTTAAATAAAGAATTGTAAGCACTGTCAAAATAAGCAGCTTATATTTACATTTTCATTAGCAAGCTTATAAACAAACAGTACTTCACCATCCATCTGCATATTCATTACTACATGCATTAAACCAATACAATCAAGAAGAGAACGATTACCGAATCCAACATACCTGAGCGGGTAGACTTGCTCTGGGGAATGTGTCGAAGAGGTGTTTCCAGTCCTTTAGCCATTGTAGCAAGCTTACTGGCAGCATCCATTATTTTCTTTTCAGCTCTGCCAAGAATAGCAGAACATGAAAAAAAAAAAGTTTAAGTGTAACTCCTTTTCAGCTCTGCACTCTACTTCAAGGTAATGTTCGCGAGAGTCAAAGAATACTGAAAAGACAGTAGGCCAGACTGCTCGGCAGTGACCCCATGCCAATATGAGCAGACTGGCAAGACTTCAGGTCAGTTTGCTCTGAGGCGGACAAACACCAGACTAATGTCTACACACCTCTTTCAAAACCAACAGTAATTTCCAAACATACTTGAACTTACCCTTCATATTTCCCATTATCAGTAAGAAGTTGTTGAAGGCATGTTAAATAGTATTTGCGCATTTTCCGTGCAGTCTCTTGGCGTTCTTTTAAAACCTCCACTTTAATCATTTCAGCAGCTCGCTCCTTACTTTCATGGATATAACAAATCATATCACCTACAAAGACACTGCATTAGTACCAGTTTTTCCCCAGAGTGGGGGAAAAAGCCAATACCACAAACTGGATTGTCCAGCAGACCTGGAGGAAATAAGCAAGGGCCTGGATTTACCCGCCAGCATCCCACCCACATCCTTGTGCCAAGTGTTACCTACTGGATGAGTGCCACTGAAGATGACAACCCATCAACATGCAGCATCAGACAGGAATTCAGTTGTCCGATTCTGCATCTTAAGCAGTAATAGAAAACACTAGGCACAGAGACTTAGGAGGAATGTTGGCTGGTAAAATGTGGTTCTAGGAATTCTTCAATAGCACTGCAACAGGTGTTTGGGAATCTGCTGCACTCAGGTAAGATCTGGCACTACACTAAACCCTCTCCCCTCAGCCAGAGGGTGCTAATTAAGCCAGAAGGCAAGATACAGCACATGAGGAAACCAGATTCTCCCTCAGGTAGGTGGATTGTCTGCTGGAGAAACAAAATCAGTTCTCAAAATACACTTTACCACTTTAAAAGACATAATACAGTGTAACAAAGCAAGAAGCATACAACAAAGCTTCACGCATCACAATTAATCTTGTCTAAGATTATGGTGACAATTCCAGTTCTCACATTCAGTCTAGTAAGGAGAACAAATCTACCGCTTATGTAATTTTGCTGTCAGATCCCTGCGCAAGTTGGGTGAAGGAGGAGGAAGCAACAAAGGAAATTATTCTGCTCTCCTAAATTTTTAGCGGACTTCAGTACTTACACTTAATCTTGGTCACAGCTTTAATGTACTGAGCACGCATTTCTTCCAGCCCTTTCACAGAGTCAGAGGATGTACAAGGGTTTGAGATGCCTCCCTTTGACAGTGACCTGAAACGCATATAAGTCACGCTGCATAAGAAAAGCAATTTCTAGCTTAAAAAAAACAAAAAACAACAAAACCCACACACCAAAAAGGACCCAGCCTGATTAGCTTTTTTTAAATACCTTGGTGGTGTTTCCAGGGCTTTCAATTTAGTCTTCATCTCAGAGTTTTCTGCAATTAGAGCTTCTAGAACCTTCTCATTTTCTATAAAAAAAGTGATCATCATAATTCACTGCACTTCTCTGAAGTTCAATAAAAGTTATTACATAAGCTGCTGTCTCTAGTATAAGAGCTCAATGTCACAAAGCATCATCAGCAAATGGACAGCTGTTGTAGTAACAAGCACATCTAAATGAATCACAACACATTTCAATGAAGCCTGAATACAGAAATCATCTCATAGAGTAAATAAATAAGCTTAAAGCCTTCACACCCCATTACTCACACTATGCTGGAGGCAAAGCTTCAGAGATACCAGGCATAGATGTATAGAAAGGACAGGGAAAAATAGCAAGGGCTGTTTTGACATACATCAAGAAAGATTATTATTAGTTTGTGGGTTAAAATTGTATGTTCTTTGGGGTGGAGAGAAAAGAGATAAAACTTGGTGATCGTGGATTCAGTTTTGGTTGTTTTGGTTTTGTTTTTTTAATAACCAAAAACCAGTATTACAGAGAAGGGCTGGACTTCCATGCTGAACTCTGCTTGATGCTACTAAGAGGCATATAAATATTATGATGAGCCACTGCAGAGAATAAGAAGATAGTGGAGCTGAAAATGCCCAGAGCAAGCTGATACTGAAGACTGCTGACCATGGCATACAGGTAGTCTACCTGTGGGTCACCTCTTGAAAGTTAAAGAACCTTAAAACCCATTTATTAGCTATATAATCTAAGCAAATATTTTGAAAAGAGGTGCAGATATTTACTGTAACTTGAATTTATAAACTTAGATAGACCCATACAAATCAAGAGTTGATTACTAGCTTTCCTGTTTTAGGAAGAAAACCAACATGAATTGAACACCTATACTGAATGCTGGAAATATCTCCAATGCACGCAGCCACAGAAGTTCTCACATGAACCATGGCCTATGGAAAACAAAGACATGCTCTCCATTTTATGGTGACAGTCTTACTAAAGCCAAGTCTTCCTTCTGGAAGAATCAAGGCTTTCTGAGCAGACTATGAAGACCTGAGCAAGACACAGACAAGTTTGGTCTTCTTCCTTCTTTACAATGATGCACAGAAAAAGCAAGAAGCAAGCAGCCATCCTGGAACACAGAAAGAAACAATTCAAAGCCTTCAGAGATCCTCATTTGTGGTCCAAATCTCATTGAGCAGTTGAAAGCTGTATCCATGATGACCCTGGTGGCAGCAGTAGCCTCTGTCTTTGTTAACGGACCTCCTATTATCCTTCACTCTTTCCTCCAGTCCCCAAGGAAGTTTACACACTATGTAGTTGTTGACAAAAGAGCACAGAAACAGTATTACGCAAGTCTGTATGACTTACCCACCTGGCCTTACTCACAAATCTGCAAGCTGGCAAAAACCTTTCCCTTACAAAGGTACAACATTTTACTCCTCCTCATTGAGCACAAAATTTATTAAAGCAGGCAACAGAGACTTTTCATTTAAAAAAAAAAAAAAGAAAAGAAAAAGAAAAGGAAAAAACCCCACCCCACACAAGCCACAGCCTTTGGCAAGTAGTCACTTGGTACATCCTACTACCTCACGTTTGCTCTCTCCAAACTGGCCATTTGCCAAATCTGCTTACAGAGGCCACAGTGACCTTGCACTAAGACATGCTTAAACAATTTTGTACAGTTACCAACCCTTAGGATGCAGTTTGAGACCTCTCCTGAACTAGAACCTTCAGCAACTCCAATTCTTGCCATGCTCTAAGGAGACCCTAAAAAAAAAATGTCCTGAATACTATTGTGTACAGCTTCAACTGATTAAAACACTGCAGGGAGAAGGATCCTCTTATTCAATCGCCAACATGTTTTCCTTCAGAGAAAACATCACTCTCTTTGTTCTGCTCCTTAAGACAAAGACTGCTACTGACTTTAATACAGCTGAATAAGGGGATAGAGTTCCTCAGATACCAACTGAATAGGAACTGTGCTCCATATGTCACATTATGCCCAATTAGAAAAGAAATAAGTTCTTCAGCACAGGAATGAAGCAAAGTAGACATTCCCCCTACAAATCCTCTCAAAAATAAACCTAGACAAAAGGAATTCTTGCTGCTATCAGATACAGATGAATTAATATGACTTCCTCCAAGTGAAAAGCCTACATGCAAGGCTCATAGAGGAAGACACAACCGCAGGAGTAGTTACCAGTACAGCAAAGCTGTTTGATATGCCAAAGACTTTTCCTCCTCATTAACCCAGATTTCACTATGGCCAGAGACTTCTGCCAAGTTAAATAAAGCAACAAAGGATGGAATCTATTATTCTGAAAGGATGACAGATGTACATGGTGCAACAGCATCCAAAATAAATGCAGATAGCAATATCAAGTCACATAATATTGCAACTGACTAAACTGATGGTCAGGTCTCAGGGAGGTTTTACCACCAGGCAGTACCAGTCTGCCCACAGAAGGCAATATGGAAATTAAGAATGCCAAGAATGGGATGTTGGGCAGCAAAGAGAAGACAATCACAGCCAGCGGGGTGCGTATTAAACCAGACTACTGGATAACACCACTATTGAATCAGAAGCAGTCTCCTACAGCGGAGGAATCTCAAGCAAGTTATTTGCACCATCTTCTTCCATTAGATATAGCTTCAGAAAAGCCTTATTTCCATACTACAGGCAGAAGCCTTCCTTTCGGTGACTATTTCAAAAAACAGACTGGATATTTCATATCTATCATTGGTAGAGACAGTCATCACACACGAAAAAGATTTAAGAACTAGGGACCTTTTCTCTGTCATCTCTCCCATATTTCTCATTTCCAAGCGACACAAAGGAAAAAACATTTGATTTAGAAGGTGAAGGCTGAATAAAGCCTACTTAAAGCCTACTTTAATGTTTACCAAAAAAAAGAAAGAAAATAAACAGAACTACACCTTCAAGCTATTATTAACTGCAGGAAGGTACAAGAAAACAGTGGTGACTAGCTTATTACTAGTGGTACCAAGATGAGCCACGTAACACTAGGGGCCACTCTGCTCTTTATACTCCCGCTATGGCGGGCAATGAGTACGTGCATGGTAGCAGTACAGGCCCAAAGGAGACAGCTAAAGAACTCTCCAACTCATACATATATAAGTATACGTATGTGCACATGTGCGCATTATCTGTATAACTCTTATGAGCAACAGGATCCACACGTACACATAGTCAAAGAACATCTGCCACATGTTCAGATTTCCTCTATTCTTTTCCTGATACACACAGGATAGTACTAAAGTGATTAATTAATATTTCAAGCCAAGAGCTTGAGGGAGTTTCTTAGCGGTCGGATGGTGTCAGTTTGTGGTTAGTTGTTGTAGGGGGTTTGGTTTTTTAAGTATGCACACACACCCGTTACATTCACTAAGAACTAAATGATGCAACAGATTAAAGAGACTCACGCGGCCAGCAAGACAGAGCCATTCAAAGTTGGGTTTAGGTGACTAACAGTCCTACCTTGGATCTGCTCTGACTTCGCTTCGCGTTCCTTCACAGCAAGCTGAAGATGTTTCTGGGCTATCTTCAACTCTCTTTTCAAGTCCTGGCACACAGCCTCTCTTTTTTCAAGCTCCTGGCAGCAGTGTTCACAGCAAAAGTCTTCCCAAGACCCAAGGTTCCTTTTTGTACATTTCTGACCTGCAACAGTAATTGCTGAAAGTTATACATCAACTATGGAGGTAAAAACCCCAAAAGAATCAACCCAGCCTATTTCCAGCGCTCTACTTAATCTTCCTCTTACTGGGAAACACATAATGCATCAGTCTAATTCAAATAATCACAAGAGGCTGGAGCCCCATTATAGAAGGTGCAGCAGCATCTATCAAGTCATTGAGCCTTCACAGTCTCAATACACTCCCATCAGTGACAAGTTGAGTCTTCAGTCAGTGATATGGGACTTGGATGTTGAATTTTCCATTTTTAAGAAAAAAAACCAAACAAACCAAACAAAAATCAGTCAAGCATGGTCTTTTGGAGTCAGCTGAAGGCAACTCTCCCAGCTGGGAAGCCTCACATGTGGCTGAGTCCAGTTAAGAAATTCACAAAGACTGGGCTACTTCCAGGAAATCAATGGCTACTCTGTATAGCCAGGACAGGGAGCTCTAGAGACAGAAGCAGCGCTGCACTGCTCGTATTGTTTTGTGTTAATAGATGGTTTGTTATTTTGGCATTGAAGGAATTCAAGCCACACTATAGGCATAGAGCCAAAGACTCTCTTGGGTTTTCTTGCTTTATGTTGTTCAGTTGCATAAGAACACAAACTAAACAGAAAGCTCCAGAGAGATTTCTGTACCTCCCAGGAAGTTTTTCCCCAGCTACACTGTCTCCAGCTTTGCCATAGTACATATGACAGCTTTGGGAAGACCTACAAGGCCAAAGTACATACTGGGGGCTGGGAAGGAAGGAAGAAGAAAAAAAGAGAGAGGGAGAGAAACATCACGTGGGGATTTGCTTTTTCTCAACTACATTCTTGATCAAAAGAATCAGAAAAGATTGCCATGCCAGGTGAAGCATAATTCTTGACACACCAGTATCTTTTACACGAATACAGAATTGTTTGTCTTATCTAGTGTCAACAGCAAGTAGTATAATTCAATTTTCAAAGCTCTGATTTAGTATTACCCATTTACAACACATTGTTCAGACCACACTTTGCTCATCATGATCAACACTGGCTTGCTTATGAGCTGTTATACACCAAAGGTATTAGTGTTCGTGTCCACAACCCCCAAAAACTATCTGCTGCAAGTGTAAATACAACAGCTGTTTCTTTACTCCAGAAGAATGGCTTTAAAAAGCGGAAAGCTACTAGTATTTAGTAAAATGAAACCTCAACGTCTAGCATTAAATTAGTAAGCTGAAGATCAGTACCACATGTTGCAGTTTGTGACTTTGATATAGTACAAGTTTATGCAACATTAAAGAACCTTGCAGTCAGAACTGCATCTCCCTCTATCACCTGAATATTCACTCATTAACTAACTTTGCATTGGAGTCATCAGTAAGACTATTAATTGACTATTAAAGACTGCTACTAACAAGCTTAAATTTGATGATACATAATTTGCCAGTTTAAAAAGCAAACCTGATACCTTTGTCTGTTTCAGTTTCCTGCAAGGGTGGCTGTAGTCTTAGCTTCTTTTGTGCTTCTGCTTGGTGTCCAACATTGCACGCAGGAGGTCTTGCCATGTCCACGGGATCTCCTCCACCACGTTGCAGGCAAGAGCATGCTTCTTTATTTACATTACTCACTAGCTCTTCGTATTTCTGCAATTGAAAAAATACTTCCTAAAAACCAAACACCAAGCAAAAAACTTTTCCACCTTATCTTAAAGTAGGCAAGTAGTATGTTATGCATAAAACCAAGCAACCCTGGCCACAAAGTAGCTTTAGTAATTGTAATACAGGTGCTTTCACCCTGCAATAGAACTGTATATTGCAGCTCAAATCAGGAGGAAAATACATATTCTAACATACAGAAGTTTTATTTTGTATAATTCACTGCAACAGCAGTACGTGGCTATCTTGAGTTTCAGTTTGGAAATGTCAGTAGCCCTTAACACTGCAGAACTATACAGTGTCTTCAAATAGTTGAAGCTAACTTGTTTTTTTAAAAGGTATATCCAGCAGAAAAAAGGGCTGGACTCATCTAAAGTTTCTACACAAATATGGGTAGCAGAGCAACAGGAATGCCTTCTAGAAAAATGTAACTCCTTTGTTTATTATTATGGTAGCTTAAGAGATGACCTAACTAAGAAATTAAAGGCTTCACTAGATAAGGTGGTTCAAGTCAACCAGTATTTTGAAGTTCAATGGCATATTAAAAACAGTTTACCAACAGACATTCATATCTATTACAGAAGATGCATCAGGCATGGGAAAAACCTTCCGATTCTCTTTATCATTGTGAAAAATACTCATGACAAAAAAACTCCAAAGGACCACTTTCTGAACAGAAACATATTATCACTAAGAGACCAGGTAATTTTGTCATAAGAAGTCACTTTACACTTATTTCCCCCTGTCCTGCCTTTTCTTGAAAAAGGCGGCAGTTTCATTCTCTGTCCTACTCTTGGATAATTCCCCAGCTGCTAAACACTGGACAGCAATGACACTTCCAGCAGGATGCTCCCCATAACTAAAAACTACTACAAGCATAAGTGTTAGAGAGGAAAAAAAAAAAAAAAATCTGCCAGAACATCAGAAGCAGAAGCTTCTGGACAGACTTCTGCTTAGCCCCAAACTCCTCTAGAAGCAAATAGGATGTCTTTCCTCATTTGGGCAGGCACATTGAAAAGTATTTCCTAGAGCCACAATAAAGTTAAGCAATACTATTATTCCCAAGATAGATCAGTTTGTTAGTTATTCAATTCAGTTCTACTACAGATAATTTGCAAAAAGGATTTACTGTTTTCATCTTTACTTGTATCAGAAGTGGGGGGAAAAGTCACATGATCCATGATCACTATTCAATCACCATTACAAACTGCTAAATTTCTAGGAGAAAAAAAGAAAAAAAAAAAAGCAGCAGCTACGCAAAAAATATAAGCTTGACCTTCATGACAGAACCCACCTAAGAGGTTAGAAGGAACCTTCAACAGGATCCCAAGCTTAAGATGGTGGATTCACCTCCTTAATTTATGAATCTTGGCATTAAAGAATGATACTCCTAACCTGGCTTTCTCTTCTTCAAAGACTGAAGATATCAAAGCTACACCCTTTCCCTTTTCACTTGCTAACGCAAGATTTAGCCCTCTTACAGTTTCACAGGACTGTTGTTTCCGATGAACTCAAATTTTGGATTCTCCAATTCTCACAATTACGTGGATATTTTATATTGGGAGAAAACAGGTATGAGTGACTTCTCAGGTCCCTTTTCTGATTGGCAGTTATAATTTACAGAAGTATTACCTCTTTCCATTCTTGCTCTTTCTTTTCCAGAATTGTGTAAACTGTGGTCCTGTAGGCCTTTTGTAAGCAAGCCTTCAGTTTGTCTTTGCATTGACCATTTAATTGACTACAAGCATCAAAACACTTATCCTTCCAAGAATGCTTACTATGTGTGCACTTGACTAGTTCTTTGTGCATTTCACTTAACAAGCCCTTAAGCTCAACCAGAGTCTTCTCCTCAAACAAATTAATTTTGTCCTGCAGTCTCTTTGTTTCCTGAGCCTCCCATTCTCGCTGCTTTTGGTGTAGTAACGTCTTTATTTCTGCTTCTTTCTGAATGGAGAGCTCATTCTTCTGCTTTGCAAAATCCTCCTTTGCTGTTGCAAGTACCTCTTTAATTCTGTTTCTATGATCATTTAAGAATGATCGGTAGTCTCTCTCATTTTTCTCTTGTATCTGCAGGATTTCTTCTTGCTTTTCTTTGTTCCACTGAGCACGGGCTTTTGCTAGTTCTGCTTTGATAGCTGCAGGGATTTCTTCTTTCTTTAGCTCCAATTCCTTCCTGAGAGAAATTACTTTTTCTTCAAGTTCTTTAATTCTTGGTCCAGATTTCTCAGTGTTCTCATACTCTTTCTTCCATTTCTCTTCAGCAGCCGAGAGAACTAGGGCCAACTGGTGAATACATAATACAGTCATAAATATCTACATACATTTACATACACATAGTATAACCCTGAGTTATCATCAATCTATTGGCGATTATTTTCAAATTATTTAATAAAAACAATCCTATATAGACAAAAAAGATAGATCAGAACCAGAGTACACTAGAAATACATTTCCTTAATGATTCCCCACTGATGCCTACATTAATTCCTCAGTTGTATAGTTTGGAAGACTGAACTCTACCAATACACATATACAAGTATTTTTGGCTACCTGCTTTGCTGCAGTCTCTTTGTGTTCTTTTTCCCATTTTTCTTGTTCTACCTTTAGATGTACTTTGTACTCTTTGAGGTCTGTTAATTCTTGAAGCCACCTGGCATGAGCTTGGGTTAAAGCTGCATCTACCTATAAGAGGTTATAAAAACCAAACCTACTTCAGTCACCACCACCAAATACATTTTCACTATTTTCGTGTAGCAATGAAATAACATACTTCAGTTTGGATTGCCTATGTTTACAGAACTTAAACAAATCAGACCAGCAGCATCTGATGCATTTCTTCATGCAAAATGATATATTTTTCTTAACAAAATGGTATAAACTAAGTCAGCATTGCTCAACTCTGTTCAAAACTGGTCTGTGTGAAGAACAGCTATAAAAAACAAGCTACATACTACAGCTTCTTTAGTTTTATAATATAATTCTAATATAGCAAATTACTGAGTTTAAGAGAAAGCTAGTGGAAAAGAACTTTTTTTTTTTTTGGTGACTTAGTTGCA
This sequence comes from Falco naumanni, assembly GCF_017639655.2. Classification (NCBI taxonomy): domain Eukaryota; kingdom Metazoa; phylum Chordata; class Aves; order Falconiformes; family Falconidae; genus Falco; species Falco naumanni. The sequence goes on along the minus strand of NC_054060.1, from coordinate 15,098,539 downwards.
TATGGCAGTTTCACAGGCTCCAGGCAGACAGAACAATTATTTGTTACCTGGCTGGCAAGATCTTTATGGTACTTATTTTCCAGTTCTATTTCAAATTCTTTTAAGGCCTTTCCAGAGACCGTATTTTCTTTCAGAGCCTTCTGGATCTGCAGCCTCTGATCTTCAACAATCCCTTCTAACTCTTTAGTTGAAACTTCGTCCACAACTGTTACTTGGTCAGTTTGGCTGCTGCAGTCATTACATTCAGCTACGGTCCTTCTTGTTTCTTCCAGCCTACTTTGCCATTCTCTTTCTATTTTTGCAAAGATTTGTTCTTTATTCTAAGGAAAAAAATATTTTTTAAGAAAGTCTCTCCAGTGTCCAAATAACTAGAATTTCACTGGTATTTGACAAAGCAAATCCAAACACCAATCATCTTCCCTGATAATGGAGAAGAGCAAAACCATGCTCAGAGAGGAGAGAGACTGGTAACTCATCACAGCTTTTGTCTATGGGGTAGGATACACAAAGGACTTCTATAAGATAACCAAACACAACATAAGGCATAACCACACACCCAGGGATGAGGGTGGAAAACTCCAGCATGCTACCAGCTGTGACACTCAGGATGTTCTGCATGTTACTTTACAAGGTCTAGGGGCCTTTCGTAAAAAATCTTAAGCATGTGTTGTAACACCTACTGACTTCTTCAGAGGCTCCTAAAATGACAGATCCTTAAAAGCCACTTCAAATGGTAGACTAACAGTGCATAAGTCTGTCTACGTACAAGTTCTTTCAGAAAATAAAAAATTTTAAAAAATTTGACTCCCCCTGGTCTAAGTTCCACACCTCTTTTTCTTCCTTCTCCCAGTGAACTTTGGCTAATGCAACTTCCTCTTCAACCTGCTGTTTTTTTTCTTCCAGCCACTGCCTCTTTGCTGCTATCATAGCGCTGCTGTGTTTCTCTTCAAGCTCAGTCCTCAGAAGGTTAAGAGCACCTTCTTTTTCTTCCAGCAGCTGTTTCTTGAGCTAGGGGTGAAAAATTAAAATTAAAATATTCTCCTAGGCAAAGCAAACTGCTCTGGTACAAAGTAATGAGAAAGCATGAGTGACAGGATTAACTCTCTAGAGCCTGTGCACTGATCTTCCTGATGACACCTGGACAAGAGATTCAGCTCTCAAAAGGAGGTGTTTTAAGGCATGATATCAGAGGTTACTATAGGCTGTTGCTCTAAAGTAAGTTTTTTTTTAAATCAGACATCTTTATTCCCACCATACTTTATGCTGCACCTCTTTACTGCACTTGCTCAGCAAGGTAGTTGACCTACTTTAGTCATTTCACACTGATATATTCAGAAAAATAAAGTTTTTAATCAATAAAGCAGTTTGAATTATTTATTACTTAAACCACCCACAGTATTTTCAGATCAGTTTTATATAGGGAGAAGAAAATTTGTATTGTCATCTAGTTTTTAGAAAACGTCTCATGAATGTAAAACCTCATGCTATTGACCGAGCAGTCCTCAAAAGTCAGATTTATGAAAGTTGGCTACATGAAAATGAATGACTACTGGACTTCTATAATATTTTAAACCCCAGGACACAATAGCAGGTTAATTTAACATAGGTGACATGTATAAACTTTCTGATATAGCTACACCTCTTCCAAGTATCTTAACAATTACAAAGTTAAATACACTTAAGGATATTACATTTTGAAAAAAGTCTGAAATGATATGTTTTATAGGTATTTCCACAAGTACCTTCTCTTCCTTTAACTGCTGCTCTTGCTCAAATTTCTGCCTTAAAGTAGCTTCCAAGGTGTCCTTCTCCCCACAGACTCCAATGTAACATTCTTTCACTGCAGTCATCTCTCTGTTCAGCTCCTCTATGTTAGCCCTTCACAGGACAGATTATTTATAATCAATTAGCCTTTACACTCTCAGGACAGCAAGTCTGTACTTGCTGAAGTGTAACTAGTACTGAAGGCCTTACAGGAAACGTGGAAGTTTCAGTAAAAGTGGAAAAAATGGCAAGTCTTACTTTAACTGTGAGATTGTCTCTTCGTAAGTTTGAATAAGTTGCTGTTTTTCTGCAGCACACCTCTTCACCAGGTCTTCCTCAAAATGAGCTTTTGTATCCTCGTGATGTTGCTGGTAAATTCTTTCACACCTAAAATTAAGAAAGGAAAAACAAACTACCTAGGTTTCCTCACACCCTTTTAAACAGAGTTCAACTTTTCCTTAAGAAACTGGCCTTCTAACGTTGACCTCCCCTTGTACCAGCTACCTCATATGATATTGTACATGCAGGCTAGAAGTCTGCAAACGGAACTAAACAGAGCTAACAGACATACCTGTCAATGGCTTCTTGTTTATCCTGATCAAAATCCTGAACCATCTTTCTCATCTGACAACACAGATCTTGATTTAAGCTTTTCAGTTTTTCCTCATTTTCCTTCAGTTCTTCAATAGCAGAAGTATGGTTCTGGACAAACAAGGGCCAAGTAATAGGTAGGTCAAAAAGAACCTTTTCTAATTGCAGGTTTTAGGACACAGGGGAGAGTAGTTGGGTTTTTTTTGGGTGGGGTTTTTTTTGTAGGAATAAGCAGCACCTCTGTCTCACCTCAACTTCTTGTAGCAAAGCTTCATTAGCCTTTCTGAGTCTCAGAACTTCTTCCTTAAGTTTATCAGAAACTGAAGGACTGGCCACTGAATTATCATTCCGATTTGTGACAGGCTGAAATTAAACAAAATTAAGACGATATCTCTTGATACATATGATTTAGAAGATGACGCTTAAAAAAGTTAAAGCTGTCAAATAAAAATTGTACTTAAACACAAAAAAAAAAACAGAGGATACCATAACAAAAAAAAACCAGAGGAAACCATTGCAGCACAAGATACAACAGTATGACTGCTACTCTAGATGAATACTTGAAATTCAAAGCATCATGAAGGTTTAAAGAAGCACGTGTTCAACGTCATGTCTGCAACTTAATGACGACTATCATCCAATAGAGAGCAGACTTCTCAAGCATATTATATTCCTAACCCACATCCAGGTCACAATGTATAGATTACAAAAGCAGATGTTACAAGTTTGATCAGTTTATAGAGGGATGGTAATAGTGGGGTGAAGAGAGATGTAATATCAAAGAGATTCCTTGTTGATCAAATTACATAGTGAAGGCACTCTGTTTAATGTTCCATTTGTATAACCTACCGATACTATTGGCTTTCTCAGAGAAATTACAAGGCCTTTTTGGCCAAAGAAAACCTACTTCCTCCAGAGAAATTCAGTTCTGAAAAAAGCAGTGGCCATTAAGTGCTATCAAGCAAGCCATCATACCAGGACTTGCCTGATAACACATATGGTGCCCATGTTCTGCTATTTCAGTTTGCTTCTTTTTTAGCAAAAATACAGAACAAGGCATCATCCAAATCACAATACTTTCCTTAAGATCAATGACAGATTTACTTAGTTGCTATGGACACTCAGCTATGAGTAAATTCTTTGGTCCATTTACATAATAAGTTTAATGTTCGTTTCATTCACTAAAATCCAGTGCATCTTCACTTTTAAAAGAAGTGTAAAGGAACAAACCTCTGACTCTTTTGATGCTTTTTCTGCCTTCAACAACTGCTTGTATTCCTCTAACGTCTTCTGGCAGTCTTTAAGATCATTCTGTAATTGAGTAACCTGGTTTCTCTTCATTTTATTACTGCTCAATAAGCGTTCCAGCTCAGCTTTTAATTCTACAATAATTTCATCTTTAGAGAGCTCTTTATCCATGTCTCTGTTCTGCATTGCACTATTAGGGAAGACAATCAGTTCAGTATTTAAAAGACGAAACACATTTATCTGAAAGGTAGCGACAGCAAAGAGAAGAGCAACTAATGCTACCACAAATAGGATAACAGTAAAAAGAACGAGATAACATGAATACAAAAGCCATGTGTTATTTCACAAAGTAGCAATTAACATACAGAAAACTTGTTCAATTAGCTGTTTTCCCAAAGGATTCATTCTCACATGATACGAGATATTTTGGGACAACTCAATTGGCTGGGTTTTTTTAAAAGACAGCTTTAGTATTAAGTAACTATGTGGAATCCTTGAGCAAAAAGGTATCCATGCATATAATCCATACAATTCAAGGAAAAGCAACGTAGTCACTATAAAAATCTGAAGATTTATTAAGCAGCAATTAGCATCCAATTTATTACATTAGTTGTTTCCTGTTTCCCAGATTACCAGGAATACAAGCAGTATTTCACGTATCTACCAAAAAAACTATATGCTGATCCAGTAAGGCCATCTTTTTACGTATCACTTGTATAATTTCTTGAGAATTTTAGATTTTTTTTATTTCAACAAGGATCACTCAATACCTGCAGAACCTTGGTTTCTTCCCAGTGATTTTTTTAATTCCCAAATCTACATAGGAATCACCCAGATTCGTACGCAGCTCTCCACCTGAATCATTCAAAAATACTCCAAGCTTGGCAGCAGACTCATACAAAGCTATTTCTTCCTTCAGTTCCATTAATTCTTCCTTAAAGGAAGAGAAAGAAAAAAAAAATTACACTAAGCAGAGAAACTCCGAGCAAACACATCAGGTCCATGATGACTCTTCCAAAGATGACAAATACATGGAGATATTCTCTCTAAATATAGTTGTATTTAGCTGTATTTACTTGAATCATCTAGTATTAGTTTTATTTCTTTACACTATCATTTTTGATACCTCTAGCAAAACATATGTTAAAACTACAATTTAGGGAATATTTTCTGTTGTTCAGTATATTCTATTGTTCATCTATGTACTATTCTTTCTTTTGCTCTTACTTCTTTTCTGCTGCCCTTGTACAGTAAAGTGGATGACAACAAAAAAGTACGTAGCTAGAAAAAATACATATTGCTTTAGTACTTATTAGCATTCGTAATTTCCAAGATGATAGATTTAAGTCAAATACATGAACTGAATTGGAAACAGACTTCCAATCATATTTTACAGAGGACTCGCTAGCATTTCCTTTTGCTGGCAAAAGATAATTTTCAGAATATAGTATCCCCAACTATCCCTATAGTCTAATTAAGTTACAAGATTCCCAGCACATAGAATTTACATTCTTTTTTTTCCATAAGCAGGTTAGATAGATGGATGATAGCAGATTTGTGCCAATACATATGCTCTACTGTGTTTTAATGGAGGGAGAAAAACCAACCACAAAACAACATGCAATACTGGGAGATATAGTAGTGAAAGGAGATATTTCCCCAAGTATAAGGAGTTTCAGCTACCAGCCCCTTAACTATAATGCCTGCCCTCCTAAAAATCAAAACAGTAAAGTATTTAATAAAATTAAATTAACCTGCAAAGCCTTGTTCAGGTTATTGCTCATCAGGTGTGCAGACTGAGCTTGTTGCAATTGAAACCGTAACTGATTTGTCTCCTGCATCGAGCCTATTGAAGGAAAGTAAAAGGAGACAAAGAAGTAGTCATAAATACACAAGAAAGACTAACAAAAAAATCTGGGAAAACTTCACTTACAAGTAGCGATGTCGATTCTGGTACTAGGCATTACTCTATCTCTACTTCCTTGAGCTCACTAGTAACTACTACATACATCATTATTAAAACACTTCAATGTGTGAAGGTAGGCAGAAGTCAAATACACAAAGAGCAGAATATTTTACATGCTATTCCTACAAGTTTCTAAGAATCAGCTTCCAGCCACAAAACTAGTTCTTTTCCTGTTGAGATTTGATATTGAAATGGCAAGTCAAATGCTTAACACAAAAATAAGCAGCTTGCTTACAAAGGCTGTTATTTAGTCCAAAACTAAGTTTACACATACGCAGCACAAAATGTGTATAAAAATAGTGGAATAGTTTAATCACTATTGCTTGGAGTTTTGGTTTGTGGGTTTTTATATTTTTGGGGACAGGGCAGGGGAAGAAGATACTTTTAATTTTTATTGGTTTTTTTTACACTTCAGTCTAGAATTAACTAAACTTTAAGTCCAACTAATGTACTGCTTAGGAAATGGCCTAGTACATATAGCCTGATGTTGATTCCATTTCAACAAGAACATAGATGTGCAATTTCATGCTTCAAAAAACTGGAGCTGTTAGTGCAAGGAAAGATAAGGTATGAGCAAAAGGCTGACCTGTTTGCAGTAAATTTGCACATTGCTTTTGGCTTTCTTCTAGGCTTCTTGTCAGTCGATTTATTATTTCCGTTTTCTCACATTTGGTTTCTTCCAGCATTTTTTCAAGTTGCTTAACATGCTCTCCTAGATTTTTGCAAAGCTCTGTCTAGGAAGAGAGATTATTTTTACTCAAGTTACAAAACATCTAGCCATCTAGTACAATTTCAGATATAGAAAAAGTCAATACATACAAGACACAGGAGCAAAAGAATCAATCTGATACCTAAAGGGATAGAGGCTGGCTAAATCAATCACAGATCAAATGTGATCTCTTACAACACCAAAGTTAAGTTTTCACTAGGAGACAGTAAGTATATTCATATATAAACATATGGATGTGAACTGTTTTGTATTTCCTAGAACAGTTAGTTTTCAGCATACCAGATTATTCCATCATTAATCACATACAGTTAGTTTACCACAGAAAAATCAAGCCTTCATGTAAATTAAGTCTGAGCTTAACTCAATTTAGTTTATTTTAACTGAGCTTAAGCCAAGCTAGCAAGTTCCAATGCTCTGTAGAAGAACCATAGTTTTTCCATGTGATACACAAAGTAGACCTTCATATGGCATTACTTACAGTTAACCTACACAGACCCGGGAGGCACACTACCCAGTCTTCATGCCTTTTGACTTTTCTATTTTCTCTCCAAAACAGGAGACCTCTCTCTAAATACCCCAAACATACCACCATAAAAAAAACCTTCTTTTGTAGTAGAGACAAAGCTGTATAAACTTTGCTGTGGTACTAATAGAAATCTAGCAGTGCATCCTTGTTTACAAGCAAAGGCTAGTTACCTTTCCAAACATACTACTCATTTATTTTTACAAATATCTATGTTGAAACAAGAATTACAGAAATTAATTACAAGAGTTAAAAGAAATTTAATTCTATTTCCTTTATGTGAAATAAGAGAACAGTAAGTTAAGGCCTGCCTTGACTACATTGCTTTAGTATCTCTAATAGCGTAATGGATTTTTATGGCAAGTCAAGTAGAATAATTTTAATAAGCTCTATAACCATGTGACACAATACATATCAAACTCGATCTTAAAGCCAGTCTTTTCCTCCTTCGCCTTTTAAATCTATACTTCTAAAATAAAGGGACTGTTCAGTGATTAGTTGTCCTTGATCATTTTGAGACTAAAGCTTGGCAATAGACTGTTTTTATTAAACAGTTTTTCTTGCAGCAAAAATATCACAATATTTCTTATTTTGTTCTTTTCTTCCCCAAATGTATTTGCTGATACTCTGAAAGAGTGACTGTGCACAGAACAAAAGCTCAGGAGAGAAACCAAGAGAATGCATTCTTGCCTCCTCTACATTTGCTATGCACAAACTCACAATCTGAGCTCACAACTGCCTGGAGATGTTTATAAAAACATACCACATAGGCTTCATAATATTGAGACTTACACAGAATTTCCTTTCCATTTGCTTAGCAGCTTCCAGAAGGAGTTATTAGAATTATAGGTCAAGAAGTGCAGTTTAGGAAACATGGGGAGCTCTACAGCCTCTCCAGTATGGTACTCAGCATCCTAAAATAATTTCTCACCTGCTCTCGGAGCGCAGATCTTGTAGTATCAAGTTTCTGCTCTAATGATAATACTTGCTTTTCATACTTCTGCTTGAGTGCTGAAATAATGGCCTCATGTTGCTCTCTGGCTCTCTGAAGGGCATCTGATCGCTGAAGTTCTAACAGCTGCTTCTGCATGCTTTCCATGGCTACCTCTGCCACTTTGGATTGCTTCAGTATCTGTAGGAACAATATTAGGGTAGTTCCCAGTTACATATATTTCACTTTTGCTCCATATTCCATACGTCAGTTCAGGGTTTTGGTGCAAGAGTTGCTAAAAGTCCTCAGATAATATCTGGATTTTAATACAAACTATTTTCCACCAGTGCATCCTATTCAATCGTCATATATTCAGCTTCTGCAATGATCATGAACAGTGTTTTAAGCGACCAGCACTTATGTTCAATGCAAGTGCACCACAAACGTAACTATAGAGATCTTCCATAATAAACAGTAAAAATATTTATAGTACCTGCTCCTCATTGGTAGTAAGAGTCTGAATTTGAGTTTCAAGGGCTTTTATTTGACCTTCAAGATGCACTTCCCGTTCCTTTCCATTCTGATAGAGTTTTTGAGACTCACGAAGACTAACAGCCAAACCATCCTTTTCATCTTAAGAGAGACACAATGTGTAAGAAACATGGCCCAGTCACACAACAACCACAGAACATAACTGTTCAGTATCCCCTACTCTACAGAACCATTCACTATGAGCCCTCTTTCCCATACTGTGGGCAGAAGATGGAACAAAAACATTCAGTCAGTCTCCATCCAGTAACCAGTTTCTCCCTCTGGTAGCTGGAAGCACTCTGATACATTGCACCTTCAGAACCCTAGTAGAAACAAGCCTCATTTTGTCAGCACTAGGAACTGGCATCATCCCTTATACCATTTAAAGGGAGAAACAAAATAATTCCCCTGGAGGAACAGCAAAATGTTTGGCAGCTGGTTTTCCATCTCCTTCGCTCCTTCTACCTTCTAAAAATTATATTCTTAAGTCTCAAAACTCATGACTTTTTTTTGTCTGTTCCTAGAAGAAAATGGAGACCAAGACAACCTCCAGTCTCCGTGACAGCTTTGACCATTTCAGAAGAGCTTCCCTCTACATACAGTCCAGGAAACAGCTTGTTAAACCCAACAGCACCAAAAAAAAGGGTTTTTTCCATAAACATACACTTCTGCTATTGGAGTTTGTCTGTTTTGAGCTTTTGACTTTTGTACTTCTAGCACACTACTTTGGCAACTTCTCTACATTTTTAATGCCTGAAACACAGGGACTCTGGAATACAACAGTGGTCTTGAGAATGCAGTAAAAGTTAAGACAGGCCCAACGCACAGAATTTTCTTTAGAACAATGTTGGCGGGAGACAGTTAGGTCCACATAATCCCAAATCAAGTTTATTAATATTAACAATAGCTGCAGAGACACTACCTAAATAAAGTTTTGGAACAAGAAAGTTGCTAAATATGAATAAAAGAATTAGTACAAAACATTTTACCTTTGATCATTGAAAGCTGATGATTCAAATACCTAATCTGCTGTGCACTCTTTTCTAGCTTTTCATTAAGTTCTTCCAGTTGTCTTTCTCTTGCTTTATTCAGAACTTGAAGTTGAAGAATCTGTATATTTTCTGGAGAATCTGTCAAATTTCAAGTAGCATACAGAATACAGACAAGTCAGCATGTAAGCTAACCAAGGAAGTCATTGTCATAAGTAATTCCTGTCCCAAGATACTTCTGTATGAATGTACAGTGTGATACACTGTATTAATACAGTGCCAAATTTGCTGCTGGTTCACAAAATTGCATCATTCTTGAATCCATCTCTGACTCCCATCACCTGAGCTGCTCAGGCAACAATGGCTGAAGAACTGCAGGAATTACTGATGTGATTCACACCTAACATCAAGCCAGATAAAGGTTAACATGCTATGAATTCACACAGTCTTGTGGCAACTATAAATTTTCAAAATTTCTAACAAGCAAAGTAGTTCTGTCATTTGAAGGGTACCAGAAAAGCCCAATGTGGCAGCAAGCAAAGTTATGTTTCACCAGGTATAGCAAGTCATTATTTTCCATTATAAAGCAAGACAAAGTGCCAGTAAGACTTGAGATCAAGCCACAAAATAGCCTGGAACTCAAATACCCTTGATCAAAATGAGCTGATTTCTAGATAAAGGCAGGGAAAAAACCCCACAACAACCCACAAAATTGGACTATTCTAATGTAAGCTTAAAAAAATTAAAAGATCATGTACATTAATGTACTTTTACTAAACATCTACTAAAATCAACAGGTTTTCTGTTATTTCCAGTGGACTTTTCACACAATTCTGTTATTTCCAGTGGACTTTTAATGTTTAAAGTCTAAACAGCAAACACCTACTTCCATCGTTGCCCAAGAATTCACGTTGCAAATCTTCAAACACTTCATTTCTTCTGGTTCCTTCTTGGAGTACTGGAATGTTTTGATGAATGCCATTTTGGTATGGTTTATAAGTCACTTTGTAAGATTCTGGCGATTGGCCACTGACAACGTCAGATGCAACAAACTGCTGTTGTGACAATATATACATAACAGGAAATAAATTAAACTTACAACTGTAGTCTTGCTCAGTGAAGATATTTCTCATTTTACAGGCTGACATTAAGAGCTCTAGTAGCTATTCATTTTCAGGCTCCAATCCAGCACACCATTTAAGTGTGATAAAAATTTTCATGAAATATTCCACTTTAGGAGAGCACTGAAGCGTCAGCTCCAATAGACTAAGCACACACTTCAGTAAATCACATTCTTTCTACTTTATGGAATTCTACCTAGCCAACAAGAGGGAAAAGAAAATAATTATAACACGCGCATATGAAAATCCAATTATTTAACGCTCCATTGTCTTAGACAATAGAAGCCTCCCATTATTGTTTAAACTGATAATAAGAGAGAAAGCATTACAAAACATTACTACGAGTAGACCTGTGAGAAATTTCCAAAAGAGACAGAAAAATACATTAGCTTCTGAAATACCTTAAGATGTTCCTTTGGAGCATCTGAAAAGTTTATTCTTTTACTTTGCTGATTGTTAAATTCTGGTTTATGGTCATTTGTATAAGGCCTGAAGTTTTCAGGAAGATGATACACATTGTTCTGTTGGTAGCAACTTGGAGCATTAAAGTCACCTCTACCAAGATACACATCATCAGGATCCTCTTGCCCATTCTGGTCAGAGTAATCTTCCTTAGCATCATATAAATGTTCCTTCTCTTCATCGTTACATAGGCCATTCCATTTCTTTCCATGTTTTTCAACATGATTGTTTTGCTGATCACACAAGAATTGTTCAGGGAACAGATTTTGTCCTTGCTCATAATCCTATGCACAGATAAGACACTTAGAATTGCTCTCAAAACTCAGATTCCCTCCCCACCTCCCTTTTTCTGGGGTTACCAGCCCTCAAGTCAGAAATACTTCCAAGTGAATAGCAAAACATGTCACCTACATGTAAATTATTTCTCCAATGAATTTGAATAATATTTAACATGTTGTTATGAACAAGCAATTCCTACTAATTACATCACTGCTCATACAAGCTTACATTTTGAGGATCACTTATCAATGGATGATCGTTCCACCTTCCATCATGCTTCCCAGACTCATGTGATCTACAGAAAGACAAGCAGCTTAACCATGTACTTATAACTTCAGGAAAACAATAAAAACAAAGCAAACCACCTCTTTGTTAATTTAAGTGGCATCTAGTCTGTTTCTCATGGAACACAAACCATACTGCCAAAACTGCATTACAGCTCCCCTTTTACTTGGATTGCAAGTAAATTTACTTGGACTACAACTCATCAGCTGAGATTTTGATTTATTCTCAAAAGCACAACATAAGTAATAAAAAAGATGGTGCAAAATGCCTTACTGCTGCTCCGTTTCATGAATGCTACAGTCCGAATAGCTGGAGAGCTGGTCTCCACTGTCCTCCAGCATATCATGGGGAAGGTCTGTCAATAGCTGTTGCAACTAAAGCAGAACAAAAAACATTTGTTATATGCTTTTCAAAAGAACGCACACAAGTTCAATCCCAACAGAGAGAGCTAGGCAAAGTAAGACACTTGCCCAAAATTCTGGTTTTATTCTCTAAGGAAGGACAACACTGGAATTCACTGAGACTTGTGCCACAGAATGCTTAATAGACTAGAGTACCAGCCAAATGATTTTTCTGGCAAACTTGTTAAGAAAAGAGAGCTGCACCAAGAAAGAGGCAAGAGAAGTGTCACCAGATAGATAAGTCCCAGGCAAGACTACTTTTGAAGAATGAACCGCAAATGAATCATGCCAAGGTTTCTCCTCCCTAAATTCCAGGCAAGAGACATCGAAAACATGCTCTTGCTAAGGAGTCCAAATTCAAATCCGGGTAAGAACTTGCCAGTCAGTGTTACCAGATGCAAGAAGCCATCATTGCAATGATTAGTGGTCTGCTCATGTGTTCAGATGAAGTCACCAAGCAAATGGACATGAACAGCAGAAAATACCACCAATTCTAACCCAGAAAACAGAAAGTTGTGCCACTGAAAAAAAGCCACAGCCCAAACCCACCTGAACTTCCTTGCTCTACAGATTCTTATATAGAATATACCTCTTCCAGTTTTCAAACAGGCTTTGATATGAGGTCACATATTGGGTTTATTGTAGATCTGAGCTATGCACTTTCTTTTTCTTATTAGGTGACTTGAGAACTACACAATATATTCAGTTACTACATGCAGCTTCTGAACTCTAACCCTGGTTTTCTCTAAACTCTCAAAGCATGTATTAATAAGAGCAGAAACATTAGCTGCCCATACTGAATGCCTTACTAGCTTTTCATTTTTTATTTGGGTTTTTTTAAAAAACACGCACTGCCCCACCCCAAACAAACAAAAACTATCACTTACAAAAAGTTTATCTTATTAAAGATATCACATTCTCTCAGATGGATTTTAGATGCTCTCTAAGGCCAAAAGATAGGTGAGAAGTTAAGGACAACTTTTCTAAGTGTCTGTAAGACAACAGAGAACTAAAAGTTTGTTCCCAGAAATTCACTAGTGGCATGAAAAAGGTTTTCCTATCATCAGAGCATACTTTAGATTTATTGTATCTCAGCTCCAGGAAGCAGGAAAGGCAGCATCATTCACTGAAGATCTTTCCTTTGCCCTACTTGCAACCAAGGACATACTCAAGCACCATGGGTTTTGCTGGTCTTGCACTGCTTTGGAAATTAGATCAAGAGAAAGCAGCACATACACAGTTCACAAAACATCATCATAAGAGTTCATACTGAAACAAGCTCAGCCTACCAGGTTAGCTAGCACAGAACTCCAGATATGGGTAAGAATTGCCCATTAAGTTAGTGTCAAAGTCTTCTCCTACCATGTAGATCTCTCCAATTTTCAAGAAAAAAAACCCCACCCAATTTGCTGTAGCAGAAAACTTGAACAAAGAAAGTCTTGGATTACAACTTGATCAGGAAACACAGCACAGCCTGTGTTTTAGCCTCCTTTTAGCAGGCTAAAAGTCACATCCCACTGATACATCTACACATACAGTTTTTTGAATCCCACCTTGCCCCAGAACATACATGATCTACAAGGATTACCAAGAACTTACTCCAAAGAGGCTGCTTTGTTTGTTCCCACTGCCTCTTGTCCTGTCAACTGGGCACCACCAAAAAATCCCCTGGCTCCATTCTCCTTACATCCTCCCTTCAGGTGTTTATACACACCGATGACATTCTCCCTGCACCTTTCCTCCACGCTAAACAGTCCCAGCTCTCCCAGCCTCTCCTTATAGAAAGGATGTTCTCCTCAACACTGAATTTACAATCCTATTTATGCACTCTCTCGCTCACCCACTGTAATAACCCTACAATGATTTCACTACTTGTTCTCCTGCACTAGCACAAGATTCTCTGTCTGAGTAGAAAGGTTTGGAACAGACACATTCCCTACAGCATTTGAAGTAGTATACTTCCAAGATGTACAGCTATCATTCTACAACACATTTTTGCAAACATTAATCTCTACGTTACCTACACTCTAGACAGTAATCCCTGAAGTATGTATTGGGGACCTTATTTGGCTTCAACATAACTTACCACCCTATAAGAAACCATTATGCTTATTCATGTTAAACATACATTTTGCCAATTCTCCTTATTAAACAAAAAGAACAGAAACACTCAAAATATTTCAACTTCAAAGAAATCCCAAAACATTTAAATATATTTTTTCTAGAGATTAAAGTATGCAATTTATAATCAGATTTTTAAAAGTAATTTCCCATTTTTTTCTAGGCTAACCAAATTTTCAAGTGAAAGAGCTGTTGCTTTCGAAGTATTTGTAGTAAGTGAAAAAGTTGTCAAGAAATAAAAAAAATGTAGGTGACACCAGCCTTCTGCATTTGATCTATTGCACAGGCAAGGACTACCAGTCATCCAGCCACTACAAATGACATTGCAAGGCTCTTAAAATGCAGCATCTCATTATGTCTTCACTTTTTACACCACTCTTGCAAAGCACAGTCTGCATTCTGTTTTGCTCTTAACAAAAACAGCATAAAACTTTTTGATTTTTTAAAAAGACACTAAAATGAGAGAAAATGTAAAGAAGATAGATACACAAGTCTTCAGATTAAATAATTTATTTATTTATTTCACCTCTTGTTCTCTTGCATAATCCTCTTGGTCATAGTCTTCATCATCATGTTGTGTTTGTAGAGCTCCACTATCAAAGTCAAGGGACATTGTTTGCTAATAATATTTTTGAGTATCCAGCAAAACCTACTGCAAGACAGGAAAATATCACATGAGTAAAAGTTGGGGGGTACCAAAAAGTACCACACTCATTTCCTGAATTAAGTAGCCAAACACACACAGAAGTTGCTTGATTTTTTTGAAAGAAACATTACACATTACCTGTATCATTCACTTGAGCTTTTTGTTTTGCAGTACATCCAATGCTACACACTTCTAAGGTTACAGCATTTAAAACTGACTATTTGGCCTTTTCATATGCTGACGTTATTAAATTATTGAAGATCACTCCCAACCAGACATTATTTTATACAGTGTCAGAACTTGAAGGTTATACATATGCTGTAATACATGTTGATAGTTCTGTCCACGTTTACATCTCAATTTATTTAATCTATATTCAACTGTTACAAAGTGTACCTACATTTTGTACTAAATATTGAAAGTACGCCGCTGCTTGTGCATTTGGATAATACCTCTGATAGGAAAAACAGGAAAAGTATCATGGAAATATGAAAAGTATTGTGTCAGTTCCAGATTTAACTGCTTAACGAGGAGACTTAGACTCCCAAGGCCTTGTCTGCAATGAGTTTGCAGTAAGCCACAGTGTGCAAGTGCTAGCCCACACTTGGTTGCAAGATAAGTTAATCCCCAATGAAGATATGCTCCTGACAGGCAGTTACAAAACAGAAATGATTGATGAAGATTTTACAGAATGGCACATTCTTTGGGCATACAGGTGTCACACATGCTGGAGCCTTCGCTCAGTACGAAGCTTTACAACGGCATTATCCTCAAGTTAGAGGACATAACGTGTCACTTCATTACGTTTAAAGGACCTGGTTGCCCACAGATGCTCCAGGAAACGCTCTAACCCAGTCAGCAGGAGCCCCAGCCGCGCCAGTGCCTGGCTCTCCGTGCGCGGCCCCAAACACCAGCTCCCACAGCGCGACCGCCCGCCACCGCCGAGGCGGCTCGGCCATCTTCCCCCCAGCCCCGCGCCAGCCGCAGGCGACCACCCACCCCCCGACAGCACCCTCCCCGCTCCCCTTAAAGCCCTTCCCAGCCCCCGGAGCTGAGGCATCCGGGCGACGGGACAGAGCCCCATTCCGCCGCCTCACGGCCCGTACGAGCGGCGGACAGTCACGACGGGCCGCGTCTGTACACAGGCCCCGCCAGCTCAGGCCCTCACGGCGGTGGCGCGGCGCCGGCAGGGCCGGCGACTGCCGCTAGGCACGGCGCGGGCGCGGAAGCACCTCCCGCTGGAGCCTCCTGAGCCGGCTTCGCCCCAGCCTCCGCGGGGCAGGAGGAGGAGGCAGAGCACGCTCCCGAACACCAAAACTCACCTGAGCCGCCGCGGCTGCCCGCCTGCCCCGGGCACAACAAAGGCCCACCCGCCGTTCTTCCGCATGACAACCGAACCCAGCGCCCGCCGCTCTGACTGACAGCCGCGGGCGCCAATCCGCGGGCGCCAATCGGCAGGCGCAGCAGCAGCGCCGCCGCACGCAGCAGAGCGGGAAGGCGGAACGCGCTCGCCCCGCCCCAGCAGCGCTCGGCTGCGCTGCAAACCCGCCTCCGCCGACTGTTTGAAAGCAGGCGCGCATGGCAGCGGGAACATGCCCGGCTCTCTGATTGGCCGAGCGGTCGACCAATGGCTGTATCCTTTTGGCGGAGGGGCGGGGCCTCCCCGTGACGTTGGGAGCGAGCCGGGCGCAGGTGTCGGCGGCGCCATCTCGCAGCGAGACGTGGCAGTTGCCTGGCAACGAGAGATGCCCCCGTGAGGCCGCAGCCCGACGGGGTGACGCCGCCTGACGGGGGCTGGCCCTCACGGCAGCGTCTTGAGGGAAGCTGGCGGCAGGAGCACCCCTCGTTGTAGAGCGGCTGGGTGGCCGGGGGGTGGCCGCCCTCGCCTCACAGGCAGCCGCCCCTGAGGGAGCGGCCTGCTGCGCCGGGGCAGCGGGGTGGTGATGGCACAAGGCACCGGAGAGCTCGGCCCGGGCCCACCCGCACCAAAGGAGACCCTTCGGCGCGAGGGGGTTTGCTTTTACCCGGTGGAGCCCCACGGGAGCGCCGGAGCAGCCAGGCCGCGCTCAAGCAGCCTTCCCCGGGTTGCTCAGGGAGCCGCTCTGCTTCCAGGGCTTCCTTTAATAAAAAATTAAAAATTTATCTGAGTGAACAAGCTTCTTCCATGGAATTGCCGGTAGCAAGCGTTCAAAAAAAAAAAAAAAACAAACCAAAATAAACCAGGGTTTTCGAACAAGGAGTGTTCAGAAACGGAGGCGTGTAATAGCTCCATCTGGTGACGCCCTCAGCGGCAGTAGAAGATGGAAGCTGTGGCAGGAGAGAGGCGTGTGGGTCATCTGGTGCAACATTTTTATTGATGGAAGCAAACAGGTGTGTTAATGTGCTTCTGTGACATTTATAGGAGCTTTGAAAACAAATGGACGTACTATGCCTTGTAAATGTGACAGTATAGGCAAAATTTGTTATTTTTCCCAAGGGTTTCTAGTAACTGTTAGAACAGCTTAACCAATTCTCCTCAGGCATGAAAAGATGTTTTCTTAAAAGAGAAGTCTAAACGTGCCTGAAAATTCATATTAACTTTGTCAAGAACAGTAATTTGGAAAACTTTCCAAAATTCAGATAACTTTTTTTTTTCTTTTTAGCATAGTTACTTCTTCTAAGACTTCCACACAGGAGCTGATGGTGTACTTGACATGAGATGGCTGATCCAGAGTCTAAAAGCAGCATCAATCACTAAGTGAAGGCATATAAATGTTAGAAACAAAAAACTGAGTTCCTGCTTCTGGCTCCAGAAGAATTAATGTTATTAATTCTAGGAAAACACGTGGTGTCTGTAATGCATGGATGTGTTGTGTTTGAAATGTATCTGTAACTAGTTGGATTCTTTGCTTTCAAATCAAGAGATTTTGAGATACTTTACTGCACCAGCACCCAATTAGCTCCCCTTTTCCCTTCACAGTTTTGCTTCAGACACATACAAAAGATGCAGAAGCAACAAAACAAAGCTTCTGGTGGTTTTTTTTAAGGTAGTGATATTCAAAGAGGGAGATTTAGACTGCATCATACTGCGATCCAAACATCACACACTGGCTCTGGATGTTTTTATGCATTGGTAAAGTGGAAATTGAAGTCAAAAAAAGCCCTAAGTCAGCATCTTGACTGGCAAAGTCATACAACTTTGATCTCAGTATCACAACTCCAAATGCTATTATTCTAGTCCCTAGTAACTTTGATTTGTACTAAAAACAGAGACGGAGCTCTGCACATTTTCTTTCTGTGACCTGTCATAAAACCCAGCTTTGATGCAAAAATCAAAACCACCCTATGCAGGTCCTTTGCTCCCCTTAACATGCCTCGGAAGCAGCTATTTTTGCGTCACTGTTTGCTCAGCAAAGTCATGGCAAGCACGTTACGAAGTTTGGTAAGATCTGAGAATAGAAATGACACTATGCAGGGATTTAATGTTACAGTTTCTTGCCAGCGGTCCTTACAGTGGCACAAAACTTGAGCATGACTCTCGTTGGGGCCCTTTGTCACAGGTGAAAACCTTGCATAGGACAGGACAGGCATAAACTTGAGATTCTCATCTGAGGGCTTGAGGTAGCAATAATGCCAGACTATGGGCAAGGAAATCAACTGCTACTGTTTTAAAGCTTCTCAGTATATGTAATTGGTATTTTAATCATGTTATTCTGAAGGAATGAAATACATTTTATGCCTATTAGCTGAAGATACAAATAAAGATGTTTTTTAGTCAGCTCCAAGCGTGGCTCTTTACATCGTATTTTCCCCTCCAAGGAAGCTTATGTCTTTAGTAATCTCATGAGTATATGACCCCTCTTGTTTTCTAGATGACAGGGTTCTTACTGTAGTGTCCCATTTAATATGAAGACACGCAAAAGAACAGAATGTATTTTTTAATAGTCAAGTCTTCCAGCAATTGCTGAACTCCACAACAATTGTCTGCCTTATGGAACTGAGCCAGTGTGCTGGGAGACAGAGAGAATGTCCCTGCTTATGCCAGAAGACATTGCTTATCTTAAAGGGACAACTTTCTGAGGCCATCACCCAGACTACCAGTTCATTCCCTAAATCCCTGCTGCCTTTCTTCAGTTAATTATTAAATCACTGCTTCCTCAACAGGAAGCCCAAGAGATCACTGTTCACTCTGAATATAGGATTGTTCATATTTGGAGTATTTATTGTGGCGAAAAGATTCATAGGTTTCTTTTAAAAGACTTTTTTCCATGTTTAGGAACAAATGGACTCTACATGAAGGAAGGGAAAATCATACGTTGTTTTGGAAAGAACAGCAAATATAAGGGCACATGCAAAGTTCAAACAGTCTTTTAAATAGTTTTCTCTCAAAATGTATCATTAGTTTTGTTCAGCTTTTCTAGCCTGTAAACAACTATGTAATCAATGAAAAAATATTTAGCCTACCTTTAAAAAAGATGTCTCCAGTATTAATTGGTAATAATAGTAAAATCATATGCAAGACAAAAATATTAGGATCTAGCATGCCTGTCCTTTAACAAGTTCTATTCCAAAATTATATTACATATATTAATTTCAACTTTGTAAATGTTGCATAATCTCAAATCTTTGAGTAATCAGACAGTGACAAAAAATGATTAAGAAACCAGACAACCTTTCTGTATTGTGTACGCTATTCATTTCAAACATTACTTGCTAGTAAAGTGCTATTACAAGCAAAATGAAATTGTTAGTGTCTATCGAAAGCAGATGACATTTTAGTAATATTCAAATTGTATTTGTTTTGGCAAATAGTTAAAAGCTTAGACATGTTTGTTTAACCACCCAAAACTAATTCAGTATAAATAATACTCATTTCCAATATTTCTATGCTAAAAGGCACATACTAATGTTCCAGCAGTTCGTTCAAGTGAGCTTTTGCATGTAGAGGTTTAATTGTGCTTTTAAATAGTTACTGATTCAGTATGACCTTGAAAGTGACATTTGTGCATGTCTAAAATACCTTCTCACAAATGAATCTCACACTCGGAAGGTGTAATTTTGTTAAGATTAAGATTATATATATCTATATAGCTATGCTTGTTGATCTCTACAGATCTACATAGATATACACATATACATATATTCATACATACACACACAAGAGGGTATCTTCTGGAACAGCAGCAGAAAGTGCAGTCTATACTTTTTTTGAATTGTCTTCCTAATAGAAAGTTCTCAATGCAGTTTTCAGATATGAATTGTCTTGGGACTTGTGAGATCCGAGGGATTATTTGTGATATTGCATGTGTCCCACATTACTTTCTTTCCTCACAGGCTGCTTCAAGCTCACTTCACTTCCAGAAGAGATGATTGGCAAATTATTTTCCATGTGATACTGAATAAGATGACCCACACTATCAAATATATGGTCTTTGGTTCTCACCTAATGAAAGAAGCAAAAGAATATACTTATGGTTAGATTGCGCTTGTAACTGGCTGGACATGAGCCTAGCGCATTGCAGCCAAAAGGCATTTAAGCCACCAAACTCACTGGAGCAGGATCATTAGGCTGTAGGCAGCAGCTCAGACCTATCCTTTGACCTATGATTAGCTGACGTGAAAAAGCAGAGAAGAAAAGCAGAGAAGACTGCATGTATGTAGAACTGGGCTGATGCTGCTAAGGGGAATGAAATAACCTTCTTTTTTTTCTCTCTCTCTCCACAGAAAAGAGATATTTTCCCCTAAATCCCACTGAGGCTTACTTTTCTCATTTACTTTCTCCTCTGAGAGATGTCGCTCACAAGTGCTCTTCTAGCCCTGAGCAGAAGCAAGTAGAATTCAAGTGACGACAAACCAGCTCTACTTTTTCTGTTTCCAGAAGTGTGTTACTAATCAAATTCATTATTTAATGTTAGGGTTATTTTTCTAGCAATATAACAACGGCTCAAAGGATGTATTAAGTGTATACAGTAATTATCAGCAGCTAGACTAACAACAGTGTTTAAGTACCTTGCTTCTATTTCCATGGTACTTTGGTGCTTGTAAGTTCTTAAATTGAATTTTCCAACCTACTGAAGTTACTGGCTACATTAAATTAAACTAGATGGAATCTGATCAGTTCTGTTTTGTGGAATGCACCCATGCAGTTTGGCCGAAATATCTGAGCAGCCCTGAAATTTCAGTATATGACATGTTCATACCTTGCCCTCAGGATCCACCAAGAGCAGATGCTTTGCTTGCCCTCCCTGAAGTCCACTGAGGACGTACTGACCAGGTGACGTTGTGCTCTCTCGCACCAGAAAATCCCCATCGTTTACTAAGAGGCTCTCTGCTGCTTTCCTGTTTAATTTGCCATGGTAACAATCTTCATTCTTTAGCTGTTGCTTTATTTGCGGCGGAACACAGAGACCAGCTGTGTTGCTTGTGGCACTCTGCAGAACAGCTTCCGGTAACTCTAAAATCAAATGAAAGGGAATGTATTGGACACTTCACCTGGAACTACATTCTAAAAGGATGCAAGACACTTTTTTCTAGCTTTTAAAAAATCCAAATTGTTCAGTCTTGAAGCTGTAATCAAACCAACCTTACAGACTGTAATAATTTGCACACATGAATGCTCACAACCCTCCAGTGCATTAGGTAAAATTATCACACCATCTCCTCCCATACCTTAGATGGGAAGCCTTGGGTCGCTAGGCAACAGGGACTGGAAACAGGAATTTTTCTGATGCTCTACTGTTTTGGGTTTGTATTTCTTTGGTTGTATTAAAAAGTAAAATCTTCCCTGTAAAAACAAGATTACTGCCGGGGTTTAGCTGCTTTATTTTTTTAAATCTAGTTTTTCCTTCTTCCTTAACAAGCTCTGAAGATATTGTCATGGATCATTGGGAGAGTCATGTTGAGTGGCTCCAGCTATGTGCAGGAATGTGAGACAACATGGTCAACATAGCCAGAAGGGAAGGATTACAGCATGGTGCATCTGCTGTGAAAAAGCAAACAATTACTGAATGTACTAACAAAACTGAATGGCTTGGGATATAGCCAGTCAAACTGCAAATGATTCACAGGCAGGATTCTTCTAAGGAAAATAAGAGGATACCACTTCTTCAATGGAATTGTGCAACCTAAGGCTCCTTGGGATATGGCCTGTTCCTTTTAGAGTATGATACAGCCCTGGGCTGGAGATGTCTCAGTGGTCACAGATCTCCTTTACTGAAACTCTGTCCAGACCTTTGCCCACTTTCTTGTGCGAGGCCAACTCTGATGGAGAAAACAAGCAGTGGGAAGCCATAAAAGGCAAAGCTAACCAAGTATTTTCAATAATGCGGACAATCAGTAGCAGCTATATAGGCTTTTAATGGATATCCACCACTGAGTCTGTAAGTCAAGATTTAATTTGACATGCATTTGATACTACTGATCAAACAGTTTGATTTAGAAATTGTTGGATGAGATTCAATGGTCAGTTCTGCAGGAATTAAGAAAAGATTCTCATAACGATCCCACATTGACCTTGCTGTCAATTAAACACTACCGCCTGTGAAGCAAGAGGCAGCTGAGGCCAATTCTACCTTAGAGTGGCTAAGAACTTGAGAATACAGGAGAACCCTCCTCCTTGAGGTATGGTGCAGTCCCAAGCTTTCATATCATCTTAAAGACATTATTACTTGTGGAACACTATTGTATCAGTCAACTACAGAAGATGAAAGGTTACTCTGCTTGCTTAACATCACTATTGTTACTCTTTAATCCCCTTTGTCTTGAATTTAAGCAGCAAAAAACCCAACCAGGATGGATTTCTTCCCCCATCTTTTCTATATTTCTTACGGGGAAACCAAAATCTTTCTCCATGAGCACAGATGACAAGACCCCCTCTTTTCAAAGCTTAGAAAGATACGGTATTGCAATGG
This sequence comes from Falco naumanni, assembly GCF_017639655.2. NCBI lineage: Eukaryota > Metazoa > Chordata > Aves > Falconiformes > Falconidae > Falco > Falco naumanni. The sequence goes on along the minus strand of NC_054060.1, from coordinate 15,076,062 downwards.
GAACCTACTGGCCTGACGCTGTGGGCTCCCATGGGTCTGTGTTGTTGCTGTACCGCGGGCTGTACAGACTGCAGACTGCACGGTCTGTGTGTTGATGTAACACGGATCATCAAAAAGATCTGTTTTGTAGGCAGGCTTCAATAATGTTGCCTCTTTTTTTGTCTTCTGTGATCTTTCACCACAATTACCTGCAATTAGTATATAGTATGCACAGATTTCCTCTATTTTTTTTTTTGAACTCGAGTTAAAATAACTGTAAAAGCTGAAATAGGAACATTGTTCTTATATATCCCACTAAGTCATTCAGAAGGAAAAGAACAATGGCAGATGAACTCATTTTTCCTTATGGCTAGAAGGCACAAGGTACACTATCCAAAATGAGTTAGAATGAAGTTTTCAAAAATGTTCCACGCTGGTTCAGTTCTGCTTCAAACAGTGTCAGCAGTAAACCCCCCACTGATTGAGAAGAAATTATTAATATGACTCTACAGAGACACAAGCCATATACGTTGTTCGCTGCAAAACCCTTTCCTTCCCCTCTGCACCACAATAAAAGCCTGTGGGAAGCTGAACAATTCTCTCTTGCTATTCTGGTGGAGCAGGGAAGATGGAGGAGGTTGGCGCTTTGTGGCTCTGCCTGGAGAGCCAAAGCCACATCTGTCAGGTTAGGATCCAAGCCTATGAACAGGGTAACAGAATATCCCCTGCAGGGTATGAAAATAATAGCACTGCAGCAGCCAAATAGCATGCATATTTTTGCTCTTCAGCAAACGTTTTATTCATAGATCTATTCATTCATTCTTTTATTTGTTCACCCTCTCTTTGTGGGAACCGTTTGATTCTCCTTTCCTTAAATGAGAAATAACACAAGAAACTAAACTATCCCCCTGCAGACTGTGTAATGGATTGCTTCAGAGTGGTGCAGGTGGGAATTCAAAAAGGACCTCATTGTACAGTGAAAGAGATGCTGAGGAAATGCGCTCAGGGCATCAGCTATGGCAAGGGAAGTCCAGAAAGGGATGGAGGCTGGTGTCCTGGAGAGCAGGTTTTGGTGAAGGCAAACTGATCTTGGGCACAAAGCTTCCCCCCAAGGCTGGGGAAGGACACCGTTGCACCAAGAAGCCAGTGACGCTATAAGGAAGGGTACAGGCTCTGTTGGAACAACCACCTTGATGCCAATGGTTTGGGTCTCATTGAGCATTTGTAGGGGGAATGGGCATTTTCAGAGACCGATAAGCAACAAAGCATCTTCCTTTTTCAAAGACTATGAAAGGCAATAAAACAACAAAGAGTATGAAAGAATAAAAAGACAAAGAACTACTGTAGGGCACCATGACAAGTAAAATGAGTAAGTCTGCCAGCAGACATGAAGATAGATTAGTGGCCTTCAGAAAAGCTGTAAGGCCTTTTTGTCTGGCCTTTATCTAGGGAACTAGAAATGACCCGCTAAGCAGAACACTTTTCACCATTGTATCAAAAGCCAAGGAAGGGGCAGCTCTTCCAGGCAGTCTGCCTCTGTTAATTCTCCATATGCGTGAGAAGAAAAAGAGAGTACATACCCAGAGTTTTGTTTTCTTCTGGACAATTTTCATATATATTGATGAATGCTGGGCTGCCTGTCTGTAGAAAAATTGCAAAAACAGTCACATAAAGTAGTCCCTTAGAAACATCAGATAACTTTAAAACATCCATGCACCCGTTAACTGGGATACAGGTAACTAAACGTATCTTCTTCACCCAGAAAGTCCCACCTCATCAAATAATACTTCATATTTCATGCTGATACTCTTCTTTCTACAGGGTATCCTGTTTGGACACATGCCAACCTCACAGAGGCCATTAACTGCCCAGTTATGTATCTAAGGTTTAGTATATGCAGCGTAACTCCTAGGTAATAAAGTTCAGTTTTTTCTTATAAATGTTCCTTGCAATAAAAACAAGGAGAAATGATACAGACATCATGGTTTGAAAGTGAAATGGTCATCAAGTTGTCTGAGCAGCATTAGAAGGTCATCAGAACTGAAAGGCAAAACAAAAAGTAACAACTCACGGAAAAAAGGCATTTGCACTTAATGTGCTGCAGGGCAACTCCTTGCAACAATTCTGGCAAGCTTCAAATGCGCTCTCAGCGTATAGTCAAACGTCTTTTTGGAGAACTGTGGGGGAGGCAGAGACCACCAGGCCCACAGCTGAGATGGGGGATATGGTGGAGGTTAACCAAGTGACAAATGGATGGAGCAGCTCGCACGAGAACCTAGGAGCAGCTGCCACCAGAGACAAATAACAGCTGCCAGCGCCAACATTTTAGACAGCACCAACTGGATTCCAGCAGGCACATCTGAGTGTGCTCCCTCTGAGCAGAGCAGTGGTGCCAGCTTCCCCGAGTCGGGAAATGCTGTTGTTTCCAAGAACTCACACAGCAGGCTCTGAAGTCTGTGCAGCCAGTCTGAACTCTGCTGGTTTTACTCCCTGACTGATCGGTTTTTATTCCCCACTATCCCAGAAAAGAGCCACAGATATATGGATCTTTTGCTGCTGTGGCTGATTTAACAGAGCCTCTGGAAACCCTCCAAGGGTAATTAATGTTGTACATACATTGCAATCAGTTAATGTTGTATGTATAGGTTGTAGAGCATAATGGACAGAATGAAATATTTATCAGATCACAGAATCAGGAGCCAGGAGGTCCCAGATTTCACAAATGTCCTTTCAGACAAGCCATTTAAATCTGTATCTATTTTCTTCTCACATCTAACATGTGAGCAAGGGAATATTACTTGATCTCCTAAAAGTACTCTAAGGACAAAGCAGTTAATATTTAGAAAGTGCTTTGGGATTCAATTATGTACTAAGCATCATTAAATCTAGCCTAAAAAAACCTTTTCCCAAGATAATCAGGACCTGGTTCTAATGTTAATGCCATGCTTTACACCACAGTAACTCTTTATTATTCATTCCCATAATAGGCAGCGAACTGTTATCCCAGAAGATGCTGTACTTACCAAGCAATGCTGCTTTTTGCACTGTATAAGACAGTTAGCCCTTTGGTCTGTTTGCACTTTCATTCGCATGTCTAACACTCCACCGGTGGGAGGCTCTTTCCCTGGAATTTCGTTGTAATATTCATGATCCTCCCTCTCCTGTGAATTCCCAGCTGATCCATTAGCATTTGCTGCCTCACTGAAAAAATATGGGGGGGAAAAAAAGCACAAGTGATGTAATCAACTGCTTTCTAGTGTAGGCAAACATCCCCAGTGTCTGTGCATCACACAATACACATATTAGCCATACGGAGACTATAAAGGGCTTTGGGCCTGAACTTTCAGAGCTGTTTATTTTTCCAATTAGTTCTTCCAGAATTAAATATGGAGTCATCACAGTTTGGGATGTAGGGAAGTACAGTCACTGTCTTAGCATCAGACAGCCCACATCCCTTTTCCTTTGACTTGAAAAATATATGAGCCATCTACTGAAACAGAGAAGACTGCCAATGCATCATTCACTAAGGTGTCCAAAATGCAGATGGTAAAACTAATTCCTCTGGCTTCTTGTCTCCACTGTATAAATCTAGGCGTTGCAGGATGGACACACACATAAGACTTTCAAGAGAGAAGTAAAACCTCATGGCATTTAGTTAGAAAAGCATGCAGCCATTTTAGGAAGTCAAATCCTGATACAAAAAAAAAAAAAAAATAGTTTGAGTGGAAGGTACCCCAATTTTAATAATCATAATCAATATAACTGTTCTGTTTCAGCTTGAAGAAAACACCGAATGACACAAAATAGAGCACCCAATGTTTTTCTTCAGCTAAACCAGAACGATGATAGTTTAAATGTACAGCTGATATGCTGCAAAATAGATAGGTGCTTCCTGTACTGTCTCCGGTCCTGAAATAAAAAGCTCATCTCAAATCTTAGTTCTCTGATTAACAAGAACATAATTGGATAAAAGGCCTTGAGCAGGAAAGAGATAAAGTTCAAGTAGCTGATTATGTGATAAGCAGTGCAAGTATTTGATTATGTGATTCATAGTAGTTTGGAAGCGAGTGACTCATTCACACAGCAATATCCGACTCCTCTGCCCCAGGACGGTTCTCTGAGGCTGGCTGCAGGTTGGGCTCAAGGAGGGAATCTAATTCGCCTCTTCCATTTCTCCTTGCTCCAATTTACTTGTGGCATAACTTCGCAGCTTCAGAGGAAAGGCTCTTCTTCTGGTTGTCCCCAGGGAAAACAGACCAGCATTAGCAGTGGAATGGCAAGAACCACTATATACACTGAAACCAATATAAACTGGAGCTGGGGCTGCTGTTACCAGTTCTGTGGCACTGCTTTAGGCACCGTACCAGTGACACCGCCTGCACAGTGAGTCCCGGTGCCCACGATGCAGTTAAGCAGTGTTACTGCTTTACCTGCTTGTGGGAAGTAGCAAGCAATCAAATTTGGCATTACAGTAAAGAAAAGATTTGAGAAAAATAGACATGGCTAACCTGTGAGGAGAGCCATAAATTAGAGCAATTGTGTCCCCAGTGCAATGGAAAAAGGGTAATTGAAATGGGGAACTGCAGTCCAGAAATTAATCTAGGCCTTATATTTCAAGCAACATGCAGAGGACAGGGCTTCATCCTTTAAAACACCAAGCAGTGGCTGCTGTTTCAGTACATGACGCTGGTGGAATCTGAGGCTGCTGCCAGGACATGAGCAGAGTAGCAGAACGGTGAATTACAATGGCTTTTTCCCCACCCCACACTTTCCACAGCTGCAGCAAGCCTACACTTGGCATGGGTCAGGACCAAGCTCAGTATGTGTGCGCACACACGTATGCACAGTACTTACAGAGCTGAACCTACTTGGGCAGAGTAATTTGAACATTTGTTCAACTTACTTGCATGACTTAAGGCTGTTTTAGCTAAGGAACAATACAGCTAAATTCTGTGTGATGCACCTGTGCGAATGTCACAGAAATCCATGGAGTTTACTGAAATAAGCTAATTTTAGTCTATTATACTCTGTACGTACAGCATATATTACAATCAGAGTATGTCCAGAAAACTGGTCAAAGCATCTTATCTGTAGATCACTCTTCAGAGCATATTATTTTCCTGAAAAGTATTATAAGAGAAGGAAGCTGCCAGTTTAGCGACTGAGAATGTGCTGACCTTTCATTAGGTGTAACCAGGCTAGATGGATTCTTCAGGTACTGTTTGAACCGGAGCTCAAAAGCCTGTCCTATGGTGTTTATCACCTCCTGCGCCATCCCATTGGGACATTCCAGGATGTGGCATGCTGCAAAGAGACACCTTTAATTAAAGTAAGTAAATGCATTTTATACCAGAAAAGAGACACAAGCGATATTGTTTACAGCAGAAAAGCTGGGCATGAAATTATGCATCTAGATAGCTCTAGGACATTACCCAGAGTGAGATTTTTGATGTGTTAAGGAAGTTGCTCCAGGTATTGTTTTAATCACAGTATCAACTGACACCTCAATAAAAGAAACTCTCCATTTATGCTTCCTGCATGGAGCGCTCCTGTCCCTCCTTCTCCCTCCCTGCCTGGCAGCAAGCAGAAGCAGGGGAGAGCACCAGCCCTGCCAGTGTGCAGTTATGATGTGAAACAGCACAAAACCACGAGTATGGGTAGCTCCGGCAGCCAGGGGCAAGGCCAAGGCTCTCTTGGGGCAAGACAGTGTTCCTGCCACCAGTCCTTGTTCTCATGCACAACCTCAGGACACTCACCCCAGCAGCGCGTCCTGTGCCCAGGACCAGCTCTCCCCACTGTGGAGCCACCCTGAGATGGTACTCGGGGATGGTGCTGGGCCAGATGCCAGCACTGCCTGCAGCCTGCCAGGGTACAGGAGGTCTGCACATCTCTGCATCAATACTGAGACTTATTGCTGAATCCACAGGGTGCCCCAAGTTAGTCAAAATAGCGGTGATGGAGCTACAGAGAGGTGGCAGGCCAGACTGCAAGGCTCCAGCCCAGCTTCTCCCGAAAACATCCTGATCTTCTGAGCCATCCATGGCACCTCAGAGTAAGCCCTCCTGTGAGCTGTCTCTGCCAACCTCAGAGCCACCGGCAGCGTTGCTCTGAAAACTGTTTGGCATGAAAGAAGCAGCCACAGGCCAGTCTTTCTTGTACTGCAAGCAAATAATGGGAGTGATGGAAAGGGATCTTGCCCCCTGGGTTAGCCTCCAGAGGGGAGGAGGTCTCGTACACCCAAGTGCAATCCCCATTCTGCCTTCCAGCAACATACGCTGGAGTCTGGGTTAGATGAGGAGGCTCCTTCGCTCCCCTTCCCCCACCTGGAAGCTGACCCAGAGCAGGGCAGCTGTTCACCTTGCCAAGCATGGGAAGACTCCTACCCCTGCATGGAGCCAGCAGCTCATACAGCTTCAGTCAGACCTGAGGACTGTCACTTCACTGCACAAAGAACGTGACACTTAAAGCCACAGCCTCAAACCATCACCCATATCCACACAGGAAAGTCAGAAATTGTACAGAATATTGACCTGTTTAGTAGCCTTCTTGTTCTAAAACTCCAACAGTCCCTTGGTAAAGCAATCATACAAACATGTATAACAATCTGAAAATTGCTTCCATACCTCTCTGATTAACAGGATCTTTGGCTACATATGCAACGTAGTCTGTTGTATCCTATAGGAAAGAAGACAACAAATGTATTTGACATTATGAACAACCCTACCACCAAAGGAAAGCAATTAAATATAAAGAGATATATTTTCAGCTTTTTAAAGCATGCTTCTTTCCGGGAAAACAACCAGAGGTACTAACAAAGTGGGCTATGGGAAAAACCAGTGACACACGGGTGGCTATCAACACAGTAATTGTCCTGGAACCTTTTTCTTGTAATAAATGCATTAGACCATTTGGCATTCTTTGCATCTTCAACAAACTGTGTATTATATTCCAGACACTGCCCCAGGAGTAATTCCTCATCAGCAGGCAATGCTGCTCTCTTCCACCACTCCCACGGAGCTTGAAGCCTCTCCAGTGTAACACATGAGGGCTGCGTGCCTGCCAGTCACAGCTTTTAGCTGGGACAGTCCTCAGCAGTATCAGTGCAAGATAAAACACTGCTAATATATTGCAAAGGACAAGTTAAAGTGTTCTCTATGTGTAGCATGAAGATCGAGTTTTGAAGGCATCTTAGAAAAAGTTAATCTTTAAAACACTGCAGAATACAATAGGTATCTGATCTCAGTTGCTGCTGCCCGACTTTAATCTGGCTATGATCAGGTTAAATGACTCTCCATCTCAAGGCTGCTGCTGAGATCAGACAACCTCCATATAATCGGTTGCCTGTTTCAGACTCTCTTTCCAGCCAACACTGAACTAATCCTCACTTTTCCTAGTCAAACTGAAAAGGAAACTGAAATAGAAAAATTATTATTTCTAGTCACACTGCAAAAGCAAAGAGTCACTTGATAATTCAGTGTTATAGTAAAAATGGTGAGGTAATGAATAACATTCTTTTAATTATTAAAGATGCATTTTGTTATTTTGGATCTTTAAGGTGGGATGGGGAAAACGCAATTTGCAGCTTAAAGGCATGACTCTCTTGAGGGAAGATGCAATCAGCTGGCAGGAAACAAGGCCCTCATTTGCAATATGCACAAGAACAATCATTTAATAATTCAGAATGAATGACACAAGAGGCAAGTCTTAGGGCCAGCAGAACTTGTCCTAGATAATTTTTTAAAATCTCCTAAGCTAATATCATTAAAACAAAGCAAGCTAAATATTTCTTATGCATTTAGTGAACTCAATTTCCTTCCTTTTAGTTTTTTCTTAAAGTTCATAAATACTTTAGGATACACTTTTAAAATAAATTACATCTAGAGATCAACTAGACACTAAAGTAACTGGAGCAGTACCTGCTATTTTTATATCTTTGAAATGTTTATGTACATGCATGGATGACTTTGCTTCAAAATAAAGCCAGAACAGGCTTTATTCTTGGGCAGAATATTGCTAGTCCTCAACAGCGCAGAGGAACACTGAATTGCACTTAGACCCTGAACGTGGGGGCAGGTGGAAAGACACATTCTGTGGAAACTATCTCCCATTTTAAAGGTAAAGGGAATTTTAAAAAGTTATCTGAACAAGCCACCAAAACCACCCCTTATGTGAAATGCCACTAGATTTACCGTTACCACTGCTGAGCAAGACCTCCATCTTACATATTCTCCCAGTGAGAAAAGTGTCACCAGCTGCACCACCAAGCCCCTTCCTCGCAGCACATCTGTGTGCAAGTGCATCTCTTGGTGGTCCTGTCGCTAAGCTCTGACCAAACCCAGCCCTGCGTAGCCTGTGAGATCTGATGGGATCGCTGTTACAAGAACAATGCAGGATAATAGTATCAAAAAAACATGTAAACGTGCCCTGGAGAATTACTCAGCCAACCTGCTGAGCAGAGGTCTGAAAACACATCCCTGAATTTTCCAAACTGGAAATGTTACATAAAGACAAACTAGACAGCCAACATCTAGGGTTCGGTACATACTTCAGAACCAAGTCAGCATAAAGATATATTTAAATTGTTTAACTATGAAGAAAGCTGGAATTCGGAAATGAAGCATTGGGATGCTCAGCACAACAGCACGCTAGTGCTTGGAGCTACCTGGAAATCCGCATCAGGAAGGGTCTGCAAAGCCCAAGGACTGTATCGTACAGTGTGGCATATTAGGATAGCACAGGCAACTAAAGGTGAAAATTGAACTTCGACTCCCCAAATGCCTTAAGCTTTAAACGGGATCTTTCTGGATGTGGTACTTCAGCAGCAGGCCCGCGCTGCACCTCCCTTCTGGGCGCAGGACCGACAGCACAGAGCCTGCACACGCGCTCCCTCCCCTCTTCCCAGCCCAGCTCCAGAAAGCTCTGGCTCTCAGGCAGCTTGGGCAGCATCTCTGAGCAGCTGGGCTCCTTACGTCACCCACATGGCTCTCCAGAGAAGATCTGTCAGCCACACAGGGCCAGTTCCCAGCTATTTTCCCTTGCCTGCTCCTAAATCCAAAGAGGCAGATCTGTCATTTTCCAGTCAAAGCTGGATCTGGTGTCCACCCCAGCGTTATCAAGAGCGTGACCCAGAGCCTCCTCTTTTCCCTGTTTGATAGCACAAGAGCAGGAGGCATTTAACAACATCGAAGGGCAGACAATTAAAAAACGATTAAAAAAAATACTGTTTTCCTACCACATGGAGTGTGAAATTCAGAATGCTGGCAGGGCTGGGCTTGCCTAGATTCAGAGAATAGGGCATGTTTATGGATGGCAAATTCCCTGCTTATAATCACTGCAATAAAGAGTTTGGAAGAGGACAGAAAACCTCTTGCTTGAAAACATCAATGATCTCATGACTATGATACTAGGAGAAAAAAACCCACGTATCTGCAGGAAAAAGGTTATGCCACCTCTGTGTCATAGAAGCTGTTTGTTAGACTCAAAATTCATCTAAAAATTTAGAGATGCCAATGCTGAACACTTTTGTGACAGGTATTGGATTACAGGGAGCACATTTAGTGCTTGTGGGGATAGGAAGGGATGAAGCAAAGTATTTGCAGGTACTTTTATTCTTATAATAATTTCATTATACCTGCAGAAGTGTACCTTATAAATCAATACTTACTGGGTCACCTCCAGAAGCAAATGAGATGGACTGCATGTGATGGTTGGCAATAATCTGAAAAGCATGACAAACTAGTTAAACATGCTTATGTGCCACACACTTAGAAAACAGCAGAGCATATATCTTCATAGAGCAAGCAAGTTCATGACAATCCAATCCATTAATACATGCACGTATCTACTGTGAAGGAGATAAAAATAGGAATATTTTTGAGACTGCCTAATCATGTTTAGTAATGTCTAGATCCCCGAGTAACCTTCCCTAAAGGGTTTTCATAATGAGTTTGACCACCAACTTCTAACCTGCTCAGTCTGAAGCTAAATGAAACCTTGAAAGGGGAATAACTGGAGACACTGGATGCATTTACAAAGTCTTGAGATATTAATTCATCTTAAAATTATCAACAATTTCATTTAAATGCCTGGTGTATATAACGGTGGTGTTTTTACAAACAGGCCCCGTTAATACTCCGGTCATATTCTCTCTCACCACTAGCACCAAACTGTGACCTGGCAGAAATTTCACTAGCCAGATTGAGCATCGGCTTTTCTTGGTTTCAAACACTACCTCATCTCAGGAGACAAACTGTTCTTCATTATAAAATCAAGTGCAATAAATTATGCAGATGCGAACACAGTGAAACATGGCAGCAATGCACGAATAGAACAAACTGGATTTTCCATTTGCAAAGCTCTAGTAATGAAACAGAAAGAATTTCAAGACAGTGCCCTGCAAGCCTGGGCATGCAGTGAACGGGTACATGGGTGTATTTGGAAGATCTGTCCTGCTGGCTTTTAGCCCTGTTACAAACAGAACAGGTTAGAAGGGCCATCCGTTAGCTGCCAAGCCCAGAGTTCCACCTGCTGCAGGTAAGCCCTTTGCTGCTGTACCTGAAAGGACAAGAAACCCGGTGCCATAAACCCGTATCCCTCCTAGCACAGAGGTCCAAGGGACGGGAGACCTCTGTGCTGCAGGCAAACCCCTAAGAGCTGCTTCACACTCACCACAGCATCAGCACCGGTCAGTAATTCCCCACAGCCAGTGAGCCAAAACTACCTCCCTGATGTTCCCCTGCTCCAGCTGGGAGTGAAACCCACTGCTGGCCCCAGGCGAGATCACACTGGGAGCTGAAGCCAACAGTTGATGGGGGCATTATGTGGGCAGGACAAAGCTCCTTATCACACCTGCCAAGAAGGAAGCACACCCCAGCTCCAGGGCATGATCCAGGCTCTCAGGAGCACATCTCGATGGAGCCCAGAGACTTTGCATAGTATAACTGATTATGCATATACGTTACCCAGCTGTAGAACAGCTCTGAACACCAAAGCCAAGCTCTGACTCATTGTTTACATCAATTTCATTTTTTTCCTAGGACTCCTCAGAAACTCCAGTCAGGACTAGTGCCTTGTTTGTTAGGCACTGTACAGCCAGAGACACACACAGAGAAACAGTCTGCCAAGCGCTTAAGGATCCCTCCCCATGGAAGACACCATCACAAACAAAAAGGACATGTACTACACGTCCAATTCCTCCAAAGTGCTCTCATTTTTAAATTCAGAGGCATCATGTAATTCAGCTTTACCAGGCACCCACAAGAAGACTAAAGGGTACTGCTTTCCCTTTGAAGCGCCCAGCCTTTCCTTCAGAAGCCACAAAAGGAGGAAAATACAGTGGCATAGAGAAAAGGACACTGATTTATATGTATCCTACCTGCTGCGTGTCAACATTAATCAAAGTAAGGCTGCTTGTTGAAATGGTCAGCTTTATATTCACGCCAGAAAACTGAAGGTTACTTTTGCCAAGTACAGAAGACAGAAACTTCACTGGAGGCTTTGAACAAAGAAACAAAAGAAAGAGGCTGTCAGCTGAGTCTGTCAGGGGCAGAAACACATCAAAGTCAAGTAGATTTTTACAATATCTTATTGAGAATTTCAATGGAGCACGGACAATGGCTTGATCAAATGCAAATAGATCTTCTAACAAATATCAGCCTTGAACACAATACTTGTAGGCATGGGTTTTATGTCAATAATGGGAAAAAAGTTTTAAAGCAAAATCCCAATGAGCTAAATGTTATATCTGGCTTCGTAATTCAGAATGTGTAGTTTTCTTGCTGAACTCCACTCCGTTTCCTGGGGATAAAGCGTTTCCGAGTAAATCAAGAAAATCTCTCATACATTAATTTTTCAGGAACAAGTTCATTCCTCCCAAGCCCCATAGTTACAGAAGGGAATTGGTAAGTTCTACTGGACACAACCCAACAGCAGCCATGGCTGTTGCCCCTCATTGCATCCCAGTTATTTAATAAGTGATCAGCTCACTAAACACTGCCATTTTAGTTGTGATTTTTTTACATATATCAAATAAGTCAGGTAACCCTCCAGCGAATGACCTCCTTCTTCCAATCAAAAAAATAGCCTGTGACGTTTTACCAGTCAGAACCTAAACCTTGTAAAGCACTAAGCACTGTGAAGGCTGGTAGGAGCAGGAACTCTGGGCAAAGCATTAATCCTGAAGAAAATAAGGCAGGACATTGCCTCAGCCCCAAAGTCAGCAGGCTGAACACCCTGCTGCAAGCGCTTTCAGATTATACAGAGTTCAGATGGATTCATGTGACCTAACTCCAGTGTGAGCAGAAGTCTGTTAGGGAATCAGGTATCCAGCTTACCAAAAGCAGATATAGAAAATTAATCATTCAGCTAAAACAGTATTTACCTTCCGCTTTTTTATAGCTCCATTTGTACCTGATACAGCTTCACACAGTCGGCTTATTGCTTCCCTGCAAACAGAAAAATACAGCACAAACTGTTGGATCATCCGTAACAGGGCCTGCAACTCTGCAATTTATTGTTATCGTCCCACTTATAAACAAATCTTCTGAAAGGTCTTTCACAGTTGTTTTTCTTTCTTCTTTCCTTCCACTGTTAAAAAAAAAATGCAACTACTTAACAGAATACAATGATTCAGCAGCTTGGTTTGGGTTGATTCTTTTTCTTCACAAAACACATCAGTTTCACGTAACAAAAATCTGTCTTTAAAAAAAAACCCCATCAACTAACCACAAGAAACTCAAACAACCTAATGCCTTCAAATCCTTTTCCTTAATACAGCTGATAGATTTCTGGCTTGGCAGGGAAGAGAACCTCCCTGACTTAATCCTTTTTATTTAGAGCAGGAGTGGGGTGCTGAGTGAGCCCAGCTGTGTGCCCTGATTGCCCTTCTGGTGTTTGGGGTTTCTCTTTTTCCTTTTTTTTTTAAAAAAAAGGCTGGGAGAGAAGGAGGTGTAATCAGCCTCTCCAGTTCTTTTTCAGATCTGAGGTCTCAGTTCACATCTTTCCATCTCTGGCAGGTATTTCCCAATCCAGACGTCCTTTCCAGCCACCCACTATTCTCTACAGTTGCCTCCCGGTTAGAGAAGCAGAAGGCTAAGGCATAAAGCACTCGCCGTGTTTATGGGTCTGTATGAAAGACAGCTAAATCACACACCTAATATACCACAGTGGCGCACTGCGTCTATTTTCCGCACTTGAACAAAGAGAATCCTGATACATGCTCAGGCAGGTGACGGGTTTGGACACACAGTGGAGCACTCGACTGCCCTGGCTGAGGTTAGCCCACCAGCATGAAAAAAGCCTTTTGCTGGCAGTCACAGGCTTTCCCTGACCGATACTTACTGCGTTAAAGTCAACAGAAAAACGGTGACTTACTGGGCTGGGATGTGCTTAGCACATTTCCTTAACCTTGCCTGGACACCCCGGTGTGAGCCGCAGCCCCTGACCTCTACTACTGCCCTGGCCCCCCACCACGGGGCTGCTGGGTGAGCTGTGCTGCCGCCCCCCCGTCCCCTTCCAGTTCCCATACTGGGTGACTTCATTTTGAGGCTGTAGCCTCAGCCATTCTCTCATGGCTGAACCCAGACTTGGGCTTTCAACAGTTGCGATTTTGATTTGTTCTTAAGGGGAAGGGAATTAGTTTGTTTAATTATTTGTTTATATTATTAGATTATTATCCAAAGAGCTAATTAGGAAATGAGCTAGTTAGGAAAGTCTGTCTGTTTTCAGATCCTGGTACGTGTATGGGAGAAACATGTCACTGGGCTTCATCTCCGATAAAGTTTTGGTTCAGAAGGGCTGAAAAATATCAGGCGACCACACAATGGCAAGAGGCTTCAGCCAGATATGCCCCATGAGGCAGAGGTGCCCCACTGAGAACTGTGGTCCCCCAGGACCCCGCGCTGTGCCTGGGGAGCAGATCAGACCACAAGTAAAGCCAGCACAGTGCTGCTGAACCGCAGCTGCCCCCTGCTCGGTGTCCCACCGACACCGCTACGCTGAGGGGCTACATGCTTAAAGCACAGAAGATCAGTGATGCTACATCAGGTCATCCTGTCAGAGAACATCCTGAGGAACTTAACCTGCAGACTGTCAAATGAATGGAGACCTCACCCATGGCAAAATAATAAAAATGGCATTAATATGTTCTGAGTGAAAACAGCAGGGGAGAGAAGCCTGATGGTGGGCTATAGAGGATGGGTCAGAAACGCAAGCCTTTTAAACACTGCCCTTCTTCAGCCTTTTAAAGCAAAGCGCTTGCCCCTGCACAGCTGAAAATATGCTTCTGAAGCAAATTCCTGATATCCTTCTTGTTTAGTTCCTGTTTTATTTAGCTGTTACCAGTAGAAAGGCCAAAACTAAATAAATTAATAAATGAATGAATGAATGAACGGATGAATAAATAAATACAAAAGGCATCCTGCAGGATGATCTTGCATATTCCAATAATCAGCTTGGAAAACGAGAGCTCATCTTCTCATTCAATATTAAAGGAAATTAATATCAGAGCCAAGACATTAGGGCTACTAGGAGCCTTCATGTCTAGCTCTACCTAGAAAGAAAACCAGACATAGAACAAATTGGAAAAAACAGGGAAGTCCTCTATTTTAGTGACAAATGAGTTCTTGCACACTTCAGGCAGCCCATATGGAACAAGAAGTTGTAGGCAAAGTTGCCAGCAACAGATCCCATCCATTCTTGTATAAGCCAGTGTGATGACTGCCCACTTCACAACGCCCTGAAGCCCTTGTCCAGCAAACAGAAACCAAAAGTTAGGCAAATAATTTCTATTTAATAGTTTCTACTACCCCTCTTTGATAGGGGAAATCATCTTCTCACAGGCATTTCTTGCTGTATACCTCTGGGCGATTTTCCATGCAATCTAACAAACCTTCTCAAATACTATTTTAAAGGAGTGAAAAGCAGCAGTTTAGTAACCCCTCACTGCTACAGCTGAACACTTTGAACCCTCAGTCATTTCCAGGGGGCAGGTGGACCCAAACTACAAACTGCACCATATATTAGGAAGAACAGAAACTCTGGATACGTCCACAGTAAACTGAAATATGATTTACTGTATCTGTGCTTTCTTCCTGGAAATCCACTATTAATTCATTCTTACAGCTGTTCATTTTCAAACAGCTGCTCAGGCAAGTCTCTGCTTTTAGATCTGCCAGATGGCATGTACCTGTGCATAGCCTGTGTCATTAATTGCCTGGTTCCTGGATGAATGTGCAGCTTTATGGGTTCTAGCATTTGCTTGTCCATTTGATATCTTCCAAATCTGAAGCAGAAGCAGAAAAATGTGGCCTTGTTATTCCAGTCATGTGGCTGCTTTTTCTTTCTCTCCTCCCTGTCATTCATCCAAAGCAAACACTTTGGTTTGGGTTTGGGGTTTTTTTGTTTTCTTTTAAATCACCCTGAATGAGATGACTCCATTTGCGTACTCTGCAACAGCTCTTCTCAAGCCTGGGAGCCACAGAATGAAATCCGGAGAGCTGTGAGGAATTTAAATTCCTGTAGTTTAAGGCAAATAAAATCTTGCTCCTCGACTCCTCAGGCATCTTTTGCCATGTGAAGCAGAGTCACTGCCTGTCAGTCCTGCAGTGCCCACACGATTACATAAACTGGTCATTGTTTCATTGACACAGTTTTCACTTTCTGTAGTGAATGGAAGATATTTGGGTCAGCTCTTTTCATCATCCTGAAAAATATTACTCTGAAGCACTTTGGTCCCCTGGACTGTCACCAGCAGCAGACCATCCACTGGGGGGGAGTTTCCCCCAAGTTACTCTCCTGGGCACTATTCAGCAAGGATCAAGGCTGGCACAGTTGCCAGGGGGCACCTCTGTGGGATCCAGGAGGTGGGACAGGGGAGCAGGAGGGATCTCTCTGACTGGGACACCGATACTCCTGAGCACACAACTCCCCACCTCCTGGGCTAAGGGGTACTGAAGCAGGACAGTGCCACAGCCCCCCAAAAATCTGGTGCAGCCTCCTAGTCCCCCAGGGCACCGCTCCCTGTGCCCGCTGGGTTAGCAGCCAGCCACTCGGCAAGGGCTCAGCAAGCACTGGGGCGGGAGGGAGTGACAAGGACGGCCCCATTTTTGGCATCCATGAGCCTTTCGATCAGCTCAGCTGTACAGTCCACAGGTTTTCCCTGAGTCTGCACCTCTGGAGCAAAACCCACAGCAGATGCTCCTCCCTGAGCATGCACATGCAGGAGAGCAACACCCTGGCAGTAACAGTGAGCGCTTTGTTTATTGTTCCCCCAAATGAGAGTAAAAGATGAGAGATGGGCTGATGTAAGCAAGTAAGCATGCTGTTGGAGATTGGCTTTTAAGCATCTAGGGCTCTGCCTACGCTATCTAACAGAAAGGGATTGTGTGGCTCGACAAAGTTGAAATTAATCTTCTGAACAAAGTCAGCCTTCTTCCAGCAGCCCTTGCCAGCAGCACGTTTCAGACGCCCTTCACCGCCTGACCACTTTCAAGTTTGCAAGTTAATGCCCCCATCTGAGATACAGAATCCCTTTTTCCATCAGTGCAATGACTAATAATAAGCTTGATTTAACAGAAGTGGGAGACACATAATACGAAAAGAGCTGAAGGGCTGGCGAAGGGAAGTGCATGTAAGGGTCCAGCAAAGGCAGAAGGGCGACAGCCCAAACATACCTGGTACCAAGGACAAGAAGCACAGCATGTTTATGGGCGGCCATTCAGAAAAATACAAAGTCTGTCAAGCAGAGGAACCTGCCACCCTTATTATTATTTCTCAGTGTTACTCTTGTCATCCACATGGAGTCTGGGATCATAGATTTCTGCAAAATGGGAGGGATGTCCTAAGAGCAGGTGACTTGGGTCACAGGCAGGCAACGGCAGCAGGCTGGAAAAGAAAACTGCCGCAGCAAAATCTCCTCTGTCAACCTCCTCGCCGTACAGCCACCAAGGGCCAAAGGGACAGAGCACCTGGGTGCCTGGCCCTTCCTTCCCTTGCTGTGCTGTGTCACTGGGCCTGACAGCCATACGGCAGCTCTGCACCCCCACCGCACTCGCAGCGCTGGAGAGGCCACCGCCTGCCTTCCCCAGCCCTGTGCCTGGCACGCTACTGAAAATGCAAGTCCAGCAAGAAACTTGAAAATAAATCCTCCATGCTCATGTCTTCTGGCTCCTCACTGCACTTTGGCAAACACGAGTCTGTTGATCTTTCCAACGTTCACGTGAGGTAGGTAAATAATATCTTTAAAGATCAGGAGACTAAGAATGCACACACACATAAAGCAAGGCAGGGAGCAGACACAATTGGCAACCCTTTCTACATCACTTTAAAACAGAAGATGCCTCTTTGTTTAGTGAAATGGCATCGGAGTAAAAACATTTTTCTACCCTCAGTACAAAGAACAGAGATGATTAAAATGGGATCATTTCCAATAACTCCTTGGTTGGTGCATTGTGCATGCTGTCTATAAACTTACTCCCCCGGGAGAACAATAGGGGAATGATCAATGTTATCTTCGCTCCAGTCAGCTTGTAATCGATCGAACTTTAAAGTTTGCATGCATGAGCTCAGCACTTCAGCATTCAGTTTGCAAACAGTTTAAGTTTTGAATTTCTCATGCACAAAAGAGCCCGTTAAGGTCAATGGTGGCATTTTTTTTAGGTGATGGAAAGATTTCCATTGTTAAGTTTTCACATAGCTCCAGTTAACAAAACCTTACCATTCGGGCCAAATTTAAGTTGGCAAGCTCTCATCACACAGTAATTCAGATTCATAATTTTCCAGACAAACCATCCAAAGCCCTGTTTTGTAGGCGCAGCAGCATACATATTCGGTGTCTTGCAAACGGGAGATAACCTCGCTCTTTGGCCGAGGCTGTTCAAGAATTCAGTGGCTCGGTCTGAATGGGCCGGGCTGACTGCGGTGGGCTAGGTGTACTACACGGCTCTTTTTGATGAGTAAACAACTAGGCTGAGGGGTGTATATTTGCATCTCAGGCACTTCTTCATATACACATGCAGGAACTGGGTGACTGCGTGCTTATGCTGATTGTAAATGTCAACAATCACTGCTGATTTTGAATATAAAACAAATGGGGCAGCTTTCAAGTGCAGTATATAAGCACTTAAGAACTCAAGTTTTCCAGTTTCTTCCTTTTAGCTCATAAGCCTGGGAGCTAATAGGTAGAAATGTTAACACTTATCTCTTCATGTTCCTTTCCTTTCTACAGGATTTCTTTGATATGAACACTTGAGGAAGCAAAAGAGCATCTGTAAATCATCTGCCAGCAGGAAGGAAGAGTTGGGCAGGCGCAGGAAGCCTCAACCACACTCATCAGCGTGAACCATGCCAGAAAAATAGCTGAGGGGAGGAGGGAATGTGCCAAATGTGCCTAAGGCCAGGCCAAAATGCTCTGCACCCACCGAACCCCTCCAAAAAGCCTTTGGAGGTGCTGGGATGCCGGGGGGCTGCGGGGCTGCCTGGCAGAGCACTAGTCCTGGCTGCTGGACCCTGAGTACATCCCAGCAGCACATGGTGCTCCGAGCTGGGAACAGGGTGCTTATTTTGAAAACTCAAACACTCCTGCACTGACTGACTCACAAGAACAAAGATAAAAATAAACTGGGCTTTTCTGTTCCTGACAGGACATTTCTGCAACCCCACAGGTGCATATATTAATGAAATACACCCAGCAACTAGCAACAACCTGCAACAGAAGTTGCAAACTTCTCAAATGGCCACAAAATATTTAATGTTTAAACCACATTCAGTTGTATTTGAGAGCAAAACACTCATCTTTTTCTGATTTGCAGCCTGGAACCGTAGGCCTGCAGGCCAGTTGGAAATGGCTGGATTTCAACATGTTCTCCTCGTGACTCCACTTCCAGCAGAGCAGAGCCTGGCCTTGGTGCAGATGGGGTCAAGTAGTGTCATACCTCTGATGAAAATTCACTAGATGACCTTGCTGGATTGAGAGACCGACCGACAGCACAGGTGTGAAGTGGCGTGGCCAAGGGGCCTGCAAGCATCCATCGCCGCCTTGGTCCCCAGCAGCCGCGGCAGCACCAGCAGATATACCCTGTGACCTGGGTGACTGCGCAGGCAGCACCCTGCGCGCACAGCCCGGCTGCTGCCGGCACCCGGCTAGCTGGGGATGTTTGTACTGTGCTACGACTGCAGGGGGAGGCTCTCTGCACCCAGAACAAGAACCAGGAGTGAAATTAGGTCTGTGGCTGAAACAATTCATTTTCCAATGCAAATAGCCTATTGTGATGATCAAATAATTCAAGTCATCGCTTGGGAAAAAAACAAAACAAAACACACAAACTGCTATTCAAAACTGTCTCAGAGCTTGGCACGCACTGTTGGCTTTATACAGAAATTATCACATGGGCTTTTCAATCTTGGGCTGAATTTCAGTTAGATACCACCTACCTGGTGACTTGCGTTCGTGTGCCAAAGTCCAGGGATCTCATTGACTGCAGCACTTCAATACATCCCATGTACTAGGGAAAACAGAGAGACAGAGAGAAAGGAGGACTTTAATACCTAGCACAGAGGTAAGAGGAGGCTCACAGAAGGAAGCAAATGTGATTTCAGTCCACTAAGTATTATGCAGAACCCCAGTCTAACTGGAAAATCAAATCAGCCACCCTGAACCTGCTTCCTAAATAGATCTTATTTTACTGAAAAGTGTAGAGAGAACAATAAAGATACCAGTGGCTTCAACAGCATAGCACAAAAGAAGGTAAAGCACTCTGGGGACACAAAATCCAATCATTCCTTTTTTCCAGTTCTGCTTATCCTCACAGATTAGCCCGTGGCACTGAGATGAGAGGAATACATGAACATTGGAGAGAAATTCCCCGGGAGCAGAGGGGCTCTGGAAGCCCCACGGGACTGATGCACTGAAAGACCTCACGCAGAAGAGCTGCATGTCCCTTCAGAGCAGCGGCAGGTATTACTACACGTGAGAAAAACCACTGGCTCCACGCTGCTGCACATCTGATGACAAATAACCTCTGCAGAAGATGAAAGAGGTAGAGTTGCAATCCCAGCTCACAGCAACAGCTCTTAAGAGCCCGAACTATACACTGACCTGCTTTACATTAGAGGCTGACTCCCACACTTCTGCTGTATGGGGCTGAGCTGGGGGCTTTTCCTATACTCAGTTGGGATTTACATAAGATTAATTTTCAGAAACATCAAGAATGCGATGGCATGTCAGCCCATAGACCCCTTTGATGTTACGTACAAACCTATGAAACCTTTTCATCTCAATGAAGCGTGCTCAGCTAAGTCTATCCACTTCTCCCAAAACATATCTTACTAATTCCTTCAGCTTTTCTGTTGACATCCATCTCTCTGCTGTTGAAGCACTCCGACATCTCCATTTCACAAGGCTGGCATAGGTCTGGGTTTCTCAGTTTGCACCTCCTCTTCCACAACTAATTCTCCCAGAGGTAAAAGGGGGTTTGGGAGCATCCTGCAGTGCTCATACAGTGCCTGAGGGCTGCAGCGACAACCTGCCTGGGCAGTCCTCTCCTGCAGAAAGTCAAAGCCTCTGGGATACAGCAGACAACCGGGAAATCCCAGGCAGGGACATGCATGCTCTGTCCTCTTGTTCTGAAAGAACAGCGGAAGCACTCTCTGTCCAGAGAAAGGGACAGTATTTACCTCCTCTGCCTCACTTTGCCTGTGAATTGATTTTTCTGCTGGGTCATTCAGAGGCAGTTGGATTGAGGTATCTGTTTCAGCTTTGGAGACTTTCAGAAATTAATGTGTGTGTTAAAAAGAGAACATTATACGCGCAGTCAAGCAGGGATTCCACAATTGTATTATCCCTATTTTGGTTTCTTTCCAGATAGCAATGTAACCCCTGGGAGAACTCCAGAATTAGGTCAGAGACCTGGAAAGACATCAATAAGAATCTGAAGGGTTAGCAGAACTGCTTCCCTAATGAACATTTAATGACTTGGAGAGCTATCTTACTTGTTAAAGACATTCCTGCTTAATGAGAACAAAGCAAACATGGAAAATACGTCTAGAGCCTCAGCTTGTAGCTCAGTGGTGACCTCTGATCCTATAGTATAAGGTCAAGCATCCTGTGAGCTGGTGGCTGCTCCTCTATCCTTGAAAAAAGAAAGATTTAGAGGAGCAGGTGAGTCATATGCTGATAAGTGAGTCCCCATTGCATCCTGAACAGATGCATGGGAAGCTACTCTAAGCAAAGATGAAAAATCAATATTAGGTTTTTGCATAAGTGACCCTAAGTGAAGCTGAACTTATCAATGATTCACAAAAGACTTTTTTTTTTTTTTTCTCTTTAAAAGCCTGAGTAGGGAAGTGCATTAACATGGCACCTCACTGCATCTCTCATTTATTTTAGCTGCCGTTGGTTATCTAAACCAGCATAGCTAGTAATGGCTGGACCTTCACATCTCAGTAGGAGGGTAGAGGGTACAGAGAACCAGCAGAACCCTGGGCAGGAGGACACCGCTGGAATGGGGCAGAGGGAGTCAGGGTCACAGCTGGGGAGAAGCCCGTGGAGCACATAAAAAGGACAACGGGATACCAGAAGCCTATTCCAAAAAACAAAAGACACTCTCCAAGGAAGAAAAAATAATTAACAAATAAACAAGGAGAAGATTAACTCCTCCATAGCTGAGTCCAAGAAGCAGCATGACTGGTGTGTGAGAGAAAGGGGAAGGCAGGAGAGAAGGGCAACGCCTGTCTCAGAGACCTCTCCTGCGCCCAGACTCCAGTGCAGGTGGTGCCCCTGCTCCCCACCCTGTATACCCCAAGCAGCAGCTCCCACAAAAAGCTAGTGGGCTTGTCCAGGGATGCAGGGCCGAGGCCAGCTCCCACCTTCCTGCTGCAGGGAGGGTTAAGCTAAAGCATCGGCAGGGCAGCAGCCACGCGTGCCCACCTGCAATGCCCCAGCAGAGGAAGCCACACAGCACACAGCCCCTGCCCCAGCCCAGGCTCTCCGCCGGCTGTTTTTGTAACATAACAGCAATATTGAGGGCGCAAAGGTAGTGTCCAAGGAAGGGGGGTTCATCTTCCGAAGCCCCACAAAGAGGAGCACGGCTCAGCTTCACTGAGCTTCTAGGGGAAGCTGGGGGGAAGCTGGACACAGGCACAAGGGTGCTGTAACCAGCCTCGGGCCACAAGTATAGATACAACTGCAGAATCCAGCTACCTATAGAAAAATATAATGCCAACACTGAAACAAGCCCAGTGCTAAAGACCTGACATTGCCACTGAAAGTGGATGCTGAGCCCACTGATCTGTCAGCAGCAGGATGGAGAACTCTCGCCAGGGTGAGCAACAGCTCTCAGGACGGAAAGGAGGAGAGGTGGGGAGGTTGGGGGAGAGAAGGGCAGTTACTGACCATGCACATCTTTTCACATCTATTTACAAGAGATGATGGAGAGTGACTGCAAACAGGATGAGGGACCATGTGGGAGGAGACGTGCAGGCACTAGGAAGGGCCCATGTGAATAAGCTTTTCAGGCACGCTCTAATCCAGACCCATTTAATTCCCTGCCATAACACAGTTGCTCCAGCTCCAGCTTGAATGACAGCCAGTGATTCACCCACAGGAATCACAGAATCATTGAATTGTTTAGGTTGGAAAAGACCTTTAAGATCATCAAGTCCAACCATTTAACCCAACACTACCAAGCCCACCACTAAAACATGTCCCTGAGCACTGCATCTACTGTCTTCTAAATACCTGCAGGGATGGTGACTCCACCTCCCCCCTGGGCAGCCTGTGCCAGTGCCTGACCACCCTTCCAGCGAAGACATTTTTCCTAATCTCCAATCTAAGCCTCCCCTGGTGCAACTTGAGGCCGGTTCCTCTTGTCCTGTCACTTGTGACCTGGGGGAAGAGACCGACCCCCCTCGCTGCAGCCCCTTGCAGCAGCTGTGGGGAGCGATGAGGTCCCCCCTGAGCCCCCTCCTCTCCAGGCTGAACCCCCCCAGCCGCTCCCCGTGGGACTCGTGCCCCAGCCCCTTCCCCAGCCCCTGCCCGGCTCTGGACACGCTGCAGTCCCTCAGTGTCCCCCCTGCAGTGAGGGCCCAGCGCTGACCCCAGGATTCGAGGGGCGGCCGCACCAGTGCCCAGCGCAGGGGGACGGTCACTGCCCCGGCCCCGCTGGCCACGCTGTGTCTGACACAAGCCGGGCGCTGCTGGCCTCCTCGGCCACCCGGGCACACGGGGGGCTCATGCCCAGGCAGCCCCCCAGGCCCTTTTGCACCCTGGATGTGACCCCGTCCCGCCGCTCCCTGGGCCCGGCGGCGTTTTACCCCGGGCAGAGCCCCCGGCCCGGCCAGGAGCAGCCGGGCTCTCTGGGAGAGGCTGTGGGAGACGCTGCCGGAGGCTTTGCCCAGGCCCAGGCAGACGCCACCCACAGCCTTTCCCTCAGCCCCCAGCGGGTCACCCCGTCACAGAGGAGATCAGGCCCGTCAGGCAGGACCTGGGCCCGATCCCCGGCTGACCCGCAGGTGCTGGGTGATGGCGCTCGGGGTGACCTGCTCCACGGCCTCCCCCGGCACCAGGTCAGGCTGGCAGGGCTGTAGTTCCCTGGATCCTCCTTCCTGCCCTGCCTGTGGATGGGCACCATTTTTGCCACCCTCCAGCCAGCTGGGGCCTCCCCGCTCAGCCAGGGCTGCTGATCCGTGATGGAGAGTGGCTGGGTGCTCCAGCCCCCTCCAGATGATCTCCTCTGCCAGATCCCACCCAGCCCCACAGATTGGTGTGTGTCTAAATGGTGTAGCAGGTCACTGACCATTTCCCCTTGGCACTACTTTAACAAAGTGCTTTTGAAGTGAGGGGAAATTTCTAAGCTGCCCCCCCCCCCTTGTTCCTTGCAGACAAGGGCTGCCCGGGCTGGGTGCTGCCCCACATCAGGGCACAGCTCTCTGCCATGCAGCGTAGGTGGCTGCAGAGCAGCAGGAAAGTTTTGCTTTAATTTGCTTGAATAATTCACCTCTAGCTTGCAATGGACCCAGTGGGAAGGGAGACTGGGCAGAAGAGAGCGGCAGCCACCGGCACGTGGCAGGACGACCGCACTGGAGTTGCAAGGACACAAGCCTCTGCCTTTTACGCTAAGGAAAAATGATTTACACTAAGGAAAAATTACTTTTGCCTGTAAAGGCAGCGGTGCTGCTCTCCCTGTGCTGGCTGCCAGCCTTGGGAACATGCTCTCATGTGTTGCAACACCTGATTTTAGATCCCCCGGCTTCTGCCCTGGCAGGAAGGTGAAGCACTGGCCTTCCTCCATGGACAGCGCCAGGAGCCAGGAAGGGGCGTGGGGAAGCAGCAATGCACAGATCGCTGTAGTTTTGATGGAGTTTTCTCAGCCCTTCCTTAGACACTGCCTGTGGTGGCTTTGGAGTCGAAAAGCCACTGTGTCCACTGGAAAGCAGAGACCACGGCAGCTATCCTGGCAGCAGCACTGCGCTCCTGTCAGCTCGCAGGCTGCACCACGCTGCTGAGCAGCCGGTTGGCTTGGCAGCTCATCCTGCAACACGCAGCAGCCTTTTACCGGGCTGGGGTCCGTGCTATGTAACACCATTAGCAGCCACCAGTCAGGCTGCTAATGAAGAGCTTTGGCCCATGTTTGCACCTTGCAGGAGATTCAATCAGCCCATTCCTCAGCTTGAACTGTGCTGGCTTCCTCCAGCAAACACCAACCCCTTCCAGAGCTGAAAGCAAAGCCGGCAGAGCTTGTCCCCGATGGGGACAGTGGAGAGGCAAAAGCAGCCCATGGCAGCAGCCATGCACCGCTGCAGGCATGGGTACCCCTGGGGCCCTGCGAGAGAGCAACAAACCGATTAAGCACACCAATAAAGCCCAGCAGTGGTTCGTCAGGGCTGGCCTAAATCTCCTCATGTGCTTGTTCTGCTCTCAACTTCCTCCCCGTTGCAGCAGCGGTGCAGAACGATGGGCTTGGTCTGCCCCGCTCCTCCTGCCCACACGCATGGCCTCTTCCCTAAGGGGCAGCGAGCCGTGGCTTCTTGTGATGGAGAACAGCTTCTGATAAACGGAAATCTTTGTGGGAAAGTCTGGCCCTTTCCTTCACAGGTTTTCCATTTTAAAATAATTTTGAGAAAAAGCCAGGGAAAAGTTTGTAAATAGACAGACACACATTTTTCTTTCCTTTTTAGTTTTGTGCTGGAGACCCACTTTCTTCAGCACTCAGAAAGTGCTGGTACTCAGCGCTCAGGTACTCAGGCCAGGGCTCCAACAGAACTGGTTCAAAACTGCCCTGTCCCTGTGCTCCCAGCTGTGACAAAGCAAACAGCCTGAAAACTTGTGAGTCTTTTAAGAAGCAATCACCCAGAGAAGCGCGTGGGCCTTGGAGGCAGTGCCAGGTGCGGAGGGGAGCTGCCACGTGGGACAAGGCGAGCACCTATAGGTGCTGCGGGGCTGCCACACACCCAGTCCCCCTACGCACAGTGGAGCAAGTGCCACCCCAGCACCCTACAGTCCTGAGCCCCCGGCTTATGTCTCACAGCTATGGCTCTGAAGCCATGAATCACCAGAGCCCATCTCCTTCCTGCAAGAGCCCCAGCTCTACGTACACGTGTAGTTAGTTATTTATGACAAGTGATACAGAGCAGCGGTGCGGTGTCAGGGTGCTGTACGCCGGGGAGGTGGCTGCAGCTGAAATACCGCAATTATTTCCCTGCCCTGAGCACAGAAGAGGGGCTGGTGGCTCCTTGGGGCTGCGAAAGGGCTGCCCTGAATGCCCTCTTCCCACACAGAG
The DNA here is from genome assembly GCF_017639655.2 of Falco naumanni. Classification (NCBI taxonomy): domain Eukaryota; kingdom Metazoa; phylum Chordata; class Aves; order Falconiformes; family Falconidae; genus Falco; species Falco naumanni. The sequence continues at coordinate 15,050,311 of NC_054060.1, read as the reverse complement.
GCAGGGAGCAGCTGCTCCAGGCTGACCTGTTGCAGCCTCTATGGACAACAGCAGGACTGCGCAGGGGGCAGCTGCCCACATGCACTCTTTCAGGGCGTACTTAATGGCATATTGAACTCCTGTGTTAGAAGTAGTCCGGCCTCTTTTACTCTAGAGATAAGCAACTGATTTTATATATATATGTTGGCATGTATCTATAGATATATGCCATCAAACTCCTAGCAGAGGATCAACCTGTTTATTCGTAAAATTCCTTTAAGACCAAGGATGCTGCAAACAACCTGTACCATATTATTTCATTACAACATCATTATACTTTAAAATATCTGGCAATAGCATTTCCCTTCCATATTTTAGTAAAATAGCACATTTTTAAACCAATCCGAACACCATTTCTCAAAGACTTTGCATTATTGATTTAAGCCCTGCCACAGACCCTTACTCCCTGTAACACCATCCTGCTGATTCTCCCTGGTCTCAGAGGGGCCACTGGTGCAGGGGAGTGCCGAAAACCAAGTCTTGCCCTCGCGCTCAGAAGCGGCCATGCCCCTGGCACTCCCCACTGAGCAAGAGGAAGGACAGCAAGTGTCTCCTGGAATATTCCTCAGGCTCATCACAGCCGTAACGAACACCAGCAGGAGACCCGAGTGCCATGGCTGCTATGGGCACCATTTAGAGACAAGCTCAGCTCCAGATGGGTGGCACTGTGGCAAGGCACAAAATGGGTAGAATGTGAACAAGGACAAGGTAAAGATCCATCTTCTAATTCCTACAGCGAACTGCATACAAAGTATGTTTTAAAACGTAACAGTGTGGGTATCAGAGCTGTCCGGGCTCCTGTTAAAATATTATATTTGGGCTCTTTGTTATTTGCATGAGCATCTCGGGGGAACAGGTGTTTTATGGGTCTCGGCTTCCTCACCAGAGCCCGGGTGACATATGGCCATGACACAAGTGTCCTGTTACCACTAGTCACATGCAGCCATGGCTACCTCCCAGGGAGACACAACGAGCCCAGCATTGCATCTTCTTAAACCAACCCCAGAAAGGCAATTTCTGCCTCACTCCACTCCATAGGAGACAGCGTCTGCCCAAAGACATTTCATTACCTCACCATATTATTGCCTTTCTAAAATAACTGGATTTTCTCCACATAAGTGCAAAACCCTCCTGACTCCAATTAAGTTTTTAAGGCCAAAGACCTCCAGCAGCAGACCCCATAATGCAGACCCAATCCTTCTCCTAAAACGGTCTCTACAGAGATCCCAAGGATCCCATTCCCTACCCAACAGGGCAGAAGAAGCTGCATGGGGCAGCGGGTGCCTCCAAACACCAAAGGAGGGAAAGCGAGGGCAAGGGGGTGAGGATTGGGAAGACTGGGTAAGATTCGGGAGCAGCTCCCACAGCTGCCTGGCCCCTCAGCCTCTCAGCCCCACTTTGCCTCCAGGTGAGACCACCCCTCCGCACCGCACTCCTGCCATGCTGCATCCCAGCCCATCTGAGGCTTCACCCCCAGCTCCCAGAGAAGCCTTGTGGTCCCTGGGGAAATAAGCACCTTGCCTGTGCTCTGGTGCTGAAGCCCCAAAACCTCCAGGCTGCTTATTTACTGACCTGCTTGTTATTGAAGGAGCTGACTGAAAAAAACACCAAGAGTTTGGCCAGGACATGTCAGTAATGCTCTTGCAGCTCCTCTGGGGCTGGCTCCTGCAGGGAGCAACAGCAGTCGGAAGGTGCAGGAAAAATGCTGGGAAACAGCATTTCCCTGTTGCAAAGGCTCCCACAAGTGACCCCCATTCATTCCCCATGAAATGGGGTGACTTCCAGAAAGCCTCCAGCAGAGAACCACGCTGTAAATACAACCTGGGAAGCAGCAGAAGAGGACAAGCCCTTCACACGACCTTCCTGTCAAGTCCTTCTCTTTTTTTGCTTTTTTTTCTGCCTTTCTTGCTCATGTGCTCCCCAGCAGACGACACCTCAGTGCCTCTGCTCTCAGCCCTGGGCCACAACAGAAACCCAGGAAATTCCGCCTGCGCTTCATCTTCCTCTGCCCATGTCAGAAACCGAGTACTTTAAGTGTGCTTCAGGCATCAGCATGTCAGCATCTGAATCTCTATAGGTACCTCAAAGCCTTCATCACGAGTTCCACTGCATTGGGCACTGCTCAAACCGCAGCACACAAGGCAGATCCTGCGCGGCAGGTGCTGGGCAACGCGACGCCATCCACCAGCGCAAGCCCAGCAGCAGGCTGGCCAAAAGCGTAGCACCTGGAGCTGCAGTGGCCCTTGCACTGTCACTGTTAAGTCACACTCTACACCTGCTCAGCCGTCTATTTTAGCAGCTTGCTGCTGTCAAAACCTCAACTGCTCACTTTAGCATGAGAATTTAAAGGCAAGTAAACAAAAGGACACGTATCAGCATGATGAAACAGGGCATCCCCTGCCTCTACCTGCTGCACCCCAGGTGAATGCCCTGGGGGCTCCGCTCACATCGGCTGCTGCAGTGCTGGAGTACCATCACCTTTCAGCCAACGTCCCATCAATCCAGCCGTGCTACCACTGCTGGATGCCAGGTGGGAATCTCATTCCTGCCTGGGGAAAGGTGAACATGGCTATTTCCCCATGTTGCTTTTCTCCCCTCTGACTTGCCCACCCTCCTGCTGCATTTACTAAGGGACTGAATGATTTATCTTGGCCTTGCACCTTCCTTTAGACTTTCCTGCTTGTGAAACACCACGTTGGGAGACAAAAATTTTGCACAGCTTTTTTACTCTCACATTTCGATACCTCCTGCACACCAAACTGAGAGCTTACAAACACATGCGTCCACCCTCAGCACCTATGCCTGCAGCCCACCAGGAGGATTAGATGCTGGTTAAGAAATCCTTGTACAGCTTGCTCCTGCAGTCCCCCTTGCATGTCAGGGACAGGCATGACGGCTGCAAGACCTACAGGAGCCCCTGGCCAGCCCAGCCATTACAGGAGTATTTCTGAAGCAGGTTTAGCCCATTTTCTCTGCCATTCCCCTGTGGTCTGCACTGGCTCCCTCCATGCAAGCAGCAGGCAGTTTTTTCCCAGGAGTGCTTTTGACAGATGAAGCGTAAGCACTTAAATGTGCAGGGTCAGAGGTTCAGAGCGTAAAGAAGGAAGCAAACAGCTAGCAAATGACAGGGTCTGGCCACAGAGATGTAAAGTCCAGAGAGGAAAAGAAAATTAGGAAACTCCCAGGTGTGGCAGGGGTGGAGGGAGTGAAAGCACCGAGGCCAGGAGGCACGGTCCCCTCTCAGCCACTGACTGTTAATTAGAAGACGATACCCACCAACCCCAGTCCACAACATGAAAAATACCCAGGAAGGGTATTTCAGGGTGTCTTCTGAAGAAATAGGCAGTGCCTTCTGAAGAAATAGGCAGGGTTTACTGTACATCATAGTTACCAAGAAAATCCGACACAGTTCTGTAACATAGAAGGAAGAGGGTGGAATTTGCATCCTGCCCGGTCACCTCCCAGGGCAGGAGGCACAGAGAGGTTCTCCAGGCAGCAGCAGCGGTCCCAGCACCTCTCCCACACCCTCCGTGACAAATATGTCAGCATCACGGGCCAGCATGCACCTAGTCCCTGGGAGCTGCTCCGCGAGGGTTGGGAAGCCCTCTCCATGGGCCTCCTTCTGCCTCCAACATACATTTCAAGCCAAAGCAACCCCTGCTTGAACTGCAGATCAGCTGCACTCCTCAGAGAGTCTAAAGGTAGTCTTTGGGAAATAGATGTTGTGTTACCTCTGGGAGTGGCTGTGGTCCTTTTAACTCCCTCCATTCGCCCTACATATGTCAGGAGACAAGAAATGTACGGGAGAAGTCGGTGGTTTGGGGCACCGACTCTATGAGTGGGAGCATGTAGGTCACCCTGCAGCCACCTGAGCAGTTTGCTTTGTCAGAGAATGGGAACCCTGTGAGAAGTACTCACCCGCACGCCGTAGGTCGCTGCCGGCTCCCCGCTTTCACTGCTCTGCGTGAGGCTCCTGTCCTGCCTGCCCGCAGAAGCGGCCCCCTCGGCTCCCCGCACGGCGCAGTCCCCTGCCGGCTTTGGGGTTAGGGCCAGCTTGTCCAGGTCCGGCTGTGGGTAAGAGGCCGACAGGCAGCTGATCTCAGGTGAGGTTGGGCTGCTCGGGATGGTAACGCACTCCGTGAGTTTAACTCGTGGCACCTCTTTCGTTCCCAGACAGAAGCTTTTTAGCCCCGGCAGGTTTGATGGGTTGGCGAGTTTAATGTTAGCCATGCGGGGGATCAGCGTGCACAGCGTGGTGCAGGTGTCCTGTGGCCCCAGGGAGACATCTTCTGTCAGCAAATTAGGTGTCGAAGAGTGGGAAGAGGAGGACGAACCTTTGATATTTAAAGACGTATTTTGCGCACCTTCATCTAGGGATGTTATCGAATCATTCCTGAATCGGCTGTACTTAGCCCTGTGCAGCATCCCTTGATGTCTGAATAACCCTACATACAGGACGTGTCCACCCAGGCTCTGCTGGCTGCGTTCTCTCATAGCCTTGGCAGTGCCGTCACTGGGTACTCTCGCATAAATTGGCTCTTGTAGATAAATTATATGAAAATCAAGCAAGTCACACAATTTTTAAAACCAGAAACCTATCGGATATTGTTGCCGCCTCCCTCTTGAGTGGTTTATTTTCCTCAATGGACAAGGCTTAAACCTGCATAGACATCTGGTATTTTGTAAGCAGCAGTAAAAGCAGCATCAACGGTAGAGCAGCTCAAGCTGTGCCGCTACCCAAACCTGCCTGCATCCCTGCCTCAAGCCAGGCACGAAAGCCCACCTAGCTCCCAAGACTCACAGTCGTGGCATCGTTAACCGCGGAGTCCTGGCTGCGGCAAAAGCTCAAGCATATTCCACACAAAGCAGAGCAAGATCGCGACGAGCTCAAACACGTTTTCAGGCCGGCAGGAACCCCGCGAGGTGCGCAGCTCTCCGCGTTTCCATCGCCGGCTGCCCCGAAGGCGAGAAGCATCCCCACGCTGCCCCCCGCCAGGCACCGCACCGGTGTCAGGGTCACACCGAACCGCCCCGGCAGCTCCCGGCGCCGGTATCGCTAATTCTGGCTGGAAAGCCCGTCGGCACCGTAATCCAGAAGCAGCTGGATGTGCCTGCGCCCCCGGCGCCGCTTCCCGCAGAGCCGCGGGGCAGCCGCTGCGCAGCGCCCGAGCCGCCCCCGCCGCGCCGGGCCCCGCCGCAGCCCCGGCCGCCGCCGCCGCTTTTATGAATGAAGTTTTTGTGAATGAGGCTCGGCGCGTGCAGGCGGGCAGCGCCGTGAATGGCGCTCGGCGGGCGGCCGCGGCCCGGCGGCCCCCGGGGTGCGCCTTGCAGCCAATCGCCGCCCGCCGCCGGCTCACGCGCCCTCAGCGCGTGGGGAGCGGGGCGGGGGCCGCGGCCGGCGTCCCCCCCGGGGCCCCTCTGCCCCCCGGGGTCCCGGCGTCCCCCCGGCCCCCCCCCCCCCCCCGCCGCAGCGCGCGGCCCCGGACCCCACCCCCCCCGGGCCGCCTCCGCACGGGCAGAGCCGGGGGCTGGGGTTCAGGGGGCGCCGCCGGGCCCCCGGGCTGCCCGCCCGCCACAGGGGGGAGGTCGGGCTTGTCCCAGCGCCCCCGGCCGCGGCCCCGGCAGGGGAGCCCTTCTGGCGCGGCGGGTACCGCGGGCAGCGGACGGGGCCGCCGGGTTTACCGTGCCCCCGAAAACACCGGTGCTCCCCGCAGGAGCCACCTCGGTTCCCCGCCGGGCCTCGACGCGCGGGGCGGCGCGGGGGGACGACAGAGCCGGGGGGAGGGGAAGGCGGGCTGGGAGCCCCGAGCGTGCACTGCCATCCTCCCGGTGGCACCGGGTGGCACCGACCTCCTCCCCCCGCGGCTCGGTGCTGCCAGGCGGCAGCGGCTGAGGAGGGGCGGCGGGCTGCCCTGCCTGTGGCGGGGGGAGAGGGGAAACCACGGGCGGAGGCTCCGCGCAGCCCTTGCGCTGGTTTCTCCGCCGTGCGGAGGCCGGTATTCGGCCTGAAAGGCGCCCCAGTTGCCACAGTGCATCGGGGGGAAACCCGGGCCAGGCTCTGCTGGCGACAGCGGCGGCTTTTGAAGCCACCCTTTTGGGGAGGTGGCTCACACTGCCCGCAACGTCAAACCCAAAGGCAAAACCTGGACCAGCGGCGAGTTACAGAGTGACTAATTTCTCACGATGCTTTAATGATGGCTTTGAGCACAAAAGGATAGGAAATCTTCAGAAGTGATTAGCAGCACTAGGGGTTGTACGTGAAGCCAGAAACTCTTAGCACAAACGTTTTTCTGTCTTAACTCTTTCATGTCAACACCACACTGGAACACAACCCCATCACGGCTGGAAGAAGCTATGGTGCCCTCACTGGCGAAGAAAAGGGACCCAGAATGTGCCAGCTGTGCCTATCCTAAAGGGGACAGCAAGGACCAGTATGCTGATGCCCCAGGCTCCTGTCCCAGGCAACCTCCCTGATTCCTCTTTTTACTGCTGCAAAAACCATGCAACCAGACAAAGCAAATCTCTTTCCAGCCAGATCAACCTTACCGTCCTTCCCACCTCTTCTCTGAGCGCACAGCGAGGCGATTCCTGCCTCACAGCAGCCCCTCGGTGCAGATGACGACACTAGGAAAGGGTGGTTTGGTGATTGGGATGCTCCCCCACGCTTTAGCTCCAGCAGGGACCAGTTCATGGCCATGGACTACCTCTGGCCCATGCTGGCCTTCATCTCCTGAGCCCTTCTGCCAGCTCCTCCTTCCTCAGGAGGAAGGCAATCCAAGGAATTCCTTAGCTGTGTGAGGGAGAAAAGGGGCAGGCGGGGCCCTGCAGGAGCTGCAGCCCCCACTGTGTCCTACTGCAGCTGACAGGGCTGGCAGGTGAAAAGGGTTAACAGGACTGGCTTTAAACCTGGCTGGTGAAAGGGAACGTTTTCCAGAAAAATAAGCAATAATGCAACAGCCTGTCCTTCACGAATCACCCAAGAGCTGTGTCTGGAGCCCTGCATGCCACCAGCACCTGCGGCCCCATGGCCAAAGCACTGTTGACCTCCCAGGTGCCGGGGGGCTCAGGGGGGCTTTCCCAGAGAGGCGAGGGAGGCTGGTACATTAACCAGCACTCCTGGGCTCACAGGCACCAGCGAGTGTGATTACCCTGTGGGAAGTGAAGAATAGCTGGTGTTTTACAGCACGTTCCAGAGAAAAATGAGATTGCGACAAGCTCTGTTTTCAGCGGCGATCAAGAAATACAAGCTCAAGAGCAGAATCCAGCAAAGAGCGGCATTGTCCAAGGAATAGTAGCCATTGTGGGGAAGGGGAGGAGGGAGAAGAAAAATGCCATGCCTTTGTAAATTAAAAAGCTTTTTTTCTCAAGGCTAAAAACAAGATTTCTGTTTAAGATACTGGGAAATCGGCCTCTAATCAGCACAAAGAACAAAGCTCCTTTAAGCACTGGTGAAACCCAGCCTACAGTCTTGAACGCTGCCTAAAAGGAGCCTGTGTTTCTTGCTCACAGCTTGAGTTCCCTGTTGCCTGCAGTGCTCAGAGCCCGGGGAGCTGCCCTAGCTCGCTGCCCACCCACCCGCCCACCGCTGCGCTGGCAAGAGACAGGGAAAAGTCCTTTTGCCCCTCACATGGCTGGTGACATGTGACTGTGTGTGCTGCCAAAGGCCACACCGTACATGTGTTCTCAGGCTATGGGAATGCCCTTCTGGTGCAGTCGGGAGCTGAAACCTCCCTTCACTATGTTACAAGCCCCCTCGCACCCAGACCCTCCATCACACCCTGTTCACAGCCCCACATGGTCTCTCAACCTCAAATATACTGCATGAAAAACTGATGCGAGCAGTCCCCAGTCATGTCATGTCACAGGGAGCAGGAGCTTTAGCAGGCAGAACCACATCAATAGGGCAGCACCGTGACACGGGACCCAGCTACAGCCACCTCCAACACCCCTCTAAGAGAGCTGCAGAGAAGGCAGCAGCCACAGCCTTTGCGGCAGGAGCAAGCAGTGCCAGCCCAGAGCCCCAGGAACCCCCGGACACCCTTGGGAGCAACAGAATTTCAGGCTAGGGTTGTGGGATGGCAGCTCTAGCAGGCAGTTAATGCCACCACACCACCCTCTCCTTGCAGCCCAGGGGCCAGGGAAAGCAGATGCTGGGACATGCACATGGTGCTCACTGGTGACAGGAGAGCTCAAGGCAAATTGGGGACCAATTTAGATGAGAGCAGCCAGCTCAGCAGTCTTGCACCAGGAGGGGGTGTGGGCAGCTTGGGGAGCGAAGCTGTTGGCCACCCACAGAGCACATCCAAAAAGCAGTTGCACTCTTGCAGGAGCCCGGAGGAATCTACTATGCGCTTCTTGCAACCAGCATGACAGAGCTCAGCGTTCCTGTTAGAACATGGAGCAAACAGGGGATTTTTTCCCTTGTATAAATAGCAACAGCAGAGTTAATTCACGCTAAGGTGCACCGAGCTCATCTGCCTTCCTTCCTTCCTCATTGATACGCCTGGCCGACGCTGGCAGAAATCAGCAAAGTGTTACAGAACGACAGGAAAACCCCGTAACCTGCAACCTGGTGGCAGGCACCTTTGGGATGCCCTGAAGGACACTTACTTGCACTAGTGAAAGTCATGCACAGCCACTGTTTCATTTCAGTTGAGAAAATTTTATTTTCCCACATACTGAATCATCCTCGCTGTTTTATCTCCTATAGGTACCTTTCCCTTGTTCTGCATGAGTTACAACCTGGTGTATTTGACAGCTGCAGCCCACCTCCTAATTTTCAGGTGTATCAGAAGGGTTTCGCAAGGACCGAAGACACGGAACCGAGAGCTAACGGGTTTGAGGAGGACAAAGGCAAGGCCTTGGGTACAGAAGCAGTGGGAGATTAGACTATCACCACTTTTCTCCCATTCAAGCTCTGAAGGATCCAACAGAGCCAATCCCAGAAAATATGTCCTAGGGTGACTGACAGACAAGTCGCAGTTTTCCTGCTCAGGCACCACGCTGTGTTTTGCTCAGCCCAGTTTAACCATTCACAGCAATATTGTTTTGTCCAAAGCTGCAGCAGCAAGGCAGCAGAGCCACACGGGGCTGATGCAACAGAAGGCAGCATTGCTCTGCCTGGGTGCAGGGCGCACCCCTGCAGCTGAGCACCAGTGGGAGGACCCAGCGTCGAATGCAACAGGGCTTAGGTGGATGTACTTCACACCTGTCCTTTTCACCGCTGCTTTGCCTGGCGGCACCCTCACCTCCTCTTTCAAACACTGCTGGGCTTTGCCTTTTCCACCAGGAGAGCCCTGCAGCATGGGGGAAGAGCAACAAGCTGGAGACTCCTGTGCAAGGGCCCAAAATTCAGAGCCTGAAGGTTGCTCAACAGCCACCACAGACCCATCAGCGCACCTCTGAGGGAAAGCAGTCAAAGATAATCTCACATGTCCCAGGCTATTGACAGCACTTGAGATGAGAGCTGAGCACTGGAGGAGAGCACGGTGTGGGGGACCCATGCCACAGCTGTCCTTTCCCCAAGGCGGCTGATGCCAGCCTCTGCAGGCTCAGCAAGGATGTACCGAACACATCAGAGCTGCCGCAAGCTCTCAGAAAACAATGTACTGCCCTAACCACTGCTTTCTGAAAGAAGATCTGCACGCTAAGAGCCCAAAGATCTGTTCAGCAGCACTTGCTGGCCTGACTCAGCCCTGTTAGCAGGGAGGCCAAGTGGCCAAGAGCAAAACTCAGCATCATCTGATGGCTGCTGTATCACAAGGTGCTGAAAGCAACAGCAGATTAAGCATCTAGTGCCTGGCTCTGGCTTTGAGCACAGCCCTGCAGCAGGAGGGGTACAAAGACAAATTTCAGCCTCAAGCAGCCTCAGGCTTCATCTCTGCAGAATAACCCAGCACATCAAAGAAGTTTCAGCATCAGCACTGCAAACTTACTGTCAAGCTCACAAGCTGGAAGCAGTCATGCTTCAGCAGCATCACAGGGCTTGGTATCTATGCAGTAGCGGGCAGGGAACCTCCTTTCCTGCAATTCAGCTTAAAGCTGTATTTTTGTAGGGCAATCCAAAGCATATATTTGAAAAGAATAAATCCCACAACATGGTTGGAGTCCTCCCAGTATCTCCTTAGCTGCACAGAGAAGACCTGAGGAAACACTGAAGGACATACCCTCACTCAGCATCTCCCGCTTCATCCTTAGATGGTTGCTTTTAACATGGCTGCAGTAAATCAGGAAGGAAACCTTGACATCGGGGCATTTCCGATTGTTTTATTTTTGCTAACTTGCTCTCTTCCTCTACAGTCAATAAACCTCCCCAAGGAAAGCTTTGCAAGACCTTTTTCCAGTTCTTGCTACCCACGGTTTCTTCTGCCAAACATCCTTGCCTTTCCAATGCTCACCTACTCCAGCCGGTCGATGGCAGAGAGGGCACTTACCTTCCCAACTGCAGCTGGCAAATCCCCAGGAGTCTGAAACAAAACTGTCAGGGGCAGAACCCATCTGAAAATACCTTGCAAGAAGGGCATTACGAGGAGTTCAATGCTCTAAATAACATTTAGGGTTTGTTTTTTTTTCCTGAAAGATGTCACCCAACAGGAGAACTTGTGCAATTTTATTTGAAACTGCTGTCCTGGTTTCAGCTGGGAGAGGGTCCATTTCCTTCTTAGCAGCTGGTGCAGTGCTGCGTTTTGGACCTGGTGTGAGAACGATGTTGATAGCACACTGATGTTTTCTTCAGTTGTTGCTTTGTAATGTTTGTATCGAGTCAAGGACTTCTCAGTTTCTCAGACCCTGCGAGCGGGAGGGCTGGAGGGGCACGGGACACCAGGAGGGAGCAGAGCCAGGACAGCTAACCTGAACTAGCGAATGGGACATTCCGTACCGTAAGACATCACAGTGAGTATATAAAAGCTGGGGAAAGAAGGGGAAACATTGGGCATTATGGTGTTAGCATTACTTGGGAAGACAACGTGTGATGGAGCCCTGCTCTCCTGCAGACGGCCCAACACCTGCCTGCCACTGGGAAGCGCTGAATGAATTCCTTGTTTTGCTTTTTGCTTTGCTTGCGGGTTTTGCTTTACCTGTCAAACCGCCTTTACCTCAACCCATGGGTTTTCTCACAGTTACTCTTCCAATCCTCTCCCCCACCCCTGTGGGGGCAGTGAGCGAGCGGCTGCGTGGGGCTGGGTTACACCATGACAGCTGTACAACATCCCCCCCCCCCCCCGCCCAGGTTCAGAGCGATGATGTTTATCATTGCTTTACCACGCTGCAAGGAATGAATAACCTGCTATGTAGGCACGAAGCCTTCCAGAAGCCCAAAGTTGTTTTAAATTTAGCGTGCACACAGAGAAACTTGCCTTATAAACACAGAGCGAAGCGCCGCCTGCGTGCACAGTGCGGCCTCCGCAGCCTCCAGGGAAGCCGAGCACAAACAGCTGCCACGCAGGTTAACTGTAGGAAACATGGATTATTCCGTGCTCCCTCTCCCATTTCCTTTTGTATAATGGCAACTCTGTTATCAGTGCTACGCGATTACTAAACTCTTCTTTACTCATTAAAGTACTATCCTTGGAAAACACCATGAGCGCGCACTGGGCGGTGTAGATAGCATCCAGATGGACACCCACACACATCCGCCTCACAAGAGCGCGCTCACCAAGCATCAGTGGAAAACTGTAATTTAACAGCTACGAGTGTACCAGGGGCTTGTAGCTGTTGCCAAGAAGTAGATTCCAGCTTATGAGTTAGCACAGTACAAAATGCAGGGAAACCTAAAAGACCCCAAAGGTAAACAGTCTGCAGCTGCACCATTTCCTTCAGGCCTTTTTAAATGCACTATTGGACCAAAAGAAAAAATGCATTAAGAAACTCCCTAATTTTATACACAGTAATCATAAAAAAATCTAAAAGCCAATCCGAAGAGCAATCTCTCATTTCACAACTAGTGCACTTTGACTGGGGTCTTCCTGCACATTACAGACAGGCAGATTCGTGAGCATCCAGCCCTGCCTGCACAGGCCTGGTGCCCCGAGGGCCACGTCTGTGCTGCCTGCAGGAACTCCAACACAGCAAGGGCAGGAGTAAGTTTTTCCTTGGGGTAGTTCTTCTGTGTGCACAGCAATGCAAAAAAAAAAAAAGCAAATAAACCATTTAAAAAAATCGCAGTAGAGGCAAGGAGCTTTCCTCAAGGGCACTGCAAAATGGTTAGTGTTTTTTACTTGGTGAAGAAATGGGGAGGGAGAAGAAAATTCAGTTTGTAAGGCTTTGGGGGGAATTAATTTTCTTACCATTTCAGTAGCACAACTCACATAGGTGGCACCTACTTTTTTTTGTACTTCCCAAAACTCTTACCAGGTTGAGAAGACTCATGCAAAACCCAGATGTGAGGAGTAATTTTGACAGCAAGCGACAGCATCTACCAAGTACAGTTTGTAACAAAAGCACTTTTAACAGAAGGCAAGTGCAATAGCAGAACTGAAATATGAAGTTAAGGCAAATAAATGAAAAATTCAAAGTTACAGGATGAAGCTGTATCCTTTTTGAATTGCTACAAATATTCTCACATGTGGGAGTTGCAAAACCAGTTAATAACACAGTTAATGACACTGTTACTAGAGCTGCGGAAGCGTGAGCAGTTACCAATGAGTCACTGGAGAACAGGGGACATGCTGAGAACTTAATGTTATTTTCCAAAGGTGACTTCATGCACCAGTATAACAATAAAGGCACATCAACTTAAATTCTCATACATTAGCAGCATGCAAGAAATCCTGGTTTTCAGAAGTACCTGTGGTTATTCTTGCTCATTTGGTCTTCAGTCAAATGTTATTTCCAACTCAATATCCTGGACCTAGCTGTCATGCTCCATCTCAATGATGATGAGGCAAATACTATATAGAAAAACCTACTGTTCTTCAGACAACGTGGCACCTGGACTCCGTAACATGAAACACACTCTACTAATCCTGTTTTTCTCTCCAGCGCCTCTGCCAGGGACCATTCAGCCTAGGTGCTGGAGGGGCCCAGCTCCCTGAGCTGGCTGTCCGCCCCAAGCTGGGGCCCAGGGCACCGGCAGCCCCAGGTGAGGGGCCACCACATGGCTTCTCCACCCCGCGGCCAAGTACGCGGTAACACGGACCTTCTCCATTTCCCACAGCGCCAGGGCAGCGCCCTCAAACACAGAGTTGGGAACAATCACTGTAAAAGCCATAAACTTCTACAATCATTTTTATTAGTTATGGAAGAATCCCCACTAGTATTTACATAGTGCAAAAAAGCCGTTATTACTCCAAAAAGTACGGTAGACAGAACAATTATCCTTCATACAGCAAAAAAGAAATGGAACAAACCCCTTCATATTGTATCTCATAATGACTTTTCTACTGCTTTAACCTAAATATTACTATAATTTTTAAGACATTAAAGATTAAACAGCTTTCCTTATTAGAATCTATTTGAAAGTAAAATACACAAACGATTTATGAACATTTAGAAGGTGGGCTGTGCCAACTGGGTTTCTACTTTCAGCGTTATCATTCATTGGCGAGGAAGTTTCGGGTTAGACATTCTCACGCACATCTCCTTGCGTGTGGCAGGGTGGGTAGAAAACCCACATGACTTGTTTCTATGGCTTGCTTCTGCTGGTTTTTGTTTCGTTAACAAATTGTCACGTCTTATTTTTAAATGGCTAACATTGAAATTAACTCAATTTCATTAGTTGGCACAACTTCACAGGAAATACTTAATGACAGTTTCAGCAAACAGCAGCTTTTCAAACGGTAATACTTTTTTACATACGTATTTAAAGTAACATCATTAAAATGTAAGCTTGTGTTAAAGAACCGGACAGAATCACATTGTGTAAGCTCCCACCCACCTAAATGAGTATAAAGACACCTCTTATCTTTACCAGAACACCACCAACAAGTGCATTACTGAACATTTTCTATAACGAACTTATAAAACACAGGTCAAAACCCTCTGTCACTGTTTAGCTCCAATCCTACAACTACCTGCACACAACTTAAGCAGATGAAGCAGGCCACCAATTTAAGCCAGTGGAACTAACGCTCTTAAGCATGTGTTAAGCAGGATCAGGTCCCTAACCTTACTCGGACATTGTTACTTGGTCCAACTAAGGACAGAAGTTCTTCAGAATTTTTCCCTTTTATGTATTTGTAATCCCATGTTTTATTATTACTTCGACAGATACACTTAAAGTATTTCTATAAATAGGTTGTATACATAGCCACCTCTATCAGTTTTAAAGATCCCTACCCCTACCACAGATACATCATTTTTGATTTTACCAGATAAATTAAGTGGTGAAGTCATTTCTATAAAGAATGTCTTAGGAAAAGTAGATTTGTTTTCTGAATAATCATTTTCACAACAAAAATATCTATACACCTATAACTACAGAAACACCTTTTCTTGGGGACAGTAACAACCTGTATAATAAACTGCATACTTTTACACTGAAATAGAAATTCAACTACTTTTTTAAAAAAAATCATCGTATTGTAAAACATTTGTATGCTTTCTTTTTAAATTCTGGTGATAACAGAATCAAAATTACCACAGTGAGATACTCTCCTTAAGTGCTTCAAGTGGCAAGGAACTTCCCTAATTTTAGATGCAAATGGATCACTCCCAAAGGAATTGCAATTTCATTCTCAAAGTTATTGCTCATTCCTGGCTTATCAAAAAGGAAGCACTAAAACCAGCTGCCTTTACCCGGTTTCAGTTTGCTCCTCTCAGGGTGATCTGCCACATTTCAAGAAGAGACTAGTTCCTTATTTGCTGGCAAATTCAGAGATATTAGAAGTGCTATATCACCTTCAAGAACTCTATTAAACCTGTAGCAAAACTGCAGTTAAATAGTGGGCTGAATATTACAAGACTTATTTGATATAAAGATCAGAAAACTTTAAAATGACAGTCCAAGTTCAGAAAAGACATATAAAAAGATGCGCCTTTGATGTTAAATACTTCAAGATCAAAAGTTATTTGAATCACTGGCACTGAAAAAGCAAAAGGAAAAGTTACAAACACCCTTGGTTTTGATGTTTTGGTTAAGTTTTGCCCTCAGTGTATACACTGATCTCCGCTGGTATCGAGACACATGCTTACACATCCAAGGGCAAGTTTTGCTTGTCAGCAGTTCAAACACCTATCATTTCCTAAAGCAAGAACTTTTCCAAAACATACAGACAGTAGAAATCTGCCATATGTACAGTAAAAGGTTTAACATTCAGGAGGCATCATTCCTTAGTCTTTGTTTTCCTATGAAATGCCTGTTCTAACGTCTAGGACTATTACATTAAGGAACTACGAACGTGACAGAACAGCCAGTTGTCCTAGCAGCTCTCTATACTGCTTATCTACATAGCATTTGCTATGCCTAGACCTATCAAAGCATTATTTACATAATACATACAGTTTCTGTTATTCTCATAAGCATCCAAAAAACCCAGGGGTAGATGATTCCTAAACCTGGAGTCTCATTTTCCCAGTGCAACTTAAAACGCCAGCATCACTAGTACTATAAGCGTTGGTCCCGTATTAGTAAGCGTGGACTGAACACCTAAGCTACTCATTTCTTGTGTTTTTCAGCCTATCCGGAGGATTGTTATGCATTTTGATACAAGTGAGCAAGAAAAACGAAGTGGAATTAAAAGAAACATACATTTGCTGTAAAAGTGTTATTCATGCGAGTTACTCTTTGGCTACTCCTGTAGTGAAGCTCCTGCTGCTGGCAGTTTCAGTACATCCCTTGCCAACATAAGAGAAAGATGGAAAACAGACTCCTTACATGCACTGTTTAGACACATACTCAGTCTTCAATCTGAAGTGAATTCATCATCAGTTAATGGATTTTGCTTACAATACTCAGAACAAAATATGGCACAATTCTCTAGCAACATGTACGTTTCAGGGAGGGCATATTGTTGTTTCTTTTATCTCCAAACCACTGAAATACCTCCCCATATTACAGGGCACTTCCTCCTTTCCTGGAATAACTATTTCCTTTTCTGCTCTAGAGGTCAACTCCTAAAGCTGCTACAACTTTGAGAACAGACAAAAGAGGTCACATTTTGAGGAAGAATTGTAAAGATACATCCTGAACTCAACACGAGGGTGGCCAGCATCAAAGCATGCAGAGGAACATGTAGATACGCCGAGCCACCACATCAGACTTGCTGTTAGAAAGGATTATTCTTGCTCTCTGCAATGTTATGTAGATTACAATATGCAAAACAGCATTCCTGAGGTAAGTGACAGGAGAAAGAGAAAGTTATCAGTTTACTAGAAGCCCTGGATAGGGACTATAGTTAATGATTGACTGAGTGTGGTTTGGCAGACAGCAACTGTGGACAGAATAGGGAATTTGTTCTCTTTCCTGTTTGGTTTTTTTTTTTTTAATGCAATTTTTCCACCTTGTAAAAAATACCCCAAAACATTAATTATATCCCTCCAGTTTAAAGTTTTTCTGCAATCCAAGTTGTTATAGCTTATTGTAACCATGTCAACTATCAGCAGCTTTGTAACGATGCATTCACTAAGACCAGCTAAAAAACCGCATCTACCTTACCATTAGGAACCACGCATAGATTTCTCTACTACTTACTTTCCACTAAGACTGAAAGTGGGGTTTTCTAGCTTTTCTTTGAGGAGAACCAAAATTTTACTTTTATCTCTAGACAGAACTAGAAAATCTGGCCAAATACACTGACGTGCCTGGCATAACACCCTAACACCCATGTAAAGTGTTGGTAATTTGTTAGTCTTAATCTAGGTTATCTGTTTGAAAATGAGCTGAACAGTCACATCTTACAAAAGAATTTTGCTTAAAACTGGTCAGTTACAAGATGCTTCCTTTCACAAAAAAATCAAATGAACACTTACTGACAAGTTTTCCACACAGTTTCTAGTCTGGGAAATAGATAGTGAATAAAAGCTAAGCTAGTCTTTAAATCAAAGAAGTAACAGACAGCTACAAAAATATTGTTGTGAATTAAATACACACATTAAATGTTTACCAGTGCAAAATGTTGAGATGAAGCGTATGAAATAATGGCTGCAACCTTTACAACAGTTAGTTTTAATAGAATTTCTAGAAAGTTCCTGAGTTCCTGCTTATTTTTTACGGCATATAGATGGACTCCGTGTGTTCTTTATTCAAAGAACTACAGATGGTGGGTTTATGTTGAGTGTTACTTGCGTGCTTATCGTTTGTCCATTCCTCACCATCAGTGACTGGATCAGCCTGTTCCGAAGTCTCTGTTTCTTCCTCTTCACTTTGTTCTGCATTGTCTTCTTCAGCACCACTAAGGGTCTTCCCAAGCTGAAGAGTCTCCATAGTTCTCTGGGTCTCTGAAACCCAAGATTCAATTCTGCTATTAAGCTGAACCTCTACAGAAATTGGTTCGTGGGCATAATCCTCATCATCATCATCTTCTTCCTCCTCCTCCTCTTCTAGCATCCCTGGTACGAGAGTACTGGTAGTACTGGTCATGGAGGAATTCAAAAGATCTCGGCAGCTGCCATCCAGCGAGCCTGTTTCTGTACTCTGCTGTGAGGCCCATTCCAGATTGTCATCTGGTTTTGCCTCATCTTTGTCACCTGGTGTGGTTTTTCCATGATTTGTTGTTGAGGTAGTACCAGTTGTAGCCAGAGGTGGTTGTTTATTAAGAGTGGCTTTTTCAATTTGACCATTACCAGCTTTTTCTGATACTGCAGTCTTACACGAGGATTCTCTCTCATTTTCAGAAGTTTCTAACCCATCAGATGTTTCCACCATATTTCTCCAGTTTGTTTCTACAAGTTTCAAAAGAAGTTTAAGCAGGAAACATTAATTCTTTCCATATAAAAAAATATTTTCCTGAACATCCTAGAATTGTTTAAATAGCAACAGGAACTAATAATTTTAATACTATTCTATCTTTGCTAGAAAAGTTTTCATCAGAAAAATGGGGGGAAGAAGAGAAAGATAACAGGAAGAGCTGTGAATAACTTTGGTTTTTACAGTATCCTAAATCAGACATTACAGAAGTTGAAAGTTTGCACACAGTTCCCTGTGGAAGTACCAAATGTAACAGTGAGTGTAATCAAAGAGTTACTCTCAAGTATAAATTACATACTGTGGCAATTCTCTGCTTTAAGTCATCTGCTAAAGGTTTTTTTTGAAAAACGTTTAATAAATGAAGTGTAAGACACCACAGAAGCAGTAACTAAACCCAAGAAAGTATTCTTAATTCACCGTAAGACAAGAAAAAAGTCTTTTAACTTCAAACAAGCACTCTCCCTTTTATCCTCTCTGTCATCTAGCCTTAATAAATAAATTTGCCTTCTGTTCACACTAGAAGCATTCACTGCCATCTCAAGTTTCAGAATTTAGGCTGTATGTCCTATCTTCAGAGACCTCAATAGTTTAGCTCCTACCCTCTGTCATTAGTTCTTCCTCAACCATACAATCAGTTCAGTGTTTGGTACCAGTTCTGTACCGTTTAGTAAAACTGGAGAAGCCACCCCCACTAATGTGAATTAGGTAACTGTAACACTTCTGAGGATTAGAAATTAAAATTATTGTTCATGATGTAGTTCAGGGAAAAGAGTGACTTACAAAACTACCTGAAGACACACCTATTTTCTCTTACCCCTGAAAATTGTAGAATACTGTAAACTGTGATGAAATTTTACAATTTTAGCTACGTTTTGCAATAAGAAGCATTTGGGAAGTTTCAGCTTCCAGTTAAAAAGTGAGTTTTAAACACACTTACCATATTCTTTCTCGTTCACTTCAGATATGGGTTCAGAAATAACGCTACAGAATGAGATAGCACTTGCTGCAGAGGGGTTACGAGAATGACCCATATGATGGGGTGCTTTCTTGACATTCTTCAAAGCTTCTTCTGCCTGTTCCTGTTCCATTGCAGCCACCATATCTCTGTATGCTTTTCTGGCCTCTTCAGTCAGTGATACCAGCTTATTAAACAGGTCCTAAGTATGAAGGCAGTTTTTATGATCAGTAGTTCTCACTAATAATTTCCACTTTACATTACTCTTTTTAGTCAAAGGTATGCCACATAATGAACTTTAAGCTTATTAACACCAAATACCTTTACTTCAACTAAAAAGTAGTTCTTCTCAATATTAAGTAAAAATAAAGACACCGCTCCATGTTTACACAACTCTGAGAAATGTACTTAAAGATAATGTTTTTTGTATACTCTTAAGCCTTCCTGAGAATTACAGATTGCTTTTAAGTCTATTTGAAAGCTACAGAGATGTTGCAACCGAAGGGTTTCAACCTAGTTTCTCAGTTCTGTCACCACTAACTTTCAAAGAAAAATACACTATAATATAGACCAGGTCAGGGCCATTATCAAATGCGTATTAGCTGGGTGTGTGCTCCACGCCAAACAAGGAACATAATTGTTTACTCCAGCCATTTATGTGAGGGGACTTACTCACCTCAGCACCTGAGTAGTTGAAGATACCCACGACACTAACAGGAACCAGCTTGTTCACACAACGACCAAGAGCTTTACGGCCAAGAGCAAAGACAAAAGGAATTTCTTGTTCCCGTGCCATGGCTATTACATTGTATAGAGCCTCATCTAGTCCACCTTGAAGAAATCAATTTCAAACAGATATCTAGTCAGTAAAAGTCCTAGTGTGGTGCAATACACCTATCCCATTTTAACTGCAATTAGTCAGTAAAACTTCAACATACATAATCACCAGCTACTTTGTCCTACAGGATAACAAACTATACATCTCAAGTATAGTGACGGAATATAGATCAAGGTGATATTCTGTATTAGTCTTGCACACAAATTAAACCAGATTTTTTCACAGCTCTTTTCTTAATAAGAGCTTTGGTCTTCTCATATCTCAGGAAATGTCTGTTTACATTTCTGGTTGTGGCAAAATGTGTCGGTTAGCTAACCAACCAAATCATGGCCCTCTTAAGGAATCCTCCTTAAGGGGACCCAGAGCTCAGGACTCTAGGTGTATCAAAGACCGAATGGAATACAATTGAAGTCTATTCTACGTGTCATAATATCTATTTTTCTTTAAGCTTTTCTCCCCTCGTGAGTTTGTTCCAGAATCAACTGTGTGACTGCCACTCCACATTCATTCTCTCCTACTCCATTCTGGAATTGTTACACATAGTAACAAAAAGTGCTTCTAACCTTGCTAACCAGCACAAGAAAACTGTAATCAGTTAAGTGCACCACTTGTTTTTACCATTTATACCTTTTGACTGGATTTTTTCACAGTTGGGAGATATGATTACACACTTTATCTTGTTTAGCTTCATATGCTTTGTAACCTCACGCAACCCCATAACAAGTCTCCTCCTTGCTTTAGCTCTCATGGGATCCTTTTGATAAATCCGTTCCTGGAAGCTGACAAGCTCTTGCAACAGGAGAGTCACACATTCATCTATTTCTTTACTTAGAACTTGGTTACAGTATCTGTCAATTGAAAAAGCATCAAATATTAGCATAAAACATCATCAATACTATTTCACCAAGCCTTTTTTCTTACCAAATAAAGATAATTTTACTTCTGCAGAATAGTTATTAAAGTTATAGAAAGGATTTCAAAATCAGACTGTACACTAAGTTAAAAATAAATCCTGAAAACATTTATATTTCCAGTAATATCCCTTACTTCAAGAAGTCAGTCAAAAAGAATATTAAAATACCAAAAAAAATACTCCAATAGGTGCCACAAGCAACTACTCTTCCCCTTAATTTGGTACTCTATAAAAGATACATTAATAAAAAAGCAGCAATGTATTAAAACTGACTATTACAGTACTTTAAGCATTCGTAAGTATTCCTTCCCTTCCCATCCAAAGCGTATATAGCCCTCCTTTAAAATAATTATTTTTTAGAGAATACTTCCACCCAGCTTATTTGTTGCAGTTCGAAGCACGTGCCTGCACATATATACTTACACACACACAGAACAACCTGTCTATGGCAAAAAGTAGTACTTGCAGGAACTTCTGTTGATAGAAGGGTGGATTATGTTCACTAAGCTCCTTCTAAGTCTACTAAACCTACCCACACTTCAAAAATGAAGGTGACTGAAATGCAAGCCTTGAGTCTATATCAATAATGCAAAACTCTTACTCTCTGAATCTCTTGCTGTGAATTTTGGTTATCGCAGAAGATGCCATTGGACTGCCTATTCCAGAACTCGCAGGTGAACCTTGTGAAACCGGGGTCATGCAGTATGGAGAATTCTGACTTGCTGGTGAAAGTGAAGTATCACTAGGCATACTTAATCCAGTTTCTGAAAGACAATTTTTAAACACTACAAAATACAAATACATTTTCATGTAAAAGAAACATCATCACACTTCTTATGTATTGCTTCCTCTTCCCCGGAGAGGCAGCTGAGAGGGGGAGAAAACACAACAGGCACACACCCAGCATTCCGCATGGGCTGGATAAATAAGCAATATATTAATAGTTTTTTAAAAATAGCCAAAGCTTAGTTTGGGAAGTGGATAGAACAGAAGGGATAACCTGCCTAAATGCTACAAGTATTTCTCTACTATTTAGAGAGAGATATTTAATTAACTTCTCCCCCCGCCACCCTCCACATCAGACATTGAATATACTTTGGCATTTCCTAGTCGCTCAGAGCAGTTGTTGCAAATACAGTCCAGATGTCGCAGTTGATTGACAAGGGTGTTCAAACTGGAAAACCTTACTTACAGTTTGCAACTTCTATATTTGAAAAAATTTCAGTATGTTCATCATTAAAAAGCATTATAATCAACATGGCATGGTTGACAGCAGGCTGCATTTTCTCCACATATCAAAAATGCTGTCAACTCTTGACGTGTTGGGAACACCCACTCAAAAGAAAGGAATTAAAAGGCTGTATGGGGATTATGTACTTAGAGCCCATACTGCACTGAGCCTTCCATAGCCGAGACACAGACAAGATTTTATAAGACTGTTCTAATTTCTAGTATTTCATAATATTAAAGTAAGTTAAAAAGAGAAAGACAAAATAATAAAATAAGCAGATGAGTCCAGTCGTGGGGAGGAGGGAAAGGGGACCAGAGATAGAAACTAACCTTCTTGAGAGGTCAGCTCCTGTGACTGATCAGCAGTCAAGTTTATATGAACCTCCTTCTGTTCATCAGACACCAAAAGGCTATGGTCAGCTGATAAACGGCCTTTCTTCTCTTCTCTCTCTTTCAAAATAATCTAGGAACAAAATCAACAGCTATCAGCACCTGAAAAGAAAACATCTCTTTCACTGAACATAACACAAAATAAAGTCAACCAGGTTGTTTTGAACCTTCCTACTCATGCCAGGGTAAAAACCCCTGAAATAATTTCAGTTTCCTCTTTGATCACAAACAGTATTTCATTCCAGCATTTTACAGATGGTATACTCAATACTCTCATACTGGAACAAAAATAGTGCTTTCAACAGTTTACTTTCACAACTTCTGATACGTAACACTCATTAACAATTCCTCATACCTACCCCTGTAAAAAAAACAAACAAACACCTTATGCAAGAATACTAATCATCTTTGTGAAGCACCACAACAGATAGAATCCTTTCTATAGAAGAAAGCGCAAAGCACATGGCCACGGATATATTGGTATTACTATGATAAAAAATACCACCACCACAAAACCACTGACAATGAAGAATTTAGAAAACTTTTCTGAACGGGTAGGTGTGAGATTCTCTGACTCCAGTAGATCATGGGCAGTCAAAAAAAATAATAAATTCCGGGTGTGGTGGGGATGAAGTAACTTAGCCAAAGCCAACCTTTGTACACACACTTTTACCAGATTCTGTCAGTATTATTAAAGTGATTTTGCCAAGAAAAGTGGTGCATAAGTACAGGTGACTTTCACTTTTTTTTTTAAGTCTTTCATACTTTCTTTTTCAGTGTTAGCTTCTTTGTATCTTACATTCTGATTTCTGTACATACTGTATTCTACGTGTACACACCTACTTCATGTATGCATGTATATAGACATACAACCAATTATTTCTAAAATTTACTCAATTATAATTTGTGGATTTACTCCAAGTTCTACACCCATCTCTAAAAAAAAAAAGTGGGAAAATTTAAGGTTAGCATGCTACACTGCACTACAAATTAGGATTCAATAAGAAAAAGCTATGCAAGCTTTCCCATAGTGTTTATAGTTAAAAAGTCCTTGCAATCTGTACTGATTTGTATCACCGTCAACTAATTATAGGGGTATAAAAGTTCCATTTCATGCCTGGATCCAAAGGACAAGACATCAGTGTAACAGGAACTAGAGGCCCAAGTTCTCGACTCCCTCACCCTATGCTCATGGCCACTAGTCCTCAAGTAAGAAAAGAGCAGGTTTTATTCTTGAAGTATCAGCGTGGGTCCAGACATTCCAGGGTTGATATGTTTACCTTTTTAAGTGCTGTAGGGCGTTTCAGTTTTGCAATCTCTCTTTCTTTTCCTCTTTTCACTTTTGGGGCAGTTGAGTCCAAAGGATTAAGGCAACCCATAGACGGCTGGCCCTTTGTTAAGGACTTTCTGTTGGCAGATTCTTTGGTATGAAAGGGAGCAGCACTGCCAACTAAATACAGAAAAAGTATTAGCTTCACCAAAAGACATGTCAGCTTTATTTCAACAGCGTTTTCAGAATTTCCACTAATGAATTCTTAAAGTACATTTTCCTTCCTTGGAAAAAAGCAGGTCATAATGACAGGAAAAATACGTCATCAGATATTGTTGCTTCCAGATGGTTTTACGCTTTCTTCAACTTAGCCTCATGTTTTAGGAAGCCATGGATTCCAGGGAAGCAATTACTTCAATACTGGTAAGGGATCTCTCTCAAAAGGTTACACGTAGTTTTATTAGCAAGATAATAACAATAAGGTAAGTTGCAAATGTTTATCCAAACATTGATTTCTAGTTGTCAAAGACTTGCTTAGTTGACAGGACAAAACAGATGAGAGTGCAGCATGTAGCTGAAGTATATCTTCTGTAAGAAAGAACACCACAAATGCGGTCTCCCATGGAAATACAAACTGTTCTTTGCTAAGCTTTCTTTGATATAACCTTGCCAACTTGAAATAATGTTTGAACATGGTTGAAACTCAAAGCAGGTAAATGAAGCAAGACACAAGAAGGAAAATGGTAACTATGTACACAACTATGGCCTCTAGGCTACATACTACTACTCAGGAATGAGATTCATGGGTTACAATAGATAATGACAAAAACGTCAAATCTGTATTCAGCAGCAAGTGTTAAAAACACAAATTTAAACATTGATAAAGAAATAAGAGAACAAAAAAGCTTAATTAAGCCATAGCATAGATTCATGACAGAACTATAACAATATTCTGTGCATGTCTGATCTTATTTTCAAAAGGATACAGTAGAACTACAAGAAGGTACACAGAAAGTAATATGGATTATCAGAAAGACACAATTCCACAATGGAGTAGCTCAATAGACTAGGACTCTTCAGACTAGAGAAAGAGATGATAGACCTCTAAGTATCATAAAGGAAGAGGGAATGATTGCTCAATCTCTTTATAATACAAAAGCTGTGAAAGCTAGGAAAATCATGAGTGGGGCAAAACCCCTCTCCCTGACCCCTACCGCCGAAAAACAGAAGAAAGAAAAGCTTCCCCACACAGCGTGTAGTAAGGTTAGAATTCACTGCCATTGGACCTTATGGACAGTAAAAGCATGTGACAGAAGCAATGGATAGTTTAAGAAACAAATTTGGTTTGGGAAAGCCTTGGATCAGGAAACCTTGAACTATTATCAGTAGAAGTGGGCAGAATATCCTGGGAGAAGCACCTCTCTGTATCAGTCAGAGGTATCCTCTCTAAAATGCTTTCAAAGAAAATTCTTTAATATCTGTAGTAGATGTTTGGTTTGCTCCAGTACAGTTTTTTCCCACATATCCATTTCAGCACTGAATTACTCTCAAGACATAAATCCCGAGTTTTGAATAGTAGTTTTTTTTAGAGAAGTTTGTCCTCAGTTCTACAAGGACCTTCACCACCGCATACTGCGGCTCAGAAGAAGATAGCACAGGGGAGTTTTTCAAGAAAAGCATTAAGAAAGCCTTCCCAGGTTTTTATTATGTTTATATGGAAAAACTAAAGCTTGGTATTTAAGATGCTCAGATCCATCACATTTATATCCTCACAAAATGCATTTAGCAATAGTCAAGCAGACTAGAAATACCTGTGTATGAGAGGGGCCTGGTGTTGGTGATCTGACGAGCTTTCATTGCTTGCTGCTGCTTTTCAAGAGCTGCTAACATGTCACCCAAGTCCAACTGAACAGGGGTCTTGCTCTTCTTTCCAGCCGCTTTTGATAAAGCCTCCTGTAACATGAGTATCACATGCTGATAAATAAAAAGAAATAGTGCCTGCAAAACATTCTTTACGAAGAGATTCTTGCTATTATAGAATAAAAAGGAGCAACAGCCAACTGATACTCCTCTTTACGAACTACTGGGGGCAGACAGGGAGGGGGCAGGAAGGGATATGGTGTTACACACCTGAAGTTTTTTCTGTTCCATGCTTATCTCTGAATACTCTTGAGCTGTCGCAAGTGCTGCTGCCAAGGCCTTCTTCTTCTGACTTTTTGCACGCTTTGGTACAGAGGTTGTAATGGGAATTGGAGTTTGGACTATATTGATTGGAGAATTCTCTGGTAAGTCATCCAACTAGGATTTTAAATGAAACAAAAAACACCCTACAATTAAAGGCCTTTCTCTCAAGACCATAGGAAATGTGGCACTACAGAAACCAAGTGAACCATGGCTTTGGTCATCAGTATGACATCCTAATCAAGTACAGCTACAGCTAGATGAATCAGTAAGTTAATAAAACTAGAAACTTATGTATATTTCATTTGTGTATGTGGAAATTATATTTATTTCCAATTATGCCTTTAGAAGATTTTCCACTCTGATTGCTAAATAAGGGAATTCTCCACCCTGTAAAGATTTCATATAGGACTTGACCCTCCTGGAAAGCACCCGATTAGATTAGATTATATACATGTATAATTCTGCAACAAAATATTTGAATTAGATCAGGTATTAAAGGAACATCTTTCCAACAACTGTTTCTTCAGCCCATGTAAAGTTTAGTCAATTTTCATTTCAGAATAAACTACAAAAACTAGGTATTTCAAAAAATTGACAGTATTATTACATATGTGCAGATTTGACAAGAAGTATCTGCATCAAAGCATCAGTCTGAATGTGTGCTCTGAGTCTAAAATAACCACCAGAATTTAGTTTAAGTATTAATACAAAGAAAGCCTGATAATCCTCAAAACTAATTGTAATCTCAAAAATCCTATGGCATCTGCTGTTCACCCAAAATTTAACATGCAACTTCAAAAAGTTGAAAACTCATGAAAAACCATCATTGTGATGAAGAAGTTGAGTTACACTCGATGATTCTTATGGGTCCCTTTCAACTTGGGATATTCTATGATATTAAGTGTCTATTGTATGTATCTTACAGTCTCACTGTTAACAATCCAATTAGCACACAAAAATCCAGCCATCTTTAAGATGGTTCTCTGCAACACTTATGTTAATTGGCATCCAAAATTGGTAATGCAGATACAATGTAGTGATTGTGATTTCTTAGGGTAAGTATTGTGGCAGAGTTTCATAAAAAGTTACATAAATCAAGTAGTCTCAAAACAACGTAAAAATGTTTTGCAACAGAAAGTACTTACTACTTTGGGTGCAATCTTTTGCTGGATGTTACTGCTTTTGCTGCTGCCATTGTCACTATTTAGCTCTGGAAATTCATCTTCATCCTAAACACACAAATTAGAAATTAAGAGAATGGAAACAAGTCACATGTCAAGCAATTGAAATGGCTGAAGCTAGAAGAACAAACTGAATCCTGAAGTCCCACATAAGCTAGAAAGGCTTAGAAGTGACAAAACCAGAAAAAGATGAAAAATTAACAAAGCATTTTTGTATCCAAATAACCTTTCTCAAAAAAAGAAATATTTAATAATGTTTTGTACAAGAGAAATCCAATTCCAATTAGGGGAGGAAGAAAGACAAACCACAGAACACAGGAATTTTTATTTGCAAGTGAACAGAAAGAGTTAAGTGAAAGTTGCTGATCTGTAAATCACAGAGTTCTGAATTCTTACACTTTCCACAACACTCAAATACAAGTCTCTGTACGTACATGATGAAAGCATCATATAACTACATTAGCGCACTGTATTGTACACCTCTTCCAGTCAAGATGTTTTGCAACTTCCCCCTGTTGAGAACATCACTTATTTGATGACAATGCAGAAACAGTTTTTATACAACACTACCTCAAAATACAGAGGTTCAGGGCTCTGCTCTGTTCTGCTTGTCTGGTTTGTAGTTGGAGGTTTTTCAAGTCGTTTCTGCAAATTCTGCCTTCTTTCTGAAGATGTGCTGTGGTCTCTGCACCTGAAACCGGACTGCAAAATAATTAACGTCATTGGCATTTTGCCATTTTGATTTTTCCAAGATGCATATACACACATGCAAGCCATTCTTATGTATACTCACTAGCAATTAAGAAGGTACACTTTTTACGGAATTAGATTTAATAAGCTGTGCTTTGGTGTTTTGAGGTTTTTTTTGTGGAGGTTTTTTGTTTTGGGAGTTTTTTTGGTTGGTTTAGTTTTTTTATAAAACCTGCACAAGATTATTCTACACAGAGTATCTGTAGATAATCACCCCTACCCACCTCAAGCCAAATGCCACATCTCTATATGTTTAAATCCAAGTTTTTATTATAAAATAAATAGGGTCTTTTTGGACAAACATGAAGGAAGTAAAGAGTTGCTGGTGACTATGTAAGTCAGACATGAAACGTGAGGAACTGTCTGTAACTACGATAAATCAAACAAACTTTCTCCCGCCACATAATTGTTCTGCGTGCAATTGTTGCCTTTTCAACATGTGTTTTATGACTGTGCACAGACACACAGTTCTCTAAGAACCAGAGACCTCAGTACAGTGGTATAAGCGTTCTTCTGTTTATTATGTGAAAGATTGATGGAAACCCACGTGCAAGACTGGTTGGCTGAAAGCAAAGCATGATCTGAATCTGAAATTCCTCATCTCTCATACTAATGTATTTCTCAAGAAAACTTCCTACTAGACCTGGTACATATTTATTTTCAAAAAAAAATAGTTTCTAGGACAATTCTGCCTTAAGGGACAGTGAATTTGGCTGAGGAAATCTCATTTAAAACTCTTTGCGCCAGCTTTGTTTTTAAGCATCTACAAAATCTTCCCAATTTAGAGTCTAAACTGGGACTGGATGAAAGGAATTCTGGTTCTTCCTACTCTCCCAGTGCCATAAACCACAAATAGTGGCTTCTAAAAGCCTCAGATTTTACTACGGTTATAAAAAGATTCAGAACTGCTACACTGCCAGATACAAGCATCAACGAGCTTCTTTATATAATAAACCCACAGGTACCAAAAATGGGAAGATTCAAGACAGATTAACAGTTCCATCTAAAAAAACCTAAACAGGCCAAGCTAGCTTACATATATTTGTGCATACAGGCACGTCTACGATAAAGTTCCCACTTCAAGCTCAGCTATTCTTGTATGCAATAACTGAATTCAAGCAAAACCTACATTTAAGCAAAGGCAGATGTTTCAGCCTTCTCTGTCCTGCTCGGTACCCCTCCCCCCACAATAAAACCAGTCTATCCAAACTAGGAAGGCCACATTTTCCTCACATACTCACAAAAATCCCATCCCACTTAAGTTTCACAGAAACATATTCTTCACATTTTTGCATAAAAAATTTAATTCACTTAATAAAAATGGTTGCAATATGGTATGCTAATATAAATCTTAAAAAAGAAAGTTTCAAAGAAAACAGGTGTGAGAAGACAGGATTCTAGTTCAGCATCACATCAGAATCTTTCTTTAGAAAGTTTGAGGTTTTTTTTTATTCTGAAGCACGAATGGGTCAAAAACTGAACTAACTTTTCTATACCCACACCGTCTTCATTTCACCAGTTACTTTATATATGCAATGTTCTTCCTAGGAAGATACATATAAAGAACAGGCTACAGGCAGAAGATTGCCAAGTACATGAATATGAATATATACGTGCACATCTGGTATAGCTCTAGCTCAAGAAACATACAAGGTAAGATGTGCAGCAGAACTCTTGAGTTTCTACAGTTTTCATTCACCATTTTTACTATGTTAATTATCAATCCATTTAGAATTCCTTATTTTCACATTACAAGAAAAACAAAATATTTAAATTTAGAACCATTACTAACATACCTGTGAACTATTTCTTTGCTCAGCTTGTCTTCCACCTCTAGAAAACGTCTGAGTTTTTTCAATCCAAGGTTTTTTTTGCGTTGCCTGGGAATTTACATTAGCCCAACCTATACCAGCTGAAAGAGAAATGCCATCTATGAAAAAATGAATTAGTATGACAGAACACATCATAACAACACACATGCCAGCAGAACCAGGAACACAATTTTGATACAAATATACTTCTCTGAGAAAATCCAGCTCTCCTCTGACAACGTTTACTTCTATAGCTATTTCTAGACATTAAGAGAATTGCCTTTATGGAAAAGTCAGATGACAGACATTCAGACTGCCAACAAGTGATCATTCAGGAAGCAGTCAGATAAAGGAAATCTCAGTTTCACACCCATATCCATTTTGGTTCAGTCACAAGTAATAGCCACTAACACTACCCCACACTACATAATCAAAATATTTATTCACATTACAGTACTTTAAAGCTTCTAAAAAAGTATCAGTACTTCTCAAACAGAGGATGAGAACTCTCTTGCTCTACTACTACCCATGTAAGAACTGCAGTCCAACAGGTTAACGAAGCTTGAGGATCAAAAGAGAAACGCAGCTTTGTCTGAATGCTTCCATTGGAGTCTTTTTTTAATCCTTTAAAGAAAGGCAGCTCTTGATAAATCATTAGCAATAGCTACTTCTACTTGTTCATTCAACAAGTAATGGGCGTTTTGGTGGGGGTGGTAGGAATCACAGTAAAAATGTATCTTCAGAAGTATCTGATCAGTTAGAGTAGCATGCTGAAAGTAGATCAAGAGATGGTTCCCAGCAAAAGGTAAAAGTAAAAATATGAAAGTGACCCAGCCAAATTGTGAACAGCTCACCAGCTAAGACAGTGCTTACTTGTATTTATCGATGGGTCTACAACCTGAAAAGGAAAGAAAAAGGATTTTTTTTTAGTAATTTTTATTAGCCTTTAGGAACCATATATAGTTAAGTGACTCGGTTACATTTACATACATTCATTGCACAAGAATCTGTATTTCTTGAAGTCATGGCTGCAGCCTGGTTATTGCCATGCTTAGGACTACAATAGCCGCTGTCACTGTCAATGTCTGCTTCACTTGCACCTTGTTCACTAGAAGACTCTGCAGCAGGGTGAGAAGTTCTTCTGCGCCTGCCTTTTGATTTCCAAAGCATTGTAGAGGCGCTTTCAGAAAGTGATTTATTAGCTATATCTGAAGGAAAGTCTGCAAGAAAAAAAGATAAAAATAATTACTTGTGCAGCAATCATTAAGACATGAGAAAACCACACATCATAAAAACAAATGGAAAAAGCCAAAGTCTTTGCAGGTGACAAATTCCTTTTAATAAAATTTAAAATGGCATTGAATTTGAACAAGTTATGTCTAGGTCCGACTATTAATAAACTCCTTCAAGAAGAGTCTGTTTTTGACAGTGGCAAAATCTCTGCAGGAATACGATATTGTTGCAACATTATAATATGACATTCTGAGTGGGTCTCTGCAGCCATCGGCAGCTTTTCTTCATTATCTTTCTTATCAGCAAAGATTTCTCTTAAAAGCCACATCTAAACCAGGTCCACCTTCTTTTAGGAAAGATGGCAACTGACACATAGTTCATGTTAATTCATATGCCCAGAAGATGGGAAATAAGTTACCTGTTTGCTGTGATGCATCAACCAACAAAACAATCTTTGATCTGTTCTCAGGACCTGATGAACTAGTCTCCTTTTGAGTGGCGACATTTTTCACTGGAGGACGTTTATTTTTTATGTGCATCTGTAACTGCTGTTGCTGTTTTAAAATATTAGCCACACACACACAAAAGTCATACAATTTTACTTCATAGCTGTAATCAAACAAAGCAATTGAAAGTTCTAGTGCTCTCTACAGAAGCCACATGTTTAAAGACTAGAGATTAAGAGAAATATTCATTAAAATACTCGATTTATTAACCTCTTCGCAGTATTTTCTGCATGAACTGTTTGTTATGATGTCAAAGTATCAAAAGAGGATAGAGTATGGGTATACTTGTTTTTTTCTAAGGAACTAATTTTAAGCTCAAATCAAACTAGCAGAGAGGCAGTGGAAGGGAGTTTCCCATGTAACACTTGCAGGTTTTATAAACTCACCAAGTATCTCTGTAAGACAGTTTTGCTGCTCTCTCATTAACACCTTTTCTGCCCACCTTTCCACTGACATACCTGTTCTTGCTCAAATGAGATGCATGCTTCCTGCACAAAGATATTTTTCTATACAGTCCTACCTACCCTATTAAGAAGCAAACTTACTTTTTGTATGACAGGTCCCCTGTTACTGCTTCTGCTCCGCTGACTGGATAATGGAAAAACCTGGCCCGATGGGTTGGGACGCTCAGTGCATTCTGTAGTAACTGTATTTACAGCATTTGCTGTTTGGAAGGGTGCAGAATAGGGGGCAGGGAAAGGATGATAGAAACCCATGACCTGAGCACATGGTGCTGGCATCAGCTGATAATACGTATATTCTGTAGAAACAGGTGGTTGTGCAGATATTATAGGATAAGCAAGGTATGGTCCTGCAGGATTTGGGTTGGGTTGCTGCCATCTGATGTCATTGTTATATAACGGAAACTGTCTGTAAGAATCAAAGGGAAAGAAAACTTTTCAGTAAGTTTTGCCCCTCCCAAGGTAATTCAGGTTTCTAACACCCTCTCAAAAAAACCCCAACAACCACCAAACAAATAACTCATTAGTTTCATGAGCTCCTAGCTTTTAATAACTGAACTTAAATTTGTCTGGACTTTCTTAGAGATGCCAATTAAATTATTCACAAGCTCATATCACATTCAAGTGCAAAATAAGTATCTTTGTTGATCTTGTATTTGTATAAACACTGAATTTTAATATTAAACTTACAAATAAAGCGCAAGATTTCCTTTGAAAGGTATTTTGGACCCACAACAATTTCATTGTTTTTTAAAAACACATACAACCCAAGTAGATACCTAAGCTTACACAAGGTATGATAGCAGACACATGGAACAGTGACATTCATTAGCTAACTCAGGGCCAGGTACTTGAGTCCACTAAGTTGCCAACTCACCCTTGTTCAAAATGTCTATGAAAAAGCAGGCCTTAAGAAGCACATGTGAAAACAGGCATTTAAAAAACTTACACTGAAACCAAGCATGGAGACTTCCTCCTGTGTTTATTTATAAAATAACACACTACAAGGTGACCCCCTTGGAAACTATGAATCCAATTCTCTTCAAACCCACAAGAGACCAGGAAACCATCTACATGGAAAATGCAGATGCCTGAGTATTACAGAATGAGAACAGGAAAAGGAAAGATGCTGCAGGATAATTTTACAGACCTGTAGCAGGCAGTTGCTGAAGGATTATTTTTGTTCTTACCTATTTAAGTGAAGGAGCACTGAAGCGCTGTACTAAGCAAAAACTCAGTATGTTTTTCAAAACCAAACAGCGATTATTATTTATGCCTTCAATACAAAATAATCAACACTGAAGCTGTGCATTCGGTGAACAATGCATTTGGGCTAGAATACAGAGTTCCTAAAGTCCATGTATTACAACCAGTTACATAAAGAGAACTGGATACAGCTACACCCAATACAAGTGTCAGCTGCATACTGCTCTGCCATGGCAAGATCCAAGGTGAACACCTGGAACCTTGCTTCAGCATCAGAGATTCAGACACAGACCTCTTGACTGCTCTGGAAGATGCAAGAGCACAGCAGGTGACTTTGAGGGATTTGTACCAGATCTCTGTAGCCAGTGAAAGAAAAGCAGCAAAGAATATGAATAGAGAAAAGTAGAGGAAAAGAAGGAAGGAAATAAAAAACGATTGGGGACAGAAAAACTTCATCCTCACCCATGAAGGTTGTAAGAACAAATATGGTGAACAAAATGAATATACAGCCAACAGTCACTGACTACCAAAAGTTTAAACCCATTTTAAAATAGATCATCTTCTATGAAGACCACAACCAATTATTACCTATTGGATTGGTTTTCCTGTACAAATGGATAGCAAGTGATCAGGTAGCTAGGGATAGAAGCTGGTTCCATGCCATTAATTCCTCCACTGTCGTTAGGAAGCGCCATTGGGATCATTAAAGTTTCTGGACCCTTCTTCTGAGGAATAAATGGTTCTACTTCAGCTGACAACTTGACATTCTTAAGAAAAAGAAAAGGAAAAATGTCTTCATTAAATATGATCATAAATTGTTTGGGAAAACTTAGATTCATAAAGTTGTATGGTAATTACCACAAATAGCAGGCAAACTGATGACAAATGTACAAGACTTCTACAGTAAACCAAAAGAGGCAGAAAACAGTTGGCAAGTGCTTATTATTACATCCTTCCAA
Source organism: Falco naumanni (assembly GCF_017639655.2). Taxonomy (NCBI): domain Eukaryota; kingdom Metazoa; phylum Chordata; class Aves; order Falconiformes; family Falconidae; genus Falco; species Falco naumanni. The sequence continues at coordinate 15,016,540 of NC_054060.1, read as the reverse complement.
TCAATACAGGGTGTAATAAAGATCATCAGCATTTAGCACTTGTATTAACCTTTACATTTTCAAAGTGCAATACAAGCACTAATTAATTTTAAAGGGACTGAAGTTCAGATCTTGCAGAGGATATACTAGTCTGAACACAGAAAGAAATCAAATTAGCACTGTAGGTGGAGCACAGTTGTGTAGGCTTTCAGAAGAGAAACCAACATATGGAAAATGCAGAAATGCCTGGCCTGCTCTACAAAATTGACCATGTTCCTAGGCAATTAAAAAAGATCTTCCAGCTATAAAACTATAGGTTTACTACTGAAATAGATGGTATATCAGAGAACCCCACACACATTCCATTTGCACAACTTTAAAATATGTTAAAGTTTTAAGACTATGGTTAAATTTTGCCATGAATGTGGCATTAAAGACTGCTTAGAAATAACTTTTAAACTGTGCTTTCAGAGAAAAGTATCGCCTCCAATCCTGAAGGTATCCTCAACACCTTATAAGGTGTTTTTACCCATACTTTTGGTCTTGTATGGAATAACTGGATCTTAAAACAATGGAAAATGCTTTATTCAATAAGACAACTGCACATCCGAAGTACCCTTAAATTCTATACTCCACTAGAAGTTACATTCAGCCAAAAAGCGTCTTTTTTTGTACAAAGATTTCAGCTTAATTATACTTGTCTCACACTAGTATCTCACAGAGTACCAGTTTCTAAGAAGATTCTCTCTAATGCAGGCAAGGACTCTAGAAACTTTTCCTTCCATTGTCTGAGAAAGAATTCCAAGGGCAACACACGTGAGTACATGCTCTTATTTTACAAATAGAAGAGCATAAAGGTTTGATGTGCTGAGGACAGGCTTATATCCTTGCCACTACCTGCAAAACGACCACATGAGCAGGAACATTTAAACAATGGGAGCTCTGAAAATACGATGGCAAGTAGTCCTGCATCTACCACACACTTCTTAGCCCACGTCCTCACTCTGCGTCAAACCCACACTCCATCCAGAGACAGCCTTACTGTCCAATACCTGAATCTATATTTTTAGAAGTCCCCAGCATTCTTTTTTTTAATTAAGATCCCATATTTGTTTAGCAGCATGGGGGCAGAGGAGGTGGGAGGGGCCAGTCCAAAGATGTTTTGAGAGATACTGTTGTCCCAGTGGGTAAGAAATGCTTTTACATTAAGGTACCTACTCAGGAAATATCAGACTGAACTAGAAAAAGGAGGTCAAGCCCCACTCATGCAGAGCATTGGATCTTTGTTTAGTTAGTCCAACACACTTACATACAGAAAATCTAATTACTGAGCAAAAGGTAGAATCATCATCAAGGAAATTACCAAGACCATGAGTTACACTGTAATTCACCAAACAAGTTGAAAACCAGCTAGTATTTAAGCACTTTGCCATCAGGTACTTTTGGAAGGAGGACAGGAAAAAAACCACATGGTTGAGACTGTAAAAGCTCCCTAACTTTCATTTAACTATAATAGTCACTATTACATCATCATAACTACCAGTGACTGACGCATTATATTTTTATAATACAGAAGTATTTTCAGTACATATTATTGATGATTGTAATACTAGAATTCCCTGCCAATTTCAAAAATTAAACCAAAAGTTTTGTTCAACCCATTCTTTACAACTCCAAATACAACATTCAAACTAAGTTATTGCGAAGACAGTCATTCTGTAACAGGCATTTGGATGACTTGTACAAGTGGAATTAAACTTCTTTGACAAAAAGCGTTAGTAAAAAGTATCTGCTGCTTTTTTTTTTACCTATTATCAGATTTGCTAATTCATACTTTGAGATTTTATGCAGTATTAGCTGCAGCATTAGCTCAATTTTCACCATTAGCCATTTCCTGTAAACATCAGTTCTCCAACTAATTTCTACTTAAACATGACTCACTTTTCCCAAATACCATGCACATCACTGAAAAACTTTATAAACACAGAAGGAAGCTTTCTAAGTGAAACACTGTTTAGGATAGCAGATCCTTATTTGCAGGATGTCTGCAAGTATTAACTTTGAGATCAAAGTTACATCCGTAACAACGTTGATGGTAGAACATTCTGCAAGCCACAGTGACCAAAGCTTGTTTATAATTGAACAGAACATTAAAAAAAGTTACACAAAATGGGTGAAAAAAGGCAAAAATTGCGGAGTATAGAGTCCACAATTATTTTTACCCATTTCTTGAGAAGCTTCTCTGTCCTTGGACTTGTCAAAGTGTGCTGGGAAAGAGGAAATACCCCTTCCAACAAAACGAGTCTATGCTTTTATATGCTTTTTTAGTAAGAACATTAGTCATTTACAGGTAACACTAGTGTAAGGGACATGAGGTTTTAGCAGCAATCAAGAAAGGAAAACAAAAACATTAAAGAAATTAAAAGATAAAAGTGGAAGGGGGGGAAGTACGTCTCGGCAAATTACAAGATTCCTTAATAACCACTTTTTTTGACAAGAATACAGTGTATATTCTGAAAATGCTTATGGCTATAAGCACCAATATAGAAGCATTGCTGCCTGCTGTGCAGCAAGGTTTACATTACAGTAAAACAACTACCTCTATATTAATTGTGTTTCTTGATTATTAGGTATAGGCAAACGTTCCTTCCGTCTACATTGACTCTTTCAACTCCTGAAGTCACCTTCAGAGGAAAAGCTGTGGTGCAGCTGCAGCAGCACCGACCTTGTCCAACGCAAATCAAACACCCTGTTCTACCCAGAGCTTCCTCCCTGACCTCTGGCACATCCCTCAGCCACCGGGTGACTCACCTACCCCGCTGCAAAACTCCAAGGCATTTTCCCCAACACCAGCACCATGAGGATAAACACTTTGCATTTAAAAAAAATAAAAAAAATTGTCAAGTGCTTACATACAGCGAACTCATAATGAGTAACAGAAATACCAACACTGATACCCCTCCCTGGAAACTAAGAGGGGGGGTTTCATGCTATTTCAAGAGTGCCAGGCAAAAATATTTGCTTAAGAATAGATTCAGTTGTGGGCTGGCCTACAAAACTAGATGACATAAATGTTCAAGGAACACACTAAGGCTGTCTCATCCACAGAATATTCAACGGTAAAACTAGGACAAGTGCTTTACAAACACCGTATTCTTAACGAAGCACTGAAAACTTTCCAACTATCATTCATCTCCCAACAACATGTCAAGTGAACTTTAGCCAAGGTACTAATTATAAACCACTCTAGTACCAGCACAGAAAACAGTCAAAACGTTTGTGATTCAGGCTGGGACAAGATTTCCCATTTCAAAGGGCTTTCCCTATATTACTTTGGGAGATCCCTGTGTAAATAAAAATCATTTCTTAATGGCAAGTTACTTGCAGAATGGTGTCATTAGAATGATTTGTGATATTGTATCATATCATCATTACAAGTAGAGAACAGCTTCCCATGAAATATCAAAAAAAGGAGATAAAACCAATCAAAGCAGGAGCTGAATGACTGCCATCAGCAAGGGTGCCACAGCAAAGCATCTCAAGTCAATTTCTGAAGATAATCCCTACCTTCCTTCTCCATCCAAGTATTTTGATAAAAATTTGATTTAAATCTTTCCAGTAAAAATCTTCTAGATTTTGGGGCTTTTAAAAACATTTATTACAAAAACCCACCACCACAACTTATTTGACAAGTTTAGAGAAGTTCCATTTGAATTATTCTGCTTGATTTTACCAGGTTCAAACAACTCCGAGATGCCCAAACTAGGACAACTTTAATGTCTCCTTTCCTGCTGCCCAGTCTCTTATACAGATTATGATTAACTATTGCTAAAGTAGAACAACTGGCTGATATATTTAATTACCATTTTCTGTACAGCTCATAACTTATTTAGCTTACCTATAGCGGTAAAAGCAATACAGCATATCCTGTAATCATAAACACATACAGGTGTAATTTGAAAGTTAATTTCTTTTTTCACCTCCAGAACTTTAATAGTATCTGTTACTTAAAGGAATGAAAATTGCATTTTAGAAACCTTTCTTGTGCAGTTTGATGTGTACCTACAGGTAGGTTTCATTCGCGAAGGTTTTGTTGTGGGGTTTTTAAACAATTTCAAGAAACTTGTTTCAGAAAAAATAATAATTTAGGGAAAATCTCTGGGTTTCAATTTCGCATTTTGTTCTGTAGGCGCTATATATATATATACATATCCACATCTATCTCTATCTGCCAACTCAGCAGAACAGCAACTGAAAATGTAAACACCTTAATTCACATTTCAAAATCATTCTGCAAGCATAATACAAGCAATCCTCAGCACAACTGATACATCTCATTAGATAACAAGGCCCTATTTCCACCTCAGGGTGAAAAACAGACAGACAGCTCAAGTGTATGACCAACAAAAAAATATTGCTTCCTTATAGTATTTTACCAGTCTGTCTAAAATACTTCAAAGTTCCTTTCTGCATAGGATGTGTCTTCAGATGGGGACAGTAAACATCATTAAACTTAAACAAAAAGGAGAAACTAGTGTACTAAGTCAGGTCAGACTGCTAACCAAACCATAAACAGAATTAACTCTCTAATGTGATTATCCAGTTTCAGTACATTTCACAGATGGCTAGTGGTTTCACTTGACATGCAAGTGAAACAAAACAATGTTAAATAATTTGCCCAAAGTTATCTAAGCATATTTTTTAGGACTCTGGTTTTCTCCACTAGGAAGGAAGGCTGGTGGAGACAGACAGCAAAATAACTCCTGGCATTTTAGGTCTCCTGGCTCCCAATATGTTGTCAAAACAACAAAAATAATATTCCCTTGATATTCTAAGGTAAGCATTAGTGTAAGAAGAGAAAGCAAAAAAACCACACTAACTAATTCAGTATTAAGGTGCTGCTGCTAATTTCTCATTACACTGGACAAGCAAAAAGTATCTCCAACTGACACTTCCTATTCCTTTTAACAGGTTAACTCTGTGTCTTAAGCCAGATACAGAAATAATAATGCCAAATAGTTTGTTGTTATTGTTGTTTGTTTTTTTCCCCCCAAATACCATGCTGACATGCTTAAGACTCAGGGGAAAATGCAACCAGTGACAATTGAAGTAAACTCCAGAATAAGAGATAAGAACCTTTTTTTAATAGTATTTTGTTTCAGAAGCAAATACTAAGCACATAAAACAAAGTGCATGCAGATATTACGAATGCAATTTCTCCAAGATTTCATCCACAAAGTACAAATGGAGTGGCAAGTGCAAGTGAACAGAACTAACATGACTGATCATGCCATTGGTTTATAATCACAAATAAGCAAAAATAATTAGACAAGAAAAATTTGTCAAACACTAAAGGATTTGGGGGAAGGTTTCTACCCTTTTCCTAATCCTTACAACAGAGGACTTGGGATACTAATTTACACTGTAATCGCTGTCACAGTATTGAGGTTTATTCTAGCCTGCATCCACTAAAAAAATCAACTGTTTGCCACTGCCATTGACATCAGTAAATGCAGAGTCAGATCCTAATAGTTAAAGTAGTATGTGTTTTTGATCAGGCAATATAAAGGCAAGTATTGCAAATAACATAAGACCAAATATAAAATTATTTTTGAGTATAGCTTTTTCATGTTAGCTCAACCTTTCAGATCACAGGGCTAAAAAAAGATTTACTGAAATTGACCTTTGATAACCAAAATTGATTCTAAGTATAAATTTCAAGTCATGCTGAAACATCAGATTTTCAATCAGTTGCTTATTAATGGAAGCACACCCCTTCAGAAGAAACCCAAGATTTATACAGAAGTCTCTTTTGTAGATATCCCGAGTTTCAATTTACAAAACGTTTTGCAGTAGCTCATTACATATTTCAGTCCAACAATTACAACTCTTTCAAGACAGCATATATACTGAAGCGATCCTTTGTTTCCTATATAAAAGCTACTGTAGTCATCAACAGCTGCAAAGACAGAAGATGACACAAGCAGGAACAGACTGGTAAACTTTGTCCTATAGTTATAGCACTGTATGTTTAATCTTAGAGAAGTTTTTGATCATTGTAGCTTAATGTCATTCAGCATTTTCCATTAAATAGGATCTCTGTCATGCTCTCTTAGAAGAGCTTGGATAGCAATCTTACCATTTACAGGGTGAGAAAATAGACACAGATGCCACATTTCAGAAGACTATAATAAAATCAGCTGGTTTACTGTCTCAAAGTCTGGAAACAAGTCTCATCACAAATGTTAAGACAAAAACATAGCTCAATTTTTATTTTTAAACAAAACAATTCTGCTTCTGAATTTTGGATTTCAGAATTTAAAACTCATTTTAGTAGTAAGACAGGTCACTTTCCATCTATTTTAAGAGAAACTTTACAAATATGGAAGTCATTGTTTCTATAATTAGTTGCTTCTAAGTGGCAGATACTTCAGGAATGGTAAATATGCAGTCCAACTGGAAGCACCAGCAGCAGGCCATTGAACAAAGCACAAAATTTAATCCTCCCTATTTAGATTAAACACAGTAATTTCAATGCAACACTATGAAGTCAATCTTTCCCTTTTCCCTCAGCTCATAATAAGGGAGCCATGCATATTTCTCTTCCCTTTCACAGAATAGAGTACCATGTTCAACACATAACAAAGCTAAGTATTACATTTTTTTACTTATATGTAGAAAATGAGCAAGTGGCACAACATGAGAAGTTGGTATGTTTAAACTCAAACCCAGAGTATGCTAGAAAAAAGGGGGGCAAACAAAATGTAATATTTACAGTTACAAAGCTTGCCCAAAGATAAAAAAAGCTACCAACAGGACCCTCTTCACTTATCTGGTTTACAGCATTGAACAGTACATACAAACTTCTAAACTCACACGATCAACGTGTAGTAGTAGTACATACGTTACAAGACATTCAAGTATTAAGTATTAATACAAACCATTCATGTAAACCAGCTTCCTCATCTCCACAACTAGTCAATGACAAAAATTTGTGGCCAAAAAGTTAAGATCTTCATATATATCATATCAGTAACATTTAAATTAACTGGAGAATATATTCTATAACATGGTAATACAAAACTCTCACAAAAAAAATTCTTCCACATTTTCCAGGTTCAAGACAAAGTAACATGCAAAACATGCAGCACAGGAAAATGGACCTTTTCCAGTTTGCCTCAGTTGAAAATTCTGCTACAGGTAAGAAACACTGAAGAAAATTAGATAGGATAAAGAGCACAAAAGCACTGATCTAGACCTACTTCTATGGCAAGCACATTATCAAGCCAACTGTTGAATGGTCAGGAATTGTAGAGGGGAGCAGAACAGGCTGTCTTTAAGCAATACTAATACAAAACACAGGTCACTGATTTTGCAACTTCACCTGATTTCTCAACTGCACTAATGGAACCAAATGTCTTAATCATTGGGCAAGACAAATGTACACCACTGAGAAAAATCAAAGCACAGCAGTACCTTTGAGAGGTGTAGTTGTTTCTCTTTAGCTTTCTACCACAATCAGCTTCAATAGAAAGAGTGCCAGAGGTCACGTGCTGAGTTTTCTCTCATAGGAAAATAACCCACACTTAACTGCCAAAAGCTTTTAACAGGAACAGTTTCGGCACTGGTGTAGACAGAAGTAAACTTCCACACCCACTAAAAAAGTCACAATGCGTCCTATCATAAAAATAACTGTAAACAGTTTTATTATGTTTTCTTCTATGTCAGCTTCCAAAAATATCACTAAGCATATTATAACAACTATACCGAAGTCATACCATAATTACTGTAACAGAAACGTGTAGGGCATTCTACAAGTGACATCTTGTCACCATTTCTGTTGTTAAGGCATCCAAATATTCACGGTGCATGACATCTTATACTAATTTACTATGCCAACACAACAAAACTCTTTCCAATAAATTCCCCATCAACAGTATTTATAAACTCCCTTTACTCCTGAAATGCTATACTTCACCACAGTACAATATTCCTGCTCCCTCATATTCTAATTCCACAGTAGTTATTCCTACCAGCACATACAGTTACCATATTCTGGCTGAGAGAGTATTCCATTCCGGGGGAAAGGGGAGAAGAGGACAACTACTGTTATGAATGCTTTAATATTCATTTATCAGATGCCATGCCAATACAGGTGCAGAAAAGAGCCCAAATCAAAGACTTAACAACACACAGAACTGATGCAACCTTACAAACACCTACACTGGTAGATTACATTCAATTCTTAAAGCACAAAAGGTTGAAACCCAAATCATTTAGGGATCTCCTAATCAAGATGCTACCGTATAATGAGAAGACAAAAGCAACAAGATAGTTTAATCTTTTTAGAAACTCATCAGGTATTAATTGTCTGCCTAGAAGCCTTACTAGTGACTAAGGAACCGACAGGACCAGATACACTACAAACAGAATAAACAAGAAGATGGTTCCTGCTTCAAAGAGCTCAACTGCACCTCCAAGTTGAAATACTGCACTTAGGATAACAACACAGACTGAGTTAACACTTTACACTGTCAATAACACAATGATCCTCAGTTTTCATGAGCTATTTCCAACAAATAAAAAGAGAATGGTTTGATAAGGGCATATGTGTGAACCTCCGGTAACAAAGAGCTCAAACAACAAGGAATAAATATTTCACAAGTGTACTGCAGTACTAATTACAGATGAAGCCGGGGGGGGGGGGGGATGGGGAAGGGGGACACACAGGGACAGGACCAAGCACACCAAAACCTAAGATTTTAAAGCAAAAAGCACAACAGATTTGACTAATTAAATTCTACGGAATAAGGTCAGGTTTTCTACATGAAAACAAATATGAAAGCAGGTTTCAAAAAAGTGAATTTAAAATCATTATCACACCAGAAAGGCTAGTAAGACAGACACAGTGGGAGCCGTAGTGTAACAAGGTACACTGTTCACTAACTTCCTTTAGACATATGGACGAAATGAAAAGCAACAGATCTTTACAGGTGCATTGTTTACTCAGTAGCTACTTTGCTACAGGAACTTGTGTTATTTTATTGATTAACCCCACTGTTAGAACCCCTGGAGACACCACTAGAACTACCAAAATTAAGAACTACCGGAAAAGCAGTAATCCACAAATTTTCACCAGATTCCACTGAAACAGAGGCTTAAAAGTACGATCAAGTTGTTACAGATGGTAATTTCAGATGTATCTTTTAGAACTACCTCCTGATGATGAAACATTTCACTGTATATACGTAACAAATCATATGAACCCTTAAGTCCCAGCTTAAGCTACTTCATACCTATGGTTCAAAGGGTCTTAGGAATAATGCCAACTGATCACCTTGACAAAGCCATGCTAAACGTTGAAGAAAAAACCAGCAACTTGTAGCATTAGGGAGCTTAAGCCCAACCTTTGCTCACCGGGCAACCCAGCTGAGACCATGGGTTGCCTCCCAACACTGAAACCTTCAGCCTGATACTGGTATTTCAGTATTTCAGCAAGAGCGACACATCTCATGTCGCAAAGCTCTCACGAAGCCTGTAACAGCCCGGAGACCAGGCAGGTTTAAATTAAGTACCACGAACCGCAATCACCCCCTAAGCTGCACACAAAGCCTGGAGGCGCAGGAGGGAGTAGGCCAGCCCGGCGCCTGACGCCCCTCAGCCGACACCCGGGAGCTACTCACGGCCCCCAGCGGCTCCGAGAGCGGGCCCAGGCCCCGCCCGGCCTCCCGCCCAGCAGCGGGGACGGCGGCCGCGCTCCCCGCCCGGCAAGCGCCCGCCGGGCTCCCGCTTCCAGCCCCGAAAGCGCCCTGCCCGGAGCCCACCAGGGCCCTCCCGCAGCGCGGAGGCACGGCAGCCCTCCCCCCCCCACGGCCAGCCCCGTCCCCCCAGCCCCGGGCGGCCTCGGCAGGCCGCGGGCCGCGCCCTGCCCCTCCTCGGCCGCCGCCTGACGGGACGGGCCTGACGGCCGCGGGTCTGACGGAGCCCCCCGCCGCCCCCCGCCCGCCGCTCACCCCCCTCCCTCACCACGGCGCCGCGGCGGCGCTACCCCCTCCCGCCGCAGCTGTTTACGGTCTCCTCTGCGCCGAGCCCGCCCCTCGCACCTTGTCGGCTTTGTCCATGGCTCCAGCTGGGCTGGGCGGCGGCTCTAATAAGGACGGCGGAGGGTCCGAGCCGCCTCCCCCATAGCGCTCGCTTCCCCCACCGGGTTCCTGCACACACCCTGAGCGGCGCCGGCCCCGTTCGCAGCTATCACGGAAACCGAGCCCGGCTACGCCACGGCCGGGGGCGGGGAGAGGAGGGGGGGCGGTAGCGGGGCGAGGGCGGCGGGGCGGGACCATCTGAGACGGAAGCCGGGCGGGCCCAAGCAGCGCCCAGCAGCGCACACCCCCCCCCCCGCCGCGGCCGTCCGCACACCCGCCGACAGGCCGGGCCGTGACTTCACCGTGAAAGGAACAGCCAGAGCTGACGGGGGCGCGGGGCCGCGCTGCTGCCGTCGCCCGCGGCGCCTGAGGGCGGCAGGTGCACTGCGGGACCCGCTCTCCTCAGAGGCGGCGCCGGGGGAGGCTGCGGCCGCCCGTGTCCTTGAAATTATCTGGAGCATCGAAGAGAGGGAAAAAAAAAAATAGTCGCGATTTATTTAAAGGCTGAAATCTAAAAACGTCGCACAAGCGCCTTGAGCGCGGGGCCGGGCCGCGGCAACCGGAGCCCCGCGGGCCCCCGCCAGCAGGCCGCTGCGGCCGCCGGGGCGGGGGGGGGGGGGGGCGCTCTCGGAGGTCTGCGCCACGGCCCGCGGCGCAAATTTTTTTTTTTTTTTTAATTTAAAGCTATAAATGGCCTTTATTTTGCTGCCCTGGTTTTAATGTGTGCTTAATTACCCTAATGCCATGAAGTCCATGAGCCAAGACTCACACCCGAGCCCGGGGAAGGTGTACGAGCCAGTGCCACACGACAGCATATGCGCCCATACATGTGTTCCATATGTAACATTCCTATATTCATTAGGCTAATATGTCTGCTGCATGGACTTAATGGAAATCAAGCATGATTTATTTACAACTTGACTGATGTTTTATCAATGTTCCTAAATCATGGCAAGGGGAAAAAAAAACACCGAAGTAGAACCTGACTCAGTAGTTTTGCAAGAGATGTATGTAAATGATGTTCTGGAGCAGAATCCTGAGCACTCCAGGTAAAAAAGATTTATAAAATGTATTAATACAAGAAACGGGTTTCTGCTTGATAGAGGTTCTTGTGAGGAATAAATGGCCAAGTTCAGGGAAAAAAGCGAGCCTATCTCAGAATTTGACAGAAACTGAAACTACTAAAAGTGTCTCTGCAGAGCAATGCTGCTAAAGCTTCCTAGATTTAACCTTTATTTTAAAATTAGTTCATCTTTCCAGATTTGTGTTCATTATGCTATGCCACAATTTGTTCTACTTTATAAAAAAAATATATTTATTGGATTAATCCACATAATCCCTGTGTATTTTCTTAAAGAGTTGCTCTTCACCACTAAATCTCCATGTGTAACATACAGCATTCTGAAGATGGCTATTACACTGCACAGTAAGATCTGGTCTTGCAAACAGATGACACCAACGGAGAACTTGCGCAGACTTTCACTGCCTTCTGTGCTATTCCATCCACATCAGCAGGATCACCATCTAAGCATAACTTTTGCCTAGATGTCTGCAATATTACTTAGGTTCTGTGATGAGTTTTCATGGGGTTGCAGCCAACAAAATCATAGGTCCCATGGATCACATGGAAAAGGGAGAAGGTGAAGTTGTCATCCCAATTAAATTTAACAGTAGGATTTGTGTTACCTTCGGTAAGGACAGTGTTTTACTACAAACGAAAAGAATAGGAGGGCTGTTGCTGCAGCAACCTAATTGGTAACAGAAACCTCATCTTAACTGGGCAAGCTGTAGCAGTTGTACACTAGCATCCCAGCACGGTTATCGACAAGATTAAATGGTCAGTAGAACTAACACAAGTGTTCCTAACCCTAGGATGCCATTTCAAGGTAGTAACACAGACTAATTTCAGGTTATGATGTTATGTTCCCAGGGGCTTTTACACAATGATATTTGTTATTTCAACACAAGAAGTCATGAAAGTAAAACTGGGGATTAAGCTGGTTGTATCAAGAGCTTTCAGCTGATGCAATGGAACAACATTTCATCAGTCATTCATGAACTTAAACACGAGATGTAAATCTACAGATAAATAATTATGAAACATAAAATAAACCACCTAAATTTAATCTCTGTAAATCAAACAACAGATCTCTACTGAGTAAAATGTATTTTTATTCCCAATAGTTGAATGTGTTTTGCTTAATTGTGCAAAATTAGGTTGACTTATTTAAAACCTAGTCACTTTTCATTTCCCAAGTAACGTGGGAGAACTTGCCTGACTGGACAGAAAACAGCAAAAAAACCCCCACTGAAACAACTAGAACAATTGTCATCTTGTATTGGCACACCAGCATTTTAGTGTGGAATGCAGCTTAATTTGTCCAAATTGGTGCTGACCATGGAACATATATTATGACATTTGCTTAAGATAGTTGCTGTATTTTAAAAAAAATAATGACTCATTATGGCAAAGCTGTTCATTATGAAATCCTTCTTTTGTTCCCAAGATACATACCAACAGAAAGGTCGCACTTGAAAGGGCTGTTATGCATACTCAAACAACAACAAGAACTTCTAAGATCTAAATTGGGCAGCGATTAAATAGACATTAGATCTACATAAATCTATACAATATACATAATACATAAAGTCATGCTGGGTGACCCAGTGGCCACTTGAGTGAAAAGAACCCATCTCCCATAAAATTTAACTCTGTGTTACCACCAAAAAGAAACACATACCAAAGCATTGGAACCAGTAGTGTCAGATCTTCTGTCCACAGCTATCACAACTATGCCAGGCTACCTGGTTACATCATTGTCATCTCGACTGAGTGTTGTATAAGAGAACTCAAATGTGTCACAGTCCTTAAGGAAGCCATAAAACCAACCCTGTTTAATTTAAACACATTGGTAATTGCAGTAGCTGATTTTGAATATTCAGTCCGAAGGGTGCAGTTCCCAAATCTGGCAGTTTGTACACAATTATTGCTACTTTTTTTATTGCAACATGGACTAAATAAGTGAATAGTTTGGAAGTAAAAATGATGCTTGAACCTAGCAGGTACTGGCTGCAGTTTTGCCAAGTTGTTGGGCTTACTGCTACATTTGCTGGATAGTGGAAATATCCTTCCTGAAAGCAGCGGAGGACACTCAACAAACGAAGAAGAAAATCTAGGTCGACACAAAAATAAAAAATGGACTCTAAACCAAAATATCTCTGCAGTATGGAAAGGCACTTGATAATGACTGTATTCAAAAATTAAAGTCACGGGACTACAAGCAAACCTGAACAGTGCATGTGTGGCTATTCACGTTCTATTTACACCTAGTGGGTACGAAGTCCTACGAAACAAGCGAGGATATGGTTAAGCGTGTGTCTCTGAAATCAAGGCAGCTTCTTATACTGACAGCTGAACATACGTATAAGCTTAATCGCACTGGCCTGAAAGAATGAAATAAGGGTTGCTCAGTAACACCCCCGTCCACCCCCGAGGTCTGAGCAGGCTGAGACTGAGCTCCATGGCAGCGCTGCCTGAATGTGGACTGCAACAGCACAGGCAGCTGCGGAGGCTGCCACAGCGAGCAAGCAGAAGAGGCAGCAGGAATGAAGCTGACTCCAAAACCGACAGTTTTACTGGACTGGGACTAAAATCTTCAGCATAATTATAGAAAAAGACAAGTACAGAACACAAAGTGTATCTTGGCAAATAAACATTCGTATCTCATGATACAACATGTAGCATCCTGCACAGGCAGCTAAGGGCAGACGCGACAGGGAGCGTACTGCAACCAGAGAGGGATGGTGAGCTGGGAACTAGTGAACAAATCTGAGAATCACGATTTTGACAGCAGCATGCGATTACTACCTGGCAGCAGCCACAGCGAGCCTAGCACGCCCACCGAGAGCAGCTGCAAAGAGGCAGCAGAGCCAACCAGGACAGATCCTGCCTTGCAACTCTTTGTAACATGGCCAGGAAGGGATTAGCTTTTACTCTTGCTGTAATGCTCACAGTAATTACATCTAAAATTTAGTGCTAAATAGGCAGTTATTGTAATCCAGATGCAGTTTGCAATCTACCTTTCCACATATTTAGAAGCATTTAAGGTGGTAATAATCCTTTCTGTCAAAATCTTAATTAACTCTTAACTATGACTAAGTGTAATGTAGTATTTTACCTGGTCGCTAATCTGGTTCTAAAACATATTTTTAGCACTTTTAAAAATAGAAGCTTAGCTGTTAATTATTTTCAAGTCACTATTAACACCTGTGTATGGAAATTTAGTTCACATAACTGCTGTATTTTTGAGAAAGGAGTACTGTCCAGAGGGATGTACTTTTGCTCTTAATCCATACATACACAGCTCCTGCTCAAGTTCATTAATTCACCACCTCTCAAAAAAACAAAGAGAAAAAAAATAAAGTGTGAAAATACAATCTTCAAATACAGACACAATGTTTTACAGCTGACAACTTCTGAGTAATTACAAAAATCACAATGTTTATTTAGAGACTACAAATACCTTCATTATATTATCCTGCCAGGTGCCTTTCAGCTGCATTGCTTTTTTCCTGGTTATTTTGGTCAGTATAGTTTTAAGCCTATTTAAAATGAAAGGAAAATGAAACCCTGACTACATCATGGTTTCACATCCAATCCATTACAGAAGGGCTTTGAGATGAGAAAAGAATACATTCCTCCAAAGTATGTTTGAGAAATAATAATAAAAATCTAAAATGCATGCACCCACATCCTCCCAGATTTTGTTTGCATGATGTTGAGTTCTAATGCATAAGCTTCGCAGCAACTTAAAAGCAGGGCTTACATAAACAGAGCTTAATCACTATTGTAATCTCACATAAGATTACAACAGCCACTAAAATATTCTTTTGCGAACAGTGTTACTGGTACTAGCTAACGTGCCAGTTTGTGTATACCAACAACAACACAAGTGGTATAAAAACATCCAAAAAGTTGTGAAAATGAACAAGGAACGAAAATTGTAGAAATTTAATGACTGGAACTGAGATTGGAGAATGCAGTGAGGCTGCTTAGCACTTCTTGGACAACCTGCAGTGAAATAATTCCCCCCCGCCCCCCCCCCCCCCAAAAAAAAAAAAAAAAAAAAGACCAAAACATTAATTAATTCATCCTCATCCTTCAACTGCTTGTTCACTTTTCCTGAGGAGGTAGAAATTACACTAGAGCCAAATCTACCAGTGACAAAGTGGGCTACAGCAACTCCTAGCAACTTCTGCTGTAGTTGTATGACAACACAGGTTTCCCCGCAGAAAATTCTCATCTTCTAGGTAAAGAATTATGAGAACTCAGAAAAGGGGTAGAATCCCTTAGGGATTATATAAATCTTCATTATGTGCCTAGAGCACAGATGCTAAGGCACTGTATGCATGAGTAAGAACTAAAGCATGCCAAAACACACAATGTATTAGAGGTAGAGTGACACTTTTTTTGTCTAAAAACACATTGGTAGCCTTCACTATTCAAACTAATAGTCCTTCACTAGCTGGACTAGTCCTACTACAATTAGTCCTTCACAACAGAAAGATAAAACAAGGGAACTGGTCGAATAGGACAAGATTTACTGCAGTATTCCCATTTCTTTCTTGAAAAAATCCAAATACACCTCTCCAACAAGACATAGCTGGGGTGGGAAAGGTTACATCAGTTACACCAGACAAAGTCGGGAAAACTTTTTTTTTTAAAGCAATAATAAGTTCACGCACAGTTCTTTTTTCCCTCCTTTAGAAGACAGTAGTTGCTCCTTCCTACAGCAAGGGTGGCAGGAAATGGCAGAGAAAGAAAACATGCTGAAATAGCTGTCACAGTCCCCTGTCTCCATGAGAGGAAGAACCTTGCAAGGCTGGCTATCCAAATTAAAGTCTTTGGATCTGTAGATAAGGGTCCCAATTACTGAGCAGTATTACTAAGTTCAATTTCACATCCCCAGATCTTAGTGGAATTTTCAAAGTAAAAACTACATTATACATCAAGCACTGTAAGGAAACAAAATACAAACAATGTGCTTTAGTAAATGTTATCTACAGATTTTATGAGGGGAAAAAACTTCACCTTTGCATATAAACTAAGTTCAATAAATGCATAAATCAGAAATACCTATTGGTAAAAATATGCATCAGTGAAGGAGAAATGCTCACCCAAGATTCTGCATCACACTACTCATTCACCACATTAAGTTTTACTGTGTAAACTCTAGAGGAATAAAAAAAATCACTTTCTTTGACAACTGCAAAGCAAAATAATTTTCCAAGAGATATAACTATCCTTCAGATGAAAGTTAATTTTATCCTATTTAATTAGACACTGTTACCAATTTAAATCCTGCCCTAGAACACGGAGTTTACCACACTGTCTTGTATGTATGTGATGGACATGTGTCATTTATTAGGCTTTTTATTATTCTTGGGGTGGTGTTAATTGCTCTACATACATATTTTTTGTTCTACTATAACAAATGACTGTGTGTGGCACTGCTTTGTGCACCATTATACTATACCCTATACCCTCAGCTTTAAAACAGAGTACTTGCAGTTATGGAGTAAGTGACCCTAAAAAATTTCTTCTACATTTCTGAGTCCTGCAAGAGAACTTTTATATCGGCTCCAGACAAGGTGCGACAGGAAGAAAAGTTGCTGTGGTCAGCAGTGCAGCTCTGTATTTTAAAGGAATCTGATGATCCCAAAATCTTAAGATGTGAAAGGCATGTGCCTGCTATGTGGTAGGACTTCAGGACCTGAAGAGCAGCTCTGAAGGGACTACAATACAATTAAACATTTGAGACAGAACAGATTCCATTATTACTGAGGTCACTGTACTTGGTCCTCACTCTATACACACAGTATTGGTTTATATACACTGAATTTGGTCAAAAAGACCACAGATTAGGCAAAGAGAGGTAACAATCAGGGTCTGCATTTCTATTCCTAGGATACTGCTTGGTAAACCTGTATTCTTGAAGTACCAAAATAAAAACCGAGCATATTCCTGAGAAATGCCAAATACTCACCAACATGAACTAGGCAGGACTGATAATAGATCGGTATCTTGCAAGATAAAAGTCAGTTAAGCAAGATGCAAGCTGCTAAATGTCAGCTTTTAAACTCGTTAGCATTTACGTTTAACTGTTTCAGGGATGGAGGGGGGGGGCCATAAAAAAGAAAAATCAACAGAGCACACGTACTACTTAAAATCTCCACATGGTCCTTCGTGAGGTGAGGATAAAGTAATACCTATATTCTTTTAAAAATAACAAAAATAATAATCAAGTATAATGAAAGCACATCAAGAAACAAACTGTACAATTTCTGAACTGCACTGTTTATTTTGCTGCTTGAAACCTAAGTGACAGTATGCCACTATAATTATGGGGTTTCTTCTAAACCTTTACTACACTGCAGGTACAGAAATATACGGACACATTTTTGGAGAATTGACATTTTGCAAAATGCAGCAAACATTTCAATTTATACATGAGAAAAGGAAGTGTTCAAAAGGGTATGCATTTCAAGTTATTGCAGGTTATTTCTGTGAGAGAATTTCTGCAGGTAAAACATGTTTAAATTTAACCAACAGTAACGTGTCAGTGTATTTAAAATCATGACAAAAATCTTCTCTCTGGTCATTAACTGCCCTTTGACAAATTACTAGGATGTTGTATGTACAGGGCAAGATGTCAATACAGCATAAATCCCGTGGCATTTTGGTTTTCTTCTGGAGATTAAAGCTGTTTTTTTCTTGGGATAAATGCAGCAGCAAAACACAAACCAGCTGATCAAAAAAGCACTTCTGCCATAACTCCAATAATTTCAGGGCACACCAACTGACAGTAGTTTTGCCATTCCCAGTTCTTTTAAGGTTTACATCACTGCACTGTTGCCTTAAGTACGTTTGTAAAAGCTTGTTTTCTGTTAGGCCAGCTTGCTGACTACAGCCTGGTTGAGAGAATTTAGTTGGTTGGTCCATTTATCTAACGCAGTATACCGTGCACCACCCCTCTTCTGATGATCCAGTTCTAGGAGCTGGTTGACTTGATCAATTCGGCCATGTATAGTGCTAGAAGTAAATAAATAAATAACCATAAATTGCTAATGTAAATGGAAGTAGGAGCTGACAATAAATCAGAGGTAAAATAAGAGGTTGCCTTACACAATGGAGACACAAAGTCCATTTCAGAATTCAGCACTTACATAATATATTATCCTGGGTAGTACTACCTATTTAATTGTCATGATTGGAAATCAAATGAACTACTTCATTGGGCAATGCGTATTTTATCTTCCTAGCTATGCCCTACATATAAAGTCTGAAGCAATAAAAGGTAAACAGTTCTTGAAAGTCAAGGATTCATGAATAATGGAGATTTATGTAACAAGAAATTACAATATAAATCTCGGTATGAATTATATTTTCCTAGTAGATATAACAAGTTACCTTTATAAAAAAAGATTTTACAAATTGTAGGTAAGTTTTTCCAATCAAGGAGAGCAGACTACTAATTTGTCAACTTGAAAACGTACTTGAAAATATACATGGGTACAAGCAGAAATTACGAATAATATTAAATTTCATAATTTTATAATAATTCGAGTAGTTTATTATATAATTCAAAATTATAAACATGCCACTCAGTCTCTCTTGTATAATCTTCTTGGCTCACATCTCACAAATATACTTCATGGCTCATAAGCCAAGCAAATACAAAGACAGCAGCATTACCTTTCAGTTCTAGCATCAACCAGTATTGCAACAATGTACAAAAATGGTTTGTTGCTTCTTGTATACTTTGATTATTTTAAAGTAACCAAAAGATCAGTAATCAAGAATAAAGTACATACTTATCCAATATGCACTGCACAAGCAAGCTTTCCACATCAGCTACATCTATGTTTAACTCCTAAAAGAAAAAGAAAACTCATTATGCTGCTACACTGTTTTGCAATGTTAAATCCTTCCAATCTTTACTTTATGTACAGAATTTGTTTTCACTTCAAAAGTATCAAGTCAATAATGAACTCTCAAGCAAAAGAACTCCACCCAAAGCATGACCAATGATCACGAGATCAGTAATTTTTCAGAAAAGGTTGAAGAGGCTAAAGCAAAATTTTGGAAGCTCCAGAAATTAGTTGCTTTGCTGACTTACTGGGTGGGTGGGGGGGAAATCCAAACAAAAAATAACAAAAAACTCCCACAAAAATCCCCACCACCACAACCAAAAAAAACCCAACTTTAAAAAAACCCAACAAACCAACCACAACAAAAAAACCCAACCCAAAACCCAAAAAACAAACCAAAACAACACAAATCCCCAAGAAATAAAATAAGACAATAATTATCAGAAAAGAATGGGTCTGTACTCAAAATGATTTAGAGGACTAACTGCATCTTCTGGCTCAAGCAAGTTTTAAAAAAGTTAAGACTAACTTAAAAAAACCCCAAACAAACAGAGAATTCTAAAGAGAATTTAAGTGTAAAAATAAGCATCAGTACTTGATGATATATTTTGGAATGATGTGAATTTTTGCAAGGAAAAAAATCACAGACTCAAAGAAGATGAAAATAGTAATCTATTGTCACTGAGTTTTGACTTTGTTCTTTCCAGACTAGGGAATGAAATCAGTGATTCCAGTATAATAGTTGGTTTGTTCTATTACCACAGTTCTGTAACTCACACAACACAGACATTTGAAAATCTCTTCTGAACAAACGGAGTTCGTATTTGGATTCTTATGTTCATAAAATTTAGGCTCATAATTACATTTTGCGTTATAGAATTTTTTTTGTATTTCTCTTCAGAAAAGTGCTTTTCTACACCGAGTAGAATATGGTAATCAAATATTTTAGAAGTATATCATAGCACACATTATAAAAAGCATTAGGACATCACTTGAAATTTACATTTTCACACTGCAAAGCTGCCAGCAGTGCAGTGCATAGTACTGCTTTATGGTTTAGATTGTGTTTTAGATGTTCTATTTCTGGAAGCACTGTATTTATTTAAGAGCTTTTATTCACAATTAATCATTTACTTACGCAAACACAAGGCTCCACTGACACATACCTTAGAAATAAAAGGAATATGTATTCTTGTGTAAGGCTTAATTAATTTTATAAGCACTTGTGTTCTGATGTTTCGCAAAAGCTCTGTAAGAGAAGAAAAAATTTAATACTGTAATAACAACAGACTGAAATAAATATGCCATACAGCTCCATACAGCAAGATACCCTAAATACTATCATCTTTTTTCAGAGATGGGAAGAACAGCAAGATAAAGGTACCCTCTTTTTCCAGGGATCCAAGCAATATGTAACTCTGAAGATGGCCAGGTAAGAGTTAAAAACTCTTTAAACATGGACCAATGTATTCCCTGGTAAAAGCTTAAATTACTGAAACTAACTGGATAAATCATACGGATTACTGCACAGTATGTCTGCCCCTTTAATTTATGGCCAGAATGCTTGCCTTGTTCCGAAGGGAGAAAAGGCGTTCTTAAGGGTTTGAAACTTAAGTTTGCGTGCATTTACCTTCATGGGGAATATTCACATTTTCAGTTAAAAGATCAGGGCCTAGTAGTACAATTAAGATGAAGAATTGAAGAAGTACAAAACAGAGTCTGCATGAAGTGGCTGATTTTGCTTAGGTAAGATAGTGCAGCCATAGTTTTAGAAATTTTTACATTATTAAAAAAATTTGAATAAAATGAAAGCATAAATTACAATTGTAAAATGAACTGAAAAAGAGCGAGATCCATTTTTACCTAAATAGTTACACAAGGACTGTTTATATAATGAAAAATACTACCGAAGACCAGATTAGATATCTCAATAAAACTAAGGAGATTAAAATGAGGCAAGGTATGTAAACGTTATAACCACAAACATATTCTGTATCACCGCAGAGAGAAAAAAGATGAGACTGTCTTTTTCCCCTCTGGGTATCACTAGCAGACTATTATCATGTAAGGGGTGAAACTCAATTTCTCTTCAATCCTTTGATTCAACTGTCCTCTCCCTGTCTTGCTTTCCAGTTCTGTCATACTTTCTTCCTTAAGCATCCATCTCTCTAATCTTACAGAGTCTCCCTACAAGAATTTGAAGCTTACCAGCAGTCCACACGTAACAGCAGTAGAGGGGTTATATTTAGTTTCCCCTGCTGTTTGCCATGTTCTCTTTTACAAACAAGAAGTCTAAGAAAACCAGGTCTCTGGATTTAACTCTTTTCTTTCATGTAACTATCCAGCTAAATGACCTTGCAATGTCACAGTAAGCCCTATGCTTGATGAAAACAGTAGTTATCTGAAAAACTGGACACTATATTCAAGCAAAGAGACTTTTATATTCTCAGCTGTATGACAAATGAGGAGGCAACTTTATTTTGTCACGTTAATGGAATGGAAGGACATGTGTTAATGTGTTTTATTATAGGTGCTATAAATGCAAACATTGTTTTCAACAAATACATTAGAATTATGTATCTTGTTACATACTCTATAACTACTCATTTAGTAATGCAGCTTTCATTACATTGTCTACACAGTTTGTCTTTAATCTGAAGCAGAAAATTAACCTTATAAACTAGCAAACAAACAATTTTTATCAGGGTTGCCCTCATTTAATCCTTACAATGGAAAAATCCCCACCACTCAAAACATTCAGTGCCTAACATCACCATAGATATTATCTTAGAATATCTACTCTTGCTAGAACTTTCTCCATCATTCCTGCAATTCTTCAGAGTCATTCTACATGCCTGGATGCATGGTGGCCTTGACCAGCTTCTAAAGAACTTGGAAACAGTAAAGGGAATTGTCCACAATTAATTACAAAGAACTCCCATTCTACCAAGAAGAAAAATAAACTGGGGGGGGAGGTGGGGGGAAGCAGCTTACCAAGGTATGAAAGCAAGGATTAAAATAGCCTACAAAAATACCTTCAATGTGCTCCCTTATGAAGGGATCGTCCATGATGTTGCTGTGATTTGTTTTCAGAATCTTCTCAAATTCAGTGATGTCGTTATTCTGATAGGCACTTCAAAAAAATCAAGAGATTGAATTACTCTCTTTAAAAGTTAAACACACTCGTAAGACTGGTGTTCTAGATCATCTAAAAAAAACCCATATTAAGTGTTGGTGGCAAATAATTATATTCAGAACCTTTATAAGGAAGAACTATTTCAAGATAAGATGCAACTGAAATGACCCTTCTCCTACTTCAATTGAAGTAGCATTTACAAAAGTTTCGTATGAAGATTCAGTTATTCCGCAAGTGCACTCTTGTTTCAAAACTTCTGTACTTTAAGGAGGTATTCTTTAAAAAAATAGCTTGACCCTAAAAATAACCAATTTTGAAAAGTATCTTTACTTGAATTTTGGCTTCATGAAGCTATACTTCATGGAACAAATAAGAGCTAAAAAGAGTTTAGTGGGCTGCTGCTCTTTCTAGAAATGTCCATCTTTAGCTGAATTCTAAAAATGCTGGAAGATGGAAGAAATCCTGACTTTCAAGGCTAACCATCAGTAATTCTGGCATAATATTACTTTTTACATTTTTATTTATAGCTTATTTTTAGTATATATATCACTTAACTAGTCAATCTTGTTTTCTGAGAAAGGATTACAAAAATAAGGTGGGTTTAGACACCTATTGTTCAGTAGTGGCACCACAGCATCATTTAAAGGCAAGAGCTGTAACCACTGAAACAAGACCTTTTCCTTGAAATACAATGGTTATACAATTAAAATCTATCCTTTCTTACAGGACCAGTCAACTGTGATAGGGAATAGCTACTAACTAATCAAACTTACACAATAATTCAGTTATTATTAAGCTACAGACTATCAACACTTAACCTGAAAGACATAGTGTCCAACATATGCTTTCAACTTCTGTTTAATACTACATCAAACATTTTAAAAACATCTGTTTTTCCTTCATAGTCTCTGTATATTTTCAAATTGTTTTCAAACTGATAAAAAGAAAAAAAGCATCCTTTATTATCAGTAAAATAGGCAAGAAAAAGACCTGTAAGGTGGAACCTGAGGAGTTTGTAAATGGAGTTAAACGAGTGGAATGGACTGTATCACATGAAACCAGTAAATTTTACTTCATAATTAAAAGGAATTTCAGGTAAGTATATTTTATGGTTTATTCCAGAAGTGTCTCTTTATCACAAGTAAAACATTCAAGATCCCAATATAGAGTATAGGAAGAATTAAAAACATATTTGTAATCTTTGGAATTGATTTAATCTTCTGCATATTTCTTGTCTACACTGCTTTAATTGCATTATTGATTTTAAAGAAGCAGTTATACTCAAATGTCAAGATAAAATATATAAATTAAGAATATGAATAAAATCAGATTGGGTAAGGCCATCTGGAGTCCCTTCTGCCTCAAATTCACATGAAACTATGACAGTGAAGTAGAAAAGGCATGTCTAAAGTAGAATTATTGGAAACAGTCCCTTAATAACTGCCAAATAATTTTTTCATCGTTACGTCAATAATGGGTGAATGTCCTTGCTTTCAGAAACAATTTGCATGCATACAATGGTACAGTACTGTATCAGTATCAGAGCATGGTTTGTTCCAACATGAGATCAATTGTGTATTTCCAAATGTGAACAGGCATTACTTCTTACGTAATGAAAAGGTGGGAAAAGTTTTCTAACCCACCATTCTTTTCTTTTACTTTATAAAGACAGGATACAGTGATTGGAACAGATTAGCTTCAAAGCACAGTATACAAAAACTGCCTCAGTTCAATTTATTTTGCTTGATGATTTTAATACACTGAAAGTTCTCACATCACAGCTGCCTCTAAGAGGTAACAAGGCCTTCTTTTGATTTTCACATGTTTGAAGGATAGATCACTTGAGATTTCAGTTTCATATTCCTAAATTATGAAACTCCTTTAGTAATCATGACATCCATGCATCCAGTTATTCTGTTGGCTTTGGTATGAGACGACAGTCATCTCAGTTTCTCATATATAATCAGCCAAACCCTAAAGACCAGTTGCAGTAGAAGGTGGGACAACTTTATTTAATGGAAAAAATGAGGGTTTTGCCATTGCCTAAGAAACTCAGCATAGCAGAAGATAACAGCATGTTTCTGTACCCCTACCTGGTATAGTACAGATACTCTGGTATGTCATAGTAAGTTTTTCTTGAGAAAAACTGTTAAAAAATATATGCCCAATATTTATGAAATAACTTTGTTAGCTGTGCGCAGAAAAGCCATCTCCAAAAATATTCCATTTCAGGTTTGGAAACTACATCATTTTCGGTTTTTGTTCTCCAGAAAAATTAAAATCTTACCTTACTAAATTCGTCATTGCTAGAATCTCTGGATCATTTTTGTATGGTTTAGCCTACACAGAACAGAAAGCACAATATGCATGTTTAGATTTTAAATATTTTTTTCCATCTTCATCTTTTGGGTAAATTCCCTATCAATTCAGAAAAGGGTTGGAAAAAACGGAAGAAAAAAATTATACCTCCTGAGAGTCAAATGGATTTATTCCAGATTTCATAAGCATGTTTGCTAGGACCAAGTATTTTAAGCAAGTGGTTCTTCTGGGGCTCCCTGATTCATCATAATTCTTGAACGCTTCAAAAAAATCAGTATGTGCCTTTTCAAACTCTCCTTCTCTTAAGTGCATTTTGCCTCCACATTCTGAAAAAAAAACCACAGATGAAGAGAAAAGGAACACTGCGTGCTTGTTGCTGACTACAATAATTGTACTCAGAAGTTCCAAGCTATTTCTAAATAGATTACTGAAATATTTTCAGGAGTCTTTTCATTCTCTAAAATAGCTAGAAAAAAAAGCATTAGGGCCTTCACATACAGCACTGCCATTTGAATAAACCCTATTTCAAAGAAGAAAAAACAAAACCCAACCCACACAATAAATCTAAAAGAACACTAATCTTCACAGCCAATCATTATTTTAACCTTATGTTAAAATACTGTAAAAACTGACATGGAATTTATCTCCATTTCAAAGGCAAGAGACTCCCTATATTTATGGAATTTTCCCCAATCTGTTGAGCAGAACCACACAGAAAAACTGAGAAACACTGCAGATCTCCTTTTACTTCTGAAGTACCCCACTGCTGCCCGATTGTCTGTGCAAGTGCCTACCCCACACCCAGGGGAAGAGGGGAGGTATTCTGGAGAAAGTGTTTTTCAAGATACACAGCATGTTTCCACTATAATTCATCATTACAGATAATAAACAGTGTTTTCAAAACACATCTTAAAGCCCTTTGGTTCCTGATGAATTTTCAAGAGGTGACACATCGAGCACAAATTCACAGAAGGGGATTACAGAATAGCAGTCCCTTCCAGCCTTTTTGTCCTTTGCAAATGCCTTTGTATTTATCCTTTGTTGCCTGCCATGGTGTCAAACAGCTCAAGTCTTCCTCTTGTTCTTCTGTTGCTTCTCTCCTACACTATATTTAGCCAACAGTCCTGCCCTTCTGAGCAGTGCATCTGGTACTTAGGCACCAGAACAGCAGAGCTGAAGTCCTACAGGCGGCAAACATTAAATAATGAGACAGTAGCCACTGCATTTGTATATGGTTTGCCTGCCTCTGAATTCTACAGGATCCTCTCTCTTTATACTTGGAACTGGAAAAAACATTATCAGTTTTTCATAAAACTAATCTATGCAAAGAAGTTAAATGAAAAATTCAAGATTAACTTGCCTCTGATAACTCCCATGATCAGTGGATGAGGAATGGCTGACTTGATGTGCAATGACTGTTCATATAGTGCTTTAAGTTTTTTGTTATTTTTCTGTGCTGTATACATTTGAATTTCCAAAGCATAGATTTCCAATAGTTGAGTACCTTTTTTTAGATCATCTTCCCCATCATCAGTCTAGGATAGATTAAGTAATAAATACTGTGAAATTTTAAGAAAACAGTGATTTCAGTTTTACACTAGTAAAAAACTGATTACCTAATACTCTCAATAATTTCCTGTCAGAAATTAGGATATTTCTAAAACTTTAAAATCCTGATATAACTATTAGCACAAAACATACCAGTTCTCACAAGATCTTACCACAGGCCAAGTTCTGAAGCAATTTATTAACAAAAGTATTTTTGTTTAATTGATTTCCTCAGAACTTTTACCGTTTACTCTTCAACTTTCCTTAAACCACACTCTCAGTATATAATGCAATGTATATGCATATGTATATGCAGTATATGTATATCAGTATATGCAATGACTGACACACATACAAATATATAATACATATGATTTCTGCTGCCTATAACAAGCAGCAGGCTGCATGGCTAATTTTTTTTTTCCTTCCAAATGCAAAATTAACAGCAGTATTTTCAGTCTTGAGTAAAGCTCAATTGGAATCTTCACTATATTTTAAAATAAATGTCTATGCATTATTTATTATTCACATGTGCTTCTCATCCTTGCAGCTGACTACAAGGAAACTTAATCAGCAGTTGGGAATAATTTTTAAAAAAATCATCTTTAAGCAAGGAATAAAACACTTAGCATTTTTTGTTCATGTTATCAAACAGGTAACAAATTAAAGCAGGCTCTGTACCAAAGCTCAGTAGCATGCCTCAAAGACCAATAACAGAAACAAATGTAAACAATAAAATAAATGTTTACTAAGCTACAGTGATTTAGAATATAAAGGTACCTGGCACGACTGATGCAGCTGACGCAAAATCTTTTGTAGCTTTCCATATTCTTCTCGTTCTAAATATAATTTGCCAAGCTGTAATAAAAAAAAAAAAGTTGAAGTACTAAAGTCTATTCAGATTTTACAATTATAATTTGTAAGAGTTAGCTGAAGGTGTCACAAACAAGAGCAAAGAACAGTAAGTTATATATTTTACCTTTGTGTTTGTCTTAAACCACAATCTATCATTCTTAGCATCTTTCAGAGCTTCAAGTGTTGTTTCATAGAATTCCTGAAGCAAATCCATCTGACATAAAAAATCAGAATTCTATAATTGTAAACAGCAAATTTGTACCTGTTAATAAAGTCAATCTGAACAAGCTAAAAGTGCATGCTTGAACTTCAAAATAAGAAAAGTATCTGCATTATACTGAATGTCTGCTTTTAAATTGTAAAGAGCTTCTGAAGTAACAAAAGTAAGTACACTTGCTGTTCTGATAGAAATAGATACAATTAAAAAGTCTTCACATTTTAAGATTTGCAACTATCAATCATGCTAGTGAAAAATGCCACCTTATACAAGCCCATCTTATATAACCAAGTAATAAAATTCTTATGTTGTGTAAAAAAAAGACAGAACACAGGCAACATTGTTCCTACTTAAAAGGAGAAAAACAAAAATTATCTACATATCAAAAAAGATTTACAAAGAGAGAAATGGTGAAAAGGAAAAGATGCTTTCTCCTTTCTCTACTACCAATGTTGCATGAAAGAAACCTCTTGAGCACATCAAACTGTTTCTTTGCATAAAACCTGAAAATACAACATCCAAAATGGAAATCAAAGTGCTGACTGTGACCTTTTAACACAGGTCCTACAGACAATGCATTACTATTGTTTATGGCCATTGTTCTTTCGTGGATAACAGATCCGTGGCTATACATCAAGTTAAGATATCCAGATTGTCTCTCCAGGTCTGGTTCCGCTGTATTTAGCCCAAACACAATGACCTCTGCCAACAAGGTATAGTACAAGACAATCCTTTAGACTATCATTCAACTATTACACTTTCATTGTCCGTAAGTGGCAGGACAGGAAGGACTGTGATAATGACAGAGGCGTCATCATGAAAGACCAGTGACTCTATATATGCAGGAATTACTTCAGTTGGTTTCTACTCTCTGTAAAGCTTCTACAACACAAAAGAAAAGTTGGGCTGTGTATCTATGAACATGCGCCTAGCTTGCACAGTACACTCAAAACTAGGCAGTACTTAACACCAAAACTTCATTGCAATGTTTTTCAAAGGCTTCCTTCTCCCCTCAAAGTAAAAAAAATAATAGTATTGTTTAATTACAAATTGTGTTTGAGAAGGCAGTTATAGTGTGTAGCTACTATGCTAAAAAAAAAAAAGTTTTTATTGTTCTTATTAGAATAGCAATCCCAGGTAAATGTTGCCAAAAAAAGATAGACAAATTTATGAAGTTATCTGTGTTGACAGAATCCATTAAATTTGGGAAATATATTTTAACATATGACAGCAATTCATGCTGCAAATGTTCCCCATTAAGATTAAAAAACCCAAAACCAAACCACCATACACAAAAAACTCCATTGTTAAAAATGCCAGGAGGAAATCCATGAAAATGAAAGACCCAAAGATCTAACCTGCTTGGAAGTAGAGATATAATCAAGAATAGAATTGATGGATTTTTCAGAGTAATTCCTCGTAACTGCACTCCGTATGTAGGTCAATAGCTGTTTATATCTGTTCATCATTTCAGGAAAGTTAGTCTACAAGAAAAAGAAAATTACATTATAATTTTTGTCTTAATCATTAAAAACTGAATTATGTCTTGCAAATACAGATACAGAAAGGAAAGCATAACGGAAAGCCTATGCAGTAGTGGTTGCTATTAGGAACTTTTACATCACCACTTTATACACAAGCAGCAGAATCAGTAATAACTTCAGCAAGACTGCATGGATTAGACATCTAAAATATTTATCTCAACAAAGAAAACAGAGTTGGCTATACAACTATTTGGAATGGTTGTGTATGTAGCATATAAAATTTTCACTGATTTGTTCTGGTGAAGTACACACAGAAGTGTTACTGGTTTCAATGGTATGATACCTCAGAATAGCAAGGACTGAACCTCAAACTTTCAGAGAGTATCAGCTGACTACAGCTGCTATTTTGCATCCATTTTGCCTTTGACTTACACCACAATTTCCCTGCCATGTCTGTAGTAGCCATTAAAGGCTGCAAGACATGAATTCTGGCAGATTTAGTTGTCATAGCCATAAATTAAAATAATAACTTAAGACCTCTGGATCAAACACAAATTTATGCCATTTACTCTCAAGTGATAGCTGTAATTCCTACCAATTTAAAGTTTATTTTAATCATCTGTTTCAGAGCTTTGAATCCCCATTCTCCTTTTTCACCTTCGAGCTCCAAAACCTGAAACAAAACAATTTTAAAGACAAATTTATAAAAGCTTTATTCAAACCTATATTGATTTGCATCTTATTTAAAATGTACATAACCCATACATGCCTTTTCCCACCACTCTGTTCCTTTCAAAGTAGTGTTTGACTCTGCCCTGTTCTTCAGTTTTGCTCTTCCCTGATACTATTGAGAAAGTTAGTGAGGGATATGTATCTTACTTAGTTTTCACAACTTAGCTGATGTAGGGAGGGTGAATTGTTATTTATACGTTTTGTTGTTGTAACACCAGACACTAAAATTTAACGTTACTCCATAAATACATACACACAAAAAAGTTGTAACACCCCCTGCAAAACTGACTCAACCCGCCCCTTGACTAAATTAGTCAAAAATTTGCACTTCTGAACTACTATAGTTCCTTCATGTATCAGAAAGGCTTCTAGGCTTTAACATAACATAGTTAATGGATTTTTTTGTAAGCAAAAATTTTAGAGGTTTTTTTGTCATGTATATAATAACGTTATACGCTATAAATAAGCCAAGAGAGGCAAAAACCTATTTTTTCTTTAAAAAGTTACATCTGGCATATTGCTTTCTGGCGGCAGTGTGCAAACACTAAAAATTTATAACTGACACGAAGGAAAGAAACTGTGTCACTAAGTAATTACATGTTTAAAGCTTTGGAATCAGATAGCAAACCAAATATAATACATTACATAAGGCACTGGGGAAACACCGTTTCATTTTAAAAAACCCGAATGGATCTGGCTTCTATAGTTAACACATGAAAACACACTTAGCATAGTTTAACTTGGTAAATCCTGAAGATTAAAAACTCAGTTCTGTGATAAAAATATGACTCTTCCATGTCCTATTTATGCCCCCCAAGAATGATCCTGGAAGGCAGTCAGCCAGGAGTCTACATTGTCCAATGATAAACTTAGCACATTAGTAAGTTAAAATATAAACATTATTCTTAAAATTCCAGAAACTAACTCAAATGGTAAGCAAGTATTTTAAAATGTGAATTAATATGAAAATAACAGATAGAACATAAAGACAGAAAACCTTCTGAAAACTGCTTAATGCTGCTTTGGGATCATCTTCCTTCAAAGCTTTGGAATTGTAGTATTGATTTTCCAGATCCACATTTGGTTCAGAATTGCTGTCCTCAGAATATTCCTACATTTTCAGGAAAAGAGAAAAAAACAAATAAAAAACAGAGAAAAAAGAAAGGTTCAGAACTTCTAATACTCTGCTCAAAATTAGTAAAATATAGTAAAACATACTGTTCAAACTGACATGGAATGCTTATATATTAAAAGAAAATCTTCAGATTTCAAGCATGTAGCAGGTATGGACTCTTAGGATGATTTCATCTCTCCTCCATTACTAGGCCAGCCTCACCACCCACCAACACTTGCCTGTCAACAGATTTCTTTCTGGACTAATGAACTCGTAGCTCTACCAACTTTGCCTTTATGACAAGTACAGACTGTATTATTAAAATTCTGCCAAGTTTGGTGTTTAAGGACAGATGGCTAATAGCATATGTCATTTTGGGGGGAGAGCGAACATGCTGGCCACCAGTCTTCTAAAAGGCGCTCTATTATATGACCTTTGCTATCCACAGAAAAGACTGGCTGAGCTGCCACACAAGTAGTGATTCAGCAATGGAGGACATAAAATGCTTCCATGAATCTCTCTCTAAACTGCCTTTTTATGTCATAATGATTCATACTTGTCTAAGGAAATAAAAAAAAAGAATAATGATGATAACAACAGCTGCTTCTGTGCTGAGAAGCAGGAGACAATTGAGAAAATGCTAAAGATACTGCCAAAGAGGGTGGGGTGGGGCATAGACACCATAGTTTAATCAAATAATTACCCATCATGTACACTAGCGCCAAACAAATTAAAGAATTTACTTCTACTAATTATTACTTCATGTTGTGGTTTAACCCCAGCCGGTAACCAAGCACCACACAGCTGCTTGCTCTCACACACACACACACACACACCCCCACACCCCGAGGGGTGGCAAGGAGAATCGGGAAAGGGATGTAACACTCGAGGGTTGAGAGAAGAACAATTTAATAATTTAAACAGAATTAAAAAAGGTAAGAACAACAATAACAACAACAACAACAGTTATAATGAAAAGTTGGGGAAAAAGGATAAAATCCAAAGGAAAAGGGAGAAAGGAAAACAAAGGATGCACAGTACAACTGCTCACCACCCGCTGACCCATGCCCAGCCAGCCCCCGAGAAATGACTACCCCCCCAGCTGACCCTCCAAGTTTATATACCAAGCGTGACATCCCATGGTATGGAATACCTCCCTGGCTGGTTCAGGTCAGCTGACCTGGTCGTGTCCCTTCCCAGTCTCTTGTGCCTCTCCAGCCCTCTGGCTGGCAAAGCCCAAGAAACCAAAAAATCCTCAAACATTACCTTGCAGCAACTACAAACATCAGTGTGTTATCAACATTGTTCTCACACCATAACCAACACACAGCACTGCACTAGCTACTAAGAAGAAAGTTAACTCCATCCCAGCCACCAGGACAATTCATTAAAAAAAAACAAAACAAACAAACAAACAAACAAAAGTACTCCAAGGCTTTTTCTGATGAAAAAACCCTTAAGTAATTTATCTTCTTTTGCTGAAGGACAATGTTACATGCCTGAATTACAAAACACTAACAAAGCTCAAATAAACCTCAAATGAAGTTGTTACACAAGTTAAAAATATTTCACATCTGCATATTCAAGACAACTTTTCTCAACAGAGCGCTTAGCTATTAGGAGATCAACTGCTTAATAGAAACTGTTTAAATCTCCAAGTTATTGTCATCAGAGTAACCTTCCCCTGTAACAATATAAAGAATGCATAGTCAGGTGCCCTTCGTTAAGTTGGAATTTCTTCTTTTACTGTACTACTTCATCAGGCATATTGATTCCTTTGTTCATTCATATATTGCTAATATTAATGGACTCCTTCAAAACCATGGGAAGGAATGAAAAAAAGATGAGGCAAGACAGAAGTTTTAAATTAGCCGTCTCTTCCCTACAGTGCAAGCACATCTTTCAAAGTTTAAGTTTTCTGAAGTTCTAATGGAAAAATTATGGGAGATAACAGTTGGCCCAATTTCATTAAACATGGTCCTTGAGGTATTTTTCAACCTGCTTCTATTTGTTACAGGTAGGCAAGATGCTCATGTACGTATTGATTTATATTCACATGAAGTATTAGTACTTTAGTCCATTAGAATGAATGGACTTAAAAGCTTACCGAATTCCACAAACCTTTTTTTCTGAATTCTAAGAGAACTAAAAAACTTAATACTGAAAACTGCAAAGAACACAGGAAGGAAGTGTCTTGTTTCATTGGGGTGACTTTCATTTTGGTTAGCTTTGTTTCGTCAGTTCTTTACCCTATTGATCCAACATTGATGGTGCAGCTACAAGAACACATAAATGTCAATAGCTATAAGTGTACCAGGCACCCTATGACGATATACACTGCCAAAGCTTAAACAGCATGTAAGATACTTGTAATCAGCTGATGTTTATACTAAACTTGAACAATGGGGAATATTTTTGGCAGAAGTATCTATTTGTACACAAATAAAAGTAAACTAAATTAATTCCTTTTAGGAAGCAATGTGCTCTGTTAGCCTGAAGCCAGAAACATCTAAATGTTCACCTTAACTCTGGCAGTGATTCTGAATGTGGACTCATATAGGAAGCCTTTTTTCAGATAATTTTTCTCAATGCTAGCTAAATATCCCATAAAGCTATTTTTGTAATAATATTAATACATAACAAGGAGTAAGTTTAATGTCCAGAGATAATTTTTTTCTAATGGAAATACTCTGAAATGCATCAAAGGTAGTCGGTTTATGTTCTCACAGCTTTATTTTTCCTTCACTCTATGCCTCTTTGCCTCTCATCAAATTTAGGATGCTGACATGGACTCAAAGCTCTAAGGGAGATAGGGCTTTCCTACTTCCAGGAAATGCTATGTAAGGTGCTTGCTTTAAGACATATTTAGACTTAATGGCTGTGAAGAAAACTTTAAAGCCATGAACCAAGTATGAGATGATGCCATGAATCTCTAGACAATTAAAAATAAAACCCAGCCATGCAGATACTGCATCTTAATTTGCATCAATGCCCAATTATGCCAGTGCTGAACAGTTCAGAAGAACCAGCACTCTACCTTCTTTTGATGCAGAAATGGCTTAGTGCTGTATGATATCAATGTGAGAACATTTCGCTTTTTTCAAAAGCAAAAGGAAAGAAGGAAGAAAAGTGTGAAGCTGTATCCTCAAAGTTCAAAACAAGAAAAAGATGCATTTCCTTCCCAGTACTGAAAAGTTCTTTTAACAATAAATTCAGACACCAAACGCCTAACCTTTCCTCACCCTCATTTTCAATACTCCTGCTTCCTGTCAGAACAACTTCCCCAACTCAACTCTTCCAGGTAGAAAGTTTGTTGCATCAAACAATGCAATACCAAACCAAAAATGTATGAAAATTAAGTAGAATATCAGGTTTACAAAAAGGATTTCTACTTAACTCTCAAAATCTCTTCTATACCATCTAGAACTAGTATTCTGCATAATAAAGAACATTCTTAATTATAACTTCAAGATACAAAAGCACCTGTGTGATATACTTTAGCCCCAGCGGATGTAAAAAAAAGTAACAGGCTTAAAAAACTGACAGAAGTCAGCATACGCAGAACTGATCTTTGAAACCCATTTGGTTCTCCCTTCCTGAGAGGATCAAAACAAACAAGTGGGTTTTTTTATTATTACTCATGAAATCAGAAAGCCCTGATACAGCTTTTAAAAAAATGTAGTTTTAAAAAAGTTAAGACATTATTTAAGCATTGCTTCATTGAAAATCTGCATGTTCTAAATGTAGTCAGTTATAAACAATCCAATCCCATCACATCACTTTTTGGAGGAAGAAAAATTATCACACTAGCTCAATTGTAATGGAGATAGAACCTCTGATGTAGCTTACTCTGCCTGGAACATAGTTCTTTCAAATAATTTTAATGAAAGTTACATTAGTATCAAGGAACCAATTTAATTTACAAGTCTTGTATTAAGTTTTCAGAAATTTAATTTCACCTAGTACTAAAAAGCTTTAAAACATTAAGCCTCAGCTTCTAAAACTAACACATATAGAAGACAATTCACCCCCGTCAGCTTTATTCATCCTTTTTAGGGCATGGAGCCATTTGCAGTTTCTCCAGCAGCAAAGGCAGGTTAAAAGCATCCAGCACTCCCCGACCCCTTGCTCATTTCTGGTCCTAGGATTCCCCTTCCCCTTCCCTGCAGCAATTCAACATTTTATGCTGTACGAGTCCTTGATGACGGCTGATCCTGCTTGGGTTGAGAGAACAGACGCGCCAGTGCTTACACAGATGCAGTCCTGAGACTGGTGAGCTATGGCAGAGGAGCAGGTGACATGGAGGGTAAGAAAACCAGCTGTGGTTTCAGAAAACTGTAGCCGAGGCCTTAGCCAATGTGGTCTCCAGAGATTATATAGGGCTCTTGAAGCATGACACCTCTCCTCACAGACAGAATAGGGTACATGAACTTGGAAACCATAACACTGTATCGGTGACATTTAGGAGTAGACTTGTGGTATTCTAGCAGATTGGAGTGGCACGTTAACCTGGTACAGTTAAACATGTACAAACCCAAAGACATATTTTGTGAAAATGCCCATTGTTTAGTTACTAATTTTTTTGCCTCCTCTCTTGCCTAAAGCACTTCCCTAACCTCTACATTGGAAGTGGAGTGATAATCCAGAAAAAACCAAACTTCTGCTTCTCTGTGTATCATTCACTATCTGTATAGCAGCCAAACTCCTACTTTGCCAACCTTTTAAAAAAAATAAAATAAAAGAGAAAGTAACCATTCAGAAGATAACTTTCCAGACAGAAGACACAACACAGAGTTCTATTTCTGTAGAAACCTATCCTTCAGGGACATTATTAACAATACTTATTACTGTCAATTTTCAATTGCTGGTAATTTTACCAAATTTCAACCATGCGACTGACTGAAAACATGCTTTTTTTGAGAAGTGCAGTTGTTTCTGAGAGTAAGTCTGGTACAAAGTTGATGTTACTTCAGCTAACTGTGTTTCATAACCATGGCATTTAGGAGGTCTGCTAACTCTAGGATTTGGAGCGAAGACCTGATATTTTGCAAGAGAACTAGTGATGTGGGTTTGAGGGGGGGAGTGGTTGGTTTGTTTGGGTTTTTTTTAAAAAACAACACAAAAATGCCCAAATGAGGCCAACTGGAAAAAAAAATAATTCCTCATGGTATTAATACAGTAGCTTGCCAGCTAGATTTGTTGAACATTTCATCCACAATGAACATGCACTATTTTGCACTGGCCACAAGTGACCAACTGAACACCATCCCAGCACTAAGTACAACTTTATCTGCATTTGCTCTTCCTGGACCACTGGCCCCCAGGCAGCAGGACAAAAGCCAAGTAACAGTTTCTATGTGCATTTGCCACCGGTATCCAGGCACATGAATATAAAGAAAGCAATCAGGCTGGAATGCAAAAGAGTAAAGAGGAAAGGAACAGAGACAAACCGTGAGACTAGAAACAGTGAGTGTGCTTCATCTAAGAAGTCTGCAACCCCTCAACCATGCATTGGGAGTCCTGGGTTTCTTTTTCATATTCCAGGTGTCTCTGCTTTTCTGCTCCTATTCACTAACTCTGCAAGTCATCTTGTGTCTGCTGGCTCACACCAGGGCTGACACCAGGAATAAGTCTGTGAAGCCAGCAATTTGCAATGGGGTCAGCACAGTTCTGTGGAAAGACAGGGCTCTGCCTTTATTTTTTTTTTTTTTAAGCAGAAGTTGGAAGATGCACAGAAATGAGACAGGAGACTGCAGAAAGAAAAAAATAGTATTATGACATGTAAAGAGGGTGGAAGCGTCTTTTCTTTCACCCTCTGTCACACAGCTCTCCTATAGTTAGGTGCGTCCTTTTCTAAAAGTCCAGGTTTTAGCACGACTTTAGATTTAATTTACTTCTGTTTAATACTCAACTGTGTATCAGATCCTGGGGAGCTCAGCTCTGAACGGAGTGCTAAATAACTCTCCCAAACCACTCCCCCCCCCCCCCCAACAAACAACCAGAACTTACTGACACTTGGTCAGATGGAAAGAATTTACTAATCATTCTCATGCTTTTTGCTCCAGTATTTCCTTCCGAGACATTATGGTAATGAGAAAAATAAGCCCCAAATATATTAATTCTGTGTTTAAAGATGAGTCTGAAGAGAACGCATAAAATAAAATATCAGGTCACACACTGAATCAATATAAAATAGTAATTAATTCAGAGAATAGTATATGCTATGTCCTCTGTGAAGCTCATGATTTTTTTTAATCACATACTAAAGTAATTAAACATAGAAAAGAAACAGAAAAGGGTAAAGTGGATCCACTTG
The DNA here is from genome assembly GCF_017639655.2 of Falco naumanni. Classification (NCBI taxonomy): domain Eukaryota; kingdom Metazoa; phylum Chordata; class Aves; order Falconiformes; family Falconidae; genus Falco; species Falco naumanni. The sequence continues at coordinate 14,979,767 of NC_054060.1, read as the reverse complement.
ATTTGCTATCTGCCTAGTTCTGAATGCTTGTTTTTGCAGCATTATCACTTTCTTGTTTGCGATATGCATGTAGTTTTTAAAACTACAGCAATACTGAAACATAAAGAATTGGGAAGAAGTACAAGTATCTGCATGAAATTTCAACTATCTATTAAAAAACCATCAATATAAGGTAGGGGGAAATTCCCTGTCTATTGATGAGACTGCTTAACAAGCTTGGGAACATACAGAAGTTCCTTCTGAAATGGACTATATTTCTCCCTGTTGGAAAGAAATAAGCGAATAAATTCGTGTTTACGAAGCTGCCATTCTGAGAGCTTGAAATAAAATGTAAGACTGTATTTCCTAGTTATCAACACAGCCCAAAAAGGGAAATCCTCAGTAATCTGAAAGCATGCTTTCCATATTTGAGCCATGTCAACCCCCATGAACCTGTAGCCATCTCCCCAAGGTGCAACCTGCTGGCTGTTTACTGGAAGCGCACACAGCTCTTCTACTGAAGTCACTGAAATAATACAATTCCATAACATAAAAGGACAAGTTGCTCAGCGAACAGGTTTGACTATCCTTCCCCCAGATTAATTTTAAAGTTGAACTTCAGAACTCAAAAAAAGATGTGTCATTAAGAATACCAGTGACAAACTCATTAAAACAAACAAACAAACAAACAAAAATAATCAAGTAGCTGTATTACAACTGTCAATATGTTGTCATTGTACAATGAAAAGAATCAATTTCTGAGGAAAGGCTGAGTTTAGTCTCCAAGTAAATTTTAAATGTAGCTGTTTGTCTGAGACTGAAAACAAAAAAGTTCACAATGGTCCTTCCCTCTTTCTGCTTCTCCACCCTCAAGCTGAAACGGAGTAAACAGAACCTGGACTGACAACACGTAAGGCACCTAACAGCACCAAACTAGAAATTAAAATTGAGTGGTTTTCATAATGACCAGTAAACATTATTCTGTTCACTGAAGCATAGAGTGGAATAATTCATGTTATAATCAAGGCTGTCACTGTACATTACTAGCAAATTGTGCATCCAGGTTCATCCACCCGCGAATATAAATGGAATTTTTTCCTCCCATCCAGACCTCCAACAGATACAAGTTAACTTCTATAGAAGCAGCCAAGGTCATTTACATGCAAAAGCTTGACTTTTAACCCAATGAAAACCTAAGCAGAAACAGTCGCTATGATCAGTAAAGTGGGTAGTCTTCAGTTGTTTACAGTGTAGTAATTACTCTAATTATACAAAAATGCATGATGAAGCTGGGAAAGAGCTAGGCCTACAGACTATCTGTTCACATTTCAGTTCAAGTGCAAACATTTGCATCCTTTAAGGAAATTTAACTGGCTGGTTCTACACAGTCAGCAGGTCAAGAGCACATTTAAAGAGGAACAGCCATAATCACTTCTAATAAAAGCTGACAAAATGAACACTTTTTTGGGAGCCTTCTTTGCACTACTATTTTTAGGCTAGTAGCGACCCTGGCAGACCTGAATCTAGTTTTATCATACTGTATTTTGACAAAACAGCTATTTATTCTTTCATTAACTCTTTCTGTAATTACCGCCTCTCCTCCTATTCCTTAAAAAAAAAAAAAAAAAAAATCACCAACACTCTCACGTACTCTTTTGTTTCCAATACTGTACTTACCTGAGTATTTTGTCTTATACTCTTTTTTTGTTTGTTTCAAATCCTTCTGCGGCAGCCTTTACACTGAACTTGAGAACCATGCATCTCCTTCTAGTCTTAGTTTAACTAGATTTATATCAAAATGAAAGGAAGAAACCAGGCCCTGTCTTCAGTGCTCTTAACTATTTTCCAAAACAATTTCGCAGAACACTGCAATTACAGTTTCAAACACATTTGAGAACAACATTCAGTCATGGTTTGTCAGTCCAAGAATGTCTAACTAGTCTAGCTGGAATATTTTTATTCTGAAATTCTGGGTTGTTTTTTCTCCCATCAGTTAGAAATCCGAATTAAATTTTCAAAAATCTGTTTTATTTAAGGATACTTAAGTATTATTTGGTGCTTTAACATAGGATTTACATACAGAAGATAAAAAAAATAACATGCTCCTAACTATTACAAGGAGTATTTTTAAGTTTGGGAAAGGTCTGGGCTAGTAGTAATTAACGATGATGAAAACGTGCCAGGAAGTAACTACTGTCAGGGGCTGAAGTTTGCCACAAGCAAGAAGTTTCAGCAAGGCCTTTCTAATGAGGAAGAAAGTACTTCACAGGAAAAAGTGTCACACCAGAAATTATTCTTGGTGAACACTGACATAACACACAGTGAGCTCCGAGCTGCACTCTTACTCAAATTTATATGCAGACAGCTGCATTTAAAGATTGAAAAAACCACAGTTCCAATGGTTTCTCCGCATGCCCAGTTCTCATGTTATGGATATTGAAGATGAATTCTGCTGTGTTTAGTATTCCATTGTTTGTATCACATGGAAAAATAAACACAGTATTTTAAATCAGGACATGGATTTCAGTGTTAATGAATGGAAATTGATTCTCGAATAAACTGGACCAACAAAATATTTTAATAGTCTCAGTGTATTGCCTTCAGAAACCTTGTTTGCAGAAGATTGTGAATTCATTCATGGACCTAAGTGGAACAGTAATGGTTCTTGGAATACTGACACAAGCAGCTCATGTAAGATGGCAACACATGTCATAACGTGCTTTTACGTGAATTTAAAAAAACTCAAAACCAAAACTCAGATGGTTTTATTCTATATCCAATGTCACACAGCTTATTCTGAGCAGCTCATAAACGAATCTGTCCAGAAACTATTTCAGATAAAATCAGAGAAGTCTCTTGCATGAATTCATAAGTAGCAATGATTATCAAGTAATCTGTTAGAAAGCAAGTCTTCCACAAGCATCTGGGGTTCTTCAGTGAAACTGCAGTACTGTAAATACAGGTTTAGCTGAAATGAATGAAATACTCAAGCCTCAACCATACACAGCTTTTTTTAAAAACGCCTCTGATCTAAAAACCTATGCAAAGTTCAGAAAAGCAAAAAACCAACCAATCAAGCTTCAAGCCCCAGTATAAGACAATGGCAATAGAATTACAACTAATCAGACAGCACAGAAAACATTTTTTGTTTCAAATATGACAGCTATTTGGTTTACTAACATAGCACAAGATGGTTTTACTCACTGTAAAAATTTTGTTTTTAATAATCTAAAGCAGACTCGTTACAGTAAAACACTTCAATTACATTCCCAACTACCCCCCCGATAAACTGATCTGTTGCTAACTGCAAGCAGCATTTTCTTAACTGCAAAAGCTTAGAACAAAACCTGATGTCAAAATGCAGCTCGATATAACAGCACAACCCCCAAACTCCGCAATTAAGCGGGGGAGGGGGGAAGCTCACCAAGACTATGAAGAAAAAAAGTTAAAAATGAGTATACCCTCGACACGTTGCATCAGAAACCGGCTGTGGGGCCATTTCTTCTCTTCCCCCTTCTCTTCCCCCCACTTTTCCCTCAGTTTGACGCTCACGCAAGCACAAGACTGACATGTACCCCCGGGGACCTCCCGCTGCCGCGGGTGGCGAGGAGGGCAGGCAACTTCACGACTTTATTTCGTGCCCGACACTGGGGTCAGAGGAGGAGGAGGAGGGCGGGCGGGGGACAGCGCACCGGAGCCCTCCCTTCCCCCTGACCCCCGCGGAAGGCGAACGGGGGCGCAGGCCCGAGGGGGCCAGCCCGGGGCCTAGCTAACCGCCCGGGGCCGAAGCTGGCCCGTTTTCTCCGCGGGGAAGTGGCGGGGCCTGCTCCGAAACCAGCACCCGCCCCTCGCGGCCGCTGCCACCACCCCTCCCGGCCGAGAGGGAACTCAGCCTGTCACCGCTCCCTGACGGGGCAGCGCCCGCCGGGGCGGCGGCCCCGGCCCCCAGCGGCACCGCTCCCGCGAAGCCCCCGCGCCGCCGCCCCCCCCCTCCCCCCGCGCCCTACCAGGTCGTAGTCCTCTTCATCATCGCACATGAAATCATCCTCCATGTCAGACATCTTGGCCGGAGGACGGGCGGGGGGGAGGGGAAGGGGGCCGGCGGAGGGAGGAGGCAGCGAGGACGGCCCCTTCTCCCACAACGCCGCGCGGCGCTGCCCAATGTGGCTCCGCTTCGCCCGGAACCCGCTGCCGCCCGCCCCCGGCCCGGGCCACACGGAGCCCAATCAGTGCTGCACCACCGCCCGTTTCCTCTCCCCGCTAGCAACCGGCCCTAGCAACCGCCGCCGCGCTGCCTCGGCCCCTGGCGCCGGAGGGGCCTCCCCGGGCCACACCGCGGTGGCGCCGGGGCTGGTCGCCGTGTAGCCGGCTGTGAGCGCTGCGAGCCCGACTCCCGCGGGCTGGAGCTGCGAGCCTTGCGGCCGCGCCTCTCTGCATGACAAATTCAAAAACCTCGGCCGCTCGCCGATCCTGGCAGTGTCGCCCAGCCCTCAGTGCAGATTATTTGCCTCACTCGGTGCTGCTGAACGGTTTACGTGCACTCTGTTTTACCTCAAAGACATAACGCTGTAGCAGCAGTTTTAAAAGGCCTAAACTGTAAAAACCACGGGCTTTGCAAAACGTTGGCTTTCTGAAGATATTTACACACTAATTTCTGCTGCCGTCTTTGCCTGAGTGAGGCAAAATCCCTGGACAGGCAAGTTTTGCCTCTCCACAAGGCCTGTACTTCTCACAAACTCCCAGGCACCTTCGCAGGATTTATTGGGTCTCCAGATTTGTCTGTTGTTGGTCATTTTATGTTGTTACAGTTTCTGAAGGGTTGTCGCCCCACCCATCGCCATTGCTAAGTGTTTTAAAAACCGTGCTTCTATTTTGCCATTCATACTGATGGGGAGAAAGAAGTTTTACCTCAGAAAGACATGTAAAGCCACAATGAAATTTCCATTTACTATGCTTCTCGAAGTGCAGGCACTTAAAGATTCATGAGTGGAATATTAGGGGCTTTAAGATACCAACACAGACAGTAACCATGAGCGGGTGAGCTTGTAAACACATTCCAAAAGCTCAGCTCCTCTTAAGTGAGTGCAGCCATTCCTCTTGAGGGGTAAACAGGACCTGCGAGACTGCTTGTTTGAGCCAAGCTGGCAGAACTACACACCAGAAAAAATACAAGGGGTAAAAAAAATAATGCTGTAGGGGCTTGTATTGCCAGCTTACTGTTTTCATCCCACGCGCATTTAGCCAGAGCCGGTACTGGCCCCGCTCAGGGCTGCTCCAAGCCCCAGGGCCCGCGGGGGAGCCTGCACCGGGCTGGGGGTAGTTTTTGAAGTTTCTCTGTTGCCACCTACATTCTGACAGGAATGGAGGAAAAAAAACCCTATTTCCTTCACACGTCGCAGCCGCTTTCCTCTCACGTCTGGACTGCAGTGGGCGAGGAGCCGAAGGCAGCGCGGCCCCACCGCCGGGCGCGCTGCGGTGTGCGGTGTGGCTGCGAGAGCAGCCTGCGGGTTCGGCACCGCCGCCTCGGCAGTGCCCTCCCGCCGGGTCGGGTCCGGGTCCGGGTCCGGGTCTGGGTCTGGGTCCGGGGCGGGGAGGAGGCCGGGCTGCCAGCCCCGCCGCCCGGAAGGACGGTGCCTGCCTGTCCCGTGACCGCGGCCCGCCGGAGCCGCCGCACCGCGCCGCTGCCCGCCTCAGCCAGGGGCTGCTGGCGGGGGGAGCGCCATGGCGGCAGACGCCCCCGGCACCCTCCCGGTTCAGCTGGTTGAGCAGCCCAGGTGGGTGGGTCGCTCCCCTCGGGCCCGGTGCCGGCGAGCACGTCCGCGGGCGGGGCGCGGTGTATCCCTGCGCGGGCGGGCGGTGCAGGCGGACCCGGGCGGGTGGGAGGACAGGTGGGACAGCCTGTCTCCATGCCCCTGGTCTGAGGTGCGAGAGGGTTCTGACTTGCGGTGTTTTGGTTCGCCTGGACGCAGCCAGCCTGCCCCTTGCCCGCCGCGCCGCCCCGGGAGCCCCCCTGGCGCCGGCACGCCGGCCTGGCCGTGCTTCGATTTTCCCGCCGGCGGCGCGGGGAGGCCCGCGGCCCCCTCCTCACGGGGAGGCCCTGCCGCGGTGCCGGCGCGGTGGCGGGAGCGGGAAGAACTCGCTCATCATGCCTCCCGTCACTTCTGTCAGAATTTTGGGGATACTGGTTACCTCCTCGTCTTTCAGCAACGATTCCGTGGCAGGGCTGAGCCCGGCCCATGGCGGCAGCACTCACCGGCCCAGCCTCTTCCAACCGAACTGAGCTGCAGGCCTTGTGTGGAAGTCGATACACACACAGTTCAGCCTAAGCTTTTTACCTCAGTTAGAATGGAGAAATCTCGGTTTTTTAAACTTTTGTTACTTGCATGTGCTAGCAGCGTGTTTCCCTGCGAGTCAGGTGGGAAGCACAAGGCCGGCGTTGCCAGAGCTGGATGTGTGAAGTTGTGAGGGATGCCTCAGCTTAGCACTTCTGACAGCCATCTCTGATGTAGGTGCTTAAAATGCGGTGTGTGTGTTGCAACATCAAGGCCAAAGCCTGTAAATAGTCTTTCATCAGGCCTGCTTGTAAAACCCACATTAAAAAAAAGAGATCCATCAGCACTTAGATAAACATGCCCCCATGACTGCTCTGTTCTTAGTCTCTTGGTACCAATGCCCACTATAAAAATATCTGTGAAACCAAGAAGCATTCTGAAGGCTGACACAAAAAGGAATAAAGTTAACACCTAGAATTCTGCCAACATATTCCCCTGTGGACTATAATATTATTAATGTGATCTAGAAAAGGGATCGTACAATGAAATGGCAGAAAATTGCTTCTGCTAATTGTAAGAGTGATAAACCAGTCAATACCAGGGCAGATTGTAAAGGGAAATTATAGAGGGACCTAACACAGCTTTGTTACTGGGCACTGAGATGGGAAAAGTACTGAAAGATCTGTTAAATCACAACAAATAGTATTTTGCAGCTTTCCATCTAAAGAAATCTTACAAAGCATTTGAATATATATAGTTGGACAGTAACACAGCTTTTACAAAGAAGTACAAACTAAATAACTGACTGTGAAATTTTGTTACATCTGTTTTTCATTGCCGTCTTCTTACTTACGCTTTGCATTAACTAGGCTTTCAGTTCTAGTTTTAGACTAAATGTAGGAACCTTAGCAGGGTTCCTGGTTTTTTGTTAGTAGGCTAGTTGTTTTTTTTAAAAAAAAAACACCTAAGTTTTTTTTGTTGTTGTTAGTTAGGAGTTTTGTTAGTAGCCTAAACCCCCAAAACCTAAATTTAATCAGCTACCTGCTTTAAAGCATACCCAACAGGGTATGCCAATGAAATATTTTAAGTCCCATTTTAGAGATTATTTTTCTTGTATTCTTACTGCTTTTTCATCATTCTAGTCTGTTGTTTATGTTAATGAATGTTAATGGGTTAGTGTGTGACCTAAATTGCTTTAAGGTAGTTTTGAAGTGTATCACTATCAAATTTCTCATTCTTCGCTAAGACAATGGCTTAATCTCTTCTTGTTCCTGCATGACATGATAAAGCATCCCCACTTTGCAACACAGGGCGGAAGCTAGACACCTTTACAGTCTTAGGAAACAAAGCAATATGCCACATTTTCCTTTGTGTTGGTATTTTCAGTGGCACATCTGATGCCTCCAAATGGAAAACCAGAACTTTCTGGGAACTGTTGCTGTAAACCTGTAGAGTAAATACTGTCAAAGTTAGTCATAGGGATAACCCGAGGTTTGGAATTGTAGTTCTTCAGCATTTGTACAGGTATGGGGTAGTGTCTAAAATGGAAATTGATAGAAGTCAAAACTTAGAAGAAAATTAATTTGCTCAGGCCTGGTGTGGTCAGATCCGACTTTGAAGGGAGTACCTCTGTGTGTGCGTGTGTGAAATCCCAGTACCACAAACGGTTGGTCCACACTGCTGGATTCTTCCTCGATAGCAAACAGTTTTACAGAGTTGTAGCATAGGAAAGGTAGGTGGAGGCTATGGTACTTTGTTAAACCAGGCAACTGCCTTCCCTGCTTCTGTTTGGAACCAACCTAGAGAGATGACTTAAATAAAATAAGGCCCCTTCTATCTTTTTCAAGTGAACATACACACTTCTTATTAATCAGAATATTCTAAATAGAGTCTTCTCTGTCACAATCAATGTTCTGTGAAGCGCAAAAGCAGCTTAATGTTGCTCCTGATGTAACACAGAAAACTCTGTATACTTGAATCAAATTTACTTCAAGAAACATTGAAACTTCCTGCCTTTTATGTAAATGTAGTCCTTTTAAATGTTTCTAATCTGCTTTTCAGGTTGCAGAGGCTGAAGGAGATGTTTATATCAAAATTTGGATCAGCTCCCAAGTTTTATGTTCGTGCACCCGGGCGAGTCAACTTAATAGGTAAAAGAGAAAAATTAATCTTCTCTTATTTTGTCTGCCATTATGGAAGCCTGGTAGTTTCAAATATAAAATCAAAGTAATGTTGGTCTTAATTTTGGGTTTTTTTTTCAGAGAAGTTGCTTGTGATAAATGGAGAAGAGAATATACTTCACTAGCTTTTACTGTATCTCGTTATAATAAAATGCACACTGAAATATCAGTTTTGGAAAAGGCATAGACAGTAGCAATGGTTTTGAAAACTGGAGTAACTTGCCAGCTTATGGTTGGATACCATTTTTTTTAAAGGATTTGGAAATCTAATCTAAAGTAGTTGATGAACAGTGCATCCACAAATTAAATCAGTATATTTTTTGCTCTTCCATTATAATTTCAGTTACCAAATATAACCAGCCACACAGCAATGCATATGATAAAGCATGAAGTGATTCTACCATCATCTCCTCTTCCTTACTTTTCCACAGAGATGTGTCTACAGATTTAGAACAGTAGATTGTGATTCACTGGCAGACTGGAGAGACACAATTATTTTGTGTTTAGGACTTACTTGTATTTCTGTGGCAGCCTTATTTTTGAGATTTCTCTATCCACGTTAGGCTTGTGCTCTCCCTAGAGCTCAATTTCTTGCATATTCATTAAGTAACCGTATGCATTTGAAGACATTGTAAGTAAAAGGATCATGCAAAACAGAGCTTTGAAAATCAATTAGTCTATTGTGCAATTATTGATGATTGTTATCTCACTGTTGTGTGAACATATCATGTATATTAAATAGACAGCATATGCTGAGAACTATTCCCAAGAGGGAGGCTGTTTACTACATACATTTTCTATTTGAATGGTACTTTATGTGTTGTATGCAACTTTATTAATGATTATTTAGATACAATTATTATCTTCTTGCAAAAAAGGTCCAGATGTTTGGTTTTTTGGTTTTTGTTTGTTTTTTTTTTGGGGGGGTGGGGGTAATTTCCACCACAAGCTTTATCTAGTGGCTAATGAATCACTCACACAAGCAGAGGAGATCACATAATGAGGACTGACGTGGCGCCTTTCTCTTCCAGTTGTCAGTTATATGTGATTGATTTGACTTGATTTTTGTACTGTCACAACAGTGTACAAATAATGTGGCCATTCTCATTGCTAGACAATAATCTGCATAGGGTTTTTAAAATTATTTTTATATGCCAATGTTAAAAAGTTAATATTTATAAACAAATGTGATAGATAAAATCAATAAAGAACAGAGTTTTTTGTGCAGTACTATGAAATTGAGGAAATGTGCCCCAAACTTTAAATAGTAAGAGTTGAGACTGTACTCAGAAATTGTCTTGTATGAGACAACACTGAACGCCTGTAAAAGCCCTGTTACTGCTATTCTAGAAAGAATTACTCCAAAGTATATTAATTGTATGTTTCTTTGGTAGGAGAACATATAGACTACTGTGGTTATGCTGTGCTCCCTATGGCTATAGAACAAGATATCCTGATTGCAGTAGAACCTGTAAAAACTCAAGTTGTGCAACTGGCAAATACCAATTCTTTGTACTTGTAAGTAATTACTTTGTTTATTCATTAGTTTTTATGAACCTCTTTATGCAATTGCAATACAGGTTAAGTTTTCAGAGATCTGACAAACTTCCGTTGCAATATAGAGCTCAATGTGTAAAATGAATTATATGAGCAGATGGAATGTCATTGACTCTACGCTGTGCATATTAGTTTTGAGCAATAGACTCACTGCTTGTGTCTTCTAATGGATACTAAATAAAGCAGTAACCAAAAGATAAATATTTTCACTTGGTCTTTAAGCTTTGGCACATTACATCACAATTGAAATGACCTTCTCATAAGGTACCTACAGTTTCTACCAAATCTCGAATTACAGCCTTTGAATTCAGATTGCATACACAGTCACTATACTTTTATGTCTGCTCTGGCTTCAGTTTGAAATTGTGTGTTTTAAACCATAAAGTGAGAATAGGCCTCAGAATACACCATTAAGCATCGCTTGTTTTGTTGAGACACTGTTGCTTAAAAACAAAGCTAAAACATGCCCATAATTTCATAACAAAGGAGTATTTTTCAACACTTTGAATGTTACACCACATAACAAAACTGTTGACAGTATATCTTTTTTTCCCAGCCTGTTACACTGGTAGATTTATGCCTGTGGTGAATGCATATGTATAGGCCTTTGGCAAACAAGGACTAACCATAAGCCTCCGTAGAATCACAATTTCCTGTTTCATTCTTGTTTTGTGAACTGGTAAAACATGTAACAGTTCTGTAGCCCTCTTCTACACTGACAGTAGATGTTAGCTTTTAGGCAAAACAAGACAGAGAACAGGTTGCAAGAAAAAACACATAGGTATATTTCATCATCAATCATCCGAAATGATCAGATGCCTTTTATGTTCTTTGTGCTAAAATGGTATTAAAAAGTTAGTCTTTAGAAGTTCCCAATACCTCCCCTTCACATAACATCTTTGTAATTGAGAAGTACTTGTACAGAGAATATCTGGCATGATACTTCTCAAAATGCCTTCAGAAATACCAGAGGATGATAATTATCAATCAGTTTCCATCCTGTGGCAAAACTTGACAATCTTTTTTTGAAGTCAGATTTATTTTACAGAGAACTCAAATAGATAAACTAAGATTGACAAGGCAGTGAGGTTCTGTGAGAAAGAGCCAAATCGGTCTCCCCAAAATAAGGATTAATTACTATTCAAGCAGTAAAAAACACCTCAACCACATGGTTTTTTTTTCACACTACTCAAAATCTGACCTCTTCTAATTATACAGCAAGATTGGAATGCTTATATGTAGCTTGGAGGAGGGGCAAGCTTTTCCAAGAATTCTTTTAAAACAGAAAGGCTAGAACAGACAGTATCAGAGTATTTTTACTTTATGGGTATGTTTTTCCCAATTTCATATTTTATTAAAAGTTTCTTATATCAAACTGCTTACCTTCCAGCAGGAGGGTCGAAGGCAAGCCTCAAGATTTACTGATTTAAGATAAAGCTTGGCCATTTAGGAATTGGTTTTTATAACAAATTGAATACGATAACAAAAAAACCAGACTTAAGGATTCTGGGGATCTTGACAAATCCACATTCTGCGTTTGTGTGAATTATATCCATATGAAAGCTGCCAAAATCCAAGCCAATTTTTCTTTCATTTTCTACGCGAGAAGATTGCAGAAATGAGCAAAGTGCATTTTAAGCAGTCATTATTTTAATTTATCTTGAGAACCAGCAAATATACTATATGCCTTCCTGTTAACTGATGTTTTACTTTGTCTGATTGTATAAAAAGAATTACAATGATAAAATACTGTAGAACTCTTTTTTTGAGGGAAAGAGGACTTCAAATTTGCTTTTGGTTAATCACTTTCGTGCATGATTTCCATCAACTTTGGTTTTTTACAAGAACAATTTAGTGTTATTGTAGAAAATAAGATAAGCAAATACAGCATTTTTTTAATCTTCATGGCTTCTGACAAGTATTTTCTTTTTTACAAGTAATTTTTGTTATTATATTCATAAGCAAAATGATGTTTTATTCTCTAGGAGATAGTTACACATGACTCTCAAATGGGAAGAATTTACAGCTATTCTCAAACTTCCCTTGTATCATAATCTCAATAACCACTTTCAGATCTTTTGTGTTACTCTGGAAACCCCAGTAATTTCTGACACTAACTATACAATTCTTTGATGATGTATTGTTGATAAAGACCTGTAAGGGGCACTATTTTGACCAGTTCTTATTGAAAGACAACTTACATGTTAAACTATACACCGATCTCTGATATTTTGGCACTGTATTGAATGTTGAAATTGCATGTATAACATATAAAATGGTAATTCTAAGTTGATACTTAAAGAGTAAGATCGTTGATCTAACACTGAGCTAGGACTAGGTTGTAGATCAGTAATACGAGTAGCTTACTGCGGCATAGCTAGCATTATACGAGAAGGAGGCAGGAGTGTGAGTCCATTTTTACATGGGTTGTCAGGTTTGGGGTTGCATAACACAAAATTGCAGCCTTTCATTGACAGAATAAAGTGAAGTTTTCAGCCATTGTTTCAAGACAATTATATCACTGTAAAGATGCAATGCTTTATATTAGTATAACCATTCCCCCGTAGGTAACAGAATACTTACCAATAAACCACCTTCATACTGGTATTCATTACAGGTATTAAGTAGCAGTATTTTTTTGCATAAAAATAAAACCAACACATCATTAACATATATAGTTTACAGATACAGACTGGGACTAATGTAAGAATGAAAAAATCCATTCTCTTAGCAGCTGCAGACTGTCCCCTGCTGTATGATTTCTTGAAAGTGTTTTTATTCCCATTAAACCTAAATATTTCCAGGGAATTCAGCTGCCTCTGTTCATACTATTTGGCACACCTTGCTTGTAAAGCACAGCTTAGCCTGCAACATTTGAGTATTTTTTGTTAGCTTTTCTTAACTTTCTTGATGCCTTTCCTCTCTCTGTGTTGGGCATCTGCTCTAATGACACCAGGTAGATATAGTTATTGGGCATTCAACTGTATAGACTTCTAAACAAATTGTGCTTCTTGGTGAGTAGTGCAGGCACCTCTGAGGCCTTTGTGCATCACTCCACGCCCATTTTGACAGCACCTATCTGTGGCATTAGTTTCCTTAGGCACATTCAGGCTTACCATTTTTATTATTTTGAAATGAACATGGAGTAGGAAAACCATTATCAGAGTAATCCTGGAAGAAATAGATCAACTATTTTAAAATAAATTATTTTAATTATGGCTTGTAACATACATAATGTAATTTTGCTGCATTAGGCCTGTTTAATTGAAGTGCCATTCAGAGCAAAGATAATGAATTCCTGATTCTGGGATTACCAGTGAGCCTGAAGTGTATTTATCTCCATTCTAGGTTTGACAGATACAATTATTTAGATTTTCACTTCTATGAGAGATCAAGAGAACATACATGCATCTGATAGAAGGCATGCTGCGCTCATTAAGGATGCCAAATGCAGCTCTATTTCTGAATTTATTTAATAAATTCTATAACTTAAGCAAAAATTCTTATGCTTCCTTCTAAAATAGCCTTATAGAATTGAGTAATAAAGAAGATCTGTACAAAAAAACCCTGAAAAACATTGCACTGAAAAAAACTAGCATCGGAATGTTTTTGTTCATCAGCAGGTGGCAGTAATAAGCCATGTTTTTTCAAACTAAATTTATTGACAAATTAAAGCCTCAAGGGTTTTCTGTTTTTGCAGGGATTTCAGTACTACTGTTAATAATATTCAGATTAACAAAACGAAGCCTCAATGGCATAACTACTTCCTGTGTGGGCTGAAGGGTATTCAGGTAAGCCAAATCCATTTAACTCATGAAATTAATATAGAATTAAAATACAAGAAGTGTACCTATTTGCCCTCAAAGTACTTCCCTTTATTCTATAGCTTTTCTTGACATACAGTTAAGTATTTTTATGTTAAAATTTTAAGAGGAGATATGAGCGGGTTTGTTGTAAAGTATTTGCAGAGCACTATTTTTATTACATAAATTATAATAGCAAATAATTATTTAGTAAAGTTAGGATCAAACTCACCATTAAGATGACATTTCTGGATTTTGAAGTTAAAAAGAATGCTTTCCAATGGAATCATCTAATTGAAAATTGCTTTTAAGAAGGTTCGGAGACTTGTCTGTCAGGATACAAAGATTGTATTTTAGTTGTTTTCTTCCTATGGAAACATTTTAAAAAACATTAATTTTCATTAATGTTGGAAACTTACAAGTTGTGCATAACAACTGAGTGAAGCTGACTCATGCAGTAGGTAAAAGAAAATGTAAAAAGTAAGTAAACAGCATAGAGAAGAAGTATTCCAGTAAGAAGCATTATTTATCTGGATTTTCAATGTGTGGAATTTGAATGGAATTTTCACAATTTCTTGAGTACAGCTATGCAGGAAACAGCACACTTACGGTAAACGCAGGAACACCAAACAGGCAGACATTTTCCTGTCTGCTCATTTGAGCTTTATCTTCTCTTTTGTGAGCTAGCCTGTCTCCAGACTGACTTGAAGACTGAACTGCTTGTGAAACCAAGTGCTGATCATCAACCACGTTGTCCTGGGAGGCAGCCTGAACTCAAAATTGAGGCTTCCTATAAATCTCACCTGCTGATTGCAGGTGATTCATGGCCCTTTGAGGAAAAAACATGGTGACTTCTCAGCTGGATGTCAATCCAGTGATGTTTCTGGAAGGGCAGATGGGATAAACAGTGATGGCTAGGTCAGGAACAGGTCACCACAGCCTGCCCAAATGATGGGTAAATGTGCTTTTTAAAGCACATGAAGCTTGCCTCAGGATAGGCCATTAGGTCAAGCCACAGGAGGATCCAATAGGTAAAGCACTGCAGACAGCCAACAAAGCCTGCTTCAAACCTGCCACAATGAGTCTTCAAAATACAAAATTTGGAACAATCAGTGCCACAAATCACTTTATTACAATCCACAGTTCTTGAACAGACCCCTACCCCTATGCTTAGACCCCAGTAAATTAATTATCTTTGCAGTAACATGAGTATTTTCAATTTTATACTGCTCAGTAACACAGGCATTTAAATTGCATTGACTGTAGAGATATAGATTAGGTTTCTTTACAATATATTCTTTCTTATATTAAGGCTAGCATGACCAATTGACTTTATTTATTTTGCAGTCTGCTACTGAGGTTTGTTTCCTAAGGACAAGTTTTCATACTGGAACGTCAATTTGCAAAGCAGGTTTGCAGACTCTAGCACTGGCAGAAAATAAGCGTAAATGTTACAGACTTAAGAAACACTGAAATACAAGTACTCAGAGGGTCCAGCGGGATAATCTGTTTATATTAAGTTGAACACGCTATCCTTTTGGGACAGAACTATTGCAGACCTTGGCAAAGTCCATTTTCATTTTTGAAACTGAAGTACGTTTTCTATTTAAACATTGCGTGATAAATTTGCAAGCCTGATTCACATTCAAGACAATCCAGAAACTGTGGATCAGTTTCTGGTTACTCAAGCATTTTCTGTTTTTGAATAAGCATGTCTAAGTGTTGTTCGTGAAGGGGCATGGGCATCAGAAGTATTTTAGGTATGAATTCCCTTATATTTGTAGAAAGGGAAACTTAAAATAATTTGAAGTGATGGTAGAAGACATTAAAGGACCTTCTTTGTGTTTGCTGATCTCTACCATTTGCATTTATGGTTGAAGTTGTTACAGGAAAAATAGCAGAAATCTTTTTGAAGATGGGCATTTCTTTATGGGAGGATTGCTATTTTTTCTGATTATTGACATGGTAAAATAGTTTATTGACGTATGAATCTGTATCGGAACGTAGCCACTCATATACCCCCCATATACATTCAATGATTTCTTAATAAGTACTGCATGTTTATTTCAAACTAACAACAGAGAGCAACTTATATTAAAGTGATTATAAATAAAAAGACAAAGCAACTAAAGAGTAATTAAAAGAGCATGTACATGAGGATTTATGATTTCTGGATTAAATGTATTATCTGTGATATCTATCACGTGTGTCTATATTTTAAACTTTATTCTAAGAATAGCATGACAGAGACCATCACCGCTGGTAGGTATGCCTTTGTGCCTCATAAAGCATAGTGTCCTTCACGTACCATTGTGGTTTTCTCAGTGTCAGTCCCGTGAGTACTTCAGGAGGTAGGAGTATCCGGCTTTGAATACAGCTGCATGGCTACTAGTTCCCCATCAGCGTGATGTGGCTCCCTACAACCACATGCCAGCATTAGAAGTGAAGCATAAAGTGGACCTTAAGCTCTTCAGGATGCTTTAAGTGAAGAGCTGTGGAGAAAAGGACAAAAGTAGGGTATAAAATGATTGTTAACCTCTGGTACTGTCACTACGGCAGCTCAGAGCAGAGCCAGTTGCTGCAAAACCCACCCACGAAGCTTCGTAAATTCTTGGGCGTTTAGCCCATACTGAATTCTGCTTGGGGTACAGTTCTGTCAGCTCATATATGTTTGTGTACAGGAATTGCAGACATACCTTTGGCTAAAGCCCTACCATTGGCTTTGTTTTTAAGGAGTAGAATGAGACTTTTGCTTTATTTTGGAGATACCAGAAGCAGGTCCTTGGTTCCAGCAACTCAGCAAAAAGATTCTCTTTCGAAGTATCAGATAATTGCAAGCCTGAGCCTGTCTGTACTTGAAACTGAGATTGTTTATTTTTTCATTGTTAGGAACATTTTGGTCTTAATAACCCAACTGGAATGAATTGTCTGCTAGATGGAACCATCCCTCCAAGTTCTGGTCTCTCTAGCTCCAGTGCTTTGGTGTGCTGTGCAGGACTCGTGACACTAAGAGCTAATGGAAAAACCCTCTCTAAGGTAATTTACTGTAAAACACGAGAGTGTCAGCAGTAAAATTCTACTTAAAATTAAATATTGTTAATACTTGTAAACATTAAAAACACGATACAATTGTTTTTGCAAGGAGTTGTTGGATATAAACTTCAGATATTGCACAACTGAGCAAACATCTTTGGCCAAATTTTGGCAGGATTTGAATTTGGCAAGAAAACAGGCTTACATTAAAGCTGAAAAAAGGAGCATTATTGTAAGCCTGTATTTTGGCCAACCATCAGGTCCATGCCTGGACCAGATGTGCTATCTGCAGGCCAGGACTGAGGATATATGTGCTGAAGCATGTGGACCACACCCCCGAGGCCTTTACCCTCTCCCTGAATGACTTTTCATGGCTTTAACAGCAGAGCATGTGTTGGAGGCCTGTGGAACAATTTCTTGATAAATTATATAATCAGCACAAAGTGGAGGTAAAATCCTTCCATCTGACTCTCCTTATTCTCTTCACAGGTCTTTTGGAACGAACATATTTACAATCCAAAATGTATTCCTCACTTTTTTAAACAAACATTAGTCTAAAAACAAACCCCAAGTATGTGACCTGTTACCAGTACAACTGTTAATAGAATTTGGCTCATGTAATACTGATTTCTGGAGGAGTCATCGTCCTTGAAGGTGCCATATGGGAATGAAGTTCTCTCCAGTAAAAATGTCTGGTTAAGTGAAACTAGGATCTTAAATTAGAACATTGTCAGGAAGAGAAAAGAACAGATCTAAATGTGACTTGTTACGCATATTTGTGCCTATTGTCTAAGGCAGACATTCCCAAATTGTGGTACAAAGCCAACTTAAAGTGGTACATGATGATGGCAGCTTTTAACTGTGCTTGTGTACAAGCATTTACCTGAGCCAGGAGGTAAACAGATCCACACAGAAGTTTTTGCTTATCAGTTGTGACTTACTTCTCTATGTAGCTGCAGCTGCAGCGATCTGCTCAGCGGTAAGTGCTCCATCCCACACTGCAGAGCGCAGTGCTTGCTTCAGGACGGTATCGGGCAGGGTTAAGGCAGAAAGAAGCAGGGCTTGCGAGGCAGGCTGACTTTTTAACGTAGGAGGATGTGGCTACATTCACTGTCACCCTGCTTTGTGTTAGTGCACTGTGTGTCAAAAGGTAGGTAAGGGACCGGACATTTAACAGTGGCTCTAGTTTCTGAGGTGAGACACGTAGTGCAGTGGCAGATGAAAGTGTGGAACTGAGGATCCCACTTTGATGAACGAGACTTTGAAGTAAGAGGGTTGGAGGTGGCAGACATGCTTCTTTATACATGCCTACCTGGCCTGGCTAGAAGCTTCTGGTTTTGCATAGGTGGTCTTATTACAGGGCAGCACCGTCTCTGATGGTGGTAATCAAATGAGCTAAGCTTGGGAACTACAGATCAAAATCACTGGAAAGCATGTGTTCAGAAATTGGGTATCTGCAAAATCCATTAAACTGACAGAGGTCAAGAAAGCCCACATTTTACTAGGTAGTAGAAATCTGTATTTGGAAAACCAGAAGCCAGGTTTTCATTATTCCAAGAAATACTGCACAGCTTTCTTCAGAGCATAAATGATACAGTGTGTATCTTGAGCTGAATTTGCACAAGGCTTGGGAGTACTGGCCAGCATCATGCCAGACCTGTTCTAAAGAAAGGTGCAAAACTCCTTTTGGCCTTTTCTTGTGGGGGAACAGAAGGAAGAGAGAGACTCCACTGAATGTCTTTGCTTCTCCTCATGTGTCCTGTTCAATCAACCCGAAATCTCTTCTGCTTGCTCTTTGGAAAACGTGCTGAAAGTTAATCTTGTGTCTCAAATGCAGTTGGACAAACACATGAGACACAATTGCACATTTTTGTCAGGAAATTTTGCTATCTGCAGCCAAATATTTTGCACTTGTGAGGAAAAATGAGCAATTAATGTACAGAGCAGAATTCCCAATAGCCAACGTAACCAAGGTTTTCTGTGCTTGCATAGACCAAGACACCTGGTTGTGGTGGTTAAGACAGAGGATGACAGCTCTGAAGACTGATTACTTTTGTCCAGACTCTAAGTTTTCCCAAATCTTACAGGACAGTAAAACCAAGTTCAGTCTTCTTGGCTAATTTATGATTTAGCATTAGAGACCTCTTATATCTAGCTAAATCCAGATTCTCTGTTGCTCTGAATTTATGCTTAGCCTCACAGAACTGCCTTGTATAAGGCAGAGCTAGTCCGAGTATAAATTAGAGCAATCTAGGCATGCAAGCCCTCAGAAGTATAAAACGTGCTCTGGCCACTTCTTTCCAGCTCCTAATGCATCCTGTGCTGGTGTCAAATGGTATCTGTGCAGGATCTAGTAATGCTGGCTGTATCAGCTGGGAGCTCCCCTCATGGCAGGGGAATTCTTAGCTGACCAGAAATAGGGGCTTTCCAGATCCTTTCTGCTAGAAAGCAAACCAGGACCTTGCAATTTTAGGGCTCCGGATATTTATGTGTTTGTTTATTTTTAAGGAAGAAATACCGCTTTACCTCTCCCCTCTGTCTTTTTTTTTTCAAATGCTTAACAGTTGCAAAAGTTGTAAATGGTAGTATTTATAAGTAACAGTATTTGGTCATGGTAGTAATTTTATGAGAAAAGATTGACTTTTTGCCCCTCATTAGTCTGATGGACTTTGCAAAATCTTAATACGATGGTCTGTAGCAGCAGGACATAGAAACTATTGGCTTTGGAATCAAATTTGGCTGAATTGTAGGGCTTCTGTAGCCAAAGTTATGAAAAATTGACCTTTTACTGAATGGAACATTTATCTGTTTTGTTTCTGTGAAACTATTTTTATAAGAATATTTTAGTTATATGCTCTTACTCCTGATAAATGTGAGTTTAAAATAGTAGCTGTAAAGTAAAAGTCATTGAAATTTAGAGCTTTTATGAGATAACACTTCCAGTGTGAAGTTTGGGCCTATGAAAGAGCCAAAAAAACCCAAAATGAAAAATATTGTAAAAGCATGGCTAGAATTTCATGGTGGCTTACTTTAAAAATAGCACTTTTTTGACATTGAAAACAAAATCAGAAAAAAAATGCTCTCACTAATTACTGTGTGTAGCAGTCTGCAATAGGGCATTGTTTCAGTGTGCATACAATATTTTTTTTAAAAAACCCATCACACACATACACAATAGTTTAGGGAAAATACCAGTCCAAGACAATTCAGCCAGATGTGCAGTGCTAACCAGTTGCAGCAGTGCAATAGCATTCAAATAACAAGATGGAAAATTTAGAATGTGATCTTTAAAAAGAATCCATTTTTCTCCTCCAAACAGGATACCAGTCTAAGACTGTGTTGGCATCACTCAAAGAACAGCAATACTCAATAGTAGCTTTTGATTTTAAAGTGATTTTTATTTTACTGTTACAAAATCATTCTTTTGTACAACTTTTCATCAGAAGATACTTTTTGTAAAGGAAATAGAATAATGCTCTAAATTGTCCCAGCTTTGTGTTTTATGGTAGGAATTAATAAGTACAGAAAATCACTTAGTACTTTTGAATAACTAGATTTACTTGAAAGATGTGATGATATTGTTGCTGTCCAAATGTTAAATCTTGCAGTACTAAGTTCTGTTCAGCCACCCTAACATTTTTTCTGTTGCTAAGACTGGGCAGCTGTGCACATACTTATTGGGAAAAATAGATCAAAAGCAAATAGGGTTTATTTAATTTAATGTGAAATGTTGAGCATAGGAAGTTGAATTATTTTTGGCTCTGTCTAGACTGAGAAAAATCTTATATCAGACAGAATGATAAATAAAGGACCTGAATCTAATCTGTAATGGCACAGTGTCCATTGGCTCAAATTTTCTCGAACTATGGCTTGGAGTGCGGAATTTTCAAAACATTCAACATTAAACAGTTACAATACCTGGTAATTCATTCATTTCAATGGGAGGATAGATAGGCCAACTGGAATCCTTTCTACTTTGTTTCTGAAGCCTGTATATAATAAGGAAAGGGCTTCAATTGAGTACTTTACCACTTCCTAATAATTTTTCTAATGTGCAATAGGGCTTTAATATCTAGCTATCTGGCAAAGAAATCTGTGAGTAATTATATTGATAGTGTGACTTTGAAATTAATAACATGTGCTGATAATACTGGTTGGGATTTTATAATACTGCTGCATCAAAAATGTTTGATAAATGCATGCTCACGTTATTTATATGAGAAACTCACATTGCTTACACAAAAAGTGGTACACAGATACTGTATTTTAAAGTACCGTTAATATTGAGAAACGTTAAAGTTTCTCTTTCCCTGTGGAATTAAAACCTAGGGTTCTTTAACTTGTTAAGTTTCACCATGTGTGTTTGTAATCAAGGGGAAATGCAGAGTACTTTGGAGCAGTGGTAATCAAAGGCCGTAATCTCTCATCAACCAAATTGATAACCTCCTATTTGAGCATGTTAGAGGGCAGACAAAGTCAAGCTAAGATTGCTGTGCTTATGAGGACATCCAGATACTATCTGACAAATATTTTCCCATTTTGAAAAAGAGTAAGCATAATTACCTTGCAAAACATATATGAAGTTTAGCTAATTGGGGTTTTGTATGCAAACTGGAAGCAGATGGTGACTTTCAGCAATCTATTTCTAGTCAAGACCAGATACAAAAAATAAGGACATTTCTGGTGGTAAAAATAACCTCAAAATTTGGGCATCATTTTATACCTTAAGAAATGAAACATAGTGCCTTATATTTCAGAAATTCTTTTCATATATATACATATGCATAAAATGTGCACAGATTAAAATAAAATTCACCATCTAACGACATTAAATATGCCTTAAGTGATAGAGAATGTTTTCATCTTACTCTAAAATACTCCTCTTTATCTATAAATGTTTCTTCTCTATTTTCTGTCCTTTGTGCTGTGAACCAAACCCTGTAGAATTTCATAGAAAACCTACACTAAATTTGCCATAAAATGACCAACATTACTTGTAAAGGGAAGCAGCAGACTGAGTGACTTTTCAGATTGAGCTGGGCAAATTGTTAATGAGAGAGTAAATGTACATACTGGACTTTTGGCTCAATAGGTAATTAAATACTCCAGTCACTTAAATTTGCATGCTGAAGAGACTTTTGGAGCACTGAAAATGACAGTCTAAAAATAACATGTATTAACAAACGTATTTTTTTCATGGAGCTTCCCTTCACGAACAATAAAATTTAAAACAGGACGAAAACTGTCTTTATTTTAAAGATTAGCTATTACTACTCCTGCATTGGTATATGCAGAAAATCTAGCATGTTTAATTTTCACCAAAATGAACTTACATAAAACCTCTGAGGCAGATGTAATTTAATACTATCATTTTATAGAAAAGGTTGCTTTATTTTGGCTGCTGTCATTCTGGATTTGTATATATCAAGTTTCTGGGTAATGTAGGGTGAGCTGTTCCAAAAAAGTACTAAGCAACACTAATTCTGTTTTACTAACAAATATTTGCCTGTCTCCTACTCACTAATTGTCTTACTCTTTTAAGGGGTTTAGTCTTACACGAGTTTACTTCTTTAAAGGTCTACGTGAGATTGAAAGGGATTGATCACCGGTATGGAACATATTGACAGTGACAGTTATATAGGGACAAATTCTGTCACAGTTTACATACTGTCCAGACCCATTGCATGAGTGAAAATTGGAGCAGTTGGCCCTTGGCCTCTTTGTGAGCGCGGGGACTATTAAAGGTGAAACTCCCTTATCTGTTCTCACTTAGCTATTTCTTTAGATTTCTATATTTAGGAATTTTTTTACAAGTGATCATCTGTTCACTTTCATTATTCCTTGGATACCTAAATACCTTTGTACATTTAGGCCTTCATGTTCATCATCAATAACATCAAACTAAGAGAAACTAAAATGATGGGGCAACAGAGAATCAAATGAGCTGTAGCGGATGGTTCATAATTTATCATGCTGCTGAAGTATCAAGGTGTATGTGGCCAATTCAAATACAGTGTTGGATTGTGCCTGGAAACAGTCCGAAAAATACTTTTTTATCAGTTCTTTAACATTTCTGGAAGACCAGAAATACTCAGATGAAAATCAAAACCTGAATTTTAGGTGTTTCATATTGAAGTGTAAACAAGCAGAGAAAAATACATACTAGTGAAAAGTATCATTTTACTGAAAACTCACTTTTTCCATTAAAAATCCAAACCAAGGTAACATGATGCAGAGCTATTGATGAGTTCTTATTACAATAAATCTCTCCATCTAAAGTAATGACACATAAGGCAACTAATAATAAAAATCACAACCCTTCTTTGTCAGACTAAATTATATCTCCACTAATATGATTTCCCAGATTAGACTTTCTGCATGCTGGATAGAAATCTTGTGGCTGAAAGATAAAAACAGATTTAAGTGGTAGTAATTTCTGTCTTTGTAACTCAAGATTGACTTGCTTCTTATCAGGGAGAACCTTAAATTGTTTCAAACAAAAAACAGAGATAGTTAGTAGAGATCTTAGATCAAAGGCTAGCCTAGGTCTGCACATGGGGGCCAGTTGCCTGGTAGACAAACTGGTAGGCACTGCCTCCTGCAATAGGATACATTCTGAGCAGACTTTAGAATTAAGCTTCTGAAAGGGAACAGCCTGAAAAAAATACATTTTGTACATTGTTAGCTTTAGATTTTTCCAAATGCTCCAACTAAACTTGTCTAAAACCTAAGAGTTCAGTTTTGAAATCCTTGAGGGACAGCAGCTTCCTTAAATAGATTATTACTTCGCATAGATTTCTTAATTTTTAATTGCTTATTAGGCAAGTGAGTGAATTCTGTGCACTGAGATTCTACTCCTGATGATATTGCGTTATATTGTTTTAATTATGGATATTCTCATTTAATGTGTTGTGTCTTTTTTTGTTGGATAAACAGCAACAAAACCTTAATATATATTAATTATAATACCAAAATAGATATTTTCTAATAGATATAATTATATAAAATAAATATATAATTAATGTTTATTAATATCTCATGTAACTCACTGATACTAAATGTCTCCCACGGAAGCACAGCCAACCTGGCACGTGTTCTTGCCAACAGCTATAAAAGTACTGTTTGCATTTTTGTGTGTCATACTGGGTCTGGCATTCAAAAGCTGTGATATTTAGTGGTTTTTTGAGAGGTGACCAGGGAGATTTCAAGGTTTAACTCACCTACCAGCTACTACTACTGTCATGTTATGCTCATCCCTCTCCTGTGTTCAGAGGCTGAACAGACCAGTTGTACAATACAGCTCAGGGTATTGCTAGACTAACTTTAGATATCTAAGTTTCCATCCCAGCTTCCCTGCTACTATTCCTCAGTTTTATAGACCTCACTAGAGCCAACAGATTGCTTCAGCCATGCCACTGCAAAGCAGGTTTAAACAAAGGGACTTTGCACAGGAGTGGCTGATGTGGTCACAAAATCTCTCCTGTTGACCATAGTGTCAGGACAGTGACTTCAGTGAAAGAGCTGGAGCAGTAGTGCTGAACCGGTTGAGACTGTATTACCATACGTCTATGCAACACTAATTAATGTATATTTTATGTGGCTTATTTGCCAGATAAAAATAGCAAAAGATAGAGTTGACATTTACTGTAAGGTAGTCTAAGAAAAGCTGTAAGTCTGCCTCTTTCCTTTCTTACAAACCAAGAAAGTTAAACTGAAAAAGATTCAGGGGAAAGCTGCATGGATGATCAAAGGTACAGAATGACCTCCATAAAAGTAAGCTAGGACTCTTTGGAAAAAGGCACTTGAAGGAGGAAGTGTTAGAGGTCCATAAAATGATTAATGTAATTGGTGGAGTGGTCAGGAATCGAGTGTTCATTGCCTTTCACATTGTAACAGCCGGAAGGTATTAAATGAAGCCAGTCAGGTGCATATTAATAATCAACAAAAGGAGGTGTTTCTCACCTGGCCAGTAAAAGTCCTAGTTACTGGATCTACATGTTAAAATTTTAATGCATTAAAAGGCAGTCTGGACAAGCTCATGTATAAGAAATCCATTGTAGGTAAGTAAGTGTGCAGAATTCACATTCAGCGCAGGAACTTATCAAAACCTGACATTTTGGGGAGATACTGACAATTCCTCACTTACTCACGGGCATTGTATGCACTTCCCTTCTTGGCTAGTTTGTTTGTTGTGTTTTTTTTCAGGGAGGTGAGAGCAAAGGAAACATAGCCTGATGTTTGAGCTTTATTTTTTTAATTACTACATTAAATATATCACTTTGCTTGTTTAATAGTGTAGATGACAGCTTAGGAGTTAGGTCCACATGATCGTTATTATTCACAGATGATGACCTGTCCTATTGGAACAACTTCCTGGAACAATAATACAGAAATACAGAACAGCTAGTATAACGACATTTTTGATCCATCTGATGACATAATTTTTTTCCTGGAGTCATAATGCTACTATTCAGATCCATTTTTACTTTGATTTCAGTATCTTTTTATTCCACTTTTCTTTACCATAATCTTAAAAAGGTTTTAAACTCACCCTGCAAAGGTTTCCCTGAGACTATATTCTTGAGAGAAATAAGCCACAATACTGGAAATAGCGGGGGGATTGAATTCTCATTTCAGCTTTGTGACTGATTGCCATGACTTTGAAGAAATCATGTAAATATCTGTGCTGTCTTTAAATTGAAGATAACAGCAGCCTTATAGGAATGCTTTTAAAGTAAAGTATGTAAAATTCTATGAAGACTTAAATTATGATTTATTCGTGTTTTTGAAATACTGCTTTAGGGATGGAAAAAACATGCTAATGAGTCTTGGGAGCATAGAACTAGTTATGTTTTGTGGTTGGCTCGAAGTGATCTCTCGTGCGTATCAGAATACGTGGGATGGAAGTGTAGTCTATGTGCAGATAGGGTTTATTCTTGCTGCATATTTCTTATGGTTCTTCGTGAAGAACAAATGTCTGCTTTCACCTAGCTGTACAAGAAAGCTTGCTTAGGTCTTCTGCGAAATAGGGGCGACTGTTTATTTTATATGTGTAGCACTTGTATTTTGAACTCTGGCAAGGAGTGGCTGGCCCCTCTGACCCACCTGCCTGGCACGTGGTGCTGTGGTGTAGCCTGGGGTGCAGCCCCCCTCAGTGCGGCTGTGAAAGTTCTCCGAGTTACTTCTCTGCAGGAGCGCAGGGCAGCCAGGAGGAAGGCGGAGATGCATGCCTAGGTATTGTTCAGACCTTCAGACAGTTCAGATGTGGCCAAATTGTGCGGTGAGATCCGGGATCTGAGCAGCTCTGTATTTTTACAGGTGAGCCATATGCTACAACAGAGAGAGATAAATCAGAGATGATTCAAACAGTCCTAAAGAGCTGCTGAGTGTTGCAAGTTGGATGGAAACAAAGTATTACTCCGAGATAGGCAAAAGTTATTTCATTACATGGCTCCAGCAAATTTTTTCCTTCGAGATATTTTCTGTGGGTGCCTAAAGTCAGAGAGCTTGTGTAGCAAAATTTTTTTCTTTCAGTTTCTAGTAATGCAGTCATACATATTTATAATATTATCATCTAAGAATCGCAAGTAGCAATTACTAATTACAAGGAGGAGGAAGATACGCCTCATTTTACTGAGGAAATGGAGCCATGATGAATTAAAGGGACTTTCCCTGAATCACGAGAAACTTAATGTGGAGCTAGAAATTGAGCCCAGACCTCCCAACATTCGGTTCACTGTTTCAGTCACGTGACCACCCCCTTCCAAGTATCAAATATGTACACAAGGCTCTCCAGTTTAGTCTTCACATTCGTTTCCAAAGCTACAATTCAATTCCTCTGATCTTTGCCCTTTCACTCATTTTAGCAAAAAGGCAAACATTTGCCCATTTGTCTCAATAGTAAGTAGAAGCCGCTTTCTATACAGATGACGATTTCCTCTCCATTCACATGCTTCTCATCCTAGTATTAGAAGGCCAGCCTGTGTCAGCAAGGGCCTGTTTAAATTAGAAACCAAATGATGTTTCAGGGATGCCTTGGGCTGTCTTGTGGAGAGGGCTCTTCTCAACCCTTGCCAGTTACTACTTGGTGGTCCTGCCAATCCTTGCTAAGTTTCAAAACAAAAGTTGCTCAAGCTCAGTGCTGTTAGCCCAGCATACGCAGCTGGACAGCTGGTGAGCTGGGGCGAAGCAAGGCCCAATGCTTAACCAGGCACAATTCACCAGACCATGTAAAGGGACAGGGGAGTGGCACTGTCCTAATTGTTAACATTCCTCCTCTGCAAGACTTGTCCTGATATTTATTTAATAAGTCCAGGCTCATAAAGTCTAAACGATTTAAGCAATCAAGCGGTAGCTGATGTGTATATGAAGATGACATGCAGCCAGACTAAGTGAAGTGTGTGAAATGTTTAATTTCTGACTTCACAAAGCTTTTATCTGGCAATTGCAGATGAAATAATACCTCAGGCAGCTGTGTCCAAGAGTGGAATATACATTGTGAGTACCTCAAGAGCTGTGCTTCAGACCAGGTTTGCACAACCACAGCTCCTATTTAAGTGTGCATGATCAGTGTGCTGGCATGGTCTTAGCCAGTTCTGTTGCTGCCAGTGAGTAATGCTCATGAACTCCAGCTTGATGTCTCCTGCCAGTGGCTACAAAAATCAGGGCATGGTATTGCTCTTTTCTCAGAGGGGCGAAAGGCAGGTTCAGCAGAACTGGCTGAAACTTGCCAGCATTTCCACATCCCAGCAACAGATGTTTGTAAATAGGCGCGCCTTCACATGTAGAAAGATGCGAGTGTCTAGAGACTGCTGTGTGTGGAGGTTTGTCCTTATTTTTCTGTGTAGCTGTTACTGAGTAGTTTAGCATTAAGGGGGGGGGGGGGGGGGGGGGGAAGCATCGTTACATTCGTTAGCATTTCATTCAGAATTATTGCCAACTTGTAGTGGAGCAGGGACATACCGTGACTGGATGTTAAACTGTCACCGATGGGATGAAGAGGTCTAAGGCTCAACCTGGAAATGGGACTGCTTGGAGTGAACATGGGACAAGGGAGGAGAAACGAATTATGACGATCATGATCTTTAGCAAAAGTTGGGCACTGGGAGATGGCTTTTGTTAAAAAGAACGAAAACCAGAATGTGCGATGTTGGTGTACTTTCTCAGGAAAAATGGTAGAAGCATTATCTCTTATTTCAGCTCATCTTTAAAGTACACAAAGGAAAGTCAGTACAGAAAAGGAGAGTATTTTTGCTGATTGTACTTTTATGCTCTCTTCTTAACGGTCTTTTTCTTGTGACTGGTCATTTACCATGTTTGATTCAAAGAGATCCAGTCTGTATAGTTTTAGAGTAACTATGTTAACGTTCTTTTTGTAACTTCTGCCTATCAGCCTGGGGCTTATTTGCCATAGCTGCATTTTGAGCTGAGTAAATTGATTGTTAGTGCACTTGCAAACAGTTCAACCTGATTACATTGATCTAAGCACTAATTTTACAACTTTGTCTGTGGTGCCATTACAGAAATTGAGCGAGCGAGCAGGCAGGCACCCGGCACATACCTCTCTCTCAACATGGTGATTTACTGCCTCTTATCTGCTGCCTTTTACAGCTGCATGCTGGCTAATGTCCCTGCCTTGCTGGTTAGCTTGTTACAGTCCTGTGATGCTACATCCTTAGTGTGGAATCTGAATCTGACTGCCACCAGACTGACAAATGGACTGCAGCTTTTCTAACGTGCTTTTCCTATCTTTCCTGTGGTTACTTTGTGCTCAGAAAAACTAACTAGTAGGGGTCATAATAGGTGGACATGTGTGCTTTCCTTTTGACTTACTTCTTTTTGACTAGTTTTTATGTTCTTTGACCATTCTCCAAGGCTTCTCTTGTGTTTTGTTTTGACTTGGCCTGATGACTGAAAGCTTTACTGTAAATTATTATTTGTGATGGTTTGATAGTCACATTCCACCCTCCCGTACTATCTTCTGACCTACAGGTTTCAGAATGCACAAGAGATATGCCTAAAATGTCACAAAAGAATATAAATCACATATAGTTACAAATTATTTCAGATAAACAATGTAAGCAAAGCACAGTATCTCAAGGAGGAATGACAAGCACCACTGATTATTTATAGTGGGAAAGGGTTCCTGAGTTAGGTTCAATACATAATTTCTGATTCTGGAGTCAGTACATTACGAGAGTATAAAGTAACAACTTGCCATTTTTCTGTAAGGTACCAGGATGCATATATAGATAGATTCAACTAATAAATGAACAAAATATTGACTGTTGGGATGGAAGGGTGTGAAGTGAATGAGGAAGGTGGGAGGAAGACAGCTACAAGAGTTAAGCATCTAAACAAGGATACTCTGAAAAGTGTCTGGCTATGGTGGGTTCAGTGGAGGCTGAATAGTTGATTCTTTTTTGCTTCAGAATAACAGGAAAAAGGGGCCATGTGGCACCCTGGTTGATACCAGCTTACACTGCTTGGTGCATGAGAGACAGTGGTTTCAGAGCTCTATCGTTATCTCCTTTGTTTTCTCACTAGTTCATATGTAAGCAGTATAAAAGTATCATCTTTAACCTTGGCTGAAGGTTCACATGTTAATGTTTTTTTCAGGTGGAACTTGCAGAAATTTGCACTAAGAGTGAACGCTATATTGGCACAGAAGGTGGAGGAATGGACCAGTCAATCTCTTTTCTGGCAGAAGAAGGAACTGTATGTGGATCTTCATAATCTAAACTAACAGTGTAATATGGATTTATGTAAACAAAACCACCTTCATACATATCTAGCAGAAAGACAAGAAACTTGGAATCCTTAGTGAGCACTGTAAGCACCATTGGTACGCAAATGAAACAGGAATTACTTGTATAAACTTGTGTACAATTAAGTGTGACAAGTTTGAAGGAATATGATGAAAATGGGAAATGGCAAGAAGGAGGAAAGAAAAATTGTGGGAAAAGATGTACTCTAGAAGAGCACCAGGCCCCACACTATTTGGCTAATTCATCGCTGAACTTAGAATTTCTGTTTCCCATATAATGAAATCTGAATGGTCGGTATGCCTTGTGTTCAGTGCAAATGGGATAATTATTACAAAAATGCTTTCTTGAAACTTCTTACAACCAAACAGTTCTAGGAAGTTTTGCCAGGTCCAGTTACAAAGACAATGGAGATTATTTTTTTTCCCCCGTTTTTGCTAATTCCAGACAATTCTGTGGCTGGATTCTGATGTAGAAGGCATTTATCTGTCTTAAAGGTGGTGACAGAAGGTGGACTAGCAATGATGAACAGGACCTGCCAAGTTATGCATGAGTGCTTGTGGTGAAATTTACAGTGGAGTTTATCCACTGTCCCAGAAGGTACACAGGACTGAAACTGTTCAAAGCTAAAACCTGTCAGAATACTTTTATTGAAATTAATGTAGCATTTCATGACAACTTTTACTTGCCTTGTAATTGTGCTATTGTATCTCTGCAGCTTTTGTTCCTTAATGCCATATCTTGGATGAGTTTATACAGAAGAGAAGCTATTTCCTAGAATTACACCAAACATTTAATTCCATTATGAGACACACCACCTGTACCTGCTCTGCACCTTTCCTTCACACTTTATACAGTTAGTAGTGAACACATAGCTGCAGGAATGCTGAAGGAAGCAGCATATTTTCCTGACATACACACTGATGATCATGTAACTGGAGGCTTTTCTGATCTATAGAGGTGGTGATCAAAAAGGCAAAGAAAATGTTAAAAATACTAGGAAAGAAATTGTGAACAAACCAGAAAATATCCTTGCTTCAGTGTACTTGCAGCTGAATGCAGTTCTGGCCTCCCATCTCGAAATAAAGTAACACTGGACTGAGAAATGTACAGTAAGGACACTGAGGTTGATCAAAGCTATTTTTTTACGTGAGCATTCACTGAATAATTTAAAACTTTTCAGCTTGGAAAACAAGTATCTTTGAGGGTGGTGTTCTGAAGCTCTGTAAAAGCCCTGAATGGGTAAGAGAAGGTAAATTGAGAATTCAGTGTTTTTCATAACTGAAGAACTAATAGAAACACAATGACATTTGCAAGCAGCTTGTTTAAAACAAACAAGGAAGTTTTGGTTTTTGTTTTGGTTTTGTTTTTTTTCCCCCAAAAAACATTAATTGTTAAATTGAGAAATACCGTACATTGTGGAAGGCAAAAGTTTAAAAAGGGTTCAGAAAAGACCTTGGATACACTGATAGAGTATTAGCCTATTTGTAGCTATTAAACATAGTAGTTGGATGTTGCTTCCAGTGTAAGTATAACCGCTGTAATCGTTGCTTATGGGAAGCTGGAAAAATACACCCAAAAAAAAGATTGCTTTGTATATGTCCTATTTTTATATTTCCCTTAAATACCCATTTATGGCTACTGTCAGAAACAGGAAGCTGGACCAGCTTAGTAGTACATTCTGATCTAATGTAGCAGTTCTTAAAGGGTATATTTAATATAAGCAAGCTTGTCTGCCTTGATAGTAATTTTGTGACGTGGTCCAGAATCTCAATGGCAGGGAGTTACACACATGCTGTACATAATGTACAAGCAGATTTGTCATTGTTTATTTAGCACTCTAGCTGCTCAAGGAACTCTCTGGGGGCGAACAATGCCAAAACCAGTAAGACATCCCGGCTTGCGGAGTTGCAGTCTATTCTAAGAAGCCAAAGCAGGGTACATGATTTACAACTCATCCCAATGAAAAACCAGATGTGAATTTAATCTCTTGATTACATTACATCCTGAATTATTTAATTAATGGATGCCTAGCTTATTCCATGAAAAGGTCACAAATACTGGGAACATCTTAGGCAGCCTGTGTAAGGCATCTGTGAGGCAAGGCAGTCTCTTATGTTAGAAGGAAGGAGATAGTAACTACATTTGTATATATATAGTTTAATTCATTTCTCTGATTGTCCATATGTAACATGATCACTGTCCCCAGTCAGTGCTAAAATTTTGGTACTATTCTCTAACTCAGTGAATTAATCCTGATTTAGTGGAAAATGGGAAAACAGGGGGAGATGAGAACTGGTGAAGGGGAAGGGAATGTGAAGCCCCTTGTTTCTAGTGGCACGCACATTAGCTTCAGCCAGCCCTGGTACTTTTCGGTAGATCAAAGAAAAACTGTTGTCTTAAACAGGCAAGAAAAATAGGTTGGGTGGGGTTCTGTGAAATGCTGAAAAAACCCAAAGACTTAATGGAAACATTTTAAAATCCAGCTACAAGGGAAACGTTTGAAATGTATGTGTAACTGGGCCAATGAGGTTAAACCTCTTTTCTCGCTGTTTCATGTCAGTTTTCTTTCCTTAACTGTCCCTGGATTTTCAAGAGAAAAAACATGCAAATTTGCATTTGATTTATAGAACTAAGTGCATGGTTAGCTAGTAGTAAATTAAAACTAACCATTCATTTTTCTTTCAATAGGCCAAGTTGATAGAGTTCAGTCCTCTGAGGGCAACTGATGTTAGACTTCCAAGTGGAGCAGCGTTTGTTATTGCTAACAGTTGCGTTGAAATGAATAAAGCAGCAACTTCTCATTACAATATTAGGGTAATGGAGTGTCGTCTGGCTACAAAGGTAACGTATGGCTTATGTCAAACTCTAATGAAACTTTCATCTAAATATGTGCTTTTTCCCACTTCTGACCAATCATGTCTTTAACACCTGGCTAGGTGCTACTTTAAGTAGCATTTTTCTTTCCAGAACCAGACACCTCCGTCTCTGCAGAAACAGAACTCCTGCAGAGTTTAATGGAAGCACAAGGACTGTGCCCTTATATAGAAGATTATGTGATTTAGTTCTATTCAATTTATTTTGTATTATATTTCAATGGAGGAAGTAAGTCTATTTTTCAGCAAAAAATATTCTCAGTTAATAAGATAGACTGTTTCTAATTAAAGCTGAATAATGACAAATAATGGAAAGCAACCAGTGTGGTCACATGTTTATATGTATATATGGCAATAGATGTGTATTTTCTAGGATTTAGAGGACATCAAAGCTACTAGTTGGAGGCCTGGAAGTAATACTGGAAATGCTGAATAGCAGCATGTATATCAGTGTAAAGTTTAAAAACAGGCTTGAATCAAAATGTAACATTTAGGTTGTGCTGCCAGTTTACAGTTTGCAATTATCTCTAAAATGTATGGAATTTGAACATGAAAAATCCAAGTTCCACTTTAATTCTGGATTTTGTAGACTGTACATTTAAGAAAATGTAGATGTAGGAATTGATTTGAGTTTATTATGGGAATACAGTGGATTTTGCTTTGATTAGATTGAGGAGTAAGCGTGAAGATTCACTGCAATTATACCCAACATAATGTGCTGTATGAAAGAATAGAATTTGGGTCATGAAGTCTAGATGAAAGTTCTAAAAACTGCAGCATGGAACTCCTTGCCACAAAACATTTGGCCAAAATCTGAGCAATACTTTGAGCATTTGTTGGCATCATAATTCTCTGAAAAATTACCATTGTTAATGCTAAAAAAAAAAAGAGTTGAAGAGATGAGCGGATGCTGACAAAATGTAATGTAAAATATTGCGTGGAGATATTCTTCAAGGAGGAAAGCTAAACTTCAGATGACTTTTTAAATGGGCTTTAAACTCAAGTATAAAAAACATAGCTGCATTTTAGGTGTATATATAAGGTACAGTAAAAAACCAGCACCTATGACCATAGTTCCAACTGTTGACACTGAAATTAAGAAAAAGATTCTTATGCCATTAAGAAAATCAAGATAAGGACCTGCCTGTGTGTTACTTCTGGTATAACTGATAAACCTCTAATTTAGGATAGTTTATTGTCTTAAGTATGTATTTTAGGAAGAGCTTCTTTTGGAAATTATTTTTGTGTAAGAAGCAGAGAGCCTGCACAGATGATCTATTCTAAAAGGCAAACTACAACAAGTCCCTCAAGTTATAAGACCTTTTGAAGTACTGATCCATATACCAGATTTTGTGAAATCAGTTTCATAAATGGGTTTAAATTATTGGTCCTATGCAGTGAACTGAAAAGTTGGTAAGGAAAGATGATTTTTTTTTACGTTGCTGTTAGCTATGATGCAATCTCTAAAAAGGCACCCTTAGCAGATGCTTGATTTTAAGGAGACTAACAACATACACCTGTCTATTTTTAAACATATGCTACCCAGATGGAAAGTTGCGCACACTATAAAAATACATTGAGCCAGGAAAAGACTGTCTTTAGGAACAGGTCACAGTGGGGTGAAGGAGGGCAGGTATGTAAGTGGAAGCAGGGAAGTCTTTTAAGTACCATTAAGCTAATGGAACTATGAAATAACATACTGGGCCTTGCAATAATGCTTTAAAAAAAATTCTCATTGGTAAGTGCCTTAGGGTAGGCTTTCCCCTCCCCTCCCCCCCCCCCCCCCCCCCCCCTTCTGCTTTAGGTCATTCTAGAATTTCATACTGTGCAGAAAGCTCCATGTAGGTAAAGATGCCAACACAACATATCGCTGTTGGCATTAATATAGTACATTTTGATGTCAGCCTGTCCTACAGCAAGTGAGCTCTTGCTTGATCATCCTTACATAATTACCTTTCTCAGGTTCTGTTCCTCTCCTTTCCCTTCTGGACAGTCATTCTCTTGTGGTTACTTTTTGTTTGGGTTTTTTTTTTTTTTAATTTATTTTCTGTATTCTTTTGTAGCCTCTAGGTGCTTTCCTGTACCCTATTGAACAGCATGTTTAAAGATGCTTATGTTCTGCAGAAACTCGCAATTCCAAAGGAAATTAACTTGTACTTTATACTTCAGAAAATGCACACAGTAGGTGCTGCAGGATGAATACGAGCATTAGTGAATGCTGTGCTTTCCCCTGCTTCACTGTGTGTGGTTCACTTCACTGTCAGCTATAGAGTAGTGCCAAGAATGTCAGCAGCTGGAATGCCCTATAGTTAATCAACCGATGTTTGTTAAATGTGGAAAGATGCTCGGATGACATTATAGAAACGTAAAGTATAAGAAAGTAATGTTGCTATATAAGGGCTATGCTTGCTCCCAGTCAGACTGTCTTTTATTTATATTTGTCCCATCATTTACTAAGTATGTTTTCCTCTCAGTTACTTAGAGTTCTCACAGTGTGCCTGTGTTGAACAATAAAGGACGATAAAGCCTACAGATGCTATATCCTGGCAGTTAAGAGCCAGCTGCATGATGTCCACATCTTTAATCCATCTAGTCAGAGGTCATCAAGAAAATATCCAACTGTGGGATCAGTATTGGGATTACTTTTGTACATTAAATGGATGGGTTTTCTCCTGTTTCTGTTCTGTATCCATTAGAATTTGAGCTGCTGCAGCTAGACTGTTCTCAAAACCCATTTCTGTTTGCCCATAACATTTTTCCCAGTGCTGTTAGAAATGAAATGTTGCTATAAGTGGTACAGACCTTTCCAGCAAAGCCCAGCCTACTGGCCTGATGGGGTCAGTTTCCATGTGGAACATTTGATCTGTAAACTCCCAGCATAGTTAGCTCATCTAAAATATAGCATCTCCCTTGAAGTATAGAAATGGGAACAGGTATGACAATCCACATGACGTATTTCTACAGGGGAATATTTATTCAAGAAGGAAGTAGAAACATTTTTGTTGCCTTAAAGGACATTATTTTTTATAATTTCTTAGTTCTGTTTAACTTCTGATAATGAAGTCTAAGGGATGCTGAACATTAGGATTAAAGTGCGAGGAAGAAAACTGAGCAACTTGAAGCAGATCCAAGAATGTGTCACAAACATGCATGAACATAAGAGACACTGAGTATTGAAGTAAAACAGATGAAGCAATAACTGTTATTCTAGCTTATCAATAAATAAGCTAAAATACAATTACATAAAGGCAGTGGAGTTCTCAGTACTCGGTGCCTTTGAAAAGCTGTCCAGAAGTGACTTAATCAGTCTTACAAGAAAATTTTCTCACCCTGATTTCTGCATTAACCACTAGACAGTGCTGCTTCTTTCTCTACCGCTGAACGTACAAAACTGTGTTTTAGATGGCGACAGAGTCACATGATTAGGATTTTGGTTGGATTTTGTTTGGTCTGCTCTACTGAGCCTCACATAGATCTTAGGAAGTCACTAGATGGCACCAAAAGTAGTTAATTTTTAGATACTGTAATAAAGCCAAACTGGAAGAGCCCCTGCAAAAGCACTGTTGGAGGAGAGCAGGAGGGTGAGAATCTATAGCACATAGTTGAGCAGTAGATCTTCTGCTTAAACTTTGTGCTGTAACTTTGCAGAAGGCAAAGCAAATACTATTCAGTCATGTATGTAAATCCCAGGAAGTTAAATGGTTTTGCTGAATTGAGACATAAATTATTTCAAACCAATCTCACTCAAAACCAGTGTTTACTGAAAAGAATAACAAAACACACTGGGTGAAATCTTCGCCCTGTTGATGAGAGGTTTTAACACTGTTTTGAATAGGAAAAGGATTTCATTCCCTGGTCTTGTTGCACTGGTTTAAATTCTCTGCAAACATACAGCCTGATCTGGCATACTTGGAAGCTTTAATCTCAATTTAAATGGTGCAGAACTGGAGGTATGTAATATGCTTATGACTACAGTAAAATGACATTGGCATGTACCTGCTAATCTATGTCTTACTCTCTAGTAGTCTGTTAAAATTAAAGGTAGTAAGGTCAGTGAGATCCCACAACAACCACTTAATATACTTCTATAATTCGTAACATTAAAAATATTATACCTTATGGGGAAATCTGCTTTACTCAGCCACTTTCATTAGGCACATGAGAGCATCAACGCATGTAGCAACCTTCCAGAGAAAAGCCTCTTTGACATACTTCTTTTTAGGATTCTGCTGTATTGAAGTAACTACTGTCAATTGCCGAAACATCACAAAGATACCCAAAGCATGACATCATTGTCTGGAGTGGGAAGAACATGTAGACTAAAACTAATTAGCATCATAGCAGTTATGTAGGAACGGAGCAGATTCTGACAAGCACATCATAACCTTCCTGTGAGGCTCAAGATTTCCTTTAAATTGGATGTTAACAAAACATACTTGAAATTTACTTGAAACCCTAGAGATTGAGAAGGTTACAGTTAATTCTCCCGCACAAATCTTATGTCCACTTTGATATTTTTAAGGCTATTATGAGAGGGGGTTTTAATGACAACCTGAAATGTTCATCAGAAAACTCCAGGAGCATATTGGAAAGGTCAAACTGAGTTTTAAATGTTAGAGCAAATTCTAACAGTACAGAAACAGACTTCTTAGGGACTTTTAGTGTTACAATACCATAGCGTTTATATAAGCAATTGTCTGAATGTGATTGTAAAAGGTTAATACGTGCTTGAAGTAACAACATACATGGAAAAGGAGAAGTCACAGATGTGATATAGAAATAATGGCAGTTGGGCTTTTACAGGCTATATCTGATTTGAGGGAAGAATATCATCATTCACAGATCTTCTATAAATAAATGATTATCTGCTGTTTACTGATAGAAAGTCGCTTTTGATGGTTCCCAATTAAGCAGTGAAAAGAGCAAGTGGATCTTAAAGTTGCTTATGGACAACTAAATAGTTTTAAACAGGAACACACAATATTTTCTCTTTTATTTTTGAATTTTAGCTTCTCTCAAAGTCAAAAGGTTTGGACTGGAAAAAAATGTTGAGACTCCATGATGTGCAAACCAAGCTAGGAGTTAGCCTAGAGGAAATGCTGACCATTGTGGAGGAGGTATTACATCCTGAGCCTTACAGCACAGAGGAAATTTGTAAATGCCTGGGAATTAGCCTGGAGGAGCTCCGCTCTCATATCGTTAGTCAAAACACGCAAGATGGTAAGCATATATGAAATGGTGGGTTGTAGCGTACAGTGTCTGTATTGTATAAATAGTTTATGTATTAATAAGTGGTGCAAATGGAAGTCTTGCCAGAGTACTTCCCCAGAATCTTGGGTGGCAAGTGACTGTGTTGATACCTCAGTTTTCATTCTGCCTTTTAACTTAGGATGAGCAAAACTTCGATTTTGATTGAACTGTTTCTAAAATGGTAGAAGTAGCAGATCACTTACTATTTTAAATTAGCCTGTTTGAGAGTCTTCTCTAAATGATGCAGGTTTTATTTTAGGGAAAAGTCTATACTAGATTTCCTTTTTAGGCACTAGCTCTAACAAAGCCAAACCTTTTGGGCTGTTAAGCATCATTGAAATGAATCCTGTTTGCTCTCCCTTAACTGGTGTTAAAGACCAGCGTAGACAGGCTTACGTTTCTGTTTTTGAATTGGTAAATACATAACCACTTCATAAAACATGCACCGGGCAGCAAGTCGTCTCGAGTTCTCCTGAGAAAGAAGTTTCTGTCACTATCAATTTACTTTTTTCTTTTAGGAAAATGTTGATGGAGGTGAACAGTTTACTGTTTAAAGTATTTCCCATATATTATTGCTTATGATTATACCATGCAGTCAAAAGCATTGGCCCACGTGGAATGGATCCTGGATGCGTATAGCAGGGTTGCTAATAATATTGGATAATAGAGCATTTATGAAATAATTAATTTGCATTTGTAACAGGTTTCCTACTGAGATCAGAATCTTTAAGAACTTAATCCTTACTTCCTTGTTTCCATTCTGTAGCCTTAATATCTCTACTGTTTGTAGCTGAACTATATCCTTGCCAGTCCTTCCCAAGACTGCTTTCAGTGACGTATATAAATCAGTAACATATCTGTGTATACTGATGCTTATATTTCCATAATCTGTATATTTGGAGTTACTGTAAACCTCATATATTGATCAAGGACAAGGTCCTGAATCTATAACCCGCTTTGTACCCCAGTGCTATCAGAGAGTATGAAACGATCTTATTGTCCAATCATACTGCCAGAGGGTACCAGGATGGAATATGGTATCTTAATCCAGATTTTTATCTCCATAGAAAGAGTTATGATAACTCTGCGGTGTGTACATGAGGAATATACTGACCCATGTACCTGCACTCTGCAATATTTTCATGGGAAACTACAAGGCTGTAAACCTTTTACGCTGTCACCTTACTCTTCCCTTCATGATGCAATACAAGACTATTAATTTACAGATGTTTATACTCCTTATACCTTATAAAAGAAAATTCTACAGTTGTATAGAATTGAATTGTTTACACAGGTTATTTCAATTTTTTTCAAAAACCAAAGTCTGGATAAAACGTTTAAACATAAAACCTATAGAAGAAACTCAAAGGAAATTTTATACTGTGACTCTGAATAGTGTTTGCAGATGTTTGCTGAACAGAATCTCTTAAACTTGCATGACCATGATTTCATTTGATAAGGCCAATTAAAATGGGTTATGCTGAAAGCCTCTTTGCATGTACAATATAAAATTAAATAACAGATTTCTGTAAAACTATATGCAAAGAAGAAACAAGACAGACACAGAAAGAAGGAATCTAAATCCACTGTTTGTTTTTGTTACACACTAAACAAATTACATTTTATGTTGGCATTGGAAAACCAGAGTCTGTTTGACAAAAATATTTTTCTTATTTCCCCTCTGCTTCCCCACTATATTTTAATGACAACCCCTGGCTTCACGCAAGAGAAGACATATCAACGAAGAAGTAATCTCTGCAGAGAATTTCAGGATGTTGTTGAACTTCTTTGTTCAACATGAAGAAAGAACCGTAACATTTAGGGTGTCTTTCCTGCTTTGTATGCATTTTATCCACTTTTCTGATAAATTATTACAATATTAAGGGTAAATTATTTGAATGAGAATTACCATTTAGATCATTTACTGGACTCTTGAGTTTTCTTTGTGGCTGAACTTTTTGTATCATTCAAAGCCCAGTAATAGTTAAAAATAATGTTTTCTACTGGCATTGTATCTCATATTTAAGGATCTGAAAGTGGTATGTAAATACTATTTTAGCCTTAAGTCTAGCTTCCCCTCCTGTACTCCTCCAGTGATGGTACTGTATACTTACGTAAAGTTTTGTGAGTGTGTAAGGCTGACCAGATAAAAACTTCCCAAAGAACAATGGTACAGACAGGCTTTAGGCAAGTCCCAGGCCAGGTCTAGAAGCACACAGCAACTCTGCATCCATTTTATAGACAGGTACTCCAGGATTGCCGCAGTTCCCCACTGCACAGCCCACTTATTCCCCAGCTTTGGAGAAGTACAGATGGAGCACAAAGCTTCTCTAAACTTCTTGCAGTTGTTCCTTGGCCAACTGAAAATCCTGAGTTTAAATATCTCTTGCAAATGTTTACATATGGATTGCACTTGTGGCTTCTGAACATCTCTAGAAAAATAGTATTTATTACTTTCTAAGGTGCTCTGTGCCATAATTTTGGCTTGGACTTGAATGCTTCACAGAACATTTAGTGTGTGGTGATTGTGGGACATCAAGTATTTATAAGCTTCACCACAAAAGGATATTCTTCTGTAAAACAGTGTATTCCTTTAACCATGAAATGATTTTTTCCTTCCTAAATGAGGTATTTTTAAACCCATTTTTCCTTTTCATGTATAAAATTGTAATCTAATTTTGACATTTAAACCTGGGAATGAAGTCACCATGGGAGGAGCAGGCATCCATTTGCTGCGTGGATTTGGCTGCCTAACTGCCCTCCTATGTGGCCCCTGGAAAGAGAATTCTAAATTCGTGCTGTAGCTTCAGTGAGTGGTGCTTGAGTAGCCCTTTCATTCCCACTGCCAAGTAATTTGTCTTAATGGTG
The DNA here is from genome assembly GCF_017639655.2 of Falco naumanni. Classification (NCBI taxonomy): domain Eukaryota; kingdom Metazoa; phylum Chordata; class Aves; order Falconiformes; family Falconidae; genus Falco; species Falco naumanni. The sequence goes on along the minus strand of NC_054060.1, from coordinate 14,939,185 downwards.
ATCTCAGTGCAAGAACAGTTTCAACTTTATTCGCACAGACGGGCGTACATGAAGGTGGACTCTCAGCTGTCCTGTCGGGCTGCTCTGGGATATGGAAAGCTCTGTCGTGTGCATTAGTAGAGTGCCCTTGTCTTAGGTGAACAGAAGTTACCTCCAGACTGATAGACCTAAGAGCACTTCCCAGCTTGAGGGTCCAGGTGCCTACTCCGGCATCAGCCTGATCCATGTCATGGAGAAACTTGGGGACATACCATCCCCTTCCACAAAAACATGGTTTACTTGAGATCTGCGGCCACTCCAGGCAAGTCTCATACAGCTGCCTCGAGGATGCAGGCCCCCGGGGTGTGCCGCAGGTCAGGCACAGGCACCGAACGGTCTAGGTTAGCTGCAAAAGCCTTGTTAAAACTAGTGTTCCTCTGGAGGAAAAATCACTTTAAACCAGTAGGTATCAGGGTCTTGAAGCAGGTGTCTGCTAAATGGGTCACTGAATCCAGCAATGACTCGTCCCCTGGTTTATTTTCAGAAAGCCAGATTGCAAACAGTTACTTGAGCAGTCCCAGTAGAGTAACTGTTCCCCACTTCGAGTAGGGGGTTCACAATCTGGCTCAAATTAAAGCCATCTGGCAGCATTTTCTTATATACATTCTGAGCCAGAAACCTTCACCCTCATCATGTTCAATCAGCAGGATGCCTAACAGAGAAGGGTACTATTCCACATGAGTAATGGTGGTAGAAACTGTCCCCTACATGATTTCGCATTGGTGAGTTTTTCCTGTTGTAAATTTCTAACAGTCCCATCAGCCATGTGTAGCTCATTAATCTACAGTGAAACATATCTTAAGAAGCTGCCAAAGCAACTAGAAAAAAATATATAGCCTGAAGAAGTTGGTCTTTAGCTAAAGGTCAGATAGAATTGTACAGGAAGCCTCTAAAGAAAGGAATCTTCTGAAGCTGAAGTTATAACAAGTAATACGAGTTGCTGAAAAGCCACAACGTTTAATTATAAAGAAAAAAACATCTCTGTAAATGGAGTGGACAGGTTTGCACAACTTTTGTAAAGCTAAAATTAAAAATATGACCGTACAGTTGAAAACCCACAGTAAACTTTTCTGTTATATTTAATTAACCCACAGTTATTTGGGACCAATAGCCCAGGATTTTTTGTTTTTAAGAGATGTTATATGGATTTTGGACAAACTTCCCTTAACATTAAATGTCAGCTACATCTTAACAGCTTAGAAGGTTCGTGCTGCAGTGTGAGAGCTATTAGCATACTGGAAAATGTCACCGTTTCTTTCAAGGGTGTGTGGTGGTTTGTGATTTGAATCTACGTGTTCAGGGATGACATTACAGAAATCCTCTGCAGAGGAGCAAAGCTAGGGTGCAGAGACTCCAGAAACGGTCAGCAAGAGTTGCTGACATCCTCTGAAAAATAGATAAAGGACTGGCAATACAAAGCCATTAAGAGTGAAGGGGATTCCTTGTAGAAGATTTGCTGTGTCCTCTCTGAAACTTCAGGAACACGGTTAGTGAGGCTGTGACCTGGAAGGTGGATCACCTGCTCCAACAGCAGGCTGGATACAGGTGAAACGGAGAGACAAAATGTCACTAAGGGCAAACCTGGGTATAGGTTACCTTGTCCTCCTTGAAGTTCCTTTGGTGTCATTTTCACTTTTCAAGTTTACTTTAATTTCTTCTGACCTGTATCTGTTTCAATTCAGAAAAAGTATCACTCACCCTCACTTGAGTCCACAAGAAATTTTTTCGGTGTGTAGCTGATACCACACAAAACAAATTGTCATCTCTGTGCTGTCTTCTCAGAAAGAGGCAGAAGAGACCCCGAGCTTCTGAGTGTGTCAGTGCGCCTAGGTGTGAAATCAGTCCGTTCCTGCATAGCAGTGAGCGATGCAGGGCAGGGCAGAAAGGAAACACGTAGTGATACTCAAAGAACAGTTTTTGAGAGCGTGATTCTGGTCAGAGACCGTATCCTCAGCAGACACAAATCTCTGTCAGTCCAAATAGCGCTACAGCATTTTAATCAAGCAGAGCGCTTGAACCGGAGAGTGCACAGATCCCTTATGGCAGAAACACTCCTTGGACACGCCCTAGACAGTTACTCCGGTGTCAGCCTGGCAGCCAGCTAGGTCCATTGCAGCAGAGGTTCTAGGTTCCTCTCTAGTCACCAGAGAAACGGGTACCACAGGGCACTCCAGGGCTCAGGTAGGATAACCTGTTGCCTAACCTGCCCTTTTTGCTGACCAAAGATGGAGCTGAGGGTACCTGTACCCCTAATTTGGAAATAAAATTAAGGGGGAGACACCAGAAACCTTTATGATTACTGCATTAAGTATATCTACATTTTTAGTCAGATAAAGTACCTAATTTCCATAGACTATAATAGATTTAAGGATCCACCTGCTTTTAAGAATTACTTTTTTAAGAATTACTTCCCTAAACCCTGCTTTTTTCCTCCCCTTTGAGCACCGCAGAGGGTGAGCCCATATAACCCAGTCTTGTGCAACACCAGAAGGTTTGCTCTGAGGGCTTCGGTTCTTCCTCTCATTCCAGCCCTAGCTCAGATACAAACTAATCAGTTGTGCGCACTTTGGTTTTGTTTATTTTAACCATGGCAGAGTATGGCTTAGGAAATCGGTCCTTTTTAATTGTAAAAAATGCGGCTGCACCAAAGCATGCAAGTTCTGATCAGTCTCTGCACTCCTCTAAAATCAGACTCCAGAGCTCTTTGGCATGTCCTATGAATTCAGATTTTATTTCTGTGGAGCTAATATACAGGCTGTTAATGTAGCAAGGAGATTCCAACATAGGCGCAATATTTGGAATCTTCATGTGTGCTCTGCTCTCTTTTATTCTATAGAGATGGTTAGTTGGACTGCTCCTCCAAACAGAAAAGATACGAGGGTTTCTCTATTACTGGAGGCGTTTGGTGTTGAAAGCCAAAAATATGTGAATTATTTCTTTATTTTAGAATAGGACTTACAGAGTACAGACGTGTTTGCTGTCCTGAAGATAATTTTACCTGAACAGTACAATGCCAGAGAAGAAAAGCAAACTATAAATTTTTTTTGTTGTTTTTTTAAAACACAACTGTAGTTTTCTGAAATAAGATGCTTTGCATAACCCACCAATAGCTAATGTAATCATACCGGCCTTTAACCGATACCGATTTAGTAAATGTCCACAAACGAGTCTGAAAAATAACGTACAGCCCCTCTTTCTCACTGGAGCACTGCTTGAAAGGATTGCTTTCGCATCAAGGGAAAGCCAGCGTCAAGGTAGCAAATTCTCCCCTGCACGGAGCGGCCCTCTGGGGAGCCAAGGCCGTCAAGGACACAGCTCAGGTCTTTTGGCTGGCAGCCAGCAGCTGGAGCGCCCATCCTGGTCGCCAGTTCATAACGCGACGAGTGCAACACGACCCCAGAGATTTTTAAGGTAATCTGGCCAGTAGAGCATTGCTCTACCAAAGGGTGGTCTCCGAATCAATCACAGCCTTTGGCAAGCCTGTTGCCTGACAATTGAAACCAGACATGTTTTCAGTTCATTCTTTGGGTTACTACTGTTCAATGGTGATTTACAAGAGAGTGTGAGCTATGGCAATCTCTCACGCAACTTTAGATATTCCCTAAACGAATGCACATTTAGAAATCTCCTTGCTCTAAAACAATGGCTTATAAGAAAAGACTATTTAAAGAGAAACCATCCTTAAAAATAGGCCGAGCTGCCTTTCTTCAACATTCGAAAGTACTGAGGCATCGCTCTGCAAAACAGCGCAAGTAACTCCAGCAGCAACCAAATCCAGTGGGGTAAAACACACCTTTAAATGGGAAACAGAAATACGCTTTTCCTGTGTGCTACTCTCAAGATGACATTTGGGGGTGGGGGTGGGGGGGTGGCACTCGATTTTCTCATGTCTGTCCTTGTTTGAAATGCATCCAGAAGGCTTGTTCAAAAGACAGCAACGCGGGGTTTCTCAGTAGCAGGCTGTATTGAATTACAAAATAAATATCACCAGAAGCGGTATCACCAGTAGCAGAACACTGCTGCGTTCAATGTTTCTCTATCACTTTAGACTACTTGTATCTCTCTCAGCACTATATTTTCAGCATTTACAGTTGCGATTTACACTTACTCTGGAGAAGGAGAAAGGGATTGTGCAGGTGCTGATGAAGTTTTAGCCTGTAGGGGTTGCAAATCTGGAGTATACATGCAAGAGACTTCACTGGACACAATTTTATTTCCAGTCTTTCAAGGAATATTTCTGCATAACCTTGCAAATCTAGATTGCGGAAATCATCAGCAGTGGCTCCAGAACTTGGCTGTTGGCAGAGAACAGCCACGTAGGGACTCCCATGTGTCTGGGCCAGATAACAAGTTCTGGTTTGGATACAGGGCTTGTCTCTCTTCTTTTATCTTTGAGTGTTTCATCGGCCATTTTAGAAAGCAAGAGAAACCAGAAGCTGAAATGAGGAGAGTTAAATGTACAAAATTTCTCCTTTAAAGGAAAATTTACATGTAGAAATAAAATGAGGGATGTTTGGAGGTGCTTTAACAAGAGTGTGCTGTGAAATAGGGAAACATACTGCGGTAGGTACCCCCCAGAGAATAAAGTCCACTTATCTAATATTTAGTGCCCAAACAGCTCAAGTAAACAAATTTATTCATAAATTATGTCACACATGCTTCTGGTAAACAATAGCTCTCCAATAGCAGCCATGGTATTAAAGCAAATAGAACTACGCTGGGAGAGAAAAACAATCAACCGCAACCTTTTATGTCTCACTGTTCAGGCTTGGTGGAGGTCTCTACCCCACCGCCGCACGCGTTTGGGCGTGCGCACCCCCCACACCCACACCCCCTTCCCAGAGGAACTGCTTTTTCACGGCACTGTAGAAAAACTGCGGCCAAGATCCTGGCCCTAGCCTTTGATCCCAGTAGGTCAATACCACGCAGTACCTGTCGGGGCTTGACATCTCCTCACACCCACACGGGCAGCGCTGACACTGGCTGGTAGCACCCACTAAAAATAAACCCGGAAAACCGAACGGAAAGCACCTGCGCTCTCCACTGTACCTTTAATTAGCACTATTTACAGTCAGGGTGGGCACCGCGTCACTGTGAAAATATTTGAGAGGGCTTCCTTACCTATGCACCGGGAAATACGGGTAATCACGTTTTTGTTCATCTCATTTCAAACAAAGTCATTGGTGGTTTTTTGTGCTTCGATGGTGGGGTTTTTCAAGAAAAGGTCTGTCCGCAGCGTTACACAATTGATGCAGATTTGGCCCGGAGCAGCCACACAAGGCCCTGGGCCAGCACGTGCTGCCAGTGGCTGCCGTGGGTACATGTCAGTGTTCTCGTGACTCAGATTTGCTGGTGTTTGAAATCCTGAAAGCTTTAGATTAATGCCCTAATGCACGGTGCTGCTAACACTTGAACTTGTAGCTTGGCTCTGCAAAGTAAAAGGAGAGGCTGGGTTTGCTCTTGACACAGCAAATAGCTAGAGCATGTGCATGAAGTTATCAACATGAAAAAATGTGTACGTTGTACTGTGATGAACTCTAAATACTATTTTATTAGGGCTTTTAAAGAAGATGTAGGTGAGCTTTTGCAGAGCAGTTTTAGCCTAGAGAGTTCCAATATAAAAGATGAATTACCAAAAAAATACATAATTTACTCTGGTTTTGTGTGTTCCTTTTGTAGTCAATATTAATGGATGACTGTAGTACTTAATACTTTCATTTTGTTTAGTTTCCACCTTTAAGCTATACCAGCGTGCGAAGCACGTGTACAGTGAAGCCGCCAGAGTGCTGGAATTTCAGAAGATCTGCGGCGAAGCACCTGCCAATGCAATCCAGCTGCTGGGAGAATTAATGAACCAGAGCTATATCAGCTGCAGGGAAATGTACGAATGCAGCTGTCCTGAGCTGGATCGGCTGGTAGACATCTGCCTGTAAGTTTTGACCACAAGGAAGAGTAATCGCCTGTTGAGAATATTGTTTGAATTGATGAGAAAATATGACATCGCTGGCTATTGCAATTTTAAAATGAAAGTATTCTTGTCTCTTATTACAAAATTAATCTCCTGCAGGGACATTACATGGTCAATTGTTTCCCTACTGGCATCTGTGTAATACTTTCAGATGAAAGCTGCAGTTTATGGCTTTATTACAGACTTTGCTTTTGGACTGACTCATCGTCACAAGTGTTACGTTAGACTGTTGGCTATTCTTTTTTTAAGTCGTAGAAGAAGTCATAACTGGTTTTCTTAAAACAACATCTTAGTGGCTCTATTTGAACTCCCTTTCTTTTTGTGTATTTCTTAACCATTTCAGAACTGCTGCCATGGGAATTCCGGGGCATAACCAAGCTGTTCTACATTCTTAGGTGCCTTGAAATCGTAAATGATATATTGTGAAGGGCTATTGCAATTTTTTTTTAGTTTAAAAAATATGTTTTCCAGGGTATCAGATAGGTTGGGCAGCATTTCAGTGTTTAAAAGATGAGTGTGTTACTTGTTACAAAGGCTCACACTCTGCTTCTCCCCTCCGCATTGTGTGTCTGAGCTTTCCCCACATTATAGTCTCCATCTGTGCCCCAGCCTCATTCTTTTAGCGGGGTTCCTTAACTCAGGTTGGCCGCTATCAAACAAGCCCTCTCAACTTGAAAACACATTCCCTGAGAGTGTCAGTTTTGTCCCCTCTCTTCTCGCTCTGTTCCTCCCCAGTTTCATGCCCTTTAGCCAGAATAAACAGAGTTGGAGGAACAGCATGAAGCGAGCTGGAAATCACAGGTTGTTGTGTGTAGCAGGCTGTTGCAGTCATAACTGCTGCAGCGGACGATGAGATCTGGTGTAACCAGGTGTTAATACAGAAAATAAAAACAAATACTTAGCACTCACATTCTACAAAGTATTTCATCCTTACCACAGGACCAGCATGAAAGGATGTACATTTTTCTGTTCCTCTTATTTTCTATTTTTATAGTACATTTAATCATGGGACAGATATACTAAATTTTATCTAAATTCATTGCCTATAGAAGGAAATAATGGAATCATAGAATCATTTAGGTTGGAAAAGACCTTTGAGATCATCAAGTCAATCCATAAACGCAGCACTGCCAAGCCCACGACTAAACCATGGCCCCAAGCACCTACATGTTTTTTAAACACCCCCAGGCATGGTGACCCCACCACCTCCCTGGGCAGCCTGTGCCAGTGCCTGACCACCCTTCCAGTGAAGACATTTTTCCTAATCTCCAATCTAAGCCTCCCCTGGTGCGATTTGAGGCCATTTCTTCTTGTCCTACTGCTTATTATCTGGGAGAAGAGACTGACCCCTGCCTGCCTACAGCTGTGGGGAGCTGTGGGGTCCCCCCTGAGGCCCCTCCTCTCCAGGCTGAACCCCCCCAGGTCCCTCAGCCGCTCCCCATGGGACTCGTGCCCCAGCCCCGCTGCCCATCTCTGGACACACTCCAGCCTCTCAACATCCCCAGTTGTAGTGTGGGGCCCAAAACCAGAGTATTTGAGGTCTGGCCGCAGCAGTGCCGAGTGCAGTACAGTGCCACATTCAGTGGTTGGGGATCATTTTAACAGTGGTTTGGGGGAATAAAGAGCCGCCCACTTGAGCTTCTGCACCGCTACTCCATCCCCGCCTGTGCCCCAGCCCCCTTCTCCCAGCTGCTTCCTTCACTCACTTCATCACAGCTCTTGGTAACACCACCTTTGTACTTCTCATCTGTTATGGTTCGTACTTCTCCTTGGAGAAGGGTGTGCGTGGTCTGGGAAGCTCTGCCCCGAGCCCAAGTGTTACGGCCCCCCTTCCAGAAAGGAGGTACAGGGTGCTGTAGGTATTTGCAGGCCTGAGGTCAAGAAACATCATTTCACTCTTCTACAAGTAAATATCCCATCCTCTGTCTATATTTTGCAATCTTAATGAAGACAGAAGCTGTTTCAATGTGAAGCTAAAAACCCCAAACACCACCTAAAAAGGAAAGTTACAAAAATATTTCTTCTGCAACTGGCTTTTTTTTGTTTTTAACTAAGAAATTAGTCTGGCTTATAATGAAAATAAGAATTTTACAAATGTGTAATTTGCCATGTTTGTAAAATTGCAATAAGAAAAAGAATTTGTACTTCTATACTCACATGGATTTTGTACGTTGTAATACCCATTTACCACGTTTGTAAATTGACGCAGTATGATACAAATTATTATTTAGGTCAGTCTGATTTCTTTTGCAGACAAGATGGAGTGGCCTCTGAGCCAGAAGACTAAACTTAAAAACTGAACAGAAGAGTTTTGGACATTCACAGATCACTCTGCAGATGGGATACACGTGCTGTTTTGTGATAAAACACAGAGAAGCCCTGACAGCCATTGGACAGCCTGACAGTAATTTAGCAATACGATTTTTGTTTCAGGAGTGAGTCCAGTACGTTACTCTCAGGCTGTGTTCAGTTTATCATATCACGTAGTGATCACGTAATAGAATAAGCTGTGACAGTCACTCGGTGGGGCAGTTCCACCGCGGTTATCCCAGCTGCTCAAGGGGGACTGCTGGGCGGTGTGTGAGAAGGGAGAGCTGTCTCCAGAGTCCGCTGAAGGCAGAAACTGCTCAGCCGAGTTATCAAAAACCTTGGGCTGCAGAGTCTTGATCCAGTGCAAGGTGCCAGCACCGTCTGTTCTGCGACACCGCTGGCAGAGGAAGAGCCTTCACACTTCACACCCGCGTTATTTTTAGGTGCAGCAACTAGTCGGTGTCGCTGCCTCAGTCAGTAGCATCTGATGACTGAACTTTGCCAAAGTGACCGGCCATTCTGGGTGCCTTCACTAAGGGTGTCCAGCTTGAATCATACTGACAGGGCCTGCTCTCAGAAATGCTGGGGAAAACGATCCTGTTTCAATTAGGGGAAAACAAGTAGGTGTGATAAACCGACAAGATCTGCACTACGGCGTGGAGTTACCTGTGCTGGGTATTTAAACAAACTAGCCTGGATGCTAGCAGTAGCCTACTGCAGCGTGAAGCTCAGCACGGGGAGGGAAATTCTGTTTCTCATTTATGCTGAGCTACGTGCTTTCATGGGTAGGCGGCAGCCACTCTGAGCTGGCCCGGGTGTCGTGACACCGACTTGCAGGCAGTAGCAGAGACACGGCCACAGAACCCAAAGGAAAGGAGTATGCGGTTAGGATTTTACTAAATTAAATTAAAATTAATCCGGGCATTTTGGTTCCAGGGACCAAAATATAAATAGTGAAGGAAAAAAAGTGACGCGTGTGCCTGTTACAGCAGAGCTCGAACTTACCAGCAGAAGAGCCCACAGCTAGTATGAGCATTGCTAAGCACTGCAATGCAGTGTAATTCCTGTAAAACGATTTCTAATTGGTATATTAACGTTACTTAATTGAGGGGGTGGTGTGTTAATTACATTCATTGCACAGAATCAAGTAAATTCTTTGTCCATTATTCTTCACAGTCCTGTCCCATCAAGAGTATTTCCTAAGAAATGCATCTTTCTTCTTGAGAAGTTTGATAATCCTTCAATTTTCCTCTGACTCTGTGATTAGATTTCTGAAAGCATGTAGCTATTCTAGGTGACAGCAGCTTAAGCCAGCAGCATCTAATTTTTGGAATCGATTGGATAAAAGTCTTAGCTTTTCTCAGGTTGTACATTAAAAAACTAAGGGACATAACATCACTCATCTCTCTAGGAAAGCTTGGCTGATGCGATTATAGAAATGGCTAGGAACTACACAAATCACATTCTTTACTTAAGATGATATACAGCTGCCCTGTAACTTTAAAAAGCCTTTCCAAAAATACATTCCACAGAATTGCCCGAGTCTACTGCTGCTCTCTCCTTACAAGGTTTAAACTGTGAAGAATAATCTGCATATCCAGATGTTTTCTGTTTTCCCTAGATCTTTATGTTTTACTGTACAACCTCTGCCAAGAAAGAAAGGGATCCATACTTGCTGTGGTTTGTAGTGCTGAAAACTGTAACCACTAGTTGGTCAGTTGTTTTTCTTCTTTTTGCAAACACAGGAGACTTGTACTTTCTCTAACCTATCTCATGTTGGTAGTAGCTGTTTTACCTGTTAGTCTTTTCAAGTAAGTAACAGAAGATTTACTAAACAATTAAGGAATAAAAAATTGGTTCTGAACTCCTGAATTCATTAGGTACTTTTGAAAATCTCTCAGCATTCTTGAGCGTTGCAAATAACTTGCTTTCATTCTCTTATTCTCCATCTTTTGGGGGTATAAATCCCGACAATTTGTGTTACCAGCCGTGCCCCTTCTAGCTGAAGACAGCCGAATCCTCTCTGAGTGCTTTAAAAATACCCACAGTTTTTACATTACATGGCGGTGCGTTATGGTAGCCAGGTCAGCCTGCATTTTATCAAGACTCTTACCACCGGTGATTTTCTTAAAGCTGCAAAGCTTGTAGTCGTGGCGCAATCTGAAAATCCAACAAAACAAACAAAAAACCACCCTACAAAAAGAAGTTTGCAGCTCTTTCAGAACCAGAGGGGCTTGAAGATGCCATTCAATAGTGCACTAAGCTACAAAACCAGAGTAAGAACCCTCTCGCACCATTTGGACATCTACATCGCATTGTGTTAACCCTGTGCTAAGTAGTTGATTCAGAGTTTTGAGTGCTTGGAATTAACAATGTTGCTCTGATTTTCTCACCTCTTAGAGCACAATTATTTTTAAAATGAGGTTCTGTGATGTCTCACCTATCACTTCCACATACCAAACTATGGGACTTCCCTTTTTATTCTTCCCTCCGCTGCAGTACTCTTGTTTTTACTCTCATTTACATGCATAGCCTTTTGTCGTAAGCTAATTCTCTTTTTACCCAGCGAGTACTGGAATCGGGTATATAAACTCTTCAAAAAAGCAAATGCCAGAACTTGGGCCCAGAAGCTGAGGGCCTCCGACACTGGACTGCAGATACATTGCCTGTCCTGCGTGCTCCCTCTTTCCCTCTACCCCTTGTCCTCACGGCTGCAGCACAGCCCCGGCGGTGCAGAGGTTTCCCCCGCACCCTGCGTTAAATCAGTGTCTCCCACTGTGTGGGCGAGTGCTGCATCCACCAGGTTATTGCCTGCTCGTACCCCTCTTCGTAAAGGCAAGTGCACGGCAGAGAGGGGCTGGCTGGGAACCCCACCGTGCCCGAGGAGTCCGGCTTAGGACTCGACTCATTAAGACTTGACACAGACCGTTTCAGCCCTGGTCCAAAGGTCACTTCCTCATGTTTAACCTAGATCCTCCCACGCGCCGCAGCGCCGGCGGATTCGGAACGAGGTGCTCACTTCTGAAGCCATGTAACACCAGGAACCTCTCGTTTCAGATGTTGCAGCACCGCGCATCGAAATGCCAAGTTCCTCAGCATTAAGCCCCAAGTGCCTAATCATATCACCACATTTGAAACCGTTAGCCACAGTATTTTGAAACACAGTGACTTCAGCTCTGGAACAGGCATATTTTCTGTCTACATTATGCTTTATTTCAACTAAGTATTTTAAAATGACTCAGTAAAAATGAGGCATGAGCATGACCACAGAGAATTATGAAATCAGTAAAAGGTTCAGAGCAATTCTGAAGGGATTTCAGTTGCCTACCAAAATAAAAGCCAGACACCATCTGAAATACGAAGTTCTGGCCAAGGTAACAGACCAAGTGAGCGCAGACGGTCGAGTCCGCCGACTCTGGGAAGTGGATTGGGCCTTACAAAGGCGATGGGAATTTCCCTATTGATTGCAGTTGAGACTGGATTGGATCCTGCTCATTTTAGGAGGTTGCTCCATGGACCAAAAACTATAAAAATGAGTGGCTTACAGGAACACTAAGTAAAATAGAACACCAACAGGAAATAAAGAATGAACATAAAATCGAGTCAATATGAAGGGTGGCACCACACAGACAACACTGAAGAAAGTGTTTCTGCTCAAGAAGAGATGTAAGCATGTTTAGAATCAAACACATATGTAAGTACTTGCTTGAAATATGACCTAAACCTCTCCTAACCCAGCAGTATACCAGATTCATTTCACATAAAATGCACATATGAAAAATTACCACAGCCTACTCGGAATGAGCTGTCATTTTCCAAGGTTATTCACATGATGCTGTCTCTCCCTCCAACACATTCTAGGACTGGTAAATCTCCCCATGCCTGGCTACGGCTATTGGAAACGTAGCAAAAGTATTTGTTTGCAGATCAGATTAGATCTCTCATGAGAATAGGATTTCAAATCAGTTTTCTAAACGATCCTGTTCTGACTAGGTTAGAAAAGCCCCAAAGAAACCTATTACGTGGTATTTTCCTACTTTGAATCTAAGTAAAGATCAGAAACACAGGTAAGCAAACTCATGAAAATAATTACACTAAAGCCTAATGAGGTGGTGTCTGAATCTTCCAGAGCAATGGCATGGGATTTGCTGTAGGACATTTCTAGCAGGCCAGTGTCTTGAGGCTGGGAACGGTTTATATTTTGGATGTCATTTATTTGTCATTGTTCTTTCTTTTCACCCTCTTCATTAAGAGCATTTTTTTCTTCTGGGACTAAATTCCTGTTTCACCTCTACTGCTGTAAATCTGCTAAGTTCATGAGGTTCCTCTAAAGAGAGATACCCAGCTCTGTCTGCTCAGCATAAAGGACGTCCGAGTGCAGCAGTGACTCCGTATGACTTCTGAAGAGTTTCTGAACTCTCCTTTTCTTGACTGGCATGCTCAGCAGTCCTGCAGAAGCCTGTGAATCTTCAGCATGTTTCAGATCTGTCCTGGAAGAATAGAGCTATTTGTCTTTGCCACATTAGAAAATGGCTTGCATGCCTACATCCTGTGCAATTAGTTTATGAACCCTCTTTTGTTATTTTTGTCATGTATTTCTGTTTTCACTTCTGATGTCTTATGAATGTTGCTAACACAATTCCTTTCTTCTCCTGCTTTCTTCTTCTCAGCTGCGCTGTGATACTTAAAACAGCTGATGCTGAAGCATTATAAAAAAGGGTGACTGACTTTTGGAATTGACAGAAATGACTATATTGCAGTTTAAAGCCTCAGCACTTTTTTTTTTTTTTGTCCAAATGGTAGCTGCAAATTGCTGTAATGTCACATACAACCAAGTGAACTTCAGAAAAATCAAATGACATATATGTGTTTTGAGTAAATTATTCGCTAGTTCTCTGCAGGAATTTTATATATGATAAATTACCCCTTTTGGGTTTATTTTACATTATTTTTTTTCTGTTATTTTGTTTTAGGCAGTTTGGGGCCATCGGGTCACGTCTGACTGGAGCTGGATGGGGTGGCTGTACTGTGTCAATGGTGCCTACTGACAAGCTGAACACTTTTCTCAAAAATGTAAAAAAAGCCTATTACCAAACTGATGTCCAAAGGTCAGCGTTGGAGAATAGTCTGTTTGCTACCAAACCTGGAAGAGGAGCTTTGGTTTTTGTTGAGGCCTAAAGAACGTAAAAATTGTAAAGAAACTATGTAGGGCATTCGGAACTGGCAGTACTTCCCATGCCACAGTAAATGAATGGCTTTTCTGTTTTTTATTGTAATGAGCAGTTGCCATTATCAAAATATATTTCTAAAGAAGCAATTAAAAGAAAACTCTTTGATTATAAAGTCTTTTTTTCCCATGCTAAATATGTCTTTCAGTATAAATGCTGATTTACAAAAACCTATTGATGAGGAAAAATGAAATTGAAATAAAGATGATTCTTTGTTACCGTGGATCTCTCTTGTTTTCCATTTACTGTCATAAAAGTAAGACCAGGTGGAGCAGTGAGCTGGTCCATCGTAGGGTCGGAGCCCTGCAATGTTTGCAGGGCTCTTCTGTGCTTAGTCTCTTTGGGTGCTGGATATTCTTTTGTTCAGTGTCCTGTAACTATGGAAGATTAAACCGAAGCATTCAAAAAAATGGGAAGGACCTGGCTAAACATTAAAAGTGTTATACTCTTCCTCAAACAGGATTATTACTGTTGTAATTAGTGATAATATTGGAGGGGCACCTGCAAGCCAAGTCAAACATTAGGAATACATTATGTGAAGCTGGAAAGCTTTCCTTCTAGCTGTGTTTCTTACGTACCTTTGTGCAAGGGTGACTTGTTATGAAAGTTTCAACAAAACGTAATGCTCTCCAGAGCTGTACAATACAACATACTCCCCTAAGTGAATGAACAAACAACGAAGCAAAATTTGGTTTTGAGTAAGGCAGACACCATATTCTAGTTATTGAATCCTAACTATGATTCCACAAGGTAGAACATTGGGTTATATTTAATCCTTTGTAATAGTTTTGCATAAAATTGCCATTGACCATGTAAAAAAGCCATTAAAATCTATAAGGAATAATAAAGGAGACAATTCACTCAGTTGTACAAAGCAAAAGTCAATAGGTAAGACCAATCATTGATCTTTGACATGTCATTGACACGTTCTTGACAAACTGCTGTCTCCCTCCCACTTACAACCTTGAGTCTCAGGAGTGTAACTGTGCTGAGCTTCAAGTACAGGATCCATCACCCATGACCTGGCTGTCCAGTAGGAGAAATGGCTTTGAGTGCAGAACGGTGGCTGCACACCCGGATACCCCAGAGATGTCCTAACCCTGCTTCCAAGCGGGAAATCCGGCTCCTGTGCCCTCTCTCTCACAGCAAACAAACTGCCACTTCTCCGATACCTACAGCGAAAACCGAAAGAGAAGCATTGCTAGTGTCGTAACCCTTGCAGCCATAAAAGACACAGCAAGATTTGTCCCTGTGCGCATTTTTGTGATGCTAAGCACAAGTTAACATCCAGAAGTCTGCATCAAATTAGAGACCTCTCGGAAGAGAACCTCTGTACATTACCCTTGCTAATTCAGGCCAAAAAGAAATTCTTAGAGGCTACTAATTCTGTGAGAGGACTCTGCCAAATCTGAACACAGCAGATGAACAACAGCCAACGCAAATTGCCAGATCTTTTCAGGAACCTCAGAGGGGAAATACAACGGTAATACTATCACTAGAAAAGATTTCTGTTTTCTGACAACCAGGAAAAGTGGAACAGAGAGTGCTGTAGATCAAGTAACTCAGGTACTCGAAAGGAAAAGGATGGGGTCTGGGCATGATGGGGGGAGATGAAAAGACAGAATTTGGGGGGAGGACAGTTAAAAGGATGCATTTGAGAAGGGGAAGGCAAGGGATAAGGGAGAGAAGAACAAGAGGCAAAAATAAAGGTTTAATCTCAAAATTCTATTACTATCTACTATATTCAAATATAAAATATTCACCATTACCATTTCTACTGTACAGTAGATGTGCTGTACATTCACCTAAACCTGTAACCAGGGCTCCAAAACCCCAACAACAGCTAAATATCTTCAAGGAACTCCAAGACAACCCTAGAAATTTTAAAGAAAATAATGTCACAGCTTTGTCATCAACTGCTTTATTAAAATCCTGCATTCAATTCAGCGAGTTCCTGTTTATTATCCTGTCATAAAAAGGGAGTACGACACAGTACATACCGATCCTTTCACTAATGTGTGTGCACAGACTTTAGTTCAGCTGGATTCATGGAAGCGCTAATCAGTGTATGAGCAGAGTAAAGATATATTGGGAGATTTTTTTCCTTCTTAAGTTGAGCATGACACACAAAGTCATGGAAACTTCCCAAAAAAAGACAGGCTGCAGTACATTTCAAAATTTTTCTGTCAATGAATCTTATAAATTATATTCTCATAAACAAAGAAAAGGAAAACAAAAAACTGGCACAGCATAAAAGAATAAAACCGAACGTTCTAAACTTCTGACTAATTTCTTTCCTTTTTTATTGCTTCAATGTCTTTCATACTTTTGCTGAAATCTGCAAATAAAATTGGGACATAACTTTAATTGAAAGACCTACAGTATTCAAACTATATACATAAAAATGGCACTTGGGAGTTTTTGGTTACTGACTAACAATAGGAAGTAAATGTTTCTTTTTAAACAAAAAAAATAATTAATTAATCTGTGCTTGGGGGTTTTTTTTGTTTGCTTTTTAAACCTTTGAAGCCATTTTTCTACATAATGGTAGCCCCTTCCCCCAATAATTGGAGCATGAGAATGATACACCAACGATGGGTAAGGTAAGCAGCAAGGATATTGGTAGTATTTCTTAACAAAAAAGCAAGATTTTGGTTTGGATGAAAATTTCTGTCTATAAAGCAGCAACCCCTAAGCAAGTCTTTCCAGATCTGTATTTTTAATAGCTTTTTCTGACTTCTAAAAGTCTCCTGTAAATTATTAGTAAATAGTAATTAGTAAATTAGTAAAATGATACTAATCAGTATATAGAATCATAGAATCATTTAGGTTGGATTTCCAGCAGACACCTGGTAAACTGAAGTCCCCCGTGAGAACAAGGGCTAGTGACTGTGAGACTTCCCCCAGCCTCTAATAGACTATTTCATCTGCCTCTTCATCCCGGTTGGGTGGTCTGTAACAGACTGCCACCAAGACACCTGCCTCTCTGGCCTTCCCCCTGCTTCTCACACATAAACACTCAACCTTGTTGTCACCATCGTTGAGCTCTAGACAATCAAACCAGCCCCCAGCACGCAGGGCTACCCCACCGCCTCTGCCTTCTGAAGGGTTCATGGCCACCCACTGCAGCACAGACACACACATTTATACACGCACTTGGAAAACTAACAAAATTAAATGTCAGAATATACGCAGAGGTGATGCATCCTGTCACCACAAGCTATGATTAGCAGTGGAGTGTGATTTTAACTTATTATAATGTCTGACTAAGTCATTCAGTCATGAGTTTTATCTTACTGTGCAGTAAATGGGTTCTAAACCTTTCCAAAAAGGATTTGGAATGGAGACGCTGTAGATGTCAAAGTGCAGCAACATTGCCTGGGGCCATATTAATACTCTGTATTACCTTAATCCCACTGACGTGTATGTCTTCATCACTGTATTTGCTGTGTATCTTGTGCGTAGGAAAATGCTCGCGCTCTGAAACAGAACGAGAGCGATTTCACCATGCTCTTGACAGGAGGGGATGATGGCTGTGTACTGGGCCTTTGCTCTCTCGGACACAGCGCACACACACACAGAGCAACCTAAAATATAGTAATTACTGAACAACTTGGGGAATATTGGTTTCTGGTTAATATGACCTGAAGACCAACTTTTACTACTAACTGCTATGTTACTCAGTATAATCCTTCTGAAATTCCCAAGTCCATGAGTGTCTAATAACATCTTGATACGCTGGAGCAACTGCTGTACTACGGTTACAGTCAAGTGAAAGATTTGGATTTTCAGCTAACTACAAAGTTTATTTCTGTACTAAATCCCAATCAGATACAGTTAAACAAAGATACACCCAGAAGAACATTGGTAAGAAGTATCTTGTTCTAAAAAATGATACTTTGCTAATGGTAGCTGTTATGGGCAGGATTGAAGCAGCGCTTTCTAATTCTTATCATATGGTTGGTTCATCAAGAAAAATGAACCATATAATACTGCAAAGTAACAACAGCATAAAAGTAAGAAAACGCCATGAAACCTGTGATATTAAATTGTATTTTAAATGCTGATTTTGAGATGGAAAGCTAGGTATTGATAGGAACCTAGCTCACACAATGAGAAGTATTTACATTCCCCATTGTACAATGGTAACTGAAAATTGCTCCCTGCGATACAGCCTCGTTTGACAGATTTTTCCCAGCGCACACACAGGACTGCCAGAGAAAGCACTGCCAAGCACCGGTGCTATCACATCTGTCCTACCTCAGCTCTTCAGTTTAGCCAGCTTTTTCATTGAACCAGAATCACTATCCCAAAAAAGAGAGACAAAAGATTAACGCTGTTCTTGATCTTATCTCTTGTGCTCTGCCCTCTGCTTTTGGACTTGTGTCAAAAGTAATTAACTGTGAGATTCTGCAAGATACCACATCACAGCCTCTGGTAACAGCACTGTGTCCGCTAGGAGACAGAATCCGCCCTGGTGCTGGCGGTGGGTAGTACCTGCCCTCCTCACTCTCGTATCCTTCCGCGGGACCGCAATACTCAGTCCAACCAGGGCAGTACGACCAAGCTGTAATTGATATATTGGGAATTGCTGTTTCCTGGGAAGATAATTATTATTTCCCCCCCCCTCTCTCAGGTCAGCTACAATTGTTTTACCAATAAAAACTGTAGATGAACATTTTCTGGAAGCCCCAAAGACTCTGCAGATTTGATCACCAAGTTCAGCAGAATGTGGATTTACCCCAGCCCATGCTCCCTCGTAAACAGTTCACTCATAGTGAGAGTCTGCACATAAAACTGATGTGCCCCAAAATCTCACGTGTAATTAATGCACTCATGCCAAATTCATCATATGTCTAAGCCTCAGTAATGGAAAATCTGCAGAGGAGTAAAAAATGTGGAAGCTAATCAGAGGAGAAGACACTAAAGAACTTGCAGAATTAACTGACCAATAAAATGTTTGAGATTGATTCCCAATAGCAGTGGTTCCTGCAGAAGCAACAAACTGGACGAGGATTTATACAAAAACATTTGGTATATTTATTGAATTTTAAGTTTAATGCATTTTGAGAATTGCTATTGTCTCCTAAGCACTACTTCATTGGCCAAAATTACACATTAATATTAAAAGGGAAAAAAAATAATCCTCTCCCCACAAAAGCATGCCTTTCTGCACTTGGCACACGAGGCTCAAATAACTCAATAAAGATTAGATGTACTTTAAACTGAAACACACTAGTGCCCAAGCAGCTGTCTTCTTTCCAGCCAAGCTGTACATGATTTGGGGTGGGAATAAAAATATGTTCTATTAGCCAATGATCAAGCCAGATGTATGGGGTTTGTTTTTTTAAATCCAAATTAATTTTTCAAGGGACACTAAAGCAGGTTTGGTGCAACTCTTACAGCAGTTCCTGAGTATTATTATTAAAGGCCTTATTTTTTGCCAAATTTCATATAATGGACAGCTTTATTCACGTTGTTCTACGTTTTCTGGTTTCTTATCTGTCCCTTGTGACAAATGCATATATTTATTTTTGTTGGCTAAACTGCTCTGACTTTGAGCTGGATTCTGTAGTTGTGTTTCTATTGATCAATTATCAACAGAATTAAATTCTTCTGATTAGATGCTGAAGAGTTTTCTACTGGCTTTCTCCCAGCAAACATCCTTTTGTAACTGTCTCCTTCCTGCCCAGGCTGCTGCCTGGAGAAGACGAGCCGACCCTACTCTTGGGGAAGAATTCAGTGAGTTGCTTTTAAGCAGCAATAGGAGCTGCATCAACAATAATTTTTTTATGAAGGTCTGAACCTAATTTTATATTAGAAACATAAAGCTCTAACTTTCATAGATGAGTTAAGAAGTCTAACAGAAAACAGGAGCTAAAAATCAGAACCAAAGGAGTCTAGCAAGGATTTGCAGAACTTCTGGAGATTAAGTTAAAGCTCCACAGCTGAATCATAATCAGAGCTGAATACTAACTAAGAACGGAAAGATTTGGGGATACAGGGTTAAAGATCAAGAAAAAAGTACCTATCATGCTGGTTTTAATGGTAGTTATGGTCAGGCCTTGACCCCAAGAATATATCCCGTTAAATTCCTGTGCAATTCTTTCTACAGCCAATACAACTCTATCAGCAGCAGAACAGATAAGCTTTCAAAAGCCTTGACTATTTTTTCTGGGATAATTTTTTTCCCCCCTTCTCTTTTCAGAAGACCATTTGAGAGAGCAAGGGGAGGCCTGGGCAGCTTTTGTTTCTGAAGATCTATAACCTGATGATGGCCAGTGGGGAGAGAGGGGGGCACTGCTGGAAATAATTTTCAAGACTTCCTCAAGAGGGAATAGGATGGCTGGTGTAAGCTGCTTCAAGAGACGGACTTAGAGACCTCTCACTATTGTTGTTGAAAAACTCCCAAATTTATTGTCTTGTCTGAAATTCGTAAAATACTTCACTTTCTTGATTATGAGATTCTAGGGTTTTGCCTTCACAAGGCTGATTTTTGGTAAATCAAATTAAACTGTTAAATGAATAAAGTTTTACCGATGGAAAAAATTGTAACGATTTGTGGGATTTCTTAGTGTTATACTAAACTAGCAGCCTCTTGCACACAACTGGCTTTTGGTGACCTTCTTTCTCCCCGACTTAGTTGTGCTCATCCAGCAAGAAAAATCTGGTCAGATCCTCTGAAAGTGAGGGCATAACGATGCCAAGAAGCGCACACCAACTGCTGTAGCCCACTGGCGTTCAGGGCACCGAGATGGTGGTACACATTTTTTACTTCTGTCTATCACTAAGAAAATGGCAGTGACTTTGTAAGTTCTTCCAAGCCAGCCTAAGGGGTTGAGTTAACAGAGTCTGAATCTCAACGATCTGCTTTAGCTCCACTAATGAGATTTATTTTATTTCTATGTAGGTGGTCTCTTTATTTCTTAAATGCAATTAGCATACAGTTGGTGCCTGATGGTTTTATTTATTTTTGAAAGTGCCGACTACTGGACTTGCTTTCATAGTTCTAGAGTTTCCAGAATTTACTTTTGTGCTCCACAAGCCTATTTTCAGGAAATATTTTGTAAGAGGGATGATATTTTGAACTCTACTTTTATGGCTGCAAAGGCTTCTCCCCTATTACTTCCTTTGTCTGTTCATTAGTGGCCATCTTTAATTCCTAGATGTGTTTTGGGGAGAGAAGTTAGTCCCCTTTGAAATACATACCATTAAAACTAAACATTAAAATACTTCCAGTCTTTACACAAAGTTATGTGGGGTTTTTTTGAGATTCTATGGGGTGTAGTGTTCTGAGTGGTACACTGAAATTTTACATATTTGTCCACTTTTAGGTTTTCTCTAGGACACTGCCTGACACGTTCATTAGCTGCCTTTTGCTCACAACAAATGTGTGAAAACCCATCTGTCTCGCTCTGTTTTAGCTGCAAAGTGAACAGAAGGTTTTAGGCTTTTAATCAAACTATGAACAATTTCGACATGCTGGTTTTTTCAGGACGACATAGATGAGTGCTATGTAGTGTTTCCAACTTGTTTTATTACAGTTTGCTTTCTGTGATTCATCAATTTATAATTCATACTCTCAAAAAAGAAAATGGAACATTTTTGAAAATCAACATCATGCATATTGCAAATTACAATAAACATGTCAGCAAAAGTGGATATACTAACATTTTATGGTGGCTAATTTGCTAATTTATTCTTTTTATATAAATAGACAAATTACAACGACCCATTGTGGTCACATTAAAGGGAGAATGGTGTGGAAATTTCTGTTCTCAATAAACCCATAAAGAAGTGGACACAACTTATTTTTAGACAGAATTCTGCTCATAATGTGAACAGTCACCTAAAATCTGCTGAGAAAAACATAATCAGTTTCACAAGAAGTCTAAAATTTTCTTTTTATCCCATTAGTCAGCCTAATAACAAGTCTTACGATTTTTCCTTGTAAAGTTCATAAAAACAATATGACAAATATAAAAATACCACACTGAAAGTTGAAAAAAAAAAAGGGAGGGGGGGATGGGGGAAGTTTTCCACTCTTCTATATAATGTTGCAAAATCTGCTGAAGCCGGTGAAATTGAATTAGTGTAACACAGAATCTGACACCTAAATACACTTATAAGAATTGCCCCGTTGTGACAAAAGCTGCTGAGATTTGACAGCATTCTTTATAAGCAAGCTGTCTTCCCCGTGACGAATACTGTACACTGAAAAGCAGAGGCAAACTTTTTTCTGGTGTTGTGTGCAAACACTTCAAAATACAAAAGATCAAAATTCTAAGAATTCCCAACAGAAAATGTTTCCGGGGAAGTCAAGTAAGTCTTCATTAAATCCTCCAAAACCAGTCTAGTTAGAACAATTTCACGTACGTCAGAAAAAGAAGAGAATTAATTAGGAAATCTTTGCTTCTGCAACCCCGTTAAGATATAAACACAAAAGGCTCTGAAGAACTGCACTGGAGAACAGATAAATCCTTCCTACATTCATAAAGATACATGCCAGACAGAAATATGTCCAAATTCAGAAAATACTCTAAACTTCCTTGAGATTTATAGGTGTTGGGATCCAAAGAGTATAGTTCAGGGCCATAATAGAACCAAGTCAATATATAAAGCTAAAATCCAGATACGATAGGAGTTTCATTACATTTTGTGAGGTTAGATTTATGTTTCTCATTCAGCCTTACGCCCCCAAAACCTAACAGAAATAAAGTAACAAAGCTGAAATGCAGTCTTACTTAAGACACTTTAAATCATAAGTTAGGTTAAAGGATAACAAGATGAAGGACCAATCAAATCTTTTTTCTTTATTTCTAAGTTTCTCTCTTTTAGGCAAACCACTTGCTGAGATTGTCTGCATTACTGTGGTCTGTCTCAGTCTAGAAAAGAGAAAACTGTCCCAGCTATTGTGGATCATAGCAGAAAAAGGAAATAAAATAAATGAGTGAGACTTCAGTACTGCATTCTTCTCCTCCCTGTCCCAGCTGGTTTAAACCATCTTGGGCAAAAGTTTTGAAGAAAGGTTTTCAAACACAATACAGGTTGGGAGTCTAAAAGGGTATAGTTGTTTCCAAACTTCAGGATAATTAGTCCTGCAAGTCAAAGAATATGACACAGCATTATCTGTTTCATGTGTCTTTAAGATAGTAGGAGACCAAAGGACTTGGTCCACCAAGGTCCAAAAAGCATATGCTTGTATTCTGCATCTGAACTGATAATATCCTTTATTGACATTTGTCAATAAATGTCAAATAGATGTCAAATTGACAAATGTCAATAAAGGATATTATCAAACAAACTGTCTGAAAATAATAACAGAACAGACTAGGAACTTCTACATACATATTAAAAAATATTTATGGAGGGAATCTTTTTTTAAACTAAGACTTTTTTCACCAAAACAAAGTACTGTACTACATAATGGTGATATCAATATAAGGAGGGATCAGAATTTCTGAGAAAGACTGATGGCAATGACCTAATGTTTTGGGAGACCATTCTCCACTTCAAGCAGGAAAACTGCAGACTACAATAGGGATAAGACCAAGTCCTTGGCATGGAATATAAATACCTGCAAGCAAGCTCGAGTAATTTTAAAATCAATGTAGTGTTTTATGCACAGTCATTTTAAAAATAATCAAGGTGTGTGATGAAGTTTTATCAAGAAAGAACCTAGTGAATCCCATTTTAAACTGTAGTTTACTACAATCACATTCTTACCTTAATCTGATTAATTCTTATATAAGGCTAAAGCATTTTCCTTTTGTGAACATTGAAAGTGGTAAAATACGGTAGGAAGGAGAGTTAAAAAAAAAAAAATCATATAAAACTTGTAAAACCAACCCCGCACAAATACAGGTTATAAAAGGAAAAGTCCATCGTAAATGCAGCACTACTCAAATCCACTGTCAATATAATCTACACAAAGTTAAAGATTACATGTATGTCTGAATTTGTGTACTTTTGTAAAAAAAGAACCCAAACACCACCTAAAATCCCTCAAACTGCAGATCAGTAGAGAAAAATCTCCTTGTTTTGCAGCTTATTTTCTCCAGTTACATGTATTGTTGTTTTCTCTCCATAATCTTCTATATTCTAGTACTGCCACTATGTTGGTAACTTTGCTCTGTAGAGCATTTTAGTAGCACAGTTCATAAATATGAACTGAAACATGGCTTTTGTTAGTGAGCTACCTATAGTATGCTCCTTTTAATGTCAGAAGTATGTAAAGCAAACCTCAAGATTTTGAATTCCTTTAGCATATCACTTCTACATTCACAATCTTCACTTATTTCTTCACCTGCCATATATTTCCTATCTTCAAGCAGATCTCTGCAAATTGTATCCTTGGCTAACAAAAATGTAAAGATCATACAGTTTCACTTTCTGGCAATACAAAAATATTGCTGTCTTCCTGTTTTTCTGACATCCCTTCTCATCATGTAGCATCTTCTTGATACTGTAGGATACACATCACACTTTCAGTGAAATGTTAATAAGCCAGATCTCCCCTTACTACATTTTCCACATTTTTTTCCCAAACAAATTGCTACGCAAAGAGATTTCACTACAGATGAATCAGTTCATGAAAAATGGTGCCAAGAAGGTTATTTAATCCACTTTCTGTGCCTTAAAAGATTAAAGTACATTATTGGGAATGTAAAGATTTGTTGATTCATTGGAAACTAGACAACATCTTACTAACACTAGCAATAAACCACAAGTCCTTAGCTCTGCTTGTCTTGGATGTTTTTAAGACTACTATTACTAATCCTATATTCCTAGAGTGGTAGGAAGTAGAGAGTAAATACCCGGTTCCACAAGACTGACGTCTTTCTGCCCACCTGTCCCCACCCTGCCTGCCTACTGAAGTGAAAAAAATAAAGCCCTAAAACGCAGGTATGTGCCTATTCAACTTTTTGCCATTTGAATGGGGCACATGCCGATGGGATCTCGCCTGTGCACCACACAGAAACGTTACACTTTACGCAGCGCACACATGTTGTCCAAGTGCAAGCCTTACGTTCGACAAAGCTCCCCCTGTAATTTTTTGTTACAGTAGCAAATGAGTAAAACCATTAGTGGACAAATGGAGCACATAAGCATGACATGCTGAATTTTTTAGAGACATCTCTGGTGCCCTGATGTCCATTCAGAACAGCTAGTATAGAAAGCTGCTCACTTCTCGAAGGTCTTGGAACAAACAAGCAAAAGTTCTAACTTGCAGTTTTACAGTAAGTTGTCAGGCATCCATGAAGACAAAGCCAGATCTTAACTGGGCAAGTACATCTTAGCCACAGGTTGTAAAGTAGACACAGATGTACAAAACTATCAAGACAGGAAAACAAAAGTTTGGAAGAACAGTAAGAAGAGCTTTACATTTTTGCATAACAGGAAATCCACTGAACAAAAAGGAATTACAAATAACCACTAACATGCCTCATTTGCCTTAAAGAAATACAAAAGCTCCTAAAATGAGAAATAACATCATCGAATAAGAACCACAAAGTGAAGAATTTTATTTCAATAAAAGTCTTTGAACACTGCAGCTCAGCGCACAGAGAAGATGATGGAGTTGAAGACAAAGAACTGCTAAAATAGAACTGAAATGAAAGCCAAGATGAAATAACCTACTCAAGTTCTGATGCTGGCAGACAAACACCATTCAAAAAAAGTTTTCCGGCAAAGACAATTATCCCATAGGGCTTCAAAACACTTCATATATTCACAAGAAGAATACGTGTGAGAATAACGTTCCAGACTGCTGAAAATTAGCAAAAGGGGGAAAGAGGTATCAAGCACTTCCAGGTCAGTTAATCTGAATTCTTAGAAAGATGTTAGAATACACGTGGGAAGAAAGGTTGCTTAACACTGAGATATGCTGGTTTGGGGGCAAACATCTCCAGGAGCCTGCATCTCATGAGCTTTCTTTTTGCACACAGATTGTGTAGTCATCCACCTTTTTCCAAGCCCTGCTATATGCACAGTCATAGCAATCTCAGTTCTTCACGGTTTCAGAAGCATTTAGGAGAGACTTGTAGAAAAAGAAAGATCCGTGACAGTGACATATATAAAATCCATAGTTACTGGAAAGTAACTCTTCCCTTTTTTCACTTGTCCTTTTTACACTGTAACTGAGGAGACAGTACTCCCTTCCAGAAGCTCAATAATAATTTCAAAGTCTGTCCAAGAGTTCTCTTAGCAAAGCAGTGATTCAAGGAATGAGAATGAGGCATTGTATTTGAGCACAGAGCTTCAGGAAAGCATAATGCAGCTCCACATAGCTGTACTGCAGAGATGTGAAGTGGAAAAATTCTTCGGCCACATCCTTGTTGCAGTAAACTCTTCCTGGAGCAGGTCTAATCACCAACGAAGAAAATAATTTTGATTGCCTCACAGCAATTCTTCCCTTGGCCCACCATTTAAGTGGTCATTGCCTCTGCAGAGATGTGTGTGGTCACATCTCAGCAATAAAACCAAATTAAGATATTGAAAAGACTTGTTTTACAGACATAGCTCAGGACATGCTGACACCAATGAACATAGAAACACTTTAGTCCCAAGATGTGAACTTAAGAAAGAAAATGGATAAAGTAATGTCCTGACTCAAACTGAATTATAATCTAACCTTTCTCACAATGTGGTGTTCAGACATATGCTATCTGGGAATAACTTAGGTGTGCTGTACGACAGTCTACCCCTGTATGCAGAAGTGACAGGCATGAAAAAATACTGCTATGGAAAGGTGCAGAAGCAGGCAGGTGGACAAGGGCCTGGAAAGGCTGATAAACAGAAATAACAAATTTAGATGTCACTGGTGCAGGGTACGTCTGAGGAGGAAACACCCTCACACCAGGAACAGAGAAGATGGAGAGCTCCCCTGATGGGTTACTGAGGGCAGAAGTTGTGCTACTTATTAAAACCAGAAGTGCTCTCAAATCCCTGCAGTGCTGTCCTGCTGTGCAGTAGGGTTCTCCCTGGAAAAAAGAAACTGGGCAGAGTGGAACAGGATTGGTAACCAACAAGATGAGGCTAAAGAAAAGCTACTGTCATCAAAAATGGTGCCAGATGATCGGAAAGGAGGAAAGGATGCCAAAGACCACGAACACTTTCTTCTTCTACCTTGATCCTCAAAGGATCCCAATGTCCCAGGCTCAGTGAGACAGGGAGAGGCAGTATCCAGCCAGTTTGCCAGCCTAGAGAGAACAGCCGTGGAAAAGTCACACCTTGGAACACAGCTGAGCCCTGCAGCCTGACAAGCCTACTTAAAGAGGGCTTTGTTGACAAGACCAGAGTAGAATGTGCATCACTGCACATCTGTCAGAACAGAAAGGAGCACAGGATTACTAACTGATACCCCTTCTTCCTTCACTGTGACCACCAAGCTCAGTGACACTGCCATAAACGTGCCATCAGAGGCCACACCTAAACACATCTCAACATCTCCTGAATTGCTGCCTCTGTCAATATTATGATTACAATTGGATCTAAAGTAGGGCCTGCCTGTCTGAAAGCTGACATTTTCCAAATTACATCATTTGGTTTAATTAAAATCCTGCTTCTTCCCACAAGCTTTTCTCATTTGTGTTACACATGAACACTAGGTGCTCAAACTCTTGAGAAACAAACTTAACAAGATGGTCAGTACGTCAACAGGACTTTTTTTTATAACTCATATGACCTCACCCATCAATCCTTATGTGCAACACAAAAATAATAGCTCTGAGGTTAATTCCTCTTCCTTTTACATTTCTCTGTAGGTAAGTCCAGAAACCATTTAAACAGACATAAGTGATTAAAAAGAATTAATAAAACTTAAAGAAGACTTAATCAAGAATAACCAAGACTAGACAAATCCTGATTTTGACAAGCTTCTCATCAAGAGAATTAACATTCATTTACAATCCACTGATGGACAGTTTAACTAAAGGCACAGTATACCCTGAAGAACCTTTTTATTGCTGACCGTAATACTTGGATTAAAATTAGCACAGCATGATTTTTAAATCCCAAATTGAGTCTGCAGGGAAGGCAGTTAAAAAAAGGGGTTGGTTGTTTTTTTTTACTTGCAAACTGAGCAAACTTGATCTGGAAGTCATTAACAGATAATAAACATAACCTTCCCCCACTCACTCCCAAGATGCCATCTCTACAGTCACTTTTCAGAATACAGTTGTGTTTTTACAACATGTCATCCTACAGAGAAGAGCTGCGCAGGCTTTCGTTTTATCTGATTTCTCCCTTAGCGCTGAAGAATTAGTGCCTTCTCTTCAACAGGCCTCGGTTCTAACAAGGAGAAAGAAGCGGAGTGAACGGAGAAGGAAACAGTTGGTTTGCATAGTGAAATATGTTACTAAATGCTCTTTAGGATGACAAAAGCCTTTCTGAACAGAAAGTAAAAAATTACAGCTGGTCAATTTTAAAGCATGCTGCCTTAAACAGATACTTAATACACCTAGCCAGTTATCTCGTAGACAACAGTAAGTAAAGAGACTAGCCACTACTCACAAGGCCGTTTCTTAAAGAAAACTTCAAAAGTAGCTTTGGATATTTTAAACTATTCTTGTCACATGAAGTATCTGCATCCTCTTGGTGTTCAAAAGCAGCTGGTTCGTTTTGCATAACAGCCTTGTAAAATAAATTGTAATCTGTTTTGCTGCATCATTACTGGCCATAGTCTACTATCATCAGGCTGGGTGTGGAGGTGCACCATGTTTTACTTCTTGCTTTCCAAGTATAAATAATTTGAAAACAGTAGCATTGATGAGCTAAGTAAACATATTAAATAAATACAACAAATTAAAAAATAGAACATTAAAAATAATGATTCTGTTAACTGCTGCAATAAATCTAATTTACTATCTCAAATTTGTTAAGCTCTTTACAGTCAACATGGAAAGAACTAGACCAACCTTTCTCGTTAAAATGGGAAACGCTGCCTCTGATCACCTGAACGGAGAACAACATTGCTGTATGAAGTGCTGCCACTTCTAACTTTTGAAGCTTTCTTTTGCAGATATACAAGAATCATGACAATACTTTTCAAAATTTTCAAATTTCAAAGCAAGAAACAGGAGATCATTATAGGAGCAGTGCTATCGCCATCCTGGTCCAGAGACATGAGGTAAAGTTTCTGAGGAGGAGAACCTGTTGTATCACATTTTGATCCACAAGCTTTTATTTTGTCATCAAAGAGAGATGAACAGTTTATCCTCTTTCCTCACTGTGTAAATGACTCAAAATTAGACACGGTGCAAACATCATGTCACCTGCTTCTCCAGTTTGAAATTATCTACATTACTGGTTGTCTGAGCATCAGAGAAAAATGGATTTGTTAAAAGAAGAAAGGATTGGTGACCCAAGAGAGATTAAAGGGAAAGAAATTCAGTATGGAAGGGATTAAGTGCAGGGTAAATAAACCACAAAGCAAGATGTCAGACAGAGGCTGAACGTTCAAAATTTTATGTTCAAGAAGAGGTCAACGGTAGAAGGATATTTCAAAATGTGACCAACCCATCATTCTGACACCAGTGCAAAAGAACAACTTCAACAACCATCAGATATCCCTTAATTTCTCCGAATCTTCTCAAAATCTTGAGGGGAAAAAATGAGAGAAAGATGGCTTTCTAAGCAAACCTGTGGAGCTAAGGTGTGCAGGCTCTGCCTACAAATGGAATTAGATAATTTAAAACTCAAGAAGATTTCCTATCAGTTCCTTATTTGAACACAGAATCTATAGATTAGGTTTTCTGCTCATCACTGGATGAAAAAAACTTCAAAAGTTAAAATGAACATATCGCGAGCTTGTATGACTAAAAATCACTAGAGCTCTAAATGCTACATCTGCTTTACTATACTTGAAAATCTGACTTCTCTCAGTAGAAAAAAAATAAGACATATCTGGATTGTTTCCTGTTATAACAGAAAAATACAAGAATAGCTGTACTCGGTCAGACCAAAGGTACATAGAACGCACTATCCCACTTCCAGCTCTGACCAACATCAGATGCCTAAGGAAGACTAAGAACGTGGCAAGCACATAGTGATATTTCCACAGAAATCTCTCTTGGCCACAAGCATTTTGTGGCTCAGGAACCAGAGGTAGTCACTCTAATAGCTCTGTACGAGTTTCTTCCGAGTAGTTCAGTAATCTTTGAAACTTTTTAAAATTTAGCATCCACAGTATCCTTTCATGCTTAACAGTATTGTATGAAGAACAGAATATTTCTGTTTTCTTTTAATCTGATAAAACGCTAGTCTCATTTGCTTTAAAATTAGGAAATAATCAGAGAACTTCTCGTAACATATAAAACTTTGCAACAGACAGCTGGAGACTTCTGTATATTAAGACATTTTGCAAACAGAAAGCTGTTCTCCCAAAATGTCCTCTGGCAGAAGGAACTGAGGTTCCTTTTCCCGATTCTGCTCATTTAATCTTCCCAAACTACTGGATAAGAATGTCTATTTTCTGGATTCAATATTTTCAAGTTCTTACACTATAACCAAAACTTTTAATAGCAGTTTTGTCAAATATTTTAATGTCAGACTATATTTTTCCGAGGCATGATTTTACAGCGCTATTTAGCCAGATGAAGATCAGCTGTTCTCCCTAACTTTGTATAAATTACTGTAAAAAAATGAACTTCTCTGCAGACCAAGATACCAAGATGCACAACTGTTAAAGTGCACCTCACTTATCTCAGTCTTTAAATAAAGCAATGACACCTCACTGAACTCAGTCCTTAAGCAAAACAAATAGCTTAGAAGTTCAAGTAAACAGCGTTTCTCAGTAGCTATTCACTCTAAGACACGGTTAGTATATAGCAATTTAAAGTCTACTCTTCTCAGTAGCACTAGTGGAAGGAAAAGAGACAGAATGAGCAAAAAACCCTGGATCAGAAGGGCAGCTGTGATCCACAAGAAAATTCAGGATTCACCTAGACCTGTTCCTAAGAAAACTATTCCTTCATTGGGACCGTTAGCTTTACACAGATGTTCTTTCAACAAAACATTGGACATCCACAATTATCTAGGAAAACCAGAGACTAAATTATACAGAAATGCATTATGCTGAAAACAAAGGCCACTTAACAGAACGACAAACTAGTCTGTCGCCCACAGTGTACAGACATGGTCAAGTGTTACCTGGCATGCAGGTAAGAACAATCAAATAACGTTAAAATGTTGCGGGGCAAGCCAGCTGTGACAATATATCTTCTTGCTGCTAGCCCTGCTGCCCAGACTACTGTTTCTACAGAACCAACACTGTTGCTATCAGTAGAAGGATTTATTCCCTTTTTCCTTCAATCACCACTGCCCCCCCACCCCTAATTACTTTGTTTCTTAGAAGCCAAATTTTATTGTACAAGACATAATGAATTCATAAAAAACACCTGGATTTAAGTGATCACCTTGATCCTTGAAAAAATAATTCTGCCTCTCAAGCAAGTGTGGGTAACCTGTCACGCTAGGTTATTTTAGATAGACCACATCACAGTGGCACAGCGACTGCACCGCTCCCAAGTGGAGAGTGGTTTCAGGAACAAGGTTCCTGGAAGTCTTCAGAGACCATTGCAAATTATATGCTGCATATAAGCAAATTATATCACATGAACAATATATACTCCTTACCTCATGAACGAGTATCTAAGTAGCCACATACTAGTGCCTGTCAATGCTTTCATCACACCAGAAATATCAGCAATATCTAGAAGTGCATATAACGTTCATAGTTAGCATCTACTACTTTGAATCATCTGCTTCTGGAGAACGAGCAATTGGAAGTTCATGTGCTTTCAGTAGTATTACTGTAATCTCATCTTTAGTGTAATCTCCTGTACACAATTAGGAAACAGTATGGAAACCTACCAAATGGCTATACTATGTCCTAACAAAATACAGCAGTAACAGTAAGAACTTAAAACAAACGTGATGGGATTAGCTCAGATACTGTCTTTCTCAATATCTTGCCGACATCCTATCTCACCAGTATCTTAATATGCGGTGGGAAAGAATGAAATGTTGTGTTGCTGGCTGAATGACCTGAAAGCATCTTGAGTAATATTCAGAATAGATCAGTTAAAGAGAAGACAAACAGGCCACCCAGAAAGTCAAACACCATGTCTTGCCTCCAGAATATTCTTCCTCTTCTGCAGCGTAAGGTAACAATTGGATTGGAGCTTGGCTTTAACATCTGCTGCTGGTTGAGATCTCCGACTGGCTTTTCCAGCTTCAATCTGAGATACATTTTGAATGTTATTAATTCTGATGACCTAGTGTCAAAGTCTGATAGAAAGAGTGATCTGGTTGCATTATCTTCCAGTATTTAATATCAGTTCTGGGTATAAACAGCTGGAAACAATATCACATTTGCTACAATAAATTTTCAGAGGAATTTGTTGAAAATCTCTCATATCTACAAAGAACTGATTTAGAACATAGACTTACAAATTGAAGGTGTGCAGAGGAAAAGCCACATGAGCAAACTGCTCAAGATGAGCACCTAATCAGGTTATACAGAACATATTCAGAAGTGAGGTGACACATCATATGGAAGTCTAGGTACAATTTTATCCCAAACCCTGAATCCAATTTTTTTCAATTAAAATGAAGTAGAGCCAGATTATCTCATATTTACTTTTTAGTAATCATTAAGGTGTGGATGGGTTCTGCATTACCTCTCCAATGCAGCCAGATGCTTAGCATGCAGAAATTTAGAATGAACTCCGAGCCTGCTTTGGTAGCGTGCACAAATTGTACTATATAAGTTTTTAATTTGCTGGGGTTTTTCCAGCTGAAATGAAAGCATTTATCCCTTAAAAATGTTTTTTATTATTTTGATTTAAAAATCAGAGTATCTACGCTGTCATTGTAGTAGCATGCCATGAAACACCCACAGATCAAAGTAAGAAATGAAAGATTATTAACAGTTGAAAGTGAGGCTTTATTTATAATTACCTTGTAAAAAAAGTATGACCGAATTGTGACGGGTCCCATCCCCCCTGCCCCTTTTATGAGATAAGGCAAATGGCAGTTGCACGCATATCTAGGTAATTCCACTAGTAGTGTGAGCACTGACAGAGAGATTACATGGTGGATGAATGTTTCCAGAACCTTTCTCAGCAGTATTTCCATGCTGAAAGAAAAAAACCCCTCTATTTTCAGCTGGGGAGATACTAGCACAATATTTCAACAATCTAGAGCAGCAGATTTTAGGGCATAGAAGTGGACTCAGTCCACCATGAAAATAAATTTGCTGTCTTTTTTTTATTGGTCACCAAACAATCCATATAAAGTGCTTTGCATATTTTTGCATGGTAGAATAGTAACAGGAGTAGAAATATGTATATTCTTTCTGTCTGATTAAACACTGCATGTAACCCCGTGACTAACAACAGAAGCAGTATTGACAAGAAAAAGCTGATGTATTTTTAATATGGTGGCAAACTTTTTTTATACATGAGTCTCAAAAAAATGGTTAGTGATACCTTGGTCATTCAAATTCGCATGCATGCAAAAAACCCCACCCCAAAACACAGGTACAGAAATTCTGTCCCCCATTACTGCCATTCAGATTTCAAGACACTTTTGATAGAAAAGAGCAACTTCCAAGAGGCTTTAGGAATTCAGCTTACTTCCATTTTTTCAATAAATAATGAAACAATCTAAGGCCTTTCTATTCTCTGAGGCTATTTGAGGATTAGAAAGAGGAAGGAGCTAAGATTCTGGTTCTAATTATTACGGTATTTTTGAATGAACAACTATCAGGTGATGAGGACCTGGTAACACTTTTAATACATTCCCCGATTTTTGAAGATGGAAGCAGGAAAGTACCAGTGCTGTAGGCAGAACTCAGATCTTTCTGAGGTGTATCTTTGTTAGTCAGTGTAAATACCTAAAACTACCTAGAACTGTTTCTTTCCTCAAAGTGTTTATGTAACGTCTGGAAAATTTGGTCTTCTAGATCATTTTCTCTTTCACAGTAATGGAAAGCCCACTTTTCTTTTTTTTGTTCCTGTCTGCTTGAATACCAGAACATGGCTGGTAAACCTTAATCCTTCGTTAATTAATTATTGCCACTTATACAGCAAACAGTGCTTTTAGATCACCATCAGAGGAAGAGTTTATTAAAAATATGCGTTCTTAGGATACATTCGACTTGAACGCTACAAATTTGTTCATATTATTTTGAGGGTCTGGCACTTAAGTTTATATGTAATTAATTTTTGAATACAGAAATCAACATTGAGCAAAGATAACATGTACTTTTATATCTATTTCGGTCTCATGCTTGAAAATAGCATTAGGTGTTAAATAAAATATTGATTGTACTTGTCTTCAGTGTCACAGTAAAGGAAAAGCATTATGATAAAGCTAATCAGCAAAGATTTACATTCCTGCAAATGATAGTATCTCTGGCTGTAACAATCAGCAGCTTCATTAGTGCAGTTATTGCTGCTTCTAAATTGAAAGTTAGAACTGCAATTCTTCCAAAGATGGACAATAAACGACAGATCACCTTTTTTTTTTCCCCCATGCAAAACTGCATCTTGCTTTTTATCACCTAAGCCACAGAAAGCCAGTTTTGGTTAATAAAAATGAATGTCTAAAATGAGGGTTATGAATAAGAAATCATTTGAGCTTTGCTCCTTATCTCTAGTACTGCTCACTAAACTATACCAATTTATAACAGAACATCTGAATTCCCAAAATTTTTTGGTCTAAAACTGCAGTAACAGCAGCAAAGAAGAATAATTGACTTTTTATTATTTTGTTAAATTTAATCAGGACTGGGAAAGTGCCGTGCTCTCAGAGTCCTTGAATACACTGGTTACTGCTGCCCAGAGGGCACTAGAAATGCATCTCCATTTAAAAAGCAGATGAGTTGCCACACACACAAATGTCTTCTCAAAATAGCAAAAAGCTTCAACAGGTGCAGTCGGGCAGGGAATTGCATGCACACACAGGCATGTGGCAGAGGATCTAGCAGGAGTCCAGCTCTATGACATCAGGCACCCTCCTACAATTTGAAACTTTATCTCCAAATATTTAATTTACACATTTATCTGTTTGCAATTAAAAAAAAAAAAAAAAAAAAGACTAGGTCAAACTCCAAACTGACTCATCTCTTCAAGAAGGTGCCAGAATGATTTATCCTGGCAAGCAATACAACTTACTGAATCCATACTAGCCCTAAATCATTTGTCATTCCTGTGAACAGATTAAAACAACTAGAAAAAATTAAACAGAAAAGCTGCATAACAGTCTTTTGCGAGAGAAGACAAAAGCGACATTTTAAACTTAGGTTACAAAAGATTTCCCATATTATGAAATACGGGATAAATTATACAATGAATTCAGAATTAACTTTAATTTCCTTAGACTAAGCATGAAAACAATACATTGATTTTAGAAACTCATTCTGTGATAGTGTTTAATTTTAAAACAAATCTGGCCTATTCCAAGAGTAGTTAATCGAGAGGGATTGATTTCTGACAGCTGTTACTCTTTGAAAAGCTAATATCTAGGAATTTTGTATTGGCTTGAAAAGGCATCTGTTTCTAGAATGTGTAAAGCTTTCATAAAGCAGAGATAATTTATCTGCTTTCATTTTGTACAATAAAGCTGCTCTTAATATTCTTATCTTATAATATTGGATGTTAAATAGAGTGACTTTATCGTACCATCAGTTTTTAAGCACAATCATTGAAGTCAGGTGGGTTTTCTGTTCCAGAACTGAGGAATTATATGGTCCGGTATCATCTTACCTTTTAGTGAGAAAGTGAGAGAAAACTAATGGTGTGTAACTGTATAAAATGAAACTCTAAAGGCTGCATTATGCCACTGATTCATAGTTTGCCCACTGAAAAAATAAATTAGGAATTTTATTTTATAAACTACACTTAAATCTCATTTTATCGTAGATTTATTAAAACTTATTACCTTGCTTGACTAACTACCTGAAGAAAGTGAGTTCATGCCAAACATTTCTTTCAGCCTCTCTCCTACCCACCCTACATCTTTACTCATTTATTCAGCAAAATTCCACATTGGCACTATGCACACAGAAAGGACAATTTTAGCAAACCAGCTGTTTCTTGAGCCAAGGGAAAAATTGAACTGTTTTGCATAAACAGTACAGTAGCATCTTCCAAAACAGGTAGAGCTAATGATTTTTAGTGGGAAAGGGAGGGGAAGTGTTCTGATAAAATCTGGCAAAAAGAGCATCTGTTCTGATACTGAGGTCAAGGGGAGAGGTGTGAAGAAATACATGCTTGAGCTGCAGCTGGCTGAGCAATATGTTGGGGGGTGGGCTGGGCAGAAAGGTAATTCTCAAAAGTCACGGAAGTTCCATGACCTACCATTTACTGAGCCTTTATCCATTCTGGGAATCTGTTTTATTTGACAACACACATACTATTCCTAAATACATGTACATATAAAACTGAACATATATGATCTTTCATAATAGTACAAAAAAGGGAAAATTATGATGACAAGGGGAAAATAAGAAAGTGAAACACACACTCCAAGATACAGCTTAAGCAGTTGCTCTCATTCTGAAAACTCCTGCAGTAAGGAAACTCCTGAACTTAACTCCAAGATCTATGGCTACCTCATTTCATACCCTTGGAAAACGTACACCTCTCCTTTATACCGCAGTTTCCCCAGCTATGAGCCCACATTACAAGGACTTTCTCTGTTATTTCTTCAGAACGACTGCTCCTTGCATATATGACTCTTGGTATGGAGTTCATAAATGTTTTTCTGAAGAAAAGCGGCAAGTTTCAGAAATCATACATTTACATATCGGGAAGCTTTTTTTCTTTTTTGTTATTTACACAGTTATCCCCAAGTATCCTGAAAGCATTTATACAACTCAGCTAGAAGTTAAATTTTGATACGT
This sequence comes from Falco naumanni, assembly GCF_017639655.2. NCBI lineage: Eukaryota > Metazoa > Chordata > Aves > Falconiformes > Falconidae > Falco > Falco naumanni. The sequence continues at coordinate 14,902,728 of NC_054060.1, read as the reverse complement.
ATGAGAAAAATACCAGAGGAAGGTACTTGAAGACCTTAAGGATACAGAAATTAAACAAACATCTGGAAAGACAAATTTGGTTTGTATTCAGGATATAATTTCAACACCAGAAACATTAGCCAAGTGCACACCATCTATGACCTGAAAAGCATCCCAGGCTGGAAATTGTTTCAGCACCCACAGCTTGAAACTGGCTACTAGGGAAATCTAAAAGTACCAGACAGACACCACTTCTTCGGTAGAAACAAAAGTATTTTTTGACTCATGAGAGTCCTTTCAAAATGGAACATTCTAAAGATCAGACTGGTTTATAAACTACAGCTGATATTCTGAAATTATATAGTGTCAAAATAGGAGTAGAAGTCAAACAAATAATAAAATCCAGTTCACCAAAGTAACATTTAAGAGAATCTTCCATCTTTCCATTCTTTTCAATTCTATAATTTTCCCCTAAGCAAAGTTATTTCTTTAGTTTTTTATAACATTTGGCAGAGAAATATAATAGCTCCATAACATGATGAAGGTTCCAAAGTACTTTTGCATGTAGCAGGTAGTAATATTTCCATTTATCTACCATTGAAATGCATCCACATCTACCAAGAATAAAGCATCAGGTCAAATGAGAGCAGTGAATAGCACTTGACAATCTTACGGAGGTTCTCTCTTGTAAATAGGTAATTGAAAATATAACATGTTACCAGTTTAACTAACTCCATGTTTCAAGATGATGGAACAAAGCTATTCAAGACATTTCTTCTGCTGACATAGGGCTGCAATACTATATATACCCTGCACTTGTTCCTGGCTTATTTAAAAATGCAAACCAAAAGCTTTAGTGATGAGAGATATTGTGGATCCCCTGCTCTAATGTGTAGTCATTGGATATCCCTGACCTGATATTCTGACCCCAAGCACAGATTATTTACAGAAGTTCAGACACAGCATTTCAAAAGCTTAGCTCCTCTAAAATTCGCATTGCTTTGCTCTGATGTTCTATATAATTTAGTTCTTTAGAGCTGCAAGAGAAATAGCTTATTTTCCTCCAAAAAATGAAATCAACGAAGTGCCAAGACATTAATCCATTAATCAGTTGTCTCAAGATAGGAAAGCAAACTAATAAAACAAATTAAGAGGAGTACTTATAGAACTAGAGAACCCTACTGCCGACTTTAATCTCTGTACCTCCTCCATGCTCTGCTACCAAGAACACAGACCTTGAGGAGAACTCTGCTAACAGTGACTGCAGTTACAGTCCTCAAAGACATAACCAATCCTGTCTAAAAAGTGGTTTTTTAATTTTAATTTTTCTTTTTATTTCAGGCTTTAATTTTTCCTAAAACCAGGTTAGAGCAGAAAAACGTAGAGGTCATGAACTCAAACTTTCACTTGGAAGTTTAGTCTCTAATATAATTAATGTATAACACTGTCATCCTGCCAAGAATGTCACTCCCAATTTGATCAAACTGGTATTAAATTTGACCTTCCAATTTAGAATATGCTACATCCTGCTTCAGTGAGAAACTTTGCTGAACCAGAGTCAAGGGAGAAGCAGGTATATATTAAAGTGACAGTTCCAGAAGTAATTTGAAGGGTGAATGAAAGGTTTAGATTGAGTACTCTGTTATCAGAGCTTTCTCAATAAGTAAGAGTGTGTTCTTCCCACCTCACAGTTATTTCCAAAGGACAGCTTCTTCAGGTTGTTCCGCAATGTTCTGGAAGTCTAATCTGGAGTTGGTACCAGAATGGATAGACTTTAAAGTAAGTGGCAAAGCAAATACGAATGTAATCGAAATAGGTCCACACTTCAACCAGGCCTCGCCTTGTCACGTAAGGTATCGGAGCCTGCTGTTTCACTGGACTGTTGCAAACTGATGTGAAAACTGCAGAGATCTCATATTTCAGTTTTATGTAATTGCTAAGGTACGTATGGATGCATTAGTCAGAGAAATGATAGCAGCCTCTCCTCTTTGTTGCTGGCTCAAACAGAGACAAGAAATACAGAAAACAAGTCCTACCGCTTGAAGGTTGTTTGGCAACCTATTTGAAATGGCAGGGCTCGGTTTAGCTGCTAGCACACAGTTTTGTAATAAAATAACCACTGTTGCTTTCTGGCAGGCTTATCATATATGCCAAATAGTGAATCAAGTAACAAAGTAAAGAAAAACAAGGCAAAGACCTCCAACCCTACCACCTCTAGAGACAGAACTGCATTAAATAAGAGGCAGAACAAGTCTACATGTAAACTAGTGCTGGGGCTGCTTTACTCAATCTTTGTCAACTGATTACTCTAGTTGCCACAACAGTCAGTTATTGCACTTTGCATAAGTACTAAAATGCTCAAAAACTTCAGAAAAAAAACCAGGAATTTCTGACAGTTCGAAGGTTCGCCTATGCGGATGTCAGATATATTCCTCTGTTATTAGGACCCAGGCTGAGTTTAATCTACAAAGAGATCAGTTGGCCTACATCATTAACACACTTCTACAAACAGTGGATAAAACAGTTTTAAATTACCAGAAGTTGCATCATTATGGATTATTATTTTAGCATTGTTAGCCTTCTATAATATGATGTTGCTCCCTCTGGAATACTGATTAAAATAGGAACCAGATGTGCTTTTCATGACCAGATTGAAAAAGATAAACAACCAGAAAATCAATTCAAATAAAAAGGATGCCCTGGGGGTATTTCTCAAAACTGAAGAGGGAGAGCATACGTATCTTTTAGAAGGGTGGGGTAGGAACTGAAGAACACTTAAAACCAGAACTCTCTTTTTTCCCCAAAAAATCCCTAAGAAACATGAAACAACCTAGTTCTTCAGACACCTATTTTGATAATACTCCAATGCACCATTATCTTACAATTGGGTGCACCAGCCAATGCTAACACAAAGAAAATTCGGTATTTTCAGTTTTGCTCAGTAATCCAGAAATAAAAAATAAAAAAAACCCAGAAATAAACTGGGGGGGGGGGGGGGGGGGGGAAGCGCGCGCAGGGAGAAAGAAAAAAAGGACTGATTTACATTTAGACCTCAGCATTTCACAGGAATACCACTTTGGTTTACTGGCCTGGAAGCATGATAAGAAGTTTCAAAAAAAAAAATAAAAAATTCGCTATCTTCAACTCCAGAAAGCCACTAAATGGAAGACTTATTTTCACACCAATCCTGACGTGAGCTCTTTTTGTGCTAAATGCAGGCCAGTGTAACTTAACGGTACTGTTTCACAGAGCAGACTAGCTCCTTCTTTATGTGCATTAGAAAAAAGCAACATTTCCATTCACAAAGCAAAAGGGATCACAAATCACAAAGGAAATTGCAGGACCAATCCTCCATGCCACAGCTTCTGCCACAATCAGTGTGGCCCTACTGAAGCTGTATTTTTTTCCCCTGCACATTTACATCCAGGCCAGGAACCAGAGACCACTGATGAGGGTGGCAGTCTCCTTCGACAAGCACAGAGAAGAATGGATTTCTTCACTTTGGTAGGGAAAATAAAGATTATAACAATAACTAAAAAAAAGAAGGATGTCTTTCTCACTTACCTACCTTATCTCACTTATCTACCAACCTCCCAGGTTGGCCCTGCTCAGCACCAACTGTAATGACTGCTGTCCCAGTCACACCAGATCATTTTGCTTCAGCTGAGAGTAACTTCAAGCAGGAAAAGCATAGGTCACACAATCAGGCCTGCAAAACCTGGCTTGAAATAGCACACCATATATAGAGGCAGAAGAAATATCTTATTTCTACTATTCATGAACACTTTTGGGTATCAGTATCTTATTCTTTGTGTGAACAAAGCTTTGTCACCACGTGGTATAGTAATTACTCCATCCCTTCACTGCAGATGACCAAAGCCAAAATATATTGCATATTCATTATATTCACCAAAAACTTAGAAATTAAAGATTCCATGCAGTACAGCCTAACACACATTTGATTTGCCATGTAACATTATTTCTTTTAGATATGGTTTGAAAAAGCATCAGACAGAAGAAGAGAGCACCTTCTTAAAATTACACCAGGACACTAGACCTTGTCTCTGGGGGTCCCCTATTTCTGTTCCTCCCCAGGTCACACACCTCTCTCCCTCTTTCTGGGAGTCCCCCAGATTTTTTCCATTATTTCTTCGTTTCCACTGCTTTTAATGCTCCTAATTTCCCTCTTCACATAGCTGGTTCTCCATTCTCTTCCACATGCCAGCACCTGCTTGTACATTAACAGGCCCCTTGGGATACTTGAGGACACCCATTACGACTTTCATGCAAAAAGTTTACCAAGTCTGCGTACTCAGACAATAACCCACATCAGAGGCAGTCTTTGTGGATGTTGAAAGACTGGTGGTGGATCAAAGTTCTATTCTCTGAGACATCCTCTCCTATGTTTTGAGATACTGGTGCCTGTAACTATTACAGAGATGATTAGAAGAATATTAAGTAAAATTCTTTACACTGAAGAAAAAGGCAGAAGTACCTTGACTTGACATTGCAAACACCCCTCTCTGGAGGCCTAAGAAACACTATTTCCACAGAGCAAAATATGTGTAATGGAATAAATGATATCTTTAGGGTTTCTGTAAAAGGTTTGTGATCCTACACTTTCTCCTCCTCACACTACAAACTGTGCCCATCAGTTATAACTATCAACTCCAATATCAGAAGAAAACCAAGACTGCGAAGTCAAGCACCCTGAACTTGTGAAATACCAGAATTAACATTGCTCATGTAACCTTACCTCAACTTTTGTGTGTACAGAAGTGATCTCTCTTTACATTTTTTTTTTTCCTTTTTTTTTTTTTCTGACAGCTGTACAACCAGAGACTCCTGTAACAGGGATCTTATTGCTGATTAAGTAATGGCTATCAAAATCATGTTGATATTGGGGATTACTGATAAAACCTCAAAATCCTCATAGAAGAGTCTAAGAACTGGAACAAGCTCCTAGATTTTAGGATACATTGAAAGAGATGTCTTTTCTTTCACAGGCTTCTCAATCAGAAGATATAAAAAGTTTTAGTCACCAACAGGAACAATCAGGAAGGGCACAGCCCATTTACTTGACCAGAAATAATAATCTGTAACTCAAGATTAAAGAATACATGTTAAATCTGATAAACTATTCATCAGAGACTTTTTAGAGACCAAGAATTCATACCAGATACTGCCAACGCATTGTTCACATCTAACAATGCTATGAAACAAACAAGTAAACAACAGCATGATCTTCAGGGAGGAATTTTATTGAAATGTGGTTAACTAGCAAAAAACTGCTTGTCAAAATTCTTTAAAAAAGCTTTTCAGTAACTTTTCTTAAGTATTTATATCATCTTATTCTGTGGTTTTCAGTCAACTAGATAAAAACAAAACAAAAACAAAAAACCCACAAAAAAACCCCAAACCTTGTTCGGTTGACTGCCATGTTCTGTACCTTAGCACAGTAACTTCAGCACTGAAGCTGATCCACCTACTCACTGTGCAAAAAGTTGTTACTAAAACTTTTGTTTCTGGGGGAAAAAAGGAGTTTGAGGTAGGGTTTTTGCTTGGTTTTTTGGGGGGTTTATTGTTTTATTTTTCATTTAGAAAGTATCAGGAAAAATCAACCTGGTGTACTTATGGAATAGACATGAAAATCTTCTAGATATGAATAGATATGATAACCTTCTTCCCTGTGAGGGTGGCGAGGTGCTGGCCCAGGCTGCCCAGAGCAGCTGTGGGTGCCCCATCCCTGGCAGTGCCCAAGGCCAGGCTGGACGGGGCTGGGAGCAACCTGGGCTGGTGGGAGGGGTCCTTGCCCCTGGTGGGGGGTTGGAACTAGATGGTATTTAAGGTCCCTTCTCAACCCAAACCATTATCTGAAAAGCAATTTTTGGGGTATTAGTTATTTATGAATTGTTTGGTGGACTTACTATATGACTTACCGTGGCCAATAGTCTCCAAAATCACATTATTTCTACTGCCTAAGTAAATAACTAGCATTCTTAGAATCAGCTATTCCTCAAAATTCTTTTCACACACATACCACAGTTTTCCACCCATGATGTACAAGGCAAGGTAATTTGTACTGTTTACGTCCTTGAAGCAAAAGGGTTGTATTCATATATTCTGCTGACAAAGTTAGCTCAAAAAAAGTTTTCTACTACAGAAAAGGTCTCTTGCAGTAACATGCTGTCAAGTATGGCAGAGCCAACAGAGATGCAAGAGATACAAACTAGACAGATACTGCAGATGCACTCAACCCAATTTCATAAAAAGCTGATAACAAGAAATTACTGCTACACTAGACAAATCCCTATCAGAGAATCAAGTTTCCTCTCCTCTGTTATAGGATTAAAAAAAATACACAGATCCCATCGTCCTAGCTTTTCTCCCCCCCTCTTTCTCTCCATCACATCCCAAATGTTCTGCATTCCAGCCTCACATAACAGTAATATTTAGGTTTGGGTAGAGAATACTTTAGTTGCAATGGGCAGCCTTTGTCAAAAGTAAGTGGAAAAAACTAGCAAATGGAATTAATGTTAAAAGGGTAGAAATTATTTTCATGGTAATTATGATAAGCAAGGTAAGACAGGAGTAAAGAGGCAGATCAGAATAACACCAATTTCGATTAAGATCTGTTTCAAAGCCTGACCTTCATCAGTTGCTGACAAAATTCAAACCTTGCTGATGCCACAAGCCAGGCAAACAACCATCTAACACAGCAACAGCTGCAGTGGGAGACATTTAAACTCTTGGAAGTACAGCTGTTCACTGATAGAAAGGATCATTCCTTCAATCTACAGAACTACATGTACAAAGGAGCAGGATGGTGCTATTCACTTGCAATACAAGCTATCCGGTAATCCTCAGTCTAGGCATATTTAAATTACAGTCGGTTTGAAATCAATAGCGTCCAGTCTTGCCTAACTCTCTTGCAGGAGTTCTTAAAGAAATTGCAGTTTTGACAGTCCGAGTTTTTCCTGCTACTTCGAGTGCAAAGATATTTTGACAGTTTCTTTTCTTCTTTTTATAATTAGAAAAACTGTCTTACCGGTCCATGCCTGCCCACACTAGATGCCTCAGGAATGATGCTGACATGCTTGTTCTCACCCTCCACTTGATACGGTGAATTGCACTCAGATCCCTAGCACTTTGCATCCCCCCTTCACACCCTTACTAGATTATCAAATGACTATTCTGGCCTGAATTTACACAGATTTAAAGTAGGATATCATGGACTTCATTATCAGTAAGTGAGGGAATGGAAAAAGTGAGGAAATGTGGTGGAGCTCACTCCGTAAACCTATTACTAACACAGATTCTCTAGTAATGACAGGCTTTCATTAGATTCTCTCAGTTCAGCAAATGCTTATCTACCATTCAAATGGTAAACAGCTGGAAAGCCTTACATTTCTGTGACTAAGTGGTGTCCCTGTCTCTGACAAATGAGTAATAAATAACGCAATCATTACAGAGAATTGCTCTTGTTCTGAATCTACTGGTGAGTTTTTAACTCTCTGCAAACAGCACAGCTTTGCAGGGGAACAGGATGCTTTTCCCCCACATTATTTTGCTTTTAGAACACATGTAATAATAGGCCATATAATTAGCCGAAGTTTAGGAAAGGTTTTACTCCAGCTGTTTCCTAAAATCAAGTATTAAATATACAGTAGTAATCCAGTAGCATTTCTGCCACAGACAGTCTCATGTTTTGTTATTTTGCATTTGTACTGACTGTACCAAAGTGCTTTATTGTCTACATTGCATAGGAAAGAGCAAGTCACTGAAAAAAATGTCTAGTTAAGTCTCAAGACTCAGGACACTTGCAAATAACATAGAATCATAAAGAAGAAATCTACGTTAAATATCAGGTGAAATCCTGGACTTGCTGAAGTATATACAGAGATGCCAAGAGCTTACTTTGGTCACATTGATTTGGTGGTGTCTATGAGTATGTACTATGATACAGACTATTTTTTTTATCATATTTTTTTTCTTCACAAGTTCCCTCCCTGATTTCATGCACAAGATGGATAACTAGCATTTTGTACCTTTTGAATATTTTACTTTACAGCACTAATGATGTTTCAATGTAGAGTGTGTATATGTGTGAGTCTAGGTTTTTAAAATTCCATTACAGGAACACCTTTACACCTACAGCATGCAATAGGGGCAGTACGTATTGGATCTATCATGCCTATTTAATTGGAGAAACTCAGAGCTGTAGAGGGCAGCTGTAAGCACACAGCGGCACCTAATATTTTGGGCCACATCAAAATATTTGCAATGTAGGCCCATGGGCAGCTGAAGAAATTGCTTCTCTAAAGCTCCATTTCACTTGAGGATTTTGGAAATACTCCTGATTTATTTTCCTTGTCTACTGACTCAGAACCTCCACACTTCGGTCCCTGTCCCTTCCTGGCATTTCCCCAGTTCCTGTCTGAACTTAGCCTCTTCAGTGCTGGCCTCTCTTTTCCTCTGCACATTCCTGGGAGCGCCCAACCCAAATCTTGTAATTACTACCCAAAGCATTTCCCCCAAATTCTGACCAGTCGTTCTCTCTTCTTGCACAGCCAGCTCACTCTCAGATGAGTTACAGACTGCCTTAACACATAGGCATGTAAGGTTACCTACTGCTAAGTGATACCGCAAGTCCTTTCATTACATACAGGTATAGATCTCTGTAAGATGTTAAGTCATGTGCCACTATACTTGCTGTACATGCTTTCTGATCCTTTTAACAGTCTTTTCTTCCTGCCTTTAACTGGTAGCATCTTTACATCACAAAATGCAGTGCTTAGTGCACTGTCATTTAACTAGATGTGTAGTTACTGGAAGTCTCTAACAATTTCAGCTTTATTGTGGTTTAATCAAGGAGTGTAACTTGTGGTGCAAATCAAAGAGGACCATATCATTTGCACAGTGTAGTTCTTTTCCATTAACTACAGATATAAAAAAATATTTGAACATGAGGATAATTTTCCATTCTCATGAGGTATACAGGTAGTATTAGCAGGTCAATGAAGTCACAGTTTTAAAACTATTAAAAAAAAAAAGCTGAAAACTGTCCTCCAATCTGCCTTTTGGTGGACTCCAATTAGGAGGAACTAAAATTGTTTTCAAAGATTAAGAGTAGCAGATAGACAGTGTAATAATGAGTACATACTATCAAGGCAACAAAGCTTTATTCTTCCTGTAGATATTACTGATAAATTATTTTTATATGGTCCATAAAACGTTTAATGATCAAATATAGTAATAGTTACACTATATATGGACCTATGTGGTGTTAAAAATGGCTAGCTTGTTTGACCACTTAAAAAAACCACAGAAGTAACCTGCATAATCCAGTCTTGATCTATATGCAATATTCATATATATGTAAAGCTACAATCTGAGTTAAAAGCTAAACATGAATAGCTTGTTTTAGTATTTATTGTTACTAAGGTAAAATTTAATTATTACATGTGAAGTCATAAGAACAGTAGTTTTATGCGAGTTTTTAGGAAGATACTTCAGCAATGTTCCACAACTCTAGGTCTTAAGGTTTATTCTTATCCAACCATCTGTGTACATGAAGAGATATACACTTTTTTTTTTTTTAGTTTAAAAAAAGAATATATTTAAGATCAAGCAGAAGAAAGAACTACATGGTAAGTATTTTGGTAAAATCTTAATACAAACATATGGATTCACTTCTGAGAAAAACCTCTGAACTTCATACCTGGCAAGATAAACTTCAGTATTTTTTCATATCAGTTCTGTATTTTTCATATCTCCACTGAAAATGTACTGTTACAATTCAATTCTGTGACAACATCTTAGGTTATGATAAGCACAATCTGAGTGTCCAGATGTCATCACAAGTAGGACTCCCTGAAGCTGAGGGTTATCACGCTATGAATAACAAGGAGACCTATCATAACCATATACTGTGCCAACTCCATCCAGAAAGGAAGGAACACATCAGACTACTATCACATTTTGTTGTTCCATCTCCTTCAAAACTCAGTGTCATGGTAGTCCATTGTCCTAGTGAAAAGAGCCTGGATGGCTTTACCTTGTACTACTGACTGAGCTAAGGTATTCCCAGCCTTTGAATTCCCTAAAATGAGCTACATAAAAAATACATTTCCTGTAGCTAATTAACAAACAAAAAAGGAAGATGTTGTATAGTTGTCAACTATTTGATAGTTTGGGTTGGGTTTTTTGTTAATTTGTTTTGGTTTTAGTATCTACTGCATCCCATTCTAATTTTCCTGTAGATTTAAATCAGCTCAATATGATGTGGATGAATACAAGGAAACAAAGAAATGAATAATGTTTAAGGGATCGGTTTTGAAAATTGCTAGGAAAAATTTATTGTCATCTTTTCAACATGATTTTTATAACACATACCAGTTATGAAAACCAAAAAGACATTCTTATAGCCAGACAAAGGATTCATAATTATCCTTTGTAATCTTAAAATTACACTTAAGTTTAAAACCTGAAAAGATAAATCCAAACTGAAATGTCATATTCTCAATCTCTCTTGATTTTACTGCTTTGTTAAACAAGTTTATTTTGTATGCATGTTGCAGTGCTTTTCAGATATCAGTGTTGACGAAACATTTGCACAAACAGCAGCACTTTTCTTGTATCTTTTGCATGTAGCAAAAGTTAACCTTGATCTAATCTGGATTTCTGAGACCAGGGAGCTAAGGATAAGGATTTAAACATAAGAACTTTTAGCACTTCATATCTGCAGAATTTTTTTCCATAGGACTTTCCAATCCCATTTTAACTATTGCTGCAGGGCATTAAAACCCAAGATCTTAGTTTTACAGTCTGATACAGAGATTTTTATCTTCTACGGTCTTAAATTCTGAAAGTTCTGGAAGGTGTTCTAAAGCACGTTTTAAATGGATGGGGGAACAAGGAGCACCAGAATGACAGCTTCTTAGTAAGTATGTGTTGCCCTGAGGGTAAGCTGGAAGTTTTTTTAAAAAATGTTGCATTCATGACCCAATGCCAAACCTAGGCTGTACATATTACAACCAGCCAGCCTGGAGATGAGGAAAGCATGGATCCCTACAGTTATGTTTTAATCTAAAAAGACAAAAAGTAATTTCCTATATGAGGGAAAAGGGAATAGACTTTATTAAGCTGTTTCCATTTGAAATGGAGGCCCATGTACAACCTTCATAATCGGAAGCAAAGTGCTTGCAATTCATTTCCACTTTTTTCTTTATAGCGTGCGCACTGTGGACAACGGACTGCTGCCAGCTAGGAAGCAGGAACCAATGCACAGGTTAACGTAAAGGGGGCAGGCTTAAATGTTAAAAAGGATGGTTTACAGCACGTGCATTTTGCATGTTTTCATGTTTCGTGTGGGCTTGATACCTTAACACATTCCTTTAAATACAACCTCGCTAAAGAAATGCAAGAATCGCTAGGCATTTTAGGTGGACAATTTCTATGTAACCTTAAGGACTTGCTTGTGACTGGATTTCCAAAGCCCTGGGCATGCACATTTGTAAGAAGATAGAGGAAGAAGTGCCAGTCGAGCTAAATTTCCCATAAAACTAAACCAGTTCAGTTTGAGAGAGATACTAGTTATGTTTGGTTTAAACTCAAGTAAGTTGGACGATTCAAGGGATCAGGGATTTATGCAATGAATCCAGACTTGTACATGCAGATCAAGATGGCATCCTTTCACGAAAAAGTATGCAATTGAACTTCTATATCAAGACATAAAACCGTGATCAAATAAAACTGCAGTTAAAGCATTGTGGAAAGAAGTTTTTCTATAATTAGAAAATGTGAGGATATGAATGTTATCAGCAGTAATTAAAGATTAACTGCATTGTTCAGTGACTAAACTTAGAGCTAGTGCCTTCTTCAAACTGCTTTTCATCTGTTCTAAATACAAAACTTCATGAAGATCTGAACTAAGTACCACTTACAAACCACACTTACAGCAAGTGATTTATTTTTTCAGAGCCAAGAGAAATACATGCCTCTGCCTGGACCACGAGTAGCTCCAACTTTCTGGAAACAAAACCTCAGGTATGTATTTTTCCTCCTGTTACCAACTGTCAGAAACCATAAGTTAGTAAGGAAAAAGAAAAATTAAAACCAGCGTGGATCCGAAAGTGAAAGTTGGTATTGCACATAAAAGATGCAGGATATTTACAAAAACATTTTCACTTGCATCCTGCTTTGCCGAGTAAAAGACAGATTACCTTTTATCCTCGATTGCTTTCTTTATAATACGCAACAGATAAGCCTTTTGAATGCCACAAATTTTTTTCATTGCTATCATTCTGAATTCAGACTGTGGAATGGATCAGAGAACATACTGATAAATCCAGCATATGTACTGGCAGAAACCCCAACTGGGATAAATCACTTCAGTCCCCGCTTCTTGTCAGCGTGGTGGTCATGGGCTGACAAGATACAAGTCAAACTGGAAATAGCTGTAATCACAGTTTACAAGGGTTAACTCAATGACAGCCACTTCTTTGTGTACCTACTTCAGGCATCCAGCCTGTGAAAGCCCTAAGCACCATGCTTTTCTTGTGGTAAAGGTGCATATATTAAGCCTTTTGCTGAACTAAGAAAATTAGGCTAAGCCACAGAATCTGCGGAACAGCCTAATATGCTGAAATGGAGATAATGACATGAAAAGTTGATTGACTTCGGACTTCGAGTGAAAACTGTTTAAAAAAAAAAAAAAGAAAAAAAACAGAATGCAAAGCAAGTGACAAATGGGATTAATTCCAGTGAGCTCCGAGAAGGGAGTGGAGGACGTGAAGGAAGGAAATGCCTCATTCTGTTTTTGCGTATAGGAAAGCCTGAGTAACACAAGGGTGCCTGGTGCCATACACCTTTATGCTCATTTTGGATCACTCCAGCGAAAACCCGCAATTTGCTGAGGCCCCCCCACCACAAGGTGGCATATCTGTACGCCCCATGATTTTTAGCTGCCTCTACAGTTCCAGCTTAACTGCCTCCACAGTTTACTTCATTTTTAAGAAGTAACTGTTTCCCATTTCTACAGAGAGGAAGGAGTGGGGGTGGGATAATAGCAAGGAACGATAAACTGCATTATACTATCAAGTGCAGACAGCTAAAGGTAAGTAAACTATTCTTAGTATGTGGATTAATTCCAAACTTTCCTTGTTACCATTATTTACTAAAGGGTCTGAGGTGTAGTCACATCAACAACGTGGAAATCAAACAGGAGAAGGCACAACAGAAAACTTAAGCTTCAGTATTTTTTACAAATACATTGACCAGAATCTCAACAGAATTTAAGTGTGAAATGGCACACGGACTTTGGATAGCAGACTGGTGCCGAAGATGGAAATAAGCATACAGAAGGAGAACACTAGGTATACCTACACATTATTTTGATGGTATTTGAAGCCTGCTGGTCACCCGTTGGTTGGTATGCAGTATAAGGGGGTTTCTTGCATTGCTGCCACTTTTCCTTGTGTTGTGAGTTTCAAGAAGTAATAACAATGTAGGCTAAGGAAAGCTGTGCTCTAGCAGTAATTTTTCCTACATGCTGATAAAGGTTTGAAATTTCCAAAATACATTCTCATTTTCACCTAGTGGCTGATGAAAGAAAAATCTCAGCGCAGTTAATTCTTCTTTTCAAGTCCATGATCTAAAAATATACTGCGTGATCTATAATGGCCACAGCGCACCCTTCTCCACAGTACATAATGGACCCACATGTTTCACATATCCATCAGAAAGGCACTGAGCAGACCACGAATCCACCAAACTGCAGAAGAGATTTGAAAGCAAACTGAGATAAGGGTGTGAGTACAAAAGAGAGAAGAATTTTTTAAGGACAGAAAAATACTGACCTAAATCAAAGCACAGAAACACTAGCTAGCATGCAAAGCAATTCTACCCACACACTGCAGAATATATGTTTTTAGAAAGTGGATTCTTGGAGATTTAAAGTATAAACTATGTACATAGCTCCCTCTGATGACCATTGGACACGATACAATGCAAGGCTCCTTTTATTTTTGTTCGTGCATTCAACTGACAGCTGACTGGTTAAATTCTAATTGCTTCCAAGTGAGGTCAGCAAAGGTATTTATCGAAAAGGACTGAACAACAGGCTCAACACACACACATGCACGCGCACGCATAAGCACATACACACCATCTCTCCAGCGCGTTGATTTATGGAAACAATTATAATTCTAGTGGAGCCTTTCTGAGCTGAGAAAGTTTGTAGCTACAGTAGAGTGTCTCATGTTGCAAAAAGCAGACAACAGAAATGGAGTACTTGAATATCCAGCTCTTATCAACAGGAACAAGTAAGTTATCTGTCCTTTACAAGAGCATTCAACAGTTTCTAATAGCTAGTAACTTTTATCTTCGTTTGTATATACTAGACTTTTAAAAAGCATTAAGAGAGCGATTTCTGTTAATAAACTGAAAGGGGTAGGAATAGAAATACAAGACTAAGACTGTGAAGTCTGTTTTGAAATCTGATAGATTGTCCTAATAGTGAATACATAGTTATGAAGTAATCAGCAGAATTTTACCATGCATGATGAAGTAGTTCAACTGTATCAATAGGGGTTTTTTTGGAGGACTTAAAACTGAGGACAAAACTATGTTTACAGTCAGTTTAAAAGTATGTTTATGTAAAAAGTTGTGTGAGAGATCTATTGCATATACATTTGTGTATTTTTTAAAAATGAGCTTAGCATGTCATACATTTATGTGTAGTACTTTTCAGTAGCATAATGTATCCTTGCACGTTTGTAAGAACTGAGCACTTACACATGCACCTTTTCTCACAGATCTTTTACTTTCAGTGCAAGCAGCAAATTCAAGTAGTACAGAAGGTCACGACAACAAAGGTTTTTATAACTTGTGTCTTTAAAGGATATTCTGACTGAAGAGATATTTAAGAAGCTCTTCTATTTCGCCATTAACTATTAAGGAATAACGATCAGAATTCTAGAAGAGGGAACAATCTCATTTAAATGAATCTGTAACTCGTAAAGACAGAAGGCAGGTCAGTGACCTAAGAGCAACAGTCTACTTGAGATTTAATTTTCATTATGTTGTTCATGAACACCCAGAACACTGCACTATAATGCACAAATGGATACTGACATGGATCCTGCCAATTTTGCTCTACAGATCATACTTTTACATTATCTTTCTAATGGGCACTATATCTTTAGCTTGCAATGACATGACTCCAGAGCAAATGGCTACAAATGTGAACTGTTCCAGCCCTGAGCGACATACCAGAAGCTATGATTATATGGAAGGGGGGGATGTAAGAGTGAGAAGACTTTTCTGTCGAACTCAGTGGTATATGAGGATTGATAAGCGAGGCAAAGTAAAAGGGACAAGAGAAGCAAACAACAACTACAGTAAGTAATATTTTTGGTTTTTCTATTCCTAAGTTTTTTGAAATTTACACATCATTGTTTCCTGTTCCTTGATTTATTGTAATTTCAAAAGAATTTTGTAGAATATACTGAGCATTGTATAAGAAAAGTTTTCCAATTAATCCTACAGCAGGACATTTGTTACTGATTTTGAAATGCGTCATTTTAAATACTACATTGTAGATCTGCTAATGTATTAGCTACAGCTGGTAACTATTAGCAAACAGAGAGCCTATTTTAACAAGTGAATTAAGGTTGTAAGTATGGAAATGTATAACCACAAACTCTGCTCATAAAATACTTATGAAACTTTAAACCACATTTATATAGTCCACAAACTACCTAAAAGTCTGGTGTGTTTGAATTAACAATTAAAACATATGCAATATTAGAAAGTTCAATGGAAAGAATTATGTAAACTCTCTTGCAAAATCTTTTAGATAGTTTGCCAAGCCAGGAACAAAATCTATTATAGTTTCTGCAGTTCATTATTACAATGATCATGATGCTGAAAAAATACTCTCTCCCCTTTCTTCCAAAAATATGACTCATCTAGAGAGAATGGACATACAATATTTTGCAAAGCTGTACCTAATGCAATTTTCGAACTGGCAAAAGAATTGTGTACTAATTTGTATTTTCCACACAAATACCTATATATCTTCCATTTACACTTGGAGGAGTCTATTTTACAGTCACTATTTTTGCCACTTCAACTTTCACGTTATTACTAATATATTGTTTATTTAGAGAAACATGACATTTACTTGAAAAGACATTGTTAAGACACAACAGGAAAATACATAGGATTATAATGTATATTTCAGAACAAAATCATAAGGAAAAGGGGCCAGACACATGCTGGTCTAGTGTTTATAGTCAACTGAAAGGACAAATATTTCCAAGGATGCCATTAAATACACTTTTAATGTAGGTTGTATGTATTATTGTGCTTTTATTAGCAGCAGCAGCAAAAGAAATCAATAAATCAAACTTCAAAAACTGTTAGTGTGATTCAGCTTTCAACAAAAGCTGACTGATTATTTTCTATAAGAACAGCACTTTTGCACACTAAGCGCCTGGTTAGTGGGCTTCATAATTTATTTCTGTACTTCATTATTACACTAAGTGCTTGGCAACTTGCGTGGCTAAAATTTCATTGACTGATGTTACTGTTTCTTTTAAAATTTGGTTCCATATGTCTCCTTTCTTCCTACACTATTACGTAGTGAATAACCATATTCCTCTGAAAGACAACACATGGCCAGCAGCCAAATAAATTATTTGGTCCATATTCAAGGAGACTCCCATTGAGTTTCAGGAGGACATTGCTACAATACAGATTCATAGGGCTAGTTTTGAAGTTAAATGTTGCTCCCATAAAAAAAACACTGCACAAAATTGTTACTGACTGTTGAAGTAGTTTCTTTAAATTTTTGCAGATAAGTGAATATCCACAGTATCCAGTTTTTTTCTGTTATTACTTACAAACACTTTAAAGAAATTATGACAGCATACAGAGCTGAAAAATTATATACATTTGCCTTTCTTAGTTCTAATGATGCTTAAGAAAAAAAATCTTTGCTAGTAATTTACCATTATTTCAAATTCAAGTAAAGGTTCTCAATTTTCTGCAGGATCCCATGCTGCTGAAGCACACTAATGACACCCTGAAACATTCTGGAGTGAAACCATTAAAGAGTATCAGATCATTTTGTGCTAAAGGCAATCCATTTTCTTGTTGTTTTCTGAAAATTTTATGAATAGTTAGTGATGGCAACTAACTATTACAAATAACAGAAAGGCAACCTTAAGTCATTAAACCCTTACATTTATATTGCAGTGAAAAACATTTTAAAATTCTTTTGCTGGTAAAATGCAGTGAGTATCAGGAGAAAAAACAATCAATACTTGAATGGTTTATCTGGTAACTGATGTGTACTATGATGAACTGTCTCCACTAAAATTAACTCAAGTATGTGGGAAGTCTCCCACCATCTTAAGACTCTTCCTGTAATTTATCTATTGTATACTAGGAAATAATATCCAAATGCTTTTGTTGGACAAGTTGAATAGGGAAATAAAAACAAAGAGAACTGGAAAAACGTGAATACTGATAACTTCAGGATTTTCTGAGAAACTAAAAAAAAAAAATCAGTATTGTCAAAAAACCTTTTTTGTCATA
The DNA here is from genome assembly GCF_017639655.2 of Falco naumanni. Taxonomy (NCBI): domain Eukaryota; kingdom Metazoa; phylum Chordata; class Aves; order Falconiformes; family Falconidae; genus Falco; species Falco naumanni. Next base: position 14,885,145 of record NC_054060.1, on the reverse strand, counting down.
CTCTCTATTCAACAGAATATGTAAGAAGCCTTTTTGAAAAATGTTTGTAGCACTTTACTAAAATACCCATGAAGAAAATATTAGGATATGATGGGAAAAATACTAGAACAAAAAAACTCCACAACACTACCCACCTGGACTAATACAAATTTTCCTAAGCAAAATTTTTAACATTAGAAATTAAACAGACTATTTTTATCCAGGGTCTCTGAAAAGCATAACTTTAAAATCATACCCATTACAAAGATCTATTGATCTGGGTGTTCAAATATTCTGGTTTCATGGTTTCCAGTTCTAAGTTAATAAATCAGACCTGTCTCTCAGGATGGAATCCCAGTACAGCTGCAGCCAAATTAATCAATGGGTACAAAAAGTGTTGCTCTGAGAAGTATCTTCTTATTTTATCCTAATTTTCCACTTAATAAAATAAAAGGAATCCTTTTCCCTTTTGAATCACTAACATGTGCTACTAAAATGAAAACAAGAAAGAATTCATTATTTTACTATCATAACTTAGCTTCATAAAGAAAGCTGCACTGACAGTCTTGCAGAGTCAACTACTTGTTTTCAGCCCATAAATTGTGAAGCATGAATAACGTGAAGAGCAATCTTTACATTGAGAAATGTCTGTAGAATAACTTCATCATAACTTTGGCAAGTGCCAGAATTCCCAATGCTTTTCTTATCAGTCAAGATTATAAATGTAAGAATGCAAAGATGGTGAGGAATTAGGGTCTTTATTTCAAACTTCTCTAGTAAGTTACAGAGTAAAATATATAAACATATCCTATGAAAGTAACAGCAAAAATAATTAAAGTGTGTAAATTTCCTAAGACACTAATTCTAAAGCCACTGTGTGAAATATATGTGGACTGAAATTCCATGACAAAATTAAATACTGAACCAAATTCTCAACCACCAATTGTAATTAATCTGTATTAGTCATTCACTTGTTTCAAAATGCATTATGAGTTAACTGCTTAGTCCAAGAAATATGCTTGTACTGTTTCAGTGAAAGCAAATGGTTGAATCCTGTTTACAACAGTGATGACCTTTTTAGGTACCCGAAAAGTATTATTTGGTGCACATTTCAGAAAGCAGTAGAGCCTTCTGGTGGACATAAAGGTGATAACTCAAGAGTAAACTGAGCAAATCAGGACAGTGATCTCCACTAAGCAGAGGAAATCACTTTGCACCTGACCTGCTTTACTTTCATTCTGAAAACTAAAAGGCAGAGGGAGAACCGAGAGTCACACACTGAAAAACAAAAGCAAGAATTAGGAAGCAGCCAAGAGATGAGGTCACCCAGAAAAATCTGTCATTATCACGAAAATTTTTCTCTTTGACAATCACTTCTTATATCTTGTCCAAGCCTAAACTACATGCTTTTTACTAAAAAAATAGATTTTCTTTCTTGTTCATGTAAAATAATCTAAGTGGGCACACAAAATAGACTTTTTGAATTCATAACTGTAAACAGTAAAAGTGACTGAACAAATCTTGGAAATAATATGGCAATTTGTTAACACTTTATCTTTGATAGAAAATAAATCTCTTCTTATTACTGCTTGCTCCTCCTTTCATTTCAGTTTGTGTTTTATGAATTTTGCCTGATTTGATTTCGTTCAGAAAAAAAGGCAGCAAAAATCGGAGTTTATTTTGACTCTATCCAAGAGGATTTACAACTACGACTGGGTGATGCTTTAGGACTTTCCACGCTCTGTTGCCTTTGGAATCTCATTTTAAAGACTTCAAAGGGTCTGTTAGTTACTAGAAAAGCCTTCCAGGAACCTGAATCCTAAGATGTCTGATCCTATCATATTCCATGTGTGCTCTAAATTCAGAAAATGCCTATTTCCTCTTCTTTTCAGTGGATAAAGCCAAAAAAAAAAAAAAAAAAAGTGTACTGAGAGCTTGGCACAAAATCACTAAAATTTTAACATTTTTGTTAGAGAACTACTTCTATTTTGATCAAAATCCAACAAGTCATACTTTTTAGCAATAGTAAATGCACTCTTCACTCAGTTTTGTTCAAAGGTAAACCCTACCTGATGACAAAATACACTTTATGTACATCTTAGTGGTTATACTCAAACTTGCTTAGAAATCAGAATTACTTCCAATAGCATTTCATATATGCTTCTTAGGGTAAAACAAATGTTGGACTATGTATACTGTGCCACTATATAAATTTTATTTCTGCTGCTTAAATACAGATTATATAGAGGAGCAAGAAGATTCAGTATCTGAAAATCAGATCTTTCAAGTCAGGTATTGATGTACCAGATTCAGTTCAGTTAATGGTTGTGTGTTTTTCAACCAAACAGAAAGTCTGTCTTTGCAACTGTATTCTTGATTTTTCAAGAGGTTGTTGGTTCAACTAATACATTGGCATCAAGAGAAGACTAACCTTCACTAATGTGAAAGTGCTTTTGCTTCACATCAGCACTCTGCTAATCTTTTCAACTGTAACAGAAAGATCTAATTCAAATGGCAATACATGTGTATCCTCTCAAAACAGCCTACAGAGCCAAGGATGACTCTCTCCTACAGTGATTAATCAGATCTAAATAGAACAGATTTCCCTGCTCCCTTTCCAGCTGTTTGTCTAGCACTGCTGGTAGATACCACCCCTCAAATTTCAGCCAGCGGAAGAGACTCTATGCCTGTACCTTATCACAAATCCCAGGTTTTCACCATCAACTGCAAAGGTGCAGATAACAGAAGCAGCTGAGTTACGCCCATCTTACAGCTTCTACTGACTTTTTCACTAAGAGCACCCTTTGGGGAAAGTGAGGGCAAGGGAGGAGGGAGTAAAGTCTTGAACCATTGTAGCCAGGTTCTTTAGATCTCACATATCAACATCCAAATCAGTGCTCAACTGACACAGTATGACAGGGGTGCCACATCACTTAGAATTTACCTCCTGAATCTTCAACACCTTGTCTATTCTGTGGTATTTCCCAGCTGAAATGTGTGTAAAGTCAGATTGGTAACAATTTATACTCACTTTCTTCTCACTCTGAACACAAAATGATTGCATAAGCTCTGCAAAGGGAGAATCAAACCTCTGGGATCAGGCACAGGCAGCAGCTTCAGAAGCTAACATACACCAACAGGGCTACGTCTGCCTGCGTGCGCCTCAAAACTGGGGTGTGAGCAGTGAAAAACATCTAAGCTGAATCTATACACATGTGCTTTAACCAATTCACTTGACCCTGATACACCTTCATAATTCAGCTGTGACTTGGCAATTTTTCTACATCTCCCAATAGTAGAGATTTATCAGAAATGTTACATTTTTATGGAACCATCAATCAAGTTTAGCAGCCAACTGCAGAAGCAGTTACAGGATACGTTTAACAAGATAAATTGCAGCCCCTTTCTCCCCCCCAGCTTTTTTCTCCCATTGTTTACAATTTCTGAATGTACAAAAAATTTTCAGTATCGTATCATTAAGTGTTATTGCTCCATCCTGAAGAAAATGTGCTGAAGTGGCCCTGACCTGAGACTCAAGAGACTTGAGGCTAATCCAAACTTTTAAGCAATTTTCTTACAGACTTTAGGAAAATTCTTCAAACTCTCTGTGCCTCTCTGAAAAGGAATTATTTGCCTCTGTGTAAGAGCTTAAAAAATTATTAGTGAAAAAACTTCTAAACCTAGAAAATAATTGTGTGTTAGTTATAGATATTAAATACTTTCATTATAGAATACTGACTAATAGAATATTAACTAGTCACTGAAGTTGGTAGTTAGAAAAACACTGAGTTCAGATGAATATTAAGGAGGCAATTTTCCATACAGGCAAACAGAATTTCTTAGAGAATTCCTTATACAGTCTGTCTTGCAAAACAAAAACAAAATCCAGATATCTCCATTTGCAGCTTCCAGTTTTCTGTATTGTTTGAGTATCAGAAAATTATTTTTTTTAGCTTTTTAGGATCCCCGAGTTGGTTTTCCCCTCTGTCTTCCTTAAAGCTCAGGAAGACCAAGACGTCCTAAACCGTATCATTATACTGTTCCACACTACAAGATATCTCAAATGGTAGTATATTTTGGAACACTTTCCTCATCAAAACAGAGTAAGTTTAGGCAAATGAAGGCTGTTTCTCTTCTTGGGTGGCACATTGCTTTCATTGCATAATTGACTGTCTATGACTATATTTGGCAACTGTATTTCAATTGTCTTTTTTGACCTTTGACTTTATTTTTAATTTTTAATTCTGGGTATGAGCTGACGGAAAGGTCAAGTTAGCCTTCTGGTGTATGTAATTTAGAAACATTATTAAGAAAAATTTAACAGTGAAAATTCCTATGGCAATAACATAATAGAGGTTAACAATCATAGCACTGAATTGTCACACTTTAAAACTTTCATAACACATGACATCACTTATATAAATGGAAAAAATTCTTTGTAACAATTGGTGCTGAAAAGTTGGAAGTGGATATTCACAGATGTGGCCCACAACTTCATGAAAACACACCAAAAAAGCAATAAAAATACCAATGCAATCAATATGCTCTCTTGACCATTATTTAGGTCCTGAAACAAAGAACAAAATAAGGATTAAACTGTAATGGATTTTTTTTTTACAGTGTTTACACACTGCTTATGACATGAATCTAGTACCTGCACAGTTTATCAACAGAAGACTACTATATTCTAAACAGGCTGAATCAGACAATCAGACAGGTAAAGCCCAGTAACATCAGCAAAGCTCTGTCAATTTATTCCAACTGAGCATTTTCTCTTTTAAAGTTATAGGGAGAACCTGACAATTCAAAACCAGAAATAATTACAAAGTCTAGATATTCCATTAAAAACACTAAAATTTTCCTTCAGTATGCTATCTTTCAAAATTAAGCACAGTCAGAACATTGATCATCAATGCAAAACTATAAACGAAAGCACAGAAAACATGACCATTTCATAGCACTTAACACCATAGTAACTTCAACAGGGTGTAACAAACACCACTCATCTCCATCACTTCAATCAAAGCACCTTCTGAATACCCCCATTACCTGTGCGTTTTTTTGAAGGAGTTTCCTAGCGTTAGTACTAGCATACATGCCTTCCCTTACTTCCACTTTTGGTAGCTGGCTTGCTTCTTTTGAAATGTGTTAATAGACACTGGGAGGTGCTATAGACTATAAAAAGAAGCTGATCAGACATGTCCTTGGCCATTTTGATGTCTTGGAATTTTGCTGTTTGTCCAAGTAGAAGGTAATGTATTTCAAGACAGAAAAAAAACCCTACCTGCTAACATTTTCATTAATAACCTGTGCTAATTTGATACAATTTTTATCATGACCTTTAAATGTCAAGTGGGATTTGATATTTCAATCAGAAGTAACTGTTTACAGAAAAAAAACACCAAACACAAAACCCCCAGAAACTAGAGAACTTTATGATTGTCAAAGACAGAAATTATTGTAGATGAACATACATGTTATCTAGAGCTGAAGATATTAGGGGGAAAAAAAAAACAGAATCACAATCAACATCAAACTTCGACAAGGTTGCATGTGATTCTGTGCTGAAGTCCCAGAGCTGCGCAGGTGACACGGTGCCAGGGTTCTGTAGGCTGTCTGCATGCACAGCTGTAAGCAGGGTAGTGGCAAATGGGAATTTTTACATGCTCGTCAGGTGTGTGGAAATCCTCACTGCAAGAGCTTTCTGGCTTCCTGCAGAACACATGCACAACATTGCACTGTGAGGAGAGATATGCATGCCCTTTGAGTAGTCTACGTGAACTCTAAGGGTGGCAATGGTCAGGCTCTCGAGCTAGCCACTGCGGAGATGGATTTGGGAGAAAACGTGGATCTAGCTAAGTCAAGGGAAGAAGGTGGCACAGACTGGGGAATGGACTCATTTTATCCAGTGCTTGTGGAGCTTCTGCAGCGGTGACCTTGTGAAAACAAGAGTTGTACTCCTTGATAGAAACTCTGAAGTAGAATAGAAAGGATAGCTGAATCCTAGAGAGTGCAGCCGGTACTAGGTACAATTGGGAAGTGCAACTTTCACCAGCAAAAGCAATCTCAACTCCACCATGCTAATTTATTCCCTTTGGAACACTCTATATAGCTTAGGGACTGCACATAATGTTCAAGATGACACAAGAAATCCAAGCAGTTCTTGAGTGCTTATTGAGGAGATTTTACAAGGGTTTAGGGAACTAGCTATGTAAATCCAGCACATAATAATTCAGTTAACGAGAGTTGCTTGTTAGGGCCACCTTGCTACAAGAGACAGATTTATGCTGTGGGAAAGGCCGGTACAAGATCTTTCTCAGCAACAGTCCTTTAAGTTTGCTTATGTGGGGAAACGGAGAAGCCTTGAAGTCATCACAGCCATATCACTTTCCAATGCTACAGCAAGAAGTTGTAATACCACCTTTACATAAGGACAGGAACAAGTAACTATGCCCAAAGTGAGATTCGTCCCAGTTGAATTCCCACCCAGCACCGTTGCTTGTATTAGTTTAGCACCATCTTACCAATACCTTGTGTAACATAGTACAAAAAGAAGTTTCTGCCATGCACTAAGCACATCTCAGCCAACATATGGACTGCAAGCATGACAAATGCTTAAACAGGACTCTGCCTACAAATGCTGTTACTAATTAAAAACTAAATGGGATACAACTTCAAGAGGCTATTTTCAAGCTAATTGGTGACAAAAAGCCATTATTCCAATTAAAGTAAACACCATTCTAACTGAACCTTTTATATTTTCTACTGAGCGTGGAAATTCTGGTCAGTATTTCCAGCAAAGGCTAAAAACCAAAACCAAATACAAAAGGTACATAATTTCCAGGGCAAGTTCTTCTTTAGAACTCTCTAAAATACTTTAAACAAGTCAGAAAAAAGAAACTTTCTAATACATTTTGAACAAATTATGATTCCAAAAAGACCATTCATCCACTCCGGAAACAAATATATCACCTACCTCATCAAGAGATGACATAAGAAACACAGAGAACCTCTTCCCTGTAAAGAACCCTCTTTCTCACTGATGGCTGCCTACAAGGCACTGGCTGTGGCCTCCTTCCTCCCCCTTACTAATGTAATTAACTACACAGGTGTTTTGAGCCTCTTACTCTTCTCTACATCCTGCCACCCCTACAGTACCGGTACTATGTTTTAGGGCACTGAGCATTCTGTCTGAGCATCTGTTTCAGCAGTCAGGAAGGAATTTTTTGTATTGAGGCTGTAAAAGACAGTCTGACATGTTTTCCTACCTTACTAAGAGTGTAACAACCATATATCTGGGTGAACTACTATTGGAGTTTGTAGTTAATTAGTTCAAAGGAAACCAAATATTATGTGCATTTTGAGAGTAGCCTTAGGAGAGTCAGCTCAAATTATAAAGTAAACGGCAAGAGTCCTAGGCCACTTACTTGTCCCTTTAAATGCTTCTTGAGTTGAGCAATGAAAATAATAAAGCTACTAATAAAAATATTATTTTAAATTATTATCACCAATTTAAATCAGAATGTTCAAATTAGCAAACTGGTCCTCAGGCTACTTGATTCTAAATACCAAACTAAAATTACTTAATATGCCTTCATTTCTGACTGCATCTTTGTGTGACTTGGGAAATTCAGTCTATATTACTGAACATAACAGTCACGCAACAAAATTAAAGAAAAAAAAATATTACCACATCTTTCTAGGAAACTGTTACCACATCTTTCAAGGAAATCATGCTCTGTTAATTTTTTTTTTAGCTAAGTATTCCAGTGTTTTGAATTTTAATTTATTTATTTTGATCATATTGTTCTAGAACACGTCTGAATGATTTAATGAGAATTTCTGAAACGGCACTTTCATCCAAAAAGAACACTGTAAGCAAAACTGGTCCATACCAAAACCATAAAACTAGCGTTAGACCAAACTAGACCAAAAGCAGAATTTTTCAGGCAATTTGTAACATATGATGCATAAATCTCCTAATTTACTAAGGTGGTGAACAGCCTAGTTCTGATACAACCAGATTATTTAAGTGAATATGATGAGTTCACATGGCTATATCATTTAAGTAGGAAATTATCTAGTGATAGAAAACATTTTATCATAACTACTGTGAGAAATTATTGGAGAAATTAATCAGAACTGTTTAACATTTGGCATGTAATAAATACCTATCTTTGCCAAAACAAGACTAAATACTAATCTCACTTTTTCTTCCTATATAACAAAATATTTCATCAACACAAGTAGGTATTCTGCACATTGTCTTTTTCAGATAGGATCTGTAGACATCCCAGAGACATCTTTCTAAAAGTGCTGACAAGTACTTAAGGGACATTTCAAGTTACATTTCAAAAAGCAATACTCAAGCCTTAACCCCATAGCACATATATATGGTACTTACATTTCTAAACCACTTCAGATGGTATTTTCAAAAACGGGCAAGTAGCTACTGTTATGCAACTGTGTGAGACAAAATAAACAATAGAACCCACATTTCCTGACTTTCTCTTAATCACTTGCAAGTGATCATCTTGTATCCATAAGATACAATTTTCTTTTTCCCACTAGAGCTAAATTAAACTGTATGACTGCCATTACAAAAATATTTTTTCCTTTTCTCCCTCTTTACATTAGCTGTTGGCTTTTTTCTGTTTGTGATACCATTTTGTTTGGGATACCCTTATCCACATATGATAAAATTTAACAAACATTACAAACAAGACGTGTACAAACAACATGTGTATAAATTGCACATTAATCAGGCTTATTTCCCCAAACAACTAATTACAAGAAATTCTGAAACTAGAATGTGGGTGATCACCCCTTCATAGGCGATGCAGGAAAATGCAGTACATTTCTGCCTGTAAACAGCACTGTTAGTTGAAGATTTTGGATGACAACTTATTATATTGTCTTCTCATTCATACTTCAACAATGTAGTTATGGGTACTTTCAGTTGAACATGGCTTAGTAAAGTAGAATTGTTAGTTATAGCTCCTGTTTCATAAGTTCACTCTTTTCCAGCTCCAGACCCATCACAGTGCGATGGTTTGTTCTTTGTTTTCCTCCTAACAGCTATCTGGCAGCTGCATCCCAAACCAGCCTCTGTTAGTGGATCCCTAAAAAGTTCTAACTACATCATCTATTGTAATCACATGTGCTGCAGTTTACCTCACAGGTGGTATTGTACGAAGAAGTCTGATTTCAGCCTGTCAGAATGTGCCATATTTATTTCATTAACAAAGATTTCTACATGAAAAAATTATTTCCTTCTCTGTGTGCATGGTATTTGATTGAAACACATTCTCAGCAACACAGAGATGTAATCAACATGAGAATGTAATTGCTGAGAAGTACATTAGCTCTCTTTTCAACATACAGTCAAAATGTGGCTGTTCTATTAATATTGACTTACTGATGAACTATAAAGAATGATCATTAACAGTCTAAATACTTGCTGTTGAAAGTAAAAACTATTGCACAGCTGTGGAGGAGTTAAGTTACTGACTAGTGGAAAAGCTATCTAACCCTGTGATTCATTAGGAAAAGTTTGCTCAAGAGCTGAAAGGCCCATATTAGGAAAGAGACAAATATATGCCATTTGTAAAAGCCTGGCCCTACTGAAATCATTAAGAGTTTCGTTACTGATGCCTATCAATGACTTGAGCAGTGAATTTTAAAAGATGCCAAAAAATAACTATCGTGTCTGTAAATCCATGTGCTTTTACTTTAAGATATGGTTTCATAGCAATGGTAATACAGACTGAGCATAAAGAAAAATTAAATTCCTGTTCCACCATTAATCTCTTCCTGACTTTCAAGTCAGGATGACTTATCTGTTATCTTACCAACATCTATCTAGGACTAAGGTTGCTACCTCTATTTATTCTACTCAAGACACAGGCTTAAGAGTGCAATACACCAGAATACACCCAATCTAAGATATTCAGTTTGAAAAATACTTAGCTATTACTTTTCAATTATATATGCAAATTTGTATTTCTGTATGACAGCTATAAATGGAATTTCTGAGGGTTTTTTGAGCTATATTAAAACCATGGATCCACATTTCTATACTTACTAGAAACTGACTGCATTACTTATACTGAATATATATTTAATAGAAGTAATACAATCTATTTTTGTAATTTTTTTCTACCATATAACATTTGCATTCACATATGAATCAAGAACACATTGATAGTCATGGGGGAATTAAGGTGGCACAAAAAGACCAAGCCGAGAACAGAAGCAGCACTTTGTGTCATTTTATGTGGTAAAACCTATCATGTTCTCAGTCAGCTTTGGTACTTTTTCTCCAGCTCCTTCTCACCATACAGATCAAGTCACAAATATTTTATGCAAAGAAAGAAAGAAAGAAAGAAAACGAGGTTTTGTCACTTTAAGTGCTTGGAATAGCCGTAATTATTTCAGTCAGAGCAAAAAGCATAACAAATTCTTTACCAAGACCAGGTTTTTTGTATATATTTTAGAACATACCACAATGGCTACAGCCAAGCTCTGTGCTGTTGTAACTTCATGGTCTTCAAGGCAGTTCTAAAATTTCCTGATGAGTTCAATGTTACACAGTAACTTTTATTTTACTTTTTTATTACATACACTAGGAGAGAACAGTACCATAAGGGGTAGAAATGATCATAAATAAAATGCAGAATCAAAAAAGGCCTGCAAACTGAATCTACCAATCACAAAATTATATAAGCTTAATGCAAATCCTTCATAAAATAAGACAGTAAGAGCTGCAAACCCTTTATCTGCACATATAGCTTCCGCTACCCAGCCCATAGTCTAATATTAAAACCCCACTAACCTTATCTGAGTTCTCTAGCATTATGAACCCATGGAAGAAATCTCTACCATGTTACTCTGCTTCCTTACAGAGAACATTTCACTCTTCCCTTCTTGAAAGAGGTCCTTGTTTAAACCCACTAGCTGAAATACATGTTTTCAAACATCTACAACTCATAGGCCAGCTGTTTTCCTGATTTTAAAGGGATCCATATATTTTGCTACAGCTTGCTTATGTATTACTTCTATGGAGCTCATCAAAACTTCATGACACCAATACATAGAAAAGCAACAGAAGAATTATGTGAATTGTAGCAGAGAAACTGGAAAGTGAAGCATTCCCAAAGGCCCCTGTCTGAAAGTGTTATCAAATGCTTGAGTGGTATGAAATCTTCCATTTGTCTCAAGATCAAGAGAAAAGTATCTCTTTACACTTATGCCAGTACACTGCACTGTAGCCTATCAAGCAGGTTGTTCGATTATTGTCAGAGATGGAAATTTGGAATTCTGCCATTATAATAATATGGCTGCCAGGATGGATCTGAATTTAAGATATTAAATCCTTTAACAGACTGGTCACAGATAACTTTATTATAAACAGTCACCATATAGTGATATAGTAGTAATTGTGCGCTCTGAGAGCCAAGAAAACTATCTACTGCGGTTTACAGGCACAGGAGGGCTTGTGTCCTCCCTTATGCAGCCCAGGGCCACAAGAAACTTTCCTTAGTTGGTAAAGCCAGTGAAGTAGTTTCTGTCACATTTTAAATACTTTCTTCTGGTTAATTGAGAGACAACTGTTAAGGCATTCTGATTTTACTAATGTCTTTAAACTTAATTATAATTGATTTAGGGCAATTTCTGTCAAAATGTTTAGGGTCTTTTTAAGAGACTTGATCTGAGTCACCCAGAGCTAGGTTTTTAAGAATGTTTCAGCAACTGAAGGTGGAGTTGAGCAAGATGAGATAACGTATGAAAATCCTCCTTGTAAACTAGCCTGTAGGTGGGGTTATCGGTGGAACAAATGGAACACAAAGGAACAGTGAGTGGGTAACAACCCAAGACAGCTTTCTAACGTCACGGTTCCCCGTTTCTCTATCCCCTTTATATATCTTTAGCTGATAGAAACAATGATAATTTAATTGAAATAAACATAACTGCACTGATTCACACATGGGCTTTAGAACGAAAGCAATGGGAAACAGTTGTGTACAAACCAATAACACATTATAAAAATGTGTTAAAGTTAATAAAACAGTTTAAAGAAACTTTTTATATAATTTGGCTAATCCTATGTTCTGTTAACTGTTCAATACTGTTATCTTTACTCCATGACTTTTTAGATTTTAGCTATGGTCGATAACTTCTCTCCAGAAGATAACAACACACTATTCTATTACAATACACTGGAATTACAAATTACAAAACACTTGAGAAAAGCAAAGCACAGAAAGGCTGTGGACTCTAGAAAATATTTACATGACACTAGTTGTAATAGTTTTCTCACTGACTTCCTGATATTATGCACATGGGCAAAACCAAGTGTATGCATGAATATCTATATCATCAAATTCAAAATTGTTAACATCTGATTTCCTCTACATCCTGGCATTTGAAGTCAAAACTGAATCTACTCCCCTCCCCCCCCTCCCTCCCGTTCCCTCCCCGGATAATTCAGCTGAACTTAAAATGACAGATTAAAAATCACACAAATAAATACAAAACTAAAAGAGAAATTTGGCTACAGCTCCCATAGTATATTTGCTCTGGGAATAGCAATTGATTCTGAATCAGAGGAACAGTTGTCTCTGCTGCTGCTGCTGTTTTTCTCGGTTTTGATATGAAATTGTAAAGCTAGAAGACAACTAAAGATTAACTGGATGACATCAACACATTTATAAATATCTGATTAAGTAAACAGAGAGGTTTCAAAGTGCTGCCTGTGTGTCATAGCCAATATTCTATCGATTTCCCTAAAGTCAGGCTTTCATCTCAGACAAAATTTTTAGACTGGTAAAAATCAGTGTGTAAGTAGAAATAAATTAATGACATTAGGCAAAATTAAGACACAGAATTATTAACGTATTTGAAAAAAAAACCACCCAATAAACAGGGGTTGGGTAACTGACATACATTTGGATCCATATACTGAGCAAGACAGGAGAAACATCTGATACAAAAATCCAAATTTATTTATCAGAATTGGATTAAATTATTAGATTGCTTTTTATTTTGAGGGTTTTTTAACTTTCTCCTTCTATTAGTTTATATTTCAGTATTTGGTCTAATATACATTTTGAAAGTTTAACTAAACCTAAATTATTTGTCGGCAGCAAACCAGAAGAATTTGAGAGACCCTATCACATAAATATATGTCCAGTAGTGTTTTGAAGGCAGAAAGAGTGAACCAGATGGTTTCTGTCAATTCCCACTCTGTGGTGCAGCAAGGGGTTAGTATGATTTTCTCAGCAGCTTCTTGCATTTTGTACCTTGAAAGGAATTGCGTACTGCTCACTTGTGTTCTTGTAGACACTGTAATTGATATATTCAGATGTCTGGCTTTACCTGTTCCTGCACCAAGTAGCAGATCTGATTTGGAAATCTAACTACAACGTATTCAGTCGGGTAGTGCTTGCCCTACATTTCACGTAACTACTTAGAGTGGGATGTCTTTCTCTTGCAATAGGAATTGCAGTGTTTATGACTGAAATGCTCCCTTAATTTTGTGAAACAAAATTTTACTGTCCAAAATTTCAAACAATTTGAAACTATTTGCTTCTATGCCAGAGAATCCTACGTATACATTCAAGCTCTGGAATACTGCAGCCACCTCCTTTTTTATGCATCTGCTTTTCTGAATTTTACTTAGAGAATTCAGTTATTAGCTACATCTGGGAATGTTTTCACTATTAACAATGCATTTTGCTTTATATTTAAACTGATAATACAGTTTTCAGCACCAAGCATGTAATTATGATCATTCTATGACCATTTAATAGCTTTTACTAATGTCTGTCAACAATGTGTAATTCTAAATTATCCTGAAAGAACAGGAAGGCAGTTCTTAGATTCAGTTTGTCCCCAGAATACAGTTCTGCTATTCCTTCTGTCAAGCCTGTTTCAGGGACCAGAAAAGCTGCCCCAGGAATGGCTGGAGACAGTATAATACACAGAACAAAACAACCAGACCTTGAAGGTGAGGGAATACTTCACATAAAAAGGAGCAGGTTCTGTCTTCAACGTGGTTTTGCCCTCTTTAACTGAGCAAGAGCAGCACACAGTGCCATGTTGTATTTGTACCATCTTTGCAACCACCTGCAGCCAGCTTATACAGGTGATAATCCCTAATACCACATGAAATTGAAGTTCTTCAGAACACAATTCAGGTGATAAAAAGGTATGTGAGTATGCACTCCTGTTTTCCTCAGAAAAACTGAAGAAAAAGTCTTAGATAATCAAAATAGCTGTAGGCACTGAAACTCTAAATTTGGGAAGTTCTACACCACTAAATGGATGTATCTCATTTTGCTGTGAAAAGGTTAATTAGCAGCATTTTACATTTACTTTTGCTATTTTGAAGCTAGATTCTAAAAGTCTGCAAAGCTTGAAAAGATCATTTATTCTGGTGAAATTGGCACAAAAGATTTAAATACTAGAAATATCCTTCATCTGAGCTGTAGCGAAAGTATTTGTTGTACAAGTTTAGCTCTAAACTATTATATCATTTATTTTCTTACTGCTTGGAAACAATTATATTTTGTAAGCAATCATTCCACTCATTTCCCCCATTTTTAATATCAGTAAATTATTAATGCTGTAATAAGAAAGTACTTCTTCAGACTGAGGATTAAGACTTGGATTTTACATGACACTATTAATTCTAAAAAATAATACCATTTTTCATTATAACCATATGTTTAGCTCCAAGGCAATTTTTATTGGAGGGAAATGTAGTTTCCTACAAAAATGATAAATGACTACATGTAGTATAAGAGGCTGATCAAGAAAATATTTATATGAAATACACAGTGGAGATCAGCAAAGTGAAGGGTTCAAGTAAGTTTGACGAGAAATTCACAAGTGAATGAGTGCCTGGGGCCTCATGTTATTCAGTCATTACTATTTACTGCTATTCACAAGTCAGACCTTCGAAAGGGAGAAGTTCCATAGTTTTATAATCTACTTCAGTGAAAAATGTCACATCCTTTTGGGTTTGAAGATGAAATCAAGAGAAATATTGGAAAGACAGTGGTCCAAAGTGCTAATGATCCAAAGAGACATACACAGAGGAGAGAAGGCAATTTAGATTCCGAATATCCTAGACCAATTCTTATGGCACTACCATTTTCAATGAAGAACGGATAGAACTAAGGCCAAACAAGTTGTACAATAAGGAAAAATACTCAGAAGTTCTAACCTATTTCTCTTCAGCAGTAGTCCATTGCAATATGGTCATTGAAATCCTCACTATGGTAATTAGTGGAGGTAAGCTTTACTGAGTGTTGTAAACTGCCTGGCACTGCTTTACATTTATTCACGTTGAAAAATAACTAGAAAAGGTATTATGGCTTTTAGTATTTCCCACTGCAGATCAAATGTCGCGAGTTTGTAAGTAAAAAGGAAGGTTCCTTAACATCAATCTGGAAGTTCAAACCAGACCTTTCTTTTCGTGCTGTGGTACCAGTAATACATATCCACAAGGTCAGAATATACATTTGATGATGCATGCAAATCCATGCAAACACTTTGAAAAACGCACGCTAAAAAGAGTGGAACTTAGCTTACTCCCTCCTTCTCTGTCATAAAGGTAAACACCTGCAAGTCCAAGTACACATGCAAAGAACAGATCTTGTAAGGAAAATAAAAGCATTTGTAAGCAGTCCTTTTCCCCCCCCTGTTGTATCATCTCTCTTCTGTTTGGTTCTCATCTTGCGTTTTTTATACTATCTTCACAGAGTTACCAAGTTAGCTTCTATCAAGTTGGTTTCTTTCAGAAACCTTGACATGGCTCAAATTTCAATTGTTTATTGCAAATTTGTTCTATCTAGCAATGCATGTATTAATCAGTTTGTAGGATTGGCAAAAAGTCTAGAAACTTATGGATAATTTAATGTCAAGTAAGGAATCTTTCAAATGATCAATAAAGGAAAATCTACTGAAGTACAAAAAATACTTTGATAGACTTCCATTTTGCAATCATTTGATTTTTTTTAATACAGCAGTTTTTGTGCCCAATGAATTGCAGAAAAGTAATAAACATTGGCTACTTATACTTGATCAAACATGTTCTGCACACAGACGCTACTTGAGGATGCTTGAATGATATGCTATATTAAGCCCTCAAGGAATATTTCTCTATCATTATTCATGTTTCCTCAGACAGCTACAGTTTTTCCTGCTTGGAAATTACACATGGGACAAAACCAGGAGTTTTGAGTGCTTTGAATATTTGTCCATGATATCCAGATGTCTGGCACCTCACTGAAGCAGTAGCTTCAACTGTTCTACTGAAAATCCTTGACAGATCCATTGTTTATGTGCAGATCACTTTTACAGTCATATTCTATCTACAGTGCTTCAGATAGTCTACACATGCACAGCAAATGCACGCATGAATACAGCACAAAGCATCTTTTTTAGCTTTTCATATTGGCCCACGCTGTAAAGAACAACGTATTTTATACACGATTATGCCTTAAATCCAAATTCTGGGTATCGCAAAGAAAAGCAAATATATGACAGTTTAAAAAAAAAAGTGATAGCGAATGTAGGTACCAGTTTGTTTTCTGTTACCGTAACTGATTATTTATTAAAATCATATACGTAGACAGAAAATTCCTGGGGTGGAGACAATCTCATTTTTACTTTGAAAACGATTGTAACATAGACTTGTATATGTATTTCTGCTTACAAAGCTTATGAACATAAGTTCTGTGATGTACCATCTGGGAAACACTCACTCTGGCTAAGGACAGTACAAAATACAAATGCAAATTCTACTTTCTATCTACTGTAATTTAATAACAAGGAAGGGTAAAAAAAAGAATTAAATCATATTACAGTATCTCTTAAATTAATACCTTTATTGGCAGTAGATTTTTTACCATTAGATTTTACATTTGAGAGAGAAGGACCACGCAAATTGCTCTGCCTAAAAATGAATTTTAAGATGCATCCATTAAAAAAATATTATTAAGAATCAAAATAACAAGCACAAACAAATAGTTCACCGTATACACGCTATTTTTTAAAAGAGAGAGAAATGGGTAATGTTTCCTGAAACCAATGACTTACAAAACTATTCAATGAAAGTATTCATTTCCTTTCACAAAGCAAATACTGATAGACTCCTCTGGATAAGCATTTCCAGTGTAATAAGACAGCTCATGAATGTATTTGCTGTGCTGGCTCACCAAATGCACACATGCACTGATAACACCATGAGTTCTCCAAAATTACCGTAGGATTGACCTTTGTGATTTATATTTTCTTGCTTTAAGACGCACAAACATTAACTTGTTAAATCCCAGAACAAAACACCAATTATATGGAATACCATTAAACTACTGTCTTATAAACAACAACAAGGACATTTTTCTTGGCCACAGATCACCTGAATTCATAAATATGTGCTCCAAATTTATTCAATTAGAAACACAAGTTCGTGAAATTTAGAAGTTTCATTTTGTTTTGACTTACTCTCCATCCAAATTTTTTCTGCCCTCTCTTTCCCTATTTGAGATTCTACATACTTTACGTTAAGACAATCCTGCCTAGGAAAGGGTGTTTCACAAATCTACTCCTTACAAGTGCTTAACTGTCAGTGCCAGCCTCCCTACCCCTAAAAATCAGCAACAGGCTCTTTTTTTTTCAATTTCAGTGCACAGAGAGACCTCAGGAATTAAAGTGCTGTAAATATCATACAATATTTGGTATTTTATTTAATTAGCATATTTTACATAATAAACATAATAAACATTAGCATATTTTAAAAATCAGTACTAGTTATATTGTCTGTTAGCTATTATTTTGAAAGGAAATAAGAATGTAAAGTAACAGCTAGCTTCTGGACATTTGCTTTTGTTCTTCTTTCCTTAAAACCCACACTTTTGCTTTTCTTCTTTTTCCCTTCTCTTCAGCATTTAGAAGACTACAGAAGTCTTCTTAGCAATTTCTGTGTTACCCTTAGACATTTTCTCATAACATACCTGAAAGAACCGAAAAATACTGGGATGAAATTGCTGCTGGCCTTGCTGAAAAATGTAATGGATGCCAAAATGTGTCTTTGAATTGATGTCTACAGAAACTCTGATACTAACAAATCAAGGAGCAGTGACCAGAAACATTATGTGACCAGAAACATTACGTGACAGATATTGGGGGGACATTGGCAACATGTGAAATGTTTGGAGAAAGAGCCAGCTGATGAGGGACTGAACACAACATGTACTTGAAAATCTCTTACGAAGTCTTCCTTAGCAGCCCTATCACCCGACATATTAGGGCAGTTCCCTAGCGTGTGAAAATAACTAACTCAGGGGTTTAGCTCTCTCTTCTCTTCCAAAGACATACTGGACAGGTTGTTACCACCTGCTGGATCTTCAGTAATGTGCTGCACTTACTGCTTTCCTCTCAGGAGCAAGAATTACAATTGCTCTTTCAGCCTCTTGGCTGCAAAATGATTAAAGACAAAATGCCCTGATTTTGCTGAATCACAAGACTCTCACTACCTTGTTATAGACAGGATATTGTTATGTGAGGATATTATAGGCGAACAGAAAAAACCCTCTGCCTTTTCAGCTATGGCTGTGCAGAATTAGAAATGAGTTTGAATTATATTAAACTAATATTAAAAATTTATGATAATGTAATAATAATATATTAAAATAGATTACACTGTAAACAGATTGTGTAGCAATAAAAGCAAAGATATTTTAAAACAAAATGACGGTATTATTGTGTTGTAGAAGCAAAAGAAAAGTTTAACAGATAAAAAGATGATGAAATACTAATGTGAAAATATTAATTAAATCAGAAAAAGGATACTTAACATCAGTGATTAAAAACAAAATTATCAAATACCACTTGTGAGGAAAGAATTATCTCACAAAAGACTATTCAAGTTGGCTAAATGACAATTTTTTCTATGTAAATTTCCAGCTGAGGTACTGTCCTGTTTTCCAGGTCATAGTCATGGAGTAAGTCCAGACATAAAAGTGTCTACTTGTAAAGTACCGAGCGATCGTCATTCAGACCAGAATACTAGGAAACTTACCTCTTTTATAATGTAAATTGTCTCCAAAAACTGAAATATATTACATCCACTAGAACTGTTGTGTCAACTTAAAGGGTTGTTTTGCTTCTTTGTATTTTTTCTACTGGACTTTATATCAACTTTCTGTTATTTGCACCAAGTGGTTAAAAAGACATAGTTGTCATCTTCTAAAGAGAAACTATAGCCCCTCTCAGTTGTCTTTTACGTACACCAGACAGAATTTCAGCTCTGTAGGAAACTTCATTCACTACAGGAATTTTAAGCTACATTTGATACACTGACCATGCAACCATATAAAATTGTTTGGAATTTCATGTTGATTTTATAGAAATTACAGTTGTTTTCAATTTTGTATGCCCATTTTCAGGGTTTTTTTTTTCTCTTTCTGGCTTTAATCTGATTTTGTTCCCAGTTACTTTGTGGTATATTCAAGTCCCTCTTCTGAAATTTTATGTGGATGCATTAGATAAAGTAACTGAAAAACAGAGTTTACATTTTCATTTTTAAACAAAGGATGTTTAAGACCTCGTTGAAGTTTGGCTGCCTGAACTTCTCATTGGCAGCACCTTATCAGTTTAAGCATGTCTTTAAAGTAATTTTGGTTATTAAAGTATTGAAAGAGTATTTAAATGAAACAGTCTACATATAACAATCTTCTCTATCCCATCCTAGCTGGGTAACTTTTGCCTTTTCATTAACAGAGATTGAAAGGATTAGAACGTTTTACTTCAAAAGGAAGCACATAAGAATGGACCTGCTAATATTACACAAGGACTTTCTGACTGTAGATTTTAGTTCTTTATAATTTCTCTGAAGTATCTGGTGCTACTTAAAGTAACACTTAGAAACTGGCACAGACAAATCTCACACCTGTGCCTGTTCAGCATTTGTCTGTATTTCTGTATGTGTTTTTTTCTGGAAAGGTATTAGCTTACTACGCCTCTCCTGCCTCACTGAAGGAACTACCTTAGGGATAAAACCTTGGCTTTACTGAGTTAGCTGAAATCTTACTATTCACTTTAATGAGGACAGAATTTTTGCTTTTATGTATAAAATGACCTAAAACCACAATTCAACATAGTAGGTTTACTTCTATTACCATTTTTCTATGGATATAGAGATTTACCTCTTTCCAGTGAACCAGCTAACAAAACTTAGCAGGAACACTGAAACTCAGCCACACTTAGGTTCACAGTAGAGAAGCAATGAAACTAGCACATTTTAATTCAGTTCATGTCTTAAGGGCAGTCAAAAATGGTATACCCAAAAAGACACTCTTCAATTTTCACAAGTTTTGCTTAAGTCATCTTATCATCCTTATAAAGCTAATCTTTAGACTACATTACTGTTTTGTTGTTGGTTTTCATATCATCAATTACTCAGACACAAAGCCCTTCCTTCATTTGTAGAAAAATGAGATTATTGGATTACTTTCCAGTACACCAAATGTTGCTCCTGGCTAGTATTATTAAAGACATTGCAATGATGCAGAATTCCAAAATGAAAGAAAAGAGAAAAAAGAAGAGTTGGTTTTTTAAAAAAACCCAACAAACTAAAAGATCACATTCACAGACTTGGCTGAATGGAACAGTCACAACTGTATACCATACCAGATACACTAAGAGCATAAGGAAAACCGTATCAGCTCAGATCCAAATGTAATTTAGCCCAGCATCCTGTTGGCAAGAATTGCCAGTAGCAGATCGTTACAGAAAGCACAGAAGAAACAGGAAATACCTGCAGTTGGCCAAAATTCTGGTTGAACAGTTTTATTACCTCTTGACACCTACTGATGGATTACGTTCCCAACTGCAACACCACATCCTACTGTCTATTTACCATTATGGAATTGCTTTTACAGAGATCGAGTACCAGGAACACATACAAAATACAGACAGACCAATATGAATAGCATGGCATATAGTGCAATATAGTGTGATATCTTGACTTAATAGAGATACTGAAAGGAAATGAAACAAAGAGGGAAAAACACAACTTACTTTCTGTATTTTATGGATCTATTATTTTATTATTTGGTATATCCTTTTGGAATTTCTTGCTTTTGTGCTATAATTGTGATGCAATATAAAAGTTAATTTTTCTATTTAAATATAAGATATAAAATGATGACTAGAAGAGACAGTGATTTCCATAATCTACGTGTGTCTTTAGCCTCAGAGTTTGTGCTGAGTGCTTATGTATCAAGTGGAGTATTAAAAACCAGTAAAGGACTTTAAGTGTTTTCACAGTGACATTATAAGTGTTAAAGATTCCATTAACTAGTTTGTCCAAGAACTTGTGCTTTGAGAATTATGCAGCACCTAATAGATGTGCAGGAAAAAGCTATTCAACTCAGAAATCTTCTATGTTCAGAAGCACCTTGTAAAACAGATAAAGGACTGAAATCTGTTTGTATTGAGCATTACTCAAAAATCATTCTTCCTGCTCTGTGAGAGACTTCTGATATTGGATAGTGAATTTAAGCATGTGCTACAACTGCAATGCTGACACTGATAAACTAATAAACTTCCAATGTACAACTTCTGAACCTTAACAGTCTCTTTCTGTACATAAAGAAAGAAATTTCAAATTCATGTATGTACACGGCATTGTGTAATTAAGAAGTGAGTTGCATACAAAAGACTATATACGGAAAGATCATAAATCAAATTCTTTGCTAAAATCAGCTACCACGGTTAACTACACAGTGGAGTCTTTTCCCAGTTTGCTAAAATTGTGTTTCCATTTCCTGTATAATTTACTTAATTTAAAGAAAAAATTGATGAATTGCAGCAATACTACATTTCTGAAATGAACAGAAGTATTAATGAGGCACAGCCTGCAGAAGAAACAGAAGCTTACAGTATGTTGTCTTCTTGCTTAAGAAACTTGTGTTGTACACCTTAAAACAGAGAGAGGAACTCACTGATGAATAAATAAATAAATAAATAAATAAAAAAGTGCATGTGAGATGCCGCCTCAGAGACCTAAATCACATAAAAGCTTTGCTGAAAAGGGGAAAATTCATGTTTTGTTTCTGCTTTGGGAATACATTAAGACACATCAGAACAGATGAGGCATGATCTAGAACTGCTAACAGAGAAAAAAGCACATGCAGTTTATGACAGGCCATTTAATTCTGAGATAGACATGTTCTGAGCAAAGAATCAAGAATACACAAGCACTCTTTCCACCAAACTTTCTGTTGGTCTTTTTTCTTTCTCTTTGACACTGCTATTACTACAACATTTTTCATAGCTGTTGGGGAGGGAGTTCATGTGGTTTTCCCTCTAAACTTTAAGGAGAAAGGCACAGACAGAGCATCTTTAGAAAAGTGTTATTCAAAGACCTACAATATTCTTTTAATTTCACATCACCTCAAGTCAGGGTGTCAAATATTTATGTGAGAGCTAGCCCTAATTTTGGGAGTACATAACTGCTTAAAATTGTAAAAAGCACATTATAATATACAAACAGAACTGAATATGCATAACAAGTTATTAATCTCAAATTGTCTGTCTTTAATTAAAATGAATTGCTTTTTATACACAATGGGATTTTAACAAAGATGAAAAACCATGTAAAGACCTGAATACAATAAATCTATTACATGTAGTGCCCTTGTAAATTATAAGTAGAATATAACTTTGATAACATTTAATTTTGTCATTCAGATTTGTTATACAGGAGGCTTATAAAATATATTTGCATCCCCCATTTCTGTCCTATAACAAATTCTATATGGATAGTGTAAAGTTTCCACATAATTATGTTAGTATGAATGTCACCATCTACCTCAGAAAAAAAACAGGCTAAAAAATAATTTAAAATTTCTAATAGTACTATTGCCTTGGACAAAACCTTTTGGCATTTCCTTTTTAAAAGTAGTAGTATTTCTTACTACTGTAACTTCAGCCAACATCAGCTTACTCAAGGAAATCTTAATTCCTATTGTTTTAAAAAGTAATTTTGAACCTTTCCTTTTTTTAATTCTGTATAAATAGAAAGCTCAAACACAGATTTACAAAAAACCTTCTGCTTAAGTTAATGGCCAGCACAGGCAAAAGAACAAATGGATATAAGCTGTCGCTGAAAAAATGCAGATTGCAAATTATTACAGACTCTCTAGCCGTTAAAATAAATCAAACTCTGGAACAGCCTTCGGCGGAAACACTGGGGGCAAAGAAATAACAACTCCAATTTAGTATTGGCAAAGTTTATAAAAAGAGAATTATCTGATGCAATTCCCAGGCTAGCAGAGCACTGGACTTGATGACCCAGAGATCCCTTCCACTGTTATGTTCTTTGTTTGGCTAGATGCAGATGTTCATCTGTTTTTCAGCCTCACTGTGGTTTTTCTAAAGTGAAATTTAAATGAAAGTTAATACAATTTTTCTAAGTTTCAGTTAGAAATTACCCTTTGCAAGAAGAGTTGCTAGGCCTGTAGCAGCATGAAACTTGTCAAAGAATTCTAAAAGCTTTACTTAAAACTGGCTTAGCATTACAGAGAAGTATGAAGTATATGTTCAGAGATTAATGCCCAGCAGGACACACACCATGAGAAGAGGTAACAGATTCACTGGTAAATCTAGTCAGTAACATCAAGGAGGAAAGAAAAACAGAACAGTAGAGAAAGTAAAGGACATCAGGATATAAAAAAAGTATAGGGAAGAAAAAATATCATAGATGTGTAATGCCTTTTTCAAATAAACCTAATTAGTGAAAATATATTATGATGTGTGGTGGCTGTGAAGAGTCAATACGAACTTGAAAGAGGAAAACAGGAACTTTTTTGTTCATCAAGAGGAAGGTCATCTTCCAGGTGACAATCTAACACAAGCCTCTGTCCCCCCTCCTTCACTTGTCTCCCCTCTGCCTAGCTATTGACATTTGCCTAGAGTTGGCTGCCTTTGAAAGACCCCGTTTAGGAGAACGAGTCACAATACAGATGCTGCCGTACACAGTTATGTAGGTGACTCAATACGGAAGAAAACAGCTCAAACTCAGAAATATAACTGTAACCTATTGCTTAAAACAACAATACTACTACTTCAGCTTGAAACCAACCTGGTGTTCCTTAATAACTTGCACCATCCTCTTGCCTTTGTTCAGTATGTTGGGTTTTTTAACATAAGAATATTTTTTATGTTGCAGGTAACTTAACTGTATCATAGTGTATTAAAAGCTATTGCAGATACAATTCAGCAAGAAGAAAATAATTTTATAGAAAACAATGGTACATGTTTTCTGTTTTTGAATAGATAAGTTCTCAGTGCAGCTTTTAATGATTTTCAAGTACACACATCTTTGCAGCTCCGATCAGTCATAAAAGCACACCAGGGTCAAGCAAATACTTTATCTTCTTTAAGACACTGTGGTCTGTTTTCTATCACTCACAAGTTCTAAGGTTTACACTCTTTCAAGGAGATGATACTGCTACACAAGTCTTCAAAATAAAGGCTTTACACAAATTCTGTGAATCTTGATGGCTATGTACATAATTCTTCCAAATGAAACCCTGAGCCTGGTAAATTCTAAGATATGCTGATTCTTTGAAATAGAAAAAATACTTATATTAACATCACAGCTTCAGTATATACTTACAAATTACCACCATACAATTTTTAAGTGGCGGTGTGCAGACATTGATCACATAGAGATGACTGTTGAAGTCTAGCCCTTTCTTCACATGAATACATATTTTTTCTAAGAACGATTGCTGCAGATTTTCCATAAACTCAGAAGTATTACAGAATATTTATTCAACTAAACCTTTTAAGTTGACTGGAGAAAAACCAACCATTTTACAACCCTTACTCTGTGCCTTTGCAGGTATTTTAGAAATCCGAACAGTGGCAGTTGGAATAGTGGCAATCAAAGGAGTGGAAAGTGAATATTTTCTGGCAATGAACAAGTCAGGAAGGCTCTATGGAAAGGTATGGATGCAAACTTCTCTTGTGTGTAGAATCATCATGCACAATCTTAAAGATATGTGTTTTTAGATGGAGCATCTGTATAGTTTTTATAAAATAGATTCCTAACAAACTAAAATGTATCCTGTACTTATTCCATACATGCCATACTAGACTTTCGTGTCCATTTAATAAATTCAGTGATTAGAACTTATGTACTTTCTAAAAATGTGGAATGCAAAGGGGGAATAGACAAAGCTCAAATATTCAATACTCACATTTCAGAAGTCTGGTTTATTTATTTCAGAGATTAATAATATGGGGGGTTTATAATGCATATTATTCTCTCATCTTCCCTCATCTAAGTATTTGAAAAAACACTTGTACTTAATTTAGTCTATTTTATTATTTACTCTCAACAGAAAGTATGCAATGAGGACTGCAACTTCATAGAACTGATTGAAGAAAACCATTATAATACATATGCTTCTGCAAAATGGACACACAAAGGAAAGGAGATGTTTGTTACATTAAACCACAAAGGGGTCCCCATGAAAGGTAAAAAAACAAAGAAAGAACATAGAGCATCCCACTTTCTTCCTCTGGCAATATCCTAATCATGAATGATCTATAAAGAACTAGTTCCAGCAGGAAGATTATTTTTAAGACGACTGTTTGACAAGATATCAAGAGAGGCTGGAATACTACTGAGAAACTGAACAAGCTGGACTTGCGCATTTATGTTTATTTTTAAGAGACTACATGAAAAAATTTGAAAATATACACAAAACCAGATTTACTAACTAAAAGTTGTAAAAAATTCTAAAGAGTTGTACAATCATTATCTTAGTCATTGTAACTGGGTAGTTTCTTAAATTAATTTACCCTGAAGAATAAGTCATTACTTGATTATCTGATAATATTTTATTTAAAAAATCCTATCTGCTTCTTAAATATGGCTGCTATAATAATAATAAGCAGATGATAATGTTGTGTAAAATATGTCAGACTTTAAGGCTGCTGGAATGAGTTGTCAGATTATCAAGTCATTAGTAAATGTGGAGGCTGAGCAGTATTTTAAATACTTCCCCCAAGAAACTGATATCCTATACGTAAACTATATGATCAGAAAAAAAGTATAATCTTGTAAATGTTTATTGTTGTATTCAGATAAAAGAGTTAGTTTGGAAAAAATAAGTTTACTCTAACACAAAATGTTCCTATCTATTAATGAAACAAATACCAAATGCTGCTCTAAAAGATGTTTCAAATAGTGTATGTAAAATAAGAATAGGAATAAATAATGTACTTCATCTCACTTTTCACAAATTAACATTTTATATAACGATGAAGCAAAATCCAGACATACTAAGGTTTTTTATGTAACATATCCTATCTTTTGTATAATTCCTGTTAGGGCATACAGCTTTCAATATTGTTTCTCCATCCTTATACATGCTTTTTCTGTTCTTACAGCATTAAACTTTATTTTAAGTTGTATTTGAACTTTATTGTTCTAAGTTATTTAAATGTTATTTATAAAAAAAAATACTTATTAAGCTGCATCTGTTTCATATGCTTTTAATTCTAAAGGAATAACAAAATGGTCTGGCTGAGATGCATGAATTTTTTTCTGTGACCAGACACAAAGACTAGTACACAACCCTTTTGCCAACATACATTGGATGGCAGACAAAAATGACAGCCTGCAGCAAATCCCACAATGGACATCTCAAAAGAAACAATGCAAAAATGTAAAAAATCTTTGCCACATACTCTTGCTAATTACATTACCAGCATGCACAGAGTTACACCAGGTAAAAGAAGGTAACGGTTCTAGCAGGTACTGGAACTAATCCTTAGATGGTAGAACCTATACTCACAGATACAGAAATATGTAAAAGCCTATATGACTAGTTTGAAACTTCAGCTAAAATCAATGTGACCCGATGAAGAAAAGACATATTAATTTTCTATCTATCAAAGCTCAACTAAGCCCTGCACGACTAATGCATGATATCATTTCATTCTGTTCAGTTTGCCTACAAGTTTTCTCAGTACTGGGATAATTGTGCTTAAACAAAGAGCCCCCCAGAATATAGCTACCACAGCTGCTAGATGGCTGAGATGGAGATAAGTTAATTACTAATGGTCTTAAATGCTCTACTTTTCATTACAAATGTCTAGAGTCAACCATTTCCTCCTACATGACACCTTCTTTTTAACAGTACTCACAGAAAATGGCCACAAGTCTCTTTAATAAGTATTCCTTTTTTAAAAAAAATACGTGTTTAACAAATACAATTTGGCAATCCTTTCTTTTGACTTGCTATTATCAAACATCAAAGTGTAGATATAAATGGGTCTATGCAGAAAAAATTGTAAATACAGGTATACCAGTAACCCTTCACTGAGCTTTTGCTACTTTATCTATTACTCCTTCACTGAACACAATAGACTGTACTATCAAAGAAACGTTTTTGCTGATAACTGTCTGCATGACTTTCTGTGAATATACAGACACTGAAACAAAGTTCACACTCATGATCAACATTAACATACTCGCAAAGGTTTCTAGGTCTAAACTAGGTTAGTCGAAGATTTGAAATAAAAATTAAAAGAACAAAATCCCATTAAGACTGTTTGGGCTTAAAACCTTTACTGAAGTTTGAATTAAATTGTGAATATGCACATTAATGTATGAATATATATGCAAAAAAAGCTTAAAATTAAATCCAGATACAGACAACCTCTTCTAAAGATCTTTTGATTATGTAATTTAAGAATATAGGAATACAATCAAACAATTCCTGAACCCAAATGGTAATTAGCCCTTACTGCTATGTGCTTTTATCTAACGGATCACTATATTACCACCATTATCAGGTAAGCCACAGCTACTTTATGTTTTACAGCTGTCATATCTGAAATGCATCCTGTGAGTGAATGGTTCACAAAAAGACACCTGAGTGCAAATGACAGAATCCTTCAGTGGCACAGCCACATGTTGCAATACCTTCCTTATGTTGACTTAGTGGAGGGGCTGTATTTGAGATAAATCAGTATTTTGCCTTTCTTTTATGCTTTCTCTGTCATTCCTTCTGGAATTTTAATAGTCAGACTTAAAGGTCTATTCCAGTACATAATGGGAAAGGTGAACAGAAAAGCAAGATCAGATCAACCCAGCTGAGCAATTTTCAACTTAGAAAATCTCTTCTGAAATAAAATGTATTTCTTTTCAGGTGTCTCTAAAAAAATCAGTTTAGTGCTAAAATGGAGAATAATAATAAAAAAAATTACAGTGATGATCTACAGTAGTAAACTATTAAACGATAAGGATATAAAAAAAGAATCTATTAGATTTCAACAGGTATTACTCAAATAGATGTCAGAAATCCTCACAAAAGCCTTTGACATCAATTACACCACAATCTGATCTTAATAACAATCATGCAATATATCATGTGGGAGGAAAATATGTTCATATGAAAAGAAAGAGATATACCTCTCTGGATATGGCTCATTACTAACCTTTATAATGCTGAAGGCTGAAGAAAACCCAAAGTGGGCTATAAAAGCCACTCTCAATTGTAATTTCTTTGGTTTTCCTTCACATGCATTGGCTTCCATCTAGCTTTTTTCTTGGTTTACCACAGATACTACAAAGTGTAAACAGACTGTGGTTTAGAACTGAAATATAAGTTCCTGGGTTTAAATAGCCATTCTGTTTAGCCACCTTCAATAACCATGCACATTTCCCAGAAACTGCTCCATTACACAGGCTCTTTAAATTTAATTAACAAGGTTCTACTTACTTACTTACTTTTCCTTTGTATTAGTGCTGATAAATACTCTGTGACACAGAAATGAGTTATCTCATCTGGGGAATCTTATAAAAGACTGCAGAATCTCCATTCTCAGCAGTTTTCAAGACCTGACTGGACAAAGCCCTATGCAAATTAGTCTAAAATCCGTGCAGGCCCTACTTTGAGCAGAGGATTGGACAAGAGACCTGCAGCTCTCTTCCAACCCAAATGAGTCTACAATTCCATACAAAAGTTATTTTTCTCCAAACAGCCATTTAGAGTGCAGTTCAACCTCTTGAAACAATTACACAAAACACATTCTCCAGGTTAGGGGGATAATTACACATTTGCCTCACAGTTTATCTATAACTTGTATGTCATTAAAGGTATGCAAAATGGTGTAAATACATGCCATCACACAATAAAAACTGACAACTGGACAATTTCCATGACCTTTAAAAGACATTATATGGTACAGTATGGTCTCACTTTTAGTTCTGTTTCAAGTACTTTGAAACACTACTGTGTATAACATCTGTAATAATCAGATTACTAAATGATTAATCAAGTAATTATTAAAATACACTTGTCTGTGTTTTAAATTACTTTTTGAAGAAAAGATGTAAATTCTTTTTGAATGAGCTGAAGCAAAATGTAAGTTAATGTTAAATCAATAAAGTAATAAGAGAACAACAGTATTTCACTGTACTCAACGATCAGTATCCGAGTAGTCTAAATATTTCATAAGCCTGTGCAATCTAACTCAATACTAACTTTTAAAAAACCATAATAATTTCATCATATTTAACCCATATATAAAATGCAAGTGACAGGTTAGGATTTTCCCCACATTAGGGAACCAGCTGTCATCAGTGTTGAGATCCATACATAGAACTACTACACTTTTTTTAGACTAACATTTAATAACAACAACAAAAAGTAACTTCAACTGTTTACATCACTGGATGATTTTTAAAGGTAACAGTTACTTAAATCACATGTTTGCTTAAAATGGGAGAAGTTAAACTTATTAGCAGGAAAAAAAGCTAACTACTCTGTGCTGTTAGTAGAATAATTTTGAAGGCTAGGACTGTACTTAAAGCAGAAACTCTGATGGGAAAATATTCAAGGTTTTCAACGTGACATTTATATTAACTTTAATGATATTCATACAGCAAAATTTCTAAAAAAGTTTTCTAACACCATACATTTAAAGTCAGTCTTACACAAATACAATTGCAAAATTTTATAAAAATTTGCAAAAAAAATTTCATATACTATTAAAATTACCAAGTGCTAAAACTTGAGCTCTGCAGATACTGTCACAATACCTGGCTGAGGAAAGCTAGCTTGTAAATCTTGAGCATTCCAGACACTGTAATTCCATAACTGCTTGCATTCCAGACATAAAAAAGATTTTCTTCAATTCTGTTTGGAAAGCTGGTCCTAGCTTACTAGGATTGGTTGTTTCATTAAGAAAGCTCTTTTATTTAGAGGCCTGACACTTGAAAAGGTTGACTCTTAACACAGAGGGGGAAAAAAAGAACTCAAATCAGAGGAAATTACCTCCTCATGAGAATAAATTCTATTTCTTCAGTGCTAACCAGAAGGGCAGAGGAATTAGAATGAAGATGGATAAACTTGCCACACAAATGTTACAGTGTTTTCAGACTGAAGTCCAATACCAAACAGGAAACCTTACTTTTAAGATCATACATAAAATAGTGTTTTAGCAAAGACAGTTGATGATCTGAACACTGACAATTCTTCAATGAAGTACAGATCTTAAAGGATACCAGGTACCTAAAAGGTGGATATTGGTACCTAGTGAGAACTTGAAGGTGTCAGGTTAAGTAGGCTGCCAAAGTTCAAGAGATTTTAATAGGAAGTAGATGTCTAGTGTGCTTCCTACATGAGGAAAGTAGGTATCTGCCTTACTTAGTACCCAGACGGCTTTGAGAAACTCATTAACAAGTTCACTTTACATCTATCAACAGCTTCCCCATGTTTGAGGAGTTACGCTGGTCAGTTTTAAGCTCAGTCCTCTGCAGACTAAGCTCTTTCTGGAGCTAATACAGTCTGTGAAATTAGGAAACATTTGTGTCATCTGGATGTTCAGAATTTATTAAGACTAAAATACAAACCAGTCTTTTTCTAGCTTTGCAAGGCAGACACTGAAAACGGCTCATTCTACAGACCAGTCTTCATTGGTTTGCACCTGTTTTCTGACCATGTGCCAACAACAGATTGACATACCTATGGTGTGACGTTAACTGAACAACTCACGCAAATCCTTATGTAATGTCTTATTTATATATTTCTGGGTTTATACAGCAGCAAAGGCACTACTTCTAGCCTATATCCCCCTCCCTGAAGGGAAGAACCCCAGCCAAAGATGTTACATTGTCCCACCTTAATTTAAAAGAAACTGTATCTCAGTTTATTCACAGCATCACAGAACGGTTGAGGTTGGAAGGGATCTGTGGAGGTCATCTGGTCCAAGCCTCCTGCTCAAGCAGGGCTGCCTGGAGCCAGTTGCCCAAGACCGTGTCCAAACTTAGTATCTCTGAGGAGAGAGACTCCACAACCTCTCTGCACAACCTGTGCCAGTGCTCTGTAACCCTCACAGTAAAAAAGTGTTTCCTGATGTTCAGATGGAACCTGTCTTTCAGCTGGTGCCCATTGCCTCTTGTCCAGTCACTGGGCACCACTGGAAAGAGCCTGGCTCAGTCTTCTTTGCACCCTCCCTTCAGGTATTTATATACATCAGTAAGTTCCTCTCTGAATCTTCTCTTCTCCTGGCTAAACAGCCCCAGCTCCCTCAGGCTTTCCTCATGGGAAAGATGGACCAATCCCTTAATTATCATCATGGCCCTTCAATATACTGTCTCCGGTATGTCCATATCTCTCTTGAACTATGGAGCCCAGAACTGAACCCAGTACTCCAGCTGTGGCATCACCAGTGCTGAGTAGAGGGGAAGAATCACCCCCCTATTCTTCCAACTACTTTAGCAATATCTTTATTACCACTATAGATGTTCTTATAATAATGATGTTAGGTAGTATAATTTTAATCAGAATTCAGGACTGATCCCCTTTACAATTACAACTGGCTGTCTAAGCATAAACACAATTTACTGTTACCTTGGACAGCACCAGTTTTGATGGACAAGAATCAAGACATCAGCTACTGCCAGTTGAGTTTTTATGGTTCACCTACTGGCCTTTGAAACCTGGTTCTGCTACAGATTTCTTACATAACTTCAAGCAAGCCACTTTCAATGTCCTATTCGATAAGTAAGAGAAAGAAGTTTGAGTCTGATACATGCTGTAAAATATTAAACATATACTCACACTAGCTCTAAATTACCAGACTAATCACAACAGGGCACAGGTCAGCAGAGGAGACACAGTGTTTCTACCCACACTCATGGTGACTTCCATTGCTACCCAGGACACCACACTGTCCTAGTTAGATTGTTATCTCTGTTCAAGCTACCTAACAAGTTTAGTCTGTTTATGTCTATATGAGTTACTATGATACTATTGCACAGTACAGGAGCACTGGAAGAGATGTTTAGAGGAAAGAGAACATTTGGAAACCATGTACACTCAATTCTTGTGTAAGACAGGACATGTCAATATGACAGCTAACTTGCCTATACATCCTATTCCTATTGATTTCACTGAAAACTACGCACCAAGGTATATCTGGACAAACAACTAACTTCTCAGTGGTCATGAAAGAGAACAAGTGATTACTGAACAGAACTGTGAGCATCCTGCAAGCCTAAAGCAATGAGGTAGATCATAGAATAAGGTACTAACAGAAAGAACTAAAATAGTAAGGCTTCTCCTTTTTATTCTATTGTCATAGGAAAAAACAACTCATTATCTCTTGGAAAGAAACATCAAGATAACAATAGCTTCAGTGACTGCAGAAACCACTCATTAAAACAGACTCCCTTAGATCAGAAGTGTTGTTATAATCAACAGCTGACATGATTTACTGAACCTGCTTCACAAATAATCACTTTCTACTCGGTTTCATGCTCTTGTTTTCATATACTAGTAATGTACTACAATGACCAAAATCCAAAAGGAAATATGATTATACCAGAACAAAACCATTGGAATTTATAAAAATTATGCAAAAGTTTCCACTGGTTTTAGGTTTTGTAAAAGCATATTATTTTTTAAACCCAAATGTTCCTCCGTTCAAAAACATACATTTCCGTTTCTAAAAACTGTACTGCAAACTGAGCAACACGCAAAAAATGGACTCTGTAAACAAGAATTTCCTTTCAAGACTGTAACTTGATGAGAGTAACACTGACTTTCAACTTTAAAGAAACCACATTCCATTTTTGTAATTCTACTTGAAATACTGAAGTAAGACAGGATAATTATTCAGGAAAGCTAACAGGCAATACCTAAGGACAGTAAGACAGTTCACTTTATATAAGCCACAGATGTGCATAGCCAACCCATACAAATATTATGCAAAGCTGTATTCATTTGCAGAGACCAAATCTTTCAGCTAGGCCTCAACAGCAACTCGCCTCTTTGCTTAGATAGCCTGTTCCACTGGGAAAAACCCACGCAGTTCTCTCACATCTACATTACAAGAGAAAGCTTTGTGGGAATCATGGCACATGCCAGAACACTTCCCTTCCTCTGACATGTCTGCAATACTTCACTAATTCAGGATTTCCTGAGTACAGCATGTTCCAAACCTTCCTCCTTAACGTTAACAGATACAAGGGACAACCTTTTCCTAAGCATTTAATGTAACTGTAGAGAAAACATGTCAGTGATATCACTGAAAATAGTAGGGGCTGGGGAGCGTGAAGACTGTTATTAACAGAGAGGGGTGAGCACCCTTGAAAATTTGCAGAGATATCTTTTCCCATTCAGGTAGATTCCATTACTAACAAACTTCTAAAATCATTCTTCAGCCTACCTTTAAGACTGGCAACAAATATCCCTATTTTACATACACTAGAAAATGGAAAATCAAAGAATCACAGACTTCACTGCCTTATATGCCACCCATGATGCACATTTCTGAGTTTTCTCCCAGATATCTTCCTCTCAATTATTTTGCAACAAAAATAAGGTTTTCCTACCTTGGTGACTGGGGAATGATCTCAATTCAGAAAAAGCATATGAGCCCATGGTAAAAAGGATGGGGGAAAAAAGGCAAACATGGGAAAAGTTGTTGGTTATGGCTGGGGCAGAAGGAAGATAAAAAGCAGTAAGAGAAGATTGGTACCTACAGCTGTAGTTAGAATGAGAAGAATTGACAAATCAATCAATCCCACCAGATTCTACTAGATGGAGTATCAGCAGCCTCTTTAAATACCTTGTAATATGGTTTAATCAAATGGAAGTATCAGTATATTGAGAGGATATACATTTAGAATTGATAAAAATCCACAATTCATTTTGAATGGCTATAACATTTTGATTTTTTGATTTTGTGCAAAACAAACTGAAAATATTAATAATAATTTAATGACAATTAGATTTTGCAATGTACTGTAAGTTTCATTCCAAAATGCATAAAGTAATGTGCATTATGTGTTTAAAAATATTTACAAGACTTACTTGCTGCTGTAGAACTGGCAGATGCACTAGTTTGTTTGTCAGCAGTAGCATCTTTACTATACTGCGACAGCCTTAAAATTTTCAAACGTCCATTTCTTCCATGCACTTTTCCTTGAGTTTAGACCTGAAGATAATAATAAAAAAAATTTACAAAAATGTTTATGTTAATTTTGAAGATCATCCTATGAATATTCTCAGATAAGATTAAAATTAGTTTATTTCCGGTCTCCAATGTGCAAATTTTTATGCCTTGGTCAACTTTAGGCTTGGGATCCAGGCCTGCTAGCTGAAATAATTACATTCATATACTTAAAGACAACCAAGACAGTTTTTGCTATCTCCCTTCTGCTTCTGCTTGGTTTTGCACATGGGTGAATATCCTTACTTTGTGGTTGTTCCAATTCTGGTAATTTAATACATTTGCATATGTTTTGTTGAGGTTGTGAATTATTCTGGCAGCAATACATAATTTACTTTATTCAGTGGTTTTCAATATTCATTCCAGTAGAATTTTGCACAGCTCCCACACCGTAAGTTTCATGCCGATACAGAATTTATGCCGTAGCAGTGGTCTCCTAGTTTCCTGGGATTTTTTTTTTCTGGTTTGACTAAATTTCAGTTAATTCTATCCATGATCTATTTATAGTGGTTACACAGTACAGAGTATACTGTGGGTTTATTGAGCTTTTCCAAGTTAAAGGCCCGTTTGGAGTTTGGTGTATATGTAACTTTGAAATATGTAAACCTTCTCTAAATTAAATTTTTCAGAGTGATCTTTTTCTACATACAATTTTCTCTGTCTGTAACTAGAAAGAAAATGCTGCCTAACAGTGACCAACATAGAGAAAGGTTTTGAGAAAATATTTCCGTATTTTACATCTCCTTCAAAAAAATATTTCTATTGCATTTGTCAATTGGCTTCAACATACAAGATAATGAAATCCACATTGTCACGAAATCTTAAATGAGCACTGAGGATAGAAATCCGCTCTAAATCTAAGTATTGGAATGGATATTAAATGACATATACAATCTAAAAATCATAAACTTTTACTGTTAAAACATGAAGATATTTAATGGTAATATAATAGTTCTTCCAGTAGAAAATTCTAGGACAGGTAGTCTGAATCCTGTAAGAATATTTGTACAAAATGACCATTTTTTATAGATACCTTCAAGGCCACCTACAAATAGGTACTGGGGAACACCTCCTAGTCTGTTTTAAACAAAAAAAAGTCCTCACTATGTTCAGCAGCTTTTCCAGGAATTAGTAGTTTTGCCTAGGGCTTGAATTTTAAGGCTTCCTTCCTGATTGCATTTATGTGCTTACCATAGATTCTTCCAGAATACTTCTCCTCCACAGTAGCACAAAGAAAGTGAAATGAAATCTGCATTCATTAGTTCAATTATAAGTTATGTCTCTGGGTATGACTATATCCTTTCTGGCTAATTCTGCAACAGTTAAGTACTTTTACAGCTAAAAAAGCTACTATAGAACAGAGTCACTGCAATAAGGCAATGACTGGACTGGATTAGAACCTATACAGAACTTTAAAAATACAATACTTTTCAGCATCATCCTGATACCAGCTTTAAAGAGATTATCAGTTCCCATCCACTCAAACTCTGAGGTCTATAAGCTTTTAAACACCAAGTGACATTAGAACTCTAATTTAATGGGGAAAAATATTTTTTAAAATTCAACTGAAAAATGTCAATCTAGCTTCATCCTCAGTCATCTTACACAGGAAGAGTTCCAAACCTGGACCTAGCATGTATCATGACAGAAAGATAGAAACACAAGCAGGTTGTCAGAAATGTCTCATATTTGCAGTAAGACTTTATCATTATTGAATATTGGGAGGTCCAGTCCAGCTAATTTTGCTACACATATAAATAATTAGAAAGCAGTATGCTTCCACTGTATCAGCTATGGGATATGAAACAGGTTTGTCAGGACAGATTTATAATGCATAGTTTAACAATTAGAGCAGGTTACATACTTCGGCTTTTGTCAAAACCACTCTGAGATGTCTGATTCAGTTTTGTTTTTCCTTAAAGAGATACAATTCCATGGACAGTCAGCTCAGATTCTTTGTCTCCTTTCCAGGCTAGTGTTTTAAACAATTTATCCATATTTATATGCCAACAATCAGAATTAAGGTATCATTATTATTATTACTGAACAGAGAAAGCCAGCTTTGACAATAGTATTCCTAGTACTGAATTTTCTATGTATGTATATATGTATATATGTATATAATTCCTAGGATAAAAAGCAATGGATTCTCACTGAAATGCAGACCTGGTGGTCTGGACAAAATATGCCTCAGGAAGAAGGAAAAAAACTACCAGTACCTGATAACCACTGAAAAATTCCACTACCAATCCATTCTTAAAATCATCAACATCACAACGTTTAATACATTCAGAAAATGCTTCATAGAAAGCAACATAAATTACTTGTGACAAACAATCAGGATCTAAGTGCCAAAATAAGAATAACACTATCTAAAAAGGCTACAAAGACAGATTTCATATTACAATTTTTTTAGTTAATGTAAAAATATTCAAGTTAACTGTAGCAATTGCAAAGCCATTCTGCTAAAAAAAAATAATATAGTACAACCTTTTATTATTTGTGTGAAACTCCGGCAACTGTATCAACAATAGGGAATTCACTTCTAAAAATTTGCTTGATCAATGTTTAAGTCAAAGTTCCCAGATAAGCCTGAACTGAAGGATACTGATTTCAACAAATTACATACTTTGAACAAGTCACTTAGCATTAGAATTAGGATGCAGAACAGTGTTATTGGTTAATAATCATTGTATTTAATGAAAACCAAGACATTAATAAACCTCACATCTGTTAATATTATCATTACATTTCAATACTCATACATTATATGACCCAAGAAGATTGACTTCTGACCGCCCATGACAATTTCTAGCTTTTCCTCACCATTTCTGATTGTTCTGTCTGTGGCACTTAGATGCATGTGCTTCCAGCTCTCTTTTGGAGCCAAATGCTGCCAATCTGGATACGTGTAAATTGGTTTCTATGACATGTTAGTACTTTTATGAGCTGAAATACAGTATCTACCCATATATCACTGAAAATACTAATTGTACTGTTACCTGGAAAAGAAGCATCTGTAGCATCCCTGGAAACAAGAAGAAAAAGTCCCACGAAATCTGCAATTCTGTTAAACAAGTGGTCTTGACCTTGGTTAGGATTCAAAGGGGAAAAAAAGTCGGGAAAAAGGTATCAGCATAAATTCAGATATAGTTGTGTGCTAATATGCTGATGCATGACATCACTAATGCTCATGTTTATCTGTCCTATGATGTGAGGCATTGACAACACAAAGGAATACCACTGAAACACATATTCTTAAATTAGTTCCAACTCTTACTCCAGTATGTTGTTCTTCTAAATGTATTAACAGATTATTTTTTTTAGTATATTGCAGTAGTTCCTGATTCAGAAGAGCACTTAAGAACACACATTATTTAAAGCATATGTTAAGTCTATCAGCCAACAATTAAGATGAAATCTAAGTGCTGTACTGAATCAAAGCCAGTGTACATAATCAGTCTCCTGCCACATGAATATTTTCCTTCTCTTCTTAATAAAGAACATAGTGATCACCTGCGGTAACAAAATCCATACACTTTTGATTTATGTTCTTAACCTAAATATTCCAGAGTGATACCTTTTATAAATCCTAGCACCATTACACAAAGTAAGCAAAGTAAAATAAACAGTCAACTTAATCCAAAGGTATAAACCTGCTAACTAAATTAGTTCTTCATATGTTCAACTACTGCTCTTTAAGTTATGTGAAAAGTTAGTCTTGGGCCTACACTTGAAGAATTTGAGCTTAATCAGTAAAACACTTGCATTTTTGTACTTGCAGAATGTGCAGCTTATTTGTTTAAAATTATACATTAGATGTTGGGAGAAACCACCATAAAAAAGAATCCTGAAACACTGCAATAGATGATTTAGAGAGAAACAAACTTCTCCAAACTTTGAGAACGTTTTTCTGTCAAAACAACAATAAAATATTAATTAGACTGAATGCAGGGATTTAAAACTAGACAACAGCAAATAGGACAAGGATTTTAATTTGGAACACAATCCACAGGCAAATAGGAAATTCCTTCAGTTTGTGGAAATACTGAAGGGAAAAAAACTTGCAGGGGAAATGCTTAGTTTTACTGAGAAAAAAGCAGCTTCTTGGGTACATAAATATTATGTTGTCAAAATACAGGGCCTGATCTGTATTGGCTGGATACTTGCAACTCTCTCATCTTTTTACTGTTTTTCTAAATTTTCAGTAAACCTAAGGCAAAACGTCTAAATATCTAAAGTTTAAAACACAAAAATTAAGGTATACAAAATCAGTAAGACAGCAAGTCACACTTGTTGCATTAAATTTATTACATAACTAAAAATATGTACGAGCAGAAATACTGTAACCACTACAACAAAGCAGATGAAGACTCTGGATTAACTTATTTCCTTTTAAATTAGGAGGCAAGCATGGATTCTGAACTGTGCCAGAACTGCCTGCAGAAGTACCAATAGGATTTCCATATTCCTTGCATCTTGCTTATCTGGGTACAGTTGCACATATTTAAGCACAAATAAACAAAATCTTAAAATCAGTCCTCCAAGCCTGTTTGTTTTAAACAGAGACATGGCATTTCAGAAAGCTACATCAGGTTTTGGCGACGTATTACAAACACCTCTAATGGGAATAGCTGTACATTGTAAGATCACCTAAGACTTTTAATCTAGTTCAAGCAGTAAGGTCTACAGGCAGTCTGAGTGCCAAGCCATTAGGTTTTATGCAGAAAAAATTGTGACATTTTATGTTTTGTAGGAATAGTGATTACTTCTGTATAACGATGTTTCACTGTCAACTTCAACAAGCATGCTTCTGTTGCTATTTAAACACTTTTTCTCAAAAATGTTGCATTTGTGCACAGGTGTGTTTTGCAGCAAGTACTATCAACAGGTCACTGTTTAGACACAGAGTTTATCAAGGCTGCTCAACAATCTGAATTTTAAATCTATCCTTCACTCCACACAACTTGTTTTTATCAGCTTGACAGTATTTGGACTTGGACAAATGACAGGATTTGAATGAAATGAAAGGAAAAG
Source organism: Falco naumanni (assembly GCF_017639655.2). Classification (NCBI taxonomy): domain Eukaryota; kingdom Metazoa; phylum Chordata; class Aves; order Falconiformes; family Falconidae; genus Falco; species Falco naumanni. The sequence continues at coordinate 14,845,575 of NC_054060.1, read as the reverse complement.
GTTTCCTTCATTTATAAATCTGAAGCAGTCAAAATTTATTATGTCACATACTGCATGTTTCAGAACATTTACAAACATTCTTCAGTCTTATCAGTTAGTAAATATTTTAACATAGACTGTGAAATTCTGTCTGCATAATACTATTTAATATGTTAATTTGAAAAAGGCATATTTTTTTAATTTTTTAATTTTTTATTTTATTAATAATAACTTAATATGCAAAATGGATCAAAAGTCAGGATTTCAGAGTGTCTGACACCAACAACAAATCAATTATTGTTTTATGTTGGTGATAACTATGATCACATGACTATTAGGAATTTGTTCCCCTGGTTTGTATATATTTCTGTACCAATGCAATCCTACTGATCCTACAGCATAAAGGAAGTAATTTTGGATAGTTACTTACCAACTTTTTAAAACTTTTCTATAGTGAGAATTCAAATTTGTCTGTAAAATAAACTACTTTTTTCATTATGGTCTAATTTATACTCTAAGTATGTATACTTATATAATCTGTATCTGACTACATTAAGCATTTAGATTTTAAAGATAAATATCGATGAAAGCTTACACATACACTTCAAGTGGAAGTTATAAAAAAAAAATCAAATGTACTGTATCTTGGCCCTTCACAGTGCCATGAATTCTGACTCTGCCCCAAATGGACTTTCCCAAGGAGAAAGCTACCCTGACCTACCAGTCAACTAACCGGCCACCAGACAGGGATCACCACCTGCAGCAAATCACAAACACAGGAGAGACATAGCTCTAAATCAGCCCTGTTTTTTTCAACTGTTTAAAATACTGAATTCACAAATGTCTGCTAGTGAAGTAAGGAAAGTATTTCAAACCATTTAATTAAAAAAGCTATTTAAAGCCATAGCTAACTTCCACTGAAGTGAATAAGAAATCAAACCAGAAATGTTAGTGTTGCAAATTTTCACTTACAACTTTTGTGACTAATTCAGTCGAGGGGCAAGTGCAAAAGCTTTATCTTTGCTTATAATTATTACTCCACATCACTCACGTAGAAGACGGGGGCATGCACACTGTGGGAATTAGCATACCGTCAAATAAATCTTGCCTTGGCTGACAAAAAAAAGCTGTTAACAAGCATTAATTAATGGTGCACACAGAAGCAGCTGGACACTGTAAGAGCTCCATTTCCCTGCTTTTGCTCATATGAAAGAAATAAAGAATGTTTTCAATTTTTATGCCCTCAAGTGAGAGGCATGAGTATGTACTTGTGCATGTACATACTGCTGCTGACACTGCTGCTACAAGATCAGTTTCACAACCTTGAGGTTCATGCTTACCAGCTGTGGGGAAAAATGAATGACCACCCCCAGAAGAAATTAATTTGAAATTCATTTCCATAATAGCATTCAAGTGTATTACATACTTGCTGCAACCTCCTACTTTATCAAGCCCACAATTCCTGCAGCAAATCTGATGTAGGTGTTACAGACAATCATCTCACTGCATAATCTTAAATCACTCCCTCAGCACTGTCAGATCCGTATGCTCAATGATCCATTTAAAAAAAATCACCATGTAATTGAAGATGATGTGTAACATACATGCCAAAGGGGACTGCAATAAAATTGCATATTCTACATTCTAATTCTGGGTTTACCTTACTTTTGAATTTTTTTTCATGCTTAATATTAGTTTAAGATTATTGATTTCAGAACTTTAATTATTAATCAACACTGGGACATAAGGGCAGGGCAGCAAGAAGAGTCCATCAACAATAATGGCTCTTAATAATAAATGACTACTGCATTTCTCCATTTTGTACCTTCAATAAATGCTAATGGTGATACTAAAAGGAGTATGAAAATGGAAAGCAAAGACAAATGAGTCTAAATATTTTCAATAGTCTTTATCAGCAGGTTCTGTTTAGGATACTGGAAGAAAAAATAAGTACTTGGAAATGCTGTACTCTTGTAAGTCTCAAAGTTGTGGAGCTTCCAAATGTCTTCATAATTCTGAAAGCTGTTTACCTTGAATGAGGGGAGTTACAGACCTAAAAAGAAAAAAAAACATTTAGCAACTAAAGTTAATTATTATGTTCCCCTTGTGTTAAACAGCTGCTCCAACAAGAAAATACTAATCTAAACACACAACCAATTTTTTTCTAAAGTAAAATTTAAAAAATATTCTACAATACAGTTGTTCACTTGCTGGTACCCCCATTTTATAAAAATACTTCCTTAGCAGTTGCTTTCTTTTATTGCCCTTAAGAGTCTGTCAAAGTACATTACATGACTTTAATAATAAAGTTTATTATTTTATATATAAAAATATAAGGTTTGTTTCTTGTGAGTTTCTTCTTTTTTGAAAATTTATTTTCTATCAGAAGATGACTAAACCCATGCTAAATTTCCAAGATGTCTCAGAAAAATCTAACAAAGGATTTGTTATTTTTACATATCTCAGTATTCCTTCAATAGAAACTTTAATTGACCTTTAATAAGCTAAATTACAAATACAACATGACCTTATTTAAAAATTTTGAATCACTTCACATATTAACTCAATAGGTTGTTAATAATTTAGGGTCCAGTTTTGTTAGTATTCACATTAATATTTCAATTACAGAACCTGCTCATGCCTGCTTATGTCTGAAGACTAACCAACATCCAAGAAATACCAGGACTGAGACATTCCAAACTACCAGAGGCACATTTGTTCTCCTTCAAGTCTTTCATCTAGCACATTGGAAAGTCCCAGACACTAAGCTTCAAGGATTTGATCATAATATGCAAGATTAATAAAACCAATCATATTTACACTGTATTTGGAATTTTTCATTACCCAATATATATAAATTTGTGTAGTCTTAGAAAAACTGACTGACTCCTGAATGAGTGATTCTCAAAACTTTTCTTTCTCTTGGTTTGGTATCAGGGGCATTTCTTTGGCTTCCAATTCAAAGTATATTCATAAGACAGAATGCTGTGTACTTTTTTACATGTAGCATAAAATACTTCATCTCTACATTTCTACCCTTTGACTCCTCAGTAAAGTATTTGGCAATCTGAAAAATGTTTAAATACTTAATTCATAATCAATGCTTTTTCATACAATGATATAAACAATGCTTTCAGCTCAGACAATTCATACTATGAACTGTGAATATAATTCAGATAAGGAGCAACGGTCTAAAATTCAGACTTTAGGTGACTACAATATATCTTTGGAGATATAAAGGAAAAAAAGGACTTTTTCCAGTTTGGGGTGTCATTCCACCCCCCACCCCCAATAAACATACAGAGGTAGGTGCAATCCAATAGGTACAATTCTGGCTCCAAGGAAATAACTTGAAAATTTGGTCTTTGTTGCCTAATCCATAAAAAGAATTAAAAGTATGTAATATACCTTTGCTTTCCCCATCTTACTTGCCAGAGTCAGAACTTCCTTTGCACCTGTGTGCTCAGAAGCAATGTCTTAAAAAGGAACAGCAAGGTTTAGCTAGAAATAGAGGCCATATTGATGATTTTATTGATTTAAAAACTTTTTATATATCTAGTTCTACATCTAAATGTGTATGTGCACAAGACTTAAGACACTATCTAGTCCTACTGCATCGCTGGAATAATCAGAAGACTTAAAAATCACCATTTTGGTCTTTCTATGTCTCATCGTTCCTTCATAACATCAAGGTCTCTGGAGAACAACATGTTTTCATAGACTTTTGCCTTCACTTAGTTTGGGCCTGAAACAAGATATTCCTAAAGCCCAGGCAGAACCCCTGGGATTTGAGCCTATTAGAATTTTTTTAATTATAAACGTGACACTTCACACTTGCAAACTGAGGAAAAGCTGTAAATACTTATCTGGGCCAATGTGGGTTACTCTGTTGGAGGGCAGTAAGATGTTCCTCTAGACATGCTGGTCCACGTTGTAATGAAAATACTTTTTCAGCATGTTTCCCTAGTTCAGTGATACATGTGTTTCTTCTCTTCTCCAAATCTGAGAGTGAACTGATGTTCAATGGAACATGTTCACACAGATATCTACATAAAGCACTGAAGGAATAATCCTTTTGCAACTTAACCACCAAAAAATAAGGCTCATTGAGAGAGATACAACTTGACCATTCCTTCTGTAATCACTACACAGTAAAAATAGTTATTTCTGAAAATTATATAAATGCGAAGATTAAATTAGCTAATCTGTGAACTTCATTTGTAATTGTAATACCGGTATAAATGCATTTTACATATACCTTCTAAGAATCTAATTTTGGCAACACTGCTAACATAGACTGTGATTTCCTCCTCTCCCATCCATGCACTGCATTCAGAGATGATTACATCATCTGAAAAAGTCAGAAAAACAGAAATAGTCCAGGGAGGCCCATCGCAGCGTACACAGAGTAATTAAAAAGACTATAACTTTTTAGTTAGAGAAGGAGATAGCTCCAGAAAAAAAGGGTTATTATGCTTCTAAAGAGACAAATAAAATCATGTGCAATTTAAGTTCTTGGAAAGGACAGTAACGCCTTCCATCTGTTGAGAACAGCCTTGGAAGCACAGGAAGAATTTCTGTTCCTTGCTCTAGCAAAGAATTTAAACTAGATGCTTAATTATTTAAGCAAATTGTTGAAACCAACAGTAGTCATTTGAAGTTAATCATCAAATTGGTTACTTTCCTGAAATAACTTAGTAAGTGTTAATACAGAGTAATCAGTGGTTTCAAATGCTCTAGTACAGCTGAAAAACCATGGCATGATCTATCTCAATAGCATGGCAGAAAGACAAATTATTTCTTTAAAAAAAAAAAAAATTAAATGCAAATGATTAATACACATATGTTCATTTCAAGGTAAAAATGGAAAATGTGAGTAAAACCAGTTAGAAAATTAAAACATATTAATATTTTATTTTGACATTATCCCAAATTAAAATGTTTCCTTTTTTTATGTCAGATTGCTTCTCTTAAAAATATACGTTTTATTTTATAATTAAATGGGCTGCCCATCAAAACACTTTTAAACACTTTTTGTTTCTTTGTTCCTGTGAGAGAAAATGTTCTGGTTCAAAGCAAAAGAGCAATTTTTCTCATAGCTCTGTATTTAAAAGGTTTAAGTGAATCAATACTTGCAAATAACGTAGGCAGCTCAAAAGGAATGCTCTGTTTCCTCCAGAAAGAATGTAATCTTCACGAATCACTGGTGACCACATTATATTAAATTCTTTAACAAAATACAAAGGCATATTCAAAGATTTTCCTAGCAGTCTTATCAGTACAAGAAAAAAAAGGAAGCTCATTAAAAAGCAAAACTAGCTATTCTCCTTTTTGTATTCATCAGAACTTTTTGCCTCAGGATTCAAGACTTTGTTATATTAGATATGCTGTGGACTGATCAAATATTTTTAACAATTCTTGATTCAGTGTCATCACTCGAGCATGCTTCCAACAATAGAAAATTGCTGTACAGCAGACAAAAATTTTCCTCCATGGTTTAGCTTTGAGAAAAAAGGAAGTTAACAACTGAGAGGCTGCTCTGTTAAAGGTTTGCCATTTCTACAAACCTCTTAGTTTCCAGTGCCTGAGGGTCTTGGAAATACAATCTATGCTCAAACTCAATTCTCAATATTTACATTCACATGGCTTTGCTCAGGACCTGACTCTTGCATGTTCACTTCACCATACACATGGGTAGTTAAAATAATAAGCAGTTAGACTCACCAAATCTTGAGACCGTAAGAATTCTTCTGAGGTAGAAGGAGGCTTTTGCATTTTCTGATGACATACAGTAAGAATTGTTCTCACCAGGAGGCCTTAAAAACCCCCAAGATAACATATATTAGCAAATATTTGAAGTTTAGATAACTAAAACTGACAAAGTTATCACTACAGCACTTATAGAGCATGTTCATTGTAATTTCTTCCAATAAACAGAACATTACACATTCTTAGATGTCAAGAAACACACTAAAAATGTGTGAGATGCAAGGACATTTAAACATAAAGGCAGAACTTCCATTTTCTTCTCAGTACCTCCATATAAAATATTTATACTATTTATGTACTCTAAGATACATACTGAATAAAAAGTGGCTGTCCGGTCACCTGGCAAATTTGTTCTTTTTTTACATATTCAGTTTTTGTTTAGAAGCTGGAAGAAATGTGAGGGTTGCGGATTAGCAAAAGTTCTATTGAAATCAATCAACCAGTATCTTCTGAGTTCCATATAATAGTATAATTAAAACCTCAAAATTTACAGCTACATCTGAGCAGAAACCAAGTGAGAGAAATGCTGTTTGAAAACAACATCTTTTTAGTAAATTGTGAAATTAAGAACCCCAAATAAAAATTATACAGCAACCATTCCTAAAAATCATTAATAACATTGTGCAAATAACTGTATAGAACAGAAGTATACAAAGGAGTAATTCAGATTTCAGAGTGTGCTTTTAAATAATGAGCAGGCTCCGTTTGCTCCCAAACAAGTTCTGGATAAAGCACCCAGAGAAATCATTCAAACAAAGTAAGAGATGGTACACTTAGTAAAACCTACTATAATTAAGTTTGGCAAGAAAGAACTTTTGAAACTGTTATGAAGGGGGTTGTGTCCAATAAGCATTTTGTTATTTCGACATAATTAGCTACTGCAGATCAAGACGTACTGTCACAGAGTAAGGAGGCAAAAAAATATGGACGGTGAAATGGAGCTATTTTTTCCTACTACTGCAATGTATTACATACACTGCTAGCATGAAAAATGGATCAAGTCAAAACAAAACAAAACAACAGCAGAACGCTGGTAGAACTCCTCTGCCACTGAATGTAATACCACTGAAGTTAGTGATGGTTTTGGGGTGTAACTGAGATCAAAGTTTGGCATAAGATCTGCCTACAGTGTCAACTTTTCCCCCTAAGGCTATTACAACTAATATACCACAGACTTTATTTCGCTGAGTTGAGAGAAATATTCTCTATACCAAAATTACTGTTTTAGTTTAGTCACTTCAAACTAAAAATGCAGTTAGTGAACACTGAATATTGGGTAAATGCTACCGTAGGGCACCATCCTCAACCAGGCCAAGGAATTCCACAGAAAAGATCCCATGTCCTATTTCGAGAGAGATGCAAAAACAAGAAAGGAATACAGCAACACTTCTTCCAGACCTTCGTGTCAACTGTAAATATGCGAATATGCTACTAGGTGGGGAAAAAAAAAATACAGGTAATAAAAATCTAAGTGATATAGCTTGCCTGGAGCTAACAAGGGAGTGAAACAAAGCCTTCAGCCTTCTACCAGAGTGGTTTCCAGGTGCTTCCACCAAGAAGACAGACCCTGCAGAGCAGTACCACCGCCCATGGCGGAAAGGCGTCAAGGAGAGTAAAGTGCAGGGAGTGTTTCACACGGGCTGGGAAAACCTGGGGCCGGGGCAGAAACCTGCTGGAAAGGGTATGGGGTTTCTGCTCAGGCTTATGCGACACAAAACATGGAAAAGCTGGTTTGGGGTGGGAGGTCCTCAGATAAACACCAAATCCAACGGCAGAGACAAACCCTCAGGAACCACCCTGCCTCCAGCTGCTCCGAGCCCTCGTCCTCTGGCAAAGTGGGGGCTGCTGTGCCGGCCAAGGGCCCTCAGGCCGCACTGTCAGTGTCCATCAGTCAGTTGGTGTCAGTCAGTCAGTCAGTCAGTCGGTATCAGTGAGTCAGTCAGTCAGTCAGTCAGTCGGTGTCAGTCAGTCAGTCAGTATCAGTGAGTCAGTCAGTGTCAGTCAGTCAGTGAGTGTCTGTCAGTCAGTCGGTGTCAAGTCAGTCAGTTGGGGTCAGTCAGTGGGTCAGTCGGTGTCAGTCAGTCAGTCAGTGTCAGTCTGTCGGTATCAGTCAGTCAGTGTTGGTCAGTCGGTGTTAGTCAGTGCCAGTCAGTCAGTGTCAGTCGGTGTCAGTCAGTCGAGGTCAGAGTCAGTCAGTCAATGTCAGTCGGTCAGTCAGAGTCAGTCAGTCAGTCGGTGTCAGTCAGTCAACTGGTGTCAGTCAGAGTCCATCAGTCAGTCAGTCAATGTCAGTCGGAGTCAGTCCCTCTGTCAGTCACCCGCGCGGGGCTGCAGGCAGCAACCGCCACCCGCCCGCGCGCGCCGCCCCTCAGGGCCGCCCGGAGCGCTCCCGCCGCAGGGCACCGTGCCGCGCGCGCTCTTCCGGCCCCCGCCTTCCCGCGCCGGCCGAGCCCGACACTTTCGTTCCGGGGCCTGTGGGGGCCGCAGAAGAGGCGGGCGGCCCTGTTCGGCGAGCGGCGGCCCGCCGAGGGGCTGGAGCCGAGGGAGCGGGTGAGGAACGGCGCGGTGCGGAGCTGCCCGCCCGCCGCCAGGGCACGGAGGCCGCAGCGTTTGGGGGAGGGAGCGGCGGGGGCCGCGCGCGGCCGGCAGCCCCCGGCCCGTGGGGGGCAGGCGGGGGCGGCGGGGCCTGGGGGCGGTGCGACAGCTCTCCCCGCGGCGGGTGGGCCCCGGCCGCCGGCAGGGCCGCCCGCGGGAGGGGGGCCGCGCTCCGCCCTCGGAGGCCTCGGTGTCCTGCGGTGACAGGGGCTGGGGCGGTCACGCCTCGGCAGCTCCCGCGGAGCATCCCAGGCGCAAAGGCCTGTGCCCCGGCAGCTCCCCGCACCCTGCCGGGCCGCGCTCGCCGTGCGGGGCGGCCGCTGCGCCCCGGGGCCGGTACCCCGCAGGCCGAGGCCGCGCCGCCTGGGTGACAGGCTGCCTGGCGGGCCGGGGGGCAGGGTGGGCGCACGGCAGCGCCGGGGGTGAGCGTGCCTTGGGCACCGCACGAACCGTGCACAAACCCCCAGTCCTGAGAGAGGCGGAGGCTGTCCTGGGACCGCAGCCAGAGCGTAGGGGCAGCCTCCGGCAGCAGCGGTTATCAGGGTCGTGTGGATGGAGTTGTTACAGTCTCAAAATCGTATGACTGAATCAAGATTCAGCTCTTAAAAGTCGTGTAAACTATTGCTGTCTTTCTAAAAAAGCTTACGGTACGTATAGTGCTGTAACTTGGCAAACGGCAATTATTTTGAGACCACAAAGGTTTTCCTCTGCCCTTAGAGCAGCCTATCTCTTGGCAGTGTCAATAATGAACGTGCTTGGGGGTGTCACAGCTGAACCCCGCAGTGCCGTAAGGCATCACACTGAAAAGAATCGGTTTGCAGGCTGGGAATGCATGTCAAATTACAGGGCCTCTCGCCCTCTTCGCTTCATGGGGAAACTTGATAATGGTATGGGTTAGTCTGTATATTTGCTTCATGGCTGAGATATTTAAAAGCCAATTGCACTAGGAAATTTGTATGCGTATTAGATTTTGTGTTCATTTGAATGGACATCCCTGACCTTTCAGAAGTTGGAGCTTGTTGGCGGGGGAGGGTATCATAGCATGCATGAGTATTTAATTTTACCAGAAAATAACAACTCGTTTTTCTGGGATTAATTTTAAATTTTTGTTGGAAAGTTAGCCAAGTGTTTTGTTTTCGTTATTTTTCAATTAAATTACACTTGGCTTTATTTAAACACTTAATTTTGGATCACATCTCAGGAATTCTTGTTTGTTTGTTTTTGTTAAGCGTGACTGTTTTGTTACATCATTTCACAAGTGTGATCCTTGACATGAAAAGTAAACCTAAATTAGCTGAAATTAAATACTGAGAACTACTTTTTTAGTTTAAAGTCATGCAGCACAGAGTGCAAAGGGCAGTTTGTAACTACTGCGGGCTCCTGGCTGTGGGCTCTTTTGAAGACTAGAGAGGACCCCGAGTGATCTAGTCTGAAGGGTTTCACTAAAACTGTGACTATGAATCTCTGCACACAGCAATATTAATTCTGTCTGGATCGGGTGTGGGCGTACAGTGAGGTTTTTGATACATTACTCAGACTACACAGTGAAAATTTTATGCTAGAGGGTGAGACATCTGTCCTGAAGAAAGCCTGAAAAAAATGCATCAATGTTACTGAATAAATACAAACTTGCAGAATGAGTCCAGGCTGGGTCAGCACTCGCTCTCTGGTATATGGAACACCAATGCTGTGCTTTAGCTCTTGAGACTTAATTTTTCAGCCTCAGGCCTTGCTCGTGGAAGATTTCTTCTGTTTCACAAAGTTCTGTCAACAGAGGTTGCATTCAGGTAGGCTGGTTTGCCCCCACACAAATACATTTCAGGATAGAGATCTAAATTTGTACAATTAACTTTTCTCTTACTGATTTCTGTCCTGTAGACATTTAATTCATTGTCAATAGTCATTCAAAAGACTAATGGGACTGCTCATCCAGGTAAACATGTCTACCAGTGTTTTCACAATCTTTTAGACACTGATCCTACCAATAAATATAATTCTGCATGAGTTAAGTGAGTGGGATAACTTAGTAAAATGAATAGCTATATGTGTGCATTAAGGATACAGATCTCCATTCTTTCTAGCCATTTATCTCATGCTCTCCTGAAATCCTTTTGGAGTTCTTGGTGCAATAACAACTGAATCAGACTATTTTATTATTCTTTCTCTTACAGGAATTGCCTTCCTTGATGAGTATTTTTTGCTAAACAGGATCATACGGATTCGTTTCCAGTGAATTAATTCATAGTATATTGAATTTTTTATATAACAGTTACAACATATTGTCTGTTTCAGCTAACCATGTCTTTAAATTCATCTGCGCTTTTAAATGAAGAAAACTGTCAGGGACAAAGAAGAAATACTGAATGTTTGGAAAGTCTAGAACTGCAGACTCCATCATCGCTTCAAGATAACCCACTTCAACAATTACAGTTAGCATCACAAGAAGTACTGGAAAAGGCAAAAAAGAGTGGGAGATCAAAATGCCCCCGATGCAGCAGTTCAAGGATGTTTTATTGTTACACGTGCTTTGTTCCTGTTGAAACTGTCCCTACCAAAGAAATTCCAACTGTGAAGGTTAATATTTCTTATAGATTTTTTAATAATATTCTTGTACCTTTTAGTTTCTGGAGACAGATAGTCTGTCTGTGACCATTTCTTTTCTTATTCATTCTTTATGGGTGCTTATCTTTAATGCAGGTATAAGTGTGAATAAACTACACTTAAATAAAATTATTGTTCTTATTTGAGGGATTACATTTACAAACATTGACAGTGTTCCAGTCCTCCCATAAACATTTATGTATCTACCAGATGAGAACATAAGCTGAAGTCAGCCAGCTTGTCGTGCACTTAGTTCTTAAATGTTTCTTTACAGAAAAAAAGGTGTTACCTTTATTCTTCAGTTTCTAAGAACTCTGGCCAGAACAGAGTATATTGCAAACAAAAAATATGATTTTCCCATAACCAAGAGTGATTTTTACATAAAACGTGAGCTAAAAGACATTCCTAAATGTCATGCTAGTATAATTCAGATGAGCACCCTCAAAATACAAATACGAAAAAGTATAATGCCTTTCAGCTAAAATACTTGGAGAAACCATCAAAGAGGACTGATACATTTTGCAAAATCACCTACCTGAGAACTAAAATGCATTTGGAGACACTCTGTAGTTTGAAAGCATCGTGAAAATACTCTAGAAGTACTTTGGAAATTAGACCTAGGAGATTTAGGTGTATTTTCATTGAAATGGCCATTTTTGCAATAAGGTGAACATAAGTATTCATATTTAGGACCATTATATTGCTTAAATTAATATCACATCTTATTTACCTTATTGATGCTATTTCTAGAGGTTTTACCACGCTGCTGCTGCTGCAGCATTCCAAATTGCATTCATTGCATACTTGGGTATTTACATGAACTGAGAGAATGTAACAGGTGCTTCTTGTCACTTGTCTCTAGTTTAGTTCTAAACCTATTAAAATAAAAACATTTTTAAAAATTGTCAAATATCTCTTAATTACATGGTATAGGGATTCCTCCCAGATTTTGCGTAAATTTTTGTACCTGGAAATAAGATTATAAGTATTGCTTATTTCTTTTTTTTCTTTCTGTCTTACTGTAGTTACCTTTGAAGATTGACATTATTAAACACCCAAATGAAACAGATGGCAAAAGCACTGCTGTGCATGCGAAGCTTCTGGCACCTGATGATGTTACAATTTATAAATACCCTTGCATTCCAGAATATGAAGAAAAAAGACATGAAGTAAGAAATTCTGTATAGCTAGATGGGCTTTGTGCTGGGGAGACGGGGAAATGCAGATGTATCTTCTGCACTTCCTCCTGCAGTCATAACAAACTCTGCTGGGAGGAAGCAGGAGGGAAGCGCTGTTCTATTAATCCACTTTACTCCATCTTGCACTCGCATAAAGCTTGGGCCTACAAATACACACACAGTGGTTCTGGACTGTCCTCCAGAGCTTAGAAAAACTGTAGCACTGTCTAACCACCATGAATTTCCTATGTTCACCCCCTTAGAGAATGGATAATTTGATTTATTGTGTACTATAAGAAATATTTTACCAAAATACATGATACAGCAAGTTAAACAGCAGTTAGGTGTTGTGCTCATCATAGTCAGTAGCTGCAGTATTTAAAATTCCTTAACATTTTTAACATTCGCTGTTATAGAGGAAACTTACTAAAATGGAGCTATTGTCTGTCAATAGCTGGTCAGCACACAGCCTGAAAAAACTGAGCTGTAAACATTTAAATGGTGTGATTAATCTGAAATCTAATATTTACACGTTTGATGTAATAGTTAACACTTGGATCACGTGAAGTAGAGGGTAATACACATATGTCATAGAGACGTTATTCAGGGAATGAGCCATGAAGGAAAGCATAGGTGGCAAAGAGGCAGGAAGCTGAAAAAAAGCAGAAAGAGCCGTAGGGAAGGTGGGCAAAAGCAAGAAGAGGTTGCAGTGACTTTGTATGGTCCAGGCTTTCCAAGTCACAGATTGTGAATGCTGCACTAAGCTACTGAAAAAATTCTGAGTAGGGCCATCACTGGTCTTTTTCATGTAAGATATTTATGAGACATGTAATAGATGCAGAAGAGATTATTTATTCTGATACAATATTTGTGAATGAAATTAGAAACTATTCTTTATGGCCTTCCTGTCCCGTATACTGCAATGACAAGTGAAATCTGAACTTTCTCAGGCACTGACGCTGTTGTCTTGACTGAAAAAACTTCTTCACAGAAGCATTAGAGTTGGTAGTATTTAATTAATAAGATCTCTAATAAGTATCTTCATTCGTTATTTTAAGAGATACTTTTTCATCTTGTCCTGACTTAAATGTTTATGGGTGGGGATAGAAAATACCTTTAATGAAGAGATTCCTGGTGTTTTATTAGACTTTGTTTACACTCACAGTTCTTTCTTTTCTTCATTTAGATAGCACTTATATTTCCTGGCCCCAATTCAGTTTCAGTGAAAGACATTGCTTTCCATCTCCAAAAGTACACTAAGAAAGGTGTTTGTGATAATGACGATGACTGTTCCAGAGAGCCATTTCTTAAACAAGCAAAAATAGAACCTACAGAAGAAAAAAATCTAAATGAATGCATTTCAAGCAACAGGACTGAAGGCACTAAACTGAAGAAAATAATATTTATTGACAGTACCTGGAATCAAACTAATAAAATAATAACTGATGAACGACTTCAAGGTAAAAAGAAAAAAGTTGATGTTATTGCTACAGGAATTATTAGGGGAAATATATATGTTTATATAACCTGAGCATAATATATGTTTATTCTTAACCCTATATCTGAGAATAAATGAAAGATTCAACAGTAGCATTGTCAGCTACTTCAGTGCTGTAGAAAACTTGAGCCAAAGACTCCATTACTTTTCATGTCATATAATTTGTTCTTCAATATAATAAGAATACTTAATAATATTCTAAATTAATACTAAAGAAAGCATTTACATTTACTTCTCCCACTTGTTTTTTGGAAAAAATTTCCTCAGTCTCACAGAATGGAAGCTGTCATGTGAAGACAATGGAAGGGTAGTTTGAATGACCTCGGAGAGAAGCCAGAAAGATTTCCTTTGCAGTTTTTCAGGAGACCCAGGGGAGCATTTTTGTACACGCTGGTGGTAGACAGGCCACTAGAAGGTGAATGAGGGATCTAGCAGATAACAGCACAAGTATGTCATGGCTTGGTTTCTTTTTCCAGTAAAGCTCTTTTTTTCACGGTCATTTTGATGACCTACTTTCCAGAGAAAGGGGATTGTGTGCTTCCCTTCTACACCCTCCCACCTCTGAAAGCAAAACCTTGTAATTCTGCAAAGGTTTGTTGTCTTAGGTTCGTTATAAGAAGTTTACATTTAAGTATTCTAAATAAACCCACGAAAGATAAAACAATTTAGCAATCGCATTCCATTTGTTTTGAGATAAATAAGAGTTTGAAAATACTTTCCTTAGTGAAAAAAGTGCACTTAGCTGGGGGGCAGGCTATCAAATTTATACATTATATATATAACTACTAGTGACTGCTTTGCACTGGACCCTACAAGGAATTTCACAGACTTCTTACAGGCAAGATAAATGTTGCCTTGCTGTCTAGTCAGTTTATTAAAGAATCCCATATGTTCGTATAATACATTGGCTAATTAAAATCCCATTGCTAAGTATTTAGATTAACACAAAACATACTCTATCAAATAAATTAAAGTATTACTGTAAAGATTAGAGTAATAGCACATTGCAAGTTAACTCTAAAGTATTTGGAACTTATTTTAAAAGGATGAATTTCAGGAACGTAACAGGCAGCCACAGGAACTGAAGATTTCCGTGGAAGCTTATGCAGTACATCAGTCAAAAATTCATGATTGGTGTTACTTCGGAGCTCTTAAAGAATGGTTTCCAGTTACCCCATGTGAATGCTGGTCTGGTGGACTCTTCCCTCCTTTCCAGAAGTTCGGCTCTGTTCCAGCTGAGTATTCTGAGTATTCCAGTCCTCCGTCTTCCTTGAGCACCTTTCAGGATTGCTGTAAGGTGTGACTAGCGTCACACAAGTCAGCCTCTCTTACCCACACCCAGGGGAGAATTTTACCCTTCATGCAGCAGGAATAAACGTGCACAACCTGTGCATGCATTGCTTTCCTTAGAGCCTGTCATAAAGGATGAAAGTTGCATTAATAGTCCTTTTACAGATTGCAGTTTTGACTTCCCAGATGAATGAGGCAGTTTCCTTAGGCATAAACTGATGAAATTTTTATGTTGTACACACATGAGAAGTAGAGAACTATTGTCATTTTTTCAGTTCAACTGCAAATGAAGTCATCATCCAACAAACTATTGCTCATATATTAAAGTTCAAAACTGAGTGTTCATAATTCCAAATAAACAGTAACTGCCGTACTCAGAAAGATTTAAGTTACAATAAATAGTGGATGGAAACGTTAACGAAGCCAAGAAAATGTAAAGAAAAGTGTTGTATTTTATAAGCCTGCATTTGTATCAAGTAAATCTAGCTAATTGTACTACAAGAGAAAGTGAATGAGTACATCAATCTTAAAAAAAAAAAAAAAGCCTAGCAAACTTGGACAAGAAGTACTTCTATATCTTGGAAAAGTGGTGTAATACATCTTCAGAAAGCAAAACTAAATCAGTTGTGTTAAAAGACAGGAAATACTTGAAAGTTGGTAATGTTAAGGATTAATTACTTCATTAAAAGTCATCACTAGATCAGAAGGGAAACAGTTGCATCTAATGTTAATGATTACTCTGTCATATGAGTGATGAAGCTTATTGGTAACATCAACATGGTTGCTAAAGAAACATTGCTTTGGTATTTTTTGCTGTTTGATCCACTATCCACTTTGTATTAGCCAAATGTCTTATTTTGTTAGCTTATACATTCTCTCCTACAAGGCTGAATCATACATCTGCCTTAGTTGGATTTTTTTGTGTTGCTTTTGGTTTTTTAAAGTTTCTCTGCTTACTTTCATTTCTGCAAGAATTTCCCACAAGAAAATGGTAGCCTTTGCCTATGCTCAGCTAGGATATTTGAGAGCAGTAAGTTGACATTCTCTGAGGCAAATTCCCCCCATCCTCATTTTTCTGACAAATCTCTTGTCATCCTCTCATATTTTCATCATCATGTCTCAAAATCACACTCGAGGGTGTGATGCAAAGGCCATAGCAGAGGTAAGGTGAATCCAAAGTAAATGCCTTCTTCCTCAGCCTAAATCCTTAAGTTATTTATAAACCTTGAGAATCTAAAAGATTAGGAAAGGAGCAGAATTCCTGCCCGAAATAGAATTTTCAAGCTGCTGCCTCTTTAGGAAATTAACATTATAATTGAAATAACAATAGGCACTTTAGTAAGAGCCTAGACTCTTACTAGCTACCATAAGTGCAAACCATAATTACTCATTGCTTAAAATTTTCTGCACTAGTATTTCTTGAAGTAGTGGATCTTCCAGTTCACTATACAAACTGTAGGGATGAAGAGGTGGTAGAAAGCTCAGAGTAAATGACAGGCATCAGCATGTGTGTAAACTTCACCACTTACGTACATCATGTTGGTAAAAACTTCGAACCTCTCTTAGATGTAAGATCAGTGACCAGCTATGATTAATATAGGATCCTACAGGTCTGAGCATTCGATTGTTATAGCAGAGGGAGCACAGAGACTGCTGTGATAATAGGATGTAGCATATCAGGAAAAAATGGAGGCTTAAGGAAGGGTGGGAGAACTCTCTGAAAGGTGGTGTCTGCTCTAAGACACATATACGGGAGAATAACTTCTGTAAGGGAAACTTGGTTACATTACCTAAGGAGATGTAAAGATAGCTGTATTTCCCTTTCACATGATTTCAGATTCACAGAAACATTTATTTCTAGTGAGCTTAAAGTATGTGGACGCTTTTTAGCCACAAACATGTTGATTTCCTTGGTATTGTAAGCTTTCCTATGAACAATCAGTACTTGTAGTAAAACATTGCCTTTGGCTGTATAGATACAGATACAGTACAGGTGACAGAAACATGCTCAGTAAACTGTAAGCCTTAACAGCCTCTAATTTTTTTATTTAAAAAAAACCTCCTAAAATTCCATGTTTGAAATTAACTGATCCAGCATTTGAGGTAAGCTCAGTAGTATCAGTGGTCTTGCCTTCACTGAACTTTTGTTTGTATTCAAACCACAAATAGGTGGGAGTTTACAATGGAGGAATCGTCCCCTAAATTTAGTTCACTGCTATTAAGGTGGAAGCATCACTGAATTTAATGAAAGTTTTCACTTTGGTTAGGGCTGAAAATTCAAGAGTTGAAACATCTTGAGGGAAAAATCATAATGCAGTTTCCTATTACTATTTTGAATGTACGTGTATATGATTAACAGAGGTAATAATTAGACTACGTTATTTGAATTTTTGGTTCTGAAATACCAACAACATTTGAACTCAGTGATGGAATCATTCAGGTTTTTTAAAAAACACATTAAGAGATTTCTTTTACTATGCAAGGTATCATACATTACTAACTGCAAAGCAAATCTTGCAATTACACTAGAAAGAATTAAACATACTTTCAAGGTAAGAAGTACAGAATCACAACTGCTAGGCTATGGGCCAGTTTTCACTCCTGAATTTGGACCTTACTGAAACGTCTTTGTTAATAACTTCCAAGCAACTCTTAAACCATGTTGTTATTTATACTATTACTTGTACTAAACCATCCCATGACACACAATATTCAATTTTAACATTTAGAAAAGGTAATTTTACAACCTGATCCTGGTATTATTGACAGGTGTGTACGCATTTCTTTATAATCCAGCTGTCCACCCTGTTTACGAACTGATTACACATTAAGGTGGTTTTAATTTTGAATAGTTTGTGCATCTTAAGGAACATAAAAATGTTCCTTAACAAGATATGTGTTTAAAATTCATCTGAATGATAAAAGTAACAGACTACAGTAGATAAAAGATTTTCATGTGCCATACAGAGACCAAATGTATTTCTTTCATCTCAAGTGGGAATGCTTTTCGTTTCTAATAAAATTAATGACCAGATTCTGTCATAGTTACTCCTGAGTAATCCCAGTGAGATTTCAGTTACCCAACAAGCATAAATGAAAAGTGTCTGGCTCTTAGCAAATACTCCTCAGTTCAGCAAAACTAACAGCGTGAGGGATTCTGTGTTACACTTGAAAGGTATTGGGTCTGCCATGCTTTTTCACTCTTCCCATCTGAAGAGACCCTGCAGTTTACTGAGGGCTGTGAGGCTGTAGGAATGAAAGGATAAACTGTAAATTTTAATTGCAGACATGAGGATTGTAACCTAGAACTTACAGCACAACTTTCAAAGTGGTCCACAAAGGAGGATAAAGTCGTTGCCTCCATTTTATGGATGAAAATTGGAGGGACAGGAAGAGAAATGACTTGCATGCAGGCATCTAGCAGGCTAGCAGCACAGTCGGAAAACATAACTAAAGACTTGTTTGGCATCCCATCCACCAATCCGCATTGTATAATCTATGTCATCTTTTTTTCTTGACAGGGTTGCTACAAATCGAGTTGAAGACAAGGAAAACTTGCTTTTGGCGTCATCAGAAGGGAAAGCCAGATACATACCTTTCCACGATAGAAGCAATTTATTATTTCCTTGTGGACTATCATCAGGAGATTTTGAAAGAGAACTACAAAGGACAATATGATAATCTGCTTTTTTTCTTTTCATTTATGTACACATTGATTAAAAATGCCAAGTGTTGTGCAGGAAAAGAGTAAGATGTCTGTCTATAGGTAGGTAACACTAGATTTAATTTTGTTTCTTTTTTAATGATAAACTGCACAAACATAACTTTTTATCTAACTGAAATCTGGAAATAGATTGTACTCAATAATAGCTACAGTGTTTGTCCAAAAGTAAGCTGTAGACCTTACGTCCTGCACATTTGAGGTTGTAGAACTACTGATGAGCAGGCTAATCAGAATTACTTATTTGAAAACAATGACTCTCTGCTAAATCTTGCTGTGTTTGAACCTACAGACCTGATAGGCTCACCACAGCAAGAATACTGCCATAGGTGAGGACAGGAGGACTTAGCCCCTCTTACCATAAGGAGTGATCACTCTAACTGTAGAAAGGAATTGTGATGCTAGCTTTTTAGTACTATTATTGCTTTGTTTCAGGTGTTTTCTTTGTGTTTTACCCAGTAATACTGATTTCACTTTCATGACATCAAAAGCTTATGGAAATTATTGGGGTGGTTTTAATTTAGAGGGGTGAAGGGCAATACAAATGCAAATACAAATTGGATGCGGCCAATACAAAATGAAAGACCACATTAATTGAATAGAATATGAGTTACGTGCTTTCAAGATTAATTCTGGAAAATTGTCCTAGTAATAGAAAAGAGCAGTCTCTCTAAACATCATTATAGAGTGCATGATTTCTGTAGTACCGCTCACATACTGTTATATTAAGATTATGTACAACTTCTTGGATAATTTTAGACTTCTTCAAACAAATGAATTTAATTAAGTGTTTATTATTCTGTAATATCATTATTCTTCTGGGGAACACTAACTTAGTAAGTGTCACTATGGCATATCATAGACAGTAAAATTTTGTAGATGCCGCATACTTGTATTCTAAGAAGCAGAAAAGGCTCATGACACTGCAGCAGTTGTCTGACAATGTAGATCTTTTTACAGGACCTTAGCAAAGTAATTTGCAGAGACAAGAAGTAGGGAAGATGGCAGTTCCAACCACACATTTCTGGTAAGACTTCCTTAAATTAGGCAGATTATGAGTCTGCTGTGTTTTTTCTTTTGCAGTAATAGTGCAAATTTGAACAGCATAAATAAGACTTTGTCTATGCTGATGAAATTTTTGTTGGTATGTGTAGCACATGTGAATGTAATTAGACAAGTATGACTTTGCCAAGCTATACCAGTACAGCTAATGCTGGCAGAGGCAGTAGACCTAAGCTATATCTTTACAAGCAGAGTTATAAAAATATATTTTTATCATACTAGGATGTTCTGCCAGAAAAATCCATGTTGGTAAAGAATATAGTCTTAAGGTAGAAAAAAATGTTTCATTAGAGGTGTGATGTAAGTTGGATAAATATTTCTGAATATTCTCAGAGGTGCGTTACTTAAGAAAAAAATAAATCTTGTCAGTGGCAGATTGAAAAATTACCATAGATAAATTTTTAAACAAAAATGACGAAGTTTTTGTTGTAATTTTCCTCAGAAAATCTGCCAAAGTTGTCCCCTGTAGCATACTCTCCAGGAGGGCATTCTCATACCCTGGTGAACATACGAACAGTGCCTTGAAAATTACTTCAAGAAAATCTTTTAATGCTTACAGAGCAATCCAGGCAGATGCAAACAACTGATTTGTAGTGCTTTTTAATGCTTCAAGATACTGAAACCAAAGTTAATATTGCTTAAAACAAAAGACACAAATACACTGTCTGCAAGTCATACTTACCTTCAGATTTGTATGCTTATCTGCACAAGTGAATGCATATAAAAATGCATTTCAGTGGACAACCAAAACACATCTCCTCTATTTGCAAAATGAAATGCTAGTGAAGTTACATGAGTGCACATGCAGTGTGTGAACTGTAAAAGCAACCGCGAGAAACAGGCTGGAAGTCAGAATGAGAAAGATAATTTTTAAATGTACATACACATCGAGTTCATGTGCCAGGCAATGAGAAAAATCAGCAGTCATGTCTCAGTGCTATCGAAACAACATATTACTTATTCATTTGGTTCTTACTGCTATTGAGAGATTATTTTGGCTTTTTACAGTGATTAATGCTATTTCCTTTGGTATGATTTTGATACTCTTTTGACATTTCCATCTGTTCTTGTATTTCTTAAACAAAGATTGTTGTAATGTTTTTTAAAAATCACACAAGTATAATAGCTTGAGAAGGAAACTTTCACCCACTTTAAACAAACAAAAATAAAATGAACCCACTGACCTAATGTTTTACAAGAACCAGAGAGAAAAATGGGGCGGGGGGGGAGGGGGAGTTACTTCCAAGACACATTTCCCTGAAAACATGTTTTTTTTATTTAAGAAGCAGAGGTCAGATAAAAGTTTATATAAGCTGTTCTTTGTTACTTTTGGAAAACAGTTTCATAAGGTTCAAAATGGTTTCCAAATTTAAGTTTTCTGTACCTCACTTTATTTGAACAATGGGAATTAAGAATCTATTCCAAAAGTAAATTAATTTTAATTCTCAGGTGAAATCAATGTACAGAAAAGATTTTAAGTCTGGAACACTGTGTCCAGAAATTGGGTTCAGATTCTTTTTCTTCCAGTGCAACTTCAGTGTAATGCAAGAGTCATTCTTACACCAGCTGACAGAGGCATATCTAATATCTGTAATTAATTATGGTCTGTTGATATTCCTGTGATAACCTTTTATAGGGCAGGAAGGAGGTTATTGTCACTTCTGCTGCAAATCTGCTCTGTCTGAGCAGCAGATGTAGTTCCCCCTTCTCCCCCATCTCCTGCTCTCCCCTCGAAAAATACTTAAATCCTCTGTTAAATTTCTGTATCGGTATAAGAAGCTAAACCAAGCCATCCACCTCACACTGAAAATGTCTCAATACCACTGATCTATTTGTTTCCAGCTTTGAGACTGAAGAATAGTTTTGTTCCACCAAATGAAAGCAATCAAGTGTTTAATCCTTTCAAGTGCAATTAGAAGCACTGACCTCCTTGTTCTTTAAAATGAGGGTCAGGGGGAGGTAAAGGCCAGTTCTGAGCCTTTTCTTTCATATCAGAATACCCCTTCGCTAACTATCTCTTCTGTTTCCAAAAACATCAGACAGCAAGGGAAAAAACAGGCTTCTACCTCCATTAGCAGTTAACTTAAACAGCCATAAGTTAAAGGGGGAGGAAAAGGAAGAGCATCTCTATCTATCTCCTTTCACAACAGAAGACATCTGGCCTCCTGTGGGGAGGCCCCAGATAACAAAGAACCTGTCATTGCAAACCTCTGAGATGCGTTCAGAGAGCCGTTTTACCTGCAGTCTGGCTCATTCATTTCCTGCCACTGAAGCCATCTGCTTTTGCTTATTGTGGGTATTTTTGTTCTTTGTTTGGCCAGGAGCATGAAGTGGCTTCACTTCAGCATGCCTGTATGCTTGGTCAGAGGGAGGATTTAATCCTTTTCTCAAGATGAATAAGAGAGGGAGCTGCAAAAAACAATTCCTTTCCTGGAAGGTAGCACAAATGTCATCCAAGCCTAGGTTGAATGAAGGGTCATGTCAGTGCATGGGGTAAAGAAACGCTGAGATTGAAAATAGATGGCAACTTGGAATCTACAGCAGAACCTTCCAAAGCATTTGTAATCTCACCTGATTTAAATCCTTTGCTACTGCTTCTTGCAATTCTTTTTCAGTTTGAGTCTCTCTGGTTTTCCACACAGGCTTCTTCCAGCCCGATTGCAGAGTGATGTAGCAATCTGCTCTTGCCTTTCTCTTGCACTGAGTTTCAGTATTTTGCTCAAATGCTTCAAAAATCAGTCTGTCTTCATAAGTGATAATCATAGCATGCTTATATAAAATATAATGTGATGTGAAAATCCATTCCACCAATCCCTATCTTTGAAAATACCAAAATAAGGAAGGGGGAAAATTCCCAGTCAGTTTCCCATCATTTACAGTTAGTGCACTCCCAGGTACCATTAACTTGTATCACAAAGTATTCCAAAAAGCCACGCATCAGCTGAATTCATGAAACTTGTTTTGTGACACAAATCTTGATGGTCACACTGCAGCAGTGTTAAACTAGGTGAGCTTTCCTGCTCTGATGAAAAGATTGTGTGGCAGTAAGATGCTGGCCTACAGATAGCAGAATATGAGGTCACCCATTAAGGTAGGGAACGACCCAACACAATTACTGAAATATTATCCCTTGTCTTGAGAGACATTATTTTAGTAAAATTCCAATGCTGTTATTAGTACAAATATTGATTTTGACTAGCGATACTTGGCGATACCAACATTCAAATTAAACATTTATATGAAAATTTTACTACACTGTTTGTGTTCACTTGTGGGAAAGATAACACGTTGCCGCCATTTTATGGATTCTGAAGAGAAATCGGATGCTGTAGAATTTTGAAAGTAGCATATCACATTAAACTTTAAAAACACTCATAGTGGTGTGGTTATTTCACCACTACCTGCCAGAAAAAAAAAAAATTAAATAGTTCTTGAGTCCCACAGCAAGAGGTGGGAACTACTTCTTTAATGCAGAACAGACTTTGTATTTTCACCTCACTGAAAATGGAAATTTTTGTCTAACTTTAGCAGTACTGGTGCTGTTATCACATTTCAAATCAACTATGATTTTACTGCTGGCTTCAGACCACTGGTGTTGCAACAGGATGTTTAGAAACAGACCACAGAAGAGAATGCTCCGCACCAGAATACCCGAGATGGGGTCCTACTCTACCTGTGATGCTGTGCACGTCGCTTCCCTTGCCCATGAAGTTAATTTCTGCCTCTGAATAATATGTCTCTACATATGAAGCTGGGCCCATAAGTCAGTTGAACTCAGCAGGAAATCTAAAGGCTGAGTATCATTACAGAGGTTCTGATGTAACATCTTCCAACAGGGGTAGAAGAACTATACAGAAGAATGTGTACGTGTGTAAATATCAATACATATGTACCTCCCTCCTAGTGATAAATGCGTTAGAACACAAGCCAAAGGTTTTGTCCCATGCTGTTTCTGTCTTAGGGAACATAAAGACAAAGTAAATCAAAGTGTGGTATCTAGAGTTTACAAAATTAAAGAATAAACTGTTATATGTACAGAGCAAATGTATATTTCAGTTAGATACTGACATACAGCTGTTAGCGTACACAGATGACTAGGAATCCATTTGTTAAGTCTGGATGCACTATCCAGCACAAGTGCTGTATTATCCCTTCAAACCATACGCTGGAAAAAAAAATAATATTCTATACCTTTTCACCATTCTGAATATTTCTGCTAACAAGCCTAGTGTAGTTCCTTACTTGTTCTGTAAAGCATCACGTTTTCTTTGCATCTTCAGGCAGCACTGAAGTATTAGATTTTTTAAAAAAAATAGATATAAATTAAGGACATCCATCCAGGCTTAACAGGGCATGCCCAAAGAGGCCAAAGGGGTAAACAACAAAGTAAAATGGCAAAGAATAAATTTAGAGAAATTTATTTCTCTACACAGAAATTCTGACTCATCTGCACAGAGATGGTGCCATGGATCATGCTCTGCCATGTTTAGAAGAGGAGAAAGGAGCAAGAGCGTGCGCGCCCTGGTACCAAGGAAAATGCATTTGCCTCAAGTAACCATGTGCATGAACACGTAACAGTGAGCATGCATATATGGTACCCTTCATGGAAAACTCGTCTATAATGTAATTGGATGTTTTATTTGCTTTCTTTTGATTACTTACTGGAGAATAAGATAATCAAACCAGAGTTAGTGCTTCTCTGTTGTTTTGGGGTTTTATTAATAATATGCAATTAATTTATAAATTCCTCAGTCAATGCCAGCATTTACTCTTATTTCAATGTAATTTTATTACAAACAACAGTATGTAAACCTATTAATGTACCTAAACTTTATAATACACCTTCAGTCCTACCCAAGTGAGATAAGACCTGGCCTTTACTCTGTGAGAATACATTTTTGTGCACATGGCCTGGAAGAACATTTAACTTTGATAACACAAAGTGTCTGTGTGGCACATAACATGTATTATTTTGCAGCATTGTATGTCTCACTATTGTCTTCAACAGATCCGCTATCAACAATGATTGGGTATAATCTCTAGTCATTTGGTATCAGTATTAATGTCTGTGTCTGTTAATGTCTACAAGTCCTGGTTTTAAACAGACTTTAGGACTCTTGAGGCTTTTGTCTAATGAGTTAGGCTGGTTTCCATATGGAAAGCCTTGCTTCTACTCGATTAAAAATTGAATTATAAAAAATACATTCCTAGGATGCATGCCATTTTGAAGCGTGTCGTATAATCATTGCGTCTTTTTTTAAACCATACTTGAATGCCACCCTCAAAGCCTAAAATTTCTGAAACTGTTTGCTTTGGAGACAGATGCTAATGAATTGAACAGAATCAGACTCTTCGTAAATGTGGGAAAAAAAAGTATCCTTAGTGTCTTTTCTACAGAGGAACAATACTTTGAGTTACAGAAAAAAAGTTTGCTCAAGCTGCAAATACAAACTTAATTTCAAACGTTGCTGCTAATGCTACATAAAAATTATGTATTTCAAGAACATCATAAATGTTATTCCTTTCAAAAAATATTTTTGGGGCTTCAGTTTCAATAAATTGTTTGCCAAATGCAGCATAAATTCCAGCTGACCTGAACCTCCTGTGTTTTCTAGTTATTAGTCTATGCAACTGAAACATTCTATCTAGCTTTCTCTGTTTACAGGCTTTCTTTGGGCCGAATCAATGCTGCAGAGTCTATTTCTTTAATATTTACAGCAGACAAGAAAGCAACTTGATACAGCTTCAATTTTCAGAAACATGGTGTAAAGCACCTCAGTCTACTTGAAGCAGTCGGATCGCACTCTTTTAACCTCGTACATCTAAGTGTGTTTAGAATATTGGCTTTGATCTGCATACCTATGTCAGTTAAGAGTACAAAAATGCTTGCATTCTTTTCTGTCATGACTGCCTTGGCAAAAAGTACAATATAGAAAACCTTTACATTGCCAAAAGCTTCCTTTTTGAATATGGCTCACTTTAGCTGGGGAACTAGTTTAAAAATCAATGCCTGAAGCAGCTGCCCAGGAATTTACCAACAGAACCATAGTGCCAAACTCTTAAATGCAGAATAATCTCTAACACAGGCATAGCCTAACTGATTTTGCTCATTTTGAAATGAGAATCCATTGAAAAAATGTAATGGGCTAAGACACAAAAGGTATTGAATCTTTTGAGTCCGTGAAGACGAACACAGTAGATTCAAGCAAGGTAATGTGCAGTACTGTAGCTGTTACAACATACATATGGTCCTATGGAAATGGCCAGGATTTTTTTTTCTAGGCCCCTGCGAAGTTCTGCCCTGTCTATAGGCAATGGCCGTTGTCAGTTAAACATGTACCTATGTATATTCATCTTGTGAGGCATTAATTTAGAAAAGACGTTTCTTATTTATATATCCATACCTTAGCGCTTTTCTTGTGAGAAATATGCATATCATAGCTAACACTATGGAACTCTGTCATTGATTTTTAGTACCTTTTTTTGCTTTCCAGAGTTCCAGTATTGTCATGCTAGTGATAGTAGGATTGGGATCTTCCTGTGTTGCTGAGTTTACTGCGTCACTTGCACCAGTGACCAGGGCCAAGTCTGTATCTGAGACAAAAGGAAAATATATTACAAAATGTTTTGTTATAAAAGGAAAAGCCATGGCTTTAAGTTATCAAAACAACACCAAAGCACATTAATCAAGCATACAGTAAACAATGACAGTTTGTTGGTTTTATCTGAATGAAAAAAATTTGGTCTATCTGTTGGTGTTCAAACCTAGAATCAAATCTTGGCAGTTACATGTGCTAATGAAAACCATTAAATTTTTGTGCATTCTGTGCAAGATATGAAAATAAATACTCGTAAGATTTAAGAGGTAGTTTTGCACAAGGCCCTTGTGAGGTTGGTAAATAGAACACATATATGGGGTCTGAGGATGACATCAATTATGTTATACCATATAGTTAATTTCAACACTACTCACAGTCCAAATTACTATCTCTGTTCTGTTCAGTTCCATGGCTCTGCATGCAAGAAACACTCCATTTACACACAATCCATTTTAAGTCCAGGAATTAACATTTTTGTAGTCCAGGAGATTCCACAGCTTGGGTTAAGATGGTAGAACACAGCTCTAAAAATCGCTAGCAATTCCTAAAACTTCTAGCCACAGTGCTCATGAGGGGTGTATTTCCAGAGTAACTCTACCGATAAAGAAATGGGGCTTAGTTTAGAACCATAACAGCAGCAGTATCAACTAGATCACCCTTATCCTCATGCTCATTGAATCCTTCAAGGAACTCCGTGGGTCTGTGAAATGTGACATCTGCAAAAGCAGTGGTGATTCCTCTGCCAAACATACCTACCAATTGTACCTACCAATTTATTTTTTTACGTTGTTCACAGTTTGCCCAGTAATGTCAAGCTTAACTGTCTGTACATCTGCTCAGTCTCCTAGAGTCCCTATTAAAATCAGCATCACGTTCCAGCTTCCATTCCTCTTCACCTTTTAACCACAGGGCTGGCTGTGCCTCCCAGGAGCCTGGCAACCAGAAAAGGCAAGGATGTTCTGGCTGTACCATTTTTATATCTTCTGCAACAGCCCTCCAAGGGAATGAGATGCGTGAGCCAAAGGAATTTAGTGTGCTGTTACACAGAGAACTGCCTCCAGGTGTAAGGCAACCATAGGTCTACTATGAGTGAAGAAGGGAATAAAAGCAGTCTGATATAGCAACGTCTGTTTTCCCTGCTGTTTCTAAGTTCCTAAAATGCATACAGATATAATGTTGACAGACTTATAACATCAGATACAATGCAAGCAGGTTAGCTTCATTTACAGCCATGAAGCTACACCTATTTCAGATGCATTATCTTGCTTTCCAGACTGAGTTTATAGGATGGACAGTGAGTCAGAAACATATTAAGATTGTCAGCTGAAAAGATTTGACATGGGGAAGTAAATGCAAGATCCCATGGTACTAAATTTATCTTGCAAACCTTCCTTTATGAGCTATCACCTACAGATTTACTTGGAACAAAATCATCTAGTTTGACTCTCACCCATTAAGCTGGGTCCAGTGATCCAAAGCAGCTCTAAAACAGATAAAGCAGTGAAGAATTCTTATGTGAAGGAAATATGGCCAGTGCAAGGTGTTACAAAGATCTGAAAAGGTGCTGTTGAAATTACCAGATCCCCACCTGTCAGTAGTCTATGTAGTCTCTGGTTTAATAGTTGGCAGCCCCAGAAGGAGGGGCAAGGCTTAGAGGCAGTGTAGAGCCATTTTTTGCCTTTCTTCCTGATGCTACAGGTCATATGCATCTCCAGAAGAATGATCACAGCTGTTAGGGTCTTCTTTGTGCAGTGTGGAAAATATTAGGGAAGTTCTGCCATCCTCACAGACTTAGGACTTATACAGGGGAAAAAAATGGCCAAAAGAGACAATTAAGTGAGTGAAAATTAAAACCACAAACAGTTATCACCCTGAACATTGATATTTTTTTTTTTTTTTTTGTGCACAGCATTCTATTTGGAATTCACTACTTTATTGCAAATAAAGCCTCTGACCCTTTTAAAAATAATTTCTTTAATCTTCAGGGGAAGAGTATATAAACATCTTGACTAATAACAAATTTCTAGGACTGTGAGTGTTTTCTGTTGGATTTTTTAATGTGACTATACAAAAACAACAGCACTTAACATTACTCTCTACAGCAGCCTGCTTTGCTGGGGGAGGCACTTTGGCAGTTCTCTTCCTTTTTTTCCATATCCCTCTCCTTTCAGAGGCCCCTCATCATGATGACCCATCCATTTGGCTAAGGGCTGCATGCAGCTGCATCTGAAAGAAGCCAACTGTATTCTTGGGTCAGCTGGAGGAATCTGCTTGATTACAACTGTAGGTATATACAGTACTTCTAACGCCCATAACTTAGGGGAGAGAAGACCTAGGCCTCACCTCAGGTTTCAGCAGAAGTGCAAAACAGATCAACTGGCTACATAGCAAATATTCAATAGCTTGAGGCAATCCAATGCAAAAGAACTATTATTTAAGGATTTTCTCCTACATACCTGGAACCATAGTCTTTTGTTCACATGCGTTCATAGAACACTTAACTTCTTGCAATTTGTTGTAATGCAAGAATTATTATGAAAGAAAAATGATTAGCTGGCACATTTCAACTCAGTGGCTATGCTGTCCTGTAGATGGGATGTGTGAAAACTGAATGTTTCCTGATCTCCGTTAATATTTTCCATGTTTAGTTGTTCTACAGAAATTAAACTCTCCTAAAATATCATGGCAATTTTTTTTGTTATTGTTGCAAATTGAAAATGAATGTTGGCCAAAGCTTGCCATTCTTAGAGAAATCTCAGACTGAATAGCTGATTACCCTGCATAAATCTTGGCAGTGCAAGGTTACCCATTTTTAGGAAAAGCAAGAGGTTTTTTATTTTATGAGAATTAACACAAAGAGGGAGGCCCTCTGAAGTAACTTCAGCGACTTCATCTCATATTTCTTTGCTATAAACCAGTACCATTCAAAAGGTTAAAAAAAAGGTATCAGTTTAAGGTTTGTGCCCAAATTCCTTGTATTTCCACTATCACCAGCTCTGCGCTACAGGCCTTCGTTATTTTTTAACGTGAGAAAAACACCCAGCAGAGTTCACTCACAGCAAAGTGAGGCATTGTTCATTAATGTCTAATCATAAAATGCAGGTCTGACTTACATAGTAGCTGGAATACACATCAATAGCAAAACCTAAAAATTCATATGACAAATGGCATTAGTGTAGTCTTAGGTCTAGGGCCCTGACGGACCCTTTTGTCCTGTGCTGTATCATCACAGAAGGATGAGGACTCTAGTACTGCCGTGATGTACAATGAATTATCAAGTGTGATACTGCTAGTTACCCAGCGTTTTTCATTAGAACTATAACATTAATTATGCTTGTAATTCACTACATCAGGAGACCTTCAGCTTTCACTAATGTGACATACATTCAGGACACTGTGTTGAATGGGTTTACTGGTGACAAGCAGGCACTGAGTCCCAAAAATGTTGTACTTTTTGAATACATCTGAATAAAAAATTTCATTGCAAACACAGGAAAGAAATACAGCCTTGTATTCTGTGACTAAACATACGCTATAATCCTCTTAGCTGCTATAGTATTTTTAATGCCTATAATGCCAATTTTGAAGTCTCTTGCACATTAGTACAGCACTAAAATAACACTTAATGCTTAGCACGAGTGTGCAACAGACAATAAAGTAGAATCTGTGCCTTGAAACACATAAAATCAAGGATAAAAAATAGCATCAAAGAAGAGCAGACTTGTCAAGGCGAAGCTGGGGAATGCTTTAATAGTGTGCTCCCAGGTAGTCTGTAAGTAAATGAAGTGGCAAGCTTAAGTTTTCAGAACAGATTTCAAGGAAAAGAAAAAGGCATGCTGTTGGAAAGCTCAGGACACTACAGCTTCTGAGGAAGCATAGCATATACATAGGGACGTGGATGATTAGGCATGAAGTTGACTAATGATTGCAGAGGTCTATTTATGGACAAAGAGGCAGGAATGACTGCTAACGTCAGATGAGACAGGTGGCATATAAGGAAAGGAGTTATTTAACAATTTTAGTATTTGGATAACAAGCATGAATTGGATAGATTCAGAGGAAGTGGAAACAAAAGTTTGAGATGATTAAAGTGACAGTGAAATATGCAGAATGTTATGCAAGACCTGAAGTAGCTTGAAAAGCCTACTATTGAGCAACTGGACAACAAATATCTGGACTCTCACCCGGGGTAATGACAGAATTGGACTCCTGTATCACTTCAATAGCTTGGTCTAATCCAGCTTCAAGTGCAGCTTTCAACAATTTCCATAGGTTTCCTTCTTGCTGTAGATGCTGTGCCATGTCGACCCAAAAATTACATTTGGCAAAGATCTGATCACGGCCTAAATGCGAATGTATTAAATGAGCATATTGGTCAAAACAACAGTTCCAAGTCCATTAAAAGAATCCCAAAATAAATAGTTCATTTGCTGTAAGTTCCCATGTCATTTGTTTGGGAAGGCAGTCTGCATTATTCTTCAGCTCATTAAAGTTTACTTTAACAAGCTGTGAAGCTGATACAGCAATGGTTCAACAGTTCAGTATTGCATTGCTTGCTTTTTTTGGTTTTAATTTTGAAAGCTTCAGCATCCCACTTGGCATAAAAATCACACATTTCAAACAGATTTTCAGACATGCTTTTGAGAAAACCTTGGGTTTTCAGCCATTTTTAAACAATTGTGTTTCTCCTCCCTGAACTACCTTAACATTTTTCCCTAGCAAAACAAAGATGTTCTTTGTTTAAATAACATCTCCCATCTTGCTTGTTATGAAACAGCACATTTCCCATTTCCTCAAAGTCCGTTCCTGGGTGAGATACTCCAATGAAGACCATTCAGCACTGCATAAAATACTAGCTTACATTGTTGGTTTTACGAGTAAATCACATTGCTGTTATTGTTTTTCCTAGTTGTTTTTAAAGTTCAATTGCCAGATTTAGTGTACTAGGAACCATTTACATACAGAATGGCTAGAACCTGAGCAAAGCTATGCAAGTTCTCTTGTACCTTAAGACCACCGCTGATCTGAAGGAATCTGCTCTCTCAAGGCCAGTAGTTTAAGCTCCATGCTGACGTGTGACTGCCAGTCAATGCCCAGTTCACCATGCCTGTGACCAACCGGAATTGAATCATTAGCATGTTTACGCTGTTCACTGAAGTGCCGCATGGAAGTGCTTGGGCTACATGTAAAAGAGCTACTAAAAAGCAGGGTAAAAATGAGGAAGGGCTCCCCTAGCACGTACGTACTGCTTGCAGTCCTTGAGTTGGCATCATTCAACTCAGACATATTCTGATTTCTTTGCTGTCCTTGACATTTAAGGAGCTCGTTTGCCAAATCCTAATTCTAGAAAACCCACCAGACATCTAACCAGTTGTAATGTTTTGTTATTTACTACCACTATGAGCCAATTTCTGTCAGGGAGCCAGTCCAGTTATACAATCTTCTGCAACATCTAATTTCTAAAAGTTTCCGAAGTAGATGCCCTAGTCTTATTTCATACAGAAAAAGGGGACAAACCAGTGGTATTTTCTTACCACACACACAACACATGACAGGGTAGCTCCATCCAGAAGAATCAAGGCACCCACAATCGTCAAGACTGTTGTCAAGACGAAATCCTTCTGCTCAGTCAGAGTAACTGATAGTTTGGTATTTTAGTAGCAGGCGTATCTGCTCCACCTACAGCTGTCAGTGTCAGTCCCTGCAGTTATTAAAACCACATTAGGGGAAAAAAAATTAAAATTCATATATCAAGAAATTATATAATTCCTAAAATAAGTGAAACAAAAGCAAATAAAAG
The DNA here is from genome assembly GCF_017639655.2 of Falco naumanni. NCBI lineage: Eukaryota > Metazoa > Chordata > Aves > Falconiformes > Falconidae > Falco > Falco naumanni. The sequence continues at coordinate 14,813,483 of NC_054060.1, read as the reverse complement.
TTCATTCTAGCACCCAGTTAAAAGACTGTTGCCTATGATTGTTATTGGGTTTGGTCACATAAGCAGATATGCCTTTAGAATTTTTGCTGAAAGATTCTACAGGCATAATAGGAGCTGAAATAATTTGTTATTTTGCAGGACAAGAGCCTTACTTTCTAACTTCTTTCCAAACCTAGTCCACCGTTACAGCAATGGCTAGGATTATATATACATCTGACTAGATAAACATATACAGCTTATTTTACAACACTGCTGCCGGCTAAAAAGTTTTGGAACTCTGCAGTCTGGTTTATGGGATCCTGCAGGGTCTTGAAGACCTGTTACAGAATTACTATAGGACTAGATAAACATTCTGCAGAGTACTTTGTTGATTCCTCATAATTTATGCCAAATTTTTCAGCTAACATGCAAGACTGTATTATGGCTAGCATTCAGCAACTGCTAGATGTACGTGCAAAAACCTTACATTTATTTGTGACGAAGAGGTTCAAGAATTGCTCTCTTGATACTATTACCATAATTGAGGAGAGTCCTATAACACCAAGACTGCACACTAACCCAGGCGTGTAGCTTGGATCACACTAGCCATGGATGCTGTCAGCAAGCCAGCGTTCAACTAGTGTTGCTCAAGCAGAAATGGTGCCACGTTCAGCAAACCTGGAAGCAAGCGTGGCTGGTCTAATGCTGCATTGACTTTAGCACCAAAATATCTTTAATGCTAAAGCACTAGAAATTAAGACAGGCTACATGTACAGAAAAAAAAATACCAAAGACATTGGTCTCCTTGGAAATTAGTTCAGCTGGAAAAAAAGATCCACCTATTGCAGATACAAGATAAAAACTCAGGAATATATTTGGAAGGAATTCTCAGAAATTGAAGTGCTCCAGCTCCTGTCATACTTTGTGCCTCCTTCTATTTCAGCTTTGTTAATTGGGGAGGACAAAGCAGTTTGATATGTGATTGCTTTGTAGTAGTGAATAGGACACAGTAATTATATCACCTCCTGCAAGCTCAGCAGTGATGCGTCCACACAAAGATGAAGTTGGGCAAAAAAGCCAAGAGGCCTGCAAGGATGAACAAGAAGCTCCTGGACAAACTCAAACACAAAAAGAAGCCTACAGAGGGTGCAAGCAAGGACAGGTAGCCTGGGAGGAATACAGAGAAACTGTCCGAGCAGCCAGGGATCAGGTTAGGAAAGCTAAAGCCCTGACGGAATTAAATCTGGCCAGGGGCGTCAAGGGCAACAAGAAAAGCTTCTGTAGGTAATAAAAGAAAGACTAGGGAAAGTGTAGGCCCTCTCCAGAAGGAAACAGGAGACCTGGTTACCCAGGACATGGAGAAGGCTGAGGTACTCTGTGACTTTCTTGCCTTGGTCTTCACTGGCAGGTGCTCCAACCCCACTGCCCAAGTTGCAGAAGGCAAAGGCAGGGGCTGGGAGAATGGAGAACCACCCGCTGTAGGAGATCATCAGGCTCAAGACCACCTAAGGAACCTGAAGGTGCACAGTCCATGGGACCTGATGAGATGCATCCGTGGGAACTGAGGGAACTGGCAGGTGAAGTTGCTAAGCAAGTACCCATCATGTTTGAGAAGCTGTGGCAGTCCAGCGAAGCTGGAAAAGGGGAAACATAACCCCCATTTTTAAAAAGAAAAATAAGGAAGACCCAGGGAACTACAGGCCAGTCAGTCTCACCCCTGTGCCTGGCAAGATCATGGAACAGATCCTCCTGGAAACTATGCTAAGGTACCTGGAAAATCAGGAGGTGATTGGTGACAACCAGCATGGCTTCAGAGAGAAAATCATGCCTGATAAACTTGGTGGCCTTCTATGACGGGGTTACAGCACTGACAGATCAGGGAAGAGCAACTACCTGAACTTGCACAAAGCATTTGACGCTGCCCTGCATAACATCCTTGTCTCTAAACTGGAGAGCCATGGATTTGACAGATGGACCACTCAGTGGATAAGGAATTGCCTGAGTGGTCGCAGTTAGAGTTGCGGTCAACAGCTCAACGTCCAAGCAGAGACCACTGACAAGTGGTGCTCCTCAGGGATCAGCACTGGGACCAGCACTGCTCAGCATCTTTGTCGGTGACATGTGCAGTGGGATCAAGTGCACCCACAGCAAGTTTGTGTGACACCAAGCTGTGTGGTGCAGTCGACACGCTGGAGGGCAGGGATGCCGTCCAGAGAGACCCTGACAGGCTGGAGAGGTGGGCCTGTGCCAACCTCCTGAAGTTCAGCAAAGCCAAGCGCGAGTTCCTGCATGTGGGTCAGGGCAATCCCAAGCACGAATACAGGCTGGGCAGAGGATGGATTGAGAGCAGCCCTGAGGAGAAGGACTTGGGGGCTCTGGTTGACAACAAGCTCAACATGAGCTGATAATGTGCATCTGCAGTCCAGAAAGCCGACTGTATCCTGGGCTGCATCACAACCGTGACCAGCAGGTTGAGGGAGGGGATTCTCCCCCTCTACTCCACTCTCATGAGACCCCACTGGCAGTACTGTGTTCAGGTCTGGAGCCCCCAACACAACAACAGAAGGACATGGACCTCTTGGAGTGAGTCCAGAGAAGGCCATGAAGAACATCAGAGGGCTGCAGCACCTCTCCTGTGCAGACAGGCTGGGAGAGCTGGGGTTGTCCAGCCTGGAGAAGAGAAGGCTCCACAGAGACCTTACAGCTACCTGCCAGGACCTGGAGGGGCTGCAAGAAAGCCAGAGGGGGACTTTATACAAGGGCCTTTAGTGACAGAACAAGGCAAAATTGCTTTACACTGAAAGAGGAAAGATTTAGCTTAGATACTAGGAAGAAATTCCAGTGAGACACTGGCCCAGGCTGCCCAGAGCAGCTGTGGATGCCCCATCCCTGGCAGTGCCCAAGGCCAGGCTGGACGGGGCTGGGAGCAACCTGGGCTGGTGGGAGGTGTCCCTGCCCGTGGTGGGGGGGTGGAACTAGATGGTCTTAAGGTCCCCTCTGACCCAAACCATTCTATGATTCAGAACAGAAAACTTCAACAGGTGTATATCATTGGAGTAGGAAATAATTGACACATAGGGACCTAAAAGATGTCTCATTACAATTCCTCTAGCCCCTAGTTGTTTACATCAGAATCTTAGGAGTAGTGCTGTACGGAATCTAAGTCAGACTCTTTGTTAAGCAAACACTCTCTAGGAAAAGAAATCCTGAAGACCAACATCAACATCTCTTCTAATGAACACAAAAGCTGAAGTCACTAGCCTCCTGCTCCTTCTGTTCCAGTCCTACCAAATTTGTTAAGCTAAGTTGTATAAGGCTTCTTCCCTCCCCTCACACTGAACCTGAGAATTAGCCCCCAACTCCTCCTAGGATTCAACTGTATTTTCAGGAAAACAAAAAAGGGCCTTTAGTGAGCTTCATCCTAAATGTCATATGACAGGCTAAAGTAAAGAGTACCCAGCATTTTTGCATAAGTCACTGAAGAAGCACTGGAAGCTACACCCCAATATAGTGCCCAGATATGCCACAATTTTTAAAACCTTGGCAGAAGGGTGAACACCAAGGTGTGACTATTCTATTATGTCCTCAGCAATACACGTAAGAGTTGCTGCTGCCAACCAACTAGACTGTGAAATGCAGCTACAAGCTGAGGAAGGTCAGAGATTTCAATTAATTTTGCAATGGTAAGACCTGCAAAATTAAATTATTTAGACCCAAAATAAAATATTACATTGTGTTCATACTCAAAGCATAAATAAACATTGAGCAAGAAAGGCCCATTTAATTTTTAATGTTGTTTTCCTTTTTGTACAATGAAATAGAAATATAATAGTTATAGGAAATTTTAACCTAATTTAATTCTTTTCCAAAAATACATTGCTAGAACATTTTGGGATGACAGCTTGTAAGAAACAGAGCCAGAACGGCTCCTTTGAAGCCACTGTTTCTTATGTATGGGACAGAGTTGTGTGGATGCACCCGCCAGAGTTTCCAGACACATCTTGCCTACAGAGAATTAAGGCAGGCAAAATGGCCCTGGACTCATTAGAAGACTGCCATAATCTAAATGACAAACTGGCAAAGTAGCAGTACTCTCCCTTCTTCTCCCTTACCAAGTTCCAGCCTCAAACTGGCCTCCATAGTGTCAGATACAAAATCCTCCTTAGAGAAACAGCATTAAAACTAAATTTTTTTTTTCAAATACATATTTCCCTGCAAATTAATAAATTCTAATTTAGATCAACTGAGGCAGTTGGTAGAGTCATAACAAGAAAATTGTTTCTGTTGAGAAAATATATGGGAAGCTCCACAAATATGTAATGATATCAGTGCTTTTTTGAAACATCAATTTTTCATTAAAAAAAAACATTCAACTCTGACAAAATTTAAACTTTTATTCAGCAATTAAGACCTTTTACCCCACCTTATACTCCCCCCTTAGTTAAGAGTGCCACCTTCAGGGATTCATGTATTTTCATAATATATTTTCCTATCCTCTCAAAGAATAGTAAATCAATTAATAAGACTTAACAAAGATGCTGTGAATTGAGCACATACAGCGTATAAGAAGTGTACATCTCCATTGTGCCACCAAGAGCCATCACTATAGGCATCTGTGCAAGCGCTTCTGGTGAGGATTTTGGTGCTCCTACTGCTGCCTGCTCCTAAACCTCTGACACCCCAACCATACCAAGTGCATTCCCAAATCCAGAAGTGGTCTGACTACACAACCCTGCCAGCACTCCTGCACAACACACAACTGAACTGAAATACATCATCTGAAAAACAAAGAAAAGAAAATGAACATGTAGTATTGCTGTATTTCAAGCTTTATTCTTTGTAAAGGAATATAAAAGCACTGAAAGGCTTTTAAAATCTCCATGAGGACTAAGAACCAGTAGTTTATCTTTAAAGATGAGAAAGATTTTTTTTTCTTTCTTTATTAATGCAAGTGAATACCCTTTTCTGATTATAAGTCTTCTGCACATTCCTCCCTTCACATTTTTTTGGTTTCTGTATTTCTTTGACACCAATCCACCAAGCAACCATGAAACTAATTAGCATCCCAGCAACTCAGTTCCAGGATCCATTGACATATATTTGAGTACATGTTTTCAATTACCATCAACACTGACGTATTGTTTTCTAATATTAGTCTACAATGCCTCAACTACTGCCTTATTCTTTATTATTTTCAGGCTTATTTCTTAATACTCTGTCTCTGTCCCAAGAGAAAAATACTTATTGCATTACTTCAAGCTGAAAGATATTACACCTTTGCTAGATTTGCCCTGCACTGAACAAATTTAAAACTGGTTTATGCATTATATTCTTTATAAGTAGAAGTAGTGTATTTTATCAAGCTAAATATAAATTTATCATTCTGTCATATTTTGGTTTTAGATTCTTTGATATAAAAATGCTCTGAAATTCCTACATGACCTCATTTAGTACACATGTGGTCTTGCTTCTAATATTTAAAGAGTACATGGTGACTTAATTTTAAATAATAAATTTTCTTTTAACCTGGATCACTGAATGAGTTGAAAGTATGATCCAAAATGATACAGTCAGAAAAATCCTGATGCTGAAATTATAACTAACAAACATAGCCATTCAACAACTTTCTTAGAACACCCAGAAAGGCCAAAGACCATGTGTTGGCTGGTATCTTCAAGAAATACTTAGGGGCTTTTTGGAAGTCTAAGTCCAAAGACTTAAGTCTGACAGAAGGGAAACTGTCATATAAGATTATTAATAATGCTGAGGGTGGAGCAAGTTTATAGATACTGTATCCTAAGGAGATTTGGGGTTAAACACAGTAGCTGTATGACTATATTGATATGGCTTGTACTATGGCCTGTGGAAAATATACAACATAACAAACTTCATGGAACACATCAAGTAGTCATTCATAAGACAACTGGAAAAAAATACTGGCTTCAGTGATTTTACACCTTATCTTTAAGAAACAACAATGCAGCATATAATTTTCATCCAGTGTTTACCTAAATAACCTGGTCCTCACAATGAATCAGGTCAAAAACCTAAGTGTAAGAATTAAAGTCTCCTTTATTTGTATGCAAAATATAAACTGAAAGTATCTGCTACTTCTTCCGGTTCAGCCTGAGAGCTCTCAGTGTTTGAAAGATGTATTACTTTTAAGATTTTATTGATCCATTCCTTCCATGTATTATAGTGCAGAGGAGAAGGTTTTACTTTACGCTTTTAATACACATAGGAGCTATTATAGTATGGTAATGCAATATCAGAGAGTGGGGTTTCAAGGTAAAATGAACTGTGAAAGCACCATTTGGAAAATAAGTTTTGTTACTATGTATATTGACTGCCATGTAACCTGCTGATAAGTTCCAGGACATCCATCAGATTTCTCTCCAGTGATGGCATTGTTTGAAAAACTTCAAAGAATTAATGAAAACTGACACCTCATTTCTTCCAGATTTAGTGCTGAACACTTTTTCTAGTATGTAGGAAGCCTTAAGGGCAGGTAAGAGAACCAGTTCAGGTCTGATTACTATCAGATTGTTTTCTTCCCATAATACTTCCTTTCTCTGCCTTTAGTAAAGATAACTGTCAATTAGATTCTACCTCTAGTAAGAAATAGCCCAGTTTTAGTAAGTTTTGCACAACACATGTGTCTGGAGGTGGATTAAAAAATAGCAAATAAAAGTAAATATGGCCTCTCTCCTGATGTCCTTACACTCTAAACTAGATACAGATTGGTACTTCTGCAAATGAATGAAGTTCTTTGATGAACATGTTGCTGCTTTGTAACTAAGCGAACATCATGGAACTGGAAATGCAAAGCTGTTTTCTCTTGAATGAAACAAAGCACACTCAAAGGAATATGCTCAAATAAGGACAGTAGAAAACAAAAAGGCTATTAAATTGCTTCCCTGGCCCTAGGGATAACAGATTCCATGATCTAATGAAGAGGGATGGCAAATATTTGCCCATATAAGTGAATGGTTTTCCTGGAGGGCTGGATTCTGCACGTACCCCTTGTTCCTCACTGCTTGTAGCATTAATATTTCAGGCAGTAAGCATTAATATTTCAGTCTCTTTGCTTGCTCGTATGACTAGTTTTGCTGGCCAAGACCACCCTCCTAGTTTTGGATTACTGAACTATTGAACAGAAGAAAACTTAACGTTGAGTAACCTGTTCAGCGTTATGTCCAATGGCATAGAGAGGCACCACATCCTCCTATAAACACTGCTGCGGGGAGAAGGCAGAGACAGTCATATTCTGGAGTAGGTGATTTGACATATCCAGCATTTCATCTAATGAAGAAGCTACCTGTTCAGAAATACAGGTTTCATCTGTAAAAATTAGCAAGTAAAAACTCCCATAAGTACGCTTTCTTTCTCTGCACATCCCCTTATGTTAAAACTGGTGTAATTGTAATTTTGTAATTCTGCAACTTATTCCAGTTGCAAATTCAGTTTCCATATGGTATCGGACTTTACCTTGCTGTCCTTTTATTTCAATTATATTAATTATTTGCAGTCTTTTAAAATGGATTCCTTATTCTCCTAGTCAGGCTTTCCTTATGCATCTTTTTTTCTAAGCTTCTAGCATGGCTATGGCACTATGTATGGTACGTTTTCTTAGTTTTCAGATTTTCTACTTAGAAGAGACTTTGTGTTGACAGTTTGTGCTGTTTTTTAAAATTAGTTTTAACAAATTCTCACTTTGTTTTACCTTGAGACTTAAAAGAACTTAATCCTAGATTGTTATCTGATTTATCTGCTTTTCCCAGTCTTGCATTTTAAAAACAACCCTGTAATTTTTTAATAGGTGCCAATAGCCTTTCTTCTTCCATTAGACAGAACCCACCCTTCTGTCATAAGCTCTATCGATTCCATAGGTTTTCCAGTTCCTAAAGAAATCTAAACACATTTATCTTTCCTATTGATGCAGACTTTGTCTCTACATGGTTTGGGGGAGTATTTTAGAGAAATGATAGCATGAAGGTTCTTGTCTTCACTCACTGAAAAACTGAACTGTGATTCTAGTGTCTCTTTTCTGCCTTTATCGCATCTGGTTGATTGCGTATTACAACTCAGCCGCAACACTGGTTGACCACATATTACTACTCAGAAACTGGCTAGATAGCTTATGACATCTGCTACATCTGCACCCACAAACAAATTACTATGAGGTTCTAATCAGCATAGAATCATAGAATCGTTTATTTTGGAAAAGACCTTTGAGATCATCGAGTCCTGCTGTTAACTCAGGACTACCAAGCCCACCACTAAACCATGTCCCTGAGCACCGTATCTACATGGTTTTTAAACACTTCCAGGCACGGTGATTCCACCACCTCATCCCTGGGCAGCCCGTTCCAATGCTTGACCACCCCTTCAGCGAAGAAATTTTTCCTAATATCCAATCTAAACCTCCCCTGGTGCAACCTGAGGCCATTTCTTCTTCTCCTGTCACTCGTAATCTGGGAGAAGAGACCGACCCCGGCCTTGCTACAGCCACCTTTCAGGGAGCTGTAGAGAGCAATAAGATCCCTCCCCTCTGGACTAGTCGTTCCTCATAAGACTTATGCTCCAGACACTTCACCAGCTTTGTTGCCCTTCTCTGGATGTGCTCCAGCACCTCTACGTCCCCGTTGAAGGGCTTAAAAAAAAGCGCTAAGGACCTTAGCCTTTTCCTCATCTTTTATGGCAATGTTCCCTGCTGCATCCAATAAAGAATGAAGATTATCCTTGGCCCTCCTTTTGTTTCTAATGTATTTGTAAAAACATTTTTTGTTATCTTTTACAGCAGTGGCCAGCCTGAGTTCCAGCTGGGCTTTTGTCTCTCTAATCTTTGCCCTGCAAAACCTCGTGACATCCTTGTAGTCGTCCAGAGCTGCCTGCCCCTTCTTCCAAAGGCCATAAACTCTTCTTTTTTCCCTGAGTTCCAGCCAAAGCTCTCTGGTCAGCCAGGCCAGTCTTCTCCGCTGCTGCCTCATCTTTCAGCACATGAGGACGGCCTGCTCCTGTGCCTTTTTAAGGCTTCCTTCTTGAAGGATGTCCAGCCTTCCTGAACCCCTTGGCCCTTCAGAACTACCTCCCAAGGGACTCTGTCAACCAGGCTCCTAAACAGGCCAAAGTCAGACCTCAGGAGGTCCAAGGCAGGAGTTCTGCTGACCACCCTTCTTACTTTTCTGAGAGTCAAAAACTATCATCCCATGATCACTATGCCCAAACATAGGTAATGACAAACCCACTGACTGAAACAAAATAGCATGACCAAGCCACTGATTGAAACAACTGATCAAACAAATGTCCCAGCACAAGGACCTGCGCCAGGGGTTAGGGCAATCCCTAGTAATCAGCACCGGGTTGGGGATGAAAGGATTGAGAGCAGCACTGCAGAGAACCACAGACTTGGGGTAGTGGTGGATGAAAAACTGGACATGAACCAGCAATGTGTGTTCACAGCCCAGAAGGCCAACCATGTACTGGGCTACATCAAAAGCAGCATGACCAGCAGGTCAAGGGAGGGGATTCTCCCCCTCTACTCCACTCTTGTGAGACCCCACCTGAAGTACTGTGTTCAAGTCTGGAGTCATGAGCACAAGACAGACATGGATCTGTTGGATCAGGTCCAGAGAAGGGCCACAAAAATGATCAGAGGGATGGAGCACCTCTTCTGTGAGGAAATACTGAGTTGGAGTTGTTTAGCCTGGAGAAGGGAAGGCTCCAGGGAAACCTTATCACTGCCTTCCAGTACCTAAATGGGCCTGCATGAAAGCTGGAGGTGGACTTTTTAGTAGGATCTGTTGTGATAGGACAAGGGGTAGTGGTTTTAAACTAAGAAAAGTGTAAAATCAAATTTGATGTAATGAAGAAATTCTTTTACAATGAAGGTGGTGAAACACTGGAACAGGTTGCCCAGAAAGATGGTAGATGCCCCATCCCTGGAAACATGCAATGTCAGGTTGGATGGGGATCTGAGAAACCTGCTCTAGTTGAAGATGTCCCTGCTCATTGCAGGGAGGTTGTACTGGATGACTTTTAAAGGTCCCTTCCTACCTGCATCATTCTATGATTTTAAGAGAGGTTTCCAGAGGGAAACCATGTCAATGGGTGGGGTGGGGTGGGGGGATAGTCTCGGTACAAGTGCAATGGAATTAAAATATGAAAGTATGTTTTGATTGTAGCTATTTACAATGAGCCCTTGGAATCAATTTAACATAAAAGTCTATCCCTCTCCACTGTGTGCACCTGTGCAAGCATTTTTTGTCACAGGTTTTCTTCTGGACATTAATTTGCTGACACAGATACTTTTTTAATTGAAGTTTTCCACACCTGAGTACTCAGTCTCATGGACCAAAAGTCCATAATTATTTTTCACCTTTTCCACAGAACTGGTCAGCACAAAGAGATTGCAGGGGCTGCCCTTGCAGTTTAATACTTAAAAAAAAAAAAATCAGGTTACTGATTTTTACACCCAATTAGTAACACAGAAACCTAACATTAGACATACTGAACATCAGAAATAGGTATATGCTATGTGGAAAAAAATTAGTCAGTTATCCTAGAAAATGCTTTTCCAGAGTAAAGCTCTTGAATAGCAACGGACTTCCACTACCAAAACAATTAGGCTACTCACACAAAACTGTACATAAGCTGTTGTATTAAAAGAGCAGTTTCTTCTGTCTGAAGTTCTATAAAAAATTAAGTTGGAATTGAAATGCTTCTAAAGCAAACTGGGGTCCACTTGCATTCAGCTTTGCTTAGAACAGAATCCAATTTTTAAATACTTTTTCCAACATAAATGGAAATTTAAAGCTGAAAACATCAGGAAAAGGCTGCACTGCAAAATGCTCTACTCCAAGAAATTGACAGTTCACTCAGTAAGGATGCTGCTCGGATTTGTAAATTCCCACATGCAACTTTATACTTCTGTATCATGGCAAAAGCACATGGTATCTCAATTAGGCAAAGTAACCTAGCTACCTGTGTATCAATGATCTTTGGAACATTTAACCTAGTAGTTTCATCAACTGAAGAAACATTTTCCTTTTTGGACACATCTTGCTATTTGGACAAGACCAAGCAGAAAGAATCTGGTCCTATGCAGATGAAAAAGCAAAAGGTATAGACACACATAGCTAAGGTGACATCAAAATTTTCTTGTCATGTCTTCTCATTATTCCCATTAGTTCTGTTACACATTTTCTTCTTTGGTCATCTTACTATTCACAGAAATGTGTATATTTACTGTAGAGGCAATGGATATAAACATAAAGCTGATACTTATGTTGGCATTCCTATATTTACAAACAACGATCCTTTTACAATCCTTTGGTTGCCAGTAAAATTTCTGTGCATGAATACGAATCGTGGATCTAAGTAAAGATGAAAATGGCACTGCTTAGTGTCTGGAGTAAAAGTTTTGAGGCAGGAAATCATAAATTCTAATCCCATTTTTAATTCACTTTGGGTAAGTCATTAACCTTGTTTTGACTTCCTGTAGGTCCCTCCTAATGAAATTGAACTCAAATCTGCCATTACAAAGCACACAAGAGAAGAAAGCAGCAGACAGTGTGCTTAGCAATAATAAATACAATTTCTGGTACGAGAGGCAAATGGAGGCCAGGTGTGACTCTGTGGGTAGTGTGATAACCACTATTCCAAGCAAAAACAAATCTGGTCACTATTTGAGTAAAAGGATTAGGAGAAACAAGCATCAGTCCTAAAATATCTGCCAACCCTATAAAGAAAAAGGTATACATTAAGAAGAATAAAAAAGCACTTTTCTTTATTAATCATAAAATAAAACCAAGCCCTACTTCTACTGAAGTTGTGTAACTGACACCCATGGCAGCAGAAAGCATTTCCTGCACATGCTTTTACATTCAGAACTTGTATACATTGTTTTTGCCAGAAAACTATTTTTGGAATAATAGAATCTTTGTCAACCTGGGCATGAAGTGGGTACCCCCAGATCCAGCAGATGCATAGGGACTGCCAAACTAAATTTCTTAAATAAAAAATGCTTTACTTGAGCAAATATGGAGAAATAGTTCATTAAAAAAAACCCAAAATTAAATATGTCATAAATTCCCCAGTGACTTCTCACAACCTTTACTGCTTTAGTACGAATACAGACCACAGTGTAGCATCTGAACATTGTTAAAAGATGCAGACCACACAAAGAGTTCAACAATACTTCCTTGGGAGAAAATATTATTGCTCCCAGTACTAGTCTTTCTGACCATATGTGTTGGTAGTTTGAGGAAATGTTTCTCCCTCTTTAGGAAAAGACTAGATCATTTCATTAGTCCAAGATAATATGATATTTTACTTGGAGACATATTTTGTCATCACTTGCACAATGTTTTGTTAAATATACAAAAGTAAGCTATGAGTAAATCAATGTACAGTATGAATTTCTCTGATTCAAGACAAAGCCCAATGCAGAAAGATATCACAATCTTGCTCTTGGAGATCACAGGAGTTTATTTTTTAGTTGGATTATAATTTTAGGAAGTTTTTAATTAAAACTTTAAAACTTGCATACAAGTTGCCCAACATTAATAAAAACATAGATTTTCAAACAGGGATAATACTTTGGACAAAACCTTTTAAGTCAGTGTCCCTTGAAGGAGGTGGTAAGAAAGGTTTTTCAGATGCTGTACAAACCTTGCTTATGGAATGGTTCACTAAGTGAAACAGGCTTCCTGCTCTTTTTTTTCTTCCTTTAAAATCAACTTTCTGTACCACCAATACCTGCTTTTCTTGAACTAATAGATATTTCTACTGTTATTCATTTACCTTGAACATAAGCTCTGAAGATAGTGAACCCTTGAAAAGTTATGCTTATGTATCCTTTTCTGTTATCATTTGCATTATTCTTTTTTAATTCTATCATTATTTTAAAGGCACTTAATGCAAAGAGCATAACATTCTTGTTTATGAGGAAATTATTATTCAACATAATCAAAACCTTGCTATGTGATTCATTTTCCATTTCATACATATATTTCAACACAGATAATAACATCTGGAGTTATGCAGTATATACAGGCCTTGATCCAAAAGCTTTTGTGAACAGTCTGTGTTAATTTCAATTGGCCCTGGATTGGGTCCCTAACCTATACCATATTGGCTCTTTATTTCATACATAATTAATATCAGAAGAAGTTCCTTAGTAACAAAAGGTATACAGTGATTCACCAAGGATCCTGAAAAGTTGCATTTTTAGCCTTTCGTTCAATTGGAAAGCAATGTGATATGTTAGCAACCCTGACTTACCACTGCCTGCTGTTTTTCAATGTTAATCCACACTAACTTTCAGGAGCTCATTTTATTTTTCTCTAATTATTCCTAGTGTGGCTCATCATTTAAAGGCCAAACTGACAACAAGAAATATAAATAAATTATTTCTCTTTTACCTTTATATAAGTTGCAGCTGTGATAATCGTTTTCCTAGATTGTAAGAGTATGGCTTTTCCTGTTGTTCTGTCTTTTTTTTTTTTTTTTAATAGAAAGCGTGTTGGTCTTGAAAAAGGTTATTGAAATAACACTTCACAGCTTTCTGTTGAAGAATGAAACAATCATTATGATGGATTCCTATTGTATCTTGCCCTTCGTTATATTACAGACTGACCCTTGAGGCAAAGTTCTGTAAAGTTTACTGATTTGTCCTGAAATTAGTGGGATTACTTACATGAGTAAATGGGGTAGGATTTGGCCTTTACCTTATACTGATCACAATAACCTTGGTCTGTAAACTAGCACCAACCATTGAATTCAGGCAGTTTTAAGAACTGTCCTTGTGTTCTTACTCCACCAGATTTGGCCTGATACATTTCAGATGTAATATGCTTGACACTGGAGGGGAAAAAAACTCAAAAAAACCCCACCACACACACAAAAAAATCCCAGAAAATAAACATTAAATGAGAAAGTCTACCTAAATCCTAGACTACATTCCTTAAAAGCTGAACATGAATATGCTTCTCTTTACAAACACTTTCTTAGCCAAACAGCAATTCCAGTCTGCCAATGTTTAAATGTTTAGCATGACTGTACTTTTGTTTAATGCTACCTCCAGGCAAATATGAATTCCTGTCAATCTTCAGCTCACCATGACTACAGAAATTAAGCCTTCCTCTTTACTACATCCAAAATAAGCTTAACCGAAAAAGAATCAGGTTATCTCAAGAAACATCTTTCATACAGAAAACTACAGCCAACATAGAAGTAATATCACTTTTCACCGATCTTAAGGCTGCCTCCTGATTCAACAGTATATCTAGTTCCTTTTCTCCTCCCAGAATAAGGGGCCAAATGTTGGAAGGTATCAGGGCTACTGCTGTTACAACAGAGACTATGCAGGATATAGCCCAATGATGTCATCTCAGGGTTGAAATACATTTCATGTTCTGAGGCTAAACCCTTGCTTGTTTCAATAGAAAGCCACTGTATCTATAAGCGATGCTCTACCTCTACTGTACCTTGGCACAAAGACGTAGTAAGTGTCATCAAAACATTTGGCCTTTGAAGTACTTGCACTACTTGAAGTCTTTTAGAGTATCACGAACAGCTCACCTATTCCTACTTGTCAGCACCTTTGTTCAATGCGTACTGATTTGAGTCCATAAACTGTCTAGCACTTGAAGTCATATTGCTTAAGGCACAGCTGAGTAGCTCACGAGATGGGCTGATTCTCAGTAACACATTCTTTAAAGACACGAGTTTAAAGTACAACAATAATTTTACAGTATCAAAATTTTTATGAATCTCTTTCTGCCCCATATTTTAGCGCTTGAAACATGCAAGAAATTCCCTTCACCACATTATCATGTAGACATTAAATGATAGTGTTTCCTTGGAATGACTAAACTCACTAGCAAAATCACTGCTTTCATACAACACATTTTATATGTTTTTATCAAAAATGTTTAAGTGGTGTTGAAACTCACCTTCATTATCAAAATTCCTCTAATGACATGATCAATAGCCCCATAATCTAAATCGTCCTTTTGTTGAAACTGAAATATTCTTTCTCAGGAGAAACAGCTTTAATAACTTCAAGATGTTATCGGAAAAAAGGCTACTGGCTGGAGTAGCCATTCTACTTGGCAAGTCCTTGTAACCAGTGTTCACCACACCCTGATGAGAAAGGAAAATAAATAGTTGTCAAAGTTTTCATGTATTGGAAACTTTTCACATGTTCTCCACAGATCTCATACCGTTTTATACATGCTAGTAAATCAAATTTGCATATTACTGCAGACATGAGTTACTACAGTTTTCTTTACAAGTTAGGGATTCTGTTTAAAACTAATAGTTTACTCTGATGCACAACCAAAAGAGAGTCAGCAATTCTGTCAGAAAGCCAGAGACTAAATGAGCTGGGAGGCCAGTCAGGGAACTGGTTACAAAACCATATGGTGCTTATTTTTGAGAGTAAGAAATCAACTACTTCTTCAAATTCGAAAACACCTCATGATTGTCTGATAAGAATCACATTGCACAATGTGTTTCACAGATTAATTGCACTCCAGTCAGTCCCAAGGAGGAAGACAGAGATACCTTCAAAACTTAAATTCTTCTCAAGTACATCTGGATTAAGATCATGTTTCTTTAACGTCCCCTCATATTATTATGAAGACAGAACATCAAAAAGCCACAAAAGAATTCTAATGCCATGCTCTCAAAACAACTTATATTGAGTTCTGATCTTGAACGCTGTACCCTAAATTATTGTTCCTTTCTTTCATTGCATCATTCCAGGATAGCCATCTGGACATTGCAGTTGCCAGTTCATCCCATATGCAGCCACACATGTTGGATTTAATACACGTTCTGGAGTAAGTCATGACAGGATAGTCAAGTATGGCAGCCACAGAAGAAGTCAGTACAAGGTAAAATTGAAATATTTTTAGCTGGACTGTTCTTTTCACGTAGCTTTCCGGAACAGGCCAGTATGTGCCTACTACCTGGAAAACAGTGAAGGCTGCAAGTATTCTGCTATTGCTTTAATAGCCCACTTTCCAAGTTGGTTCCTGACGTGCAGGAGCGGGCTGGAAACTAGGATCATGCGTGGCAATCAATTAGCTGAGGGGGACGTGCTCGAGCTTGTCTAGACAACAATTAACATGATGAGGCATGTTTGCAGAGCACAGGGGAGTGGGAGATGGATGGCGCCAAGGAAAGGTAACACCTTGCTGTTAATTGATGGGAGTTAACCACCAATCAGGGATTGCCTAGTATGCAAGGCTTAGCTTCAAGAACCAATCTGTTTAAAACGCGCAGCTTCTGAAAGTCTATAAAACCTTGTGCTTCTGTACAATAAATTGACATTTGCTTGCATCAAGCTGCGTCCCATCTCTTCATTCGCTGCACTGACGACAGATTTTTCCTCCTCAGGTAAACTCCCACATGCTGAAATGATATTTTAGTTACTTCAAATAATGGGTTTTTACAAAGGAAAGAAATGACACAGTACTAGAAAAAGTGGGGAGAGGGGAAACACAGCATTATAGTTGTTACTGAAGAGACTAAGGTAGAGAATAGCAGGTGCATAGAGGATTTCTCTTGCATAACAGTATTTGAAGTGTTTTCATACTACAGGACCCTCACAACTTGGATAGGTTTTTCACTGTGTAAGCTGGGCATTTAAATTGATAAATTAAACAAACCTTTGAGCCCCACAGCATACATGCAGGTCTGTGTGCCTAAAGCCCGCTGCTATACCAACACAAACACAGTGCAAGCAACACGGGACCTGCAGTCTAGGTAGCACATCTAGGAAGGAGAGGCAACCAGTATCCAAACTGCTGATTATATGTGACAACGGATCAACTCAGGCACATAAAACCTGACCCAGAACAAAATACTCAGAAATGGGACAATAAGGCGAGTACTTATATTTTCAAAAGCTACATAAAACGTAAGCATTTCAATTCAAATTTTCAACAGAAAATCAGCAGAAATATATGTTCCCCCCAGAGTAAAAGGCATAACTGGACTTCTCCCATTAAGGGAAAATGATGATAGCAAATTTCTTCTCAGCTCTGCTAAACAGAGTTGAGAATTATGCAAACTTGACTATCTTTAATCAGGCTCCAATGTTACAAATTTAAAATAGTTTAAACAACCTATTTAGTACATAGCTGGAGAGACAAAAAACAAAGAGACAGTTAGGTCCTCCTAGAACTCCACCAGTGGAGGCCAGCAAGTCTATGGACACTTGATATCATCCGTTTTATGATATCTGTTGTCATTGAGTTTTAACTGCTAGAACCAGATCATTACACAAAAATAGTCTTCCCTTCAAAAAGGAAAATATCCTTGTAACTAAAGAAATAAGCTGGAAATGTGACCCCTGAAGAGATAATGAAAGAAAAAGTTCAAGACTGATTACATCTTCACACATTTTGAAGATGGTCTCCCATCTTAGGTATGTCACTGCTTAGCATGGCACTGTTCTGAAAAAAGCCCAAAAAACCAAAACCATACAACTGGTAAAACTTGAACTGTTTAGACAATAACATGCTTTGGTTGCAGACAAGTGATTGCACCTTTATATCATCTTATCATTACACACCACATGACTTTTCGAGATCACACCTGAACTTAGTCTTCACCTAAAAATGGTAATCTTTTTCATGATAATCTGTTAAAATCTACCATTCATATTGTAAAACAGTGACACCGAACACTTTTGAATATTAAAATTAAACAAATCTCTAAACTGATTTTTCTCTTTTTCTATATTTGGAATAGGACACTGAAAATTCTGTTAATAAAGCTCTAGGGATGAATTTAAGAGCATTTATGGATATAATTGTTAAAAATGATGTTACCATGTTTATAAAAGTCACAATGCATAAAACATTCAAAGATGGAATGCTGTCTGAATAATATTCCAATTTGTGGTTTCATTCCTTATGAAAGACTTTGCTTTATTGCCCCACAATACGTTGGTAAGAATTCCATGACAGACTTGCAGTGGCTTCAAGGAAAGACAGTCTATTACTATAGCATCTATTACTTTTTCATTTGTTAGAGCAACACTGACATTATTTGTATTTTCTCTGCACATCAGCTATTTCTACATGCTGATGTATAATCTACGTGCCTAACAAAGTTCTGCAGGATAAGTACTTTCTGCTTTACCTCCAAGCCTCAGCTCCACAATTACTGATCATTCTTTCATTGACTCCATCATACCATTAGTGTTTAGAATTGGAGCTTTCTTCCCTGATTTCATGTTTAAGAAAGCAAACCAAACAAGTTTAATAATTCTTACTAGAATTAAAGAGGATAAATGGGGAGATATGTAAAACACATAGGAGCTTTCAGAAATAAATATAAAACATCATCCACATTGAGTCTGAATTGAAAATTACTAGGAAATCATTAGCAAAGAGAAGAAAATACTCTAAACCATGCAATAAAAATGAAGTAAAATCTCATCGTGAAGCCTTTACTCATTAATAGGCTTTAGTACATATCTAGATACATGTGTATTTCACTAAGTATGTTATGCTTTATAGGGCCATATGTTTGGGCTTTCCCATAGTTATAAAAGCAGTATCTTACCTGGAATAAGAGCTGTACTCATATCAGTAACACTTCTTTACACTTTTCAGCAAATAATACCAGGTTTGCTTCAATATGGTTTTGGGACATTTATTTCGCATAGCTTCCAACACCCTTTCCTATTTCAGCAGTTATCTCCTTCTAGAGGTTCTGCTCCAAAGCATTTAAGCTCTTCCAGCACTGGAAGCCCAAGCACAAATAATGAAGATGACAGATATAGGATTATATTTTTTCTATGTTTATAAAAACAATCATTGCCATATTAACAGAGGCAAGACAACAGTAGTTAACAGACTCTGTCATTGTAACTAGATCTGTTTAAAAAGGAGCAAGAGTCAGTTTTTCATAAGCACTAGGCAAATCAGGCTGTGCCAACCTATTTATCAGCTTTACCTCAGCAGGTTCTAAACTTCTTTTTTTTCAAACAAAAATGTCAAAAAAATCACTGATCACTAAAATCAGTTTCATACATGTGAAAATACTTACCTGGGTGCCTATTTTACTAGAGAAAAATCCAAGTTAGTTTGTCCAAACTAAAAAAAGGCTGGTTTTGCTAAGTAGTCATTGCTCAGAGTCTATCTATAACACATGTCTAAGCATACGATTTAATAACTTCATTGGAAAAACCTACCAGTCTTCTTAAGTAGTAAGAGTTACTGTTCCCTTAAATAAAACATTTATGGTATGTTATGCAGTAATTAAATGGCACGTTTTCTCTGTTGTGGGTTAAAGTATATTATAATATATATGGATTACTAAAGAGTGTTTTTATAGTGCTTTTTTTTTTTTTTTTTTTTTTTGCTATAGATACTGTGGTAGTTAGTCCATAATTCTATTAATTAAATATTAATTCAATAACAACATATGTTTAGAATTGCAGTACTATTCATCACTGCTAAAATACCAAGGTCCCAGCTCAATCTCATACATGCAGGAGAACAGCTGTTCTTGTGCAGCTTCCCATTGTATTTTGATGGGGGCCAGGTGAACAGCCCCCAGACTTTCATATGGAATCAGAGCCCAATCACACCTACATAACTGAGTGAAATAGAGGGGGGAAAAAAAGGAAAAAAAAAGTCATTTCCTGACTACAAGTACATAGATTCCCAAAGGATGCAAGAGGAACCACAGAAGTTCAGTTGCTTAGGACAAAATCTTGATGAGATAAATAAAAAGGGGCTGTAGTTAATGGCCTACACTGACAGAGGAATGGACTAAATGGTATAACAAGGTTCTCTATCCAAAATTATGATGATTTGTTTTCCAGTTTTTGAAAGTTTGAATATGAAGCAATTTGACTGACAAGAATACAGGGTCTATAGCAGAATGCCAGCTAGAAATCTGCGTACTGTTATCTCCTTACCTGCAACTGGGGAGGAATAACACCATGTACCAGTACAAACAGTACCGATGACCGGAAAGCAGCTTTGCAGAAACAGACCCAGGGCCCTCATGCATGCCACATTGACCATGAACCAGCAACGTGCCCTTGTGGCAAAGGTGGCCACCACATCCTGGACAAATCGCAGTGTTAACACACGAGCACACAATTAACTTCCCTATGAACACCCAGTTAGTACAAACATGAGTGCCTAATCAGTTCACGTGTGAGCGCTGTAGCAGGCATAATTTGCAAGGGTTGGTGGCAGGAGCTGCAGAGGTGACCCGAGCAGAAGGCAGCCATGAAGTGCCCTGTGCTATCCAGTTCCAGCTGGCTTCACAACCCATGTAAACATCCTCTCACACGCCAAAAGCTGCCAGAGCAGCACATGGCATCCCTGGTCACACACATGAGCAGTAGCTGCTAGGGTAGGAAATGTGAAGAGATAGAGACATGAAGTGCTGAGGAGACAGACACCTAGTAAGACACACTTGGAAGCAGGCATTCCGTACCAAAGGGAATTCCCCATCCAAGGGACAGCGGCCCAGGGATGACCCACGCTGGGATAGGGGAAGCCATGAGAGGTGGGTTGGAAACAGTTGCACACAACCCCACGCTCAAAGGAACTGGGATAGACTGAGTGTAATGTACATGGAAAAAAAGGAAAGTTGAGACTAGGAAGGGGGAGAGGGGGAAGGATAATGTTTGGCTTAAATTGGACCTGGGAAGTTGGGAAGCAGCATACTTAAGTTGTTTGGTGGGGTTTTTTTAATTATTTTCTTTTTTCCTGAATACTCAACTCAGCAATTTGAAGTTTGTCTTAATCAGCAATAAATTAAGTAAAAAATCTGCAAGTTAAGAATTTTTCCTGTGACACATAAACCTGGTAGATTGTTTTGCAAGGACATCCTTCAGTGCAAAGCAGAGGAGAATTCTGACTAGAATATTTTATAAAGTAAGCAGTGTTCTAGATTCTAAGCCATATTTTCTTACTCTACCTAGTATCAAATCCCCTGACAGCAACTCCCATTGCTTTGGCAGCTTCTGCTGCAGCCAGCCCAGCAATGCCACCACCAATTACCAGCATCTAGAGAGATCAAACAGATAGTAAGTTGCATTCTATGTTCATTTATTCCATCACATGCTGTGTCTGCAATATGCCGTATCTTCAAAAGCACTTGAACTTTAAAGAGCATCAGAGGCTAAAAGCTGTAAGTACTTCAGGGAACTGAAAAAAAAAATCTTATTTCAACAATGCAATGTTGTTAAACAGCTGGTTTAGGCTATAAGAGCAGGTGGTCATTTGTACAAAAGGTGCCATATGTAGAAAATAAGATAGAAATGTTAGGGGAAAAAATTAAGATAAACAGAACATGACTAGAGCCACGTTTTCTGTTCCACAGGGCATAGACCTTAACTCAGACTTGGATAACAAAAGATACTGACCCTTTTTGTCCAGCTATGCAATTGTTTTCCTTCACTATAGCTCTTCTCAGATATCAATTCTGACAGGTATGCTGAAATGGGTATCAGAAGACAGTTCAGTCTCAGAATCTAAAAACAAACTGTTGCAAGATCCTTTAAAAAAATTGTGAGTGTCCTGAGATATGATGTAATTTATTTTTTATACTATTACAATTGCAATCAATCATGTTTGCCAAAAATAAAGTAAAAACTCGAAGCAGAACTAAGACATTCATAATACCTTCACCTACAAACTTCAATTGCCCTTGGCTGCACTGCATTAAGGCAGGTGAGAACAGACAGGAGTCCTTGATGTTGGTGTCCTGCCAAGCAGAAGCAGATGCAGCACAACATCCTTTTTGGGACCATCCTGTGACAATCCAATCCTGATCCCTTGGGGAAGTCTTAAAGGTTCTGATAAAAAAAATTCTGCATTCAGAAATGCTCAAATGCAGTTAAATCAACTTTTACAGGATGACTAAAATATCTACAGCCGGTACAGTCCAGCAAACTAAGTTAAATCACAGGGAATCAGACACTAGTAGTAATTTCTTAGAAAGGTCATGTGGGAGAGCTGAGTTGCCTTGTTAGCAAAGCCCAGCTTTCCAGTACAAATTCTACTCTGCAAATATCAGTTGTAGCAACTGTACCTTCACAGGAGAAACTTGTCCTGCTGCCGTTATCCGACCAGTAAAATTGCTGCCAAAATCATTAGATGCCAGCAATACAGATTTGTTCTATTACATGTAAACAGATAACATTGTAGATATGCAGGGACACCTTCAGATGAGAAAACGTTCAAGTGTATATGCCAAAAACATGCCACAAAATATCACACTCTTTCAAATTCAAACGTCAGTATACAAGTTACAAAAGCAGAACCAAAACCTCTTGAGACAAATACAAAACCTAAATCAACTAGATAATTAATAGAAGCCTCATAACAACAATAGCATAACTGACATCTTAAAGCAATAAGTTTCAAAACAATACATTTAAATATTATTCCAGTTTATACCAGTGGCTTGAAAATTAAACATTTGATGGAGGAGAAATGCTGGGAAAAGAATGCATACCAAAGGCAGTGACTCATAGCATAAAGCGCTTCTTGTAACTGCAATATTTGAATTATTTATTTTTAATTCTCTGGACCAGATGACATGCCTATACTTGATTGTCATCCCACTTACACAGAATGTGGACAGGGCTCATAGCTATCCCAGGAATTTACAGCACAGATTCCCTTAGTAAAGAAAAGAGCTGACGATTATATAAACTTCATATGAACTGGAAAAATAGGGTAAACCTTTCCGTTACCTTCAAAAGGAAGGATGTTTGAAACATATAAGCTGCATTCAGTTACATGCTGCTTAAGCATTCCTGTACAACTTATCCCTCCCAATAAGCTATTGCTCAAAATCTTTTCAATTTAGTGTTCTTTGTTCAGAGAACAGGAGGTGGCCCAAACAATATTCACTAAAATGCTGTCTTGCGCCAACATTTTGTAGCTATATGGACCACACCAGAATATGGGTTTTACAGCAGGCTTTATTGTTTAGCTACATTTAATGCTTGCGAGGATTTTAGTGGGTGGGGTTTTTGTTTGTTCCTTTTTGGGTTATTATTTTTTACTTCTTGGGGAATTAAGGAAAGATTTACCAATTTACTTCCAAAAGTTCTGCAAGTATGCACTAATTTGAAGGGGAGTTGCTGTTGTGTTGGGCTTGTTTTGTTAAAGATTTTCAGGCCAGTTAACTGTGGGCTTCTCAGTGCTTGATAGTACTTGGCCAAAAGACCAAACACCTCCAAGATTTTACTTAACAAAATTGAACAACTGGAAAACTTTTTCCATATTTGTCGTTTTCTTACTTAAAACCTTGTTCTCCTTCTTTCAAAGCTTAAAATAAAACTAACTTGCACACAGAAGTAAAAATCTTCTTTATCCTAAAATGGTAACAGATATAAAACCATTTTAACATCAGTGATCTAAATGCTGAAGCAAGGTGCATCCAGTGCAGCTTTCCTAATTCCTTAGATACAGATTGCAGAGAAGTTGGTCCATTGTCAATACTGCACGGTAAGATAGGCAGTCATTCCAGGAACTCCTACACAACTCTACAAAATTAATATTTTGCAGCTAACGTGAGTAATAATTTTTCCCAACTAATGTTAATGACAAAATTTCTACTGACTTCACTGAAGTGAAATTTCATCCAGTGGAAGGAAGTGAAAGACTGGCAATAATGAGAATTGCTAATACCCAAGCTAAGCCAGGGCAAGACTGTCACTGTACACACATGCTTTCTGTATTAGTCAAAAAACTGTTCTTTTTCCTGTGGGTACCATCTGTTTCAGTGTCACAGCCATACAGTCCTGAGGTAATAATTTTGGTTTACGGGCAAATAAAAGAATAAATGTTAAAAAAAAACATTTTAAGAGAAGTTGGCATTTAAAAAAAAAACTAAAATCAACATTGTTTAGGGCCCTGTGTTAGAACATTGGAGGAAAATCAGAGAGTTTGACACTAGGTTAATTAGATTTAAATAGCTTCAGAGAGAGAGAGAGAATGTGCAACAGGAAAATACCATTCATCTTTGTAGCCAGATTGCTTAAATTTACCAGAGCTGTCATCGAGACCTTTTAGGGACTAGTTTCATGATTTTGTTTATGGTTCTGTAAAGAGAAACAATATTGACTGCTGACATTATCATGGCTTGTAATTCCCCCCCCCCCTTAACCTCACTGTGGCTGACTACATGAAAAGTGATTTGTTTAGCTTCATCTCCTTCTGCAACAAAAAGAAGGACACCCTTTTTAATAAGGTAAGAAAATGCAACTGAAGGGCCCAATCTAGGTCATGAGGTCCAGTCTCCTTCAAGGGCCCAATCTAGGTCATGAGGTCCAGTCTCCTTCAATTGTAAACATCACACAATCCCCACCATAATCATAATTTAGCTTTGGAAAATTTAAGTAGGAAATGTTTCCTATCAAAGGCAATTTGAAGTGTGGGATCATAGTCATCATTTCCTTACAGGAAATACAGAAAAATACTAAGAGATGACCTCTCTGCTGGGTCAATCTTATTCCAAGAGGGAAAAAAACCCCCACTGGTAGATGATTTCCTGAAAGCGTGGAGGGCCAAACCAGGTAGGATACCTAATAAAGAAGCCTTTACATGGATACAAATACAAATACAGGATACAAATGAAGGCAAACTGTTATGCTGTGGATGAAGGCCTTTCTTCATATCTGGTCCAACTCAAACCTTATGAAATCAGATTAAAAACTGGACCAAGTTTGAAAGAGAAGCAGATCATTTACTTTTCCTCACAGGTACAGGACAAGGTCTTGTTCTATATCCCTAGAGACTTGGAAAGGTTATATATAGCCATCACAAGAAAACTTATTTAAATTATTGTTTGCATAAAGCATGTGTCAGACATGTACTAGTTCTCAAAAAGTTTTACTTTATTCCTTAGCCCAGATGTGAAACAGTTAAAGGAGTTTTCTAGCTCTCCAATACTGTTGCTCCTGATGGCACTGAACTAACATCACTTTCCTAAGGGGGGTGGTGGTGGCAGGGAATAATTGTTAATCCCCACTTGCTGTCAGCTAACACCCAGCTTATCTTCATCAACACACCTTACTGCTCACCAACTTACCTCACCTTACTTTTTTTCATTCTCAAATATGGACAGAAAGTGAAAGGATAATTTCTGGCTTGTATAACATGCTTCAGTTTAGTCTGACTACAGAAGTCTAGTTTGAAAACACCATGGAATGAAAATGCCACATCAAAACTCTCCAAATACCAGCATATATGAGTTTTTAGTTCTCTTTTCCTTCTTTAGTAATCGTTGCTAAATCCTATTCTGTGGATTCTTTGCTATTGAGGGAGTAACAGGGCCATAAGCTTACTCTTTTCCTATGTTATAATGTTTGTTAGTGGATAGTTTACTCATCTCTAAGTATCTCAGTTTAGCTGGCCAGACACTAACTCAGATCATACTGAAATTAACTGCTTGCTTCTGCACAGTTTTGTTCATTAGCTGCTTTGCGTTTTCTCACAAAGACATAAAAGACCCTGATAATTTATATTTTGCAAGAATAACAAAAAGTTTTAGTCCAAGAGATCTGGAAGGACTAAAGCAGTAGCAGAAACTTCCTTTTTAAAAAATAATTAACAAGGTTTTCTCATTCATTTAGCTTGCACTTACTCCCACCATATTAACCAGTTACCTCATCCTAGACACGCTCACTGCCAGAAGGGAAGACATGGAGGAATTTGAACACTGGTATTTTATAAAATATTTAATAGATGTATGAAAAATTCCATATAGATTCAAAAGGTACAGAAACGAGAAATACTAAGAGATGACCTCTCTGCTGGGTCAATCTTATTCCAAGAGGGAAAAAAAAAACACTGGTAGATGATTTCCTGAAAGCGTGGAGGGCCAAACCAGGTAGGATACCTAATAAAGAAGCCTCTTTCCATCCACCTACAAGTAGACGGGTCACAGAAAACAACTGCATTGTATCATTGTGCTGAGCCTGCCAACCGGAGTCAGTGTTGGTACTCGCACAAAGGTGTCACTGTTTGGCTAAAGCTGGTTCCATCAGAACAAGAGTGAGGTTTCTCATTAGGATCATGTGAGAAATACTTACATCAGAAAATCTAAACCACAAGATACGAATCCTGTCTCTTCTTAGCTAACACATTCTTAGAACAGCATCCCAATATAATTCCAGCTCTCAGTGTAGGATGTGAGGCTGAGGATCGAGAGAAATGCTGGCAATTGAACTTCATTGGAAACCAGTGGTGACAGCACTGCGACAGTAAAGTGGGAAATAGGAGAATATGGTGGAAAGGATTTAATTTCTCTTACCTCTTTTCTCCTTGGCAAATCGAAGCTTGCATATGCATAGCACAGCATAAACATGCACATGGTGACACAGTTATAATGGAATTGAGGCAGGGTTTGGGTGAAAGCTGATGTAACCTCAAGTATTTACAGGGCACTCCAAGGAGTAACAGCATGAGAATACAGGTATCAGAGAGTGAACCGGTTCTCTCCCTTCAATAGCATCTTAGTGTTTATCTCCGGTGGGGAAAAAGGGAGGACAAAGAGCTGACATGCAGACCACAGTAAGTGCCAAGTCTTTTTGCTAAAAGGGTCTCTTATAAAACAACATGAGATCTTAGTTTGAATTGTTGTTCAGTTTCAAAGAAAGCAAACTACTTATGGTTTGATTCACCTTAACTCCCTACATGTCCCATCGCTATTTTATTAGACATACTATGATAAAGGCATTCGCTTCCAAGTACATCAGGCCAGCTTATTCTTAAAGTTAGTCAAGATTTAGCCTCTTGCATAAAAATATAGATTTTGTACAATTTAACACTAAAAGTTAAGCTTAAAATTTACTGATTCTCAAGACACTTAGATATCCGAGTCCTGGGCAGCTTTTGAAGTAGTAAAAACCCCAGGAAAAGGCTGTTTCTCTTTTGCATCTAGGACATTAACAGCTAAGCAGGAATGGCCCAGGGACAGGCCCAAACATTCTTCTTGCTATGAAAGAGCACTTAACTGTTTTGGATATACAGAGAGCAGAAAAGAAATGCATAAAATTACTTTGCTACAGCATATTATGCACAATGTGGAAAACAGGACTACATTCACTCTGTACCTCCACAGTGCAATGCTATGATATCATAAGCAGTGATACGAAAAACTGTTTTCAGATGATTTCTGCATAAAACATCAGTGGCCAGGCAGCAAGTGGCAGGGAAAATGCCTTGTTCAATGAAGCACTTACATGTGTTTGATATCTTTACCAAATTGATTGTGCTTGAGATGAACTGGCTCAAATTTTAAACCATTTCAATATGTAGCCTATGTACATAAATAATTGGTTCAGTATTTAAACTAGTTGTTTGTGGTTTGTTTTTGTTTTTTTTTTAATGAATTCCTTACAGAAATCTAAATGGCTTTGAAATCAGTTCCAAATCTGAATTGTTTCAAAATGTGTCTTATAATGAAGGACGACTGGTCTTGACTGTTTGGCCACTACTGCAATGTGATACTACGTGGGGAGCCGGATTTCAAAAGTAGCAGGGAGAATTTTGCACCTTTAGTTGTCACAGGCTGCAAGTTTAGGAAGAGTAACGTTCTTTTACCCATTTCATACTGTCCCCAGGGCCAGGTATTTAGAATGAACACAGCAGCTTCAAAGACAGTATTACAGGTTCCACTTCAAGCTGAAGACAATCCTGTTTGCATGTTCTGATCAGTTCACACTTTCCTTTGCAAACAGTCTTATATTACACTCCTGCTTATGCGAGAGTTTATCATGGAAAAATAATAAAAAGAGGTATGTTAAAGCTATGCCAAATATAAGACACATTTATCATGCTGTCAATGGAATTTCTTACCATATGTCTCAATGGATTTAGTAAAATCAGGGGGGGTTATGCCTATAATAGCTATCATTCTTAGAAAGGGCACATACAGTGTATTTTGCAAAAGGAAGAGTGATGCTTAAGCAGCAGGAGAAAAACCACAACATGATACATGAACCCTGTTTGGTAAAGCAGTCAAAAGCCATTTCTTTAGGACTGCTTGTGTAAAGCAGAAGCCAGAAAACAGGGAGATATTCCTAAAGCTCAAATTGTTCTTCTTTCTAAATTGGTGATCACATTCAGCTGACACAGATTAGGTTCATTCAGTTATTTTTTCACTCCCTGCTTTGGTTTGTGCTGCATCCCCTAGCTGGTGAGGGCAACCATTCTCTGCTACCTCTGTTTTTGCTTCAGGTAGACAGTATTTCAGCTGGCCTTTCCTCTCCCAGTGCCCATCTGGAAAGCTGGTTCTAGAAACTGCCAGCATTACTCTAGTCTCCCTTCTGAGATAATTCTACCTATGGGGTAAATCCCACAGCAGAATAAACAATAATCCAGTATGATCTGGCATGCAAGAACAGCAGTAGTGCATTACTAGTAGTACTCTGCAGATGTTGGCCTTCACACCAAGGGCATCGTATCCTCGAGTAACTTAGTCCATTGCTAGAACTGTAGCTTTGCATTCAGTAAGTTTCTCAGGACGACTGGGTTCTGAGCAGGACAGATAAGGTTGACAAGCATTGCATTTTTCTCGAGCAAAGTTGCTTCATGCACTCCTAGATCCTCATTTAAACTTGGACACAAAACATACCATGCTTGTTTAATCAAGCACACTAATAGTAATAATTTAAGCTAGTATTAATTTTAAGATTCAGCTTTAAATAATCATATGCAATTTTTTCCTTTGTGCTGCCCTCTACTATGCTTTCAGTATGTTCCCTATACTAAGTACAGATTTAACAGATCCTAACGCAGGATTGAAGCTCTAGGACCAGCAACAGTAGACAGAAGTTGGCTAAATCCATTTGCATTAAGTGATCAGAATTCCACCAGTCAGGCAGGTGACTTACCTGGCTAAAGGTTACATAAGCTAAGAGATCAATAATAGAATGGTCAAGTACATATGTAAAACAAGATCTGTAACGTGAAAGAAATTTAATAGAAGTCTACAGCACTGGCATACAAAACATGCACTCCTTTACTGCAAATATATAAAGCTACATCTGCTTGCTGAATGATTTCATACTATAGGTAATTCAAGTAATTTGGTATAAATATGAAAAGAAAATTTGGGTATTCAGAATAAATGTAGTTACATTATTCACATCAAATGACAAACTTACCTTTAAAACAGTATCTGAATCAAATACAGTTTTCACAATATTAATTACTGCTCCAGCTTGTTTGTAAGTCTGGACACCAAAGTCTGGACACCAGTAGGAGAGTCTGCAACGCACTTCTCACCTTCACATTTTTCTGGTAACTCCCACAACCAGGTCCTTATAGTGAACACCTATAAAATAAAAGATACAACTAAATACATAGACTTGGCCCCCACCCCCAGTTCATATCAACTTAGTTTTTATTTAATTCAAAAGGCACAGATTGCATTTCAACATCCAACAGATGTCAATGGACACAGTTTTATCTAATTCCCTTAGGAAGTTTGGAAATTCCATTCATGTATCAAATCCAGTAAAGTTTTATGTGCATAAGTCTTCCTTAAAGAAATATAATCACTGGCTGACCTTAGTGGGATGGTTAGCGTGAGAGAAGGTGGCAGGATTGGGCCCCAAGTTTTCATAAATAACACAGAACATCTCCAGATGAACATTCCACTGTTAGTTTTTATAGTGTGTCTTCCACAGCCAGCCCACATGGTCTCACACACACATTCATAGATGCCAAAACAATAACAAATTAAAGTTTGGTTTATAAAAGGCCTTGGCTCAGATGCTGCTTATACAAGTTTGCATGCTGTTTACCCTGAAAAAGGTGTGGAACTGACCACAATGAGGTGACAACCTCAATTCCACTCACACATGAGGTGGGAAAACCAATAACAAAACTGCAGGATTAGGAAAGGACACATTGTTTTTCCTGGCTTGTATGTGAATAAACCGTGTTTTGTTAATCAAGAAATGAAGTCATTTTGTGAAGCAGACTAAGAAACATGTCTCTTCCCCCTTAGCATGTATATGTATGTAAACATTATATATATATGAGAAATATAAAAAAATATAAACACTTAATTGCACATATTACCCCCATACTAAATATGATGATCCACAGAAGGATGAAATCCTAGATTATTATTCTCCTAGCTTGCTATCCCTTGCAGGCAGTGGAAGATTTTCATTGATTTCAGGGAAACTGGATTTCTAAGTGTTACATCCCCCTGTGCTGAGCACTGGTTCAAGGACTACATTATCACCTATATCCTGCCTGTGCTTTCAAAACAGAGTTTTAAGTGATAGAAGGGCTACATACTGCTTCCCCAAACTATTTTGATTTAAATTTATGTCTTGATCATCCAGAATACTGTCAAAACCCAGTGCTGTCTATTAACATAGTATGCACAGAGAAGCAGAGAGATACTTTGAAAGATTGATCAGTTTAATCCAGTTACTGTTCCTGTCCAATTCAACAGGAATGTTCTCATAAGCATTGGGTAGACCTGATATTTAGCCCCAAACCGACCAATTAAAAAAGAAAAATCAAGTGTTTCACCACACCCATACCCACATTGTTTCACAAAAGCTGTTCTGCAAGTTAACAGTTTTCTTCAGTGTTATGCACAATCAAATGCCTGATTGCATGCGTCTCATTAAAACTTGGTGGTTCCCATAATTAACTGGGGATATACCTAAATTTATACATCAATTACTAGCAGAGATTCAAAAACTAAAGCATGTTTGCTTAAACATACACTGTCAGTTCAATGCCAAAAACGTTCTACAAGAGATTATACAGACCAAGCAGATACATGTGGCAGGGACATTTCTATTAGAAACACTCTAAACAAAGCCATTTAGTACAGAGCACATTTTGCTTAAAAAATATACACATGGCGTTAAAGCAAAGCTAGGAACAACTGTAAGAACTTTAATTGACACTAAGGAAATAACTGCCAGCATTTATAATTCTACGAAGAAAACTGTCATAATGAATTCACTGGAAACATCTCCATTCTGTATGTATGTGCATATTTTCAGGCCATTAAGATAACTAAAAGTAAAGAAAATACTTTCTTTTTTATTTAAAAGGAAAACTTTTCTATGTAAAGTGCTACAGAACATAGAAGCTTTCTGTTACAATCCTGGGAAGATACAAAACCAAATCTGCTAAAGAAAGAAAGTACATTTCAGATACAGTCCTCAAATTAATAGCTCTTCCCTGTCCTTCAGGAGGAGGACATTAATTCATTGCTATCTGCAATTACTATACACAATGCACTTGTATCTCAGCTGCTTGGTTAGCAAGTAGCAGGTAAAGCAAAGGTAAATCTCTCTCTAAGCCCTCCCCATTTACTCTAGGAAGGAAGGAAATAAGCACAGAATACCTCTGATGCAAAATCCAAATAATCCAAATAAGAAGCAAAAAAGGGTTCTGGAAATGCTTAACCTATATGCTGTTCTACCCCATATGGCTAACGGAATTACACAAATATAAGGAACAAAGGACTCAGCCCATGTAATTTTTGTATCCTAGATTCTTTTAAGGTGCAACAGAAAAACACTGTGCTCTCTCTCTCTCCTTTTGTTTTATATATCCGTAAGAACATTCTAACACTTTGCGAACTGATTGCACAACATAGGAAGAATTAGTTTTCAGCGCAAGCCTTCAGTCTGTAGCCAATTCTATAAGTCACCTATATCAACTTCCATTCTTTGATGTTATGACAGCACTACAGACTTAGCATCTGGTCTTTGAGATTTAGACTCAAGTTTCATGTTGGAAATGGTATTTTCATTTATATACCAAATTTGAAAAGGCTGAATCCTCAAATCTCTTGCATGACCTATCACTGCTTTAGTGTCATGCAAGCAACTGAGTATTACTTTAAAGTGAAGTATTACTCTAAAATTTTATGCAGTATAGATCTCATTGATAAAAAGCATTCTAAACTTGCTATTACTGTTAATACAATTCCTCCCATAGACATTTCTAGGGGAAAAGAAAAAGTCATCTTTTTATTATTTCTCTATATGCAAAAGCAGTAAAAGTTCTGGCAGCCCTAGAATCAACAGGATCCAAAACTCAAAAAGATTTTTCTGAAAATTGGGAAAAGTTAGCTTGAGGGCAAGCCTGTAAAGCAGATTCAGACTTATATTTCTCCCCTCTGGTAAACTGGTCATTGGAACAACCGTATTCTCAGCCTAAACTTTTATACATTTCAAAGCTCGCTACTGTAACTGTCCCCCAAATGGAAAAAAAATTCTTCAGCGCCACAAACCAACAACAAAAAACCAAACAGCATAGTTCTAATCTAAAGACAGGCTGTCATCAAGCTAGAATGGGATCTGGAGCTGAATGTTCTTCCTTTCTCTTACACACCTCTTCATTTCATTTGCCAAGCTAGTGATTCATTTCCAATTTGTGCTAATGAAATGCAGCGCTGTCATAAATCTGGAGCTGCATGAGCTCCCATGAATAATGTTTTCAGTTGCAAACCATACCTACTCCAGGCTTGACTCTCCTTGGAGCACATTTTACCAAATGGTCCAAGGTACATTGTGTATTACTATGTACAGTACAATAGACAGTAAATCAATGAATGAACTTAGAGAAAATACTACACTTGAATTTAGAATGCTTGCCTAAGGTAATTAACCCTAGTATAGGGTAAATTTAAGTCCTTCATTTGTACAGCAGAAAGAATAATTACAGGAAACTTTACCACTACATTTGAAGAATTCAGATAATTTCCCTTTTTTTTTGTGGTTTTAACTAGGACGCATATCAAGTAGGTTAATTAGTTACATTTTTGAGGTGCCATGACCAAAACTACAGGAATATTTCTAAATTTCATGCTCCTCGGACCTTCTAGTAATGTAAATATTTTTTAATAATCATGCACCATGCCCAAAGCAAATTTACAACCTCATTAAGACTATAAGCCAATGTCCATGTACAAGTTTAGTTACAATCATGCTCCTTTCTGCAGGGCAGTAAATTCATTAGTTACATATCTTAGCTGTACACATGTGTTATGTCCTTCCTTTACATTACTGAAAATCATTTGTACAACCCTTTTGTTTTAAAATTTCCTTTAGCTGTCTCTTACATATAGTAGGCCTCCCATATAATTCAACATACTGTCAAACTTGGACATTTGTTTTTAGTAGATTTTGCTTTCTACATTTACAATCATTCTCCTAGTAATAACATCACTACTTTTATTTCATTCCACAGAGATCATAGATCATGCATTCATTCTAATCATTTATAGTTCTTCCTTTCTGACATAATTCATCTGTCAGACACTTGAAGGTTTAAAATCCCTTTGCAACAAGCATTTGGTGCATCCAAGTCAAACCTCCTCCAGAAAATTAAAATTTTCCACAGCTCTTCTCAGTCTGGATATAGTTGGCAGTAACCTAAACCACATACTTATGTCTTCTTACATTCTAAAGGAACTCCAACAGCTTGGTTTAGGACAAAAACAAAAAAAAATGACATAACACAACACACACACACCCCACTCCAAGCTCAAGTTCATTGGGTAAAGAACTTTTTTATTATCCTTTTTAATGTCTTAAGATCTATTAAAAAAAGTAGAGGCTATTCAGTGTTAGCCACTTATTGTGTTATTCGTTCATAGCTCATCACAGAGTATACTAACAGTTTTCCAGGGATTCAGGAAAAGATAGCCCTTCATTGAGAAGTTCATAGTCAAAAAAACAGGAAAGTCAATTGAATATTTGTGAAGGGGGGGGGGGGGAAATAGGCATTTTTAAAGTATATTTTAATTCTAGCTGAACAATGACATCCAACAACTTCTCAAGATAGTCTTTGGGGTTTTGCCATTGCTTCAGGGGGAAGAGTAATCTACTTGAGGTATATGTATAGTGAAGCAATGAACATTTATAACTCAGAGTATCCAGCAAGAGAAAGCACCATCTTTTCAACCATGACTTAATCTATGAAGTCTATTATTAATACAGAAGCATTAATAGTATGAAATGCTTTTTGCACCCTGCTTTAGAAAAGGGTTAGCATATCTCTTGCTGTTGAGGTATTTTTATTTGGTTTGGGGAGGCTGTCATTATGTGTACGGTGAAAGATTTAAAGGCCTCATTTAGAAACAGAAAGTAATGTGATAGACATTATGAAAAATGTTTAGAAACCCAATTTCAACTACTCACACAATTATCTTTAAAGTGGTTAGTAGCATGTATCTATCTGTGGCAATAAGCCTTATTGCAGGTATACTGTTTGTATATTTACCCTTAATTTCAAAAGTCTATCACTAATTATAGTAAAAAAAATTCTGCTGTTACATT
The DNA here is from genome assembly GCF_017639655.2 of Falco naumanni. Lineage (NCBI taxonomy): Eukaryota > Metazoa > Chordata > Aves > Falconiformes > Falconidae > Falco > Falco naumanni. The sequence goes on along the minus strand of NC_054060.1, from coordinate 14,779,168 downwards.
GGTGGCAGTACATTTGCTAGGTTAATCTAGTTTAACTAATCTACAGTAGACTGAATAAAAAAGTTGCACACAAAAGCACACACCCTTAATACCACAATTTGGTAAAGGTCTAGCTCATTTGATTTTAAGAACAGGAACTGCACTTGAGCAATATTCCTCACATGATTCATAACACTTTTGCTTTAAAGGCTTCCTGCCATAGGAAATCTTTCAGTCTTTACATTTTATTTAATTTTTTAACTTTCTCTAAGCATTTTGAATAAAATACACTGTTCAAATACTCCTTTATGGCAACATGATTTCCATATTCTATTGATTTCTCTTCATATTTTCTCAACTTTTTCATTTAAATGTTCAAAGAGTGTCCCTAAGGAAGCAATGGCATATTAATTATTGTTTGGTTTATTCTTACAAGAACAGTAATTTAGATTATTTTATTATGTTCCAGACAATGATTGCCTAACCAGATAATGTAAGCAAAGTAAAGTAAACTGGAAACAGAGTTTAATTACAAAAATCATTGCTTGGAACATTGTAGAGATGCATTTGTAGTTGAGAAATACCCAATAGTGCAGTTCACAGTGGAGGGAAGATTATCACAATATCATAGTGATAACCAATATGCAGAAAACGTAATGCAGTAATGCAGAAAAAAGCTTTAGCTAAGGAGTAAATAACAGAATTGAAGAAAGAATGTAAAAAGGTAATGTAATATTACTGTAGAGGACTCCTAATCTTGGTCTTATTAGGCACAAGATTGTGCCCCAGATAACTATTAGAGTGGCCAAATGGCTGTTAACTTGTACCAGATACACTATTCCTCAGGAATTAGTGTAACATTTGGAAAACAGACAGACATGCATGCCCTTATCCTCTCTTTATTGGCATCACAGCAATAAAACTGTGTCAGAACCATTATTTCAGCCCAACATAACCTTAAGATGACCTTCTGGAACCACATACACATGTCTTAAAGGCAGCCTGCATTGCTATTCATGTAAAAACTAGGCTCTAGTCACTTCAGAATTCAGACCCTTATGTTCATAGAATTAGATAGAGACAAATTAATATCAAACCACTGGGAAAATGCGGCCCAGTAGCTATAAATTGTTCAGCATCACATAAATTAAACCCTTGATATCACAGGTAGATTTCAGGGAGAGATCATGGAGGTTTTGTTTACTTGAAAAATTTCAAGACAGTACACCTTTTCAGCGTTGTTATTTATAAATACTGAAAGACTCCACGTGAAACCAAAAGGAAGGCAAGAAGATGAGACTGATGAAGACAGGCTAAGAAGAGATACTGTCTAAAATTTTTGTTCTATATACAGCTGCCTGAATAACCATACATCTCAATTCATTCAACTGGCAGTTTCGTTACATAAACATAATCAGACCTGATGAGATGCACCGCAGGAATTGGCTGATGTAATTGCCAAGCCATTCTCCACCATATTTGAAAAGTCATGGCAGTCAGGCTAAGTCCCGAGTGACGGGAAAAATGGGAATATCACACCCATTTTTAAGGAGAATAATAAGGACGACCCTGGGAACCACCGAGCAGTCAGCCTCACCTCAGTACCCAGCACGATCATGGAACAGATCCTCCTGGAAGTTATGTCAAAGCATATGGAACACAGAGAGGTGATTAAGAGACAGGCAGTGTGGCTTCACCAAGGGCAGTTCATGTCTGACTAATCTGGAGTGACTGCATCAGTGGACAAAAGCAACTGATGGCATCTACCTGAACTGTGACAGCCCCCCACAATGTTCTTGCCTCTAAGTTGGATATATGGACTTGATAGATGGACTGCTGGATTAGAAGTTGGCTCTATGCCCACATCCAAACAGTTAGGTGCAACAGGTTAATGTCCAAATGGAAACCAGTAATGAGTGATGTCCCTCAAGTGTCCATACTGGGATCAATGCTATCCAGTATCTTCATCAATCACAGACAATGGGATTGAGTTCACCCTCAGCAAGTTTGTGCATGACATCAAGTTGAATGGTGTAGTTGATAAGATTGAGAGAAGTGATGCCATCCAGAGGGACCTTGACAGGCTTGAGGAGTGGGCCCATGTCAACCTCATGAAGTTCAACAAGGTCCTGCACTGGGTTGGTGCCACCCCCAATATCAATACAGGCTGAGAGATTAACTGATTGAGAGCACCTCTGTGGAAAAGGTCTTGGGGATACTGTTGGATGAAAAATTGGATATGAGCTGGCAATGTATGCTGGCACCCTGGAAAGCCAATGGTACCTTGGGCTGCATAAAAAGAAGTGTGGCCAGCAGGTCAAGGGAGGTAAATTCTATCCCCGGTACTCTGCTCTTGTGAGACCCCACCTGCAGTATTGTACTAAGCTCTAGGGTTTCCAGCACAAGACAGACATTGAGCTTTTGGAACGGGTCCAGTGGAAGGCCACAAAAACAGTCAGAGCTAGAACACCCTCTCCTATGAGGGCAGACAGAGAGTGAAGGTTTAGCCTGGAGAAGAGAAGGCTCTGGGAAAGATTTTTCCATATTTAAAGGGGTCTTACAGAAACATGGAGAGAGACCAAGGCCTGTAGTGACAGGACAAGGGAAAACAGTTTTAAACTAAAAGGCGGTAGATTTAGATTGGATATAAAGGAAGATATTTTTTTACAATGAGGGTGGTGAGATAATGGAACAGGTTGCCCAGAGAAGCTGTGGATTCCTCATCACTGGAAGTTGGGTGGTGCTTTGAGCAACCTGACCTAGTGAAAGATGTCCCTGCCCATGGCAGAGGGGTGGACAAAATGATCTTTAAAGATTCATTCCAATCCAAACCATTCTATGATTCATTAATAGATAAAAGGCTCTGTAGATCAGCGGTGTTCCTCAAAGCATATGTATATACTCATGTTTATCAGGGAGATTCATGAACTCATCTTGTCCTCATTAGAGGCTGAAAAACAATAAAAATCCAGTCCAGCTGGGCTTTAAGTAAACAAACAAGTTCTTTTAAAAGCTTACAGAGTAGCACACTTAGTATATTCATCTTATGTTTGTCACAAAATACTGACTCCACCGTGAGACCAAGTTCCTAGACCTCTGCCTGCTGTCTACATTTCCCCAGCACTTTAGCAGAATGTATATACTCTGAAATTTCATCTTTCTGCTCCTTCAGGTAACCTCCTTAACTACCACCAGTATATTTACTGATAGTGGAAGAAGTAGAGCACAGATTTTCTATACTTTTATTATTTTTCCCATTGGTATCAGTTTTTTCAATTTATTTTATGTGTTCCATTGCACACCATACCATCTGAAAGAGCTTCAGGGTTGACAACCTACAGAAATCATAAAAGCGTCCTCTGTAAAAATACAGCTAATTCTTTTATTTTCTTTTCCTTTGGATTGAGCTCCCTAATACTAAAAGCCTTTAACTCATTCTCTAAATGCACAGTTCTACTCTACTTTAAAATACGCTGATATAGCCTTTTTTTTTCCTGAAAACTGATCATATATTATCAGCCAAGTCCTCTCCTAACTGGCCTAGTGAACCAGGCAGAAGCTTGCATCTATGCCTTGCCCATATTTTCCTTCTGAAGAGATGCATAAATAGCCTCAGTTCTTTCAGCACACGTGTGAATTCGCTTTGTATCACCGTCAAACACTACCACATTTTTCTATAGGCAGCATCCTTCAAATAAAATTAAAGAGGAAAGGCCTTTACAGGCTGATTACAAAACCTGTAGGACTGATTTCCTCCTTCAATGTAAAGCATTCAGATTTTAGTTAACAGAAAAGACAACTTAAGCAAACAAACTTCAGCGAGTATCATGTACTACTTACCCCAAGACTTGGTTGGGTCCTCATACCAGAAGAATTATTTTTATACTACTATTGTAAGTTAGATTGATGTTATAAAGTTATGCAAAGAAAGTAAACTCTGAATTGCTGGTACCATTTCCTTGCTAATATTGGTACTAACCTTGCCCTTACACACACACTTTGCGCATCCTATTGCTGGGTAAGAGTGCCCTGTTAAATTGTCTTACCATCACGTTACTACTACTGCTGTGGCTCTGGGGCTTGTTTGTAAGCCTGCATCATTAGTAAGGAGGCAAATTATATCCCCATTTTACTAATATTAAATCATGTATTTATATTAAAGACAGAAAATTATCACCTTCTCACAGTGTACAAGTTTCTCATTTTCTAGGTGCCCAGCCTGAGGCACTCATGAGTGGGATTCATTTTAACTAATTTCTAGACATCTAACTTTTAGATGTATAGCCTGAAATAGTTCAATTACTTCCTTCAGAGTCAGAAAGAAACATTCGTTTTCACAAGGTGTTTCAGCTGCCCTGTCCCAGCCTTTTTTTAAGAAGAGATCAATTATCAACTTGGAGGGACAAAATGAGGATAATGCCTGCAAAAATGGGAACCACGCTCTGAACAATAATAGGGAAAAACCCAGCATTCTATAAGCATTGTTCATTTGAAAGAAAAAGTAATATGCAGATACAAGACTGTTATAATACAAGTGTCCAGACACTAAAGCTGTCATATCATAGCTTTGTGAAATGTTAACATGGCATCTTTAATGCACCCATTTTTCAAAAAAAAACCAAACCCCCCAAAAATATAACATCAATAGTACTGTGAAAACGATTTCTTTAAAGAACAATATCTCTTAATAAGGACTACCCAAACCACATGAATAAATAATTCTGAGGGGAAATTCTTAAGCATTCATCTTTACAGAACATTACTCAGGCACTTAAAAATGAAATCTACTGAAATCAGTCTGCTTTGTGGCAAAAAATAAGACTCTTGACGTATGAAGTAAAAGACAGAGTTGTGTTTTGGGTTTGAGATTTTTGGTTTGGGTTTTTTTTAAAAAAAATTATTACATTGGGTAAGACTTGTTCTCATACTTTCCCAAGACAAATGAATAATACCTTATTACAACATCACCACATCCTGTATGTTATTTAAAATCTAACCTCTGAGTTGTCATTGATGTATTTCATGAAAAATAACTGTAGAAAGTTATTTTTTTTTGTTTAATCCACAAGTAATTTAACCTTTCAAAATATTCCAAGTATACACATTACGTGTACAAATTAAGTATACAGATTTCATAGCAAATGGTAAAATTACGTCACCTTTCCTGTTGGTATTGAAATAATACAGCTATGCCAAAACCAAAAATATTAACTTGCTTTCTTAACCATTACAACTCCAATGAAGAATTTTAATAAAAATAAAAATGACAAAAATATTGCATGGAATTAATTACCTTTGAATACATTATTTGATCCAGCGTGCAAATGACACAGCTTACATAGTTATTTTTAAAGTAATTTACCCTGATTTATAAACAGCTTTTGGCTAAAGATATTATCTTGATACCCAGAAGCAGTTTAGATATAGCAAGATTACAGGATTATGAATGATAACACATCAAGAAGCTCTATTTCCTTTCCATGTTTCTATAAGTAACATTGATTTTTTTGCTCATTCTCAGTTTATTTGCACTACTTCCACCTTTTGATGTAAATATTTTACTTTCTGGAAGTAGTGAACAACATAACAGTTCATTTTTATTTTATTTCATTTTAGCAGGCATCCCAGATCTTATCCAGGTGTATACTGATACATCATACAGCTATGTATGTATGTATACCACTCCAATTTAAATGTACTTCCACTGACCTGGTGAGCTAAACTGCTTATAAATCACCATCACTACAGGTGTTTCTTGCCCCAAGACATGTAAGAATCAAACATTTCCATATGAAACAGCTTTTCTGACAGAGTCACACTCAAGATTGAAACCAAATGTTAACCAATATAATCAATAGGAAAATAAATAAAAGTGTTTCATGGAATCTTAGGACTCAAGACATCAACCAGACCACCTCTGTCCCGAAATAGTGTGAAGTCTACCTAGGAGATTGCTACAAGTGTCAAGAATGATAGATATTCCACCACCTCAGGAAATGGGCTCTGTTCCTCTCTATCTTAATTTACCAAGTGTCTAATTTAAGTTAGCTTCATTTATACATCTTATACACAAGAGACATAAACTAATTTTGGTTTTGAAACAGCCTTACATATCAAAGGACTGATATCAAAATTTGCCGTTCTAAGTGAAGAAAGCCACTTGTCTTTCCTTGCAGTTCATGTTTCCTAAACACTTAATTAGTCTTATTCTTCACCTTGTTGAAGAATTCTTTTCAGCTGGTCCACATCTTCCCTTAAATCAGACAACCAAAACTGATCATACTGAAGTTGAGACCATACCAATCCTAAACACACCAAAGTGATTACTTCACGTGTCATGCAGTGTCATCCTCATCAGGCACCCTGTAAGACCATTCCCTTTCTTAGAACTTTGTAGCACTGTCAACTCACATTGAATCTTAGCACATTATATCACCAAGATCTTTTTCTATAGAACTGTGACTTCCCCAGTTGTTGCCATCATGGTATTTAGGCAGATCTCTCCTAAATTCTAAGTGTGGGAGCTTGCTTTCATCTTTGTTACTTGTATTCTACCTTTATTTTAACTCTTTTCCTCTCAGAGTGACTCCCAGCTTGCAAAGATAATATTCAATTTACATGCTGTCCTAGAATAAAACCTCAGTAACCTCAGTGACTCCAGCTTCATCTGAAATGTAAATTCAATGAGTAAGCCTTCTATTCCATCATTGAGATCATTAATGAAAATATTAAGTAACATCTGACCCAAGACTGATTCCTGACAAACCCTACTTGATATTTAACTTCAAGTGGTGAGGCCACACCTCAAAATCTCTGTTCAGTTTTGGGCCCCTCACTACAAGACGGATATTGAAATGCTGGAGCACATCCAGAGGTGGGCAATGGAGCTGATGAAGTGTGTGGAGCACAAGTCTTATGAGGAATGACTGAGAGGACTGGGGTGGTTTAGTCCAGAGAGGAGACTCAAGGGAGATCTTACTATCTCTACAGCTCCCTGAAAGGTGGCTGTAGCAAGGCCGGGGTCGGTCTCTTCTCCCAGATTACAAGTGACAGGAGAAGAAGAAATGGCCTCAGGTTGCACCAGGGGAGGTTTAGATTGGATATTAGGAAAAATTTCTTCACTCTAAGGGTGGTCAAGCACTGGAACAGGCTGCCCAGGGAGGTGGTGGAATCACGGTGCCTGGAAGTGTTTAAAAAAATGTGTAGATGCAGTGCTCAGGGACATGGTTTAGTGGTGGGCTTGGCAGTCCTGGGTTAATGGCAGAACTCGATGATCATAAAGGTCTTTTCCAGCCTAAATGATTCTACGATTCTGTTCTTTACAGACATTGCAGTCAGGCTTGTTTTGAAAAATGAGCAGAGCAGAGCAAAGAATATTGCAGTGCACTATGCCTATATGCAAGTCATACAAGGAGATTTTAGATGTACTGTACAAATTATTCCTACTCTACTTAGTATTAAATGATAATTTTTACTTATTACATAGGAGAATGTATACTATATACAACTAAAAGAGGAATTAATCACATTTGAAATGAGATCAGGCAAAAACAGCATAAGAACATTCTGTCAGTGAATGCCAGATAAATTACACTAGTGCACTATTAGCCTCAGTTACCCCACCAAAGTATTTAGTATCACACAACGACACAAGGGAACAGCTTTCAGATGCACATATCACCAGAAGTTTACATTTCAGAAAATGTCATCTGCTGTATATACAGCCCACCTACCAAGGAATTTCGGTTGGGACAGAGCAAAGCACATAATCAGGGACCAACAATCAAAGTCTACTGTGCCAATAACATGAAGGAGTACAAAGTAGTATTTACCTGAGCGTGATACATACCTGCCAGCCTCCTGAATATAAAAGCTTGAGTGCCAGATCTCTTTTTAACAAGACTGAAAGATTTTTAGTATGTTGGCAGTGAATTTGATTTTATGCTAAACCTATTCTTTAATTCTATTCTAGAGATTTCCATTTTCTGAATAAGCACGTAGGAAAACACCCATAGTACATCTTCTAAAGTCTACATCTATATCTTTATCCTAAAATCAAAGCCCTTTCATTTTCAACAAACATTTGTTTTCATTTCAACAAACACGGTTTTTCATACCACACTAAGCACAGTTCATTGATAAGAATACAAAAGATGAATAAAAAAGGTAGGTAGTCAAAACAAGTCTGAAAATCTCCTCAAATTTGAATCACCAAAACTCTGGAAAAAAGCCTTAGCAACAAGAGATAAAAAAATTTAAGTGTGGTGCCGGGGTTTTTTTAACCCTTCTAAGAAAAAACAAACAAAAGACCCCAAACAATAAACACTTGTATACTGTATCTATTAAGGCGAGCCAAAACAGCAAAAATATTCAATGTGAAACACCTTGGTTGTCCTAGTGTTCAACAAAACCTTTGCAATACTGTGTAATACTAGGAATTAGAACCAAATATGTAATTGCTGCAATTGTTGAAAAACATCCCCTTCTACAGACACAGAAACGTTATTTCCTGAGTCTCAAAACACTAACATATTTTCACAATTATTCATGCTTTCACACAATCCATGATTCTCTCTTTTCTGGAACGTGCCAGTATCATTAGGAGTGGTTTCCTCCTCCATATTTACCTCTGTACAACTTCTGGAACATGTGATGCAGCAGCAGTTCAGGACTTTTCCTCTATCTGCTTTCAGGAGTTACACAAGGACAGAAAAAAACCCCAAACTATGCTTCAAGGTATTGAAGAAAGACCTATTTCTTTATTCACGCTTTCTTCCTGCTAGATCAACCCACCTTAGAACCAAAGCTACCTACTCATTTCCTAATTATTTTTCAGCATCTCACAAGAGTATATTCCAATCACCATTTGATTTAATCAGACACTAAGTAGACTAGGACTTTTCAGCACAAAAAGAAGTGAAAGAGTATAGACGAAAAAAGGCTATAAAATCATGATGAATTCAGTGGCAAGGAGGAAGGGGCATTAAATGAAAGCAGCAGACAGCAGCTACAATGGAGAAAGGAATCTTAAGCTGCAGAACTTCCAGCTACATGTAGGAAATGTTTGAAGACAAAACCTTCAACACTTACTAAACAAAGCGCCACCTTTGATTCAGAAAGTCCTTTGCTGCAGATTTTCAGAAGCTAGGAAAGTAAAACAATAAGGTATCATTACATTATGTATTTACCCCAGGTTTATACTCTTTAGTTATTTGCTTTTGGACACTTGGAAAGAGGCTTCTGACAAGCCAAAGTCATTGTTCTGACTAGTACGGTGTCCTGGGTTTGGCTGGGAGAGAGTTAATTTCTTCCTGGTAGCTGGCACAGTGCTGTGTTTTGGATTTAGTATAAGAAGTTTTTGCTAACTAGGGCTTACTTCAAATCAAGGACTTTTCAAGTCTCCCGTGCTCTGCCAGTGACCAGTTGCACGAGAAGCTGGGAGGGAGCAGAGCCCGGACAGCCGACCCGAGCCAGCCAAAGGGATATTCCATGCCATGGAACGTCGTGCCCAGTGTATGAACTGGGGGCAGCTGGCCGGGAGCTGCCGATCACTGCTTGGGAACTGGCTGGGCACCGCTCAGCAGGTGGTGAGCAGTGGTACTGTGCATCACTTGGGTTTGGGGTTTTCTTCTTTTGTTTTGGTGGGCTTGTTTTGGTTTTTCCATATTTTTTTTTAATTTTATTCCTCTCCATCTCTTCTTCGTTACAATTATTGTTGTTATTGTAATTTTTATTACTTTATTTCAATTATTAAACTGTTCTTACCTCAACCCATGTGTTTTACCTTTTTCCAGTTCTCCTCCCCCCATCCCACCAGGGCAGGGGGAGTTGCTGGCTGGGATTAAACCACAACATAGGGCCAATTTTTAAGGTCTAGTAAAAGCTCCTAAACAGAGGTGGAAGACTCTGAACAGCAAAGAATTTACAAGAGACAGATCAAAACCTTTCTTTGCTTAGAGTCTATGGAATCTACCATACAAATTTAAAAAGCAGGGGTTTTCTTAATCTATTAAATATTGATTTAAAACAATGATTTTTATTCTTTTGGATATATAGTGTCACTAACTGAAGAAAATTGGAAACGGGGAGGTTAAGCCTTCATTCTCATAAAACACGTTTGAAATGCTCAAGAGACAAAATTTAGGACTCTGATTAAACATCTCCAAATACAGTCTCCCATAAAACTCTCATCCCAATATATTAATAATTTTTAAAACATTATGTCTAGCTTGCAAGGACTCAACTCTTGATCTCCTTCAGTATTTCTTAAATCACCAACATAAAGTTTCCTAAAGAGAAATACTCACAGAGCAAGCATTATGGAAAGAAAAAAAGGAAAAAAAAAAAGATAGGAAATCAGGTCGCATCCTCAAAAGCATGAAATTCCAAGACAGCTCTTTACCTTAGCATAATTGCTTACTGGACATCTTTTGTAGTCGATGTAGTTAGGGGAAGTCATTTTGTCATGGCTTATCTACACACTTCTTACAATCACTCAGACAAGCCCTGGGATTTACCATTAAAGCAGAACATATGGTTCTCTTTTCCTTCTAAGTATAAGGCAGAAGTGTATAACATATGAAAATGGTGTGTCTTAACAAACTTGGAAAATGAAAGGGCTCATTTAATGTAATAACTACAGCCAAATACATTTATATTTTCAAAACAGAAAAAGAAGGAATAATTATTTTATTTAAATTCCAAAAAAATTGTACTCAAATATTTAGATTGCCTAACTCATTCTTCTGATCTCCAGTACTTCTAAGTATCTAAAAAGTATGTGTCATCATTTTGTTCATCTATAAATGAACGAACAGAGAAACAAACCTGAGTAGAGAAGACACAGAGGACAAATAAGAAATGTAGCACTGTGAAAACAAAGTTTGTGCAAGTTCTCATGTTATTTCTTCTTGAAATTCTCAAAGAAGAACACCTACCATGAATGTTCAAGAACTTCTGAAGGTATTCGAACTGGGCAGTCACAGGCCAAGACTGCTTCCATTCCTTCCTGGCCACTGATACCAACTCCTATATGTGCACCTGCAAGCAAAGAGAGGAAACTTATAAACAGCTGAAAAAACAGATGTCAGCTTATTAAGCTACCACAAAGACGGTTTCAGACAATACCTGTAATTGCTGTAAATGGAAAACATTATCCTAGACTACAGGAAATTTGAAACAAGTGCCAAAAGTGTTTATCGAAGAAGGAATGGTCTCATATCAACGCTTGCTTTCATGACTCACTCAGTCCCTCCCATCCCAGGAGCTTAAGTAGCAACCTGTGCAAACTAACTTTGTTATGATTATTTTTTATCTAATCCACAGTTTCTCTTCATTCTCCTTTCACATCCTCTTTAATTCTTCCCCTTTCCATTGTTTCTTCTGGAAGATCATTTCCCAGTTCTTCATACCACAACAGATGAACAATTGAACTTAGTATACTAACTATAACCTTTTCCAGGTTTAGATGGCAACAGCAAAATTTAAAATACAACTATTACAAAACAATCCATTTTGTGAATATTTTGAGAGTCCTATTCTGCTATTTTTCCTGCCTTAACAATATGACATTGGAATTCGAGGTTCTGACAGATTTACAGGGCAAGGCTAGTAGGAGCAAGAAGAAACAACATAAGCAAGCAGCTCAGGCCATTACTCATCAAGAAGTCATCTTATATCATTTTAAGTCTACCCATGAATTAATAAGAAAGTTATACATTTACTATATAGTCTCACATAGCTATTGTACTGTAAAAAAGGAACTTCCAAGTATCTGATAGTAAAATAAGCACAGCAGTTACTAATATTAGCATACATATAAAACATTTTTTATACTTAATAGCATCTGCTGTTCTGATCCTCCCATACTGCATTCTTAACAGGAACATCAGTCAGTTCTACAGGCTATCAAAACAATGTTTAATACAAAAGTTTTGTACTTTATTGAAACATTAATACCGGCTGAGATGCCTGCATGCAATTAAATGACACCCAAATACAGATATCCCCTACTGCATTTTGAGCGTGACAGAGGACTTCTATCGGGTCCAGCATTCAGTAATTCAGCTAACTACATTTCTGTGCAACAGACTTGGGTTATTTTTATTCCAAAGACACAGCTATGAGCAAAATAAAGCAATTAAATAAATATTTCAGGTAACAGCAAAAGATGCATCATTTGTCATTCAAAAATTCTCCTTACAGCAGGAGAAGATGTGCACTTTCAGGATGGCAGTTAAGAGGATTCGATGTGATATTTAGTAATGCCTTGAATGAAAATGATGTCTGTGATGGCAGGCAAAGGGTAAGAATCCTACTCAAACTCTCAGTTGCTGCATGGGCTGTATTCTACACCTAACCAGTGGGCCACACACAAAAAAATCCGGCAGTACTAACAGCTCCCTGCCTCCCTGTTTGAGAAATACAGCCAACTTATCAAAATTCTTCAGTCATATTCCATTACTCATGCTTAATGTAAACCGTTGTAACTAACAGTAACCCTGATTTTAGGAAAATAATAACCATTTGGAGGGTACTGTGGAACCTATCATTTCCCACATATTTAAAAGGCAACCAAAGTTATAGGACAAAAAACGGTCAAGAACTACAAAAAAACCCCACAACAACCATCTTTGAGACAGAGTGGAGAAATCTGCACAAGGAGTTTGAATGGTTGTGCTGTTCTTTTGCTCTTTCCTAGACGTCTGTTCTTGGTCACAGATAAAGATAGGACCCTGGATTAGGCAGATGTTTGGTCTGACTCAGTTTAAGTTCACTCTACGCAAACTAATTTATTTCTTTATCATAGATCCTTTTGAGTGCCAAATAATGGTATAAAGGTTGATCTGAGTTGGTTTTATTTTCTCCATTAAAAGAAAAGCAATTCTTCAAATAAAAATGGTCTAAGGGGCCTGCTATATGTACAAATTCGTTAATAAACCATCATTTTTATTGACATTTTAAATTCTAAATTTCCCCTTACTTTGATCATACTGATGTCATTAGCTCCATCTCCTACCGCCAATGTCACTGCCTTCCTGTGTTTCCTAATCAGCTCTGAAACTCATGCTTTTTGTAGAGGAGTGACTCAACAGCAAGTCAGTTTTATACATACAGTCAAGTTCCAAGAATTTTCTCTAAATCAGCCTCAACAGCAAGAGCTGGAAGACTTCTGGTAAGTCAGCTGGTTTCGTAACAATTATAAGACAACATGACGCTGGTCATTCCTTGCATTTAATGAGTAGGATATCTTCTTTTGCAGCAAAGTCAAAGGAATTTTAAGCAACAGAAACATTTAGCAGAAAACCTCATTATTATTCAACATCATAAATCATCCTCTTATCTGTGTATAAACACATATATAGCACATATAATCTCAACACACACAATAAGATTATGAAACGCATTTTCTTGCAAAATTATTTGCTTTCACTTTTACCTACTAAATGCTAAAAAGAAAACAACTCCCTAAAATTGGCTACTTGAGAAAAACATGCAGCTTTCCAGCTGACACTGTGAGGATTAAAGAGTAAACAAAAAGACTTACTGAACTGAACTATCAACTCAATAGGCATTTAGCACAGGAACATGAGTTTCTCAAATTCAGGACTTGAAAGAACCTCCCATTGTTAACTTTTGCAATTATAATTACATAAGGTTCAGCTATACCCTCAGACTGCTCTGTTTTGGATTTATATTTACTATTGCACCTAACCACACAGAGACCGTTGTCAGGAACACAAATCCCGTTGCATATGAATATTTATCATAGGATTTCATTTATTGCGAAAATTGTTACATTAAGATATAATGTAAGAAAAAAATCTTTCTGAAGGTAAAAAATAGGAATCTCAGAATTTTTGGAGTCCTGTAACCACAAGATATGGCAGTGAAATATGAGGAAAAATGCACAGAAACAAGGAAAGTATGCATTGCAGATCAGAAGAACTGGAAGAACAGGTGGAGACTAGAACTGCTAACTTCTGTCTTCTAATGCAGCTACATTCTCATGAATGAAGCCCAAAGCTCTATTAAACTAATAAACTTTTAAAACTTCAATTTTTGTCCAAGAGTTCAAATGCCAAGTGTATGAAAGGAACACGAGCTTGTTACGACAGGAATCAGATTTTCTAATCATAGTAAATTGTTTGGGCATTCACATAAAATGCTGATATTTAAAAGATCCACTAGAGTTAACAATGACATTAAATTGATGTAGTAACTATTTTAAGCTCGAGTTGTGCTCTTCAGCAAAATAAGGAAAGAATAGTTGTACTAAACCTGCCTACTTGCATTTCAGTTTATTGGCATTGGTCCTGTGCTGCTACTTCCACACAAGCACTTAATAGCAGCAATGGTAAATTTTAATTAGGAATTTATAAGATTGTGTGAAATGCTTTTGACTACAAGAACATCTTTACTAAAATTTATTTTTAAAAGCTGTACAAAATACTAATTTTGTTTCTTTTCCAAACAATCAAAAATATTTATTTTTTTTAAAGATTGGAGCAGTTCTGGAGGAAAAAAAGACCCTGGCTTTCCTGCAACAGAACACATATATAAATGGAGTAGTAATGAAAGGACAAAACATGATAAACCTATTTACCAGGCCATAACCATTAGCTACTAAGCTGTTAACTAACTACCAATAACAGACTTGTCCCAAAATGAGCCCTGGTTTGACTTGTGCACTTTTTCCACAGAGTAGCTAAGAATCATGAAGTTCTTCAGTTTGTCAAAACAGGTATTCTTTTGCTTTCTTTAAAGACAGAAGAATGAAAAAAAGGGGGAGGGGGGAGGAGAAAAAGAAAAAAAAAAAGGTGAGAAACAAGAAAGGAACATGGCCACCTGATAATGACTTGAAGGTGTCACCACCAGAAAGTGTCTAGAAATCTGGGTTGCCTTAAAAGTTATTTTTTTTATTTTAGTATTAGAATTATTTTTGGCCTGGAATCTCTTTATTGTTTTTGCCTTCTAAGTATTTTGTGTAAGTTTAAATTTGTGGCCGAGATAAATTTCTACTGAACAGCATTATTAGAAACGAATGTTAATCTCACTGCCAGAACGTTTGTTGTAAGAATATATCACAATGCTCTGTAAGTGGAAAAAGGAATATGAAAGGAGAAAAATGTAAGTTGAAATAAGGACAACAGAACAAGCACTGGGTTACATGAGCTTACTTGACACTTCTGAGCCTACTGGATTGCTTTTTCTGACACAAAGGAAATTTTATTTCTCTCAGCACCAAGGAAACACTTATTGGTATGTTGTTCTACAAAAATCATGCTGACACAGTTGCAAATTGAAGTGTTAATTAGAAGCTCTACTTGGATGGAACAGTATTACAGATGGGACATGAATAGAGAGATTTTTAGTAAGTATCTCATAAATGTCGTATTCCTATGGCATAACACTTATTTAAGAATGTTTTGTCACAATATGTGCTAGCTGACCTACTATATAGACTATTAGTTGGTGGAAAATTATAGCAGCAGGGCACATCTGAGAGTGCTGATATATCTCATGAAAGGACATCTTTATTAAATTAAATTGATAGCTGTTATTTTCTCTTTTTTGTGCTTTTAGTAACTGTTAGTATTGGAATAATTAACAGTCTTACAGGTGTCTGTATTTAAATTTAGTCATTTTATTTCAGAAATACTCAGCATACTTTCTGAAATTTTAGTAGCAGATATAACGAGCCTCAGCACATCCAAATTCTAAAAACGGCCACAACAACGTAGATTCAGTCTTCACAGACCGTGTCTTGATGCTTTATTCCAAAACTTTATGTGCGTTTCTCAGAAGGCTGCTCAGTTACCAGCTCAAAGAATGAGCTCGTACAAAAGTCAGCAGCAGTAACAGCAACAGCAGCAGGCACAGGAGTAACGACAGCAGCCACAGGCGAGAAACCCTACAAAAATACACACTGGTGAGCAGAGGTGAGCTTTTGCTTTTCCCACCGTAGTTTTTTTGCAGGAAACTTTGAAGCTCGTCGCTGCAAAGCGGTACTTGGCGTGCACTTGCGAGGCAGGGCGCCGCCGCGGGGCGCCCCGGCGGGAGGGGCGGGGGGGCAGCGGCTGCGGCCAGCTGTGGCTCCCGCTCCTGGGACGCCCCCTGGCGGTTCATCTTGGGCTCAACGACAACAGGGGGCACCGCTCCAGGGGCACCGCTCCAAGGGCACCTCCGGGTAGGGGCAGCAACCCCCCACCTCCCGGCAAGGCGCGAGCAGCTCGGCATGACTCCCGACACAACCGCGGCACCAAAGCTGTGAGCTAACGAGGAGGAAAGTGCTTTTTTAAAAGTTTCAGGTGATTCCACAGTCCTGATTAAGGGGAGAACATTGGAGTAAAAGTTACTTAATTTGTTACGTCCTTTCACACCCAAGGAAGATGTACATTCATTAATAAGTTTGAGATGGATCTTTCTTTCTGCCAGTCTTTATGGCAGCCTCAACAGTGGAAATTACTACATGATTACAAAGACATTATTAAAAGCTTCACAGCAAGTGAGGTAGGGAAGGGAATTTCTAAGACTCAAGACAGAAGTCATTTGTCCACTCATTCACCGGGAAGTGTCTCCATCCTCAATGATTCTAAACATTTATTTTAAGTTCTAGTAATAGAAAAATGGCCTAAATTATTCCTTGTAAATAAGTAGGACAAATGCTGGGTTTCTTTCTTATTTCAGCTCTTAAGTGTCATGCAGATGAATCCTTCTTACTTTTTTCCCCCTTTTCATTTCTCTTTGAAAGCTGCTCATTCCAAAGAGGAGTGAAATCAAATCAGGCTCACCTGTATGTTTACAGATGACTTCAGATAAATGGTGGAATTCAAGTGGATTAAAATGCCCAAAGGTAGCATTGACCACTAATAATTTTAACTTCCCCTGTGTATCATTTGTTAAACTGCAACATGTTACTTCGTAAAATAATATACATCACTAGCATTTAGGTCTCTATTATATAGAGAAAAAAACTGTGATAATACATATTGTACCCTCATTAATTTATCATACACTAACATATTTCCAAAAGAAAAAGAATCTTTATACTTATTTTATCCTGGTTTTATCTCATTCCAACAATACATTCTCTCAAGTCCTAACCCTCCAAGATTTGTCTTCATGCTGGATTTTCCTCCTGTATTTTGCACCTGCTCATCCAACTATTCAAATAAATTACAAAACAATAAAATCGATTTAGCCAAATTGATTTTTATGGTCTGGAATATGCATTATGATATAACATATAATGTTCTCAATACAACATGTACATTGCAAGCAGAAATGAAAAAGAAACTCTTGCAAGTATATGTTTTCCATTCTTAGATTTATAGAATATGAACTATAAAACTAAGACTGAAATGCCTAGAATACTTGGTTCAGTTAAAAACCCTCCCAAAATCACATGCTGGTAAGAGACTGGTTATGGTCTGAGAGCTATAAGATCTGAAATCTACTCTCTGAGTATACCTGAGCCTTATAGCTCCACAACAGGCTGTTCAAAGGCACTTGTTTCATTGATAATAGATTTCAAAAGAGTACACGGCTTTGGAAGTACAAAGGCTCTTCGTGCATGCATAGGTGGGCTGTTAAGAAGCTGCTGGAATGTTAGGCCTGGCAAGGCTGAGTATCAGTGTCTAGACATCTTTGTTTGTGGCACTTGTCACTTTTCAGATGACATCGTCTGCACTGACAAGAACACTCACACACCATGTCCAAAGAACAAATGAGCACACTGTCATTTTGAAATAGTTAGGAAGTGGCCTCAGCTGCCCACTGCAAGTGCAGGCTATGTTTGACATGCAGGCAGCACCTGCTGTACATGTGCTGCACGACTGATCTGTACAAGCAAACCAAGTCTGCCTCCCTGAGCATACCACTAGACGAGCCAGGAGTACCCAGGGTCCACAGCATGACCAGACAGCAGCTGCAGCAACCACACAGGCTGACTTCTTGAGCTGTTAAGTCAATGAAGAGCTACACTTCTCCTGAAATAGTCTTTTCCTTAGAGCTAGGGTGGACCCAAGCAGACTGGAAAAGGATAATCTTGCTTATACTGCCTGTCAGCAACCCATACCCTTTCTGATGGTCAAGAGAAAGCCAACTGACTGAAATGGAAAAATAAGAACCTCATCTAAATCACTGTAGGATGGCAAATGGCAATAGATGCAGACACTGAAGCAACTAATATGCAAGTACAGAATAACTTGGTCAGTGATTGAAAACAGTATGCTCTATTTCCTTTATTTAGAGCTTTCTGTCATTTATTACTACAATATCACAGCACCATTTATATTAAGCTATACTCATGCTAACCCTCAAAAAAGGATTAATCACTCCTTACATTTCTTTCTTCTTTTGCAATGTGAGATGCATACCTGGAGATAAACACTTACTATACAAAAAAGCCACAATTCACTTGTGGA
Organism: Falco naumanni; assembly: GCF_017639655.2. Lineage (NCBI taxonomy): Eukaryota > Metazoa > Chordata > Aves > Falconiformes > Falconidae > Falco > Falco naumanni. The sequence continues at coordinate 14,760,761 of NC_054060.1, read as the reverse complement.
ATTGTTCCATCCTTCAAAATCAATACAAATCAAACATCTTACAAACAAAAGTTGTAGACAAGTAATTGAAAGATTGTATTCAGAAAGAGGTAGAACTCAACCTTTGTTTAGGCAATGACAAAGGCTGACAATTCTTGAAGCTGTCCTGTCTTAGCATCATTAATATAATGCTTTTAACATAGTTTCTGTGTTTACTCATAAGAAGACTGGCAAAAAACCAAACACTGGGACTATATGGGCTTCAAGACACTTTAATACACATACAATTTTTTTTTTTCATATATTTAAAACAAAGGAAGAGAATTTTTTTCTTTACAAAGCAAAATAAGACAAAACAAGTCTGCATACTTTAGTTAACTGACAAAACTAACAGACTCTTACTGAAAGGAATTTTTTCCTTCTAAAAGAAAATAATTCATTTGGGATCTTTGGTCTGGAAGGACAAAAAGTGTTGCTGTCATAATTACTAGAGTTCTTCATGTACTTTATCATTATATGACCAGTCATTATGAAAGTCTCCTTCATCACACCTGTCAGCATATGATGGGAGTAACTGATATTCATGGCAGTTTGAGAGATACTAATGCCAGTTTCATGTGGTTACAGTTACAATGACTTCGTTTCACTGGTAGTTTATCCTGACAATATTCCATTATCATAACATTATAAATTGTCTAATATAGTCACACCTTTTTTGATACTTACTTTAGGACTTACGATGCCCTTTCACCTGAAATACATAATTATTATTTGTAGTACAGCACTCAAAGCACACTATTGAAATTAGGCTCCTATTATGGTACCAACTGGACAAATGTATTTGCAAAAGCAAATTTTCAGTCTAAATACAAAAAACAGCAAAGTATAGAAGCAACAAGAAAGGTATTGAGAGGAAAATGAAAATGAAAGGAATAACTGAGACTAAAACCCAAGTATCCTTATAGTTCTGTATGGGCACATCACAAGCTCCATTCTTTATCACAGAACGCACAGCCACTCAGAATTCACAAAACAAAATTCTATGGAATCAGTCTTACAATAAATGGCATACTTCTCTAAGTTTAGAGATTTGTTATTAAGGATTAATATTCAATTTAGAATGAGTCCCAAGAACTTTCATCATAAACCAGCATCAATATAATATCCAGAGAATATAAAATTCAAAATTCTTAGCGATATTCAAATTTACTAAATAAATGTACTGCCTCATTAAATCTCATCTTGTATCTTAACATATTCTCTACAGATATGTTTCCATCATACTCAAAGAACTCAACCTCCCAAAGCACAGATGAGTAGCCTCTGCAAGAATTATAGACACCCATCACCAGAACCATTTACACGGTTACCTTTCTCCACAGATACCTACATAAAGCACAGCAAGGCCAGTGTTCTGTACCAGATCCTTCAGAGTTATGCTTTAATCGAACTATGCTACAATAACAGCAGTTACAATAATGATGAAAATATTCAGGGAAATATCATTTCTATCAACTTGATATGCATTATAACTGTTATATACGAGGAATATTAACTCTGAAAATTGGGAATTTGGTACTAGAATATAAGCAAAAAGAGGAACTTGCACCTAGATACCATCATTAAGCCATCAAAGTAAGCCTGATGCCCAAATTCATAAGGATTAGAACTGCAAGAAGTTATATTAAACCTTTGGAAAAGACAGAAAAATCTGTAATTAAACACTTCCACGTTACCTTTCCATAGGTAAGTGATATATATTTTCCTTGCAGTAAGCCTCGAGATTATTTTGAGCCTTAGTTAACACCTAGGAAAATAAGGATTTAATTAGGTAAATATTGGCCAGTACGCATATATATATACACTTTACTGCCAAATTTCAAGACTTCCAAATATATTAAGAAACAGATGTGATTATGATTTTCATCCTTCATGTTGATATTCTAAAGATCCATGCCCATTATAACTGCACTGGGGAAGTCCTAAGACCAACCACTGGACTCAAACCCACAGGTAACTTATTTCTTGACTATCAATATTACTACACAGGTGATGGGATTCTAAACGCGTACTTTTACTGTACTCTTCTGCACATGAGGCATTTTTATTAAGCAAAATATACTGCATTATTTATAACTTAAAATTTCAGTGGGTAGTCTTTGAAGTGCAAAGATCGTGAGCAATTTCATTGTTAAAAGGTAAGAGTGTCAGGAAATACTTTTCACCTAAAACACATGTCAAGAAAACAAGCTGTTGTATGCTTTACCACTAACAACAACGTATCTTGATCCTTCCCTATATTCTGGTACAAGATATTACAATGAAAAAACAAAGAGGAACATTAAACATAAAAAACTGATGACTACAAAGAAAGAAAGTTTTGTAACGGAATAAATGAGATATTAAGGGAAAACTGTACTTGTTGGGGGGGGGGGGGGAATGCAGGAATGTGGGAGACAGAGTGGAAAGGAGGGAGTAGAAAGAGGCAGAGAAAGGGAAAGGAGAGAGACTAACTATAAAGACACAGGTGCAAACCAACAGAAAGAGGTGAAAGGAACAGGTTTTGCCAGCCATCATCGTCTAATTCCATGTGTGCACACTGTAATGTGCACTGTGGTTTCAGCCATACCTCTGTGTTGTTCCCTTATCCAAATGGCAGCTGTACACTGGCCACACACAAGAACATACAGCCCTCTCTTAACCTTACAGAATAAAGTATGGAAGCTCAAGGTTTTAGCATCTAAGGAACTGTAAAAAATATCAGATGCTTATAATTCCAGCTTTGCTTTCATATAAAACATGTTGGCCTTCTGGAAAAGATTAAAAGAAAGCCAAGAGGAAAACAATAGTTATGTTTGCAACCCATATTAAGTATAAGTTACGATGGTTTAGTAATGTCACAGACACATTTTAAAAATCATGGAATGGTTTGTATTAAGCATGAACACTTACAGAGAACATTAATTCTTGAAAAAAATGAGAATTTTATCCAGTTTTCCTTTAAATTCACATTGGGGGAGACCCCTGAAAACAAGCAGAAAGCATAATTTGTAAAATAACATAAACTGCATAATTTGCATTCGATTTCATAGACCTGCACTGATTTCAAGCTAGGAATTCTGATATATGGATTACTTGCACAGTGTAAATATTCTAAGGTTTTAAATATTGGCATAAAACCTCCTAACCCATATTATTTAAGTAGAGTTATTTCTGTAATCAGCTTCGGGAACACAAAATACTTAGAACATTTGGCTAACTTCACAGCAAGAAAACGTTCTAGTCCTGGTTCAGGAAATCCTCTTGCATTTACATATATGTTTACCGTAAGAAGAACATTCAACCCATGTAATTTTAAGCTTCTAATTTAAGTTGAATATGATTACTAATTAAGGGGGTTTCTGAATTAATATCTGAAATAGAAACACTTACACCAAGACAGCTGGATGCCAAAGACAAGACATTAATACTCCATCAGATGGCCGGAGCTGTTCAAATACAATGGTATCTGCCCCTTTCTAATAAAGCTTCATCTGATCATCTGGATTTCTAACTGAAAAAGATAACAAGAATTTAAAACAAAAAATGTAATCATTTTTTGTTGGGGGTTTTGTGTGTGGTTTTTAAAGGGTTGATTGATTTTCCAGGTCTAACTACAGTTTTATTGTAAATACCAGTATAAAAATAGCCACTACACAGAAATCATCCAACCATATTTTTAAAAGGAACAGAAGATATACTTATGAAAAACAACGTTATTTCAGTATGAGAAAGGATGTTTAACAGGGAATGAAACTTCCAGTCCAGTTTCACTTACAAGTCCAATTTTCTCAGTCCATTAAAGGTTTCAAAGGTTCATTAAAAGTATATATTCTCACAAAGTTATCAGTATTTTGGCTTATAGCTTCACAAGTTGCAACTCCTAGGTAATTTTTGCATGACCCTGGGCCTTTTTAAGTCTCAAGTCCAAGAACTTAACTTCAGCTTGAGTATAGTTCACTTTCAAATCAAAGAACAAGGCTCAGACCATCTTAGTTTTTCTATAAACCTTGTTTTATAAGTCTTGTTTATTTCAGTTCTTGGGTACTTCCCCCCTACTTTTCCTATATTACTCTTTCTGTTCTCTCCTTTCCTGTTAACAGAAATCAGTTTTTCTTGAATCACAGTCATTTGTTTTCATAGAATAGTCTTTTGCTCTGAAACTCAAAATCAGAGGAAAAACACAAGAGAGCAAAAGCTCTAGGAAGACAGACTGCAGTGTCAAGTGAATAAAAATCTTTATATGTTAATTAAGTGTATTAAACGGATACTGTTCTTACGCTTATTTCTCCGTAACAGATGAACACAATGGAAAGGATTTTTTTAAAAAAACAAACACCACGTGTTTATCTACAGAAATTTTCAGTAAGAAGCTGAAACTTTACCTACACAATTTACCTATACCTTTAATTATTGGTGTAACCTTTACTTAATCCTAGTTAAAAGGTATAGCAGCAGCAGTAAAACTGCTCCCTCCAGAGAAGTTGTTGTTATACAGATTTTATTTTTAAGTAAAACAAGTTAGATGAATAAAGGAACTAAAAAGTCCCACCTGAATTTTTTTAGTATATATGGCAGCTTATAAAAGACTACCTACAGGTGACTTAGATGATACAAAACCACAGCAGAATAGCTGATCTTCTTGGAGTAGAAACAAAGTAATCTGAGCACTTCAAAGAGGAGCATCACCATAGTATATGGCATATATTTTATCTGTAGGTTTTGTCTTGATAATCATGGATTCCACATTTTTTTAATAATGGAGTAAAACAATGAGTACATAAATTATCTGAAATAGTAATGCTCATACTGTGTGCTGTGATATTACCATGCAACATCACAGGCAAAAGCAAAAAGAGTAGAGCCATAAGAGATGCAAAGATTTATATTGAATTAGAATTTACTGCAGTAGCTCACTGAGAAAACTAATACTTAATTTACTATTCTAGAGCAATTAACCTTACCGAAAGCTATCTTGAGAGCTCAGAAAAAAGTTATAAAATAAACTATTAGTCAATTTTTAATATTAAATGATTATTAAATAAGAACTATCCTTTAATACAATTTTGTCATTTCTCAACATCATTCCATACCTCGTTAATTTCTATTTTCCAGGCCAGGCTATCAGGTATTTCAGCTACAAAACAGACGTTATCAAAAATAGAAAAACGGAACTCGATTTTATAATACATTCCTTGGGTAATTTTTCAGATTTAAATGGACAAAGAGGGAGCAAGTACTACAACGAAATGAAAAGAACACAAGTAAAATTCAACATCACAATTATAAAGACAATCCTATTTCTGGAACAGCTGGTAAGTCAGCAACACTGATTAGCTTTCCATGTACTTTGACATTAATAAAACACCTGTTGTGGCGTCACATTTTTACTTAAGAGATCTTGTTTTTTCTGAAAAAAATAGATCCAACTGTGCCCCAATTCTTCATTAAGTGTCATAGCTATAACTTCAGCAGGTATGCCTTTTCTCTAGTAATACATTAGATGTTCCAAATTCATGAAGCAGCTCTGATCAAGACAAATAATTTCCACACTGGGAATAAGAAGCACTCTTCAAAAAAACCTTAAAAACATTTTAAAAAATAATCAAGCTTGTAACAGCAACTGGATTTGTGCTTAGAGTTTAGAATAAAAAGGTGCAAGCGTAACAAGAATGTCAATTGCAATCTGTAGGAGTAGCATTTCTTCATTCTAAGTTCAATAAACTTTTTTCAATTTCTTTCAAGCAAATTGAGATGATAAAATATTAAAAAATGCAGATTTTGTAATGCCAGTTATTTCAGTACTGTGGTAGGAGGGGTAACATAACCTTCTGGAGTTTATTGTCTCTTTGTCTAGTCACAGGATTCTACCCACTGATTTAACTCTCTCTGTAGAAATGATTTATCAGGTCTACCTTCAAAAACCCATTCGTACCTACTAAGCTAAGTACTTGGCACTGCTAATACCACTTTTCCTCTGCTCAAAGAACTTGAAATATTGATTAAAAAAATCAAAGTCAGTTGGGGAGGGGGGAGTGTTCCCCAACAAGTAAAAACCACCCCAAAACAGCAGTGTTTCTCAATAATGGAAATATGCTACTTCAAGGTTGTGCATTTAGAGTACTTACTAACTTCCCAAGGGAGAACTCCCATGAATTTACGTAACTTATTTTTAGGAGTTTCACTAGCAACTTCCCCTGCAAAATAAAAACAAGATGGAGAGAGAATCCTTAGGACTAACATCCAACAAGGTATGGGTGTAAGGGGGATTTTTTGTTGTTTTGTCTCTTCATGCTGTATCACTCCAGAATAACACTCCTCCCTCTAAACAGAAGACAAGCAAACCTTTCCATATCATAAGAATTAAGTTTGGCTAAAACTTATGAAGTGGTATTCTGTAGATACAAATATAATTATTAGATTTATTTTTATAGTGGTGGTGATGACAGGCACATTTTCTAAAGCCATGGTGAAAAATTTAGCAGTTCAAATAAACAAGGGAGAGACAAAGCAAGTAAACAGAAGGTAAAAGCTGTTGCTGATGTCACAGAAATGCTGCCAAGTTACCTCAAAATTTTAGATTGCCTGTCATGAATGAAGGAAGTAATACCAACATTAATCTTACAATATGAAGTAGTTATCTTACTGTCCTGTGGGGCAGGACTGATGTGGCAATCATTTCATCATTTCAGTTGTTGGGGGCTTGTAAACATGTAAGTTGAGTGTCTGTGAATGAGAGTATAACAAAAGAAATATCCATAACAACTTTAAGCACCTGAATTTGTCAGGCAGGTTCTCCAAGCTCCATTTATAGCCATTAAAGAGAAGTCAGCAGACATGACAGACAGAGACTTCTGACTCATTTGCTAAAGTACCTTAAAATTTATCTCCACTGACTTCACGAGGAAACAGAGACTTCCTAGCTTATAGCTGATTACATCAGGTGCCTAATTTAACTCATGTGAATACCTCCTAGGCTCCTTGCATTGGCTGGCTCAGAATTAAGACAGCCTTGTGCACTACAAATAAAGAACTCTAATTAAATCCACAGATAATAAAAAAGACTAATAAACAGAAAACTGCCCAATGAGATCTATATCTTTGCTTTTAAACACAGATTACACATAGCAAAGAACATGTTTCATTACTCTTTAAAGCTTAGGTTCTAGATTCACCTGATAATTGTTTTCCCCTAAAGAGAAACATCACTGTTAAGCCACCACAATCAAACAAACCTGCTCTTGGGATCAAGTAGACAGCAGTAAGAGTGAAATGATGCTACTTGTCCTTTGAAGAATCACCTATCAATCATCTCCCTAAACTTTTTCCCTGTGAAATAGTCACAATCTCAAGACAATAAGAGGAGAAAAACGAAAAATTCACATTTCTAGTATTCTCCTTGTGATTAAGCTCCTAATTCTGTGTGCTATAAAGCCAGGCTGCATTTTCAGTGGCATTATGCTAGAACACTATTTCTCTAAATGTTTTGGCAAAAATAGAAATGATCCTCTGGCTAAATGCTGTATACCGCAGACATAAAACTGAGGCTCAAGACAAGTACAGTGCATGTTTAACCATGGAACACAGCTTGTGTTTATTTAAAGAGTGTATTGGAATGCCAGTGATTCTTTTCAGCTGTCCCATTACTTTTTCCCCCTCAACTTTTGTTTAATTTTTTCCATGGTCCTAATTAGACAATGCTCAAATTTGGAAAAACCAGCAAACATACAGTACTGTGCAGCAGATGGCAAGATATTCTAAAGATATTCCATTAGCAGCATCTTGGACATCATGTGATGTAAGACAAAAGCAAACACTTGTAGCAGCCAACTGGAATCAATTCTTCTACAGTGACAACAGAGATGGCAACCTACATCTTGCAGGAACAGAAAGCTGAGAGTGAAATCGCAGGCCACCCACATATACAGAGGTCGTATAAATACAGTACCCCAAGTTTGGTCACTGGTTCCAAATTAACAAAGCATTTGTCCTTAGTTCACATACCCTGAAGGTTAAGAGTGAAGTACAATACCTAATGTTCAAACTGAACTACACTGGTTAACATAAGGTTGGTGAACTGTGTAGCTCAATACTATGTGCAATAATTGACTGTTAAGCAATTTAAAGCTCATTTGGTTTCACCCCAAAAAAAGTATGTGTTTAGTTGTGATATAATTCTTTTGTACTAAAATTGTTACTAGAGATGTCATCTAAGATCTCCCATCAGTCTGCAATATATCACACAAGCATTTCTTTTCCTGGCAGATTTTTTCTTCACTTAGATAAAACCCCTCTGTCATGAGCTCTGTGTTTTGTGTTACCACTAGTTACTTGTTTTATTCATTACTATTTTCAATATTTTAAAGCTCATCATAAAATTTTCCTCTAGGCTGATACTTAGATTAATATATACATAATTCACATGAAATAACTGTTTAATAAGTAAATATTTCAGGAAAATTAGTAAGAACTTTTAGCAGGATGATCTGACTGATTTATTTTTAAGTTTAGTCTCTTTGATTGATACAGTCTATATAGCCCACACTTACCACCGTCAAATCTGAATACAAAGCATAAGCTTTACAGCTTTAGTGTTAGGCTCTATGCCACACCATAGAGTTTTAGACATCTGCACTGGCTGGATAAATTGGCCTGTAACAACCCTATCTTTTAGATCTCCGTCTCTTCACAATCAACAAAATTCCTCTGGAGAACTGCATTCAGAGATGCCACTTAACCTGTGCGCACTGAATAGCCCTTTGGAAGAATCTCTTGATTTTTGCACCATGAAAGTAATCATGGAGACAAACTGGAGCTAAGATGAACATACTACTTTGATCTACTTGCTTTGACTATCAGTTACCTGTTTGCCTGTGCTAGTCAGCCTGTTCACATATTACTGTATTTATCTCATGTGTTTCCATTTACAGTGGCTAATTACAGTAAAAAGAAAACCAGAAGTCTTTAAACATGGAAGTGTTGCTGGATAAGACTGAGCCGCTGACTCCTCAGCAACACCAATTTTGGTAGTTACTTCGTCACAGTAAAAAAAAATAAATAAATAAATAAAAGAACCTTAAGAATTACTAACTTACTTTCTACACCAGTGTTACGTGAAAACAAATAATTTAAGATCTCAACACTAGAAGATACTATAGCATAGTAGAATAAATGTAATGGGGTCTGTTCACAGCTACCTCAGGCTGACTGCAAGCTAGAACTCCTGAATTTTAGCCCTGTTCCTCTTAAGTGTTACATTACTAACTTATCTCACTTTTTCTTTACTCTAGATTATTCACATGTAAAATGGGGTTCCTGATTAATAGCCCCAAAGACATTGCACATAAGAAGCTAAGTCTTTTATCATAGGAAAGCAAAGAACAATGAGCTCTTCCAGGTTAGAGAATGAGATGTTAACACAGATTATAGTTTGCCCAGTCTCACCCATGTCACTTAAAATACCACAGTGACGGATGATAATAGGGCAGGGACAACACCAGGGTAGTAAGACTTACAAATAATTCCTTGCTAAATCTACACCTGAGTTTGGCCACCCTATGGTTTAATTTTAAAAAATAAGGATTTGTGTCTGAAGTCTGTGATTTCAGTTCTTCATTTTGGGAACTGTTTTAAATTAAGATGAGCATAAATACACTTCCAGTCTTGTATGCTATCAGGAGAATTGAGTGCTAAAACATGACTATTTTGTTAAACATAGACACTTTTTTTTCTCCTTTTCCATTTCATGATAAGTTGTCAAAATGACCACATGAATGTTTCCTTGTAAAGGACTCCTAAACCTTTTGCTAGCATGGAATTTAGTATTAACAGTCATGAAAATATGTAAACTTGCCATAAGTTACATAAAACAGATCACAACAGCAGTCAAAAATCAGACTTCCAGGCAAGACTGTATTAAATGTTAAGTAGCATATACTGTACTTGCATCCAGAAATAAGACCCAAGTATGTGCAGCTTCTGATATTTTTATATTACCCTTACTTGGAAAATTTGTAATGCCTATAAAATTCTATTAAGAAACTAAAGAAATGAACCCAGTTCAGTTTAAATATTTGTTCCAGTGTTAAAAATATTTGCAAGAGTTTAACAATCCTATAAATTATTTAGGCAAAACCATCCTTTTTTTGTTTAGTAGGCCAAAGAACCAGATTTATTCAAGATATCAATCTCACATTTTCATTGTTACTAAAAGCTTGCAAATGCACCACTACAAAAAGACCCTTTGTACTGTGCAGCATAGACTCTGTGCTTAGTAAGTCCTGAAAACAAAGCTTAAAGTTTTGGGGACTAATAATTTTATATTCTTCCCACAAAGCTTGTTTGTGAAGTCATGCATGAGTTTAGAAGTAAGTGCCATGTAATGTATAAACAGAGCCTTAAGAAACCCTCCTCTATATTCCAAGAAAGGACATAACATTCCATGAAATTCATCCCAGTTAACATGAAACAACTTCAACTAAAACACAGGAAAACAATGTTTCATTTAAGCTACAAGCATCCCCAACACAATGAAACAAAAGTGGAATGTCCATATTTGCTACCATGTATTCATAATGTAGAAGAATTGTTTTAATCTCAGATTAGTCAAAATCAAGCCCTTGTATTTATAATAAACATGTTATGAATACCATAATCCTTCAAATTACGTTTAAAACTCACCTATGCACACTGTTCTCCTGCTACATCCTCCTTGACTGCTTATTAAACTGTAACAATCTCCCCATTTATCAAAATACACAAGTGAATGAAAACACAGTTTAAGCAGTATGCTACGATTTTGTTACATGTAAATGTAACTAGCTTCTAAAAATATGCCATAACTCCAAGTAGACTGTTTTAAGCCTAAACAGGTCCAGTTCATTTGAATGCACTTTATAGAAACTCTTCTCTTCTAAAAGGAACAAGGGTACCAAATACATTTGTGAAGACTTCCAGTATCTTCTCCCCTTGACACAGCTTCTGTTAGAGAAAGCCTTAACGCTGCTTCAGTTCTAGAAATATCACATAGCATTTTCACCTGCATTGGGCATTAAGTTGCTTATACTAAAAGCAAAACCCTCCTACTCATATGCAATGGGAAAGAAAAAAAAACAAAATGCAAGTCCCAGTTTAGTCACTGGAAGAAAATCTCCTGGCCCTCCCTCCCACAACAGGTGATTACTTAGACTCTTAAAAAAATCCAGAATCTATACCCTACAAGTAACTGGGAGGAGGGAGAATCTTATTAAAAGGAGCAGGACGCCTACAGATTTGGACAGAACTTTACAACACGAAGCCAACAAGATGCTAAAAAGTTCCTATTTCCAAGGAGTCTACAAGGAAATCAACCTCTATCGCATTCCCTAATGGGTACCTTGACTTTCCCCACTCCTTCAGAGCAGGAACCTTGGCATTCTAGCCAAGACCTCCATGCTAGGAAGTAAATTTCTGTTACCCTCAGCACCCTACACATCCACTACATTAATCTGTCCATCCAAAATACACGGTCACAATGATCTTTCTACCACAAGGACTAATTAAGCGCCAATCCAAAAGTCAAACTCATTCCATTGGCATGCACATCTATCCAACCAAACACCACACTTCCTGCCCTTTTCCTTAGCAACTTCCAGAACAACTTTTCATTTGTCGGCAACTAATAAGAAGCAGTATTTAAGAGGGTGTCAGACTTTCCAAAAAAATCAGGTTTACAAGTGCATCTTATAATAAACTGTTGTACTACAACCAGAATCAGAATCAGTCAAGAAAAAAATCATAGAATTATATTTATGATATTCAGGAAATAACCAGGTTTTAGTTATCATGAATCAGTTTCAATTTTCATATTTATTTAAAATTTATTTCATATGTTAATGAATTTTCCATGTAGCCCAAGTACAAATAAACAAACAGGAAACTTTAAAGGAATCCTAGAAGGGGACTCAAAGGAAACTACTAACCAATAAAAATTACCATTTAAGTCTACCTTTTGCATTTCACAGTTAAAAGCAGACGTGTTTTAGAGAGTGATTTTAGGAGGGCCTAGCAAATACTTTCCATGGTCAAACTAGCGGTGCAAAAGCTATAAATGGAACTAGGAACACTGTAAAGTTAGAATTGAACAATAGGAGTTATATCATGTCCTTTTCTGGTCTCAGAGAAGGAAATTTCAAGCTCTTCAAAAAAATTATAAAACATCAATATCCCAGAGCAATGCACTGCTGAATTTTTTAAGACTCTGAATATTAAAACAGCTATTTTCTACTCAAGTAATACAACCTTGTTTTTCATTACAATTAAGTACATGAGGTAAAGTGCTGTACAACACAGCTAGACTGGTTTTAATATGTTAAGGGTTATCTGAGGTACGTGTTCATGGCATATATGTATGTACAATGTATTAATTCATGGCATCATGAGTTTGTGTAACAGACCAGAATGAGAACTTTATGGTTCTTTCAATCAAAATATAATCTCCTAACCAAGAATTTTGATCCTACCTGAAAAAAATACTTAATTTTTACAAATAAGAAACATAAAATATTTATTGTGGACAAGAAGTGATATACTACAGAGGGATGTAGTGTAACTGTACTCCAGTATAATGTATTCCATGTATATAAAATTAATAATTTAAAATTAGTACTGTATTATCTGGAAAATATTGGAAGTGTCATATCTTCTGTAGAAAACAAAATGACAAAGTATCCGTTGGCTCAGTGATAAAACTGATGGCTACCACCCTGACCTCAGCAATTGGTTCTCTTTAAAGTTAAAAGCATTCCAAATTTGAGTAATAAATATTCCTAGTGTTAAATATTGTTACAGTGAAAGGTCACCAAACATTCCAGAAAGCAGTTTCAAGACTATATAATATATAACAAATATAAGAGTATAACCTAGACTCCTGAGACATTCCAAAACTTTAACTAAAAATTAAAATTCCTTGTTTGCACTGTTTCTCTACAAAATACTAGAGATAATATAACTGAAAGAAGAGGCCAAAATATTAACAAAAATATTGCTTAAATGTTTGAAGTTAAAGAATAATAAAAACCTCTGTGTTGACAGAGCAATAGAGATCATATTTCAAAATACACTTATAATGCTAAAAGACTCTTCAGAACAGTGAAAGCTGATGGGTTTCTTTCTTATTTCTTCTCAGGTCCACACAGTTATAACTCCAGAGTGCTTCAAGGAGCTGCACTTGAGTCAAGGGAAGGTTGCTTCCATTTATTAATGGAAAGCAAATGAGTGGAATTAAAGCTGAGGACAATGGGAAGAAACAGAAAGTGTGAAAATTCCTCAATTTTATTGTCCTCCAGGATTGATGGGGGGTGGGGTAAATCCCTTCATCAGGTCAGCCTAATTGATTTTTAACTGGTCTGTAGGCTACAGTATTGTTTTTTACAAAAACTTAATAGGTTTTTAAAACATGGTTTGATAGTTTAACATAATATGAAATACTGACAAAATAATAAAACCAAATACAATACCCTAGGATGTAAGAGTATTAGTTCTTTAGCAGTGTTTTCAAGCAATAATTCTTAAGCTTTGCAATAAAAAAAAGTAGTTTTTAATATTTAGAATCATTCATCCCTTCACTCCAAGTCATAAAATGAAAACAAACCAGACAGAAAACAAGGAGGGAAGGGAAGAAAAGTAAGTTGAAAATTCTGACAATAAACAAATACTTGCAAGTGTAACTGTGTGGCCAAAAACTAGCATCAGTATTACCAATTTACCACCCTGATTTTGTCATGTGCATAATAGAGGTATCATATTAATAAATGATTGCTTTAACATAGAGGCACATTTGATCAGATCTTCAGTCTTTTAGACCTGTTTAAGGTAGATCCATACAAATTAGCGAGTTTCTACACATCCATGTAGCACTCTAAACTGTAGGACCTTAAATTTTATCCAGATCATATTGGTGTTTGATCACACTATCTTTCTTTGCCACAAGTACTACAATATAAAAATTTAGTAATGTCGCTAACTCTTACATTCATCCATTTTTCATTCCATAATTATGTAAAAGAAAACACTGACAATCAACAATGTTTTAAGTTACAGATAATTATTTAAACTTGAAGCGGTATAAAAAAATAACTATTGTTAAAATACAAAATGGATGCTTAAGATCATCCACTGAGGTTGGCAGTGTGCTCATTTATTAACCAGCCTTCTTTAAAGGAAGATATGAAATTTTGTTTTTTCTTATTGATAACATAAGCATTTACCTTTTCCCACAAGATTCCTCAGTGATTCATATAGGCTAAAACAGTCTTTGACAAACCACTGCATGCATGAGTACAGAGCAAAAACAGCGATTGACAGAGAAAAGAAATGAAAACAAGCAAAGCATTGTGAAAGATGTAGATAAAGGAAATGAAAGCAGAAATGAGACAATGGGCTCTTTTTCACTTCCTTGAAAAATATTTCCTGTTGCCAGCATTTGCAATGATCTATGTTGGCATTCACCGTCATGGAGAAAAAAAAAAAGACCTGTTCATTGATAAATACTACTTTAACTTGAAGAACTGAAATAAAGTGGAAGCCTATTGACACTTTCACCCAAAGGCACAGTGGGTATAACAATGCAGCTTTGAGGGGTTCTTTAATGTCAAGTAGAGGAGCATGTCACCTATCTTGTTTCCTGAAATGAATAAGAGTTAGAGTACTTCTTTGTAACAGAAATGTAGCAGTACTGAGCTACTGGAGTCAGTTTCAGAACAAAAATACTTAAGACAGACAAGTTTGCTTTGCTTTTAGCTTAAATTCTTATTTACTTGTTTTATGGACTGAAAAAACAGTTTAGGTATTTGTATAACTGTGAAATATGTTCTGCACTATCAATGTACTAGGTCATTTGGCTTAGACATGCACAATACTTCCCTTTAATACTGATCCAAGTACATGTTGTTCTGGAAAGAGTTCAATAGCAGCATTTTCATCTAGAGCCAGAATGCACTTGTTTTCCATTTCTATTGTCTTCTGTACTTTATCTTAAGTGGGGAAATGTGTATTAGTTGCAGCATATTTAACTTAATTTTATTTAGTTTTACAGGTGCACTAATGCATTTGGATAATCTTTAAAGAAAACAGTTGTAGGAAATGTAATTATCTTCAGTATTATTTCTCCAGATAATCTGTAGAACAAAGCTTAGGTCAAGATAGAAGCTGATCAAGATGGAAGGTTTAATCTTTACTAGCAATCTAAATGGAATCTTAGATCCACACTCTTCAGTTTTATATCCCAAACAAATGCTATATATCATAGTTCACTCATGTCTAAATGACACTGCCTGCAAAATCTACTGTTTATCTACTAAGTATGAAATCAACAATTAAAAAGTACTGATTGAAACAAAAGCTTGGCTACCGAGTTGTGTTCAACAGAAAAATTAGGCACAATCTTGTTCCACTTAATCAGTATGAAGACATACTGAATTGTGGACTGCCTTCCTTGGAAGTAATAAGTTACCACAAAACTTGACAGGCAAAATTCAAAAGGAACCAAAAAGCATTATTAAAAACCACAGCTACTTGCTAGCAACCGGTATCTGACATCCTGTGAAACAGTCAGATAAGTCAAAGTTGTGGTTCCATATTTAGTATTGAAATTATTTTCTTATGGATGGGAGAGGGGAGGGGAGACAGCTCTTTAGTGTGAAGCAGACACTGTTTCTTTACTTCAGTAACACATTTTGATTTACAAAACCTTGCTTTCCATTTCTAAATAATCTAGCTTGAGGAAGATTTATTTTTTTTAATTATGTTACTAGTAAACCAGTCTGACCCTTCTGTAAAATAAACACAATGCTAGAACTTTTTAATGTGACTTTCCACTTATAAAAAAGAGCTTTCTCTTTCAAGGGCTTTTAAACAGTGGAAGGAATCAATATAAAACCTTTCCATGCACAAATTCAGTGTTACAGCTATAAGAGGCAAAACACGATCACGCAAGTAATCTCTTCATGATGTGGCAATGATGCCCTTTGAATACAGAAGTTTCAAAGTGTGAAACTCACTTCCATAAAACAAACACGGTTTTATATGTGCAAGTATTTCACACGGCAATACCACATGCCTTAAGTTCACAGTTAAAAGCATGTGCTCCTGTACATATGTTTGGGTGCTCATATATTCATCTTCTAGCTACAGTGACTTTTTACAGGAAGTATCATATAACTTGTGCATCAATTTAAAAATTGATTTACATATCAAAACATATCTAAACCCAACATTGAGTTGTAACAGCTTGCTTCTATACAGTATTCTGTAGGACTTCCGATATTTCAGTCTCTCTAGCTGACAAAACTAAGTGTCTCACATTATTGGAAGTCTCTTCATTTTTTTGAAACTGTAAATATTCATTTGGAGATGAGCAAGCCTGGACTTGAGCACATTTTGTATGAACGGTTGCATGGACCACTACTTTTGTGCTTTTTCCCATTTACACACACTTTTGTCAGAAGTCACCTAACTAATATTTTCAGCAAGTTCGGCAAGGATGAGGAGAAAATTACAAGGTAGGCACCAAGCAGGTATTTGTACATTAAGAACAAGGAAACTGTTTGTAAATATGTGGCTTCAACACAAAGAAGTCCAAGTCTAAAGTTTATTGTGAAACCCATTTCGTAACATCTTATTTTCCCTTTATAACATAAAATTCCACAGAAGAGTCTGCCTGGAAAGTACTGCATCACTAAAGCATCCACATTGTCTGAGAATAGAGTCAGACACAGCAGCTTAAATAAACAGAAAAATCAGTATTCTTACATGTGAAATACCAAATACTTTTGAGTTTTTCCACACAGGAAATTAATAGGCTCTTGAATAAGACACTCATAGCTCAACACAAACCATCCATTACTTTTGGTAAGGGACAGCACAATACAGTGCCAAGTAGAGATATCTTAAATGCTAATGTGCTGACCCATATTTAGAAGCAGCAAAGTTAAATTAGTCAAATGACCTGCACAGGCTGGTTAGCCTATCTGCACCGTGCTGTGTACAGATACCCTTCATCACAGCCTCTGAAGTTTCATTTCTCTCATCTGGTCTGATTTTCAGAAGCTTCTTTATACTTCCTGCCACTGAAAACTCTAAGCAAATTGATTTTCAGTAAGCACTATTTTACACCATGTCCTTTTAAATCATTAAGAAATATATATGTACTAGACATCCACAGGCCTTTAGAAAGGCATATATATATATAGAAAGACATATATAGACATAAGCATATATATAGAAAGGCATATATAGACATAAACATATATATAGAAAGGCATATATAGACATAAATAGGCCTTTAGAAATCTACTTAAACACTGTGACCCCTGAATAGTAAAGACTTTTGTTCATAATAAAAATAGTATTTTTCCTTGATTAGTTTGGCAAACTTACTGAATAACCTTTGGCACCATATAACTCTGACTGCTTTGTAGTTATAACTCTGGGACACTATTTCCAAAAGATTCTCAATTGTCATTCTGCTCCATTCCTAAATGTAACAGAACGACAACTGACTATAAGCACTTCCTTTTCCACAGGGGTTATACAACATGTTCAAATAAATTAAACTGGAAAGTTCTGTAACAAACATCTGATGCATTCCAATAGTTTTATTGCTTTTAACTAGCTGCATATATGTTAAATATATGCAGCAGACCAATTTTTTAATCTTTCATCTGTTTATAGCCTAAATAACACTACTATTTATTCCAGCCAAGATTCTATTCAAGCCAAGATTCTCCTAAAAAGTAGCAGCAAGCAAGGTACAACTTCATGAATGTCTATAAAATTCTAATGTTCCAGTATCTAAACAGAAAATTAAAAGGGCGCAGAATGATCTTTTATTCCTTTTCTGGTAAAAAAATAAAAAGCCTTCAAGCACTTTATATGGGCCTATTTTCATTCACATTATGAATACAATTCCTCCTATTGCTTTGAACAAACCTACTCTAATAGAGCAAAAGCAGGATCCAAATTTACAAAAGAAAGCATCAGTTTCATAAGACAGAACAGTTTCCTCCTAAGTTTCCAAGACGGGCTGTATTTTCTGTGTTTTATTATTAATTCCCCTAAGATATCTGGGGCACATCAACCTCCTACAAATCATTAAAATAGGTCCTCCATTCCAAAAGAAACAGGAAAAGCAGTAGGAGACAGTACCAGTGATATTCTGTCCATGATAAAGCTGTTCTTTTCATTCCTCCTATAGCATGACCAGACAGTCTAAAGCTGTCATGGAGTTGGAGTGAAAACATAACAGTTGATGTGAAAATGAAAAATAAGTGTTGATGTCTCACGAACTAAGAATTTGGATCAAAGAGTACCCAAAAGTATTAGCAAAGTTGTCTGTATATCATCAAGATTCCTATGAGCAGATCCTCAGCTGGAGATCTGCCCCCTACACTTCATCCTGTATACCAAGCAGATTTGTGCAATGATTCTGTCTCCCCAAACCACTATCTTCCCTACAGTCATACTGAAAAAAATGCATAGCAGTAAACGCTAACCTATGCCAAAGAAATTATGGCAAATCAAATGCCTTACTATATATAAATGCCAATCAAAACAGGCCTGGTGTTACCAGGCATCCAGGTCCTACACAAGAGCAAGGAACTTAATGGTTTTTGCAGAACAGGAATACTTAAAGGCAGCTGAACAACTTGGACCTTTCAGTTTGAAACAGGACAAGTCAGGAAAGTATTGGCATCTGGTATTAGTACAAGAGCACCTATTCTGTATGCAATAAGTGCCAAAGAATGCAACACTCAAAAGGTCTGCAAATGGTCATTTTTGAGACTGAAAAAAAGTCTAGAAGAATTATAAAATAGCAGTAGAATAAAATGCTTCAAAACACAATTTAAGTTTTGCCAGTTAAGTAATCAATTCCAGACTGAATCCTCTCACCTTTCCTCATTTCTTTCTAATGCCAGATGCCCTTTAACAGGCAGTCTACAATGTTTCTGGCTTTGAGATCATCAACAAGACATTACTTCAGCTTTCCTTTTTTGTACATACTTTTATAGTCAGAAAAGTGTGAGCTACATATTTTGAATATTTATGTTTTAAGACAAAATAAATATAAAATAAAATTACTCATAGCATATCAGAATATATACAGGAGATGCTTACAGAATTATATTCAAAACTGTCAATAATACTTACCTCTTGAAGAAAAGCTTTTAATCCAAAGTGATAAAGGGAGACAAATTTCAATTATGCTATAGTTGTAAAAAAAAATCTAACAAGAACAAAAAAAACCCCCAAATTCAATGCTAGTAAATGTATGCACAAACTGCAACATAATCAAATTCTTATATTTTAGGGTTCTTAATCGATTGAGAGAAAGCCCTGAAAAAAGTCTTAAAGGTATTTAAATGATTTTTTTTTAATTCAATGTTTTTCAAAAACATTTTTTTAATAACAAAAGCATTCAGTTAAACTGATATGAATCACCCTTTATTCAACATAATGCCCTCAGCATGAGCATCGTTAGGCAAATCCAAAGGAAAGTACCATGAACACTGAGAAGAACTGTAATCTGAATTTGTTTGTTGGGTATGTTGTAAAGCTGGGGAAACATGTTTGTAAGGAAAAGAACCACAGGTATTATTAAGCTACTGTATATTCCATTGTGAGCAGAATACTGGGGAAAATAAATCAGCAGTAAGTTAGCTGTGCAGTACAAAGATCATCCTCTTATCCCTGAAGTATGACAGTGACGCCAGACATCGCCAATATGCACCACAACTTACATCCAATATTGCAAAACTGCTCAGTCAAAACAAGCATTTGCTAATATATGTGTGTATCTGAACGAAATCAACCCTCCATGTGTAGCCTACAGCACAAAATTTGGAATGCAAAAATGATAGCAAATTTTTCCATTGTCTTTCCTAGATATATTTTTGGCATGGTCCCTTTTTTGTAGAATCTAGCTCTGCCCTTTATATACAGCATTTATTGTGAAAAGTCATGCAAAATATACGACTGTTCTGACAACCGAGTTAATATACTTCTCTCACTTATTTTTCTAGCCTGTTACGAAGTCCACCGAAAAACACGCAAACATCACTTTCATACTAAATTATGTGCTTCTTTTGTAAATGTTTCCACAAGTTTTACATGCGTATTAAAAAGAAACGCAAATTATGAACCAAAAATACCAAAAAAAACCCTACAACTTCCTCTTTATCAACCGAAAAACTTTGGTCATGAAAAGAGAAACACTTACCCCAGTCAGGGGTTCTCAGAGACATGCTATGCCCCATTACTCGGGTGAATTCTTTCCCATGTTGAGCATATTAGGGTGAAGTGAACCAGGTGTCACACCTCAGGTCTGTCTCCAAAGCAAAAGTTGAAAACAAGGAGATCCGAAGAAGATTCTGAAAGGCTCTGAAGGACAATGCAAGTAGAGGACACACGTACAACCATCTTAAAGGATTCCTGTAACTAGTAAGTTTCATTTTTATCTTTAAGCGGTTGTACACATGGCCTGTGACTGACATCAAAGAAATAACCCCCACATTGTCAAAATTATTTCAAGTGGGTTTGAGTCCTCCATGTTAACAGAAACTGCTGAACTACTTTTCCAAAGACAAAACTATTTTTCTGTGCATCTCTGTCATTATGATGCCTTATAAAATGTGCACGACCTCCAGCAGGCTTTTCTTCAGATGTAAAAAATGCACACGTATTTTCTTTGGTATTATCAGTGACGTAGCTTTATTTACTTAATTGTATTCTGATCACAGCAGATCTCATGGTCTTATGACAGATTTTGATTCAGTCATTGAATGAAATGAAGACTGAGACCACCAGTGTTCAGGGTACCTGATAATGGGAACACAGTCCTGCAGTGGCAGGACTCACTCATACCAATTCTAGATGTTTCACATGAAATCTAATGCCCAAATGAACTTAACTCAGTAACCTCACAAAGTATTTTGGTTCTTCAAGAAGAGTACTTTGTTCTGGTAACATTTCCAGGCCATTGTAAAATTAAAATTTCTCTTAAGTTATCTTGATTTGAAACCAAAGATGACCAGAAACAGGAATCCTGAAAATCAGGAATTATGAAGCCATTCCCTTTCTGCGAAGCCAAAAATCATCATTATTTTTAACTTTAATTGTGCAAACTGAGACACTATTGCTGTTAGTCTGTGATTAGTCTCCTTCTTGGCATTACATTGAGATGTCTGCTGCAAGAGTAGAGAATTGGCAATATAAAACATCACCAATTCTGCTTTGGTTCTACCTTTCTGAATCTATACAGAGACACCCTCACCAGTAAGGCACCAAAAGCGCACTGCCAAGTATGTACACTTTCACAGGGTTTGAACCAGTTTAGAGGGACAGGATAACATAAAAAGAGCTCCTGTAAGAATCTCTGGTCATATTAACAGCCAAGCACCAGTTCACCTTTCAAACATACAGGCACAGTAACTCACTTCATTCCTCACAAGAGGAGAAAGACAGATTAGAAAGGGAGCCTCACTCTCAGATGCTCACTTATCTACCGTAACCCTGGGACAGATACAAAATGGATTATGAGAATCAAAATTAATCCATGTATGATCATAAATTCATATCCATATCAAATAGATGCACATTGCTAATAACATTGTATATGGATAGAATAAAACTTGCTCACACTGAAAGTGGAAGAGTTGTACCCCTCCACGTAGCACCCTTCCATCAGCAACAACTGGGTGCCACTCAGAAGGCGAAATCCAAAGAAATTGATGATTATGTTCTCTCACTGAGAACACCCTTACCATAAGGAAGTTGTTCAAATGAATGAGTACAGAGCCATCTCAAACTACCAAGCATCAAATCCACAATGCTCGCTCTTAAAGGAGGCCTTTGTGTCCTGATGAGTGAAAGAAGAGTCAGGAGCCAATCTAAACTGAACCTTTTGTCAGAAAATAAAATGTAATCACTTCATCTGCAGTAGTTCACTTCAGCTGTTAAGGAATAAGGTTAAAATAGAAGCTAAGGTCTTACCTTTTCAATAGTAACAGCTAGTTGGTCTGTGCAATGATTCTATTGCTGATTTCCAGAAAGTTTCAGGGACCTACATTGTATCATCTTTACTGAGTATGAAGCCCACTAGTAGCATTCCTCTGTTACGTGGTCATTTTCCATGATAAAACACACTCACCTGTGCCACAGTTTTCCAACAGTTAAATTTTATAAGTAGTACTATCATTTTTGTTATTGTTCTACAAGACATGAAATAAATAAAATCATGAAGTTCTGGTTTTGTCTAAATAGCGCTCTACATAGGAAAGAAGTCTGTCTTGAATGTCTGGGCAGATGCACTTACAGCATAAATGCATACGGACAGATACTCAAATATATTCACTTATAGAACTGCTTTTGAAGATTGAGAACTACCCACATCATTTACTATATAAGGATAGTGGATCTAAGTTCTGTATTATTCAGTTTTCAAACTATTTAATAACAGAATCTGTTGCTAATGAAAAAGCGAATATGTTGCCATTTTTGTCAAATCTGTCAGATGTTTGAGGAACACTCAAAAAGAAAAGTACAAGAATAGAATCTGTCTGTAATATTCTTCCCAGTAAGGATCCTATTTATTCAAATTTCACTTGTATGATGCAAAGGATATAATTGTAATTATGACTGCATACAAAATTAAAAAGTGACTGGACTGCTTTTCATTACTGCTATGCATGACTTACATGTGTCAATAATAACAGCAGCATGATTTCAACGTGGTGTGCCATGCAAAGACATTTTAAGAGAAGATTTGAACTAGAACTGCTAGCATCTGTTTATAAGCAAAACTTTTGCAAATAGAGTAGAATTGAAGTCAGGAATTTTGATCTCACTTATCTGGTTATGACTAACTGCGTTGATGGATGCTCTGTCTGGTGCATGTGGTATACAAGTGATGAAAGATTAAGGGCAAGACATCAGAGAGGACAGGGGGAAAAATGCTGAGCATCAAGCAGTCCATCTGCTTTGGCCATACAACAGATACTATCAAGTAACTAAGAGGCCAAATTTTAGTCTGCTTCAGCAATTGGGTCATCTAAAGAGCAGTTTCAAATTCTACACATGTATATTTAGGGCTTCTGTGAATTCTCTTTGGGTACATTGTTTCACTTAAAACACAGCAAGACAAAAACAGGAGTTCTGGTTTATGTTTAAGCCCAGGCTTCTTAAATATCACTTAAGGGTGTTGTTTTATATCTGACTTAAGGAATACAAATAAATACTTTGTTGACTATGACTTTAATCCTGTGTAATCAGGGATCTAATCCTGTGAGTTTTATCTTCCTCAGTTTAAAAATGTATATATAAATGTACAAATATAACAGCTAATATCAATGTTTTTATTTACTATATCTTTCAGACACCAGTAACACTCATGACACACCAAAGTCACTAAGAATCCAGGACAGCTGAAAAAGGACTGGTGACATGATCTCTTTCAAAAAGCTTGCTATGCAGTTCTAAGGAGTTCCTGCTTTGGAGCACACTGAAATACCTGAATTTAAGTACCCCTACTGCAGGGATTTCTACATGTGACAAGATATGTACACAATCAAGAAGATTAGCAACAGCCCATAAATAAAAAAGAATAGTATTTGGGATAGTATTTTTGGATTTTGGGATAGTATTTGCCTTTCTCTATATAACAGTATGTGAGAAAAGATATAAACTCTTGAGGTTAGCAGCAGTCATCTTGTTATTCTTAAGTGGAACACAATTTTATCCTATAGAAGTTGCACATTTCTAGAAGAATTTTCACGCATTTTTACCTAGCTTGGTTAAAAAACAAAAACAAAAAAAAAAAAAAAACAACCAGGAAATTAACCAGATAATTGAGTTTTAACAATAAAATGTGTTCTGTATGGATTCCAGAAATTTCAGACCTTTAATTTTGGTTTAGTGTAAGGATTTTCAATACAGTAATTAGAAACAAAGTAAATTCATTATCTGCAATTCACAATTCCAGTTATCTTTGTGTAAAACCCCACATAGTCTTTTATTCCGAACAACCTGTGTTATTTTGATATAGTATCAGTCAACATGTACTTCTCAGTTTGCTCAAATATTATGAAAAACCTGTAGCAGAACAGAAAACTGAACCCGGCCTTACAACTTCCAGGTTCCCGTACTAATCACTGGACAGTTAGCCACCCTTTCTATAAAACTTCCACACAGATACACATTAAAAAATTTTTTTTTGTTAGATGAGAACCACCACATAAGCAACAAGGTAAGAATTCACACCTCCTCAAATTCAATCTCATTTCTTTGGTTTTACCACTACATTACACTTGCTAAGGTGGGTATTATATCACATCTGTGTTTGTGATACTCATTTTGCTAGGAATTCATTAACTGCTTAATAAAATTATATTAAAGGAGCATTTAGCTTAGAAAGCCAAGCACTAACAGCTACATTGCTGTGTATACAGAACAAAATCAGAATGGTTTTAGCTTCTAGAAGGGAATAAGGTAAGGCAATACAAAGAGCACAGAAAAATACAGTAGCTCCATGGGACCACATCCGTACACAATGACATTGAGTGTTGCCTTAATCATTCTGTTCAAGTCTAGTACTGTCATACAGAAATGACTAAACTACAAGATCTTGAATTCTAATCATATCAAGCTAGTTCTTAGCACAATTTTTTTCTAAACTTGTTGAAAAGTAAAACTGAGAAAATACCACTTGACATTTCAAGTATATAACTCAGCAGTATAAAATGCAAATAAACAGTTATTAGACTTTGGTAAAATAATCTTATAGTTAAAAATTATATCTTCAGCTGCAATATTGCTTTCTTTTCACCAATGAATACTTCAGATTGTAGTCATTCACCTGGTTATCACTTTTATGGCAAAACTACAACATTAAACATTAAAATAAGTGAGCATCAGCATCCGCAAAACATTTAAGGAATATATAGCATTTTCATTAAAGAAACTGTCTTGCCACAACATCCCATCTTCTGAGATTAAAAGAGTTCATTCTGAAGGTAAACCGAATGGCATTAAGTATTCTATGAAATTATGTAGCATTTTTCAGATCATTAAAAAGCTTATCTAATTTGAATTAACATACAAACAACTGCAAACTATTGTTCAAAGTATCTAAGTCTGGAACCAGTCTCAAATGCTGCTGCAGCTTCCACAATTCAATGTACATTCAGTTAGGATTAATAAATTGTTTGTAGTCCTTCATCTAGTTTCCAACAAAAAAAAAAGTTAATTACCTGTCTATACTTACTTTAATGTTTATAAATATTCTAAGCGGTGATCCAAATTTACAAGGTATTTGGAACACACCTCAAATTTTCTATAAAAAAATACACTTACTCCACATATTTTCCAAAGTACAGTTTACCACTACTACCTAAAAACCTCTTGCCATTCCTCAGAAGCGGTTTTCCGCTGATCAAGCAGCCCAGTTACAGGTTAAAAGGCTAAATCCTGTAATTATTCAGGCTATAAGCCTATTTTCTGAACAAATATACTGTTACATTTAAGTTTGAAGAAGCTTGTCCAGCATTCCTGGGTTTGAACTCTTTGGCTATGGTAAGCTCTTTCCATTTCTAACACACTTCCTGTCAATACTTATTTTATTTTTTTAAAAAAATCATCTTATCCCAACATCCAATAACCACTGCATTTTTATTACTTTCTTTGAAGCCAGCACAGGTAAAATTATTTATTTTTGAGATAACGTTTGCTAAAACAAGTTGGTTTTTTCCCCATGCCCAAAGTGATCTATTACTGTCAATCTTTCCACATTCTATCACATATCAATGAAATGGAAAGCAATCCAGCTTTTCAAATCAAATGTCTTCCTTTAAATAAACCATACAAAGACAATGGCTTCCTTTAGTTCATTGCTTTTCTATTTAACTGTGTCTCTTCAAAATCAATGGCTCAAACTCCCCATGAATACTTTGTATGTGATGTGTCAGAAAACTTGTCTTTGACATAATTTTAAAAACAGTGCTTGTTTACAGTTTTTTGGATAACATTTTACTAGTGACTTTAAGTAAAGCCTTAAACTAGAAACTTTGGCAACAGCAGTGAGATCAGCAATCCTGCTGCAGTATTTCTTTTAGAACCCAGCCTTATGGCTGTCAGCTCAGAAGAATGCTCTGTGAAGTGGTTTGTCATTTGTAGTCATTTAACAACACTTACACAGCATCTCCATAGATAATAGAGACATAACCAACTTCAGTATTTCGATGTGTATATTTTCCCTGCCTCCTGCATATAAAACAATGTTCCTGCTTCCACTTACCCATGCACTCCTCTGTGTACACTGAAAGGTCCTAAGGGAAGTCTACATTATAGATTTTGTTCAGTATTTAGTTTTCACACTGAAATAATCATGTTAGACACATTAAGCTCTATGATAATGAGCTACAAGCGAGATAAATACATCGGTGGCTACGCAGCACTGATACCACAGCAGCTGCAGTTGCAAAAGAGAGGGAGCTTACTTCAGTTTCCTGTCAAGTACATCACATTAGCATGTTCTAAGCCAACATAACATTTATGTAGTTGGCACTGAAAGTTGAGTTCTGTTTAGGTAACTATGGTAGCTGAATTTCTATACTGAAGAGTAAACTTTTTAAAATAAACTGTAATTTTGGAGACAAGACTTTTTCATGAAATTCATGCGCATCTACATTGTCTGTAAGGATACAAGCACAGCAGACAAGTGCTTCTGGGTTTAATTTTAGGCATTCTGAGCTCTACATTGCCACAGCCAATCTCCTACTTTCACATATTTTGTTTAGATTTGTTTACACTATACCTTTGAGACCGCAACTCCTAACTACTTGTATTGCTGTCAAGAGTAATTATTTTATCTCTCATTGTGGGCACAACAGACTTGCCTGCACTGCAGAGAAAGCACAAATTCTCCATTAACATGGGAGAATGGACACAAGATTTTTGTCTTCCCCCTGATCTTATATGTTTGATTTTTTTTAACTGTTTTTCAGAGGTATTCAAGGGCAAACAAGGGGAAAACAAGCTCAGTTGCTAGAAATTTTTCCATCATTTTTAAAAATTGGAGCAAATTAGAGTTATCTGTTTATATGAAGTCCAGAAAGCTCCATTATGATCATGTAGTGCAAACATGGCCAGTTTGCGCTTCTTGAGCCACATGCAACCTTCAAACAGTTCAAGTGAAGCTCTAATAACGGGGCTAAATCACACAACTACCATGTGGCTGCCATGAGTTACTGAATAATCCAACCTACAGTTCTTAGCTATCATCCAGAAAATAAATATACTATACATCTCTCCCATCAGCTGATAGAAAAAATAACAAAAGAGAAAAGCTCTTTGATATCCTTGAATAAAAGTATTCATGAAGTATTTTCATGTCACTTCATAACATTATTGAAAATATTTACTTTATCATCTTCTGTAATACTTTTTTAAAGTATTCTCTTTTTAAAAATACTTATAATACCACTTTCATTTCATTAGGTTACCTGAGGACAGGGACCACTCAACTTCTTGCCCTGTGTCCATCTCCACACACTGCCCGACTACCAAACATGGCATTTTTCAGTTCTGAAATTTTTTTTATTTTTTTTTTTTTTAGGACAAAGTACTTTCGCCTGTACATCACTTTGATTTTCCCTGCTTCTCAAATCTTCTCAGAGTTAACTTGGCACAAGTACAACCACATACCAGAAAGATTCACTATATATTCAGTCATCTATAAATTACTTTTGAATGCCTATATATCCTGAACATAGAAATATTCTCTTCATTTAAGCTACTGAATTAACTGACATGGATATAAAATGCAGATCAAGATTTGTTCAGAAAGAAAAATATCATCAAAATCAATTTTAGAAAAAAATGAGTTGTATATCACCTGGAAAACTGAAAGAAAAAAAAAAGCATTTATTTGGCATGTAAATCAGTTATGTCAGTTTAAATATTTAAAGTCATGAGTTTAGCATTATGACTATTTTGTAATTATTTCTTAATATGTCAACATAAGTGTGTCTGTAGCTAAGAAAAAAAACCAGCTGCAATTCTAACTGATTTGAGTTTCATTTAAAAAAATAGTATCGGAATGCTGCATATTACCTACATCTTATTGTCAGCACGAGATTTTTTGAGTGGTGAAATATATACAGGCTTGGAAAAAAGATACACTCCTTATTTGAGCTTAACACTTTCATTGCAAACCATTGTAATTACAATGAAGGCTTCCTGCTTTTCCCAGCAGATGTCACTGCAAGGCAGGTAGAGAGAAGGCACATATGTTGAAAGAGCTGGGAAGTGCAGCACAAGCCGCACAGGCTCACTTGCCCATACAAAAAGGCACTTTGTGGTTCATTTAAATTCCGTATAACAAGATAAAGCTATCAATTCTAGCTCGTAAGAAAGTATGAGATACTTGAAAAAAAAAACTTCTTTCCATTTCCTTTTAGATGTACATTTGTCTTACTAAGCTAGTACACATTATCCTCACCATTATAATTTTAAGGCTTTTTTTTTTTCCTCTCAAAAGAAGTCCTTTCAAGTCCAAGACATAAAAATAAAAAAACTCGTTAAGTTACTCACAAATCCTTTTAAAGTACCTATTAGAAACAAATAAACAGAAAGGTTGATCTCTTCCAATTCTTGCAAAAGTGTCTGTTACAAAATTCAAAAGCATCATCTAAGCTATCACTAAGAAAAGTAAATGAGACACAGAAGCCCTGAACAAATTGTTACATTCCCCTGGTGGGGCACCAGCACATGTCTCCAAGGGTAACACTCTGTATTCTTGGTTTAGAAACTTTGTAATACATCTGGATCTGAGCTGCCAAATCGTGTTTTGTCACGCATTTTACATGTATGACTGTCCTGGTTTTGGCTGGGAGAGAGTTTACTTCTTAGTAGCTGGCACAGTGCTGTGTTTTGGATTTAGCAAGAGAATGATGTTGATAACACACTGGTGGTTTAGTTGTTGCTAAGTAGGGCTTACTCTAAATAAACGACTTTTCAAGTCTCCCGTGTTCTGCCAGAGAGCAGGTGCACAAGAAGCTGGGAGGGAGCAGAGCCAGGACAGCTGACCCGAGCCAGCCAAAGGGATATTCCATACCATAGAACATGCTCAGTGTATAAACTGGGGGGAGTTTGTCACGAGCTGCCTATCTCTGCTTGGGGACTAGCTGGGCATCTGTCAGCAAGTGGTAAGCTATTGTATTGTGCATCACTTGGGTTTTTTTCTTCCCTTCTCCCCTCCCGCCCCCGATTTAATTCCTCTTTCTTTCTCTCTCTCCTTTTCATTGCAATTGTTGTTATTCTATTAATTATATTTCACTTTATTTCCATTATTAAACTGTTCTGTCTCAACCCATGATTTTTACCTTTTTCCAGTTCTCCTCCCCATTCCACCAGGGCAGGGGGGAAGGGAGCAAGCAGCTGCATGACACTTAGTTGCTGCCTGGCGTTAAACCACAAGGACTTTCCTTTGTCAAACTCCATAGGCTTTAAAACATTGTTCTATTCCATGTCTCTTCCATAAAGGATGTTGAGATAAGTTCACACGCATAAAGTTTTGTTTGCACAGTCCCTGAACTGACACCATACATTGGCCATAAAGTTACAGGACAAGAAGAGGGGATGGCATGACAACACAAAAAAGCAGTCTGCCCTCAGGCCAGCTGGCAAGGGAAGCAACGAGAGTTTTCAAACAAGTGTCCTCCCTCTGGTACATTCTCCAGTGCAGCAGGAGACAGTCACTGTCACAATTACAGTTTTGACCACACCTTTCCCTACTACTATAGGCTTTTCCTCAGGACCCACTTGATCTCCCTACCTGATGTTCTTGTTGATTACACTGTTAGCACAGACTGAAGCATACATCATTCAAGCGGGAGGTTTGCATGTTGCCTGGTTGCTAAGCTTCATCTGTGTATGTTATTAAACAATACTTACTGGAAATTTAAATTGCTTATCTGCAGCATTATACCCACTGACCATTCAGGCTAAAAGAAACAGTAAAGGTGCAAACATGCAGCAGTAGTGGCTTCACAAAAAAAAACCTGGAGAAAACATATGATGAGAGGAGAAAAAAACTTCCTTACATGGATAAAGACAATTTATCTGATGGTAAAGCAACTTACCCAAAGAGCTGCTGAAAATCAGAATATGCATGAAATATGTGACTTTCAAAACCTCAGAGCACTCCTATTTTGGAAACCATTTCTAAAAGTCAACTATAGTTGGCATTTTTTAATAATGCTTTCTACTCTCCATTTTAAGTATTTTATATAAAATTACACTAGTAAATACCTGCTTTAAATTACCCTCAGATAATGCAATGCATAATACAAAGAAGCAACAAAGAAGTTTCTAAATTACTCCAAAACATATTTAGTATTTTTTTATCAGAGGTGTATTTTTTAGACAAGCATTGAGAGATATAAGGGAATCTGAAGCTGGGAGACTAAGTATCCACTCGCTCTAATACAAACCTAAAACACAGGCATATACTCTGGGTAGGCGCTCTTGCAATAGCTTTGTATCAGCTATTTACTCCCCTCCTCCTCTATTCAATGTCATTCTAATAGATAGAAGTCATGTGATTGATGGAGCAGGTCTTAAGCTCCTCTTTACAAGCAAGTACATGAAAATATTTTAATTACTTAAATCTCCCTGTTTTCACTTTTTTCAAGATTATTTCCTTCTTTTGTAAACACAGAGGCAATATTCCAGATTGAAAATTTAAATCAACAAATGGAGGATAACACATTTATAGGAATTCAAAAGTAAAATCATGACTACTAGTGACTTTACAAGCTGAAAGTATTCTAGCTTTCAAATCTCAAAGTCTAGAACAGAGTCTTTAGCATTGCAAATAGTTTAAAAAGCATTCTTAAAGTGAAAAATAATTTGATCGGCAGACATTAATTTGAGGAACAAATGCATACAGCAATTCTTTCACATGTGCTTCCACAGCAGGACTCCACAAGCTTCACACAAATACACTTTGAACAGTTACATTCTGTGCAAAGTAGGCATTTTTCCTAGATTGGCTGCCAGGGCTCTGTCCATCTCCCACTAAAGCTGGTAGGATTTTTCAAATTAATTCTCAGGGAGGTAACTGATCCCCTACTGAGAAGCTGGTTCTATTAGAAAAAAAAAGTTTATAAGCAACACAGCGACTAGAATTCTACAGATTTGGACCTTAACTCTCAACCTTTTCCTGGGTGTGGTAAAGGTAATATAGCCAACAGCTGGTTTGGATATACATGCAAGCTATTCCTCAGCCTCTCATTTTAATTAAACTTGTAGTAAGCAACTATGGCTTATCCAGCTTTGGAGTTCAATGAAGTGAATTTAGAACTTGGAAGGGGTATGGCAGAATCTGATCCCTAGTTCTCTTAAGTGAAAGTGAAGGTCACTGCAAGAAAAGCACAGCCTCTAACAGCTTTGAGAGAGGCTGAGAAAATAAAATCAAAAAAGTGAAGAAAGAGTGTTAAGTGGGTAAAACACATACACTGCATGTCTTAAGGAAAAATGTTTCTACTGAGATCTCTCATTTCATAGAAAATTGGAAAAATAAGAACAGAATATTTAATTTTAGAAAGCATTTGTTCAAGAGCCAGATCAACTTAGAATATTCTGAGTAAAAGAATTAATCTTCAGAAAGAATAATCTTCAAATCTATTTAATCAATAATCACTTTCAGTCTTTTCAATGTATGAGAGAGAATCACCACTTAAGTCTCACGAGGGTAACTCCCCAGTCACGATTTACATGAACTAACACACTTTAAGGATTCTTTCTGGACATCATCACTAAAATTACTAACAGTGTAGTCACACATGGCTGACTACACCAGCTTGCTTCAGCAGATTACCACTCTGGACTATAAACTGTGGTTTATGCGAAAGCTAAGTTTAATTTATATGTTATCTCAAGAGTTCTGATTTTGTATAACTTTTTTCCTTCAGGGGATTAATGTCCTTTGAGATCAATTTAGATGTTGTATGGTTTCTTTCTTTGAAAGGCAGAGACTGACAAGAATTTCCTAACTAAAGAACCCATCTTACTCAAGAGAACAGAGATGTATAGCAGAGATAAAATTATCAATGCATTAATAAAATCCTAATAGTTCTACTTTTAATGCTACACCTTTATGAAATAAAGAACTAAAAATTTTAACCAATTGCATTCTAGAAAAGAATATATTCATACTCTGCCAACCATAAAATACAAGGACATTTGAAGTCATAATCAAATGTGCTGTGACTGGACGCAGCTCCACCAACCTCAATAGGTTAATTATTTCACTGATGTTGCTTCAGAGACCATAATTCACCACAATAACAAACAGCTGTTTACTATTATCAAGATTCTATTTGACAAGTGGCTTTATTACTTTTTAATTGTGCACTTTAATCTTTCACAAACTTTAATCATTTTCAATTACAACTGAAACTATATTTGACAGGAACCTCCTTCGGGAGAGACTCTGGAAATACATTTCCTTCAGGCTACTGATGTTCATGATGCTTTTCAAGTTGCAACAGAAATTTGTGTGATGTAATAAACTATGCCTAATCTCATGTTGTTAGCTTGATAGGTTGAAACACAAAAATCAGACCTCCTTTTCTTCTCCGCTATTTTTGTTCTCTTTGGAGTGCTAACCAAAGCACAAGTAGTACGTACTGTTTTCACTGCCAAAGACTGCTATAGTATGTACCCATAATACTTCTAGCCTTTCCTTTTTTCAGCTCTGCTAACTCTGTTCCTACTTGAATACATAGTGATGTTGAAATTTCAAAACAAGGCAGGTATCTGAATCAAATCATCTTCTGTACAGGTTTAGTTAGCCAAGTCCTTGAAGCACCGTTGAAGCACAAGGTAAGATCTCAAAACAGATACTATCAGTAGAATGTTGCTTAGTTACTTCAATAAAAAACCTAGTAAGATCAAAATCTAATTATGACAACTGCATAATAGCACTAAGTTGATCTCATTATAAACAGGATGAATTTGTAGTTCTTCCATCAGAAAAAGTTATCAAAGAAAAAGAACAGTCCTTAATCAGGAAAAAGAGATCCTGGCAACATTTTTAAATAAAAAAATAGACACAGCTACAGTACTTACAAAAGAACAAGGGTGGCCTTGGTAACACCTGAAAGCTGACGTAAATTCAAAGCAATTGCATACTTGGTCCCTTACAGTCATCAACATCTTTAAAGTATTAATAACTGACAGTAGCTCCTCTATTCTTGGAAATGTCTCTCTCCAAGTTCAGATTTGCTCTCTCAAAGGCCAGAGAAACATACACACAAATTTCAGGTTATTCCCGCTGCCTTAAATACTTTTTTATACCCAGTGATGATATAAACCTAAACATCCAAGTATTTGGTAGATAAGAAATTCAATTCAGCTTCCACAAGACTAATTAAAGGAACAGAGAACTAATTAAGCAACATACCCAAGTACTGATGACCTGGCAAACTTGATACCCTTTAGAAGAGTATCAGCTAAATTATGCACTTAGCTATGTGATTGCATCTACTACTGATGCAATAGCTAGAAAAGCAGTAACAACTAAAATCGTAACTAGTTATATTGAAAAATAGTAGTTATATATAACGCCACTATTTTAAGTTTGAAAAGTCTCTTTTAGGCTATAGATGCAGTTTGAATGATCACCTTAAGGCAAAATAATGTGAATAAACGAGGTACTTTCTTTTAATACATGCTGTACACTATACTGTATACCTGCAGCTGACAGAAACAGAGCACT
The DNA here is from genome assembly GCF_017639655.2 of Falco naumanni. Taxonomy (NCBI): domain Eukaryota; kingdom Metazoa; phylum Chordata; class Aves; order Falconiformes; family Falconidae; genus Falco; species Falco naumanni. The sequence continues at coordinate 14,726,932 of NC_054060.1, read as the reverse complement.
ATGGATGCAGAGAAGAAAATACCATTTCAAAAGAAAAATAAATCATTTTATTCACATTACCATGGTGACATTAACTTGCTATTAAAGGTAATGAAAGATTATGCTGAATCTCGACTATACTGGACTAGGTTTGACTGAGGCCCATCCACCAGTACTTCTCAATTAAGGTGACAATAAAAGGCACTTAAGTACCTATCCCTACCCTAAAATCAAGGCACAAGTAGGCTGCTCATGAAAATAAATTATAACTATTAGACACTGTTTGCCACATTTCTTAAGGGATATTACTAAGTAGCCAGAATTCCTTGTGTGGCCTCAAGAAAATCCAAAACTTCTGTGCCTTATATACTACTAATTGTAGGTGGTATGAACACTTTCTCTAAATGTTAGACTCCTTGCATTCAGAAAAATAACTATGCGTTCTTTGTAAGTAGAGTGCATCTAAGCAACACTCAGTTCTAACCAGAAATAATGTACAAGTCTAGAATAGCATCTGGACTTCTTATTCATAATAGTGTTTAAGCTGTCTTTGACAGCATCAACAAGCATCTGCCTAGCCCTCTCAGTTTTCACAGGGAAATTTTACCACAGAAAATTGCTGTAGACTTTGGAATTCTATGTCTCTTGGTACTGCCAGTTCACCCTTTAAATACAGTTCTAGTTTTTTTCAAAACCAATACTGATACCAGGCTGCTTCTAAGCAATCAAGATCATATATACCAATTGACTTTTGCTAGATGTACTGATGTCTGAAAAAATTCTGTTTTCACATCCCCAAAGACTATAAAGGAGGAAACAGAATAGAGCAAGCAACAGATGCTTTCATCAAAACAGAATAACGTTCAAGACAATCTAGGACACAGCCTGAGAAACCAAACATGACCAATTTTCATTAGAAGACTACAAATTAACTGATTTTTTAAAGTGTGGTATACAGACATTGCTTGTCTTACCTGGTTCATCATTTTTCTGCAGTGCTCCATTTGAACAACACAAAACAATAACAGTTCATAAAACAGTGTTTTCTGAAATGTCAACTAAAGATATTATATAACTGTTTGAACATGCTGCATCATTTCCCCAGAGTGGTACCTTAAGCAGTAGGAAGGTCATAAACTGTGATTTTTAATTTCAGTTTAATTTGTTTTGTAGATAAAACCCTGGCCAGACATTCAGTCCCTTGAGGCCTGTACAAAGGATTTTTAAAACAGAAAAAAACCATACAAAGTTATAACTATTGAGAATGTTCGCTTATTTTTCAAGAGGAGGAATTCTATTAGATGAGACAACTATGTTGTGACTTCATAACTGTATTCAAATCCTAGCTGTGGACATCAAGATCTGACATTGAATTTTTCAAATGATGTCTTTTTTTGGATTAAATCAAAACTACAGAGGGAATATCCTGAGGTTTAGGTTATTAATTAGTTTAGTATCTTAGACTTGAACCATTTCGGTACTTTGACAGTAATGGATCTGTGCATCTCAGACAGTGAATACGTGGGAATCATTACTAATGAAACACCTCATATAGCTCACAATAGATTAATTAACTCAGATTAAAGCATGAATATTGGCAGATGCTGAAATAATCAAAGTTTTTAAAGTATATTCTGTCATGGAAGAGCAGTAATGCCCATGTAAAATGCTAAGGAAACATAGCCAGCACAAATTACACCAACCTCAAGTAAGAAAAGCAAATGGCAGAGATTCAAATTATCGCTTGTACCTGACTTCAAAGTGAAAGAGCAAATACTTCTCAGCAAGGAAAATTTCAGTATATATACATCCACCTACACACAGCTGGATGCAAGTGCTAAAAGCACATATGGAAACAAAGACATTAACGATGGAACAGGATGAGCATTAATTTAATCACTTCCCATTCAGGCCCAGTCTACTGAACTTCACATCACACCTAGAAAACTGGAAATATGACTTAGTCATTGTTTCTGTGTGGGTCTCCAGCCTCCTGTTAAAAAAAAAAATAATCTAAATGTATCTCCCAGCTTCCATAGTCAGGCCTAACAGAAGCTAAGGAAGTCGGCCACTGAAAATTCTTGCTATGGTCTTCTTTCATGACTGTTCATTGCAGTACTTGGATGACATAATTGCCAGCATTTGAGAGTCAGTATGTTTTAAAAGAGCATTTCATTCTCTGAAATATTTTGCATTGTAATATTTTGAGGTATGGAACTCTTCTGCCAGTGTTGAACTCATTCTCACTTCCTCTGTAAGCCATAAGTCTCACACTAGTAAGCTCATTAATCAGGGGATCAGGGCTGGAGGGGTGTAGAAAAGGTGACTCATTCCAGAAGAATTAAAAATTTTAAAACTGCAAGAAGAGAAAATAACACAGCTTGAAAACAGAAAGTCAAAAGCAGAGACACAGGAGTGAAAATTCATACAAGCCTAGAAGGATTAATCTAATTTTAAGGGATGATGACAAGGGAAAAAATGTTAATATTTGGGCATGACCATGTTCCAAGATCTTTGTTTTAGGAAAGAGGAACGCTGAAGGCATAAAACTCCTCCCAAAGGCAGAGGGTAAAACTAGTATACTACTCAAAGACTGCTCCTACCAGCAGTTGGATTGACTGTCTCTCCATAAGAGTTTCAAAAATGTGTCTTCAACTGAAGCACAAGAGATGTGCATAAATGTGGATAAAACATACACAATTATTCTGATATATTATATAGCAACCCAATAATGTCTGTAGAATCCTTCACACTCCCATAATACATGCAACACTAAAGACAGAGAGATTGCAGGGTTTTGGTCAAAGAACTCCTGCTTTTCCTTTCATACTGTCTTCCCTACTTTATACTACTCTCATGGAACTTGTTCCAAGATTCCTGACCCTTTCTTTGCCATCTTAGTCCCTTTCTACTTTGACTTTTACTTGTTCCTCTTAAGGAACACAGATGACTCCTATTAATACTGTTGTGTATTTGATGCCTGAAAGACAATTGGTATAGCAGAAAAAACAAATGCATTGTACTCAGTTCAGAACACAATAGTTTAACTAACAGAGTTCAAGATTTACCACTGCATGTGGTATATCTGTATCAAATTACTGGTACTAACTTGAAGTCAGATTTTCCAACACAATCTGCATTTCTTAGGTAACATCAAGACCTCGGTTGCCTCTGGAAGTTGAAGGTGCTCATATAACTCCACAATTAGGTTGCTTGGGGTTTTTTTGTTTTGTATTTCTTTCTAAACAGCATGCTTAATTCCATTCCTGCAGTAAGCAACTGTGGCCTCATTTTCCTAAGCATGGCAACAATGCCAGCTTAATAAATTCTCATTTTCAACTCTTCCAATAATAGGCTACTGTGAGCTGTGAATTAATGTAACTATCTTTAACCAATACTGAATAGACAAATAAACATTTATAAAACTAAACCATAGTATTACCTCTCTTAGAAATCTTTCCCTTCTTTTACAAGAAAAAAAAGTTGAAGGCATATGAAAAAAAGTTTTGCTTAATCAGTTTAGAACCGTTCTAACAGATGTTTTAATTTGTTCCTGTATGAACCACCAAAAGAATAATGAGGGAAGTAATTCATAACTGAACTTCCAGGCAATGTTTTTCCAATATTTTTCCAGCAGTACATTTCTGTGATACAATGATCCTAAAACTGAACAGAATCTACATTACTGTTTTCAGTCAGCATATTGTTTTATAAAAGAAACCAGCTTAACCATTTCTAATGCAAATGGATATCAGCAATAAACTTAACTGCTTACCATCCAGTAATCAATACTGGAAACACAGTATTTGTTCACCCTATACAGAAACAAATCATGGAAAAGAACTTACCCAAAAAAATTCTTCTCTACAAGGCATTATTGCATTCAGCTAGTTTTCAGAGAAGCAGACCCTGACAACCTGCATAAACGAAAAATAAAGCCCTTAGTAAATTTTCTAAGTGATGGAATATAGCACCATTCATCTGCTTCAGAATTTCAGACAGTGAAATACATTCTTAGAAACACTTCAAACATTAGGAACTACAAATTAAACTGACCTATGGCATTTGGACATGTAATCATCATTTTAATACTATAAAATTGATGTTTTACCATTGCTAAAATTTATTCAGAAATAATTATTTGGCAACAGATAACTTTAGAGTAGTGGAAACACTTTCGTAGAACTTCACGTGCAGTCAAATACAAAAACTATAACACAGTTACACACACAAGCACAAAACTCAGACGAGTTGCAGAACTTGTAGAGGACAAAAGTATAATAAAGCCGTTCAAAGAGAGTATTGACTAATTTGTAAAAAATAGTTCCACCCAGGATTTAATCAAAACAATTATATAGATGCAACTTCTGATTATGCCCCTTACACAATAATGTTCCCTTCCCAGAGAATTATTATATTATTGTTTTGTTTCTTGTAATTTTCCTAAACATTTGTATAAAAGCCTAAATAAAACCCTAAAAGATTGCTATGACAGTGTTAACATGCTTTGTAAGGACATTGTACATTAGGGAAATAGCACAAGTTTCAGTACATCTCCAAAAATAGCAATAATAACCTTTAATCACAAGTAGTGTTTAGACTGCATTTGTTTCCTTATTTTAAAAATGAAATAAAAGATTCTGCACTCCATTCAATGAGATAATTAAACCATTACTTTCAAGCAGAAACTACCATCCCCTTGCTGTCCAAAGCTGTTTCTCTGACAAGCACTACAAAAATAATATATAAGTACTAATGGAGAGGCTACCTTTCCCAAATACAGAATGAAAATGTTGCAACATGACTCACTATATTACACATTAAATAAATAAATTCATAGAATCACAGAATGGTTTGGGTTGGAAGGGACCTTAAAGACCATCTAGTTCCAACCCCCCACCACCGGCAGGGACCCCTCCCACCAGCCCAGGTTGCTCCCAGCCCCATCCAGCCTGGCCTTGGGCACTGCCAGGGATGGGGCATCCACAGCTGCTCTGGGCAGCCTGGGCCAGCGCCTCGCCACCCTCACAGGGAAGAATTCCTTCCTTGTACCTAATCTAAATCTTCCCACTTTCAGTTTAAAGCCATTCCCCACTGTCCTGTCATTACATGCCCTTGTAAAAAGTCCCTCCAGCTTTCTTGCAGCCCCTTCAGGTGCTGGCAGGCTGCTATAAGTTCTCCCCAGAGCCTTCTCTTCAGATTCTCAGCCAGTTTTAAGGGAAAGCTGCTCATAGTTATTACTCCAGAGGATCAACCGCAGATAAAGAACTTCATTTATACTTCTACTTTTGAAGCTGTTGAAATATGCTAAAAAGTACAAGACAGATTAAAAGAATCAGCTTTAAACTTAGAAAAAGCTTTTTAACATTAAATAAGAGACAAAACAGCAGTCACAAGGTCAGCAGCAGCAAACATGAAACTAGTGAGTGAGAAGCCAGTGTTGCAACATACAATTATTAAACATCTACAATACATCCCAAAACAATACAAAACATCCCAAAGGCTCAAGTATACTATTTCCATGGTCCCAATTTAGAAGTAGAACATGTGATTCTTAATCTCAAATTGTTTAATTAAGACTTAGCCAGCACCACAGACACAATTTTACACCAAGCAAATCAGCATTCACAAAAAAATCACTGAGTAATACCTTGCATAATTTAGCCACCTACAGACAGAAGAAAAATCACTTATGATCTGGTTTTCATGGTACATACAGATACAAGAAATTCTTAAAAGCTTAAATAAAGGTATACAAACAGGATACTGTAATAGTAAGTAACAAGACATTATAGTATGGAGTAACTACTCAGGAACTCTAATACAGACACCCATACCAACTGACCACTGGTTATTGAGAACTTAGATAGCAACCAAGTAAAATATAAAACCTTACAGATAACCAAGAGACAGTTCCCAAACAAGAAAGCCCATCCTCATTAAGAATACTTCTTATGTGCACATTGCTACATACTATTGATATGTCAGCAATGCTGTGAAAAAGGTCCTGCCAGAAAACACCAAGAACCAGCACCTCTGTAAGGGATCAGAAAACAGTAGTCAAACCTGACAACAAGGCAAGGCACAGCTTCCCAAGCCTAAACCAAAGCCCACGACACATGAGCAACCTAGGCCCAGGAAAAATAGTCAGGAGTCCAGATAACCAGAGAAATCCATGGCAACAAGACAGGTCCACAAGCAAGCCAGGGAGTCAGTCCCAAACAAGACCCATGACACCACCACAGCTAGTTCTAAGGCCAGGCACGCCTGCAACATAGCTCAGACCACCACAGAATGAAGGCCCAGGCCAGGCTCACGGGCAGAGTGTCGGGTGGAGACCCCGCCCGAGACTGGTCAGGGTAATTAAGGCCTGTCCAGACATCTGAGCCCTGAGAGGGTTTAGGAACAAAAAGGAAACAAAAGGAAATGAAAACAAACCCACAAAAGTCTTTTTAAGATAATTAACCACTGAGCTTCCCTTTCTAAAAGCAGACTTTTTCCCATGCTAACACAATTGGATTCATTGTTAATGCGTTTATCTAACTCTACTGTCACCAAAGAAAATAGATTGTAAATTTCATAAAAATAGTTCAAATGAGGACAAAAGATTGTTTTCTTCACAACACTGAACCAAAATATAAAATCTGAGTATCAGGGGCCAAATGTATACTGACTAGTGGACAAAGCACAAACAAGTACCTGAAAAAATGGCCAACTTAAATGCAGGTGACTCTAGCTGGGGTAATACAGGTGTTTCACATACAACTCATTCTTAATCACTTTAATTACCTTCTGATTCAATACTTAGTCTTTCTGCTATCACTATATTACAAATATTTGTTTGCAGATCAATGTCTTTCACTGATCTCCTATCAATAAAAATTGTAAATTATGCGATCTTATCCAAACTTTTCAAGTTAAAACATGAAGATATATACAGTCCTGCTCTAAAAATCAGTCTAAATGAAAGTCTGAAATGAATACTCTGTAAATGCGTAAAGAAGTGATATAGTTGTTCTGAAGAAAGCAATCATAAAACCTGAAAAAGGAAAGAAAAAGAAAATCTATCTATCTTAAGCAGAAGAAAGAAGAGAGGGAAAGAAGAGAGAGAAAAAAGTACAATATATAGCTGTGGCATAAAGGAAGGGAAGTCTGAAAAAGAAGTGTTAAACGTTTTTCAAGCTAAATTCTGGGTGGGAAACAGATCTGCTGAACAACTAGCTTCATACCCAAGTACTTTAAGTTTTGCTCTTCAAAGCAGATATGGCAAGGACTCCTAGGTGGCTTGGGGAGAATCCTTAGATGGTTCTGGGTAGATTCCTGGAATGTAAGAATGTTCTTCGTAGGAATGTGGTTTGTAAAGCACAAAGAAAATTCCTAGAAATTATTCTAGAAAGACTTTCTTGAAAGCACAGAGAGGATTCCTGGACGCACCTGGAAAATTCCTAGAAAGCATGGGGAACATGCTGTATCACTAGGCAAATTCCTAGGATACATTCAGGAAATCCTTAGAAAGCAGAAGATAAAATAGAATATTTCTAGAAAGCATTGGCAGAAATCCCTACAAAGCAAGGAAGCAAAACTTCCACAAAGCACCAGGAAAATTCCTATCAACCCTAAGGAGAATCTTGAAAATTCTTTACAAGCACAAGGAAAATGCCTAAAAAACACAGTGGGAATTCCTTGCAAGTATTTGGGGAAATTCCTAGAAAGTACTGTAAAAATCTCTAGAAAGGTGCAAGACAATTCTATATAAACTATACACTAATCTGTATAACTGCTATGTGGGATATTCTGAAAGGGAAAATGTGAATACAAAGCACGTACCTAACATTTTGTATGCCTGACTTCAATTATTTTTATCGAATTATTTGCATAATTTAAGTAACGAGCATGTGATTCTTTAAGAACGTGCCTTTAAAAAAAGAAAACTGAACAGTGGTCAAAAATATACAGTCAGAATAAGCATGCATGACACCTCCTCTCTTATACACATCCAGTTTCCAATGATTTCAGCTTACAGAAGTTTCTGACACCAACAGGAGTGTGGCTCTTCAGCAGTCCCTTATGAGCTCTCTTCTCAAGCAGACACCCTCAATCCTGAAAACTTTCATGAACAGCAGCATCCTTTTCTAGATACTTGTCCAGTCTCTCCTTGCACCTACATACAATTCTGCATCCACAGCATCCTGCAGTGAAGCTCTACAGCCCTACTACCCACCGTGTGATGGAGTACCTTTCTTTGTTTTGAACAGAGGCCTGCGTAGCATCAGTTGTTCTGGCATTGAAAGAGACCCTTAAAACAAGCAGTTCCTATCCAAATTACAATTTTGCAAATCTTCCATAGCAGCCTCAAAGTTTTCTTTCTGTGTTGAGGACACATAGCCTACTTTTAGTCATTCCTTGCACTGAAGCCATCCCATACCTTTCATCATTCTTGCTGCCTTCTCTGAACCTTTCCTGGTTCTAATACAGATTTTTGGAAAGAGGAGGTCAGAAGTACACACAAGATCTAAAGTACAGGTGAACCACGAATTTACACAGTGGGATTGGATGGGTTTTGTTCTGTTCTCTGTTCCTTCTTTAGTGCTAACATTTGATTTGCCTTTTTCACATCAAGCACTTTGCTGACATTTTCATGGAATCATCTATCCTGATGCTATGAAACCAACCCTTCCCTTTGATCACTCTTCCCTTTGTGCATCAGTTCACATTTATGTATACTGAATTTCATCTGCCATTTTACTGCCAAGTCCCTCAGTCATGTATGGTCCTTCTGTAATTCTCCACAGTCTGCTCACATTCCTATATTGAACACCACACAAGGATCTCACTATTCCATATCCAAAACAAGATCCAGTGAAACACTAGATTGTATATTATGCTGAAACATATAACCAAGCATATCTAAGCAGTAATCAAAAAGTGCTAAAGACAAATATAGACAAATGGATAAATGTGACTTGTTAAACCATCTGCTGCTGTCCATTTTTCCCCTCTTAGAAAGGCTACCACCCCAAAGAAGTGTACAGAGAACGCAATGTGCAGCTGGGCCTCACATCACCCTCAAGAAAATGTAGTTTCTTAGCATAAAACCATTTCCTTGTCAACATAAGCTAAGACAACTGAGTTTTCATTGGAAGACTTCAGGTGCAGGCACACATTTTTTTCTGATGCATCTGCAGTGACAGCTGCAGAGATGCAGCATGAATGTTATCTAAGGTGCAGTAACTTCACCATAGCTTTCTGGCAGCAGGCAGAGATTTTCTTCACTCCTCTTTGAGAAATGCAGGGTCTAACCCCACATGCCTTTCACATCCAAAATTCCTGCCAACTGCAGTGGGAACTTTCTCCGTATAAAGAAACAAGACTGGATGTTCACTAGAAAATTAAGTAAACACATCGAGGGTGGCCCTCCCATAGACATGCAGACATACAAAAGCTCTTTCCACTCCTTTTCTAAGCATGTCTTTACAATTTATCTATGAAGTTTAGTTGTAACAGAGCCTGGTCTTTTAAATATGCAGTATCTAGCATAACTATAATACAGCATTTATACTTAGCCACAGAACCTCCACAAATACTAAAATCCTGCCCTAAAGTATACATATGCTATCTACTCACTTTCAGCAACCTGTATTTGATTAATAGACAATCACAGCACATTTTCAAACCCATTTACCATTAAAAAGACCATGTTAAAGACACTGTTAATTTGACAGTTTAAAATAAAAAAATCAGTTCTGATACTAGATATAAACTTACTAAAAATATAATCAGTTTAATATCCTCTATACTTTGTATACAGGGAATTATTGTAATAAGACAGTTATTTTTATTTTGTGAGTTATAATAATCAGGAATTTTGAACCTTATTTTACTCTACCAAAACCCAATACCTGTATAGAAAAGAAAAACAGAAATAATATTCTGTCTTTTTAGAATATTATTGGAGTATGTTCTCCTTAAAAAGTTAATCTGGCCCACTAAATCTGAAAGCAAAGAATAAAGGAATATTCTTTCCGAGCAACAAACAGCAACGAACCCAACATGAAAAAGCTGAAAGAGTAATGAAGCTGAAAATTATCTGAACACTCACTGTGCTGGTTTTTCAGTTTCATATTAGAAACAGAGTGAAGACAATGCTGGACAATATTTGATTTCTCCAAGAACTGATCACTACGCCCTTCAAATTATCAGATCTGAAAGGAGAAATAGAGCCATTCTTGAAGATCAGCTGCCATCTAGTGAATCATGAGAAAATGTAAAACATTATTCTTTTTTTTTTACAGTTTAAACTAGATTGTGGGTGGAATGCCGTTTTGCCACTTTGTTACTGTTAATTTTGGGGTCTGTAAATTATTTAGGAGCATGGCTATTAAAAGGTAAGCATTCCAAAGCAGAGCAATGTCACTCAGTGATGTTTTCTATTAAAATATATAAAAAAGGTCTTGATCCCACAGTTTCTTCCAAAGAAGCCAATCCTGTGCACTTTCAAAAAGTCACATTAGTGATTTTGGGGCTCCACTTCATTACACTAAAAAGAACTGAACTATCAGTGTCTTAAAGCAAAATATTCAGTATTAGAACAATATGCTACAGTTAAAAATCAAGTAAGTTTAAGATAAAACTCACCAGCTGAGATGCACTTATCAAGCAACAATATCATAGTTTTTAGGTTGGACAGCAAACGTGTTATTGTTATATGTTTTACACCTAGTAACTAATCTATATAGCAGTGTGCATCAACACTGTCAAATTAACTACTTTTATGTAAGACTGCTGTTTCGTGAATTAGTACTTCATTCCTGTTTCCCATTTTTGTGAAATTCATATTTCATAAATTATTACTGGGAGAAACCTGCCAATCAGGCTGGTGGTTTTGTCTTTGCTCTTTCCATAAACCAATGCCATCATTTCCCCAATCAATGTGATGACACAAGCTGGAACTGCCACCAAAAGAAGTTTCAGCTATCCCTTTTCTTCCAGCTGCCCATTTCAAGCCATTTTTGGCAATGACACAAGCATTTGCACACCAGTGCAAATTCAAAATTTAGTGCCAGTTAACTAACTCGCCAAGAAAAAACATACTACATGAAACAAGCTCATCATTTTTGCCATACAGATGCTTTTCTTATTAAAAGAAAGGACAGGAATTATATAATTAAGGTGATAAAAGGTGGCATCCCCTTTTTTACTGTCTAAACTGATCATGGAACTATAATCAGAAAGCAGGAAGGAAAAGAGACTGTTGCTTGTTACTTATGCAATTCTATTTATGCAAATCTGTATCAAAGTATTTTTAAAACTGGAAAAATAGATGGATTACTGCAAAGCATCTCTTCCATGCATTTGTCATTAAAAAAAATCAGCAAGAAACCTAGACTTGTCTTCATAAAGCCAACAGAAGCTCAAATCAGTAATTCTAACAACTATTAATTGGAATTCTTTGTCACTCAAGATTAGATTTGCAGGTGTTTTCCTTCTCCTAAGAAATCAGGTTTTCCAGATGTTACAATAAGTCTGTTACAAAGAACAACTATATATGAATATAAACCACAGAGTTTGTTTCAAATATGCGATTTTCCATACTTTTATTTCCTAAACACAACTTTTCAAAACCAAGCAGAGGGTCTACCATTTACCATTTGGAACTCTGAATCACAAATCTGCCATTTTAAACAGAGTATGTTTCTTGTTTAATCAAGTACATACTCAAGGGCACTCCTGTTTACGAGAACCTTTGACAAAAAGAAATAAAACAAGAGAATGTGTTTATAAGACATTGGCTTGAAAATACATTCTCCTTCTTGGAATGAAAGCTCCTTATAATCTTTTGTCTGTATATTCTCTAGACAGGCATTAGTCTGTCGCACACTAAATACCTAAACAAGTCTGCATATTCCATATAAGCATTTGCATACATGTGCAGTACAAAAAAGTGCTATGAAAAGAAACATTAAGTAGATATCCAGGAGAAAAGGAACAGAAAATAAACACTGAAAGGAGAAAATCTGGTCATTAATTGAAAGGAAATAGAACATAGGCCCTCTCGCACAAGAAAAGGCATGGTGGTTTGCATACTCCTCAGCCCTATGCCTTTCTTCTGAATTCCTACTCAGCATTTAAAATCAGCTAAACTGGCTCTGCTAACACTGCCTGCTGTTGTTCACACACCTTACTAAAATATTTTGCTTACAGCCCTTCGTTCAATAAGGAATATGATTAAGCAGGACACTCAAATCAATAAGATTTCCTTATGCTTCCCCTCCAGAGGCTTTCAAAATACCTACTGGACAGTTCATATTCATGGTGTAAATCACCCTTCTGGGTTTTCTGTGGCCATAACTACACCTGACTAGTAACGTATATCTGAGATCCCAATTCTACATACGTAGTCTCAAATGAAGTCTGCATGTGTTCAGGACATGCACAACTTTACTTACAATGAAGCTACTTACAAAAATAAAATTATGCACATACTAAATTTTACAGCTCACCATTTATCTTGTATCCCACAATGCTTCTTCTGACAGGTTTTTATAAAAGTACTGCACAATTTAAGAAGGCAGCGGACCAAAATTGTTATACAATTGATATTTCTTAAACGCTGATGGAGCATTTGTCAGAGCAACATCCTACTACAGTTTTAACAATTGTTGAATAGCTGTCTGTGTCCTAATGACTTTTAACAGCTGGTCCTCATGTCAGTTGGGTGGTTCCCTACTCGTTTTTCTTAACTGGCACCTACAGTTGACTCAATCCCAACTGCCAGTGAAAAAGGTGCTGAGTCCAGGGAAGCACTGACAGGAGACACGAGAAAGGGGAAGCCCAACTTTTGGGAACATGCTTAAGAAGCGCAAACTCGACAAGCGGGTGGCGCTGAGAGAAGAGGCGAAGTGAGGGAGGCGGCGAGCCCCGCCAAGCCCAGCTCTCTGGAGAACAACCCGAGCGGTAACGAAGAAAGGGGTGAATCCATTCCGTCTGTTGAAGAGGACAGAAGAAGTCGAGAGAGCGAGCTTACAGCTGGGTAGCGGCGAGCTCGCCGCACGGACCGCCGCCTGACAGCCGCTCGGACGGGGACGGCCTCACCAGCGCTGAGGCGGGAGCGTGAGGGAAGGCCCCGCCCCGCCCCGCCGAGCGCGCGTGCTCCACTGTGGCGCACGCGCGGGGGGCGCCAGGGCCGCCTGTCAGCGCGGCGCAGCGCGGGAGCGGCCCGGCCCGGCCCGGCGAGGGGGCCGGGGCTGGCGGAGCGGGGGGGGGCGCGGCGCGGTGAGTAAGGGGCTGCCCGGGGCCGCGCACAGCGGAGCGGAGCGGGGTGGAGCCGCCGCACTCTCCGGCGGAGGGAGCGCCGCGCAGGTCCGCGATGGAGGCGGCAGTCTTAAAGCTGCTGCCGCTGGACCCGGGCGATGAAGGCACCCAGAGGTGCAGGATGGGCCCTGCCGCCCTCTCCTCCCTGGGCGCCGGGCTGGGCGCCCCGCTGCGGGTGGCGCTGCCCACCGGCTGCTGCCTGTGCACGGCCTGGCCCAGGCACGATTTGGCGGACGGGTACCTGCAGGTGGACCTGGCCTGCAGCACGGCGGGGGTGGCCGCCGGGGACCTCAGGGGCCTGAGGCTGAGCCTGGGCCAGCTGAGGCCGCTGGCCTGTCGCCGGCTGGAAAAGGCGGCTGTGAAAGTGGTCCTCAGGAGCTCTGCGCTGAAGAAGTCGATTCCCAGAGCAGTGTTGCAGGAGACGATCAGAGAACTGCTAAGAAATGTTTATGTTTCACCTCTTTATGTTGTTACTGTTGCCCCAAATCTCGAAAATCCCGTGGTGTATATTGAAATCCTGTCTGCAGAGCCTTTGATGGATGAAGCTGGCCTGGTAACCTCCCAAACAAGCATAAAAATCAAGGAGGTGGTCACTCTTGAGTGGTACAGACATTTATCAGAAGACACTGCCAAAGTTTCCATTGCAGGGCTGGATGACGTGGGGAAGTCTTTGAAAGAAATGATAGAGCTGCCTTTCCGCTTTCCAAAGACTTTTAAGAAGCTAGGGCTTTCTGTCCCCAACGGAGTGCTGCTAATAGGGCCCCCAGGCGTAGGGAAAACCCTCATGGTAAAGGCAGTGGCGAAAGAACTGGGAGTGTATCTGGTTTGCATCAATGGCCCGGCCCTCTATGGCTCCAGGCCAGGAGAAGGTGAAGAGAATTTGCGAAGAGTCTTTGAAAAGGGCAGAGAGATGTCACACGAAGGCCCAACTGTTCTCTTCATCGACGAAGTTGACTCCATCTGCCCGAGGCGAGGAAGCTCGAGCAATGCTCCCGAGGATCGCGTGGTCGCTCAGTTGCTGACGCTGCTGGATGGTGTAGGCAGTGAGGGTAAGATGGTCGTCATCGCAGCAACGAACAGGCCTGATGCCTTAGACCCGGCGCTGAGAAGACCCGGCAGATTTGACAGAGAGGTGAGAAACCTGGTTGCTGATGTGCTCTCTTTTTTCTTTCGTTGTTGAGGTGGAGCAGGGGGCAGTTAATAAAGTAATTTGGTTTTTTTTTTTTGTGTCTACTAGTCATGTTTCATAGTGGGGCTCTACAGGCTTGACACATGTCTTGTTTCTTTAGTTTGCTGCAGCTTGGGTAAGGTAGAGAACATGTTTTCCTGTGGAAAACAAGAGCTTCAAATACTTGAAAATGGATAAGAGTCTTTGTGCTTCTTTATCATAAAGATATGGACCTGTTCTTGAGGGGGTTTTTTTGCTTACAGATATTTAGTATTACAGACTTAAAATCATTTAATATATCTTATTGATAATCTTTCCGTAAAAGTTTATTGTGACAGAGAAAATAGTAACCTGTTGTCTCAAAACTTCAGATTTCAGTAACAGAGGCTAGGTCTACTCTGGAAAACTTCTGTTAGCCAAATGGTCAGAAGAAGGAGGAACACATCTAGTTATGCAATGCAAAAATGCTTTTACTTGTATTGTTTATTTTACTGGCTAAATGCACTCGAGAGTCATCCATTTTAGTCTTTAATTCCTTTAATGCTTTCACAATTACAATTTGCTTTATTTTCTACGATTTATAGATTGTTGAGATACATTTCCTGGCAGTATTTTACCAGGTTTTTAATAATGTATGAATGTTTATCTGATTAATTTTTTCTATTGGATGAATCTAATTCAGTCCTTGAGATGCAAGTGTTATGTTAAGTTTGCCTTAAAACAGGACTTGCTGGACACTAGCCGACAGTGTGTTATGAACAACTGTTTATACAAACACTGCTCACTTGGACAGTTAAGTGTAAATGAAGGGTATTTAAAATATTTGTCATTTGTGTATTGCTGGTAATACTTTCTTGTAAAAGTCTTTAGGTGCAGTGTAAGTATGTATGAATCTTCAGTAAGCAGTATAAAGCAGAGACAAAGTTGCTTGCATAGGCTTATAAGAGGAATATAGCAAAATATCTGCTTTAAATTTTTGTTTATTATATTTGGTGTAGGTTGTTATTGGGACCCCAACACTTACGCAAAGAAGATCCATCCTGCAGTTGCTTACATCTAGTATGCCGGTGTCTACAGACGTTGATTTGGTTAAACTGGCAGAAATGACAACTGGGTATGTTGGAGCTGACCTGACAGCACTCTGCAGAGAAGCTGCTATGCAGGCTGTGTTCCACAGCTCTTCGGTATGGCTGCAAATTAGTCAAGATAAATGTCATTAATATATGTACTACCCTTTCTCCATTAACACATGGCTTTACTTGAAGAGCTCAACATACTGAAGAAGTCACAATAAAATACTGAAAAACACCAGGTGTGTTACAATTGTAAATATGCCATTTTGTTAGGCCTTTCAGTTCTCACCTGCAAAGACTGTTTTCTCCTTTCTGGGTGAAAAACTTTGCTGCGAGTTTTTATCCTTGTCCTTATCTTTTTAGGATTGTGCAAAGCAGAGATTCTCATCTTTTTTGGCAAACTAAACTCTAATGTCCACAAAAGCTTTTGTCTGAAGTATCAACAATTTAAAATTTTACTTTTTTAATAATAACTTCAAATTAAAGTTTAGGTTGACAGGTAAATAGATAACTGCTAGTGATAATAACTATTATCATTTGGGTTGTATGGCTGGATATAACCTTGTTTTAGACACAAGGTATACAACTGCCCAGTGTGCAGAAGTTAAACTTCTTGGCAATTCTCTAATTCCATGGCTAGAATAGCTATTTCTTAATATTCTGACTTAATATTCTGACTTTTACAAGAATTGTGAGATATGTTTGCTGTGGTTTTTCATCTGGAACAGCCGAGCAGAAATTTGAAGCCGTATTTGCAAAATTTCCAGAGTCAGAGCATCTCCAAGAATAGTAGAACCCTCTGTATTCACTCAGAGATAGAAAAAGAGAGCGTGATGTTTCTAGAACTTCCATCTCCTCCAGATACCTTACAAATACTGAATATGATAAACAAAATAATTTAAGCCTGGTATCCCGGAAAGAAATAGATGGACAAATGAAAATAATAAGTAGACAGCCTATTTCCCTTGAGAATGGGAAGTGCCTTTGTAAAATACACCTTAGTTCTGTTACGGCATCTGTAGTTTAATTGTATTTTCTAGCCTATTTGAGAAAGCCTTACTTTCTCCAGTATGTAGTGAAAATGGATGTTAGAATATTTTTATTTGTATTCAAGAGATTTTAGGATTCGGTGTGTGTGGTAACCCTGAAACTAGCAACCATTTCATTTAGCAGATCACTGTCTAATGGAACCATAATTTAGGGAAAAAAACGGCAGTTTTCTCTAAAATATTAATCTCTGTTTGTGTTACATCTTTGTATCGACAGTGCTTAAGCTTGTTAGGGCAGGAATTTGCTTCTTTATTAGTTGCATTTCACCTTTTGTGAAGTATTTTGCACACTAATGCAGCGTTCTAAGTTAGTACATAAAAATATTGTTAATAAGCTTTATCTGGGTTTCTTCAGGATTTGACCGAAACTGTGGTTAATATGGTGAATTTCCAAGAAGCTTTTAAAAAAATTCAACCGTCCTCTTTTCGAAGTGCAGTTGGACTAACAGAGTGTAAACCTGTCATGTGGGAGCAGATTGGCGGTCTCGAAGATGTGAAATTAAAGTTAAAACAGGTAACATATAAAACAAATTTAGATAAACAGCTGGTTTCAAATAACCATGTCCTCAGAGGTATTCTGTATGTTACAATATGGAAATGAATTTTCTTGCAAATTACCTGATTATAAATTGCATCTTAAACATCTTTCCTTATAGTGTAATAACTTATTACAATGTGTATGAGTGAGAATTCTTCCAGTCACAAGATATCACTACCAAATGTAATATCATGGGAAATAAGCATGCTTTTTAGTAGTTGAAAAACACTTCTTACAGCCAGATAATTTGTCCATTCTTGAATTTGCAGCTGGAGGTGGCTCATGCGTGTCATCTTTCAAGTACTGCCTTTTTTTCCATTTGAGATGGAGAGGAAACTTTAGGAAGGGGGGAGCATTATATGAAGAAAGACCAAATTAATATTCTCTGATTTGAAATGAGTGTTTATACCAAGGAGAGGAAATAATGTGCTCAGCAATTTTATTGACTGCCTATGAACTCTAGTTTTATTACTAACGAAGAATTTCATCCCTTTTTTATGTATTGACAGAGTATTGAGTGGCCTATGAAATTTCCTCAGGCGTTTGCTAGGATGGGCCTGTCTCATCCAAAGGGTATTCTTCTCTATGGGCCATCAGGGTGTGCCAAAACCACGCTGGTGAAGGCTGTGGCCACAAGCTGTCACTGTTCCTTTCTCTCTGTAAGTGGTGCTGACCTTTTCTCACCTTATGTTGGAGATTCAGAGAAGATACTGGCTCAGGTACAGTTCTTAATTTGTGTAAGGTCTATAGTGTATTTTTGCTTGATATTTGTAAAATGTTAGCTAGGCCTACATTTTCTTTTTGAAAAAATGATAGTTAAAGCTGTCATCTGATTATTAAATAGAAATGGTTTACAGGTTTGCATTTATATAAACTGAGAATCTAGCCCTAAAATTATTCCAATTTTAAACTTTGAAAGTAGTTCTACCCTTTTGTTTTCAGTTAAGAATTTAAATAAGAAGTAGAATTAGCCTATAGTAAACATAAGCCAGAACAGGTCTTTTGAATCTGTATTAATGTATCTTTAAAGTTAAGTGAGTAAAATACAGAGTATATGTAAATAGGTATCTTCACCTTACTTGATAGAATATATGTATTAACATTTTTACATTATTAATATTTCTTTTATAAAAAAGGTTTTTCGCCAAGCAAGAGCAAATACTCCAGCAATAGTATTCCTAGATGAGATTGATTCTATTGTGGGATCTCGGTCACACTGCAGAACTGGCCATGGTGTCTCAGAGCGGGTTCTTTCTGTTCTTCTCAATGAGTTGGATGGTATTGGACTGAAAGTCACAGAAAGAAGAGGAAGCAAACTACAGCTTGAGGGTCAATGTCAAGAACAAAGCGATGAGGAAAGAAAGGTATTTATGTCCCCTCTTCCATATAGGAAGAACGATAAATTCTATCCAGTTGTTCCAGAAATTTTAGTTGTTGCATTCACACTTTTTATACTTATCTCAAGCTTAAAAATATGCAAGATCTTCTACTCTGTCATGATTTCTGTTTTCTAGAAAATACTGTATATAGGCTGCTAATGTTCTTATATACACTGTTCCTCAATGAGACTTATTTTGAATGCAATACCCACGCAGGCTAATGAGCATTACTAGTTGGTGTTCATCTTCTGTCACAAGAATCTTCTTGCTTGACATAAAGGTAATTTTTTAGATGAATTGTGCTAATTTTTACTATTATACAGGTTCATTCCTGAACTTACTTTTTAAAGTGCTTTATTTGCAGTGCTTTCTCGTACGTACTTTATACAAAAACACTACAGTTATGATCAGTTACTTTTTTTAAACAAAAAAGTTGCAGCTGGGCTTTTCAGTGAATTGTTCATGACATTTAATATCTAGCTTTTCTATATTTAAATTTCTGTCTTTGTGACATGATAATCTTTGGGGGAAAATAGAAAGGCAATGGTTTCAGCATTGTAGGATACTGAATTTTTGCATATAAAAGGTCTTACAGTCTGGCCAAAGAAAAGTCTGTGTTTATCATCAAGGCAGATACTAACTCTACTTCTTCCTTGTCCTCTAATCTGGCCTGCACCAAGATTTTTTTACCTCAATAAAAAATATTAATATTGAAAGGAAAATAACGGCATGAAAAGATACATCACCTTTTTGCTCTTCCCCTTTTCTCATGAGTAGTTAGATGTTATCGAAAGATAATTAATATCTTAACCATGTTGCACTAATTTGTTTATATCATTTCTTACTCAGCTAGAGTTTCAGGAAACTTTGAACAAAGATTTCATGGTAGTTGCTGCAACAAATAGACCAGATATGTTGGATGATGCCTTACTGCGTCCTGGAAGGCTAGACAAAGTGATCTATATTCCACCTCCAGATCTGAAGGTGATGTATTACAAAATCATATGTGACTTTAAATGGAGAGATATTAATTGCCAGCATACTTTAAGAGCAAAGGTGGCATATTCCTAATAAAGTATTTAACAGTTGATGGATGATTCACTGAAGATCAGTCACTAAACTTAAGGTACAAAGGAGAAGTTTAAAAGGGAATAATTACATCTGTAATTTAAACACCAGTAACATTTTAAGTGGTGTATGTAGTTACACTGTTGCAAATAGAAAATAGCCAAAATCCTGAATAATTCTGGACAACATCAAGCTGCAGTTTAGGAAGTATTGTAACAAGGTGTCTATTCTTGCTTCAAATCATTCTTGTGCCCTGTTCCCAAGAGTAGTGTAGCCACTTGCTCTGAGCTTCCCAAAAAAAAGGAGTTGACCCAAAGCAGGCCAAATATGAACTCTTCAGTCTAAAATACTATGTTTTCATGAAGTAATGAGTAACTGCAAATAACAGACTTGAATAGAACCATATAAGTATCATCTCCATTAATAGCATTGTATTCACTCTTTCACCAAAAACATGTCAGTTTGGTTTTGGTACTTTTGGGGATTTTCCTTAGTTCTAATTTCAAATGTGGTACTGCTTTGGAGAGGAATTAATTATTGGTTTGTTTGGCTTCTTTTTCTTGTATAATATGCACCAACTCACAGGGAAGGCTTTCCATTTTGAAAATCTGCACAGAAAAAATGCCATTAGATAATGATGTGTCATTACAAGATGTGGCAGCCATGACAGACCTCTTCTCTGGAGCAGATATTGAAAATTTGTGCAAGGAGGTAAGAAATATTCACAGTTAATCTGTGAAATAAACTGTAAATGAAACCCTTCAATGAAAAAAAGAGAGCTAACTCATAGATGTTACCAAGCCACCTGTAATATGGTTTCTTTCACAGTTTCTAATGAAAAATAAAGATAATTGAGTAAAACAGAAGAACTGAACAAGGGTGAACTCTTTAAATAAAGAGGCCAGATAAGAATAAATACTTTCTGTGATCATTGACTTGAACTTAAGGAACTGTACTACCCTTTGTTTCATGTGGCCCTTTCTAACTCAGGCTCACATCCAGATAAATGGTATTCTGTGCTTTGCAAGCAACTGCAGCATCTTTAGCTGAAATTGGCATGTGCTCTCAAGGCTAGAGAGAAAAAAACTGAGAGGAGAAATCTTAAGTATTTGAGGTAAATTATGTAAAAGAGAGAAGACTAGGAAGAAAATCCAGATATATGTGATCAAGGATATATTGTTTAACCCAGACAAAAAAGCAAATGAAAAAGTTACACTCATCTTACTCAATTATCTATTGTTAAATAACTGTAAATTATACAATGCTGTATTCATGTGCTTTACCTAAAATTGTTTCATGTAAAGTATTTTAGAATACTTATAATAACTTCTTTGCAACTTAAAACACGATAAGCACTTCAAGTTGGTTTTGTTCTGGTTTTGGTGTGTTGTTTTTTTTCTTTTAAAGGCTGCTTTATTGGCATTGCAAGAGAATGGACTTGAAGCAACTGCTGTAAAACATGAGCATTTCGTAAAATCACGGAAGACTGTAAAACCATCCTTAAACATAAAAGACTTGGAATTTTATGAAAAATTTTATAATCAAGAATTAGCCTCTGGAATCAAAAAGGAGTGATGTAGCATAGGTATTTTTAAATACATTACAAAGATTTTGCAACAGTTTACATGTTTCCTGCTTTTTCATACTGTACTTACTGTAGTTTTCAGTGTATATGAAATACAGTAAAACTTCACTTGTGAAAAATCTGTGATTTCAATAATGGAGAATAAATTCAAATCTTGTTTGTTTTGGCTAGGTTTGCATCTGATGAAACAAGTAACTGAGATACTTGGATAAAGCACTGTGGAACAGCTTAGCTTTACTGTAGATTCCCTACTTTTCGGTACAAACACTGGCATGATAAGAATATTTAATTTAAAATGTATTGTGAAATCTCCAAAAGACAGTGAATATTTTAAAAAAAGAGAAGCTTTTAGAATGTTAAATAGAAGGAGGTAAGTCTCATGGTATATAAAACGTAAGGTTTTATATGTGCATGTTTACAGGCTTACTTTCTTAGAAGCAGCTTCTAAAATACAGAGGCAGTGAAAAGGTGGTCAGTGCTTAATACCTTGTAAGTTTGGGAGTCTGATTTTTTTGGGAGTAATTTTAGATGTTAATGCTTACTGTACAAGCATTTGGACTAAATAAGAAAATACTAAGTAAGTCTAATTTCTTCCTTAGAGAAGGGAGTTTGCTTTATAACAGTTTCTGCAGAATTCTTTTCCCCACCGTTCTTTGTCAATATATTTCTGAAGGTCATCTTCTAGAATACACAGATACATCAAAGGAAATTGTTACTACATGTATGTAAGTGTGCATTTTAACTTACCAAGGTAGGAAGTTTTTAGTTATTCTTTTTCCCCATGAAGATGCTTGTGAATTGAGTAACTCTACTGTCAAAGATAGTTTCTAATTTCAGCTGAGGTTCTTCAGTTATAAACCCATTAACGACTATTTCTTTCTCATAACAGGGATGCTAGGGCCTGTGCTGCAGTGTGGTTTACAGGGAGATGGATCACGAAAGGAAGTTCCAAGGCAGTTAGCAACTGCGCAGGGTAAAGGGGAGTAGTAGAAGCCCTTGTAACTTAGGACACACATAAATGACTGTCCTACAGCTTGGTGGCTTTGATCACCTTTTCCTAAGGAAGGACTGTCCTGCTGCTTTATTGCTGGCAACGAGTAGGCCAGTGCCAGTGAATTTGCCCAAAGGTTTCTCAGCAGAGAAAAGCTGGAGATAAACTACGAAAAACCTCACGGTAACTTCCTGTTTTGCTTTCCAGTGTTTGAGAGTGTTGCTTGAAAATTACCAGACCTGAAAGCTGTGGGGACAGCAAAATACTGCCAGCTCGTTGTTTCAGAGATAATGCTGCTCACCTTCTGTACTCACCCCCTAGGACCACCCGAGCTAACGGTGCACTGGTGTGTGTGTCTGTCCCTTGCTACAGGGAGGCAGCCGAGTCAGGGGAACCTTCTCCTTCCTCTCCCTGCTGCCGTGGGGGGCCAGAGGGAAAGGGAGAAACAGACCTACAGGCAGGGATTGCAAAGGCAGAGGTAACTGTTAGAGGAACAGCAAAGAGGAGAATGGGGCAGAAACCAGCTGTGATGCTCCAGGGTCCCCCATTGCGTAGTTGAGCATCGTTGTTGATGGCCAACATGCAGCCTGCTGGCACCACGTACCTCCAGCCTGCCCCAGGTAGGAGTTTTTCTGACGGGGCTATCGGGAAGCGATAGGAGCTGTGTAACACCGTAGGGCGGAGGGAACCCGAGTGCCATCGGGCGACCTGTTTGGGCCACTAGATGCCCCTTGCTGAGCTCTGAAAGAGGTGGGCCAGGGCTCGCCTGTGCCGCGGTATACCTGGAGAAGGGGACAAGCAAGGGGACGAAGGAGGAGCTGAGGAGCGAGGTCCACGGCCCGCAGTAACGGGGAGCGGAGGAGCTGCGGGCAGCGCGCACCAGCCGCCGAGCCCGGCCGCCCGCCGGGCGCTCCCCGGCGCTTGCCCGGCGCTGGCCGCAAGGGGGCGCTGCTGGCCCGCGGGCGGCTCCCCGAGGCGGCCGCTGAGGGGCGCCCTGCCGGGCGGGCGCGGGCCGGGGGCAGGGGCGGGCGCGCCGCCTACGCCAGCAGGGGAGCAGGCAGCGCCTACGGCCGCCGCGGGGTGCATATAAGGCGGGGAGGGCAGTGGCCGGTGGCCGTCCGCAGCGCTGCCCGTCCTGCCCCGCCAGGTAACGCCGCCCGCCCGGTCCCGGTCCTGGGCTGAACCGTTTGTTCCAGGTCCGCAGCCTCAGCAGGATGAACTCGAGCTTCTTCCAGATCCTGAAAGCCAAGAAAGAAGTGAGTTGGCCAGAGGCGCTGGTGCTGGGGTCACCCCCTTGGGCGAGGGGGTCGCCACTTCCTAGCGGGCGCTTTGGGGAGGGAGTGGTGGCAGTGGGAAGGGGACATCCGCGCAGGGACCCGCGGTGGCGTGAGCCGCGGCAGAGGTGATGCCGCCGCAGGTGCCCGCTTCTCGGTGCCCTGTCACCCCCGCGGCCCCGGGGGGGCTCTGCAGCCGGGTACCAGCTCAGCTCCTGTTCTGTGTCTTCCAGCTCATCCCCCTGGTTGGAGTGGTGTCCTTCGCGGCAGTCGGGGCGCTCTCTTTCTCTGTCTACTCGCTATTCAGCAAATCCGATGTGATGTAAGCAAAAGACACGCTGCTCGGCGTTTACCCAAAGCTTTTTTTGCTCATGGAGGTATTTGACCATTGTGTTTGCACCCCAGAAAAAAACAACCACCTCCATGTGGATGTTCCGGAGTACTACTAATGCCTAAGATACCTGCAGTTTGTAAATACTGGAGAAATTAATTGGTTTGGAGCATAGTCCAAATTATTTCCAAACTTTTGACTTGCTAACTGTATTTTTTCTTTGCTTTAGATATAATAGATTTTTACATGTTTTTAGGAAGAATTTCGAATATTCAGATAGGTAAATGACATGCAGATGTGTTGCAGACAGGCTATTGCCTTGTATATAAAGAACAGCATTTGAAAATATGAACTTAGAATAGCTTGGTATTTTAATGGCTTGGCTAATAATTGGAGCTAAGTCCTACACTGTTTAAGCTTTGGGGATTATTTTTTTTTTATTTAAAGTTATTGGAATAGGTATTTTAGCTGTCAGGGTAAGAATCCCCTTACTTTTTCTGTGGCTTTATTCAGTTCTGATGTTACAGCTTACTTCCCGTACGGTAACACGTTATGTATACTTGAACAATGCTGGCTTGTTTGGTGCTTTGGAAGCCTCAAATAAAGCAAGGCATCATTGATTCCTGCGCAGAATTTTAAAATGAAATGCCCAAATCTGTCAACCTGTATTTGAGGGAACTGCTTACATGAATAGTTTTGCCAACAATAGACTGCTCATATAAGAAAAACATGTGCAAGGTCGCACCCCAAAACACAATGCCTGCTTTGCTTTGTCTTCTCTTAAAGCATTAACAAGAGTGGCAATCCAGAACCATGGGAAACTGTCAATCCTACCAAGCCTCAGAAGGTAATTTGCACAAATAATATAGTCGGTATAAATAGCATATATCTCCAACACAATTAATAACTTTATTTAAAGGCGTAACAGCTACCAAAATATTAATGAGGAAACAAATGTAAAGCTGCCGTATTTAAAAGTAGAACTAACTGCTTAATTCGTGACATATGTATCTTCCCTGTGTTACGTAATGATGGGGATTCAGCTGTTACATTCTAGGTCTGAACCTGAATTTATGGTGTATTTCTGGTTGATATGCTGCCCCCAACATCCGTTTACTCAATTCCATTGGTAACAGTGGAAATGCTGTTTACCCTTGCCTTGTTCCTGAATGATAAAATGGACTAAGAATGGTTTTGAGTACTGCAGCCTGAAAAAAAATAATCCTAGTTTACTAAAGCATCTAGGATAAGGAAAAATAAAATTATTTGGCATTATTATTTATTTAATATCCAAGTGATTTTGTTCAACAAATGATTAAATATGTTATCAGTTGTTATTTTTGCTTACTTCTGAAATGAAGATTTAAAGCTACTAGAAATCCTTCTTCAACCATAAGTTGATATGTGATGGGATGGGGAGAGTGGATCAAATGCTCAGGTTTTGCTAATTTCTTTTGTATTTTCTGTTTAATTTCTTCCAGCTATTAACAATCCATCAGAAATGGGAACCGATAGAAGAGCTGGAACATGTCAGAAAGCTTATGAAGTGACAAGTTTCTGTTGCCTCAAAAAGGTACCCTACGAATCTAGTGGAATCACTTCTGCACAAACTTGACTACTGAAATCAGTGTGCGGAAATGCTTCTGCTACATTTTTAGGGTCTCCCTACATTTTTTGGACTCTGGATGAGGAGTTTCATGTTGCTCTAGAAGTTGGCATACAACATCCGCATAGTCCAAAACTTTGTCTCAAGTAATCATTTTTCAGTAGGCATTTGATGTCAAATGTTGAATATTCAGATGGTAATTATAGATGGAAAAAGCCCTCACATTTTCACACTTTTTGTCACGTTTTGTTTTCTCAAAAAACATTAATTTTGTAACTTTATATATTTTTAATAAAATATATTTAAAATTTTCACAACACTCCATGTAAATTCCATAAATGGAGATTACCTAAATGCCCTTCTAAATTGGGATTGCTGGTCTGCTTCTGCTCTGTATTGTATTTCAATGCTGTATGCAGACCAAAAAGTCATCATAGTCAGAGGATGTCTGTATGACAACATACGTGAGCATAAAAGTATACTTCCATTAGTTTTCTATGTTGGATGTGATGACAGTTTAAGTAAAAATTAATTTTCTACTTAAAGCTTACACATGCACTTGCTGGAACGCTCTAAGGAGTCCAGTGGGTTACTTAAGGGTGTATTTGAGACTGCAGGATTAGAACATAAGAATGAAGCATGGCTAAAAGGGAATTGGAAATGAGATAATTTCTGTTGTATTTAAATATTTTTCGTATTTTAAACTTAGAATGTCATAGGAAACTTGCATTACCCAAAACTAATTACATAATGTTAATTTCTTCTTTTCATCCAAGGTAGCCCATGTGCAAGCTCAAATGTATGGCACAATATTTTTAAACATTTCTAGATACGTGCTATTAAGGACATCTGCCTTAACAAAGAGAAAGTAACGTTAAAATTAGGAAAGATTCTATGAAGAGACAGTTCCTCTTTAAGCATCTGTCTGTTATGGGTTGGCCGGGGAAGGAGTGTGATGGGCAGACCCCCAGTAAATTAATGAGACAATATATGCATCCAGTCGTAGAACAGTTCTTCTGTGGATATTTTCTGTATGTGTTCCCTTCCAAGCAGTTTTACAGTATGTTACACAGTTTCTTTTACAGGGGATGTTCAGAATATATATTACTTTCTGTGAGAAAGAAAGCAAAAGTGAAACAACTGCTACTTGGAAAAAAGTCCCCATAGTGAGTAATAGGGAAGTGCTTTAGGTCACTCTGCTGCAAGAAAGACAAAACTGAAGTTAGTAAAGCTGTCTTCTGAAGTTTAAGGTAGTTTGGCTTCATAACTTTAGGTTTTCTTCAGACTTATTTCTGCTGAGAAAAAGTAAAGGCTGAAGTGTTATTTTATCACATACTTGTGTGCAGGTGCATGATAAAAATATCTGTTTATCAAGTAAGCATGACTCAGCAGCATTTATGTTTTAGATCAAGAGAAACTACAGGGCTTCAGAATATTTTCTTAGCTTTCATTTTAAGGAATGACATTACAAGATGATTGGACAGCATATAACCACAAAAATCTAGTCCTCTGAGGAATACAAGTTTAAAAATCTAGTCCTCTGAGGAATACAAGTTTGAAGTATTTTAATAGAGAATATTTCAAAATATTTTCTGTAATTTCCGTAAAAAAGTATATATTCTGTATGTCTGTATTTTTACGGGACTGTATCAAGTAGAACAAAGTGCTGTGCTCTGAGTTGATGCATGAATTAAATGAGTTTGTTCTTCACTAAATCGCTTATATGGTCTGTAAATACTATGACTTAAGTATCTGTCAGTGTTGGGGAAATAAGTGTAAGTCATTTTTATGTGGTTTTTGTACTTAACTACTTTTCAGTGGTGTCTTCCAGTAGTGCATTAAGCAGTGTGACTGCCATCAGTCATGGGTTGTTGCTTCTTTCATCTTGTCCTGAAGCATAATAGCAAAGGTAATAGAATGTTTTGCTTTGTTAGCTGCTCTTTCTTCTTTTTTTCTTTTTATTTTTAATAGAGATCTGTGGGGAGAGTTTTCACATAATGTGAGAAATCAAAATTTTTTTCTGCACTTCAGAAAGATGGAGATTATTGTGAAAGTTCTTGGGACAAGTTTGTGTGTTCTCAGGCTGTCCCTAAAAAATAGTCTCCTGCATAGATAAGGAGTTTTTTTTCTTGTAAGTAGAGCACACCAAGAGCAATTACTGTATCTCCCCACCTCCAACTACTTGACATAAATCTATAAAGTAATACACAAATTTAACTCCTTGTACTACAAACATCAGAGTTAAGACATTAAAAATGTAATGGGCTGAATTTTATGAGCTAACTTTTATGAGAACGGTAAGATTTCCATGTCCTGTCTTGTGCAAACCTGTGACTTTTTATTCCATGAATCATTTAGCGGCCATTGAAATAATTTAACAACTTTCTTCCTTCTCTCCATTCTGTTGTCTCCATTTTGTCGCCTACTGCATTCTGTTCTTGGGGGTTTTGTTGTTTTGTTGGGGGTTTTTTTAAACAATCGCTATCATTGCTCACCCTGTGTAGTACTTTTCCATGGAACTGTATCATTTCCAACAATTTCCTATTAATTACAGGGTTTAATTAAAATGCTTACTGGTTTGTTAGATTTTCAAATACAGATTAGAAACCATTGGAAATGTTTTTTAATGGTTCTAATCACAATTAGAAATAAATCATCATCATGCTTTTCTAACTGCAGGTGGCTGTTAAGTAATTTGTAAATAGCTTTCTGGCAGAACAGTAGAAGATTACTTCTTTAATTACTAATTTTTGTTATTACAATAGCATTTAAAGGCCTGAACTGTAGATGTGGTGTCGTCACGGTTTATCCAAGAGCTCTGCTGATTTTTTTCATTTGGTTTTCTTTGCATGATAGCCCTGGTGTCAGCATTTCTCTGTCTGATGTCCCCTACCTCTGCATTTATCTGCCACAAGATGCTATAGTATAGTTACTAAGTGTTAGTCTAGTTACTTCACCGGCACCTGTGGTTTCTGTAGAAAATAGTAACTTGCAGGGATGCTTGATGCAGTCAGTAAAGGAAATTGTTCATCGTGCAGTTGTCATCTGTCTCGGTGCAGAGGGTTGTTGTCCCTAGGACTAGCTGTGGAAAACAAACACAAGTAATGGGAACGATTCACTGGATCTGGCTGATACTTGGTGCTGGATGCTTCCCAAAAAAGCTTTCAGATTAAACAAACACGACCATGCTGTTCAGCACGGTTCTGATTCACTGGCCAAAGTCTTTGAGGTGCAGCACATCGCAGCCGTACGGGGAGCGCACAAGATAAGGAGATCACCTAAAGGTGTAACTGAAATGGAAATACAAAAAGTGTTGGCAAGGAAGTAGGTGCGGGGCACTGCAGCTGGGCTGAGTAACTATTGACCTGCAGGCGCTGATGTGAACAGAGAGCGGGCACGTTGTTTGCTGAAAGCTATCTCCCATCATAAAACTTAATTGCAGCCCTCAGAGGAGGTCCAAAGAGTGCATGGCCACCTGGTGCAGAGCCCTTCCCGGGCACCCGCCCTGGGCAAGGATCGCTGCCGCAGGGGCACGCTCCGGGGGGCTCTGCCAGCCCTGCTGTGCTGTGTCTTGGCCTGATGGCCAAAGGCTTTTGATTTAATCAGCTTTTAGACAACCTTGTTCATAGAATGGTTTGGGTTGGAAGGGACCTTAAATACCATCTAGTTCCACCCCCCCGCCACGGGCAGGGACCCCTCCCACCAGCCCAGGTTGCTCCCAGCCCCATCCAGCCTGGCCTTGGGCACTGCCAGGGATGGGGCATCCACAGCTGCTCTGGGCAGCCTGGGCCAGCGCCTCGCCACCCTCACGGTGAGGCATTTCTCCCCCAGATCTGACCGAAACCTGCCCTCCTTCAGCTTCTTACATTCACCCTCGGGGCAGAGCTGCCCGCGGGGCCGCAGCGCCCTCCCGCAGGGGGACACGCTGTGCCCCCCAGGGCCCCTCGCACGACCAGAGGGCCCGGGGCCTGTCACAGCCAGGCCAGCGAAGGGCTGTGCCGGCCCGGAGACCTTGCCCGCCCGGGGCCGGGGGCTTCCCCGGCGCCTCCATCTTCCCCCGGGGCACCGCTGCGCGGAGACGGAGGCCTCTCGCCCCGGGAGCCGGGCAGGGCGAGCCCCGCTGGCCACCGCAGGCTTCGTGGGACGGCCCGGTGACCCGGTGGGTGCCGCGGGCGGCGGGGCCGGCTCTGGCCGGGCGGCAGGGACAGGCAGAACGACCCCCCGCCCTGGCCCTGTGTCGTGCCCGGGCGCCCGGTGCGTGCTTGGGGGAGCAGAGCCCGTGAGGCCGCATACTGCCGCGGTGCTCAGCGCCGTGCGAGGCGCGGGGCTTGTCTCTGCCACAAACAACAGAGCTGTGAGAAACCGTAAGTGGGGCGGCAGGGGGTG
Organism: Falco naumanni; assembly: GCF_017639655.2. Lineage (NCBI taxonomy): Eukaryota > Metazoa > Chordata > Aves > Falconiformes > Falconidae > Falco > Falco naumanni. Next base: position 14,697,194 of record NC_054060.1, on the reverse strand, counting down.
GCAGGGCTTTAACTGGCGCGGGGCTGTGTTGGTGACAGTCCTGGGAATCGTTTGTCCCGACTTCAGGATACAGGCCGTGTGCTGGCTGATGCTGCCAGTCTAGAAAAGTAATTAAAAAAAAAAAAAACAACCCAAAACAAAACAAAACAAAACGTTAGCAGTGGGAGCGTGCACAAAAAAAGTTTGGCATGGTTTGATGTGGGTTTAGTTTTTCTCTTCATTTAAGCTTTCCAAGGTTCAGCCCAGCGTGTGAGGCAGGTGCTGGGGCCGCGGCCCTCCCGCTGCGGTGGTGCTGGGCACCCCCTGCTCAGAGCAGGGCCCTGCCCCTCGGCCTGCCTGCGCGCCCTGGGGTGCTGGTGGCCTCCCGGCTGGTGTCCCAGCTGCGGCGGGCAGGTTTGTGGTGCCCGGTGAAGCGGCAGGGCACAGCGGCGGTGACAGCAAGGGCCAGAGTCCGGCCCCTGTGGTGCTGGGCCTCCCGCCACAGTTCAGCCTTGAGGCTGGGCTTGGAGGTGTGCGCCCGTCCTGGGTGACCGTACCGTTGCTGCTGCGCTTGGCCAAGATTTGACCACGTGTAATTTTCCCTAAAAAGTGTTCGGTAGAAATAATTCAGGCTTCACGGTGCAACATATTTTAAGAAAAAGCTAATCGTCTTTGTGACCTTGTTTCTATAAGGTTTAAAACATGCTTGCGCTTGTCTGTTAAAATTCAGGTAAATGTGCTTCCAGTTTTACCAGCTGTCAAGCAGTAGAAAAATCAGTCTCTCCAACATGAAACACTGGATCCGGGCTACTCTAGGCTGGTATTACTCGCTGCCTGCCTTCCACACCCTCCTCCCTATTTTCTACTGCGACTCCTTCTGTCATTCCCTTGCTGACACATCTTTCCTTCTTGCCAAATCTCTGCCTTTCTGTCTCACCCACCAAAACAAACACATCATAAAAACTTAACATTTTCTTGGCCTACTTTATTTCTACCGTTACTACTCTTTATTAGTACATCTGCAGTGTGTTCTAGGAAGTTACACATGTAAAATGAGTACATCAGACTATAATTAGGCTGGTGGTTTAAACTCGGAAATTAAGCAAAAAAGGCCCTGCTTGTAATGTTCCTTCTCCCTCTCCCCTGCTCTGTTCTGCTTTATTTATGCTGATGATATTGTAATAAAAGCACCATAGGGATATTTGAAACAAAAACAGTAAGAGGAGCATTACTAATGACAGTAAGGATGCGTGGTCTGTAAACTCTTCAAGCAGAAGTCTGTAGATTTTCAGCAATGCATAAATAGTAGCAAATACTTAAGAATTGTCTTTCCATTTTGAAAAAAATGAAATAGAAATGCAGGTCATATATATAAGCATGCATGCATTGTCTTTTAATATACGTGCATAAAAACGTTTGTAGTTTTTCTTCACATTTGTTAACTTATTAATGTTGTGTTGGTAGGTAGGGTCCCCTCCACTGAGAGCTGTCCCTTAGTCATGCTACTGCAGAAAAATAAAGGCCATGTCTGCTCATAATATTATGGGAGACTTACTGTTCCTTACCCATTTCTATCAAAGTACCTCTTGCTTTGAGTAAGCACAGTTCTGTTACTGAATTCTGATTCATCTGGCTGTTTCCGTACAAGAAAATGGCAGAATAACTTGTTCATGTTCTAGAAATCCAAACTTGAAGTGGTGTGGCAGTTTCTAATCCTAAACACTATGAACCACCAGGATTTCGGTAGCCTTGCAGACCGTGATAGTGGCAGCCCAGGCAACAGCTGTAAAGCAGCCTTTTAATTTGTGTACTTTCTTTTTCATTTTGAGTAAATTGGAAAACATAAATTCTTTACGTTCAAACTCACCTAGCCCTCACTCAGCCAGACTTCTGACTTCACTGACCCCAAGTCAGTACTGAAGCTGAAGCAGGGAACAGGAGATCGTAGCTCTTAAACTTATGACTTTATCACAGCAATTGATTTTTAAGGTAGAATTCCCTGCTGAAGTGAGCAGGAATTCTGCTCAGACACTGTTACAGATGGTGGCAAACTGAGGATCTACAGACTCAGGAGGAAAAGTTAATAAGCTACAGCACCAAAAATAAACCTTGGGGACCAGAGCTCTGCAGCAATCCAGCCGGCATTGCCTGGAGGAACATGATTGAGACAAGGCAGAGCTGCCAGCCATCCTACTTTATGGTTACAGCTGTTCCTAGAGTCTTTGGTTTTCAAGCAACTTTCTATCATTTTACTCTTTTGTATGGTATTTAGTATGAGACAAATCCATTCTGGTAGATCAGAGGTGGACTGGTAGTGACTGTGGGCTTGGGTGCTTCGTTGGCCTTTTGCACAGAACAGTATTTCATCTTTGGAAAGAACTGATGGCATGTTGTGAGGTGCAAGCAAGGAACACCCACCTTATCTCCCGCTGAGTTGTTACACGGATTGCTAACAGCACAGCGTTTGTGAAAAGCTGGGTTCTTTGTCTTCCTGTTTCAGTATTGTAGAATATGTGGATTTTTAATTGCAAAATTCATGTAGGGTCAACATGATGTATTAACACACGCAGTTTATTTCAACACTATTACATTGTGTTAAGAGTATAGAGGGCAAATGGGAGTAGCTGTGGATGCAAACAGATTAGCTGAGAGGTCAGAAAGCCACACAAGTTTGAAAAACTTCTGAAGTGGGAATATATGTGTTTAAGCTTTCAACTTTAGCAAAATTTTCTCACTCTTGATTTCCTGTTTTGTGTCATTTCTTTAATTGAAGTAAATGTGTTTGCAGTAGGCAGGTAACTAATAAACACCACTTTTTATGAGACTTGATGATGTTGCTGCATGAACAAGGAAGTAAATACAGAAAATACAGATTAGTTGTAATCCCTGGTAGTAACAGGAAAATCTTATCAGTTTGCCAAAGAAAAGCAAAGTCATTTACTTGTAATAAATCACTGATTCACTACATCAAAACAAAGGGAAAGCTGTTTTTCTATTAAAGCTGTTAAGAAAGTTTAATTGAATGATGCATCTCTCTCCTGGTGTATGACTTGTACTGTAATTTAGTAAAGCCTGAATATTTTTTTTAATTACTATCGTTAGAAGTATTAAATTATATGTTAGCATTATGCTGCCTTTACTGTGTTAATTTTTCCTCTTGTGAAGTGCTTTGAATGAAACATGCTATGGTCAGGAAACAGAATTTGGCTTAAAGGCTGCAGTATCCACCTTACTCCCAAAAGCACCAAAACACGGCAGACTCCTAGTCACAATGACTTGCAGTTCTGTTCATTACCTCATTGCCAAACTCATAGCCACAATTTTAATGTTACAAGACTATGTGGTACAAAGTAAATGTAAAGGAAAAAAAAAATAAAATTGAAGTTTGAAGTTATGGGAATGTTTTCATACTGATTTCAGGGAGGCATGGAATTAATATAACAAAACTTGTAGTGGTTGTGTATGTGTACAGTACATGTTTTTTGAAAATTTTCTCACCTCTTAAGAGAAATATACACATCTAAGAATCAGGCATGTCTTTGCTAAAGTTCCTGTATGTGTATTAGTTCAAAGAGGAAGCTTTTGTAGTATGCAAAACAGGTTGATGCATGGAAATTTCTTTTTGTGGTATGTGTTCAGTGTATCACTTCTTGGTAGATGTAAAGGACAAAGATACAGACCCTCTGCGGGCACGTGCTTTAAATAAACAAAATTGCCACTGAAGTCATAGATGAATTCACTCAATAAAGAACCAAAGTGTCTGACCTTCTGTATTTTTAGAAATCCTCACAGTTGTTTGTTTGGCTGTGCCACAGATGTGTCATGCATTCCTCAATAAGAAATACTAAAGCACAAAGCTATTACTGTAGCTGGAGGTGAACATTTGTTGAAGTAATGTGTAATCAGAGTTACAAAAATCAGAAGCTAAGAGAACATTTTTGCCTATTGGACTTTTCTTCACTAAACAGATGAAAGACAATGTAACAACCCAGCAAAGAAGGGAGATGGAGGCAACACTCCAATAATTTTCTTTTTTCCTTTAGCATCAGTAATGAATGCGTGCGCTGTGGGCTAGAAAGGTAAAACGTACCTTAAGAGAAAGACTGTAAAACCAGTTATCAGACATCCTAGTTGAACTGCACAACAGATGAACTAATGCTGCAATCCATATTGACTTCGTTTGTGACCACCACAATTTGGTCCAGAAATATTACTGTGCTCCATAGTTAGCAGCATGGTAATGCAATGGATTCTAATATTTTGCAGTTGCTATCTGCAGTACCCACATGATCTAGCTTTATCTGTTTTTCTTCCCTCCTGCCTCTTTTGTACACAAACACACCTGGTATCATCAACAAAGTATGAACTCTTAAAAAAAAAAAAAAAAAAAAAAGGCAAAGGAAAAACCAAAACAAAACCTGCAGTATTAATACCCTGACTTAGCCATAGCAGTTGGTGGGCCTGTTAGTAGGATTTAATTTTGTTACTGCTTCTGCTCTGTGAGCTGCTTCTCTTCAGCTCTGACAGCTAAAATTAAGGACTACCTCAATCCTTCCTCCAGACCAACCTCAAATATAGTTAGTCTGAGTGTGGAAGAATAATATTCTGCTTTTATTGCTGCTTTACAAAGACAGTTAATAGATCTAACATAATGTGCTATCTTGCATAGTTATCTACAAGTGAGCGTATCAGAAACATACCTTCATTTACAGCTTACTGCACATGGCCCTTTAACTTCTGATATGCAGGGAGTTGCTCACTTCAAAATTTTCTGTGATACGCCTTGACCTTTGCTCTGTGGCAAGTCCAAGCAGCTAGGCTGCCTGAAAAACCATCATAATTTGTTCAATCTAGGTTATATTTAAAGCAATTATCTAAGCAGAAAGAAACCAGTGTGTGTCACTGGTTGGGCAATGTTCGTTTCCAGTTCAAGGTGTGTGTCCTTTGCAGAAGCTTAGAAAATACAGAATTGCTTAAGAGCTTGAAGAAATGAAAGAAGGCTTTACTGGAAGGAAGTTGTGGTTCCGAGTTCTTCAGCTTCTTGTCATCTGTATTTTTCTCTCTGTGAAGCCTGTTTAACTAGATCAAAATACATTATACTAGCAGTTGCAGCAGGGTAAATACAATGATATTCTACATTTATAATTGTATTATCTGCCGATTTTGAAACAAAATTTCTTCCCTCAGCATATGTTTTTGATTGAAAGTGCCATCAGATCTTTATAAAAAAGCAGACAGTCAGGGATGTTTCTGATGGAAGCATATGTCATCCTGGAAACATTAATGCAGCACCCCAAAGAAGCAATACTTACTTTCGTAGAAATAAAGGGCCTGCATGACAACTTACATTGTTTAGATTAATGGGTAGTATTTGTTCTAATTACATTTCAGATACCTGTCACCACACCTGATTTCCACTCACATAATGTTTTATTATATACTTGGAACTGGAGGGAGGCATTTGAGTGTGTATTCCGTGATATGTACCTGTACCTGCCTTTAAAACGCATCTTAAGTCCTTCCCGGTAGTTGATTAGCAAACCTGTGCTAATTTGTGCATTTCTTTATTGCATCCATGATAAAGTTTAATCCCCTGTGTTATCCTTAGAAAAAATTAAGACGTGTCTTTTTTTAACTTACTAATAAGATATTTTAAAAATTTGCGAGAAAAATCTTATTTCTTTGACTTACCGAAGTCCCGACGGTTGTACTCAGCACGCAGCTCCTTTTATTAAAGCTGGGAGTAGTGCGCCATCTGCTGGTACTCTCGGGAAAGACCTTGAAGGTTGACCGGTCAGAGGAGAGTTTGTGCCATTTTTTTGTCAGACTTATTCTTAAGGTAGGCTTGGAAAAAGCAGCACGTGAAACCTATAAAAAATGAAGAGCAATTGTATGCTAGGTTCAAATATGTATCATCATCTTAACTATGAAAATGGGGGTTTATGGTGTTTCTCGCAAAAATTCTATTTGAATTTAAAAGGCCAGTTACTAGACTTAAATATTTTTATACATCTACATCTCATCAATGTATTTAGGGATTTATTAGATAATTTTTTTGTGTGTGTGTGTTTTGAGAAAAAGAAATAGGCAGAGTGCAGGGACTTGGGTGTTCTTAATGCACCCGAGACAAAAGCAGACTTTTTTTGTCTGCTTGCCATCTGGCTGCTTTTATTTATTCATCAGCTGAATCAAAAATCCCTGTGTATATCAATACTGAGTTTAATGTGAAACACCCCCTGGACAGACGGCATTAACCTCATGTACTGACCGTCACAGTCCTGGAAAAACAACTTAGCCTTTCACCAGGTATTATAATAAGGAAATCATAAAGCAGTCATCACATGGATAAAATTATGCTTGTGTTTATGAAATGGCGTGCTTTTTTTCCTACAGAAATTGATGCCATAAAAGGTGTAAATGCTTCATAGCTGTAATAAAAGCAATTAAGTTCTTTTCCTGTACATTTAGCACTGGTCATTTTCAAACTGTGTGATACTAAGAGAAAAAAGCAGAATACAATGGAGAAAAGGAAAACAAGAGATGAAAAAGTAAAAATACTGATTTGGGTATTGTTATTTTACTGCTGTAAACATAGAAGACGGGCACGCATGCATTGTAAGAGCAGATTGCTGTGGCTGCTGCACAGCAATAAATGGGAAGGATCAGTATTTGTTCTAGCAGCTTCCAAAGTTGTGTCAGGTATTTCACAGAACGAAAGAGCCTGTATGGTCCTTCCTAGAGCATTCAGCCATGGAAAATGGAATGAGAAAAGTAGAACAGAAGGGGATTTGCCAGCTCCAGAGCACAGAGAGTGTCTGTAAGCGCCCAGCATGGTTTGTTACAGAGGGGGAGGATGCGGTGAGGCTGGAAAGGGGGTTAAGGGTGGGGAAGGTGTTTTGTTTTTTTAAGGTAGAAAGAGAATCTAGAGGTTTTCAGATTAGATCTTCCCTTTGAGTTAGTAACTTGGTGGCTAGAAGATTTTTCTCATCTAGAGATCAAAGAGGAAAAGGACTTTGGTCAAGCATGTATGTGAATATAACAGGCCTTGCAGGTTGTTTGGGGTATTTCACACCCAGTGCTGTGTGAGAAGCTCCTCGTAACCATGTAGGCAGCAGGTACACAGGGCGCAAGCTGGACATTATTAGTGAAACTGTAGAGAGGGTAAAGCATTGCAAGGAAAAAAAGTGAGAGAAGCAGAGAGCAGTGGTGCAATGCAAAGTGCTGATGAAACATGAGATTTGAGCTACATGTGCTGACTCCTGAACAACTGAATGTGCTTGGAGCAACCAGCAAGAAAAAAAGAGCTAGGCATTTTGAATGGATAGAGGGAAATGCTGGGGATTTGCAGCAGGTTGTCCCCTCCCCTTGAGAACTCAAGGGAACTTCTCTGGCAACGGACTAGCTTATTGGAGTCTAGGAAGCTGCTGCAGCGTGTATCATGTCTAATTACCCAACAACTTATCTTCATTTATGATACTCTTGTATCTGCAGAGAGAAATAATACTTAATGGCCCTGTTCAATGCAGCATCAGTGCAGCATCCTCATGAGATTCTGCCAAAATACCTGAACAAAAGACCTAGTGCTCATTAGTTCATGGGTGTCATTTGGATTTTTTTATTTGATGTCAGAAAACTACTTTTAAATGCCATCCTACTGCTTTTCTTAGTCATTCTGCCAACTGGGAGTGATTCTGCAAGAAATAGCAGATATGTACAGTAGTAAAATAATCAAAGACCAGATTCAGTGTGATGTTTTAAGTGGTGATTCCACTGCTGTAGAAGGAAATGCTGCCAGTATTTAAAAGACTAAATGTCAACACAATTTACAAAAAATAAAACAAAAATCAAGCAACCAAAAAGAAAAAAAGCAAAACTAACAAACCAAAACCCCACAGAATTAAGCAGAAAAATTCAGAAATACAATAGGTTTCTGTTAATTTTCTTCTTGAGATGAGAACATTTCAGAATAGAAGAGTGAGATCTGAGGGTCTGCAGTCTACTTGGTATAAAAATGCTTTATTTACTCATATGAGTAGGTTGTCATCAAAGCTGTGTACATGCTTCAGGAAAGGATGGGTGACAATCCACAGATTAAGAAAGGAAAAATGTCTGTCCAGTGTAGACTGTTAGAGGTGGCGGAATTTTCACAGGATTTCAGCTGTTCAGTCAGCAATGGCAATGCAGCACAACTCTGGAAAACAGGGATACTAGTTGTGGAAACCTGCTTGAACCTTATGAGTCTCTTGGTTAGAGTGAAATGCCGTTTAGGTAAATGCATTTTCATTTCAAGCAGAGGGTTTTGTAGAAAGAAAACAGTGTAAGTAATGTAAATGAGCTCAGGCACATGAAATAATCTGGATGTGCTGGAGAACTGCTTGGGAAGACATTAGGCTTTATTTATACTAAGGCCCCTTTCCTCTACGCTGATAGTGAAAATGACCTTGCAATGTCTGTAAAAATAACTTTTCTTTTATAGGCACTTATACTTCCAGAGTATTGTTATTGTGTATTAGATCATAAATTCCTGGGTTTTCTCAGTATTTCTCTATCCTTATAAGTAAGTGTACTAATTATTTCTACTGGGTTATTTTTATAGTTCTGTTGTGCTCATTTATTCCATCACTTGGAGTATTATAAGTGATAATACATGTACTCCTTTTGATGTTAATAGCAGATTCAGAAGATTGCTGGATTCTTACATTAAACATAGCAGTGCTAGACAACCTGTGCCCTGAATAATTCATAAAGACTAAGAAAAGGATTAGTGGCGGGCCACACAGATACAAATGTCCATGTGAGTTTAGTTACGACATTAAAACAAGGAATGTATGCTTCAAAGTCTCCCTGAGCATTGATTCTTTTATTCTTCATTCTCATTTCTTCTGCTGCTGCTTTTTCTCTGAACTCCTTCCAGTCTACAGACCTTGATAACAAGGGCCCCTCAAGGGTGAATGTAGCATTTCAAGAATGTTTTGCCAGTTGCTTTATGGCTGATCCTTCACCATACTTTGTGAGCCTGTATTTTATAAAGTGCAATTACCACACGGGAAATAACAAGACTTAAATTGTTCAGACTAAAGAGGGAGACATAGGTCATTCTATATATAGCATCTCCAAACTGAGTTAAGCTTGAGTGATCAGACATCTCAAAAAACAGCTGCTGTAAGAATCAAAGATGATGACAAGAGACAGAAGTACAAATAAATGTTTTATAAGACAACAATGGGAACTTTAATAATTGATTTAATAAAACCCACAATAAAGCAACACACTTCTGCTTTTTTCTTCAATTAAACAAATGTGTAGTAAATTATTAAAAAACTCCAAATACAATACATCTACTGTACTCCAACTTCTAATTACATTGACTGTAAACCCCAATTTAATTAAAGCCTATTTGAGTATTAGTATGTGCAAAATACCTGTTACTTGTTTGTGGTATTTTTTTTCCAGGAAGTTTGTAAGTATGGGATGCACATTTTTCATGAACTGTGATATGGCTTAATTAATGACAGTGTTTGTACTGAAGCATTAACTTCTCAAGTACAGTGCTACTTCGCCTCTGGGCTGTATGTGCTCCGATGCTTCCCATTTCTTGCCAGAACAAACATAATCCAGTGTTACGTGCGCTTTGTTCAAATGAATACTGTGCTGTCAGTTTTCACCAGCAAAAATTCATTATGTGACCCCTACCTCAAAAAAGGGGAGAAAAGAAGCAAAGATTGTTATCAGCAACTGCAGGTACAAATCAGCCTGATGAATATGTGAAACCCTAGCAAGTTTCAAAACAGACAATAGCTTAAGTATTCACAGCTGAGTATCACAATATCCATTATTGGGCAAAAAATTTCTTTTCTGATCCACACAGAGAACTACTTTTGATGTCAGTGGAAGTTCTGCATAAAGATCAAAGTACAGAATAAGCAAAAAATATCTGAAGCCAAGTTCTTCCCATCTTCTGAACTTTGCACGTCATATTCTTGTTGCCCTTAGCTTCTCCGATGCAATGACTTCAGAAGCAGGCGTAAATCTGAGCTTGGAGGTGCACAATAGCTTAGTGTCAGGTTTTATTATCCCGTGTACATTCGAAGTACAGGGGTTCCACCATGAAGCTAAGCAATTCAGTTTGTGGACTTTGAGATGTCTGGATGAATAAATAGTCTTTTCAAATCACCTCATCCCTTGGTAAATAAGAAAAGGACTTTCTTCTACCTCCGTAGGTTGTTACGATAATGTTGTCCAACACCATTAGGTTACTGAGCTTGCTTGGATTTTGCTTTATTCATAAAGCTAAGTAGTGGGGACTGCTATCTCTTGCAGTGACATTCCTGTCAGGATACTGCCATACTGTGCTTAAAGCAAAGATGAGAAGGTCAGGGATCTGTGACAGAGAATATAGATACTTGAAACTCCTCCTCACTTTCCTGTTAGATTCACGTATTTTGCATGTCTGTAGATTGTATTTGAGACTATCTCCACGTCAAGCATAGTTTCTATCATTTGACTTTTAGAACAAAACAATCATGGATAAATGATCAATTACAGAACATTTACTAATTATAACTAGAATGCATGCTAATCAACTGGCCTTTTAATGTGAAGCAAATGTTGGTTTAGACATTCAAGATTATTAATAATAAATTCATCTTACAAGTCAAAACTTTGTAAAATAAATAACCTGTTTCTAATGTATAAACCCTATTCTAAAATACATTAAAGATAACTGATCGCTTAAAACACTTTGGGTCCAGTGTTGGGTCTCCAGTTAAATACCAGAAGTCCAGGCAAGGATCTTCCTGGCTGGATCTCTGAATGCCCAGATTAAAGCTAACTTTCTGGTCTGGGTACAGTAAATTCTGTATTTTGCAGTGTCTCCGAAGAGACAGTTTCCAAAAGAATTCCACTAGCACTGTATGCATTATAGTTTAATAAACTGTATGAAAATTACTATTGCAAAAATACTGTATAATGAACTCAGGGATCATGACATATTATGGAACCCTGGCATGATCAGCATTAGAGACTCTTAACTGAAATACTTAATACTTGATGCTCCATTTGGAGTGCAGGTACTTTGTGGTACATAGTTATTAAAGGACAATATTGGACTGTAATTTGTGAGGTATCTGCAGAGCCACGTTGCAGTTTGTAAACAATGATCTGAAAACAGCTTTGTCTCAAAATAATAATAAATTGGATAAACCAGTACAAGGGAGAGAGTGAAATACATGTTCTGTAGGGCAACCACTGCACTTTTTGCAGCACCAGTTCTCCCTGCTGCATGTTACATAGCACAAATCCACATATTAATGGTTTCTACTTGATCATTTTCATTTTGCATTTATTGCTCTCAGTCTTTGACTACAAGAAAAAAAATAAGGCAGCAGTTCCCAAAACATACGAAATTAGGCACTGGAACTCTGACAACTCAAACAGGTTTTGTTCATTTCCTGTTTGTAACTCTGAAGCTGGACAGAGCACTTGTACATTCCAAACGTGCTCAGAAGCAGTTGTCGGGCCTTGGACTGAACTTCTTCCCATTTAGACGAACTACCAGGAACTGGAAGATCAAGAAAACAATTAATAGAATTCACTCTTCAAGAAACCTGGGCAGTCCTGCTGTTCTCAAATTTATAACAGTTTTACCAACTAGAATAATCTCTGGTCATGCTCATTTATTAATTTAATACTGTTCCGTGGTCACTATGTACTCTATATATTATTTTACACCTTTAAGTCTGTATCTTATAACTAGAATCACATCTTGATAAAACTGTGTATTTCAGACACCGCTCACTACCCCTAAAAAAAACCAACTTGAGCTTTCTTACTAAGAATTAATATTCATGGTACTGTTAGATGTCTAAATTAGCACACTTTTTGGCAAAACATACTTATTTTTCATATGTCAGATTGTTCCGCATTAGAACTTCACTCTGTCTTTCCCTGGACAAATTCCCTAAGGGAATTTCTGAGGAGAATTTTTTTTTCTTCCCTCTTACTCAAAAAATCTGTATTGGGTGTTTCAGTGTGAATATATTTTCTTTGCACAATTTTCATTTATACTATGTCTTTCTAGGCCAGTGGGTTCTATATCTTGCTGTACAAAACCATAGTTAGTAGAGATTTTTGTCTTCCCAGAATGGTATTTCCTGGTTCAACTTAAATAATAATATGAAGAGAAAGTATTGGGGGTTTTTCTACACTTAGATTTAATTTAGATTTATGCTATACAGCAGCTTACCTAGTTGCAAGTGGACTATGGCAGTTGTTTTTCCTGCAGTGAGAGACCAAACATTTAAATCTTCTATAGAATAAACATCCTCAATTTTCATCAAGTCTTCCTTAATGCGATCCACATTCAAATGCCTTGGAACTCCTGTGACACCAAACATGAGATAAAATTAATTCTGTCTTCTGCAAACTCTCAGTGGTCTTTAAAACATTGTGACAGATCTTGATGACTTGATAATTTGTGCTGTTGGAAGTGATCAGTAACTTCCAAGTTAACAATAGAGAGCAATATGCAAATTGACATATTAAGTCCATTAATATGGACTTAATATTTAAGTCTACATAAGATACAGAAGTTGTACAGGAATTGCAGTGTTGTCTCAAATGCAATTTTTCCTGTCCTGAATCAGCTCTCTGGCAACAGCTAGCATTAGATCTTTGGAACAATGTATTTCTGTAGACAACTGTACTGCAGCTTCTAACTCCCTGTAACTGCTTAGACCAGACTCTAAGCTTAGTCAGAATCTAAAAAAAAAATACAGCTAGGGCCTGTCTCCTGCTGTCTCCTGACACTTCTCTCTTCAGGTAACTGCTGTCACTTTCCAATGCTCATACTAATCCATCTGCAGTGGTTAACACATAAGACTTTTGTCTTACAGTGTGGCATCTTTGCAAATCAATGATTGCACTAACCAAGTCCTTCTAGACATAGTGTTTTCAGCACCTACAGCACCTCCACAGCATCCCTACTCCACCCTTTAGCTGTACAAAGGGCAGAATCAAAAGTTTAGATGATCAACATGGGTCAAAAACTAGTACAAAAATACTGAATAAACTGTGTTTCTGAATAGTTTTGTTACTATCATAGCTTTTTACTGCTTATGTTCCAGCTGTATGGAGTTTGATTATATATACTATGAGGACTTCAGCCACTTGCCTCTCAAATGGCTTCAGAATTTTTGGATAACTCCTCTCTGAACCTGATGCCTTACTGTCTTTTAAATTATGCTAGTTCCAGTACTCCTCTCTTGAAAGGTCAATGTCTAGGATTGTCTCACATTAAGCAAAATCTTCCCTCTAGTGAAGACCATCGAAAATTATTTAGCTGATAAACAGCTAACTGCCTCGTATTATTTGCACAGCTTTCTTTTTCCCAGGAAACTGGGACTTCAGTTTTGATGTCTACATCATGCTATTGATAAGACTTTTGTGCTGCCTTATAAATCTGTATTAAAAGCTTGAATCTCATTGCTTGAATTAGATAATCATTTAAATTTTAACTTAGCATTCCTAGTATAATGATGAAACTTCAGTTAAAATTAATACTGAAAGCTGATACAACTCCAAAGACCTTGATGTTGTAGCAATAATCTCCAATATAAATGCAAGTCCATTCTCTGGAGGTCCTGAATTTGAGTTGTAAAAATTCCCTAGCATACATAAAGCCTACCTATCATCGCTTTTAATAACATGATTAATTTGGATATTTTTATGACAACAGGGATACCTATGTAAACAGCTACAACTCAAAACATATGGAATCTAATAAACCATTAGTTTGTCTTAGCTGTTTTCTTCAGCTAAATCTTAGCTATTGCCTTGGGAGCTAAATGAGTTTTCTTACACAATTTTCACCATTTTTGCCTTCTTGGTGAACTTCCATTTTGTTGGAGATTTTTTTTCAAATGACAGCAAAAGCAGTTGACATTGAAGATGTTGAGGTCTTTGATTTAACTTCCTAACATAACAGAAGTCAAGTCAATCATAGTTCAAGAGACAGCTAAGAAGGTACAGCTAAAACCTAGGATTTTTCTCCCGTCCCTAGCATCTTCACTTTCGTAAGGTGTAAGCGCTAGATCAAGCACCAATAGTTGGCATGTTAGCTATAATAACGCAAACAACATTGCCGGCATCTTTCCCTCTTAAGTCACCACATGAGATAAGATTCTTCAGCTTACGTTCTGCTATTTTGTTCCCTTTTTTTTTTTTTCTTCTTCCTTTTACACCACTCTACTGGTAGCTTCCCCTATGGCAACAGTAATATGTTCCCTATTGGCACACAAGTAATAGAACAGCGCTTGCAGGAAAGGGGAAGATGGGACAGGCGTGAACCACCCACCCATCCATGTGGCCTAAGCCTGCTTGCTCATTTTACATGCATTCACTTTCACTTTAACTTTACAAGTAATTAAAGTGAAAGTATACAGCTGAGTCTAAGCAAATGTTTGCTTAGTTTAGCTGGTAGCCACTGCAGACACACAAGACAGTTCTGTACATTTCACTTTACCCTCCCTTGTTGGTAAAGTATGAGCAGAGCTAGGACTTGTGTCATTGTGGCAGAGATCAGTCACTGAAAGACTGCTGCAACATAGATAAGCCATCGAGAATCAACAAACGAAAGCAACAGGAGGATAAACAGGCCTCCAGACAAACCGATTTGTCAAGATTTGATCATGATGTCAAAAAGGTGCCAATGCTCATTGGTATTTGACATGTAAAGTACTGCTGACTGCGCACAGATCTTACCTTCTAGAATAATAACTCCTGTGTCACACAGAATTCGAACTGTTGTCAAAACCACCAGTATGGAGAATACATATGTACATATAGGATCAGCAATCTTGTATTCTGGCTGGAAGGGAAGTTCCGAAGTGTTAAAGCATGTATGAAAATAAGCTCACTTATAAAAACATGACTCAGAAAATGCAGCTACTCTAGCTCCAACTGTCATGAGTATTTCTTGTTTGCATAGTTACAAAATAGATAATGGAGATAGTCTTTGCTTATTTTGTGTGAATATATGAAGCTTAGAATATCAAAATCTACTTTTTTTATTCACTTAGAAAAACAAGTCCCTTTTTAATTTCATCACTGGAGTTGAAATTAAAAAAATTCCACCCTGCCTCAAAGACTAGCCATGCCTTACCTTAAAGCGTATGATGTAGGCAGCTACGAGCACACCAATACTTTGTACCAGGTCCCCCAGGGCATGTACAAATGCTGCTCTCACGGCAAGGCTGCTGTGGCTGTGGCTGCTGCTGTGGGCTCTGTTAGGAGAGGTCGACTGAGGTACGTGAGAGTGAGGGTGGGAATGGGAGTGGGAGTGCAGGTGGCCAGATTGATTCAGCAAAAAACCCATTCTGAAAGTGAAAGAAGAAAAACACTCCAAGAAACAGGCTTTAGGGGTTGGGGGGGGTGTATGTTTGTGGCTTTTTTTCTTTTTGTTTCCTTTTTAAACCAAAGAATTGAAAAAGTAATACTCAGCATCATTTCTTGTCTTATATATGAAAATGAAGAAGTCCAGCAAAATTACACCCCATGATAAAGTTACAGGCCATGAATGAATTAGCAGCTTATTCAGAAACACATTTATGAGTGTTAATGGAGAGAAAGTGAGGTCTTACATTAAGTTAACTGCAACACCAACGGCTGCTGTAATCAGCATGATATCGCCATTTATTTCATAGTCCATATGGATAGTTCTTTGAACAGCTTCATACAAGAGGAATGCCATAAGGATATAGACCAGCAATACACTAAGGATGGCTGACAATACTTCTGCAAACAGAAAGGAAACAACATTACGAAAGTGAGTCTCAGATCTATTTCTATTTCCAAATTAGAACATGGACAGACCCTTAATTATTTTAACTATTTTATGCGTATTATAACCCCAGTGCACAACTAACAAGTTGTGCAGTAAGTAAAACTTGTAAAATAGGATTAACAAATGGAGCTTGTTCTAATCAACTCCTTCACACTTCTCTGTCAGTATATCCCTCCAATTGCATATTCTGTGAAAGGTTCTGCACAGACGATGACTGTGACTTCTCCAGACAGCCCAGAACTTTTGTCTGAGATGTTGCCAACAAAGGCCCTGTCCAGGGAGAGGAGGGTAGGTGATCTCAAACGTCACTAGCCCACCTACAAATAAGAGAAAGCTTGATTTCAAGCCTCCACAGTATTAAGCTGGTGGGGTTAGAAATTAGTATTATATATCCTTTTATATTTAGGATGGAGAAAAATTATAAAAAGATTAAGGAACTGAACAGTACAAACTTGTCAGACCTATTACTCCCAATGTTCTTAACGCATGTGTACACAGTATCTACTGCAGATTTCTGCTATGAAGGATTGCTTAATGTACGTTTCTGTATTGCTGTAATACTCTGTTTTAACATTCTCTAATATTTACCAAATACTCGTATTTCACAAAAGTAAGAGTGTTATGACAAGCATTTTGGTACAGGAATTTTATCTGATTAGCAGGGACATTCTAAAGGGCACATACATCTAAATAAAGAGAAAATTAGAAACTTAATAAAAACTCCTAGTATTTCATTATCCTGCACCTTCTGCTGCCATTTACATCTGTGGAAAGTGGTTACAGCTCTCTACAAGGTTCCTGCTGTTCTGATGTGAGGTAAATAGGCCTGAATATTTTATGGGTCGGGACCTTAGTGCTATCTGCCTCAGTACCCAAGTCATGAAATTGGGCTGGTAACAGCATACATAAACCTGAAGAGGATGAGTCCACACTAGTTTTAAGGCCCTACTATAAAGAATAGGGGTCACTAGGTTCATTTTAACATAAATATACTTCTACCCTGTAGCTTCATATCCTCAAAGTGATTGCCCTGTTGCAGCTGAAACTTAAAAGGCAAAGATACCTGGCAGAGAAAACACTGGCCCAGTTAAAAGACTGTCTCAGTTGTATGAAGTTAATACAGGGCTTTACAGAAAGCACTGGGAAAACCTTAATGCTCGCTCCATTGTATTGCTTGGAAATCTGCAGCCATGCCCAAGTAATCTGTCATCATTCTGTGTAATGCTCATTACTGTCACTTCCCAGATGCATCACTGGATTTTAGCCTTCCTGTGGGAACTCAAAGATCAGAGTTGGAATTCATTTACGTGGAATTGTAATGGCGGTTCTTCCCCCTTGTTTCACATGTTGCCCTGATTTATTCCCCAGTAAGAGCAAAATTCTGCTCTTAGCTACACCATAGCCAAGATCTGATCTGAGAACTGCCTCGCTTCTCCCTCTGCTTTGAATCCGTCAGTGTACAGTACAACCTTCGTAACTGCAGAAGGTGTCATTTCTAACACAGAACTGCCTTAATTGTATTTATTGAATATTACAGTAAAAACCATGCAGCTCTACAAGCATTTTAATATCACCGAAATCACTTGATCCATACACTGAATTTGTAACATAATTATGGGAGAAGAAACTCACACCAACGCCTTCAGCTGTTCAGTAGTGTGTCAGTGCCTGGACGAGTACCAGCATTACCAGGCAGTAACAAGGCTCTGAAAGGCAACTGCCACAGTCTCAGGGCAACATGAAAATCCTGGAAATACCCATGCAAGTGGTTGTGTTCTTTACAAAGTAGGCAGATTATTCAGGGCAACAGCCTTTAAAAAATCCAGTACATTGCTTAGAAGGTTTTCCAGAATGCTTTTTAAAAAATTTGTGGAGCCATAGCACATTAGCATGTAGCAGAGAAATAATATAGTGTGGTTTTACAATCTAAACTCATGTTTTCGGCATCGGAAACCAGTGTTTTCCTTGCAGTTTCTTTCACAGTCATTGTCATGTCAGCATTGTAGATTTGTGCTGAGATCTTTCACTTCTTGTGAAATGAACTATGCACTGTCTCAGCGGACTGACTGATTCTGTCACTACTAACATTGTCTCTGCAGCAATGGAAAAATGCCAGGTTCCGTATCTGTGCTTAAATCTGCTCAGTGTCTTGCTGAGAAGGAGGTATCTCTACTTGGTGGTGAAACAGAACTATTTTTGGCTTCAAGAATATAATCCTTTTTAGACATGACTGCAATTTCCATTATTTTGTCTTCACTTTTCTAACCCATTCCTGAATCTGTCAGCTTCCTTTTCACCACTGAAAACTGAATAAAACTGAATGTGGAGCATACACATTATGTATTCAGAGAGAATTCAGATAAGTGAAAACTAGTGCTAATTTTCTTCTGGAATTTGACTAGGCAACTAATAGGTCTGTTGTCTTAACAATGCAATGTTTATGGGAACAAGTTTGAAAATTCATCGTTCTGCAAACAAAAGTGATAACGAGCGCCAGAAATATTGTTCATTAGAATGTTTTCATGCTTACTGTATGTACAGATTATCTTCAAACTTAATGCAAAGCAGGTCAGCAATGAGATAGTTCTTGCACATATTCCCAGCTTTAAACAAACACTCCACATTTTTTCTGTGACAGATGCTCAATGTGTACCCTGTTTTTAATGTTCTGTCATGTTTTAACATCTCTCTCGTGAAATTCAAGCTATTGTTGAGCTCATATTTGCTGACAAGCTTCTGGCATATAGGTTATTTGGAAATATGTGTTACAGAGAGGATATACCCTAGAAGCAGCTTTGTTCCATTGCCAGCATTCACTGATGTGTGAAACTGGGCCCGCAGGCCATGGCATTAGCACTGGGTGCCTAAAATCAGGCAAATAAATTTCACAAATGTGACTTAAAAAAAAACCCTGTGTATGGTAATCTTGAACCGTCCCATCTTCTGTACTTGGAGAGCCTAGGCCAGCGTTTGGGGGGGTCCCTTGCAAGGCCTTTACACACTTCCCCTTCCTCACTGCAGCCACAGAAACGCTCTTCCACCCGCCCCCATGCTCTACTCCTCCTCCAGAGAAAACTGCACTGCCGCTATTCACACAGAATGCCTGAGGTAGAAAGGAACCCTTGGAAACTGCTGTCCTGCTCAAAGCAGGGCCAACTACAACAGGTTGCTCAGGGCGGCATCCAGTTGGTTTTGAGTATTTCTACTGTGAGACTCTGCAACCTGTTGTAGTGTTTGACCTCCTACTGTCACTGGGGCGGAAAAGGGCGAGTAACTGTTGCAGAACTGAGAAGCTGCTCCCTGTAGCTTCTCCCAGGGAGAAGATGGTGGGCGATATAAACTAATTCCATGGGCCAGATCTAGCCCATGGGCCACCATTGGATCAGTCTGGACAACATTTTTCTTGGCACTAAAACAGGAAAACAAAAAGGTACAGAAAGTGAGGTGGCAGGAATCCTCAAGGATTTATGTCTGCAAGTGCTATGGAGCCCTCAAATTAATTGAAAAGTTGGCGAAAATTTACATAACTAGGTAAGATTTTAATGGTTAAGTAAGTTGTATTTTTCTTAAGATTAACTTAGGTTTTAAGCTAGGCCGTGGTATGTTCAATGTATGTACTATTTGGTTTTAGAAAATTTACAAAGACACACCATTACTCAAATAATTTTTTTAAATAGCATTAAAGTATGTATAAATGCAAACATCCTTCTGGAGAGTATGAGCAAATGCCAGGGGCATACCTGCAAGGTCAGGTTTCAGTATTAGGGGAGCTTCTATCACAAAATTAAAACTTCTTGAAAGAAAAGTTTGTAATGGGAAATGCTGGCACTGTTAATGTTTTCTTGCTAAAGCCCCGAAGATCTCTGCTAGTATACAGAGTTATGCATTCATGCATTAGTGACTAACTGATGACAAGTGCCTAGGAGTGATGGAGTTGTTGAATTCTGCTGCTGTTCTAGCAGCCAAAATAAGAATTACAAATAATGACTACAAAAGACATTGGAATTTCTTGAAAAATATACACTATAGAACGTACACATCAGAGGCAGCAAACTGTGACACTAGAAATTATCTATTTCATGAAAAATAAAGGTTGAAGCTTTTGGTAAAATGCCTACAAGACCTGCAACTGTATATTAAGAATTGTTATATCCAGTCAGCAACCACATGAAAACACCCTTTTATCATCATTACATTTCCAAACATGAAGTAATGAATCCTGAAAATACCTTTCCAAGGTTTAGTACGTAATTGTTTATACTTATTTTTACAGACACCTAAAATAGACAGAGGTTAAGTGACTTACTGTATTGCAAACTATGGGACATTCTGACCTCTGCTTTGTGTGGTTTGAGGAGTGCAAGTGGGATACTGATCTATGTGGCTTCTGGCAGGGCAGAACTCTGTGATAATATGCTCTACAGAACTTTTTAATTCTGGATTAAGATGTAGTTTTTCACAGTGACACTAGAAAAAGGTCCTATCCATAATTCTACTGAAGTCAATGGAAGATGTACATCCTGGGCACTGGCAATAATGTTGTGAACAACTGACTGACGTGCAGCTCCAAGAAGCTCCTCAGTGTGTCACACAAGCAGTTAACAGCGGTACAGCAGTGAGTGGCCAAAGAATGTGTCCCTCTTGCTTAAAAGCCTCAACTCCAAAGCACAAAGGTGCACAGGGGCCTGACCTAATGCAACAGCCCACCAGCTGTGGATAGGCTGTGAAACACAGCTGCACGTCCACTCTTGTTCTTGCTGGGGACACCTTCCTCCTCTGAACCCTTTTTAAACTTTCTAGGCCATGGTTCATTTGTAGGAAGTCATACTTACAATGTCATCGTCTATCCAATTCCCCAGCCTTCCTCTTCAAGACAGTACATGAATCAAGCATTTAGAATTTAACTCAGAATCTGCTAAGTCCCAGTTCCACAGAGATGGAGAGAGACATCCTGCTCATAGTGAGTGAAACTCTGCCATCAAACTTCACTTTTGGCTGAGGTTTAAAATGTAAAAAAAAAATTTATTATCTATTCCCTTGTGGAAATACAATCTGTGTAGTGGATCCACAATGGCCGGTGAAAGGACATCACAGTCAGAGTGTTAAAGCAAATTTTAGGCTTGTTGCTACTTTCTTTCTAGTTACCTATTCTTCTAGAATTAGGTGATCTTTACAGTTGTTGCTTAAAATACTCTTGTTAATAGCAAAAGCTGATATCTACATACCTAAGCGATGAAATCCAAAAGTGAACCTCTTTGTGGGAGATTTTGCAGACAGCCAGAGAGCAAGCAGGGTCAAAATAATACCACTAAGGTCAGTTAACATATGAAGTGCATCTGTCATAATTGCTAGACTGTTAGCAACGTATCCACCTGAAAACAAAGTTGGAAAAGTCAGGATGTATGCCACTAATGATTCTAAATAATATCCTCTTAGCACAGCTTACAGTTATGTATTTTCAGAACAGTGTATTGAGAGCCCTTCTTATAATCCCTAAACAGGGGCGTTTTGCCATTACAATCAAAATGCCATGCTATAATTTAAGGCTACCATAGTTACAAGTGCAGTGAAGTGTGCTTTCTATTAAGAGTAACACAGAAATGATTCAGTCCTGTTATGCTCACAGAGATTACTTGCATTATAACGTTTGCAAGATCAGGCCAAAAATAGTTTTGTATCTTTTCTATATATATTATTGCATGTGTGTTTAATCAGCTGATCCTTTTATTAAATTACATCTGTTAAATATTTTGACATTGTGGAACAGGGACAGAAATCCAGTGACTCAATGGCAAGGAAATTTACCCTGCCCCCTTTATATTTTTATTACATTATCTTTTAACCCTCATTATTTCGCTGTTATGGCAGGGGTTTATAAGTTCTGCCAATACATACTGCAGACGATGACTTTCACTTGCATAGTCTTTTTCTTTTGTTATTTATTACCATATTTTTTCCTCATAATTGTGAGCTGCATTGAGACAAATAACCTCAGATCAAAGGTTAGTATCTTTGTTCCAATTCAATTGCTAGTGCTACTGTTGGATAGGTGAGATGTAAAGAATGCACCTCTCTTAAGCATCCCTTATCCAAAGGGGAATCAAGGACAAGCTGTGTTGTCTTCCATATGCATGAAAGTAAGCCCACTTTCTCAGAAAAGAGCACATCTTTAGTGTCAGCTCAGCTATGATTTAGTTTCTCTTTTTACCTTGAGATTGTCATTCAGCCTCTAAATTCTACAGAGCAAAGCATGCAGCTGGCACGCCATTTGGCAAGCTTGAGGCTCCAACTAACATTTCGGGTAAAGGTATCTTCATATACAATTAAAACTGTCTTAGGGAAGAGGCTGAACATGAGTAAACAGCAAAGGGAAATTCACAACTGGCTGACTGCTTTCAAGACTGCTCATAAAACACGTGTGTATGTATGGCTGCGGGTGTTTGTATGTACACACCTGCAGACAGAGCTACGTGCTCCTCCCCAGCCAAACAAAGCACTTTGGCTGATACTGTAGTAGTGCTTGTACTGAGGGTAACTACCAAACACACCACATTTTCAACCAGTTCCTTTCCTCCATCCCCGCTTCTTCAGTTGTTTGTAAGTGTCCAAGTCAAATTCCTCTGAGGCTGAAATTTTCCAAAGGCTATCACAGCTCAAAACTAACGAGTTTTTAAGATTTAGCAATTCATCAGCTTTTTGAGTAAAATGAGTTACACCTTTCCTTTCTGAATTAATTTGTGTTCTCACGTAATTTTAAAAAATATGACTTAGAAATGTGTAAGTCAGCCTTTTGTATAGTCAGCACAGAAGAAACGTTGTATTTAAGGACACTGAATTGAGTAGTTTATATGTATGGACATTGAATTGAGTAGTTTATATGTATGGACATTCAATCCAGTAGTTTACATGTATGGCCATTCAAAGTACATATGTTAATTCACATGTATTAATTTTGAGAATCACTTCAGTCCAAGATGAGTCAATTCTATTTCAGCTAGCCTCTCAATTTTAAAAACTATAAAAATAAAATTATAAAGAAGGAATTCAGGTACAGAAGCTAATCATAATGCAGCATGTAACTGAGATTTACAAAATTCTGATATCAAAGGTTCTCTGTTTCCAAATGTATCGGTTCATTGCTTGGTTAAAAATACTGCTTAAGAGCTGTTCAAACAGGATTGGCAACTTGGAAAAAAAAAAGGACATCTATAACCTCTACAAATAGACAGCTTGATGGCTCACCACTGCTTTCAGTGACCTGTGAAGGACAGCTGTCCTTCTCACGGACGATCAATTGGAAATCTCTCAACATAGCTGAAAACATCAAAACCTTGTCAGAAAAGCTAACTAAGATTTGCAATATGTTTTTAATTTCTTGATGCAAAATGGTTCCCACAAAGTGTAAGTTGTTATCTGACTTTTACAATGACTGTTCATCAAATTAAACAACAAAAACTGAGGTGGGCTGGGGTAATGAGCTTGGCTATACTTTGGGAAAAAATATGCCAATCAAGATTTCACAAAAAAGCTGCTGAAACAAGATTTCCTTTATCTTGACATCGGTAACAGACAGCAGGAGGACTTTTGCTGAAGAAATTAATTGTCTGATAGGGTCTTCTGCCTTTTTCTCAAACTCAAATCTGTCAAAGATCACAGAAGTCAGTCAGTTAAAATGTTCTATGTAATCAAACACAGTTTCCCAAATACCTGAGCTACAGATCAATTCAGGAAGTTCCAAAATTTGAAGCCAAGCAGACAGAACACAAGAAAGGAATGGAGTGAAATAAATTAAACAGGAACAGCACTGACCCAGGACTTGAGGGCTCCATCTGTAATTACTCATTCTACTGCTGATTACTTGCCCTGTGACAAGTCATTCAGGTCAAGATCCACAAAAGTACAGAGATACCCAAGTCCTCTATTTATTTGCTGTGCAAGCTGGATGCCTGAATATTTTATGGGCCTGGCCCCTTAGTGCTGTCTGCCTCCGTGCCAAAATAATGAAGTAGGGCTGGTGATAGCCTACAGAAACCTGAGGAGGATGAGCCCACACTACAGTACCAACACTTTGTACAGATAAATCCGCCACCCTGAGCTGAGCCTGCAGAAGTCCTGGCTGTGAGGGAGAAACAGATGATGTGACAATGATGAGAAATTATTTTTTACTCTCAACACGTATTATTTCTAGAGCTCTCCCTGCTCTAGCTATGGAGAGGTCTAGAACAGCATGAATCGGATCTGAAGCCCCTAACAGATACATTCTCAGTGACTTCAGCATAAGCTGCCTACAGCTCAGACATACTGTTCAGTGAGGGGCCCTTCAGATGAACTAAATTCAGCGTATATGAGAACTCTGGTATGAATACAATCAAATAAAATCACTCTCATGTTAAAGGGTGCCTGCATCTGAGATGCAATGCTGTGTTGCTTATCAAATTTACCTGAGGTCATGCTGAGAAAAAAATGGAGCCAGGGGGCAAATGGAGGCATTCAGGCAGATCCTCACAAGTCTGATGCAAAGCGCCTTATCCATGATAAGCTGATGTATTGTGGCAGTGTTATCAATGACTAACCACACACAGAGAGATGTTAAAAGACAAAACTACTTTCTTCCATTAACCCGCGTTCCTGAAATAAGGCCCCAAATAAAACTGGTGCAAATACAGTCAGTAATCTGGTCTCTCTCTGAAAAACAGACCGTTTCTCCTAGGGATTTTTTTCTACACATGTAGGACAAACTGTATTATTTATACTCAGGCAATGATTTTGCTCCCTATCCATCTTGTAGAAGTTCCTGTCTTTAAGATGCAATTCACAACTGTCCTAGGACAAGTGATCCAAGAGCATTAGCTCACCACATCAGCAAAGGTCAGATCTTCAGCCGTTACTGACCAAATCTGCATAGGTGAGGAGGAGGATGTAGGTCCCACGTTGCTATATCTGAGGTATCTCTGTCCTTTACTTCCAGAAAGTTTTTGTGACTTTTTTTTTTCCCCCCACCTGGTGAATTATGGCCAACAATTCATCTCAATAGCTGTGATTTATACTTGTATGTTAAAATGAAAGCAGTTTAAAAGCAATTAATTGTTATAGTTGCTAGAGAGCCCTGGACCAACCCATCAATGTGCTGGCACTGTGTAATGCTCCCCACCACTTCAAATCGGGGGAAAGCAGATGGGAGACTTCAAGCATCCTTCAGGAGGCTGAGCAGCACCGAGCAGACACTTGCACTGAATGGCATGGATGTGTCCAAAAAAACAGAAGGTAACAGGACACTGATTAATAAGTGAACAGAGACTAGAAGATAAATATTATCCTTTGTAAAAATGATTAGGTAATGGCAAAGGCATAACACATAATAGCTCATCTATGCATCCAAGGGACCTTCAATTCTTAAATTTTATTTCAAACCTACGCTGCTATAGCCTATTAAATAAAGTGCAGTCATTTTGTACAGACCGCTGTATAATGCATAGGTTTCTCTTCAACCTAAATAGCAGATGACAGCCTGCCTTTTATGCGGGAGCAATGAAAGCTGAACTCAAGCACAAGATTCACTCTTCTGACCAACAACAATCAGATGCTTATATAGGAACAGCTTTCCAGGTAAAAGCCCACCGTACTTCTGCCAAGTATTAACAAACAGAAAACATGTAATTTAACCAAACTACTTGGTAGTCTTAAGTGTTGTAATGGGAACTGTCAAAATACCTATTATTTTGATGGACTTTGCTTGTACGATTTATGTTTGGATGGAGCATAGGCTAGCCCAGAGCTCAGTAGGGCATTGGGAAGTTGTCGAGAGAGTGTCTCCTTCCCTGGATTGTCACTGACAGCTCGGGATTTGGCTTTTCAGTTGTAAGTAACAGTGTATTGCTTGACCTGATGCATAAGGACAAATACTCCCCAGTATCAGTTTTGTTGTTACGGTAAATCCCACAGGTGGAAACCCTGTTTTCCTCTCCTGTTGCAAGTACAGTGGGGTTGTATGGCAGTAATTAAAACATACTGTGATGAAATTGTTCATCTTAAGTATGTAATAAAATGACGCTTCTCCCTCGCTAAAGACACCTTACACACCTGTAAGACACACAGGGAGAAATAAAAAGCCATTGGACAAAGCAAAAAAACCAGCTTATCTGATGCCATTTGGGGGGAACTGGGGAGGTTCAGGTAAGGGAAGCTGCAGATTCCTCGGGGTTTTTTTCCTTGCGTGGAAAATACATACAGGCGGCCTTTGCTCATTCTCCGCACTTGCAGCCATTCGCTAAACGCCCGCGGGCGCCGCTCAGCGCAGGGGCACAGCCGGGCCGGAGGGACGGCCAGCAACGCCCCGACTCACCTATGAGCTCCCCGGTCATGAAGAGCAGGTAGAGGAGGGCAGCGAGCGCCAGCCGCCGCTTCACCGTCCTCTGCTTGCAGCGCTCTCGCCGGCTGCTGCAGCCGCTGCAGGGGCCCGCCCGGCCGGCGCGGCCGCTGCGCAGGGCCCCGTCCCGCTCCAGCAGCGACTCGTCGTCAGAGGGCAGGGCCAGGGGCGCCCCGTTCGCCGGCGTCTCCGGGGCAGCCTCCGAGGCGTCGTCCGACACCACCACTCGCAGCTTGTTGAACCGGGGGAAGTCCTCGTCCCCCACCTCGTCCGAGAAGTCAAAGGCACTCGAGTCGTTCAGGAACAGCGGGGCCTCGCTCCTCCGCAGCAGGGACTTGATGCTCGTCCAGAGGCCGGGCCCGGCCATAGCGCCGGCGGCCAGGGGGGCCCGCCGGGCCCGGCCGATCCGCCGCTGGCGGCTCCGCTGGCGCAGCTGCCCCCTCGCAGGCGGCGCCCGTCCGCTCGCCGTCCCGTCAGGGCATGTCCCCTACATCGCCCCGCCGGGCCCGGCCGCAACGCAACGCAGGGCTCCCCCGCGGGGCGCCCCGGCACCAAAGGGCCGCGCCGCCGCCGCCTCCCGGCACTCGCGGGCCCCCCCGCGCCGGGCACCGAGCTGCGAGGCGGCCGCGGGCGCTGTCACCTGCCCCGGCTGCCCCGCGGAGCCCGCCTCCCCGCCGGCGCGGCCCCGGGCACGGTCACGGCGCGGCCCCGGGCACGGTCACGGCGCGGCCCCGGGCACGGCCACGGCGCGGCTCCGGGCACGGTCACGCCGCGGCCGGGCAGGCGGCGCCGGGCGCAGGGCCGCCTCCCCGCCGGCGCAGGGGGAGCGCCGCCGCCGCCGCGCGCGTCACATCCATCAGCGGCCGCGCCTCCGCCGAAGCCCCTGCGCGCTCCCGGCACTGCCCCCGGGCCGGCCCCGCGGAGGGCGGCAGCGGCGGGCGCGGAGGGGCCGGGCCGCCAGGCGGCCGCCGGCAATCCCTGCGCGCCCGCGGGGATCCACCGGTTCGAGCCCCGCTGCCGGCGCTGGCCGCGGAGGCGGTGGGGCCGCGCTGCGCTGCGCCGCGCCGGGCGTGCGCCTGTGCTGGGCGGGTGAGTGTCGTGCGGGGGCTTTAACACCCGGGTGGGGTCGGTCGGCGGGAGCGGCTGTGTTCGTGCGCGCCGGCAGCCTGGACCGCGTAGTTCGGTGCTGCGAACTGCTTCCAGTCTGAGAAGCCGCCCGTTTGCACTGTGTGGCTTTTTACCGTTTCCAGTAACTCCCGTCAGGGCAGCCTCGTGTTGTGGGAAGTTCCATGTGCCTTTTTGAACATTCCCTCAAGGCTGCAGGGAGAAACGAGCCTCAGAGGCCCTGCTGTCCTGTAATTCCTTCCATAACCACACTCTCACTCAAGAGTAATTAGGTTGAGAAGTTATCCCCCACCTCACTGGTCTGGGTACTAGAAATTTTCTTCTAATTCCTAGCCTGCACTGGTTCGGGGCCAGTTTGTACCCGTGAGCAAATTCTGTTACTGCGTCAGTCACTTCCCCAAGTCACAAGCGTTTCTGGGAAAAACATGCCCACGACGGCGCCAGTACATGTACTGGGTTTTGACCGGGCTGAAGGCCGTTACCAGAGAGCTGTGAAGGACTGCAAGGCTCTGCAGAAGGGCACTGCCTTCCTGGTAGCCCATCCTCGGCGGCGCTGCAGGACGTGGAGCCAACAAGCCAGCAAGGATGTTCCTCATTGGAACGGGCCCTGCAGGACAGCAGGAGTAGCGGGTAAACTGGATTTGGGCGGAGATTACATATTGTTTTTTTCCATAATGATGTCCACAAATAAACAGCACTAGGCTTTCTCTGAGCTCCCTTGCCACTTTACACTGTGGCCATCTTCCTGAGCATGTAATCTCAAGTTGTTCTCCCTCAGATGGTGACAGAGGTGCCATCCCCTGCCCTTTCACCTCCTTCGTCATTCCCACAGCAGGGTTACTGGCACAGTTGTTTTGGGGCCAGACAGTGAACTGGGTTCCTGCAATGGGCCGGAATTTTACAATACATACTGGAGGGGGCTGGGACACATTTGTGTGTGTAACTGAGACTGCTGCCGTGATCACAGCTTGCGTAGACACCCATATGACAACTGAGGGGGCAGCAAACAGAGTGGGAGGCGGAATGAACAGTCGAGGCTGCAAACCTGTTACGCCAGCCTTGCTGCCTGGGGAACTGCTCCCAGATGGGTTCCAGTTCAGCCATTCTTAAATGTTTTTGTTCTCAGCTCTGGGTGATTTGACTCACTGTGTTTCACCAGTTTCACCACTTGTACCAAGCGCTAGTGCGTGAGGACACATGGGCATGAACGACTAGCCAGGAAGGAGCTGCCAAAACATCTGTCTTAAAATGTTGGGCTTTGCATTGAGAGATTGAGGAATAGGTGCATGCTCCGTTCTACAGGAACAGAAACTTCTGGCACTGAGGAAGGGTAGTGAGCTGGGGGGACAACACCTACAACCAGTGCACCAAGGCTGGCCAGCTTGCCTTATACTGAATAACTAAGACCAGATTTTTCTGAAGTGTTGTCAAGAATCAAGTAATACGTGTCAAAATAAACCTCTGTTGAACAAAACCTTTTGTAGCAGCCTGTTACACTCCCATTTCTTTATTATGGCAGCCAAGGCTGTACCCTCTCTGTAGTCTGGTTTACTTAATAACTAAGTGAGAGAGTCTTTAAGAGGTTAGCCATTTAATGTGAAATATTTCCTTTTCATACTGTCATCCCTTAAGTCATACAGCACTTTCAAAGTTGGGGGTTTAAAACATATTGTTTGCTATACAATTCAAGCTAACTTACTCCATTTTTACTCAGATTTCTAGGGTGTAGTGGGGGTGTTACTATATATGTATCTGTTTAAATGAGTTACAACGATAAAATAATGTGTAGGTGACAGTGCTGCATTAAAGTTTTCTGAAGAGTTTCCACAACATAAAATTAAAATGAAATGTGATTATTTGCTGTTACAGTGTCACATACATAGGCATTTGTCTTGCCAGTAGTTCAAAATTTAACAGCTTTCCAGCGCATGAGTCTGCAGTCTTGCTGGGAGCGGAAGACCTCCGCGAGCAAGCTAGAAAGTTGTGTATGAACTTTGGACAAGCATCTGGAGATAGAAGGTGTTGAATTGCTGTAGGATTAGAAGTAGCAAATAAGTGCAGGAGTACAACAGAAGACCGTAGCAGAACAGGAGAGAAAGCAAGGAAGCATACAAGGATGTTAAACACAGATTCACAAACATTGCTGCCATGGGTAGAAGAGCCATCAGCTGAAGAGTCCAGGTTCTTCAGTCATCTTTAGGTAGCTCTGTTGCTGTGCAGGGACTATAAATGCAATTCAGCTAATTATACAGAGGTGTCCTCAGCATGATTTTCTTTCTCATTAATTAAAGCTCATACATTTCATTGTATGGCTCCATGGGTTATGGAGTTTGTTGTTGTATAGTATCTTATTTTTAGGTAACAATAGTAATGTTAGCAATGATTTTGCACAACTCCTTGAAATTAAATATTTAGACCAGCAGGTAACTGTGCTTTTTGCTAGTTTAACCAAATGCTTACATTCCTTATTAGAGGGTTCACTTAACTTCTTTTTCAAACATCATTTTCTCTTAGAATAAAACTTTACCTAATCCTTCACAGGATAATGAACTTGGGAATACACTTGGGAAATAATCACTGTGAAACAGAGAACATTTTGTAGAAGAAAAGGAACAAAAGAGGCTTTCTATCAGTCTCTTTTTTGGAATGTCTAGATTGATAAATAGTTAAATTTCAACTTGTCTAGAAAAACAGATACCAATTTTATATTCCAATCCTCAGCTTATTTCTGCAAGACGTGGGAGGGCCTGGAACAGTCAAAGCAGAAGCACAAATCTGAAACACCCACATCTCAAGTGAGATTATTTCAGAGTGATTATCTCACTTGTTCTTACTAGAAATTCCATCTGGAAGCAGAGAAGTTTTTCCCAATGAAACTTTCAAAAAAAAATTTTTTTCCCACTGAAAGAAACTTTTAAGTAAAACTGCTCACCAGTTGTAACTGAGAATTTGATTTGAGTCTGTTTAAGTTAATTTACAAGTTGCTGTTGTTGCAGTCTGGCTCCAGACCAGGCCTTTGATGCTTCTTTTTCAAAGCAAAAGCAGAAAAGGAAAGAAAAACGGATTAAGTTTTTAGTCTGACAGAATAGTGACATAATTGTGATCAATAGTTAATTAGAATACATGTATGAAGAAAAATGTAAATGAATTTGCAGCAATCTTAATTAAAAATGTTAATTTCAAGGATGTCATCCCAAAAAGTCCATTTTTTGCCTCAGTCTGTTTTTGAAAAGCATTAGTTGGACTACCTGAATTTAACTTCATCTTGAAGGTTTGGGGTTTTATGGAAATACTGCATTCAAATGTTTTCTGAGTGGTTCCTTCATTGGTTTCTTCTCATAGTTGTGCCAGCCTTCCCTGACAAGCCTTTTCTTGAGAAGTTATAAGAGAAAAGAGAAAAAGAAAATCCTAACATACTATATGAAAGTGGTTTTTCATTCGGGGCTGGGGGGGGAGCCTGCAAGTTATTACTCTTACAGACTGTTGGCGGAGATGCCGAGACGGATACACACACAAAAACTGTCAGAATTTTATTTCCTAAGGAACAGAGGCTAAAAATAGCGAATAATCTGCACGGTTTCTGGAGAATAAAATACAGGTTTATGTCCCTAAGAAAGGCCACCCTGCAGGGACTGGCAAGGGCACCCGCAGGACCCTGCCGCGCACACCCTGCCTGCCAGCAGCTACTCGCCACAAAGCAGAACACGCTGGCCACCGCCGGCCAATTCACTCATTGCCACTTCCACCGCTGCCGGGCCCGCCGCAGCAGAGCCGCCAGAGGGCCGGCCTGCAGGGCGCCGCCACCCCCCGCCGCCCCCCGGCCCGCCCGCAGGCCCGGCGCGAAGGCCCCTGCGGCCCCGCACGGGTACGCCCGCCCGCGGGGGCCCTCAGGACCGCAGGCAGCTTTGCCGCCGCCGGTGAGTTCCGCGCCGTTCCCCGCTCCCCCTACGCCGCCCGTTCGGCTCCCGCCGCTGCCGAACGCGCCCGCCCCGCGCTGCCAGGCCGCCCGACGGGCGGGGAGCGGCACGCCAGGCCGCGGCACGCGCCGCCCCGTTTCCGCATCCGGGGCGGGCGCCCTTCTAGCCGGCTGCGCGCCGAGGGGACTCTATGGTGAGGCGGCGGGCTGCGGGGCAGGCGGCGCCGTGCCGCCCCGCTCGGTGAGCGCAACCGGACCCCCGCCGCCCGGCCGGGCCCTGCGCCCCTGCCGCGGTCTCGGCCTCAGCCTGGGCGGTCTCCTGCCCTGCGGCGCGGTGAGCGGCGGCCATGAGCGGCGCGGAACGGCCCGAGGAGAAGGAGGCGGCGGCGGCGGCGGCGGCCAGCCCCGGGCGCTCGCTGGGTACGTGCGGGGCGGCGGGGCTGGGCGCACGGCAGGTGCAGGGAGGCCCGGGAAGAAGCTGGGACGGCGGGCGCGGGGAGCGGGGCACGGCGCCCTGAGAGCGGCTCGGGCCGCCGCCGCCCCCGGGGGCCGGTGACAGGGCTGGGGGCCCCGCGGGGGCCGAGGGCAGCGGCCGGGGCGGGCTCCCACGCGGGGTGGCCTGTAGGTTAAAGTCCCATCTCTTCTAACAGCCCCGCACGCAGTAAATAATCATAGCTTGCCCCTGTAGAATTCACGTTAACTTTAACTGTTGCAAACTTCTGGAGTTCTGTGTGTGGTGTTTCAGTGAGGCCTTCGTATGTGTTGAGTGACTGGCTCGGACCTTTATTTGCTAGGCGTCGGTTTATCCTCCTTGAAAGCAAAGAGTGTGTGTGGGGTTGTTAATGTATGGGCATTCTTGCTGCATAGCCAGAACAACTGATACAGCCCTTTTTTTTTTCCCCTCTGTAGACTGGCATATTTTAAAATGTTTTTTATGGCTTTGGAATACTCTTTGGTTTTCCTTTTCTGTTCTGCTGGTGTTCAGGTAAAACTTTTCACCAGGGAGCTCGTGATACAGAACTGGGAATAAAGGAGGGATAAAGAAAGGGAGGAAAAAGGAAACACAGTTCAGTTGATGAAGTGCAAGGGGTTATACCTTCAGTGTTGAAATGCTTTTAATTTTTAAAGAGGAAAATATAATTGCTATAGGCGAAACTTGAAGTACATGCTGACGTGTCACATTCAGTCTTGCTATTCTTCGGTGTAGGTCCTGGTGATGCATCTCCAGATGAAGGAGTAGTAGAAGATTTGCCTTTAATAGATGAGAAAGCTGTGGAGCAGCTAACTGAAGGATTGATTTCTCATTATCTGCCTGATCTTCAGCGATCAAAATCAGCACTACAGGAACTTACGTAAGCAAATTTTTAAACCCAGCTTCTTATATGTGCAATACTCTGTTTGCTGCTTTTTTCACTATAATGTTGTAGCTACCCATAACTGGAATACAATTCATTGCAGCATTTCTGTGTTTTAACTGCAGCATCCTGAATAGCTGAGTGATTTGTGGGAGTACTGGGGTGTGTATAAGCTGCAGTGTAGCCTATCTGAACTTTGACTGAAGGATGTATAATCTGGAACAGTAAAGTCCTCTAGGCCAGATACAGCAAAAGACATGTAGATTTCTTAAATACTTCTTCATTTCTGCAGTGGAAAATCTGCTGGAAGTTGGATTTATTTTGCTTGCAGAGATGCAGTTCATAGTCGGGGCAGCTCGTAGTGGGGTATATTGTTTGTTGTCCAGTCTCTAAACCGTGTTGCAAAAGCTACATTTGGAAAATAAAATGAAGGAGCTAAACAGGTAAGAAGTCTTTGTACATTGGCATCTCACTGGTAACTGAGAATAGCTTATTTCAAATGTAGGCTGGATTTGCCATGGATGCAGAGATACTGGAAAGGGCTTTACACAGATCCATCTCAGCTTTTGTAGGTTTGGGTTTCATGATGCATGAGGTGGTTATGCTGCTGCCAAGGATAACCTGCGTCTGCAGAGACTTTAGCTGATTCCTGTGGGATTTAGGATCTTTAATAAGCACCAAGAAACCACACAAGCTCTATACAGAAATAACTCAGTCCTGCAGCATGATACAGAAGCACTTGAGTGGAAAGTCAAGAGCTAATTGATTTTCCCTTCGTGCGACCTGGGGTGTTTACTCACTGCAACCTGCAGAGTGCCTATTGAGGGTTTTGGGATATTCATCCCAGACATTCATGCTTTATGATGCCAGCTAGATTTGTGTGTACTCAGCTGGGATTTTCCTAAAAGCATGTACTCATGTCTCTTTTTGAAATGGCCTGGCAATGCATAAGAGGAATCTGATATTGGGAAGTATGTATTTATATTGTTATGATCAAAAGTAGTATTTATTTAAAGGTCTGGTTGAAAAGCATATGTGCTTCTTTACTTCAGTTTCATGCATATTTTTTTTTTTTTTTTTAGACAGAACCAAGTGGTATTACTAGAAACGTTAGAACAAGAAATTTCAAAATTCAAGGAGTGTAACTCCATTCTTGATATCAATGCTTTGGTGAGTACTTTCAATGCTTTGTTAAATCTCTATTAGTGTAGATTTTCTTGCCAAAGGATTAGTAGCCACTTGTGTATTTTCCTTGTTCTTAATGACCTATAGGAAGAGAAGCAACCAGTTCCGATACTTGGGACCGATTGTTGCTGGAGAGGTTGCAGAACCAGCATATTTCCCTTAAACAGGGAGGGCACTGGGAAGAAAGAGCAGGCTCAGTCAGCTAGTGGTAGTTAAGTCTAGCTGTTCAAAACCAGTAACCAAAGCAGATGTATGGCATTTTTCAGTAGGACTGAGGCTCCAAGGTGAGCTCTGTGCACCTCTCCAGACTAGCAGGAAGGGTGCACGAAGCACTGATACACAGTGCATAAAACGGTAATATTTTTATTGTTTAATTAATCTTAATTCAGTAGATTACTGGATGTACCTATTGAGATATGACAGTTTTCTATATTAATACATGTAATGTGTGAATTTATATATAAACTTGGACATGTTTAATCCATTATCAGACTGGTCATGACTATGTTTTTGATTGCTGTTTTGCTGTGTAGCTCTGTAAAACAACTATTCCAGCTTGACAGTCACTGCTTTAATGGTTATGTTTTTCAAGTTTTCAGAAGCTAAACACTATCACAACAAGTTAGTGAATATTAGAAATGAAATGATGATGCTCCATGAGAAGACATCAAAGCTAAAAGTGAGTGGGATAATATCTATGTTGGAAAGTAAAAATATTTTACTTACGTATTCTTGACCTCCAGCTTTTTGGATGCATGCTGAAAGTTATGATTAAAATAGAATCTTCAGTCCTTATCTTAAATGGATGTTTTCAGTAGCACCGAGCCATGTATTTTTTTAAAATTTCACGTTCTCCGGCCTGTGATCAAGCAACTTACTCATCCAAACTATTGGTAAATCTCCATGCCATAGTCATATTTAGGTGGTACAAGAATCATGCTTTGTTCTATCACTTAATCCACTCCGTTCCAGCTAGTTCTCTTTGTTGTTTCAGTTTCCATGTCTTTTTAATGAAAACTAGGTTGTCATAAATGTTAGAATTTCTCCTTCTGTTTGATGTAATATCAACGGTGCCATAAGTTCACTGACTTCATGCTATGTAGGCAGTCTCCAGTTACATTCTGGCAAGATTAGTCCTTCAGTGTGCTCAACAGAAGGATTTTCACTTGGGAGACAATAAATTGCACAATATGCGCCTTGTCTGGTATACATGAAGGATGAATTTTAGTGAGGCTGAAGGGAGTCCGGTTTGTATTTTCCCTCTGTAGATCACAGACTTGTCATTTCTAAAGTGAGAGGGAGAAGGAAAAATAATGAACAGTTTCTGCAACATTCAGTCATAAGTGGGGTGGATTGGAGAAGATAGTGTTAAGACAATGGGAAGGATTTTGTTCGTAGCTCCGATTCAAATAAAGCTATAAAACTTACAATGATTTTCTTGTATTTTCTATTTAGAAAAGAGCACTTAAGCTGCAACAAAAGAGGCAGAAGGAAGAACTGGAACGAGAACAACAACGTGAGAAGGAACTTGAAAGAGAGAAGCAGTTAACAGCAAAACCTGCTAGGAGGACATGAAAGCAGAGCATGCAACAACTTGTCCAAGCTAGTAATTTCTGCATTCTCTGGAATTAGGGCAGACTTTGCTTAAACTGGGCTATAGCTGTTAGTAGCAACAGTGTATTATATTATAAATTCCAGAATGGTAATACTAGGGTTGGTAACGCTCAAATTTTTTCATTTCAGCCATTAAAGTTGCCTTCTTTTGTAATGCTATGCAGTTTGATATTATTATAATGTAAGTTAATTTTTATATATATTTATGTATGTATATAGGAGAACTTCGGCATCACATTTTTAAATACCTGTCCATTTTTTTTTTTTGCCTGTTCCTTTGGTATCTAGAATTCTGGGAGATATTTGTGACTGGCACACGTGGGTTTTAGACAAAATACAGAATACTGGTTGAAGTTCAGATCTTGTCACCAGACTTCAGTGGCCACGTATTTCACTGAAACTGCTTTTATTCAGGCAGTTGGAATCTTTTTTTGATGCCCTGGTTCATAAATACTGACTTTTTGTGCGGCCTTAGTTTAGCCTGTCTCTAATGAACTGAAGAAACTTCCAGTGTATTTGCCTGAAAGCTCGCTTTATTGCAGCAGTCTTATTTTTTTGTTATCAAGTAACTTAAGAACAGCTTTAAAGTAAGTTCTGAATAAGTTCTCAGCTGAATTGGCAGGGGGGGAGGTATGTGGCTGTGGTGGTGGTGTAGGGAGCAGAACACTAAAGATTCTCAAAATTGAGTGTGCGCAATGCAAAGATTAATGGGTTTGTGCTTTCACAAACGTTTGAGCCAAACCAGGGAAATGTTGCCTCTTTAATGGTTCAACAGGAAGACTGTGTGGTCTAAGCAGACTTCTGTGGGATTAGAAGTTGTAGTTTCTTCATTTTGTGTGACAAAATAAAACACAACCAAGCCTAAACTTCCACTTCATGTGAAGTTCAGTTACCTGTAGGAAAAATTACTGTTTAATTTTTTTCCTTGACAAATTCTTTATTTGTACTTCAGGGCTATATAAGAGAATTTTTATTATGCTGTCCTCACCCAAATCGATGATGATTAGTGTATACTGATGATAAATGCGGAATGGAGGTTGATACCCATTTCTCTGAACATAATTGCTTTCTTGCAGGACTTGGTGTGGACTTGCATTCAAATGAATGTACATGTTGTCTGGACTGGTGAAAGAGCTTTAAACTATTTGTTCCTTCAATCTAACAAACTAGTTATTTTAAATCTGTTATTTTTTGTAGTAATGTAACTGTGTTTTGAAGTGAGATGAAGGGTAAGCTAGGTAAAGTTTTCCATAAAATATATATGGTAAGGTACCATAGGGGCACAGTCAACTTGTCTTTTTCTTCCATTTTAGATGATTCATACGGTGTACGCCTGCCTGGACTCTTCTGTATTAAATTTTCTGAACTCCTAATTTCCCGTTCTTAATGTTTGTGATCTTTTTTCTATGAAAAACATACTTTTAATGACTAATCATCCAACATGCAAGGTAAACTGGGATGACGTTTTGGGGCAAGGAGAACAAACTACTTGAAGTAGTCTGAAGAGACACTGAAATGCTGTTACTGAAGCAGTAATAGATTAGAACTATCCACAGGTGTTTTTCCTTTAAGCTGACTTGTGCCTGTTAATTGCCAGTGGATTGTTGACCTGTGCTGTTGTTTGTATGTATTTCTAGGACAAATGTAAAGAATTTCGAGAGTCCGTATTTTTGGAGCAGAATGTACAGAACTAAATGTTGTTTAAATACTGTGCTTTGTAATGCAATTTCAAAATTAAATTCTGGGACTTCTAACAGTTCTTGTGAAAGTATAACGTGAAACAAGATGCCTCAGTATCCAAATAGGGATTAAATTCTTGTGGTATTTCTTGATTTGTCTCCAACCCCCCATCTAGAATCCTGTTTAGTATTTCTAGTTGTGGTCTTTCTGTGAAGAACTAGGGTTTTTTTTTGTTTTGTTTCAAAAATCATGGCTACTTTTACTGAAAATACAGAATTCTAAGCATAGAAATAGATGCTTTTGCAATTGCATAATTCATTGTTTCTTTGGAATAGTTTCTGATTAAAGGAATACAAGCTTGTGGTGCCTGCCTGAGGAATCACATGCATGTACGTAAAAATGTAATTGATAATTTTTCCCATAAAATTGTAATAAAATCTGGGGTTTCGTATGAATAAGGAACTAATTTTACTAAATGACTTTTCTGTAATATAAGTTCTTTTCTCCGCCTTCTAAAAAATTGCTGATCAAGTAGATAAATGTCGTAGTGTTAGACATCTTCTTACTTTATTCCATCCACATGAGGAGGCACAGCTACCTGCATCTCTTTTTAGGAACGTAAAATGACAGCTTTAAAACTGTCGTCTTTTTAGTAGTGTTTCATACTGTGTGTACTCGTTTTTAAACTGTCAAGTCATAGCAGCAGAAGACACGTAACTGTGCAAGTAACTCCTTAAATTTTTATTTTGCAATGTTCTACAAATTTAGGAATTACTGTTACTAACTGGGAAATCTTGGTTTCCCGTGCTTTTATGTTTGCTGTTGTTAACCAGGATGCTTAATTTGGTTTCCGCCACCTATAGTCGTACAGCTTTACATAAACCAATTTTTAATACAATGAAATCTGATTTCTTCACTATAGTGGTGGTAGCTTTGCCGTGTTTATAAGACAAATACTTGTTGTCTTTTGGAAAAATGGCTACGGAATATTTTATCTGGTTTTATTCTGTGTGCTATGACCCAAGTGATAATAGCATAAATAATAATGTAAATATTTCTGGAGCTGTTCCTTGGGATTCTAGCAGGTGAGAGAGTTCTCTGGCTGCCTTCCAAATCTTACTCCGGTAGGGGCTTTCTGCCACCTACTGCTCGCTTGGCGACGCTGCTGGCTGCTCCGGGTTGTAGTTCCCAGCTTGGCGCTTTAATGCCTCACCTGGCAGGGGTCAGCGGGTTTTAAACTTCGTTAAATCTAATTGATTATTTGATCTTTGTTGGATTAGTTGTGTGAATATAGCTAAATTACTGCTAAAAGCTTTGCAGGCCTTGGAGTTAGTGATGGAAATCTGTAAGAATACAAATTATAGCAGCGTATATGGCTATTCATGCTAGGCACAACAGTATGTACCAGGTTTCTTAGTAAAATGGTATGTGAACGTAGAAAAGGTGATTTATAAATAAATAAATTAATGGATAAGTAAATCAAAGTGTAAGCTTAAGTTGAAGTAAACAGTTGGTTTTGGCACAAATATCACTACTTTCCAGTAATTTGAAGTACTTTTACTTACTTTACTTTTCTCAGTCCTTGGCAAAATGATTTGTAGAAAAACAGCAGGAGGACAGGACAGTTCCATCCGCACCACCACCACCACTGTATCTCTTCAAACCACTCCTTTGTGATACCAGCACAGCCAAGAACTCTTACGATGTGAGAAATTTATTTTTCTTAAATAATCTCCATGTAGGTGACTGAACTAAAACCGGTGGGAAGAACAGCTCTGTTACTGGTCCCTGGCAGTGTCACAACAGTGCTGGTGTGCAGAATTTTAAGTTTTCCTCTATGCGGTAACTTGGCATCCTCGGATTTGGGAGGCTATGACTAACTCAAGTCTATAACCTACGTGTTGTTCATGAAGTATTGTGTAGCTTTAAAGCACAGATGTTGGCCATACCTGGTAACTCCGTATTTCCTTCTTGGTTTTGCTCATATCTGGCCATTGATCTCCACAATGTCCAGCCATGAGGTTTAAGAAAGGAAATGGAACAAGCTGCTTGGCAATCGGAGAAGTTGCAACAAATGTTTTCAGCATTTACAGACTTGCAACTTAATGAAGCAAATAATTTAAAGCTTGAAAAAGAACAATTTCAAAATTTGTATGTGTGCAAAGGCAGTAGTCTCTAAAGCAGTAACTTACAGAAGCCATTCATACTGAGAACCTAAGACAAAAGACAAGCATCTGTTTTGTTTTGTGTTTTGCAATGAAAATAGATCAGCATTGCTGTGAAAGCAAGGGGATCTGTGCATGTACTGGTCAGTGAAGTACTGTACCTGTAAATTAGCAATATAATTGTTGCCTTGATGAGCAAGCTTTTTCTTTTGTTATCAGGGTCTCACATAAAGAGTAATATCCTGTGTAAATAGAGCCTGCCAGAGTTAACAGTAGGACAGTTAATGTAAACTCTTTGCCACCCCACTACCTGAAACCAGGGTTTCACCCTTTCAGTGCTCAGCTGCAGGTGCTAGTTTTCCAGTCTTTAAAACTGGGTAGAAGTCACATTGGTATGCAAATGTATTTTGTTCTCTTTTGCTTCTGCGTCTGCTTTTGGGGGGTTTACTAATGCTTTCTTTTGTTAGCCTTACAGATGCTATGATTTAGAGGTATGCCAGAAGAAGAATATCTCTAAGAAAAAAATATCAAAGATGATGTGAAGAAATTACTGCTTTTCTTCTACATCACCCAGTGTTATTAGAATTCATGTGAGATGGTGCTCGCTATTGGGTAGGCACTTTCTATGGAAAAATAATTCCCATCCTGGAGAACACACAAGTCTAGGCCTAGACAGACCTGAAGATGTCCTGTGGAGGGGTCGGTATAATTAACAGGCCAGGAGGTGCATCCTCCAGGCTTCCCAGGAAAGCCCAGCTGCCTGGTGAGCCCATGGCTCCCGCAGCCGGGGGTGCCGGTGGCCCTGAGGAGGTGTACAGCCAGGAGTGTGTGCCCAGCGCTCCCACAGCAGCTTCCACCCTCTCATCCCGTCTGGACTTTGCTGCTGTGGGAGCGTTAGGCTCTGGGCTGCCAGAGAGCAAGTTTCTTCATGTTGGGTTTGTGTGGTCTGTTTCAAAGTGAAGTTGTTCATTTAAGTAATTTCATTATTAAAATTGCAGACCACCTCTGTAAGTCTGGGGGGAATATGCATGGAAGTATAAAGAAGATGTCTTAATATTTAAAGACAATCCTAAAAATATGTTTAAAAGAACAACTTTATTTTCTCATGGACAAAGACAAGGATCAACCTCTTAGAACAAAAAATGTGGGGAAAAAAATACTGTACCAGGGTAGCTGGGAATAGGAAGTCAATAAGCTCTTAGAAATTATAAAGATAGGCTATTTGGGTGTTTCAAAAGATGTGACTGTAAACTGTAATTTTTTTTCTCTTTAGAGAAGTCACTTGTGTTAACAAAGACGTCTAATCTCCATGTCATGTTTTTAAAGATACTGATTGTGTTTTCTCCCATGTGAGAAACATTCTCCCAATGTGTACATTTTCTGTCCAGTGAAATCCAGGAAAGTGTGGGTGTTCAGCAGCTTTGAAAAATGAGCCTTTGCCTCTGCATGGGAATGCACTGTCACCAGAAGTGATTTATTAATAATTATTGATCTAATAAGTGTGTTGGTTTTTTTTAAATTCAAATTTAATTACTTTGCTATTTTTCTATCTATAGAAGAAGACCACTAGATTAAGGTTTAGGGTTGCTGCTTACAGGTGACCTGATTATTTCAGATGTCAAGGTGCCAGTGGTCACTAGGTTCCAGCTACTGTAGGGGTTGTGGGTTTGGTATAGGTCATCCTGAAGTGAGTGACCGATGCTAAATGGATCTGGGTGGGACTTCCTGGCTGGTGCCAGCCAAATACGCAGCTGAGTTTAGATCAGGGTTTGGCAGGGGTCCGGATCTAGAAACTTTCAAAACTTACAAAAGCACTTGTATTAGTGTTTTGTTTTCAGATGCACTCAGAAAGTGAGAAAAGGGAAGGCATTAGATGAAGATTGGGAGGGAGGCCTTGTTTATGTGACAGTGGTTTTGTGTAGAATAAATGTGCAGATCTTCTGTGGGATGAGTATTAGATGGGCCAAGTCTTGTGCAAGCAACAGGAAAAAAATGGTTTGTTTTGGAGACCTTTTGACTTTGGGCTTTCTTACTTTTATTATGTTTACACATTTTAGCCTGGTGTAGCTGGTTCTGCATAGCTGTGGAAAGCATTACGAAAGCCTCACAGACATGTATGGAAGTACTAAATACTGAGAAGTTCCTCTGAAAAGGTAACTTGTATTCTGTCGAAATTAATGATACCTTTTGCTAAACTGCTTCTTGGACTGACTTTGTGTATTTCTGTGAGAACAGCCACTGATGGGAAATAATAGCGTGGGTGTTTACAAGCAGGAAAAATGACTCGTTCTAACTCAGATGTTGAGTGATGTGGCCACATTTCCGACAACCTCTGTACCTGGCCGGGAACGTCTGTGAGAACAGAGGTAAATTGTCAGGCTTGACTTTATGATTATTTGCCTTCAGCTGTAAGTTCAGAGGAGCAGCTGAAGGTTCTTTTCTACAAATGGAAACTCAAAGGAACACAAAGCATAAGACAAGTGCACAGGCAAGCGACGCGTATTAGCCAGTTTGCCACTGGCCGGCTGTGAGGGGTGGCAGTGCACTTGTGCTGAACGAATGGCAACTGTGGAGCTGGAACAGAGAAACTGTTCTTGTTGGGAAGCGCAGGGCACGACTGCAGCGTGTGTGCCTGCATGCTCTAGGGGACTGACGCGTGCTGCTTTCTGGATGGGCACCCCACAGAACATCATTCCCTTCTGCTTCTGTGGCATGCAGGCAGCGGAACAGCCTTGTGGTATCTTCCCACAGAACTCCTCAGCACCTTCCCCCCTTTCTTTATAACTTTCTGTAGCTGGCTGAGCAGTTTTACCTCCACAGAAACTGTGCCAAGAGGGGAGGGTTGAACCTGAGAAGGAAGGCCTGACGCGTGGTTTGGATCTGTTGGTCGCTTGATGCATGTGAGTTGGCACAAGGAATTTTGTCAGTGTATGTTACTTTCAGCACTGATCTTCATGTGACTTTTTTTTTTTTTTTTTTTTTTGGCTTGACAAACATAACTTAGTGGATTAACAGCTGTTATTACTTTGTGCTGTCACCATGCCATAAATCAGAGGCCCTATAAAGTTTCTGGGAAAAACATTCGAAAGTTTAGCTCAGCAGTGGGCTAAGTGAGCTGAGCAGGAATGAGGGACGGCCACCCTGCGCTCTGCCGGGCCGGCTGGCAGGGCCCTCTTTCTCCGCGCGCCCAGGTGAGGCACAGCCTGATTGCAGCTCAGGGCTCTGTTTGACTTCGGTTTGTTCCTTCATATTTATTTTTATTTTAACGTGGTGGGACTCCAGGCTTGATTTTTGAGGTGGCAAGGTGGAAGAGCAATTGGTTTGAAGATGGAAGGACAGTTGGGGAGGGGTGGGGGAGGGAATATTAGCCCAAACCTTCAGGAGAAGCAGCCGCGACGCTGCGGTCAGCCTGCGGCTGGGTGCCGCCGCCGGCGCTCGCCGTTAGGCGCCACCGGCCCGCTACGCGAGGGCGGGCGGCACGGGGGGGTCCCGCGGCGCCCGGCGGGCGGTACCACAGGGGCGGGCCGGGCCGCAGCTCCCCCCCCGCCCCGGGCCGGCCCGCGGCCTTTGCCCGCCGCCGGGCAGCACCTGGCCCCGCCGCGCTCCGCTCCGCCCCGCCGCGCCCGCTGGCAGCGCCCGGCGCTTATCGCGCACGGGGCGGCGGCGGGCCCTTCCCCCGCCCTTCTCCGCGGCGCAGCAGGCAGGCGAGTGCGGGGCGCTGGCGGGAGGGGGGGCGCCCTGCCGGGAGGGAGCGGGGGTCCCGGTTCGCCCCAGGGGAGGCCGCGGCGGGGGCGGCTCTGGGCCGGGGCAGCCTGCGGGCCGAGCGCGGCCGGGGCAGCGCCGCCGCTGTGGGGCTGCCCGCCGGAGCGGGCACCTGCGGCCGGGGGTGGCGGGGCTGGGGTCGCCGGCGGGAAGCGCTGCCCGGCCCCTGTGTGCCGCCCCGGGCGGGGGCTGCTGGCCCTGTCCCTGCGCGGGGATGTTGATCTGTTAATCTGTGGCCGGCTGTTCAGCGGGCGGTCGCGGTGATCTTTACTCCTGCTAGTAAGGTTTTTCTAACTTGACTTGTTCTAACTCCCTGCAGTAGATTGTAAAGTGGCGCAATGAAGTCGTCAGTCTAGGGATTTTGCACTATATAAGGCTAATACCGACCGTCATGTTTTGAGTAGTTTACAGGGCCATGGGTGACTGTGCTGTGTGTTAAAATGGTCGTGTAAAAGCTAAAAGTTTCAGCTCGGTTCAGCAATCAAACCGTGAATTTTCCCCTTTGCCTTCATTTCTGTTCTGCAGTTCCCCTGCTCCTTTATCTCCGGTGCCCGGAGCAGAGGGCTGGTGTGCTGTTGGCAGACTCAGTCATGCAGCTGCTGTCAAACTTGAGAGTTTAATATCACTGACCTGGCTGATGGACAGTGCACCCTCAGCAGGTTTGGGATGACACAAAACGGGGAGGAGCGGCTGATGCACCAGAGGCTGCGCTGCCCTTCAGCGAGACCTGGGCAGGCTGGAGGGTTGGTGGAGAGGAACCCCATGAAGTTCAGCAAAGGCCAGCGTAGGGTCCTGCACCGGGGGAGGAACAGCCCCACGCACCAGGACAGGCGCAGGGCTGACCTGCTGGAGGGCAGCTCTGTGGAGAAGGACATGGGGGTGCTGGTGGGCAGCAAGTTGCCCATGAGCCAGCAGCATGCCCTGGTGGCCAAGGAGGCCAACGGGATCCTGGGGGTGCGTTAGGAGGAGGGTGGCTGCCAGGTTGTCTGCTCTGGTGCGGCCACAGCTGGAGCGCTGTGTCCAGTCCTGGGCTCCCCTGTTCAAGAGAGACGGGGGACTCCTGGAGAGGGTCCAGTGAAGGGCTACGAAGGTGATGAGGGGACCAGAGCATCTCCTTTATGAGGAAAGGCTGAGGGAGCTGGGCCTGTTCAGCCTGGAGAAGACTGAGAGGGGATCATAGCAATGCCTACAAATATCCTAAGGGTGAGTGTCAGGAGGATGGGACTGGGTTCTTTCCAGTGGTGACCAGTGACATGACAAGGGGCAATGAGCACAAACTGAAACACAAGAAGTTCCTTCTGAATATGAGGAAAAACTTTTTTTTGAGGGTGACAGAGCACTGGAACAGGCTGTCCTGAACAGGTTTTGGAGTCTCCTTCTCTGGAGCCACTCAAAACCTACCTGGATGCCATTCTGTGCAACCTGTTCTAGGTGAAGCTGCTTTAGCAGGGGATTGGACTAGAT
Source organism: Falco naumanni (assembly GCF_017639655.2). NCBI lineage: Eukaryota > Metazoa > Chordata > Aves > Falconiformes > Falconidae > Falco > Falco naumanni. Next base: position 14,652,742 of record NC_054060.1, on the reverse strand, counting down.
GGTTTCCAGAGGTTCCTTCCAGCCCCGACCATCCTGTGATTCTGGGACATGAAGGATTTTGCTGTTCTTTTTAAAACAGCTGTCTACAAATGACACTTGTTTGTTTCTGTATACTCTGAAACAACTTAGAAGCAATGTCATACTGCATTCTCATCAATTAGGCTGCTGTTAGTTAAGGTACATTTTGTGTGTGCTTATAAGCATGCTTACTTCAAAATCTGTACGGTCAGAGAAGGTAATTATTCCTTAGTTAGCATTACAAAAATGAGGTCTTGTTCTCCTGGTCCGGCTGTGCTGTGTGGTGTTAACCAGCAGGCCACTGTGCCTGTTCTGTGTGTTTAATAAAACCCAAAGCAAAATCCTGTGCTCGCAAGCTCCGGAAACAGGACGTCCCTCTTCAAACTGTCCTGTGCACGGAAGTTGCAAAACTTACCCTTCACAACGAATGTCTGTCTGACTTGGAGAAAGCAGGACACATCTCCATCAGGTAACTTCTATTTCTGGGGATAGAATAACTTCCTTCCCTTGCTTGAGCAGTCTGTCCATGTCTTTAAATAACTCCCTGCACTAGAGAGTTAATAAACAGCCTTCTAAAGTGAAACTAACTGGTTCTAGAGTTGGTGGTTTTGTTTTGCATGGGGACGAGGATGGGAAGAGTATGTCTGGACCTTTGAAACTTTCTGCAAAACAAAATGATTACAATTGTTTTTACAGTGGACACCTCTGAGATTTTCCCTCTGTAACTCCTGTCTCTAAGTACCATAAATGAGTTCTACCCTTTCTGAGTGCAAAAGCTGGAGTTCTTGCCTGATGACTCAAGGAATTAAACAAAGGGAGCAGATATAGAACACAGGAAGGTCTTGTCCTAAATTGCCTTTCAGGTTGTAATGCTTACTCATTCTTTATTGGCAATGTGGCAATAAGGAACTGAATTAAAATAAGTTTATACTTGTTTTATCGTTGAAAAGCTAAAAACTGATATTCAGCATGTGCAAACAATGGATTTAGAACAGGGAAAATTCTTGTTCACTGTAGCAGGAGGGAAACTTCGGTTAACCTTGACTGCTTCTAGATAATGCAATTCTGTGTACAGTGCTACAATTGTCAAGATATATCATGCTTTAGGGTTCTGGCTGTCACTAGTTGGGTGACAGGGTCAGCTGTAGTGAGGATAAGCATGGGTTTCTGACCTTCGTTTCCAGCTGCTTTGCTGATGTAAAAGCTAAGAGGCGACTATGGACAGAGAACCAAGTATTGTGGTTATACTCAAAGATCCCAGATCTAGGAATATGTAGACTCTTGTTTCATTGAACCTTGTTTTCCTGTCAGGCTTAGGGCTCACTACTTCCACAAGAACAGACTAACACATGTGCTTTTGCTCAAAGCACCATAGAACTCGGCATGCTTACGCCAGCGGCTTGCATCCCTGAGAGGCACTAAGAAAACAGGTGTGTCTGATGGGTGCATGTGCTGGTACATCCTAACATAAAAATACAAACGTTAGGATGTATTTGGCTGACTAGTATTACAGTCAGCAGAATGGCACCCGGTTTGTTCACACAACTATCTTGTTCAGTATTTCAGTGATCTACAACACCTAGCAAATGTTTGTCCCTTTTTGCAGTGCTAATCTCTTCAGGACTGCAGTATTACAGCTGGAGTTACAGTGTACGCATTGCATGTGCTGTAGGGTCAGATACAGTTTCCTGCCACAATAACCAGAAGATGTTTTTATGCTTTGTTAGAATTCATTTGCTTGTATGAAATTTCAATTTCCTGGCAGAGGCCGTGATTGACTTTTTTTTTTTTCTTTTTCTTAAATTGATTACAGTCCATTTCCAAATTAGTGGTTTAGCTGCAACAAAGGTTTAGTATTATAATTCTTGCCTTGAGGACTCATCCAGGCATATAAATTCTACCTTCCATAATTGTTACTGGTGCCTTTCTTTATCTTGCAGCTTCCCACTTACTGAGATATGTCAGCAATTGGAGTAGTGTCTTGTTCCTGTCTCCATCCTGGTGCGTGGCTGCTGAAACCAAGAATGCAGAAGATGAGCTCCTTAGGCTTACATACAGCAGCCAGGTGTGCTGCCAAGGATTATTATGAAGTACTTGTGCTGGGTGGAGGCACTGGTGGAATCACCATGAGTGCTCGGATGAAGAGGAAAGTGGGGGCAGGAAATGTGGCTGTTGTTGAGCCAAGTCAGGTAAGTCTTCCTTTGCTATAAAGCATTGAAAAGCGTAAGTGTTTTACACAGGTGACCAGATTGGTCTGATTCTCATCCCTCTGCAACCCTACATATTTTTAACTGTGGAGGGGAAGCCAACTAGCCATCTTTTAGAAGGCTTTGCGTGAAATTTGTTGCTCCACAGTAGAGATGCATGCATCCCTCCAGCTTTGTCATGCAAAACTCTTTTGTTAAGAATAACATAATGTTAAGAACACGTCACTTCCTATTTGGTGTGATGTGCCTTCATCTTTAAGTTGCTTAGTTCTTAAATGTCCATTTGAACACCTGTTTCAGACTCATTACTATCAGCCATTGTGGACCCTGGTTGGTGGTGGTGCCAAGCAGCTGGCAACCTCTGCACGTCCAACAGGCAGCGTGATGCCTAAAGGTGTTGAGTGGATCAAATCTCGAGTTACAGCATTGGATCCGGATAAGAACTGTGTCTGGCTGGAGAATGATATCAAGGTAATAATGTAAAAAGTTATTCTTAGTTTCTTATCCCATATCATGAGTTGTCTGTCCACCTCCTACAGATCCTCTTGGAACTGCCTATCGAGCAAGACATTCCTCCAACATCTAGGAGGCCAGGAAATTCCACCTAGTCTTATGAGAAGTACTTGATCCTAAAATCTGTTTTTACTAAAAATTGTTATAGATAACTAGGTTAGAATCAGCGTAAAATATCATTACAATCTTTTCCCTGTTTATAATGAACTGAACACAAAAGACAGAATACTTTGTTCCAGATGCTTAGTTTTGTGTCTAACAAAGGCTGTGTGTGTAACTCCTAATGCAGTTGGTAACTATAAATTATTCTTAGAGCTTAACACTTGCATTAATAATGCTCCCTATATCTCCTTCCCTTGTGACTCTTGCTGTCAGGTAACTTCAGTTTGCTTTGAGGTAATGTTTTGGGTATTGTCTAAAATGCCTTTTTTCCCCCCCTTACACAACAGGTATCTTACAAGTATCTGATAATTGCCCTTGGGATTAGTCTGCATTATGAAAAGGTATTTGTTTTACAGTAATCATGTTTTTACTAGTTTTAATGGCATCACATACCCTTATGATTGACTAAAGTAAATGGCTTTTCAGTACACTTTTTTTTTTTTTTTTTTTTTTTACTGCAAGATACTGAACGCTAATACAAATTAAAGAGCCAGAAGACAGCCTAATGACTTTACTGCTTCCACAGATCTCTATGTAATAATCCAAATTACCCTTGGGAAGGTCTTTTAAGACTGCTTTGTTGCACCTCCATGGCAGTATGAGCAGGTAGGGCAGCAAGTCAAATCTAGAACTTAGAGGCAGCCTGCAATAATGAGATAATAAGGTATGCTGACTGTAGACTGAAGCCTCTCTAATGTAAACAAAAGCAAGAAACATATAGCAGTCAGTAAAATCTGTCCTGCAGAATTAATTTGACCCACCCTCAGCTTTCTTAAAGGATGCTCTTCAGAAGGAACCAGCTGAGTTACCACGTTTGTGTTTAAATAGGCCCTGGGGCCCTTCCCGTCTGTTAGGTTTGCTGTACACTTCATACAGTGGCACTCAGAGGAAAACGTTAATACCACTGTGTGGCACAAGAATGACAAAGCAATATATAGCAGGAGGAAAACACAAAGGCAAGATGTTTGAGTGATTTGACTCCCATGGTTTTAACCTGACCTGAATATGATGTAGTACCAGAAAATATATTTGAGTATCTCTTTGAAAAGCTCCCAAGGTATACATAAAGCAAGAGCTAGTCTTAGTTAACTATAGTCACACCAGATAAATTCTGGTGATTTGGCCAGTGGAATGAGGAGTTGCATTGTGTCCACTGACCCTCTCAGTCTTCATATAGAACTCTTCAGTACAACCTGATAAAACTAAATCCAGCGTTTAGTAGAAGGCATGTGATACAGTTAATCACTATTACTCTACAGTGAATAAAATTCATAGTAACAGATTTGTATGGCTCTGAAATGAAAGTGACCAGTTTAAAAAGAGGGATGGTTACTCATATTTTTCTTCACCGACAGAATACTTCCTGGTGTAGACTGTAATGTTCCAACCACATTTTAGTGCATGTAACATGACTCCGTTTTCTCACAGAATTTCCGCAAGCCATTAGTTTGAAATGGGGTTTACTGCCTTTCTCACAAGCAGATGGTCAGGCATAGTAGGAGTAGTATGGAAATCATTATTGGAGACAGCTGAGTTTAAACAAAACAACTGTAGGAAATACAGGTATCTGCAACTGACTATTGAAAAGTTTAACTCACCTTACACAGTTTCGTAATGCCTTTTTTTTTTTTTTCCTTTTAACATGATTTTTACTTACAATGATGTGCCAGTGACTTATATATTCTTATTCGGAGTTTCATGCCCTAGTCTACAAAAACTTGGCTCTGGGTCTGTACTGAACACTTATGCTACAGATGTTGCAGACTAGAGTAATTTCAATAAATGTACATCTACTAAATTCTAATGGAAATACCTGTTTGATTGGTAGGCATATTTTCAAAAATGCCAATTAGCAAGTGTGTATGGGCTTTCTTTTTGCTAGAGGCTTCTTAAATAGCTGGCTGTGGAGTCTGCATTTAATATTTGGCGTTGATGACAAAATTTTTGCCATCTGTACTTTAAACCTTAATTTCGTTTTCTTAGATCAAAGGCTTGCCTGAGGGTTTTCATCACCCTAAAATAGGTTCCAATTATTCGGTTCATACGGTAGAGAAAACATGGAAAGCTTTACAAGATTTCAAGGAAGGAAATGCTATCTTCACTTTCCCAAATACTCCAGTGAAGTGTGCAGGGGCTCCTCAGAAGATCATGTATTTATCAGAGGCCTACTGGAGAAAAGTAAGTATTTTACTCTCTCTGCCACTTGTTTCCCAGTTGGAAGGAAGGCTTAGTCTAAGGGGTTCATGTTATCTTTACAACACATGAAAACCACACAAGGGGAATGTGACTCAGAATTATTGAAGGGACTGCATTGCTTTTTTTTATTATTGATGTATACCAAGTGAAGTTAACTGAATCATACATGAATAGCCTATATTTAATACTGGAGAAACTTGCAGAATTCAGAATCCGTGAGGAAAGAACTGCTTACTGTGCTTCTGGTGACCTACAGATACAACTGTTCTCAGCCTAATTTATAACTTCAGGTGGTGGACTAAAATAACACAGGCTGGAATTAAATAGTTCTTGTTACTTTACGTACTGAATACCTGTTGCCATTTGTCCTTCTGCTGGTCTGAAAAGCGGCTGTGCTTGCTTGTTGTGGTACGCTGTCTCAGCATTAGGAGTCTTAGCAGGGCTGTTAAAGTAAGCTTAGTAGAAACAAAAGACAACTTCAAGTGGAAGTGTCAGGGTTCATATGTGTTTAAGTTTCATGAACGATCTACTGGGCAAGCACCTGAATAATGCACAGAAGTGAAGGTTTCAGAAAGCTGTATAATGCTAAGCTGCTACAAGTGTCTAACCTGCATGCAGCAGTTCATCAGTGAATTGCAGCCACCCCTTCTCACTAGCAGTTTGTGTGGGGTGTCCTCAGTGCCTTGCTCAGAAAGGGCAAAGATGATCCTGTCTAGCTTCTAACAGGGTGTGGAACAGCTGCATCTGAGATGCATTAATTCTAATGCTAATACCTCATTAATAATTGAACTGCATTAATAGCTCTATCAGCTCTTCAGTAGTGCAGCGTAGTTCTTTTGTCTGCTAGCTTGTTGCCATTTCTTAATAGAAAAGGCTAATTTGATCTCTTTGTGCAGACAGGAATACGTTCCAAAGCAAACATAATGTTCAACACTTCACTTGGTGTCATTTTTGGTGTTAAGAAGTATGCTGATGCATTGCTTGAAATAGTAAAGGAGAGGAATATTGCTGTTAACTATAAGCACAACCTTATAGAAGTTCGAGCAGACAAGCAGGAAGCTGTGTTTGAAAACCTGGACAAGCCCGGAGTGACTGAAGTTCATCAGGTCAGGAGCTTTTGGGCCTCTAGTTTGGTCCTATTTCTTTTCTTTGTATACTGTAACATAACTGCCACGCTGTAACAACATCTGCTTCATTGTATGCCATGCTATAATAATTCTGCTGTTTCCTCCTGAGAGTACCATCTCTAATTTTAGCAGAAGATTAAAAAGCTTGAAACAAAGGTGGAGGGAAAAAAAAACCAACTTAATAAACCATGCTTGGAGTCCTGTATGCCTTATCAGTATAACTTGGGAATGTCTTGGGTGTATATGGAAGAAGGCAAATTGGTGTTATGCCAGTCTAAATGGACTTGCCTGAATAAGGTTCATGTTAATAAAAGGATGCCCTTCAAATCTGAGAGCAGATTTTCATTCTATATACTTGTGTTGTTAAAAAAACCCCCAGACCTAGAAAATCCCTCTCCCCACTGCGCTTATTGCCTTCTATCAACACAGGTAGGATCTGGTCCTGTAAACTAGCTATTGAGTGCCTTTTTCTCCTGTCTAGTATGAAATGCTTCATGTCACACCCCCAATGGGGCCACCTGATGTACTCCTCAACAGTCCTGTCGCAGATGCAGTTGGCTGGGTGGATGTAGATAAGGAAACTCTACAACATAAGAAGTATCCTAATGTATTTGGTATTGGAGACTGCACCAACCTTCCAACATCAAAAACTGCTGCAGCTGTAGGTAAGGTTGTGCACGCGTGTGTGTGTCTAATGAAAAGCGTGGGAGTGACAGTAAGCTTTTTGTTTAGTTTGTTACTCCTGAGGTCTTGACTTCAATTATTTGCAGCTTTCAAAAAGACCTAAGTTTCCTGGGCCAACTAATTAGCTACAGACTGTGCTGGTGCCACTAACCCACAGTCCTCTTGTTCCAAATGCCTCACAGATGAACCAATTTTATTTTCTGTGTTCACAGAATGGCATGAAATGAGTATACTGCCCTTGCATTCTGTCATCATTCAGTAACAACACTTTCTGCTATATCTTAGCAGCTCATGCATATGTGTCAGCTGATAAGTCACTATTGGAAGTCACATGTTCTGTACTTGTAGCCATAGGGTCCAATATAAAAGCACTTCAGACATATTGTCTCACAACTGAAAAAAAAAACAAAAGGCAAATAAGGGCATGGAAAAAAAGAAAGGCTGTATGGTATCTTATTGGTGTAACGTGAAGAATGTTAAGTCAACTATTCCAGGAAGTGGGTCTCGAATACTTCCCTTACAGCACTGAAAATGAAACAAAACTTCAGTGCCAGAAGCATAGTGTTTGGGAAGACTGAGCAAGTGTAATAAAACATACAGCTCCAGTTTCATTCAGCTTTAGCATGTTACAACAGCAAGGCCAAAGCATTATTCCAAAATTATTTTTGTTTTAAAAAATTGGGACTGTAAACTTTCCAGACTGATTTGACATTGAAGTTCAATTACAGCTGAATCATCCAACCAAATGCCTGGGTAGTAGTGTTTGCCTTAGTAACTACAATAATTGTTACCTGAAACAAAGCCTTAATTCTTTTTTTTTTTTTCTTTCTTATATAGCTGCCCAGTCTGGAGTGCTTGATAAAACTATTTCCCTGGTTATGAAGAACCAGTTGCCAACTAAAAAGGTACCTACAGATCTTGTTTTATCATTAACGTTTTCTCCATTCACGCAGGAAGTCTTGCCAGCAGCTAAACCATGTGAACCAGAAGGCAGGAAGGGCTTTGCAGCAGCAGCTGGGGTACTAAATGGCTAAATGCTGTATGTCATAATAGTAATTGAGTTGTACAATTCATATTTTTGATACTGCCATTAAAAAATAGTACCTATTTAATTCCTTAACTTCTGAGTTGATACAAGTTGAAAGGCTTAGTCCGAGTTCTTAATCAGTGTGGGTGACTTATTTAGAATAAAACTGTTGACTAGTATAATCCCTGCTCCAGGAAAACTCTTCCAAACCTAACATATCTGCACAATGTTGAATTTTAAGGAGTTAAACTGAGGTTTTGTACTATAAAAAAAATGTTAAGCCTGTAACTATGTTCAAATTTCTTCTCGAGACTTGGCTTTCATTTTCTGAATTAATATTCCTTGGGGCACTAACCTGAGTGTCATCATCCATACTCCTGCGATCCTCTGGAAATTCTTGCAACTCAGTTCAAGGTTCTTTTTAAATACTGACTGTTAAAAGCCAGCACCAGCTCTCATCCTGATTTTACTGGTCACCTATTCTGCTGGTTACAGTAATAACCAGCAATTAATGACACAAAGCCCTATTGTTCTAGGTTAGTTCTAATTTAAGCAATATTGTTAAGCAAATCTGCGTTGGAAAGAAAATGGCTTGGTATTATGGTTATTAAACCGTAATTGGCTTAGCAGCCTTCCAAACTCAATGGTATTAATGCTGTAAATGCAGAAACGTCCTCACAACTCATTTCGAAATACATTAAACACATGGCTTGTAATACTTTGGCAGTTACTCTGCTTGAATTAATGGAAAGGGGATATTCTTCATTGCAGTATGATGGATATACTTCCTGCCCGCTAGTAACAGGCTACAACAAGGTGATTCTAGCAGAATTTGATTACAACGCTCAGCCCTTGGAGACCTTTCCTATTGACCAGAGTAAGGAGAGAGTAACCATGTACCACATGAAAGCCGATATGATGCCTTTTCTCTACTGGAATGCGCTGCTTAAGTAAGTATTTCAGTTCTGAGGAGGCAGAGCTGCTGTGATCTCTCAGGAAGAAGCCAGGTTACAGATAACTGTTCTGGCTTAGTTCCTTGCTAGAATAGAAGCAAACAGAAGTGCATTCTTAGTCAAGACTAAGACCTTTACTTTTTGAGCACTTTGTTCTGCTTGAACCCATTACTAGCAGAGTTGAAGGGCACCCCTTACCCAACTGACAACTGCACTGAAACAAAGATTCTCTCCAAAACAGACCCCTCTTACCCAGTATGACGTCTTCCAGCAGTAAAACAAAAACACCACCACCTTGCCACCCCCCAAACCCTACTTTAATAGTATAGCCATAAAGCTTGACAAAACAACTTTCTCCATGTCTAGGGGATACTGGGGAGGACCAGCTCCTGTCAGGAAGCTGATGCATCTGGGCTTGAAGTAACTGCTGGTTTTGTGTGGATCAAACCCTTTTGAAGAACAATGACTGATCTTACAATGGATCTATAGGTATCTTCCCCTCTTGGACCACCTTGTCCACTGATTTTTTATTTTTTTTTTTTTTAAATCAAGCTTTTGTCCTATATTCACTTTTCCCCCTCCTAAGGATGTATCCTTCATGTGCTCTTCTACTGCTTTTCTATGTAAGCCAACAGCTTTGACTACTCCTGTGTATGCACAGGACTTGCCTTAAGCTACGGAACACTACTGAAATCTACAGAAATCAGTGATTTTAAAGCTGTTGTATATTTATAAAATAAAATTTTCTCCCTCACTTTAAACTGGATTGTCTGCATCTGAAATCTGTGTGTGCACTGGATTTAACAGAATAATTAAATCCTGTTATCATCAAGAAGCATAGTTGCTGCCTGACTCGAGGGATTACAGAAATTCATGCAAGTTACTGAAAACTCAAAGCAGCGTTATGTGTATAGATACATACACACTCTCTCCTACCTATTAAGAGTTGTGCCATTTAACATCAGTTCCACTATAATGTTTTACTCTCACAGGTTAAAAGCAGAGTGAAAAGAATTCCCAGGAGACTGGGAGAAAACAGATCATCTGAGGCCACATACTAGCCTGAAACACAAATGAAGTTAACAGACAAGGGGGAAGTGCTTTTTAATTATGACCATATATAAGTCAAGTTTCAAGGGAAGACTGAAGAATTTAAGAGTTGAGAGTCTTCACAGAAGCTGGAACTTTAGTGGCAGTCAGGTAGACAGCGCAGAGCAAACAGGAATCATCTTCACTCACAAGAATCGGCAGCAACAGCTTACTTCTAAACAGGAAGATACACATGAACGTATTTCAAGTTACAGCTTCATGCTTTTTCAACATAGCCTTTTTTAAAAGGCTTATCTTTGTGTTGTAGTTATAAGCATGAATACGTACCTGCATGTTAAGTAATTCTTCAATCTTATTCTGGATCTGTCCATACACATCATTAAACAGCTCCTCCTTTGATTTTGTTCCATTCAAGTGCACTTAAAAGAAATTAAAGTAAGAGAGTTATAATTCAATGTTTCTGTAATACTGCCAGATCCTAATTTAAAGAGCATGCACTTGACAGGTATCAGAGAAACATACGGCATCCCCTTGCTCCAGCTCCTCTCATGCATCTAACCAGCACAACTATCCCAGGTTTGAAAACCACTCCCACAAAGCGATCTTTCAAAAGTGCTTTTGTCATTAAAGACTTACCCACATCAACTCCAAGATCTTCCATTATCTTCCTGTGCTTTACATACATTGGCCAAACGTGGCCATCAAACAATCCAGGTGGATCTGGTACAGTGTAATTCCTTGAGCTGTAAGTTAAGGCATTGTTATTCAAGAATAGTCTATTTACAGTTCAGGGAAATGACAGCTCATTCAGTTTTTCTACGCAGCAGCCTAAGCCTGTTGCCTGCAATGTAGTTTCTGAGCTTATCAGAAGTCAGTAGTCAGCATAAACTGCAAACATGAAGATACCCCATAAAAGTTGGAATTTGACATGCAGGTCCTAAGTGTTCAAGATACAAAAAGGATTCCCAAGACTGACTGATCTTAACATTGATGAACCACCTCTTTCTTAAAGCGTCAGCAAAGCTTTTTTAGTAAAATAGCTGTCTGCTTATTCCTCTGAAATGTAACTTCAAGTTTTAACACATTTCATTTGCATTAAGAACAGTGAATGTGTACAACAATACGGCCAAATATAAAACCCCATGATAGTTAGAGACCTGGCAGCAGTATCACTGGAAAACTGGAAAGGGAGAAAGCATATTGAAAAATCTGTGCAGAAACTGAGCATTACTCTCACAATCACAACAGCTTGGTAGGAAGCTTTTGGGTTTGGGTGAGGGAAGCTACAGGCTTGTAACAGAGCAGCTGCATTAGTGTTTATCCTTTTTTATCTAAAAGCTTTAGAAAAATGAGTCTTGAACAGAGCAGGATGTTACTGGCCTAGCAAGGGAACTCAGAAAGACCTACCTTCTTCTCCTTTTACACTCTTCATATGGAATGGAAAGAAAGTACCGATGGTGGAATACATCAATCAGCGGCCTGAAAGAGATACATGTTTGATTACAGCTAGACTGATTAGTAGCAAGAAACAGAAAGGTGGAACTACACCTGTTTCCTGTACCTAGAGCTATCTTTGGACCTGTGACACCTGAACTCAGCCGTGATCAATACCAGCTACTAAGTCTTGGTTCAGAACTCTTAACTGTTAACTCTTTTTATTCTGTTGGATGCTTGCCCGTCATGTAAAAATCAAAATGTAGGAAGGCACGTTTGATTACCTGTAGGTGTAAAGCAGGAAGCCTTCAACTATAAGAATGTGGACTGTTTCATCTCCTCCGTCCTTATCTTGCAAGATCTGGGCATCCAGTGTGTTGTTGATCCCATGAGAACGTTCAAACTTGACTGGGTTTTTTATCCAAGCATTTATGGTACTCATCATAGCTTCCATATCTAATGCACTAATCACTAAGACAAAACAGACAACCATCGTTAAGCAGCAGTTAAGTATCATCTAGCGGTAGAGTCAGTAGAAACAGTGCACGTCAAGGATCAAAATACTCCCAAAGTTTTTGAGTTACACTTTGATAACTGTAGCAAAGCCTTACCATCGTACTGTTTGAACCCATCTTCAACTTCTATTTCATCTTGGGGCTGAAACAGCGACAAGAAAAAAAAAACAACTGCTTGGTCAGGACAGCTACTGGGAAGCTCGATACCGATTTCAAAACAAGATTCAAGACCCGACCCCTGGAGCTAGGAAGGGGAATCTTAACCCTCCACCGGGTCGCTCTGCATGCCGATAAAAAGCAGCAGTAGCGAGGCGCAGATAAAGCAGCCCGCTCCTCTATCTTCCCACCGACACGAGCTCGTCGCACAGCGCTCCAGGGAAACGGGGAGCCCTCGGGACAGGCTACATGGCGCAGGCTCACCCCCCCGGCCGCACGGCCGGCCCCGGCCCGGCCCAGCATGGCGGGGGCGCCGGGGGGGTGGGGGCGCCCGGGGGCCGGAAGCACGCGGGGCCCCCCCCGGCCTGCAGGGGGCGGCCGGGCGGGCGCCTCACCTTGAAGAAGTCATCCTGGTGCACCACGCTGCAGTTGGGCAGGGCCTGCATCAGCTTGCGGGTGAGGGTGGTCTTGCCCCCGTTGGTGACCCTGCGGGGAGAGCGCCCGGCCGTCGGCAAGGGCGGCGGGGCCACGTGCGCGCGCCGGGCCGCCTCCCCCCGCCCCCACCCCCGCCTCGCGCCCGCGCCATTGCGGCAGCGGCACCGGGAGGGGATGCGGGCCCGGGCCGGGCCCAGTCCCCTGGCGGGCTGCCCCCCTCCCCCGGCCCGCCCCGCGGCTCTCACCCGCCGATGCCGATGATGATGTTCATGGCGCGCCCGGCAGCCGCCCGGCCCGACTCCTACCGCCTGTTCCTGAGGGGCGGGGGGGACCCCGGTGCCTCCGGTACCGGCCGCCTACGTGCCTGAGCCGGGACCCGGGGCAGGGGGGAAGAAAGGGACTGGAAAAAGAGGAGAAGGTAGAAAGGGGAGAAGCCAAACGTCAACTGCTGGGCAACGCCATGGTGGGAGGAGGAGGGAGCAGCAGCAGAGCTGGTCCGCGCCGCACCAGAGCGCTCCGCAAAGGGAGGCTGGCACCCGCTGCATGGCGCTTCCCCTCACGCTCCTGCGCGCCCATTGGGCCGCCGCCGCCGCACCGCGGCCAATGGAGAGCGCGCAGCGCGGGCGCCTCGCGGCTATTGGGCAGGACGCGCTCACTCAGGCCCTGGCAGGGCTGCGGCGCGGCTGCTCGGCGGCGCTCATTGGCCGCCGCGCTGGGGGAAGGCAGCTGCGCCAATGGCAGGCGCGTCGCACCGGGGGGGGCGGGGCGGCGGTGGCAGCGCGGGGTGGCTGCGCCGCGCCGGGGCCGCGTGTTCCCCTCAGGCGCCGCAGCGGGTTGGCGGGGGCCGCGCCCGGGGAGGGTGAGGCCGGGCTCCGCGCTGCGAGGCGGCCCGAGCGGGGCCCGCTGCCGCTGCCCCCCGAGCTGCTCCGCCCGCCGCCATTACGGGGGCCCCGGCTGTCGGAGCCGCTCGGGCGGGGTGCGGCGCCTGAGGGCGGGCGGGAGGCCCCGCCGGGCCGGGCCCAGCCCGGTGACAGCGGGCCTCGCCCAGCCGTCAGCGCCCCCAGCCGGAGGGCCTCGGGGGCTCCCGGCGCCCCGTCCCGGGCTCCGGCCCGGCCTTCAGCGGCCGCGCTGCCGGGGCGCCGGGCCCGAGAGGGCAGGGCGGCGGGGCGGGCCGAGCGGCATCGCATCCCCAGCGGCGCCAGCCGGTGAGGCCGGGCCGCTGGGGCGGGGAGCGCTGCCGCGGGGCAGGGCCACTCCCCCCTGCCCGCCGCGAGTGCGAGGCCGCGGCGGCCCTGCGAGCACCTGTCGCGGCCGGGCCGGCCCCTGCCCCAGCCCGTGCGGTCGGGAGGCTCCAGGGCCCGGGCTGAGCCCCGGCTGGGAGCTGGTGCGCCGCGGGTTCCGCCGCCCCTGGCCCGGGCTGCGCCCCCATCTGTGAGGGAACAGAACTTGGGCTCGCAGCCTTTTCTTGCTTTCTATTTATTTCATCTGATTTTATTCTTGGTAACACTAAATTCCATAATTTACAAGCTAGGAACTCGGTACGTGTTTACAGCACCAGTAGTTGGTGCATTGCCAGCCATTCGTCTTCTCATCTTTTGTGGGTTTTTTATTAATTTTGTTCTGGTAGGACTCCAGGCAGATCCCTCCGTTGATTTCTCTTGCAGTTACATTTAACTTTCAAACACAACACACAGCTTGGTCTCTTGGCTCGTCTTAGCAGTTACAACTGCCCCCTCCCCCCGTTTTTTGACTGAGCTCATTTCCACTTTGAAATAGAGGAGCTGCCTTGGTGGTTTTTTGTTTTATTTAAATGTGTGTGTACTTAGCTTTTAAAAGGGGAAGCTTCAAATCTCTGTGCACAGAGACTACACCCAAATTCCTTAGATTAACACCACCAACACACCTACATTGTTGGAGGTCTCTGTTAAAACGTTATTCTCAGCTTTCTGTGTGAGGCTTCAGGGTGGCAGAAGGCCAATACATAATCATACTACATAATAGTTTATTACATAGTTTGAGGATTACATCTCAAACCAAATTTGTCATCTGCATGTACGCTAGTAAAATCAGGATGCTACTTCCAAGCAGTTAAGCTCACTCGGCAGCAGGATTTCACCTGCTTGGCTCCAAGGTTCTTCCAAAATCTTGGTAATTTATTGGGTTTTACTCCTCACCTTTCACCAAACAAGACACACTCTTCAAGGTTCTCACTCAAAACTAATTTTAGCTCTAGAAATAGAAGTTCCACTGTTTTTTACCATACCTTGCCATTCAAATAGAATAGAATGGTTCAGGATTTTAATGTGATGCAAATATCAAATGGGCAAAGTAAGGACAATGAATAAATTAGCACGGTGTTTTTTTAGAAAGGCAGTTTGACTAAACATGTTTCTCGCATTGGTTCAGTACTGACAGAGCTGGAGTGAAAATGACAACTGGACTCAGAAGTTGTCACAATTTAACAGCTCAGTCGGGGCAGGGTGATGACAGCCTGCATCTGAGGTGTGATAATATATACCAGCTTTATTATACTCGCTGTCTTTCACTAACAGCTCGGAGTCAAGGGTTTGTCACGATCAGACCTTGAGTCTAAAGGCTGATTGTGAAGAATGGATATGTTTAGCGATGTTATTTATCAAGTTCACCGTGCATCTTCCATGTCTATGGAAAGGGAGAATTCTTCTGTCCTGATTCAGGCAAACATTTCCCACTTTGTACAGAATTGATATTTTGTAAGTAAAATATGAGACTACTTTGAATACTTTTTAATACGCAGCAATGGTAGAACAAACTGAATGTTATGCTCAGGAAAGTACATTTAAACATTCATAAAGCTGTCAGGCGCTCTAAGATTGCGGACTCCAGAATGGCTGTGCATCCTGCCCATCTCATTCAACATCTGTGTCTGCGCGTGCTAGCCATTTCCCTGACCCTTTGTCTCTCTCTCCTCGATGATACTGCTGCTATGGTGAAAAATAGAGAGAAAGAACAACAGGATATTGTCCAGTTCTAGTCTGTGTGCCAACAGTGACAAAATGTTGTTTTCTCCTAGGTTTGGGGATTCTTGTTGGCTTTTATTAGTTCTGGGCAAGCCTGACCACGTTAAGATGTTTTTCAAATTCTTCCAGTTAGTGTGGAAACCTTGAGTCTCTGCGAGGAAGGTGGTGTCCCATGCTCTGGCACGGGCATTCCTGTCCTGGAGGATGATACTCTGACTCATGCAGAGGAAAAGAAAAGTTCTCCTGTAAAACACAACAGGAAGCCGTCCAGTCCTGCTGTGTGCCAGGACACCTGCAGAGCTGCCGCAGGGGTGGAAGCGAGCCACAGGCTGTATGGATAATGCTGAGAAAACTGCACGGCTGCACAAATCTGACGCCAATCTAGGGCGCTATTTTTGGTTTCCGCTCTGCTTTTCTGACACCTGTAGGTAAGCGTGAAGCGCACATCAGACTTCTGCAGCACCTTACAGAGCGAAGGAACCCTCGCAGGGTGTGGGATCACGGTGAAGCGTTTCTTGCTTTGCCATCGGGATTAATTATAACCCAGGGATAGGAACTGTAAATGCACTGGAGTTGCCAAGACGGGAGCTGGCTGTGTGCCAGTGCACCATCCCATCAGGACTCCTGGAGAGCAGCAGGTAACACCCAGGTACGCACAGGGCCCCGTGGAGGTGGAGTGCCAAATGCTGGGGGGTACGGTGAGGGGAGAGTTGGTGTTCAACAGTTATTTTCGGATGGGGGTGCTTATCGAACTTGATGCTCATCTCAGTCTGCTTTCAAAATAGGTTATTAGTGGATAGTGACACAGATTATGATTTTTAAGAAAACCTTAGCTTTGATGCAGTTCTCCTTAATGTGAAATAAACCCAAACAATCTGCAACCAGTGTGACACAGAGCCAAAAGGTTTGGCTTCTGCATGTTCTTAGGTTGTGTGGACCACCGCCCCTTCTTTGCTGCACCCAAACAAGGCATCAGTGGTGATTAAGACCATTGTGAGAGGATGAAGTGAGCTGAAAAATGATAATTGAGCCAGATAATGAATTGTATTAAAACCACCCAGGATAACATGGAGTAATATATGACACATTCTGCAATGACATATCATATAGGACACCTAAAGCTAAGGCAGATGTAACACATGCTTTGAAAGATAAATGGCAGAAATTTGAAAAAATCTGCTTGAAGTGTGAGAAGTGATGAAGTGTAAGAAAACCACAAAGGTGAAAGGAATAGATGTGCTAATTACATAATTGTGGGATTACATAAGAAATGCCTGTGAAGGGGGAAGCTTGTGCTGTTTGGTTGTGAAGCCTTTGGTGGAGTTTCAGGAAGATTTAATTGATGAAGCTGTAACTTCTTTTAAGCTGTAAGTTTAAAAAAACCACACCAACTTTTATAAAATTAACATGTTATAGTATTGTTTTAATGATCTAAGGTATGAAAAAGTTTATATGAAGGGGCCCTCTTTAGGCTGGGTTTGATTTGAAGGAAGATACTAAAAATCCCCAAACAGCAACCTCTAAAAGCTTGGTTTTTATCATAGCTTCAGGGCACTTACAGTCGGTGAGTTGCCTGGTTATGTCTCCAGTTCAGGAGTGCTGTGTTAATAGTTTTCTGTATTCTGGGAAGCTCTAAGCTTTCATGAATGGTTTCTGTTGCTTGGTATACAAAGCTCTTTCTTTTTCTTTTTTTTCTTTTTCTTTTTTTTTTTCCTCCTCTTTTAAGGGCTTTTTGCAGTTGTAGAATACTTTTTACTTTGTGCTTTTGTACATCTAAGAAAAGCAGCTATATCAGGTGTAATAAAGTAACTTTCTTTTGCACTCATTTGTGAATGTTAAGCATTCAATCTGTTGTACTTCAAAGCTCTTTTCTTTCAAGATACTAAATAGTTTGTAAGTATTGGCTAGCTCTGCTTATAAGCAGATAGCAGAGTGTTAAATAAGATGTGATTTCATTCTAGCGTTGCTCTTGCTATGCTTTTGTAAAGAAACCAGAATTTATATATCTGTCTGGGCAGTCGATGTGTGGGGTTCTCAACCCTGATTTCTGACATGAACACTGATTTGAAATTGATGCTGCTCTTCTGTCCAGGTATGTTTAAGAATTTTGCAGTCTTGTTTTAGTCTTCTGAAGCATCTATTGCTCAATAAATGTTACAAGACTTTGGTACACTTTATTATAAATTTAAATAATTTCTTTTCAGGTATACTCATCAGATGCTTTCTGTGATCTTTACCAGTGAATCTGCACGAGTGATTTTTTTCTAAGCTTACTTTAGGAACTGCATCTTGGTCCTTGTGCTGCTTTAACTCCCTGAGAAATAATTACGCTTAGCAAGACCTTATTACCTACTGAAGAACATAATGACTGAATTCCTGGTTTGTTTTAATTGGTGCAATGGTGAACAGCCCCAGCCGGTAGGTAGATGCACAACTGCCATCCTTTATCAGACTTGAAATTTTGTCTTTCAGTTATTTGGAAAATGCTTTCATTGTCATGTTGTTTTGATTAGTTTGTGCTAAGTAATGTCAAACCTAAACCCAGATCTGTTAAACTGTGTTTGAACTATGTGTGTTTTGCCAGAAACTTTGGCCATATGACTGTTTGCAGTTCTCAGGCTTTGGCTTTCCAATATTAAAGAAAGTTTTTGCAACAATTCAGTTAGCAGTAATAAAAGTGACTTTGACCCTCTCTTATTGCAAACAGTCTGAAACAGTTGCTATGAGGCACCACCTGTTTTTTAGTTATGTTTTGTTTTTTTATTTGAGATGCTTGTTTCTGCCTGAAAGCTGCTCGTGTTTTTTGAATAGGTATCTTTTTTCTTACAGAAGAGACGTCGGAGACTGGACCGGAATATGATAGGAGAACCAATGAACTTTGTACACACTGCGCATGTTGGGGCAGGAGACATGAATAGTGACTACTCATCCGTAAGTGTGCACCTCTTGGATAAGCAGAACTCTCTGCTCATTAGCCTGTAAAGCAGGTAGCTAATAAAATGCTAGCTAATTGTAAGAGAGAGAAAAATCTGACTTTTTAAAAGTCAATAGAACAGCATCAGAACAGAACTGACCTTTAGTTTGTAAACACAAGATACTGTGGAACATATATTCAGCACGAAGTGCTAATTTCCCCAGTACCTTTTGTATGATGAGAACCTTTTGGCTAAGGATTTTGTGGATGCACTTGATACTAGGTCCAGATAACACATCATCTTGAAGTCAAAGCTGTGCCAGGGTGAGGGATATAGGAATAAATGGATTTTGGATAGCAGGACCTATCTGAATGCACTGACTTAAGATAGTATTTAACAATCCTGGGTTTAGTTGTTATTTCTCCCTACTACCTTTGGGACCCAGCACTGTAAACTTATGTCTCACCTGCCTCTTCAAATTGATGGTTTTAATAATTGCTCTGGCAACCAGACTTCATAAAATGCAAGTTCTAATGAACTTTTTTTCTAGGCTGTATCAATTCAGGACCACATGAAGTCTAAAGGTGGCTACACGAACAGCACTCCTGCAACTGTTGAGATATAGCAAAGTGAGAGAAGGCTGAAATTTGCTCTGTCTTATGAGGACCCCTTGGACTGTGCTTTTGTATTCTCTAAAACCTCTTTATCATGGAGTAGGGAGAGTACCTGAATTCTAAACAGGTGAGTGCAGGCTTTGGTGTTCTTTGCACAATAGCTTCCAAAGGAGTTATTTTAAGTTAACCTTAAAATGGTCTGTCATGATAGCACTGTAGTAGCAACTGTCGTTTGTTATTGTGGATGACTTCCTAGCTGTGTCCCAAAAACCTCACAAAGTCGTCTTGCAGGATAGGATGGGAAGTCAGTATGAATTGTTTGGGGGTTTGGTTTCTGTCTTTTTCTCCCATCAAGAAATGCAGAGATTGATTTACTTGGAAGATAACATGTTTGCACTTTTTCCATAGGCTAAACTGAATTGTTAAGTAGGATCCTGTAGCTTGTAGTAAGATTCTGGACTTGGTGTTTTAGACCCTTTACAGCCTAATCTAAAAAAAAACAAAAAACAAACCAACAAACAGAAGTACAGCTCAGTAGGTTTATAAATTTTGACGGTGAACAAACATAATGTAGTTAGCAGAGTTTGCAAAACCCAGTGAAACATCTGCCTTGCTGTGATAATGCTTTTGTAGCTTAAAAATAGAGGGTTTGCAAACGTACCTGCTCTTGGATGAGGCTTAGAAAGGCTGCGGTTTCTCTTAGTTACTGGGCTGCCTCCCTTCTGTCCATGCACTAGTGTGACTGACAGGTATCGCAACAACAGTGCTAATAACATGTACCAGTTAACTTCAAGTGGTGCTACAGTATGCTCACAACTGTGTGTTAATTTTGCATGACTGCTAATGAATTTTAATTAAACTAAAAGTATTTAAGATTGCTCTCTCTGCCTGTCTGTAACAGTAACTACACAGGACTTCGAGGGATATCTCTCCTGTCTTTCTGGCTCCTTAATTTCAAGACTTCTTTTTTAGATGAAAAATAAAAAATAAGGTTTAAGTGATACAGCCACGTGAAGGACAGAATTTAAAGAATATCATGAAAACTTGTGGAGAAATATTAAATAGAAACAGTGTCTTGCAGAGCTCCAGCACTTCAGAAATATTTAAATAAATAGCCATAAATGTTTAGTCATACCCAGACTACAATTTATTACTTCTTATACATCTTTCTATTAAGTGGTATGACAAAACTGCTGAAGTAGAGCTAGGTTTTTCTTTTACCCAATCGTGGCAACTGTTCCCCAGACAAAATTCTGAATGACTGCCGGTGCAGAAATTTAGGAACTCTGCTTGCTGTCATGGGGTTCACTAAATACAAGCGCTTAAATTGCTGCCGTGTCAGCATCAGTTATGCTGGAAGTCAGTGGAACTCTTTCTGTGCTCTGGGTGTACGATCAGTTGTGAGCTTTATTCCATCAAAAAAAAAAAAATCTACTGGCAAATCTTTCAGCTTGTATGATGCTGTGTTACTTATGAAGTTGTGATACTTATTAAATCTAGAATGCTGGCTTTGCTGAATTGTTAGGCTGTCTTTTCTGAATATACTAGGGAACTTGAAAGACAGACATGAAACACAGAGCTACCTTTCTTATGCATTCATCACACACCCCCCCCCCCCCCCCATTTCATCTTTAAGGGCCAAGGGGAAAGAGAGAGTATTACTTTTTGCAACAGTCAACAGCTGATCATAATATTCTGCAACCACATAAGAGAAATCTAATATCCATGTCTTGCTAGATCCTTACTCTTGAATTAGAATGTATGCCAAATTTTAATATATTTTAAAATTAGCATGAGTTGGGTGTACATTTAGCTTTTTAAGTCTTTTGTATGTCTGGCTTCTAACTTCAGATCTATTCCAACAGCCTAGTTAAGATACCGAGTTTAAAGAAGCTAAATCCTGTACACCATTGCGGGAGCATGAAGTGGCCAAATTGTTTTAAAGAATAGGTTCTAACTCGTCTGCTATTAGATTGAGTTAATGCGTTCATTGGTCCATACCTGCCTAGAAAAAAATAGAGGTAGGGCAGCTGCTGCAAAGAGAATGGGTTGTATTTTGTTAATGCTATAAGAAAACAAATTGAGCAGGAGTTAGTGTTTTAGTGTTTCCTGAAGACCCATTCAGTATGTTTAAGCTTAGTGGTGTATGCATAACTAGAAATAAAGAAGTTGGTAATCATGTCAGCTCTTCTCTCAAAAAATAAATCGACAGAGAATTATGTTATTAAACCCTTACTTATAGAAAAATTCTAGCTTTCATTAGGTAAACAAAGTAGCACTATCTGGTGTAAAATTAACCTATTTTCATCAAACTATATAGTATTATATAGGACTATATTAAAGTGTCACATCATTAAAAGGAAATGTTTTGCTATTTCATTAAGAGTGCCATTACTTTAAAAATCTAAATAAACATAGAAACATGTTTTAAGACTGACATTATTTTGTTGTATATTTAGAAACCTTATATAGCTGTAATCCGTCATGTAACTCAGTATAAACCTATTCTGGTCATAATAAATACGTTGAACTAGGCACTTGCACTCCTCTCGTATTGTGGAAAATCTTGATATTTTTCTCTGCACTGTAAACCTGTTGGTTGGTTAAGCAGATGGATCGCCATGGCTTGAGCTTTTATTGCACAAAATCAAGTTTCTCCACTAGAGAGCACAATTTTACATCAAGTCTTTTCCATCTGCTCTATGAAAGCTATTCATTGTGGGAGGTTTGGTGGGTTTTGAGCTTGACTGGAATAAAATACAGTAAATAAGACCAAAGGATCAAACTTCTTAATTGCATTGTAGGCTGTGAAGACCTTATATCAAGACAATGTGGCAATGAAACATTAGTGCTCTGACTTGATGGCATTTTATGGGGTTTTTTTGTATTTGGAAGTAAACCAACTTTCAAGTGGAGTAGGATCAAATCTTTTATGTGTAGTCTGGCAGATTCTCAGCACTGTATTTGTTTGCTTCCTTTAAAAAAAAAAAAAGTGTGTGTGTTAACTTATTTTAAATACTGTATGTCTTAGAAAAGCCTAGCAGGGACATCAAGGGCTGACTATCCCATAATGCTGCATAAACCTTCAGTCAGTACATAGAAAAGGTATTTGGCTTTTTCACAACCTAATACATCTTTTCACCTCCTGTAGAGTGACTTTGTAACAATTACCTGGTGTCGTGCCGTGTTCCAGGTTAGCCTGTAGTACGGTAACTTGCAGCCCAGGCAGGCAGCGCTGTTCCTTTTTATGGTCTTGCTGTTTTGGACTATCGAGTGCTTCTGTAGCTTCCAGTCTGTATAGACAAAAAATACGAGATTAATAAATGCCTGTAATCTTACTGTGCCAGCAAGAATAAGCACAATTTGACAATGCTGAATTCCACGGAGGTACGTTTGTGAAATGTGTTGTATGTTACTAAATATGTTAACGCTGGGGGGAAAAGAACCAGAATCTGAGAGTGAAAGATGATTACATGGCTGCTCTTGATTGTGTTTGGATTTACTTTGCTATCAGCACTGGTGACACCGCCATAAAAATCCAACAGCTGAAGATAAGAATAATATTGGCTGCCTTTCATAATCCCTGTGGAGACAGATGAGAGGGACCACAGGAAGCAAACAGTGCCGCGTTACAGCGGTGTCAGAAAGGTGCCCTCTGGTGAGTGGGTTCCTGTATGGCTTCCAGGTACTTTGTGTTCTGCAAACTTGATTAGTCAAGAATCTCAGGTATTTGTTGTAATGATACTGTACTATGAAATCATTCAGGTAAAGTTAGGTGGTTGGGGAGTATGAGGTGGAAGCTAGATCTTCCTAGCGTTTGTATCTTCTTTTCTCAGAACAAACTCTTCATGAGTAATCACAGTACTCTGGTTTACTAGGTCATGCTTCTAGTTTATGGCTCCTGGAGGTAGACCTTGAATACTAAAATCTGTGAGACAGGTGAATCACATACTAAGGGTTAATGTCAAAGGTGTGGAATCCTGAAATAAATTCTCATTCATTAGATTGCGCATAGGCTTCAGGGCAAAAAAAAAAAAAAGCTGACCATAATGGAATGTTTCCCTAAAAACAAGGCTGCTTATTTATTTATTTTTAAAAAGTGGAGACCTGCATTTTTAACTTCTTGCTGTTGTAGTATCACTCTTACTATTTACCTTTCTGTCTTAATACAGAGGCTGGATCAACCGAGTTTAGACCCAAAGCAGCAGTTAATGCTTGAAATTCAAGTTTTAAAATGCTTTCCTCTACAGCTGAAGTCCCAGTGTGCCTAGGGAGATGCTCTAAGTGGTTGGTTGGTGCTTGGGCTTCTGCAGAGAAACTGCCCTTTCTTCACACGCAGTCATTTGTCTAGCACACAAGGCCCAAGTTACTGACATTGGTAGTTTTCCTGCTGCTATTCATGTGTATGTAAAACAGTGTCTATGTAAAAGGTTTCCTAGTTGTGTGCAGAACAGGTGCTCTCCAGGAACCGGCCCACTGGACAGCTGTTTCCTCAGCAAAGCCTTAAGCTGTGGAGTTACTTAAACTTAGCACCATGTGCAGCTCTGAGTTAGTTTTGTACTTTGCTATGAGAAAGCGTGAGGTCTCCTTGTTGTTGCTTAATTCTTGGTACGCCAGGGAAGGTGGTCAGGCAAATTGGGAACTACAGAACAACAGGTTGATTGGAACTACAGAAAAATGAGCTGTGCGGGTGAGGCAGGCTTAGAAGCTATGGAGAGGCAATGCAGTGTATGTTTATGAGGAATGAGCAGGGAGCAGAACATGTGTGTGTTAACGTTTGTTATCTGCAATGCACAGGGCAGCCTTGTTGGGAAATACTCGTTATACGTACATCATTGGCATATGGAGGAAATGGGGCACTTAAATGCATGACTGAGTTGGGACTTTACGAATGGTAGTATCCTCTTCCCGTGGTGGCTTACAAAGCTGTTTACAGAAAGCATGGAGCCACCCAGAAAGCTAGCTTGGATTTCAGCAGTGGCAGACTGATGCCGTGTATGTGTTTGGAAGACAAGATGGCTTTTTTTTTTACTTCTGATGAATGTGGGGTTGCAGATGTTGTAAATATGGAGGCCTGCTGCACCCAATGCTACCACCATGGAACACAAAACAAACAAAACTTAGAGTTAATATAAAACAGTAGTAAAAGGGTAATTGGCTTTGGTCCACCATGCTGCTGAAATGTCAGGGAAGTTAACTAGAACCGCCTGATGCTCAGCTTCCAGGAGCTGGGAGAGTATGGATGGGTTGGGTGGAACTGAAGGGTCATGAAGACTGCTTTGGGGCTGAGGACGTTTGAGGGATGTTATTCTGGACTCTCTGCAGGCTGAGATGCCAGGAGGTCACCACCATGGCTACACCACATTTCCATTAAGACCTTTTCTCCCAATGCTATGTAGAGAAAGGAAACGTGAAAGGAAACTATGAAAGCACTTTAAGTAGGCGGGGATCTTACTCGTGTTTATTCTTGTGCCAAAATCACTCCCAGCTTGAGGTGCTTGATGCTGAACTAGGACTGCAGTCTTCCCCTGGAAACTTACAGGTGAGCAAACTCATGGTAACATAAAAAACTGTGCCCCTGCAGGGAGAGCGGGGTGCACAACAGCACCCATGCCGTGGTATGCTGTGACCTCTGTAGCACCTGAACCCACCCCTAAGTGGCTTATCGGGCGCTGCAGTACAGCTACTGAACTCCTCGTGGATGTCGCTTGTTCCATACATCCTGCTTCTGTGCATCCCATTAGCATGTCCCAAATCCTAAAATGTTACCCACAACCATAATTCAAATGGGAGGAAGTTCTCTTAACCTAGCTTAATCCCATTTAGAAGAGAGCAGTAACAGATGGACAAGAACAACTTTGAGGTGGCTGTTGAGACCGCTACAGTAAAAAACCCTCTGAATTGAAACTACTTGACTTAGTGAACCTTATTAATTTTTTTTGTTAAAACAATGTAAATGGGAAGAATATTATCTTTGTAACAAGTATTAACTTTCTTCAGATATTTGCTTGTAAATCCAAACTGAACAAAATTGAGGTGGTTATTATTAAGGGCCCACCCTAGTTCAGGGGTGGAAAAAGAAGTCAAATTATGTCTTTTACTGGTTTAATACATATGTTTTAATATATATTTAGAACTTCCTCCTAAGTGGAAGGAAATAATCCAGTTTTTAAACTGAAATTAGTATGATTGCTCCAGCTTACTGGAAGTTTTGTGTTTGGTTGTGTGTTTTTTGTTGTTTTTTTTAAAAAAAGATTTAAAATCTGAATTTAAACTACTGAGAGAGAATTTAGTATGCTTTTATAGCTGACGTTGATGAAGAAACTGAAATTAGTTAGGCATCCACTTGTACAGGTCAAAGAGAAAAAGTGTTTGGTCACAGGATTGTGGTGGTGGGGTTATTTTGTTTTGTTTGTTTGTTTTTATGTAATAGTGTATTTACATGCATCTGATGTTGCTGGTGCTTAAGACGTATATTTTGCATAACTTACCTGAGCTGAGTCTAAAGGTGAATGAACACTATACTGATAACCAGCAATTCATTTCGTCACAGTGAGCTGTCCAAAACTCAGGATTTATAGATCAGGCAAAACAATGGCACTTATTATGGACAGAAATAATTTTTTTTAAAAATTGATCTCGTATATGTAAGTCTGAAAGTCCAGTCTCAACATGAGCTGAAGCTGCATATTAATGGTGAAAGTAATAATGCTTTTAAATGCAGCTACCCACGTTTACCCTTGTTGACTCTGCCACCAGGAAACATTAAAACCTGACGCAGTACCTTGAGGTTGTGATACAAGCTTGAAAATATAATTCCAAAGTAAGGTTTATAGTCCTTAATACATGCTAATGTAACTGTGTTGCATAATGGCATATGAGAAAGGCTTTTACTAGTTTTTTTTCAACTACTTTTAAACATCACCTTTGACAATGCACTTGAATTGGTTATTCTTGTTATTCTCTCCACTGCATAATATCCAGTGAAGTAGGGTATTGCTTGCATAAAGTGATATTTACTGGTGTTCAGGTAAGGCTGCTAGTATGTGAGGAAAACTTGCTAGATGTGTGTCTGTATTAATAAATGATTCTTAAATACCAGTCTTTCCATGTTTTGGATCGTTTTCTTGCCAGGAGATGGAGGTCTGTCCGTCCCATCAGGCTGTTGCATGTGTCATCATCTTTGCCGTGTGTGTGTCACAGAGACGGCAGGTTTCAGTAACGATGTTTCCCGTGTCACTTCAATTACGAGGTTTCACAGTGTTACCTTGCTGTCTTGTTCCAGGCTCCAGCCAAAAGGCTGTGAAAATAAAAATCACTGAAAGAGACAGTTTATAGGACAGGCTCAAATGTTCTTTGGTTAAGCCACTTTGTTTTCCTTGTCACCTACTTTATTCTACCCTGTTACTCTACCGCCCACTAAATTGCTTAGAAATATGTTTACATTCAGTATTTGGGTCAGTGTTCTTAGTTATTCGAATACAACATATTAAAAATTCCTTCATTACTTTGAAGCTTGTGTGATGATTAATGAACCCAAAATACCCTCTTTACTGATTTTTTTTTTTTTTTTTTTTGCATGACATAACTGTTTAGTGAGTGGAATCTAGTCTGTTTTACAATCTTAGTCCTTTAAAAATCATGCAATATATTTTCTTTTAAATACTTAACGCTGATAGCCACCCTTCCAGATCTGCCTACCTAACAAGACAACTGTTTTCTGCTTTAGGTAATTTTATGCAAAATCAGCAGAATTAGATAGTAACTCCAAGTTAAGCTAATGGAAGAGCAAATTCAATTGCATGAGGAGGTATAGGGAAAGGAACAGAAAAAGGCTGATCGGTTGGGATAAGTTCACTCAAAAGCTGACAGGCCGTTAACATAAGGAAAACCATAAAGGAGCACTTAATGCAATGGGAGAGTTGGGGGGATGGCCTTGCAATGGAAGGTGGTTTAGATGTCTCTTGGATGTCTGTCCTTGTGTTTAGAAGTGTGCATATGTGGTAGAAAACAGGTAGAGGGAAGGAAAGGATAATTTCATTATCCCTTTGAAAAGGATTTCAATATATATATAGTATTATTCAAGCAGTTTATTTTCTGTGCTAATGGTTATTTAGCTTCAGTTTCCACTTTCTAACTAATGCGCTCAAAGCCTACAATTAAGCATCTGTGTTCCTTAATGCTTTAGGAATGCCTGAATGGAGTTACAGATTTCATTTCATGTCGTTGTTTTGGCTGGGGAAAGTGATTTTTCTGAGTGGTGTTGCTTTTCTTTTATCTGATGGAAATAATTCTGGTGGTATAGAAAAGATGCGATTCTCGGTGTAGATTATTAGTATCTCACACGGATCATAGGTAGAAGCTATATTGTTCATGCCAAATAGGAATGTCAGGTCTAAAACTGGAAAGAAAAAAAAAAGAGGATGGTGGCATATGGATGTACAGACTCCGAGAGCGGATCAAAAACTCGAAGACACCTTGAAGACACTTATTAAAATCAAGCAAGCCTTTTATACCTTTACAGCGGGCTGACATATCAGCCTGTAACTGTGCTCAGCAATTTGCCACTCTAGCACCTTTTTGTATTGCAGACACAGCAATTTAGCAATTCCCTTTATCTATGAGGCCACAAGCTCTGCAGACAACTCTATATCTTGAAGTTTCTCTTCTCGCTCCCATGGCTTCTTTCCAACAAGCATAACTGTGTCTATCTCCCAGGGTTGGTTTTTACTCATTGATGCTGTTGAGGTAGCTTGAAAAACGCTCACAGAGGATCCTTTAGGCTTTGAAGTCATTCCTCAGACTCTGGAGGCCTTTATAAACTTCTGCCTGGGACTGGAAATAACATATGAATAAAATGTAGTTTTTGTCATAGTGCTGAAATTTGAGACTAGATCATCTGGGTTTAGTTTAGGTTACACATTAAAGCCAATGGTAAAAATTGGGAACTGCTTTTGCTGACAAAGATTACCTGAAACGTTTTTATTGGTGTCCTGAATGTGAACTGCCCATGTTCGCAGCTAACGCTGGGGCTCTTCAGTGCAGGCATTTCTAACCTGCACAGTCCTGCTGGACTGCAACGAGTGTGTTTGCTGTAAAGACACTGTGGAAGCATCTCTTAAGCATGCAGCAAAGCAGGGGAGATCAAACCAAACATACGCTTGTTTGGGAAAGTGGTTTCCTTCTGTTTAAAGGAAATTGTACTCCCTAGTATTTTGCCTTGGTCCATTTTATTTTTTTCCCCCCAGCTGCGGACAGAATAAACTTGTGCTTTCCTAGGGAATGCAAGGAGAGGGTAGGGCAGGACAATCTGATGTGGAACCTGATCCTATGAGCAGCTACGCACTGGCAATTCAAATTAAACACACTTTCTGTGCCCAAAATAAGTCATGTACATGCCCTTAGCTCTTTACAGTACACAGAATTGATAGATTTATTGAGGTAATCTATATTAATCTCTCATCCAGATCTTGTTAGATGCAGAAGAGATGGTAGCTGGCATAAAGCTGCATGGTCACTCTGACAACAGCAGCATCATAGAAGCACACAGATGGACAAGTACTAGCTGTTTTTTAAATACCAGTTCTGCACAGAATATGAATTATTAGCTGTGTCACGGTGTGCTGCTATCTTTTATTGTTTAAGCACATGAAATTGTTAGATGTGCTTTGGCAGCCTGGTGGACCTACGGGATGCATAAGCCTGTTGCTGATACAGAGCTGAACTGCAGATGGTCGCGGGGGGGGGGACCCAAACTTGCCTGTTACCATCAAAACACCCGTACTGATCCAAGCACTGCTTGCTTATAGGTATGTAAATGTTACTCTGATTCTTACAGCAACAGAACAGCTGGCCGAAAACTTGCCATAACGCAGCATGGACGTTCCCCCGTGGATGTTCTGCATGGCTCTGTCCTGAAATTCACGCAGGGGACAAACCACGCGTGCGAGCACCGCCGGCCTCGGCGGCGCTGACGGTGCCCAACGATCGCTGCGGCCCAGACACGCGTGTTACCTGCCGGGAGTCCGGCTGGCAGCGCCGGGCTGCCGCTGGCCCCCTCGCCGCCCCGCTCCCGCCCGGTCGCGCCCTGGCGCAGGGGCGGGGGCCCGTAACGGGCCCGAGAGCCCCCCGCGAAGGGCCCCGCGCAGCCCCTGGGCTCTGCACGGCGGGGCTGTGCGGTCTCCCCTCCGCGCCGGCGCTGCGGGCCCTCGCCAGCCTCCTGAGGCTGCCGCAGCCTGTACGGCGCCCTCGGGCGCTGCGGCCTAGGCGCCCCCCGCGCGGCTCCCGCGGCCCCTTGTGCCGGGGCGGGTCCCCGCTGCCCCTGCTCTGCCCGCTGCCCCGGCGGGACGGGCGCTGCCATAGCTTTGTCTCGGGAGCCGTGGGGCACCCCCCACCGCCCCTCGAGTTTCCCGTGCCTGGGGGGCTGTCGGGTACCGTTCAGCCCCCAGACCTGCGCGTCTGGGCGCGGCCGAGCCGCAAGCCCGCCGGGCCGGCAGCCGCCCATCACCCTCAGCACGGCGGGGACGGCTCCTACCCGGGCGGGCGGGGCGAGGGCCGGCCCCAGCTCTCCCGGCCAGCGGGCCCGGGCACTCGCCCGCCGGCGCCGCCCCCGCGGCGGACGGGGGGGGCGGGGACGCTCCGGGGGCCGCGCCGGCAGCAGCCGCCCCCGTGGCCGCGGCGGGCGGAAGAGGAAGTGGCGCCGCGCCGGCAGCCGGCGGCGGAGAAAGGCTGCGCGGCGGGTGCGAGGAGCCCCGGCCCGGCCCAGGTCCTTCCCGAGCGGGCTGCGGCGGCTGAGGACGATGAGGGCCGCCGGGCTGCTCTGGGCCGCGCTGTGGGCGCTGCTGCTGCCGCCGGTAAGGGGCCGCAGGCGGCGCTGGGGCCCGGCCGCTGGGCGGGCCTGGGCCGCGGGTCGGCCGGTGACGGTGGGGCCGGCCGGGCCGCCCGTCGCTGCCCCGTCTCTGCGGGCCGAGGGGCTTCCTCTCGCCGCTTGGCTGCTGGAGCCGTCCCCTGGAGGGCCCCGGCCGCCGCGGGCACGGTCCACGTAGCTCCCGCCTCCTGCGCCCCCGCCTCAGGCGCCTCCGGGGTGGCCGGGCCCCCCGCCAGGCCCCTGGGCTCCCCGGGCTGAGGGCGCGGGCCGGCCTGCGGGCGAGCGGTGGGTTTGGGTGACGAGCCCCGGTGCCGTGTGTGGAGCCGTTCGGGTTGGAGCGCCGAGGGGCAGGGGGGCTGGGGCGTGTGCGCGGCCGGGCCTTGACCCGAGCCGTTCGGGCTGCGCTGCGGGAGCCCTTCCCGGGCTCGGCCCGCACACGGTGTTCGTCGCCATGGGAACGGGGGAGATTGCTCTCCGCCTCATGGAACAGCCAAATGGGGAAGCTGGAAACCTCTGTAATCTGTTTAGACAGTATGAAGGACGCATCTGTATGAAATGCCGATCCACTAAGCTCCATTCTTGTTGGCTGGTAGCTTGTTTTTAATGTAACTTTTACCTCGTGTTGGTAAGGCAGGATACAGAGCACTTCCCTGCGGAGGGAGCCACCGTTGGATTAGCTCAGCAGCAGGTGCACAGCGCGGTTTGTTAGTGCCTTGAGAATGCCTTCGGGTGAAGTAGCTTGTGTCTCTCTGCGAAGGGCTCCCTCCATGCCTGCGAATCCCACATATCTGTCTTTAGAGTTGCCTTGGGCTTTCCTGAGGAGTGGCTTTGCTCCTTAGCCCCGTGGTTTATTGCTGCTGACAAGGGGCTTCTCCTGCCCTCCTGGAAGACTCCATGCCCTGTGTCCTGCCCCCTCCTTTGCTCTACAAATGCAGTTGTAGCGGTGGCGACCAGGTCATTCAGCCTCGAGAACAGCATCCTGAGACTAACGACATGGGGACTCAGCGCTTGGGAAGGCAGTAGGTGTTCAGCTGGGGACCGGTGCTGGTCTCTGAGCGTGGGCACCAGTTCCCTGGGGTTGCAGTGCCCAGAGGGAGTGAGGGAGGGGTGGTTTGTATGTGTGATGGGGCCACTGGCTGAACTATGAAATTATACTTGTTCTGGTTATGGCTAGTTTTTTCCTACCTTTTTTACATTTCTGTGAAATTTATGTAGTTACTTGCTACGTACAAAATACCTTCTCCTTGTGCTTTTAAATTTCTTGTATGTCTTACCTAGGTGCGAACTGTGATGGATATTGTAAACGTAGGCTTGGTTTGGTCTCTGTGTCCACTGGTTCATATAACTTGCAGTATTCTGCGTGGTGGGGTTACCTGTGCACTCCAAAGCTCAACAGCCAGCCTAAGCTCATATCCTGACAGTGACAGGGACCTGTTGGGAAGAAGGAGGATTAAGAGAGAGCGTGAGATATCTTCCTCTCTCTCAAAGTTAAGAAATTATACAATAAAAGTGTAAAGGTGGTAGAGGAAGGAACCACCTGTCAGAAATAGGAAGAAACTTGTGTAAAGGTGGGGGGCCACTGGGAATTGTCTGAACCTGAAGTGAAAGGTGATTGTGCT
The DNA here is from genome assembly GCF_017639655.2 of Falco naumanni. Lineage (NCBI taxonomy): Eukaryota > Metazoa > Chordata > Aves > Falconiformes > Falconidae > Falco > Falco naumanni. The sequence goes on along the minus strand of NC_054060.1, from coordinate 14,621,251 downwards.
CCTTTAGCTAAGGACAGCTGTCACGCCTCTGCCCCATGTGGGAACAATTTTATGCTGGAGCAAGTGAGCCTATGGAAGCAAGATAATCTTCTCGGGAGCAGTTTTGTGGACACACTCTTACTCTTATACTTAAGTACCAAGACTGAATATGTGCTCAGTGAGAAATTTTTAATTTGCACATATACTGAGAGTAGGATCTGGTTTGTGCTGTTCGGTGGCACAGCTGACTGCAAGGCCATGTACCCACACTAGTAGCCCTTTTCTGTTGTGAAAGAAGGATAGTGAAGCAATTAGGAAAATAAAAGTTCAGCAGCATGCAACAGGATTTCAGTGGGGGTGTTCCAAACAAGGTGTAGCATGTAGCGCTTCTCTTCGTTTTTGACTTCTAAATGCTGTCTTTAGAGCTCAGCAATGGATATGCGAGTGTAAGTGTTGTCCTCTGGTCTTCCCTCCCCTGACCTTGTGAGCAAGAATTGTGTTCCCTGATGCATCCCCAGAGAAGGGAAGCTTGCCAAAAAAACCTTGAGTATCAAATAAGCAAGCAATTACTTCTAGGTAGACTTATGGTTGTGTAACATTAACACTTGATTTCCTGGAACCCAGAAAACACTTATTCTACTTTGTGAAGCAGAAGGAGCTTTTAATGGATGGAAACATCTGGGGTTTGCACCTGCTGGAAGTCTTTATTGCTTTTAATTTGCCATTAGTTTGTGCTTTTAGGTGAGTGCACTTAAGAGGGAAGGCTGATCATAAATCATGGATCAACTTACATTAGCTGACAGCTAAAGAACTGTTATATGTTAAACAGTTAATGTGCTCAGGCCCTTTGACACAGTTCTCCTAGCAGATGTTCGTGTGCTATGGCCAATATAATGGATTCCTCTGAAGAAGGTTTTTTGCTATTCAAACCAGGCAAACATAAACCTCTGGAACAATATCATTGCATGTTTTTCTTTTCTCTCTAGTTCTCGCTGCAGAATACTGATAATGCTAGCCTGAGGAGAAATGCCTCTGTAGCACTGTTAATGATTAGCGCTGTGTATCTGACAAATATTTGGGCTTCCCTCCACCTTACCCATGCCTACTTCTAGCTTAGTATCTCAGTGTTCTTTCAGACAAGCCTGGAATTTTACAACAGGATTTAATTTTTTTTTTAATCTGTTGATACTTCTTGATACTGAGGTCAATTTCTCTCTCAAGAAAAACAATGTAAATGAGATCATGTCCCAGTTTTCTTAAGATGACACTTCTTTGAGGTACAAATTAGGCTTGTTTTCATTACTTTGGAGCTGTAGATGCATCTAATCTTTTTATGATTTATCCACTTAGATACCTTAATGCTTGGGGAGAAGTATATATCCCTAAAATTACTGGACGTTTTAAAATTCATGTGTATTAGTAAATAACAGAAGTCATATTACATGAGGGACTCTGAGAGTAATCTTAATAGACCAAAGTATTTCCTCAACTATGCAAGTTCTTTAAGTGGCACACTAGTTGATCTTATTGTGTTTACAGTTATTTGATTAAAAAAAAAATATCTAGGAATTGCCACATAATACCATAATTAGTAGGAGAAGTCCTAGAATCTGTGAGGAGGGAAGGACTTTAATCTACTTTTCCATGTACTGTTTTAGTTGCTTTTTAATTTTAGACTTTTTGGAAAGTACAGGACACAGAGTATGCAATCATTTGTTTGGGTTTCTTGATCGTATTTTACTTGGTGACATGAACTGTACATGTAACAAATACATTATATTTGAAGTGAGGATAAGCAGCATTATACAGTGGCTAGGTTCTTGCTGGTTTTCCATCTTGCTCTCAAGTTACCCATCTCTCACGGTATCGGTCATTATATAAAGTAATTATTTGAATATTCCTTTTCTCTGAACAGCTCTTTCTCTTTCTAATAACTTTTTACAGGAATGTCTATATACTGATATTCTGAACTTTAATTCAGAACACCCTGGTTTATTGCAGGTAACTGCAGATGAGGGGATCCTGCACGCTTCTGGAAGTGGCATACCTCCCGTAACAAAGGATTATTGCATAATTTACAATTCTAGTTGGGTATCTCTTCCAAAGAGCCTGGACAATGCTGTAAGTAGTTTATAACCGTACTTTCTAAGAAGATGAGAATGCCATTATGAATTTGGGTCAACTATAACTGGTCTTTAAACTTTTGAGTTAAATAGGTGCTATGTTGAATATTTACCTTTTTGGGTCATGTTGTTCTCCATCTCCCCCAAAAAAACTACAGTGAAATTTTCTGTGTTTTAAAAATCCAGCTTCTAAAGCTTACAAAGGTGATACTCGCTGTGTGCTTAGAACCCATTTTAAATACGTTTACATATTCATCTGATGTAATTTTTTTTTTCTTCCGGTGTCATCAGTATGTCTAGGTTTCAGATTTATGAGTAAAGCTTCTGTTCATTTGTTTACAAAAATGTTGTAAAATTTTGAAACAGTTTTCTTATATTGGTTCATCAGTTTGATCTTCTGTGTAATTGTCTTGAAAACATGTGGTGAAATAGGAGATTACCTGGCATGTAGCATCATGCTGTATGTTCTGAGTGTGTTTCATTGAGCCAAACTGGGGTGTGAGGCAGAAACATTTTTTTAGGTGCTCTTCCTATAAACAGGAAATACTTCGTGTTTTGAAGAGATCAAGCCACTCTTCTCTCCCTTTTCTACTGTGGTTCATTAACATGTTAACTCAGTGTTGGAACAGTAAAAATCACTTGTCTGCCCCAAACAACTTTGCTGTGCTACTTTGGCCACTGGGATGCCTTGACTGGCTAAAGAAAGCTGACAGTAATTTTAAAATGACTGTCAATATGAAATTGAACTTTGAAGTAAGGCTAGAAATAGTTTTTTCTAATTCTCGTGTAGTAAGTAATATGTTACCAGGCTTCAGAACTCTGGTTATGGTGTATCTGTCAGTGCTTTTTTTGGTTTGTGAAGCCTGGGAATATCACAGAGAGTACATTGGATTCCCCAGAACTACAAGCAGTGATTTTCCTATATAACAAGTTTCTTATGTTTAAATTACAGCAACAACTGCTGTGAAATTGCATTTAGAAGCAGCCATATATTTCAGCGATATGCTGCTCTAAATGTCCCTCAGTATTGCAGGCTGCAGAAACTGCTGCTCTGATTTTATGTTCCTGAATTACTGATTCCTTTCTGTTATACCTCTTTCTGGCAAATTTCAAGTTGGGAGGCATAGTTCTGTAGCCTTCTAGATTAGTTTGCAATATCAGATTTCCTACTTACATCACGTATCTTTTCTCCCTCTTCTCTCTGCAGACTTTCAGAACTCTGGAAAACCTGACTTCTACGGTACTCTGCAGTTCTTCTGAAGTTCCTTCTGGCTTAATGAAGGACAAAGCAGTTGTAGTGATGAGAGGAAACTGCACTTTCTTGGAGAAAGCAAGAATTGCACAAAGATTGGGTGCTAAAATGCTGTTGATTGCCAGTAAGCCTAGGCTGGTAAGTTACAACCTGAAGTTTTCTTCTGTACTGAAATAGCGTCTTACCTGTTTGGTCCGATGCAGTGTTGTGCAGGGTTAGCTGAGAGAAACCCCAAAAGCAGAGGATGTTGGTGATGGGTGGGATTCCAGCACGAGTCATTAACCTTCCCCACAGAGCACTGTGCTGGCACGACTGCTGTTCCTGAGACTGAGAGGGTCATTCTGAGTTAGCTGTGTGCAGTGCTGTGTTATGGCATCTAGAAGTATCTACAGCTGAATTGTATTTTTAGTCATGTTTCTGAATGCAAATGCTTGTCTTTATCATTCCCTAAAAGTAGTGTACTCTGAACTCCCTGTAACCCTAGGTGACCTTGTTGTAGGCATGTGTGACAAAAATAAGATAGGAAAATGTAATCTAAAACTGGAAATAAAAGAAAAAAGGCTTTTTGAGAGATCCTTGCATATACTTCTGTTGCTTTTTGGTTCTCAATTGCAGCTGTAACATGTATGTAAAAATGTTTGCAGTTTGTGAATTTGTGTGATTATCCAGGAAAGTTACTCTTGTCTTAAAAATGTAGAGAATAAAACCAGAGTTTTGAGTATCCTTTGTAGCACTATAAAAACATGAGAATTTTATGAATCCAGATGTGTTGGTAGTATTGTCTGTTTTGATGTAATTACATCTGTCTTAACCTTTTGCAAAAGGTGATGATTGAGCACACACACCCCACCCCACCCCCCCACCCCCCCCCACCCCCCCCCCCCAGTACATTGAAATCTGAAGGACAATCCCCTTTTAGGGATCTAACCTGCATTACAAATAGGCTTAACATACTTAGCACTGACACTTTCCCTTTTAGTCTCCTCTTTCAGATAACAAGACTGATTTTGAAGATGTGACTCTTCCGGTTGCTCTTATAAGATACAGTGACATAGTAGATATGCAGCTGGTAAGTAATATAACTTCAGCATGTTATGGTTTGTATAAACTTAGGTTTTTGAACAAATAAAATCATTTCAGGTCAGCTATGGATGTCTGCCTGATTTGAATGTACTTAGATACTGCTTCCAGTTTCACAGAAGAGGATAGATATTAAGTCATGGAAGTACTAGTCTTCCTAGTTTAGGTTAATTTGAGAGAATGATTAATTAAACTCTAAGAATGGGAAACACAATACCTGACTGGAGGGGCGGTAATCTTAGGAGTCGTCTAGCTGAACAAGATAAGCAGCCTTCCAGTAGACTTGTATACGATTGAAGGTGCCTGACACACATCAAGAGCTATAGCCCGAGAGGGCTGTTCCTTTAGCACAGTAGCTAGGATAGCTGAGCTTGTGCCTACTGGCATGATATCTTTCAGGCAAGCTGTACCTTGTCAGGTTGGATCTTGAGAAAGATGTGAGGGTGGTTGTAATTTTTGCCAGATGATGAGCTCGCTCCTTATATAGCATGACGGCATCTGCTACAGAGCAGTTAGGCAGTATAGTTTGAGTTGCTGCTGCCGAGTTCATGGGGAGATGCCAAGTGTGTGTCATTAAAATGCTGTGATTGTGGTATCTCCTGTGCTTGATAAGCAGGGGGTTTTGTGTTTGGGGTATTTGGAGTTTGTTTTCCTTGACCTGTAATATCAGGATACAGACTCTTGCAGAGGGTTTTAAGGAGAACAGTATCTTTTCTTCTGTGTGGCTTTTTCTGTTGTTTCTTTGTTGAGTTTTGTTTTTTATCTGGTGTTAAATAGCTTTGCTAGGCAGGAGTTGCGCTGCACACTTCTCTGTGAATAGCAGAGGCTAGCGCTAACCTGCGTAGTTTTAGCTTTTTGGATTGAACTTACAAGCTCACTTCACCATTTCTGCTCTTAATCTTCAGAGCTGCCATGGGAGGTTGTCTTAGGTAAGTATGCAAACTGAAACCATGCCTAGATATATAGGACTTTGGTTGTTTACTGTTCTTGTTAAAGACTGGGTTTTGCCAAGCATTGACATGACTGAAGGTTTATGATGACAGTTTCGGTTTCCATAGTTTTCATGAATACTGTGTTTTGGGTTGGTTGTCCTCTGTCTTCAGATTTGTTCCTTCAAGACAGACAAGTGTTTTTCACGTAGTTGAGTGGTTTTAAGATATACCCCACTAATATGGAAGGGAACTAGGGCAAGGTTAGACCCCTGATTTGTGCTGAATCTTCTCTGTACCACTTTATTGCCTAGTGCTGCTTGGGGCGGTGTTCTGTAGCACCACTTCTGTATAGCTGTAGTAATTCACCAAAGTAACTTTGCTAGTAGATTAGCGTGCTGGATGATGTCTCATAATGCTGTTGAGCCAAAGAATTAGTTTTTATCTTACAATGAGGCTGCCCTCATAAAAGTAGTGAGGAACACAGCCTAGAGTACAAGTGGTCCTTTCCTAGGTCTGATGTAATTTTTGCCAAAGCTTCTGTCATGTCACTGGCAGCTGTTGTTTTGAATGGTGCGTGCTGCTTATAAGCTGGCAGCCATTTTACTCTTCCTACTACAGTTGTGTTTCTGTTTTAACTCTTCAAGGCTTCTAAACTACCCCTCCTGTTTAGGAGAGAGGGACGGCACCAGTCTGGGGGTAGCTAGTTTGTATGAACATTCCTTCTACTTCTTCTTAGATGACTTCATCTCTACTAGCCTTCACCATTCGTGTCAGGTGTGTTATAAGTCTTGATAGCAATACCAAGAGTATTATGAATCTTCTAGTAGGCAGACAGCTCTCCTGGGGAGTTGTTACCTGATGCAGTGTGTTTGATTCTAGTGCTCCCTGTGGTGGAAGTTGAGACTTTGCAAGTTTTTAGTGAAGAGCAGAACAGGAACAAAAGGAAACAATCACTCTAGATTCTAATGTGAATTATACTTTATAAGATTTATGAAACTTAAAGGAAAAACTGGATTAAGTTATGTTGGAATTGAAGACTAAAAAAAATGTATAAGCCTTTAGATTTCTTGGGGTTTTGGTGCTTTTTTTTGGTGTCTGGGTTTTTGTTTGTTTGGGGTTTTGTGGTTTGGTGTTTTTGGTTTTTTTTTACATAAATGATGCTGTAATTTGAGTAGAGGTTTTTTTGCCTTTATCTAATGTTATGTTCCACTTTGTACAACTGCAATGTTTCACTAGAATTTAATTTTCTGGTTTTCTGAACTTCTGTAACTTCAGGCAGAAGAATGATTTTTTAGTTCTTCAGCCTGCAGTAGGGTTAATATCTGTAATTAGGTAATTCAGATGCTAAAATGAATCAGCTTTCTTCACATATGGCCAGTGTATTCCACTACGCTACTTGGCTTCCCCTTCAGTCTCTCCGCTGCCAGTTTGAGCTTCCTGTAGCCAGACCTGCCTGGCATGTTCATCTCCTCTCCTGCTTTTATTGTACGTGCAGGCTGTTAACAAATCTGTTGTTCTGCTGAAGTATATATCTGCTCAGTACCGATCAGTAGTCACTGCAGGATTGCTTCACGTGCTTTGACTGACTTGGATTACAACAGCAAACCTTTCTTCCCTGCCACCTTCCATTTCCTGTCAAATCATATTCCTTGTTTCTTAAATCTCACCTTTCAGTCAGATGGCAGCATTTTTTTTTTTGCTTTCAAGATTTTTGTCTGATTTGGTATCAGTTATGTCACCATGTTCCCTCCCATCTTCTTCAGTGTCCTTCAGCGGATTTTTTTTACCATGGTCTTGAATTTTTTCAGTGGAGTGAAATTGCTTTTTTTTCCCCCTTTGAATCCATCTCCAATCATGTTCATGTAAAGCTGTGAGTAAATAACTTTCTGACAGTTTTCACTGTGTCCTGTCTGAAGCATCCTGCCTGTATCGGAGCTGCACGTTTTGTGGTTTCACAAGCTAGAGGTAGACCTCTGCTGGTGTCACAGTGGACCTTTGAGTTTGTGTTGCAAATTGATTGACTCAGATATGCTTTCCTGCAGAGCAGACATCTCTGATAGAACTTGATATATTTGGGGGATGAGAAGCATTTGGGCTAGAGGCACAGCTGCTCAGAAGTGTTGAAAGAATGCAAAGTAGTACCATTTTGCCTTGTGGAAACCAACGGATACTACAGCGGTAGTAATAGGGTTGTTTTCAAACCTGACCATCTTGAAAGATAGTATGGAAGGCATTGCTTTATTACAATGACCAAGGCAAATACATGGGTTTTGTACGGTAGGTTGAAAACTTGCTGTCAGCATTGTGTAGGTTAAGAGCAGGAAATTGTGATGTATCGCTTGTTTTCCAATAAGATGCATAATTTCTTTGTTGTCCTTTATGAATCACCTTGTATGTTATATTTCAGACGCTGGGAAATGAAGTTAATGTGACTCTGTATTCACCACCTTTGCCAGAGTTTGATTGCAGTATGGTTGTCATCTTCCTGATTGCAGTGTTTACAGTGGCGCTAGGAGGCTACTGGAGCGGAGTAGCAGAACTGTAAGTTTTTTTTAAACAGAACTGCTTAAAATATGTAGACTATAAACTTTGTGAAAACTGTTGATATGATTGGTGAGAAATTATATTCTTTTAGGTTGGTAGTTAAAAAATTAGAAGACCTAGGTGCAATTAGCTGCTTTGCCATGAAATGCTTGAGCACTGCAGTCTGTGAAAAATCACTGTAGGTCTTTGAGGAACCTTGAGTAGTTGATTGTAAAAAGTCCCTGAGCGCCAATGCTGCTCTTGGGAGGAGGAATGAGTTAACATGTTGACAGATTACCAAATACCCTATAACTAGCACCATAATACTCTAATATCCATGATGAAAGTAGGTATTTTAATGACACCTTTAAAATCCAGTGATCCAAGAGGTACGTTTGTAGTTGAATGTAGTGACTGCATTGACAGGGATGTGTGCAACTGCTTCATCCCAGCTGGCTGTGCAGCACCCTCTGGGATGTCTCTGCACCGCACTTCTGTCACTAGGGGTACTGGGGAAGGCTGTTGGATTGTGTCTGGGTGGCTCCAGATAGTTAAAGTCCAACCAGGCTTATCTGCTTCAGCTTTCTGTGTTATCTGGTGGAGCAACAGAGCGGGGGCAATAGCAGCTCTAGGACTAGGAAAGGTCAAGGAGGCAGCAGCAGTCCCTGGGCAGGGAAGGGGAGGGAGTGGAAGTGTAGAATGTGGCAAATGCAGGAAAAAGAGTAGTAGGGCTTTCTGCTCCGTGCTTGAGGGATGTGCAGCTTTTAGTGAGGTGAAGCACGCTCGATGCACGGACCTGGTTTTAGTCTGGGGTTAAACTGGGTATAGCTGGCCTTTGAGAGCATGGTGTTACTCTGCAGTGTTTCTTGGATGTCTGCGGATGCTAAATGGACCACTGTGCATAGCTGCCTAGGGCTTCCTGTTCTCAGCAGTGTTCTGGTGCTTTTCTCCCCAGAAAAACAGGTAGTGGATTGTATGTGATAACAACAGCTTAATCTTTCCCACTAGTTATGCAAATCTAGTGATTTTTAAAGAGATTAAGCAGGGGGGAGGGGAGTAGCAGCCTGTGTGTCCTTTTTGTCTTTTTTTTTTTTAAAATTTGCTTTGATTATGCTTCTTTTTCACCCCGCAGTGCTATAGGGTGTGGCTGCACTAAATGCTAAAATAATGTGATGCTGTCTCCCATATTGAAAAATACCTAGATTTAATTACATTAAACTTGTTAAAGTGCACTTTCATAAATTGAGAATGAGCTGCTTTTTTTTTTAAAGCTGCTTATTCAAAGCATGTCCTCTGAGAAGGTGATTCATCCAACAAAGTGCCTTATTCCTGTGGGTTTTTCCCTTTTGTAGGTAGCTGTTTCAGTGCTGAATTCAGCATTTTGTAGGTAGGTTCTGGGATTTGTCAGGAACATGCTATCTGATGGGCAAGTTGCACTAGCGTCTGTAACTAAAGAGTAGAAGGTCTATGTGCTCAAAGAACAGACAACAATTTAAGTCTCCTTATTTTGCATAGTGAGGTATAAATATGGAGTATGTATGCACAGAAATCTTACTCCCAGCAAAAGTCCCCAGTTACACCCTCCCTCTTTCATTTACTCTGTAATTACGAGGTGTAAGGGTAAAAGAACTAGTACTTAGCTAGCTTCATTCTACTAACATGAATGGGGTTTGCAGACATGTAGTGTTGGTAGTCGAGGTTTTAAAACTGTGTAATACCTGTGATTTTGATTTATCACAGGTGTATTTATCAGTTGACTATCTTTAGTCCAAGGAATCCTATAGTCAGAGATGATGTGCTAATCGAGTCAACTATTAGATGTGCAATCTGAAAAGGGGTTTAAGAGTTCTGAAATCGGACTAGTTTTCCTCACATGGAGCAGTGTTTTGGTTGAGGTCACTCCTTAAAGTTGGCAGTCACCACACAATTGGAAAGGAAGGCAGTGAAGAATCTTTTCCTTGTGACCTATGCTAGGTTAGAAGTGCGTATCTCCATTAAAAAATGGAGAGAAACTCAAACAATAAGCATACAATCTTTCTGTACTTTGAAGTCTTTTTAATGGTATGAAGGATTAGACTAAAATGCTGTCAGTCTAAATGCTTTATGACCAACAATTTGGGTCAGTAAAATGTTTTTGTAATCCGTCGTCTGAGTTTAATGCGTTTGTTGTTTTCTTAAAACAGTGAGAATTTGAAAGCAATAGCAAGTCCTGGGGAGAGAGAAACAAGACGGAAGAAGGAAGAAAATGTTACTTTCACCCCTGTAACAGTTATCTTGTTTGTTGTCATCTGTTGTGTCATGCTGGTCTTACTTTATTTCTTCTACAAATGGTTAGGTAAGAAACAATGGATGATCTCATTTCACTTTTCCTGCATGATCTTATTGGGTGTCTAAGTCTGAAAAGCTAGACTTCTAAATGAAAACCAATGTGATATTTTAAATTGTTCCCTCTGTGTATGAGTTGAGAGTTGAAAAGGTTTAGTTGCTATTTAAAAAAAGAGAAGCTTTCTTCTGCTCTCTTACAAAGGCTGCCTTGACAGTCCTTATTCTGAATGAAGTGATGTCAAGGAGAGATGACTAGCAACTAATAAAAAAAAAAAAGTAATGCTGTATGTTGATGTTCTTGGGAGGGTGGCACTGATAACTTAGTGTTTTAGAGTGAAAGCTTTTGTTCAGTATTGTGATGTTGACATTGAGTTAGTGGTTGCAGCACCCTAATTAAAGCACCAGGCAAATTGGCATTACCATAATGGAATAAATTCAAGCATTCTAGCAATAAGCAAAGTACTTGAATTATACGATTCCGCTAGAATATAAATTCCAAACTGTTTGTTGATTTTTACTTCGCCCTGCCCTTCAATTCATGCAACCAGAAAAGGTACACTGTTTTAAATTACGCTTTTTAGTACAAACAATTTAACCTTCATTCTGAAGCTTCCTAAATTCACTCTTTCCTAGAGATTTGTTATTCGCTCTTTTTTTCTGCAAAAGAAACCTCTACCATCCTGACTTCTGATTTTTGTTTAGCTTTTGTTATCTTGCTATGGGTAATACTACCTTTACTACACTTGCCCCACTATAAGAGTGATGAAGCTTTTAATGCGATCTAAAGGTTCAGGTTAAAAATGTTTCCTGTTTGCTCTGAGATGTTTCAGGTGAGATTTAGGAAGAAGTAAAGAAAGAGGCCTCTATTGAGAAACGGAGAGGAGTAACAAATTGGGGGGAGGAAGAAATGTGAATAGTTCAAAGGAAATATGTAATAGCCTTGTGCTGAGAACCCTTAGTTCTGTGCACTTTGGAGCAGACATGTATGAAATTTAGAGGTAAAGAAGCTGTTACCATGGTATGACATGCTGTCGCAGGAGAAAGAATCTGTACTGAATTAAACCCAAGCAACCAAAACCCACCCACTTCAGTATGTCACTACTGTGTGTGTGAATGCAAGTCCTAGTATTGATACTTGGGAGTTAAGATTGATGCTGTAACTGAAGTACTAGGGAGGGAATGTTTCCAGCATAAAGCCAGTTGCAAAGCTGCGGTCTGTGATGGAGTTCTCTGTATCTCTTTTTGCAATTATTCAGACATTGTTAATACTCCATTGTTGCCTCAAAAGTTGAGATTACTGAAACAGCTGATTTCTTGCTGACTTCAGAAGAATCTGTGGTGCAAAACTTCTTGTTTTGCCTGTTGGGGGCTTAACAGCTCATAATGGTACACGATCCTGGTTACAACTATAAAATCCACCGTTCTTGCCTGTTTTTTTCAGTAGTCTCCTTATAGACTTTCACAATTGCTTATATATATTGCTTATTCCTTATAGACTTTCCACAATTGCTCTCTAGCCAGACCTTCACTACCAAAACCAAAAGGAACCCCAAGTAGCAAACAACGGGTCTTGTTGTTTGTCCACATCTCAGGGTGCTTACCATAAGTTAGAATACACAATATGTAAGTTAGAAAATGGAATACAGAGTTTTTTCTTAACCAGGTGGTTCCTAGCTATATAGACATTTTTAGAAGGCATGGGATCTTTAGTATCTCAAAATGCCACCTAAAGCATTAATTAGGTCTTGGGGACGGTGAAACTTTTATGCATAAGCAGACAAAGTGATTCAAGTTAGAATTTGAAGTGAGGGATATTAACAGAAATTGAGGAAGCTGGTAGTTGTAAAATAGCACTTTGGTTTTAGCCATAACCAAGTAACAGTATGTGAAAGCTGTAACAGATGACCTATTTCTTCTTAAAGAAACGTGAGGAAAAATAATTAAAAAAAATTTTAAATTCAAAAATTTCAAAGCTCAAGTCTTTGCTTGATGAGAACTTGTCATGGCAGAGGTGCTCAGAATTCAGCACTTTCTGTAATCAGCTGACTAGGGTCTCCCATGACTGGTATCAAGTCGTGCTATAACTGTTAACAGTTTGTATCCAATGTACATTGTTGTGTTTGATTCCTGTTCACTATTTTGTTGCATTTTGTCACTGATTCCCATCTTTCATTCTTTTTATTTAGTGTATGTTATAATATCAGTCTTCTGCTTGGCATCTGCAATGAGTCTATACAACTGTCTTGCGGCGTTAATAGCAGAAATACCATTTGGGCAGTGCAGGTATTGTACACCTTTCAATTAGTATAAATGTAAAGTTTCTTCTGCGTATCTTCTGGTTGCTTGCTACTCAAGGTAGTGTGAAAATATGACAGTTTGACAGATTGTTTCCTGTATAGTTTAGTGCGTGGGATTGTTAAAAGAGAAAATTACAAGCTCTTTTAATTATGTATTAAAGGTGTATGTAGCATAATCAACAGTTAAAATAGCATTGTGGGAGATTTGTTGTATTACCTTTATTTGAAAGCATTGCTATAATCAAGCTTGAAAGGCTCTGCTTGGCTGTCTGAGCTTGGTTTTATGAAAATTCTGATTGATTGTAGGGTGTGCTCGCTTTGTTCATCAAGGAATTCTGGAAGGGTGCATCCTGCACATTTGTTTCTGTTTTGAGCTAGTACCATGCTATAGGCAATAGAGGTTCTTTTTCCTCATGTTAATCTGTACTGTACCTGTGACAGACCAAGTTTTAACTTTTTCTTGCGAAGGCAACATATTGCTTGTGCCCTCTGAAGTTAGTGGTTACAGTCCTAACTCAGGTAGTGTGTTATCAGTGTACAGATAGCTGCTTCTTACTACTCCAAATTAAATATCCTGCAGGTATTGGTGAGTATGGGAATGTCCCTGTTTTCCTCCCCTGTGTTTTCCCTTTAAAAAACCCAAATTATTAATGCCACAGATGGTTCTTTTCCCCAAAACAGCAATGCTTGTAAGCCTACGATTGTGTTTGCATGTTACTTAGTACAGGACGTTAGTGCCGGGTGATCCAGTAGCCCATCAGGTAGAAAAGACAGCAGGTTTTGCAGAAGGTGCAGGACAGCATTACTTCTGTCAGATAACAACAGTTCAAGAATTGTCCCAGAAAATTGAGTAGGCAGTGGAAACAGATTGGCTCACAATTTTGCAATACATAGTTACTCCATTTTTACTCTTGTATTATGTGTCCTAAAATTGATTATTTTTTTTCCCCCACTCTCCCCCTTTTCTGGAATTAAGATGCAGCTGTCCCTCAGTGATGTAGTTCTGTTGGCACATTTGTTATATGACAGAAATGGATTAAATAAATTCATTTGCTTGCTGCCTTCCCTGGATGTGTTGGCTAAAATGAGGACTGTCCATCAAAGCCCAGCTTGGCTTACTCTCTGTAGGCATGTTTCTAAGGCAGCCCGCAGAAGGACTGGTACTGCAGCTGCAAGAATAATGCCACCTGGGTATGCATGGAACAAACAGGCAAAGAAGCTCTCGGGATGAGAACATCTTGTCAGCTTAAGGACAGTACAGGCATGTGTTTTGACTGTCACAGGTTCTTTTTTTTTTTTTTTTTTTTTTTTAATTTTAATTCCTTTCTTTTAGGATTGCATGTTGCAACAAAAACATTGAAGTGAGGCTTATTTTTCTTGCTGTATTCTGCATAGCAGCAGCTGTCGTCTGGGCAGTGTTTCGAAATGAAGATAGGTAAGTGATGCATTCTGACTTAAAAGAGTAATATAAATAATTGTTGTTAATGAACTTCCCATTGTATAACTAATTCAGGAGCATAGCATCCTTCTAAACGCCAGTGCCGATTTAAAAAAAAAGTCATGAAAGTATTTATGAAGCTTAACAAACATGGGATAATAGAGAACAAAGCTATACAAATGAACTGTGTAGTAATTTGAAGGCACAAAAAATATGAAGATGTGGAAGACCTAGCTTGATTGCTAATGATTGTTAAAAAAAAAAAAAAATAGTGCAAAAATAGCATAGGGATTATAGGACCTGTGCTTCCTCTGGTCCAGTGGAAGCACAGGACCACAAATATAGTGCAATCCTAAGTAGCATCTTGAGCCAGATATTAAGTAGGGCTTCCAATCAAGTGAGCAGTCATACGAGTGAGCACCAAGGCCCTGTTATGGCCTCTGTTCAACTCATTTTCTCTATGGTACGCTGATGAGTAATGGTGTTGTGGTTTAATCCCAGCCAGCGACTGAGCACCACAGCCGCTCGCTCACTCCCCCCTGCTCAGCTGGGGGGAGAAGTGGAAAGGTGAACCTGAGAAAACTCACGGCTTGAGGTAAAGGCAGAGTAATAGGTAAAGCAGAAGCTGCACACACAGGCAAAGCGAAACAAGGAATTCGTTCACCTCTTCCCGCGGGCGGGTGTTCAGCCATCCACGGGAAAGCCCGGCTCCATCACATGCAACAGTGATTTGAGAAGATAAAACGCCGTCACTCCAAACGTCCCTCAGCTTTATGTGCTGAGCATGACGTCATGCAGGCTGGCTTATCCCTTGGCTCAGCTGGGGTCAGCTGTCCCGGCTGTGTCCCCTCCCAGCTTCTTGTGCCCCCCAGGCTGCTCGCTGGGGCGGGTGCGAGAGGCGGAGGAGGCTTTGACTCTGTGCAAGCTGCTCAGCAGGAGCTAAACCGTCTCTGCACTATCGACGCTGTTTCCAGCACAAATCCAAAACATCGCCCCATGCTAGCAACTATGGAGACAGCTAGCTCTATCCCAGCCAAAACCAGCACAGTTACCTATTTATGATCAGACTAGTGTAAATTGACTGTCCTGATACTAGTATTTTTGTGGGTTTGGTTGCAGTACTTCCTAAAAACTAATTTTTTGCTTTCCAGTCTGTTTTGCCATCTTGCTATTTCCAGCAAAATCTAAAATCATTACACTTAGATCTCAGCAGTAATTTGAACAATGTGTAAAAATGTATTCTTATTTTTAGGTGGGCTTGGATTTTGCAAGATATTTTGGGAGTTGCTTTCTGCTTAAACTTTATTAAAACACTGAAAATGCCCAACTTTAAGGTACTGTAAGTTACTTACTTTAAGAAAGTATTCTAATGCCATGAATCTATAAGTTCAGTGTCAGGAAGTAGGTTTTCAACACTCAAGATTATATATATTAAATAAGAAATCTTTACAGTTTTTAATAAGTTTTAAAATAAATGAATTTTGTTCTAAATGTTATGCTAGAATAAAAACATGGTGGCGGGTGGGGGTGGGGTGAGGATGAGTTTCTTGGTTTTTTTATTTTTTTGTACCAGAATCTCGCTATACAATCCTTGAAAACCTGTGGTAATACTTTCTTCTTTTTTTACCAGTCCTGTGTGATACTTCTAGGCCTTCTCCTTCTATATGATGTGTTTTTTGTTTTCATAACACCATTTATTACAAAGGTATGTCTGTGAATTTTAAAATAAACCAAAAAATATTGTCTGGTCATTGTGGGGGAGTATTTTTGTCTAAGGGATCAGTGTTTTCAGTATTTTCAATGCAGAAATGCTGGCTGACCTTTTCCCCGTTTAAGACAGCCGTGGCCTAAATTTTCATCGTGTATGGGTTGTAGAGCATAATGCTTGTGTAGGTGCCATAAGTTTTCTTAACTAAGTTTTCAGTAATCACGTGGCCAAAAGTAAGCAGTACCCAACTGTGTGACAGGATGATGATGAGAAATTACTGTCCTCCAGTTTTCTTCCTTTTGCTTTTAACATATGTATATTGGAACGTGCTCTACTACTTTCTGCAGTGCTCATTTGCAATATAGTATGAACTGTATCCAAATGTACCTTCTTTTAATTAGAAGCACAAAGCTAATGGCAGAAAAAGCTGATGCTGTTCTGTCTAAACGTCCAGCTACATCTAATGGATTTGTTGCTTTTTTTAGTTTATTTTTTTTAAACAGTTATTCTAGGCTGGACTACATGCATTTAATGCAAAACGATGTTGTATAATAATGTACAATACTAGTGCATTCATTTCAACATTCAGGAATTTTCCAATCCTGAATTGTACAATGAGGTTCAAGCAGTTTTTGTGAATGTCGTATGAATGTTTTAGTATATTAACCCACTAACTTTTGAAAAATAACCTTAATTTCAGAATGGGGCAAGTATAATGGTTGAAGTTGCAGCTGGTCCTTTTGGAAACAGTGAAAAGGTATGAACAGTTGTTATAATACGTGCAACATAAAAATACACTGTGTAGCTAATTCATAGCGTGCTTTTTGGCATAACTTTCTCACAAAATATAGCCAGCTTCTGCTATTTTCTTTTAAGTATTAAATACCTTTTGACTTGGGTTTGATCCTAGAATGATGGAAACTTGGTGGAAGTCCCTGCTGAACGCTCAGCTCCCCATGAGAAAGTAAGGATTGTATTTCAGATACTGGATTTTTAAATGATTCCCTCTGAAAAGACTATTCTTTTGGGGAAATCCTAACTGTCCAAATTTCTCTTCAGGGCCTGGATATCATTGATCAATACTCTATAGTTAGGTTAATAATCCAGACTTTTTATTCCCATTATATGGTTAAATGTTGTTCTAACTTTTTGTTTTGGTGTGTGCATATTTATAAATCTGAAATTCCATCTTACCTTAAGCTTTATCTACTTGCTATGTTGGCTTCTGGTTTTTACTTTAGGTTCTACCTATTTTGAAGTTCTTCATAACAATAAACAAATTACGTTTAAACTGTTTATTAATTTAAGCAAATGAACAAACAAAAAAAACCCCAAAACACCAGGATGTTTTAGATTAGATTTATGTGGGCTTTTGAAATACTGTTTTACAGTTACCTGTGGTTATTAGAGTGCCTAGACTTGAATACTCTGCATCGACACTGTGTGACATGCCATTTTCATTGTTGGGTTTTGGAGACATTATTGTCCCAGGTGAGCAAATGTTTTTGGCAATTGTAACTTACAATTAAATATTTTGGGCTTGATTCATGACTGACTTATATTAGAGTTTATTCTACAAAGTAATTACTAAATAAAATGCAGCAGTTTGCCTTGATGTATCAATGCAGGGTACAACAAAAGCCACAATGTAAGAAGGTTTAGTATGTTACAGAACACTTAAATAGTGAAGAGTTTTTGTTTTTCTGTTGCACTGTATTGTGTAAATGCAAATCCCAGAGAGAAATCCAGTTGTCAGTATTAATTAAATCTCACTGAAATCTCACAGAAAGCAAGTATCCTGTGACTTCATGGTATTTTTGTATCCTAGACTACCTAATTAGAGGTGAGGTAACGGAAAATATATTATCAAGTTTTTCCATCTTTCCCAGAAGAGCTGAATTTTGCCGTAGTTGGAGTCTTGAGCAAATTACTTAAGTCAGGCACAAAGCACCATCTTGTGAACAGCGTGCAGGCAAAATTGCTGATTAAGAGCTAACATAAAAATCCTATTGAAGAAAAGTATTAAAACTAGGTTATTGCTCTTCTGTATCAGAAAATTCAAAATAGCATGATGTAATTAACTTGCTTAAAAAACCAAAACCTTTTAATACCAAGCTCACTTGGCTTATATTTCCCTTAGGGTTTTCATTTTTAAGACTTACTGTAGGATTTCTTAAACTGCTTCTTGGCTTTCCAGAGATAAATGGGAAGGAGATAACATACAGTAATGGGAATTCTTATTATAAATTCTTTTTATTCTGCTTTGATTTGGAGGATTGGAGAGGGAAAAAAATCATGGGTAAACATTTCATTAGTCCTTTTTTGATTATTTTTTTTTTTTCCTTATAGGGCTTCTGGTTGCCTATTGTCGAAGATTTGATGTTCAAACAAGTTCATCTTCTGTATACTTCATTTCCTGCACAATAGGTAAATCACAGTACTTCAGCATTGTTAATCTTCATGGTAGCTGTTTTTCAATGGCAGGGCTAGATGGTTTTCTTCAGGTAAAGGTTTGGTGGTGTCAAGAATCTCTTTATCATCTTTTTAATGTGCCTGCCCTTACTTAAGGCGAGTATTCTTTATGGTAGTCAGTTGCTTTGAGAAAGCTTGCAAATACAGAGCAACGTATTGTCCTTCTCTTCTTCAATTATATTAACAAGATACTACTTTAAAAAAATAGTAATTCTGGCTTACTGAATGAGTGCTGCTGATTTAAAAATTCACCCATTCCTGATTGATGTATAAATATCTTTTTATAGCTTATGCCATCGGTATGGTGCTGACTTTCATTGTTCTGGCATTAATGAAGATGGGACAACCTGCCCTTCTCTATCTTGTACCATGTACACTCATAACTAGCTCGCTTGTTGCTTGGCGGCGCAAAGAGATGAAGAAATTTTGGAAGGGAAGCAGTTACCAGGTAGGCTGGATGCCTTGAGTATTTTGTTGTTAATTCCTTTGAGTATATGCTTCTCTAAGTACTTGGTAATATATCACCCACAATCCAATTTTTACTAGTCTTTATGTTATCTTCTGGAACTAATAAGGAAAAATAGTTTTTACTCTTAAAAAAACCAACAACCCTTAGTAGTTGACAAAGCTTAAGGTTCAGTACTCATAGGGAAAACTTTTATTTAAAACTTGTTCTATTTTCTTTGAAATGTTTTTTTATGTTTTAACACTTCTCAACTATCATCTTGATGTGGTATGATATGAGTCACTGAACTAAGCGTGCAGATTCCAGTCTGCCCTACACCAGCATTAAGAAACAGTTCAAAAAAAAGTTGGTGATCAGTTAGAATTTCAGAAACGTTCCATGCATCACTGCTGCTCTGGATCGTCAGGATTATATGGAGCACTCGGCAACGAAGCGGCTGGGTGGTTATATACTGTTTTCTGTCACAGCGCACACTGTGTGCGTTGCCTTGGGTATTCCACATTTCCCCTTTGGTTATCCCTAGCGCTACCCAGGCATCGCAGTCTTTAAAATCTAACCAGTGGTCTGCCTCTGACATGGGCACATTCTCCCTGATCTGACTTGCTGTAGTAACCGAGCGTGCCCTTGTGAGCTGGTGTGTATCAGCAGGCAGGCCAGTCTCACTAATACCCTGAATTATTCTTTTTTTTGAGACCTAAAGTCCAATATAGTTTGAATTCAGAAACTGTCACCTGCATCTAGGCTGCACTGAGCTCAGCTCAGAGGATGGATAAGTCTGTTGCCGGGGGGAGATGCGTGATGTGAAGTTGTTGGTGGAAAGAAGCAGCTCCTGCTGCTTCAGCTTCTGGGTTGCAAGGTTTAAGTGCATCAATGGAAGTGGTAATTCTTGTAAATGTAAAACTGCAGCCATGCAGCTAATACTATGGTATTATCAGCTAAACACTACCTTTTGTTGCTCTAACTAACATCCTACACCTGCTTCAGCTGGAGCTTGGCTACGTATGAAATTACTGAGGGAATCTTCAGCTTTAGCTAGACACCCTGTCTTTTTGTCTACAAAACAACTTCTCCTGTGATAGGTCCAGTGACTACAAATCTTTCTTTGTAGATCAGAATGAATTTGGCTTACCAGGCATTTCTGTATAAATTGATGATTGTTTGCTATTCTAATTAATTAATTCTAACATAAACAGTGTGACAAATATGAAGACCAGTAACTCTGGGTCGGTTGCAGAGGGGGAAAAAAAGCTTTGCAATTTATTTTCCTCACTTGAGTTCTGAGTAAGATTGGCCTAAGTAAATCTGGCAACTCTCGTTAGTGACAACAATTTCTTGCACTTTTCATAGCAAAACTCATACTTGGAAGAATTATGTTGCCATAGTAGTTATTTCATGTCCTTTCAACTGCTTTCTTGAAGGATTAAAACTGCTCTGAACTTCAGCTTGTTTTGAGGTCAGATGACTTAATTTCTGGCACAATTTAAGATCTTGATTTACACCACCCTGAGTTAGAGTTGTCTTGATTGAACACCTCTGTGTAACTTTACTAACTCCTGTTTTTCTACAACTTTCTGAAGAACATTTTCTATATTTTTTTCCAGAGGGTGTTACTCAAGTTGCACTCTCAGAACGCTGCAGTGTTGATCTTTCTCATGTGTTGTCCTCCTCATATAAAGCTGTATTGTGAACTGGCCTTACTAAACTTACAAACACGCAACTCCCCCACCCAGACAACCCACACAACCCCAGAGCTGAAATCTCCAGCTTTCAGTACTCATTCTGAGAAGGAAATATATAGAAAGGTGACAGAAAGCTATTTTTTGCTGCAGCAGTGGTAACTTGGTATGGAGCAGAGCTGCCCCATTGACAAGGGTGACCAGACTTCTGTAGAGGTTTGCTTTGTTTTCATGGGAAACTTTGCAGACTTGTTAGAGCAAAGCCCCCTAAGAACAGGGGTACAAGAGCATGTGCGGTGTGTGTATCATGTAACTAAACTTCATGAATGCTGCTGTTTGTTTATAGTCCATTAGTTAGCTTTTTTGAGTTTTGGGGTTTTCTGATTTTTGTTGTATATGCTTTTAATAATGGAATGAATTTTATTTAGGTATCGGACTCCCCCAGGACGCCTTTGCTACAAGGTGTGATTATGGCCTTCTTTTAATGCAACTTTATTAATCATCTTATGGTTTCTTTTTTTTCCCTGTGCTTCCTCTTTTCATTCTTTTTTGCATCTATCTTCTTTAATTTTCCGAGTAATCTGATAGAAGATGGTAGAAGTGAAGACAAGCTATAAATCTGGTTTTATGTTTAGGTGTTGGGTGGTTTTCTTTCTTTAAAGGAATGCAGGAAAATTTATATAAAGTACCAAAGGAGCCATGATTCCTAAGCCTGAAGGCAGGCTTTGTATGCCTCTCTACTCTGTAATTTCCCCAATCCCTAGGAGTGTCTTCAAATATTTAGAATTGGTGTTAGTTCAGCTACTGTTTCCTATATGGAGGTCCTTCACTTAATTTTTCTGTGTCTCTGCATTGACATGAAAACCTGCGTAGTGCTAGACAGTGATTTTGTTGTCCTCTGTTACAATGTTCAGCATTATAATTTGCCTTTACTAATCATGTCTACAGTCCCTCTATCATCTTGTTGGTTGGCAGTATACTTTATCCTGTACTGTCTGCAGTGCTTGCAGTGGGATAGGGAGCAAAGATCCAGACCAGCTTTTGTGGTCTTGCTGCTACACAACTTCTAGACTGCAGCAAGAAGGTTTAACCTTACTAGGCTATAGTTCATGGAACACTGACAGTATTTATTTTAACTGTCTGCTGTCTTAAGCACAGCATGGAGGAAGCAATGCAAGCTTTAAAATTTCAGCTTTGTACAAAATTTAAGCATTTAAATCTTGAATTATATAATCTTGAATTATATTTAGTCAGCAGTCTGGAGTGACACATCTGTTTATAAAGCATAGCTTGTCTGCCCTATACACTGAAGACAATTTGAGATGGTGAACTCTGACAGTGAACTGAAAAGTACTTTTCTCATTAGCCTCTTTCTTCTAATGAAGAGTACTTTAACAATGTAAGTCTCATTAGAAAGCCTTAATAATAAGGAAATTAGATACAAAGCCAAGAAGAGGTTAGGAAGTGGGAGGGGTTGAGTGCAAATTAAAATCAGATGGCCAGACTGTATTTTTATAACTTAAAATTCTTCTGTCCTGCTGTGTGCACTCAAGTTCTTGGATAGGATTGTAAAGTCAGTTTTTCAATTTCTACTTTATACATACAGAAAATACTTGACTCCCTAAGATAGCTCTGAGGTCGCATGATTCTTAACTGAGAGTATTGATGTTTCTGCATAATGATGCAGTCTTAAATTCTAGTTATACTGTGTGTAGCTTTTTTGTGGAGTAGTCTTGAGGTGTAGTAAGTTGCTGCACAGAAAAACATTGTAACTATTCACTGAAGCGCAGAGATTTATTGAGGGAGTGACACACCTACTTTCCTACCACGAAATGCGCAATATTGCTGCTGTGAAGTGTGTAATAAATTTTTTTCTAAGTCTTCTGGATTGCTTATAGTCCTCGTGTGTCTGCATGATAAACTAATTTGATACTTTTTTCCCAGATATTGATTTAATGAAAAAATATTATTTAGTTTTTATAGCAGGAAAATCTATGAAATCATCGGTAATATAATGAAAAATCTAGTGGACTAATGCAACTTTGAAGTTTCCCAGGTGGCATAGTCTTGCAACTTTTCAGACTGTCAGTTTTGAAGGGTTTAGCACGCTTTCTTATCTGTTTTTGAAATAATAATCAACAGATTTATCATCAGCATATTACACAGCATGCATGTGCTGTTTAGTACTGTAATTTTAAATCACACTTGTAGTTACTTGCAAATTAATTATCGCTAGAAATTGTTAAGAATTATGCGAATGCGACATCAGAGTGAATCTTGCAGGCAAGTGTTTGTGCGTAGGTACTATGTACTTTTTTACAGGTAGGAGTTTGATATTGCAACTTCTGGTTTGGCTTGGTGTTTGGTTTATGGAGGGGGTTGGTTGCGTTTTTTGGTTTTTGATAGTTCACAGTGTTAGGAGATGGCTTTAATTAAAATACATTTATGTTTCACCTCTCTTGACACCGCCCACCCCACCCGTTAAAACCTGTCAGGAATTCAGATGTGGAAGAAAATCTTCTGAATCTCTTCCACTTTATAAATGTTTGTTAGCTCTCCACAATGTATGATCTAATTGCTTTGGCTTTTTTGAGGCTTGAAACGACACCTTTGTCTGGGATTTTAGCATGGTGCCTTCATCTCACTGCTGTTGTCAACAAGATTAGTGCAGTTTCTGCTGAGTCTTTGAGGATGAAGTTGTCCTGAGAGAACCTACAACAGAAATACTTTTGGAAAAAGCTGCTTAATGCAATCTTACATTTTTAGAAAGGCATCTGTTGTCCCTGACTTCAAGTTGTGGGCTACTCTTCTTCTATATGGTGGAGACATTAAAATGGGGGTGGGGTGGCTTGCTTTTTTTTTTTGCCTTTTTGATGTACATTTATGTGCATCAAAAAAACCCAAACGCCCTTTTGGTTTTAAAGTGAACTTAAAAGTTTGATATATTAAGCAGAGGCTTTAAATACAGGGGCCATCTCCAACATAAATACATTTTGTTCTACTTACCTTGCTGTAGGATTAAGAGAAGAATCTTTGACTCTGTGCTACAATTCAGTATATCCCATAGTGTTAACTCCTTCCTTCTGGAAGCATCTTGTTGATTTAGGAGGGAAACACTTTACAAAAATGCTTCCCCACACTACCTTCTCTGTTAGCTGTTAGATGATCCTCTCTAGGATGGAGGAAGATAATGGCATTATTTGATGTAATGTGGTACTGCGGGGGTGGGGGTGTTTTTTTGCCAGAAACAAAACTTCAATCCTCATTCAAAATGACAGTTTGACTTTTATAATTGTAGGGAGTGTTTTGCTTTTGGTGACTTTTGATGTGGGTTTTTGGTCACAGTGCAGGGAAAGTTCTAGATATTCTGAAGTGAATGCAACACTGTCATTAGCAGAGGAGCCTGGTATTTACTACTGGATTGAGCGTATGCTATTGCTGTAACTCAGTTCTTGGGTGTATTGGCAATGCCTTAATTCTTACTGTCTTAATTCTGACACATGAAGGATGTGAAGGATCGTCCCTAGTTTTAGTCGGATCTATATATTGTGGCCATTAGGCTCTTCTAAGCCTTACCCAAGTCCCAGTGACTTGTTTCTGCCTTGGAACTGTCATCTCACCTTCCTGCACAGCGTGTTATTGTGTCTGGACTGGGAAACGGCTTGTTTAAGCAAACCTGCTTTTAATAGGACATGTTTGTACACCTGCAATGAAACAATTCTGTTGGCATAAGAGAAGGTATGGCACAGAGGTGGGTCACAGCTAGAAAAGAAGAGAGAAGTTAATGGAACTGCTCTCTTTGCCCTATACAGAGAATTATACCATGCTAAAGTGCATATGACAGAGCCTAGCTTTGTCTTGACAAGGATCCTCCAGCGGGTGCTAGTTAGACAAGAATGCAATCATGTCCTCTGTCATGTGGAAAGCTGTTTTACACCAAGACAGGGAGCTCTCTTACTGTTAGGCAGGATGTGCTGGTATGGAGGAACAGATGTAAGGTTTTCTACCTTTTGACACTGAAAGCATTGTGCCCTTGTCCTAATAATCCTGCCACACTAGGCATGTGAGCTCCTTGACACATTGTCTTTCAGCATTAGTTTTACTGCTTCTGTACCTTCTGTCTGTGGTTGTCAGCTATGGAAACAGTCCAATCCTTGGGCTCTTGTTAATCATGCTTTAAGTCTGAAGCCTTCAAACCGATGGGTCTCGGTTTGCCACGCTAACAAATGTGCATGTTACCTCTGTAATTTTAGTGCCTTGTCCTGCGGAGGAGACAGGAGCCTTTGTTGCCCTGGTTGCCCTCTAGCAGTACAGCGGTGGGTAGGGAAACAGGCTGCTTTTTAGTCAGGAAAAGTGCAACGTTGTCTTGTGTTATTCAGGTGACCTAATCAGTTACATTAATCGGAAAGTATCATCAGGCTATATAGTAATTTGGTTTAGATTTTCTTCTGTTGCAGACTTTACAATTCAATTTCCTTTATCGTTTTTACAATAAAATGAAAATTTACAAAGAGATGTTGGCAATAGTTAGTAAAAACTTAACTGTACTATAGCTAGCCTTTACAGTCGTGAAAAGAGAAAGCTACTCGAGAAGAGAATTCAAGCTATTGTTTGCTACCTGTAAATGTTGGGTAGGATCCTAGGGCCTGTTTCTGGTTCTACAAACCATGTTTTTGAAAAATTTGCTTAACCCCAATCAGGTGGTTTGGGTTTTTTTCCTGTATTTAATAATTGAGACACTTTTGACTTACAAGTTTAATTTCTTGTAGAGGACTTGAATCCTTGGTTGGAGGATGCTTTTGTAGTGGAAAGCATTAGCTAAGAGAGCTTTGATTAGTTGGCTTGAATACTTTTCTGATCTATAAAGGATTTCTTACCTGTATGCTGCTAAAATGCACTCTAACACATGTTTAATTATATTCCTCTTAGCTAACAAATACTTTGGAGCAGTGGGGGAAACGCAGTATTTCTTTGTAAGAAGCTATTGCTCTTTTTTTTTTTTTTTTTCTTCCCTCCATTTAGATGATGGAGCACCTGGATTACACAGGAAATGAAGAAAGCACAGCATCAGCCAGTGAACAGCCTGGAGGACAATAACACGTAGGATCCTGATTTAAAATAGTATTCAATTTTTCTACAAATAAATTACAGTAAATTTGGTGAAACTTCACAATATTTCTCACTCGGTAAAAGGATTTTTTACTCCAGCTCCTATATTTTTATGGAAAATATTGTTAAAACCAGAAAAGTTATCAAAAGACACTTGCATTTTTACAGCCAAACCATAGCTAGTAAAACTGTGCCTTATTTCGATATAAATAAAAGATATTTTCTATGCAGTTTTCCAAATGTGTTTCTATACAGTATATTTTTATAAAAAACACTTGCCCATATCAATTTGATGCATTAAATGTTTTCTTGATTTTGATTATTCATTTTTTTAAGTACAGTACCCTTTGTAGGATTTCTTTCCAGATTTTGAATGTAAAGATGGATAATAATGTAACTGTACCAACTAAAGAATGAAACTGTAGTTCCATTACTAAAAGTAACTGAATAAACTGTGTGTATGTTAGTCTACGTACATTGTAAGCCATAAAATAGAGAAGAGGGCAAATGTAGCTTGGGGTTCTGAGCTTTTCCCCCTGCTGCCCCTTGCCTCCCCGCCCCCCCGTCACTGGCTTAAATCTTATGGAGACTGTTAAACTTTGATGCAAGTCTTTGGATTATATACATCACCAACCATTAAAAAAAAAAAAAGTTGGGGAGGTACTTACACAGTGGTCCTGGAAACTTAGGTGCAGCTCCTGGAATAGTTGACAAACAAGATGGTGCAAAAGGCAAAAGAGTTGTTGCTCAAGAAGTGCTGTTTGGGGGGGTGGGGTGAGATGTTAAATCTGGCCTGGTTCTTCTCCTACTCATTGAGACTAGGTCTGTATTTGTGGCCTTTGTCTGGCTGTGGAGCAGTTCAAAGGGAGGAAGACAGGACAGATTTACAGATTATTATTTTTTTTTTTTTTTAGCTTTTGCATCTACACAATACTTTTTTTAAACTATTTTTGAAAATTCTTTGCAATTGATAGACAAAACAACAGGTTTGAATAGTGCTAGTAGTGCCTGTGTTAGTTAAGGCCAATGCATGTGTTTTAACTTGTTTAATCTTAATTTGTTTTAGCTTTTAAAGACTTGGAAAAGAAGGAATAGTTTAAATCATTAGTTTGCATTTAGAAGAGTTTGAGTTCATTTGATACTTCTTTTTTCAGGAAACTGCAACTTGAGGGGGATTAGGCATAGAAAATTTGTGTACCTGTAATGCTAACACTTTACACCAAAGAAAATTGGAAAAGGCAACAACAGCAGACCACTGAGTTCACTTAGTGCTAATGTCAGGTAGTCATTAAAACATTTTTCCTATTCTTTAAATAAATGTCATTCCTGTATTCCGTACAAGTCCAAGAACCCTGAAAAAAAACCCCGAATAATACAAGCTTTCCAGCAGTGCCTCATGGAATTGCCTCAGTATTTATCTGAAGGTCACCTCTAGACATTTATAGTTAGTTTGGGGCATGCTGGCTCAGGAAAATTTACCCAGGTTAAATCTAGTTTAGCTAGATTTACTTTGGAAGTATGCTAATTAAGACAACTGTAAATCTGTATTGCCAGTTAACAAAGACTTAACTGCAAATTCACTGCTTAACTTGGTAACAGTTACGTATAAAACTTTGTTCGCAAGAGTCGGGAGCAGACCAACTTACAGCCTGTGTATCACTTGTTGCTGTTCACACAGATTAACTGTGGTGCCAGTTGATACGGGTAAGATAACCACCTTGCTTACAACTTTCCTAAGAAAATATAAATTACAAATGGGTTTCATATGTTAGTAGTTGCCCCTCTTGACTTTCTTGACCTAAGCTTGAACTGACAGCCTCAGAATACAATGATCTTGTGCACCATCTTCAGTTTTTGACTTGCACTTAATAATAAATTACAGCATACCTCAGTTTTCCAATAGCAGGCTGAAAACTTGTCTTCTGATGTGTTGTCATGCTCTTTGACAAGCCCAGTATCTGCCAAAGTTAAATGGTTCTGAAGAAGTTTCTGAAAATTCCTGAAAGAGATAAAGAAGTCATACCTCATTCAAAGTCACGCACTACTCAAAGCCCTTGGAAGCTTCACAGATCTGTGTAATTATGACTCCTCTTTCTCTTTGGAATCTTCTGCCTGGAGGATTTATTGAATTTTCAGCTATAAATGATAATGGAATTAGTATAAATAGAGAAGACCTTTGGCAATGTAAGTGTCTTTAGCAGCTGGCTGTGGAAACTCTGTCTTGTTCTGTGCCTAATTATGCTCCATGCCTGATCATGCCTGAGGTTTCACGCATATGTGCTGCAGTTTAATGGGATGTAAACTAACTTTTTTCTTTCAAATGCGTAGGTGCTTTGTTTACAAAAATTAAAAATGGAGTTTAAAATTTTATATAAATAATAGGTTAGTATTGACTACTGAAATGAGGTTTTCATAAGTTCAATAGAACTGATGGCAACACTTTTAGCAATTTTGAATGTTTTTAATGCTAAATTTGGTTGGGCTAAACACTGTTAAAAGCCTTTCTAGTCATACTTTAATATAAAAATCTTACTACCTTTTCATTGTATGTTTACTGACAACAGCCCCCTTCCTTAGGACTTTTAAGTTATCACTTTACAAATGTTATTAATAAATGTTACTTGGGAAAAAAAATAATCGAGTAATTGCTTTGTTCTCAATCATCTTTTTCTTACTGTGAATGTTCAGGGCTAAACAGTTAATGCTTCATAATACCAAGTAAGTTAAAAATTCATGATATGCCCCCATACATACGTAGCTGTGGTTTTTATCCATCCTGCCTGATGTATCAAAGTTATGATTCTGTTTGTAAATACCGATGTGGTGGTTTTGATGGACTGTGCTTTTTTGCCCCCCTGCCTCCTGCCCCTTTTCCTTTATTCAGGGGTAGGGGGTGAACTGAGGTGTGTGAATTGAGCTGCATCAATTTTACTGGTTTAACTCAGCAAATGCTTGTTGCTCAGCTGTTAGTCATGGGGCTCTGTGAAAGTGTACCTGACAAACAGCCAGTTAGGAATTTAACACATGCAAGCTTCTTGATGGGAAGAAGTTTACTTGCATTCGGCCTCAGAAATAGTGCTGTAGAAGCATTGTTCAACTGGATGTACTTAGCTTTAGATGTGAAGGGCAAGAAAAAGGCAAGCTTCAGTCTTGAAACCCAGGCTGGGTTGGAAATGTTGGCAGAGGAAAAAGAAATAGCACTGAACCTGAATACACTTGCTAATGTGATCCTTGAGACCTCCCTAGAACCATGTGATAGTATGTTTGTATTTAACATGTTTTTTTTAAATATTTGGAGCCTCTGCTGCTCAAACACTGGAGGTTTCAGTAGCACTGAGTCACAGTAATTGAGTAAATGCTCTTTGAATTTACTTATTTTAAAAAACGGGAAGACCAGGCACAGCTGCAATCAGCAAACTTGTTTTTCATTGTCTGTTCCCCATGCATTCCGTTGTTAAGGCTGGGACATTCGATGCAGAGCAGAACTGCAAATCTCAAGAGGCTTTAAAACTGCAAGGAGAGGGGCATTTTCTTCTAAGGAAGATGGTTACCATTACTAGTTACCAAGTGCTTGCCTGGTTAGATTGGCCCAATCTTTACAATACCATTCCATTTAGACACAAGAAAAAGCTTTTCACTGTGAGTGTGGTCAAACACTGGAGGAGGTTGCCCGGAGAGGTGGCGGGGTCTCCATCCTTGGAGGTACTCAAGTGGACACAGGCCTGGCAGCCTGCTCTGAGCAGGGGGGTTGGACTATGCAATCCATAGAGGAGCATTCCAACTCTACTGCTCTGATTATTAAGGCATTTTTCTGCTTGTTTTCCAGCTTGAATAATTGCAATTTTTTTCTCTATAGAAAAATCCAAATTTTATCACCACAATGTGGGTTTGATTTTCACTTGGAATAACTTACTTCTACTAAAACTGTTAGATTTAAGCATATATAAAAGTTGTCCTTGGCTTTGTAATGCTTTCAGAAGCTAAAGTACTTTTTTAATTTTGAGTAGCCTATATAGCACGTTTTATCAGATGAATGATTTATCCTTCTAATTTTTCAGGGAAGAAGGAGGACAGCGACTCAGATTGTTATCCCTTTTGTCAGAAGTGAGTGATCAAAGTTCAAGGTTTTGTATTCTTGAGAGAGGCTGATGATGGAGGCTCAGGTATCTCTGGAATCCCCCTTCTTTATAAAGAATGTGCAAGATCCTGTTTCCCTGAAAACAGAGGGCATCAAATGGCTGAGAATAGTTTTGGGGGTTTTTTGCATGCAGCTCAAAGACCTTTTAACTAAGAAAGTGTTAGATCAAAGAGCTCACTTTCAGCTTTTTCTTAGGAGTGTGTTCACAGGTATTCTGCTGTCTGGTTTCCTGTTCCCTTTCCTTGCCGGTGCACATACTCGCCTTCTTTCTTTCCTTCTCTTTGCAGCAATACCAACATGTTTTGAAGCATCTTTGCACGTTACTTTATCTTGGACAATAATATGTTCTTCTGTTCCTGTATGGAGACAACAGCTTATCTTCTGAAAATCCTTATTCAGTGTTAAGGTCCCACTGAATTTCTGGGGTTGCATGAATGTTGGTGCAACAGCCTGGCTTAGATTTGAAAACCAAAAAAAAGTAAAGTAAGTTTTTTACAGTTTTATCAGAGGCTGAAATGCTCTCGTGCTGGCTTTCCCTGTGCTTTGCAGAAAGGCTACCAGTATATATCAACTAATGTATTGTACATGCCTTGGGAATACAAGAAAATACAACAGGGATCAGTACGTTTAAAAGTTGAACAATAACTCGGTTCAGTTTCAAGCTCTGTTGTGATGTGTCCCTATCAAAGCTACAAGAAAAGTGAGGTCCTTTTAATTAATGTTTCTTTCAAAAGTTAAGGGAGACTATGCTGGAAAATCGATCCATCCTTGTGGATTTAAGGCAACTAACTGCAGAAAATTAGCTAACAGGTATTTCGCTGGTAGGTGAGTATTCATCTGGTAGCTGATTTCAGAAATAAATTCTAAAAGTAAATTTACGTTATAGTCATAATGGAAAAAAGAGCAAATGCATGCCCATCTGTACCTTTACCTCTAGGAAGTGGAACAGCAAACCTGTGCAGGACAAAGTGACACTTGTCAGTCGCTGTCAAATAAGAATTCAAAGTTGGATAATTAACACCAGTTTTGTATAGGCTTGCCTAACATTTTACCTTTTGATTATGAGGAACTTATCCCTGCATTTAGAAAAAAAAAAAACAAAAAACCAAAAAACAAACCCCCAAAAACCAACCAAGAAACGGGGCTCCTGTGAACTTGTCTCTGATTTCTAAAATTCAGGAAGAAGTTGGTTTGACCTGCTGCTCTGTTCTTGTAAAGCAGTTTGTTCAAGACTGTCGCACTGGGCTGGTGTTGCCTGCTGCTGCTGCCTGGCCACACAGAGAAGTGGCACCTCTGGCTGCTGCTGTTTCCCCCGCTGGTTTGGGCAGCGCAGTCATGGAAGGAGATGCTGCGTGTCTGTTTGGAGATGTCTCTAGACAGACGTGGAGCATCTCCTCTGCACAGAAGCCACCTTGCTGCCTGTCCACCATGCACCAGCTGGGCTGCTAACAAGCAAAAACTTAAACCAAGGATTTGTGAGGCCAAAGAACAATTTTGACAGGGAAGCTTTAAAAAAATCTCATAGAAGTTATGGGGGGAGAAAGTTCAGAAGGAACAAAACTGACATAAAGTAGGTGTTTTTTTGTTTTAGTTTTTGGGTTTTTTTTTAAAGGCAGACACTAATAAAATCTTGCAAAGGGCCACCATTGTGGTGTAAATGCCCTTGTGGTGTAAATGGCCTCGTGCAGTTCAGGCAGCTATTGATTTTACATATGTAAATAGGAGTAGAGAGTGGAGGCACACCCTTGGCAGTTTTGTGCAAGACTTGGGCCTGTGTTGGTTAAGCTCTCAAACAATTTTCTGAGCAGTAAGTAATGTATCATATTCCTAAGTACAGGATAGGTTTACATTATACTTTAGATGATGGGTTGGGTAATGTATCTTTTTTTGTGCATTTATGGAGCATGTTGAAGGCAAAATCGTGCATTCAGAACTACTGTGTGCTCCATTAGTTCCTTAACTTCGATATCCCTTCCTATTAACATGGGCTATCTTTAATGCACGTTTTAAAATGAAAGATACCATGCTCTCATTTGCCTAATTTGGATGTGACAAGCCGTACCACAGTCTTGAGTTACTGGTTTTGCATTCTGAGCTTGGTTTATTACTCACCTGGTCCTTTGCACTGCCATCAGAAAGCTACTCTACAGCCCTTTCCTAGTGCTGGAGGTATTTTGCCAGTCCCAGAAGAAGGGGGAAGGACTGAAAAGATATGCCTCGCATAGCTTTCCCTGCATTTGCATTGCAGGGTTAATAGCTGACTTTGTAGGATGCTCTAGCCCGAATTTAACACCTAAATGGAGTGAAAACACTGCTGCTGTGGTGGGCCTCATGGTTAGAGGGGAGCTGGGCAGAACTGCACTGGTGGCCTTTGGGTGACACCAAATCAGCTTTCCTTTCTCTTAAAGGCAAGCTATCTCTTGTGTTCGCTTTTCAGAATTACTTTGTATAGTAAGATGTCAATGCTATTTTGCCAATTTTAATACGTGAGCAGTTCTGTTACTTCAATCTAAATACATATATTGCTTGTGAGATTGGAGCCTAAATCCATTACAGGGGTAATCTGATTTGGCTGTTAAATATGTGAAATTGACTTTTTTGTTTTTCTTGATATACCTTGAATTTACCCTACATGTTATGACTTATTTCTTGAATGTACAGCTAAGGCACTTGCTTCCTTTGAAGGAATACATCTCAGCTGTTAAAGCTAACGTGTTGCTCAGACTAACTACTTCTTGGTTTTGAAGAACCTTGCTATAATGCAAAAAGATTACTAAACCTTTGGGACTTCTTCAGAAGATGATGTGTAACTCTGCAGTGTAATACATACCAACAAATTAACCAGAAATTCTAAACAGTTTAGAAACTCTGAAGTTATGCGTTTCTTGAGTTTTATTTTCCCTGGCTTCAATGGAGACACTCCTCCTTTTAGGTTATATTTCCCAAGTGTTGTGATTAACAGCAATAAGCTCTTTCTACTTCATCCCATTTTGAAACAGCGTGTTTTGAATTGCTGAAAAGTTGCACATTTGTAAGGTTATTTGGTGTATTATCTGAGAGGTAGTGGGCAAAATATTTTCACAAAGCCTTGGCAACTCCAGCACTAGGAAAACCCTTCACAAATTATGAGGGGACCTGCAGATCCCATTAACCTGTGTCACTTTACACTTTTTTTGCCTCACTTGACAAGCTTTAAATCTTAGTGTTTGTTGAAAAATAAGTATCTTCAGTGTCAGGAGTAACAGAATGTAAACTGGTGAGTTGCCACTTTAGCTAGACAGCAGATTTACCTAGATATACAATAAATGGACAAACATGTGGCTGAAAAAAATAAAAGTATTTGGGAGAGTTCACCCTTGTTAGAAGAGTAAGAAAAGTGAATCAGTAATACCTCTTTTCTGCCACAAGTGACTTTTGTAAGGGACAAAAATGGTTTCTACACAGAATCTGTTTGACCTTGAGTCGGATATTAACTAGATCTCCTTATCAGTTGGCATTTGCATCTGATTTAACTACATGAACTCCAGCATGTATTTTGAACAACTTTAAAAGAACAGCAGCAGAATAACAGTGTATCTCTGGTGTACAGAGTCCAACAAAGTCAAAACCAGATGACTTCTGTTTAACAGTAGCTCATCTCATCTCTCAGAAAGAGGAATACTGTATTTTAATTTTTTCTTTTTCTGCACGAGTCAGTGTTTCATCTATGTGAGGGTGAGCAAGCCGTCAGCCAGCTTCATCCTGGCTACTGGCTATTGCAGTATCAAGATAAGGGCTGCTTTGGAGAGGTTTCTTGCAATTCTTTAGCACTTAATGCAGTGAGATCAAGTTACGGCTGGTTTAATGCGATGTAAAACCTATTAAGGTTGCCATCGCGAATTTTAAACGATGATTTCATAACAAGCTTAACATAAAGTGCCAGTGACAGACTGATTGTTTAGTTGAAGATACAAAAATGAGATATGGGAACCACATAGCAAAAGGAGTTTTGTTTAAACCAGTTATATTCCATTTTAGATAACAGAAGCTTGCCTCAGGTTAAAGGTCCTTAAATGCAATAAGGTATAAAATAATGCTTCATTATTTCTTCCTAATTCACAGCTGACAGTTGTTGATTTGGAAGGAGATATCAGAGGAATTCTGAGTTGACAATTGCTGTGGTTGGGAGATAACGCTTGGAGTGACAAGTAGCAAATATTTATCCTACAGCTTCACCCTCTAAGGCTGAGGTACAGTAATCAAAACATAAGATTTAACATCTGAATGTAGAATAAGTCAATCTCTTTTTGGATGACTGACACCGCTAGCTTAGGGTCAAATCACATCATGTTCTGTATGGCTGATCAACGTAATCGAAGGATATAAGGTGACTTCCCCGTGCCTTGTGCCGTCACTGTTCCCCGTGGTGCTATGTCCTGCCCCTCCTTCGCAACACTGAAGGCTGACGCTCCCCCAGACAGTGAGGCAGAGAGGATGTTGATGACTCATTTTTCCTTCATTTTCTTCACAAGCTGTTCCAGTGAAATAATGTGCTGTCTCTCCATCTATGCTTATCACAAACAGCTTAACTTTTCATACAATTTGATGTCAGTCACTTTACAGTTTTGCAGGATCAACAGGAAAAAAGGCATGGAAAATTCCTCACCTCAAGCATGCTTTCCTAAAACAATGGCTTGTACCAGGGAAGTCTCATGCCCGGGCTGGCCTCCAGCTACTTTTTCCGAATTCCTTGCTGCTTCTAGCTCTTGCATTTACAAACATTAAACTTAGAGGGTACGGGAATCAAGTCAGTATAGCCCAAATACTGCTGTGAGATGAGGTGAAGGAGCTAATCGTAGAAGAACTTGCTCATTAACTTCATGTGTGACGTGAGGAGGTTTAGATTAATCATTTAGAATGGGGAAAAAAGGAAGGGAGGAAGCAGGAATGTGGTAGTTTGTCAGAAATGCTTTATCGTGTTAGCCAAAGAACTCAGAAATCCCCCACTTTCTCTGCTTTCCTTTGGAAAGTTCTTGAACCATCTCCAAAAAAATATACTGGGCTTCCACTGCTCCTTCTGGTCCTGCTCTGTAAGCCAAGAGCTAGCACTAGCACATGGGAATCCAGGCGGGACCAAGTAGCTGCAGGGCAGCAGGCTTGGGGTTTCTCCTGCAGTAAGAGTGAATCCAGTGTGTTGTTTGCGAGATCTTGCACTCAGAACTAATTTAAGTTTTCCCTGGAAACACCTAATTTTCCTGTTCAGTGGAAATTAAAGAGTCCTAGAGGCCTAATTTCCATACCTATGTAAAGAGAGCACAAATTCTGAAGCTGACTAAAAAGAAACATCAGGAGCTCCTCTGCAGCTGAGCTCCCTGCGGCAACACCCTAACGTGGAAGCTGAATGCCCAGTTGCCTGGATTTTTCCAGATTTGTGCCTTTTGTTTGTAGCCAATTTACTGCTGGACTTGCCCTGCTAAATGGCTGTTAACACGAGGACCTTTTGCTTCCTGTTACCTACGGTTCAGTCTAAACTAGGGGCTGCCAATTCTGCTTTTTTTTGAATGCTTGACTTGATTTTTGGTCACCCCTTTCTAATCATTGCAGTGGGTCTAGTAAATTTGGTAGCGTGCTGAGCCTCAGACTCCTCAGAGGCAGTTTCTGTCGTGCTGAGGCTCACCAGTTTTCGGCTGGGTGCACAGAGCTGTTACCCTGCGATGCACAAACCGTGGTTCAGGTGTGAGTGCACACTCGTGTGTCCGCCAGCTTCGCCCAATGCTACGTGCAGTTAATGCTGGCCTTTTGCAGCAGGGGAAGATGGATAATACCTGGTACAGCACAAAGGATAAGGCCCAATAATGAAACCCAAAGTTTTTAAATTAATTTGAATGTTCTGATTGAGTTTATACAAAAGTACCGCTCTTCTATGGCTATAGTATTGTAGAAATGGTACCAGGACCTTTAAGTCAGATTTAACTCGCTTTTGATCCATGTTTTCAGTGCAAAAGCAACACTGAGCTGACTGCATATGTCTTAAAAATTAACGTCATAGTGTTAGACATACTTCCTATAAAAGTCATCTAAAAATGTTTTTTTTTATATATTTAGGGAAGGCAAATAATTAAGCCAAAGTTAATTAGTCTATTTGTCTTCCTTTACAAATGCTGTTTATTCAGGCACACAGTTTGTTGAAAAGCTATATAATGAAACACACAGTGGGAGTTATTGTGGGAGGCTTTTTGTTGGTGATACTGATTCCCACAGTTTGCTGATGGCATACGGACAGCAGACCAGGCTCCTGCCCAGGGCAGCGCCTGACCTCAGCTGGGAGCGGGGCCGCTGCAGTGGGCGAGGCGCATCCTCCTCTCTCCCTCCAAATCGAACTTTCCTCCGGTTTAGCCCAGGCCGAGCTGACACGGTGCTCATGGCGGCACTTCACCGCGGAGAAGCGCCAACAGCTCCTCACTCACGCTGCTCCCCTGCTACGTGGTGTAAGCAGCGAGTAGCGCGGGGCCGTGCGGGGGCGGGGGGCCGGCCGGCGGGGCGGTGCGGGGCCTCCCTCTCCCTGCGCGTTTCCCCTCAGCCGCGCTCCAGCCCCGCACGGCCGCCCCCCCGCCGCCGGCACACGGCAGCCGCTCCCGCCTTCCCGGGGTGTCGTGGCGCTCTCCCCCCCGCCCCGCCGTGCGGAGCGGCTGCCCCCGCCGGCCGGCCCGCCCCCGCCCCGGGGGGCCGCGGCGTCCCCCTCCTCCCGGGGGCGGTGCGCGCTGACGCGGCAGCGCCGCGGCTCCGCCGGCCGAGTCGCACAATTATGAGAAAGAGCCGCCGGGCCGAGGCCGCCGTCAGCGCCGGGTCCTGGTGCGGAGTCGAACCAGCGCCGTCCGCCTCGCCCCGCTCTCCCCTGCGGCCCCGGAGCGCCGTCCCCGCCCGGCCCGTGCCCAGCCCGCCCGCCGCCGCCGAGCCCAGCCCCGATAGATGGAGACAGGCCCCGCCACCGCCGACGCCGAACCACGAGCGGGAGCTGCCCGGCGCGAGGCGAGCCAGAGTCGGCGCCGAGACCCAGCCCGGCCCTGAGGAGAATGGTGAGGGCGGCGGGGGGGGGAGGGGGGCGCCGGCCGCCGCTCGGACGGGTCCCGGCCGGCCGCTCCGGGTGTCGGCGGCTGCGGATCCGCTTCGACCCCTCTGGCCCCCGGGCCCGCCTCCGCCGCGGCGGCTGCCGCCCTGCCCGCCCCGTCCGGGGTGCCGCGGCGGCGGGAAGGAGGGACCCGCCGGGCTGACACCTCCGCGCCGGAAGGGGAGGCGCGGGCTCGGCCGCCTGGGGCCCGGCCCGGCCCGGCGTCACCCCCGGCCCGCAGCTGCCCGGGCTGCCCCGAGCCGCCGGGGCGAGGCGGCCGCCGCCGCCCGGCATCTGCGGAGCCGCCGTTTGGTGCCGGCGGCCCGGCCGCGCCGCCCTGCTGCCCTCCGCCCCCCGGCGGGGGTCCCGCTGCCCGGGGCGCCGCCTTCCTGCGGGGCTCCTCGGCGCGGTGTCGCCCGGTACCGGAGTGGTGCGGCCGACGGCGCCGTTCCCGGGGATGCGGCTGTGCCTCCCGGCTCGTCTGTCTCCCCGTGTCGTTTGTACCATTTCGACGCGTTGCCATGTCCAGGGGAGCGTGTGAGCCCTTGCAGAGAGCTGGGCGGGTTCCTACGGGAAAACACGGCTTTAACCCCAGCTCTGTCTTTGGCTGCGAGTCGGTTCTTTATCCCTGCGAGTTTATTCCTTAGGTGATGCTCACAGAATTCGGAGCGAACCGCCAAGCGCTTTCAGATAATTTTGAGAGTGCGGAGCGTGGATCTGTGGATTTCCACGCTCTGCTTGAACTTCCAGCCAGCTGCTTTGTTTCATGTCAGATAAAGGTGTTCCATGTCATAGTATATCCTTCAAAGCCACAGGGGTTCTTACCTGTGAACCTTCTGTTTCTGACGGTACCTGTGAGCTGTGTAGAAACGCGGGCCATCTTCTTCCAGAACCTGCAAATCCAGCACCCTTCCAGCAGGAGCCTTCCCTTTGGCTTTTCCCACTGGAAAGCGCGCTTGGCATCTCCCACCTGTGTGGTGGTACTTGCACTTCTCTCCTGAGGTGGTTTTTATTTTTAGTTCTGGGGTGTGGTTGGTATTTAGCTGGTTTGGGTTTTAGCTCCAGTGTTCAGTCGGTGCTGACATAGCCTAGAAATGCACAGATTGGTTTTAACCATGATAGATTTGTAAACTGATTGCGGCTCAGCAGTTTTGCTGGCGAT
The DNA here is from genome assembly GCF_017639655.2 of Falco naumanni. Lineage (NCBI taxonomy): Eukaryota > Metazoa > Chordata > Aves > Falconiformes > Falconidae > Falco > Falco naumanni. The sequence continues at coordinate 14,583,484 of NC_054060.1, read as the reverse complement.
GTAGCGTGTTTGCAATGTTTTATACTTACCCCGTGTTTATCGGATATTTTGAAACCACTGTTTAAACACCTGTGTTTTGCCTAAGTTGAATGTGGGATGTTTAACGCAGGTTCATTTTGCTAAAAATTTCCCTGCTGCTGCATGACTGTTTAGCAGTTTTGAATAATTGCTGGGCAGTGTCCAACTTTAAATCAGGAATTATCCTCAAGAGTGAGTATTTCAGTGTGGCAATTCTGGGAGTTAAGTCTTTATGTCTTTTTTTTTTTTTTTTTAATGTGTCTGTGTGGGTGAGATAAGTGTTTGCTAGATCATCCTTCATACCTTCTGGTATGAGGCCATTCTTGACTTAGCTATTTAAAGTAGGTGAAAAAACCTTTGTGCATGTGGAACTGTTTAGGCCGGTGTTGGACTGTTTGTACCTTGGTTTCCTGATGTTTCACTTTGATATTTTTTTTCTGCTTGTTTGAACTCAGGAGTGGAAGGGTGATTTTCACTTGTCGAACAAAGGCACCTTGAAACATCACTTTGCATTTAACAGCTATCTCACTTGTATTTAAAGATACTCTATCAGATCGTCTACCTCCCCACGTGGATTATCTCAGAGAGAGGCACTCCATTGTGTTTTAAACTTTCGTTTCTTTTCTTGTCCCTTGAGGCTCTGCCTAACTCTAGTCTCGCTGACTTACCTTTTTGTCTTATCGCATCAGCCCTGCTTTCTCTGCTCTGCTGGCGATAGACTGCAGCATCCAGACTCCTCTCTTTTTCCCATCATTATCTTTACCACTTGCTGTGCTTCTCTTTCCTGGAAGCTTTTCACCGACACCCAAACTTCTCCTTCTTCTCTTTCTTGTCCCTTCGTGATGTGCTTTCTGTTAACTGTTCGCTCCTTGTGGACGGTCATGACAGATGAGTGTTTTCTAAACTAATCAATGTTGTCTTGAACTTAAGTAATTGATGCTGACACAATAGAGTTTGGCTGTATCGGTTTGTCGACTTTACACTAGTAATGCTGCAAATCAGTCTCTAAGAGGACTTGTCAAAAAGTGTGTGTGAAGGGAGGGAGATACATTTATAGTCAACAGTTTGTGTACTTGACAGGTTTTTGCATAGCAGGTTTAATTTTCTTTCCCAGAAAGACCCTGATTACCCTAAGTAGGAGTTTAATACGTAGCTATACTAGCAGTGACACTCTTACTAAACTGATGCTGTCAGCGTGTTGTCAGAAACAAGCCCAAATTTGAAGTTCTAGTCTTTAAAGACTTGAGGTTGGATTTTGAAATCGTGACTTATGCCTTCAAAAATCAAGACAACGAAATGATACTTCTCATGCCGATATACTTAACCTGAAAAATGTATCTTTGTCTTGTTCCTTTTTTTTTTTTTTTTTAAGATATTTATTTCTTTTGGAATCCTTCGTTTCCTTTAATCGTGTCTACTTTGGCCGCAATATTTGCGTGCCACCTTAATTTGCTGAAACAAGTAACATCAGTTCTGGTTTCTTTGTCTACTTTTTTAAAGGCAAACTGACAGTAAAATCAATGTGTGTGTTTTCCAGAATTGAAGTTTTGTCTTTGAGGTCATGTTTCTTGTTTCTGATGTGAATAATTCCGTCTTGGTGTATTTTAGCTTCACCGGTTGAAATTCTGGCAGTTGACTTTTCAGCAGATAAATTACTGAATAATCTCACCCTGTGTGTATATTTGAATAAGGTACTTAACATGATTATTGAAGATAATGTCACTTCTTACCTCTGATACTGCCTGTATCTACTACTGTAGGTAGTGGCCTCTGACAAATTAGTCTATATGCTTCATTATTTCTACAAAAGTAGTCCATGATACTGACTTGACCTGTGGTAAAACTTGGGAGTTTGTTGCATTGTTTCTTTATGTTCTCTGGCCTGAAACTTTCATTCTCCTCTATTGTATTCTCTGCACTCTTGTTACTGCCCTTTATTTGATTTAATTCCATCTCTTTTGCTCAAATCATGAGAATGTACAGGTAATAGTGTCATGTTAATATATATTGCGATACAACCTATACCAAAAATGATCTACCTCATCCTTGGTTTCTGGTTTTTTTATTACTTTAAGCTTAGCTTTTCTTTCACTTGAATTGTAGATATTTTTGTATTTCAAGTAATAGAAAGCTAACCTAACAAAAGAACCAAAAAAGTAAACCCCCAAAACCTTTGTATTGGCAAGCTTAGCTTCCTGACCTGGCTCGGGGCATCGGTGCTGCTGCGCAGGGGAGGAGGCAGGGTGTGCGGGCGGTGACTGCTCTGTCTGGTAGCAGCCGCTCGCTAACCCAGTGCTGTTTGGCACACTGAGCCATGGCATCCGGCTGGATGGGACCACGGGCCTCAGCAGAAGTGTTTCGGACCGGTCTCCATCACAGCTGTTGCACTGACGGAGAGAATGCTGTTTTTTTGAGGAGTGGTGAGGCTTTTTCAGCCCCCTTTACACCCATATTTTGCTTAGTATGTAAAGTGGATATGAGACGTTTTAAAGCAGGGGTGTGAGCCACTTTCTTTAACTACCAGGTTTGCTGGAACCACAGAACAGCTCAAATTTGTTTTTCTCCCCAGCCACTAGAATTCTTGAAGGGAAGCAGGGACAACAAGTGTTGTCTGATGGCTGTTAGGTGGGCAGAGGAGATTTCTTACCACAGAAGGAAAGGCCAGTGAACTTCTGATGGGATAATGAAATAAAAAAAAACAAGAGAGAAACTGGGATAACTAATGTTGTTATCCTTAACTGTATTGGTTTGGTTTTTTCCTTCTCAAGAATTGGGCAAAAAATATTCTAACTGTATGGGAGATACAGGGAGAAAAATAGCTGTTGCTGATTGTGGTGCTGATAATTCCCAAAAGCTGCCTTATGAAAGGACTAGAATATTTAACTGTGGAAAGTGGTTTGACAACATATGGTATGAGGATGTTGCAGGAATAGCCTGTAAAATAAATGTAGTGGTTGATTGCCAAGAAGATTTTAAAGTATGGTAACAAACTTGACAGCACATTAGAACAGATTAAACTTGGTATATAAGTTCTGCATTTTCTTCCCCTTAACCAAAGTTCAGATGTTACTGAGGTGGTAGGCTTGGATTAAACCTTAATTCTGGGAGTGTCTGTGTGTGGTTTTTTTTTTTAAATAAATTCTAAAAGTCGCATCAAAGTTGCAAATTATTTAATACTTATGTTGTTAAAAGCAACATTATTTTTTTTCCTAAAGACTCTTACAAACTCATTCGAAATCGAGCTGTTTCATGCATTTCTTATTATCGGATTTTCTGAGATGTTTGATCTCTCTGTGTGTATGGCAGATGTGCAGTTGCGGGGTTAGTGTATCCCAACCCATTTTTATTTGATTTCATTTCAGCTGAAGGAGGACGGCGTTTGATATGTGTGCTAGCGTATCTGTTGACTTTCTACAGCTGCAAAATTGGAATGTTACAGGCTGATTCCAGAATCAAGTTGGTACTCTGTTGTGTGTGCTTTGACAGCTAACGTTTTCAGAAGATCATCCAACTTCAGAAAGCTTGGTTGATACTTCATCTTCAGCCTGTCTGTGGAGATCACTAGTTAGCACTCAGATACAGTCCAACATGAAGTGCTTATTTTGTTTACGTGCACATCATGTGCTTTGCACAGAGTGTGCAACTGGCTAACTTTCAAAGAGTATAGGTAGATGTGTGCCTGTAGCTTGTCTATGTCTGAAAGTTATGCACATGTGAATCTTATCAATGTCTAGACTTAGTGCTAGTAATTGTAATAACAAAAGGTTGGGGAGGCCTTTTTCTGAGTTGGAGAGCTTTGGAACGCTCTTAAGGTCTGTGACAGCCTGTTGCTTCCTAGTTGGGGATCCCAAAGTCGGATATGGATGACTCCCAGTGCTATTGAATTTTGTCTTTAATTGTTTACTACTAATCAAGTGAGATTTTAAAAAAAGAAGCCGCAGGTTCTGAGAATTGGCATATTTCTATTAATTTCTGATTTGCTGATTTTTATTTTTTGTTTTTATTTTTTACTGATAACCTTTTGGGTTATTAATGCAGTATATTTTTGCTGTCATACACTAATCCATTCCTGCTGTTACAGCTCTAAATTAATTGAATCTAGGTGTTCAGTCTTTCACCGTAATATAACTATGTAATCTTCAAAGCCTGGGAAAAGTGTCGGTTACAGCTCTGTCAGTTTTTACACAATGATTATTGCAACTGAATACCAGCCTTTGTTCTGTGCAGCATTCCCACTTACCTCTACCCAAAGAGGTAGTTGTTTTCTTAATCTTATCTACTTGTCTACTTGATTCTTGTCATCTTTGCTAAGAGACAACAGAAACAGAAAGATGCCTTCACTTTGTAGCCTCCTACCTTGTGCTTGGTGGTATTTTGCAAGATGACTCTGGTTGACAGTTCTTATCCTAATATCTGGGAAGTTTTTCTTTGCCTAATACTGCAAAGTGGTAATCAATTTTTGTGAATGAGGACTTGACAAACATGACTTCAAATTTACATTTATGCCTTCTGCAAATGATTTTCTGGTTGCTCTGTTAGGAATACTGTATTTCACAAGCACTCCTTGCCTAAAAAATTCTAGATTCAAGGCACTTCTAGAACTAGTACTACTTAGCAGTCCAGGTCTTCCCACTATTACTCACTTCATTGACAATATAGTTCCCAAGACGGACCTGGAGTGCCTGAGGTGTGGATGTGTGTGTTGCAGGGTAATAATCTCAGATGCAGGGCAGGGTCGATGTTCAAGTCCACAGCATCTTTACTAGCCGCTCCCAAATCTGCCAAGACTTCTTAAAGGTGTGGCTGTAATCCAGTCTAAACTCACCTAAGCCCTGGCTGTCACCCTTCCACCTGTCTCTTTTGCTTCCCTCTGTACTTGGTGACTGTTTCGGGATCTGAATTGAACAAACATGTATTCTAATCACTTCCTTTTTTTTTTTTTTTTTTCTTTTAGGATTAATTATTTTGTCGGTCATTTCCCTGGATTGGCTCTCCATGTGACTGCATAAGTGCCAGTGCTGGTATGAGATAGGGTGGGATCATGTGCAGAGGCTTAGGAAATTGGACTGTGGCACACCTAAACTTGATGTGAGCTGTGAAGCTGGTTTGGAGGCTTGCTTTGAGGTGCTTGAGAGTTGACTTGTGCCATCCTGTTAGTAAGTGTTCAGTTACTCTGCGTGCCACCCTCTCTGTATGAGTGTTTACTCTGTCTTACAGCCTTGTGCACAGGCATGGATGGAGCTGCACCATCACAAGTCAAGTTCTGTAGCCTCTTTGAAGTATAAACCAAATCGCATTGCAGACCTGGTCTAATTGTACTGCAGGCATGGAGTAGCGACATTGGAATACTTCTGTATCTAAATTTCTGTTTAGATAGAATGCTTTTCTTGACATTCTGAGTGTGTGCTACTAGATGTAAGATGACTTTTTTACCAGGTATGCTGTGCTGTAGTCTGTGCACTGAGCTGCGTCAAGATGAGTTTGACCCTTCCCATCAAGTTATTTCTGTTGGCAAATGATCCACCGCTGGTAATTTGTCTCACATAACATGATAATGCTAGTTTTTTTCTCTCCATCTTCTTAACATGCTGCTTATTTGCTTTCTAGTGCTATTCCTGTTCCTGTTTAACTTTCTCAAGAAGCCGAACCTATTTCTTTGGGGTAGGAGAGTGCGAAGCTGCATGCTACTAATATATCTGACAGAGCTCAGCACAGCAACCACGTGGCCAGGTTCAAAGAGGGTCACACCGACGTGCAACGTTGTTAAAATTGCATGTGTATTGGTCTTGTGTAGTAAGCTTAATGCAGTATACTGGTTTGTGGCTAGAGCCAGTCTGAAAAACCTCTGCTTCCTTTCAAAGCCTGTCCCTGTGGCTGCTGCGGTCATGCAAGTATTTAGTCAGGCATCACTTCAGTCACCTGAATAGGTTAAATTATGCATGTGCTTAAGTGACAGATGATTTGAGCCTAAAAAAACCGGTTGTGTAATTACAGAACTGTTAATCAACTTTCTCTTCAATTACAAAAATCAGTTAATCTACAGGAGTAGGTGCAGTTAATGATGTTTGAAATGTCAAAGTCTTACCAGTTTCTCCTGTGTTCCGTGGCTGCAGTATTGTCTAAACTGTAGTTTGCAGCATTCTGTTAAACAGCAAATTTAATAGAGCTTCAGCTGAAGGCATTAGAAGAGTGCATGGCTAAGGGTGATCTGGCCAGAAAGTCTGAGAGTGATTGATCTTGAACGAATTCCTGCTCAAGGTAGTAATCTCACACTAGGGAAAGAGTAATGAATCACTGATATCATAGCTGACAAATATCCTAGACAACTTTCTAGGAACTTAGCATCGTCTGGTGTTGCAACGCCTCTGGATGCAGAACTAGTTGGAAGAAGCTCACTCCTGATTTCACAAGCTGTAGTTTACTGACTCCTTGATCGTGCTGCTGCAAATGTTCGCAGGGTTATGCTGCAGACTAGCCTGTGGGGCAGCCCTGCCAGCACTTACCTTGGCCTGCTTGAGGGGCACTAAACAAAGATGTGAGGTTGGGATGGACATTAACCTCTTAAACCGGCAGGAACTGGCTTGGCAGCCAGAGGCATTGAGAAGCAGAAATATCCCCCTAACTAACCTTTGTCCTTTTAATTTGTGCCAGCTTCACAAATGCTCTTGATGAGGACTGAAGCCTTTGCGTTGTTAAGCAATTGGTCTGTCTTATTCTTGGTTTCTTTTGTAAAAGTTTTATGTGGCAAAATCCCGTTTCAGTTTTCAGCTGTAGAAAGAACAGTTTGTATGCGTGCAGTTTTCCGTGTAAAACCTACCTCTGTATGTAGCAGTTGTGGATTCTTCACTGTTAATTTCTCTGTAATTGTTTCAAATATAGTAGTGAAACAATGCGGTCTTTTTATGTTGCTTATGTAGGGAAAGAGGGCAGAAAGCACTCATCATCCTTGTCCTGGTTTGGGCTGCCAGCTAACATTACAGGTGAACGTTCTGCGGTGATGAAGGCTGCTAACAAACGAGTCATTGTTTGAATGTATCATCTGGTTGTGCTCGGTGTTTTGTAGCTCACAAGAGAAATATTTGGTACTAGTATAATCATAGTACTTTGCTGGACAACACGATACAGTATACTTTAGGCTGCACTTTCTTTGTGCTGTAGAAAATGTGCAAGACTGAATCTTTTCTGCTTTCAGAAAAATCCTGTTTTCAGGTTGTAGAAAGATGTTTTCTGGTCACATGGATGTAGATGATCTGCAGAATACAGGTAGACTTTGCAGAGAGGGGGAGGATTATTCGCAAAAGCTAATTAGGCAGTGAGTCCCTAGGCTTGCACAGTGGGGACTGAGGGGGATTCAGAGCAGCTCTTTTCTTTCCTCTCTGCAGAGAGAACGTAGGAAAAATTAGCACTGCTAAGATAAGGTTGGTCTTTTTTGACTATCCTCTTGGGTGTCATTACTGGGTTTTTCTGGTAAATATAAAGATCTTGCATGCAGGACAAGAAAAATCTCTTCTAATTAAAACCCAACTAACTCCTAATACATTAATTATACCATGAATTAGAAAAAAAATCTTTAGTGCCAGATGAGAATGGATGCTATTCTTAAACCCAGGGTATCTTCTCACCTAAAATGTGACCTTAGGCAGTATGTTCTTGCTTCATTGGCAGCTCTCCGAGAAATAAAGAAATACAGTTAGCTTCCTTTCCTTCCTGAACATCAGGATACAGGTGCTAAAAAAGAATGCCTTTTAAAGTGTGACAGATCTGTAGTCTTTTCCTGGATGCCTAGAGTAAGTAGGCTTTGGGGGATTATTTTGATGTACCTTGACAGTATGCTTAGATCAGCTCAGCTGTTTTGCTAACCCAGTATCTTACTGCTACCAAAGGGGATGTTTTGCTTCCCACCCTCATCGTGGCCCTGTGGTCCTTTCCTGTGCCTTAGTTTGCTGCCCAGTTTGCATCTGAATCAGTGCATTCTGACATCAGAGCTACCTCCTCCTTTTTTCCTGGAAATAATGTGGTGCTGCTTAGGGAGTTCAATCAACTTTGCCTTCTCTGACTGCACCCTGGCTGTATAATTTGAAGAATTGCATCTGTTAAAGCAAATATTTCCCGTATGTATCTTGGCTTTGCCGTTACCAGGACCTCCACCTCCTTACTGTTGTCTTTTCTTTCTCTAGAATGATAGCCTGTCTGCAGTCCTTTCTCCCCGTAGGCTGGAGGGGAGCTTGAGGTGTAAGTCCAGTACAGCTTAGGCGGGTCTTTGTGCCACGTACCACTCGGCACTGGTGAGCTTTACTGGAAGTGAGTGCGCTGGAAGTATAATAAACAGAAAACATTTACAAAGTGCAAGTGGTGCTGTGATCTCTCAATATAATTTAATTAGTTGTTCCCCCCACTCCACAAAAAAAAGCTATTTCTGAAAATCATTTATTTAATTTTGGCGTGGTTATTTAGGCTTGTGGTGTTTAACATGGAGGTGTTGCAGCTAGTTCGGTTCTGTGGGTAGCCTGCAATTCTGCATCGGCATTTGGTGGGAGAGCTGAAAAACTGTACTTTCTTTGACCTGCTTGAGTAGGTAATACCTCTACCACTATGCAATAAGCAAAAATTAGGAGATAAGATGGAGACAGTAAATTGTATATCCTACCTGCATTGCTTCATTATACCTTCGGTTAGTGAACAGTCATCTGGAATGGATATCCTGTTTTACATTTCAGATATTTTTTTTCTTGAGTTGATTTTCATTTTATCAAATATATTTAGTTTTCCTTGCTAGAGCAAAAAGGGAGTTTTTGTCCTCACAGATCATTCTGCTTTTTAGTTGGTATTATCCAACTTGATGAATCAGAGTATTTCAAGTCCATACAAGTGTTTGATAAGAGTTTTGTGCTTTTGATTTGATATCTGAATACCCAGCTGGGGAACTCAAGCTTACTAGGGTAGGAGAAACACCATCTTCTCTTCCCCTCTGCATTAGAGCTAGCCAGACCTAGGTTTAAGTCAGTAGTTAGGCATTAGGATGTCTGTGCTTGTATCTTAATTAGCAATGCTGTGAAGTATGTGTAAGATAAGAAACTTGGTAGTGCTTTTGGTAAATGGTGCAGTCAAATGGTACGTTTTAGCAGCCTGAGTATTGACTTGGAGGTAAAATGAATGACTTTAAGCTCTCTCACAGTACGTTGCATTGTGTAGGTTTTACAGGTCTGGCTATAATATTTAAAAGAAAGATTAATGAAGAGGAATGCAAGAGTGTAGCTGAGACTTTCAAAACCTACTAATAATAAAATGGTTGGATGCTAATGGGAAAATCAGTGTAAAAGAATATTTCAAGCAGTCATCATGAGGTTGTGATGGAGAGCTCAATTTTTATGTTTGACTAGCCTCATTATATCAACACTATAAGACACAGTAGCTCAAACAGCTGTTCCCCTCAAAAACAGAGGGTGGAAATTTTTAAAAATGCCTAAATAAGCATTATATATAATTTCAGATAGTAATTAGCTGCTTTCACATTTGCCTAAATAAACCCAGTTAAGTTTCTTCTTTGCACTTTTCTAGAGTAAACAGAAACTACTGAAACAGTTTTAGTGGGGAGCTTTATCTTCTGATAAGAGTCCAGGTACACGGATGTCTCTAGAATGCTGTCATGCTACTTGTGCCCTGAGATGAGGGCTGCGGGCGGCGTGCACTCTTGAGCAACTGCAGACCTAGCTCGCCCTGGGAGGAGAGCTGGTTCTCTCTCCTGGGGGCAATGGAAGTGTAACTGAATCCAGTAGCTCTTTGTCAGTGAGCTGAATTTAAAAACGCTTAAGTCTTTGTAATTCGACAGTAGGTGAAATATACTAAGCAAATTCTTGTTTTGGCTTTTCTCCCAGCTCACCCTACTTTCTCCATCCTGTTCTAATCTCCCAAGAACTCTGCTCGCTGTAGAGAGCTGACCGAAATGTTCGCTTCCCCTGCTGTAGCTAGCAAATACTGGGACATCGGTGTGCAGGCGTGTACCCCATCACACCTCCATGATCCTGTCCGTGAGTAATGCACGTGCATTCCTCTTGCGAAGGAAGTGAGAACAGTTCAAGGGTTGTATGACTGACTTCTGTCTTCCTCAGGCAGTGGGCTCCAGTGCTGATATTTTAATTCTAGCCTGGGACCAGCCTAATCTTAATTTTCTGCTCTGAGGTGATTTCTGTAACTTACACAAAGTGACTTTTGTTGTTTTTGTTTTTTTTTTTTTAAATTGTACTTGCTGTTAAAGTGAACAGAATTCCAAATCTGTTTCAGGTGCTTCTTTGTTTGTTTGCTTGCGGGCCTCTTTCCTAATGTTGGTAGTCTTGGTCATAAAAAGAAATCGGGTTTCCTTGATACCGTGTCTAAAGATAAGTTATGTGAAATGTCATCATCCTTAGCAGTAATTGGGTGCTGTCACCTATTTCATGTCCCACTAGCACTTTCTCTTGCCTTTTCCTCTCACCCATGCTACAGAGAAATATTATTGATTTGTAATCATTTAAATGTAGGCATAATGTTTTGGTTATGTTTTTTTGGTGGTGTTTTGGATATTCAGAGGGTTGTCTGAGGCTAGCTATGTCAAAAATCCCATAGTGATAACAAGTTTCCATCGCTCTAGTGAGTTAATAATAGCCTACTTAAGTCAGCAGGCACCAAAATCTTTGCTGTGATGGTGGAGAAGTACCTTTATTTGTACATTAAAAATAAGTCAGATCTGTAAATGGGAACAGCCTGAGTAAGTGGTAGAGCAAGATGAACAACATCCACCCTTCCAGCTTGCTTTTGTAGTTTTAATGTGCTTCAGCACATAATGCATTAATCAGATGTTCATGCACTTCATGAGCTAGAAAGGGAGGACCTTCTTTAAATCTGCAGCTCAAATAAAGCTGAAATACATCCTTTGCACAAGGTGAGGTGAACTTGCAAGCCTGTATGCTATCTATGAATAGTGGCTGCCAGTTGAGCTTTTTTCATCTGGGAACAAATCGGAAGCAAATCAAGGGTAGGGTTTAATTATTTGGCTGCTCACAGGAACCCTTTCCTACTGCTTTATTACCAGAGGTGGTCAGAAACTCGTTTCTTGCATCTGTGATTTGTATTCCCTACGTGATGGAGAAGGGACTGGAAGTTGCTCGGGGAGGACAGGCAACAGATCCAGGCTATGTGAATTGTTTTACCTCTGAAAGCGTGCCCCAAGTCTCATTCCTTCCAGAAATAAACCCAGAGTTTATGGATTGTCTGTTCATACACCCTATGTGGCACGTGCAAGGTAAGCCCAGCAGCTGCCAGAAATGTGAGGTATGAACCAAACTAATTCTTTCCTGTGGAGTAAATCTGGTGAGCCAGGAGGTGCAGAGGCTTCCACAGCCATTCAGTGTGTCCCGTCGGTCCCTGCGGAAAGGACCAGGGAGGGTGGCCATCCTTGATACCCACAGAAATTATCTGACCCACCTGAAAAGGCATGGCAGGGTTTCTGTTGCGTGTTGGTGAGTAGTTACGCTGACTCTACCTTCCTGCTGGTGGTCTCATTTAAGGGAGCATGTAGGCTTGCAGTCTGCATCAGCGGTAAGGTTAGAACGATTGCAGGCTGCAGCTAAGTCAGTGCTGCTGAGAGAGGTAAAGGGGATGCAGACTGTACAGTTCTATCTCTGTAGATAAGGAAGGCAAAGCAGTCTGTTTAAAAACGTCAGAGATTTGGGACTGGTTTAGATGGGTGACCCGGCAGAATGAAAAATGGGTTTTGAAGGAGGGACCCCATCAGAAAGAAGCAGGCGCTGTATGACAGGTTTGCAGACATTCCTATGTACTTCTGCCATGTATTTTTTTGGAACCTCTCATTTGAACTAAGTGGGTATTAGAGTTAAAAATGTTGGCTGAAAAGCTGTGGCTGTATTTTCCTTGCAGTTACTACCACATGCTCCCTTTTTATCCTTTTCTTTCATCCATGGTTGTTAAGTTTTAGGGAGTGAAGAATTATTTTCATCTTCTTTCAGAACGCAGTGGTTTGTTGCTTCTAGATCATAGCTTTGGTGTATGTTTTGAAATGCTTTATGGAATGCATCGAAATGTGATTGGTCTAGGAGATCATAGAAAGTAATTTATAGATTCTTTAGAAGGGCTGAAATTTTTTTAGCTTGGGATTTCATTAGTTGGGAGGGTTGGAAATGCGAACTATTTTGAAATCAGTTTACTTACCCCAGTTTACAGCAGTGAAACTGGTTTACCTTCTGCTGTGATTTCTTTTTCTACTAAAATTCCAAAATCTGTTGGGATCTGAAAGCTGGGAAATAAAAATGCATTGCTCTCCTTGCCCCCCTCCCCCTCGCCGCCCCAGCATGCCATCTGCTATGCTGACACAGTCTTACAGAGTCTCTGGTTTTGGCAGGTTTATTTAATTACTGTATCTGTTATAATTGGACATTTAACTCCAAAGGTGTTTATTGTTCTCTTGGCTGAGAGAAAGCTGTTCTGGAATTACACCAGTGTGTGCGTCTCTTCTGAAATCAACTGATATTCCATTGTGACCTGAGATATCTCATGCTGTAGAATCAATTGTGAAATATTTCCCAAGTATATCTTAATTTATATTTTTGTATTTTAATAGATAAAATATATTTTATGGGTTATTATTAGTTAATCTCTTTTTAATGCCTTGTATGGATGGTGTATGCATTTTAAGATTAAATGCTTTCTAGAAAGGAGGAGTAATTTTATGACTGGTCTTACTACAGAACAGCATGCATGTTCCCTTGGGTGTTAAACCAGCAATTTAAAAAAAATTATTTAAAATATGCTGGATTTGCCCCAAATTTTCCACTGAAAGACCCGTACTGAAGTTAGAACATAACTTTCCCAGTAATGTGGGTAAAGTGGATTGAGTTTGGATGTAATAGAAGTGTCCCAACAATGTTAGGTCTGTTGTGGGTTTTATTCTGGTGCATCAGGATTAAGAATAACAACTCCGGAATGTTAAATTCTGTATAAGAATTTATGGTCTTCTGAATTAAATGAATCTACAAAAAAATTCCCCAGACGATTTTATGCTTTGTGATTGTATGGTGAAAAAATTCTCACAGAAGCAGCCAGTTCTCCAAATAGCACATAGGAATAATTTTTTTCAAGTTCAAGAGAGCTGTAAAAATCCCTTTTGACAAATCCCAAGTGTTCTTTGCATCCAGACCTGCATGTGGATGTGGTGAGTTCTGTGGCGACTGCGTTACGTCAGAGAAGAACTTGATGAAACAATAGCTACTCTGTTAGAGACCTGGATTTCTGTGAAATCTGTTCAGAGCAAATCTCCTGAACTGTTTAATGAAGAATGGGATTGTTGAAGGTTTGTTTTCGGCACTAAGGGAGCCATTGATTTGAAGATTCCTATCTTTGCTCACTGGCTCATTGGAGGTCTGCTGCTGAACACAGCGTGCAGAAAGCTTTCTCTGATGCCCTTTTCCTTTCCCTTCCCTACTTCCTCAACATTTTTTATTTAAAATAAAACCGGTATTTTTTTGCTGTTGAGCAATGTATTTTCAGGACCGTAGCAGTATTTTCACTGGAGAAGTCTTTCAACCCAGAAAACGAGAGCTGTTTGGTGTCTTATGAGTCAGGTGAAGCCGGGTGAACTGTTCTGCTCGGAACAGGATCGTCAACATAGCAGAGACACCTTTAGTGCGTGATGGGTCTGTCTGCCTGATCTGGTCGAGTTGTGTGACAACAAGTGTGCCCAAATGGGTTTGGGAAAAAAATAAATGAAACAACATTTTTGCTTGTAGATGAGGCTGGTAGTTGTTTCAGAATAATAATGAAATAATCCTGATGTGGACAGCAGGTAAAATATCCTTGCAAATATTTTTGTTTGTAGTGGATTAAACAACAGTTTAATGCACAAGTTCTCTTTGAGTTATATCCTTCACAGGGGTACGTTAAAGCCCTCTGTGTAAGTATCATTTGGCATTGTGAAAATATTTGGGCCTTTTTGTCTATCTAGTGTTGCACATATCCATATTTTCTATAGCAGTTACTTTAAAAAAATCGATAAGGTTGACTGATACTCTAGTTATTGATTCAAGAACAAATTTTGTAGGTTTTTTCTGTGTGTTTTGTATCCTCTGGACAGACAGCACTGTTACTTTTTAGCAGAGAGTCTTTTAAATATAGTTTGTAATACTAGCTGGCTAAATGCTTTGTTTTCTTCCCCCCTCCTTTAAAAAACCAAAACAAAAAACCCCAAACAGTAATTATAGAGGTATGTAATTTTAAATTGCAAGGAAAGCAAGTAAATTAAATGTCTGGGGTTTGCTGGAGCCAAGAGTTTGAAACAAGCGTTAGCAAATAAGTGGCATCAAACTGCCTACCTTTTTCTTTTTTCCTCCCATCTGCTTATTTACTTAATGTTAGCTGAAGTTCTGAAGATTTTCCTCAAATGATAAATGTTTCCATGAGGAACGTGAGTTGTGGTCTGCTAGCATTTTTAATACAAAACTTTAGGTGTTTTGGGGGGGGAAATATAGGTATAACTGTCTTTAAGATAACTCTTCACCCCACACACAGTGGCTTTGTTCCTTAGCTCATCCTGGGATGCACGTTTTTAGTATCGTTCAGTTAATTTGTGCCATGAACAAGCCCAGGTACTTTGCCTGGAGAGCAGATCTTACCACCTTAAGGGTTTGAAGCCCCTGCTGGAAATCTCTGCAGAGAGCTAGCATGTGTTTTATTTATGGCACCTCTTCCCACAGTAAGTTTTATGAATTCTAAACGACTCGATATGCGTTGATTTAATTGGGTATCATTTTCGTCCTGGTGGTTTGGCTTTATTTGGTTTTATTTGACGTATTGAGTATACGAGCGATAAGATAAAGGTTTGTCTGGAATTTCTGCCTCTCAGCTGTAGCTGCGGGAGGCCGGTGCTCAGCTAGGGGTGAGTTGGCCGGGCAGGGATCACAGTTCAGTCCCACGGCACAGCACGTGTTTGGCTGATGGAGTTGGGTCAATTAGATAAGAGATCCTCTGGTAAATCAGGACAAGAGTGCGTGCAGTACGTATAGTTATATAAGAAGCAGTAACTCGGTGGTGGATGTTTCCTTGAACAGGCAAGCTAAAGGATGTGCTTAGTACAGGGTGTCACTTAGAAACGTTTTGAAATTTATCTTGTTGGTTGCAAGTGTCCTACAGACAGGACTGTTCTATGGCAGGGCAAGCATGGCTATTCCTGCTGCAGTTTCCACTGTATCTTCTTGTTTTCAGGCTCACTGAAACTTTCCATGTATTTTCTTTTGCCCAAATGGGAACTTAAGCTTTTTGGAAAATTGGAGGTGGTAGGGAAAGAATACAGAGTCTATTTTTAAGTAAAGGACAAATGAAATTGGAAGATCTCTTCCTTTAAAAACTATTGCATATATTGAACTGCCATATGGTGTAAGTGAAGATTTGAAAGATGAAATACGACGTGCCATAGAAAGTGATGTGACTTCTAAATTTGAAATGGAGGTTCAAATCAGTACACAGTCAGTAATTGTAATATCAATTATCAGCTTTCCACAAAAGTCACAGTTTGGAATACAGTTTTTAAAATCCAGGTCAGTTTCCCGATTTAGCAGGTCAGCTCTATAGAAAAACTGTCAGTAGAATGGCTGGGTTGGCATGCAGCGTTGCAGGTTTGAGAGCAATATATCTGAGATAAGTTAAATTTTAGTTTTGTAGCATATTCTATAATTTATGAACCTCCAACAGTATATAGCATCACAAATGAGCAGAAGGAATAAACTGGGATCCTTTTGTCAGTTATACAGTGTATTTATACTTGCCATATTTGTGTTCATTGAAAGCCATGGAAGTTATTCTGAGATCTTGCAAAACAGGAAGGCTTACTTTCTATACAGAAAATAATTCAGCCCAAACTTGTTGGATAAACTTGGAGAATTTCACAATAGTTTTATAAGGCTTTGCCATACTCTGTGCATAAATTACTGCCCTGCTAGAACGTAGTTGTCTTACTATTTTAATATATTGAATGAGAGGCTCATAAACTCTTACGTGAGTTGAAGCTGGGAGAGTGGTAGGTGGTTGGTTTTTTTTTCTGAGACCTGATCTCATACTGTACTTCGGTGACTGCTTCTTTTTGTATGTAACCTCCTATCTATATAACCTTAATTTATAGTTAGCTTTGTGTTCAAAGTTTCATTCTACAAGGACACTTGCTAAAAATATCCATAGTGAATTTCAGTGAAGATAACATAAGGAATTCCTTGCATCTTGAGCAGGTACACTTAAATAATTTCCATTACTGGTGCTTTGGAGTGCTACTGCTATTGCTGAATCAAAAATAGCTAATACTAAACCAGCTATGGTAAAACTTCCACCTGTTCTAACAGGCTGTGGGATTATTTTGGCATTTAGATACTTCCAGAAGTGGGAAATACTGAGGTCGGGCACGCATCCTCTTGAGTTTGTAGTTCAGAAAATACGTGGGTACGTTTTGTTTCAAATAGCAATTACAATTTTTTCAGCACTCAAGAAACTTTATGAAAGGAGTTTTTTATTGGAAATAGTTTAAAGTATTTCCTTTAATCATGATCCTGGGGCGAGTATATCTCTTCTAGCTCATTGAATAAAATCTATGTGCTTTTTATTTAAGTTCTTTCAGAAGTACCAAAAGACACAGTGAACTTTGTTGTTTGCTCAGAAATCTGTACAACCAGAGTGGGGTATCTTGCATAACCCTCTACAGCTTAAAGACTGAGCAAAAAAGTTCATAGTTCCTTTTTTCCCCCCTTTTTCTTTCCTTTTTCTTGACTAGCTGCACTACAAGGCTCATTTTTTGTATCAAGAGCTCCTGAGCCATGTTGCCTGTAACCATTACGTGAGGTACACCTTCTAGGAGGTACACCTTCTATAAGGTACACCTTCTTAACATGCTAGCAAAGCAGGTCACTCCAATCAGCAGTAGTTGCCCCATTACTGGAAGCAAGAGTTTAAGAGGTGTAGTTCTGTGATTAAAAGCTTTAATAAGAGCAGGCAGTTTTTCTAAGTCTTGATAACTTGCATACTGATTTTTGAGTACTTGGCTGGATTTCCTATTGTAACTTAACCTTTAGCTGACAAGGAACTATTTCTATAGAGGTAATTGCTGCAACTAATTTATCTTAACAGTGTCCTTATGTCATCTTCCTTTTTCTGGTTGTCACAGAAACATTATGTAATAATAGGTCTTATTTACAGGGAAGGCAATAACGTGTGTCGGTTCTTCCTACATTTTTAATATGATCTTTAGCCATTTATGGGAAATGTCTCTTAGTTAGTGTTCTCTTCTTGGTTTGCATTTTGAATTTTTTCTTTTCCCCTCAACTGAAAACAAGACTCTAATTAGCGAGATCTGTATAAAATATCTTGCAATAAAGATCAATCAGCATAGAGGAGTTCAGAGTTAATTTTAGCAAATGAAAAGTTCCAATTATGTTTTAATAATGTAATAGAGCCTTCTCTGTGTAAATAGCATAGATTTACTCATGCCTTAATGAAAATACTTTCACTGCTGAAGAATAGAGAGAAATCCTCGATGAGCGGTTAGAACTATACATTCTTTAAGATAAAAATTAATCAATGATTGGTTTGTGGGTTTTTTGTTTGTTTAAATTTTCAGAACCATTTATTATGAAAAGTGGTGTTGCACATGGTGAGCCAGTGTTCCTTCTCCCCAGCTTTGATTACCACTTAATAATAAAACACTATTGCATGGAGCAATTGACGCAATTACTTGTGGTTTATATACTTCAGCTTTCAATATCTAGCATGCTATGCCTGTGATAGCTTGCTTCAAGGTGTGGTTTTAGCCAGCTGGCTAAAACATTTAAGTATTAAATTACTCTTCTTTATCTTTTTGTATTCTGGAGGATCTGCAGAGTTCATATGTAAGCTTGAACAACTGCCATGTTAAGGTAATGGTCTATACAAGACCTCAGTTTTAAGAAATGAAATACAAAAATACGTACCCATATAAACAGTGGGGACACTCAGCTAAGAAAGCAGCTTCTGGAACTGGTATTCATACCACAAAGGCTGAGGCTTGATAGTGTTAAAAAAGTACTATGAGAGGAAGAAGCTGAGAATTTGGACTACCTACTATATGTGTATTTTTACGTAGAGTACAATAAATATACATAAAGGTACATATACACTTATATCAAATTTATTTTTATAACATTGCTAATCTTCTGGTAAAGATAGAGAAGAGATAAAGGTGTTTTGAGCCCAGCTCATGTAAGGCGCAGATGTCCTATAGGAAATACCCAGCTTCTTCGTGGAAAGTGATGTGCTTCTCTTTTCTTACCCAAGGACAAAGGAGAGCTACTGAAAGATTAGAAGGACTTTGAGGACAGCGGAGGAAGAGATCTTCTCTTTCACAATCCTGTTAAGATTCAGTCACTTCGATCTTCTGCTCCAAAAGAAAAGGAAAAAACCAAAAAGGAGGGAAAAGCACCATAAATGTGATAGAATCCTTCATAACTCCATGTTTGCTTATAATGTCTAATATCCTGCTTTTCCCTTGCTTGATTTCTTCTTTTGCAACAGCATCCTTTCCAATGTATAGGGAAAGGAGGTAGGACGGTGGCAGCTAATGGCTTTGGCTATTTATTCCAGGTGTTTAAAATATGAATTTAAATCTCAAATATATGGTGTATGTGCTCGTTCTGTTGTTCACAGATCTTCTTCCCCGCCATGGTTGTTCCCTGTGGATTCTGCATCCCTTTCTCCTACCCTTCTTTCTCTCTTGGGAGCACTTGTACCCTGCACCTTCCCATCCTCCTTGGAAGAGACCGGTGACCGTCTTAACATTAGGACAGAAACTGGAGCAGGAGTTGTTTGCCATCTTGACAGATTCATAGTCAAAGTTCACTAAAACAAAATATTGGAAGGTAGATCGTGATGAACAATGTGGGAAAGATCTGCTGAGTCTGAGAAATATTTTGAAAGAGGGTGGGGAATTCAGGAGCAGTTTTCCAGGGACCTATATTAAAACTAGCTGGTACATTCTTACCTGTAATAATTTCTTGGTATTATCTTAAACTGATCTTGAAATTGTGATGAGTGAAAAACTACCCATCTTTACTGAATCTTCTGTTATAATAGATCTGGAAAAAAATATCTTAGTTTCTTCATAGCTTCCACAGACCTCTATTGTAGATACCTGTGAAGAATATACAGCAGTTGGGTTTTTTCCCCTCATTGTAAAATAGAACAGGTATGAAACTTCTCACATTTTTCTAAAGCTAAAGTGTAACTGTAGAACAGGACATGCTGTCAGCAAGGAAGAAATTTTAACGCAATGTTAAAAAGAATTTAAAGTAATCTTGCATAATGTGCAAATCGGCATCCCAAGACTGATTTCTTGTTTTTAATTACTAAAAATCATGTCTGAGTTCCTTTCCTAATGTATTGCTGAAATGTGACGTAGACATTGTACATGATGATATCATTTAGCATGTAATCCTGAGATTATCATGTAAGATAACATATGTTAATGGTTGCTTAAAGTAACTGAAATAAAATTATGTCCAGCTATTGGAACAGGGAAGCATTTGAAGAAGTAAACCTCCTTAATTTCATGTTTCAGAATATGTTTCAAGTTTAAGCTTAAAATTAGGGTTGCTAATTAAATTTGTGTATTGAAATGAAAAGTTTCTTGATGAAGAACAAAGGTTGTGACCTATTTATTGCTACTAGAAAAGATTGCCAGTGTTGCTACCTGCAATTTCAAGATGAAAATTTTACTTTAGTGAAGAGGTAAATAGATGAGATTATTTGTTTCTCACTGCAGTGTGGTTAAGTTTTAAAAATTGTAATTTTTTTTTCTTAGGAAGGTAAACAGTATATTTTTAAGTTGTTTGGGGTTTTTTTGGGTGCATCTTTATTTGCATATTGCAAATTCTTGCTATTTAAATGTTAGCGTTGAAAACATTACTTTGGATTTTAAGGGAATTGTGTATAATTACATAATGATTCTGGTTATCTCAACTTTTAGGCGGTGTGAGATGCTTTTATAGGGACATACATGGTTTTGTTAGTTTTTGAGAGACAGCAAAACAATTAATGCTAATTTAACGTCTTTGTTAGACTCTAGTTGCCTTCATCTTTAAATATAATACCCCTCATACTCTATTTCCTGTTTCCTTAAAAAGCATTTTTCATTGCAAAGTTATATGATTTCTATTTTATAATACTGTTTCGCTTTTTTATTTTTCAGTCCCAGAAATCCTGGATAGAAAATACTTTCACAAAGAGGGAGTGTGTGTATATTATACCAAGTTCAAAAGACCCCCACAGGTAAATGACACATGACGCAAGAACTCATTGCTGCTCTTTAAAAAAATATCAGTACTTTAAAGATTATAAAGAGAGTGTAAAATAGATTTTTGGCCTAACTACTTATCTGTATAAAATACTGTCTTTAGTAGTTCACTTTTGTTGCTGGACATTGTCACTCTCTGTGTGTGGCTTGTTTTTTTTTTTCTTTCTTCTTCTGAAAGTACTTTGGCATTGCAAAAATCTCTAATAAATGTTCCTCTGTTCTCTTTGCTGCTTCCTACCAGTCCTCCTAGTGATGTCTATGGTGTGTCTCCTGTGTGGGTTTCGTAATTTATTTATTTATTACTTTTTTTTGCTGGCATAGTTCTGAAGTCAGAAAGTCACATAGAGATAGCCTCTATTGACATTTAAAGAACAGCAGTGTGAATGCTGGCTGAAGTGTAAAAATAAACCTGATAGTGCAGGAAAAAGGGGTGAAGAATTCATAGAAGAATAAAGAGAATTGTGATGGAAGAAAAAAAAATATTACAAAACAAAGAAATATTTGCTTCCAGGGAAGATAGATTAAATAAAAACAATATGGGTATCAAAAGATTTCATGTGGTATCTAGTAATTTTTTATCCTTAAGTTCTGTAAGGAAAAAATGAGGCTGAAGGATGGGGAAATAAGTTTCTGGAGGGGAGGCTGAGACTAATGAAGAATGTTTTGCATATCTCACCTATTGCTTTTCCCTTACACTATATTAGAGATATGAAATCAAGCAAGTTAGCGATACCTCTAACATATCTAATTAGTAGAGTTTACCTTCACCAAGTATTATAGGTATAGTTCAAGAGTTCCTACAATGATTGAATTTGATGTGCATAGTCATGACAGATTAAATAAATTAAAATTGAAAAGCGATTCAAAATTGATTTTGTAAAGCAGTTTTGTCTCCCCGAAATGTTTACTATTGTCATTATGGATTTCAGATCAGACTTTTTTTTTTTTTTTAGCTTC
Source organism: Falco naumanni (assembly GCF_017639655.2). Classification (NCBI taxonomy): domain Eukaryota; kingdom Metazoa; phylum Chordata; class Aves; order Falconiformes; family Falconidae; genus Falco; species Falco naumanni. The sequence continues at coordinate 14,562,159 of NC_054060.1, read as the reverse complement.
ACGTATTTGAGAGAAGCTGAGAAACTTTTTCTTCTGAATTTCAGAGAACTTGGATTTCAGTCTTTTCTATAAAACAACCCCTTATGCTCTGCCCCAACAGAACAAAAGAGATTTATTACTCAAGACCTTTGTTTTTAGGCAGAAAAAGAACAAAGTAAATGCTGTAGAATTTTTAAGCTATTGTAAGTAATTCACCACATTCCTTGAAACCATGTGACATGAGAAGCTTTTAGAATTTATAGCCATGATTATAGCACATGGAAAATTTGCAAATGCAAACAAAGTAATTAGGAAGCTGTTAAAATTTCCAGAGCATTTCACAAGGAACAAAATGATCTTCAATGCTTGCCCTTTTAGTTTAACCCATTTGTAGCATACAAGGGACTTCACAACTTTCCTATCATATTGTGTCCTTCAGTTTCTGAGAATTGCTTATTGTGTTCGTGAATTATGCATAAATGAATCTAATTTAGACAGGAGTATCTGATATGTTTTGTTGATCTGTACCTTTGAGTAGAGATAATTATAATTTAAAAACTGTTAGAGAAGATCTAAAGCTGTAGTTCACTGTTAAAACTTAGATGATTAATATCAGTGTAACTTCTGTAGAGGATGAAGTTTAAAAATTGTTTATGCTCAGAGTCTGAAAACAGTTGAAGACTACTGTGTAACATCTGGTTTTGTATGCTTTTGCATGCTCTTAACCATAATTGGTTAACAGCTGCTTATGAAAATTGTGGAAAACAGTGGTATAAATTTATCTGCCGTGCTAATTTTAAATGATAAGAAAGCTGTTAGCAGGAAAGCATGGAAACTGTTTGAGATGGAAGAGGGTAGAAATTATTTAATAGCCTTTATGTAAAGACACTACTGTATAAGGTCTGTTCAAATATATCTTTTTCTGTACATGCAGCTCGGAAATGATCAAAATAACCTTCCCGCACAGGTAGTACAACTTGGATGTGTATTAGAAGGATGAATTTGTAGAACAGATGCAACAATGTTGTTAGAATGAGTTCCAGAAAATGCTGGTCTGTTACTAACTTCTCAGCATCTAGATAAAAAGTTTCAGTACTGCAGATAATCCAGTCGGAAATATTCCTGGGCTTCAGATGTTGATGGTTCAAATCTGGAAAACCTGTCTGAAGTCTCAGGACTGAAACTTTTGCATGCTTATACATTTTTACGCGCCAAGTATGTTACAGTCATGTAAAAGAAAGACAGACAAGTTACCGTGTTAAAAATGGGCAAACTTGGGCAGCATGTTCTCCATTCACTAGAGATCTCTTGTTCAGTAATCTTTCTGTAAGCACAGGAATCTGACTTTCCCTTCCCACCCACCTCCACCCCCCTTCAAAGTGAAGCTGAAGTTTACTCATATCTTTAAATATTTCTTGTAGATGCCTTCCAGGATGTCAGATTTGTCAGCAACTTGTCAGGTAAGAGTTCTTTTGTAATTACAATATTCCTGAATATTTTTTTCCATTAAATAAGCACTTTCATAACAGGGTTTGAAAAAGTTTTGATCAATATTGCAAATGACAAGTCAGTGAAAGGTTAGATATAAAACATACAACTAACGGATAAAGAACTGTCTGCAATGTGTAGATCACAGATTTATAAATGTTAAGTAAATTATTTGGCTTCAAAGAATCAGTTTCTTCTGGCCTCCAACTTGCAATATGTGAGCTTCCATATTTTGCATAATTATTATGTATTGAAATTAATTCTTGCTATAAGCATGTGTGGTGACAAGGCTTGCTCTGGAAAAGTGGTTTCTATACTATTTAGAATCTTTGTTTTCTAAATCTGACATATCTCTATAGATAGAAGACAAGAGAGAAGAAATCTTTTAATATTAGTCTTTACTGAAGTATTCTAAATGATATGGTTGGGTGCAGGTGCTGTTGTGGCCGCTTGGTCAGACAACATGCTTGTTTTACTGCAAGTCTTGCTATGAAATACTCCGATGTGAAGCTGGGTGAAAACTATAATCAGGAAATAGAAGAATGGTCGGTGGAAAAACATACGGAACAGACGTCTACTGATGCTTACGGTGTCATCAACTTTCAAGGTGGCTCTCATTCTTACAGGGCTAAGGCATGTATGATGTTTTCTTTTTTTCTTACTCTAAACATGTCGATAGAGATGGTGGATACTTCATTTAATTCTTGAAATTGAAGGCTGAAACAATGTCACACATACTATGACAAATCAGTGCCCTCTACTAATCTTGTATTTTTTTATTGTGATCTGAATTCTTTCTGATTTTCCATTTTTAAAATTTATTTTTTGTACAGAAGTTGCTCAGCTCTATCAGAATTAGTCATTCATGTACTGGCTTACCTTTAAATTGCAAATGGTGATAGGAATTCATAATCATTTCAGCAAAACATTACATTAAGAATTTAATATCGCTGTTTCAGACTTCATGAAAATACAGCTTATTCATCTATGCTGCTTGCTTGCTCGCTACTGTTGAATTTTTGTAGGACCTTTTAAGTAACATCTGCTATTGTAACCCTCTATTCATAATTTTTAAACTCTGAAAAATCATTTAAAATTAAGGACAGATGTGGAATATGCTACTTCAGTAGATTTGTTCAAAATTATTGAAGCATAGTTGTACCGATCGGAGTAATGGGAGTTTTTTGGGAGAGGGCATTAAGAACAAGCATACCAATAAACTGGATGTTTGGAAACTAACTCTTAATTCACAAGTGCACATGTATTGGAGAGACTAGAAAACTGGGAATTCTGACATATTCTCCACAACCATTTTATAAAGGATTTCTAGTTGTGGCAGAAATGATTTAATGCCCCTGTAGTTTCAGACTGCAGGAGGTGCTGGGGCAGTGTGGCTCCTCTGGCCAAACTGGAGTGCTTGCAGGAGGGAGCTGTGTTCGTTGTGCAGCTGGCAGAGCCCCCAAGGAGGGTTCAGGGCTCAGAAGTCAGATCATCTCTGTGGAGAGAAGGGCTCTTAGCAGAATTCTTTAGTGTTCATAATAGCAGCGTATGCATTCCTTTGCACGCTTAGCTTAAAATTGCTGCAAATCCTTTTCGAGCACAGAAATAGCAAGCTGCCTACATGCATTTCTGTGCTCGCTTCTGCAGAGTGCTTGTGGGGTTGCTAAAACTAGTTTCTTGGCATAGTGATGGTTTTTTAGTTAGAACTTGGTTCAAGTAGGGCTTGATTTCTGCGTAACGTCCCTTTCTCTACAGAATAGCTCATATTAAAGATGCAAGAGTATTTTTAACTGATCAACCATCTACTTAGTTTTATGCTGTTAAGCAGAGAGAGTTAAAAAGCTGCAAGTTTTGAAGTTTTCTATTAAAAGAATGTAGCTTTCCTTCCCACCAGGAACAGGGAAGGAAAAGCAAGCAACTGTCTGTAATTCAAAGGGGATATGCAAGCCTTTCCCCAGTAGATGGCAGAACTTTTATAAATATTTCTGAATTTCATCTAATTTAGAGATCATTCAGTGCTTTCATGAAGATTCGTTTTTCTAGGTCACTGTGCCAGCAGGATGAAATAACATAGTCATTCCCTTTCCAAAACTTGCTTTCAAAACTATTAACTGACTTCTCCTTAATCCTGGAACACATAAAGGAAACTTGTTCATTTATTGCATCCGCCGTGTTTTGAGGAAGTGAATTACTTTTTTGGTGGCCAGGAGTAGGATAATATATTCTGAAACACATTCTGGTTCTTCCTTTGATCTATTGATTCTGTGATGATTTAAGAACCTTTGAACTCTCTTCCTGTGCCTGCAGTACGTGCGATTGTCATATGACACTAAGCCTGAAGCTATTCTGCAACTTATGCTTAAAGAATGGCAGATGGAGTTGCCAAAGCTTGTCATATCTGTCCATGGGGGCATGCAGAAATTTGAACTTCACCCACGCATCAAACAGTTGCTTGGCAAAGGTCTTATTAAAGCTGCAGTAACAACGGGAGCCTGGATTATAACTGGAGGAGTGAACACAGGTAAAGAAGTACCAATGAAGGGGCACGGTTAGCTGGGTTACGGTTTGCAAGAGTCGTAAGATTTAATGGATGCATAGCTTCATCTTAAGGCAAAGCGAATTTGAGTGAGTTTGGTCAAGTGAAATTAAAATAATGCATTTTGAACATGTGTAGATTGAAGTGGGCTGCTGTTTTGTCTTGCAAAGAGAAACAATATAAAGGTGGGGGCTTTGGGGGCTTTTTTTTGTTTGCTTTGGGGTTTTTTTTTGCTTGTTTGCTTTTTGAAACCAAAAGAGGAAAAACTTAATGTGATTAAAACAAGTACAGTATTGTACTGGGAACTCTTTAGTTCTTACTAGGCTAATATATATTTTGTTGAATTACTGATACGTGGTACTTTGTGTCCTTCTAGTAGATGTAGTATAGTGCTTTTTCTTTGGGGTTGTGTCATGTAAGTTCCCAGATCCTTAAAGGCCCAGTTAACTAATACCACAGTTGTATTTCTCAATAAGCTGTGACATTCAGTACACTGAAATCTCTTTGTGCTCCACCAGGTGTTGCAAAACATGTTGGTGATGCTCTACGAGAACATGCTTCCAGATCATCTCGAAAGATTTGCACTATTGGGATTGCTCCATGGGGAGTGATTGAAAACAGAAATGACCTTGTTGGAAGAGATGTAAGGATAAATTACCTAACTGAAATAATGATTTACCTGCCTTATTTTTTGACAAATCTGCTCAAGCGTGTTTTTTTACTTGCTTTGCATCACTAGAATACTTGCTTTCCTATGAGGATACGTTGACATTTGTGACTTATGCAAGATCATGAGTGTAAACAAGTTGCAAAATGCAAATGCGCTAGAGGAGTGGCTTGTTCTCAAGTATTTAATCCTCCCACCCACCCCACCCCCAATATTACTGAATCAAATAAACAAAAATGCTGAAGTATTACAGAGAATTCACGTTTTCAGAGGGCAGTAAGTTGAAAAATTTTGATGCGGAGTCTTCAGTGCTACTATTTGCCACAGCAGTCGCAGGTTTTCCCCAAAGACACTTTTTTCCAAGTATATTTTCTCTGTTATCCTTCAGAACAGAATCCTTCTGTGATATAGTTTTCTGCTTTCCTGCACAAAGTTAAGAGCTACGGCTGTTGGTGTATCCTGACGCCAGGCATGCTTATATGTGTCAGTGCTTCTTGTTGAGCCACCAATTCTCATGTCCAGACAAAAAGTTAAGTTTCAGAGAAACAAATGTGAATCTTTGCAAGTAAAAGACATTGTTGTGTGCTTATACGTAGGTGGTTGCTCCATATCAAACGTTGTTAAACCCATTAAGTAAACTAAACGTCCTAAATAACCTCCATTCCCATTTCATTCTGGTGGATGATGGAACAGTTGGAAAGTACGGAGCAGAAGTTAAATTGCGGAGAGAACTGGAAAAAACTATTAATTTGCAACGGATTCATGCAAGTAAGTAATTCTGATGCCTGAGGGCTGAACATTACTATTCTTTAATGAGAAAGGTACTTGCACCAAACACCTGAATGAGAAAATAGAAAAATTAATCTTTTGTTTATGTTTCAAGTCTGAATGATTGTTTTGCAAATTTCAGCTGCTGCTTTGGACCCTAGGTATTGCTGGTAGATTTCAGATTTCTCTGGGGCCAGAGAGGAGGGTTTTTTGAGTGTTCGTTTTGTTTGAGAAAGCAAATGTATGTCACTTGAGTTGTTAGTATGTTGTCAGGTCTTACTGATCTGATTGATGCATGGTTTTGACAGTGATCACTTGCAGTTTCACAATAGGGCAATTCAGTTTGTAAAACATCATCTGTGTTTGTGCAAAGAAGCCATGACTACTTTTGGTGTTTTCCCAATTATGGAGCAACGCATCTGTGGGTTTTTTTCTCTTCTAGGAATGCTTTGGCAATACTCCCTGTTCGTAGAGGGTTTCTGTGTAACGATGTTCAAATTGTATATGTGTTGTCATCTTTAGAAACTGGGGGGAAAGCAGAAGGGGAGTTCCCTAAAGAAAAAATGTTCGCTATTCTGCGTTGGTTCAGGAACATTTCTGTGAAGAATCTCTTCTGTTTTGTAGACTGGATTCCACTGTAATTATCAACTTCTTTTCGGTGCTTTCCCTGCCATGCAAAGTATGAAGAGTGCTTGAGACTGTGCTAAAATGTCTGTCAGGCAGGATTTAAAATGTTATTCAACAGAAGGGACATACGGGGCATAACTGATTTATTAAATATGTAAAATCTATCTAGGCATTCCTTATACACTTACAATGTTGTTGCAACTCTGTAGGAATTGGCCAAGGTGTGCCGGTGGTGGCGCTTGTATTCGAAGGTGGCCCCAATGTCATACTCACCGTTTTGGACTTCCTTCAAGAAAGTCCTCCTGTGCCGGTGGTCGTGTGTGAGGGAACCGGGAGAGCTGCAGACATACTGGCATATGTTCACAAGCAAACAGAGGAGGGAGGGTAAGTCCTAGCACTGCCAGCCAAACTACCGGTCATATGTAGATGGATTTTGGGCTATTCCTTAATGAATTAGTGCAAGAGTTTTTTCTGCATAAAGACAAAGGCTTTTAAGCGGAGAGTGTAATCTTACATGTGATGCAGCTTTCCAGGCTGGCTGCTATAATAGCTCTGTATAAAGACAAAGAATTGTTTTCTAGTTCTATGTTCCTTGTACATATTTTTCACCAGTTGCATGAAATTCTGTAGGGTACGCTTGCTTTAGCAATGCTTAAGAAAAGGAAAGGAAACGTGTATGCGCCTGTATCCTAAATTAGGGAGAACACCTGGTATGTAACTTCAGTTACATGCAGTAATTCTGTTACACCATTGTAACTAGAGGGCCCAACTCTGTTTAAACGCTCCCTGTGCTTGGACTTCAAATTTTAAGTAAGCTGCCAGAGTAACCTGAGTGATAAATGTGGCTGGTAAGTGTGTTCAACAGGAGGCAGAGCTGTGCAGACCTTCCAGGGACGGAGAATAACGAAGACAATAATGTGTTTCCAAACTGCTTGGAAATATCACATGACTACATTGAATGGAAATATTTTCATGCAGTTAGCTGTTATAGTAGTAACTTTTCTGAAAAGGGATCGGTTGTGGTTTAACCCCAGCCAGCGACTGAGCACCACAGCCGCTCGCTCACTCCCCCCTGCTCAGCTGGGGGGAGAAGTGGAAAGGTGAACCTGAGAAAACTCACGGCTTGAGGTAAAGGCAGAGTAATAGGTAAAGCAGAAGCTGCACACACAAGCAAAGCGAAACAAGGAATTCGTTCACCTCTTCCCGTGGGCGGGCGGGTGTTCAGCCATCCACGGGAAAGCCCGGCTCCATCACATGCAACAGTGATTTGAGAAGATAAAACGCCGTCACTCCAAACGTCCCTCAGCTTTATGTGCTGAGCATGACGTCATGCAGGCTGGCATATCCCTTGGCTCAGCTGGGGTCAGCTGTCCCGGCTGTGTCCCCTCCCAGCTTCTTGTGCCCCCCCGGCTGCTCGCTGGGGCGGGTGCGAGAGGCGGAGGAGGCTTTGACTCTGTGCAAGCTGCTCAGCAGGAGCTAAACCGTCTCTGCACTATCGACGCTGTTTCCAGCACAAATCCAAAACATCGCCCCATGCTAGCAACTATGGAGACAGCTAGCTCTATCCCAGCCAAAACCAGCACAGGATCAGAAAGTTTCTATATTATTTCTTCCGAGTAGTCTTAAAACTGAACTTTTTTTACATGCTTCTGTTGTCTGTTTAAAGTGTAGTTTCACATAATAAAAGGGATGTGCTTGGGCCACACAATGTCTAGTGATTTCTAGTTAGTTGTCAGACTTGCTTAAATCCTTAAACATACTGGGTCCTTGCTGGGACTGCCTCAGAACCAGGGGGCAGGGACTAATGTGGCAGTAAACCAGCTTTGTCCATAGTATGATCAGAAGCAGGTCTTACTCACAGGAGTGAATGCTTAGTATTTTGTGTCAACATCTTTTAGTTGAGAGTATCTTGGATCTGAGTATGGGAAGGAAAGGGAGAGAAGCTGAGTCACTTTATGAGGCAGTAGTAGAAAGTTGTAGATTAAGCAATGTATACGTCTTTCTGAAGATTACCCAAGGTTTTGCCACTGAAACAGTAATAAGGTTATAGATAGCAGGACTCTGAATGGACGTGTTCAAACTAATTAAATGCGTTGTTTTTCTTACTGTTCATGTGTAACAATGTGTTTTCCTGTTTTGTCTGTTCGTTTCAATCTCAGGAATGTTCCTGAGGGTGCTGAGCCTGAAATCATTTCAACCATCAAAAAGACATTTAACTTTGGTCAAAGTGAAGCAGTTCATTTGTTTCAGACACTGCTGGAATGCATGAAAAAAAAAGAACTTGTAAGTAGATCTTGCCATAAAAAATTTTTATGGAAGGTGCATGCATTTGTGGATATAATATTAAATTGTATCTCTGTGCTGTATATGATTAAGAGTTATTAAAAAATCTTCTCTGGACATAATGGATCTTCCAGTGTTTTCATGTATACTTTACCTCATGGCCAAGAGAGACTTAATTTTTTGTGATAATTTCTGGTAATCTTGAGTTTTCTGTTGTTCCCAAGCCTATTTGTTTTCATATGGCAGGATTCTGATCTGTTTATAGTGTGTATGTATTTTGTATTTGCATTGCTGTCCTTTTTTCTTGCTTTGATTTTTTTAAAACCTTGGGCCTTTTTTTTTTGTTTTGATTTTTGAAAACCTTGGGCATTTTTTTTCTTTTTTTTAATACCTTTTAATTGCAACTACTAACAGAGGTCTACTATCACTGCATGCTTAAAGCAAAAGCACTTATAGAGCTTTATATGTAGCCTGGGATCGAGTACTGGTGTCTCGTTTGGACATCATATTGTGCTGTTCTGAGATTTAAAATTGTCATATTTGGCTAAACATGTTTGCTGGTAACATGGTTAATCTCATAATTTAGAATGAACTGGAGGAGTAAACAGAATACTGTGTGGTGTTTATAGACAATAGGAATTGTAATCAGAGTGGGAAAAGAAGTTCAAATTGATTGAGGAGCGTAAAGGGTCATAAAAGGTCATAAAGATTGTCTTGTGTGGCACCCAGTTAGGAAAACAAAACACAGGTGCACGCTAAGGGTAAGTTTAAATTGAGCATAGACTTAAATTACATTGAAGATAAGGTGACTTTCTGAAGTATTTCAGAGTTATCACCTTTGCCTGAAAATAATTTTAAAATATGTTTTCCCCATTTTAACCTTTTGGACAGATTACAGTTTTTCACATTGGGTCAGATGAACATCAGGACATTGATGTTGCAATACTTACAGCGTTGTTAAAAGGTGAGACTTCATTTTAAGAGTGTTTGGAATCCCCAGCTATTGTTGTTTGGTGTTTATATGATGGATTACTTATACTATAATCTAGGAATATTTAGTGTTTAAGGAAATAATTATCTACTATGTTTTCTCATTGTGTAATACCATCATGCGTCATGAATTATGAAATATACTGTATAACTTTGTGGTGGATTGCTTTTTAGGAAGCAATAATGTTTATTATCTTATACTTTAATTACTTTTAATATTTTTTTCATTGTTTTTGCTTCTTAAGGCACGAATGCATCTGCATTTGACCAGCTTGTTCTTACACTCGCGTGGGATAGAGTTGACATCGCCAAAAATCATGTTTTTGTCTATGGGCAACAGTGGCTGGTATGTAATAGTCTGAATTAAGCAGAATGTTTCCTAAAAGAGAGAAAATCAACTTACTGTAAAGAATGAATCTTTTGACTTTTGTGGAGAAAGACTGTAGAATACAGACACATTTATTATAAGGGCAGTAATTTTTTGCATACTGCAGTCTTACAGCTGTTTTGTTATTGTGTAGTTGAAAATGGTCCAAAAATCTTAGAAATGTGCCAAGTGTTCTGAATATCTAGGGAAGAAAAGACGTTACAAAAGTTGGAAGCTGAATTTCTGTTAGTCTGATGCTTTTTGTTCCTTATAGTTGCACGGTCATAGGAAGTTCTTAAGAAGCATCTAGTAAAATGCACTTTTGGCAGCACTGCAGAGTTTTTTGAGGGGAAGGGCAAAATGTCTGTTTCTTGCAGTCTGCAAATCAGTTTGGAAACTACATTGTGGATCTCGCCTTTTTCCCATATTACTGTAAAAATAAAACACAGTCTTACATGAGTGTGCAGTCAGAAGTACATACTGCAAGGCTTGTTGATAGCAATGATGGTTCTGACCATTTGTCCTTGGAGAAAATTATGCTTTAAATGTTCTATGTCTTTGTGTTTTATCCAATATCAATCTATGCAAACAGCTTAGTGATGTTAAACACAATGTCTACTTAGTCCCATGTACTTTGTCAGTTGGAGATACCTGTGGAAGAGCGTAAGACTTGCTGGTTAAGTCTTCAGAATGTTCTGAAGGGTGACATCTCTGTATTCGTAGACATAGGTGGTTTCCCCAGCCCTGTAAATGAATGAGGCTGCTGCGTAATCTAAGTATATTTACTTCTGTGGGTTTTCTGGTTCTCCCCAGGCTCTACCTTGTTACTTATTTGTTGTAGGTTGGCTCCCTGGAACAGGCTATGTTGGATGCCCTTGTGATGGATAGAGTTGCATTTGTGAAACTTCTGATTGAAAATGGAGTAAGCATGCACAAATTTCTTACAATTCCCAGGCTGGAAGAACTTTATAACACAGTAAGTGAATGATTGCTTCTTAAGCTACTTTTAGAGCAGCTTTTTAGTTGATTGGCTTGTGGTGTACTGGGTCACACACACCACTGAAGGCCATGGGGCGATTGGGAAGGCTCCCTGGCATGAGGTTGGAGTTGGGAAGCACGTGCTGTTTGGCTGCTTTGTAGTGCCACAGCTGCTTTCTGGCTTTCCAGAAATAATACCAGAAACTGTCTGTCAGCAGGGTGTTCGTCTGTGTCTGATGCTGGGGAGAGATACTAAAGGGAAAATTGCAGCCTTGTTGTGGAACATGGGAAGTGTGTAACCCGCAGTGGGGAAGAGAACAAGGGAAAGTCAGACGGGTGAAACTTGAGCAGCAATATGAGGTCTATAGATAGTGTTGTTAGGGCTTTGCAAGATGAGTTATGTCTATAAAAGTTAATATTATCAAAATAGTTAGAAAAAGTTTATTTTGTGAACCTGCTTAGTTACAAATATTACTTAGAATTTTTTTTTTTTTTTTCTGTAGGTGTTGATTTAAGAATTTTAAGGTAGTTTTATATAACGCTAAGTATCTAACAGGACCAAACCCCAAAAAATCTTCCACCAAAAAGTAGCTAAAGAGAGTAGTACACAAATATGACTTAGGCTTATGTTAACAGTCTCATTGTCTGCTGTTGATCAAAAAAAAAAGAAAAAGGAATTCTTTAGCTGATAAAGCTTTATAAAGGAGCCAACCTGATCAGGTGTTGTTACTTTTTTTAAAAAAAATGTTTTATGGTGTTGCTTTTGCACGTGATGTGCTTTTGATTGAGTTTTGTATGGGAGCTAGGGTAACCATATGTCTAAAAGTGTAACAGTTCATGCACGCACAGGAAATCAGAGAAGGAATAAAAATTCTCTGTAGTAAAAAGAGGAAATGTTCGGACTAAACATTAAAAAAAATTAGAAGTAAGGGAGCTTTACTATGGGTCCTGCAATACTGTAAATGTGACTATCAGTCTGTGTGTGTGTTCCTGTAAATTAAAATGTTCATTTGTTAAAACTTGTCTCTGTAGTATTATGTTTTCATAACATAAAAACCTCATATTGCCGCTGTTTGCATTCTGGTGTGGGTTTTTTTCCTTCTTTTCTGGGCAAACTATGGGTGTATTAATTATGTCCCAAATTAAAGAGAAGTAAAACACAACAAAAAAGGCAACAGCTTATAGCTAATACAGTAGTTTGAAATATTTGCATGTATTTGATTTGCTAATGTTTGTTGAAAAACTAGGATTTGGTGGGTTTTTTGAGCCGACATGTAAAAATATGTGGTTTCTACTGTCATCTTCTCATGTTGTCATTGCACTCTGATTTCTCATTCCAATTTTTTTCCCCCTTCTTTTTTATAAAGAAACAAGGCCCAACTAACCCAACACTCTTTCATCTTGTTCGGGATGTCAAACAGGTATGCTGTAAATGTAAAAATCTGTCAAACTAGCAATGTTAGTCTTTTGATGATTTCTTAGGTTTAACTGTCAATTTAATCTTAGGTTGCTTAATTAGGTTTTATTGTAAATAATAAGCCACCTTTGCAGACATTCTGTTTCTAGTACTTGCTGTTGTATGCTTAATGCCCTCCTGCCAGGAGGACGTTAAAACCAATGAGTGTCATCCTCTTCCTTTTAATTGGGATTGTTTTCCTTTTTGGGGGTGGGGGTTGAAAGCTACTACTCTCAGCTACTAGGGGTAAATTTGACTGTTAAAACGGTAGACAAAAAAACCAGTGCCTCCCCCCACCCCACAACAGAATGAACATTACCCTTCTAGGGGCGATGATACAGAAAAGAAGCTATAACCTTCTCTTTCTTCAAAGCAGGTTTGAGATTATAATTTGAGAAACTAAAAATACCTTTTGTATTCCTAGGGAAATCTTCCTCCAGGATATAAAATCAACCTGATTGATGTGGGGCTGGTTATTGAATATCTGATGGGAGGAACCTATAGATGCACCTATACAAGAAAACGCTTCAGAGCTATATACAATAGTCTCAGCGGGAACAATCGTGTATGTAGCAGTTGGGTAACAGGACATGCTGATTTATATGTTCTCAATTTAAAAAAACACACATGTATTTTGGAGAAAAATTAAATCCATATAGGTTTTTTGTTCTTGTCAATGGACTGGTTCTTTCAAAGGCAATAGTGAGGCCTGTCAGGGCAGTTGGCAGCTGTTTTGGGATTGAGGACAAACAAAAGGTTTTGTTCTCCTGCTCCTTATTCTAGCACATCTAAATTCCTTCTCTTTTATTCTAACTTTTCCTACTGGTAAGGGAAGAATGGGCACTAGCCATGCCAATTCACCAGGGCTTGGGATGCAAGTACCTTGGCTTCTTGTAAAACAACAAACTTAACTGCCTACTTTCAGACTTTTTAAAGAAAAAACAAAGAAAAAACGTGTTAAATATCCAGTGAAAATTCTGGTTGTTGCTGTTACATGTGTTCATCACTGTTACAGTAGCAAAGTAACTGCTTAATCGCTCAACTAAGTATCTAACTATAAACAGATGATTTTATAATAATGCCTAGTTGGTAACAGTAAAGAAACCAAACCAAATCCCTTCCCCTTATTCCTGTTACAGCGATCTGGGCGAAATCCTTCAAATACTACTCCTCAGATGTGTAAAAGCCATGAGTCTTTTGGTAACAGAGCAGACAAGAAAGAAAAAATGCGCCATAATCACTTCATCAAAACAGCGCAGCCGTACAAACCAAAGGTACGGATGTGTGAGGGGAACGTGGTGGGGGTGACTTTAAGTAGTTAAGAGTGGAAAACCTGGTTGAAATCCAAGTGTGAGTAGCAGCAGGTTTTACTGGCTTTGGTAGAGCTGGAATTTTAGCCTAGCATGCTTACAGGGTTCTGTAGGGTGCTTATCTTTCTGTATAGTGGTCTTCTGGATAAGATTTGACATGTTAGGGAGCAAAAAGCTTGTAATTGGCACAGTTCTAGCGGGGGGTGGGGTGGGGGTGGGGGTGGGGGAGCTCGCTTGGCTTTGTAGACTGAGCAAGATTTGGCCATGTGTTCCTGTAAGCAGTCTCTGTGACTTCCCTTGTTTGTGTGGAGGTATATTAGTTACTGCTTTGCTTTTGATCTATAAATCAAAATAATTCAGTCTCCCAGTTACTAAAATGAATTGGACAATGAATTAGACTCAAGTGAAGCTTTTAAATTAAAGTTGCAGCTGCTTTTCAAGCCCTCAAAAGTTCTTTTTTCTTTTTATAATTACATATCATTTGATATTGGATCACTCTAGCATTTTATTTCAAGTTACGAAATGACCAAGTTCAGAGGTTTAAAATGTAACTTCCTGTTTTTATTTTAAAGATTGACACTGGTGCAGAAGAGGGAAAAAAGAAAAGAACCAAAGATGAAATAGTAGACATAGATGATCCGGAAACCAGACGTTTCGCTTACCCTCTCAACGAGCTGTTACTTTGGGCGGTGTTAATGAAGCGGCAGAAGATGGCCCTCTTTTTCTGGCAGCACGGGGAGGAGTCCATGGCAAAAGCCTTGGTTGCTTGCAAAGTGTACCGTTCGATGGCATATGAAGCAAAACAAAGTGACCTTGTTGATGATACTTCAGAAGAACTGAAACAGTATTCCAAGTAAATTATATTTATAAAGATCTGTTCTTGAAATTTATAATAAAAGTAGTGGGCTATATATGAACAAAACCCAAACACTTCTATTGAAGAAAACTATTGACTTGAAGAGAATTCCTTTTTCCAAAGTGATGAAGTGGCACTCTAGTAGGAGTTTTATGTTAGACATTGCTCTCTTGAGTACTGTTACAAGTCACGATTTATAGTTAAAATGACACTGAACGTGCCATTTACTTCCATGTAATTTCCTTGCATATTTTAACAGCTGTTTATAGCCTGTGTATGCTTTTAATAGAAGTCACAGTTTCACGTGTTGCTTGGAGTTACAAATTACTGTACGCTATATCTGTACAGAAGGGACAGGTAATAGTCCCTTTGAGTTGTGCTACTGGGAATTTGTACAAGAAAATTCAACTTAAACTGAAGGTCATTTCTACAGATAACGTATTTAGTTTTGTTGTTTGTTTTTTTCTTCATTCTAGTGAGTTTGGTCAGCTGGCAGTTGAACTGTTAGAACAGTCCTTCCGACAAGATGAAACTATGGCAATGAAGTTACTAACCTATGAGCTTAAAAACTGGAGCAACTCCACTTGCCTGAAGCTGGCAGTGTCATCCAGGCTTCGTCCGTTTGTAGCACATACTTGTACGCAGATGTTGTTATCAGATATGTGGATGGGAAGGCTGAACATGAGGAAGAATTCATGGTACAAAGTAAGCGTTGTTGCAGTTTATTGGTGTTAAAAGGATCAACACAATTTATTTTTAAAAAGAGGGGAAGCACATGTGTAAATGCTATTAGTATAAAACTTTCATAACTATCGCTTATGTTAATAAATCTTGTAAAACAGTGTCCTATAATATAATCAAAACTGGAAGTATTTATTGTTAACTCTCCTTTTGACACTCTATTATCTTTTCAAATAAGGTACACAAATATAGAAGGCAAAAACCAGGCAAGTAGCCTTTAATCAGAGGCTTAAAGAGATCATGTGAATACTAACCCACTACTAAAAACTTAGTGGTAAAAAACCTTAACAGACAGAAACCCCCCTGTAAGAATATAGTTTCACGCATTTTGGCTCTTTACAAGCAGCACATAAGACTTGATATAGAAAAGCTTTGTGTGTCCTATTTTGGAGGAAGAAACTGAGCGAAAGCAGGGCATGGAATGAAACAGGAGTAGGCAAATCGGGGATAGGTTTCCCAGTGGTGCCCTTTGTGGCATAGATCAATTGAACCAGACTGGGAGTTGCATATTTCTTTGGGATGGTGTGCCAAAACCTAATTGTTGCTAGGAATATAATGAAGTAAAACTTTCCTACAAAATATCTACAAGCATCGTTTAACTTGTGACCTACTAAAATCGTCTTTGATAACCGATTAACCATTTTCTTGCGTGCTTTTTAACAAGCTAATGGCAATAAATAGCTTTCACTTATTCTCTTCATCCATACCTTAGCCCATTTTTCTACCTTAAGTTGAATACCCTCCTTCCTCCCCAAAACAAACAACAAACCACCCACCCCAGTCAAAACCACGACCTCCACTTGTATGTGCTTTTTAAATACACCTTGACATCACACAGTTCCAGAGGTTCTGCAAGTGGACTAAAGAATAGAGTGTAAACAGAACATCTCTGGATCTTCAGACTTGGAGTACATTCTTTCTAGTGGCTTTTAGGTTTGGCATTAGTTGATTCTTCCCTTTTCTTATATCTTCCCGTCAAGGAACACTCTGTATATGTGAGCTTAGCCTCTTAAGCATGTATGTAAGTAATAACAACTAATTATTTTCTACTTTTTTTTCCTCCTCAATAACAAGCAAGTGAAATTTGGATAAAACATTTTCAGAGGCTATTCTGTGTGTTGCTGTGTTCTGATACTTTAATGTAGCTGTAAACTATTTGCACTTAGTCGTCATCTTTTCCAGGTGATACTGAGTATTTTACTTCCTCCTGCTATACTGCTGTTGGAATATAAGACCAAGGCTGAAATGTCACATATTCCTCAATCTCAAGATGCGCATCAAATGGCAATGGATGACAGTGAAAACAACTTCCAGAATGCAGCAGATGAAATACCTATGGTAATGTGGGGCAGGGGGAGATATTAAAAACAATATTTGTAATTTAAAATAAATAATTACATTTTTAAATCAAAGCAGGAGTTAAAATGAGTGTCCAAAAGCATGTATTTCTGTATGTGAAGTTAACAGTCCTTTCATTTTAGGAGGTGTTTAAAGAAGTAAGGATTTTGGACAGTACTTTAGAAAAGCATGATATGGAGACTCCAGCAAAACCTAAAAGACTTCCCATTACACAGAAATTTTATGCATTTTATCATGCACCGATTGTGAAGTTTTGGTTTAATACGGTGAGTTTTCTTCTGTGTAATGTGTCTTTTATTTGGAAATCTAATGTAGATCTTTGGGTTCTTTTCCCAACACATAGCTCTGTGACCTGAATCAAAGTTTTAAGTGCTTTTAAAAAAACAAATAAAAACCCCTTACCTTGCTAAGCTGCAAATGAGAAGTACTTGCTTCTGAAAACCTGCAGATCCACATGCAGTTCTCTGTGGTTTGAGGATTTTTTTTAAGTTCATGATGCTGGTTTTGAGAAATATTTTTTTTTTTTTTTTAAGCTGAGTGATTAACGTTAACGTTTTTATTCTGGCCTGAGTAATTAATTTCATCAGTTGCTACCAGGAATTTTGCAATCATTTATTAGGCTAAAGTGTTCATGCACAGCTTTGTTTAAAGTACTGTCATAGTAACTCTAAAATTTTTTTATTAAAGGAAAAATAGCTGTAATAAGAACAAAGCTTTGCTAACAATAAATAGCTTATTACAGCTATTTTTCCTCTTCTAAGAAGAAAATGTATCTCCTTATAAAAAGCAACTTGTCAGCTTAAAGGGCTAAATATAGTCCTGTCATCCTATGTGAAGCTTTTATTGTATACCACATCAAAAGATTCCATGCACATCTATAAAGAACCCGTTAGTGATTACATGTATAATTTTCATTCCTTTTTTTAGTTGGCATACTTAGGATTCCTCATGCTCTACACGTTTGTGGTTCTTGTAAAAATGGAAGAATTGCCATCCGTTCAAGAGTGGATCGTTATTGCTTACATTTTCACATCAGCAATTGAGAAAATTCGTGAGGTATGCCTCTAACAATCTGGGGGTTTAGTTTTCTTTGTCCATTAAAACAGTATGCTTTAAACTGTGTTTATAAACAAGAGAACCCAAGAAACTTCAAGCATCAGAGTACCTGATGGAATACCTTTATCTTAAATTTTGGTACAGGCTGCTGGTTTCAATACCAGTGTTTCTAGACCTACCAGTCTGATTTTTTTTGTTGTTGTTGAGATTCCCCCACCAGGAGCTGATTTTTGTAAAAAATTTTTTTTAATCTGTTACGTTACAAGTTGTAATGAAATAAACCACCTTACATTCCTGAGGGGTGAAATGTGTATTCGTTTATTAGTGTCAGTCAATTTTTACCACTATGCTGTGACCAAGATGACAAAACAAAAAAGCTTTAGGGACACAGGATAGCTGTCACAACTGCAACATTGCTGGTCAGCAGGAGGCTTTTCAGAAGTTCTGTAAAAATTTTTCACTGAGAGAAAGTTCATTAACCTGGTACCTCAGGCCCAGCTGAAGGGGCAGAAAGTAGGATTCATTTTTGTAGCAATAGCTGCCTCAAAAGAAAAAAACAACACAAAAAAACCCCAAACCAAAATTCCTTAATAAATTATTCAGCCAGAAGGAAACGTACATCCTCCTTGTCCTTGTTGTGAAGCTGACACAATTAAACACTGGGTTTGATTGCTCAGTATAAAAGTTACACATTTGAATGGATATTTCATTTTTGCAAGCATAAAAATGTGAGTGCTTCATATATTTCAGTGTTGGTCCATGTGCAATGAATGTGAGCAGACCTGACACTTATTTTTATTGCAGATTTTTATGTCAGAAGCTGGGAAGATTAATCAGAAAATTAAAGTGTGGTTCAGTGATTACTTCAATGTCAGTGACACAGTTGCCATTGTCACCTTCTTCATCGGGTTTGCATTAAGATTTGGAGCAAAGGGGAATTTCGGCGAAAACACTTACAGAGAAAATTATGTCTTTGTTGCTGGAAGAATAACATACTGTCTCAATATAATTTTTTGGTATGTGCGATTACTGGATTTTCTAGCTGTAAATCAACAGGCTGGCCCTTATGTTATGATGATTGGGAAAATGGTAAGTACTACTTTCCTTAATGTTTGGGTTTTTTTCTCCCCAACTGAAATACGTTTTGCTCGCTGCATCCATTTACAACTTTTCTCAAAGTTTTATTTAGAAAAAGGTTGTTTATCCTGGTGTAATGTGTCAACACATTAGTGTGCAGAATTAGCTAGATGGAATATAACTTAATGGGTTTCAAAACAAGCACTGATTCGAAGGCTCCCTTTTTTATGGAGCTTTCTCTGTCACTTATCTGTAAAAAGCTGCTAAATGAATGTGATGATGCCTTTTTCTCGATTCGTCTAGCATTGCGTCCCGTTTGGATCCGAGACTTATTTATAGTTTGGGTTTTCTTGCCCTTGTGCTCTTTAGTGCAAGACTTTAACTTGTTTTGTGTCCTAAAACACTTTCATATTTTGTGCCGCGGAAAACTGGAAATAGATTGTGGCTCCGTTCTTGTCTTCTTCCATATAAAAAATTATTCAAACTGTTTGAATTAAAAATAAATAGCTTTACTGTCAGAGAGCTATTCTAAATGTGAAAAAAATCTTAAGGATTAAGACCTGTGTATACAAAGGTGGAAGTGGTGTTTTTTTCCTACAAAGTTGAACCCTCTCATTCCTTAAAAATGAGGGCGTTGAGTTGGTTGTTTCTCACTTTGATTTCTTGAACCTGTGCAGGAGATATAGGCTCTGTGTTTCAGTCCTTGGAAAGCCACCTCTGCATTTTGTGCAGATGTTGAGTGCATTTAGGAAGGAATGTCTCTCTGTCAGCTGCCACTCATCCACCTAATAGGAATTTGAGTTACAAAGGAAATACTATCACTTGCCTTTGGCCAAGGTTATGAAATAAACTATAAGAAAGGACAGAAATAAAAGAAATTTTCTTATCGGGTTACTTAACAAAATGTTGTGACTGAAGTGGAGCTGTCCTAGACTCTGTTCCTTATATAATATATAGAATTAATCAAGTTTACACTGTCACTGTAAACGTGTGTGTGAAATCATGATGATGACCTTGTAGGTGAACTGACTCTCTTTGTGTCAATAGGTGGCCAACATGTTTTACATCGTGGTGATTATGGCGCTTGTGCTACTCAGTTTTGGTGTTCCTAGGAAGGCCATACTGTATCCTGACGAGGCACCATCTTGGACTCTTGCTAGAGATATTGTGTTTCATCCATACTGGATGATTTTTGGTGAAGTGTATGCCTATGAAATTGATGGTAAGACACTGCAATTTTGCAGCAAGTAAGGAGAAAACTCACTCAGATAAGACCCCATCTCAAGGTCTTAGGAAATTCTGTTTTTATGAAATGAAATCCCAGTATTGTTGACAGTGATTCCGTTCATTGGGTTCCTTCCCCCTCTTTGCGGGTTGCAGCTGAATAACTTACTGCCTTGACTTTTTCGTAATCCTTTATAAAGCTTGAATGTCTTAGAATGAAAACTGCACTTAATCACCATTTCTCACAAGGCTTGTTCCTGGCTAGATTTTGGAATTTCCCCCCACAGCTGTCATGCCAAAATTCTGGCTGTGGTGCTGTATTATGCTTTTTTAACCAGAAACTTTGTCTCCTGTGTTTTTCTACCATATTTCTAAATTTAAATTTCTAAATGCATGGAGACATTTTGAATTGCAGAACCAGTGCATGAACCAATGGTTGTTGCAATCTTTCTAAATGATTTCCTACCCCACCCCCATACCTGCTTGGGAGTTCTAAAAGTTCTGTGTATTTTCTCTTTATCTTTTTTTTCCTACAGTATGTGCAAATAATTCTGATGAAAAAGTTGCTCATCTCTGTGGCCCAGGAACATGGTTGACCCCGTTTCTTCAAGCTGTCTACCTCTTTGTACAGTACATAATTATGGTTAATCTCCTTATTGCATTTTTCAAGTAAGTATTTGGGTAATTGTTAATTTTTGCTAATCCTTTGAGTTTCTATTTCACTGCGACAAGATGACAAGCAATCCCATTTGCTGGAAGTATTTTCAGGTTTTAAAGCTGGTCGTCTTCTCCTCCTCACTGCAAGCCTGTGACTAAGCAGGGAAGCGTGTGGTGTGACTGGTGTGTGTCACGTCTAAGAGACTAGGGGAGTCGGAAGTTTAAGAGAATTTGAAAGCATTTTGTAACTTCCTTCTGTCAGAAAACAAACAGTCGTTTCTTCATCTGTATGTTGACTGTTGGTCCTAAATTAATTTAATGTTCTGTAGTTGGTTGAGTTGAGTTGTAGTAGGGTAAATTGTCTTTTACAGTTCTCTGCAAGTGCTTGATTTATGGGGATAAGCAGCTCACTAACACTGAGGAATGGCAGACTGCAGAATTAATGTGGTTTGATGTAAAAAACTTACGTTTAGTTAGAAATAATTTTGTTGTTTGGCAAACTTGAAATTTTATCTCAATGTAGTTTATTTCTGAGGCTGTTGCCAGATGAGATAATTTTTTTTAACCCTCCCCTTGCTTTGGATCATGGTGTTTCCTTGAATATTTCCAACTTCCACTAAAATAATTTTGCAGTAAAAAACAAGTATGTGCTGTTGTCTCTTACTTATCTAGCTTTAGAATTCAAGGTTGTTATCAAAGTGTTTAAAAAAACCCCAAACACCAAGCTCCCCCATGTCCTCCCACCACCCCAAAAGCCACCGTGATGTGTTAATACTTTTCTGTTTCCTTTCAGCAACGTGTATTTACAAGTCAAGGCAATTTCAAACATTGTGTGGAAGTATCAACGCTATCATTTCATTATGGCCTACCATGAAAAACCTGTTCTGCCTCCACCACTTATTGTTCTCAGCCACATGGCTTCCCTCTTCTGTTGTATATGTAAAAGAAGAAAGACAGACAAGACTTCAGATGGGCCAAGTATGGATAGTTATTATCCAAAAAAACCTCAGTAACTTTTTTGTTACGATTAAAGCAAACTGTCAGAGAAGTGCTACGTTTTTGGTTATCGTGTACATTCTCAAGAAAGTCGTAGCAGGTCTTAATTTCCCATGATTTTGATATTGATTAAGACTCATTCTGTTCAAATTCCCAGTGTTTTGATGGAAGTGTGTAATAGAATGTAGAATCATAGAATGGGTTGGGTTGGAAGGGACCTTAAAGAGCGTCTAGTTCCAACCCCCCACCACGGGCAGGGAATGCACAGCCCCTACAAATCTCCAGGCAAACTAATTTATGACATAAGCAAACAAACAAACCCCCAAGATTAGATTGATTAGATTTCCTGTTAATGTGGGAAGATTTTTTTTTTCTTTCTGGAAAACTTCTGTTCTTATTGGAAACCTTTTGAAAATTTAAAAAAAGGGGGGGAAAAAATTCCACAGATGATAAAATCCAGCTGAGGAATCTAGCTGCTTCTGCCTCACAGAAAAAGGGGTTGGAGGGTTGGAGCATAAGGAGTGATAATATTATGCACAGATCCTCTCAGAACTACTATTTTGATTTTTATTTTAGCAGAAATCTTTGCCCTTGAAGTTTTTTCTAGCAAGGAGAGAGGAAGAGTCTTAGGTGGCACTGTTGTGGTTTTTTTTTTGGTTTTGTTTTGCTTTTAAATTTTAATACCCTTTGCCAAGGTGTTGGTATTAGTTTCCAGCACCTGTGCTGCTTCACTACACGTGCATTGGCTTAACTGTTTAATCTTTCTTTAGAACTCTTCCTGACAGAAGAAGATCAAAAGAAACTGCATGATTTTGAAGAGCTATGTGTTGAGATGTATTTCAACGAAAAAGATGATAAATTTCATTCTGGAAGCGAGGAGAGGATTCGAGTCACATTTGAACGGTAGAATACTTAAAATAAAATGCGGTGCTTAGCGATATGGTTTAGTGATGGACTTGGCAGTCTTGGGTTAACGGTTGGATTTGATGATTTCAAAGGTCTTTTCCAGCCTAAAAGATTCTATTCTATTCTAAAATTTCTGAATAGGGAAGCTTAGAACTTTTGCAGTTGTTTTTTTTTTAAATGTGCTTTAAGGGAGGGTGGGGGGTGGGGTGCGTGTAAAATGCAGCTCCAGAAAGTAGTTATGCAAACTTGAGGTGATGTCTTTCCATTGCTACGCAGAGGCTAATAATGTGACTGATGTGTCCATATCTGTAGCAGCACTCAGTAAGCTGAGGTAATCATGTTATTTAGTTTCTCATGGTGTTATAATAAACTGATAAATTTGAAAAAGTGCTGTAGGCCCTGTATTGATGTGTATGTCAATTCCGTGATTCAAAATCATGTACAAATGTTGTATTACAGAACAGTCCAATATAATAGTGTATACTATCTTGAAATTTCAGAGATTTTTTCCTTATTAAATGGGCAGAAAGGGTTGCAAAGATGTTTCTTTTGCATATCAAGAAAAATACTTTTCTTAGCTACTTCATAATTTGATTTTTTTCTTAGGGTGGAACAAATGTGCATTCAGATAAAGGAGGTTGGCGATCGTGTCAACTACATAAAACGGTCGTTACAGTCTTTAGATTCACAGATTGGCCACCTGCAGGATCTCTCGGCTCTAACTGTGGATACCCTGAAAACACTGACTGCACAGAAAGCTTCAGAAGCTAGCAAGGTTCACAACGAAATCACACGGGAATTGAGCATTTCAAAACATTTGGCACAAAACCTCATTGAGGATGGCTCGCTGAGATCTTCTGTGTGGAAAAAGCACAGCATTGGAAACGTCTTTGGTTCTTTTCCACAAGGAGGCCTTGAGAGTAATAATGCTTTACTCTGTAACATTTCTATACGTGATGAAAAAGAAGTCCCACATAAGACAATTGGTCAGGAGTTAGCTCCAGTTCCCCGAAGAGAAGAAATAAACTTTCAAGAGGCAGGTTCCTCGGGCAGTGCCTTATTTTCAAATGCTGTTTCTCCTCCAGAACTTCGTCAACGAATACAGGCTGCAGAGATCTCAAAATCCATTAGTAAAAGTAAGAAATTAGGCAATTCATCCAACAGCATGCCACATGTAACATCCCCAACAACCAAATTTTTTGTTAGCACTCCATCTCGGCCCAGTTGCAAAAGTCAGCTGGATTCTTCAGCAAAGCATGAAGAGACTGTTTTCTCTAAGGCTACAGAAGGAGATAATAATGTAGAATTTGGTGCGTTTGTGGGTAAGTATAACCAAGTAGATTCTGAATGTCCTGAAGTCGTTATTAGCTGCTCTTATCCTCTTGCTTCTGGCTCTGCTTGCCTTGCTTTCACCCAACCTTCTGTTGAAAATGGAGGATACATTAATTGTGGTTTTATTCATGATGAGAGTGACACTAATGATAACTACAGCTGCAGAGTTGACAAATGTGATCACCAGTC
The DNA here is from genome assembly GCF_017639655.2 of Falco naumanni. Classification (NCBI taxonomy): domain Eukaryota; kingdom Metazoa; phylum Chordata; class Aves; order Falconiformes; family Falconidae; genus Falco; species Falco naumanni. The sequence continues at coordinate 14,538,317 of NC_054060.1, read as the reverse complement.
CTCTGTCAACTTATCGAAGAACAACCCCCCGACGAAGTTCTCTTTGTCAACTGGCGACTTGACGTCAACAGTCAACTGTGGCAGCTCACACGGAAAATTGAATGTTAAAGATGAACTTTCCAAAAGTCAGCATGTCCATGCAATGGAACTACAAACCCAAGATTTATGTTCTAACATCCTTATGGGACTACTTCATAAACTGTGGACCAAATCTAAGCCACAAGGTTTGACTTACCAAGAATTGTATAGTATTTTGGGTGTATTCCGGTTGCAGGTGACTTTATTCTACCATTTTGCTCTGCTTTTTTTGCTTTTAACATCTCTAATTTCCCTATGTTGCTTGAATATTTTTTTTAACTTAAATTATCATTTCTTTATAATTCTGTCACATAGACAATATTTTTTTGAAAAACATTAGCCAGTTGTTGAGTATAACAGTTTTGTGCAATTAGCAGCTCCACAACTTGGTATGGGCGTTGTAGACAAACTTTTTGTGACTCATTATAAAGCTCCTACCTTCTCATTGCATAAGCCAAAAATATTGTCTATTTCTTGACGTAATTACAGAAGACTTCTTAGGCTGATGGAATCCTGGACAAATATCTCTATGGTATCTGTGTCAAGCTGAGGGATCCTCCTATACTATGTTTCTAAACACTGTTGTAACTGGGATCTTCCACTGTTGCCTAGGCTAACATATCTTTTGGCAGTCATTTTGGAAGCTTCCAAAGTCCTTTTATTAAATATAGCATTATGCCTTCCCTCAAGTTTTGCTGAACAGTAAAAAGGTGCACATTTCTGGTTAGAGTTACATAAATATTTGAAATGGTAAAACAGTGGCAGATTCATTGCAAAACACAGGTGTGGGTTTACTAACTGATTTCTGTAAAGTACATCATGCTTTGAGTGTGCTTCGTGTATGGCAGAAGAGCACAGTCCGGAATTGTCAGGTTGCGTGCAGAGGTGTTGTCTTGCCCCAGGTGTTCAGGGATGTCTCAGTGTTTCCAAAAGGTTTGTTGAGGATGTAAAAAATTTAAATCTTTAGGCAAGAGTTTATTCTACTGCTGTGAAACTTCGAGTCCTAAGAAGTTACCTACATGCACTAGCATTTTTAGATTTGTGTATGCATAGGAAGAGTATCTACACATTTGCATATCAATCTGTATCGATACAAATCATTTGTACAGTCAGTAGCTATTTATAATTTCCTCATGGTTTAAAAATTTATTTTTTTTAAATTCAGAAAGCAAGACTAAACAGAAATAGCGGACAGTGATTGTATACCTCTTATCTAATCTCTAAATGTATTTCACCACTAATAGCTCTGAATACTAACGATACTTATTTTACTGGAGCCAAGTTTTAAGTGTCCAGTCCTCTGACATTTCTAGCATTTAGAACATACTCTTCATTCTTACTGTCCATGTTTGATAAAACTCGTGATACAGCACAGCTTTCCCTTGTGAAGTCAACTAGATTTTCATTCATTATAAAGCCACATGATTAGTAAAATTCTGAAAAGTGCTTCTTGCAACAGGGAGGATGAAGGGTATATTGTAAAAGCTACCTCAGGACAACTGTCTACTTGTCCTTCCTTTGTCATACGTCCCTGACAATACTGTAATTCAGACTGCCCAGTGCCTTTCACATGAGGAGCATGCACTCGAGTAAAATTTTAAAATGTTAGTTTTACTTTTTGGATTGTAGTGATCCACACACTGATGTGGGAAAACCCGTAGTTTCACGTTAACACTTTATGACACTGATATTTAGCGTGTTTGCAAAGTCGTCTCTAGTGCGAACAGGCACCCAGAACTTAGATGGTTTGTAACCCTTTGCTGTGGTGATGCGAACTGTTGGCATGGTCAGAGCACTGGAGGTTGCCTTTGATTTTGAATACTCTTTTTGAATTCACTGTGTCAAAGGTCACAGAGACAGCATGGACTTACAGCGGTTTAAAGAGGCAGCAAGCAAAATTAAAGAAAGGAGTGCTGATATTGAGGTAAGCATGGAAGACTTTCTCTCAAGCATGTTAATGGGGATAATTTTTTTTTTTTTTTAAATCTGTAACATCACAATATGTTTTGAAAAAGTCTAAGAGCAAATATAGTCAAAGAACTTGCAAAATGCAGCCTGGAAGGAATGTGTATCTGGTTTCTGTTGTTTAAAAAAAATATCTCATGAAAACTGGTGCAACCTTAACTGCACATCAAGTACTGTTGCTTCATAATATACTAATGAAATATTAAACAAGGTCTGAGGTCATGAAAGGTGAGATGACTACAACTGTGAATTAAGATAAAGTTATGTATCCTATAATTAGTGTTTAATGAAATGTTTGACACTTAACAAATTTCAAGATCAGCATTTAGGAAGATTTCAGTGATTTACATGATATTTTATACAGCAAGATTATAGTGTATATGATTTTAAAAAATGACAAAAAGTGTTCATTATGCTTCCAAGAAGAAAAAAGCCTTTGCAATAAACTTGTCACAAACTAAAATGAAGTGTAATTTCCATTTTCTTAAAGAGTAATAAAAATAACTAAATGGAAAGTGGTTAATCGTAACAAACCTGTCCTCCAAATGCTATAGTATATTTAAAAAAGCTAGTTTTCTCACTGTAGCTGTGAAGGTAAGTTAGTAAATACCAGTTACCATTTGCAGTTACCCCTCATTCAGGGGAGAATCTGGCTTGAGAATTGCGTTATGACCATTTTCAATGTGTTCTGCTGAGGTGCTCCTTCAGGACCTTCTGATTAAGTACAATGTGTGACCGAAGAGCTTTTTGTTTGCCTGTATTTTTGGCGTGGGGTTTTTTTCGTAGTCATGTTTACAGTTTGCTTTGGTTTTTTTTTAACAGGAGCGACAGGAAGACTTCAAAAAGGCTATATTGGAGGGCATAGAGACAAGTAGGCTTCAAGTAAGTAAAGAAGGTTTCCATTTATTAGAGACTTTACTTTCACCAAGTACCGAATGTATTCTTTACAGCGAAGACAGGGATATCTGTTTTCTTAAATCATTATCTGTAAGTAAACCCTGGCCATGATTTAAAAAAAAGGGAGGGGGGTGAAAAAAAAAAAAAAGTTGTGCAGTTGAACCTTTGTACAAATACAGCTGGATGTCTCCTTGACGTAGGTGTACATAGTTCCAGTGTTTGTTACTATTGGGTTGCAAACTCTGGTAGCGTTTCCAGACAGTACTGCTGTTCTTAGACGCGTAGTAATAGAGTTGTCCCAGGTTAACTGGTGGGGCTGGTTTGATTCTTATCTTTCACGTAGGTACTACAGTCATTGATTGTAAGATGCTGAAGATGTATGCTGAACACTGAAATGCATATAGACCTAAAAATGGGTCTTCAGAAGACACTTTCAGCAGGTGCATTCTCTGTGTTGCATTCCAATGAAGTATTTATGTTTAGGGATATAAAGAAATAGTCTTTCTCGTGTTCATATACACACCTCTGTAGACACACACGCATATTTTGGACACATGTACACACAGGTGCGTGTGTATGTGTTTAGGTGTGTGGGAGTGTATTCCTTAAGAGGGAAGGGTGAAAAAGGGTGGTTGCAATTGCCTGACTGTTATAAGTCTTGGAACCAAAAATGGCATAGCGTTCCAAGTTCTAGGTTTTTATTCTTTTAGTCTGTTAATTTTATTCAGGTAACCATTGGAATTAATAGGCTGGTTGTGAGGCATGTTCCAGCCCTATGCCAGTTTTCATGCAGTTCTAGTTTGTGATGAAACTGCCTTTCTCCTTTTTCACAAAAGAAATATTTTGTTGTCAAAAGCTGACCGGCTCAGTAGATAATCAGAAAGTATGTAATTATTATTAAGGAATACATCCGTGAGGAAATTCCATTCAAACTGTAGGTTTCTGTGTGGTAAGACTTCTCTAGATTTTGTTCCTATTTTCAGTGAGTTCGACCTGAACTTTAGTTTCCTCTAGAGCCACGTTCTTAAATGGGGATTGATAGTTAACAAGAGCTCGTGACAGGATAGCTGAACTTGGTGCTGGTAGAGATGCAGTGCAATGTACGCTTCTGTAGTTGTATCCTGTTGTAACGTTTTCTTTTAAAGAACTTTTTCAGTATGGGTCAGTAGTCTTAATGTGCACCTGAACATGTTAGAGCTGATGGTTACTATGAAGAGCATTTTAAATGAATTAGGCACTCGATTTGCACGTTGTTGCGCAGCAAGGTATTACAGGTACATCCAGAAGTTTTAAAAAGAATCCTAGATAGTCCTTGAAAAGAAAACTGGGCAGATGGTGTGCCAAAAGAGTAGCAGTTTAGAACAATGATAATGAAGACTAATGATATGTGGTGGGTTGTGTTTGTTTGTTTGTTTTGTGTAGGGTGTTCAAACTGACTGTGGTCTAAGACAATCCAGTTCTTGCGGTGGGTTTACTGACCCTCTGGCAGCCCATTCAGAACAATGTAAGTGTGTCGTCTTTTCAGGTAACCTCATTTTATTTCTAAATTCTCATGATCATGCATATTCTAAGAAGATACAAAGGAAACACAAAAGGTTAAAGCATCTTGGAATATTTTCCTGGCTGGTGCTACTTGATTCTGCTCCGGTGACTCGTTGCCGTGGTTCTAGTCACGCCAGCTTAATTCTGTTGTATTTGCCACAGGTAGCTAGAGTCATGCCAAGCAAAGTGATCTAGTCAGGGCTGTGCTGGAAGTGTGTAAAGATCAGATAGTGGTGGATCAGGCATTTTTTATGAGAGCCACACCAAGGAGCCTAGTTGCTGACTCTTAGGAAATAGGTGAGTACCAACAGCGTGTGCCGTCCTTTGTCCTGTGACGAATCTCTTTCATTTGTAGTATACAGCAAGAGCAGAAGAGCATCGAGTGAAGACACTCAGCAAGTAGACTCTAAAGCAGCCTTACTAACGGTGTGTATCTGCCTTTTTTGTTGTTAACCAGAACTAGAAACTGAGCAAATGAAGGAGGAGCAGCAGATTGTGTAAAGAACAATACTGATTTGTGGAATCATTTGTTCAAGGACACGACAGAAGGGGACCCGTTTTGGCTGAGGGGAAGGAGTTGTGCACGTTCTCTACTACACCTTGTGCATAACCTCACCATGAAAACTTACGCTGCTTCCTGTTTATGGGGAAAAGCCCACAACTTTTGTTTAAGAAATTAATTATTTATATAATCCATAAACCAATGGTGAATATATAGCCCTATCTATTCTTTAAATTGTAATTACCATTCCTCGGTTGTATTTGAGTCTTTCCATTCAACTGCGGTTCAGTACAGCCTGGTGAAGTATTTCTGATAAACTGGCTGTACTGCAAGATCTTAAAACTTGTTACCACCCCACCTCCAATGAATGTACTATGTTTTCCTTACAAAACCAAAACCTTATTTGTTTTTTCCTCTCCTTTGTTTTAAAGGATTGGTTACAAGGTAGACCTTCAAACAGCAGTCAAATGTAAGTAAGCTTTTTTTTATTGCTCTGTATTTTGATTTGGTTTTTTTTCGGGTCGTTGTCTTTGGCTATAGTGGTATTCAGTTGCACTTAATGAAAAAAAACCAAGGTTTAAGGGTTTTTTCTAATAAATAACTGAATGTGTTCACTGGAATGCTTTGACAGGTTCTATTTAGATTAATGGGGTCACATGTCAGAAGGCAAAACATGCCCTGAAATGAAAATGCCGGTGTTGACACTTATTAAGGAACTAGCTTCCTGGTAAAGGTCTTTACCCAACCTTTCAAACTGTAAACCTTCTCTGAGATTCTGCAGACATGGCTCTTGTTAACAGTTATTCCCCAAGTTAACCGTTAAAGCCATTACTTTATTAATCTGATAACAGAAAGGTAAGCTGTTGTGAACAAGTTTTAATTAAAGCACCTCTGTGGGAATGGGCTCTTGTGATGCAGACTTTGCATAATGTTGTGCGTGACTTGGTGGTATTTGAAGCGTAGCTCTAAAAAACATGAGATTACTTAACAACCCTCCATTACTGTTTTGTAATTAAGAAGCCTGTGCTGCCCTTGAAAAAGAGGATAAAAGCAGGACTGTGAGGTTAACAAGGTGACCTAGGGTGACGTGTCAAATCAGTGAATACAAAGTACATTTTTAAGAGGCAATGACTGTTGGTTTTGTGGCATTTCACAGGCCATCTGAAGAAGATGCATTGAATGGTAAGTTTGTTTCTGCTGTAAACAAGCTGAGAGCTTTTTATATAAGCAACTGTTTGGATTTTGTATGAGAATGTATTTAACTACTGATAATTTGGAACTGAATGGACATATAATAGTGTGATATTTTTTTCCCTGTCAGTAAATAGCCTACTATTGAACACTACAGTTCTTAATTATTTTTTTTCTCCCCCTCCCTCGAGGTACTGAAGAGCTAAGCAGGAAGCTATATGATGTACTTTCTGCACAGCAAATCTTTTTCAAACTCTAGTTACTTGGCAAGTGTTCTTTGCATGTGGCAATTTCAATACACAATACAGGTAGCAAGAAGACGCTCTCTTTTTAATTTTTTTTCAGGCATTGCTTCTCCTTTCAAGCCTATCATGGATATCAATTACTATTACTCAGGTCAGTCCCTCATGAGGTAATGTTCATATTTTTAATGATGCTTATTAGATCCTTAAACTTTAACAAATGCTGTAATTTCCCTCTAGCTGTAGAAAGAAATAACTTGATGAGATTATCACAGAGCATTCCATTCACTCCTGTGCCTCCAAGAGGTAAGAACTGTACTTCTTGTTGCTGGTTCACTCTGGTCTTTTGGGGAAGAAAACAAAAGTAAACCCCGTACAGGTTCCTTCTAATAAAGAATGACTGAGCCAAATTTCACACTAAATTTCAAACTAAAGTCTTAGTGAACTAAATGAATTCTAGTGCTTGTCTTGCAACACTCAGAAACATAAATGGGTATGACACCTGTTCTAGGGGCAGCTCACTTGATTATGAAATGTAGATTTAATTGTAGTTGTCCTCAGAAATGGTGATACAGTGGTGCTGGTATTGTACTAACAGTTTTTATAACAAGCTGTTCTGGAAGGATTCCTTTAAATTGTCTTGACTGATATAAAGTGTAAAAAAACATTTATTCAGTGTTCTTAATGCTGGTTGAGCAGTGTCATTAATAGTTCTAATTAGGAGGACAAAGCCACTGTACTACTTTGCTGCTCTATGAAAGAAGTTGGAGAGGGGTCTTCCCACTGGGTAGTTTAAGTTCTTTTGTTAATTCAGGATGTTAGTGACAACTTAATATTGCAGCACATTGAAATCTAAGAAACTGTAGGTTTTCAGCGCTTTTTAATTTTAAACTTGGAAAATTAAATGCAGTATTTACTTTTTGCATTGTAACGTAGGTGAGCCAGTCACCGTGTATCGCCTTGAAGAAAGTTCTCCCAGCATCTTGAACAACAGCATGTCTTCCTGGTCGCAACTTGGACTCTGTGCTAAAATTGAATTTTTAAGTAAAGAGGAGATGGGAGGAGGTTTACGTCGAGCTCTTAAAGTAGTATGCACGTGGTCAGAATATGATATCCTGAAATCGGGACATCTTTATATCATCAAGAGTTTTCTTCCTGAAGTTGTGAATACTTGGTCAAGCATTTATAAGGAGGACACTGTGTTACACTTGTGCTTGAGAGTAAGTTTTATCCTTTTCAGTTATTAAACATAGACAAGCATGGTACATTAAACAGAAGTTCCTCTCCACCCTTCCTGAAAAATAGTGTATACTTACTAGAAAAAGAGGGGAAAAAAAAAAAAAAAAGAAGGTTAGCCTGGGTTCTGTATGAGCAAAAGGGTTAAAAACTCTGCTCCAGTATGGTTTACTTAATCAAAGAGCTCAGACTCTGAAGATGTAGATGTAATTTAAAAACCAAGGAATTAATTACGCTGCCTTGGGGGGGAATAGATGCTTACTGTTTATGCTGCTGTTTTGTCTCCTTGATGTTGGATCATACCGTGTAGCTAACAAAATACGGGCTTTGAATCATAGGAAATCCAGCAGCAGAGAGCAGCACAGAAGCTCACCTTTGCTTTCAATCAAATGAAGCCCAAATCCATTCCATACTCTCCAAGGTGAGTGTATTTAAACTTCCATTATGCTGCATGTTTTTGACAGAGAAGAATGCCTACGGGGCTGTTAACAGGTGGATCAAATATATTTAGGTACTGATCTGTGCATGTAGGTCTCAGAACATAACTATGAATGTGTGAATCAGAGTTCTCCGTGGCAGTGGTTTTGGTTGTTACTTTTTGCACTGATTCTAGCCTAGCGCGATAATATAAATTACTTTGTATAGCAGTTTCAAATGATTTAAATTATTAGTAAATCAACAATCTGGTAGTAATGGTATATTTGCCATTTATTTGGAAATATATTCATTAAGTATGGTTTTTACTAGGTTCCTGGAAGTTTTCCTGTTATATTGCCACTCTGCTGGCCAGTGGTTTGCAGTTGAAGAGTGCATGACTGGAGAGTTTAGAAAATATAACAATAATAACGGTGATGAAATAATTCCAACCAACATGCTAGAGGAAGTTATGCTAGCTTTCAGCCATTGGACATATGAGTATACAAGAGGAGAGTTGTTGGTACTAGATCTGCAAGGTAATGTCCTTATTTTGAAATTGGGATTGGGGCCAAGGCAGTTGTATGGGGGTTTTTCTCTTGTGATAGCATTTTATTAAGGATTCATATGTCTCTAATAAATAACAAGCATTAGTCGGTGCATCTAGGTCTAATTAATCTGAATCTGTGGTTGTCTTATTTAATCTTAGAATCATTTAGGTTCAAAAGGACCGTTAAGATCATCAGGTCCAACCATTAACATGGCACTGTCAAGGCCACCACTAAACCGTGTCCCTATATGCCACTTCTACATGTCTTCTAAATACCTGCAGGGACGGTGACTCCACCTCACCCCTGGGCAGCCTGTGCCAGCGCCTGACCACCCTTCCAGGGAAGACATTTTTCCTAATCTCCAATCTAAGCCTCCCCTGGCGCAACTTGAGGCTGGTTCCTCTTGTCCTGTCACTTGTGACCTGGGGGAAGAGACCGACCCCCCTCGCTGCAGCCCCTTGCAGCAGCTGTGGGGAGCAATGAGGTCCCCCCTGAGCCCCCTCCTCTCCAGGCTGAACCCCCCCAGCCCCCCCAGCCGCTCCCCATGGGACTCGTGCCCCAGCCCCTTCCCCAGCTCTGTTGCTCTAATGGCATTAAATCTTAAGCAGCACAGGGAATATAAATATAGACATCTTTTTCTAACAATATGCACCATTCTAAGTTCTGTATTTTGCACATTTCTGTAGTGCCAATATGGTAAGCTTTATTTATCCTGAATTGTATGTCAGGTACTCTGGCTGAGAGCTATATAGGAAGCTTCTTTCTTACAGGTGAAAACTCCAGTTAGAAATCACAGGCAGATGTAAAAATAGGTGGAAGAAATCTGAGAAGTACAAAGTGCTTATTTATGAGCGATTTTTGTGAGGGTAGAGTAACACATATCATTTGGGTTTTTTTGGGGTTTTTTTTCTGCTTTTATTCTTGGGGAAGTTAGAAGTCATAGCTAAGGATGCGAAGACTTTTCAAATTAATGCATTTATGTAATGTATCAGATTTAACCTTTCTTCTTGTGCTGTCTGAAGGTGTTGGTGAAAATTTGACAGATCCCTCTGTGATAAAAGCTGGAGAAAAAAGGTAAGGTTAAAAGAAGGATTTAAAGAAAAGTATTATAAAATTTTTACCAGAGCACACATGCGACCCATGTTTGTGTACACTTTATTTCTAAGGTCATACGATATGGTGTTTGGGCCGGCCAACCTGGGTGAGGATGCAATAAAAAACTTCAGAGCGAAGCATCACTGTAATTCCTGCTGCAGGAAACTGAAACTTCCTGGTAAGATCTGTTGTATTTCTTCTTCAGAGACACTCATGTCACGGATGTTGCATGACACATAATGCAATAGTTATGCTGTGCTGGGTAAGTGGAATAAGTAATAAACAGCACTTTTGTGATTTAACTTTTAAAATGACGTGCCATTTTAAGATAAAATCCAAGATGAAGTAATTAAGAACATCTGTGTGTTCTATATCCGTATTGCACAGGATTTGAGGAAGGTAGATTAGATTGATCGAGACGGTAAAAAAAAAACGATAAAGGTTCCTAGAAAAAGTAGGAAAAGGAGGTCAAGATGATTGCTGATCTTCAGGCTTTTTGAACAGAACGTTGCTTGTGTTTTGGCAGTTTTTGTTGGTGGGTTTTTCGCATGTGTGTCTGTCTGTTTTTCTTTTTTCTCTTTTGTATTATTTGTTTTCTGTTGTTTGGTGTTTTTTTTAATAAAAACATGTCTAGGTCTGCAAAAATTCATTCTGCTAAAAACTTTCAATTCCAGATATTTTTGCTGCATGGACTACACTACACTCATCTCAAACCTTGACATTGTTTCTCTGTATCAGGCTTTTAGACTCCAGCAGAACAACATAAGGAACTTGCGTGATTCCTGCCTGTTTCACACTTCTTTTCCAGGTTGTTTCTCATATGAAGAAAGGTCATTTATTTTAAATTTGTGTTGTAAATCCTGGTACCATCAAAACAGATCATGGAAGGATCTGATTTCCATGGAAAGTTGACTCAATACTTGCTATAATAGCTATAGATGAAATATTCAGGGTTTTCCATCACTTTTCAAAGAAGAGCTTTAGGCTTCTGATTGCATGTATGATAAACACATCCTTTTTTGACATAGTACATATTGAGGAATTCTTCCTTATAAGAACATACGCGCATACCCCATTCTTTGAAAGACTTCTATGCCCCATTGATTCTGTTAGCTGAAGAAACAGTCATCATTAATTATGACTTCATTTTGTTTGCACAGATCTGAAGAGGAATGATTACACACCTGACAAGATCCTATTTCCTCAGGACGATTCCCCTGAACTGACAATTCAGCCTGGAAGCTGCACCAAAGAATCCGATTCAGCTAATTCTATTCGTCTGATGCTCTAATGATGTGACCAAATCAGTGGCTTCATCCAAACTTCATGGAACATCACAAAGTTGTCACTTACCTTTCCTTCACTATAATTAAAAGAAAGATATGTCAAACTAAGGACTGCTGTCTTATACGTGGAATTTTGGCTGGTCCATAATCTAAGGACCTAACAACTTGTGATAACCATCTACAGAGAACAGCTTGGCGGCTGCTCGCTCTAAAGGTGAAATAATGACAGAATTTAAGATATGTTTTTAAAGGGGCTTTTTAGCAGAAGGTTTATTTTTTATTTTGTTTTGGTTTAGTGGAGGATTTTCTCTCTGTAGTGACCTGCAGTGTGCGGTCTGCCTTCCATCGAAAGCAGTTTGGCAATCGATGTTTTAAGGTAACGCGTTTGTTTGGCCGCTGTCTTACTGTCGATCGGCACAAGACAGGAGAAAGCACCTACCTCTGTAACGCCAGAGTATTATTGGAGTGGGTTTTGGGAAGTGTTCCACTAATGTTTTCTCACCAGATGTCTTTCAATCTGGCCTTTTGAAGAGGACAAAGCCAAATGAGGTGTATATATGATGCCAGTAGGCTGGGGTCGAAGGTAGAAACTTGGTCTGTTCCAGTGGAGAGAGTCTCCTGAATCAGGATTCAGCTTCGTGGCTGTAAAGCTGGGTTGGGATTGGTTTGTTTTAGGGGGTGGGTTTTTTTTGTTTGTTTGGTTGGTTTTTTGTTTGTTTGTTTTTAGGGGGGGGGTTGTGTGTGTGTGTGTGGAATAGAGCCCTAATGGTGCATAATGAAATTTCTTGTTTTACACATTTCAGTTTCACCAAGTCACTGTCGAATAGTAACAAAGCCATGATAGACTGGTATAATCGTATTTAATAGAAGAAATAGTATGTGCTGGTCCAAATAAGTTGCCTTGTAAGAACACAAGTTGGAAGTGCTTTTCCTCGTACGTAGTGACTGCTTCAGAAGTTACGCCTTCCAAAGATCTTGTGAAACCAGTATATCGAAACCGAATGTACACATAACTTGTAAATGTATTTAAAATTATGTAGAAAACATCTTTAATTTTATGTTATTTGTGGTACTTATTTAAGAAGAGGCTAGGGTTGGATTAGCATTGTGTAAAGTACGGGAGATTGCAATGCACCTTCATGCCAATAAAATGTAATTTAACTGTCCCAAATATTGTTGAGCATTCAGCAAGAGAAAACTGTTGTCCAACTGAAGTTTCATGCTGCGATTTTTTTTGTTACATAGGTACTAATTTGTAATTTTTAATTAAAAGGGCAGTATATAGCTCTATAAATTTTTTATTCAGTAGTGTATCTTATAGATACAGACCTAAGGCACGAACACAGTAGCTGTTTAAATGGTGTTTTATGTTTGATGGGGAAAGGTAAAATGTTATAAGGATATAATACTGTATACATTTTGTATATCATTAAATCTTTAAAGAATCTAAAATAAATTTATTCTTGTTTACAGACTTCTGCTGTCTGTCTTAATCTAAAAGGTTATTTGGGTGAATTTAAGTAGCTCTTTATGTGCAGAAATAGAACTTGCCATGCTGGATTAAAGCAGTTGTCTGCCTTTGAGGTAGCTCGGCTTTGGCTAGTACCAGAAACCGGCTGGGGGGGAGTGAAAACAAATGTATTATATAATAGTGTGTGTATATATATTTTATATATATATTTATATATACTAGAATAGTAGATAAATGTATGTGGTGGAGTTAATGAGTAAATGAGGCAAAATATCTTAAAGCTCTTTACAATGTTTGTTTTGAATTAGCTCTTTCTTGGGTGCCTGACTGCCACCCCTGCTGTTGCTGTGAGGTGATGGGCCGTTATTCAAGACATATTCTATAAGATAATTCACCTTTTCAGGGCTACGTTGGTAGCCAAGTGACAGCACCGGCGCAGCTCTAACGGAGGCTGGCTCCTCAAACTGAGAAGGATTTCTAGAGGAGCCACAGGTGTTGTGAAAGCATGACAGAATTCATTTGAGAATTTTAAGTAAAGGTTAGGAAACTTTGTTTCCTGACAAATACTTAACACCACGCTCTTAATCTTGACAGCCACGGTACCTGTTTGCAGTGGTTTTGCCTGTGTCTCGTTCCTTAGCAGGACAGGCAGCTGTGACCTGTGTGTCCGGGGTTGCAGCAACTGGCGCCTGAAGCCTCTCCAGGACCAGAATGGACGAACAGGGTTGGGGAATGTACGTAAGACCTGGAGTGGTTCACACTATACATGCTTCTGTGCGTCTCCTGGCACAAGTACTCGCTTACTCTGTGAAACTTGCAGCTGGCATTATATGAGAAGCGTATGGCTAAACTGAGGGTGCAGGGTGGGGATTACAACTGTCACAAATTACCTTCTCCTTCAGCCTAGCAGAAAAGAAAACCCTAAATGCAAGTATCCCTCAGGGGAGGCATTGGGAAAGTGTGGTGGCAAAGGAAAAGCGCCAAGTTGGTTGGAAGAAGCAGCCTGACAGCGTTAGGATTATACCGTGTCCTACTGATGTCAGGCCGTAGGAACGTGAAGATTATCCAACGTAGTTTTATTTGGTCGAGAACATCACGTGTCACTCCTCTGCTAAACCTTGTCATTCCTGAAGTGCTCCCTGAGCTTTGATCCTTTAGCTTTTAAATTCCCTGTATTTTACTGAAGTGTAGGAAAGTAGGAGCATCACTGGAACTTCTGTTAAGTATCTAAAACCAAAGTATCAACGTATCTTGTTAGAACATAGTTTTTAACTACAGGAATATAATTCAAACTTTCTCTAATTATTTTTAGTGAAAATCTGAAGTGCTTCAGTGACTTTCCTACTTAAGAGGGTATTTAGAGAATATCTTGTATATAGGAAAATAGGTAAGGTACATAACTTTCCTTCATAGATAGTTTTGATTCCCTACCACCATCCTCAGGATTATTTTCATGAGAAGAAAACCCATAAAGTAACAGATTAAATGGAATCTTACGTACTTGCAGACTAGTGTTGGTTGCATACATAACTTGTGGTTTAAAATGCACTTTGATTTCCTCCAACATCAATATTTCTTCATGCAAAACCCTCAAATATATGAGTGTGTTATTTTAATCTTCTAATTAATCCAGCAACTTCAGCACTGCTGACTACTTTCTTGCAGTATTTAGATGCTGAAACATTTCAGGGAAACCTGTATTTGGGATCATTGTGGCAAAATAAGCAAAGGCGAGTCTCCTGGGGAGCTGGTTTCCTAGCTGCTGCTCAGCAGCCATGTGACTTGGGAAAGGAGGGATTTGGGTTTTAAACATCCAGCAGTCACTTCCTACTTTAATTTCCTGTGGTTGCATCTCACTTAATGGCACACCACTTAACACTGCAGGAATTGTGAGGGAGAAGACGCCAGCTAAAAACTTGTCAGTAGCAGTTCAATTTGCATGTTCCTAAAAGATCAACTGGATAATTTATTTTTTTTTTTTCAAAAATACAACGTTTCTGAAAAGTCTTCTGATGATTTAATCTTTTTACAATTAACGCTTTTCCTTGCAAGCAATCCATTTTGTGGTGACAGTGAGTTAACTCTCAGGCCCTGAGCCTGCAGGCGGCAGCACTGATGTGGATTTGTGTATCGTGTTCTATTAAAATAGTAGATCAAGGTCTTGATTCAGATTCCACAAGTAGGAAGAAGCACATGCTTCTCCCTTCCTGAATGACCAATGTTAGCGTGGCTCATTTTAGTACTAAAATTCAGCTATATGGATTTATAGTCTTTTTTTTAAATACAGACAATGTTATTTAATGCTTTTAGCAATTTGTAGTTTTCAATACAAATGTTGTTCTACCTGTGTGACAGCTATTATAGACTGAATTTAACTTACTGTTTCCAGATAATGGTTTCAAGAAGTGCTTTTTAATGCTGCCATTCAACCCCTGTATGACCCAGTACTTGCTTTTCAATATGTTTCTTCAAGTTATCTTCCTTCTCAGTGTGTTCCCCTCTGTCGTTAGACGAGGACTCTTTTGGTAAGAAAGTTTTTAAGAATTGGAAGTTGACACAGCCCTTGTTAATGCTGCCACCACTAAACAGTTTGCAGTGTCACTGTTCCCTGTCCTGTGTAAGAAAAAATAATTACTTGGTTCCTTTCTTCTGTCTGTTCTCAGTGTATTTTACAACATGCCTTATTTGCTGCTCTTGCTTTAAGTAAATAGTTGGCTGTGCTCATGCTTGTCATTAATGGAGTGAAATGAAGATAAAATTCCTTCACATCAGCTACAGTGGGGCCAGAACTTAAGTGTATCAAATCAGAAAATACTATGGCTGCATCCACTATCCCACCACTGTGAACATAAAGCTTGCGAACAAGGTGTAGCTACTAAGCCTTTAGCAGTTGTAATTTATTTTTGTGCATTTGCATTTTTAGAACAGATGATGAGAGTATTTAGTCCAGTAACAGCAGCTTGCCAAGAAAATCAAGGAGCAAGTTCTGATGTGGAGATCCCAGACGAAATGGGCAGGAAAGGTAAGATATGCTGGCGGTACAAGGCTAATTACTGTTTCATTAGTAATAATGTAATATATCTCAGGATTATTTAACCATGTAGAAGGGTGAAGGCATGTCAGCATGTGGTGGTGTACTACACCAGAGACTAACCAAAAAAAAATATTCCAGGCAGCGGTTTTCGATGTTTGTGTCATGCTGCTATATTGTGGGGTCTGCACTAAGTACGAGATACGCATCACCAGGTGTAAGTAGCAGCAGATGGGGAAACTAAGCCCCAACAATTGCCAAGGGCTGTTGCAGAGCAGGAAGAGGAGGATTAGGAGAAACTGCTTTCTTGCAGGGTGCTTTGAAGTCAAGAAAGATGACGAGCTGATTATTTTGAGACCAAACCTTCACGCTTTCCCTTTTCAGATGGGAGTCATGACCACTGCAAGCAGTGGCAGCCTTCTCTCACCTTGTTTCCACAAAAATTCAACCGACTACAAATAAAAGCTGCCCATGGCAGGTGATGCCAGCCTTGTTTGCAGCTTGTAAGCTGCTGGAAAACCATCAGTCCTGGTCTTAACTCCATCAGCAAGACACACGCAAGCAGAAAGGTAAAAGCTCAGAAAGATCATGTAGTACCAACCTGATCAGCCAGGAAAAACTAACCCAAATCCAGAGCAAGGCACTGTATGAGATGCAACTAAAATATTTTTTAAACTTATCTGTTCTATGCAAAATAGTATTTTTTTCCATTTGAAGAAGCTTTAACCCTGTATGAATATGATTCAGACTGTCATTACACAGAGCCCTGACCATTACACAACTAGCTGAGAATGAAAACACCGAACCCATACATACATTTAACAGGATATATTTTTAAATCATTTCTTCATTAAGGTTTTCAATGCATGTGTACATGAAAATTTATATTAAAAAATTAAAAAGGAAAATCTTGTTTGTTTAGAATAACTCTGAAGTGCACAAATATTGACAAAAGCTAACAGAAAAAAAAATACAGCTCTGCTTTTTTAAGTAGTGTTGCAATTACTTAGAGCTGGCAAATAAACGCAATCCTCTGAGTTTTAGAGATTCTCACAAAAAGGACAACATTATTATATACATAGTTCTGATGTGCAAGTATGCAATCAATATGTACACTTACATTCCTAACTGTTTACATCATTCTAGAGTATTCACAGTAGAATCAAGCTTAAGGTTAGAAATGTGAAAAGGCCATAACAGTGAAAGAAAAAAAATAAAAACCAAGATATGCCTTGGGGATTTTAAGACATTTTAAACTACTTGTTAATAGATTTCAGATGACTAAGCTAGAATTTAATTTTGGAGCAGACTAAAAATATAGTTGCTTTTTAAATAAATGGTAATGCAAGTATACTTTTTAAATGGTTTCACAGATGGCAGTATTACCACAAGCATTATTAATCAGTCTTTTGATTTTTAAGCACTAGTACTGACCAGAAAGAGCCTGCTTGCAGAAAAGCTGCTGTAACCATCCCCATATGTGAGGCTATGGTTGTCATCATTTTGCATATTTATATGCATTCCCATACCTACTTTGCTCTTATAAAAAGAAAACCAGTTTTCTTAACCCTCATTACTTTATGTGGCCATATCCACTGCTCGCTGTTCATAGGAAGTGTAAAAGAGAATATATGCAGCTGAGGATTTCACAGACGATGCTGAGATCTCAGACACTTCATGGTCATCAAACTTAAACCAGCGTTGTTTTGAAGCATTTTTGCAATAGGCTGTATAGTGCCCACCATCCAACCCGCCATAATGATTCTGTAAACATAATAAGAAAAAAGCAATTATGGCCTTGAAAGCTGCCATTTTTCCCCTGGTTAGGGAAATAAACTAGAATGGGAGACTTTTTACTAAATACCAATCATTCTTTTTAGAATACAACTTAATCTGCAACCAGGCAGGCAGCCTGGAAACCCAGATGAATCGCACAGGCTAACCCGAGCCTTGGCATAAAGAGCAGCTGAAAAGGGACACTGTTACTTACTGATACTGAAAATAGATTGTATCTCTTCAAGTTATTCTTTGGACCAATAACATACTGTGAGAGGTCGAGGGTTTCCAATGGGAAATCTACAGAGGTTTGAAGCTTTTGCTTCCATCTTCCATCATAGGAAAATCTAGAGAGTTGAAAAGCATCATTAAGTTACAGGTTGCTCAGAAGCTATTTAAGGATATCAGGCAATATTCTTAACTCAAATACTATTTGTTTTCCCTGTTTTTAACCAGGACATGATCTCAATTTGGCCCCTGTTTTGTTAATGTTTGCACATGTATTTCTTAGCACAAATGAAAAGAGATTACTTGTCGAAGTGCTATATGAACTACAGCCTAATAAAAGAGGCATCAGATGAAAATAAAATTCTTGCACCCAGAACTTTCTCTAATTAATTAAAAAAATGGTTAGCTATTGCACTGGAACAATCAAGCTCCATCAAAGCCTGGTCACTTCATACCCATTTTCACTAATCACCATTTCTCTTACCTTTTCAAGTGCACAAGAAGAACAGGTGGTAATTTCCAAATTTCTATTTTTTTCAAAGAATCTCTTCGAGTTTTGCAATGGCTACAGTAAAACCTATTGTTATCAGTGAGCTTTTCCTCTTTGGAGAACAATCTAAGGCATTCCTAAAACAAAATACAAACACAGATTGGGAAGAGGAGGTGTTTACCAAAGCATAGCAAAAATATTTCCCATTTTCTTTTTAACCCACACCAATTATCTGCATGCTATGTTTCACAAAAATGAGGACAAGTGAGTTAAATCCATGTGTGGAAGTACATTTTACTGCATATATTAATTAGTTGCAAGTCCTTCAAAATACATCTACAGTATTTTGTTTAAAACCACGAAGTATATATACTATGACCAACAAAAGCAAATACTATGCATGTCTTCTCTGCTACTGCAGCTTCATTACTTCCATCCTGCTTGTATTTTAAAAACCTTTAAGGAACTACTTATATTCTTTCAAACTTCAAAAAAAGAATTTCAGAAAAAATAATGAATACTCAGAACTGTTCACGTTTCAGGTTAGTGTAAATTAAGCTGGAATATTCCTCAACCCCTTCAACAAGAGGCTGAGCAGAACCAACATCATAATGAAGTCACGGAGAAATGTTTTTATTGCAAGAACTGTTTCTCTCTAGTTCCACCATACCTGCAGCGTACATTTACTAGTGGATGCAAGTGGTAACGACAAATACATGAAAGCCTCAAAGGTTCGGGACTTCTTGTGACATGTAAGACACTGCACTGTAGATTTGAACTGGCCTTGAAAGAGTGCCACAATAATGGATTCATTGAGCTGTTTGTGTTTGTGCCAGGCTAGTTCTGCTGCTTTGAAGTCATCCAGGTGATCATTGTTTTCTTCCTTGTATCTTTTCCTGTTGTCAGCCTGGGTAACAGAAATTTAAATATTATAGCCATATATTAACAGATATAAAAACAGGAAGTCTCATCTATAGGCAAGCATACTATTGAGTATCTGCAAAAATACTTAAATGCATCACTGTAGCCATCCATTTCTTACCTAGTTAGGCTTCTTCCATTACTCCTTTCAGTACCTTACACTGTTTGCAACTAAATTCCTACTTTAATTCTGAGTATTTGTATTTCCTTCTATACAAGGTTCCAGTAACAATCTTCTGATGAAATAAGAGGGTCTTTTAAAAATCTGCTTCTCTTTATCATCTGACAGATGTATCATTTGTTACAAATGTGTATTGCTTACTTTATTTAGGTCTTCATGCAAGCCATCCATTAGAAAGAGAAGTAATTCTTGGGAGTCCTGTTGGCTATATCCTGCAAATTGGTCATTAATCTTCCCAATTGTAATTTTAAAGTCTTTTGGACTGATATATTTATACTGTCCTGTCCATAAAGCTTTCATTATTACACCAAACTCTTCAGCCACTTCACCTTTATGCCCCAGGAAATTTGACCTATACAATTAAACAGACAAAAAAAAAAAAAGTAGTGAGCCTTTCAAATAACTTTTTAAAAAAAATATTATTGATATTAATTCAAGACATTATCCCAATTTCAAAGTAATTTCTTTAGACCAAGAAAAAAATTTTGTCTACTCTGGCACTGTAATTTGGTTCCCTATTCAAGACTGGGCTGATAGAAGGTGCAGCCCTTCCCAGCTTTTTTGTAAACTGCTATTTAAATACTCTGTTTGCTTTTAGGAGACATATTGATGAATGTGGTAAGCACAATTTCATTAACACTGTCCAGCAAAACCTATTTTGTCACATATTAATTTTGAAAATGTCAAGACACTTACAAGTTAGCATTTGTCTCCTACTTAACCACCACTCCCTTAACCCCGCTAAGTGATATTTTTTTTATTTAACAATTGTAAAGGCAGGGGGGTTTCCCCTTCAATTACAAATTGAAGGATGAGAATAAGAGATTGTTACCTGTTAATATCATCTTGATACAAGTTTCTGTTGAAATAATCCGCCAGGTGAGGTGCATTGCACAGACACTGTAATATGGAATTCATATAGCAAGTGTTCCCTAGATTACGAAGTCCTGTAAGAGCTGGTCCCGATCCCCCAAACACAGGATTAAGATTCCGAATTTGTGATGCAGAGAGTCTTGAAATTTCTGCTTTAGTGTAACAGATTGGCCTGTGAGCAAGAAATTATTTATTAGGAGTCTCACACCTGACAAGGCTGTGCACATGAGCCAACAGAACCACCCTCCTTCACAGGGAGTGAAATATCCCCACACAAGATGTCACAAAAATGCCATCATTTAAGGTATTCAAAACTAATAATGGAATAGCGATAAATCCATATACGCTGGCCTATAATGAGGTTGTTAATAGGCTCCATCAGCTGTTTTTGTTAGCTTTTTTTTTTGGCAGGAGGTGGGTGGGTAGGGTATTTTTTTTAATTCACAGGTAAAGAATTAGCTGTTGATTTAACCCAGTTTAAAAACTGAAAACTCTGCCTTTCACAAGCTGCCAGAAGACTGTGAATATGTTTAATATGTGAACACAAATACCACAACTTAAAAAGCAACTATTGTCCAATTACACCATGACTTCTGAAATTCATGTTAGTACATAACAATTACATGAATTCTCAAAAGATAATTGCCCTATAACTTTTAGCAAAGAAATTTAAGTCTATCACCCTTGCATCTTTTCAAACCTACTTAGAAAGTATTAAAGAATTCTAGTTGGTTAAACACAAGGGAAGTTGTATACGCTATCATATTGCATGAGTTGTGGTATAACCTATTGGACGTACTTATTGTCACGATTGATTGTAGGAGTTACAGAAATTCTTTTCTTCTCTTCCTCCTGAATGGCTTGGGTTATATCTGGGGAAGAGTAGGAGCGCTTCAGTTTGGAGTGTTCTCTTTCTCGTTCAACAGTCACCTGTGGCTTGGGTTTATGGGTTGGAGGGGTTGATGGAGGAGTGGATGAAGGAGCCATTTCTGGTGGATACATATGAACAGTATTTGTTGGCGAGTGATAGTAACGAAAGGTTCCAGTGATTGGATCCAGAAACTTGGGGAAAAGAAACAAATTGTTTCAAAAGACAAGTAAAAATCCATCATTAACTTAACTATTTTTAAACTACTGTAAGAACAATGCATGAATTTCTCAAACATTAAGATGTTGTGACTGGCCTCAGTACTCAATGGATTAAATTTACTGGAAGACACCACTTTACCAAAATGAGAATTAAACAGCAACTGCTTAGAGTACTGTAAACAGCAGATGAGCTCTCCCAGTTAATTAAAAATAACATTAAAATTCAGGAAACAACCATGTGGAATTTGAAGGGGAAAAACTAATAATTAGAAAAGATATTTAAAAAAAAAAAATCAAACAAGGTCTAACTTAGAAATAAGCCACAACTGAAATGTGTTATGGAACTGCACAAGGCAACTGGACTGTAACATCAGAACAGAAATTTACCTTTGCCCAGCCTGCAGGCAGTCCTGGTATTATCCTTCCCATTTCTTCACTTCGTGCTCTTATTAACGGCTCCCGCTAAGAGTAATAAACAAACAGAAACGTAAGGTATGTACGATTGGGCAGAGCAGCAAGCTGCCTGTCACTTCCCTATATAGTTACACGATTCAATGCAGAACAGTTCAATAAGAACTCATCGATTACTGCTGGAAATACAATTTATTGTAATGGTAATACAGTACTACTATTGTCTATCACACAATCTTAACAAAACCCGTTTGTTGACATGCTCCAGATAAAAAGGACAATTAAATCTCACAGAAGTCTGAATACTCATTTTCTTCCCTAAAGAAGCTAGTTTATTAGGAATACAGCCTTCTGTCGAACACATAAGGGTGATCCTTTCTCCCTTTCAAAGCAGTACATGGAGGAGTACGCATGAGATGATGAGCAAGTGTGGAACGCTTGTTAATGCCATCAGAAACATATGAGGACTTCTAATGAAAGCTTCAAATATTTTTTTCAGATGAATACGACAAATGAAAAAAAGCAAACAAACAGCTGTAAACATGGCAGAGTCTTTTCTTAAGATCATGCCTTCAAAAATTGAAATGAGATGGAATTGAGCATAATATAATAATCATATAGCATCTGCACTTGATTGGTTTTCGCTACATACAACACATTGTATTTACTTTAAGTCTTTCAGTATCCTGTTCAGAATCCTCTCTAAGGGGTCCTGGCTTTTGAGCTCCACTGTCTGGTTGTCCTTTAACCCCAGTTTGCTGTAAAAGATTTTGAGAGAAGGCTTTCAATTTTCACCTGGAATGTTAGTAAAGAATGCTGATAAAGCAAAATAGGGAAAGAGCAGTTATATTTTCTTTTTTAGTTGTTAAATGCACGTGCCACAGAAGTGGTTACAATCATTTTTATTCTTCCTAGGCTATACTATAGGTAATTTACTGGAATAGCCTTTGTAGCTGAATGTTTTGTTACGTAAGACAGTCTGTTATGTGGTTTCAAGAGCTAAGAAATAAAGTGCAGAAGTTCCACCTACACTACTTTCCCCCGCTAAAAGCTGTGGGCCTCACAATTTGTTTTTAAATGAAAGATTTGTTCCCCTTTTATTCTTCACTGTGACAAAGCCTCTCCACAAAAAAGGCAAACTGCGAAGCCAACATTATGAATTTATTTTATCATAGGCAGTAATTTTAGGATTATGTGAAGCTGCTCTGTCAGTCAAAAGCTCACAAATGACTGTGCTAAGGTTGCCCAGGAAGATTTGTTTTGGCTTCCTAGTGCATTTGCATTACACAAGTATCAAAGTCTGGTCAAACAACAACTGCAATTGCAAAGGAAAAGAAAAATATCATAATGCAACTTCTTGAGAAATGGTTTTAAAGCCATCTGTTCCATCATTAACTCAGCTTCACAAATGGCTCCTGTTTCATGATCAGATTATTTTCACGCTCTCAGAAACTTTGGAATTTTTTTCAGGAACCTGATGACAGAAGGAACTGTGACCTCAAAAAAAAGTTAGAACTGGACTGTTCTCAGAAAAATACTAGATTAGGGTACTGCTTTGCTTCCTAAGCCAGTCAACAAAATCCTGTTATATCAACATGTATGCAGCTGGGGGCACTAACAACTTCATTACAATAATACAATTCTGTCCCTGGCATGTGTTACAACAACATAATATACAGTACTGGGTTGGTACACTGGGCTGGTACGAGAGATTAAATGCTGCCATGCTTCTGGTTTTGAAACAGGATTGCAGCCTATGAACCATCTCTGCTAGCTCCATGTCAGTGGCAAGTTTTATTATCCTGTGGGGATTCCATGCTGCCCACCTACAAGCAAGAACTGAGGTTGTCTTACAAAATAAAACCCTAAAAACAATAAACCAAACCACAAAACTGTTCGTGTCCTGGTTTAAACTTTCCCCTTGTATTTATGTGAAAATGGCCTAAATAAAAATCCAATGATGCATTTTAAATTTCTAGATTGATACTAGAGTACACACTCACGAATCATCCTTAGTAATTTTAGCAATGATTTTCTCTTTTTCACTAACCTTGCCTGAAACAGTCACAAAGGGCTGAGATGTATCACCCAGTACCCGTCTCTGCATTTCTGGCGTTCGAGTTCCCTTTTCTCTTTCTTCAAGAGATATTTTGTCAATCTCAATCCTTTTTGCACCCACATTTTCTAGTTCATTTTTATTTTGCTTTTTTGTTTCTATTGCTTCTTTGCGTGCTCTTTCTTGTTCCTTTTCCTCCTGTTCTCTTTTTATTTGTTCATCCCTCTCCTCCTGTTCTCTGTCCTCTTTGGATTGCTGTAGCTTTTCTTTGCGTTCTTTTTCTTTCTGTTCTTCTTTTGCTTTTTGTTCTTGTTCTTCTTTATCTCGCTTGAGTTTCTCTCTCTGTTCTTCCTGTTGCTTATCGCGAAGTTGTTTTTCCCGTCTGTTTTTCTCTAACAGAGCAGCAGTTTCTGCATGTACACGACTTTTTTCTTCTTCTGTCAGAATGCTTTTTGCATCACGTAATGGCTTTGTGGATCGGTCTGGAACTATTTGTCCATTTTCAACAGGCTGGCTGTCACTGACTGTACCTTGAGATTTTGGTCTGTTGTCATCAGGGATTTTTAGTGAAGGCTTTTTAGTACGATCAACCTGTAACACAAAGTGTAGAACAACAATTCACTACAGCTATTACTGCTCTGTTAGCTACACTTTTTTCAAGTGATATTTATAAGATAACTGATATAAAGTTGACATCTGCCAGAGACAGTTAATCTTCAGTTTCATTAAATCTAGTAATTCAAATTGCCTGTTAGTAAAATTAAGTCTTCACTTAACTTCCAGATGCGAGATAAGAATCAACAAGCCCTACAAACCATAAAGACAGCATTAAGCACTGATTACTACAACTATTTTATCTTCCAAGTTTTCAAAGGTGAACATTTTGGGGCAATCAGGCAGCCTAATTTGGGTTTGGCTCTTTCAGTCATGTGACAGAGCATGTGATAAAGGCAGATGTGCTTGATGTGAAGAGGTATTTAAGAATGGCTTATGCTCAGACCTAGGAGAGCAAGCTGGTTTTGATACTGAAGTGGAAGTTCTGAAGAAATAAAAGCTTGTCTGGTTCAGGGAAGAAGAGAAATAAGGCCTTTAGGTTTTGGGGTCCCTTGGCTGAAATCCAGATTAAAGGCAGTATCTAGAAAGGTGAGAGCCAAGAGCTGGACTTTAGCTTTGTCTCCTAAGAAAAATGTTATTTTAGTGCAAGGGCTCTACAAGTGTCTCATGTAGACATAAACTTTAAATGGCACAAGTTTTATCCCCATGAAAAGAAGAAACAAATCCCCATACCTTCACTACCGGGCCAAGAGTGACAAGCCACCTACATGTGGTTATTTAAAGAAGATACAGTCACTGGAAAGCAGACCTTTGGAAAAGCCAAGGTAAGCCATGGCCTAACTGCCTTCCCTGTATTTCATCACATAAGTTTTGAGTAGAAAAGTTTGCTTATAGACTTTATGAATTAATGATCAATTGCCTATCTTCAGTTTCTCAGGTGGTCATATCAACACATTCATTTAAAGCTCTGCAATTATGCAAAGTATATTCAGTTTCATAAAGTTCTGTAGATTAGTTACTACGGCTTCACAAACCACCAATAGTCTCTGCATCAATCTACTTGTATACAAGGCTTAAACAAGTATTGAGCATGTTTCCTTATGGCTTCTGCATGTGGTGGGTCTCTAATAGATTAACCATATACTAACTCTGAAAAAAATACAGCTTACCTCAGGGATACTTCTTGTAACTGATACTGGATTAACTACAGGTGAACTGTCAGATTTTGCAACAGCAGCATCCTGTGCGTTCGGTCTGCTAAGTGATTTTAGTCTCTCTTCCAAATTATCTCCCGTTCCTTCATTTTCAGTTACTTCTGTTGGAGGTGACTTTATAGCAACAACAGGTGGAACAGGAGCTGGCTCCTCCAGTGATGGATACGTAAAATCCACTTTAGGAGCAGGGAAAGGAGGGAAGCATGAGAGAGCTCTTAAAGACACAAAAGTAAAATAACCCACATTCCACCCCAAAATTTAGATTTACCCAGGCTATCACAAACATATTTGAATGAATTAAAGATACGTCCAGTAATTATAAACGGTTGTGGGGAGGGTATGTGTGTCATTCTTTATACTTACAAGAAACAGTCACTGCTTCACTCCTGCTATGCTGGGGTGGAGTTACTTTAGCATTTGTTGTGTATTGGGGAAAACAAAGGAGCCAGTTTTCATAACCTCCTTCTAGAATTAAAGGTTCATTCTGCAATATAGTTTTGCTTTCCCACTATAAAAAAAAAGTTTGAAATTAAGTAATTTAAAAATAGAAAAGAAACTTTTACATCTTAAGTGTTGTTGAAATTTCTTTGTCTAGTCATTACAATGAGACAGGTTATTTTTGAAATTTTTAAGTAAGAATTAAACAGGCTGCAAAACCCCTTTGGGGAACAGGGATCCTCTTTGTATTTAGAATGCCCAACACAGGTTCCTGGCTCTACCTACAACAGGGTCTGAATTATTTCCAGTACAGAAAGAACCACTTTCTACTACTTCCAAGTAACAATCCTCCATGCGGAAAAATATTTTTATTACAATACTTGCTTCAGTTTCTTATCTGATAACTTTGCTCGGTGATTAGGGGCATTTGCTTTAGAATACACAATGTTAACTTTCTGAAAAACCCATGAGTTTTCAGGCTCCAGACTGCCCTCCTCCTGAGGTCCTCACTATTTGATTATGAACAAGGCACAGAGGCTCAGAGAATATTCTGTAAAGCAATAAACGGGGAGATCTGCCTGAATTATCTCTGAACCCCAGTCTTGAATGTTTAGGTAACAGAAAGATGTGTAGTCTTTCACAAGAGCCACTTACATAAAAAGCAGGGACAACACAACCATAGCACGAGTTCTGACTTGAAAATGTTGAGTATCTGCTTATCACTGAGTCTACAAGCTCCCTGCACTGATGAAGCTCAAATTTAAATCTACGTTTCTCTAAAAGTTACATTCAATAATGCAGAAAAGTTAACCACACTCAAAATACTTCTGCCATCTCCTTCGCTGAAACGCCTCCGTTCTTGGAAGTGCTTGACTGACAGGACTGCAAAGAAGTTGGTTCCCTTCAGCCTGTACATGGCAAGTGGCCAGCCAGTTCCCTTGAATAAGGAATTACAGTTGCTAATACAGGAAAGAGGGTGACAATGTTTCTGGCAAACAGTACTAAGTACGTTCCCCAATAACTCTGTCAGCCAAGAACTCTTAAGTTTATGAGCTAGCTGTTGAGGAGGGGAGTCATTCTGCTGTTCACCTATTTTATAAATTACACTGTTCTCTAGTACAGCACAAGCGTGGGAACGTGAATGCTATCAAGACAATCAGTCTCTGAAAACTGAACCAAGCTGTTTGCCTGAAGTGTTATTAGGCCTTCCACATACTTTGTAGTTATAGGTTCTTTAAGTCAAAATATGAAACTTGCCAACCTTAAAAAGCGCATCTTTCAGGCTCTGAAGGGTTGTTCCTAGCTTTAAGTCTTCAGCAGAACTAAACCAGTCTAGCAGTATAACATAATCAAAGTGTCCTCTCCTCTTCCATGGATCTCTAGAATCCTCTGGGAGTCTAGCTTCAATCCAATTAGCAGTAACTCTGAAACATATTAACATGCATTTAAAGACAAATGTACAAGTCACGCCTTGTCCAACAGTATATAATCCATATATTTATGTGTTTGGATAAAATAAATGTGCTCTGGCTTGAGGTCAGTACCTGCAAGAACAGAGCTCTCCAGATACATCTCACCTACTGGTATATATCGAGGACTCCAAAACTATGTGTACAAGCTTTAAAAGCGTGTACATTTTTCCAGTCGTTTTACAAAATTATAAAATATTTCACTATTATTTAATATATTTAGTATTTATATTTAGTATTTCATACCCAGGACTGATAGCTTCCTCTGGGACACTGATAGATCTTGGAATACAGGATTCCTGGTAATCCTTCAATCTTCGAGCATCCATTATAATCAATTCAATATTTTTGTCCGACATCATTGCAAACAGTTTCTCAGCTGTGACTGCTCCTTGAAATAGAGAAGCTATTAGATGTAAAAAACTACATTATGAATGGAGATGTAGCTATGATCACACCTGACTGGTGCAATAAGGACTGCAAACAGATGAAACAGAACAGAAAAGTCCCACAAAATCTGTAGAGGTGAGACACTACAAAATAAATATATTGGACCTTTTGCTCCCACTACTGTAGTGATTAGCACCTGATCTGCTGAATTAAACAATACTGAATTTATCACTTCAGTGATAGACTAGTTTGACTTTCTGTGGCCTCATATAAATCAAGCTATATAGGCAAACATTTGTAAACTACACTCTGCAGATGTTCTTCAGTTAAGAACTCTAGAGAACATTTTCACATATTTATTACAGGAACAAAAACCAGAAGTTTGGGAGGGGGAAAATTTCTAACTTAACTGAGAAAGCCAACACATTTCAGCCTTGCCTAGATTTTTTCTTATCAGCTGAGGAGACCTTTTTCTTTCCAATTTGGTCACTTTAGAGCTAGTTCAGCTTTAGTTGTTAAACTGCTGAAAAACTAAGTCCAGCTTTCTAAGTTCAAGAGAAGTGATGAAGGCTGCAATGCAGAGCTTAATTACTAAGCTGCTGTTACTGAAATGCAGGATACTAGAATTTCATCAAAATACTCTGATGGTGAAATAACTCCTTAAAAGAATTGCAGTTGCTTAGGTGATAGGTACATAGTCATAAAGACCTTCTTCACATCTGTGTGAACGTTTCATCTCTTACCACTAAGACTGTTGGACTGATCCTTTCTTTCCAGTGAATGCTTCCTCTCACCATTAATCTGTGTTGTAAGGAGGAAAAAAATTAAGTTTAATATCTAATACTCAGAACCAAGGTGGCCTACAGACATTGACTCTCACAGAGCTCGAAGGAAACTGGTCAAGCTGTAAGCCACAGGAAGAAATCTAGAAAAAGGAAGCTTCTTCTAAAGATGTGCTGACAAAAGGTACTAAAAAAAGATACCAAGGTTGATGCCCTACCTAGACAAAAAACAGTTAAAAAGGCAATATAACCCTGGGCAGCACCATCTGCTAGATGAAATTCATAAAGTATTTGCAGAGAAATGAGTTTGTTTCTACACTATTGCTGTAAAGTCAGCTCTCTCTTAAAGAGGAGACATGTTATCCATAACATCAGTTTATTAGCGTTACCTTGGGTTTCTTAACTAGCAGTTCTATCATAAAATAGAATTTGACTTTACAAAAAACCCTAGCCTATGTTATGCAAGACTTGGAGGTTGGTAGGAATCAACGAATGTCAAAAAAGGCTTATGGGAGCTAGTTTAAAAAAACCTCCCTGATTCTGAACTGGAAATAACTACCAGCAGAGATTGAATGCTAGATTAAAACTATAAATTTAGACTGAATGAGAGAGTTCGTAAACATCTTCAGTTACCCTTTGGCTTTTTCCTTTGGAATCCACAGCACTTTCTGAGTTTTTAGCTGAACTCCTTCCATCATCTTTTGGTTCTTGCTTCTTCTGCAGCTCTTGTCTGTCCCTCTCTTCAAGTTTTTTCCGAACTTCAGCTTCCTCATATCTATTGTGGAGGGGAAAAAAAGAAGGCATGCTTTTTTCCCCCCAATATTGCGTTATTAGCTAGCCTTGGATAATTAACATCAGAATCATCAAGTCTTCAGGAGGGGGAAAAAAAAAAGTATTTAAAGTTAAAAAAAAAAATTAAAGTACTGTCTATTTCTGTATTTCCAAACAACCCCATTTTCCTCCCTGACAGCATGATATTATTTCTCCCACTCTTGGCTTGGTCTTCTCATTCTTAAATCCTGTTTTGGGTCCTATTTCATAGCTCGTAAGGTTATGCTTAAGCCACTCTAAGCCACTGCTCTTAAGGCTAACTAATGTATTTTGTTTTCCTCTAAACATGGGGTCACTAAATGTAATAGGTTTTTCACTTCATAAAGAGTAAGTATTAGTGACTGACAGGTAAACTTCAATATGTTATAACAATCATCTCAGGTATTTTATTTGGGTTTGCAACAGAGCTAACAATAAATTTGGAGTAAGTTGGCCCCATTATCTAAATTTCCTTTTTCTGAGAAGTTGGATCAGAACTACTTACATGGTAGCAGTCACCGTCAGAATGTAAGTTGACTTTATAACACTGCTACCTCACCCGTGTCTCTGCTGTTTGTTTCAAACACTGGGGCTACAGTGAAGACAATGCAAGAACCACGTATACTCTAGAGTTTTGGTGGACCTAGGTCTTACATACAGTTGTCCTTTTAATAAAGCCTTAAGACTTTAAAATTAACCTCCCAGCCTTTTGCCATTGTAAGGACAATCACTATATTGTAAACCAGCGACCTCTAAAATACAGCTTTTAGATCACCAACTGCAGGTCTGTACTGTCACATCACTGTTAAACAGCATTCGCTTATATTTAATTTAACTGAGAAGCTTAAGGGTTACTAGTGATCCATAAAACAAAAAAAGAGTAATATTTTGAACTAACAATTCTGATGACTGAACGACACAGTGAAACATGAACTGAACATGAAACACTGAACTGTATTAGTAATTGCTCGTTTTAATCAGATGTTGCCTAATCAGGATTAAAATTACAATGACAATACAGCTGTATTTCGTATCAGAAGTACTGTGTTAATAAATGAGATCATTAAATCAAATTATGCTTCCATATCTACTCCACTAATTG
Source organism: Falco naumanni (assembly GCF_017639655.2). Classification (NCBI taxonomy): domain Eukaryota; kingdom Metazoa; phylum Chordata; class Aves; order Falconiformes; family Falconidae; genus Falco; species Falco naumanni. The sequence continues at coordinate 14,508,031 of NC_054060.1, read as the reverse complement.
GCCACTAATAGGAAGCAAACAGTCTTCTGGATTTGGCAAAGGCATCGTAAGTTAGAACAGAGCATTTTTTTCTTACTTGGAGTTAATGGTACTAAAGCATATTTCAGATTTTAGTTTCGTTCAATCAGTATGGAATATCTACCCATCAATTTCCCATTTATGCCTTTGAAGCACAGAGTAGGTCATTGATGTAGGTATTCCTGCTCCTAACGAAATGATGTTTCAGCTCCACTTCTAGTTAACAATTAACATTCAAACTATTTGCTGGCCTACTGCCTGGAGAAGAAATTGTGCAAATAATTTCCCTGAAACCACTTCTGTAGTTACACAGGAGTCATATTTCATTTGTATTCCCATTAAATATATATACATTTGCCCAGAGTAGTTGAAAGTTACTAATTGTGTCAACTTTCAAAACACTATTCCTTTCATAAAACCCCACAAGTTACTAAACAATAAGTCTCTAAATAAATGTGGTTTTCTGTAATTCTATCAGTGTTTACTCCTACAGTGAATTCGTAGCTCTGTTGAATTTTCGGACTCCTAAAGACTGTTTCCTGCACAGTATCATGAGACCTCTTTGGAAAGGCTCTTTTCATATACATGTAACTACACTCTTATTTCCATGTTCACCTAAACTGACTTTATGGATTAAGCACTTCCAAGGGTATAGAATATACTTTCACAACAATTGGGGATGGGTGGGAAGGGAAATGTCCCTAGCTGAAGGGAAAGAGTTGCAAGGCTGAAAAAGGAGTGAGACAGTTGCTAAAAATGGGAAATAAGATAGGGCTGGACAGAAGACATACTGCACTAAGTATCACCTAAAGATAGATTCTACCTTACAACTTCTTAACGACACAATTTTGTGGGTTATGGCACAAAGACACATAACTTGACAGTTGTAAATGAGCTACCTAAAAGCCTGTGAGCATCAGCTCAGTTACATGCTGGCAAAACTGTACATTTCTAGATATGTATCTGCAAACGGCAGAGGTAGATAAAAGGTGTAGCAGCTAGACAAAGAATCAAAAAATGTGTTTTGTTAGTGTAAACTAAACCCACACTAGGACTTTTTAACATACGTAAATATTAGGGATGTTCATTAGTATATTTGGTTTCAGATGATCTTATGATGAAAAGGGCAAGGAGGAAATGTCTCTTGATCATCTCTAGCATATATATAGTTTATATCTTGTGGTTTCTTTTTATTAGTCATAAAACAAAAATAGGCGACAACATCAACAAATCACAGTTATCAAGAACTAGGAGACAATGTACACAGTGGGGCAAGTTATTGGCATATGTGATGATGAAAATTATCTCTAATAATAGACTTTTGTGGATAAACAATTTAAACTCTCAAGAGTTTCAGGTATCTATGGTCTACTCAAGTGTTATCCCTTACTACTAACTAGCACAAAAACCTGCAATTGCACATGTACAGGCTTCAGGTATAACAGACAATATCTATTAACTGTAACCACATACCTGAGTTTAAGGCTGTCTGACAGTCTTTCAGCTTCTTCAATAGCTTTCTTTAGATTTGTAGGTCCAAGAATTGAATGAAAATAATCCTAAAATTACAAGCATCACCCCACATATTAACAGTACAGCTTCATAATGCCTACTTTTGTGCAGATCAAGAGCTGCTAACTTAGAAAGAATTGGTATTATAACGATATTAATGCCAACAAAAGGAACTGTTTTGAATCAAGTATTTTCCTCTCAAACATGAGTTTGTAAGTAAAATTGTTCTATAGCACTAGTAAATTAAGGCTAGGCAAGGTACAAAAAGTCTGAATGGGAAAGATGACAGGAATACTTTTCCGTGAAAAGACATTCACAGATCTGACAATGTATATACCTTACATGTATTAAAAATAAACTGTAAAAGCAATTAACAATAGAATTATCAAAAACAGGGAGGAAAAAATATCACCACAAGTGAGACAGTTTAGTTAACACCAGTGTAATCCTTTCCATGTGCATTAGTGTAATTCTCTGTACTTCTAATACTTCTAACAACACAGAAAAGGTCAGTCAGAAAGCTTTTATACCTGTTGCTGCTTAAAATCAGGTCTCTTTTTAATAAAGTTATAAACAGTCACATATTTCATATATAGGATGTAAGCTTTTTCTTCATCTCGGTCCAATCTGCTTTCCTCCGCTGCCTTGAAAATCTTAAGGGCACTCTGCACATAACTGAAATCAAAGAAGAGGAGTAAAGCACACGATTGTTGACTTGTCCCCAAACACCTTTTCACTACACGATGCCATTTTACGTGTTCACAGCCTCTGCTCCCATAAATTAAGCATTGGATTTTACCATCTTGATGTAAGGCTTCCATTAAATATGAATTACAATCATGCTCCTCCAAACAAAGTTTATCTCTTTTAGTTTGTTTACTAGCCTTATTTAAAGTCTTCCGTAATTAAATAGCATAGTAAGATATGGAAAAAAGTACTTTTCCCTTCTTAAAATAACTTTCTGGTTTTGAGGAAAAACCAATTCATAGAGAGACAAAATGAAAACATTGATTGCCTAAAAGTTATAGAGGCAAAATATGTTCTATTCACACATTTGCTAAACTTCTTTAACAATTAGCATTTATGTAGCCTTTTCTTAAAGTATGCAAATTTTCACGGGCATCATGCTCTGTCCGTCATGTTTTGGCAGTGTATCTGGCTACCTTCTGTAGGCAGTGAGACATTCCATGTGACAGCTGAGAGGCAAGACTACCAAAGATTTTAAATTTAACAGAAATAATTAAGGAAATTTAGATCCACAACACAGTTGTTCTGGAACCTGCTCAGGAGAGTAGCACTAATGCTTCTAAAATTAATCCAAAAATCAATTAAAATATATACCTCTTTGTACTGGTCTTTTCAGGTTTTATTTCTGTCTTCTTGTTGAGATCTTTCAACGAAGTACAGAGATATAGCTCCTTAGGTACAGATGCCACAGCAGGCATGTTAATGTTGTTACTTATGTCCCTTCTAGGATGGTCCAGCTTCTTCGAGGTCTCTGTCAACACTTTTCTGGGGGAGGAGGGGAAAAAATAAATTGGGAGAGCCCAATTAGATTCCAATGACTTTTAGTACAGTTACCTGTATGGGGTTATTGCCTAATCTATCTCACCTTTTGTGAGCTAGCACTAGGTGCAAACAGAGTGGCTGAACAGTTAAATTAATCCTCTCAAAGTGACAGAATTATTTGAAACCATTCTAGGTAATTTATCAAGAATGTTGGCAATATGTTGCTAACAGAAGAATATGTTAAGAAAAGAAATGCTGACTTAAGAATGTTCAAAATCATCATATCCAGCGAATTTATTAAACTGTAACACCAGTAAGCATGTTTTAAAAAATTAGCTGACTTCTGTGTACTCTAAAATTAGGGATGTATAATTATTTTATCACTAGCTTAGCACAAACCTCTGCAAATACATACTACACCCTTGGAAAGATGACTTCTAATGTCTTGGTAAGAGAGAAGCTGCGAAAAGGAAGGCTGCTACTGTTAAAGTTGACTTGAAACTTCTTGGACATGCTGTAAGGTCTTAAAACTCCTAGGTACCATTGTCTTTCTGCTTTCCTTCAGAAGTGCTCTCCAGGTAGCCATGAAATAGTTAAGCAGAGTTGGGCCAGAGGGGACTATTACATCATCTCATCTGACATTCTGCATAGAGCAGTCCATTAAGTCTCATAGAGATAGGCTAATTGGAAATCTTTGAATTTAATACACAGTAAGCTATTTTAGCCCTTGGAGGTGGCAGGGGAGGAACTAAGCTCCCTCTGAAGGAGTGAGACATTAAGGTGCTAGCAATACTGAAGAAATGAAGGGTAACTAATTAAAAGAAAGACACTCAAACCACCCAAACAAATTATTTTCTAGTAGTGAAAATACACGTGGCCTTTGCAAGATGAAGGCAGGGCACTTTCCACCCTTAAGATGATGATCGGCATAAGTGTGACCAAGAAACCATCAGCCAGTGACCTCAGAGTGCAGTTTCAGCAAACTGAATTGATCTGTAGCTGACTGCCACCAAATGAGGTGGTCCTGATTTCCCTCCCTCTTTCTCATGCTGGTCTGGTACTTCTCCAACCTCTTACTGAGCCAATTCAGCTTGCTGAAGAGGCAGAGAGGCTATGCAGCTTGTGCAAGGAGAGCAGTCTGCGTGTGCAGCCAAGATGGGAACGTGATCCCTTCCCAGGACACGTAGCTGTTGTACTCTTTGAAGTATCACTGCATGTACTATTGCCAGGTTGACTCTTCTCGGTCTAGGAACTGGTTATCAAATAAAGATACAAAGTTAACCCAAACCTATGATAATTCCATGTTGGCAATAAACGCAAAAATAAGATGACATATGTCTAATGATGATTCTTTGGTTTAAGGTCTGGCATGCCAAGGTCAGACGAAGCAGTATCTAGCTAGGTAACTTACTGCTTGAACGCAGATGTTGTACTTGCCAGTCTCCAATTACATAGCAACTATTCAAAGTTGATAAACTTGGAAAAATCCTTCCTTAGGAGGCCAATTTCCAGATAATTCTACAAAGTAAATATTATTAAGTCCTCAAATACTGATTTTAATACATAACATTAAAAATCTATCCCATGCCCCACTCCACTTTGTCTTCCCTATATAAAGTGCCTTGTGTTCTATTTCAATTTTCAGGGAGATATTAAAGTGCTGAAAACAGGGCAGAAAATTCAACAGAAGAACTGCATTCAGTAGAAACAAAACACAAATACTCACTTTGCCCCAAAGTAGAGGGCCTTTCAAAACTAAAAGCCTTTTTGCCTAAAACAAAGACATACTTTTTACAAGCTCAGAGAATTACAAATAAAGACTTCACTTATTAAGGTTTTAGTGTTACTTGTCTAATCCTATCTTCACAGCATGTCTTTACCTGGCTCCCCCTCCCCCCACCCCAGCCCTTGGTGCTGTAAATAGACTTTTTCTTTGAAGCTTTAAGTCCTTTCCAAATATATCTTCAATGTTTGCTCTGTTATGTAACCACTATTTTCTTAATCTTAAGTGGCAGCATTTGGTTGTGTTCTGACAGAATATTTTAACTAAATATATAGTCCAAAAAAGATATAGCATTACTGTGTCTCTATGTGCATGAAGAAAACCCACAAGATTATGTGTCAGATGACCCAGTTAATGGAAAGCAAAAGGTGCTAGTAAATTCTCAAGTGTTGCTGACACACCTTGATAGGAGCAGCTCTTCTGAAACCTCATCTACACAAATGTAGAATTAGTGGATAAATGCCAAATCTCAGTTTTGGCTCAGAATAAAAATTGGCTTTCCATGTTTTCCTGCTATAGTTGCTAAGTTATAACTGCAGGTCTTTAAATTGCCAGGTAACTTCAACATTGAACTTTTATTTCCTGATCTGAAAAAATATCTGTACCTTTTTTCAAAACATGAGAGCTACTTACCACAATATCTGATAAATGAGCTATTGCTCTTTAACCTCCCACGGCACCATAATTCATACAATATGCTGCAGTAAAATGAGTAAGAATGGATTAGGAATAACATTTTCTAAATTTTTTTAAAATCCAATTCTCAACAGCCTACTTAATGTCATAAGTTGATAGGAGATTTCAGATGCCGTTTCTAATTCATTCCTTTATACAGAATCTTAACTACAGAACTGTAACTAGCATTTTCAGTTTTACGTATCAAAAATCCCCTAATTAGATTTTAGTCAGTAGCAGCCTACAGACTGGCCACTGGTTGCCAGCTGACTGCTCAGTCTTAGCTCATAAGGACCCTTAACATTCCTTAAGTCTCTACTAAATTTAAGATGTGCTTGTACTTTGATTTTCCCTTATACTTGAATGAACGAGTTGGGTTTTTTCCCTCTTTGAGCAGGCTTTGGGAAGACTATGATTTCAGAATCCAAATCAGCCACTTCATACATAAATACAACCAGCTGACTTTGAACACAAGTTTTTGTAGATAGCCGATTCCTAACTGGCCTGGCCTCAATAGAGGTATCTAGCAAAATAAGTAGCACAAATAAAGCCATTCAGGCATGGAGACAGATCAGCTGCTGCAAGTTCTGTACAAGGTCTATATTTCTTTCCACTAGAGGAACTGCAATGAACTGTACTTTTTTATCAGAATCGCGTCCATTTTATCAGGATGAATTCTTGCTGCTCCAGGCTGTATTGACTAGATTACGCTCACTTTTGCCAAGCATTCCATTTCCCTCCATGCTTACAATCACCGTATCAATACAGTGGCAATACCGAGGCACCTATGAACCCTTCCAATTACATATGTGGACCTTTCACACATCTCTAAGGAAGAGGTATCTTCTTTCCCAGCAAGAAAACGAGAACTGGATCATAAAACCATGAATACAAGGAACCGGAGAAGCCACAATAGCCAACTCTGCTATCAGTCAACCCTGTGAGGAAGGGGAAACAACCTGTTTCAATTTTGTCAACATTTTCTCAAAAATTAAGATCAAACTCAAAACTGTGGATCTTTTCTTCCCCCAACTGAAATATTATCTCAGGCTCCTTTTCCATACTTAAGAATGCTGAAAACGAGGCCAATATCCCAAAAATATAAAGGAAGTCATGCTTAGATGTTTATAGGTATTTAAAATACATAGAATGGATAGTTTTACACTGACAGGGAAACACACCTGTTGGTAACAGGTTCTTCAACATCTAATTATTGTGCCTGTTTTACTACGGATATGAGTAAGCTTTAAGTGGTATGACCATAGCAAGAACACCACACAGAAGCAGTTATATTGCAAGCAGCACACACACAGTCTGAAATAAATTGACATGCTAAATACTGTGCATCACCGATTCAGATACGTAATAAAGTATTGTTCACTCATTTTTGTCTCTACAACTTCAGCAAATGAGGAACAGCTCTCTCACGAGCATTAAGTTCCTCAATTCTCTTGGAATTAAGTTTTACTGTACCCAAGAGTTGGTTTTGTTAGGATTATCAGTATTAATCTAGAGATACAGTATTTCAATATGACTAAACTATACAGCCTATTTGTCTCTGTGAGCCCTGTAGTTTTCTTTCAGGCTCTGGTACTGCAAACACTACAGGCCTTGGTCCTGTAACTTAATGTGTACAGGCTGATTGTAACCATTGGGGCTTCTTATAGCATGGCCATCAAGCTCACAGAGTACCAAACTTTCATCATTTTGCTGGGTACCACCGGTCATCACGGCAGTAACACATTGTGGGGCTGTGTCTGGCCATGTACTGCGCTGGAACTACCTGCACCACCTTTGCACTGTGCGAGAATCCTTTCTGACAGTCGTTTTTCCAACAGCTTAACTGATACTGATGGGGAGCAAAGGCGCTACCAAAGTCAAGCGGCTTAAAAAAAACAAAAGTTGGATTTTAGGCAGGAAGTTTGGAAGTTGTTCGATCTATGTAAGAATACACATAGCTTCGCTTCTTACGTAGATAAACCAGAACCTGCAAAGTGTATACAAACAGCGTAGGTGGCAAGAAGCCGGGGAGGTGACCGAGTCCGAGAACTCCTCCAAGTTTACACCCGGCAGGCTGACAGCCCTGCGGCGCCCGGGTGCGGGCCCGGGACCCCGCCGCCCCGCGGGAGGCCCCATGACACCGCAGCGGGCCGCCCCGCCCGCCCGGGCCGGAGGGGTGCGCTCTGCCAGGGGCCGCTCCGCGCCGCCTGCCCCGGCCGCCGCCGGGCTCCGCGGCGCCTTCCCCCGACCCCGCTCCCGCCTCGCCCCGGCCGGGCTGCGGCTGGGGGGCACTGCGGGCTGCCCAAGGTCACACCGCCGGCACCGGGCCGGAGGGTACCGGCTCCCGGCCGGGCCTGGCCCGATTGTCCCCCCGCGCAGCACGGCCCTGCCCCCCCCGCCCTCCGCAGCCGCCTGAGGGCCGCCTTCCCCCCCCTCCCCCCGCCCCAGCGCGCACGGCGGGGCCGGGCCGGGGCTCCCCTCCAAGGGCGCCCGCCCCCTCCCACCGCGGCCGGAGGAGGGCGTGAGGCGAGCCCGCCCGCCTGCAGGCCTCGCTCCCCCGGCGCCGCCTGCGGCCAGCAGGCGGGCCCGGCCCCTACTCACCGCCGCGGGGACTCGCTGCCCTCAGCCCGCCGGCCCGGGGCAGGCCCATGTCCGACTGCGGCTGCCGAGGAGACGCTACGCGGCGGCCATGGCTGCTGAGGCGGAACTCGGCGGCGTTCCTCCCTCCCTCCCGGGCCTCCGCTCCCCTCAGGGGCGGGGACTCTCGGCGGCCCTATCGGGGCCGCGGGGCCGGGCTCGGGCGGTGGGGGGACGCGGCGGGAGCCTGGCGTCCAGCCGCTGGGCTGCGGGGCGCGCCTGGGCCGGGCGGGGGTCCGGTCCCCCGCGGTACTGCCTTGGAGCCAGGGCTGAGAACGGAGAGGCAGCTCGGCTCCGATCAGCGGCACCGCGCGGGCTGCTCGGGCCAGGCCCTGGGGAGCGCTCACGGGGAGCGCGGGGCCACCCTGCGCCCGGGCGCTCCGCAGGCCGCGCCCGCCGAGCGCCGCCCGCCCCTGGGGCTGGCACGCCGCCTGCCCGGGCGCCTCGCTGCGGTGCCGGCCACTTTGTTACGGAGGCCGGGCCGGCAACAGCGGGCTTTCCGGTATGTCACGCTCGGGCCATCCAGCATTTGTATGCGGGGTTAAACTGGCCCTTCTGCCCTCCTTAGCCCCTTGTCCCTAACGGGGAGACACCTCCCCCTTAAGACAGTATCCTTGTTGGGTTTGTTTTCCTAGAGAAAGCTGCATTGACTGTGGGGACATTGGAAGTTCAGATCTCGTTTTTTGTTGATGGCTGTGTTTGCTGTGCAGCCTGTGGTGTTACTATAAGCATCACACTTCAGGGATGACAGGTACATGCTGACGTGCTGGTATAACGCTGGGATTTAAAACTCTGGGAGAAGGGAGGGGGAAGGTGGTCTGAGCCTGTTTCCAGCCAGTCAGTGAGGTAGGTCATGCCATCGAGATCTCACACAAATGGAAAGATGCTCTGGCCTGCCACAGTCCCAGTGTGTCCCCTAACTGTGCCAAGGTGGGGGATTCGATTATACTTCAACCTACTGCTCCATTTTGCTAATGGAAACGGCTCGTGAACTGGAGCAGTTTCCCTCAGACACTTTGGGAAGCAGGGAGGTCATGAAGCCAAAATGAGACAGACACCTGTCTTCATGTAGCCTTCCAAAACGGGACTGTTTCATTGCCCAGAAGGCTTAGTTGTATCACCATGCTTAGTGGTACAGTAATGTTGGTTGGTACTGGGTATTTGAAAGGCTCAACAGTACCCTCCATCTCCAATTTGCAGTGCATATAAGTGATCAGACATGCAAAAGGTTCCAGGAGAAATGAGTACAGCTCTACGCCTCCTCTATTGTGCAATCGGGTAAGTTAATACCAAAGTAAGTCAATACACTGCAACAACATTCAAATCGAACTGAGTAATATCAGTAACAGAATGCTCTTGTGCCTTTTCCAGAACTACACCATTTGTTTTAGCCAACATAGGTCATGCTAGAAAGTTACCGGATGAAAGGAGTAAGTCCACTGATGTCAAAGCTTGGGATCCAAGTGTGCAAACTAATGTTGAGCATCATACTTGCTGCTCTCCAAACTGGATTTGTAGTGTCCCTTTTATTGTTTCTCATATATGAAGAAATTGTGTTTCAAAATATTTTGGTCTTACTTGTATGGGCAAACCCCAACCATATATAGAAAAGTGTTGGGGAGGACCTGCCCATACAGTTAGCTTTAGCATATTCAAGAACTTGTTAAAACATGCCAATATGTTGATTGCATTATAGGTGGTGTTGCCTTAGGTTAAAATACATTTTCCTATCAGCACGTATGTTACTGTGTAGCAGTATTGAATAAATAATTTTAAACAGTAGAAATCAGTGTGCTTTTTAATAGAATGTATTAATTATTCAGTTAAGAAAAACTATAAATTACTATCATAAAGCAGGGTAAAATAAAGGGAAAGAGACTAGGTACTTTACAGAGATGAAATGTGTTTAGACTTGCCTACATCAGACATCAAATGCCTCTCTTTTAAATGTACTTTTGGTGAATGTGTCAAACCCCCCCAGCATTAGACATGATTATTTTAAAGATGGAAGTGATGATCATAATAATGAAAACTCATATACAGTGCTAATGGACTAAATGCTGACTGCATTCTTCACCTCTGTAAAAGATTTTCAGTAACGCAGAACGTTTTGGTTTTCCATAGAGCTGTGGCTAACGCCATGAGGCATTCCCGCCTGTTGGTGCATACCTGCCAGGACATTGTAACGTTTTCTGTATCCCCTGCTGCCGGGTAAACGAAAACCCTTAATATGGCAAGCTGAATGCTTGTTGAGAAACGCAGACAGTTATCAAAAACTGAAAAGGGACGTGATGAAGGCTGGATTTGAGGTTTCTATGCTCTGGTGACAAGCGACAACCCCGCGAGGGGGCGTCTGCTCTTGCTCTCTAGTGCCGCCTTCTGGCTGATCACTCCTAGAAATACCACTGAGTCAGCCAGGTGGCAACATGGAAAGAATTATCTGGCTTTCCAAAAAGCGTATGTAGAATTCCTCCCTAAAGCCTAACTCAGACCAAAAATACTGCAGGAACTGGAGAGAGCGCTGTCGGCCAGGGCGGTGTCAGCCCTGCCATCAGGCTCAGCCGAGGGCAGTTCTGCTGCTGCGTGTGGGAAGTGCGGTTTCCTCGCCTGAACTTCACGGGTCTATTTCGGCAGTGACTCTTGGATTCAGTTCTGGTATTTGTGATGTTTGCACTTTGGAATACGGTTTATTGTCCAAAGCTGTGTTAGCTAAGTCAAAGGCAAAAAAATCAAAGATCTGTAAACAACTTTACAAGTATTCCTCCGATTAAGAGTATCTAGTGGGTAGTATGATCTCCAAAGTAACCAAGTGGAATTTTGTGATTGATATCCTTTTTCTGAAGGATGGAGATTATGGAATCTATGCTTTATGATGGTATCAAGATCTGTGACTTGGAATAGCTTTGGGGAGAACATGAGCACGACTGTTTCACATCATTGAAACAAAAGCTGGACCATTTCAAGGGCTGGGATGTCAGGTCCACAGCCAGTTTGGGACTGAAGGCTCTCTCACAGCACAGCAAGGGCTTAGGATCACCTTGGATTCATCATCCATGTCCTATCCCCATGATAGAAGGCTTAGAAATAACTAGATTAATAGGATAGGGAAAACTTAGAATAATTAAAACTCTCATTGTATGTACAAAGACGAGCTTCACAGTATAACTTTGCAAATTAGGCCCGATCCTGGGGCCCTTTGTATTGGTAAGATGGACCTGGGATGCTCATGTGCAGATAAGAAGACACTGCGGGTATGCGATCTGTCCTGTTTTTTGGTTTTGAAGAAACTCGAGACAACAACCCCCACGACCACCATCAGGAGACAGTGCGCAAGCACAAATGGGAGGAAACTTATGTTAGTGACTTGTTGATAGACTAATTATCCTAACCCAACATATTCTCGGGCATCTATTGAATATGTATGAATGTATACTTTAAATCACGCGTGCACAATGAAGACAGGGCAGCAGGTGCTTTTGGAATTATCCACCCTGATGCCCGCCGGTGAATTAAACATACCTTCTTTATAACCTATCCTGAGTTATACAGTTTAATTCCGCACGTCACCCACGATCCCAAAGCATAGCTAAAGCCCTGCCCAGGGGAGGCAAGCCAGCAAGTCCTCGCTCGGGCAGGGCACCCTCGCCTGGGAGCTCCAGCAGCCATGAGGCGGGAAGCGCAACCCCCACCGCCCCGCGGCAGAGCGGAGCCTCAGCGAGGCCAGCGCGCGGCACGGCGGCCCCCTTCCGTATTTCTGAAGCTGTTTCTAGGGAGGCTCCCCCCGGCGGGCCCACAGCTCGCCTGCACCCGCCGGGGCCGGCCCAGGGCTGCGGGCAGGCGGCGCCCTGCCCCCCGCCGGGCGGGAAGCGGGACGGAACATGGCGGGCCCCTCCAGTCTCCGCTTCCCCGCCTTTCCCCGCGCCGCCGCGCATGCGCGGCAGGCGGCACCGAGGCCGTATCCCTCCGCCGAGCCCCTTTTGTCGGGGATATTTGTGTAATAAGATAATACCCGCACCCCATGGTAAGTGCCGGGCGCCCCTCGAAGCGCTGCCCGCGGGCGGCCCGCGCCGCCTCACGCCCGGGTGCGCGCTGGCGGCGGGGCTCCGCGGCGCGGCACGGCGCCCCTCCCCTCCCCTCGCCGTGTCCCTCCGCCAGGCGCAGCGGGGACTTTTGTGTGGGGCTTTTGGGCGCCGATGAGCGGCGGCCTCCGACGCCCCTGGTTGTTGTCGCGGCGGCGGCGGCCGGGCCGGCAGCACGGTAAGGCCCCATCCCCGCGCCCCGTCTCTCCCTCACCCCCCCGGGCCGGCCAAGCTTTTCCAGGTCAGTCTGCGCCTTTGTATAGGGCCCTGTTACCGGATGTGGAAGTTGATCTCTTCGCTGGTAAAAAATAATTCCACTTCCCCCGGAACCCGGCGCCGCGGCTCCCTCCGCAGCGCCCAGCCCAGCCAGGATTTCCTGTTGGGGAGAGCGGGCGCGCTGGCCGGCCTTCCGGGGACCCCGCCGCGCGGGGGGCGCGGGCAGAGCCGGCGGCGGTCTGGGCCGCGGCGGCGGCCTGGGCGGCCCGCGGGGCGCCGGGCGCGGCCTGTGGGGCAGGGGCTGCGCGGGGGTGGGGGGCCGCCGCGCGGCCGGCGGGTCGGGGGGGTCGGGGCGTCGCGGGGACCGAGCGCCCGTCGCCACCGGTGGCCCCTCTTCCGCTGCCGCGGCCGCCGCGCAGGCCCTGGCGAGCGCGACGCGCTGGGCGAGGGGCCCAGGCGCTGAGGGGCTGCGCGGGTCCTACTGGGCCCGCGTCTTTCCCTGCCGGGCAGCCCGGTCTGGGCCGCGGGGGCCGGTCTGGGGCCTCACGGGGGGCCGGGGGGCCGGTTCCGTCACGGCCCGGCGCCCCGCGGGCGGCAGAGCCGCGTGCCGGAGATTGGCGCCAAAGGTGCCCTGAGGAGAGGCAGCTCCGCGGGGAGGGGAGCTCTGCCCTCCTCCGCAGCGGCCCTCGCCCGCATCTGTAACTCCTGCTTTGCACTCAATAAAGCATGTGGTGGGAGCATAAACGTGGCACAAAACGCGTTCGTTCGGACTGTGGTTTTCTCTCCTAGATTACTTTCTGTCGGCGAGACGCTGTCCCTTAGCACGTCAGTGAAATCCCCTGTAGGAAGTCTTCTGTGCTTAAAGAGTTTTTAACCCAAAGCAGTTGTCTGTTGTCATTTAACCTTCTTGCTCAGGTAGCTTTCATTTGATGGCAAATGCTGCATATTACTGTGAAATGTGCTAAAAGTTACGAATGCACACCTTGGAGTACTTTAGCTTAATGTTTGGGTGTGGTTTTTTTAAATCGTGACTTCTGAAGTAGTACTAAGACTAAGCAATTTGGTTGAAGTGCTTGTGCGCACAGAAATACTCATAAGGGTACGTAAACCTGCATGAGGTTAAGATTATACATGGCAGATCAGCATGCCCTAGGTGTAGAGTCTTGTTCGTGACCCACTTTACTGAAAACAGTTTGTTTTCTAGGGGTGTTTTTAGGCCTGTGTGTCAGACAGAAACTGTTGAGGAAGATTCTTCACAATAAAACAGATGCTTCTTTATAATAAAACAGACAGGCTGGTGGTTTTTGTTTGAGGATATTTTTAAGTTTCAGTTAATCTGAGACAGTCTGAAGGCTGTAGTACAATTCAAAGGCTACATCACAAGCCCTTAGATGCTTCATGTCAATCATAGCTGCTGTAATGTAACCTTTTTGTATCTAGTGCCAAAATGATCTGTGAAAGCTTGCTGGCAGTGCCAACCCAAATCTTGGTTGGTGCCAGTGGTTCACTCTTGTTGAATAATATTTTTTCAGATGTTGCATTTTGTTGCAGGTGATAATGGCCAAATCTGTGCTCTCCTTTTAAGGACAAGACTTTTCTACCATCTGTGTTATTTAATGGAGTTGATGATTGGTGCCGATTTAAATTAATGTATGAACCTAATTGGAGGACAGACTTGCATAAATACAGGCTTGACTGTCTTAACCACTAAGCTATTCAACAATGTTTGCTTTTCTGATCTCTTCTCAGATCAAACATTTTTCATCTGCTGCATACATTGTCCAACATGAAGGTCATGTTGCTGTTTAAACAAACTAGAGAGAATTTAGTTACAAACACAACACAGTCATAGAGGAAAGCTGGAATCACTGGAATTAAAGCCAACTGCTATTAGCATATTAGTGTGATTTTCATTATTGTAATAGAAGTGTGGATACTCTAAGCCGAAGATACGAAGTACTACATGAAATCATTGTCAAAATACGTTTGTAAAGGTATAATTCCCTTAGGAAACACTATAGGAATTTGTGAGTTTATCCCATTTAACTTGTAATCACTATTAAATTATATACATGGCTAAATCATACCAAAGTGCTTAGGAGATGCTAGTACATGGGAAAACACTTAGGTGTAATGCAGACCTTCCGGTTCCTTTAAAAGTTACAAAACTAATTGAAATAAACTATTTGAAGAGCTGTTCTGAGTTCAGGTATTGTGCTGTTATGTCAGGATGTTAAAAAAAAAAAAGTAGATCCTATTATTTCAATTATAATAATGATCAAAACTGAGTGCTTGATTAAAGACTTTAGCTTATAAATAGGAATAACTGCTTTAATTCAAAATATTTCTGACCTTGGTATAGATAGACATACAAAATTAGAAATGGCTGTTTCTGAATTTCTAGCGATACTGTGCAGTGTTGAAACTGGGGGGAGGATAGCACTTCTGAAGGTCAGGTTTGGGGAAGCAGGTTGGGTTATTTTGAAGTGGAAAGAAAAAGACATTCTGCAAGAGCATTCTTTTTCCAGATGTAGTGGGTGTGAGAGATGATAGATCTCAAGCTATCTTCCAAGTACAGTTCTGCTGTGTGTCAAGTCAGTAGGGAAGCCTGTTCAATTAGCATTCTATGGAACTTTGTCCTGGATTTTTTAGGAATGATTGCAAATCCTTATCATAGATATGGTGTATATTGATGTAGTTTACTTTCTTGTAAATTGCACTGCTGCAGTTCATGCTTTTCTAGTGTAAATAATGTCTCTCAGGAGTGTTCCTTGGTGGAAGTACACTGGTGGCTGCAAGATCTGTGTTGTTAGCAGGTGTTCTGCAACAACTGTTTTGTGCCTGCTGATTCTGACCAGCTGATGTTCACCACTGCAGTGGTAGAAGGGGGAATAAGGCTGTGTCCAGGATCCTTGGGACAGGACACCGGTCTGAAAGGTGCTGCAGTATTTTAAGCCAAACGGTCGTCTTCTTTGGACTGCAGAATCTGCTGCTCTATTGTCTGTAGGCTATGGTGTGGTAGCCCACGCTTCCCAAGCTGCGTGCTTTTCAGCTCCTGTCCCTCCCCGCAGAGCCCATTTCACACACAGTTCCACCTAAACTCTGTTCAAGTGCTGTTATATACCCTTCTGGTCACAGCATGATGTTCAGAGTTTTATAAAATGTATAAAAACTTAAATCTAACGTGGATACAAAAAAGCAGTAGGATTTCCTGTTGAACAGAAGTAAAATAGCAATAATAATTTGATCTCTGTTTTCATTGCCAGTTAATTGTGGCATCTGGCAAATGATACCATACAGAATGCATTGCAGTAATGAAATGTGGAAGTTCAGGAGGTGATTAATGCAAAGAAGTCCAAACCCGGCAGAAGCTCTTCCCTATTTACTCAATTGTAGACAAAACCTCCTGTTCTCACACTTGCATGGGAGCTCTTAGAAGTCTGGAAACATACTCAAGATTGCCGTAAGAATAACTGTAACAGTCTCAAGACTGTATTTCGGAGGCAGTGATGTTTTTATTGTCTAAAAGAATCCTCTTATAAAACATTACCCAGCTGTTGTGCTAGCCCAGCTTGGTGGAAATGACACAGTTACTGAGGAGTTACCTTCTGACACGCTAACTCAGTAGAGTTGATTTGTAACACTGTATGGCATAGTAGCAGTAGTTAACCAAGAGTACTGCTTTGAAATGGAAATCTCATTTAAATTTTAAATATATGTTATTGTACTATATATAACTTTGCTTGTGATAGTATCACTGTGCTATTGTAGCGTTACTAAATGATCTCAAGAAAGCAGCTGAAGTATTTTTCGGAAAGGGAAGAAAGGGAAATTCTGACACTGCAGAGCCTTTTTGTTATGTTGCAGTACTAGCAGTGGAAGAGTGTGGGGGAGGTGTGGGGCATGTTATTACTCAAGGGTTTCCTGACCTTACAATATTGGTACTTGGAATGGTCTACAAAGTAGAAATCAACTTTTGGTTGACTACTCTTGAGAAATTTTGTCAATGTTAGTATTTGTTGGTTAAAAGTGACTAAATAGGTATGAGTTTTGTTGCAAAGGCTCCTTCAGTTGCTGTTGTTCATGGATTAGTGACATAACAATGTCATTTTATTTTTGAGTTCAACAGTGTAATTTTGCTACTTTTTAAACTTTATTCCACTAGATGGCCCAAGCGTTCTTTCAAGTATGAGAACTGGAACTTATTTCTAAACTAAATTTGTGATGTTTTAACTGAAGTTAAAATTCTGCATCAAGAAACATATGTAAATTTCTGTGATGCTTTGTGCTTGTTTAAAATACAAATACTAATATCAACCAAGAGAGTGTTGGTTAATGTAAGTAATATGTGGTAATGAAGGTTAAATCATGTATGATTTTCCATGTCCCTGTTTTCCCTTGTTTAGAACATTTCTTACTGCATGTAGTACAAAGCTGTTTAGTTTTTTGCGTTGAGATGAGAGCTGATGTACTGTCACTTGGACAGTGTGTTCAGCAGTAGTGGTTCAGAGAGACTCTGAAAAGGTGTTGATCTCAGGCTGAAGTTTGTCCCTAACATCTCCTGGGACTGAGACTCTTATTTTTCAGACTACTGTAACTGATTTTTTTTTTCTGGTCTATTTTGCTGCATGGGGTGTTGATAACAGCTTTGCGGTTTTTCGCCAGTATAGATGTGGTCCATGGGTTCTGAATAGGTGTAGTTGTTAAATGTGCGGACAGTAATTTAGTTCACCTATTTTTATTGTCTAATGGACATAAAGTATAAGCTTGTCATCAAGGCTATCTTTCTGGTTAGTGGAGAAAGACAGTTACACACAGAAGGCAGCTCTTACTGGGAGGGTGGTTAGACACTGGAATGAGGCTGAAGAAGTGGTGGGATTTTCACCCACAGAGACATGCAAAACTCAGCGGGACTGAGCCTGGCCATGCTGGGCCACCTCTGACTGGAAGATTGAACTAGGTGACCTCGAGAAGTCCCCCTCAGCCTCAATTATTCTGTAATTCCAAAAGAAGACTTTCTTAGTTCCTTTTCTCTACTGGTATGTAAACCAAAAATCAACACAAGAAAAATTAATTATTGTCTTTCTGAGTTAATTCCTAACTTTAGTATTTTGCATTGAGTTCCAGCTTTCCTTTTGCTTCTGAGGACCTTGATGTGGTGGTATTAGACCACCAGAACAAGTGTGTGTGTCTGTGTGTGCTCTTTTCCTTCTGAAATTGCACCCCCTGGGTAAAAAAAAAAAAAAAAGGGCGTGCTATAGTCCTCCTTTCACTGCTGCACTTGCCAAATGCCCTCTCTGTCCTATTGTTTTATGTTGTTACTCCTGGGGACTCCCTTTAACAGGGACAGTAGATTTTCTCTTATTTCTGTTTCTCTTTTTCTCTTTATGGAAGAGAGTCAGCTGTCGTCCCTTCCTCTGCATCTGACTGCTCCTTCTTTCCTTCCTTTTCCCATTGTCAGTATTTGTCCTGTCCTGCCACCTCCCTGTTCCTCTTCCCTTTTCTGGCTGGAGACAAATGAATATGTCCATGTGTAGTAGAAGGATGGACATAAATGGAGAAGTATTTGGAAGTCAGTTCTGTAGACAAAAAGTCCTGTTCCAGTTCACGGCTCTACTGATACGTGGTGGAGTTCTGCATTTGCAGTATTTGTCTTGCTTTCTAATTTCTTCCAAAGTCAGTAGCTTTCAGCTTATTGAGCAATATGCCACACAGATTTTTACCAGTTGAGCCAATGGAGAACTTTCTAAATATGTTGGGTTTCTGATAGAAGTATATTTTTAATGGAATTTCTTTCTGAACTGATACACTCTTAACTTTGTGTAGGAAATTGGCTGCATGGCCTTGCAACTGCTGTTACTACTAATGCAGGCTTAACTTTGCAGCTGGAAACTGAACTGGTGAAAGTAATTCCATTCTTAGCATCCTGGTAGTGGAAAACATAGATACAGGTCTAAAACGTTAATGATACGTTTTGGTTGGTAGTGTTTAGTTCTAAACTTTCTTTTTACTGAGCAAATTTAATAGCAAGTACGAAATAGTGTGGTTTAAAAAAGATGTTATACTCGGAAATCCTTGATGCAACAGAGACATATATAGGTGTCACTTGTCTATGTGTAGTTTTGCATGCTCCATTGTATGGAACTTTCAGTGCTGTAATAGGGGGATTATCTAAAGATGATGTGAAAGTTTTTTGGTTTTGGTCATGTCTCAATCAAAAGTTTGCACTTAACATGTTTTTTTTGTAGCTGTAGACAGTTGAAGCAGGTAGTAATGTTTGGTTTCAGGTGGACATTTTAGTTCGCGTATCTGATGCATGTAGTACAATAGTATGTTTATTGTGTTTTGTAGCTAGAAATAAAGACATTATATTTTAGGGTGAACAAAATGAAGTGATAGTGATGGACAAGACTTCAGAAAGGTGGTGTTGCATACCTGAATGCGTTTACGTGGTGGCACCTCTTAAATATGTGTAGGCTTTTTGGATAAGTGAATGTAGTGCCTTTGGGTGTGTGACATCGCCATGATGTAATACCATTTGAAAGCTGGACAAAGCTGGAGAAGAGTGTGGTATCAGGTGAGAGCTTCTGAACCACTTTCTGCTGTAAGAAATGTGCATCCAGTTCAGTTTAAATGTAGTTTGATATAACTTTACAGCTGCTGTGGTTGCAGCATTGTAATACTGAAATCTTCACCCCCGTGTCAGTTCTATTTGGTTGACAAAAGTAATTCTAAAATCAAGCTGCTTATTGCAGTCAATAAAGCTTGTTTTCATGACTAAAATACTCCAGTTTTTGAGCTTTTCAGAGTAGTTCAGAAATAGTAATTTTAAAAAATTACAGTGGCATTTGTATACTTACAATGATATTAATTTTGGTTTTTTTTTCTTTATATTCCTTTATGTCCTTCACTAGATGTCACTAGTAGATTTGGGAAAGAAACTTTTAGAAGCTGCACGAGCAGGTCAAGATGATGAAGTTCGCATTTTGATGGCAAATGGAGCACCTTTTACCACAGATTGGGTAATGAAAACTTTTGCAGTGTTTGGTACCTGAAGAAAATAGGATTATTACAGTTAAGCATTTGTAGTGCAAGCCTTGGGAGTTTCTTCTTGGAATTCTGCAGTCACATCATCTAATGTCTAATTAAGAATTAAAATTGTCTGTTTCTTCATATGACCTCCTACTGGTTTTAGTAACAGACTGAATGAGCTCATTCTGATGGCTTTTAAGATGAGCTTTGGAGTGGTTCATGGGAGAAAGCAGCAATCATCCTCCTAGTTATTGTGTTTTGTGCATTCAGTATAATAAGAGATCTGATTTAAGAAAGCAGTCACAACTGCCTAATATGTACAGCTGAGTGTTCCCTGATATAGAGGCTCAGAGTTGTCTTTTGGAGGTGTCTGTTTTTGAACAGGTTGTAACAGGGAGGTCAGGTACCTAAAATTCTAGGGTATTTAGAAGCCCTTAAGAGCCTTAATCTACTTAGTGACCTAACTTTTAAGCTGACTCTGTTTTGAGCAGGAGATTGGATTTAACTGGCTTCCAGTGGTCCCTTCCAACGTTGGTGTGGCATGTTGACCAATACTAAGAATGGGGTTAGACCCCTTAAAACGTCACACCTCAAAGACTGAAAAGAACAAAGTACAGACCTCAAAAAGTTGCTTCCAGTGAGCTAGTTTTAGTGTGTTGTGATTATTTTGGGGAAAAAATTGTAAACTTTTTTTATTCTTCTCTTCACATTCTGTAAAAGCCCCAATGGCTTCTTTCCTTGAGACTGCAAGGGAAAATGATTTTGAAGTGGTGGCCTGACACCTGAGTTTTCTAGCCCCAGAATAAGAAGAAATACTTAATACTGACATCTGTTGAAACTCCACTTTTTCCATTACATTTGCAGTTGGGAACATCTCCACTTCATCTAGCAGCACAGTATGGACACTACTCAACAACAGAAGTGTTGCTGCGAGCAGGTGTAAGTCGGGATGCCAGAACCAAAGTGGACAGAACTCCATTACATATGGCAGCATCAGAAGGCCATGCCAGCATAGTAGAAGTCTTACTTAAGGTAAAGACTACTGAAACAAGGTCTGAGGATGGGATATTACTATGGTTTATGATCAGATATTTGAAAATTTCTTTTAGTCATGAAACCAACATTGAAATATTTATACTGTGTGCACTGGGTGCTTTGTTTTCCTATTAAACTGTAATTTATTTTAGCATTAAAATCATCATGATTTCCAGTGAATTACTTACTGCTGTTTCAAAATAAGACGACTTCCTAATTTGACATTGTGCGAGTAACAGCTTTAAGAACCAAGACATGTTATGTCTTGGGGACTCTTTAATCTTTTGAGGTAAATAATTTATTTGGTAGTTAGATTGAAGTACTTCTAATAAATCTGTAAATGTAGGGTAACAAGACATTACTGATGGAGAAAGACTATCCGGGATTTCATTCTGTGACCAGCATTATTTAATTCAGATACTTCTACTAACATAGTTCATGCAATGATCTTGTTTGTAGCATGGCGCTGATGTAAATGCGAAGGACATGCTCAAAATGACTGCGCTTCACTGGGCCACTGAACATAACCATCAAGAAGTTGTAGAACTCTTAATAAAATATGGAGTGGATGTTCATGCTCAAAGTAAATTTTGCAAAACGGCATTAGATATTGCAGTAGACAATGGAAATGAAGACCTTGCAGAAATATTACAGGTAACTTTTGATTTATGATGTTAAGGGAATTTACAGAAAGGTACTTGTTTACACACGTGATACGCTAAGCTTTTAATACAGCAGCTGTGAGATATATGAGACCATATATTGTCTGATAATGCTAAGCTCGGTCTACTTCATGACATGGAAATGAGATTAATGTTAATAAACATTAGTTTGTCAAAGAACATTTTCACAATCTACAAAGTCAAGGATAAGTACCCTTTATTTTCTTAAATTTGAGTGTTGTAGTACACACAACTAGGTGGAGTCATCACAGGCAAGGTATAAAACTTAACTCCGTACTCTGCCAATACATTTTGATACCCTAGTGTTGGGTTAGCTCCGTGTATGGATATTCATGTCCTTGGAGATCAGGAGAGGAGAGAAGAGATGGCAATTTTTCCTGAATTAGAAAAACTAGAATTGACTTGTTGAAGTGATTGGGACCAGGCTTATTATAGATACTTACATGGAACTGTGTACTTGTTGTTCAGTAGTGTTCTTAAAGCCAAATTAAGTGCTAAGCATTATTGAGAAAAAAATAGAAAGCAAATGAAAAATCATGCCACTGTATAAATCTGTTGTTCCCCTGCATCTTGAACTGTATGAACTTCTGGTCTGTTCCTTTAGCCTTTTCATTGCAGAAAGCATATAGTAAATAAAAGTCAATAATTGAAAGAAAGACAAAAGGAAGACTGTCATCTACAATTCATGGCCATTACTAAGCTGTTGGAGCCGATTTTCATGGCATGTAGCTGCCACAGCAGCCTTGGTTCTTCAGGCCTCCATTTTAGATACGTGAGCTTGCATATCTACAAAAGGGCCTTGTCTTTATATGGTCCTCTTTGTTCACAGTAAATGGAAAGGAGAAGTAGTGGTGTGTCATTCTCTTTCACTTGAATAGACCTTTTGTCCTTAGATTGCAGACAAAAAAAAAAGTTTCTCATGTACTTGCACAGAGCACAGGATGTGACATGATGTGTATATGTTGCATGAGTATAATGAGGCAGATCCTCCCTGTTTGGGTGTAATGTGCAGTAATTCTAGTTCTTACAGAGTAAATAACTTCCTTATAACTACAGCTGGAATGATGATACTACGTTTGTCTCTTAGATTGCAATGCAGAACCAAATCAATACAAATCCAGAGAGCCCGGACACTGTGACGATACATGCAGCAACACCACAGTTTATCATTGGACCTGGAGGGGTGGTGAACCTAACAGGTCTGGTATCTTCTGCAAATACATCAAATGGGACTAGTATTTAGATGCCTATAGGATAGCTACTAGGATTTTATACTTTAATTGATTTTCACCATTTGGTGGAAAGGCTTGAGGAAAAACAGGGGCAAGAATAGAGTAGTTACTGTGTTCCTCTTCAGTGTTTTTTGTGTTGTAAGTATTTAGGTACTGAAAACACCAGTCTTCAGAGATAAATTGTAAGAAACTGTATTTGCTTAACAAACTTGCCTTCAGAATAGCACTTTAGTTCAGCAGTGTTGCTGAGAACAGAGTGAGTGTTACAAGCTTCGGTGCAATAATAATGAAGAAAGGGACTTCACTGTTTTTAAATTTATCAGCTAACTTTTTTTCCTCTGTCCTACTAGATGAAACAGGAGTGTCTGCTGTACAGTTTGGAAATTCATCGACATCAGTATTAGCCACATTGGCAGCTTTGGCAGAAGCATCAGCTCCACTGTCTAATTCTTCAGAAACACCAGGTTAGAAAACTAAGGCATTTAACCTCATTTAATAAACTAAAAGTACATAACTGGTACTTCTGGAGATACAGTTCATACAGAAATGAGATTACAATCTTCCTTTTTTCAGCATGAACAAATTTTTTCCTTTACTTTCACTTGAAAGGTTGCCAGATTCATATGTACAATTATTTCTTAATAAGATTTCTGGACCTAATGTGAGTAGCATTCATCTTGCTGAAAGCAAGCATAGATCAGGAGGTTGAATTTACATCTTTGTCTATATATGGTTTAGTTGCTTCTGTTAAATGTTGGGAGATGGTCCCCAATGTTGCCTGCATATACTTTGTCAGGAGTTATTTCAAATCTTTCACACAAAAGTCACAAGAACATTTGGCAATCTTAATGTGCGGTTTGCCCATTAGAATGTCTGTGGGTCATCTTTTCAACACTGAGTCATTCTACTTGCATTTGGACTATTTAGTGATTAGTGTCCCACTTCAGGCTGGTAGGCTGTCATGACATTGCAGGTAAATGTAAGCCTAGCACAGGGGTCCTCAAACTTTTCAAACAGGGGGCCGGCGCGTGGATTAAGTGGCAGGCAGTCATCTGCAGCTGCTTGGTTTCGCCCCCCAACCCCCAGCGGGAAGGGGGCGGGGGGCAGGGGGGTTCTGTAAATACCGGGGGGCAGATTGAGGACCCTGGGGGGCCGTATCTGGCCCACGGGCCATAGTTTGAGGACCCCTGGCCTAGCAATACATTGTTGTTCTCCTAGGAAGAAACAGCCTGTCTCTCTCACTGCAGCCATATGCACCCTCTCTTATTCCATAAGGCCATAAGAAGCCAGAAAGGCACAAGGAATTCCATTGCCTCAGTTCCCAAGTTTTGCATTCCTGTTTCTTAACACAAAACCCCTTCGCCCCACCCCATGGATCTTTGCCAGTTACTGCTTCGTGTGAAAAAAACGCAACTTTTGTCACGGTTTCATACTCCATACTCTGCAAGTTGCCCTGGATATATTTGTCCATTGTTTGAGTAATGTGTTGCTTGTTTTTCTGTACCTTTTCACTTTTGTTCATTTCAACATGCAAAGTGAATAAAGAGATGGCAGTCAGGTATCTTACAGCATCAGAGTGGATAATAAAGACTAGTAATTACCATTAACAGGTTTGAGAAGGACCTCATCAGGTCCCATGGACTGTGCACCTTCAGGTTCCTTAGGTGGTCTTGAGCCTGATGATCTCCTACAGTGGGTGGTTCTCCATTCTCCCAGCCCCTGCCTTTGCCTTCTGCAACTTGGGCAGTGGGGCTGGAGCACCTGCCAGCGAAGACCGAGGCAAGAAAGTCACAGAGTACCTCAGCCTTCTCCATGTCCTGGGTAACCAGGTCTCCTGTTTCCTTCTGGAGAGGGCCTACACTTTCCCTAGTCTTTCTTTTATTACCTACAGAAGCTTTTCTTGTTGCTCTTGATGCCCCTGGCCAGATTTAATTCCATCAGGGCTTTAGCTTTCCTAACCTGATCCCTGGCTGCTCGGACAATTTCTCTGTATTCCTCCCAGGCTACCTGTCATTACTTCCACCCTCTGTAGGCTTCTTTTTTTCTGTGTTCGAATCTTCAGAAGACAATGGCTGCAGTCGTTATGTGAACCACAGAGTGATTTTTGTGTGTTGTGTGATATTGTAATTAACTTAAAAGATGAAAGCTTCAGGCTTTTATGTACCTTCTCTCATCTTGAGCGTCACAACACAGTCTATAGGGTTTTAATTTTATCTCTAGATAGGAAGTACTCTAATATCTGTTATTTAAATCAAAGGCTTTGCTTGTACCTTGACAATTTGAAAATAAAATACAGAGTGTGTTTGAAATTCTGTGATTGTGCTACTAGTGATCTTGCTCTTTGTCTCAGTATTTTGTTGCTTTAAAAATAAGGCTGGTAGTGCGAGACCTCAGTTACAATGTATAGTGCAAGCTGAGCTGTGTGTTGTAGTTCTGAATGCAGTCTGCCTTATGTTACCTTGATTTATAGGTACAATATAGAACTGTGAGGGTTCACTGCTGTATATTTATTATCAAATCATGAATTTGAAATGTTTAGTTCAGCTAGGAGTTTGTATTTTTAACTATAAAATTATATACATACAATGTTTATTTTACTTTTTAAGCTTTATCGTTCTTGTTTAAAGGTGTAAAAATTTCAGCTCTGTAGCACTTTTCCTTTAGTCCTGTTTCATACTTTGTATAATTAAGTTGTGGGTGTGTTTGAAGCACCCATGTAGTACAGACTAAACTTTTAAGGTTGTCTAGAGGTCCTTCAGTCTGTTACTGTCTTGAAGACCGTTATGGTAACCAGAGAAATCACAACTGGGTCCTGAGGTACACCTGGAAAAGTGCTGGCTGAGGAGTAATTTCAAGCTTAATTATTATTTTTTTTTTTTTTAATTCTGCTGTCAGTGTAATTTAGTCCAGCTTGTGTACAATGCAGAAGTTAGTTGTGTTCTTAAAAACAACTCTTGTTCTTGTAGCCATGTTAACACTGAACCCCAAGTGTCAGTTTTGAGTGGGGTGTATCTATTAGGAAACATGCTAAATAAAAATAAATTATTATATCGAGCAAGGCAAACCAGGACAGAGTTGCATGTATAGTTCAGTATGTTAGTTCTCTGTGTTGGCCTAGTGAAATATTTCTATTAATAATATAATATGTAGTAAGGCATTGGGGGGGGGAGGGGTGTGTGATATCAAATTTTAAGACAATGGAAGTGATTTTTTTCTTAGCTGTACCAAAATGCCTTTGAAATCTTAAAGCTTAATTTATAAATTGACTTAATTCATTTACTAATCTGTTGATAGTTGTGGCCACAGAAGAAGTTGTGACTGCAGAATCTGTGGATGGTGCTATTCAACAAGTTGTCAGTTCTGGGGGTCAACAAGTAATTACTATAGTTACAGACGGCATTCAGCTCGGTAACCTGCACTCAATTCCAACCAGTGGAATAGGGCAACCAATCATTGTGACCATGCCTGATGGACAGCAAGGTGAGTGGAAACTTGCATGGTTCGAGCTTGAGGAACTATTGTAGTTATAGTAATAATAATAAATTATTAGGTGCAAATAGCTTGGACAACTTTGTGTAATTATCAGTTTAAATACATCTTTGAATTCTTAAACTGCAAAAGGCTCATAGATGCATGAGCTGCTGCTGTTCAGTGAATTACCATGTCAGCTGAGTCTCTGCATTAGGAAAAAAAATGGAAGAATTACTAAACTGTATGGAGTAGAAATGAGTCATTTAAGGGAAAAGTGATAACTATTTGCTTTACCTTCACTAAGTTTGATTGTTGGAAACTTGTTATGAAAACTAAAAGATGGAGTAAAACAAAAGCTGCCTTCCAATACTTAGGTTGTTGTCTTGCTGGAAAGATGAGGTGAGGCTTGGGTTTAGAAACCTGATACATAGCTATGAAGTCCAGTGGAACGTGTTCTTAACAGGACAAAACCCAAGTCTTACATGCTTGAAGTTTTAGAGGAGCAGTGGCATAACCAGTGAAGCCAGGGCAATGCAAATTGTACTGTTGGGCCATATGTACCTTGTTTGTGGAAGCTGTTGGTGTAATAAGTGCTATTTTGTGACATGCCTATGTGTTGGGTGGTTTCTTTTAAAGATGCTCTGCCACTTACTATTTAGACAAAAATGGTTCCTTCTCTGGTTTCTTCATGAGGTCTCCCAGTGTGGAGCTTGAAGAGTTGTACACTGGAGACAAATTATTTGGTTCGCAGTCTGAGCAAGTACAGCTAGTTATCGGAAAGCATGAATGTGTGTAGGTAGTAACTGAAGTGACAGTTACGACATTTAATTGCCAGATGGTTGCATGAGTAACTTGGAGTATGAATTTCTTTGGAGCCCTTATTGTTTGTCCTTCAAGGTTAGTAACTGCTGGATTTTCAGATTGCCTAAGGTGTTCTAATTAATCAAAATAAAAAAACAGTTTCGTGTTTAGTATTTTCTTCAGAAACATTATGAAGATGGTCTGCTACATGAGTTACAGGCTGGTAACTCTGCTGCAGTTCAGCATGTTCCATGTTGGTTTACTCTGTGAAAAATGGCAATAATACTCCAGAGTGACAACTAATTCTTGTAGACATCAGTAACAAAGAATTTCAAAAATAGTAGCATGCAAGCAGCTAAAGTGTTTAGTAAATTTTCACCATACAGACTTTATACTGAACTTTATTTTTCATAAGTGAATGTCTCTGCATTTTATTGCTGTTAATAAAATTACTTAATTGTATGATTTTTATGTAGTGCAAATATTGTTTGAAGTAAATATATTTATATGTACAAATATGTCTTCAGTATTAACAGTTCCAGCCACAGACATTGCTGAAGAAACTGTGATAAGTGAAGAACCACCAGTGAAGAGACAGTGTATTGAGATTGTTGAAAATCGCGTGGAGTCTGCAGAAATAGAAGTAAGGAGTATATTAAGTGATATGTGTTAATCAGAGTGTTCAGCACTGAGTATCTGGTTGTAGTTTTTTGTGTTGTTAGAGTTTGATTTCTGTGTTACCACAGAATGAAGTGTGTGAAACAATAACTTGCTCAGCCTCCCCTGTTACTGAAATTTTGTCTTCTATGAAGTTGTAAAAAGAACATAGGAGAGCTGTTTGCTTCATCCTCTGTACACATAAAAGTGACCTTTGTTTTCAGTATATGATAACTTTATTTTTTTGTTTTTCCTTGAAGATCACTAACTAGTTTTTAAAACTAGGTACCATTGTATTATTGAGTAACTTGACCCTTTCCACTAGCAGTGAACAAGAGTACTGTACCCTCATCTGTCTGTTATCACCACATGCTTGTCCTGATAGTGAGATCATATTTTGAGCAATGTTTCCTTTCCATTCATGATATCTAGATAACTGTTAATGGAAATGTGAAACAGTAGATGCTGTGTTTGCCAATTTTTATCTGTACACCCCCCCACACCCCACCCCCTTTTTTTTTTTTTTTTAGTTCTGGAGCCGTTTACTGTGAAGTATATTTACACCATCCTGTTTTTTTTTAAAAATGGTAATGTGGAAGACCTAACATCCTTTGACCTCACCTAAGAGCTTTTCTTTTTAAAAAAGACAAATACATGTAGCTGTTCAATTTGAAATTGTAGCTTTTTTATATTAGCCATGATAGGTCAACCATCTTATTCCTTCTTCTGTTTCTTATAACTGCTGACCAGTTTTGGTCAAAAATTTATGAAAATTGCTGTCTGCCTTGGCTAGGCTGTAAGTTCTTGTTTTCTTAACTCCATGATACTTCATTTATCAAAGGCTGTATTCTCCAACTTCTGTTCATATTACAAATTCTGTCTAATTGAATATGTTTTATTGTACAGTGTGTGCTATATGTTATCCATGTCTAATAACAGTAATTACCACCTTTCATCGTTTGCTTTCCCTGTCCCTAAGTTGTCACATCAAATACCTTCAGCTTTTGCTGCTTTGTGATCATTACCGATTATCATGACAGTTGAAATTTTCTTGCTGCATTTTTTTAAAATGTATGACTGTTACAATAAAAGCATTTCTTTTGTTCACACTTTTAAACATCTGCCTGAATTATTCGTAAAGGAAATTACGTTTCCTTGAGTATTTTGAGAATTCTGTTAAGCGAATGAAAAAAAATGTAGATCCATTAGGAATAAATCGACCTGTTCCTAATTACAGATAGTTGGTATAACTGTACAAATAGTTCTTTTAGGAGGATGACCAGTTTCAATTCTATATTTTAAACATGTTTCTCAAGTATCAAAAGAAGTTAGTTTAAACGAGTTACTTTTATCTGTTACTTTTTAAGTACAAGTTTTGATGACTGACGTTGTCCCTGCCTGTACAGCTGGAAATGCACATGCAGACCTCTGCCTCTGTGTGGCAGCCAGTTGACTTCAGGAGCCTTACTGTGGTTCACAGGGCTGTGGTGCTACCTCACCTTGGTAACAGGGACATTAAAGAAGTGCACGTAAAGTTGGTTCACTTCAAGCTTCATCATCATAGAAGGTGGTAGATACTTGAATTTGGAGGGAGTGGGCCCCCTCCCCTCATTAAAATATTTTTTAACGTAGAAAACCTTTAGTATTTGGTTTCTTTGCCTCACTGGTTATTCGTCCCTTTATTTCATTATAAAGAATTGATTCAAGGCAGAGAGTGCTTCCTTCAGCTCTTTTAAATTCACAGTGTATGAAAAAATAACTGTAGTTTGAAAGTCTTTAGGTTGAACATCCTCCCATTCATGTGAGGTGAGAAACTTTCCCATGAAATTATTGTGAATGCCTAAAGCTGAAGTGATGCCTTTTTGATTTTTCCTCTTCTGGTCTGTTAAGTTCAAGCATTTCAGTTAATTTTTAAGTGTGATAGCAGTTTTCCTAAACAATTTGATATTTTAAAAATAGGATGGCAGCAAAAAACCCTGTCACACAGATACTGTTTTTCATTTTCATGCATAATTCATTAACATACAGTAATTTTTATTTTCATTCTTGATTTTGACTGTTTTTCCTGTGTTGCATGTTTGAAAGGTGACACACATTAGAAACCAGGATGATCATTTGATTAGACTGAAAAAAAAAATCATAACTGTAGATCAATTATATTAGTGAATTCATTGCCCTGGTTTTTTCTGTCGTTAAAAAGAATGCTTAGTTTGGTTATTTTAGTTATGGGTGTCCCTGTTGTCAATGTATATAGACTGTTAAAAGTTACATGTAATGAAGAGAATTCCCTGATAAAATGGAAGATTTCTTAAGAGCACTCAGGATCCTCTAACTTGATTTTTACCTTGGTAGGTTTTTATACCAATACAAAAAGACTTTGGATAATCAGAAGGCTTTCAGTTGTGTTCTACAGAATGCCCCAAGAACACTTTCTGGATCTATTAAGTTAACCAGATACAGTCCGCCCTGTTCTAGATGTCAGAGTTAAGGGACCGATTGTCACTGTTCAGTCCACTGTAGGTCTGCATTGCTCCTCCAGAAGCATTAGTTTCTTTCCACAGCCTAGTTAGTATACTTGGCCGCAGCCTAACTCATTCTGTTTACATTAGGACTATGATTGACTAGAAAATTACACCTGTTAGTTGCTGGACTAATCTACATGCTTTTAATTGCTAATCTGTCTGGTAGATACAGGTTTTATCTTCTTGTATCTGCCACTGGGACTTGTTTTTTTTCCCTTTTTTTCTATCCCTTCCTTAATGTGCTATACTCATCATGGGTACACAGCTCTATTTATTTCTTCTGTGGGAAATACTCTTTAAGATGTGGTTTAAGAACCTCGCTACCCCCAAGTGTTTGCAGTCTGCACACACCATAGTAGTGGTAGTCCCTTGCTTTTTGTAATGCAGCACAGAACCACTGGCCAGTGAGCTACCAGTGGTTCTTACTCTTCTGCAGCCCAGTAGGTAGAGCAGCTTTACTTCTTGCCAATGTTAGATTTCTGACATTTTTTATGTGACAAATTCATGAGAGAAATAATGCCCAGCTCAGTATATCCCAGGGCTCTGTGCGCTCAAGAGGGAAAGGTTGCTTTCCACACATAGCAGGATCAGCTGTTTTGACTGCTTCCCTGAGAATTGTCTTGTAAGTCTGTTTACTGACTTGCTACTCGGGCTGTTTTACATCAGCTTTTGGCTCCCCTTGTGCTACATAGATAACTTACAGAAATAGGAGTGTGTTTTGGTTGGGCTGGTGCTGGAGTATCGTTCATGTAGGCTCTACCATTCATTTGGCATTTGTCAGTCTAGTTGCTGCATGTGGTTGGGCATTCATAAAGTGGCTTAAAAAGCAGGATCCAAATTTTCAGAGGTGGAAGTTGAACTTCCTTTTGAAATAAGTAAGTTAGATCAAATGAGCTCTCATTTTATTAGCATACGCTCCAAATGAAGCGAACCCTAGCTAGCTTCCTTCAGCTCTCAAACCCCGATGTAAAATGAAGTTGCGCATAATGGAGTTTGTTCTGTGTTATAGCTAGTCTGTATAATGTGTTAATAACATCTCTCCTTCACCTGTTGTTTTTGCTATGCAGATGCTGCTGTTAGCAATGATCTGATCACCTATGTTATATTATTCCAGCACATTCAGCACAGCATGTGACTGCTAAATGTGACTGTGACAAGTACTGAGAACAGTAGGAAGTAGAAGGGAGGCAGAGTATTCTGTATTTTCAGGCTCTGACCATGAAAATATGTGAGTGCAATCAAAGAGGTGAAGAGTAGGGATGCTGTTTCGGGGTGGGTGTGGGGAGAAACCTCTAACAATTGTTACAGGTATTAATTGGACTGTGATACAGAACTGCTGGGGTGGGAATAAGGTGGAAAGGCAACTTCTTTTCATGGGGCCTCAGTTTTTGATAAGAGCTTTGTTTTTCTGGGAGATAGCTCATTTCTCTGACAACCTCCCTGTGCCTACTTAAAAACTACAGTGGAAAGAATGATTTGAAATCAAATGCTACCTTAGTCATAAAAATATGATGCACTTTAATGAAATGGTATTTCGTTGAAGATCAAAACAAAACTATTTTCGAAGCAAATTGCTTTTTCAATTGGACCAGTGCAGCATCAAACAAAACAACAGTACCTACATCACTGGAGATAGGAATACATTCTCCTTAGTTCCTAAGGCATCTTCATAGGAAGTGGCATTTCCCATGTTGTTTTGCTTGGAAACCATTTTGTAGCCATCCTCAACAAACTTGTATGCAGGATGGAGCCTTAAGTTACTACTTTTGAATTGAAACAGCTTATCTAGCTAAATGCCTGTTAATTCATAAAAATGTGCCCTTGGGGATGTAATTATATCTCCGGATTGCATAGTATCAGTCACTTCAGATCACTGTGTTTACAAACCAGTTATGTGTATATTTTGGTTAGTGAGCAACTGTCATTTTCTAGTGCAAACTGCTGTTAGGTAACAGTTTTTCATTATAGTGTTTGATTAGAATTACAACAGAAAGGGACAATCCTATCAGATTTGATTCCAATTTTAAAAAGAAACAAAGGGAATTGTTAACATTCCTCCAATGATTCATAGTGTGTTAGTATTAGGTCACCACGCTTCCACTTTATTTTCCTCTTCTTCCATGAAGACTTGCTTGATACCTTTGCAGCTAAAGAAACTTGGGTTTACTGTATTTAAACTTCCAAGCCTTATTGTGGGGGGTTGTCTGGTGTGGTAGTCCGTGGCTAATTTACACAGCAGCATTCGTATAGGTTTGCCCGAATAAGAACTGAACGATTTCTACATGATACCCTAACACTTGTGCTGCATGTAAAGGAAAAGTATTTGCCATTTTAACTTCTAGTTGATACATATTTGACAAAATATTGCTGGTTCTGTTTCTAATAGGAAAGAGAAACTCTTCAGAAACAGCTGGATGAGGCAAACAGAGAAGCACAAAAATATCGTCAGCAGCTTCTAAAGAAAGAACAAGAAGCAGAGGCCTATCGGCAGAAGTTAGAGGCAATGAACCGCCTGCAGACTAATAAAGAAGCTGTTTAATAAAAAAATGAACATACTGCAAAGCCTGTTACTTTCAAAAACCTGCAGTACAATCTTGAACTGTACGCTATATAGGTACAGACACAGGATTACATGATAGAGAAGATGCTACAAGTTGATAACCGGACTTAAGCCGTGAGCTCTGATGAATTTCTTGTAACATAAAAACTCTGAATTTAGAAATTGTGCAAAGTATTTAAAATGAAATACTGTAAATAGTTGGTTTTTTTACAGTTTCAAAATGAGTTGATAAATCTTTTTGAAGGGAACCAGAAACATGAGAAGCCAATGTTTTTGTGAAATTTTGATTTTAGTATGAATCTTAACTTCTGAAAAACAGAACAGTTTTAAGGGTGATGATGTTGATTTAAGCTGACAGCTTGAAAATGAATTATGTGACAAAATGAATTAACAGTTATTTCTACATGGTAACAACTTAAACTTCTCTGAATAAGACATTTCCAGGTGGAAATCTTTGTACAGCTTTAAGTAGTTGTCTCAGATTCTCTGAAAACCATTTTTGGTTTGGTTTTTTTTTTATTTTAGGTGGTGAAATTTTTATATTTAATTTCAGATATAGCCAAGTAGATTTACATGTATATGAAGCTAATATTTTTTAAACTTTTCAGTTTGTACATATGCTGCATGTTTTTATAATTTCTACACATACATCTTGCATAGGTATTTTTCAGCAAAGATGAGAAAAATGAGAAAAATGTTTAGCCTATAGGTCATTTGAAATAAACTAGCAGCCGGTTTTATTGTGGATGGTATGTTTCTTGGAAGAATGTAATTTGTAATTAAAAAGAACAAAAAAAATATCTTAATTTACATATTGGAGGCAATTTAAAATTGTGAGTGGAGGGATTGAAACTTCACTTTGTTTTACAAACTTAAAAGTTTCACTGTGTCTTACAGTTTTCCTGTACAAACATTTTAAAGTTCAGTAACGAATAGAAAAGAATGTCTCCACTGGAACACAACTAGTAGTTCTTTTAGAATATTCCTATTGATTTCTTTTTCCCCAATAGCCTTGAAATTATTTCAGTGATATATTTTTTTTTTCACAGACTTTTGCATTTTAATCATGCAATTGGACAAGTAATTTTTTTATGTTCTAGTGATGCTTTTCTTACCTAGCATCATTGTTCCTCACTGTGATACTCTGTGTGTGTGTGTCTGTGCAGTGATCTATTATGCTTAGGATTTATATAGCACGTTACATCTTCAGAGCATTGTAAAATCTTTTAAAGAACCCTTACTGTACTGCCTGAGGCAGGTAAGTGGGTGTTATTGTCTCAATTTTATAACTGGTATAAGTGCAACACAGGGAGTGTTAAATGACTGGCCCAAGACCACATGAATCTGTGGTAGACCTGGGAATAGATCTCAGGAGTTCCTGACTTCTAGTCCTGTGCTTAGACTGAGCTGCCTTAAGATTGTTCAGTGCTGTGTTACATTAAATTTTGAACTACTGTGCAGATTCCTTTTTTGTAAGATACAATTCTTTGTGCTTTGCTTTGTTGTTCCATGTTTCACTGCTTTTATGGAATTGTTTATATAAACTTAAGCAAAAAGTCTAGTTTACCTATACTGTACACAGAAGAATTACCCTTAAAACTGTACTCTGGCCTACTTTTTCTATTTTACAATTAAATATCTTTTCCACATATATATAGTGTAGAATCAATTCCATTTCAGTTGTTTTGTGTGTGCATTAGAAGGTCAAGGCTTTGCTGTGTTAGTTATTCAGAAAAACATGAAAAACCTATTTCGGGCTTAGAGCGGCCTTCAAAGGTAGGAGGGAGGAATGGGGAAAGAATTACGTTATACAATATGAAGTAAAAATCTTCCTTCTTCAAACTTTGGAGTTTGTAGAATTGACAGTTAGGAGAAAATCCCAAGTATCCTGGTATTGGTATAAATTTGGCAAATTCAATCCCCACTGGCAAATTTTACTCCAAAATAATCAAAAGATAATAAAAAATGGAAAATCTGTGGTGTTGGTTTTTAGAAGAATTGTCTTCAAGGATATATTCATGCTCAGCTGGTACAAGGACTTGAAGCAAGCCTTGTGCAGTGACTAACTGGAAATTACTATATTTTAGGGTTGATTTCTTTGGGTTTTTTCTTCCCCCGCCCCCTTCCCCCCCCAAACTATCTGTTAAGTTACTAGCAAATGCAGGAACAAATTAGTCAAGTTAAATGTGCTCGTTAGGTGTTGCTGCGATTGGATTACTCTGTGATCAAAATAATGTTTGCGTCCCCACGTCCCACAAACTTAACTACAGTTTAATCTGTGTTCTTAATAATGATAAGAATTTCAGCATTCGTCAGAGTAGCGATAGTGGTAGTGTTCATGTCCAAATGGAGAATTTCCCACGGTTTTGATGGCAGAGACCTTTGTAGCAAACAATGAAAAGAACGTTTTCTATTCATTCTGCTTCCTGTGAGCAAATATTCTATTCCTCATTGTCTGTAACAAAATCCTTCCAAGTGCAGGGTAGCTATAACAAAGATTTATTTGTCACCAGCAATATTTACCCTACCTGTAATTCATTATCACCTATTTTATTCTAGTTCCGAACAGGACCTGTTGTTTGTTCTCTTCTGCACAGAACGAGAAACCAACCTGATGAAACTATCACCTTTGAGCAAAGGTGTAGGGTATGTTATGGAATAGTTATTGTGTAGTCGAGCTCTGAAAACATTGTTAGAAGTATTGCTCCTTATTTGCTGTTCCAAATTGAAATCATAAATGTAATTAGCTACCAGTTTTCTTTGAACAGATGTCCGTATGTTAAAATAATGTATGAGTTAGTTGTAATGAACTAGAATCACAGGTTTTAAGAATTTTCACCTCTTTTTGAGTTGGTCCTGTGCTTGATGCCAGTCCCTTCTTGCTGCCTTTGTTCCCCTTTATGGTAACATTTGCAGCAAAGCCAAGAGAGGTTCATAAATCGATATTAACTGTGAGGACAGCTTGTTGGATTTTCTCCTTCTGTTTCCAGAAAACTGTGAGATAAAGCAGATGAATATGCATACAGTACGGGGGTTTTTTGCACTTCTTGTGCTTGTTCTTTCGGTGCCTTTATCAATATTTTTTATTATTTCAGTATATTAATCTGATGTTCGTGTATCAGAGCATCTTTGTCATATCTGTGAAATGGTTCTTTCTCAAATATCTAATCGCAGCAGAAACTAGGAAAGGTTTTCACACTGTTCTGTGGAAAGTATGCGGTGGAGAAAGATGTAACAACTTCCTAGAATAATGAATGCATTTAGGCAGCGTTACAGTACCTGTGGCAGAAAATCAAAGCTGCTCTGACAGCCAGTTCTCTTCTGTATGATGAGAATAAAGAAACTGCTGTCACGTATCAGAGGAAGGGTGTCAGCCTAGCCGGGTATCCTGTCTCCAACAGGGCCGGCCCTAAGCAGGAGCCTAGGGTATAGCAAAAATAGGGCAAGCATATACTTTACAATGTAATAATTTCTTTTTCTGGTTCTTAGTCCATAAGTCCCACCTCTTTTTTCCCAGGACTGCCTGGTATCAGTGTAGAGCAGGTGCGTTCCTTCTGGTGAAAGTAAGTGCTCAACATTGGATACAGCGTCAAACAAAGGTGATGCTGCCAAGGAGGTCAGGATGTATTCTCAGGTACTACAGCTGGAACAAGGGGGAATGCACTTCCAAACTGAGGATCATCCAGGTGCAGGAGTTGGAGGAATTCAGGAGATCTAAGGCCAAATCCCAGTGCGTATGCATATCATGTGTGAGGAAAGGAAGAGCAGTGAGGGGGGAAGATACGTTTTCCCAGCTCAGCAATCTAGGGTGGTATCAGTGGAGGAACATCACCCTGCAGTGTGACCTCATCTTATCTGGAAGGGCAAGATGTCCACACAGGATCATTGCAGCTTTGTACAGCAGTTCTGGAACTGGCAGTAATTGTAGTGCCTTTCTTTCTAGCAGCAAGGGACTGACAGCGTAGGGACTGAAGCCTTGGGGGATGTAGGTATGCTCTCGGGAAAACACGGTCCTACAATTTTATTTTTTTTTTCTTTAGATGAAAAGTCCTTGCCTGCAGTGTCAAATTTGTTCTTGCTGCTGGCATGTTTTAATGACTACTGTTCAGTGTGCTAGAGTAACATGTCTGCCTTTATTTGGTTTTGGAAACTCTTGAGCTTTTA
Source organism: Falco naumanni (assembly GCF_017639655.2). Classification (NCBI taxonomy): domain Eukaryota; kingdom Metazoa; phylum Chordata; class Aves; order Falconiformes; family Falconidae; genus Falco; species Falco naumanni. Next base: position 14,471,445 of record NC_054060.1, on the reverse strand, counting down.
CTTTCCCACAAGTCTGATGTTAATGCGTCATATATTTATGACGTGGATTACTGTGGGACTTCTGAAAGATCATTTGAAAGTAGGAAAGGGTTAGCCCAGAGGCAGCCCCTCTTAGAGATAGACTCTTAAACATCAAAAGAGCGCAGATGAGAACATACGAGAGACTAAAAGCCCTCAGTTGGGAGGAGTTTAAGATAAACGCTCACCAATAACCTGCCTACGTTAAACCTTTTCCAGAATGCGTGAGTCTGAGAGAGCAAGGGAGCTATAAAGGGTGAAGCAGCTAGCAGGGCACCAGACCAAACTGCCCACCTCTCCTGAAAGGTTGTGGCCCAGGTGTGAAGAGGTGCTTTTAGAAGGAATCTGCATGGAGCCTGAGGAGTACAGACGGAGAGGTGAGTGATCCTTTGCTCTTGGAAACAGGTAGCATTTGCTGTTGTAGAGCTGGGAATGGTACCCAGAATTAGGATGGGCTATACATACTCTTCATTTGCAGACATGTCCTTGAGAATTAGATCTGCTGAGGCCGAGACAAAAATGTGTTCCAGGGTTGAGTTTAATGGATTTGGAGTCAGTGGATGACTGAGGCTTTTTTTGGTCTTAAATTTAAAATACTGTGGGAAAGCTGCAGAACTGTGATTCTGAATAAACTTGTGCCAAGAGGTTATGCACAGTGTTTCTTCCCTGGATGACACCATGAAACTTCAGTGATACTGGCACAGTTCTGGAGATGGGAAGCAAACTTCGGTGCCAGGGCTGGAGGAGGTTGCCTAAAAAGTGGAGAAAAGGTGTGGACCTGTGCAGGTTTTTTTTCAGAAGATGCAAAAGGGGGTATGCCGTAACGACAGGGAAGCATAGGGAATTAGGAAAATATGATGTCTGAAATGCAGTTTCAGTTAATTTGTAGGCAAAAAAATCTATCAGTAATTAAACTGTACTTGTACCATGATTGTATTTTAAAGGTACATTTGAACTAATTCAGTGGCAACGCTGAAATAACCCTGTGGATCTGTTCTGTGCCCGTGGAGCCTGTTCTAGAAGCTGTGTCCCTACATTATTAGATGGGACAAGTAGGGTGTAGGAGGAAGGTTAGTTCCTGTGGCTGTCCTCGGAGCAGTATTCCAAGCCCTGTCCAATGCTAATGACAAATTGCATGAAGTACTAGCCTGTTAGTTTTCCTGCAATTGAAACTCAAAGCACTGGTTTGCTTCTTGCAGGGAAGGAGATGGTGGACTACATCTGCCAGTACCTGAGCAATGTGAGAGAGAGACGAGTGACTCCTGATGTACAGCCAGGTTACATGAGAGCCCAGTTGCCAGATTCTGCCCCAATGGACCCAGACAGCTGGGACAACATCATTGGAGATATAGAGAAGATTATTATGCCTGGGGTAAGAAATAAAGTATAATCACAAGAAAAAGCCATTACTACCTGGGGTGAACACCAAATCCTGGAATGCACAGGTTCTACAGAACATGTATCTAAAGTGCCCAAAATATAGAATAAGGTTTGCAGAAGGATTCTGGAGATTACTGTTGTGTTCCTAAGTACAATTTTAGGGGACAGACCAAATGTATTTTTGAAGTATTTTATACATTAAGAATAACTCATGTTTGCTTAGAGGGGAATAGTGATTTTCTGACACTGGTGAATTTAGCTTCACAAGACCCCTCTGCCTGCTGAACTGCATCATCTCAGAGGTGAAAACCCAGGCACAGCAAGGTGAAATGTCTCTTGTCCAGGGTCACGTACCTGTAAGATTTGTCTCCTTGCATGTAAAGGTCTCCTTCCTCTTGTGCATAAGTATTGCAGATTCTGCTAAAGGAGTTCATATTACCCAATTAAGTGTTTTAGGTAAGAAGCTGTTTCAAAGTGTATTTTAAAATTTTCTTTACAGATGTTTGCAGAAACTTGGTGTGATGTAGGAGACGTATTCACATTAAACATACTTATGCTGGTGTCCCACATACAGGCTCCTTCAGTGTAAGGAGGGAGGCTATATGATTTGTAAATTGGTGTGTGTGACTGAAGGCAAGATATTGTTTGACGAAATAAGTAAGAGCAATTTTGTTGCGAGGGTTCCCTGTATGAAGATAAATGTTTTGATAAATATTTCTGACTGTTGTGTCATGTTCAAAAGACCATTATTTCCTGTTCTGAGTCTTTGACTGCCTGTTTAATTCAGATAAATGCTTTTGCTGTAATTTGGAATTTATCTAATAACGACCCGGTATTATCATTCGCTAGTGCTGCACTCCTGTTACTATCTCTGTAGCTTTCTGCTAGCAGATCTGTAATTGCACATATTATGTTGCTATGATCCTTTTCCATCACTTTAAACAGATACTAATCACTACATCATGTGCAGAATTTTGTGATGTTTTCAGACCTAACTTCTAGATAATTCTGTTCTAGGTAGTCCATTGGCAAAGTCCACACATGCATGCCTACTTTCCAGCTCTTACTTCCTGGCCTTCACTCCTTGGAGATATGTTGGCTGATGCAATTAACTGCTTGGGATTCACATGGGTAATTTTCTTTTTGTTATTTTAGATATTTATCTCCTGTGTGTATTATGCAGGGAGCAGGTCATAGCCATTCTTTCTTCTTCTGTGAGTCAGTATAATTATTTACTTTAACCAATTGTATGTCATTTGCATAAATGACAAACATCACTTAGAAAAATAAATAAATAGGATATATAAGAGTAAACATTACCTAGTAGTGAGAATGAATTAAAGAAATATACCACTAGAAATGTCTGTTTTCTAATCCTTTGCATATCCCACTGTGAGCATTGTTCCCTGTCATCTAGTCTCAGTGCCAAGACGGTTACACAAGCACTGCAGGCAATAGAAGAGACACCATCCATGACTGCAGGCTACGTTGGGCTCTGTTCCAGTTCTCCGGCTCCTTTGAGAGAACACATTTCCCATTTTTCCTCTTCGGAAAATAATTGTTTAGTGGCCTGTCCCAGTCTGAATATTTTGTATCCTCCTGCAGCAGGTACACAGTGCTACTTGGTTATGACTCTACATACCTCAGTAGCGTTCTGAAGCCAGTGTTTTCCCCAGTGGTGAAGTTGCCTGGATTTGTAGACTTATGTCTCCATGTAAGAAAGCAGTAGAAGCTCATAAACCTTCAAAGAAATTGGTGGTTATAGTCTTCATGTAGTTGTATAAGATTAGTTCATTGCATACACAGAAACACCCATTTCTGTGCCCTCAATCTAGCTGTGATAGATTTCTGTTAAGTTTGCAATGTGAACAGATTCTTTCTTAAGTGGAAAGCTGGATACTGCAGAACGGCTTTCATCTTTCTTTTGCCACTCTGCAAAAAGCCTCCCGTAACTCGGCTGGAAGACAGATGAGTGCTCTGTCTCTTCAGGGACCAAGAGCCTGTACTTGTGTGGTGAATTGCAGTTTCAGGGCTTCGTCTCAAATAGCTCATTGTGAATTTTTTTTTTTATATGAGTGATTCTCAAATTATTGATAGTTTAGAAGCTCAGCACTGAGAGTGATGCAGGTCATCTGGAGAGAGCATTTTAAGGAGATTAGTGGGAGTCTGTATTTGGTTTTAAGAGAGCAGCTGTGAATGAACAAGGTACCTGGCACTCACCCTCATCTGTGACCTTAACCTAGCGGTCTGTAGTACAGAACTCAGCAAACAACATAATTTTTATTGCAGTAGCGTTGTATTCAACTAGGTATGGGCTATAGCTTTACACAATGAGCTACTTACATCTCCAGTGTCACAGAGCTGGTCATCTGCCTTTGTTGCATCTGGGTGAGATTTCTCCCAAGGCAATTAAAACCCGTTAATAGCTATTAATTAGACTGTGATATGTGGTTTACTCTAAGGGTTATACTCCTACTGTGTTTGCAGGATGAATTACAGGCTGATTCTCTTTTTTAAAAATTATTTTTCTAGGCCTCCAGTCCAGCCTGTACAGAGCTGGAAATGAATGTGATGGATTGGTTGGCTAAAATGCTGGGCCTTCCAGATAAATTCCTGCACCACCATCCCGACAGTGTGGGTGGAGGAGTATTACAGGTAGGGGAGATCAGAGGTGGCCTCATCAACATTTTGTTTTCACTCAGGTGATTTTCCTTCTGGGTGATAGTTTTCCTGCAGGCAAAACCAACAAGATTTGCTCTATGGGTCTGAATAGAGATGAACCCCAATTTGACATTACTTTCACAGATTTTAGTATTAAATATAGAAGATTATAGAACAGGAATTAGTATTGCTTTTAGTCCTGTTGTGTTATGGATGAGGAACAGGTATTCTTGTGGCCTTAATAAGGACAGAGGAGAGTTAGGTTTGGTTTCTTCGGTCTGTTTCACATCGCCAAATTATTCACTAAAGTGATTCCTGCATAATTAGAGAAGGAATCCTTGTTGTTCCTTCTGCCAGCAGTACGTAGCCACGCAAGAAATTATTTTTCTTTTTTCTCATGTCTACTTTGAGAGTTGCAAGGTCAAGGCCTGAACCTTTACCTCCTTTCACAAGGCCTAAATGAGTATCCCCTGGAATCGGTGCAGAGACGCTGTGGTGTTGTAAGGAGCTTTGCTCAGGTTCGTCATTTTTATGGGAGATACTGCATTTTAGCTGTAGAAGAACAAAAGGAAAATGTGATTTATTTACTCCCCCTAACTTTCAGTCCTGCATGTTAAAAGTATACAGCAGCTAAAAGGCTTTATTTTGCGTTGCTGGCCCAGGGACCTGCTCATCAGCTAGCAAGTTTTCACTGCATCCCAGAAAAGCGGTGGTAGAAAAGAGGGGATGGGCAGCTGAGCACCCCAATGACATCCATAAATCCCTGACAAAATAGCAATAAAGGAGTAATGTGTTGCAGTAAATGAGCAATGTCTTTGCAGAGCACTGTGAGTGAATCAACCTTGGTTGCACTGCTAGCAGCAAGGAAAAACAAAATTCTGGAGATGAAGCTTTCAGAGCCAGACACTGATGAGTCCTCACTCAATTCTCGCCTCATCGCTTACGCATCTGATCAAGTAGGTTCTTTTGGTTATAAAGAAAATAAATTTGCTTCTGCTGTCTTGTCCAGACCACACAATGCGAACTTGACTTTCTGTACCAAGACAAAACCGCAAACGTGAATGGTCACAGGCATAAACGAACCCCTCCAATGTTGCTTTCTGCAAATGGGGAAACGAAATCTGTGCGAGATGAGGTTTTGTAGGGTCCTGGCAGTCTTCAAGAGACTGTTTCACGTGACTTATTTCTGCACGTCCTTCCTGTTGTGTCACAAAGCCTTAACTGCAGTAAGTAGGTGCTGATCTCGTGCTGCTACAGCTCTTGTTTCTTCACAGCCTCCTTCCACTCGGACAGGCATTCTGAGGGCATTACTCCAGTGCTGCTCGGGGTTGTGGTCTCCATTCCGAGCCTCTGTGCTTGTTCTTGGAGGAAACATTGACACAGTACTGCAGCTCTGCCTGCAAACCTGTTCTGTCCTTGGACTCCTGAACTGAACAGTTGTATTCCCCTGTGAAAACTGCAACAGGAGACACACTGGTTCCGGCTCTCTTAGTATAACTAAAAGGGCTTTTTCTCATCAGGGGGTTTGGTCTACCCCAGCCCAGAAGTAAGCAGCTTCAGGGGGCAGTTACCTTCTTATGGCAGGGAGGAGGGAATAAACTGAGGTTGATCCATTTCTAGAGGCTCCTTTAAGAGCTGAGTTCTGATAAATGGCTCTCCAAACACAAGGTGAGGATGCCTGTTACTACAGTTTAGAGACCAGAACCCAAATAAATGGAACATAAGCATTCACTGGAGTAACAGTTTCTTGTAGTTACTCACAAAGAAACTTTCAGACTTGTATTAATATGGATTATAATAAGGACCTTATCTCTGCTTTTCCTGCTGTCTTTATAAGGCCATAACTTACCACAGCTGTTCAGCTTCAGAGCTTGCTTTCTTACTGTTTTTCTTTTTTTTAAAGGCACATTCTTCTGTAGAAAAGGCTGGCTTGATTTCTCTTGTGAAGATTAAATTTCTGCCTGTGGATGAGAACTTTTCCCTCAGAGGTGAAACTTTGAAGAAAGCCATTGCAGAAGACAGAAGGAAAGGCCTAGTGCCAGTCTTTGTATGTTAAGCTTTCTGGTTGGGAGTATCAACATCGTGTTGTGTTCTTCATGTCAACGTAAAATTTAATCTGAAACATTCCTTATTAATTAAATATGTTAGCTGGAAGTTAAAATGCATAAAATAATTTCTATTTTATTGGAAAAAAAATTAGTATCATTTCAACTGTCTGTGATGGCCTACCCACTTTTAAAGTGCTGCATCCATTTATTTAAAAAATGCCATCTTAACAGGTTTGTTTTATTCTAGGTTTGTGCAACTTTGGGTACAACTGGTGTCTGTGCTTTTGACAATCTCTCAGAACTGGGTCCAATTTGTAAGTGTCTTTTAAGTGTCTTCCCTCCCCTCCCCCTCCCCTCCCCCGAGTTGCAAACTATGATAGCACAGAAAAGATAGAATGAGAAATTCTCGTGCCAAAACAAAGGAGAGCAGAAACACTAATGATCTGAGTTTTTCAGATGTGTCTCAAAGATCAGTGGACTCAGCACAAGACTTCGTAGTGATTTTTATAAGATTTAGGTTAGGATGCTAAAGTACATTCTACTCAAGATGGATGAAATTTGCCAACTGATAAATCTTTAATGTGGTTATTCAGGGAATACAGACTGTACAGTACAGAGTGCAGTACTGCTGTAGGATGGATACATAAATATTTAACCTAGCAAAGGCGTTTTGAAGGTGGTGTTTGCTAGGACATCTTTTGTAGCCACTGGTTCAAAAGGTAGATTTTACATGATTGCAGACCTTATTCTGGCTTAAATTCTGACAAGTAGCTGCTGTGGCACTTTCTCTTGTTGGGTCAGCGTCAATTCTCTCTCTGGGTCTTTTTTGCTTGCCACTGTGTCTTTATTCTGGCATTGTACTGGGGAATTTCACTTAGTAGAAAGGCAGGTGAGACAAATCAGATGTTGAAAAGCCTCATATGAAATATGGAATAGTGAATTTTCTTATAGACACCATCTGATTTCAGCATTATCCTATGTTTTGGATCCACAGCTTTAGAATAAAACTAGATTGTCAATTGTCTTGCTTGCTATTTTGTTGTCAGCCTGTCTGCCTTCTGCAAAAACATGCACCTAGTTTTCAGAGAGGAGAGATTAAACATGTACTTTGATTCCTTCTGTCCCTTACGTAAAACTATTTCAATTCCAACAGGTGATGCTGAGGGACTCTGGCTTCATATTGACGCTGCGTATGCAGGAACAGCATTTGTATGCCCTGAATTTCGATTATTCTTGGATGGAATTGAATATGCAGATTCCTTTACCTTTAACCCTTCCAAATGGATGATGGTTCATTTTGACTGCACTGGATTTTGGTGAGTAAAGGCAAAACACAAACACCACCAAAAGGATAACATGCAAATTGCAGAGTTTTTCTCTGCATAATTTTTGCTAAATACAGTTCATTCTACATTTGATAGGGTTAAGGATAAATACAAACTACATCAAACCTTCAGTGTTAACCCTGTTTACCTCAGACATCCCAATTCAGGAGCTGCTGTTGATTTCATGGTAAGTTGTTATTTGAGTTAAATTGTATATAAAATGTTCAGACAGACTACAAAATTCCTCACACTCTGGAGCTTGCTTATCTTATAGCTGGTCATACTATATAAAAGCATAAAAGCAATTATACTGAGATCCTAATGCAGAGTAAGTAATAAAGCTGAAGTGAGCCCTGGTTATGAAAATTAATTATAAAATTATATGTAAAATATAGAGATTGAAATACTTATTTTTACACAGATGGGGATCCAGCCTTGCCTTTTTAGTTAGAAGGGTCATTTCTGTGCATTGTGTTGCTGAAGTAATTCCTACTGGTGGCATTTTGGCTGATTTTCTTGTACCTCTGGTACGTATTAAAAGAGAGAAAAGAGTAAGTGATGGAAGTGCCACGCTGTAAAACAGCAGTAGAATGAATTACATTTTTCTTCGCATTAAGATATTCATAGGAGAGCTAAGGAGGCATTTCACTTTAGATCAGTCTTACAGCAGATTTCAGCACAGGAAAACAAAAGAATATTCACTGCCAATTGTTTCTGCTATGATCTCACCCTGGTCCTGAAAAGATAATTGTTTCCTTGAAATCAATAGTGCTTTTCACTAGAGCGAGTGTGGAGAGGAGTGGAAAAAATTTATCAGTGAGTCCCTCTTGCGGTTAAATAGGACTCTGCATATAATTGCGTAGCTCCCTAGAAGTATTTGCGTTATATGTTCTGTCACTCTTCTGCATGCATTAGGTGTTGCTTCCTCTGGAAGGGTCTCGCCCTACATCAGCAGTCACTGTTTATAATTGTTTTGGGAAAAAATTCAGGATGGTACTTAAATATGCAAATTACAGGAACTGATTTGAGCACTCGGATCTAAAGTGTAAATGGACACATCTGAAATAGATAATGCTCTTTAAATGCAAAAAGATGTTGTTAGCTGGTAATTAACAAAAAATTCTAAGCATATCCAGGCCATAGATTAAGAGGAATTGCCAAAATATTACTTTTGCAATTAATTGAAAAATGTGTAGATAGAGCATTTCTTTGATGGCTATTTCCTAGGTTTAGCAGATTTTCAGTAATTTGAAATGATTTGTGTCAACAGAGATTTCTGACCTAAGTCTGAAGCGACAGAGGCAGCAGTGTAAGGGGACACTCCTTTCTGTTGTTTTTGCACTCGCTGGTCAACTGTTGTCTTTTCACAGCACTGGCAAATTCCACTCAGTCGTCGATTTCGTTCTTTGAAGTTGTGGTTTGTGATTCGTTCATTTGGGGTGAAGAAGCTTCAGGCTCATGTCCGACATGTATGTAAATTAACAATCTGAGCATAAATGTATGATGTTCACTTACTGGTAGCTAGGGCATAACAAGTCCTCTTGCACACAAAGCTTGCGTGTGGACACTCGGTGGGTGCTGATTTTACTGGTTAAGTAATTTGGAAAGATTGACTGTGTAGACAAAAGATTTCCTGTACCCTTCCTGCAATCAATAGGTGATGGAGAGCGACTTGGTCAGTCAGTGCCTTCTGCACATGACCAAGTACTGATCTTTGAGGCAAAGTTGCAGCTGTTAGGGAGGCAGGCTGTGATGAATGGCTGAACCCATTGCGATGAAAATTTATGGTCTTAAGTCTTTGGAGCATAAATAAAGGGATCATATTGTGGATCAATTGTTGCTGCAGAAAGACTAATCTGAGAAGGCACATTGTGTTTTCAAATCTTCTTCTAGAAAATTCCTATATGTAGTCCAGTTACTCTTATTCATTGTCAAGGTTTTGGGCGAATAGAGACAGACTTTTAAATTCTTAGCTTGGTCGTCATTCTTCTGTTTGCTGCCATTCATGCATTGGAATGATGTGTTTTAGTAAGGAAAGGAATTCTTAACTACTTAGTTTAGTGTCTTACAGTGGGTTTGTGACAAACCAATACATAACTACTGGTTTTTTTCCTTAATTATAGGGTACTGAAACAGCCAAATTCTTTGAATCCTTGGTTAAAAGTGATCCACTCTTTGAAATTCCTGCCACAAGACATCTTGGACTGGTTGTATTCCGTCTAAAGGTAAAGACTGAGCCTTTTGCATGTCTCTTTGGAATAATTGACCACAGCTGATCTCTCCCCAGACATTAAGAACTTTGTGTAAGAATTTGTAATGCTGGAGTTCTTATGATGCTTGGATGTTGCTGGAAATTCTAACTATAGTGTCTTTTTTTTTTTTTTTCTTCTTATTCATATTTAAAACAGGGTCCCAACTGGCTGACAGAAAAACTCCTGAAAGAACTAAGCAGTTCTGGCAGGCTCTTCCTTGTTCCAGCAACTGTTCGTGACAAATTCATCATTCGCTTTACTGTAACATCTCAGTTCACAACCAGGGAAGATATTCTGCAAGACTGGAACATCATTCAACATACTGCAGCCCAAATTGTTAGCCAGAATTATGGGTTGCACTGCATCAATTCTGGTGATGGGTCAAGAATAATCCCTAATATGATAGTTGAGCCTAGCTCTGATGCCACTAGTAATGATTCTCAGCTTTATCTAGATAGAGGAAAACACAAAATGCCTTCCAGAAAAATAGTAGTTCAGCCTAAGAAGTCAGCAGCAAGTCCCAGTACATGTGTGATTAGTCAACAAGTGAGAGGTCAAGGGGATCCTCTAGATGACTGTTTTCCAGAAGATGTCCAGGATGTTACCAAACATAAGTTAACTTCTTTTTTATTCAGTTATTTGTCTGTTCAAGGCAAGAAAAAGACAGCACGTTCCCTTAGCTGCAACAGTGTGCCAATGACTGGTAGTCTCGAGCAATGTAACCCCAAGGCAGCAGCCACTGAGAAGGAGTCTCATGCAAATGCCAGAATTCTTTCCAGGCTGCCTGAAGAGGTGATGATCAAAAAAAGTGCCTTCAAAAAACTAATTAAGTTCTACAGTGTCCCGAACTTTCCAGAGTGTAGCATTCAGTGTGGCCTTCAGCTGCCTTGTTGTCCTCTGCAAGCCATTGTTTAACAAGTAAAAGAGCTCGGTCCGTAAGACTTCTCCAGGTAGAGAACCAAAGTTTGTTTATTCACATGCAATACTACGTGTTACTTTGTCCAATATGTAAGTAGTGGCAATGACCACACAGAAAATTCCTGTGCTTTTACTGGTGGAAACCTTGTGTACTTATAGATTAAAATACCAAATAAATCTTGTAGCCGTATGACACAAAACTCTGGTTTGTAGACTATGGTGAAGAATGCCAATTTCTGCCTTAGAAGTCCTGGTAATGGACAGTTTGTAGCTGGTACTCCAGAGCCATTTTGACAAAATACGCTGGTAGGGGATAAACCGTTTGACTATTTATTTGCACCATGGATGCTTTTGTTTTTTTAAGACTTTCACTTAAACTGTCTAGACTAGTGTAAGGATCTGCGTGTGCAGACAATGCCAACATCACTTCTGAACTGTGCAGAAAGAAGGGTGTAACCCAAGAGATTTTGCTGTATTAGGGCAATTTAAAAACTCCCTGAGTTTAAAAACACAGCAGCCCTGCCATTCCCCCTGTGGAATGTGTTACAGTACGCAGGAGGCGTTACACAGCCGTGCTGCAAGAGCGGTTGCCCTTGCTCTGAGGGCCTGTGGCCTTCCTCGGCATGGCCTAAGGTCTGTGAATCACAAGTGCGTGAGGGAAGAGAGCGGGAATGCTATTTCACCCTTTCTCAGAAGAACGAAGGGTCATTACAAAAGAAAGCATCTCTGTGCAGCAAACAAACTTATTGCTACAAGAGGCCAGTGATTTACATATTTTTCAATAACAATTTAAAAACCTGGGGGGAGAACAATCTGTTGAAGGCAACTCTAAATTCAGAGATACTACTATTGATTCAGGAAGCGTGATGATTGCTAGGAGATTATTCTGGGAAAGCACTGCTAGATGCTTGCTGCCTTCTCCATAGTTGTCTCCAGGCACCTACAATCACCCCCTCTTGAAGGCAGTGCATCTGCCAGATGGATCTTCAGTCTGACCCAGTACAACTGTTCTCAAGTTATATAAACAATGAGTCTGGTTAATCAGAAAAATTTCCCTACTTCATACAACATCAGCTAAACTCGGTGGGGTATACTGAAGCATGTGTTACAAGAGGCAGTAAAATTTGGCCTGTTAGATCTTTTCTTACTAGAAAGGGTTATTTTATTCCATTCTGTAATATTATTTGCCTTTTTTTTTTTAATCCTAGAGAAGCCTAAGCCCCACTTTATTATGAAGTACCTGGCTTGCCATTCCACCATTCGCACCTGAAGGAAAATATATCTTATTTCTTACAAATTGTTCTCGTTCTGTGTGTGAATTTGGTGCATGAAAGATAAGAGGGTAAAATTGATAATGGATGAAAGTTAATGTAAGCATCTAATACGGTCCTTTTTCGATTAGTTACTTTGAAACAACGAAGTTTCATTAAAGGTCTTTTTTAATGAGTTTTCTGTTTTGACATAGGGATGTAATTTTTACTAATGCAGTGGTTCATCCTTTAATATGAATATAAATGTACCCACTTTCACATGCTTAGGTGCACAGTATTAACATTTGCAGCATTAACAATACATCTGCGCACAGTAGGAAGGTAGGTAGGAATCAAAGGGTGAAGGAGAGGAGAGGCCAGGCTAAGTACAAGTAGAGTTGAAGTTCTGCTTTGTTAAAACAATCTCACATTCACACTTTATTTCAGATACTGATATTTGCTAATATTAACAAACAGGATTTCCTGACAAGGTTAGAATAACATACCTTAAAAACCGAATATTATAAAACACAGGTTTTTGGGGGTTTTTTTACATGCTTACAATTTGACATCATGTTTTTTTACAGAGTTATAAATGTCCTGGGTCATTTGTACATACAGGTTTTCTCTATCATCCAGGAAATACAGGCGATCTTTAATGACTGCTGGATTGAAACTCTCTTCCACTAGTTGTAATTTACGGTACTTAAAAAGTTGTAAGTTCAATGGCACTCCGCAAAACAAAATTACATCTCTACTTATCAATGTCAGCATATAATTGTGGGAATTAGATTCAATTTCCTAGATTTAAAGGGAATCATATTTAACAAAAATCCATACAGCACAGAAGTCAAAGGCTCACTAACAGAGGTCTAGACTATCTGCATTCATCAGATAATAACTGGAATATGTGGGCCAATAATCACTCTGAATGTAAGAAGTCCTGGGGCCACAGAAACATTATTGAAAGGCTTACTTTACTTTTCTATTTAAATGAGGCGGGAACACTAGTTTCCAGCTTCTAGTCAGAGAGAATCAAGGGTTTAATCCAGAAAATAATTTATGTTCTTGGATCAAAAAACAACACAATTTTTCTCAGAAAAGAAGAGCAAAAAAACCATGGCAATTGCAGACTAGGCAGGACTCACTGTACTTTACATGGGATGGCAAGACAAACCACTGCTTTGGCTGGTTGACCGTTTTGTTTGTATAAATCAAAAGCTTAAAGATTGATGAAATGATTAAGTATGCTAGTATCTGTGTTAGTCCTTTTAAATCACTTCAGTGAATATGCAACCTTTCTCAAAGGAGCAATGTTTATTTTAAATAAATAACATGAGAAGTACAGCAAGAGAGACATTATTGCAACATTTTCCTAATTCAAGTTAAACTTTAGGATTTGGCTATTTATTCACTGGTAGGATCAAAATCTAAGGCCTCTCTTGCAAATTTGTGCGTGTGTAGATCTTCATTTTGCACAGCACAGCCTGTAGATGGAGTTACACTAAACTGAGAACACAGCTGCGTTACTGTGCTGAAGGAATCCAAAAGGAAATTATTTCCACTAAGATTTTCCTGACTTTCTGTGTTAAAATGTGCCAAGTATCCTGTAACTACTCATGCAACTTAGTTTTTTTCAGGCTGAACTGAAAGATCTGGGAGCAGTTCTGCTTTCGTATTGGTAAATGACAAGAGCAAGTAAGAGACAAAAGAAGCTTTTTTGAGAATTGTTAGTATAACTAGGAAGACCATAGTCCTCATAGAAAAGACAGAGAACACAATGCAGATGAGCACACAAAAGCTACTTGGAAACACTCGTTTACCTTAATCCTTATAAAACGAGGTCTTGCATAGCTTGGAAGGTGAGCCTTAACATGCCTGTAAGTACTTTGTCCATTAAATTCCCAATTTTCCTTGAGTCGAATACATACCATTCCTGTTTTGCCTTCATAACCTGAAGGAATACTGACAACAAATAACTAGTTCATATGTAAATTTGAACTGCAGGCTAACCATTTCCCCCCCCTTCCCCCTTTTTTTTTTTTTTAAATTTTCTCCTATAAGTGAACCCATCCTTCTAAGCCAGTTAGAAAACATTCTGACATATTTTCCTGTAGACATCTAAGTGATTAGATTTTCTTAAGCCTTCAGCATGCTAGATGCCAAACTCTTCTGAAAGCCTAGCATCAGAATTATAGATGGCAGACATCCTGAATATCATCCTCCTTTCAAAAGTCCTTGGAAAGACTTTGGAAAATCAGGCCTCAGTACTCTGAGGCAGAAGTCTGCCTGCAGCATTTAACTGTGTGGGTTCATTTACTTTACAATAAATCACGGTAAATATGCTTGTACTTGTGCTGATAAGCTCATCCATGCAGAAAGAGGACAGAAAGGAATAAGACCCAGTTTAACGTTGATTATTACCATATGAACAATTAATTAAGCACTGCAAAAATCAAAGGACTTCAGATTTTTTTTACTTGTTTATAAACAATACATACAGAGAGCTTCTTCCCTTTTGGTGGCTGAGGGATGGTACAACATTTGAACACAAACCTTTCAGTGTTTCTTCCATTTTATGGGATTATAGGTAATGCAAGAAGAAATATGTAATATTCCTATATGAAACTTTTACATTAAAACCATACTAAAGCTTTCACAGAATTGTGTTCAGGAGGAAGTGAAAACAAACTAGCATCTAATGCTTAAAGAAAAGTAGAGCACAAGCATATGCTAATTTAAGATTAATTGTTCTTCAGTATCTTTTGAGTCTTGTTTCTATTTGCCTTTAACACCATGTATTGATCATACCTGGCATTCCAATTTGTTTATTCAAAATCTAGTGTTGAATTAATGAGTTTTCAGTTAATGTATACTACCGCTCCCTGCTATGTTACTGAAGTACAAATATTTCTGTGCCATGTAAAACAGAAAAAAAACCCAAACAGAATCCACCCAGTTCTTACACAAATGTGAGAGCCAGTTTGAACAATATTTTTGTTCCATAAAGTTCTTCCATAATTAGGTATCAATACCTCCTCTGTGTGGTTTTACAAGAGCATTAAGAATAACAGCGTATCTTCCTGATCTCCTAGATTGTAATCTGTACATAAAGAACTCTAGACCATTTATGTTGTTACCTTTCTTTTGAAATATCTTCTAGGGCAGCTATGTGTTTATCGCTACCACAGAGCAGCTGAAAACAAGGGCTATTTAAAGAGAGAGACTTGAATTTTAGATCAATGGGTGTAGCAGAGACATACATGATTAATAAAAAGTGTATTTATTTGAATTAAATTCACTATTCTAATAGATCATCTTGGTTTATAAACAGCCCTGTTATTCTAGCCTCAGAAACACTGGGCATTTCTATTCTCATGTCCTCTGCTTTTAGTAGAGGAAATAGCGAGTGGATCATAACATTAACAGAACCTCTCACATGTTGAATAAATGGTGTAAGGAGCTGGTGGATGTAGGAAGACTGGCGTCTCTAACACACCTTTCAATTCCAAAATACTAAACTGTCATTGATATGATCCATGTTGTGATACACCATAGTCTGGAAGCCTTTCTGGAAAAGTGTGATACCCGTTAATTAATACTGATAGTGATAATAATTAATCTGTTATACCTGTTAATATCTGCTAACTTAGTTAATAGGGGCTTCAGAGTTCCTCCTCTCCCTTAGACCACTCTAAGGGCATACAGCTTGTTATGCCACCTAGTCCAAACCATTTGTGCAATGCAGCACTCGGGATTTCTAACTTACTAACCTTGTTTGTTTGATTTCAGATTGCTATGTTACACTGTAAGAATGGGTTCCCTTTTAACTGTCCATCACAACCCAAATGCAGTGAGGAGCTAGGTGGGAGTCCTGTAGGTCTTGGGTAAGTGAGACATATGGATAGGAAGTTATGTTCAAAATACAGGAGACGAGACAGCAGGGTAAAGCTATATGTCCCCTCTTCTGTTTTCCAATACCTCTGGGAATCTGCCTTTAGCAGCAGTGCCTCTCAAATAAATAAAAAAAAAGCTGCCATAAGCACTTGGTTTATAAAAGTTCAAAGATATCACAGATTTTTTGAGGAGTAGAAAAAAGGCAGCTAAACGTGTCTGAACTTCTTGCATTCCTTCAGATTGTTAAAGAAAGGTGAAAAAGGGAGGAATCAATTTCTTAAATGACATTCTTGTTCTTCTAGAAATTCAAGTCTGTTTTGTTTGTCCCACTCTACAATAATTGCAGACCTGTATTCCTGTAGCAGATACAATGTTTATATCCAATATACTTAATCTCAAATGTTCTTCCATTCTCCTGTTACTATTCTTGTCATACTGTGTTAATATAAGATTTGGCTTTGGGTTTTTAGCTAATTAATATTGCATACATTTAAATGATGGAATGTATTGAATGTAGCTTACAAAAAATAAGCTGAAGTAGGGCTAGCTATACTCTGCAGTTCAGTATATTGACATTTTGTTAACATACTAAAAAATTCTTCTGTTGAAATACTTCCAAGTATTTCACTCATACCTGGAACAGGTACTCCATATACAATAACTTCTTGAACGCGGTCAAGCAGTCCTAAAACATCTGCAACTTCTGTTGTAGAAACGTTTTCCCCTTTCCACCTGGAAAATAAGCAGTCAATAGTAATGATTTCTGCGTGTGTTACATACAGTGATCTCCAGTTTTAATGTCTGACTTCACGATGTGCTGAGCACTGTTTGGGATCAGAAAGCACTTTTGCACTAGAGCAAGGAACTTGTTATCCAGAGTAGAGAAAAGCATGCCTCAAAATGCAATAACGCATTCCAGATTATTCAAATCTAAGAAGAATTTAACACACTTAATCATGTTTAAAATGGCTCTAAACTTGTAAACAAAATGTCAAAATGTTACTTCTCTTAGATTCCATCATAGGCTCTATGCTTTCTGAGTTTTAAAAGTATAGTGAGTATGAAACCACAATGTTTTTATTCTGTGAATGTGACTGGTTTCTCACTGTTGAAAATACCATTCATTCATCACGTTAAGCTGAACCCTTGTAGGCTCTGTATGCAACTATAAATACAAGTGATAAAATGGTGGAGGTGACTTGAAGTCCTCTCTTTTTCTCGCTGAGGTTAGAGGAATTCCTCTAAGAATTCCATCTAAGATGACAAGAAATCAGTCAGTAAATACTGGATATGAATTCAAACTTGAGAATGAGTCAGAATTTTCTCTTGTGACAAGCATATTTAAATAAACAAACTAACCAGAATGTGTCTCCTGTTCAATCATGGAAATAAATGAAATTATCATTGTCAATCACTAAAAGGTCACTACTGTTAAAATATGAATCCCCTTTCTGGAAGACATCTCTTAATTGCTTCTTCTCTGTTTGATGTTTTGCTCCTGTGTAGCCATTAAATGGGGCATATTGGGTGATTTTGCAGATCAGTAGTCCAGGTTTACCTATAAGGAGGAAGAACACTTGTCTAAAAAGCACAGTGTAAATTGCCAAAAAATAACTAATTTTCATTACATCAGTGAAGTTTGCAGATGTTACAGAGTTATTTGAGAATTAAAAAATATTTTCATGCATACTTTTTCTATTGCCAATGGCAAAAAGTTTCAGCTGCTGCTGCAAAACAGAACTGCTTTCTATTTTGCAAATGTTTCTTTAGTGGCACGTTAAGTGCAAAGTCTGAGAAGAATTAAAGAACTCCTGCTGAAAGTCAAGATCTGTACTCAAAAGATGATAGCATGTCCATTATTAAAACTAGGTAAGTTATTAAAATCTAAGTACACAGATGCTGCATTCCCCACTGTACTTTACCTTTCTGTTAAGCTGTATTACAATAGTATGAGATTTGTTATATATTTTCTAACCTGTATTTAAAATCCTGGCTTACTCCATGGCAATTCTTAGCATCTCTCCAGATAAAATTGATGCAAAGAGATGTAATTTTAAAAAGTAAATCCCTTTCTGAAGTTCTTAAAGGAGTTTTTACCTTTGGGAACTCTTATGCAGTATCGGTTCTCATCTCGGACTGGTTCATCTTCTCTACGTTGTATTTAATCAATTCATAGTGTAAGATTTTCTAGTGGAAATTTGCAAAACGTATACACATGAATATTCAATCTTTGAAAAATATTTTCAGAATTATACTACATAGTCAGCTTTCTATTTAATAGGAGGCAAATTCATCACATTTCAACTGGATGTACTGAGTCTCAATATTCTTTTGCCTGAACTAGCAAGAAATACCTGTGATATCTAGCATGGGCAGCTATAGACTGTACTTGGGGGGAGAATCTTCTCCCTAAACAAATTCATAACTGAGCCTTGGGTTCTTCCCAACTTGTCATACAAGTGGCCTGGTATATGCCCTTGGCAATATACTGAACTTCACCAAGGACAAAATGCCAGAATTTGTTGTTATTCTTACCTTCTGCAGGCAGTTTACTCTTCCCACTGCACCAACTTTTCCAGTGTAATTAACAAAAGAAATGTTTCCTTCAGTTGATGCATAAAATCCAGAATATTAATATTTCCAAATCTTCAGATAAATTCCCTCCAAACATCAGCCCTTACTCCATTTCCTATGGCAAGTCTGACTTTGTGGTCCTGATCAGTGTTTCTCTAGAAACAAGAAACAGTCATGAATTCACGTTTCTGCTGAGTGAAAGCAGAATTTCTACTTCTGGAAAACTCTGAAGGAAACTTTAGTCTAAAAGTATTGACCATATTCTGAAGCAAAATGCATGCAAACATCATTAAAGTTAAGCTTATGGTTTTGATGTGGAAAAAGAAAATAAATTTCTGAGAAGTTAGGCTATATGTCTAAATGTAGTTAGGAGTTAACTTGATTTGGATGAAGACAGGAACAAATAATTCTATGCAGAAACTCAGGCACCATGTTAAACTATTTTGTTTGTAAGCCTTGTGTGTATCTGCAGAAGAGTGTAATTTACCCTGAATTCAGCAAAATATTTGCAGGATTTTAAAAGGTGTTTGGGTAGAAAGGTAATCCCTTATGCCATTGTAAGAGCAGGATTGAGCCTGCTAAAAATTCTATTACTTCATATTGCTTTTAATAGTGCTATTGGATCTTTCTGTTTACACAGTAAAGTGATAAACACATAGCAAGGATGGCTGTCCATTTATGCCTTCTCTTAGATGCTTATGTTTGTCCTCAACAATAGGAAGTACTGAACTGGGTCAGACACTTGTAATTCATAAACTTACCTAACATGCTAATGAGTAACAATGGCCTCAGAGAATTTTCCATCAAGTATGGAAAGGCTTTTTTGTCCCACTATCTGCCTTTTTCTCCAACTGTATATTTTATTTTATAATTTAATAGTACTTTAAGGCATGAAGAGTCTCTTAAAATATATATTGGCTTCTTAACTTGGAATACGTTGCTGGTAGACTAGTCCTACTCTTTCAGCAACAGACTGGAATGTGTATTTGTGCAGAATAAGTATGTTGGCTCTGTGTCTTTCAGGTAATACAGTGCAGAGGACAATGCAGTAGATGGTAGAAGATGAGCATGGAACACTGGAATTGCAAAATGCTCTTTCAAGGAGCAATCAAAGAGAGAAATGTGGCCATTAAGACAAACATGAATTGGTCTTACAGTGTCATATTCCTGGAAAAAACCAAAAATTGCCACACTAAAATGGCTAAAAGTTTTAAATACTGTGAAACTAATTTTATTTTGGACTTTAGTCATCTCACTTCTGGATTAATACTGCTTTTCTGCAAAGTAGTCTAGAAATGGATGTCTACATTTAATCTAAAGAAGAAATTCATTAATATATAGTCCTGTCTGTGATATTGAGAGGTCTGCCATTGACATGTTAGCATGTCTGCTGAAATTCGGCATAGTGTCTAAACAATTTGCTGTTTGCTTCTTATAAAATCTTTGTTGTAGATGATGCTCTGCAACACCATACACAATACTGTAGTGTCTCATGAGAGAGACTCCAGTTCACTGGGCATTTATACATCTGAGCTTAAAAATCTTATTTTGAAATCATTCACTGAGGACAGAATGCTGCTTGGATCCACATTGTCCCTCATCTTCTGTTGTTCTCAAGTCTGTATTTTCAATCTTTCTTCCTCATTTGCTTAGCCAGATAAAGAATTTTTTTTTTATTTAGCCATTAATTAGTCACAGTTAATGAAAGGAGGAAGGAGAGACTTAGCAATTCACCCTTAAGGTGATTTCTGTAGTACTTGGACTGTTCATTTGTTTTGAAATTACTACGTAAGTTAGCTGGTAATAGAATCAGAAAGAAAACTATGACGTGTACTGAGTTCTTTTCTTCTGTGTATTTTTAAAGGAAAGAAATGATAGCATAGATAAAAGTTACCAGCACAATAAGGAAGTTCAATAATCAAATGGCATTAGTTAAGACAGGTGACACCCTACATCAGTGTGGATCTTGCTTATACCGTGAGTTCCTCATGGAAAAGACTGTCTCTTACATCTGCAATAACAGGCTAAGCCCACTTGGCACCATGGCAGTTTAATTAGTAATTTCCATTCCGTCAAGTTCTTGCATTCTTAAGATGTTAATCCCATCTTTCTGGGAGACTTCTGCACTCATAGTAGCATGCATGTGGGTACATGGGATCAGGTATTATAAACCTTGCTTATGTAAAGGTGTTTTCTCCACTGGTGTTGAATTCTATGTACGGAGTAAAGAAGAATCCTTATATATAAATAATGAAAGCTAGGCTATCTGTGCCTGTCTTAAAATCTGACCTTTGTAGATAAACAGCCACCAATAATGAGTAATCTTTAGAACAGCCTGAAATACTACTCAACTGTATCATTCAGTGGGCTTCAGATTCAGCTATTCGTGTTATTTTTAATTAATGGGTCTCTTTAAGCTAAGTGCTCTGTGTGGCTAACACTACCAAACTCACCCTGTTTGGGAACTAATTTATCCTTGGCTGGCAACTGTACATATCTTTGAGATACCAGTTGAATTCAGGAATTTAGAGAGTGCCTTGTGACTCAGTTATATTTATGCATGTATACATGCTATGAAGAAACACAACTCTCTCAAAAGTAATTAGCTCATTCTTTAAGATTACTTTCCTAAAAAAACATTCTGCATGAAAGAAGAAAAGTTTTTCTCTTTTTCCCCTGTTTTATTTATACCAGTTGAGTACTGGCTAATTATGAGTACATGGCCAACTGGAATTTTCCATTAACTGCAGGACTGAGGTGTAACTTATCACCGTCCTTAACTGTATGTTTAAAATGCCCAGTTTCCTTAACTCAGTTTTAATCTCCTCCACTTACACTTTTTTGATTAAATCTAGTGGCCCAATCCACAGGCCAAGTCTTCTGATTATTATAAAACCTTTAGCGGTGTATTTTGGGCTAACAACTCATGAAGAAATACTACAAAGCATTGCAGAATCTTGCTTAGATACCTCATTCCTGAGGAATCCCACTGATTTCCAGTGAAGATATTTCCAATCTCTGTAACTGACATCAGAATGAAACCTCTGTATATTTCATATTTTGCACACTGACATAAGTTACAAAGAAACTGTGGACCTGATTCTCTGCTCTAGCTTATGGTTATCAAATGGTACTGGGGAGAGTGATTGATACCACCTTTGTTCTTACTAAATTCTCACTGTAGTTCACTAGGTCTACTGCCGTGAAAGCCATTTTAAGCAGACACGTTTTTGAAATTAAGGATTAACTAATACGATTTCATGGAACTCAGATGGAAAGTGCCTGTGAATAGGTACCCTATGAAGACAGTACATTAAGTGCATCTTCAGACAGGGCAGTCTTTAAATAATCACATTAACACTTTCACCTGGGGATCACCTGACCGTCTTGGTGGGGACATCTTAGCTACAAAACTCTCAAAAATCACATTGCCCAAAACACAGGTCCACTGGTTCCTACAGAACTCCTCGTTTTTGGTTTGCAGATGAAGTGCTCGTATAAGGTAAGCATTTTCTCTATCCATTTTAACAGAATGTTAAATTAATATAGTGCAATTCTTCCACTATTCAAAAGAATGATTAATTCAAGCAGTTTTTCTCCTTGAAAAAACTTACTGTTAGAATGCAATGAGATTACAGACATCTTTAGGGAAGGTTTTTTGTTGGGCTTCCCCCCCTCCTTATGGCTGGATTTTAAGCATAATGTAGCAAATATTCCTGGTAATGTCATTAGCTAAAAAAACCCAAGAGGCAGTTAATGTTACCTGTGGCACACTGCATAGATACCGAAGCACTTCCCCAATATACTGTATCACAGTTACATTATATTTTCTGCAGTCATCCCAGAACTGGCTTGCTGAAAACCTGGCAATCAAAACTATAGTTGCACCTGTGTAGAAAGAAGTAAAACAAATTACAGAAGGAACAATGCTTATTGTATTGTAAGACCTTACAGAATTTCTTAGCACAGCATTGTAGAAAGCTTCTAGAATTAGGGCTACATAGTCTTTGGAAGTACCCATGTATTGAAATACAATCCATGCTGAATAATCGGTTTAACCTCTATTCATCAGAAGTTAAAGGCTATTATTATGGATGAAACTCTGTACTAATTTATCCTAAAGCTGTCATGTAAGATAGGATATATCCTGTTTGTCCAGGTGATGAAATAAAATTTGTACAGGGTGAAGATCTGTGCACATCATATGATGACAGAGAAACAAGAACGTCTCTTGACTTAGCGGAGCTTCTGGTAACAGGGACATGTATAACCAAGTATTTCGTTTCAAAGTTTGGTAGCTAGGGAAAGGCTTACTGTGTCTGTGCATGAATTCTGCACAGTGACACATTCATTCAGACTAGTCAGGTGCACAGTACCTTTCATGATACATCCGTGGACCCCAACGAGGAGGGCAGAGCTGTGATAGAGTGGTAGAGCAGTATACACAATATCTTCTGAGGTAACATTGCCAGCATCGAACAAACCACATGCCAGCATTATGCGTTCATGGTTAATCACTGCAGCTTTAGGAAAACCTGTTTACAATCAAAAAAGTGTGTGACTTCACTTGAACAATAAACATAGTAAGTCCAGTAGGTTTCACAAGGGCTTAAGCAAAGATTTTCTCTCATTCACTGATGCAAGCGGTAGTTCCAGAGTTCAGGGAGGTATGCAGCTCGTGTCTACGCAACACACTGGCGATTAGCCTCAGTGAGGCTGTGTCTTCCTACATGTAAATTTTAGGTGATTACCCCCCATTAAGTGCCTGAATTCTCAGTACTATGGTACCTAGGAATCACAAGTACCTAGAGAATGAGGAAGTGGGATTTGGAGAATCTAGCGTGCTGAGCAAAGGGAATGGAAATGCTAAAACGGAGGTTAATCTCAGATCTTGCATCTTCCCTGGAACTGGGTATCTCCTTGCAGCTCTGAATCATCCTAGATGAAACCGGAATTCGTACTACAAAATCTCTTCCTGGTTTCCCATCAGACGCAGTTGAACTGATTACTTGCTGAAACAGATACTAGAAGACAAAATTATGATAGTGCTTGCCAACTCTGTAAGAACAGAGATGTTAGAGCCCTTAAGGATGAAGGACACCTGAGGTATTTGCCTTTTGCAGCCCAAACAAGATTCAAATTTGTACTTCCATCTTTCCAGGGGAGTTCCTGCCCTAAGAGGCTTGAAGACTGAGCTAGTGTGGAGGCATACCCTGCTGCTCCTGGTGAAGCTATAGGTTTGAGTGCCTTCAGGTGTTGTCTTCATCTTCATCCTTGCAGCCCAGTTTCTGCTGTGGCGAAGTGCTCTTAAAGCTAGATGCTTTTATGTAGAGCAGGTTGCAGCTGCTGTACCAGCTGCAGTTTTGCACAGTGGCCATGACTAGCTGTATTTTATGCTGCACTCACTATTTTTGGTACTCCGACACCCAAAAAATTAATGGCCAGTGTTTAGAGTTCATGATGCGAAGATAGCGAGTATAAGGTGGGTGCCAAGAGCCACACCTAGGCCAGCAGTGTCTCCAGAGATGAGAGAGAGCATGTGTCTAGTGACCTTACTGGCATAAAACTTGTATGTTTAATTGGCTTTTACTTCAGTCCCTGCCCCAGATTTAGTGCTTAAAGTCAACCTATATTCTACATGCTTTTGGGGTTTAAATACAGACATCAAATTTTCAGTTTCCTGAGCGGGAATGAATGGGAGTAGGAATTAATGTGAAGGAACAGATTCTTTTTCATTACTAAAAAATCACAACATCAGGAGGAATGCGTCACCTGATTTTGTGAATTTACATTACCTGTAGTACCAGATGTATAAATGTACATGGCAGGAGTTTTAAAGGTTAATCTGATCTCCAAGACAATGGAGTAGGCTCATCTGAAGCAGCATCTACTTTATCAAGAAAGCTCTCAACACCTTCAGTAGCAGATGTCTTGCTTAAATAATAAACTTTAACTTTTTCTTTCTTCAAGAATGGCAGTATTTCTTCAACAGATTCCTTCAGCTCTTAAAGAGAAGAAAGTAGTATAAGAAAATTATGTACTATTCTATCTATATACTATCAGTGCATCAACTCTGGCTCAGCAGCTTTCATGTTTAGCTGCTGTTGGAGAAATTAATGGTCAAGTGACTTCAGAATCCAGCAAAAAGGACTGAAGAGGAACAGTGTCTCCCCACACAACATTATATGATTTGATCTGATTTTTTGCAGCAGGAACAGAATTGCAGAGGAAGATTCCAAGCAAACTTCCCCCTGCCTGCAGACCCTGTGTGACTCTGAGGAAGTGTACACCTGGCACCACCAGCTCCGTGTTGTAACCTTCCCTCCCCACCATGGGGAAACGTCTCACCTGACAAGTGCCCGCACAAAGTTAGGTGCTGCTTAAATCACCGCTATGTTTTATGCATAAAGATAACATAATCTGTCTCAAGTCTCGACAGAAATGGAAGAAAAACTGAAAATCAGGCTGAAGAGTGTCTTGGTAAGCCGTGGTACTACTGAAGCGTGGAGTCCTAGATAGTTACGTTCTGTCTCTCCCTGTGCCTGTCTCTTACACACGTCTTGATTAATCCCAGTTCTCCTCATACTCCCTGTGGTATCTCCAACCAACAAGAGCGCGTGATTAATGTGCAACGAGTACTCACTCCCTGCATGATCAAATCCTGTCTGCCTTTCTCTTAGTGAAGCAGTAATGCAGGTCTCTCTCCACTACCCACTGCCAGTTTCAACCAAACTGGAAAGAATGTAGTTGTCCGAGACTTAATCCCTTAGGAAACTGGATAATGGAATGAACTGAAGAGGACCAGACAGCTGGTCCAATTGTATATACCTTGTTTCTACAGGAATCCAGACTAAAAGCCTTCCAAGTCACAGGCACTTTTACTTGAATAGACAAACCACAAGATTTAAAATTAATCCTCATTTCCAATTTCACTGAAATATAATAATATAAAATTGTCCATAACATGTAATTTATTTTTTACCACCTTTCATTTATTTCAAAGCAAAGAATAAATTAACTATTATTAAATCAACAAATCTGTGAGGCAATTTGATACTGAAAACTGAATTTGTTACTGGAAATCCTATCTCCACACTAATTGACTAGATAAAGCCAAGATCCACATCAAAAGTTTGTCTCGATTGCACAAAAGTAGTAACTTTAATAAAAGCATTACCTTTTTCAAGTCTGGCAGACTCTGGAATTCCTCTTCAAACAATTCTGTATTTCTGCTGTAACTTTAGTCTAAAAAACATCCTGGGATTACCATGGGTGCCCTTTAGCCACCAAGCTACTCATGAAAACCCAGTGAAGGCTTCTCCTAGTGAACAGGTAAGGAAGGAAACCTCAAAACAATAGCACAGCCTAGCCTCCGTTCCACCTATGCTTTCCAGCACTGCACAGCTGCTGGGCTACACAAAGAGTAAAGCTCGGTGGGAGAATGTCACGACCCAATAAGAATGGGAACAGTGTTGGTTAGATTTCAGAGGGGAAGGTAAAGTCCGTGCTCAACAATTTATGTCAGGCTTGTGAACTCCACCTTACTCCTCTTACTTTTACCCATTTTCTTTGTCTTACAGTTGTGAGTAAATAACTGTAGGTCTCGAAGTTGTTCATCCAAGTAAAAATTTTAGTTGTAGAGTCAGATTAACAGAATTTACAAGCACTGCTAGAATACAACGAACTATGGTTAGAACAATGATCCTAATGGCTTTATGTGAATACAATAATAACATAGCATCCATTCTGTTTCATATTTTACCCCTTGCAGTGAAAGTGTCCTTGGCTGTGCAGGATTCACTGCACTAATGAATTGCTTCACCTGCCCCTGACCAGGACACAGCTTTATGAAGACAGGGTTACCTATATGCAGCCAACTGTGCATTCAAAATCAGCGTTCTGCTACTTGGTTGCTTCAGTGTAATCTGCAACCTGGCAGCCTGGATGCAGACTACTAGTAGTAACCCTGTCTCACAGGGTTCATTTACAACAGAGGGCAGTTCTGCTCCTTAGACACCATCAGGCATGAAGGAGATAAAATAAGGCCTTTTATGCAAGTATCTAATGAGCTGGCACCTTAGGGATAGATAACCCCCAATAAACTGTCACTGAGATAAATAACCCTCCAATAAACTTTGACATCTGTATTTTATTGTAAGTATAAGTAACGTCAATGATATATATAAACTATATTAATGAATTCAGCATATTTATTTCCAGGAACTTATCTGTGCAAGCACACAGAATCTTATGTGATGGTCAGTTCTGATGAGACAATGTTTATCTTCTGCATGGAGTAGCAAGATAATAAAGGATGAAACTTAAAAAGGACAGAGAGAATCAAGGTCCAGCAGAAAAGACCTAGCTAGACTTCTTTCTTCCTGATGTCTAGTAATCACTAGTGGAGTCAAGCATGTAGTAAATTTTTATGAATAAGGCTCAAATTTATTTTTTTTCTTCGCAGCTGAGGATTTTTTTAGAAAATGTGAGGCAACTATGTTATAGAAGGAGGAAAAAACACATTTCCTATCCTACATAATAGCTTTTCCCACATGACACTATTTCAAATACTGATGAATTTTGAAAGTTCAGGGATTGCAATGAATTTATTCTCAGCGAGGCTAATATTTATCACAAAAGGAGAAATTTTCATTTGGACTCCTGAAATTTTGAGGCACATAAAATACTCCAGTTACATACAATAGATTAATGCGTTCAGCTATCAAAGCTGAAATGGGAGTAGATATTCATGTAGAAGTTGTTAGCTCTAGGCAGATGAAGAGCATTCCTGACTTCCCATATAGTCAGTCATTTACACCGTCTGTATGCAAATAACTATATAAAAGACCAGGCATCAAATAGGGTCTCTGCGCTGTAAGGGACAGAATGCAGCTCTCCATTGAAAACATACCAGTACGTCCAAGTGTCTTCCACAAAAATAACCATGGGTTGTCTGCATGAGTCCGTGCCTTTTTACACTGAAACCCGACAAAGGCTTGTCTATGGGCGGCAACCACCTTCCCGTGTCCCAGCTGCTGTCCAGCTGCAGCAAGAGGATTCTTCTGCGCTACCTGGTTTGTTTCCGATGTGGCCATCTGTGTGAACACAACTGGGAATCGACCCCCTTGTGCACGGCTGAGAGCTGGTTCATTTCTGGGGCTTCGTTACCCTTATCAAACGCCTAACGGGGTATCCGAGCTCAGCGCCCACCTCTTGTAGGTCAGCCGAAAATAAAAACGCGGTGCCAACTACCCGGAAACCTTGTCCTCTCACCAGGTCTGCAGCAGCTCCGCAGGCCCCAGCCCCAGCCGGCGGTGGGCAGCCCCCTCCGCGGCAGCCCGCCCGGGGGGCCCGACGTGCCGCCCCCGCCCGCCGCCCAGCAGCCCCTCCCGGCGGGGGGCGGCCGAGGGGAACCCGCCGCTCCGCTGCGCGCCCCGCAGCCGGGGCTCCCCTCACCTGGGGCCGCCAGCAGCACGGTGGCCGCGCTGCTCTGGAAGCAGCGCAGCAGGGCGCCGGCCCTGACGCCGCAGTTGAGGCAAGCCACGGCGCAGCCCAGCTTGGCGCAGCCCTGCCACAGCCAGACGTAGGCCGGCCGGTTGCCCATGAGCAGCGCCGGGCAGCCGCCCGCCGGCAGCCCCACGGCCCGGCGCAGCGCCCGCGCCGCCTGGCTGCCCCGCCGCTCCACCTGCGCGTAGGGGCACGCCTCGTCGCCGAAGAGCAGCAGCGGCTTGTGCGGCGCCCGCCGCGGCAGCACGTCCAGGAGGGTGCGCGACCGGCTCTGCGCGCCCTGCCCGCCACCCGCGCCATCGCGAGGGCGAAGCGAAGGTTCTGGAAGAAGTAGGGGCAGGCGCGGCGCAGCAGCAGCGGCAGGAGCAGCAGCCCCGCCAGCGCGGGGCACAGCGCGGGGCACAGCGCGGGGCACAGCGCGGGGCACAGCGCGGGGCACAGCGCGGGGCACAGCGCGGGGCACAGCGCGGGGCACAGCGCGGGGCACAGCAGGGCCCGCGGCCCGCCCCGGCCCTTCCCGCGCCCGCCGCGCGCTCGGTCACCGCCGCTGGGCGGGACGGCGCTGAGGGCCGCGCGCGCCCGTCTCCTCACGGCCCCGCGGCGCCCGTGGCGCCCGCCCCGTCAGCGCTCCCCGAGGGGTGTCCGACCCCGCCTGCGGAGCGGGGCTGCTGGGTGGGCGCCGCCGGGAGTGGAGGCGCTGCGGGTGGCGCACCGAGGTGGCGGAGCCGCAGCGTGAAGGGTGCTGCGGGCTCGCTCCCCGCCTGCGTGCGGTGCGGGAAGCTGGGCCCGCGTGCGGCGGGGGGGACGCGCAGGTTCGGGGCGGAAGGTTGGTGGCATCTTCCCTTGCGATGAGGGCCGGCCTCTCTGAGGCTGAACGCATCCTGCGTGGGATACAGGCCGTCTTAGCGTCCCGTTTGGAAGCTGCAGTGGCAAAGGCAGCCGAGCCTGGTCAAGGTTCACACCGAGAGAAATGGGGGATGAGGCTTCCTGGCTGAAGAAGTAGCGAGCTGCCCCGGGGAGCATGTTCCTACCCTGCTGTACCACCCCGGTGCTATTCCTCACTAGGTGGTAAGCAGTGGAACAGATAAATAGTAGCTGAGCCAACTGAAATGTTGGAGTGCGACTTAATTTTTTTTAAAATTAAACCCTTCCCCCCACACACAATTATTAGTATTCTAGATGCACAAAAGGAATTTTCAGTCTTGGTCTGTCTGTCTTGCTCCTGTCCAAGGCTGAGACGCATTAGTTTCTCAGACAACCTTGAAGCAAACTCCAGAAATTTCACCCTTCTGACTGGGCCCAGTGACCAGAACTCGGTGCTTTTCTTGGTGAAGTTTAAGCAGCTGTTACTGTGAACACAGGCTGGTTTTTCTGTCTTCTAAAAAAATTATTTTTATTTTATGTTTTGCTAAGTGCCACCAAGGGGACAGTTTCCTGCCCTTTTGTTCACAGTTTTCTGCTCCCCTTTGATGTTAAATCCGATACTTCTCACCCCAAGGTGAGTTGATTCAGGTCATTGATCCGCCGGGAAAGTTTTTTCTTCACCGCAGATTTTGTTTCCCTGCCAGATAAATTCACTTTGCTACTAGGTGAGCTGTGGCCTAGCCCTAGCGCAGCACAAGCGTTGGATGTTGGAGCGGGCTGGGAGGGAGCAGAGCTGTGCAGTTAGCTTAGCTGTGGTCAGACCTCCCAGGCAGCTGCTGCAGCTGAAACTGGACCTGGTGGATTGCAAGTGGCCCACAGCCAGCGTCGCCTTGCCTTCCTGCTCGCATACTTCTCCGCAGGAGCCAGCCTTAGAACTCATGGGACTGAGCAGAGCTGCTTCAGGGAGCTAGCGAAGGTGAAAATTAACTGGTTTGTGTCTGGGGTAAATGTTGACTATCATTAGGCTTTAGCATTTGGATAAATGAGAAGTGTTTTACAGTTCTTCTGTAACAGAGCTACCGTTTCAAACTGGTGCCTGAAGTATTTTTTTGAGTCACTTCAGAGCTGTAAAAGCTACAGAGTATTTTTGAAAGCTTCTTTATCTGATATGGCAACTGCCTGGGAGAAGTGGGAGAAAATAGTACACCCTGTTGGCTGTGTTCACAGCCAGGCTTTCCAAAGCATTGCTGAACTACTATAACTAATTCCACCTCCTGCGCAGAAAAAGTGCGTAGCAATATTGTGCTGTGGTCCTGCGATGGGCTTTCTGAAGAAGAGGTTTCCTATGTAACCTTTTATTTTTCAGTTACATCTCTGACTTTCTTGCATGGACAGTGGCATTAATTCTGTAACTTTAGCATGGAATCATAATCAGCAGCCGGGAGAGCTAAAAGCCTCAGGTTAGTTGATCACAAATGTACCCCAGTGGCGTTTAGCAGGAGCTGTGGATGCCTTATTATTCAGGACTAATATTTTTAAAAATTTGTACATTTTCACACAACAAATACTGGTTTGGTGGCCAGCTTTTTCACAATATGTTGTTCATCTAAGCTATTCTTTGAGATAAACCTTTTCGACCGTCCTCCAGTTACAGGCTCCTTGTAAAGGTTTTCAGGCCTACAAGTATTTCAGTCATGAGCTAGTTAGCTTGCTGAGCCAGTTAAATTTCAGAGGCCATATTTACCAATGCTTAACCTAGCAATGGCAACTAGAATTCAACAGTTTAAACAGTAATGATGTCCACATTACTAGCCATTTGGATAGTCTCCAAATTTGAAACAAACTACACTTTCCCAGTTTATGTTATTTTCTCTGATATCTGCCCTGCCCTAGCTCCCTATGTCTACAGTGTTCCTTCTGAAACTTTTGATTTAGCACTAACATTTGTTTTGTTCTCTAAAATAAATGCAAAGCAACCCCCTGTTAGGAATTAGTCTGTGCTGCACACTGGGACAATCTGTTTTTCTTCAGTAATCCCAAGGGGTGAAGGTGTGTTAGTCCACTGCTAGATATAGTTTTGTTTGTTCAAGTATTTCTCATTACTATAGCAGTTTTAATAGGTAATTAACTGCTAATTATTATGTTTGAGGTTAATATATCATTAAATGCATCACATATGATGTCATGTGACTGAAATGGCTGGTGCTTTTCTGTTTTTTAAGTTATTTTTGTGTGTGAATTACTAATCTAGGCAGGTTATTTTGTGCTTGACTAATGTTATGGACTTCCATAGTATGTGTTGATATTTTTGCTCAAACAGCTGTCACTTTGGCTATAAATTGCAGTCTGTAAGCTTCAGTATTTTTGCTGAACAAAGTATAGATTTAAATATTAGCCTAGGGAGAAGGAGTGCTTTTTTATTGACTTAGTTGTTTGCTAGGTTTTATAGTTCAGTAAACCCTACTTAATACCTTATTTTCCTTTTTATTTTCAAATAGCTACTCTAAATCCAGATTTTTTTGAGAGAGCTTATGGAGCATCCTATCACAGGTTGACACGTGTTTAGTGTTCCTAGAGCCATGTGTGCTTGAGCTGGTGCTGGAAACCTGTCAAGGGCTTGGCCCACGGTGGCAGTTGGCAGTGCTGTCCTGTGCTGGGTGTTGCCCATGGGACCTGGCCCTGCAGGTAGCCTCTTGCCAATGTTCAGCAATGCGCAACCACCCCTCCAGAGCCTGCACAGGCTGTGTGGCAAAAAGATGCTGCTTGCAGCTGCTCACTGTGGTTTCAGTGGGTGCTCAGCTAATGAGTTTATGACTTCACATCTATGCTCCACTTCCATTGTCTCTTCATTTCCAGCTTTCAGTCTCCTAATGCTTTGTGGAAGCACTTGAAAAATAGATGCCTTTCTAGTATAGCTCTGTGATAGCTGACATTCATGGAACTCTTTCTTTTATCTGCATCAGTATCATCTGTGGGGGATGGGTTGAATTTAAAGGTGCCTGCAGAGGTCACAAGGGACTGTATTTCTTGTTACATGGAAGTGATTTTTTCCTACATTATGAGGTTATAATTCAACTTACAGTAAACTTACATAAATTTAACTTATATAATGAATACATAAGTATTTTGAAATGGAGACTCCAAAATTAACCATCCAAAAAGAATTAATATTTTTGGCAAAATACTACCAACTTTTCTATTTCTTACTGTCACAACTTGAATCTGAGTTGAGTCTTTAGTTCCAGCCCCTGTGAATGATGCACGGGCATACTGAGAGGGTGCGTTGCTTGATACTTGCAGGGTACAATAAGCTATGGTTATGTGGTGCTGATTATTTGCTTGCTCCAGCTACTGTGGCAAGCAGTTCATAGGTTCCCTTGGCTTCAACTATGAAATCCTAATTGCTCAATACTTGCTTATACTCAGCCTTAGGCACTAGAATCTGTTTTATTAATAGAAAATATAGTTCGTGAAATGTATTCACTACTTTATTCTCAGCTTCTGTGCTCTACTCTGTCATTTGCTTTTTTCTTGCTTACTTCTATTTTTCAGTTCTTTGTAGGGACCTTGCTGCTACAGTGCTCATTTGCGCTATCCACGGAGCAGGAAAGGAAGGAAAAAATAAAGGACAGTTAAACGTTGTTGGATGCTATAATGCTCCTTAGACTTGAAAGAGACTTCCACTCCGCAGGTTCAGACCCACGAGGGTTTGCCACCAGGCAGTGATCCACAAGATGTCACCAGAGGGTAACAAGTAACTGGAAGTTTGTATTAAATTGGGATTCAAGCTCCCTGTTAGTTAAACGGAAGGTACATGGAAAGGGAGCATGGGAAAGCCCAACTCCTTATGCTGGCTGACCTTGGGATGCTTCAGGCTGCAGCATTTTCTGTGCAGACAGCCTCTTCTCTCTTTTGCATTTTCTGGTTTTTGGTTGTTTTTTGTTTTTTTGGTGTTTTTTTTTTTATGGTTTGATGGGAGACTGTAGAAGAATTATAGAGGAATGAAGCTGGGTTAATTAACATTGATAATATACAGCTGTGGGCTTGCTTCAGGGGCAGTGGGTTGGCTGACGTGGATAATGCAGAGCTGTGGCTGGTTCCTGCCAAGTAGTTAAATAGCGCTAAGGGGTATGGAAGAGGAGCACTGGGTGAAGAGAGACCCAGAAGAAGCAGAGGGGGGAGAGAAAGCACCCTGGATGTAGGAAAGACAAGGAGAGGCCCTGGGAGAAGCAGAGAAAAGGGGGCCTGGATGAGGAGAGCCTGGCTGGAAGAGGAGCCTGGAGAAGAAAGACTTGGGATGCAGCAGAGGCAAGAAGCAGGGTGGACTAGCCTGAGGAGGATGAGGAAACATGCACGGACAGTAGAATCTGATCGATGGCAAAAGCCTTGTTGCAGCTGTCTAGTTTTACTAGTGCTGCAACAGGAGACCTCACTGTAATGGTACAAGGCAGCATGCTCCATTCTAGCCAGCTCAAGTGACAATAATTATACCACAAAACAACACTTACCTATTTACTGATGAATGTTAGTGAGATGGGATTCAGAGCGGATCACCTGTGGCTTCAGTGAATCTGTGTAACAGGTCAGCTGGGTTTTTTCTTTTCTTACCTGTTTCACCTGATCCTTCCCACTGAAAGCCACAGCTGGTTATTTTTCAGGATGGCCAAACCAAAGTCTTCCATCTCAAGTTTCCAGTTTCAAATGCCTTTCTGTCCCATTTTCAAATTCACAGCTAGTACCATTGCTGTTAAAGCTTTATTTGCAGTGTTACCACAGTATTTCTGTAAAGTTGTAATTAGATGAGACAGGTTGACCTGATCTAATTCATTGGTGCTGCCAAAAGGGGTGATTCTGCTTCTTATGCGCTAGCTCCACTGCCTCCCTTGCCCCAGCTCTGGTATCTTCTGACACTTCAGTGATGCATTCAGCTCACTAAGCTAGCAGAAGACTGCATTTTGCTGGGTGAGTGCTCTGCAGACTCACTGAGTAGAACTGGCTCATCAAGGAATCATATTAGTACCAATATTAGGACTAATGCAAAGGAAAGAACGAGGAGATAACACGTAACAGCTTGATCTCCTTTCCCTACATGTTATATCTCAAATTCTCCTGCTGTTCCCTTCCTTTCTCCCTTGTGAAGGGGTACAAGGTGTGTATTAAACCAAGCAAAATAATTTTTGTAGATGTAAGAACCAAGTTCATAGTCTATGGAGTGATAAATCACTGAACCGACTTGCGGAAGAGTTCAAACCATTCTGTTTTTGTCCTTCCTGTCTGGCAGAGGTTCAGGAGTTGAAGATCCCTGAAATGCATACTCTGGCACCACTTAAACTACGCTAACAACAGCAGTTTATTGGTATTTTCCCAGATCTTTCCCTGTTTCTGAGGGATGATGCTTACAGGTTTGTAAGGCATCAGGATTTCTAGTAGGTCAGCTAGAAGAGCTGACTTGCTGGTCCAATCTGCAGCTGATTTGACACCTGTTCACTGAAATACTTTGCAATCACCAACCTCCAAACAAGTCTCCTTCAAAGTGAGTGAATCACTCCTGTGACCCTGGAATTTCCAAGAAAGCTTTCTCTGATGGGTTACCCAGATCCCTCCAAAAAGCAAGGAATCTAGATGTTACGGAGTGCCTTTACTTCGCTGCATTCAGTCACAAGCTTTTTAGCATTCCTTTATGTTAATGGCATTGTACTTAAAAGATAAGGTGCAACCTGCTTGTAAATAAACATGCCATGATGTAGAGGAATGAAGCTGGGTTAATTAGCATTGATAATATACAACTGTGGGCTGGCTTCAGGGGTGGTGGGTTGGCTGATATAGATAAAGTGCAGGTGTGGCTGCTTCTGTTAAGTGGTTGGGCAGCCAAGGAAGAGAGAGCAGCCAAGGAAGAGAGAGGAGGAAGAAGCAGAGAGAAGAGAGAACTAGAGCTCTGGGTGAAGAGAGACTGGGAGAAGGCAGCAGAGGGACTGGTGTGAAGAGTATATTGGTATGAGATGGTAAAAAAACTTGTTGCAGCTTGATAGCTTTGCTAGTGCTGTGACACCATGACTTGTTAGACAAAACCATATAGATAGCCCATATAGCGATGTCCAATAATGCAGACGTACAGGAGATCTGCTACACTCCACAGAACATGAAAGGTGTGTTAGTAGGGTGCCATGAAATTACAGTACTATTACTATGTATGCAATTAATAATGATGGATCTTAGCTATTTCATCCCGCACATCAGGACTTAGTAGCTTAGCCCACTGGTTAGAAATGTAGATGGTATCTTAAGAGAGGGCCTGGTGTTCAAAGGCCTCTAGTAGCTCTAGTTGGAGATCTAACATTTTGCTGCAAAGCCAAAAGGTTTGTAGCGTACACATAGCACTCAACAGCAGACCGTGAGTGCCTGTCTTCCAAGCAGCTAGAGTGGAATACTGAAGCAGAAAGTGGAAGAAGGAAAGGGAGCCATTCCTCTGTTCTGCCTAAATCTATTGGATCTAAAACTTAATGAAACCTTTCAGTTTCAAGAAATAGGCATTTTGCAACTAAGAACTAGTTTTGCTAGAAAACTGTTTTCCTAGCAAATCTACCTTGCCTACCAAATCTCCTTACAATACCGTGTGTGTTTCTAGGATATTTGAGTTAAAAATCTTAAACTACTTTGTATTGGGTGGTGAGTTTAAACCTAGCTCTCTGCTCATTTATGGCTGGCTAAAGAAATTCTAGATTAAGCTGTCTGAATTATAGTGAAACTCATCTTTCTGTTGCAAAGGTGTTAGTAGCAACTGGTATGATATTCAAGGAATGAAATTGTAACATTCCGCAGTGACATGTGAGAGATTCCTCATGTTGGATAGATTCTTGACACTGAGCCCATCCTCGTCTTCTTTGGATGGACATGGTTGCGATTCATCAGAATAGATGTGCTCTTCAGGATCAGGGAAGGGACCTGTCAAAGCTCAGGGGTTATCTCATCTCCTAATACAGAAACTCCAAAGGGAGTCTTGCTCAATTCTCTTTCATGGCGTTGAGAAAATGTTTCCATCCCATAAAAAGATTTTGAATTATGTTAGTTCATTACAGATGCACAGTCAAACTCATTCCAGAGCTATGTCAGCAGAAGCTAGTTCAGAGTTTTGATAGGTTACTCCAGGTATCCCAGTCATTGCAAGCAAGCTACTTGCTCCCTCCTCTCTCCTGAGGGAGGGCTTGTTATCTTTCAAGAACTGAGGTGGCCAAGGTGAGATGAAAGGATAAGGATTAAGCAGAAAGCTTAGCTGAGCCATGACCTTAGGAGAATTTAAAATTACTCTTTTCCACCAAATTTTGACTTTGCCATGTATTTTCATTTGTGATCGCAGAGTGGATGATATCCATGTGTCCAAATCCTGTGTTGTTTTTTAACCACTAACTTTAGGCTTGAATCTGATTCAGCATAAAACTCACAATGAATTTATGAAGTCCTCTGAAGGAGACACTCAAATCAAACCCTACTTGTATAATTTGCTACTATCCTACAATCAAAGCAAGCTTATACTCAGCAAACCTTTCAGGGGCATTACAGTATGAGCAACATGCATAGGTGCTGCCAACAAAAGCATCAAGTGATGGAATATGCTTATCAAAGAACCTGTTTTCTAAGAAAAAGGGAGGGGGGAAAAGAGGCTTTATTCTCACAGCCTTATATACTGAGCAGTAGCAAACTGAACAGACAAGATCTGCCATCTAGTTTAGTCTAAGGGTACTCCAACCTTTTTCATGTGAATAAGCTGCATGCATATGCTAGAAAATAGTAACTGAGTAATTGCTTGTCTGTCAAAGGGAATACTCAAAAGCTTAAGAATCTGCACAGAGTGACTGAGGCTCTGTGGCTATTCCTCTTGTCTGGGAGTCTCTTCAAGGCGTTCTGTGGCTCAGTGTAGAAAAGAGAAGCAGAGGAGCTCTGGGTTTCGTTGCATTCTCCCTAAAGTAAATAGAGATCCAATAACTTTGGTGCATTGGGCTGTCCTCTCCCGGAAGCCTGGGATGGAGAAGAGGTTATTGGAGAGCCAAGGCTTCCTGTCTCTTCCAGGAAAGAAAACATGTGGAACAAACACTAAGTATTGCCACAGAAACCATGCAAAAACTCTTTACATTGGGAGGCCATAGCTTACTTGCAGTTGCCACCCACACAGTGGTTAAAGGAATCAGAATTTTTGAAATTGTTGTTTGGATGTATAATGTGATATGGCTGCAGTTTTAACTCCAGTGGGAGTGAGAGGAAAATGGATGCAGCTGTGATTTCAGGAGCACAGCAAGGTTTTATTAATAATTTCTACAAATATTCTACAAGAAAGGTGTGAAGCAGTTTTTGAATTTTAAAAGTTGATGTACAACAGGCTGTGTCACAAGACCTTATATTTGAGATTCAAGAGATTTCAAATGTCCTAGAGCCATGAAGTTCACTTGGCAGCCCTGAGGGAAAGTACTGACCCTGGAAAATGTTGGCAGATCATGTTACTGTATGCATGGAAATACTGGTCTGAATGAAATCTATGCCACCAAATGATGTGCCTTTTGCTGCACGAACCTCGGGTGGTTTTCAGAAGTCACGGCTGCACTGCCTTTGGAAATGACAGAGTGTTAAATATCATGGATTATGATCACCAAATGCCTTGCCTTCATAGAATTTTCTTCAGCTTTGTCACCTTTCTATAATAGAAACATGACATCTAAAATTAAACCAGATATTTATATGTATGTTGGTACTCACGTTTATGTGCACATACAGTGTAGCTAGTCAGAATGTGGATTTCTGCAAGCTCTGTTAGGAAAAGAAATTAATTATTAAATCAAACATTGCTATGATGTAACGTGATTTGTGAGTAACCAGAAGGACAGTGGGAAGTCCCATCTTCTTGAAATCAGGTGAATTCAGTCAACAAGGACTATTTTATTTGCTCAAAGTTCAAGAATATTTTTTTTTTTACTACTTTTAAGCCAAAAGTTTTGTCTAATCGTTATCTCACCAGACCTCTGTCACTGTGTTTGCTATTTCAATTGCAATTTCTATCTCCTCACTGGCCAGTTTCCTGCCCTTCACGTATATGCACCTCTACTACCTGAACTGCTTCCTTTGCTCCTTACTGAGCCTTGTTTTGCATAGGGATACATAACTGTTTCTCTACGTCCTTCTAGTATTCCAGCTGCCTGGTTCCCAAAAAAGGAGTTAAAGTATTTACTAAATTATCAGGCATGCTTGAAATTTAGTGCAAGATGTATTAATATTGAGACGTTATTTTGAATCACAGATGTTGAAATGCATTTTGATTGTATATGTGATTGGATTGCACTTTGCAATGAAATTTAAGACATTTTAACAGAAAGATATGAAGAACAATATTTGCATTAATAAAACAAAATAATACACTAAACATTGAATCATACCAGTGTGCTAACAATCTCACAAAATTTTGATCTATTGGTACCTAAGTTTCATAGAGAAAACATCTACATAAATCATATGCTTTCAAACATGAGAAATTTTTTGATCTTTTGATGTCTTAAAGATGAGGAAGGTTTCGGTCCTGCCTCCTAAGAGCATAAGGTTATATGACTGTGGGTTGTGTATGTGCGTACATGTCTGTGTTCTCTCCTTCCCCTCCCTGTAACTTGAACCTGTTGGCTGCTTTCAGACAAATTTGAGAAAAGGTCATAGGTCTCAATGGTATTAAGTTCCTACAAGTTTTGTGATAATAACTAGCTGAACAGGAATAAAAAGACCTCTTAAGTGCCTCAACTAGCAGAAAGGTTGCAGAGCTATTACACACCAGTGTATCCACCACATAATGGAAGTTCCTTGTAAATTCTGATCTCTGAATATGGTAAATACCATCCAGTTTATAATTATGATTTACTGTTTACTATATGAATTGCACAAAAAGAGAGGAAATCAGTTTTGCTTAGTTCCTCTACTAAGAGTATTTCATTCTGTAGTCAAAACTCCATTGTAGCAGGTTGCATTCAGTCTGACAAAGAATTTGGCACTTCAGCATGTCCCACAGTGAAGATGTCCTGACGTAGAAGGACAGAAAATCTTTCAAAAAGTACCCAGAATTGGCATTTGGGCAAAACTACAGGATTTGTCCTTCAATAACTACAAAAGATAAAATAGAAGTCACGTAGAGTTTGTCAGCCAGTTTAAAGATTAAATCGGGTTCAGTGAAGCTGGGATTAGAGAGGAAGAATTTCCTGCTATTTTACATACATCTGTTGGATGAGGGATTAAATCTAATTCTTTCTTTTAAGTGTGAAGAATGATAAAGCAAGATTTATATTATTTTATTAAAATTGCAATATCTTTCAAAAGACTTTCAAAATAGTACATTGATTTTTCAGCTCTTAATAGGTCACAAGTTAAAGTGAAATATTTTAAATTAAAGAAATTGTTTTAATTATGTGTAACAAAATATTTTGACTTTTTAGAGTTCAGAGTTGACTACAAAATTATGAACTTAAGGGAGGAAAAAAAAGTAATTTTAATATTTTGTGGTGCATTTATTCTTCCCATCTGGAACAGCCAGACTTCTGAACTTCAGGGAGTTTGAAACTTGCTTTCTAAGAAGCATACTGGATTCTTCTATGTTGTTCCTGATAGCTAGCAGATAAGATTTGCTGTGCCAAATTCTCTTCTTATGGGTGTAGTCTGCTAGAATTTAGCAAGCAGTATGCTTGACAAGGCACTAGAAGGAACTGAAGTCTCTCACATTTGTATGGTTGAACAGAGTAAATTTCTGTAAGTTAAGTAAAAGTAAGGATGAGTAAAACTGTTGAATATATGTAAATGCTAAGACCAGCTTATACCAGATATCTTATACCAAATGGTTTTAATCGGTAATATAACAGAAATACTGGTAAGAAAGGGTAAGCTATTCCTTAACCTTAGACATCATGTCCCTCAAGTGCTTCAGATGTGTTGCTTTACCCCATTACAAATCTAAACAACAATGTATGCTCTGAAAGGCAGGACCTCAATTCCTAGACAGATGGAAATTCACATTTGAACAGTAGTATAATCCCTTGAGACTTCTGTTTGTGTTAGATATGTGTTAAGAAAAATATATGTGAGAGCTGAGGCCAGCTACTGTCCTAAAACATAGCTAAGTTTATACTTTGATCTTCACTAACACACTGGTCTTGTTGCCAAGGATAACCTCTCTACTGCATGTCTCATGTTTTTTCTTTTTGTATGTCTTTTTCTAATTCTGTGGGTTTAAACTAGAATTTTACTACTTAATACCTTATTCTCTAATGCTGCGGGCCAGAATGTTGTGCTTTGTTAACTAGAATTACATTGCTTTAAACAGTTTACCTAGTTATCAGAATGAGATGGTTTTACATAAGCCTGAATGACACCTTATGTAATTAAAAATGATGGAGAGAGTATTTTAAAAAATGCATTGAGCCCCATAAAAAAACAAACAAACCCCAAACCAAAAAAACCCCCAACTTGCTAGGTAATCTTTATAAGCCAGATCTCAGCTATAGCGATTTGAAGCTCTTATTCCTGTTTCAAGTTAGAATTCCATACTGAGGTGAGGTTTGCAATGGAACAAAATATCTTTACTAGATCAGCGTATAATTCTGAAAATAATTGGCAAGCTTCTGGGTAGTGAGCTAAGCTTTCAAGGTGTTACACTGACTTTAGCAATTGTGTGTAATGTCGTTAATGATGTGATCTTTGTAACAACATTTTTGATCCAAAGAGCTTAGCACCTGCTTAGTCAACCACATGTTTAAGTAACTTTCTTGTATCTGAATGAACTTGGCTTTGTTTACATTTGAATAATCGTTACTGCTGTTGTGCTCCATGATTTATGTCACTGTTAAAATGCAGA
Organism: Falco naumanni; assembly: GCF_017639655.2. Classification (NCBI taxonomy): domain Eukaryota; kingdom Metazoa; phylum Chordata; class Aves; order Falconiformes; family Falconidae; genus Falco; species Falco naumanni. The sequence continues at coordinate 14,430,882 of NC_054060.1, read as the reverse complement.
TTGGTAGATCAAGCTTTTCTTGTAGAAGAGGGAGATGATGACATACAAAAAGCAGGAGGGCTTTCGTTTTGATGGCAAAGAGGGAACTGTGAGGAATGACACTTCCATACACCATAAATGTGAACTGCATGATGTATGTATTGGGTGTTAAGGAATAAAAAGATGTAAACAGAGATATATAAGTGACTGCTTTAAGGACACAAATGAAATATTTTTTCAAGTGATCCAGAAGATGGTCAAATGATGAAAGAAGCATAGGGATACCACTGTGTGTTTTAGATGGTTAGGGCCTTAGTAATGTTGCAGGTATCAAGGCCCATATGAGGGCATTCTGGAGGTCAAACGACTGGTACTCAGTGAAGGCTGGAAGATAAATACTCTTTACTATGAGTAAAGGGGATCTGAGATTTTGGGGACCCTTAAAGCATCAAACATATGTAGTAAGTAGTAAAAGAAGTATTGTGCAGAGTCAGAAAAAACTATGTAAACTGAGATGATAAAGAATGATCCAAAGGTCCAAAACTAGCTGATAAGTTGAAAAGGGCAGAAAAAGAGGCAAGACCTTTGGATTTAGCCACAAGCCAATCATTAATTTTTTTAGAAGGTCAATGTGAGTGGGGTGATCTTCGTAAAATCAACTGAATCAAATAACAAGCATTTGAGCAGAACTAGCATAAACTTATGGGTTTTTTTAAAATTAAATAGATGACAAAAATTGACAACTAAGAATTAAGTAACATCAAGAAAATTCCTTTTTGAAACAAAAAAAATAATCCTTGTATCCTTTTTGATACAGGAATAGTGTTTGAGGCAATTATGTCACAAATAAGTCCTAACTAAAATGAGTTATGGAAAAGTTCTGCAGTCATATTAAACAGGGTGAAGCATGCTTGATATCATGCCAACTGAAATGATTAACTTTTCTCTGAGAACTGTGTAAATTCATGAAGAGAGAACTTGCACTGTCCTGTTTCTCCTGGGAAGGTGTAGCATCTACCTGTGCCAAAAAGGCAAACTGCTGACTCATTAACTACCCAGTAGAATAAAACTTGCTTACTCATATATCTGAGGCGTGTTAAAATTATAGCGGATTTGCTGTGTTCTAAGACCATAGCTTACATTTTAATATATGTTACTACTAGTATGTTTACCTTTTCCTGCTATGGATATGTCTGCTGAGTTCACTAGCACTACCCTGTGATCTGACATATAGAAGTAATGTTAAACACCGTGTCTGTGCACAGCCATGCCCCATTGTGCTCACTTCAGATAACAAAGCATATAGGCTGCAGGAGTATTGATCAAGGCTGCAGAAATGCTAGGCACTGCACAGGTGATAAAGGCAGGAACAAAATTGGTATAATTGAGAGAAAGATGCAGATTTTTACAACTTTAAATGGAATAACTCAGGCAGGCAAAACTAATTTTTTGCTATGTCTGCTTTTTACTTTTGCAAAATCAGATGATTTAAAAGTGAACTTGTCTGCAAAGTTGAGAAAATGCAGAATAATTTATCAGGCTAAGGGAGATATGCTATATACATGTAGAGCTGGTAGCAAACATATTTCTTGAGGACTGCAGTGCTGTTGAGATAGAAGTATTTTTGAAGATAATTTGTTAATTTTATCACGGAGAAATTTTGCAGGGGAAAATAAGTATAGGTCTACCGTTTTGGGTTTCATTTTAAGGTCACTTTTCATCATACCACTGCATTTTGAGAAGCCAGGATTTGAAATTTTTTGGGATATTCTTGAAACACTCCCTCAGTAATTAAAGAATGAAAAATTTTTAGGTGAATCACAACATCTCTAGGTTGTAGTCTGAAAATATGAATTCTTAACATATAAATTGTTGGAAATTTTGGTAACTTTTTTTTTGGTCTACTATAGGTTTAATGAAGAATACACATATCTGATGACTGAAAATAACAGAATGATTCGCTTAAATACACTTTGTAGAGAGGAGTTTTAAACCCGACTGGAAATCTTCGAAGTGGAGTTGCTGCTGCAGAGCCATCTGTGGCAATGCAGTCCAGGTATGTTGAAAGAAGCCGTCCGTCGGCTGTGGCGATTGCCTCATCCAGGCGGGCTGCGCCTCCCTGGGGCTGGGGCTCGGTGGCTCCAGCTGCTCTTTCATCCTCCGGGGCCCCCCGCCACCCAGCAGCAGCCGCCCGCGGCCGGGTCGCCGCCCCGAGGGGGCCGGTGGGCGGCCCGGGGCGTGGCGGGCTGTTACAAAGGCGGCGGTGCGGGCGCGGAGCGGTGCGGAGCGGTGCTGTCCTGCCAGCAGGGATGCTGCGAGTGCGGTGCTTGCGCGGGGGGAGCCGCGGAGCCGAGGCGGCGCATTTCATCGGCTCGCGGGTTGGTACCGCGCAGATCCGGCGCTGAGTGCGGGGTGCTGGGCTTGAGGATGCTCCGTGGGGGGGGTCCTGTGCGGCCCCTGCCTGCTGGCGAGTGCGGAGTGCTCCGAACGGTGGGGAGCGGGCGCGGGACAGCTGTGGGACAGCTGCAGGCTTCCTGGGCTCGGGCTCACCCATGCATCCTCCCAGCTCAGCAGCAGAGTTCAGCGTGAGTGCTGTGCTCCTATGCCATTACCCTTCTAAACCACATGTATTTTAAAAAGCAGTTTGTCCTTTAAGCATCTAGTTGACTGTGAATAAATTAGAATGGCTGTAACAAACACTGTGTTTCGGTTAACGCTCCAAATAAGGTACATTGCTTTGGGATGACATGCAAGGTACTGGTGGACTGAATCGTTGCATTTTTCCTTTTGTAAGGGAAACATAAATTTCATTCTTATTTTTATTTTAAGCTTGGAAGAGTCTTTACAGGATGGGTGCAGCGATCTTTCCAGAGCACCCAGGCAGCTACAGCCTCCCAGAACGCCTGTGCTGCTGCTGACAACAAGGCTACTAGCCCTGTGCCTAAGGACTGTCCTGTCTGCTCATACAATGAATGGGACCCACTGGAAGAGGTCATTGTGGGAAGAGCTGAAAATGCTTGTGTCCCACCTTTTTCTGTGGAGGTTAAGGTAAACAATAAAAAAAGCAACCTTAATAGGAAATAACGCGGGGTTTATATATGCGGTTTACTTAAGCTTTGCAGCACACGAGGTGTGGTGTTTACTCTTGAGGATTCTTCTTTCAAAGTAGTTCCTCTGTGAAACTTTACGGCATAGTCATGTTGGTGGCAGATGTGCTTTTTCTTTCTGGTTTCAACTGAATTAGCTGTTTTAACAGAATTCAGTAGTGGAGAGAATCTCTAATGTGCAATCTCCTCTAGTTATGTAGCCCTGATGCTATCAAAGTACATACTCAAGCTTTTGAGATAGTTGATAGGACTGATGTAAGTTTAGTTGGGCTCAAATCTGAGTAGGTTACCACTTGAAAAAGTGCAGCTTTCTACTTAAGCTGAGAAAGATTGAGTTCTACAGCTGTAGACTAGCAGGACTATTCTGTTTAAATAGCTCCCTGCAGCTTTTACGTGCTGCAGTATGTATTATATGGGAATACATACACCTCTGTTCTTCAGGCTTTTTCTATGCCTAAAACTACAAAAGCAACCTAAATAAATCCACATTTATTTGTTCTTTGAAATGTTGTTTTTTAGAACAGGAACACTCAAACAGTGGGCTTGGTCCAGATTTTTATTGTGTACTTTACCTGGACTTTAAAGTTGCTAAGTATATGTTGTTACCTGCATTTGTGGGGATGATCCTGAATTGTTTTCTTCCAGTGGTACAGCATGTTGCTAGCTCCAAGGCAGTACCTAATCTGTATCTATCGCAGCAAAATGAGCTGGCATACTGCTGCTGAGGAGACCTCAGTAAAATTTTAAAGGGTATGTTGACAAAGTTGACTAGAAGACCTCAGTTAAAAAGAGAAAGGGAATTCTTCTGATGTGACATTGAAGGAATGGCAAACAAAGATACTGAAAATACGTTTAAAGTGCTAGAAATGGTGGTTTAGAGGAAGTTTGGGATGTACTTGTGAAGAAAACTTTTCTTCCCTTAGCCTTTTCATGTTTTTATGTTTTTCTTTAGAATCTGGGCTATGATTCTGGGCGGAAACATAAGTGGTTGGAGGAGTGTGAATGAGTTACAGCAGCTTGGTAGTTCTGATTCTCAGATAGAAGAGTAATCATCTGACTTACACTGGGACATTTGAGATGGAATCATGACCCAGTGAGCACAATGAAAACTTTACCACTGATTTCATTATGGCTGGCATTTAGTCCTTGAAAGCTGAAGCTCAGTTACCAACCTCTGGAATCCTGTTTCAGACACTCCAAAGGTATTCTAGCAGATTCAGAAAAAGAAGCAAATGAGGACAGGCATTTCTAGCATACAAGTGTATGTATGTGCATTTATGTACTTAAAACTGCCATAGTGAGTATACAGAAAGAATAAGGAAAAAAGCATGTCTAACTTTTTTACATTGTAACATTAAATGAGGCAAAATTCTGTTCTCAAGTAATGGCTAAAGGGTAGCTTTAGTGTCAGAAAAAAATACTCTATCAAATGTCTAACTGGCTGAAATGTGACCAGCTGCCTGACAGAAAAGGACCTGGAGGTGTTGGTCTACAGCCAGCTGAATATGAGCCAGCAGTGTGCCCAGGTGGCCAAGAAGGCCAACAGCATTCTGACTTGTATCAGGAATAGTGTGGCCAGCAGGACTAGGGAAGTGGTTGTCCCCCTGTACTTGGCACTGGTGAGGCTGCACCTCAAATACTGTGTTCAGTTTTGGGCTCCTCACTACCAGATGGACATTGAAATGCTGGAGTGTGTCCATAGATGGGCAACAGAGGTGGGGAAGGGGCTGGAGCACAAGTCTTATGAGGAACAGCTGAGGGACCTGGGGCTGTTTAGCCTGGAGAAAAGGAGGCTCAAGAGGGGACCTTATCGCTCCCTACAGCTGCCTGCAAGGGGGTCATAGCAAGGTGGGGGTCAGTCTCTTCTCTCAAGTAACAAGCGACAGGACAAGAGGAAACGGCCTCAAGATGTGCCAGGGAAGGTTTCAATTGGTTATTAGGGAAAATTCCTTCACTGAAAGGTTGGCCAAGCATAGGAGCAAGCTGCCCAGGGATGTATTTGAGTCACTATCCCTGGAGATATTTAAAAGATGTGTAGATGCGGCACTCTAGAGACAAGGTTTAGTTGTGGACTTGGCTGTGCTGGGTTAATGGTTGGACTTAATGATCTTAAATGTCTTTTCCAACCTAAATTATTCTATGATTCTATGCTAGATGGCTAGCCTGGTTCTGCTGCCCATTAAGCCATAACTAACCAAATGAGGTCAGAACAGAATAGTAATAGAGCATGCCAGCTGAGATGTGGTTTCTTCTAGTTTTCTCTGCTTTTGTCTTAAATTTTGTTGTAGAAACTGCAACAGTAATTTTGTCTGGGGGCATTGCTGAGAAACCCAAACAGTAGTCCAAAGCCTACCTTGCCAATACTGAAATTTATTAATAGATTCAGCTGTTCTGCAAAATCTCTGTGGCTGAAAGGTAAGGCATCTATGTGTGTGTTGCTCCAGTGAAATACGATAGCCAGAACTCCCAGTTACTGTCCCTGTAAATAGCAATACTAGTGTTGATGTGCATCACGTGCCTTCTGCTAAGTATGAATGGAGGTCACTGGTTATATTGGTTATAAAACCTGCAGTTTAAAACTAGCGAATTTTAGTTGTATAAGGAAAAACTGAGGCTCTGGACCTGACATGCTTTAAAAAAACACATCACAAATTATAACAGTCAGGAGATAACCTTGTGTTTGGAAGGGCAGATTCTCCCTGCATCCCCATTGCTGTCACTCATGCTGCCTGAATGAGCAGGACTCTGGTAGAAGGAAGGCCTGACCACTTGTTCACCTGTTTCTCATCCCTTCCACTGTTGTGGAAGGGCTCCATATGTATTTGTTCCTCTGTCATGTTAGTATTAGCAAAGACCCATCAAAACTGCTGGTTTCCCAGCTTATAAATCTGAATGAAGTACTTCCAAAGATACACTGAACTGAAGCATCATCATTTGTGTCTGGATTTTCTTAGCCATGACATTATTAACTTAACTAGGACATTCTTTTGAATTAGTTTTTAATTTGAGAAGACATCACAGGATTTCAGGAGCGGAGGATTTAGATCTGTAAATGTTGTACTTGCTTTACATCAACATTGACAGTTGAATGTAGTATCTCTGACATTTCCTAGACTGCTGCTGTATCTGAAGTATGGCCTCTTCTAGCCAATAAGGTGTATTACATGTCCTTGGGATGGCTTTACAATTCCTGGTGTCACCACTGTGACCAAAGTGAGGTTTTAACAAGGTGACTACGGATGTATGTGTTTTGGAGATGAGCCTAAGGCTGTTTTCATCTGCCAGCCTTATTAAATAGCAGGCTTTGTAGCATTTGGTGTGGATTTGTACAGGTCTAGTGTAATAAGGACCAAATCTTTCATAGATGCTTGGCAATACTAGTCACTAAATACCAACTGAAATGTAATGTAGTCTCTTGGGTTTCATCTGTAATTGGATAAATAATGATACTTTTTGTAGAGCTATGGCTAAAAAGGGGAAGAGACTTCTGGAGATATTTATTACATTTATAATTGTATTTCCATCAGTAGAAACAAGTAATATAAGCTACTGATCCATGTATATCCAAAACTATGAAGAAATGAAATACCTTGAAAATCCCATCTAAAAGTCAAACTAAACTTGCAAGTGGGAATGAAATGTGTGCTTTCTTCTCCCCATTCAGAACGGCTTTCCCTTTTTTCCTGCTGTTCCTCAGAGGACTTTTTTTTTTTTTTTCTTGGGAGTCATGCCACATGTACAGTCTATTAGCAGTGCTGAAGCTATCTGCTAGTTCAATGAGCCTGCTTGGCACATACAGCTGAAACTTAACTTCATTACTGTATGGAAGTGTTTGTGAAGACAGCAGCCATTCACAGTTAGTCTTAACACCTGCACTTATATAAGTTTAATGACTGAGCACATGCACATCATAAAACATCTGAGTGAAGCGTTGCCAATGGTGTGTATAAATAGAAGTAGTAAAGGCGAAAAATAAAGACAGCAGAGTGCTACCAGGATAGGGATTCTCAAGCAGGAATAATTGAACATTTATCTGCAGCATTGATGCTTTTCCCTTCCTTTTCCCCCTCCCTTCTCTCCTGCCTCTTTATTTTAGAAGAATCAGCAGGACATTGACAATTTTTAGCAACTATACAAATATTGTAGGAATCAAATATAAAGCACACTATGACATGTTAGGGCCATCACACGTACAAAACAATGGCAAGTCAATGAAAGGAGAACAAGAAACCTTGCATGAGACACAATTTTTAATGTTCATCTATTTCACTCTACCAAAATAACTGATGCTTATTCTTTGTCACCTACCTGTCCTTTTGTTTTAGGCCAACACATATGAAAAGTATTGGGGATTTTACCAGAAATTTGGAGGCCAGAGCTTCCCCAAAGGCCATTTAAAAAAAGCTATTGCTGAAATTGAAGAAATGTGCAATATTTTGAAAAGAGAAGGTGTAATTGTCAAGAGGCCTGATCCAATTGACTGGTCTGTGAAGTATAAAACACCTGACTTTGAGTCTACAGGTAAATGTTCTTCCGTTGTTGAAGGCCTTGCCTGTTTAGCTCTTGTCTGAGACATTTTGGATATCATCTAATCTGCCTTCTTGCTTGGAGCAGGATTGTTACTAGTGCTAGATGAGGTCAGTGATGGCTCTGTGTAGCTATGACATGGAAAATATCCAGGTATGGAGACTGTGCCACCTGATTTGCTGACCTGTTTCAGTGCTGCGTGGATATCCTAATGAAAGACGTTTTCCTAATACCTAACCTGAACTTCCCACAGCAGCACCTGTTGACAGATTCCCTTGCTGTGTTGTCACTGCCACTACCAAGAAGTGTTCATCTGTCATGTCTAATGGCCCTGAAAGTAGCTGTAAGCTGTTACTACTTTGGCCCTTACTTGCCACATGAAATAAGCTGAGGTACCTCCACTTCTTCTCCCAGGTCATGTGCTGTAAGGCCCCCCTGACTATCTTGATAGCCCTTCAACAAAGGACCCATCTTAAACAATGGGCACCAAAATGGAAAACAGTTTTCCAGGAGGATCTTCACTAGTGTCAAGGAAATCTGAATGTCTCTCTACCTAATGGCTACATTCCTCTTTGTATAGCGCTACGTGGCTTTGGTTATTTGTAGTGAGAGCACACTGGCTCACACTGAGCTTTGCGTCAAGCATAGTCTCTGACCTCCTTTCATGTCAAATGTGTTCTTAAGTTGTTCTAGTGGAATTCAAGCTCATTAGGGAACAGATAATGTTAATGAAAAGTCTAGTGGGACTACTTCCTGCACTACTTCTGTGTTCCATCAAATTCCTCTTCTGTGCTGCTACTTTTTAAAAGGATGGCATATAAAGAAATGAGGTCTGCTTGGAAAACTTGCTCTCCACCTTTTATTGTGTAATAATTGAGTAATTCCTAATCATTTGTCTAATTTCCATCAACCAAATTATGAAATGGTGGCTTGTAGTTTGTGGATGGCTTTCATCTAGCTGCGAACTTGTTACAAGTGAAGAAGCTTTGTAGCAAAAGTTGCATGTATTTTTAACAAAAAATGTTACTAGAAACTTACTGAAGAATGTAAGTACCTCAAATTATGTGCTGGTTTCCTGACTTTGCTGAAGATTCTTTTTGCCATTCTTTTGCGTAGAAGTAATGGTAAAAAGGAGGGTGAAAATTGAGTAAGCTAGAGAAAAGAGTATTTTTCTCATAGGTTAATAGCCTTTTTCCTTTCAGGTATGTATGCTGCCATGCCAAGAGACATCCTGTTGGTCGTGGGAAATGAAATTATTGAAGCGCCTATGGCTTGGCGTGCTCGGTTCTTTGAGTACAGAGCATATAGGAAAATAATAAAAGATTATTTCAACTGTGGTGCTAAGTGGACAACTGCCCCCAAACCCACAATGGCAGATGAACTTTATGATCAGGTATTGTTCTCATTTTGCTTCAGAATTTCAGTTCTGGTTATACAGAATTTTTTTGATAGTTTCAAGCTGATATCTAGGTTTCCCAAAGTTGGGGCAGGGGGAAAAGACACAAAACAGCTCTGGAAATGTGTGGGTTTTCTAATGTATGCAATTATTCTCTAGCCTTTCCAGCTGAAACTGAGTATGTGTAATTAGGGGATAAGAAACAGGATGTTGTGTCTATTGAATTCAAGTCTGCTTTGAATTTTTTTATTTACTGGCTTTAAGTTAGCATTACTGAAGAGGAAGGAATGCTAGAAAGACATCACAAATATTACTTTAAAGAATTAAAATTCCCTGAGAATATCCATATGTCTGAGGTCCATATGTCCAGAGTGTATCAGGAAAGTGGAAAAGAACGTATTATTTTGTCACAGAAAAACCCCTCTTAATTCTTGTTTTGCATGATGATTACATGAAAGTTAAATGTAATCTTCTGAATGTTACATGAAAAATAGTGGAGGATCTAAGCTGTGAGTATTTGCCTTCCAAATATTTAAGTGAGTATTTTCTTAATTTTTTTTCACTTGTAATGTTGACTCTGACAAATCTGGTAGTTTCCTATAGGCTCCCAAATGTGTTAGGACCTTGGTAAGAGCCTCTACGATAAGTGCAATAAAACTGGTTGTGGAATGATTATAACTTTCTGGGAACAGTGACATCTTATCAACAATGCAAACAAGTCTTTGTTAAACAAAATTACCTTAGAATAATCTGTTGGTATTAGAAAACTTTCAGACCCTGTTTTAAAGCATAGAAACTACTTAACCAGTAGGTTTTTTTGTGGTTTTCATACCTCATTTGTTCTTAATTGCATTGTTTCATTCTAAAATTTATTTAAATTCCTGAAGATCTACCTTCTAGTTTGAAGTACTGTTACATTCTAAAATGTGGAAAAAGTAGGGAGTCTGCCTTTGTTAAAAATAGTTTGCATACCAGTATTTCTGTCACTGTGCGGTGATTGGTTAGACTGATAGTTAAACTCCAGTGATAATGAATACTTTTGATCCAGAAGCTAGAATTATTATAAAGACGGTGGCTCTGAAGAGCAGTTAGCTTCTTGGTGTAACCATTGTCTCTTATCTCATCACCTATCCTTGAATGTACTTAAAACCTGTTACTTGGGCTTCCACATTTATACTTTCTTTTTTTTATTCTAGTAACAATAAACCAAACCACCTCCCAGGAACATCCAGCTATCAATATAAACATTTTTTCTTAGTTTCAAAGTACTCTTCAGTAGCAAATAGTTTGAAAACTTTCCCTTACCATCTCCAACTTAAAGTTGTTATTCCTTTTTCTATAACTAGGATTATCCAATCCACTCTGTTGAAGACAGACATAAACTAGCTGCTCAGGGAAAATTTGTAACTACTGAATTTGAGCCATGCTTTGATGCTGCTGACTTTATTAGAGCGGGAAAAGATATCTTTGTACAAAGGAGCCAGGTAAACAAAGGTTTCATCCAACAGTTTTGGTATCAGTCTTGATACTTGTATTTATGTCTTCTTAAATTCCTGGACAGGATTAACGTAAGAGTGTTGGCAAAAGTTACGATTCGTGAAATGTCTAATGTCTGATATACAGGATGAGACTGTCTTACAGTTAAGAGGGTTAGCTAAAGGCACAGACTTCTATTATTATGGCTTTAAATATTTAAAGAAAACCTTAGACAAACTAAGCTTGGATGCATTTTATGTTCTAGCCTAGTGAAACTTTGTCCTGTTTTCAGGTTACAAATTACATGGGCATTGAATGGATGAGGCGACACCTTGCACCTGACTATAGAGTGCATATAATATCCTTTAAGGATCCTAACCCTATGCACATTGATGCCACTTTTAATATCATTGGACCTGGTCTTGTGCTCTCTAACCCAGACCGTCCCTGCCATCAGGTAAGAGCATAGCAGAGGGGAAAGTGTTTTGTGTTTAAAAATGACTCAACTTGATTAGGTCCCTGCTGTATAATTGCTAATCCACAAGTCTGTTTTGTATACACTTGAATAATATTAAACTATTGGATTTTAATAGCACTCAATTGTTCAGGAACTTATAGATGTATTTGTATCTTGACTCTAGAACTTTCTCAGTAGTGCAATGACTATTGTTCTCCCACAAATTTCTGCTACTGCTCTTAGTGCTTTCTTGTGAGGCTATGCAGATATGTTGTGTGTTTCTTCCGATGTTCATGGTTTAAATATGATAGAAGTAATCTATTTTGTAACAATATAGTATCAAAGCAAGTACATAGAATATACTACTTCTTTGAACACTTCCACTACTTCAACATATTAATTGTATCCAAGGAGAAGCTGAGGGTTTTCTGCAGCGCAGATGAGTAATCCTCCTTTTTATTCCTATTTTGGAAGTCTTTCCTTTGGTATTGTTAAAAGTACCAATGGCAGGAGGCTGATAATTTCTCAGGAATTCAGCTTTGAATAACTGAGTGAGAAATACTTTTTGAAAAGTAGGAAAGAGGAGAGGAATGGTTCAGTATTAAAACTTACTACCACTCTGAGAAAAAAGCTAATATTGCTAAACTGTAATCGGATCAGAAAGCCTTCCAGAGAGCAGGAGCTCATGTTAGACAAGTTACCTGTCAGTGCTTCAGGACTTTTGTGAGGATCCCCATGATTTCAGCAGCTGTACAACGACATGGGAATAGCTGATCAATAGTGGATTGGCGGGATAGAGCTTCATGCAGCAGAGATTACGGAATCATGTACACAGCATAGCTCTTGGAAGCAGTGTTACTCTCTTCTTGGCAAGTGGCTTAAATGCATATGGTCCCATTGAATTACTGCCTCTTGTAATATCTATTATAAGAATACAATTTTAAAAACAATCATAATCTCTTCCTCCTCTTTTCCCTTCCTCTGTTTTTCATAATCTTAGTTCTAAGAGGTCTCCCTGGGACTTCTTCCATGGAAGACTGCTGTCTGTGTAGACAGAAAAGATAGACGTAGCTTTCTTTTGTAAAAACTAATCTGGCATTTCCTGATGACCGGAAAAAGCTGGGGGGTGGGGAGGTGGGGTGTGTGAGGTGCAAGTGAAAGGCAACTTTTCTTTAAAATCCTGGCAAACCAGGCAGATTAAGTTTTTAAATTTTCAGGATCGGAGCTCCACCTCGTGGCAACACTTGAACAAAGAGCTCTTCGGAGTATTCAGACAATAAAGTTGAAGAGCCAATTCTCTTAGCCAAATTATCCTCCTTATATTTTTAATTTGTGTAATTCTTAAAGACACAAATTATTCCCTAGGATGCTTTTATTTTGTTCCCTTTGTTAAATAAACTACATATTAAGTTTCTTACGAAGCAAGATGCAAATGTAATTTTATGTGGTATTTTTGGTGGGTTTGTTTCTATAAATGGCAGTGTAATGCATATCAATGGCTTTTGCAGTCATATGGTAAGAAATTATAAAAAAGAAATAAAGAATTTAATATTTTTGTGCTGCTACTAACATCTTTACTTCACAGAATCCAAACTGCATGTGCTACCTTTTGCCTTTAACATATCTTAGTATAATTAGCATATATAAAACCAGTAGAAACAAATGCTAGGGGTATGCAAAGCTCAGAAAGGCTTTCAAAAAATGTTTGTATGAAAACTGGGTTTGTAGATGGAACTTGAATGAGGGCATGAGTAGTGAACAGAGAAAAGAGGATGTCATGTATATTGAAATAGCCTGAGATAATATGGCATAGGTTGGAGGACATAATATGATGCTTTAAGAACTCTGTTTAGAATCTAATTATATTGTTCTTTCAGATTGAGCTCTTCAAGAAAGCAGGCTGGACTGTGATTCGCCCCCCAGTGCCACTTATCCCAGATGGTATATTCACTCTTTCTTCTCTAAGAATTTCAATAGTATTCTTAAGAGTGTTGATATGGGCAACATGGGTTCATTCTTATGTGTTTAGATCACCCACTGTGGATGTCTTCTAAATGGCTCTCCATGAATGTCCTAATGCTGGATGAGAAACGTGTGATGGTGGATGCCAATGAGACATCAATTCAGAAGATGTTTGAAAATCTGGGTATGCCCTAACATATTTCAACATACACTTAAAATAAAATGATCATGACACCAGCTACACACATCAGGATGAATGGAGGTTTTACTTAAATTATTCAAAGCAGCCAGCACTGGAAAAGGTATTCAGACAATTGGATTAGCAAGTAAGAATCATTCAGTGATTTCTCTTCTGAATATTTCAGACATATGGATATGGGCTTCTTACATCTTGTGTCCCCTACAATTGCGTACTATTGCAGCAAATAAAGGTATGAGTAGCAATTGAATTTACTGCTAGCATGAGTAAAAAGCTTTTGAATGAGCTTTTTCAATGTAAAACTGTCTGCTCAGTTTGGAGGTCAAAATCTGTCTTGGAGAATTTAAGTGCATGTATTGGGGAGTAATGCAGAGCAGGCTGTACCTCATTGCCAAAACACTTTCAGATTTTTCTAGTTTCAGACTCATTGTACTTTAAACTGTCAAATTAAGACCACTTAACCGAGGTATTTCTGCTCATTTATGGAGAATTTCAGTCCTGTGGGGTGTAACCTTATGTTACGCTGCAATTCCTTTAGGTATGCAGTGGCATGAGAACTGTAATTGAATATAAAATCTGAAAGTCTTCTATGCACAGCTCACTGCAAAGACAAATAATATAGACTTAAATCTGAACTCATGCAGTTAATCTAACTGCTTCCATTATGCTGGGAGTGAAAGATTTATGTAGATCTTCTTGTGGCTCATAGGTGGTTAGTATGCTTGGTGCTACAGCCAGCTGAACTGTTGCTGCAGTACAAGTACATGGTGACGCAAAAGTTGACAGGGTAGGAAGAAGGCTGGTGGGTGATAAGGCAAGGGAAGTGGGGGATCATTGTATTGTAGAGTAAAAGATAATACTCCCCAGTAGCAAAAGACTCCTTTAAAGGGAGAAAAATTATGGGAAGGACAGAATGATCCAAAGGTAGTAGATGGCAACTGTGAACATAGAAGGACTGGTACCATGGTGAAACAAAAAGCAAGCTTCGTAACAGAAAAGTCTTCTGATCCTAGTCCATCTGTCTGGACTTTGTATAAACTGAGAAACAGCTGAAGCTTCAGAGCTGAAAAGAAGTGGGAGGAAGCTTGACCTAGGTAGTAAGTATAACAGCCTCTTTCCCCTTGCAGAGAAGAAGGGACTCTGAGCTCTGTACTTCAAGTGCTTCTTTCCTTGAAAGGCAATGGAAAGAGCACATTCAGTGTCTGAACCATAAATGCTCACACAGATTTATGTAAATGTGCCCTGGCCATATACTGTAGCAGAATTTCAGCTAATTCTTTGCATACTCCGAAGACTGAATTTTTCCTTTTTATTACTGGCACATCGTAACACATCAAACGCTGGCAGTGCTCCAGGCGCTGTATATTCCTGAGAGTATTGCTGGAATAAACAAGCCAGCTATGTTTCTAGCTTGTTCTCTGCCTAGAATTTGGGAAAATAAATTCTTAACAAATGAGTAGGAGATAACTTCCTGTACTTCCTTTCATCTAGCCGCATGATTAGATAAAGCTTTATCTAATGTTCTGATCAAAGCTTACTACATGATTTTGATATTTTAATTTTAAAGTATGCAATGTATGTTTCTTGTAGGCATTTCTACAATCAAAGTGAATATTCGCCATGCCAATTCATTGGGAGGTGGCTTCCATTGCTGGACGTGTGATATCCGCCGTCGTGGTACCCTACAATCTTATTTTGACTAGTTATGAGCCAGATAGGCAGCAATGGTTCAGTTTCTAAAATAAGCATAGGAAATGAACAAATTAATTTCCCTTTTGTTAAAATGACTGCATGAGCTCTAGTGCTTGATCAGCGGTGTCCTTGCAGTGGTCTGATAAATGATTTATTCTTACATACTCTTTACTTTCAGCAATATAATTGAAAGTACTTCCATCAGCAATACAGGTTTTCTGGCTGGCTTTTTGAAAGATGCCCTTCATCTATGAAGCCTTTTCACATTGGTTTTGAATGTAAAAACCTGGCAAGATAGCTAAAAGGTCTTGCTAGAATAGCTTGGCTACTAATAATGGACATCTACCTCTGTCTAGTTACGCTATCAAATAGGCAGCTTGAAATGTTAAACTTGAGAAAACTTTCCTTATTCCTTTTTATCAGTCTATTGTTCTAATATAATTGTGTTTAACAAAGTTAAAATAGATGCAACTGTACAGATTTCTTATGGAACCAGGTAATTTGGTAATGTTTTGTGTCAAGCCATGCAGATATTTACAGAGAATTTCCAGTGTGATCTAACTTTTAAGACAGGTTCACTTACTTGTCATGTCCTTCTAGATTTCATTCTGATGCATGTCATGCATCTGAATACTTTTTTATATTGCTTTTTATATTGCTAAAATTGGTTTTTATTTAACTTTTAAGTGTACAAATGATAGGTAATATTCTGCTTGTATAGGTTTCACTGAATTGTTTACATAACTTAAAAAAAGGCACCAAAAAACCCAACCCTACCACCAACCCTCCTCTAACCCTAAACCTCTGACATCTTACAACCTATTCTTCCTCCAGCTGTAGCAGATACAGAAAGATGTATCAAACGTGCCAGATGCTCTGAAGGAATTTGATTACTTAATATGTACTTTTTATGCTAATAAAGTTTTGTTTCATTCTCAGTTTGTTGCCCTTCTGAAAATGGGCGAGGATGAAATGTCTGGATGGGTACATGTTTGTAGGATACATACAGAAATATAAAATACACATGGATTCTTCTTTTTTCTGTAAAACGTGTAACATATTGGGCACTTGTGTAATGCAGAATGCCTGTGTACTATATTGTTCGTATAGTATGTTTCTGTTTCTATTTTGCACAGAAGTATGACTGGTGGGGGAAAGTAGTACCTAGTAGCTGTTTCTTACCAGAGTGTGGAAGAATCCACACCTTGGCACAACATGCTCACATATAAACCATATGGCCATATTTTACACAGAACTGGGTAGGACTAAACAGATGATATGGCAGACTGGAAGAGCTAATGAGACAGCTGCCAGAACCTGACCATGCAGAAATGGTTGCTGTTTCCCCCCTCTTTAAAATCAAGGCTCTTTGGACAATGGAAATTCATCCGAGTCTTCCTGTAACCAAGCTCTGCTTTCCAACATCGACAACGGAGCTGCGTAGACGAGCATGCATGGCAGGTCATCTTTCCCGTTGTTCTGCATGCTGTAGTGCTGAAATGATGTCTGTGTGTTTGTGCTTGGCATAAGATATCGTAAGGTACAGCTGAAACTGTTAAAAGCTTTGGCCAAATGTGGATTAGTAGCAGGACACATGCGGCCCTGATACTTCCAGGTTTAAGGAGACTATATTTTCATATCATCTTATACATGACTCCTACTTGAAAGGGCAGTCAAGTGTATGAGCATTACAAATGCTCTGACTTCATCTCTGTGTACTCTTCTGAAGAAATTGTGGTATGAAACCATCACAATCTCTTTTTTGACCCCCTAAATGAACATGATTGACCTTGGTGATGAAAGTGCTGCATGTGCCATGACCTTGATGTTCCCTTTCTCTGGAAAAGTTGCTGCTGTCTGCTCTGGTGTGATCAGTCATTTCTTTCTCATTTTTCAGAGCAATAGAAGAGGAAGGGTTGGTGGGGAAGTCTGCCTGTTTGCTCTGATAAGGAAGGTATAGTCCCTTCAAAAATGGCATAGGCTAGAGATTTTGACATCACAGGGAAACAATCAAGACACATTTAGCTTCAGCATTAAACTAATGGCTTAAGTTTAGTTCCCAACAAATGCTTCAGCTCCAAAGTATTTCAGTTACCACCATTCATATGCTATTCTAGTTTGTAGTATTCAGTTTAGGCATGGGTATCCAATGGTGAGCATGACTGAAAAATTATAAAGAACCTTGGGTAGTTGTTTACACTCATCTGGGAGAAATGCAAAAAGCAAATGGCAAAAAATCCAACAAGGGCTGTAATTTACCCTTTATGTTAAATTCATTTTTTTTAGTTTGAGGGAAAAAATGCTAGATTTCTTTTTTTAGCTTTTCCGTTTTGTATGGATGTTCACCTCTGCAATTGTCAGGCTCTGTTGCTTATGGGCTGTTTCTTTTTAGGCATGTGATGTACTTCTATGCAACCATGTACTCTTTGAATCTACTCAACACTTATGTGTTTTCCTAGGGTTTAAAAAAATGCAGTAATTATTGCTTTTATGACAAATACATAAGCTCTAATGCGGGCAAAAAGCTGTCTTTACAGCAGGCCTGTCTCACTTGTTTTTTCTTCAGTTCATTTTAGGAAGCTGAAATAACCAACCCAACCAAACAAAAGTACTGATTAGAAAGTTTAGGTTTCTAGTTTAACAGGAAAGCACTGTTTTTACCATACTTTTCCTATTTAGACCATGACAGAAAATAGATTTTAAAGTTTCTAATGTCATAGTTTAGCTTTAGCCTTCTTATTTGTAGTACTCATTTAAAGAGCAGCTTCAGTCCTGGGGTGGATGTGCGTATCTGTATTATCAAATGTAAAATTACCGTGTCTCACAATTTCTTCTGTCAGTGTGATTTGGAGATGTGATTGTGCTGCTATAGGAGAGAATTTATGAAATGGAAAATGCAGTGGTAAAAAAAGTTCAAAGGTAAACATTAAAGCTCTAGTAGGCTTTCTTTGTAGTGGAGGAACTTGAAAAATGCTGATGAGAAGCAACATTTTCCCCAGTAACCCATTCAAGAGGGACTGATACAGAGACAGCAAAACCTTTACAGGAATGATGAAGGGAACGTGATATGTAATATTGTTATGGTGGATGCCACCACATAATACTGATATATATAATCTTCTGAGTTATTTTTATTCTTGCAGAGAGGGAGGTCAGCCCATGTCACAGTTGGTTTTGGTTAGACAACACCCTGGAAATAGGAATCTACAGTGAGAAAGAGAAGGGCTTTTTTTCTGCTTTGATATCTAATTACAAGCAATTTTTTGAGGCCAAATTACACGTGGGCAACAGGATACTATTGGCTGGAGGAAGCAGGCACGATGGTGTTTGATGACCTCAGTTCCAGGCTGCAGTTTATATGTAAATAAAGCAGATTAAATGTGGGCTGGACTTGAATTCTCCATAATCTGTTTTTCACTGACTGTGAAGGCCTTAAATACTTCCTTATTGCTTGGCGGAAGGTCAGCTTCAGCTTTCAAAATAGACAGCAGCATCAAAAGAAGCAGCAGAAACACAGACCTTACTTAGTGGGAGGCCTAGAATGCTGCATCAGTTAGAGACATAAGGAAAGATGGTAAATCAGCCTAATCTACAGAGAGTTTTGGAGGGTGGGCTCAGCTCGGCGGCAGGGAATTAGCTAACCACTCCCTGGGCAGGGGCCCTGGGCAGCTAGGATTTTCCTTCTGTTTTGCTCCTGAAACAGCTGTACTAAACTCACTGGTTATAAGCATGTGTATTTGCATAAATGCCTGCCATAAAGATTCTCCATGTCTGTTTTTCAGATGAGATACAATTCTTAAAGTACTGGCACCAAGCCAGAGAGGATGTGGAAAGAAGGTAAAGTCTTTGAGGCAGGGATAGCCTCCTGCTGTGTATCTGTAGTTCATAGCTGGGAATGAAGTGCCGATATGACACAAAGTGATGGAAGGAGGGGGGTGTTTTTGCCCTACTTAGCGGGCAGAAGGGAAAGAATGGTTTTCTCCAGTCGGTTGCTTCAGGCAGTGTCTGTGCTAGCAGAAAAAATGGTTGTTTCTTGTTCCAGTATTGCCTGAATGTTTCCTCTGTCTAGCTTAAAACACTCTCTTTTGGCTCCATTTTTTGGCATCTGTATGATTAATAACCCAAACTGCAAAGCTTGGTAGACAGTTCTGCAACTGCTATGTTAATGCTTAAGAAGGGTAGGCTGATGTCTACATGTCTCCATATAAAATTAGTCTTGGGTTTTAGATCAAAAATTAGGCCCACTACAGAAAATATTTTTTTCCTCTGGTTTTATGCAGAGCTGGTGGAAATTATATTGTTGGATCCACATATATTTCTGTTAGTCAAAGATGTTGCTAGAGTTGAGTTCCCCGTTCCAGCCTCCCAGACTGGCCAAGGCTCTTTATTCCTGCTAGAGAGAGGACCCCGGCATGTTTAGCTGTGCTGAAATTGTCAGGATGCCCCTCAGACTGGCATTTATCACTTCCTAAGAGGGCCTGCTTCTACCTTCCTTCTGCTAGAGCATCATCAGAGCTTAATTAAGCAGGTAAGAAATAGCTTTATCATAATGAATGATGTCCCAACTTAGTGGTTCATTTGTTACTTTATAGCAAATTGTCAAGATTTATCAGTTAATGAAGTCAGATGTATGAATGAGAAACAGAACCTTCCAAACAGTTTCTTACTGCTGTGTTGTTTTCATAAGCTTGGTAGTGTGATGAATTGAGCAGCCCCACAAAAACAGAGACCAGCAAATCAATGCATGTGTAAACAGTTTACACCATTTCCCTGCTCCTTCTAGGTCTTAAATGACAAGAATGAGAGGGAAGCTATTGGCTGAGACCCAGACAGGATAGCATGAAGGTGATTCCAGCTGGCAGGGATAAGCAGGAAGATGATGTTGCAGAGATTAAAGTAACTCCCTCAGGTGCGTTGATCTATCTGTTATCTGTGTGGATGATAGTTTAGGGACCTGATAGACTTAACTATGCTTCTGCAGGTTCCCATGTAGAAAAAAGTGTAGAAATATTATTTTGTGTTTCTGTGTTGAAATCTCATTGGTGCTTTTTCCTGATGTGTGATATAGCTGCCCTGCTGCCTTAGAGCAGAGCTATGGGGAAGTACAAATTATTTTTTTTTATTTTTTTTGAAGTTCCAGTGCTTGCCTTTTGGGGAGTTTTGGATCTTTGCCTCATCTGGTTGGGGTGTCAGATCCTAAAGTGACAAACCCAGTGTTACTGTAACTGTGGCCTTGCCACATTTGAGGCACTTGTAGAAAGGCAGATTCAGAAAATCTGCATATGAGGCACTCAAAATTATTAGAGCTAAATAATAAAAGGTAGGTCGGTACTTAAAGATAGACAGAAGCACCTTATGGGATTCATATGCACCCACATCTTAGAACGGTAGAAACAGTGTAATGGACTGATGAGCTCTTGCCCTACTCCTGCTATAGCTCTGACCATAAGATCCAGTTGGCTCTGAGCACAGCTGGGCTCAGACGCAGACATTTCACTGTGGCCTGGTGCTTCTTGCTGTCCGGTTTAGTAGGATCTCACATCTGTGCTTCCCAGGCACAAAGGAAAACACACAGCAGTGTGAGGGGATGAAGGCCGAGTTGTTAATGACTTTGGATGGGTGTGCGCTTGAGGCAACGTTAATTCCTTCTGGGCCTTCCCTACAGCTCCGGTGACTGAGGTGGAGAAAGGGTGGTCATTGTGGCTTGGCTGCCCTGTAACTGCTGCACGACTTCAGGAGATCAATAAGTGGTTTGTTTTTTTTCAAAGTCAAACCTAACATTCCCCTTCTAAAGGATGGTATCTCAGACAACCCGTTTCACATACTCAGTCTTGCCTCCATCTTTTTGTTTGCCACAGTGGCGGATGAATTTTTAGCTAGTTTATGGACCTAGACTTATGCACCTATTTTGTTTTGACTGTGTGCTGGTTTTGCCTGGGGTAGAGTTAATTTGCTATGGGGCTATGTTTTGGATTTGTGCTGGAAACAGTGTTGATAATAAAGGGATGTTTTAGTTATTGCTGAGCAGTGTTTACACAGTCAAAGCCTTTTCTGCCTCTCACACCCCCCACCAGCCAGTAGGCTGGGGTGAGGGGACACAGCCAGAACAGATGACCCCAACTGACCCAAGGGATATTCCAGACCATATGACATTATTCTCAGCATATAAACCTGAGGGAAAAAGAAGGAAGTGGGGAGATGTTCAGAGTGATGGTAATTTGTCTTCCCAAGTAACCATTATGTGTGATGGAGCCCTGCTTTCCTGGAGGTAGCTGAATGCCTGCCTACCGATGGGAAGCAGTGAATTAATTCCTTGTTTTGCTTTGCTTGTGTGTGCGGCTTTTGCTTTACTTATTAAACCTTTACCTCAATCCATCAGTTTTCTCACTTTTAGTCTTCCCATCCTCTCCCCCATCCCACTAGCAGGGAGTGAGCAGCTGTGTGAGGCTTATTTGCCAGCTGGGGTTAAACCACAACAGACCGACAGTAGTTACTTTCGGGGTTGCGTCTCTACATTATTAGAAATCTGTGGGAGTAGTCTCATTTCTTTTCCACTGAACAATCAAAAAATAATCTCTGCCTTTGTACTGCTCTTTATTCCTATCATTTGGGAGATTTGGGAGATACTGTGCTGTGCTGTTAACATAGCACAAGGATCCTAAGTAATTGCAGCTCTTTATTCAGACATTTGTTAGTACTGATGGATTTGTGTCGGTCATCTGTGTCTCATTTTGTCCACAAGATGGTGTTGATATCCTGCCCTTATTGTGAGCTGTGTCGAGGAAACCTTCATTGAGGCCGGTACCCTAGAGGAGAGCTCACCGTTAGATAACCTTTAGCACTGCCTGTGTGAGACCCTCGAAGACCAGGCAAGCATTTACAGAGTAAACCTCATCCCCATGAATTAAGGGAGGTGTAGGAAAGGGAATGCCTCACTGAAACCCCTTTCCAAAGCCACAGTCCTGCAATGCGCTTGAAAACCTATCTGGCAGTTTGCACAGAGTAATGGGGACTAATAATGGGCCCACGGTGGCTTCCACCCATGCCAGGGTCTGGCCTTCTTTAGCCTGAGGCATGTGATGAGTGAGGGCTCTCAGCAGTCAGGGCCCCGTATGCCAGATTTTGGCCATCATGGAGAATTCAGGGACCTCTAGGACAAGTGAGGTTGCATTCTGACACCAAATGTTGAATTTCATCTAGGAAGTGCTGGCAAATCCCAGTGCCAGCAGCACTAGAGGGTGCTGCTGTGATGCCAGTAGTTTCCCTGCAGTCTACCCTAAGGCATGGTTTAGAACGATTTTTGTTTATTCATATTGATCCTGTTAATCAAAGTCAGTGAAAACACCTCAAAATGTTTTTCACCTGTAGGTATCGTTTGTTTGATCATACATAAAGTACTGTTTCTTAGCATCAAAAAGTACATATCTGTATATGTGAAAGCAATTGCTGTGGAGTGCAAGGACAGTCGGACGTGTCCTTAAGGCTGGCTGTATGGTTTAGGATTGCATAGGGTGTCAGAAATTACATTAGGGCCAAATGAGGATTGATCTCTGCCTTTTGAAACCTAATTCACATGGGCTGAGCACCACAGAAATTGTATTGACATAGCCATCAATTTTAGAACTATGGCCCAAAAGCCATACATTTATAGTATCATTCCCCATTCTTTCAGACCCCTCCTTGGGGTTCAGTTATGCCTCCCTCCTTACAGGAAATTAAGACCAAATGTTGGTATTTTATTGAGCTGGGATGCAGGTGAGATTTCTGTGGGTGATGTGGTTTATCTTAGCAGTTCCTGTTCCTTCAGATTACTGTTCAGAATATTTCCTTCTGTTAATAAAAATATACTGCTTGCTCTTAAAAAATATAAAATGTATTTGAAGAACCAGGAGTTAAGATGAACTGGAAGCTATTCACATTACCCTTAAGAAATTCCAAGTCATTAGGACAAAATACAATTTAAGTTTCTACAGAAGCAGCAATTGCTTGTGAATTGCACGTTGTTTCTTCTGCAAATTGAAATATCTTCTTGGTAGCGCATCAGTGATGCACTTTTGAACAGCGAATTTAAATTCAAACACGATCTATCCTCTTTACTCTTTTCTCTACATTACTCCTGAGTCAGCAAGGCACTGAAATAACTGTTAGGTGACCTGCTTGATGTTTATAGGGCCGGCGGGTAGAGTTTGGCCCTAGCTAGCTGTAATACTGAACTGTGTTCAAGGGAGCTACAGTTCAGTGACCCAGGCTCTGTTACACAGCTCATGTAAAAATTATGCCAGAACTGGTTGTTTTTTCAGCAGTTGACTTGTGAGCAGTATGATTGCCACTGAGCGTGTGACGTCCATATAGAACAGGAAGTAATAACACTTTTTTTTCCTTTTAATATTGCTAAAAGTACCATTACTTAACACTTTGTGATGTCAGTATTTATCTGGTACTTAATATATACAAGTATTCGGTTTACCACATATTTTCCTCTCATGGGGAAAAAATGGCCAAAGCATCCTTGTGGTGTGGTAGTGGCAACAATGACTTTTTCTGGGGGTGTGGGCTTGCTGGTCCCAAAAGCCATGAACTTTGAAGGATGAGGAATTGTATACATCTGCCTTTCCTTTTTGGGCAAGAAAGTCTGAACCAAATTTCTTTGGTCTTGTGGTGGGCTGGACTTTTCTTGGGATGGCTGACGTCAGGAGCTGGCATCTAATGTTGCAAGGTGTTTGTGGTGGTGCCACGGGGAGTTCCTGAAAAGAAGAGTGAAATGGGAGGGAATGTCTTGATTTGAAAGAAGGCAAGGACAGAGCTTACTCTTTTGCAAAGCAAAGGCCTGCTAAAAGAGTCTCCTGTAGCACCTTGTTCTATGTACCTGACGTGGCTTTGTTTTGATGGGATAGGTCTCTCCACCTCCTTCCCCTCAGCCCTATTTACAAAGCCCCATTCCCTGGTAGAACTCAAGGGCTGTCAGAAGGATGGTAAATATAGTCATGAAAGGAGGAAAAAATGAATTTCAAAGGCTGAGTTACTTGGCCATGGTGAAAGAGGAAATCAGACAAGACGTGAAATAAATAATCTATGTCTTCTATGTGTGTGGCTTGTACTTTAACCGCATTGCCATTCTTTTTTCTATATATCCAGTAATGTGTGGTAAATGGGACGCTGGCCAAGAAGAGGCACAGAAGAGGATTGCAGTGGTTGTCCTTATCAATTGTTAGGCAATGATTTCACAATTGTAGCTCATTTTCTTCATCGTGAAGCTAAAAGACAGGCTGTACTATGGCGCTGCTGTCTGCAAACACCAGCATATTCAGATCCTGCCCCCGCTTTTGCTAAAAGATAAGCACAGTATGATGCAAAATGAGATTTCTTCCCTAAACGAGAAGAGATTTATAATGGCCAAACACTCAAGGTATGCCTAGCAAATATCTAAACCTAAACCCTTTGCAATGGTCTTCAAGATGCAGTTGTTTCTATGATAACTTGGCCCCAGAGTTCAGCTCACAAGCCTCTTCTGACTGGAAAAAACAGGTTTATTTCACTATACCACGAGTCCATGTTTTCTTACAGCAGCCCTATTCCCTGCCTTATCTCAGGAAGGAAAAATATTTAAACCTTTGTTTAGTGTTGACTAATAGCATTAAAGTTACGGCGGGATGTCAATTAACGTGTTCCGACACGTTTGCTTGTGGCAGCAGTTTGTTAGTGACAGCCCAGGGCAACCTTCGTAGCGGGCAGCCTTATCAGGGCTCGGGTCGAAGGCCTGTAGGATCTGAGGTCTGAGCTTTATGCTTTGCGTGCCACGTGTTCGGCTGAACATCCAGCCCGGGGAGGTATGAACAGTGTCGGGGTGTCGCTAACAGCCCAGCACTGCCAGGTTTGGGGCAGCTTGGAATAAACCTGCCCCCAGCCTGAAGTGAAATGTACCGTCTCTGTAGCACTGGCAGGTTCTCTCTGGTGTGACTTCTCATGTGGGTCATCTTTATAGTGTGAGCTGGGCTGGGAGCCTTTCTCTCTGCACGGTATTTGCAGGACCTCTTCCATCTGCCGGACCACCGATTTCCCTGAACTTGACGTCTCCTCTGTTGAGCTTGCTCGAAGCTGGCCCTATTGCAAAGAACTCAGGCAGCGCCCACAAGTAATCCAGTGCAATTTCCTTAGGAAACAAAATGAGAAACAGTTTTTAGCTTTCCCTGCTGGTCCAGAAGAAATAACAGTCATTTCAGAAATGTTCACCACGCTTTCTGCTTGCTTGCCTCTGCATTAGAAATGCGAAGAGTCATTTTGTCTCTGCAGCCCCTTCCATTTAACAGCTCCGTCTGCTCTCCTGCAGAGGTGGTGTTCCTGCCTGCTTTCTGAGTGAGAAACTGCACCGTGCTGTGGGCTCTCCTGAAATAAAAAAGGAAACGGATACCTAGCGGCAATTACAGCTCTCACTTCCTGATCTCCACTCCTGGGCTGTACTTCAAAGCTGTCTTTAGACCCATCTGCACTTTCCCTTTTCTTTTTCCTCTTCTTTCCTTTCCTGGTGAACTTTGACATCAGGACTGCAGATGTGTAAACGGGCTGAAAAGTTTAGTTTCTAGCTTGGTACTGGGGCTGGGTCCTCCAGCCGCAAGTCACCTGATGTGGGGAAGAGCCGTCACCCTTGTTTTACAGGGGAAAACCGCTGAGCTGAAGAGACAAATGTGTCTGGCCTGTCATTGCCCAAGAAGTTCGTGACTCATCCATGGGGAGAGTCCTGATTTCCTAAATTAGTCTGGAGTAAACCAAGCTGTGGGCTATCCTTCCTGTGATCTGACACAACTCGGAACAGATGTCTGGTTTACACTAAAGGTTGAAGCTGAAAACCTTGTGAGTTTGCTTCTCCACAGCAAGCATAGGAAGGGTTGTCTTATACTGCATATGGGGACGGTGTTTTCTTTGATTACTCTGTTTTAAATTAGGAAATGGCCAATTAAAAGCCACAAAGCCAGTGAAAATTACTGCCACAGAATGTCATCAAAGCAGAAGACATAGCAAGACACCTGTGTGGATAATGAAACGCAGCACTTCTGCTTGCTATTTAATGCAAGCAAACTTCAGAAGGCTAGTTTTGCCTGCTCTGGGACATGACTAATATGTCACTAAATGGGTGACCTTTAAAAAGAAACCAGAGAAAAAAAAACAAAAAGCAAAGAAATTTGGTATTTCAGGCAGGCCCTCTCTTAAAATCCAGCAGGCGGTTAGCGATCAGAGATTTTTGCCCCAAAGAGTGACAGGAATGGTGGAAAACAGAGTCCTTCGAACGACTGTAATAAACAGCCCCTGTGAAGAACTGGGGCAAAGACTGGTATAGTTCCCCCGCCGTGTCCCCTGCCTTACCCCCTGCCTGAGGTTAGCCAGCTCCCAGCCAGGCAGGCAGGGCTGGCCTCGGCGGCCCCGTGGAGCACGCCCGCAGCGCCGAGCCAGGACTGGCGCTTGGGGGACCATGGGGTTCTCCGCTCTGAAAGCTCTTTGGCTTTCAGAAAATAACCTGGGCATATGAAATCACAGACAGTGAGATTTAAATTTGATGAATATTTGTAGCGGCAGCCTGTGTGTAGCAGAATCTTCCAGCTGGGATGGGAGTAGCTCAGCTGGTTATCCGCTGGTTCGGATAGTGAGTTCCTGTGTGCCTCGAATTATTTCAAAACAGGTATAACTTGCTCAGCTATGCCTAGCGGAACGACTGTGTGCCTGGGACCTCAAACACCGTAGGCTTGTGTGTTGGCTAGTGGGAAAAGGTTGGGACGGTGTTACACATGTTCCTACACCCTGGAGGGATGTCAGCTTTTCTTTTCCTTGGCTTTGCGAGGACAAATGAGAGAAGGAGTCTACACATCAGCAGACAGAGATGCAAGTTTGATGAAGATAGTGAATACCTTCAGTGCCAGCCAGCTGTTCTTGTGAGGTAGCGGTGCTGAGTATTGCTGGTCTTGCAGCACAGGCAGGGAAAGCAAGGCACAGGGCTTTTGATTTACCTCTCAAAATCACAGAATCAATGGCAAAGACAGCCTAGGTTGCTGGTTTCCAAATCTGCACTCCTATCCTTTGCTTTGCTGTCTCTTCATAAAGAGACACCTACGCCCTTGTGTTTCGTGCCTGTTTGGTTTGTCACATTTGACTTCACTTCTTTGAAACAAATATGTAATCAACAATGCAGACACTGCTCGCAGTTGGATATACACAACTCACAGCGTTTGCTGTCCTGTAACTATTCATGTCATAACCTACACAGAACTCACTTCTAGTTACTGGTGATTTTGTAAAATGTAACCTCAAACTCCTTAAAGACCAATTTTAATTAAACTGCAGAGAAATCCAGTCTGATTAATGAAAAGATGAGTATATAATTGAGCATGTGATCTTGAGGAAATCAGTTAGGCACTTTGTGCTGTAGGGGCAGAAAGAGGTCTGAAAATCAGATCCCTGTACTGCTAATTTTTAATGATGCTGCCAATATGAATATTTGATTAAAATACATTTTGACAACGTTAACTTTAATCTTTCTGCACAGTTGCCACCAAACAATAAAAAACCCAAACTTGTCTCCTGCCGTATAGGTATTTAGGAAGAATTGTTCAGCAATAAAGGTTGCATATTAGAGAGAGGAAAAAGTGGCCTTACTTTTCCAGAGTAACCAGTGACCCTGGACTCCTCTGTGTTGGGGATCCTTAAAGAGACACCTTTCCCAAGTGGGCCAAGTGGCTGCACTGAAAATGAAGCCACGTGCGTCTTAAATAGATGCCAGAGATCACAGTCAGTTTTGAAATTTTAGGGCACCAGCTATCTGCAATGGCACTGCCTGATATGCAGTGTAAAGAGAACAAAGAGGAATGATCTTTTGTTACTTGCTTTTATTTATATTTATTGTAGCCCCTCTCTGTAACACATGCAGTGTGTTTAGAGAGAAACGTCGCTGCCTAAATTGACTTCTTTAGGTACGTGGTTGCTCCACACCCTGAGAAAAACAATCCATTTGCTTGAGAAAGCTGCTGTAGGCAGCCTTATGGTATAGCCTGATTTTTGCCAGCTCTGCCAGGGAACTGAGGGCTATTTTGTAAATTCATCCCCATTTTATGTAGACTTTTGAGAGTGGAGCTTTTTTAAGCTTAGCATGTGGCAAGTAGATGTCTGGCTGTCCCCTGGATGGGAGCTCATGGTGTGTGCTGCAGGGGTGACCCACCCAGCCTGCTAGGCCACACAGGTCTGCTCAGCCTTGGGGAGATGTGCGTGGGGGTCCCGAAGGGATTTACAAACAGAACTTTGTGGTTTTGCATGTGGCCCACACGTGTGTGCTAAGAGCTTTGTATCTATCAAAATGAATGTATCTCGGCTCTGCCAGCCCCCTGCCGTCTTCTCCGAGTTTCTTTCATCTAATAACAATATTTATCCACCCAAGCAATAAGTTGAATGTAAGTTGGCTTTATTACTGTAGTGACATGGAACGGTTGGTTGCTGGGTGACCTTGCTTCTGATTTTATGGTCTAGGCCAGCTCCGGCAGCAGAGAGGTGTGGCCACACATTGCACTCTGTTGTCACGCTTCTCCTGATGATCAGAGGTTCAGTGTCCGTGCTCCTCCAGTGCCCGGGAAGCTGTAAACTTTTGCTATTTGTTATGTGAAAACCTGGATCTGCAAGGAAGGTCTGAGAGAGATAAACGACTGACAAGATGAGCTATCAAGGCTTAAAAGAAAGGTCAGGCTCTGTGAAATCCAGCGAGGAAGCGGGATCTGCAACCTTGGATTAGACCAGTGACCATAAAACTGACGTGTGGCTTTCTGCAAGGCTTTCACAAACTGGGATACTAGAGGCTGCATGGTTTGGTTTGGTTTTACCCGGAGGGTGATTTAATGTTTTTCCTTGGAAACCAAAGTTTTGCAACTAACCAGACATGGAAGAAAATGAAGGAGCAGATATTTTGGAAGCCATCCCTGTCTCTAATGGTCCTTGGTGCAAGGTGAGGACTTCCTCCCCCTGCCCGTGTCGTCCCCATCCCCCGCCCCCCCCCCCTCCCATTTACAGAAAATGTTATCTCTTTCTGGTGTTTACAAGTGACTTCAGTAACCCATTGCCCTTGGACCAGACTGAACGCAACCTCTGCATCAGCCTTTGTAAACAACTTCAGAAATTCCTCAGAGCAAGGTTGTGCTAAACATTAGAAATAGAAATCAAATGGTAATGTGTGTGGTTAAGCGACTGTCATCCACCTCACTGGCAGTTTCAAATACCTGAGTAACTACAGGTTTCTGTGCTGTGGAAACTACCAAAATAGTTTTCTTAGGCACTTGGAAAATCCAGAAACTTCTTATAATTTTAGCAAAGCTACTGCTTTAAGATTTGCAGGTCAAACGTGTTTAGTACAACCACAGCAAGCATAGGGTAAGATAAGCATTAACTTGGGCAAACAAATTGACAACTTAACTGCATGGAACTCGATGTCCAACAGCAAACTCCTCGTATTCTCCCAGAGCTCACTGGAGAGCATTTAACCTTCCTAATGGGTCAGCTGTGCTTCTTGTCAAATACCGAACAGTGACAGTGACGTTGGCAGATTGTTTTCTGTTTGCTTGTGTCTGTAATTTGATCTCATGTAACAACATTGTCCTCAGCTCACATATAACCACAGGGGCAACTCTGACATCCTGTCTGAAAAAAAACCTTGTTGTTTCCTGTGCTTGAAATTTGAAAGATTTCCAATTTGGACAGGTTAGCATGTTTATATTATTCTCATCCTGTTATATGAAATTAAATTATTAGGTTTTTGGGAGCTGGGCTTTCTACTTCCATTTTGGTTTCTCAAAAAATAGTGGGGGTTTTTTGTCTTCACAAATTTTGGAGTGGACTGGTGGAAGTTTTGCTATTGCCTCTGCTGTGCCAGGATTTCAGTCCAGACATTCATGCTTTGGAGAAAGTCTCTGGGAGATCATGTCAGGAATGTGCCAGTTTAGATTGTAGCTCAGAATTGCCTTTTCTTGATAGGCGTTACTGGAAATTAAGACAGAGAACTTAGGAAACTGGCAATCTGCAAAATACGTTTCCCACTTGTTAAAAAATACACAGAAATGTGTGTATCTAATGAAAACATGTTTGGTTTCAAGAGCTGGTTAAGCCAAAGAAAAAATCACCTTGTCCTGTTGGAACATCTGCTCAGCATTGATCTCCTGTTGCCATCTCCCACAGTACTGCCCAGCCAGTTGTTCTCACTGGTGCTTAGGGTCCTTCACTTGAGTATCTCCAACAAAAATATGCATCACTCTTGCATTTTCTGTTTGCTATTTTTACTGTTTACAGAGTTGGATAGTCAGTTAAAAGGCAGAAGCAAGCAACACTCAAACAAAACCCCCCAAAAAAGTAAAAAGGGATGAAACAATGAGAGCAGTTTGTAAACATTGAGGCTGAAAATTATTCACCCCAAATATTTGGCAAGTGGGCAACAATAACAAAATACATTCACAGAACTCTAGACCAGTTGCAATCAAAACGTCTGTGTTTTCATAGTATATATTACTCATCTCGGATCCTGATTTCTGTGGAGGCGGAGAGTTAGAAACTGATTTCTGGAAGTAGTGTGCAGCTGTACCCCTTGCTCAGTCAATTTTTTCTACATCTGCAAGTGTGCCTTGTTTCAAGGATATTGGCACTTATTTAGACACCAAGCTTTGAGTTCATGGGAGCCTGGACAGGATGCATGGTTGTGGCAGGAAAGAATATATCGAATAATAATATGCACTCTCTCGTGGCCTAACAGTTCACAGAATTGGTGAAGCTTTACATACCACTGTTTCATGGCTTATAGAATATGGTTTTCCTTCTGTAAACCTGGGATTTTCTAGTTTTTCCTTTTAAAACTGTAAAAAACTTCTCCCTTGGGGAAAACCTAGAAGATTTTTTCAAATTTTAGTTACATTGGCTGCAGTCTTAACAATTTTGCTTCAATGTGATAACATATTTTTCTCAAAAAATATTGAGAAATAATATTGATAATAGCTCATTAACCAGCCGTTCAGCAACTGCCTTCACATTTTTTTCAAGTGCAAATTTGTGTTTGCAAATAATTTTGCATCTTATTGTGGGTACAAATGTTACTCATTAGAACCCCTTTGCTGGCATCCCAAAATGTGGCGATTGAAGATCCAGCTACAAATGTTTGTGTTTGTGTTCCTTGTCTTAGTGTTTAGTTTAAGGAGGTTCGGTCTTGTTTCGAGATGCAAGTGAAAGTGTGTTGATGTCCTTTTATTTGTGTTTATTATAAAATCACAAAATATCGTCATTTTCTGTAAGGAGACTGGGGAGCGCTCGTGCTGTGACTCAGCACAGAGACGTGCAGGCGGGCTGGCTGGCACCAGCGCCAGCAAGGCCTTGCTTTCATAGAATTTTAAATGCACTTGTAGGTTTTTAAATAAAACGAAGCTAGTTAGTTATTAACTTGCAGAAATATCTGATTTTAGAGAACTGAAGATTACAAAACAAACTGGATTTTCACCAACTCCTGAAGGGCAAACAGTACACTGCATCGGGCGGGGGAGGCGGGGAGAATTTGCCTCCCTGCCCTGTGTTTGTGTGAAGCTTTTTTGCTCTCATAGTACTTGATGTAAATGTTAATTAGCACTCCGGGGGAAATGTGTTAACAAATGTACCTTTGACACAGGTCCACAGCTACGCTTTGCTCTGTAGCTGCAGGCTGGAAAGATTAGCTGGCATGGTAGCTTGTGCTGCTTTTGAGGAAACCCTTCAAATGGGAGTTGAGTGGAGACTGCTGAACGCTTGGGCTCTGCCTGCTCTGCTGCAGCTCAGGCTGTGCTTGCTGCTCTGCAGATGCGCCACGTAAAATGCAAGCACTTGTAAGAAATAAGAGCAAACTCCTAGAAAAGGGACACTTCTAGCCATGAACAGTCTGCGGATAAGTCTGCCTGGGCTATGCCTTCCATGTGATGAGGAAAAACCAGTGTCTTGACTTAGCACAGACTTCATGGCAAAAACTATTCCTTCTCCCTCCAGTGCTGATCTTGATTAGCAATAAATATGGGTGGTAAAGTCATTACTGTAAGCTGTTAGAGTAGAAGGGTAACAGTAATGCATTCATAAACACATTTACCTCATCACTGCACTTCTTTCCCTTTCCATAAACAGCAGGTCAGAGATTCAGAAATGGAAATAATTTGCAGGGTGGGATTTTTCAGCAGTGTTCAAACCTGCCTTAACTCAGGTTAACATACGGATATTGTGGTGGTGTCTGGCCAGATTAATTCCTGAACCTGCCATGACTTCTGTGAAAACATACGCAGAGCTACTTTTCAAGATTTGGCTTGTTCAACTGTTCGTTGCTGTGCAGCATCAAATCCTGATTTCTCCCTGATGAGGAATAGCTCATTTTAAAGATGCTTACAGTGAGAAATGTCCAAGGTTATGAACAGCTCTCTGGAAACGACATCGGTAATTGCAGACCAGCCCCTTGTGAGCCTGGTCTGGGATTTGTACTAGCAATGGCAAACCCTGCAGTGTGAGAGTGCCTGTGCCTCTAGGAGCAAAGGGCAGCACTGCTGTTGGCAGTCCTCCCCTCCCCTGGAGTCCGATGTCTTGTGAAGGATGCTGGGGTTACAACACGTCTCTTAATCAGCTGGTCTGACTGGGGCACCCCTCTTGCGTCTCCCTCAATGTGTTCTTGCAAGAAGGCTACCTTAAACATTTTTCCCTTCGTGTAAAATGCTTTCTTTCTGATTTTTATGGTCCTGTGGGGAGTTCCAGGCCTGTGAGCTGACTGTTGCTGGTGTGGGGCCATCAGCCTCTGTTTCAGAGCTGGCACTGAGGATTTTCAGAGACTTCAGCAAGGAGGACAAGGGTGGGCAAAACGTGGGCCAGCATGTGCCTGGGTAAGGGGTGGCCCACATGGCATGGTGCAGGCCCCCAGGCAAGCCTGACCTGTAAGTCAGCCATGGAGAAGCACCGCTGCTTTCTGCTCACACATCTCCAGGTGGTGGGAACCAGGCTGCACAGATTGTACTTGGGCTGCCTGTCTCAGCCGTGCCTTCAGCTTGGCTTTGCCCGTCGCCTGTGGTCTGGGGCAGCCGTGGGGTGGTTTTCTGGCCGAGGGAGTTCATGTGAGCACTCTTATTTTGAAGTGCAGGTGAAAGAAACACCAATCTTCTCCACAGTGGGAGATCTCCTCGCTTTGAATCGCTGCTAGATAAATGTGGCCTTGACTCGGTAAAATATGTGCAAAACTACTGGATGGAAGCCCTCTGGCACAGTGCTGTACAAGGATACTGCTGCTCAGGAGGAGAGTTTTATTATGTTTCACACTGCTCCTCTCCTCTGCAGGGAGCCCCACCTGAGCAAACAGCCCCCCAGCCGCGGTCACACCGAGCTGCCCAAACCTACTGCGCGGTGAGGCACCGAGCGGGGACGGGGGGCTGCGAAGGCACCCACCACCCCACGGCACAGAGGCACCTGAGCCTGCCCCGGAGCGTGCTGCTGCTCTGTTGATGCCATCAGCCCCTCCGTGCACATGGCTGGATTTTGGCCTCATCCTGTCAGCCCGTGCAGTGGTGACAGAGGTCAGACCTGAGCTACGCTGGTTGGTGCTGTGGATGTGTTAACTTGCTTTATTAAGAGTGATGGGCTGGGTTAGAGTCAGGCCCCGCTCCTCCTGAAAAACTTGGTGTGGGGGATGCTGGGCGCTGGGTTTGGCTGCCTACAAGCACTGGTACCTGGCATGCTGCCTGTGACACGGGTTTTTCCTAAGGCACCAGGGCCTGAGATCCCTACCCAGGCCTATTTCTGCTTAAAGCCAAGTGCTTTCACCCCGAGCAGGCGTGCGGCAGGGCGGTGCGGCAGGGCTGTGCGGCACGGCTGTGCGGCAGGGCGGTGCGGCGGAGCAGCGAAGCCCCAGCAGACAGACACCTCCTTCCCCTGTGGGCCGTGGCACGAGGTGTCTCTGCCTCCCCCCAGCCTGCCCCTGGCCCTGGGAGGAGATAGCATGTGCCACCTCCAAAGTCATGCTGGGGGAGAGGTCACAACCAGACTGCCTGCTTCCGTGTCCCACGGTGGTGGCAAAAGACAGAAGTTAATTTTTATTAAACCAATTCTTCTGTAAGTAGCCCCCCCCCCCCAACTGCAATTAGTCTTCTCAGCTGTTATATTTCTGCCATTGGTTTCTATATTCATAAATTCTTGTCTGCAGAATTTTAGCAAAAATAGATATACCAGTCAGCAACTGTCCAAGATCACATACAAATTGAAACTTTAAGGACAACAGTTCCACCCACAGGGTTGCTGTCTATCTGACTGGCTTTGGTTTTAGCTCTTTTTCACTCCTCAGCACCCAGCCCTGGGTTAAAATTCAGCTCAAGACACACGCAGACCTGTCTCAGGTTTTTATAACTTGTTTGCTGTCTAACTCAGCAATGATCTGGTTCTCACATTCGAATAAACTGATCACCCAGCAGGAACCGGACTTCTGCCTTTTTGAACAATGAATGTTGCTTTAGTTGCTTAAAAGGAAAACATACAAGAAATGCAGAATTCTTGTTGACCCAACAATTGAAAGAAACATCACAACATTCCCTGAATCAACAGATGGCAATTTTCAAAACAAAATCTGAAAAGCAGCCAGAAGCTTATAAGGCAGGACATGACACTACGGCCAAAAGGAGACCTTGAATCTTCCCTGCCTGAACTGTGGGGACGAGCTGGGAGCTCTGTCTGACGTTAGCTCGTGTCTCAGAAGAGCAGCTTGTGCATGAACCTACCTGCATTGCAGTTAGGAAATTTAATTATTGTTTCCACAGTAGCCCTCACAGAGTACCCTCTGCATGAAATATGCGTTCATACGTGATATGTCCCATAATTTTTTTTATGTTTCCGCATATGGAGTTAAGGTTAATGTTCCATACGCTGTGGACAAATAGTAGTTGCCATGGGTACCATAGCCTTGAATTTCCCATCTCCTGAGTGATTAAATTCCCCACCTTAATTTTACTTTATTGGTTTATTTCTGTAACTCCTTATTTCCTTGGTTTGCTCTCCTTGAGAGAGGAAAGCAGGACATTTCACAGGCTGCTTATATCTTCTCAGGCTTTTGCATTTTGCGCCCCGGTTTCGGGGGAAATTGTGGGTGTTTTTTCACAAGGTATATCAAACAGTGGGAAACACACTGGAGTGACGCCCATCACCCCAGAGGTTATGTGAGCCCTGGGCTCTGCAGTGGATACCCCGACTTCTTAAAGCCTCTGCTGCTGGAGAGCCCGCAGCCTTGCTGGGCAGCCCACTCCAACGCTTTGATAGCTTCGGCATTGAAGTGTTTCTTCCTGCTGTGCTGTCTCCAGGCTGCGTGAGCCTCCTCTTCTCCTCCACAGTAGCCTAATGCTGGTAACAGCCAGAGCAAGCAGCCACCCCGCCTGCTGGGATTCACATCGGGAATCTCAGGAGGAATCTGATGGGGCTTGAGAGTTTTTGTCTCAGGTCCTATGATAACAAAAGGGCTACATTTCTCTGATAGGATCTGGGGGCCTTCGCAACACTGCTAGCTGCTCTCTCAGTGCCTTACAAACTGCCCAGGTGTTTAGGTTTATTCCATAATCCTAGCCCTCCATGAAATGGCATAAAATAATATTGAAATGGGAACCACAAGCTATAAAAACATAGCTCTAGTTGGTAAGTAAAATGAATAAGTAGCTGTTAAATGCAAAATGAAAAGGCACAAAAGGACACTGAGAACTTTTGCTGTTTAATCTGAAGTGTTCTATAAATAAAGCTAGGTTGCTACATATTGACAAAATTGGTCACCCCTAATTTAAGGCATGTCATAGGCAGTGGAAAAAGTGTCCTGTAGACCTGACTAATGTGGGTGGAAATAGAGAGCAATTTGGAAAAGTAATGATATAATGCCAGCATTGTAACTGCAGACCCTGCACGCTGGACGTCAGTGCCGTCAGCCGAATAGCACTTTTCTCCAACAACCATTTATGGTAATTGAGGTCTATTAACTGACACTGTTTACTTTGAAGTCATGATAATTAAAGCTAGAGTGTCATCTGCATTGTAATTAACATGCTCCTCTGCAACTAATTCGTTCTGACAGTATAGATTAATGATGGTAAATGACCAGCAAGGATTTATCATGAGATTATTCTTCATTCTACAGGCTGCCTCAGACAATTACAGGAAGGGATTGTTAAGTTTAGGCTATTGTCCTGGTGTAATCATGCATGTTCATTCTTAGCTTTGTTTTGATGTAAAACCCATCCAAGGCTTCGTAAAGACTCAGTTATGGTCTCTAACAGGCTGAGCCACACTCGAAAATGAGGGAGAGGGAGGCACAGGCTGCTGATACTGCTTGGATTTTTCAGTATCCCAGTGCTTGTAGTCCCTGCTGGTATCAGTAGGAGCTGGGACTGGTCAGTATTTCTGCAAATCAGATGCTTTTGCAAATGTAATTCTGTTGGGAGGTTGGGCAGCAGGGTCAGCTGTGCAGTGAGGTGCCTATCTGGGGCTGGGCAGCCTTGTCTGCCAGCAGTGCTCTTCACCCGTGGCAGTGCTGAGGTCTCCTGGCACCTTGGGGAGGAAGGACCTTTTCCTCTGAAGCGTGCTACAGGGCCGTGGTAACTCAGCAGTCCTGTCTGCCAAGAACTGCCGTGCATCTAAGCAATAGCCTCAAGACTGGGCAGTATTTTGAATGACCGAAACACACTATACACAGGAGATGCCCCCACAAAACGAAGGCACTGAGTTCCCTGCAAGCTTAGAGCCTCAGGGGGTTTCACTAGTCCGGCTTGCAAAATCTTGACTTTCAAGCCAAACCGGTCACAGCCTGGGGGACAGCACCATGTCATGCTGAGAAAAAAGTAATGAAAAATGATGTAAATGAAATTAATTTTTCCAAAGCATATAAGGCACTCAATCTCTGGTTACTTCTTGCAAAAAGTAGTTTCATCATTGCCTTTTCTTATAATAGCTTCGTTGTGTACACAAGGACTTAACCTGGCTTATTTAAACTGCATCACATATTGCTGCAAGAATACCTGATTAACAAGATGATCAAAGTGTGCTGTTCCACGTGTCAATCAATAGGAATTAATATGCAGGTGCCTAGTCCAAATATGTGAGATTATAATGGAGATTTGGGTTTCTTTGTAGTGAAGTGTTGCTGTGTGAGCAAACAAGTGCTAATATGATGAGCTGAGCTCCACTGCCTCCCCTCCCTAAGGCTGGCATTTTTCTTACTCCTTGCCTGTTCCCCCATTTGTACCAATCCCGACCACCCTCTTAGGTGCAGTGAAGCTCCTTCGTGTTTGCAGCAGAGGTCTGTGATTTTTTCTTATAAAAAGAGGTGAAACGGCGGTGTCGCACAAATGCACGGCAGTGGTATTTTACCAGCAGCCGCTATCTGAGTGTGATAGGGGTTGGCGTTTTCCCCTGATGCATGCACAAGCCCTGTCCTGGGAATTAGGCTGCAAATCAACTCCCATAGCTTGCAGCAGGTACGGATCACAGGCCTAACCATTTATTCCTTAAAACAGATAGGGCGCACAGAGGATTTGAGTTGACCACATAGTCGAGGGAAAGCAGTTGTCCAGATACCTCTTCTCAGCCAGACCCTGGCTTGCTTTTCCTTGCAGACTAGGTGGGCCAGAAGGAAACTGGTGAATGTAGCCTCTGGGTTGAATGGGCTGATTCCTACATGACTACGATAAGGACCTCTGGCAGAATGCACAGCAAAACAGCTTCTCTCTAGTGGCACAGTAACGTGCTGCAGTACCAGGAACAGCTTGTTTTGGGTACAGAAGGTGACTTTGTGGGCTCTGTTGCACCCTGTGTGCCTTGCTTTTCCTTTTTGCTCCTGACAGGAGCAAAGGGAAGGTGAGGAGAGTGGGATGATGGAGTTAAGAAAAAAGCCTGCAACCAACCAAGCAACTAACAACTGAAAAGAATTGGGGATTTTGAAATGTGCTTCTTTTAACTGTCAGGATGAGCATTTTCTTAATAAGAGTAGTAAAAGCCTTAATAATTTTTCTTCAGGAAAAGTTTGCTGGATGGGAACATTTTGACCAGCTCTATCAGAGACTGATATACTAAGAGGAATCAGAGGTTTGTTTAGCAGATAACTCCAAGACTTAAAACAGGTAGATTGTCCCCTGGGCCCAGCCTACCTCGGCAAGAGCAGTTTTATAGTTGAGCAGGTCTGCTGTGCACCATGAGGTCACCCCGCCAGGGTCCCAGGCGCAGCAGGCTGTGCGCTAATGAATGTGCCTGGAACGTAGATGGGCAGGCGGCATGGAGAGAGCACCTGGCCGCCACAAAGCCTGCAGGTGCTCAGACCTCGCTTCCCTCTGCCCCCCGGGATGTTCCTGGGGGTGCCCTTCCAACCTCCTGTCTGTCCCACCAACCTCTGCAGCACCTTTCGCAGCGCTGGCCATGAGTGTGCAGTTGGCCAAAGCTGTCAGCAACCCAAATGGAAATGGACTGGAGTCGGTCAGGTGTAGCTGATCCGTTGGCGTCGTGTGCTCCCACACCAGCCCAAGCACAAGGCTTAACTGCAAGTGGGTTTAGTGTTTATAGGAAAATATTGCTCTGCTTTGCCCGTATAGCCCTGGGGACGCTAGCTTGATCCTGGTGGCGGCTGGTTGTGCAGCGGTGCTCCTTCTGCTACTTCTCTCTGCTCTCTTCTGAACAGTTTCTCTTCTACCAGTAACCACACAGGATGGGTAAATAGATCTGGAGAAACAAGGAAGGTGGAGAAAGAATGAAAAAGCAGAAACACCTCTTTTTTTTTCTTTTTCTTTTTCTTTTTCTTTTTCTTTTTCTTTTTCTTTTTCTTTTTCTTTTTCTTTTTCTTTTTCTTTTTCTTTTTCTTTTTCTTTTTCTTTTTCTTTTTCTTTTTCTTTTTCTTTTTCTTTTTCTTTTTCTTTTTCTTTTTCTTTTTCTTTTTCTTTTTCTTTTTTTTTTTTTTTATGATTTTTTTGTGTGTGCTTCTTCTTTCCCCTTGAAACAAAATCTATTGGGAAATGGGTGTATCTGAACTGTCCCTCCTTCCCCAACCTCAGAGAGATGGTGACGAGGTGGCTTTGGTGGGGAGGAGCATGTGGATGAAAGAGGAGGTCTCTGGGGCATCATGGCCATGGAAACACACAAAGTTGGCATTAGTGTTTGTTATTGTTGGCTGCAGAGACGCCTGCTTTGCACCTTCAGCCCTGCAGAGACTGGGGTACATCTGAAAGGGCTTATCAGCTTTGCAGTTTTTCCCCTGTGAGTAAGAAAATAGGGGCTGGGAGCAGAGCTGGATGAATGGTAAGTTTTTTTGTTTGCTCTCTGATCCCTCCCTCTCAAATATAAAAAGTAAGCAGAAGTCTAATGAAACTAAAAGCAGAGGTTCCTTTGGAGAAAATTGACAGGGTTTAGGAGGAAAATTCTTAAATTTTGCAAATTGTTTTTATCCAGTCCCAAACAGAATGCCTCATGTTGCTTTATAAGCTGTATATTTTTGTCCTCTTTCATTCTGGAAAAGGAAAAAATCAAACCCAAACCATTTCATTTAGAAAATACCAAAGCAAAACATTTCAGAGAATCATAGAATAGTTGAGGTTGGAAGCGACCTCTGGAGATCATGGAGATCATGCTCAAAGCATGTTTGGATATGCTATACATTTCTGTTTTGAATTTTTGTCTGTATTCACAATAATTTCCCAAATTTGGCTTGAATTTCCAAACAGACCTGGTACCTCACAAATTGTATTTTGGGGGTCAGCTTAATACTTACTGATTTTTTTATTCTCTTAGGCTTCTGTTTGGGATATCTATGTCCTTTCTGCGAGGCTGGCAGTGTCTTCAGACTCCATATACATAGTGTTTCCCATATGTCATGGATTTCACAGAGCTCCTCTGTTCTTCTTCCACATAGTTTATATAGCCTACAAGTGTCTGACTTCATGTTTGCTTATTACAGCACACTTCTTACTTGTGACTTAAAAAGATGTGGACACTCATGGGAGCAAAACATCAGTACTTGTCATGAAAATTAGTAATATACTGTCTGGTTGGCTTCCTACCTATGCCCGTACATAGAATCATAGAACCATTTAGGTTGAAAAAGACCTTTAAGATCATCGAGTCCAACCGTAAACCCAACACTGCCAAGTCCACCACTAAACCATGTTCTTAACATCTCAAAATGCTGATCCATGTCTGCCAATGATTTACTAAAAGGACAAAGTAGTATCTGTCATTTATCCACTAACTTTTTTTGGCCAGGTTTAAAAAAAAAAGGGGGGGGGGGGAGTGGGGGGGGGGGAGGGGAGGGCCCGGAAGAAGGACTGATAGCACATAAAGAGCAGCTGATGACCCAGAAAAATGAATGGCTAGGATGCTTCAGACTTGGATGTCCCCTGAAGTTTACACAAAGCCTAATAAAAGGTTGTGTTGGGAAAGTAATTTGTTGGTGCCCATGACAGGGTCACCCACGTGCCTGTGGGGTTTGGCACCTGCATTCTTACCAGCTGGGGGTGAATGTGCAGAGCTGCCATTTTGGCAGAGATTTTTAATGATGATTGGTGTGATTTGGACACTGGCTGGAGCAATAAAATTGGGTTTGTTACATTTGTTGTCATGAGGTGCTGTGGACAGGACTGAGGAGCTGTCTTCCACATCTGTATGCTAAGTGTGTGAATGCAAAGCTCATGTGAAGGAAACCTTTACGCTTGCTTCCAGTACAGCATGAAACTTGTCCACTCTTTGTGAAATGGAAAGACAATAATGGCTCTGTCAGAAAATGCAACTCAGCCCTCCTTTTTTTTTTTTTTCTTTCTTCCTTCTATCAAGGATTTTAATTTCCTTTTCTGCCTTTTCTTACTGCACATCATAAAACTGGGCTAAAACTCAGGGGTTTCTTTACAAAACTATTCCCTCATGCTTTCAGCTGGAGCAATTTTCCAGCATTTACATGAGCTCACATAATGTTAGTCTGACTCTAAATAAGATTTTCCAGAGTTGGCTGAAGGTTTTGGCTTAGTTCTAGAATAAACTGTTTCGGAAAACTTTCTGGAGTGGATTCTGGATAACCTGGCACCATTTCAAGGATTAAAAAGTCATGCATAATTCACCTTTCAAAACACTCAAGGCTTTTAAATTTCTCACCCCAGAAAATATCTTACTTCTCATCAAACATCAGCTGTTTCCAATTGCTTCATTCTATTTTGGTCATCTATTCTCTTTTTTCCTTCCCATGCATGACTAAATATCTCCTCTAAATCAACTTGAAGCAATTCGTTTTTCCATTCATCCATTTGGTTCTGCTGGTTTCTTTCGCCGTTGGAATGCTCCATGAATGTCATACATTGAAGGAGCAATATCATCTGTGCAGTCCTGAGTGCGGGAGTACTTGGCACCAGTTCTGCAGCTTAATATGTGAAAGACACAAAGACAGCTGCCAGTTTCTGCGTGTTTTAACTGGTTTAGTTTCTGCAGCTCTGAGCAGAAATGCTGAGGCCGTGGCAGCCACACACAACAGCATGATACCCAGGTCCGTGGTCTCACAGTGAGGATGCCAGCTCCTGAACCAGTAGGACTAATTCTGTCTCAGCCCAGCACTAAGCTCAAGCAAACCAGCCCTTTTGAGAGTCAGGCACACTTTGCCTAGAGGCCAGGCCACGCTGCTCCAGCTGTGCTGCTCGTGAGTTATTCCTGAGCTGTCTCTGTGCAGCGCTTGGCTGATGGTTTGGATGTGCTGGCTTGCTCAAAGCAACGGCACAGGCATCTGTGTTCTCTTGCCTGGTGTGGCTGTGGTATAAGAAATAGGCTACATTACATGTAGGTGACTGGATCTCCTGTTAAAAGTGCAGTGAGGTGCATGCCACATTCTTATGTGTCCGTGCAAGTCCTGCGTTGAACTTCAGTGACCAAAGAAGTGTTGCTGCTTTGCAGTCTGGCCAGCTCTGCAGCACCTAAATGCAAACTTGCATTTGCCTTGGTGTGTATAGCTGGCAAGCACATGTGCTGCTCTTCAGTAACCTTGTTTTGTTGCCCTCAAATCAGGATGAAATTTCTCCAACCTTTGATCTCTTGTATAATATACAAACATCCACCAGATTTCTGATCAATGCATATGTGACACATGCATTTTGCTTTCAGTTGACAAACACAGAAGCTGAAATTATTCAGAAGAAATAAATATCAAGGCCAAGCATAGGAAAGGGTTTGTTTTATTTTGCGTTTCTTTTTTGGGTGAAGAAAAGAATATGCTGGAGACAGATTCAAAGTGAATGATCCAGGTTTTCATGGCAATTGCATCCTGTCTCTAGCTGCTGTAATCATGGCTGATCTAAGCTACGCTGTGTGCTGTGAGGGAAGGAGTCGGGTTCAGGCCTGCCAGAAGGCCCCAAGCACTAAACCTTTCTGTCCAGAGTGGGATATGTAAAACTACAGTTCCCCAGGATTGCCGCCAAATGACTAATCTTGGACACTTTCAGGCATTCCAGCATGTCTGGTTAGTGGTTGCTCTAGCCATCCTATCGTGTTTTTGGGAACCAAATGTCTTGCACGCTAAAGCAAGGTGCGTATTATACAAGGGGTGCCTATAATGGATTTAGATAGAGTTAGTAGCCAGCACACAGCGGCTTTACATCAAAGATAACCAAGTGAAGAGGGAGCACTGTGTATGTATCAAAGCCAGAGACACAGGGGAATCAGACCCCTTTCTACATAGTTTACTTAGGAGTCATGCGAAGGGGAGGGATAGGAAGGAGAGATTTTTAAACACTGAGTGAATTAATTAGTTCATCAACTTCTGTTTTCATTTCCATGCAAGTGACAATTACCTGTTATGGCCAGAGGTGAGCTAACGAGACAGTGCTCTGCAGTAAGCCACTGCTCAGACAAGCATTGCATTATTTACAGTAAAAAAAAGCTCATGTTTTCTGCAGAGAGATCCCAAGCTCATACACTACTCTGTTCCATAACCTTGCCTGTCCAATTTACTAACGGACTCCCTAAAACTGGACTAACTGTGGTGAGGTCCACAGAGCTGTCTCAGGGCATACTCCAATGGGCATTCAAACATCATGTTATAGGATTTTCCTTTTTGTTTAAATTGCAACCTATATTTCAAAAATCACTATATGCAGACACTGATCATCTACTGTACATAGCTTGAATGCCTAAATGTAGCCAGTACATCTGCCAGAGGCTACTCCTAGTTCATGTGAATGCTCCTTGGGGTTTCACTGTACCTCTTACTTCAGTGATAAATTATTGGGGTTTCCAAAGGTTAATCATAAGTGCTCTGCAGAGGAGATGTCCTGTCCAGATAGTACGGTTTCCTTTTAATTGTCTTTTTAAATCTAGCTTTGTTATTATACTGTGGGGTAACGGGCCAAAGGTGGCACTGTGCAGGCTGTGTGGATGAGAGTTAATTGTGCTACAAGATTTTCCTTTTGATTCTGCTTTTTCATCTAAACACTCCTGACTCCTTTCTCCCCTTATATGGAAGCCCTTTGCCTCGTATCTCCTGTTTGCCATCAGTGCTTGATGGGCTTGATCAGGTCACAGTACTCGCCTGTCTGACTGAGACAGCACGGGTAGCTGAGAGGAATGAGCTGACCTCCGCTGCAGCCGGTTGTGTGAGAAGGTGGCCATGCACCGGTGAAATCGGGCTCCCAGCCTCAGCTAATACACAGCATTGCCGTGTCTTTGTAGGTAACACTGAATCTTCTTATAAATGTGTTAAATTTTGTGGTTACATGAATCTATTGTCTTTGCGGAGAATTACAATTCGTAACCTGTTGTACCAGTGCAAGAAGCTGTTGTCATGTTCTAACATGTTCCCCTAAAATACCAGGTGTTTACACAGAGGAGGCTTAAAAGCTCTTTGTCAGGGTCCATCCACCCTGGCTAGCTAAGCCCAATTTTAAACTCATACAGCTCAATACTCATGAAACACACTTTAAAAGAGGACTGAATCGCTGCTGTAAGTGGCAAGAATTAAGGGGGGTTGATGGCTGTGGATGCCACCCAGCAGTTCCCTGACTGGCTGGCCAGGATGTGGCAGGGTTGGGGATTGTCCCCCTGAGCGCTGTGCCCAGGGCAGTGCAGCGAGCCATCCCAAGCGTCGGACAGCCCGCTGGTCCTCCTGGCTGCACTCTGCACCAGGAAGGGGAGGGAGCGCTCCAGCTGCATCCGGCACGTCTGTCTGGCCACAGGAGGCCCTTGAAGTACAGAACAAAATAAATTCCCTCAACCCCAGCAATTTTCTCCAAAGCGGATCAGCAGGCGGCAGGCCTATGTTCTGTGGCTTGCAGCGGGCACTGGTGAGTGTCCCAAGATGCCTGCGTTCTGATGACTATATCCCAGAGACATGTCTCTGGTGTTTTCCTCTGCCCACAAACAACATTGGAAAGACATCACATAGAGGAAATGTTCTCCAAATTA
Organism: Falco naumanni; assembly: GCF_017639655.2. Lineage (NCBI taxonomy): Eukaryota > Metazoa > Chordata > Aves > Falconiformes > Falconidae > Falco > Falco naumanni. The sequence goes on along the minus strand of NC_054060.1, from coordinate 14,386,654 downwards.
TCTCCAATGGCTTCAGTGGCGTTGCTTCTGATCCCAGAGCTCCTTGTCTGGGTACCAGCATCTGAGCACTCCAGGCGATTTGGCTGCAGTGAGCCATAAGCAGGCTGGGAGAGACCCTGCCAGCACACCTCTGTGCCTGTTGCTCATCTCACCAGAAGTGCTGCTCTTGAAGTCCTTCTTGAATAGGAATCCAATTGTTATGCAGAAAATGCCAACAGTTCAATGCTCAAACAAGAATTAGGAAGCCTTTTAAATCAGCAGAGTTAAGAAAATAGATGGAGGTGAGAACTGGTTCCTTGTACAGCTGCAGGGAGGTTCTCTGTGGGTTTCTGAGCTTCCCTAGAAATGTCATGTTATTCCCCATATACGAGTCAGATAATGAGTAAGCCCACCGCACGTCTCCCCAGCTCCTTTTCTGCAGGGGTTCCCATTTGTAACACAGCTGGGAGACATTCCTTTCTAGGGGCAAACCTGCTCTGCTGAATGCCGTCTCACTTGACTGTTACTAGCATTTTCATGATAAATTGACCATCAGAGAATGGTCAGAGAAGACCATCAGCTCTTAAATAACTGTCAGAAAGTTGTTGTGTTTAAAGCCTTCCGGATGATCATTAGACAGTTCAAACCCGTGGCTGGCACCAAGCGGATTTTTGCTGGTGCTGACCAAGATGTGCTAACTCTGGGAGAGGCAAAGCTTTCCTGCGGAATCATAGGTTATGTTAGAAGTACTTTAAGAATATGGAATTTTACTTGGCTATATTAACTGTCTTGAATATATGACTTCCCAGAAACCACTGGAGTTTCAAAAGGTGGATACTGTGGCGAAGGGGCTCAGATTGCAGCCTTACTTCCAGGCAGTGACAAACACTTCCTAGGTGACTTAGGGCAAGTCACTCAATTTATATTTTTGCATCTGTAAGGAATTAGAATCATAAATCAACTAATTGTGATGTGTTTCAGTATGTCTGTGATAGGGCCATATAACTTCAGCTAAATCAAAGTTTAATTTTTATTTGCTGCTCAAGAGATAAAAGAAAGCAGTATAGCAACTGTTCTAGAAGAAAGCCAAGGTTTCTTTAATCTCTTAAGTTCTTTTTTCACTGAAGCAGTTAACAAAGCTTGGATGCAGTGTATTCTGATGTGCATAATTTAGCTGAACACTTTGAATTCTTTTAGTTATATGGCTCCGGTCTGTCTGTTTTTGTTTTACCTTTTTTCCACTGCTGAGCTCCGTAATTGCTCCTTTTAGCCACAGTCACCTAAGGTCAGGCTGTACCTTGCTAAGGAGCCGAACTGCAAACAAGGCTAACTAAATCACGTGTCTCCAGCCCATTCCTGTTATTAATCGTCCCAAGTTCTGGGCCTAGCACTTGGCAGAGCAACAAAAGTAAACTTTTTATCAGAAGTTCACAGTCTCCTCCAGTGGAGGATGAGCGGGGTAGTTCCTATCTTTTTTTTAAGAAGGTTTTAATATGGGAGCTACCTCAAATTTATTTCAATAATGAAGAGGGAACAACTGTATTTGAAGACCAGTGTTTGTGCAGTGTGAATTTAGTCTGATAAAATTATGTTTCACTTCCCAAAACATCTTTCAGAGTGCTTGCATTAGTAAATATACTGTCATTTTAACAAGTATGGTGCTGGCTTTAAGCTGATGAGAAAATGGCCAAAGTACGTGCAGTTTATACTCTGACAGGAAGGTACTCTAGGTACATGAGGGAAAATGCTTACAATGTATTTATGAAAAATAGACTAATACTTCTGAGACACAGGGTGAGGAGTTACTCAGCATGCTTTGGAATGGCTTGTTGTGTTCAGGCGTCCCCCAGAGTCGCTGTGACAGCGTGCAAACTGTTTTGTTTGGTACTGGAGTGGTAGAGCCCTGCAGCCCAGCTGAGTCTTCCTGTGATCAACTGTTGAATAAGAAGTAGCGGCATCCACAAAAAGTCCATAAAATATAAAGCAGAAATGATTAGTGTTTGACAGAGAGGAAAGGGAGTTCAAAGAATGCTTCTGCTGAGGGCTGGAGATTGTAATGACATCCACACATCTGAAGAGCAACATCTAACAGCAGCCTGCTTGCTTAGAAATAGCTGAACTGTATTATCACCTGCAATGACATTGAAGTATAGTTTCCAAGACTGTATCCCTACTAGATTGCCCTAAACAATTCTGGGGAATTTAGCACATCCACCTCTTCCTCTAATAGGCAAAATCTTTAGGACTAACAGGAAGCTTTTAAAAATGTGGCTAATGCTGTGTTAAGATTAATTTTGCAGCATTGTGCTAATGTACAAGAAACTGAAACTAAAGGCAGAGAACAGAAGTGCAGGTGGCTGATCTAATGGAGTTCTCTGTGCTAATGAAAATGCAAAACTACACTAAACGGCCAAATAAAGAAAAGCAAATCTGATTTAAAATTATCTTAGTTTGCCTAAGTGCCATGTTGTGACCACGAAGGAGACCTTTAAGAGGCATTCTGGGTACTAACCTCACTGCATTGGAGATATGAAATCAGCAGGTGTGAAAGTCTGGGGTTTCTTGGAAAGTAATCTTGCGGTGAGAAAATGCCTCCTGTTTGACCAGCACTAAAAGCCTGTGACTGAGGCTTGAATCAACAAGCTATTAAGGGCTGCAGTGAGGTGATGCCACCGTGCTGCTCAGGAGGAGCTGTAAGCTCCTCCCAGTGCACCTGCCCAGGATGCTCCAGCAGCCCTGGCTGTATTTTAGGGTCCTTTGTATCCCAGAGAGTCACCTTTTGGGGATGTCTCATTTCTTTCTTCACCACTGTAATGAACACCCAACACAGCTAGCCAGAAAGGGATAAACAACAATGTGTTTTACAAAGCACATGCAATCAAAGGATCTTACCTAATCCTGTGTGTCAGTGATTTCTGAGTCTCTAATGTTGTAGGTAATTCGTACAGTGATGAATATCTCTAACGACCATTATAGGTTAGTGCCTTTTTTCCAGTCTGAAATGTGCAACAACTTGCACTGCCAGTCAGGAAAAGTTCGTATTTCTCTGGTTTGTTTGGTAAAACCAGTGTCTGTGTGAAAGAAATTGATGTATTGTATGCCACATGTACACTTACAGCTTCTCTCCAAGCACAGCAGTTCCAAAAAGCCCTTGTATGCTAACTTTCCCCTGTTATTTAGCTTATAATATTAATTAAAACTTGAACGGAAATGCTATGAAGGATGGGTTTTACTATATTGCTTTTTTCTTAATTTGTTTTTCTTTTTGATCATCTGTTACATGTGAGGTGAAATACCTCACAGCTGGACACATAGTTTCAGCTGTGAGATGCCTCCAGGTTTTTTTGGGGGGTGGGTTGTTTTGTTTTGTTTTGTTTTGTAAATGGGCAATCAGTTTAAAAATCAAATTTTTTTTGTTTGGCAATGGGGCCTTGCCCTGCATCCTTTCATTGCTGCTGCTCCAAGGCAGGGGGAAAACTGGGACTGGGCTTTGCCTAGACACTGAACTGTCTGTGTAAGAGACCTGTTATGTCTCCCCTCACTCCACTTCTGTGGGGCATTCGGTAGAGAGCTGAATATTGCAGTGCTCAGTCAGTGGCAGGTATGAGTTCAGGGTAATCTGCTGCTATTTTGGGGGGAAACCTGCAAAAGGCAGTGAATGTGTCATGGTGTCCCTCTCCCAAAGCTTCTTAGAAATCCCCTCTAGATGGGGAGAGCGACCCAGGGCAGAGGCCCCAGCAAGGCTTGCCCACCCGTGCATGATGTGTGGGCTAGTTGGGGCACCAAGTGAAAACTGAGCAAGAAAGGTGGCAGCTCTGGGTGCAGCGAGTGGGGAATAACGCCCTGTGCCAGCCCTAAAGGAGCCTCTGGATAACCAGCAGCAGCTGAGTAGCTGAGTACCACACAGCTGCCATCACTGCAGCACAAGCCTGCGCTCACACTCAACCTGCTGTGGGTAAGCTGAATTTAGAGTGTTATCACTTGCAGTATTTTTCTTGAGTACCTCTGTTTCTTCCCAGTGGAAAACTGATGATGCTGGGATCTGCTGTTGCTGATGAAAACAAGCATGTCTGTGTTTGGAAAAAGATTTTGTAGTGGGGTTATTTCAAGTGTTTTAGAAAGTGTCTTATGTAGCAGATGTCCTTCCTTTTTTTCTTCTCACTTTACCCCTCTCTCTCAAAAGGCTACATAGCTTTTCCCATGTGAATCTATGAAATGGGCAGTTACTAACATAGTTTCCTTTTAAAAAGATAATCACTTTAGATCAGATTTTGAAGTCCTCAGGACTATGAGCTTTTTTTTTGAAAAAGTGGTTATTTCTTTTGGTACGTAAGACTGTCAAAGGGAAGATGTGATTTTTAGGTGTTTATACCAGCTGAGCAAGAGGGAAGTGGTCTGCCTGGGGGTCTGAAGAGATGTCATTTGCATGGGATGATCCTGACCTTCTCAAAGACTCTGATGCTTGCCTAATGAACTTCCAAGAGTGCAAGGAGATGAACACATCTTCCATTGTTTTGTCCATATTGGTTTACTTGTTGTGGTAGTGAATTGAAAAGTGGTTGTTCTGACTTGGTTGTTTTAATCCTTTGCAAAGCTAATCTGTGCACTGGTTTCCTCTGAAACTCCCTGAAACCAGAAGTGTAAACCAGATTAGGGCTGTGGAGAAAGGTGGGTTTAGCACTTGTGGCATGTGAGATATAAAGGAAGGAGTGGCCACCACCGAAGTGTGAGGGGCCTTTCTGCAAAGGGCTAGGAAGTAAAACTGTGTATCAAGGAGACAAAGAGATGGGATCACAGCTTATTTCAAGTAAGCGGAGGTTAAAAACCCTCTGAACAGAGGATGAGGAGCCCACTCGCTTGGGCACAGTTAAGTGCAGACTCAGGAGATGTTGCCAGGGCGGATATAAACCATGAGAACAGCCTCCTCCAGTTCATCAGATCAGCCCCTGCCCCGTACATTTGGAGTCTCTCATGAGTTTAAAGGACATATTTTAAAACTATTTTTCAGCTCCGTTCCCAAACCATTTTGGTGACTTTTTTTTTTTTTTTTAATGCTTGCTATTGTGACTGCTACAGAGCCTGTCAGCCCCTGCAGCACCCAGCTGTGCTGGCTGCAACCATAATTCACAGAAACTGCCAAGTGCTGTTCTGCTTAATATGACAGATCCTTCCGTGATAGCTGTGCTACAGCCAGCCCTGGTGAGCGTGTTGGGAAGGATGGTGCCCATGTGGGTAAGATTTATGTTTGTTAGTGGTGTGGTGAGTGAGCCTGCAAGCGTTGCTTTCCCCTTTTCAAAAACTCAGAAGATTTATCTCCCCCACACATCCTGAGTCTGCCTCTTTTATTTTTTTAATAGCTGTCCCCAGAAAACTGACATGGTTGGGTTCCTCCACCTGCCCTCAGTGTGGTTTCTCCTTATCTCTCCCCAAAATTGTAATCTCCTCTTGCAATTCATGTGGTGTTGCTCTTCCTGCTGCTCAGCTGGACGTGCAGACAGCTGTAAAATGAAGTTTACAAGACTCATGATCTACGAGCACTGTGCCATGGCACTGCAGAGGTCGGATTCTTGTACATTGCTCCTTACAGCTGTCTGCACACAGAGCTGCATGCAGGCAAGTGGCAAGGAACACGACTTCCCTGATGGGAGCTTACAGAAACAAGAATACGGTTGGAGAAATAGGGTGAATCATGAATGAAACATTACTCACAGAGCCTGATTGCAATGTAAGAACTGGATGCGAAGCATTCCTGGAAATAGGGGTACATTTGGAGAAAGTAATGAATTGCACAATCATTTCTGTGTTATCTGTTTGATGGTAGAGTATGCTTCTCTCTGTTAATTAAGGGTTCAGCTACTTGCAGATGTAAGGATACTGCCTGGCTCCACAGAAGGACCTAACATCAGGGAAGGATTGTACGTAGTTGGATATGACCGAGTGTATTTAATTAAAGGTATCGGTTTGGCCCAAAGAAAGGAAATGTACTTGAGAATACAGCTAACAGCTGTTAAGTATTCAGATGATGTCCTGTTCCCTGTCTTATATTCAGACATGTTTGTAGGATTAATTTCTCAGATGTTTGAGTGATCTAGGAACATAAATCTCACAGCCAATACATGGGATTTTTTGCTATTGTGAATATATAATAAATTACTGCTCAGGATGACCACGGATGATGGATCTGTTCCTTAAATAATAAATTCAGCAACCATGAAAGCCATCTGTTTCGCAGGTGTACAGCATGTCTTAAAGAGTAATTGTGGAGAGTTTTTGAGGTCCTGCTGCTGCCATGCTGCAGGGGTAAGTTTCCAGCTCTGTATTTTGTTGTTCTCTTTGCCACTCTTACTTCATCCGTCTCTGAGAAAGGTTAAGGATGCAAGTCTGTGGTTTTGAAAGTCTATCTTGAGTGAGTCTTCCCTCATTAGCCTGAACTGATCTGCTGCTGCTGGAGTAGGCTGGCAAAGACTAAGAGCTTGTCCTTCTAGCTTTGATGACCAAAGAAACCTGACCTACTGATGGAGTTGCTTGTTTCTTTTACTGATTTTTCTTTTACTTTCTCTTACTGGATCCAGGCAGGCCACAATGTGATATAGGGTGTTATGGCATCAGGAACCAGTTTAGGAGTCTGACAGGTCCTGAGGCTGGGGGTCACTCTTGGGCTGGGCCAGAGGCTGGCTAGTTAAGAGATGGGATCCAATACCCTTGGGAAGCAGAGGGACAACAGGCAGCGAGGCCTGTAGGGTGCAAGAACTGGATATAACACTCCACCTAAGTGGGTTCAGTTTTCTAGCAGAAGGACCAGTTCTCATCTTTGGTTTAGAAAATCACAAACTGAAAGGATTGCATCTAAATGAATGTAAGTTAGCTTAAAAATACTTGGGAAGAGAGAAGGGAAAATTCTCCAAGAGGGGAACAGCTAATTCTATGGTCACAGCTGGCTGGATGGCACTGTGTATCCAGATAGATAATCCTGCTTGAGAAGCACAGGATAATTACAGGGGAGTGGGTGGGGACGACAGTGCTTTGTTCCTCCCTTCCCCACAAATTTTTTGGCTGACTTGAGGCGAGGCCAGGCGGTGGGAGCTGTTGGAGGCTGCTTTGGCAGCTCACAGAGCGTTCCTCCCTCCCGCTGAGTTCTGGGGTTGGCCCTGCTGGAGCAGCTGGGTGTTTGTGCACCATCCTGTGGGTGCTGATCCCCCAGGCTGTGCAGGGCTCCCCGGCTCAGGGTCTGGAAGGACGAGGCTTAGGTGGTGGTCTTCTCTAGGTAGTGAGGACTTAGCCACTTGGGAAGAGAGGACTGGGAGGGAGAGGAAAACCTGTGAGACTAGGATAGTGGTAAGGGCTCTGTAATGTGCTCTGGCCCCAGATCAGTCCAAGGATCTGTACCCACAGTGTCTAGAGAGATCAGCAATGCTGTGGGTGTCAGTCTCAGCTGCCTCCAGATCCAGTCTGCTCCTTTGGGGCAGAGGAGACTCAGAGAAACCATGCTCTCACCCCTTTTCCCTGCTTATGCCTTGCTCCACTGAAGTCAGGCTTCCTCTAAGCCTGCTGTAAGCCAGCAGCAGCAGAAGCCCCATGCCCAGCCACTACAGTTGGGTGGCAGAGAGATCGGGTCACCTTCGCTCTGCATCTGCTGTGCAAGCAGATGTTGCTCTTGGTTGACTTGGGGAGAGCCTACAGAAAACAAAGTAGAGAAGGTATAACGCTGGAGGATGCTTGAGAAGTGTTGGACAGATGGACAGTTGTGAAACCAGAAAAAATGGGGGGCTTTTGTGGGAGATTTGAGGGGGCTGACTGAGCTTTTGGGAGATCATAGAGGCGAGAATTGGTTTGGGGCTGGGTGAAGGCTTTGATCTGGTGGAGGGAAATGGCAAGAGAAAGCAGATGACAGAAGGGGTACTTAGGAGGAAATAAAAGGATCTGAGGAAAAGGTAGGAAGAAGCAAGGGAGACAAATCTTTAGGATGGAATGGGGCTAGGAAAGACACTTCCACATTGTGGGACAGCAAAGAGGGTAATCAAAGTGGAAAGAAGGTACAGTGGAGATGGGTGTTACATTTTACTCCCAGAAATAGTGTCTGTCCTGCTGATCACTGAGCAGCAGTGAGTATGATATGTAAACTACAGCTGCAAAAGCCATTTTGACACCAGTTATGACAATGAAGCTTGTACGTACATGAAGTATCTGAGCTTTAGACTTGAATATCTTTGGTGCTAGAGTTGAAAAAGTTGCTGACTTAAGACTGTCTTGAAGGCCCTGATTTCCAAGCGGTACAGACAGTTGTCTGTGTTCTGCAATTGCAATTACGCAACAGCAGCAAGCAGCCAGCCTGCCAGACCTTCAGAGCAGCACTTCTGTCAATTGCGTTGGGGTTTTTCAGGACATCAGGAAAACGATGCAGGAAACAAACCCACTGTACTTCTCTACATTCCAGGGGCTGGAGATGATCTGCTTCATGGAAAATTTTAGACTTGTCTCGTGTCACCTGAAAATGCCCAGTTCCAGGATACCTGTCACTTACACACAGACAAGCAGATGTACTGTACTGTGTCCTGCTCGGGGTGTGTAATGCTGATACTAACCTGTGGCTAAGGCAGATTGTGGACCCTCTTTTCTCTTCTAGAATACCTTGGGTCTGGAGAGACGAGCTCTGTCACAGCTTTCATGTGTCAGTAGTTAGCAGTGTCGAGTCCCTTCAGCTGTTTGTGTGCTGGCACATTTTCCACAGTTCCACCTTTCCCTCCCCACCGCCCCCTCCGCTGGCCTAAGGACCAGCAGGATTGCCTAACTTTTCAGAAGGCCAAAAGACACAGTTGGAACATACAGCTGACTTGGGGGGAGAAGCAATTAAAACCACACAGAGTAATCTCATCTCCAGATTGCTGCCTTGTGCAGGACTGCAGGCACGCTTGCAGTGCCATTGCTGAACAAGCATTTTTTCAAAGCATGCTGATATTTGTTGTTCATGCAGGTGTTAGTCCGTCATTTCTTCTGCATTATCCTGCCTGTCAGTGTCTTGGACATCTGAAATATTATCAGAATTCGATTTTGGCAGCAAACTTTTTCTCCCGGCCTTCATATGCATTTTTGTGTAACTGGACAGGAGTGAGTTGTCCCAGTGTTTGTGCACAAACTTGTATAATGTGCAATGGGAAATGGTCAAGGGTTGTGTGAAATGGGTGCACACTGCTGATACATCAAGGGGAAGTGCTTTTGCTTATAGAAATCTGGGGGAAGATAGCAGACTTGGGGGGGGCTAGTGGCAGAGATCTGGGAGTCAGTGTGTTTGTTCAGTCTTTTGTCAAAAAATGCACGATCTAATGTAATTTGTCCATGAGATGGATGGGGAAGTGGCTGAATACTGTAATTTTAAATCCTGTTAAAATGTTAAGCTTATGTATTTGTTCTCTAAATATTTTGATCTTCGACAGCACCCGCTTGCCTAGAGACCAAGCCAACAATCATTCCAAGCTCTTTCCTAGCCTTCTTTCTTATTCTGTAGTCCTGAATGAAATTCAACCTTATTCTCCATAAATAACCTTTCTCATTCCCCAGCTGTCTCCTACAGCTAGTTCTCCTCTGACCTCTCACTTACTGACTGTGTACTGACCTTGCGCTTCCCCCACAGCTCTAATCTGCCAGCGTCTACACTCCTGTTCTTCCTCTGCTCTATTGCATTATTTCATTTCTTTTTTAATAATAAGGCCCACCATTTCCTGAGCTGCACTTCAGCAAATAAGCTTGAACAAGCCCCTTTATCCACAGAGTTCATATAGTGTAGTGACAAATAACTACCATCGGCAGTGATTTTGACATTTTCACCACTTCTGATTCTAGGCTGTAAGTAAATCTATACTTTCAACTGTATTTTTCTATTGGCGATAAAAACCAGCACCACTGTTTTCAAATCTAAGAGAAAGAAGCCAATTCCTTGTTCCTTGTTCAAATAGAAATGTTTCTCTTTAGTTGGATTTTCATCAGTATAGCAACAACTCCAGTGATTTCTCAACGGCTTTTATTAAACTACTAAGGGATTATTCAGGCATTTTATGCACACCTCATCCTCCCATTAAAGGCAGTGTGAGTTCTCATCTGAAAAATTTGCAAATAGAGGGTTTTTTTTGTTTGTTTGAAGTTAAGCTGTAGATTGAAACAATCAGAAACAATCTGCCTAGGGTTAGTTGTGGAAAAATTTTGGGAAAAGCAGCATTCCCCCCTACCTGCATCAGTATTTGTCTGTCAGAACTGAAGTATTGGTTGAATGGGAATTTGCCTCCAAAATGGAAAGCAGAGATGTGTTTAATATCAGTATTTTTTGAAATGACACCATGAAATGCGTGTTTCATCTTTGTGTAGCTGCAAATCAAACCCATTTGCTTTACAAAGTAGAAGGCTTAACTCTAGGTGTCAGCACTGCAAGCTGAATGTGGAGCTCTGAAAAGGAAATTTTGCTGTCTCTGACTCCTCCAGTGTCACCAGAAATAAAGTGCAATAGCAGTTTTGCTGACAGATCCATTAAGGCTGAAGAAAAGGAGAGCCCACACTTGTGGTTAATGGCACATGTAGGAATTCCAGCATTCTTTTCTTATACAGCCTCTTTCTAGCTGCACTTAAGTGTGTTTCTATTAATGGGATCTAGTAAATAATGTTTAACATAAAGAAGAGAATGAGGACAAGATGCCCACTGTTTAAAGCAGGTATGTTAAGGCTTTCCCTTCATTTGTTGTTAAGTGCTTATCTTTAGTGGGCATCCAAAGTGATGAGAGCGCACAGGAAGCCAGCATGTTTTTCTGGTTCTAACAGGCTATATAGATCAGCTAAATTAATGAGGTGGATGAAGTTTATGTGACTACTGTTGGTTATACTTGAAATTGCACAGTAGCAGAGACATTGGGGAAGGAAAGACTCGATTTTCCAGCCCTTAATGCTAGCAATTATGCGAAGTAAATAAAAGCATTTTGACGGTGCACGTACTGTAGCTATCTTGGAAAGCCACGTTTCTCAAGAGCACTGAATTTTTGGCTTTGCATCTCCTAACCTTGTGCTCTCATCTGCATCAAGTGATGCTGTTACATACATGAATGAAGAGCTTCTTTTTGCCATTCTTGCTGTCAATAGTCATCACTTATGTGCAAATTTTGCTTTTAATTATGCCCTGATCGCATTTGTTACGTAGTTAAGGTACTGCTCAAAGGCTGACTGTTCTGAATGCACAGAAGTGCTCCTGCTGAATTGGCTTCTTCTGAAACACTTTGATTTCTGACAGGGGAGCACAAAAGCGTTCATCATACAAATTTGGAGTAATTTATGTAGTTTCCTCCTGTGGAACATAATTTTCCCCTCCTCAGGTGCTGGAGCTTATTGACAAAAGTGAAGTCTCTGCTATTTGGTTTTCACCACGCTCCTAAATGTAAAGTTTGATCAGGCCTTCCATAATCTGCCGTTGCCTCTGAGCTGTTGCTCAGCCAGTGAAAACAGGCTGTACCTCAGAGAGGAACCTTGGAGAGTCAGTGAGAGTAAAGTTTGGCAGAGCTATAAATGACATGGTGAAAAAAAAAAAAAAAAGGCACATGTGGAACACTGATAGGGCTCTTACAAGCCATCAGATTGTAAGGTCTGCATTGTGAGTGTGGTCTGTGGTAGAGTAAGGTGCTGTACATCTGTTGTTGGACCCCAGCGGCACTTGAGCAGGTTCTTCTGCAGCAGGAACTGGCCTGGCATTGGGCACAGCGTGGCAAACCGCCTTAGATGCTCTGGTTTGTCTCTTAAAGTATGTGCAGACATCTAGTCGCAAACACATCTATACCACAAGGAAATATAGCTACTTCCATATGATACAGAAATGAAAAAAAGTTTATTTTATGTACGTATTCCAGAATAAGCCTGTATGCAGTTCATTTTCCATGCCCTAGGGTCTGGCTCCACCTATGGCACCTTCCCTTTTCAGTCTTTGCACCCAAAAATACTTTCAATGAAATTGTCACGACCGGAGTTGAAAAGGAAGATGAGTGGAAGCAACAGCCAAGCCCAGACTGTGGCTGGCTCCTGGTCCCTGAGGAGCGGAGCCCCGCGCCCTCCCAGGGAAGTGGCTGGCCGGCTTGCCTAGGCCGAGCTCCCGGCCCCGCGCTGCCTCAGGAACGCTACAGGTGGATTTTGTTGGGTTTTGTTGTGGGTTTGTTTAACCACAGAGTAAGCAGCCCGCTGGGCACGGAGCGGCCGGCACCACGTACGGCACCGCCGCCACAGCGCCTCGCCTCAGCGCCTCGCCTCAGCCCTGGCGCGCGCGGCCCGCCAGCGGCTCGTGCTGGCGCTCCCGCCCCTCCCGCCGCAGCGGCCGGGCGCACGCGGAGCGGCGGTTTAAACTTCGCTCGCTCGGGCGGAGCCGCGGCGCGGCATTGGCCCTCGGCGGCTCATTTGCATTGACGCAGCGCGGGCCGGAGGTCAGCGCCGCCGGGTGCTTTTATTGGCTCCGCCGCTGTCAAGCGCCGGGGCCGCGCGGACGGGGGGCAGCGCGGGCGCGGGTGGGGGGTGGGGTGGCGGGGGGCGGCCGCGGCGGGGCGGGGGGCGGCGGCGCGGGGGGGGGCGCGCGGGCGGCCGTGGGGCGGGGCGGCCGTTGGGCGGGCAGGCGGGCGGGGCGGCGGAGGGGCCGCCGCCGCTGCTGAGGAACATCAATAATAACAAGGTGAGCGCAGAGCGAGGGAAGGCGGCTGCGAGGAGAGAGGCATTTCCCTTGCTGCAAGGGATGCAGACACCACGGCCCTGGGAATTAGAGCTCTCACCGCTGCAACCCTTTCCGCCGGGATGGGACGCTAGGATCGTTTTCTTTCTACTTCTCGATCTTTTTAATTTTTCCTCCTTTTTTTTTTTCTTAAATTTTAAATTTTTTTCCCCTCGCCGTTTCGCATCATTTCTCTGACCAGAAAATCCCCCCCAACATGGAGGCCCTTTGATGCCTCTGCCAGCGGAGCCGGCTGCTCCCGCGGCTCTGGGAAGCCCTCCGGGCCGTGCCCCGGTTCTCCGAGGGCCGCCCCGGGCGCTGAGAGGGGCTACCCGCCGCCCGGCCCGCTCCTGCCCCGCGGCGCTGCGCCGGGAGCCCGCGCCCCGCCGGGCGGGATGCCGCTGCGGCGGCCGGGGAGCCCCGCTGCCGCCTGACGGGGGGCGCTTCCTTCCGACGGCGGGACCCTGCATGTCACCCCCGCGGCGGCCGCCCGTCCGCGACGGAGGCGGTGCGGGACATGCCCAGCGCGGCGTGAGGGGCGCAGCCGGCTCCTGGGGGCGGCGGGGCGATTTCCCATTATTATTGTTATTTTTTTAATTATTTATTTTGGCCCCAAAGCACACCCCCGGCACAGCGCGGCGCCGAGCGGGACCGCGAGGAGTAAGCGCCGCTTGGCGGGGAGCGCGGAAGACCGAGGTGGGGAGCGGCCCCGCCGGCCCCGGGTTAATCGGTAACGCTGTGCAAACCCAGGTGGAAAATGCGCCCTGCTCCGGACTAGGAGGGAGGAGATGGTGCAGTGCCCCCGGCCGCTCTGAGCGCCGAGCCGAGAAGACGCTGGGGTGTGTGTGCGTGTGGTTTGGGGCTTGGGGTTTTTTGGGGGTTGGGTTTTTTTATTTTTGCTTTTTTTTTTTCCCCCGGCCCTCCTTTTTCTTTCCTTTTTCTTTTTTTTTTTTTTTTTCCTGCTTTTCCCCAGAAGGAAAGAAAACCCTATCAAGATTCTCAGATGGCTTAGAAAAATTAATAATAATCTGTGAAAATACGAAGTCGACCGGTTCTTGATTTCCCCCCTTCCCTCCCCTCCAGCTCCCCAGCCCACTGCTGTGATTGAGATAAAAGGACCCGTTTCCTGGAGGACGAGGAGAACAGACACGTTTCTGGTGGTGTAGAAGGGACCGATGGCAATGCTTCAGAGTGTAGCGGAGACGCAGGAAAGAGGTTCAACCTGTTAAAAAAATTAAGCAGGGGGAAAATACCAACGGGAAGGAAAGATACATATATATATATATATATATATACACACATATATATATATATACACACAATTTAGAAGTATTCCCCAGGTGGCCACAAAGCATGGGCTGTGTTCCAAGCACCAACCTCTCTGACAGCAGAGTGATCTGTCACAGTAGCAATGAGTCTGAGGAGTGCAATTCCCCTCACCAGACCAACACAACCATGTCTCAACAGCAGCAAGGCAACCCCGTCCCAGGATTATTCATTAAATGCTACAACACATCCACTTATGAGGTGAGGACTAATTCCTCTAAGAAAGACAAGAGGGAGAACAGCCAGAGCATGGAGGCAGAGGCCCAGACCAGCAGATCCAGTGTTAAGGTAAAAAGGGTGCTAAACATAAGCACTGTTTCTCTCAGAACACGATTTGGCTGTAGCGGTTTAACCCGAGGAGTTTCCCTGCCGAAGCGATACGTTGTGGGGGAGCTTTTCCTGGCTTGAGCTGTTACTTTCGTTTATAAGCTAATAAGTCTTGTGAAACAACTTTATAGATGTTCCCCAGCCTCTTTCTTCGTTCCACAAAATGAGCTTTCCTAAAAGGAGTTGTGCAGTTGTCCCCTCAGTCCTGCAGAGTCTGGGGTGTGGGTCTTGCCTGTGAACGCGGAGGGCCCCTCTGTCCGTCCGTGGGGGGACCCTGAGGTGCATGAGAGCTGCACTGCCGCCGACTCCTCTGTTTGACATGTTTGTACTAGGTTGTCCAGTGTTGCTGTTTGTGCTTGTGCTGTGTGGAATCAGAGGCAAATCGCAGTCTGAAGCGATCTGCTAGCTGGGCTGATCAATTTGCATACCTCTTCCATTCACAAAGTTGAGAGTGACGGCTGTTTTTGCTCTGGGTACTGATTTACAACTTTTTGACCTTGTCTGTTGCTGCAAATAAGGTATTTTTTGGAGGTTTTTTGCATGTCTGTTAGTGTGCATACTTTTGTGTAGGGATGCAACAGAAGGCTGTATGAAGTCGACAGATATACTGAAAAAAATTGTGATTTGTGATTTTTTATTTTTGTAAAGTGAGAGAGTTAGTGATGTGGGGTGCTTGCTTGTCTGTTTACTTTCTATTGATGGCTTGTTTGTTTATGGGTTGTGCTTTAGTTCCTAATGCTATAGGTTTTGCTTGCTCTATATCTTGCTTTTTCGGAGGAACTGTCTCTATTTTGTAAAAATAAGTAATTGCAAATATATATAAAAACAAATCAAATTGTAGTAGCCCTGGGGATATTATATAACATGGCTGATCTGCTCTGGGTTACCGTGATAAGAGCTGAGATACATATGCCATAAATATAAAATACAAGCTTGCGTTGCAAGCAAGAACTAGCTAAATGTCAAGTGTTTTGCAGAATTGCAGAAACTCTAATGAGCTGTAGCTTTCTTAGGATTTTTACATGCTCATTAAGATGGCTTCTAGAGTACTGACCTGGAATAATTTTCTTCAGTTATGTGGGTGATTTTTTTTTTTTAGTTGTTTACCTCCAGATTTAGTAATCTCAGTTCATAGGAGTTTAAAAAGAGTCTAGAAAATGAGAAGACACTTTGCAAGTATTGAGTTGGAGGAGGAATTAACAATACCTAAGAACATGTAGATGAATGGTGTTAAAACTAAGCTGAATTTTTGTGTTAATAACACTGTACAGGAAACTGAATGTTACAGCCCTGTTCCATAAGTATGTCTATCGTATGTGTATATTTAACATTGTAACCACAGTAAAGATACTTAAGTTGTCATCAGAATCCTGATAGTTGTTTCTGAATTTTTAATAGTGATTATAATTGCACATCACAAAATCTAAACCAAAAATATTCTTAAAATTTATATTCTTGGAGTTTGTCTTCTGTGTGGTTGCTTATGGGGGGGGGAGGGGAAGGAAACAATTCCTGAAGCATGCATGGGAAGCTGTGTTAATTTTGTTAAGTTTTATTGCCTAAGAACTTTGTAAAAATTCTTGTTACTAGGTTTGGATAATTCAGCCAGATGCTGTGCGGTTGATGTTGGTTCATATGCATACTGTAATCTCATTGGCAGCCATTCTGATTTTTATCACTCAGTCATACTTTCTGCCCTTGTCATCACTCTAAGCACATTGCTGTGAAACGATGGGGTTTGAGAAGTGAGAATGGAATTCTGTTTGTGATCAGCTGAATACAAAATCTGTTGGACATTACCACATCTGCATGATTTTCATGTGCAAAATCCTATAATACTCTTTAGAGCTATAAAGCAGCATGGTGTTTCATTCTCTGCTTTTACCATTAGTGTGTACAGTATGATCAGATTTACAGTTCTTAGTGTGCTAGACAACTGTGTTGTCTCAGAGGTTGTGCTGGAGAGAGGGATATGCTATCCTGTCACTGGAGAGCAAGGGTTTTCACAGTACAGTGAAGTTGTTTGGAAAGAAACAAAGTGTGGGAACGTTGAAGATATTGGATAGGACCCTGAAATTCCTGAAGCCAAAAGGAGTATTGGGCAGGATGTTGTGCTGTTCTGGAGTTAAAAGGAATTTTGATTTGAGAAAGAACTGTAAGAATTAAGGTGCTACTAGGAACTACTGCTGTTCTTCAGAGGGTGTAGTACATGCTTTATGGCCCCTGGGATACCCTCACACAAACACAAGATGCTACAAACTTTTTGTCCTTTGCCCAACGGTAGTGTCATCAGAATTTGTGTGAATAGCCAGTAACCTGCCTGAATGGTATTTCGACATGGTTTCAGGGCACTTTTATTGAAATTTACATTTACAGTCTTTTGTTGTATATGCACAGATTAAAGCCAAGAGAGTCCTGCGTTAGGGCTAAGAACAAAACTTGGCCCGGGTGTAAATCTCATATTTTCACTTTGGTTGACATTAGCATTATGTTTATTAAAAATATGCATAATAGGTGGTGCAATAGATTTTATTCAATGTTTGTTAGCTGTAGTGCACATTTTTTCAGTTCAGAAAGTGTCATAAAAATAACCCATGCTAACTGTAAAATGGCATTATATATATATTGCTAATTAGCCCCCAGAATTACTCTGGCTTTATGTTTATGGTTTATTATATCCTCCTTCTGGTCAAATAGCAGAGGATCATTATCTGGATGTGTGGTGTGAACATATTATATTTTATGATTTGCATCAATTTACAAACTGTAGCTAAAAAAGTTACCTGTTCATTCCTAATATGGAGACCCCTAAGTTTATTGATAGAAAATCAATTAACAAAGCAGAGCAGTCCTGAAAATGTGTACATGCAGAGATAAATGTCATATATGTCGTATATATGAGTTTTGGTGATAGTATGTGAGAAATGAAGGAGCTCTTTTAGTAAATTATATTTGGTCATGGCACCTGTATCTCCATCCTTAATTAGTATTTTCATATGTGGCTTTCATTTGGAGATTTATGAGCATCTTGGAATAAGTGCCATATCTAAAAGTAAATCAGCCATAAAAACTCTTCCCCTAATTTTCAGTATATTGACTCCACAGCTTAAACTCTACTTTTCCCAGTAAAAGGTGAACAAGACTTAAATGTAGTTGTAAAAACAGTGACTGGGGTTTGATTGTCCAGGGCTACATTACAAATATCAAATGACGCTTACCCAGTACTGGTGCAAAGGAGAGTTTTCCTGATTTTATTATTTATTTTTTTTTCGTAGCTCTAAAAATCTCAAGGAAGTGGACTCAAAATCGTGATAGTCTTTTCCATATATATTAGTTATGATTTTATTTTTCAGACATTTGCGTTGTACAGTAAAGGGGCTTGGCTTCACAGAAACCTGCTTAAACACCTTCAGAATAATACCTCTGTTTAATCTGTAGCATAAGTGGAGTAAATGCTGGAATGGTATAAGGACTGCATGGGTATTTATTTAAAATTGGCTTGGGTATTCATAAGCATGTGCTGTCCCAACATCACATGTCTGTGTGTGTGTGTCACTCTTCTACAGTGCATTAATAAACACTGTAGCACATACATTGCGCGTTTATTTTGCTCTGTCATTCTTTTACATATGTGAGATTTCCTTCCTCTTCTCTTGTATAACTCTCCCTGTCGGGTGTACTTAACACAGAAATATGTGCGTTTGAGTGCAAAAGGATCAGAAAGTAAATCCAAACTTCTTTATTTTAAAATAAAAGTAGTCCTAAGGCAGCAGGGCTAAATGTGAAAGAGCCTTTTGATTTATCAGCTGATACGGCACAGCCAGTTTAAATCCATAGCCCTCCAGCCCCTTAGTTTTCTTCATTCAAACCGTGTGAAACTGCCTGAGAATTTTGCAGTCACTGCAAACCAATGGTTGCATAATTCTGCATATAGGAGGCTGTGTGCTATATTGTACCTGCAGTGCTGAATTGGATCTTGTTTCAGCATTTAACAGCATGTTATTTAGTCCGTTAAACTGTCTGCTCTTTTCCTGCCTGTCTGGTAATTCCTTTCCGTTGGAACACACGAGCTCTCCCTCCCTTTGAAACTCCCACATGTACTGTCCACTGAGGCCATCCACCCTCTCTGGATTCCTCCCTGTTGTCACTGAAACTGTCCTCAATCATTTCCCCAACAAACCTCCCATCACCGTTTCCCTCCCACTTCCACTGACGTCAGCTCTCCTGTACAGAGATTCTTGCTCCCACTGAGAGGATCCTTCCCATGCTGAGAGACACAAACTTTTCCCAATCTTTATGGCTCCAGACTTTCAGGCTGCTTTTTATGCTGTTGGTGCAAGGCATGAACCCTTTTCTCCAGGGGATGGGAGTCCAAATTTTAAATGGCATGAAGTGAACTGGTGTAGTGACATTTGAACTGGGTTCATATTCAAGTCTACTACTTATTTTTACCTTTTAATTTCCTGTTTGTAATGTAAACTGGAAGAAAACCGAAGCTGTAAATCGCAGCGTATAGATTGCTGCACTACTAAGATAGCATAAGCTGTGCTTTCAGTTTTTAAAGCATTGTTATTGGTACCTCTCCTCATCAAGCAAACCAACGCATGCAAAATGTGTCATTGTATTTGAGGGCAATTCCTTTTGTGACTGACATGAGCAAGGGTAGACCCTGAAATTTTTGGAGTACTTACTATTGGTAAAAATTTGACCAAAACTTTCAGCTGTGAATTCATCTGACAGACACAAAACACAACTTCTCTTTGCCCTTTGCATTGTTCTTCACTGCACCTGATCTGAGCTTGTTGTGTGTCTCTTCCCTGGTCATTTTAGGTAGTTAATTTCTATGCTTTTCCTCTTCTGCCACCTGATTGTGTCGATAGAGGAAGTACTAAACCCAAGCCTTTACTTCTGCAGTTACAGGTATTTATTTTACTGTGTTGTGCCCTTTGCATTCTTAATTGTATATGGGTCAGATTAAAGTGTAAGTACATCCACAGTGAGAAATTTTCTAGTTTGTAGAATGTACTTAAGCCAGGCAGAATGGGAGGTGGTATACTTATTAGTTCTCCTGCCCTTTCTACCATTCCCAGTATTACATGTGATGTGAAGTTCCAGTGCAAGGTACCAGTGTTGCCTTGCTATTTAAGGTGCCAGCAATTCAGATTTTGCATCCAAAACGCTACGTCTAAATATAAATTAAAGATAAGAAATGGTGAAATAGTTACACTCACTTGCAGATACTTCTTGTTCAATGAATTTTAGACTAGGAGATGCTTACAGTCTATGTGAACATGAAGAATGTCTCATTAAGAAAGCTGCTCATAATTCATTTGAAACTTAGAAAAAATGCTGTTTGGAAACTATTTTACTTTCCATATTACGTACTTTAATTTCTGTTCCTCATGTCCAACTAAATGTCCGTGTCAAGAAAATGAAAGGTATTTGAATGAGAATTGTTTTTAACAGGCATTGAAATTGTTATATCCAACAGTTGCCACTACCAACAGTGATAAATTGCTGTTTTACTTTAGTTATTACATGAACATTTGTTCGCCCCTCTTGGCTCTCACCTTGAGAAGGGCTTCCAGAATTGGATTTCTAAAGCAATAGTAACAATCCACTGAAAATATTCCTCTTCTTGAGCCTTTGGAATGCAACTGACTTTCAAATGAGTCCTCAAAGAAGAAATAAATATCTAGAGAGATGGACAGCTAAAGCTCTTACCTAGATCTCATCAAAAAGTGGAAGAAACCTAAAGCAAATATGGTAATGAGCAGACTGGCCCCAGGGTGAAATTGCTTCAGTACAAGCTTTACTTCAGTTGTCATTTTATCAGGGGACCACAGAAGCACCTGCACACTTAGGAGAACAATTTAGCATTGTGTTCTATTTTGGTGATGTGTATGGATATAATATGCCTGCATTGTAAACTGCTTTACCAGCCATGGATGGAATTAAAATACTGTTCGCCATGTTTCCGAAACCACACAGAGAGCATGATTTCATGTCCACAGCACAGTTTTCCATCTGAATTGCAGTGTTCCATATGTCAGGCTTATTCATCTAGTGGAGGTTCGCTAGGAATTTGCTTGGCCCTGTGACATTCTATGCATTGCTATCCATCCATTAGGTAAAATAATCAGGTATCTTAATTTAACCATAATTTAAATTGGCATAGGATGACAAGATGCAAATTGAACAGCTTTAATGTGCACAACATACTGAATAGTTTTATTGGCCAGAGTCAGATTTTTAGGTTTTTGAAGGCAATCAGGGAAGTGATGTTCTTAAAGCCCTCTGCTTTTCTAAAAGATTTCGGCATCCAGCCCCTTTTAGATTGTTTCTTGAAATCCCCGTTAAGGCCAAAATGTAATAAATGATGTTGGTACACATGCTGCGAAATGAAATAGCGGAGTCTGTAAATTGTGCATTCTTCCAGACCATCCCCTTTCACTATGGGTTGAACTGTTGGCCTCAAATCAAACTCCCAGGCCCTTTTCTCCTCTTCCCAGTGAAGTCTGTAAGTCTGTCACTCTCCATAAAGTTACAAGCTTAGCTTTCTGTAAACCAGCTTCCACATGTATGGCTTTGTTTCAGGAGAAAGGAGGAGAGCGAGAACCTACTTTTTGACGTGGAAATTTGTTGGCATGAATTAGGTTATATCTCTTTCCAGTGTGGTTGGCAAGGTAATTTGGGATGGTTTTTGATAGTGTTTTACATGTTTAAAGGTAGTCTGCATATGTATGTAGAGAGCTGATGTCCTTGCAAAGCAGAAGAACTTGGGTTAAAAAAGGAATATTCAAAATTTAAAAGCAGTTTTGGGAATAAAAATACTGTTGCTAATGAAAAACACTCTGATTCCTGTATGAGGGATTCAAATTAGGATTCCCACCTTTCCTTGGAGAAGGAGGAAATACAGCTTTTGATTCTGCTACTTTATGATGTTATAGCCAATTCTTGAACACTAGATCCCTAGAAATTAGGGTAACATACTTTTATTTGTACAAAGACAATCTTCTTTTTGGCTAGGTAGGTCTTTCATTCCAAAGTGTGAATTAAATAGATACTGTTTCAAGGATTATTTTTTTTAATATCAGGATAGAAATTAATCTGTTTGTTAAATAATATTTGTAACAGATATAAGTTGTGTCTGTTTCTTTGTTGGAGATGAGAATTCACTCTTTTTGCAAAATGGGAGTTATTTTGCATGTTAATTTGAAATTTGCACAGGAAACGTCAAACATTTTATATGCTTGGGAAGATGAAACCTTTTCAAGTAAGAGGTATTTTTCTGTGTAAGTTAAACATTTTACATAGTGACATGAACAGATTTCTGATTGTTAAGGGAAAAATGGTAACCTTGAAATCTTTTAATTGTTTTTTGGATTTCCCAGTTTCCTAAGTAAATCCATACAAAGAAAACACAGAATCACTGGGCAAATATGAAAGAATGACATCCTCTACTTCCCATTGTTTTTAACTTCGAGTTAGCAATGACCTTTAGCTCCCCACTGGGATGTGGTGGAAACTTTGAGGCCCCATCTTGTCACTAAAAGACAACTTAATTTTAAAGTTACACATTTACTATTGCTTTCTGTCTTTCATTTTGAGGTTCTGTTAGCTCTAATAAAATTTAATCAGACAAATAACCTCAGTAAGCAAGCAAATGAAACCATCTTTATAAGGATCTTGTTTGAAAAAACTATGCAGATGTTTAATTAAAGCACAACAAAAGAACCTCTATCTGCATTGTATACAGTCTTCCTGTATTTAGGAGTACCTACTCTCCATTGTCAGATAGATGACACAAATTCATACTGAATTATCAGGATTGGGTCTCTTCAGACACCGAAGTGTAGAACTATTTTACAACAGTGGTTTTAATTCCAAGTTTTTAAATGGACAAACGTTATCTGTGTGATAGATAGGTAAAGATCAGTGTTCAGCTGAGATGACTGAGTTTGCAGATGTGTATTTCTTTTTTTTGAAATACTGCCTGCTGTTTCTTTCAATTTTTAAGGTTTTAGGGGTTTTTCGTTTTGTTGTGGGGTTTCTTGTATGTGTGGTTTTTGGTGTCTTCCCCCCCACCGCCCAAAAAAAAAAAAAAAAAAAAAAAGTGAGAAATTCCACAAATGGTTGAGTACAACCACACCAACTAATTTGGTAACTTGAAGCAGAAGTGACTTGCCTTGCACACTACTGTAGTTTTAACTGCCTGGTGAAATTGCACTTGTCCATGAGCTGTAACTCAGCGACAAATATCTCAGCATAGGATACGTTTCAGAAGGCAAGTCTACAAGTACTGGAATCCAGAGCTCTGCCACACACTGAAGTGTGGACAGCACTGGGATTTCTGGCAAGGTATCTCCATTTTATTTTTTAAAACAAAGCAAATCATTATTTTTAAATACTGAAGAGGTTTATCGGTGGGCCAAATTCTGACTAAAATGACAGTCCTTCAATCCCATTAAAATCTGTGGGCTCAGGGGGTGTACCTGAGGCAGAACTTGGACTGCTGCGTTTACCTCTCACTGTGGTAGAAAATAGCTCCCTGTTGGAGAGGTGATTTGAAAATAAAAAATAGTGGCAATAATATTTGTATTAAGGGCTAAGTTATTTTCTGTCGTTCCAGAAAGACACCAGTATAGCTCCAGTGAGCAAGTTCCCAGCTGTACTGAAACTGGTGGCAAAGTTCTTAAAGTTTTCAGAACAGCCAGAATTTGATCTCTGGTCTGTAAGCAAAACTTACCTTATCTGCACTTCAGAGAAGCCAGGTATCAGCCCTTATGGCTGGGTCCCACATTTTATGATTGCTTAATCCATAGCTAATGCAGAAAACTACCAATAATTGATATTATTAACTGTCTAATGATGGGAGTAATGGGATAGAAAATTGATTTATTTTTCTTTTTCTGAGCGTCATACGGCAGTGAGGGCTGTTCTCAGGCAGTAGCTGCATAGAGAATATAAATGGCTGTGGCTTCAGGTCGTAAATTAAATCTGCCCATCTGTTGCTGTTCTTGAGAGTAGTGACTCTCAAAACTTAAAATTTCTAGGCATTCAAAAGGACTTTTTTCTACATATTCATACTTGTGTAGTTCTCCACTTTAATCTGAAGTGTGTTGGGATGTGTTCTGTTACCTGGTGCTTTGTGGTTGCAGATGATCATTCTGTAAGTAATGATGCAGAGTGTGGCCAAGGCTAGAGATACTGAACTGAGATCAGAAGAACCAGGCTGCCACTGGTTAGTGTGTGGCTTTTTGTCCAACTCGCTGTGTGTTTCTACTTGAATGCTTCATCCTGGTTATGTATCATGCAGGATCGGGGCCATTATATTACCTGGAACATAAGACTTGCACTCAGGTCAAACTGTCCACGTAATGCAGTGCTTTGTCTCTTAACAGCACTCGGCAGAGTGTGCTTTGGAGAGAGATGCAAGGAATCTATTTAAAGGTACAAAAATGAGAAGAGTTTTTCATGTTCCCCTTCTGGGTTTAGTCTGGATATACTGATTTACTTCTCATTTTTCAGAATTTTTGCATGAAATATGATAATGATATTTTAGTTTTATCTCCTTAAAACTTGGTTGCTAAGTTGACAAATGCAATAAAAAAAATTGTACTCCTGAGTGGAATTTGTGAATGGAGGATTTATTTCCAAACCAGTGTTAGCACATACTTAGTGCTGAAACACCACCAGTGTGCATCATTTATGTTATTTTTTTCCTGCAAATACTGTTGCAGGCACAAAGAACAACTGATGAAAGTGTATAGAAGAAAGGAAGATGGATGAATTGTAACTAAATATGGGTATGCATTTTGAAGAGAACTTCAAGACTAGAGAAGCTAGTGCTTTTTTTTGTACATAAGGCAGAGTGTCCTGCAGATGAAAAAAAGCTGAGGATAATGTTGGTATTTTAGAGGAACAAAACATTTTAAAGCCACGCAAAGAGGGTTTTGCAAACACAAACAGCTTTTGTTTTGTTAACAACTGCACTGAGAGAAAACGTCCTGTGAACTCAGGCACTGCTTCATGCTTCCATTGATTCTGTTGTAACTTTTAATTTCATATTTGATTTCTTTTTGCCTTTGCCATGGAAGTGATCTGCTTTCTGCAGAATTTCAGTTGAAAGGGCTGTTCTGCTTATACTGTTAGTTATGTTATCGTGTGTCCTCAGTTCTGCCTTGTTCCTTGCTATTTAATGCTATGGAGCTGAGATCTGTCATGAGAACAGTCAGGTCAAATTCAGTGGTAGTGCTGTCAGTCGCAGCCCCTAAGTCTAGTGGTGATACTTTTCCCCTCAGTGAATAAAATTTAACCTTCTAAAGTATGGAATATTTTACTTTGGGGCAGCTGCTTACTTTTCAGGAAGGCATCATGTTTTCTGAAATACCGTTGCAAGTTACAGCTCTCTAAAACGAGTATGTTGGAGCAGTAGCTAGTTGGGGACCTAGTTTCCTCCAAAAAGCACTTGCACAGCCTTTTTGCAGTGCCCTGCCTCTGGCAGTGGTACAGAGCAGCAAGAACCAGCTTCTCTGGGATAAGCGAGATGTAGCTTTTATGATCCTTGGTAATAATAATAAAAACTCATTAAACTGGTCAGTGAGGAAGCTGATCTATCCCTCTCACCCCTGGCTTTGCCCTTCTCACCAAAGATGACAGTATTTGCCCCTGAAGGACAGGTAGTAGTGTCAGCCTGCTGTCTTGGTAGCAAATATTAAAAAAATAGAATTTTGGTAGATGTTTTTTACTGTTGGTTCCTAAAACTAAATATTGATATATTAGCTTGTGATATTTTACTGAAAAACACATTCTTCTGTCACTGTTGATATGTTATAACGTTTGGAAGGTTGGTTTTGTTTTTTTTTTTTTTCATCAGTGCAAAGCCTCAAAGTTAGAGTGGGAGCGGGGCAGAGGGAGCAAGCCCTGTTAGTGGTTGGCGGGAGGTATGGGAAGTCTAACGGCTTCTCTGATCCTCAGGCTTAGCCCTAGTCACACTGTGACCATGGGAAAGTTGCCAGACACCAAATTTTCAAAGGAGCATGACTGAAGTTCACATTTTCTAAAAAGCTAAGCTCTCTTGTGAATTGCTTACAGTGAGATTCATAGCTGGACTGTCAAAAAAGTGAGCTGAAATTACCATCTCTTATTTTGCCAGTTAAACTAAAAAGAACGTCTTTTTGGAGGTTACATAGTTCTGAAGTTTTCTCCTAACTTTATCTTGGCTGTTCTGATTGCTAAGAGTTCTTACAAGGCTCTCTTGTGCTCTTTGGGCAATATAAACACTCTTCTGCTAATATAAACCTGCTAAGGTTGTGGGACACTGTTCATGGGGTAAGTTTTGCTTTGTGTGGTCACCTTGCTGTGCTGGTATACAAAGTCTTAAGCGAACTAAAGAATTTTAAGGACTGTGGAAGTGGAATACACCTGATGCAGGTTCGGGGGATGGCAGTCCTTTCCTCTGTTCTGTGAGCCTTTGAGCTATGCTAGGAAATGCAGGCTGTGGATGTTAGGACGTAACTGTGATGTTCAGCTCTTTATATTATGGACAGGAGTTCTGTGGGTTAGGAGTTGCCTCCCTGATACTTTGCACTGCTTAGTCATTGCCTCCTAAATTTAATCATGTGGTCAAGAGCAGAGGCTAGTGTAGAATGTAAGTGGGGGATCCAGTGCTTGACTCTGAGGTCACTATGGGGAACAGTTTTGCTTGTAGGCTGCAGGAGTCTGTTACTACGCAGGGATCTTTACTTAGTTATGGAAAGACTGATTTGTCCTAAAAGGTTGAGAAACCTCATCGTCATCAGTTGGAGCGAGGACACTCCCTCCCTCAGTCAGTTATTTCTTGAAGAGTGTGTTTGGCAAGGAGGCTGTGTGGTCTCTTGCCCTTTCTCCACGGATGACCTACAAAGAAGAACTATCATCTCCCCTCAGGAAACCTCATACTTTTGGTCAGTGGCCCCTTACATTTTTTCCCCAGCTGACTGGCATTCCAGCTGACTGGTCAGAGAAGTACCCAGTTGCATCCACTTGTTAGGATTCGCTGTGCCAGTGCTATTCTGGTTCAGGATGAAGGTACCAAGGGAGCGTGTTCTGCTGAGCGTGTCTGAAAGCAGAGCGGTGCTTCCCTGGCTGCGGCCAATCACTTCGACTACACATTTCCTCTTACCCCTGTAACATTAAATACACATGTGAAATATTAACCTGGGAATCTTCAAATGCTTGACTACTGTTAGTTTTATGCCACTTCGTAAGAAATACAAGGACCTGTAAAGTACATAATTGTTGGGGTTTTTTTCTGGGTTTTTTTCCCCTCCGTTTTGCAGAGAGGTGGGTGCAGGTGGAGGGCTTGGCATTTTTTTTCATCATCTTTCCCAACACTGGGAGGCCCCAAGCCAGCAGGTAGGATTTCTAGGAGATCCTCCTAAAGGAGGGGTCTCCACAGCCTGTTCTAAAATAGTTCAATGATTTTTAAGGTAAACCAACAAAACCTTTCATGTAGAGGGAAAAGCGTGACAGAGGATAGCCAGGGTGAAGGGATTATGGCTAACAGCACTGCATCTCTGCTGTTGCCGGGTGCTGCCAGAGGTCTTCATGTCCTTAAGAGTCTTAAGTTAGGTTTGGGAAACCTCAGCTTCTGTACTGAGGAATGAACTGAGGCCAGTGGTAATGGTCTGTTTAAATGCAAGTTCTTAAACCTGGATTCATTGATTGCTATAAATCAGTTTGATTACTATAGATATTTTTGTTGTAGAACGGACATGAGCCGACTGTCCAGAGGAATACGTACATACAGGATGTTTGCCAATTAGCTTGCAGTTAATTTAAATAGAATACAAACACCTCACTTGGTATACCCTAAGGCCTTATTTTTTTAATTTAGCTTGAAGAGGGTCTTTAACATGTGCTAACCTGGTTAAGGTACAGGAAAGACGGTTGTACGTGTTGAAGTGCTTTGTTCAAAGACATGAACAACCCGGATGGAAATATATTTAGGGAGTGTAGAGCAGCTTGGTCTTCCTGATGGTCTCTGAAGTTGTCTGACTTCATCTCAGTAGCACAAACCTCTCAGATCATGGATGCCATGTCAATGTACCTTCTGGAGAACTCTGTACTGTGTGCTGAGAGCTTGGACCTTCACATGAAGGTTTCTTCAAGAGGCTCTCCTTCCTCTCTCCAAGTCATACATATGTTTCTAGAGGTCAAGAAATTATCTCAAGAAATTATCACTGACTGTTCTCAAGTGCTTATGCTTCTTAACTCTCTAAAAATAGAAAAAAATATGAAGGTCCCCATTATGCCGGCACTGCCAGGGAGCTTTCTTTAAACACTTTGTAAAATAGCACTCTCTCTTACTAAATGGGTTCTTAATTTCTTGATTCAGAAAAGATACAGCACTTTTCTACAGTGCATAGCTGGGCACTTCAGAGCCTGCTTCTTCGCACAAAATTCTTGAAAGATGACTGTTAACTAAACATGGCTTAATTAAGTTGACAATTTCACAGCTACTTTGAACAGCTCATTAACTGCAGGATACAGCTTCTTTGCAGCCAGAGCTCCACAATACATCATACAGTGAACCTGCTGACAAGAGGGTACAACTTCCAAGGCATGCTTCAAAAGATCAGATTTATTACTGCAGTCCTGCTTCTTCTAAAACCAGTTAAGGCTTCCTTTAACAGATACTGAAAATACTTTGATTTGTAGTTCAGTCCTACGTAGCGCTGCAGATACAACTTTGCATGTTAAAGCCAATGCTGTTTTACATATGCTGCCAAGCTGATAGCGGTGTTGGGGTGAGGACAAGTGGCTGTGGCTGAGTTGCGTGGGTTGCAGCTCCTGGTTGCAACTGAAGTTCTACAGTATTTTTTTCACTCGTTTTTAAACAATCATACACATGCAATTCCTTGTCACTCAGCTCACTTAAAAATAGAGAATAGTTCATTGTTATCGATTTCTTTAGAAATTAAATGATCTGTTTTATTTTTATGCTTTGTCCTTCCCCCCTTTCTCCCCTGATAGTAAAGAAAACTTAGTCTGAGAGCTGTAAAAGTACCTGCTGAAGGCAATGGAGGCTGAGCTTGCTGACAGCAGTGTAGCTAGCTGGGTTTCTTCAACTTGGCCTTGGAGAGAGAGCAAATACCCTTTCAAAGATTTTGCAGACTTCTGCTGCCCGTGATCCTGAAAATCCCATCATATGTTACAGAAACAAGTGTCTAGAGTCTTAGGTGATGAGACATCCTCCTCTCATCTCGAATGTTAATATTGCAATGATCTGTTCTTTACATTTGTGATTTCTTACTGACATGGCTGGAGTAAAGCCCTGCTCTAATTGCAGCAATACTGATACTACTGTGCTTGTGGCAGCATAGTTTATGCCATTTGAGAGTACAAATATAATGGTATATCTTCTTCCACAATAGAAAGTTTTCCTGTATTTCTTGACTTGTGGAATTATACTTAGGACACATTCCTAATTTAGGCGAAGACTTAATGCAGTCAAGGCCAGGACTGTATGTTACCTAGTCTAGAAATGACAATGAGGGATTTGGATTTTTAATGTTTTATGCTGTAAAAATCTCTGTTAAGGATATAGCAATGGGGAGAGGAGGGGGTGAAACATGCTTTTGTTAAACAGCTTGTTACATTTGTGGAACTGGTATAAAGTATTCCAGAAAAACCAGTTTTGCTAATGTTAATGCCATTTGCAATAAGAAAGTTTTCAGGACACGTGTTATACCTGTGCCAGGATCTAAGGACTGTGGAAGTGAAGCGAGAACCTGGTACAGAGTCAGCACATGGAGACCTTTTCCTCTGTGTTGAACTGTGGGTTCTGGCAGCTGATGGCTATGAGCAACTTGCCTGCTTTCGTGATGCCTTTGCAGCAAGAATTTGTAGCAGTGAGAGCTCCCAGGAACTTTTGTTAGCATTCTAAATGCTGCCATGACACTATTGGGTTTTTTAATTTTTTCCTCTTTTTGGACAGATAGATTTAACAGGCAATAGTTTGGCTGAGATATGAAATCCTAATGTGGGTATTTGCAAACCTTTGGTAAGAAAAGGCATTTTTTGTCAGCAAGACTTTGTAGGCTAGACCAGGCAGTGGAACAAACAGAGGGGAATAGTCCTTGAATCAGGACAAATAAATTATTGTTAATGGCCTTTGTCCTCTGTTGCTGTTTGTGTGCCTTTTTACTGTAGGACACTGCTCTTCAGAATGGGCTGTAAGTATGTGGCTCTGCATTCTGCAGCTTAGGTTATTAAGGAAAAGTTGGACTCTCAGTTAATTAATCACATTGTTTAGAACTGATTTAATGTTAATAATAATCTCATGAAACTATTCTAGATGTATGTTTGAGTACAGGACAACTTATTATCGTACAGAAGCTACTGAATTGCCAGGTGTGATTTGGTAACAATTCGATAGTAATGCAAAAAGGCAATTTGCGATACAAATGTTGTCACAGGACAGCTGCTCCTGCAGCAGAACCAGCATTTTACTGCCTGTTTGCATCCTGGTAGTCTGTAGGTTTTGCTTTAACTTGTTCAGTTATACATAGAGGAGGTTTCTTCCTGCAGCCCCTTTTCTTCCTTTTGGCATTGTATTCTCCCTTCAACTGTCATTTTCATGTTTCTGATGCTCGTATATGCATGTATCTATACTTTTTTTGGATCACAAATAGTATATGGCCTCTCACTGATGAAACTCACTCAACTTCTCTCACTTCGTACTTTTCTTTTTTTTTAAACTAAGTGCTTTTGTTGGGTGAAGATCTTTGGGGAAGGTCTAACTCCTTCCCACCCACTGGCATGCAACACTTACCCTAGAAATAACAGAATCTTTTTGTTTACAAAGAGGCATAGCTAGTAAACAGTTGTCCTCCTGAAAGTCTTTAGTTAGTACATAAAGTGTACTCTTAATCATTTGTACCAGGTCAATATCCCTTAAAATGCCATTATTACAAATCAATCTGATATTAGAGGAGTATTTTCATAGATGTGGACACAAACTCAAATAAACAAAAAAAAAATAATCTCTAATTTCAGCTAAAATGCATTAAACTTATTTCTAATCTGCTGTACTAGAAAAATGTTTTCTTGTCAGCTTTCAAAGTTGCAATGCTGTTCTATGCTTAAAATATTTTCCTCACTGACATTTTAAATTGCAGGTGTGTTCTTGTGTTGCTTAATCAAAAGAAGTAACATTGTGGGGAAAAAATAGTTTTGTTTTTCATAGCACAAAACATAAATAATTAGTTGATCTGTGAGTTACTTTATTATAGTTTGTAGATGTGTCTTTTAGTTATTTAAATATGAATAGGGACTGTCATAAATGGCATTAAGCATCGACTCCTGGTCTTGTACGATTCAGCTGGTGCTGACGCAATTTCATAATAAAACCCAGTCATTTTCCATCTATCTTTGTAACAATGTCAGTTCAGATACTTGCTTTAAGAAGGGGATATCTGTATGAATGGTTGTGATTGAACTGAACTTTGATCTGAAATTAATTTTTTTTTCCCCATACTTGGGATCTTGAAATGCCTTCCTAAAGTATTGAATCTCCAAATAGTTTTCTGACAGCTTGCTTTTCGACAAGGACTAAGTGGAAGAAATTATTACTTTTCCTCCAGATACGCTCCCAACAACTGCCATAGTTTCAGGGGTTTTTTAAGGGATCATGTTTGTTGTGTCTCTAATGTAATTCACTGATATTTTACACCTTTCCGTAACCTTCGGAGCTTCCCATTCTCTCTTGCACTTGCAAAGCTGGTGACCATTACAGACAGGACTGAAAAGTGGCCCATGAGTGCCGCCTGGCTTTTGGAGCTGCATCCAGTAACTCCCTGCTTTGCCATCTGGTTTTGGGCCACCAGCTATTCCTCTTTGGTTTCTTGAGAGTAGTGTGAATAGACAGAGAGGCCTAACTCTCATCTTTAGTGCACTGAGGCTGGGATTTCATTTAAGTGGTATTACGCAAATAAACCAGAGCATTGTGCTGGACTCTGAGATGAAGCCTTTTGCTTCTGTCTTTGTCCCCACGTCCTGGAGCCAAGCTGATGCTTGAAGCCCACAGAGTTAGTGAAAAGGCTGGTTTTCTCAGAGCTGTTCTGTTATTAACTGGTTTTGGCTACTCTTTTCCTGCCTGATATATCACTACCAAACACTGGAGGATGGTCTATGCTAGCTTTAGCCTACTGAGATCTCTTGGTGCCATGTTAGTGCTCCAGCATGTGTGCATGGTAGAGCACGTTGAGTGAACCCTGTGGGCTTGGAGAACTCTGTGCCAAACAAAACTTTCTAGCCTAGTTGAAGTCAACTATGTGTCAGTGGCTGGGATGGTAATGGTCGTCATTAATATAACAAACAGCCAAGTGCAGAAGTTACGAGAATTATGTGAATTTATGATGTTGTCATAAAAAAAGTCTAAAGTTAAGCACAGCACAAAAATATGCTAGTGTGTATTGGTACAGTATCTTTATGTAGGCTGGAGATAGGTTTGCCTGTTGTGGGGAGGCTCTTTATTGAATCGCAGCAGTCATTTCTTTTATATTTTATGATCTTCCAATTCAGTTCATGGAAAATAAACCTAAAATATAATTATTGTGCATATTCAATTTTTTTTTTTGTTTTTAATTTTTCTTTGTCTTTTTTATAGCATCTTTCCACAGTGCCATGCCCTCTATAAACATTAGGCTATTAAATTTTTGAAGCTCATGACAATGTTCTTCCATAGACGGTGCATTTGTTGGCATTTACAGGGTAAACGCCCTCCAAACGGAAACTAAGCAAGCCCAGTCTCTGTGGCATGCACAGTCCTCATGTGCCCTGGGATCAGGAGTCCCCAGCCTGCTTTCATGTCACTCACATGATGATGTTTCACACTTGGAGTAGATCTTTGCATCAGCACTTCCTCGCTTCGTGAAAATACTTCTCTTTTTAGAGAAAGCAATTGCTTGATTCTGATTGCTTTTAGTAAAATAGCAGCTTCTGAGGGCTAATAGGTAGGTATTCCTAAACTTTACAATTCCTTTCCAAGTGAGATTGCCCAAAAGGAACTTAGACAGCAACGGCAAATGTAGCAGATAGAAACTAAGAGGGTTGCCTGGAAGAGGCCTTCAGTATTTTCAGTGATTATTTTACAGCCACCAGATTCCTCTTTCAAAAATCCTTGAGATTGATCACATTTTGCCTTGGAAAAGACTTTTGGGATCTAGAATGATATTTTACGTAGTGCTTCGTGGGTTTCATCACTCAAGCAGAAAGATAAGATGGCCAAATGGAAAAATGTTAACTTTGAATGATATATAACGGTCAGTCAAGGCTATTGTGTAGCTTGTCAGTTTTTGACAGATAAGCAACTGTGGTGCAAGGACTACACATGGTTGTTAGTTTAAAAATTCTGATTTAGCGTTGTCTAAATTATAGAAGCCTCTTTTCTCTGTGTGATTTGGGTTATTTTTTTATTTTTGGATACAAATGATACCCAATTTTCCTGAAGCAATGTGTTAATCAAGGGCTTAATCAGTGAGATATTTGGAAAAAAATACCAAACCAAAAAAACCCAGTGGAAATATCTATAAAATAATTGTTTCTCATTCCACCAGTTTGAGGATTTCAGATGTCATTGCTAATATTCAGGAATGACAGACTGTACTTGAGAGTTCGGTATATTCTGCTCAGTTGGGCAACTGGAGTTCAAAATACGTTGCTGTGGAGGACAGAGGAGAGGGTCATGCTACATTGAGGAAAATGGATTTAGGAAGCAAAACAAGTAATGATACATTTTATTTATGTTAGCAGGCAGTAGTACATATAGTTTGTACAGGTCTTTGTAGTTGTTCTTGATGATCAGTCCAGAAAAGTGGAAAGTATTGGCACTAACAAGAAATCCCATCTTAAAATGTAAACTCACTAGGACAGGGATCATAATTTCCTGTATTTTTATAGGGCTGCTGTACAATTCAGTGTTTACACAGTACAAATTAAAAATAAAATAAAAACAGTGATGATGTTCAGGAAGTAAACTCTATGTTAATTCACTGTCTGAATGGCATACACTTTTCAAAAAGACATAAACTCATTCTTATTTATGCATAAGGAAAGTGCAAGTGTTGCATGTGCAATTAGAAGTAATTTAGTTCAGTAATAGATGACTTGTTCATCTGCTGCATACTTAATGATAACACTAGTATCCAGTGTCCCAGTTATTTACAGTAAAAAAATTAACACTAAAGCTATCAGTCTGAAGTTATCAATTGGAGAGGAAAAAGAATCAATCTTGTTATAGGAAAAGAATATATTGCACATTTCTGTATATTTGCATGGCTATTTTTTAATAATTAAATGTATTTGGAATGAATTTTAATCCCTGATGTTTTAAAGTAGAAGTGGTGAAAGCATCAAGACAAACCAAGCTTGCTGTGTTGAGTTGTATTCTGTGTCTGATTTTGCAACTGTAGTCCTCAGTAGACGCGTTGTTCTGCTTGTGGTTGCCCTTGCTGACGTCTGCGGTGCTGTTGCAGATGGGGAGGACAGGGGTGGAGCCCTCCCCCTGGAAGGACACAAGGCAGATGGGTTTATCTCTTCAGAGAAAGTCATTTTCTTAAACTCTTGCGTTAAGCCTGAGGGAAATGAACAGGTCTATTGGAATAAAATGTATTCTGACAATTTAAACCAAAGAATGTTTTCGGTGATTGCTGAACTGGGTGTCTCTTGGGAATGCGTTAAACCAGAGCTAGATAAAAAAAAGACCCACTGGCTAATATTCCATCAGAAACAAAATGTGGGGACCAGTTAATGACAGCATTCCCAGTGCTCCTGTCTGATGTTGGCTGGAGCAGTGTGCTGTGCTTCCTTCCTCCTTGACCGTGACACTGCCCTTCTCCTTGGGCCAGTGGACGTGGGACAGGAGCCCTGGCACAGCTGCCTCTCATCGTAGCCTCAGTACTTGAGATGGCAGGTCTGGTAGTTAGAAGATAATTAAAGTACTTGGGGTTTCTTTGTTAAGATCGTGGACTGTTCATGAGGTGCTGGAATCACCTGAAATAAATAGGTCTTGATAGTAAAATATCCAAAAGTATGTTGTTGAGCAATGTGGTCTAAGTTGGGACTTCAGCTTCTTGTAACAATTTTTTCTTTCCTGCCTGAATGGGCAATGTCAACATATGTTCTGAGAAAGCAGTCCCCAAAGGATGGGTAAGCTCCTTCTGATGCAGAATGCTGACCTTAGAATGACCTAATGCCCTGGGGAAAAAACGCTATTTATTTAGGTTTTAAATTATTAAATTGGGATTAAGTCAGATAGGTAAAAGACCATAATGTAATTCATGTTCTTGACTCAGTGTGATGTTGCACAGAGATTAAATAACTTTTCCTGGGATGTTGGAAGAAGTCTTAATAGGGCCGAGTGGCAGTGCTCTCTTGTTTGCAGGGAGGCAGGAGAGACTTGTGTCTCGCATTCAGGTGTAGAGGATTGTGATCATGGGATTTTCTTTTTCCAGTTTGATCCTTCCTCGTCTGAACCAGTAAAGAAAACTTGGTCTGTCTAAAGGGCAGCGATAAAGTAATAATATCTAGAGGAATGTGAATTAATGTTGAATGAAGGCCAGCCCAGATAGCAGCAGTAGGAGAGCTGCGTAAACGTCAGGACTGATGTGTGCAGAGTACTGCGGTGACACAGCTATAGTGTTTCCAGTCCCGGAGCTAAGTCAGAGCTAGATTTAATGCTCACCATCCTGCAGCCTGCTGTGTAGACCCCCTCAAGAAAAGGTGAGATCAAGCCTTTAATGAGATGGGGAAGAGAGCCCAGAGTTGCCCTTTTTGTTCAGCACAGCCTGGCCAAGTGCCTGGCAGTGGCAGAGCATGGGATTCTGGACAAAGAGGGACAGCAGGTCCCCAGCAGTGCAATAGGGACTGCCTGTACAGTTCCTGCTGGGAGCAAACTAAATCCCAAGGGTTGGGGAGTCCGATGTGCAGGAGGTCAGCAAGTCTACATAAGGGGGTTTTCTGTGCTTGCACTTTTTGGTCTTGTGAAGATTCAGGAAACTGGCCCACAGCAGGGCAGAGCTTCAGCAGTCCAGGAAGCTGCATACCTTTTCTTCCACGTCTCTTACCTCTTTGATTGTTCCCATATGATTTTGATATACCTCAGTGATACTTGGAGCTTTGTAGCACTCCTTAGTTTGCTCCTCCAGTTGCACGTGCGAGTGGCGTACACAGGCTGGCAGAAAGGGAAGAGAGCAGAGGATTGTTACCCTACAGCAGAATTGTTTCCAGAAGTGACTGTAAAGACAGCAGGAGGTTCTGCACTTGTTCTCTCTCAATCACTTTCAGATAAAACTTTGCTTAGTTTACAAGTCAAAAGGTGATTTTTCTAACAGCCAATATTTCAAACTCTCACATTTGGGTTTGACAATCAAGCTGTTTTCTGTCTGGATCTTACTTCATTGCCAGTAATAAAAATTCCAACTCGCTCAGCCATGGTTATATTGGTTTTGCAGAGCTAACAGTAGTAAAAGTTTGTTTTTGTCCAGCAAAGACAGCAGATTAGGTCTCAGAGAAATGTTACCTAGGCAACAGATGTATAGGAAAGTGCTCTTTTTTTACTGGTGACTTAGTTGTTTGAGTAGTGTTTGGTCCAAGGTAAGCACTTGTTTTACCTTATCAGCCTTTGTGCATTCGCTTGCCTAGGTAAAGGAGAAGAGATCGTACTTTGAAAGTATTGATGGGCTTGTGCAACTTGCTATGTATTACTGACTATTCCAACAAAAATATTCCATATTATAAGACATACTTCCTCTCTTCATAGTTTTAGTACCAATATTTGAATCTCTGAAGTTAACCATATATTATCAACCAGAGCTTCTTTGTCATAATTTTTAAAGCTCTATTTAAATGCTGATCTCTGTCCTCTCTTTACTATTCTGTCCTTACTTCAATGACATCATTCAGTTTCTGTTATGATTAATCCTTCATAGAAGTGACAACTTCACTTTGAAAAAGAAAAGATAATTTTTGGTTTAAAGAAAAATGAAAAATATATCTGCTTAATTTTTATTTATTTCATTTGCGGTCTGTCACCAGAATTATCTGTGTTCCCAGCCTCCTGCTGTTTGTCATTTTCTTGCTGTTACAGAGGCTGTTATAAACATGCAAATGCCCCTTTGAAGTAGGAATGTAATTCCAAAATCTTGGGTGCATCCGTCCTATTAACAAGAATCTGTTGTCTGCTTTTCTTTCACTCCTTTACTTTTAGGTATGAACAATGCAAGTATTTTATAGTAAAATAAAATTTATGATTTGAGACAGTGTCATTCGAAGGTGCGGAAGAAACATCAGTTGTGGAAAAGGCTGGTCCTGCAGTAAAGTGATGCAGTCCGTCTTTGATAGTTACCTTGATCTTTTATTTGAAAGCAGTTGTGTGTGGTAGGTTTTTTCCAGCTACTGACAGAGATCTCTCCTGGCCGTTTAACTATAGCACTTGTTCCTGGCAGTGCTGAAAGCAGGGGAATTGATCACACCAACCTATGCGAGAGCAGCACCTATGCAAGCTATCCTATACTACCACTACTGTTGAAAGTAACGGCTGTTAAAAAACAGATAGGAAAGATTACAATATTCTAAATCAGCAGGTGTGAATCCTGAATGTACAAGTTGGAACTGGGCAAGGAGAATTACTTTCAGAATCTCTGTACACAGACTCAGGCTTGTGCTGAGCCTTGACCTGGAGCAGGGCTGCAGCAGAGTGTGTCCGTGTGGAGTATCCAAACTGTTCAGTCTGTATCCTTGTTAGAGGATAAACACCCATGTCTTGTTTTGGAGTCAGTGTATCTGTTAATTAGAGATTCTGGTAGTAGTCACTTGAGGGTTACACTGTTCCCAAAGGATTATTTCCAGCATTGTTTTTCTTCTGCTCTTTCTAGTCCTCATCACGTTTGTTCTACTGAGAACCTGCATCACCTTGTTAGAGGGTTTGTGTTCTGCCTTTTTCTGCTTTATTGCAAAGACTGCTGCGTCCAACTGAAAGCCCAGTTTACAGCACTGAGATAAACTGAAACACACACTGGTCTGTGTGAGGAGCCTTGTACTGGGTGGACGTTGGGGCCACTTCCCAACTGCCAGATGCTGAATCCAGCTGTCTTCTGATTTGGAGCAGGAAGTTGTTATTCTGAGATTATTTTGCTTCTGCAGTTTGTACTGGGGAGGTTGCTGGTCTTTGCTGTTGATTCTAAGCCTTATGCAGATCAATAGGGAACACAGGAACATAAACAAAACCAAATTAGACACTGCCAGTTTGAGGTTTCCCCCTCTGCGGGGCCCTTGTGGTTCCTGGGCTCAAGCTGTGAAAGGAGGTGACTGTGCTGCCACAGCCATCTCTTATCCCATGGCAAAGGGTGAGTTCCTGAGGCTCGGCATGGCCATCGCTGAGAGTCTGGCAGAGGAACGGCATTTGCTGTCATCTTTCTAGCACTGCTCAGTTTTCCTGCGAAGTTACCTACTCAAAAGGCCCAGGTTTCCAAGCTCTGGGGGAGGTTTAGGGGTTTTGTTTCTGTCTCTTCCGTAGACCAAATGCGTTCATATGCCAGGTGTAAAGTTTTTGGATGGCTGGTGTGCTATTTTTTCTTAAGAAGCCTACACGAAACAGATTTAGCACTAAACAGTCTTCCTTTTAAGGTCTCTGTTTGTCACACACAGAGGCTCTTTCAGTTTACATTTGCCCCATTCCTCACAGTGAAGATTATTACTTTCTTCTGCCTTCTTTTCCTAATCTGTTTGTTTATTCCCATTTACTTCTGGCGTAGTTTAACTAAAGCTGAGAGTTCAGTGAAACTTTCTGGCTCAGGCTGCTTTGTGCTTCTGTGCAAACTATGCCTTCGTGACACTCCATTTGCTGATACCCTTCCCTTGGAAAATGACCGCTATTTGAAAGATTTTTTCAGTAGCTGCAAGGGTGGATACCTCTTTACCCATGTCCTAAATCATTATAAAATACTCCTGGAGAAGCTCTGCAGGCTTCCGCAACTTGCTGTATTGAAAAATTATCTTGCTTTTTAATGTGCATGGTGACGCACATCTATTCAAGTTCGCCTAATTTTTTTTTGCTTACTGAATTTAAACAGGAGTACCCAACACTGATTTAGGAGATAACGTTTTCTGAATAAAACAGGAGCAAAGTGCTGCTTTTGATGATGCATATCTGTGTACAAATGCTGTGAATTAACACCTTAGCTCACTCTTTTGTTGCAGCATTAACCTTTCAGCTGACACACTGGTGCTTTCACTATTACTCAAATACAGAGAAGTTAAGGAAATCAACAGATAGATTTTTCAAAATTTGGCTGTACAGCCTTTGGTAACTTTAGACATATGCACACCGCTAATGAGATGCGGTTGACTTTCTGCTTTTCTGTCAGAATTAGGGTCAGCTGCAGAAGAGTGGAAGAAGGTAGCTGGTGTCTTAGCTGCCCTGGAGAGCAAACCTCCCTTGATCAAATGGTGGCAGAGCCTAGGTATTAAAAGAAGATGGTTTTGTTAAATGAAAGCTTCCTTGGTGTTTCTAGTCAGGGACATAAACATGGCTCTTGAGCCATCTGGGAAAAAAAAATAAAGAAAGAAGGAATAGTTAGTAGTCCTAAAAGTCAACATTATGGATATGAAAAGCTATTTTCTGGCCCATGCAAATTGGATAAACTTGTGTGGGTTGAGTGCTCTTGTTTGTGTATGTGGCTGATTAGCATGAGCCCTCTACCCAGGATTGTTGGTCTGTGTCAATCACATGTGGATCTAACGAAAAACGGCATTCTGCAGCCAAGTCCAGTTTCTGATGACTCAGCGGGTAGGGTGTACAGCCAAGCTATGTGGCCTTCACTGACATGAAAACCACAGCCAGTTGTGGAAAATAGGGCTCTTTTCCTTTCCATAAAGCAAGTGGAGCAAAAGAGTTTGCAAATATGGCATATTTTCTAGATTGTAAGCTTGCTTTTTAAGAGCATGCCATGAAAAAAATCAATTTAAAGAAATGTCACTAAGAGAAATAAAGCAGTTTGTAAGTGTATCCAATTTGGTCAGGTTCTTACATGCACACAAAAGAGACAAAATGCTAGTGTGTTGTTTAATAAGAAAACAGTTTAAGAAAAAAGGTAACTTGTAGGCAAAAAGATTACATAAGGCTGTGAAATAGGTCCCTTTTCTTGTCTTTAAATTAATTCAAGCCTTGCTCTTCTCATAAACCAAACTCTGTGTTGAAATTAATGTACCCAGCAGAAGAAATGGTAAGCGGATACTTTTTCTAACCAAGAAGCATAGAAATTTGTTCTATGCTAGGACTGAGATTTACAGCAAAATAGTTTTATAAGGATGTAAGTCTTGTAATATCTTATAAGGGTGCTACTAAGGTTTAAGTGAAACTATTTTTGATAAAATACTGGGTTTATGTCTAAAATAAGAATGATCATAATTTCCTTATATGAGTATACATTTGCTTACTAATGCATCTTACTGAAAAAGGGATTTTAAACAACAGCATGTCAGTCTTCATGCATTTAAGCTGCACTGCAGATAATCTGCAGTTTAAAAATACTGATTATTTGGGAAAAAAAGTCTCTAGGTGATCCCCATGTTCAGATAACCTTTGGAAAACCAGCAGCAGGAGCGGGTCAGGGGAAGGAGGAGGAACAGGCTGTGGGGTGAGGGAGGTGGCCTGGCAGTAATGTGTGGGGAGATGCAGCTGGGCATTCCGCGGGTGAACTGTGTCCCCCCTGTACCGCTGCCCAAGTCCCACGGTCATTACAGGTGGCTCTGAGTGTGTGCTTCGTGATGCTCAGAGCCTTCCTCCTGCGAGCAATCTCCATACATACCTCGGCATATGGAGGTATATATGGAGTTTCAGGAGTGAGCACAGGCTAAGTCCACAGTGGGTTAAAAGCACTCTGGGCCACTAAGGAGGTGGTTGGCAACTAGTAAAGTTAGGCTAGAATTGTAAAAAAGCTACTTCTTAAATTTTTAAGTAAAAGAGAAGCTACTCCTGAGATAGAGTAGCTATCTCTGCTGATAAGCAACAGAGACTTAAGGGTAATTTTAATCTGTGCAGCAGTGTTTTTATGTAAAGATAAAAAGAGATTAAGTCCTCGGGAGAGTACAAATTATTGAACTTTTTGCAAGTTAGTGGAACCCTGGGCAGCTGAGTTTTCATTTCTTTGTGTTTGAGATAGATCTTTAAACCCAGTGTTGTTTTTCCTTTGGAAAAATGAATTTTTACTTAAGGAGTATGAAATCAGAAACAGAAGCTAATGCTACCTGGCTCGGTAGACCATTTCTGAATTAATTTTCTGGGTGTTTCTGTAATCACCCCCAACTTTTGTTGCATGTTTCTGTTGTATTATTGTAAATATTTTTACACAAACTCAGGCAGCCTTTTAGCAAAAAAATAATGTCTTGCTTTCTTAAAGCTGGATTCTGGCACAAGCCTTTTCTTACTTGTCTTCTGAACTGTCAGCAGCAAAGATTTAAGAACTTTCAGTGGAGGTTTAAATGGCTTTCTATAAACATTGCAGCTATCCAGTTGTGTATGTATCGTAAGACTTGCTGGTGCTTTGTAACAAAATCCCAGACTATTTATCTCCCCATTTTTAATATTAACAGAGCATTTTTGAGAATGGCAGTGTAACAGCTTAATATACAAAACTCTGAGATTTATAGTAGTTTGTGATATTCTTTAACTACTTCAGAAGTCTTGTGTGGACAGCCAAACAACAATTTTCAATAGTAGTGCTACTTACGGCATCTGTTTTTAAATTATTCAGTTTTTCCTTCTGATATTGTGAACTATTCTGTTTATTGTAGAGGCTTTAGAGCTATTCAGCAACACACCATTAAAATAATAATCCCCATAGCTTGGATATCCGGATGACTTAAAAAAAAAAAACACCCAGCAATCCAGATTTTTTAAAATAAGGGATGTTACATAATCTTTCCTGTATGAATGTTGTGGAAAAATAATTTTTAAAATTTTAATTCTTCAAATGCAGACAATAATGAAACAGCAAATTTGCAAAACAGCTGCAATCAAATGAGTATTCTTGGAACAATTTGCAATTAAATTAGCTAATAGTGCCTGCATTGTTGTCCAGAACTTTGCTTTCTAAATCTTAAATAAAAACAGTAATAAAGTAGTTATATAATATGGTGTTAGTAAAAATGGGGGGAAGGGAGATAATTCAGAAAATACTGCCTTTAGGACATGAGCTAGAGAGAGCTTTATTTCTTAAACTGTAATTCCTGAGATATTTTTGCAGTACCAGAAGCTTCTGCTTGGTTAGAGGACTGTGATATGGGTAATGATTTTTGTCCTTTTATGCTTTTTATTCCTTTTATTCTTTTAAAATTAAAGCCATGGAAGGGTGACATCCTTGCTTTTCTTCATATAAACTTTCTATATAGTACGTACTGCTTGGTTTAGGGTTTTCTCTGAACTAAGAGAATTTTGCTCATGCAGTATGCCTGTGGGAAATACGCTGAGACAAAGTCAGTGGTGATGGGTCGGCAACCAGTGCTTCCCAGTATTGCTCCTGTGCAGCTCGTCCAAGTCAACCTAGTTTCCAGCCCTGTGTGAAAGCCTGGTAGGGCTTACAAAGCTGAAACCAGTAAGGTTCAACTGACACTGCATTAAATTAACTGAGGCCAAAGCAGACGTAATTTTGTAGGAATTCATTTTGTGGTGGGGTTTGTAGAGACACTTGCTGTAAATGTTTCCGGACACAGTACACTAGCAAGCTCTGGGGTTTTTTGTTTTACTG
This sequence comes from Falco naumanni, assembly GCF_017639655.2. NCBI lineage: Eukaryota > Metazoa > Chordata > Aves > Falconiformes > Falconidae > Falco > Falco naumanni. The sequence continues at coordinate 14,344,510 of NC_054060.1, read as the reverse complement.
TTATTTCATCAGACTTTGCGCCCTGACTTCAATTTGTCATTTAGGGGTCTGCCTCAGGGGTAATCAGTGTTTGTGTTTGGCTGTCTGTGAAACGTACAGCCGAAATACTGCCATTGTTTCCAAGGTTGGTACCATAAAACCCCATGTATTTGTTCTAAATTCTAAACCCCTGGACATGTTCTCTGTTGAAATCTGTAATAGCTTGGGACCAGGAACTTGATAATTACCTGGAGTTTGGTGAATCTGTAGTGTCCCTAAAAATCAAATCTGATTTGAGGCTTTGTGGAAGAAACAAATATTTTGAAGAGCAAATATAACTCTGAAAAACAACTTATTGATGGGTAGCTCTCGTTATTAGTTTTGTTTGTTTGTTTTAATTATCTGACTAAATATTTTTGTATCATATAAATGATGTTGATGTTACATGGGAACAAGCAATGTTTATAATGGGAAGAGAAAATAAAAATCAGACTATTTAATTGAGGCAGAAATTACTGCATATTGTACATTTCGGGAAATAAGCTGTTCATGGAAGAGGGAGAAATTGCAAAAGAACTGGAAGAAATCACATTTGTGTCAGGTTCCACTGATGCTTGAGAATGACATGCACAGTGTAATTATAAAAATGTGATGTTAATAGGAAATACATAATTTAATCTTTATTTTGGTTTATGACAATTAGTAAACAAATGACCACTACATTACAATACAAAGCATATTTTAAAAGTGAACTGAAATGTCGGTAGACAAAAAGTTATTTTTAAACTTTAGTGAAGTTCTGTTCTTCCATTGTTTAGAAATACCTAAAGGAAATGGCTGTATGTAATGGATTAACAGTTCATACATTTTCCTGTCCACAGCTTGAAAAAAAAATTAATAACGTATTGGCATGCAGAATCTGAGTGTAAAGGTATACATTTTACAGACTTTCATTTGTGGTGATTGTCTTAACTTTTCCAAGTATTTCTAACGTTTATAACCTGTTTTTCCTTTATGGAATTGTGGATGCTTTTTGCCAAAACATGTTGCTTACTGGTATAAATGGTGACTGGATTTATTAAGCTGAAAATTTATGAAGATAAGTCATTAAAATTCTGAAGTCAGATTCCAGATGTCGAACAGTTAAAATGGGCTTAATATGTTTGTTGAAGCGGTGGGCTATTCCTCAGCCTGATAACTACCATTTTTATACATTCAGTATTTTGAAAACCACCTGCCTTTTGGCCCTACTTATTTTTATGCCGTCCCTTTCCTCTAGCCTAAAGCCTCCAACAAAAAAGCCCCCAAAGAGACCCTATGGTCAAAGGGCTGGATTGCTCTTTGTCAGGAACACAGGGAATTAGGGTACTAGTCAGTTCTTTAAACAAACTCCGAAGTTTCCCTGAGATCAAGCTTGGAGAGGGAGGAGCTTTAGTAATGCCATCAGACTTCATTTGGCTTAAACAATTTGTGCCTACTCGTCATTAGAAGCTGCCCTGGGCTGTGGGTGTTGAGAGGCTGCTCTCGCACAGTTTTAGCCCGCATTTTGCTTTTTGCTCGGGTGCTGCAGTGGTGTCTGTGGGCACCCATATGGGAGCCGGTGCTGAGCCACCCTGACAGAGCGAGCCAAGGCGTTTGTGGGAATGGATGATGCTGTAGGATTGAGGCAATGTTAAATTTATATAATGCAGTAATTGTGGAGCAAATACGATTTGTTGCCTTTTCGTTCCCTGTTTTGAATGCCACTCTTCAGAATATTTGAGCATTTTATGGAAGACCTTTTAGTTGGCTGGAAAAGGCAGGGCAACATCTCTTTCTATAAATGGAATAATAATTGCACTGTGCACTGGCCGGCAGAGACCAACATCTGGATCCTGGTTATCAGTTATCTTTTAATCATAAATATGTAAAATGTCTTTCTTCTCAGCTGCCCTTTGCCAGAGCCCAAGGCATAGTCAGGAGGATAGAGTTATTGGCTGTGTATTCCTTGCCTGGGAAGTCAGGAGAGATACAGCGGAACAAAAAGTGGTAGCAGATTAGGATGGCATTTTAACTGCGCAAATACGCTCTTAGGCAAGAGGCAAATTTTTAGTTTCTTAACAGTAGCATTTTTACCCTTTGAGGTTTTGCAATAAGTAGAGGATAGAGGAAATCTGTGAACATATCCTACATGTTAAGAAGAAAAACACACTTCTTGCTAGTAAAAGGTGTGGCATAGATCCTCTTGTTAGGCACAGAGTGGGGAAAGTACAAGTTCGGCTCTGTCCCCTGAGGATGGCTTTGCCACTGTGGCACTCCGAAGGGCTGTCACTGCCAAGATGAGAAAAGGTGCTGGTGAGGACTTTTCTCTCTTGAAAAGAGAGTATGGCTGGGTTTTTGAAGGGTGCAGTAGTGGCTGTAGTGCAGCAGATTCTTTGTACTGATTTGAGCAGAAAACGAAATCTTTGTCTAAAGAACGATGATAAAAGGAGTAGTTCTGTAACCTAGCCCTGAGGCACGCAGGATTTGAAGTCTTGTAAAAATCAGTCTCTAATTAGTGTAAGAATTTTGGTTGGAATATGATCTGAATGCATTCCCATGCTGGAATTTGCAGTTCTGTGTTTTGGTGTTTCCTTTCTCAGTAACACAGGTTTTTTTACCTTCTCTGTATCAATGTAACTGAGCAGTTCTTCAAGTCATTGTCAGTAAGGTCCCAGCTCCTTAAAGGAGGATAGGTTGATGTAGTGCAGCCTAATTTTATGGAATAGGATAGAGTATTTTGACACAGAGAGTTGAACTGCTAGCACTTAAAAAATACCAGTTTTAAAGGCCTGTCTTTTTAAAATGTGACCTTTACCTTTCTAATCTCAAGGGATAAATAGGTTGGAAAAGCAGAACTGACTTCTGCAGTTATGATAAACAGACATTTATCAAGTGCAGTCTCCCTACATGCTGGGTTGTGGAAGCCCATGGCATCACATTTCAGGTGAACAGAGCCCTTAGTTAGGGCTGTTTCCCACAGAAAATATTTGCGGTTTTTTGGTCTATACAACCCTAAAAGATGCAGATTTCGGCTTTGCAGGAGGCAAGGGGAAACTGGCCTGCTGTGGAAATGGGAAGCCAGCACTTCAGGCATGGTCTGCTCGTGTCTGGAGAGCGACACTAGGAAGCATGGTCAGCAGATCAGCCGCCTAACACTTTTATCTCTTCCTGTTGGAAGATGCTTGGATCTCCCCGGGCTCCTGTGCCACGCTGACCGGGTAAAGACATGGGTATAAATGGAGAGAAGAGCTTGACAATGTGGGCAGGGACGGTGAAGACAGAACTCTGTGGTTATGAAAAAGAAACCCAAATAGGCAGAGTATTCTGAAAGATGGGGAGAAATCTGTGGGAAAGGAAAACAAAAACTGGAAAGTGAAGAAAATGGAGAGTAGAAAATGAACAGAAATGCTATGGAAAGTGGATAGGGAGGAGGGAGAAAACTAGAATGTGCAGTACACCCCACATGAAAAATAACGAACCAGGGATTTGGCAGTTGCTGAAAGAAAAAATATGAACATTTCTGCCTCAGCTTTGGTTGAGGGGAGACCTCAGGCTCTGTCTCCTTTGAATACTGCAGTGCACATACTTTTTTGTATATTTGCCATGGGTAACCTTTTTTTTCTAATTTATGGACTAGCATCTATGGAGATTCATTTCAAAACAGATCAAAACTTTAGGAAATGTGGCTGCCTTCTGTTGTTTTAGTTTTAAATCTGCTTGCATGGAAGACCCATGGAATAAACTCTTCAGTGTAGAGATGAAAAGGGTTCTGTCTGACAAGGGATGAAAAGTTTTTCAGGCTGAAGAGGTGAGTTATCTGATGAGAAAAGTTTTTTCAAAAAAGTTCAAATAGATGTGCTTAGATAGTAGTCTGTAGGTCTAACAGGTGAGTGGATTGAAGTGAATTTAGTGTGCTCTTGAGTCTGTTAGTAGAAGTGCGATTGCTGAATGATTTAATGCGAACAGAGTCTTAAGAAGAATTATAGTCACCTGACACATCGTTAAGAATGTCACCAAGAATTAGAGGCCTGAGTAAAGCCTACTGTCCTGCTTTTTATCATGCTGATTGGTGCTAATATATTTGCATTTCAGAAAAGAGAGTAGCCCAAGGACAGCCAGAGAATAGGATTTTGCAGGGACTAGTCTATGAAAGTGCTTTTTGAGGTGGCACTTCTTTTGTGCTTACAAGTGTACATTTGTGTTTATGGGTGACTTAGCAAGGCTTTAATTTTCTCTCATTTTTCTGATCTGCAATCCAGAAGTCCCTTATTTTTGTTGTTACATTGGTAGCACTGTTAGAGTGAGATAAAAGGTGAGTTTATGGTCAAGGAAGATTGTACAGGGGTGTCTCTGGTTGAGTGATTTTACTAACTAACAATCAGATTGTGAACTCCTTGGGCAAAAGACTCTTATGTGTTTGCACAGCATCTAGTAGAATGAGCTCTGGCATATGATTGGAGTCCTTGGGCGCTATCACAGTATGAGTAATGAATAATAAGTAAGTAAGCGGCGGTTGTATTGGTTGGCTGCTCTGGGAGATCTTAACTCCTCTTTTATGGACATATATTCTGGAATTTCTTTGGCATTGGCCTCAAAATGAAGTACTTCAGTCTGCCTTAAGGAGTTCTGCTTCAGTTCCTTACAGTATATAAGGCTGAGATCCTCCAGAGGCTACACACAACGGAGTGTTTATTAAGAGCTGGCTTTGGAAGTTAACAACGTTGTGATTACCACTAAGCTGATTAGAAATCTAAGCCCAGATTTTATAAATTAGTGCAAAATGTTTTCTGTACATTATTGTGTTTGCTTTTGATTTTTCTCTGGGATCTTTAGGATTGTCTACTGTCATGGGTGGAGTGATGCATTTCACTTGCAAGAGAGAAGCAAGAATGTATTTTATTGACATAAACTAGTGAGTCAGCAAAGTTCAATGGTAAATGTGGCTGGTTAACAAGATTTGATGGCAAGGCACACAATTATTTACCGCACAGAGGACAGGATAAGTCAGATACATTGGGAAGACCCTGCTGTTGAGTCATGAGGTTCAGAGAGGACCACCTTGGTTTCTTAGTTCCTACTCCAGGAAGTTTTGATGTGGCTGGATTCAATGCTAGTCTCAGACTTTGTCAACAGTTTACGTCTCAAGATTTATATGTACACAATCTAAGATAGAATCTCAGCAAAGCTTCAAAGTTTAGCAAGTGCCTAGTCACTTACTGGGGATCTGTTGCAGCAAGGAATCACTCAGCCTTGAGGAATAACCTTGAGAGATGTCCCTACTTAAAGGGAGATCCTGGCGTGCAGCCTGCTGCCGTGGAGGAGAGCTCAGTGGGCCCTGGGCTGTCCACTATTTATAGAGTAAGATGATTGACTTCTATTTGCATACCAGCAAGTCATCTGGGTTGCTGCTCCAGACAGCCCTTGGTTACTGTATTGTCATCTTCTCCCCAAAGTCCAATTTAAGCTGGGTGCACCCATCATGACCCTCACTGGTGGTTATTGCTTAAGCAGAGGATGGTAGTGGTGGGGGAGCACGCTGCCACATCTACACTTTGTTACTTTTAATTTCATGCAATTATAAGGATACATGCTGAAATAAATACCAAAGCTCTTTGCCTTTGCTTTTTAGCATAACTCATAAGATGAAAAATAAGAATTTGGTTCAGCCTTTAAAGTAAAGAAAGGTTATACAACAGGTAGGAATTTGAAATCCCATTTCCACTGATTAGGACACAGCCACGTTGCTTAGCCTAACTCCCCTGCAGGTCAAGTTATATCTTATTTAATGAGAATCTCTCTAACTGCTGATTTTCCTGGTTTTCCATTGCAGGAAATTCAGGAGTTTAGTGCATAGTGCAGCTTTGAGAGGCTACTGAAAGCATCTAGCCCTAGGTGGGAATGGCCATGCTGTATCGTACCTGCAGGGTGCTGCAGCCATCCTCCCACCACCCGGTAGTGTGTGGGGCAGAGGGAGGGAGAGGAGCTGCTCTGTGGGCTGGTGCCGGCAAACTGCACCTTCCATTAGAGCAGATTGGTGTTGATGGTGCTGCTGGTAAATGGAATATTGAAAACAAATACTGGCATGAAATGATATGCAACATACTCTTATTTAGAGAATAAAAATTGTGCATTTGATCCACTTTTTTGGTTCTATCCCTTTTGATCTATGGTGGTACCTCCACTTAGTCCATACTTACTTTCTAGTGCATCTTTTTTGTTTGGGATTGTGTCAGTTTGGAAGCCTAAACTACAGTCTCCAAGGTTTGTTATGGTTTTGTTTAATATGCTAATTTTCTGACCTGTTCAAAGAACTTGAATAGAGTAGGGACATGGGTCCTTTGCAGAACATCATCTTATTTTTTCTGTCATGTTTTTCCAGACATGATGCTATTTTAGTTTTACCATTTCAACCCCTTTGCTGGGCATAACTGCAGGGCTCATTGGTCTAAATTTCCTGGATTGCCCACAGATATTTTTTTTTTAAAAAAAAGTGTTTACCATAATTATTATACTTTAGTCCCCTGAAATTGTGGCTGTTTTTTGCTGAGAAACCTCTTATTTTTGTTAGCAGTTCTGTTAACTTTTTAGCAGTTTGGTCACTATATAGAATTTTTAGACATAACTGTTCTTTCAGGCAACTTACTTATTTGTATGCAAGTATTTTATTATTTATTTTTGCACCCTTTCTAACACATCAGTTGCTGGGAATATCATCGTCCCTATGAGGAAAGAGGAAGTCAGGATACATTTCTTCCTAGCACTTGGTGGCAGTGAACGAAAAGAAGCTTCTCAGAAACAGCCCAGGTCTGCAGTGGCTGTGTAAGCCCGTGTGGCACAGGAGAGCCTCCAGTTTCCTTCTCCAGCTCTGTCTGAAGGAGTCTTGTTTGCTTTTCTACCTGTATGCTCATTTGGTCTTTGAAAGCTCCTTTAGCAGTTCCCTCTTAAATATTGCTTGATCCACAGTCCTTCCAGATGAATGAACCCATTCAATCAGCAGAGGAAGAAGTATCGCTCCAGAGGAACTGAGGCTGGGGGTGGCTCTTCGAGCTGTGTGTTTGTTTGCGACAGAAACTATGTACAAAAGTTAGATAAGTTTTATTTTTCTAGAAAAGCAAAATCTACTCCCACATTTTCCAAAATGGGACGCCTGGATAGAACGTAAGAAAAATAATCCCTCAGCAATATGAGGGGAGCTTTCGGGGAGCTTTCAGTGGGGTTTTAAAGGTACATTTTCATTAGCCACTAGTTTTATTTTGGTATTTGGGAAAGGGAAAAAAGGACAGCTGGATCGTGGCCTGAAAATTAACACAGACTGAGAAATTTAAACAGAGAAAAGTGTTACAGCTTTTGTTTTGATAATTTGTAGAATTAGATGTTGTTGAAGCATGACAGGGAGGGGTATAGAAAGCCTTGGGCCAACACTTCACTATGCTGGAAAGACCCCGATAGATTCTCCTTGATAGCACAGGTGTTCCGTTGGGGTTTTCACACTACTCTTTTACCAGTACAAGCCTTTGGTAATGCCTAATTGTGATGCAGCTTTTCCCTATTTCTAAAGAAGTCTGTGATTGAAATAATAACTCCTGATGTTAGTATTTCTGCTCAGCACCTCTGTACAGGGAGCACAGTCGGACAGACATGGATGCTTGCTTGCATCAGAACAGGAACTCAGCATTCCTGCGCAGCCTGGGCGGCCCGTCCCAGCCTGGGATCTGAGCAGGCAGAGCACAGAGCCTCGGTGCCATGGCACTGCCCAGATGTTTACAGGGGTGGCTGGCTGTGCAGCGAGGAGCCATCAGAGTTTAACAGTGCTCCCGTCTTTTGACAGGAGTGTTTGGGTCTGATTTCTAAGCTGCATTTTGTGATGAGGGAGGCAAAGTGTTACTTAGTAAACCTTGCACCAGCATAGAGTTCAAGAGGCATTCACACAGCAGAAGAATTTATATATGGTGACTTCATTTGTTCTGGACGTTTGGAAGAGAATCCTAAGGTCAAATCTATTTGGAGTTTGAGAAATCCCTTCTAGTCAAGTGCCTTATTCCACACATGGCTGGATGCTTTCTGGTGGGTGGTGTGTAACCACACCTCCAGCTGCTCTCACAGTGGTGCCCAGCATCCTGTTGCAGTAACTTGCTTTTCTCATTCCTTCTGCAGTTGGTAATTTTTGACTGGTTTTGTCCTGTTTGCTGTCCTTCCAGACAGTAGCACCATGACATCTCTTATTGATGAAAGCTAGAGGAATTGTGCTTCCTGGATGTTGCTTTTCTCTTTCTTCTGCTCTGCTTTCTTCTGTTTTGGATGAGCAGTAAAAACATAGAGGTGACCTCTGGTGTTTGAACGTTTTCAGCTGAGAAGGGGCAAACAAGACACAAGCCTTGGACTAGCTTCCCGACAGGCTCAAGGGTGCTTAGTTTATATAAATGAGAAAGTGTCCACTTTCGTGCCACAGCAGTGGCAGGCAGGATGCCCTGAAGAGCTGGGGTTTGCTCTTATTTTTTTATTCAGTTATAAATGACAATTTCAGTGCTGTCCCAATCATTTTCGCTACTCTGAGATTAAAGTAAAATTAGAGTGGAGGTTGGGGAAGAACAAAAAAGGTGAAAATGCATGTTGTTAGGGAGAGTCCCCTTCCAGCTGCTCATGTAACTTTTGTCCCTTGAACAGCAAGGTGTAAAGAGTGTGCTTTTGTCTTGTGATAAGGCTTCCAGTGATTTCTGTCATTTGCCTTCTAAAACTATTCTGGTGTTTACTGAAGGGCAAAACTTAGAAGAAATGTATTTTGAACATGGGTATTGATGTAAAATATTAATGAGTGGTTGCTTTTAAAAAAAAAAGTTTGAGTGCAAGACTGCCACATTTCAGCTGCGAGCCACTTGCTTACCTTGTGCACCGTGAGAGGGTTTGAGATGGGAGCCGTGCTTTTGTTTTAAGTCAGTAAGTGTTCTCGGGGCTTTTGTCTTTGTGCATAAGATACCCTGCGTGTCAGAAGTGCATGTACCGTGTGCTGAATCAGAGCCATGCAAAGTAAATTGTTTGATCTGGGGCCTGTAAAAAACCCCAAAGAACCAATAAAAATATATTATAGCATCTTTTATCCTCCCCTTTAACAAAAGAGCCCACCCAACCACAGAGGTACAGTATTATTAACTTTTCACTAGCATGACATAATAGTAAATTAGGGATCCTTGGTGTGCTGAGGCCACTTCAGCAGCTCCTACCTTCACTTTAAACGTGAGCAAATTGAAGTTGGTCAGGTGCTTCCTCCCTTAGATGAATCTGAATTGTGGAGAATTTTCTGTGAACAGGCCCCACAAGATGGCACAGGGATTACAATTAAAGGAGTAACTTTCTCCTATTAATTCTGTCTGTGCTTTGACCAAGGAAGGGAGGTAAACTTCTCCGTGATTTTATACCAACCAGGAACAATTTCGCTTTTGCTGGCTGAGACTGCTTCATGTGTTTTTGTGCTTTGAAAACCTGAAAGTTTTGACATGGTGCATGCTATGAACTGATGCCAAGCTGTGACTAAACAATCTCATTAAAAACGCAAGGTAACTGAAGCAAATATTTCCTTTGAAGAAGCACTATCAGTTAAGTACTCATTTCCTCTTTTAAGTCAGACATTAAAGGGGCAAAGACAGGTGGGCTGATAAGAGCAAGATAAGGCTTGTTGAGTTAGTTTACCAGCTAATTTGGCAAAAAAAGCACTTGTTTCCTGCAGTTTTAAAAGCTTGTATCACTTGCGTTTGTTGTATGGGGGATCAACTGTCTAAATATCTAGTGTAATTGTGAAATGCTTTTGTATGCACATGTAACTTGATATATTTACATATTTTCTGCAAGATGTAATATCACTAAGATAAGATCTCACCTACGTAGTACCGGTAATCTCTAATGCTAATTCTGAGCCTCTAAATAGACTTCTCCTTTAAGCACAGCTAACCCCAAACACATGTAGTAATGTTTGCCTTTGTATTGCTAGAACTGTGCTGGACCTGGTCAGTGACAGGCCAATGTTCGGCTCTTCTGCAGGCTTTACCCTTGGAGATCCCAAAAACCCAGTTCGCGTTCGTCTGCCGTGTGTTCCCAAAGCAATTAGATCATGCATTTTCCTAAAATCTATGTACAGAATGAAGTACTATTTCTTAGTGCGAAGTTCTGGCTAGTATCCCGGTTGGTGGATTGCCCCGAGAGGAGGGCATTCCTGGAATACAGAAGCACAAGCAGCCCATATTCTGTGGTGTCTTTGTTTTCTGTAAGGATCTGGTCTTTGAACTGGTTTGTGATACCTGCTGCCAGCCACCTGACAAATGTATAGTCGGGAGACACCTTCTGTGTAGGGTGATGCATAACTTGGCCCTTATATTCCAGAGTGATGCAGGAGCTCTAGACACCAGTGCAGCTGATGGGACTAATGAGCTGTTTTATGGTGAAGTGAGCAAAATCATTTGCCATCTAGATACAGAATATGTCAAATGACCAAATTTAGTCATTAACTGTCATCCTGTCACTCATTGTTTCTTAAATTCTCTGTCAAGTAATTTTAAGGGACAGAAAGCATAAATTTTCTTTGCTTTCTTAACCAAGGCATTGAACACAACCACACAGAAGTCAGGAAAACAATCTTGAAAGAATCCTGTAGCGAAACTACTGTGGGTATATTTTATCTATTAGAGCGTCTTGCACCTGTTCTGCCCACAGATGTTACAAGAATATAATTGCAGTTAGTGATAATGTATATAGTAGTGTAAAGGCTAAGCCTAGGCCTGGAGGGATTCCCATTAGTTTCAATGGGCTTTGGATAAAGCCCTAAGAAAACACATAAGACACTTTACAGAACAGACTAAAATTGTGCTTAATGTTTTTTGGTACACTGCTAGCTTTCCAGTCTCGACCCTTTCACTTTCCATCCCCTAAAAATGTAGAGGTATTTTGATTCCAACATATGAAGTTGCTGTGAGGGTAAGTATCCCAGACTGGGCAGCCATACCAAGATATTGGGTGGGTTAGCTCTGTTGACACAAAATACTTTGCATCACTTTACAAAACACAGAAACAGCCCATTCTTGCTATAGAAAGTTCATCAAGTGAATGTATAGATTTTTTTACTGTTCTTGGGGAACTTTCAGCACCCAATTGTGAGTCATAACGTTAAAGTCTGGAAGGAAAGAACATCTTGTAAATTGTTTCAGAATTGTCTTTTACTTCCTATTTTAGCAGGCTCCTGAGCTTTTGTCTGGGTCAAGATGCATTAAACTGTAGAAGATGGGAACACAAGGGATTACAAGACATCCGTGACTTTTTCCATGAGAAAATAATAATAAGCTTTCAGTAATTTAAGGATAAGTTCAAGCTTCCCCCTGGAGACTTGTACATGTATTTTGCAAATGAGATAGTTCTGATGTCTGCTAAGGAAAAAAAAAAAAAAAAAAAGTATCTCACAACAGGAAAGAATTTGTTTGGAGCGTGCTCTCTCCTCCACCACTGAGACTTTTATTCATTGTCTGCACTGGAGAAACTTTATACAGTATTCCCAGCCTTGCAAACAGCAGCTCTTCACCACACCTTGTTTAGCAGCAAGGGGAGCAGTAAGGTGCATGTGTTTCCTCTTGCTGTTCGCAGGACTGCGACCCTTCACACAAGCAGTCTTTAAGATCCCAGTTCTGGCCCCATTAAAGCCTAATGGGAGCTTTGCCATTTTCTTCAGTAAGGTCAGGATTCCTTGAAAAGCACTGGAGAGCAGACATCAGGACTGTGAAGCCACATAGCAGATCTCATGGCTTTTAAATGACAAGGGGTTTTTAAATGACCCACGGTGAATGCAAGAAGGAGCTTGGTGAGGTGCAAGAGGAGCCTTCACTGGCTTCTTCTGGTAGTGACTTCGTGTGAGAAAGTTGCTTAGATAACTGCTAAGGCGATGACTTTATCTTTCTAGCAGCACCTTTTTAAAAACATTCCTGGACTATAAAATGGTGTAAGATCTGCTTTATCCCCTGCCCTCTATTTTGTTTCAATTTCCCGGGCCACAGCAGGACAGAAGGAGTGTTCCCAGCTCCTGCTGCCTGCCTCTCTGCTTTCGCACCGTGATGGGTCTGTTCTCCCTCTCATCCTCCCATGCACCTGTGTGCTTAACTTTGGGAAAGTGCCTCTCCTGCTGCAAAGAGTCCACGTAGCAGTGGGACCATGGGAGGATAGTTCTGGCAGCCTGCACAAACGCCCACCAAAGGCTGGCAGCACGAAGACCTCTGCCTGCTCAGTTGGGAGCAGCAGAGGTAGTGAGGCTTCTCATTTGCGGGCTTAGAAACCAGCGCAGCATCTGGTTACCGTTTGTGACTGACTATTGTGTTAGCTGTACGACCCAGAAGGAGATAGTTTGGATCCGAGAGAGACAGAAATACTTCAATTTGTGCAAAAGGTGACAGCGCTTCCCAGGAAAGCTCTGTCCTGTCCCTGGTGGACAGGCAAGGGAGTATTTAAGGCCCTGACATTAGGTTATCCCCTTAATTCTCTTTTTTTCCCATCACTTTCTGAATGTTCTTTCTGGGCATAAGTGGTCCTTTAATGGAATTGTTTTTTCCTGTATCTCATGATGAGAGCTGCACATTTATCCTTGTGTTTGGAAAAATTTCTAAATATTCACATGAGTTTCAGCATAATTTATTTTCTTTTGTAGCTTAATAAAATCTTTGGTTTCATTCTGTCTAGCTGTCTTTGGGGATTTACAGAAGGCCAGTGGGGCTGAAACACAGGACTGAACTAAGAGACAAAACCAAACTGCATGAATACCTAGAATTTGCTTGGAATGCAATGATGCAGCTCCAATGCTGCTTTTTAAGAAAGATGGTAAATTATTAATACTTCTAGGAGTAAATGAATGCAGTAGTGGTTCTACAATGTCTGGCTTGCTCCGAAATGTAGTGGATTTATGCAGGCTTCTTCTCTAGTCATGTCGAGCCAAGGTTGTTATACCAGGTGTTTAGTCCTGCATTACGTGTGTGTCCCTGGAACACACCGGTGTGCTGACACACAGGGTGGTAGTTTTCTTGTTTTGCTGGAATGTCATTGGTGTGGGGGACAGATGTTGCAGGAGGAAAAATTTTGTAGTCGACCATCCTTCCTTGCCAGTGGAGGGTCTGTATCTCATGCAGCAAAATCTTACCTGGTAAAGACTTGCAACAAAACAAACATGTTTGCTCATGTGCCAGCCCGGACATGGCTGAGCGTGGCTGGAGTGTGTGGTCTGTGGCACTGAAGCCTTGAAGGACTGTGATTTCATGCTGACTGTCACAAGCTTTGGGCTGGTAGCAAAGCTTCCCTTTTCTTTGAGGTCAGCAGCTCCTCTTAATGTGGAGCTTAGGTGTTTATATGGCATAGTGAAAAAATGATGCAGAAGTAAGAGTTTCTTAAAAGTTACTGTCATGCTACCATATTTTGGCTGCCATATCTCATGCCAAAAAAAAAGCTTAACACTTTAGGTTGATTTTCAACATTTCCAAGAATAACAGATGGCTAAAAATATTCTACAAAGCTGTCTTTCCATGTCAGTAGTCCTACAGAATTCATAGTCCCATAGAAGTACAATGGCAATGATGATGTCAGACTACCACTCTTTTGGGTTTTTATTTTTTTCAAATGCATGATGGTTACGTCTTTACCACAATTTCTGTAACTCTTTTGAAAGGTAATCTGGAGAATGAAGCTGGAAAAGGGAATTTACTATTTTGCTGTTTCTGGTGTGAGTGAATGAAGATGAAAAGAAAATTGACAAATCTAAGTTCCTTAAGTTCCTGAAGAATCATATATATTTTCTAATCAATAAGAGTGAATTTGAAAGCAGTGTTGTAAGAGGGGAGATATTTGACCTTCTTAATTTTTTATGACTTTCTTGCTTATAAAAAGTGAGGCACCATGACTAGAAACATTAATATTCTATTTGCAGGTATCTCAGTATAGTTTTACCCTGGAAGCTTTGTTACTAAATCAGATATTTTGCGAAATTCAAGCTAAACATTAGTAACAGGTTGTGGGGTTTGGAAAGTTTGCTACTAACGTAAATCTATGCTGTCCCATACAAGTTGCTTGAGCACAGAGGGAGTGCATTTCTGTATACCCCACTTTCTTTGTGCTACAGGAGATTTTCCACTTTATTAGCCCTTAGAATTATTTCAGGTACTTGGGAGAAATGTATTTTGTTTAAAATATTCTTTATATACAGCAAAGATGATCAGCCCAAGTTCATTTAGCTTTAGAAATTACCAACCACCTTCTTAGTAAACAAAAGTGATAACTGTGTTCCTCAAAATGGAGACATGCCTGGATTTCTCTTAAAGCAGATGAAATCAGACAACACAAAAGTAGATTCAGTAAAAATATTGGAGTAGTTAATCATGTTTTGCATTTTAAAACAGTCTTTACTGAGACATTTACTATAAACATGGCAAAAGAGATGTATTCACTTTAAAGGCCCTTCTATTGTGTTTATCAAATAGCTGTTACAGTATTTACAATGCTGTATTGAGTTGGAAAAAATCTGAAGCTGTTTTGTGTATTTTCCCTCAAGGTTAAAGCTTTGAATCATGGGGTAATGTGTGATATCTCTAGGGCTTCTTGAAACAGTTCAAGAACACGCACAAAGGACTGTGGTTTGTGCTATATTTGTGCAGAATTTAACATCATGTTCCTTTGGCTTAAGAGCAAAGATGAAGATACAGGGAAAATACCCTTTCCTTTAGCATCACAGTGTATTTTAACAGAAAAACCTTTAACTGTTTTGTGAGGTGCAAAAGTTATCCACACACTGTTTTTCTCTGTTGTGATTTTTCTTTTAAAACTGCCCTATCAGCCTAATAGAGGAGAAGTGAAAGGAAATGCACTTCAAAGAATGAACATTCCCCTTTTCAGTTAGAATTTACTTCTTAAACAAGTTATTTATGGTTTGTTCTATGGCAGGGTACAGTATTTAAACTCAAAATCTCGCTCACATTTAGAAAGTAATTGTCAAACAAATATTTTGGTCATCTAGAAGAAAAGCTGTGGAAAGTTAAAACCCTTGGTATGTATTTGTGAAATATATGTCTTGCTTTTTCAGTTGAAATATCCCAAGAAAAGCTAGTGAGCTCTTGGATGAGAGTTGTATTCTCTCAGATTAATGATGATTTCTTGTTAACTGCTGGGCAGAGGTTATACAAGCCAGCTCGTATTTCCATTAAGCAGCAAGTTTAACTCGTGCTCTGTAGTTTTACAGCAGCATTTGACAGTCTACATAAAGCTGGCTGCATCTGCAGAAGTGACCATGATTTACACTGCAGTTCTGCAGCTGCTTCCAGTTGTTAACAGGTCAGACGGGACACAACACCCAGGCACATTTCTGCTCATCAGTTTTATGGGCAGCTGTAATCCCTCACAAAAAAAAGAAGTTACATTTATGAGAAAATACCTTCTCTTGAGTTCTAGGACCATGTAATTAGCTGACAGAAATCATTATGATTCTTGTGTCCCGTAATACTTTCCTCTGTTTATGTCTGTTTATGTTTACTTTAACATTTGTTGTCACTATTAATGCATTTATTATTTTGTAACTAGCTGCTTTCTGAGTTACTGTCTCCCAAGTGGTTCCTGTGTGTGTGAGCAGGCCTGTCCTAGAGCTCTTGGGTATTCCTGCATCCAAATACCTCCCAGTCTTTAATGTCTCTGTGCCACCCATGGAGCTATTGCTTAGGTGTGTGTGGAATAAACAACTTGACCAAGATTGCACAAAAGCTCTGTGGTATACCAAGAACTTGAACCCTGGCTTCCTCAGCTCCCTGACTACTCTCTCTTGGTTTTTTCAGCTGTCTTTTCTTACTGCAAAAATCGAACATTCTCCACTTGGTACTTGCTTAGTAGTTGTTGTTAGGGAGGTGTGTTACACAAGGATATGAGGGTATATTCTGTACCCCTGGCATCTGTGGGGACGCGCTTGTGTGGCAGTAAGTGGTTTGGAAGCTGAAGCTGCAGCGGAGCTCAGGACCAAGCAGTCTGGCACGGCCTTGGGCTGGGGCTGCCCTAGCCTACCTCTGGTGCGTTTGGAGCCCGTGATGCTTAGGAAGCTGTCTACGTTACGGTCTGCATGGGAGACAGGGTGTGTTTCAGCATGGGGTGTCAGATTGTGTCTATGTTTTGCTGTCATTCTGGAATTTGTCAAGAAGCTAGGGACTGACAGTCTGTTGAGCGAGCAGTGGAGGGATGCAGGACCCTCTTTCCAGGCCTCAACATACAGCATTTGTCCTCTGGGCATGTGTAATGCTGTTTCTATCTATTCTCTCCTGTGCAGAAGCAGCATTTTTGGGGATTTTATGGCTAAGAAAAAAAAAGGCAAATTCAGACATCTGTGTTCCTAACATGTACAATTTGATATCTGTTTATCCTTCACTTGAGTAAAAGACAAAGTGCTGGGTTTGATTGTTATCTTTTTAGAAAGTTGTCTGTGAGCGGATTTTCAGAGTCTTTATTGTGCGTGTGTGACAGCTTGGTACTACTAACTGATTCTATGCTTTGTAGTCTTACTCAAATATTGCCCGAGTTGCTTTCTGGACATTTTCAAAGGCTTTATGAAAGCTAAATACTGCTGTAGTCTCTGTACGTGAATGATTGCATGGAACCAATTATGATTCATTCCTCTAGAGGGGTTTTTGAAGATAGCACGTTACATTGTATTCATGCATTGTAGCTAGTCCTTCAGCATGCCGCGTCATGCTTATTATCTTGCATGTTTTATGTTGCTCTGCATAATCTTTGCTGGTTCTGTTTGGCAGGGGATTGGTCATACAGTTTTAGGCTCGGCTTTGATTGTTTCCCTGTTGGTTCTGCCCCTTCAGCAGTTTGTGTTAGTTTTAAAAGAGGACAGCTCTGTTTGGGTGATTTGCCCAAATCGGCACTTCTTCTGCAATGAAATAAAATGCAAAAAAAGGCCCATATACATCTTTGAAGGCAAGGCCTCAGCCTTGGTGAACTGTCATCGCTCCATCAACTGTGGTAGAACGAGTGCAGGTTTAGACCAGCTGTAACTGTCCCTAGTGAAGATCAGAGCTTGCCTTTTATTAACCTGTGCAGCTTTGGTTTTCATCTGTGCCTTCAGAAGTAAGTAAGATTTGCAAGTGGAATCATAGTCTCGTTAACAACCAGACTGTTGCTGAAGCCAGACAATAGAGTGAGCTTCCAGACTAAGTATCTTTCTTCATGACAGTGATGAATCTTGCTCAGGCCATTTTCCATTGCTTTGGCTTTCTGTGCTCACTCCATAAGAAGGAGCATCAAACTGGATAATGTTTGCCAAATGAAACAACGCTTCAGTTTTAGAAACTGAAAATAAGAAACTACTTCTACACTAAAGCTGTTGAAGTATATTCTTTCTTTTCCCAGGAACATGGTCAGTTTGTCAGCTTCAAGGGTGGCAACACTCATTTGTTCAGGAGGTGGAGCTGTCTTGTGGGCCCATCTAGAGAGGTGCCATTTCCACCTGAGCAAAAAACCACAGCACAGTCATGCTAATAAATATGAGATGCTCATCTTTGATACGTTTACAATTAAATAGAATCTTCCACACACACTATTTCTTCTTCTGTGTAACTACATTAGTGATCGCTTTTACAGAGTAGGTTCTCTTTTTTTTCTTTTGAGCTGCTTCTAACGTAAAACTTGAACTCCCCTTTGGATTCAATACATTTATCTTCAAGAAACTTCTACAGCATTTGGGTGATTTGTTCCAACCTTTTCTTCCCTGTGAAGAAATGTTGAAATTACACTCCAGAAGCAAACAGCAAGATAGGATTCTTGTGTTGAAGAGGTTAGCAGTTAATGTAAGGAGAGGCAAAATCAAGCCAGGAAGAAATAGTTTAGGGGAGAATTAGAGTATGGGTGGTTAATGAGTAAAGAGCTAAAAGGAAAAAAAAAAAAAGGTCTTGCATAAACTGACCTGCTGATGAGGCTCAGGGGCAAAGGTGACTGAAGAGAAGTGAGAAGCTGCTCTGGGTGTCAGGGAAGGGTAGAAACCTGAGAAAGTAATAGTGGAGACAATGGTACGGGAGGAGCTGGAGGGGAGTAAAGATGTAGATGGTATGAAAAACATAGAGAGTACTGTAAGTGAGGAAGAAGCTTTCTGAGTTTGCTGTAGTAACAGGAAACCACTGGAGAAATTCAGAGGAGATTTTAGTAGCTTGCTTTAGGGTGGAGTGGAGGAGAAGAATCCGGAGGTGAGGAAGCTGGACACAGAAAAGCTGGAACAGTCAAGATTGGTGAACCAGTTACAAAGAGTTTTAGCAGTAAGGAAAGTGCAGTGCTTGGAGCTATTGAAGGGAAAAGAGGGACAGGAACTGAATTTATTGTCAAGTTTCACAAGTTGTTTGTAAAACTGATACAGTAAACACCTCTAAGTTTGGCTTTTATATTCAAGGCAAATAGTTTTTAAGCAGGGTCTTCCTGCCTTAAATAGTCAAAACAAGTATGTGTTTGTTTTAATTAACACTGCTATTTTCAGATGAAATCCAGCAAATGTTCAGAAGGTAATGTTTGTATCAAATCAATATTGTTTGCTTCTTTGTGGTAAGGGTTGTTGTATAGTCAGAAGTATGTAGTATGTACAGTACTACATTTGAGATTCAAATGGTCAGTCTGGAAACGTGGCAGCGTTGTCGGTTGTTTCAGTAAAACCAAGCACAGAAACCACCTCACGTTTCTTATCCTATTGGCAGAGGAGCTGGGATGTTTCCTGAAGGTGAAACACTTGAGCTTGGAGGGAGGAAAGGGTGCCAGCTGCTAGAGTGAATGTCATGAGCTGGAAGCATAAAGAGCATCTTGAGAGAGGGGGGGAAAAGAGTGCATGTTGCAATAACAGTGAATTGCACTCCCCAGAAAATGCTAGACAGATGACTTCAGAATGGAGCTGGGACTGGGAAGATGTCATGGTTCGAATGACAGTACATTCGCTATGTGTTCCCAGAAAAAGGAAGTGGGGCTATATTAAACAAATATATCAGATAAATAAATTTTAAAAGGTATCTTGAGTTCAGTAACCTTACATGGCCCAGACATACAGTTTCTTCAGAATTTGGCATTGCTGAGAAAGACAGTCTCCTTGGAGTCCGTAAGCCATGTCAGCAGGACCTACTGCAGCATTTCCATGGTTGGCTGAAATGCAAAGACACAACTTCCCAAGGTTATTTTTGGGAACCCAGCATTTTCTGGATATGTGACATGCTCTTCTGAAGTACAGAGCACCTCAGAGCCCTCACTGGCTTCAGTCGCTTAGTCAGCAGTTAGGAAGCACAAAGAGCATCCAAATCTTAAAGTACGATGAACAGTAAAAAATGTTTGACCAGTGCTTTTTCCTCCAACTACCACATTGTTTCCCAGAACTCAAGAGAATATTTTTACTTAAGTTAGTTAAATACAGTTTAAGCAAACCTACTAATTCTCATCCTAACACTGCTTTTTGGACTATGACTGGCTGTAATCTAATATAGGAGAGGAAAAAAAGAGATGTTTTTGTTTGTTATTTGTTTACACCTCCATTTTATTTCTATATATAATCCTGTAAACTGATTTGTTTCCCTTATTATTGTTGTTCCTCTGGTAGAAAGTTACATGAGAGTCTAAAGCTTCTGGGAACGTGCATGGATAAACTCGGGTAATCTCTAAATTTGTAGATTTGAGATTGAGGCATGATGCTTAAACCCAAAGGTCTCTGTCTCCATCTGTTGGAATGAGAAGGGCATAGCCCCAATGGCTGCTTGTTTGGACTCATCACAACGAAATTTTACTGTGTCTTCTTCCACTACTTTCAGTCTAACAACGCTAGCAACAGCAGCAACTTGACCGTCTGCTGTATCGTGGGGCAGAAAGTTTGACTTGACTGGAAAAAAAAAACAATTATGGCAAGACCTCGAGGTGCTCAAACATAGATTTTGCTTCCTTAAAGACAGGCTGAAGCGCTTAGAAATATGTGTGATATAAGTTACGTAGGATCTTGTCCAAATTCCTTCAAGATCAGAGGGATCACTGTCTGCTCTGGGCCTTAGAAACAGAAGTTTCTATACTGCTTCAACCCATCTACATACTGTACATCCCTGCGAGGGGTCTGAGTGTGAAGAGAGATGTGTAACCCCCCTCAGAAGCTCTGTTCAGGAGCTGGTTGTTCAGAATTTTCCTCCTCAGAGACATTTTCCTCCTGGCCACTAGAGCTCATTCACCAGAGAGCTCCATGCCTCCACCTCTCCTGGTGTGTGAGAAGCCACAGGACACCACCGGAGTGACCAGGAGCTGCTGAACTCCCTGCAATGTCTATGGAGAAGTCCAACCTCTGACCTTACACTGCTGCTTCAGCAGGACAAGGATGACATTGCATGCTGCATTGATATGAAAGAGGGTTTTCTGTCTCAGTCTGTTGGAACCTTATTCGGTGATTTGGATAAAATGTGTTTATAAATGTTAAAAGAATATGTTATGATACTTTTCTGCTTATATGACAAAGGGAGAATATGATTTATAAATGCTGGGACAAGTTATTTTCTTCCAGTGGTACTTAAACAGTTACATCCATAGAAAAGGTCAAGAAAGTGAGAGAAGTATAAGCTCATTCAGTTTTCAGATATCCTTATATCACGTCACGATATTCAAAACAGTCCATTGGTAAAAGGATTTTAGTAAACACCTGAAAGCAAACATTACTCTTGAGGGATTAAAGGACAGGTTTTGACATGTTCCCAAAATGTATGTGGGTACCAACCAGGATTTGCAGCAATACTCATCTCATGCAGGAGCAATTTGCTTAGATGCTTTGGGAAATTATGAGTCACCTCTCTGTCTTTATGCGCTTAAACACCTATAGAGATTGTCCTTGTATTTGTTCAGTAAGCAAATTTCAGCCTAGTAAAGATTTAATTATGAAGCTACTTTGTAATCAGCTGTGATGGTCATCTAAGGTCCAGGAATCTCAGTTTAGTAGGCTAAACCCACTTTCTTCTCTGTGTTACGAATGTTTTTCTCTTATGTAAAAGAGAGCTTGCTGCTGCATGGCAACAGATACACTGTGGTTCTTGGCTGGTCAAGTGGCCATTCCAGGCGGTAGCTTGCTCGCTGCTGTAGGTCCCAGCTCCTCCAGCGTGCCCTGTAGGTGTGCAGCACACGAGTCCCAAAGGGCTAGCACAGCAGCAGCGACCTTTGCAGACTGCTTGGTCATTTCCTCTTCTTGACTATAAAAGATCTTCATCCCTTTGGATTCATCTTCCTTTTGAGTTGTTCTATTTTGTTTTAACAGTAGAAATTAGTCCTACTAGGGTTGGTGAGGATTTAATATGCTGTTACTTAGAGCTGCAGATTTTCCCCACGTCCCCTGTCATTTTAATCAGCATTCAAAGAGGTCGAGGCTCAAGGAGCAAGGAGTCTGATGGTGCCCAGTGCCTTGTCTTGGACTTGCTAACTGTTTTGGAGGAATCTGTCTTTTGAAATGGCAAAAGCTTTCAGTACTGTCTTAAACAGAGTTATATAGCACTTTTCATTTCTTTGTTGTATACTATAACCGTCTTATCCTAGCTCAGTCTGAGTTTTAAGAGTTCATCCAGCAGAATTTACTTGGAGACTGATATATTTTGGCTTTTTATGAATTTAAGAATACATTTGGCTTTGGAAAAGGCAATGTTCAGGTATTTGGAATTTCCTGGTTTAGTAAGGTTTTAATGTAGTGCTCATTAGGTTAATTAACTCTCTGCCTTTGGTTAAGCCACTCAGTGTGTATTAAGCTCATATCACTTCCAAGGGAGGCTTTATTTCTGTTAGCGAATGAAATCTAGGCTTCCAGACTTACTATCAGGTTATTAAAGAACAGCACATAAACCTTAAATAGTTTTTTTTTCCAAATAAAACCATCAATAAAACCATCAATAAAGCAACCCTATCGTTATCTGAGACATTGAACAGTCAGTTGCAAGGTTGTCAAAAGAAGCTTTGAGACACCAGGTTTAAAACTAAGAGGATGCATTTTAATGCACTACATGCAACTAGACTAGTTGACACTACTTGGAGGAGAGGATCTTTTTTTCTGCGCTGACTCTGTGCTTGGTGGTATTTTTATTCCTCGTATAGATTACAAAACAAAACAAAGCAGTTGTTGCTTAGCTACCCCTCTGGAGTGATGGTCTCTCACCATTTTGCAACTCTCTAATCTTAATGTTGCATTTTTCACTTGTTGGAGTCTATTATTACTGGCTGGTGTTTTACACAGACACTTCTGGAACTTTTTCATCTGCCAGAGCAGGATGGCTGTGTACTGACTGGCTTAAAACTAAAGGAGCCTGGCTGGGGGGTCTGGGAAAGGTCCCACACCAGGAACCCTGCAGCAGTGCAAAAATGAGTTTAATGTAGGTTCAGGGATAATACTCAGACTGATGAAATCCCTTGCTTGGGGTGAAAGGGTCTATATTTCTTTGCCATTACCACATGGCTCTGTGTTAAGCATAGATTCGTTTGGATGAGGGTCAGTGCCAGAAAGCAGAATATCTGACTCCCATCTTCTTCAAGACTCTTTTTACTGAGAAGCTGCAAATTGGCATTTTTAAGTCGTGATACTAATTACTGCAGAGCACAGCAAAATGGAGCTAGCTCAACCGTTTATGCAGTCAGAAATGAATCTGAAAAAAATCTCCGTTTCTGTTGAAGGAAGAAGAGAAGTTTCTTTTGATGAATATCATTGCAGAGAAAAATCTTCATGTGCTTAAAGACTGTGGATTCTGTCTGCACAAAAATGAGGAAAACATTTGGCCAAGCAGTGTTATGTTTTGGTTACTCTGACCTGGAGGAAGAGCTCCGCAGGGCTCCTGCAAGCAGGGTCCATCTGAGACTGTGCATGTGTGCTTTGCCCACTGAGCAGTGTATCTCTGTCTCCTGCTTTTTCTTCCATGGTGTCCCAAGCAGCCGTCAGCCATACTTTCAGAACAAGTCTCATCTTCTTAAATACAGCCCATTTCCCTTGCTAGGTACAGCTGACAGATCTTGGCACGTTTCTGTCAACCCTGACAATGCTTCATTTACAGCCTTTAGCCACAATGCCACTTTCTGGCATTGTTAGAGAAATCAGAGTCTGTTCCCATAAAGCTTGTTACTTGACAGCATTTATGTTGCATGACTAATATAGCAATGGCAGCAATTTGCAATTAGCTGTGTCTCTCTCCTTGCCTCCCCTGCCGCTTGCCCTGGAGGATACGTGTCTGTCTAAGCCTGACCTGCTTCCCTTTACAGTTTTCTTTCTCTAAAATGTACTTTTTTGAGCTCACAGAGGGAATTGTGTGACTTGGATAATTAAACAGTTGAATGAAAGCTGTAGACTTAGATCATCGGTTTAGGTCTGACTGCGCTGCAAAGTCCCTGTTATCTCCTGGCTTGTCAGAGCACTATGCAGTAAGCCAATGGACTCAGAGCAGTTCCTAGAAGGCCGGTTGCCCACCACTGCCCTGCTGGTTTTGTGCTGAGAGCCTCGGCAAAGAGGGCCATGGCTGAATACGCAAACACACGTGGTGAAGAAAAGACCTGCTCATCCATGGAGCTGGCCCCTCTTGGGGGGGGCTGGGGCATTTTGCCAGGGCCGTGCTGGGGACCTGGCGCTGCCAAGTACCGTTTTGTACTTGACAGAAGAAGCCGACCTCTAGTCTGGCAATGCGTGCGAGTGCCCTGCTCCCTGCCAGTGTATGGAAGGTATCTGCCTTGTGGCTGCAGGGTGGCCTTAGCGGTGCCCAGAGGAGTGTGACCTTAGAACCCGTTTGAAGCCTGTGTGATAATAATCTAGATATAATCAGGTTCATTCCCTTCAACTCCGTTTTCACCCATCAAAAAAGACCCGGTGAGGCTAGAAGGTCTGGTAACTCTATCTGGAAAGAAGGATGGTTGAGTGGGATCCAGGAACAAGGGAGCCAGTGCTGCATCTGGAGGGAGAGGGATGGAGGTGGGTGAGCCCGCGCTTCCAATTCCTGCACACCCCTTGCAGGAGCAGCATTGACATGTCTCCCTTCCCCCACTAAGGCCAAGACTTCAGTGAATCAAAGCTATAGAGTAGAGTTGAGTCAGAGCCAAGGCAAGGCTCTGGCTCAAATCCATCAGCTGAAAAATGAGCAAAGCTTTTGAGCCTGACTAGAATCTCTCAAACAAACAAACAAACAAACAAAAATCCTTCCCCAAATCCTTGTCTTTTTTCCTCCTTTTGGTAACATCATCTTTGCATTTTTATCTGGTTTCCAGATTTTTCTCATCTTTTCCCCCTTCCTGATTTTATATCTAAATGTATCCCTGTACATACATATATTTTAGATGTTTTCAGCCAGTCGTGGAAAGTGTTCCTTTTTGTGGTGTTTTCATTGAGACAATCAGGGGCAAAGTTCTTGTGGCAGTGCCAGGTCTAATACCACAGGAAGAGCTGTGTCCGCTGGAAATACCACAGAGAGTACAGAACCCACAGTATTTTCTAAAAACACAAAATGGTTTTGAAAGCAAGTCAAATACTGCAAAGTCAGCTCAGATTATTATTTTGTCTTAAATTGTTTATTTGGCTTTGTTTTGTTTTTTTAAAGGGGTATTGAGGAACACGGCATCTGTTAAGTCTGGGTTTGCCACTAAGTCCTTACAGTTATACGTGCTGCCATAAAGTAATGGAAATGTCACAATTGCATCATTTCTAGTCCTTTAGAGATACACTGTTCAGTCAACAGCCAGGGAGCTGCTCTACCTTGAGGTTTTGTTGACACTGCATCTTTTTGTTTTTGCAGTCTTTATACTCCAGTGACATTCAGGAATATAGCTGTGGCCCAGGTTTCTGCAGACTTGTATCTCTGAATGAGTCCTACAAGATAAAGTGTGCTACTCTGTGCACAAGTGCTCGTGGGATCAAGGGTCCCAATCTGTAAAAAAAAAAAAAAAAAAAAAAAAAGAAGAAAAAACCTTGTGGGGCGAGGGGTGGGGAGTAAATCTCTTCCATTAAAATGAAGGCAGTTCTACCCAGTCATTGACACAGAATGGAAATGTTTTTATTTTTGCCGTCCGCTTTGAGAAGTAGTTTGGGAAACACTAATTTCATCTTTTTATTAATCAAGGCTATTCAGGACCACAAGCAGACTATTGAACAAATATATATTTTTTTTCCCCATAAAAGTCTACATTACAAGAAGAAATTTGAAAAGTGAGGAATCTGGAATAGGCAGGGAAGCAAGTGTTGAATGCTGAGGTTTGGAGGTACGTCCTTATGTTTATGGAACAGCTTTCTTCTGCAGGAAGAACAGCCAACTCAATATATTAATAAGTAAATGATTTCCCAGTGACAATGAGTTAATAGTGGTTGTTGTGCAGAGGGTAACAGATGGCCCCAGAAGTTAGTATACTCCTGGGTCTTGGCTGACGCTGTAAACCGTAAGAAGACTGCACGAGTGGGTTGTGAATTGTACGAAGCCAGGAGTTTGCGTCTTCTCTTGGGACAGTTCTTGTTACTGCAATATGAGCCCTGCAACAGTACACCTTGACTCTAGCTTAGGGAGTAACTTCAATAAGTAACTTCAGCTACTTATTCTTACATGTTTTCACTGCTTTCACCAGTACTAAATTTCACCATTGCTTAATTATGTTGTATGTTAGCTGTGTTGGTTTTCACCTGTGCTTCAGGTTTTGTTGTGTGCAGGAACATGCTATTGGAGCTGCTTTGCACACTAAGGAGTCTCCTTTTGTAACATGGAACAATAATTTTTTTAAGGTCTAATACTGTGCTTTAAGGATATTTTGTCTTCTCTCACTAAAATAATGCAAAAGGAGGACAATTTTACACCCTTTATTGTACCACCACTTCAAAGACCTGAGGGGAGAATGTGGTAGCCTTGTGGAAAAAGGCCAAGCCAGTGTGTATACACCACCGATGTCAGAAGGCTTACAGAGAAACCTGGGTGGAGTTCCCTGGCTGAGTTATTTGTGCAGAGATACAATCCTTTTCCTCTTTGTCTTTAATGTGTTGGTGTGGTCCACTCAGGAATTCACAGTGTCAGTGGCTCTCTGGAGCTTGTGGTGGATCCCTAGCTCTCCCCAAGAGCTACCTCTTACGAATGTGAAGTTACATCTGCTCAATGGGGCAGTGTCCTCTTATGGGAATTGCATCTGAAATCATGCAGGTTTCTGAGGGCTCTTGCCACAGTGGCGGCTGTTCTTGGGGTCTGAGGTGACTGAGGTCCGTCATCTCGCCTGAACTTCAGATGAGCTCAGCCATGCTGTTCGTGTGAAGGTCATTTGCAGCACAGTGGGACAGGGCTGATCTTAACAACCATATCTGCCACTTTTATGCTTGCTTGACCTTGAGGGAAGGGTCTGTCTTTCTCTTTAGTATCGTGTTAAAATCATGTTTAGCTGCCATGTATTTTCTCGATCCTTTCTTTCTTGTAATCACTGATTAGCAAGATGTCTGTGTACATGCAGATTCTTCCTTTCTGATTAGCTTATTCCTAATGCCCCATTGATTCGTTGTCATAATCCAGTTTTATGTGACCTCACATCCTCTTGTGCCTCCTCTATCCAGACGACACAATGCAGTCAGCTCCGGACAAAAGCACACAGACAATTCTGTTTCTAAAAATGCACTTATTACAGGTTTAAAGTTGACACATGTCAACAATAAACAAAGCCCTCATCTTTTCCCAGCCCGCAGTAAATGTGACACTCCTCATTCAGGCCAGCTCAGTCCACCCCTCTGAGAGTAGGAAAACAGGCCTTGCAGGGAGCCCTGGAGGTCAGCAAAACAGGCGCTGTTGGACAAGTTAAATATCAGAGCAGAAGCCTGTAGAATCTCTATGGTTTAATAACAAATCATATATAGTAGTCAGCAGGAATCTGAATACGTGGTCAAACGAGGCGTTCTGCGTGCAGTTTTCTTCACGTCCCTTAGATATTTGGTTATTTATTGCTTTATAGAATTTTCTAAATAAATCCACACAAATGAGGCAAAGGTAACTAAAGGAAAATCAAGACAGCACAGAGCCATGTATGGGAGTCACAGAGAGCACACATAGCCCAGCAGGCCAGCTCCCATCTTGGTCTGCGTGTTGTTTATATGCTGCATGCCGTTTTCTGCCAAAGTAAAGATTCCTGTCGTCCTGGTGGCTTTCTTTGATGTCCAGTGGGGCAGATGCCTTGTACATACGAAGGAAACTGGAAAAGTTTATGTTCTGCCATATCCAAATGTTGTCGTTCCTGGAGGGAGACTTCTTCAGAGTTAAGTCTTTCAGGATTTCAGTGTTGTCTGAGTAAGTAAGAAATAGGCTTTTCCACAGAGCAAACCTTGGTTTTGATAACGAGCTGTGAAGCATTAATGGAGGAAGATTTCAGTTTTGAGCTTAAAGAGGGCACAAATATCGTGGTCTTTTACAGGTTAAAGGCATCACGGTCCATTGTGGCTATTGATGTAGGAACTGTAAGTTTTACCTTGGTCTGTGCAGGCAGCTGAACTGGCACAGGGGTTCTGCTGAACAGGTAGAGCCTTCTGCCTGGGCTCTGCCTGGAGTACCAAAAAATCCCCAGGAAGGAGAGGTGATCCCTGGCTTTAGTGACGAAGCTGAGAAACAGAAGGCATGCAAAATGTTAAAAATAATGAAATGCAACAGGTTCATGATAGAGCGGCCACTTCCCTGCTGCATGGCTGGCCGTGCTGCGTGGCGGGGACTTGGATGGCACCAGGCTGCGGGTGGCCACAGTCCTCTGCCACTGGCTGCTGGTGGTGTTAGTGGTCTGGCTGGGGTCTCCCATCTATCTCTGCTTAGTGGGAACAAGAGAACGAGTGGGTGTTTGAGAAGGGGAGTGAATAAATAGGACTGGAAGCACTGGGGCGGGGTTGGGGGGGGTAAGACCGTGAGCGTGCGGGAGGAAAAAATGAAAAGAGGTAAAACACTGAAATACGAGGCAATGTGGAGGGAAAAGACAGTGAGGAAAAGGGGCAACAAAACCATGGCAAACAGTGAGCAGGAGTGCTTGCTTCCTCCGCTGCCCTGACCCTGCGAAAGCATCTCCTGGTTACCTCCCGTGAGCTGTCCCGTGCCAGGGCGCAGTGCCCGACGGGCAAGGTCTGCGGAGCCCAGGCAGGAGCCCTCCACGGCTGTCCCCTCCTGCCTGACTAATCCCTCACAGCATTGATTCCTTCTGTTTCATATTCTTGGGGCTCCTTAGAAAGAGAAAAAATTCATCTCCTTCAAGGGAAAGTTTGTGGTTTTGTTGTTTCCCGGTGTGAACAATTCAAAACTGAGCTGAGAAAGTACAGGCGGGGGGAGGGGAAGGGAGACAGCTGTGCTAACAGATGCACCATTTCACACTGCAGGCATGGGCGCACACCTAGGACGGCAATTCAGTCCTGGTACCGATTGCAGTAGAGCTAGGCAAGGTGTGAACGGGTTCAAATACTCTGCTCCTCAGGATGGTAGACAGGGCTCACAGCACTGAAGGACTCTGCACATAGTTCCAAGGTCCGTGGATGCTGGAGCTTTGCAGCAGTGTCAGACTCCTCCCAGCGCTCCCATGGGCTGGCAACATGGACTTTGCTTTGGTTATGAACTGGGTTAGAAAGGAACCAGCCACAGCTGCCTCCCCCCCCCAGTTTGTGATCTATTACTGCTTTCCTGTTCTTGGCAGATCTCACTTGCTATGGATCGTACTGCCTAGTGTCAGACCTGGGCCCTGTGCCTTGCGACCATCTCCTTCCTGTTCTGTTTTGGAAATTTCTGACCATATGCACTGCAGTTGCTAGTGGGAAAGGTGTACGGTGCTGTGTGCATGTATTTGCACTGAGTGCCCTGTGCCAATTAAACATACCAATGTGTTAAGAAAAATGTCTTTCAAAGTAAAATTCAGTAGCAAACTCCTCCTTACTCGTTCAAAATAATCTAACAGCCAGTTAAAAGGTTTGCCAAACAATAACATAATAATCTTTGTAAAACGGCATCATGGTGTTCAAGCTGTATTTTGCAGAGACCATTAATTGGATGCACGCTCATGGCCAAAAAAGAAGAGCTGTAAACGCTGTGAAGCTTTCCTTGCACCTATAGAGTATGGTTTGTTCCTTATGCTGCAAGAGAAGGTATTTTTACGGTTTTCTCTGAATTAAAAACCTAGTTTTTTCTCCTGAAGGGACATGCCATTGGGATGGCACGCTGCTTTAGGCTGGGGAGAGTCTCTTGTCAAACAGGACAGGGGGACTGAAGCTAACCAGGCGGACTTACTTTGAGTGAGGTTACTAGAGGGGCTGGGTTGCTTAAAGCTGGAGACAGACAGTGAGGGCAGCACTACATACACTGTGCTGGAAAGCCACTGCTTTCTGCCAGGGGGATGTTGTGACCCAGTTACAGGAGTTCATAGGCGGTCATTCTTCTGAGAACAAAAGAATGAGTCAATGCAAGTAACCAGGGGATGCTGAGGTGGATTGAAGAGCTAAGGGATGGAGTTCCCGTCCTATGTAGTTGGAGCCTGAGCGAGCCCATCACCAGGACTTTCATCTATCTGAAGCAGGAGGGAGAAGAAGGTGCCGAGGCTCTAGTGGAGTGAGGTGTGGGGCTGCTGCACTGCGTGGCTGAAGGTGGCCTGCAGAGACACTGTGGCAGACGCCATGCCCTGTGGAGATGGATGCTGCCTCTAGGCCTCCCAGAAGCTTCAGCCTTGAAGCACCTGCAGCCAAAAACTGAAGATGAGAACTAGAAAGATTCCTCTCTTAACTGGCCAAGGTTTAAGCGATGTAATGTCATGGGGATCCCCCTTTAACCTTGCTCAACAAGTGAAGAAGAATGTTTCTGCTGCTCAGTAGTACTGACGCCTTTGTTCCATAGTAAAATGAGACATAGGTAGTTTTGTGCTGTGAGCAAGTGTACGCCTTTAATCCGGTAACACTGTTAATAAGGTTAATGTGATCATATCAATGTACTTACAAAAAAGGAATAGCATCGATGGGTGTTCTTGTCAGACAGATTGTATCTTACCTGAACAGCTAATGGAAAAGAACAGAACCCTAAAAGCGAGCAGAAACTTTTATAACTACCACCTTTTGAAGACCTTGAAGGGCTGCACCCCTGACTAGACTTTCACCAACAGAAGCT
This sequence comes from Falco naumanni, assembly GCF_017639655.2. Taxonomy (NCBI): domain Eukaryota; kingdom Metazoa; phylum Chordata; class Aves; order Falconiformes; family Falconidae; genus Falco; species Falco naumanni. Next base: position 14,314,388 of record NC_054060.1, on the reverse strand, counting down.
TGCAAAATTTTTCTGACTGGGAGTCCTTGAAAGTCAGTTTCTCTCCTGCTTCACTGCCAAAACCCAGCGTTTGGAACCTCTCTTTCAAAAGCTGATAAAATTGTGTATGCCTGAAATGGGAAGGAGAGATGCAGCTGGTATGTTCACAGTGGGACATTGTAACAAAGAGGTAACAAGCAGATTACTATATACCATCTCAGTTGAAAGTAGTTACTACAATTTTCAAAACTGGGTGCTGATGGAAGAGCTTCTAAACCTCCAGGTAGGCAATGTGAATGAAATATTAAGAGGGAATAAGATAAGACTTTCATGTGGCATTAACTTCAGGGAGGATGAGACAATTTTGAAGAGGGACTTAAACATTAATGATTTTTTTTTTTAACCTGGAAATATTTTAAGGTTTATACAGGTGATGAATTATCCCATTCTGACTGAAGGTGCTGACTGCACCAAAGACTGCATGTCTGGTTTAGCTTTGAAATGTCATTTGGGTGTCTTTACATGAATTCAGAAGCTGACTTTCAACTAGGCTTTACAGAACTTGTAAACAGGAAAAAGTGAAGCTTCTCATATTGAAGGTGGATGTCAAATTCTTCTGTTTCTGTGGATTCTTCTATTAAGATAAATTTTGTCTTTAGTCTTTGCAGTGTAAGAAGAGCTAGCTGAGTTGAGCAGATGTAAAGCAAGGCAGCCTCTTCTACATCGGCATGTAGGAAGGGAATTCAAGATCTCGAGTTTTGCTTCACTTTGCCAGAGCAGATCTAACAGACACACACTGTGTGTGTAGTGTCATGTGTGAGGAGAGGCAAAATTGAAAATCACACTGCCTGGCTGGGTAAGAAAATAAACAGTGAATTTGCAGCCCTTTTGAATATCAGCCATAGAAGTGTCACCTGAGGTTCTCAAAATGGGGGCACCCAGAACTGGAGGTAAATTGTAAAGTTTTGTCTTAGTGCTTGACTCAGTCCCATTCCCCCTTCAGTATATTTGTGAACTCTGTATGGAGTAGGAATGAGGAGCATTTACAGCATGCTATAAAGTAAAAATCAATTCTTGAAGGGAATTCAGCTTTTTTTTACATTATGTGTGGTGTCGCTGAGATCATTTTTCCTCCCAACTGGCTGAAAAACACCTTCTTTCTTCCCTTTTTCTTTAGAGTTTAAGCAATCTCTTGTAGTTTCCAGGATTAACTAACTGTGTAGGTAATGGTGTCAATGAAGGATTTTAGCCCTGGCTGGAGGGCTACACAAGCCTGTCCTGGCAATCCCCTGGCTGTGCTGGCTGCCCTGTCCTCTTCTCTGGGATGAGCTCTGTGTGCTGCTGAGTGGTTGCTTTTCCTCAAAACCCTGCATTTACATGCTGACTTCTGAGATTACTTTTCATTTGAGGCATGGTTGTAATTATTTTTAATGTATTAAAGTTGTGAAGAGCCAAAGTCAATAATTTTTATGACCTGTTTAATACCAAACATAAAACCAGAAGATTTGATTCCCCAATCACTTTTGCATTTTTCTGCTTTGGAGTTGGGGATGGAAGATTTAAAAAGTTGAATTTCAAATATAACACATTTTGATATCTTGACTTACTCTATTTTTGCTTAATGCATCTTTCCATACCACTTGTTCACTATTCCACTGGCTACTGTAGCAACAGATTAAGCACAAAACAAGCATATAGGCAGAAGGGCTTTGAACAAACAGGGTTTCGGCCTCTTCTGTGTTCCAGGGATGTACACGGTTTCTGGAGTAGGAGCAATGACCTGAGTCATGTAGGTTGGTCCTCTGCAATTATGGGCAGCCACAGCATGAAATGTCTTTCATAAATGCATCCTGTACTGTCTCAAAGCTAATTACTTCTCAGCCTTTCTCTGTTCCTATTAGAAGGTTATTCCAGATCCTTCCTCTTCTGAGGGTTTCTAATCTTCCTTATTTCAAGCCTAAACTTACTTATAGTGAGTTGACGCTGCCTTCTTGTGTCGAGGTTTTTCTTTAGCTTTAGTTCTTTTCTCTGCTTGTTCTTTTTCTGGGCCGGTGTTTTCATGGAGAGCAGTCATGTCTCCTTTTGGCCTTCATTTTACGAATTTTTTTTTGTACACAGGCTTACACGGTAAAAGTAAGAAAAGGGCGGAATTAATTTCACATTAGAGATCCAGATCCCTCTGTCACTGGATGTTCTTTGGGCTTATTTACTGTTCTGAAAAGCTTAGCAGTGTTGCTGACGGATGCAGTGTCAGAAGCAGTCATGCTAGACCCATTTAACTATGGCTGTGTCTCTGGTCTGTTGAAAGCACTGCCTTCCACTACGGCAGTGCCGTTTGCTTGTGTTATACCCCACCCGTCTCCATCACTTGCTCCGTGCCTTGTACTTGATCTGTAAGATGTTGCCCATTATTGTGTTTTGTTAATATAGCACAATAGCATCTCAGTCTATGAAAAGGGCTCTTGGATATACTGGTGGTACAAATAAACATGAATGGTGGAGCTGATGGGAGAGCAAAGCTGAAAAGGCATGTGAGGCTTTCCCATTGCAGTAACAGTGGTAAAGACTGTTAGGAGGAGCCAAATCCAGCCAAATGAGGCTTGATTTAGGTCTCCTAAGACTTTGATCCTTAAACCACTTGGTTAGATGATAGTGTGGAGGCACCTGGGGGGCTTACTCTGCTGCATAAACATGGTTGGTGCGTGCCCATTGTGGTGCCCTGCAGCATCTCAGATGATCCTCCTGGGCTGCTACACAGTGTATGTAACAGATGACCGACAAACAACCCTCTGGACCAGCAGGGAGGGCCATGTGGGAGATACCAGGGCATCTCAAATGGCACAAAACACCAGTGTTCAGATTAAAACATTTGTGGATCTTAAAAGTTCTCTTTCTGGTCATCTTTGTTAGCATTTCGGCATTCTGATATACTTAATTAAAATACAAAGACCAACAGTAAATATATTTTGAGAATTACAGTAAAGCTTGCTATTCAGGAAAGAGGGAAAACCAGGGAGAGCAGGTCAAAAACTCTTAAAGTGAGCAGAACTTGCCTGGATGTCCTTTATACAGCCCCCACCCCCCACCACGCTCTCCCTGAAGTGTTTTGCAGATTACTGTTAACAGATATTTTTGGTGAATGTTTTGTGTCTTATGTGAAGTTTTGATTGTACAAGTCTTGCATCTCATGCAGTGAGGTTGTTCATATAAAAAAAGGACACTAGTATAAGGGAGAATTGAGGGCTGTGTCTCATAGACTGCAGAGTCATTGGGGTAGGAGCCAAATTTCTGATGTTTTCATGTAATACCGACAATTACTACCTTACAACAATGATAATGACCATGTTGTTCAAGGCCTCCTCCTTGTATTGCATTCCCTATTAGATTTTATACTAACCAGTTTTCTTTAGATGCGATGTTTGCCAATTACGAGTATACAAGTGATAAAAAAACAGTCCAATATTAATGTGTTGGAGGTTTTGTCCCTCACCTTTTCCCCTCAGTATGAACTGTTGTTTAGTTGAGCAGCTTTCAGGTCTGCAGACTGTTGATTTATTTCATGCAAGCCCTTTTTAGCTGTCTGTGTTGTTACTATGGCGCTAGGAAATGATAAACAGCATAAATGAGTAATGGTGATAAGGAACCGATAGCTGGCAACAGGACTGATACATTTTGACCCTTTGTGAGATTTCTTTGTTGTCTGAGGACAAACAACAAAAGAAAGGGATGGATTTTATCTGTCTCAGGAACAATGTTCAGTTGGAGAATATGCTGAATTGGGAAGGGATGCGTTAACCCTAGGGAAACCTTAGACCTTTGGTACTTGCAACAAAGCCCTGGGGCTCAAAAAAAGTCCAGAAAATGTTGAAGACCCAGACTGGTTGCTGTTATGCTGTCCTGGAGCGTGAGCTGTTCTGGCTGTCACAGATGAGTGGGAGTGCATCTCACTCAAAAGAGAGAAGCAGCAGTATGTTTTATTAAGGAAAAATAATAATTTGACAGAGTTTAATAAATTCAATGGTATTTAACAAAGTTTAACAGCGGTTTACCAAGGTTCAATAAGTTTCATGGCAAGGGTCACCTTATCAGTTACTGCATGGAAGAAACATACAAAGGAAAACCAAGTTAGAATTGAGTTAGAAGGATTCACATAGAGACTGGAGATGCAAAGGGTAAGAAGGACCCTCCTGGTGAGTCACGAGGTTCAGAGTGGACCCCCTTGCTTTCTAAATTCCTATGGAGCCTATGTGCAGCTAGGTCTAGTCTTAGTCTCAGACTTGGACAACGGTTTATGTCTAATGGAATTATCCGTACAAAGTTTATAATTAATATTGAGTAGCTACACGAATTAGTAATGTTTCATTAGTATTAATTCAGCACTCTATCAGTCGCTTACCGAGGATCTGTCATGAATAAAGGACCTCTCCGCCTGGGGCAAGGAAGGATCCCCTAGTCTTGGGTAAGGAATCCCAAAACTTGAGAGGTGTCCCTGCTCAGGGGGAGAGTCACCTGTCGTGCAGTCCAGCTGCAGTTCAGGGCAAGCTCAGACTGGGCTCATCCTGATGGTGTATTCATAGAGTGTAGTAGTTGGCTGTTAGTCAGTAGTATAGACAAGATAGATGTCTTGGTTTTAGCTTTGATATCTTGTTCTGTACTTTAGTTATCTTGCATTTTGGGGCTTTGAAACCACCTTTTGAAGTATTTTGCTGAGGCAACTTCACTCCTTGTACATGAGCCAGGAGCCTTCCAGCTCACAGGTTCACCACAGGGCATGATGCCTCTCGCTCCTTAGTCAGCTTGAACCAAAGTACGGCTAGGGGTCAAGTGTGTCTGTCACACTGGCCCACAACTCTTGCTTGTGTAGGAATTAATTGTCATCTGCAAAACATTGGTTGGACTTCATTCCTCACATTAACTTGCCTGAGAGGTTCTAGTTCTCGGCAGCTCCTCCTCGTTCTCCTCTGAGCTGCTGCGTCGCTCCCAGCAGGATGTGCAGTATCACCACTTGACTTGCTGTAATCAGATGTGGGGGGGTTCAGATGCTGCTGGGGGACTCTCAGATCTCACTAGTCCCCAGGGACCCTGCTGAGTGACAGCTTAGCAACAGGGGCTTTGCCATAGGTTTGCACAGTCCTAAGCCTATGGAACTGCAGCCTGCTGGTCTGGGGGCACTTCAGAAAACCTAATTGCTCAGTCATGTGTGGAGTTTAAAAAGAAAAGTAACCTAGTTTGCTCATGCACGTACCGAAAGTTTTATACAAAGCGTGGCCCCTTGCGGGTATAAATCCATGCAGCTCACTGGAGTCCACTGCAGTGACAGCTGAAGATTCGCTGCCCTGAAGATCTGGCCATCAAATAGGTTTATTAGCTGACTGCTCATTCATATCTGTTAGAAATGCTGGGGGGCATGTAGTGTTATGTGTGAAGGATTTTTATGTAGTTGCACTCAGAATTAATCTTCCCAGATGTGGTTCAAGTTTAGATCAGATTGCCAACATTTTTATTTTGTCCGGACTTTTCAAGGAGTAAGGTGCTGCACAGCCGGAGCTCAAGTATCAAAATCTAGTCATCTATGTTAAAGTGAATTTAGATTCTTGGGATTAATAATTGCAAAAGCACTGGAATAATGACCAGTGACTTGATAGACTTCCAGTGTGAACAAATGATGGGATTGGTGCTAAGCCCATGTGTTGCCATCGTTGCCTTTCTCGTTTTTAAGGACTGTGATTTTAATATCATCTGTTAGGGAGTCTTGAGCTTTTAGTTCTAGAATACATCTAGAAAGCTGTTGGTAATGAAACATCCTTCAATCAGTTGCAGCTGTGAAAAGTGCAATTTCCTAAATAATAGTCAAAAGGGTCAGATCCTCACCTGGGGCATTTTTACTGCACCTGCTACTTATATTCTTTAGTGTAATGTTATAGTGCCCTTTAGTAAGGTCTGTTTGGGTGATGGTAACAGCAAAAAACTGTTGGTGCATTAAAGGTACTTTTGCCTCAGAAGACATGGAGTTGAAGTTAAAAGAACAAGAAATGCAAGGTTCAAGACCAAAAGTACTGGAGGTGTTTTTCTTGGCGTGGAATTGTAAAAATCTTGATAAATGTTAGCCTGAATTTTATGCCCGGCATATGCAACATAAGGCATAATATCACAATGGAAAAAATGAGCATACTGTTTTTTAAAAACTCAAAGCCTATTTATATGATATAGAACATAGTTTCCTCTGGGACAGCTCAGAGACAGGACAGCGAGAAGTGCGCCTGTTTAGGCCAGGACTATGTTTACCTTTTTTGTTTCTGTTGCATCTCTGGGAACACATCCACTGCGACACTCAGGGAAGCTGGGCTGAGGAACAATGCACGTCTTGCATCTCCCAAGCAGGGCTGAGACCAAAGGCAAAGCTCAGGACAGAAACCTCCTGAAGTGCTTTGACCCGGTTCGTTTGGGATGAGGTGGGCTGAAGCAGCTGTAACGCGAGCAGGGCGTTCTCCACTTAGATTCCACTTGGTGAAACACAGATGCTGTTCGTTGCCTGCGTGGTGTGCTCCAGTGCTAGTGCATTTCAGAAGCTGAGATATATGCAAATGGGAAGCTTTGGAAGCATATGATAGTGACGATTTCCTGGCAATTTGCAATAGTTGGTTAATGTATGGACAGGTGGAGAACAAAGAGGTGGGATATGGATTTATCAGTATCAGATAGAGGTATCTGCATTTATTTCCTAGTTTCATGAGAATACTTGCTCTGTCCTCCTTGGCTTAGTTGCAAGAAAGTAAATGTATCACTTTTGTGCTATAAAGTTAAACCCACAACTTCCTAGCAAATAGAAATTACTCTATTTTCAACATGGATCAAAGCTAACCTGGTACTGTAAAATATGGGCACAGAGCTTTTAAGAACTTCAGTTGATCGTAGGCATAATTTTGCATTTAAGTTGTGTTGTACTCTGACCCATCCCCTTCTAACAAGCCGAGATAAAAGAAGAAACATTTTTCCATTCTAAGCAGTCATTAGGCATTACACAACTATTTCCTTTATACTTTCTGGTTTGCCAGAGCCTCATTCAAATTAAGTAAGATAAGTGTGACCAGTCTGTTGTTTTCTGTTTCCTTTTATAAATCTATGAAAACTTCTTTTATGAGTTTATGTGCTCTGGAGGTGCCAGTAAGCACTAACAGATTTGTATTTCATTCTAAAATCTCTAGGCAAAGTGTAATTATACAGTTACCTCCTGCTAGGATTTCTAGTGTCTTTACTCTAGAGTACACAGTCCATCCCAGCTGTTGTAATAAACAGTGGAATTCTCTCTTTGGGGACTGACAGAATCAGTCCAAATGCAATCCTAAGAGCAAGATGTAATTCGTATAATGTCTTAAGTTGTCTGGTTGAAAGTGAGCGTGCATTTAAAACCTCATTGTGTACAACACCATGCTGTGATTCAGCAAGCACTTAAGCACAGGCTTAACTTAAAATTCTCTTCATTTTTAACAAGGTATGTTTGTATGTTGCCCTTGGCACGGTCCTTTCTCAGTGGAGATGCAGAGCCATGGTTTTCAGCAGAATAGTTTCCATGGAAGTCAGTGACTGTACTCTCTCTAGGCATTTCCTAGAAATTGGGATTCAACTGGTAAGGATTATCTGATACACTTTCTGTGTCCAGCTGCTTCTCTGTGTGTGCCTGCATCCTGCTGCAATCTCTCCCATAAGTTGTGTTCAAACTATTTTGAGCTATAGCTTAGAAGTTGCAGCTTATACAGCTACCATAACAGCGTTTAAAACCTTTTTTGTGTTTGGTTTTTTATTTTTTTTAAATGTTTTTAAATGCTTTGACTTAAGGGGTAACAGCAAGTTCTTCACTTCTACAGACTAACCAGCCTTCAGATCTGGAAAAGGCTGCTACAGAGTGGGAGGGGAAAATAAATTTTTCATTTCTATGGTGAATAGGGCAAGAAATACTATATTCAGCCTTAATTATAGAGAATATTGAAGTCTGATAAGTTGGAAAAACCTCCACTCGGAGAAGACAGTGAAGCAATTCAGTAGGTTGCTGAGAGAGTCACAGCTTTAGAGAAGCTTAGGCAAATGTGTGTTAAGGGTGTTATAACTATATTAATCATGCCTTCGGATAGACAACAATCTAGATAACTTCTGCAGATGCCTTCTAGCTCTGTGATTTCATGTTCAGCCCTGTGAAAGTATAAGCTTTTCTTGTAGTGTAAATTATTGACTGTAGACTTTGCCCTGTGCAGGATGATCTCTTGTCTCTGGCTACATTTTATTCTGGTTTACCTGTTTCTATGTTTGCTGCTCTACTAGGGCATGCAGTGGAACCAGCTCTTTCCACCTTTGGCCTTTATTTTGTGATACATGGTAGTCCAGGTTACTTGTGTCCATCCGGGACTGTTAGATCTCTGAGAATCCAAATGTTGGTTTTCCTATTGCATGTCTCCTTTGAAAAGTGGCAGCTCTGTATTTGGGAACTGGGTGCTGAAGGCAGCTGTCTGAATATTGATCAAGGATCAGACTTTGGGCACAAGACTTAATCAAGCTGATCCTTGCCCTTTCACCCTGTTTTGCTTTGCACTTAATGCCTTTCTTGCTCAGATCAAAGTCCTGCAACCATTGTGACCTGTTTCTGCTGCACTGATGCAGTACGGCCAGCTCCAGGGGATTAAAGAATCACTATTCCAGACAAAAAAAAAAAAAGTGCTAAGCTTGAGAATTTAATTTTGTTTTTAAAATCATGGCACATTTTGGTTCTCTCTGCTGACGTTCTAGTGTTTGAACATTTAGGATTCAAGCTTTTTTCTGCAACTGCAAGAGGCAGAAGTAACCTTTTTACTTGGAAAGCCTAGGATTTCATGCAGTCAGTGACCCCAGGAACTGGAACTCTGGCTTTGAGGGAAAGATCAACTATATTGAGATCCCTTACAGAGATTCTAGACCTGGTAACATTGGTACTTACAAGCGGGGAAAAAAAGAAAACATTCTGGGGAGAACATAAAGCCAAAGTAGTACACGGAAGAAAATTCTATCTGAAATTATTTGGTTTAGAGACCTTGTCAAATTGGTATTTGGATCTCTTCCAGAACAGTATTTCCATGCTCTGGAATTCTTAAAAGAATGATTTCCAATACTTAAAAGAGCAGAGTGTCTATGTCATGGGTATATATTCACACTGAAAAAAATATAAAAAGAACATATTTGTGAGAGATTGCTTCTTCTGTAATATCCTGAGGAATCACTGCTATCTTTAACTAGATTTGACGCATAGTTTTTCTTTGGCAGCCCATCTTGAAAGGTCCCAGCTACTGTGTTCTGACACCATTTCATGAGAGCTAACTTTTTGGCTCTTAATGTTTTTTCACTCTAATGTGCCCTGGGACTGGTCTCCTCCTTAAATTTACACTGGGTTTATGTAGTTTTTTACCTAGTTCTAACATTTTCTGTGTAGAAACAATTGCTCTTTACTAGAAGGTAATGTTCTTTTTTTTTTTTCCAAGGAGAGAAATGGTTAATTCCAAATTATATATGATGACATGAAGGGCTTTTATAAATAAAAGATGTTAAAGAATGTCTTAATGCTCTTTTTTAAACATCAGCTCCATTTTTCAAGTACACTTATGAATCTCCCTTGGTATGTTAGCGTGGGTATCCTGTTAAACCTCGAGGGGTGAGTGTTGAATCGTTCAGAGGCGGCACGTTCTCCCAAATCCCACTCCACTGCCAGAAGCTCTGATCTGCTGTAAGATAGCCGGTCCTGTGAGCTCTTCTGTCACCTAAGCTCCTCTGTATCTGAAGCACAGGTTCCTGTATTAGTCCGTGAGTTGGAGAGGTGACTAGCATTTCCATTTTTTTAATGCTGGTGTCTTGATTATGTGAGTAAGATGAGGCAGGATGGACCTGGGCCTTTATTTCCCTTGCCGTGTGTGGTAGTGGTTCATTTTCCTCTCTTGCTCCCATTTGTGTACAAAGAGCTGAACTTCTTCATCCCACCTGGAAATAGCCACAGTCCCACCAAGCAGAGCACTCATCACAAAAATGATAGCCCAGTCTGAGATTTTCTGAGAAGTTCATAGCAGGCGGTTACCTTAAAAGATACCAGTCTCCATAGAAACATAAATTTTTCTGCACCTGCATTTTTTCTTTCTTCTGTTCTTCAGCTGTGTGGGTAAGTGGGGATCCTTGAGGTGTCTGTGCAGGTAGGAATTGGCTGCTGAAGATGTGCTCAGGAAGATGTTTCTGCTGTGTTCAGGAAGAGAGAAGCTGCTGCTGGAAGTAATTTTAAAACAGTAATAATCTTACCAAGAATTGCATCAGAAACATCTTGAACCTATAAATCAAGTCCTCATGATTTTTGTGTGATCCTTGGGTTATATTACCATGATCACTTTGTTTGTGACCAATTTTTGCTTATTAAGGAAGGTTAGGTTCACTGTTTGTTAGTGATTTTTCCTGTATTCAACTCTTCTATTTCTCTTGCAATCTGGAGTCTTTTCCCCCTAAGCAGACAGGTTTCTTTATCCCCACCTTTAAATGACATAACGTCATCTCCTTGCAAGTCATTCAGTGTATCAATCCAGCCAGAAACATAGATTTTTTTGTTCAAAACCCAAAACGGCGATGTTGGAGAATTTTAAAGTATACATTCCTAGTATATGACCTCTTTGGCTGTATGGTGATTATTAATATTACAGAAGCAACTAAGAGGAAATGACATCAGTAGATAAGATGAACTGTGCAATAGCAGAAGCTTTATTCACATTGAATACACTATTCATTTGCACAGAAAGATCATTTCTCAATTCAAAGAGGAATATTCTAATTTAAGGTCTAACTTCAGCCATATGTCAAAATCCCTACAGAAACAAAGCTTACCACTGTGCAGTGATCCCGTAAGAAACACATTCCCCTTTGTGGATGGGCAAATGGTAGGTGCATCTAACCCTCGGAGCTCTCATTTTTCCTGACAAGCGCTCTTTTTATATCAAAAAACATTTCAGTTTAGTCCATTTGCTAATTTAATGTAAAGTGACCAAAAATAGGTGTAAAATATAGGAAATACCATAGTTGGTGGCCTCCAGGCTAACTGCCCCATAAACCTAGGGTTTTATTACTTATTTAATCTGATTAGAAGGTGCTGTTACATTGCACTGCAGAAGTCAAATTTCAAAATACACTTCCATTAAATAAAATCATATGTAAAAATTTAATTGAATGTAAGTGATAACGACAGATACTCCAGACAAAGACAGTTAAAAGGAGCTCTCTATTTAGCTGCCCAGGAAAAAGCAGGAAATGGTGGCCTGGCTTGCAAAATCAGTCTCAGTGGTATGGTACTGTAAGGATAGCTGGCAAACGTTACATTTCGTGTCATACCTGCTAGTCTTGGGCCTCAGACCATTGAAAAGGGGGAGGGAAATCATGTAGAAGTTACTATCCTTTTTGCCAGACCTTATCAAGAAGAGATAGTAACCTCTATCAGCAGATCGCTCAGCACAGCCCCCACCCTTCCTATGCCACCCTCTCCTCACTTCTGTGCTTGCACACAATAGGGTTCCATAGTTGCATTTGTATTTAAAACCACGTGCTGTCTGCCTCTGGTCACCCTGTTCACCTCTATTGATATAAATAAGAACGTAACAATGGAAGGCCCTAAGTAAGTGTGCCATGTAGATGACAGACATGTATAGTCATGTATCGCCACTCAGGTCGTGTCACATCACCATCATTGCTGTTGCTGAAGGTCAGAGCAAGGTTTCTTTCCCTAGCCATGTACTAGCCAGGAGCCTTAGTGGAATGAAAGTTTGGAAAGGGACTTGTAGTAAAATAATGTTTTAATCCTGGAGCAATGTGAGTTTTGGAGAAAACCTGTCTTCTGACGAGTTTAACGTCTTGACATCGTTGGCACACCCAGGTGAATGCCATTCTCTGATAAATACTTTGATACTCCAGTTTGTCTATTCTTTGAAGTTTTTGCTAGTCATGTATATATTTTTAATTTTGTCATGTAACCAAAGATAGAGGAGGACTGAGAATGATTAGCTTCAGAGAGGAGTTTGTTTTCTAAGCCCTTACTACTAACATTCAAACTGAGGAGCCTGGGAAGAATGACAAACGGGTGCAAACTCATACTCTGCTGAAATGACAAATTAATTGAAACCAGGAAAATTCTGATGTAGGTAGAGTGAGGAATGGGAAGCAGTTTTGTGTGTGTTTGGTTTTTTTTAATTGACCTGCTTGTTTGGGTTTTTTTTTAATAGACCTGCTGGTTTTTATTGGCATTTGTTGCTCTTTGGGTGTGTGCTTTTATTTATTTGTTTTTGTCTAGCCATTTATTAGCCTAAGGCTAGTTGCCAGTATTTAGGAAGAACAAAGTCTGGTCAAATCACTAGAGTTACACGACAGATAGATTTGGCCCAGTATGTTTGCCTTGTCATTTGACTGCAGCGTTGACATGGTTATTGGTGTGTCTTCCTCCCCAGAATTACATACTACATTTTTTGTCTCCAAGGAGAGGAGGATTTGGCAAGGAGAGCTGAGAAGCATCTGGCTCTTTCCTGTTGTTCCCCCTCTCTCTGTTACTGAGACTAGGACAGTCTCATGGACGGCTCTAAATTTAGCTGCTCTTTTTCATCTTAAGAGTCTGTTCTGCTTAGATTTTGCCTGGGAGAGATACCTGGGTGAGAGGAAAGGCCTGGGACTGTACTGGCTGAATTGCATTCCCTCTGGGGAATACTCCTGTCTATTTTCTGTAAAATCCCCAGTTTGTCCCGGCAAGCTCCTAGTCTGACTGACTGTCAAGAGTTTAACAACTTGTTTAGAATAGGACTTAATTCTCTACATTCCTTTGAAAGGTATAGCTCAAAAGGTAATATAAAGGACCTGGAAAATGATATGCCTCAGCAATTTATTTACAAGTAGATGAGTAGGGAAGAGTTTTTCCAGAGGATACCCATTTTCTCGATACAGTTGATTGGGGTGCAATAGGGAAGCTCCATATTTGTGGTCAGTGGTCAAATATTATTTCTTGCAGTTAAGAAATCTTTGGACGGGGATGGGCAGAATTACATTCAGTTAGAGCAGAAATGGCTTCCCCGATGTTTCCTTTCTGCCTTCTATAACCTGGCTTTGAATCATCACATGCCTAGCTGGGAGGTTATTTTTTCAGATCATATTTGACATTTGCCCATAGCTGGAAAATATGAGAGCAGATTCCACAAAGCAAACACTGAAATCCATAATGGAGGTGCCATACCTGTTGTTTGGTCCCCCCAGCAGAATGCTGAGCTTCCTTCCTATCAAAGTCTTTTAACAAAAATATTATATATTATATTACACATATATATCACGTATGTATATATGTAAGACTGATGGTAGTATGATCATATTGAAATGGCACTTGCATTTCTGTTCCTGCCTTCCACACCTTCACTGAAGTTTATCCTTTTTATTCAAATCAACTTTTTCTGTGTTTTAAAATGAGAACTTTTACAAAATATTTAGAATATCAACAACATGAATTCTCAAAAATTATGTTTTCAGGATCACAAAGGTAAAGACTTGGAGTCAGATCTTAAACAGACCAAACTGGTGTAGTTCCTAGATTTCCAGGGAGCAACTCCAATTTGCATCAGCCAAAGGTCTCTATTTCATGGTGACAGTAATTTTCATGCAAAACACCCCAGGCATCGCAGGATTCCAGTAGTTCCGTTCCATTTGTCTGCTGCTGCTAGGAAGTTGTTTACTCTTTTGTATCACCCTCTGCTGACGTCTGCTCACTGAGCAATGTCATCAAATTTCCTGTTTTTGGCATGTGGAAAGTAGCTCCCCCACCTTATGCTAAAGCTTTGCTGCGTGGAGATCTGTGGAGCCGGATGCACCCAGCGGACAGGATGTAAGGTTAAATGCAGCGTAGCTAAATAAATAAAGTAGGTGTTCAGTTGTGAACTAGAGCTGTCTACTTACTAGGAGGATAAAGCTAAGTTTAAATATTGAGCAGTGATAAAACTCCACATTTGTTTCAGGTTGTAGGGTTTTTGAAATGGCTTTTGGTTGTTTTTTTTCCCCCAGGAATGTGCTTTCTTGCAGAATTATGTTAGTACCTTACTGAAATAGCCTGAAATAGTTTATAATGTGGTAGTGTATGATGTATATGCAAAAACACCTACATTCAGGTATGGCAAAACATTCTGCAGGCAGCTGACGGTGAAGCTGCTACTGCTAGTGATTCTGTAGACGGAGGAACTCTCAACAATGCGTTCCTCAATAGTTCCTTTACTAGCTAGCACAGCAGACTCTGGTTGCTGAGACCAGGAGTACTGAAATTCCGCCAGTGATCTGATCCCCTTACAATTTTGGTTTGCTTGTTTTTTGGCCAGTGCGTAGAGTTATTAACTTCTACTTGGACAAAAACCAGTGATGAGCAGAGCAGGTCTTAGTTCAACAGTTCTTCCAGACAAAGCTTGGGGCAGCTTTAGTCAATAATACTAACACCACCATCATATTAGCCTCCTGTCATCCATAGCAAGAGGGAAGTACCAACCGGAAAAAAGAAACAACCTTTGTAAAAATAGGACACACCATGTGCCTTCTGGTACTTGAGCCTTGTGCTTCCCTGTCTCTTCCGAAGGTCTGTCATGCTCCAAACGGTTCCCCTCAGCTTAGCGTACTCTGTCTCCAAATCCTATTTTTCCTTTCTCCACAGAGCTTGTGTGTTTGGCAAAGAGCAGTTGATCACTTCATGAAAGCTGTTCTTGTAAGGAAGCTTCTAAAGTCCTTTATTTAAAAAACCCCAACAGAACAAAACAAAAAAAGAAAACCAGAGAAAGTTAAAAACCCACAACTTGGAACATTTGGAATTGCTCTGCAGAGCAGTGAAAAAGCCAGGGAACATCTGATGACAGACCAACAGGGTGTGCTGGAGTGGTATATAGGAACTGGCCCCCCACTGCGGGGGGTTGAATTTGTCTTCTTTTTAAAAGTTTTTTGTTACGGTACAGCCAGAAAGTTTTGCCAAGTTCTTTTCTCTACTAAATTCAGTTTTGCTGCACTATCGCAGTGGTGCTTTCGGTAACTGGAAGTAGTCTGTGTGAAGTACTGAGTGTGGAGCACATGGGCTGTCACCTCATTGAAATGCTGAGTTATCTTTGTCTTTTCTGACTGCTTCATGTTTGGGTCTGTGCAGAAAGAAAGATGCTGTTTCCCTCAGAGTATCTTCCTTTATGATCAGAAAGGAGTATAATGGGTTCCCCCCCCATACAGACTTCCTGTTCTTCCAGCATCCTGCATCCCTAGTGGGGCCCATAGTCAGTGTACAGAGTAGCAAACTGAATGCAATACCCAGCCATGGGCACCTGTGTGCATCTGATTTGCATCTCCAAGTGTTTGGTTGCATTTGCAAAGGCATTGTCTCATTAAGATCATAACAACTCCTAAATATGAACATTCTCTGAGACAGGCTGCCAAGTTGGGTAAGATGCGGTCAGCTTGCACTTCAGTCAGTTAAACCTTTGCAGTGAAAACCTTGCACTCTGCACGAGTGAAAATAAAGAAGTTGATGTAGTGCCTGGTGTAGAGCTGCCCATAGCACAGGACCCACATCAGTCACCTTCCGATTTGGAACACGCACTGTCTGTGCTGAGGGAGGCTCAGGAAAGAAGCAGGAAAGGAGACGGCTGCAGACAATGAGTTCAGTGCCTAGGCAAAGGTAACACTTCATCCAAACAATTGGCAGGGGCTTCTCTCTCTTTGTTTCTCCCCTGCCCTTCTTCCTCTCTGTGTATTCCCTGTTCCCTCCTCCACATATTTTCAGAGGTTCATCCGGTACCTTTGTGCCCTCCCATCAGATAACGGTGGTGGTGGTTGATTCTTTTGACCCCTGCCCTCCCCCCCACCCTACCACTACTCTTTGCGGTGCTGTCCTCTTTTCCATTCCCCTTCGCCTTCTGCTGAAGTTTGAACCACCCATGGCGTTACAGGCAACAAAAATAACCTTCAGGGCTGCATTTCCCCTTGTGGCAAAGCTGGGCGAAACTCCCAGTTGCTGGTGTGGACTGGAAGGCTGGATAGAGCCCCCCATCATCGCGGACCGAGAGGGCATGCTCTGCCGTGCAGCCTGCTCTACGGAGCTGCCTGGACGTGGACACTGAAAGCATGGTGGGCCCCAGGAGGCCTAATACAGCGTATTCCTTATCCTCTGGTGGAAGAGAAGAGCTCCCAACAAATTGTGCCTCCAGGGCATCTCAGTACCGACCTTCTTCCTGGGGCCCTTGACAGGGGTTGAGCCAAAGGGCTCAAAATCAGAGCTTTTTGCATCCTGCTGCCGATTAAATTTATTCATAACTTGCCCTCATGGAGATTTATAAGTACAGGTGCAAGCTAAAACTCCTGAAAAGATGTCATTCATTTTATTTCTAACCAATAAATTCCAGATGTTTGCCTCTGACTCCTGGAGTGCTGATATAATCAGCTTGAGGCTGCAGTTGTTCAGTCGTGTGTTAGATGACAGAACAGAGAGTGAAATGAATGCTCTCGCCATTGCCAGTGGCTTGCAGTCAGAGGGACACGGTTTTTCCAACCAGATGAAACTGGGAGAGTTCCAGATGAAGCTGGGAGAGTTGTGTTGAGAAAACAACTGGTAGGCACTGCAGTGACAGAACAGTAATAACTAGATTAAAAAGAAAATAAAAATTGTCTTGTATGACAGAAATACTGGAAATAATGGAATATTTCAGGAAGAAAATATGCTATCCTGTACTGCAAAAAATTGGTCTATGTTTATCAGAAGATGTTTCTTGCTCCAGACTGTGAAAAGCTTCTTATATGGGAAACGTTGATTTGCATAGTGCTGCTTGTAAAGGCTGTAACTAAATTGTCAAAGTCAGACTTGGGGGAAGAAGTGTTTTTTCTTGACTGGCAGAGCCAACAGATTCTTCTTACTCTAGCAAATATAGCAATCCAGTCTAATGGTAGTCCTGGTGATTCTGTATGGATGCAGATTAAAAAAGTATAAAATGAGCTAAAAAAAAAAAAAAAAAAAAGGAGAATTGTGAAGCAGAATCATCAGTTAAGTTATTAAATTGTCATAAGCACTGTGAAATTCTGTCTTAAAACTTGGTCTGAAGTAGGAATGTGGGATATCTGTCAAGACACCCATAGTTCCGTATTTACAGTGTCAGCAAAATACTATTCCCAGCATAGGCATGTTTCTCTTGTTAAGAAAGAAATCAATCAATCTTAAATGCTTGAAGTAGTATTAGTTTCTTGTTCAAACAAACCATGCTTTACTTCCCAGAGAGTACATGGGTAGCAATGACAAGGTTGTATTCTTTAAAAATAAAGAAGGGGCAGGAGGCTGAAATATCACACACGCTTGGTAGGCAACGTAGTTGTTAAATTTGTTGGACAAAATAATTCACAGGCGATCAGCTATTCAGCATTCAGGACCAGCTGCCCAGAGAAGGAAGGACACAGAGAGCCGTGGTGGGCCTTACGTTTGTACACGTGTCCTTTTTAGCTTTCATTGCTCACTGAACTCAGGAAAAAAAGGTACTCAAGGAGACAGCATCCACACAGCAAATGCACTAGATGGTCTCTTCCAATACCGGGAAATTGTCGATTGTGTCACAAAACCACTGCAAATCTTGCTTGCTTCATCTGGAAAGTATTTCTGGGTACAACCTTATATTATGGCCTGCAAATTTTGTTGCTCTGTTTTGTGGGGAGCGTACTGTGAGTAATTTATGTCTAATGGAGTAGTGGTTTGATGCCACCTCTAGTATTTCCCTGCTGTTTCACAGAAGGTTTGTTTTGTGGGAATACATTTGAATGTTCTTGGCAAAATTAGATTACAAAATATAACTGGATTAAATTATGCTCCTCATAGTATATTCTGAAGTCATCCAGAGTATGACATATTGTTTCAAAATAAGCAGTGAAGAGGAAAAGTAGAACTTTGGTGCTCCGTGGTACTGTGCATGTTAGTGGCTTGTACAGCTAGTCAAAATAAATTCCTGTTGCAGTGGAGTACTAAAATTGCAAAGTTCAACATCTAGCAGCACGCCATTTGTTTTGTCTTTGGAGGATAAGGACAAAAGAGATGCAGAAAAATCTGCTAACCACACAAATATGAATGTGGTAAGAACATTTGTCCTGACTCAAAGGAATATGCAAACACATAAAAAAAGTCAAATGAAACTTCCCATGATTGATAAAAGCTTGCCCCATCAAGGACACCGTTCTTTCCTGCATCTATAGTAAGTAATTACAGCCTTATGTTCAAAGTTCATAGAGGAAGAAAAAGAAATCGGGTGATCTACCTCAGTAATAAAACTTTTCAAGAGTCCAATCTACGTCATTCTTCAGTGAGTTTATAGGTTTATTTTTTAATTCTCAAATTGACCTGTAGTTTTACTGTAGCTTTATTGGAACTGTTAATGAAGTGAGTCTGGCTTTTCCTTTCGGTCTCTTATGTGAGACATTAGGCGTTATACTAGCAAACTATTTATCCCTGCTATCTAATTTATTTGTAATGTATGTTTCACACAGGCTATCTTTACCATTACACTGGTTTATAGAAATGCAGTAGAATTTTTACAGAAAGCAGTAGTTCTGTTTTATTCTAGCCCGACAAATTTCCAGCTAGGTTTTGTGTGCTAGAAATCAGGCTGAGCTCAGAGTTATGCCATGAAACTACACTAAATTGGATATTTCATTAATAGAATTTTTCTGTTTGCTTTGGATGTTCTTCTAGTATTTCATTGCTTGGGGGGGGGGAAAGGCAAAAGAAAATAAATGAGTACTGTTGGTTTTTTACTCAGCTTTGCTAGAGATACAGGGGAGTTCGGGTTCTGTGTGCTGAAGGCAGGTCTGAGGAGCTCTGAGTCCTCACGATTTGGTTGTGCAGATACAACATCTGTCTTCCCTGAGGGAGGACACCAAGGCTTGCAAATTAACATTTCCTGCTAAAATTTCTGGTAAAAGCTCCCTGCCAGAGCTATCAGCAGTCTGGATCACTGTCTGGGAAGAAACACTTGGTGCAGGGGAGGAAGAAGGAAATGGTGACTATGAACTTATTAATGGTGTCGCCAGACAGGACTTGAATGTCTGTTTTCTCTTGTTTATTCTTTGGCATAAAGCTTTCACGCTTGCAGCAGAAGGCCTAGGCCCGTCACAGCTTTTCTTAGAAAAACCAGCAGAGTGAGATTCAGGGTGGAAACATTATTTTGGATAGCTGGAAAACAGAGTAAATGAGCTTCCATCTTGTCAGGGGCCAGAATTTGTATCTCAAGGGAGGTTGATTTTGGATGGATGCCAGTTTTCCTTGCAACTAATCAGGGTTGGTTTTTTTCATAGGTTGACACCATTTCATTGTATAATGACTACGTGGACTATCTTTCTTTCATATAGCTCCTTCTAATTCGTCATTGTTATGCAAGTGAAATGAGGTTGTCACTGCCTAACAAATGATGCAGCGTGGAGCTCTGTGGCACACGGCGGAATAGCCCAGGCTTCTCACGTGTGTACAGCTCCGGCACTGATTCCTATCAGAGGACAATTGTGCAACTCTTGGCTACAACATCAGACCTTTTTAGATAAGCCAGATAGATTTAGATGTCAATAAAATGGTGCAGAAGATGCTGGGTACCTGGTGGTACTAATATTTGAGAAGCTGTTTTGCTGCATTAAGTCTCGACTCTGCTGTGCTCACATTTCGGAGTCCTTGCTGGGGGGAGCAGAGAACCTGCTTATTTCAGAGATCACACACGCTGCTGGTGTTCAGACAGCCACTATGGAAGGGCCCACTGTAGGGTCTGAGGAGCTGTAACTTGGAGAGACTGATAAAGCTTCTGAAAAAAGTGTTCCTGACACCCTGCCCACAGTATAAGGAAGGTAAGCACCAGTTTGAAGTGGCTGCCCAGGTGACACATGAAAAATCCACATCTGCTCAATCAAATGTACCTTTTAACCACTGCTGGCTGTGTGCTCATAAGCGTTCATGATTTTATACAGCAGTTATCTGCCTATGCAGTTTGCAGGTGAATGCACATGATTACATTATAGATTTATTCAGTGGTTTTGCGTCTTCTTACACCGTGTTCTTACCCCTGCACGTAATAGATCTTTCCTTCAAACTTCGTAGCTGCAGCAAGACTCTCTGTGAAAGTTTCACTGTGTTTATATCACTGGTAAAAGTATCTGATGCAAGTATCTCCAGATGGTGTGTCTCTTTCCTGGAAATCTCAAGGTTAAATAATTTATGTGAGGCTATTAAGCATCTATAGATTATTATCTGCACAGTTGTGGTCTTTGTACTTTGAGAAATACACTCTCTCCAGGTACAATGTTTGTATCTAGACAGTAGTGATGTCAATGAACTTCACTGTGGGCAGGATTTCGTCTTAAGTGGATATTTGATAGCCAGATGAATTTGTTCCCTAGCTAACAGCCACCGTGGCAGAGTGCTTTATGGGCTTCCCTGATGATGGGTTGTTTATTAAAGAGCTGCCTCGTGGGAGAACGCTCTGCTGAGACTTTGGTTGCCACAGCTTTACTCCTGTGCAACTTTACTAGGAGGTAGTAACATACTGGTTGCTTATGCGTTTCTAGAGAGAAAATCATGCTCTGTAATAATTCATTTTATACCAGCAGTGGTCATCTTTGGCATATGCAACAGTTCTTTGTGAAGGAAATGCTACTAGTAGGCAGAATGTGCAGAGATTGCTTTGTATCAGAGATAACAGTATAGTTAATTTTTTAAACTTTTTTTTCAATTAAGTTAAATAAAATGGAATGTACGTACCATAAATCCAGATAGAGTGAAATGTGGCTTACGAGAGAACTAGAACGAGAAGTTGCTTTGCTGCATCAAATTCTACTTAATTGTAATTCTGATTATAATGAAACCCCCACTTTAATAAAGACATACAAAATTTAGGGGGATTGACATAACTGTTAAAAGGTTCTACTGTACTTAGGGGGAAAAAGAGTGATCCCATCTACCGAGCGTGTAATATTAACGAGCCCTGTGGGCTGGCAGAAGCACTGTGTGTTACTGAACCAGACTCAGGCAGAAAACCAGGGTCAGGTTTCAAACTACCCTGTAGGTCCTCAGAAATGAAGAGGCATCTGTGTTAGAGGAAACCAGTCGCTCACCCCCTCAGCCAGTGAAGTTCCTAGCGGTCAAAAGAAAGAAGGGATCCCCAGCACTCTTAAATCCATTTGTCTGTTTTCCTCCTTATGATAGAACCTGGAGTTAACCTGTCAGATTGTCATTGGTGTGAACAAGCAAAATTAATGCTAAACCTTAGAGTGAAAAAAGGATCTACTGATGTGAATTTCCTCATATTTTTTCAAAAGACGTCTTGAATATGCCTGCAGTCTCAAGTCTTCATTTATTGGAGACAAAAGTTCTCTATTTAGAAAAGGTTTGAGTGCCAAGAACCTCTTTTTCAGTTTTCTCAAGTATCAGCAGACAGTTGCACTCAGCCTGGGAAACCTGTAATCGATAAACAAAAATACTGAAGTGTTTATTATCAGTATTGAAAAATTCCCTTCCACTGTACTGGCCTCTGACCCTCTGACTTAGCATTCATTCTACGTGCAAAATTCCATCTCAGAGGCTGCGTCTTTGCTGCCTCTTAGAGCAGTTCCCAGGCAGGGTACCTGATGGAGTACGAGTGAGTTCATGCTTACTTCAGGTGGCCAGAGCACACCTTTTGGACTGTACCGAAAAGCGTGTGCCGGCTGTGTCCAGCAGGTTCACAGACACCTGAGTAAACTATGTGAAAGTGTGCCTGGGAGTTGGCTGGAAGAATGGGGAAGAGGAGGGAGGAGGCAGCTTCCTACCGTCACCATCCAGGCTTGGAGGACTAAAATCTGGTGGATCCAGGATGCCCACATATGCCAAGGCTGGAGATGTGCAAGATAAAGTAGGAGTCGTGGGAGCTCATGTGCAGTTCTCAGTGGGTCAGGAGGGGTAATCTAAGCTTGCTGCTGGCCCAGCTGGGGTCTGACAGCAGTTTGCTGCAGGCCATTTGACACTGCTTGGGAAATGTGTGCTTTTGTGATAATGGATGGCAGCAGGCAGAAAAAAATTACTTTGGTCAGTAAAGTCTGAACTGTGTCAGTGCAAACAATGTGTTATTAATGACAATAGAAAAAGCAAGTTTGTTCCTTAACAAATGGAAACTTAGGACAAAATAGAAATCTTCTAGGCAGCCTAGCAGATCCACCGACTGCTTTATGCTATTTTTGTGCTGTACTCTCATGCTTTCCTTGGTCTGTTTGTGGCAGTTGCAGTGTTGGTAGATCAAGCCATGAAAAGTTTGTTTGACATAAAGAAAGCAATTGGAAATCTTCCTGATAGACTGGAACTTCCTTTTAGTCAGCTGACTCTGTTCAAATCCAGATAGTCCAAGAAAAACTGCCACTGAAATTAATGTACATAAAGAAGAAATTAAAACTGATAATGATGGAGATTTATTGTATCCTGATGCATCTGTAATCACCTCTAAAACAGAACTAGCAAGTGGTATCTACTAGAAAGTACTAGCTGATAGATAAGAAACAGATTAGCGCTTATTGCTACACTCCAGGATCTTGCAAAATCACAAGAGAGCGAGCAGTTTTAATAATATAAAACAATAGAACTACTGTGCCATATTTAAGTCTCCCAGAGTGCCATGCAGCTCAACTGTTAAAGTGCAGGCAGCAAGAATTTCCTTCTGGGCCAGAAGAATGTAGTATTTGTACTAAAGCGTCTGCTCAAGTGGGGGGTTGGAAAGTCAGCTACAGCCTGCCTGCAAAATTAATACACCTGAGGCAGCAGCAGGCAAATGAGAAGTTCCTTTTCAGTTAGACAAAGATGTAGTTAAAGCCAAGGCTGGATTAATTTGTTTGGAGTGATGCAAACCCCAGCGTATTTAATGCTCTGGTTTGAAATGTGTCTTGGCTGATGACCTGTAAGACGTAAAGACTAATTTCTTCTCTGGTGTCTTGGCTGGCCTTTACATCTGGGTAGAGGTTATTTCTGCCAACAGATGAGAGAGGGTAGCTGAAACTTTTACATCAGCACCAGCATATGAGGAGTTAGTTGGTCCCCAGAGCTTGGTTATAGCTCTCCTAAGCCAGTGGAGTAACCAGTTTTGGGTCAGGTGAGGGGAAAAGGGGAGAGGAAATAGATCTCTCACCCTTCTGGGAATTGCTAGACGCACCATTTTTATGTGGCTGCCTTTAAAGCATTTTGTGAGATAAGAGTGTGGCTGGTCCTGATTGCAAAGGGGAAAACAGAGTGGTTTTGGAGTACAAGGGCAGAGCTGCTGAAGCTCAGAGAGGTGTAATATCCACACATACATGCTGATCAGCTGCCAGCAAGGTAATGTCTCACAAGGCAATCACAACCCTTACTTGCAAGTAACCCCAGAATACCAAGGATGCCTGACTTTGGAGGACGTTTTCTCTGAAGTGCAGGTATTCTAGCTGAGCCTTGAATTTTGTCAAAAACAAGCGAAATACGGGATTAGGTGCTAGTGCCTTAAAGATGACCTCTTTTTTCATCCGAAGCAATTCAGTTTCTGCATATTTCATGTTCTGTTCCTGTTACCCTTAAGCTAGACTCTCCAAAGATGTAAACACTTAAAAACTACATTTAACTTTGAACAGCTGAAAATGTTCATACTAGGGTTTTTTTTGTATTGATAAAGGCATCCATTTCTGTAACCTATGTATAGAAAGCCATTATTACAGGGTTTAAAAAATTCTTCTAAAGTACAAGCCAGATCATCTAAGCTGCTGTTTTTCTCTTAGTGTGGGATATAACTACAAATGCCCTACAGCATGCCCTCACCACACAGAAATATTTGGCAATAGTTTAGTGAGCAGCCCAGGGATCCAGTGTAGGAAGAGCTCACAGCCTCCAGATGTAGATCGGTGTGTATGTGGCCTGAAAGGAGAACTTCTTGAAAAACTTGAAGTCAGAAAGTGGGGACCTTATTGAAGACCCCAATGAGCCATCTCAAATCAAGATAGTGAAGACCTAGAGCATTTTAAATTCAGTGCTGGTTGATCATAAAAGCATTTGGCAAAATAATGACCATGAGGCACAGGCCAGTGTTGAGGGTGTCAGTGTCTCCAGGGTTGCTGTGGAGTATATGATTCACATTTTTTCTCTTCTAAACAGCTGAAATTGCAAGCCCTGTGTACTTGTGTGTAGCGTACAGGTCTGTAAGGGATCTTTGAATCAGGTAGATGCTGCAGTGAATGCAACTTGCTAGATTTGAATAGTTTTTGATGTGAGGACTGGTTTCCATGCAACTTTCTTCTCTTTGGACAGAACAAGTCAGTGTGGGTTAATGAGTAGACAGCTTTCTTTTTCTGGCTTGTCTGTGATTTATTCTGCCCCTTTTTGCTATGTGGTTCATTGAGGATAAGGACTCTCATGGCAGTATGTAGTGTGAGATTTGTGCAGTTGTTTGGCTGGAGTTGTGTCTGCTTACCTTAGAAACCTACAATAACAGTGCCGTTACCAAGTCGCAATGTAAACTGTGTTTGAATTATCAGAAACTATAATTTTCAGTTTCATAGATCAGTGGGTGTTTTCCAGATATCAGCTATTATCAAATGGTCCCAATATTACCAGTACCTGCCGCAGTGGGCTGGCCAGGGAGCAGGGAGCCTGACGCCACACCGAGGGATGCCAGGGCTCCTGTCTCTCTCCCTGGTGCTTAGTTCCCCTGAACTTAAAAATGGAAACAGCAACCGTCTTCTCCCTCTGCAAGCTTTGAGATCTGTGTAGTAGTGCTGTAGGCACGCTAAGTGATAATGACATTTATTTTCTCACTTAAATACCCTACCAAGAGCTCAACACCCCCTGCACCCCCCAACTGTTAGCATGTTCTGTGTACAAGTTCCAACCTTTAGCAGTGGCAGGGGCTGCTGCTTGCCTTTTCGTGCTGTCGCTGCACAATGTTACCATAGCGGGACGCTCGCCTGGGCCAGAGGCCACCCAGGCTTTACCGCATCAGAAATAATAATAAAAGGCACTTTGGGACAGCATCGTTAATTATTCCCAACAAAACGGAATGATTCACTTTTGCTAGTGCCATGCTTGCGGCTCGACAACCAAAGTTTAGTGTAAGGAGTAAGTGGAGAATTTGTAAGCGGTACAGAATGGGAGTTCTCAGTTGTGTCTAAAGGGTGCTAGAAGGCAACGAGCCCCATTTCACAAGAGTATTACTCCAGGTTTGTTCTAATTTCTCTTTACTTATTGCAGTGGAATAACACTGAAGAAATGCAGTGGGGAATTAGGCACGGAATACAAACAAGTATACGTATATAATGATGGCTGGCACAGTGGCAAGCCAGACCTGCAGCCAAAACTCAGCGGGGTCCTCCTCGGGTGCAGGGGGGGGGCAGGTGAAGCTAGGATAGCCCATGCACACCGGCACACCAGCAAAGCAGTCCCAGTCCCAGCTGGGGGTGGGTGGCTTCTGGGTGCCTCCCCTGGGACCTGGGTTAACCTGAAGCTTGCCTCCAGGCTGAGCAGTGGAAGAGGGGCTGGATTTTAGGGGTGGTAAAGGTGATGTCAAAAGGTGGGGAATAAGTTTTTCGTGGCTGACAGGGCTAGCAGCCTGACTTGAGAGCTCTGGCAACACATTATGCTCAAAAAAGCTTTCCTTCTCGCAGAAACTGCAAGCTGTCCAAATTCTGTGTTGCTAATGATGTGAATCAGAGGTCAGAGTTTGGCTCTCAGGAGCTCGTTTATGTAAAACTGGTTCATAACTGGTACTAAAGAAATGGATTAAGATGATGGAAGGTATGTTACCCCATCACATACACTGTCTGTTGTATCATTACATGGCAGCTTCACGGATAATTCTTCTAGGAATCAATTTAAAACAGAAAATAGATAAAAGGAAAAAGGTGCTGGAATGGAACCTCAGATGATCTTCAGACCTTGTAATATAGATCTAAATCTGTATCATTTTGTTGATGGAGGTGCATCAGTGGGAACCTGATTTAGATTAATGCAAATGCTAGATTTTATCAAAGTAAATTGCACTGAGCCAGGATGCTACATTATGTAAATTACCAAGTCTGTGACATTTTTCTACATCCTTTATGAAACAGAAATAGGAAAAAATACCAAGTGCTGGAATTAACAGGTTTCATCTAGGTTGAACAGCAGTTTTGGTAAAATTTAATTGCCTTTCAGAACTCCTGTCTTTGTATTTCAGCAAAGAATCAACTGACTACATACAGCCTAGGGTCTTTGAGAGCCAGGCTTACCTTTGTCCTTGAATTTGTTGAGCAAAGGCAGAAACCTTGGATGCTTTGTTCCATCTTACTCTTTATTCAAACTGCTGCAGCCTCCAAACAGCACAAGAAGTAGCTGCATGGAGCCAGACTCCCACTTCATTTGTACTGAAGTAAATCTCAGCATATTCTCTTTGCAATTGGTGGAATTACTCTGAATTTTCACTGTTGCTAACCAGATCAGAATTCAGCCTATGAATTATAAAATTCATTTTGTGCTCAGAATAGTTGGGTGTGTTCGGAAGATCTGCTCAGCCAGCATTTTATGTAACTTGTACCAATGTCAAGTATGTAACAAAACGGTGTTATCAAGGTCTGCAAAGAAGATGTGAGCAGTGATGTTAAGTTTTTAGCAGAAATTGCATGGAAAATAGGTAGCTAAATCTTAAATTCTCTACTTCGATAGATTTCCACTGAGAAAGAAACAGGTAAATGACCATGGATTGGATTAGTATTCATGTATTTCAGAAAGTGATAAAGATTGTTGTAAGTAAAGAAAAATGTGAATAGTGAAAACCTACAGTTGATCCTGAACAGGGAAACTTTCATTGCCCAGAAGTGTTAGCCACACTGTCACACACTCCTCTGTTGAGATAAAGGCACCATACTGGTATGACCTGGGTGGACCAGATCCTGGACCTGGTCATGTCAGTTTATACCAAGTGGGTTATTTCCTAGCTTTCAGTATCCAGGAGGATGCTGATGATTCTGATAAAGGGCTTTATCATGTAGAATTCAAATATCCTCTGCTAATAGATCCTGAATCAGTTAAAACTTAAGGTATGGTATAAAGCTATGAGTTCATTTGAGCTTTCGTTTTCTGGGATGATAAATCTATGCTTAAAACCAGCAGGTTAAGAAAAAGGGTATTTTTTCCTTTGTAAAGTTGATCCCTCTGTTTTTCTTAGAATTATCAAAATTCAGTTTGTTAACAGTCCTGTAGCTCCTAGCATATGTTGATGATCAAGAATGTCAAATCTTGCTGTGATGACTTAACTCATACTGATTTATATCATGTCCCTAGTATATGCAGAAAACTTAAGTATGTATTTTAAAATTTGATAAAACACTTTGTTGTGATGTCTCAAAATATTGATCTGAGTAAATTTTGCTGGCTGTAGTCTATTAGGACCAGCAATATCTCTTATGTCTAATCATTGTAGTTAATCTGTGTTATATATTATAATGAGTCAAAGCCTTGAGGGTGAAGTGTATTTGAAGAGGCAGTTACATAGTGTTAAACTACCAACAGAAATTCTCTTCTCGTGGTCTGCTTTCTAAATGCGGACGTTAGCCAAACAGCAGCAGGTTCCCTCTGCAGTCCATTCAGCAAAAGTTTATGTCACTTCTTTGTTCAAGTCATTGCAGGAAAAATAAGGTGTCGAGCAGCAGGAGGAGAAATGCTACCAGCAGTCCTTTAGGGAGGGATACTAGCAAGAGGCCAGGGCTGTGCGTGGTGATCAGATGCCCAGAGGACGAGTCATTCTTGTCATCCACAGCCCCGTCTGTGGCAGAAAGGAGGCGAGGGAGCAGTTGTGCATTGTGGAGGAGGATTTCAGGTGCATGCTCCTGCTCCCCAGGATGCCAGCAGCTCCCCAGCCAGCCCTTCCCCTGAGCGGGTAGTGCTGCAGTGGTCGGCAGCCCCAGCTCCGATGGGAGTTACCTTGAGCTGTGCAGGGCTCTGCTTTAGAATGTCCCGCAAAAGCTTCATAAAAGAAGCGACTTCAGAAAATCAGCCTCCAGAAGGAATGTGTTTGCCCCTCTGTAGCAGTATTGCATGGCAGTTAATATCCAAAGGATTTTTTGGGGGCTGACTCTGCCCTTTTAAGAGGTTTGCTCTCCTCTCCCATGGTAAGAGAGGCATTTTGGAGAAAGCCAAGATATGAGACCTCTAGCAAATAGGAGACCTGTGGGCTGCTTTGAAGTGTCCCACATGCCAACCAGGCAGTTTATCACCATAGGGAGCGTGTGGATCAGGCTGGCTTTATTTCCACTCTTTATTCCTTTCTACATTTATTCATTGAGAAAGTTCATTTCAAGTTTTTCTAGCTGTAGGAAGAAAAATAAAAACAACCCAGCAACCATGAACAGACCATTCCTGTAGATTCAGTTCTGGTGAAAGGCAAAGAGTGACTCATAGCGAGAAATACTTTACCAGGTTATATCAGGTCAACATTGAGTTTGTTGTGCTTTAATCAGATCAGTCACAGTTGTTGGGGTCTGTCTTTTTAAAGCTTATTTCAGTTGTTTTTATTTGCCAAACATTCACTTTTCTATGGACATTGGAAACATGAAGTATTTCAATCAGCAATTTCGATGTTTGCATTGTAGATGCTACAACATGCAGATCATTTCTAGCTAGTGTCAAGCTGCACAGCGCAGTCGGTAGAAGATAACCCCCCCTGCCAGCTATCGTATGGGTGGGTAATGCCCATTGCCTGGGACACATCTCACTTTGTGCCGGGGCTAGGCCTCCTTTGACAGGACAGAAAATACAGTGTTCAAATAAGAAAGGCAAATTTGGGGGAAAGTAAGTACTACCAGCAGTAGTTAGCAGATCAGAGGATATAAAATGGCTTCAACTGCTGTGCGTAAGCATTTAAACTAGTCTGGAGTTGATTATCTGCTCTGTCTCTAAGCAGAGGGTGTAAACACTCGCTGCTGCAGTAACCAAGCTGCTGTCTGCAATTAAAGCTAACTAGTAGCTGCTGACCTGCAGCCTGCTATTACAGGCATCTCTCGCTCCTCAAACCTCGAGAAACTAAGCTGCAGCTATTGTGGAAGTTGCAGTAGCACAGATGAGCCCAAAAGGTTTGCATTTTCAACAGCCTGAGAATTAGTTACTGTTGTAAACTATTCTGGCGTTTAGATGTCTTTGAGACCATGAGCCCTGCTGCAATGAGGACAGGCTACAGCGTCAGAAATCTGCAGCAGGACCCCTTCCTACCGTCTGTTCGGTTTGGTCCCTGTCTCCAAGTTATAGGATGGCCTCTAAGGTTGTTTGGCCAAGGAAGAATTTTCAAAAGACTTACATTCATAGTCATCGTGCTGAAAGCATCCTGGACTCAAGTCTTGCACAGTCACATACGCTGTACTTACTCGTGAAGTTTGCATCAGCAGCTCTTTGGCAAGGGACCCAGCTCTATCACCGTCAGTTCCAGGAACCTACAACTAGTTCTACCTCTCTGTCTTCTCATACGCTTTCTTGCAGGTTTGTGCCTGCCTGGAAGGCTCTCACGTGCATAAGTCACATTTGTCAGTCTGAAAATATACTTGGGGGTTTGTTTTTCGAGTAGGAAAGAAACTTCAGGGAAGAAGTAGCAAAAGGTGTGAGTGAATGAAGATGTGTTTGTGCAGTTACTATACATGTGAGCTTTGGCTGGGTTTGGTTTTGTTATAAGCTTGTGGCGTTAGAGGTATTCTTAAAGCTCATTTAGTTCACCGATAGTTGAGAGTTTCGGCTAATCCTTGCTGACGCCTTGATTTTTGACACAGTACTTAATCGCATGTCACTTCTCAGCGCTACTAGCAGCACACAAAAAGTTGAAATGATTAGTCAAGTTACTTGCACAGATTTCAACAGGATTAAGAATTAACTGGAGTTCACAAAAATTTTCCAGCTGAGATGCAGACCAGGGTTTTTCTTCTACTCAGGACAGCAAGTTAACGTGTAGCCAGACAGTTTATCTCATTTGGGCAGTGCTTGTAACTTAAGCTTAAATGGTGCATAGACAGGAATTTTCAGTCTAGAAATGGCCACAGGTTGCTGGCAGAAAAGTGATTTCAGGCTCAGTCCTTTAAATGCTTTGATGGCTGTTCATTCGCAACCTTTTTAAAGGAAAGAAGCATCAGAAAAGCAGTAACTGGCAATACTGGGTTGATCTCATTTGTTAAAATTCCCCTTGGACTGGGACTGGTAGTCCAGGGGTACACTGGCCTGATGGATGGGGTTTTACATACCCCCAAACACCAGTGAAGTTCAGCTCTGGATCTGAACCTTGCAGCTCAGGCCCATCTCTTGGTGAAACTGGAAACACTTGCTGCTTTATGCTGGCAGCTGGAGTGTACAAAAACAAATGTTTCAAAATTTAATTTGAAGTGTGGTTATGGTCAGAGAAGTGACTGTAAAAAAGGCATCTTTTACTCAATAGATACACTCCCTCTGTGTCCTTCAGGCATTTCTGCTGATCTTACTGATTTGGGACAAGTAGTTACTACTGTCAGTGCTGCAAAACCAGTAACACTGGTGCAAAGAGCTGGATTCCCTTCTGCTATGTGCATTATCAGCATATGTATTTGCTATTTTCTAGTGCAGATTTTGAATAACTGGATGATATGCCACAAAGGAGAATAAAGCAGCTTGATTTTTTCAACTGAAGAGATGTTTTTGATCTCAAAATTAGAAAAAAACATACTGAAGCGTACTTAAACTAAGCTGATCTGACCAGGATGAGAGTAAATCTGAAACCCCTCCATGTCATTTTGACATGACCTTTTAAAGACCCCCTTAAATAACATACGCAAACACTGGTTCCTGGCTTGTTTTTGCAGACACTACGTTGCTGTTTTACGTTGAGTCATGTTTCTTGCTTATTTAATGTTGCAGCAATGGCTTCCAAGTTGATGAATAAATAAAATCACACGTGAGAAAAACTGAGGGCTGAGCAATGGAGCAGCAAGGTCATAGAAAGAATGGAGCATGCAATTCTAAAAGATTTATCTGTGGGGTGTGCTGATGATTCTTTAAAATTACTTATTAGAAGAAGTCTAGGCTGCAAAGCAATAACTCTGATCTTCAAGTGTGGTTTTACTTTGAAAAACAGCAATGTAAAAAAGCCACCTTTGTGCTCAACAGATCGTTTCTTTGTACATATGAATCAAGAGATGTCTTCCGTTTACTGCGTTGCCAAAATTGATTTTCTTTTGCTTTTTTACTCCGGTTACCTTTGAAGAGTCTATGTAAAGTCCAAGGACCATTGGTTGGACTCTGTTTCCTGTTTTGAATCGGGAGCATTGTTATTCCTGCTTTTTAGTTTTCATTTCTGGGACAAGAGGGGAAAAGTATTTAAGCACATGAAAGTGCAGATACTCGCCTCATGGGAATTCCCAAAGAACCTAACCTGCGTAATCCTATTAGAGTCTCCCTCTGTATTCGTGTGTTTAACTACTTTAGAAAGTCCATCCCATACCAATTGAAGAGTCATTCATGTTCAAGCTTGATTAATGATTAATTGTATCAAAGAGAAACAGTTGCGATAAACATCACTTCTGGTCATTGACCTCCATTCCTTGAAGTGACACGTGAGAAGGAAGGATCCCAGCTCAGTTTGTGCATCCTAAGCTACACTGTTTGCCAGTGTTACTTGAACAGAATCTAATGTGGGGAGCGCTGGCATGCAGAAAGCATGACATATGACAGCTTTTTTCCAGGGTTTTTCAAAGCAAAGTTGCATGCTGAATATGTGCTTTGTCAAGTACAAATATCGGTGCTGAAACCTTCCCTGGAGGGGCTGGGTGGGAAGGACGGAATGCACCAAAACGCTCTTGGAGAAATGAAGTCAGTGTGTTTGCATAGAACTCCTGGGCACCTCTTACATGGGAAATTCGAAGAGCAGAGTTACATACATATTTTGGCCTTTCTCCTGGAGGTGTAGTGCTTTCTTGCACTTTAAAAAAAAGCAATTTTTAAACACTTCCGTGTTTTGCAGAACAGCTGAAGTGATACAGAGGATACAGAAAAATAAGTCTGTCTAGCAAACTTTCATGACAATCCATTACTCTATGTTTAAAGTAACAGTAAAAAAAATACTTGAAGAATAGCTTGTTGATTTCTAACTGTGTTAATGCAGCTTAGCATATAAATTTACAAAAGCAGAATAAGACCATCATGAAGAAGCCTCATAATGATAGCAATATATCTGTGAGACAGTGGTAAATAAGAAATGTGTTCTCTAACAGTGCTAATTTTTCTTCTTACCTAGGTGTATATGTATTAATAAGATCCTTTCTTATTTCTTCTAGGCACCAGTAACGGATGTGCAGTTTGGCCCTATGAGACTTCATCAAGATCAACTTCAGGTAATACAACAGTTCAAACCGAAGTCTTAATTTCTAAAACATCACAGATGTTAGCTTAAAATTCATGACTAGAATTTTTGGGGGATAGAGATCTTCACAGAGCATTTTTGTCAAGTGTTTACGTGCACCTAACAGACATTTTTATCCCGGCATTCTATGTGTATCCTAAAAATCCTGTCTAACTCTTTGCTCCGGCCATCTCTCCGCTCATAAAAATAGAGGTATCTGTAGTTCTTTGTGCTATCAGTTTGCTTGTAATCAATTTAATGTGTGCCTTGTTTTGTATTCTACTGGTAGTCAATTCTTAATCAAAATCTCATCAAAATGGTACTAAGCCAAATGTCCTGTCGAGGTCTATTCCACCAGCATTATTACTAGCGTCAACCAAAGTTGCAATATCATCACACAATATAGGAAGTGAGCTTGGCAATGTATGGTTTTTTGTTATTCATTGTTGACTGGCATTAATTCATCCTCTTTTATGTCTTTATTAATGAAGGTCATTTGTCAGTTGTCCCCTTATTTTGTCTGGGATGTGCATGAGGTTTGCAGATACAGGACTCCTTTGGAATTCCTCTGAAAACTCTCTTGTATCCCAAGGCATACAGAACCATTAATAATCCAAGATGTTCCTCAGTCAGTAATTACAAAACTCCTGGGTGGAAGTAATTTGGACTTGATAATTTGGAAATATCTGTCTTCAAGAACTGCAGTTCAACATCTTCCGGACCTGTTATCAGAACAGACAGTAATATCACCAAACATCAGATCTTAGGACAGCCTCATCCAGCTGTTCCCTAAGTATAAATCAGAAACATTCCTTGACTATTTCTGCCTCTTTTATTGTTCTTAATGTTTGTATTGCTTTTGTCCAGTCACAGGCCACTCTAAAATTATACCAATTTGTCCTGGTAATATAGCTGGCAGGCATGAGGGAAGGAGAAGTTAGACAACACCACATTTGTGCCAGAGTCCATCATACAGCTCTGATCTGCTGCTTTTCTGTGCTATTGCTGAA
Organism: Falco naumanni; assembly: GCF_017639655.2. Taxonomy (NCBI): domain Eukaryota; kingdom Metazoa; phylum Chordata; class Aves; order Falconiformes; family Falconidae; genus Falco; species Falco naumanni. The sequence goes on along the minus strand of NC_054060.1, from coordinate 14,280,997 downwards.
AACCATTCTTAAGTGTTACAGATTAACTTCACTAAATATAGCCCAAACTATGGCATGTTTTTGCAAAACAGTTTTGCAGGTTGCTATAAAAGGAATCTGAACTAAATGAGTACAAAGTCCTTCATTCTTACAAAAGTATGTACTACACAGAAATGTTAAGATTTACTGGTAGACATTTCACCAACTTGGTCCAAAGTGTAACCAGCACTGGAATTCCTAAAATCACCCAGAAGATAAAGGGCACTGGGATGTGGTGCAAGTTACACATGCTCCACATTATTTTCTGACCAAAACATACATCTTAAGTGTGGTTTGAGTAAATTACTGGAAGATTGGTGTCTTGAGACAATAGCCCAAATGCTGGTTTAGTTATCCATCTTTCCCAAAAGGCTGCATATACTGAGTCATCCACAAAATCAACATTAACACAGAACTATAGTCTGCCATTCTGTGTGTTCTTTCAAGCAAAAGAAGTTTTCTTCTGCAAAACATTATCCTGATACAAAGCACAATCACATCAGTGAGAGTCTTAGCAGGCTTTGTGTTTATCTTCTGTACCATATTCAATCGTAGAATTTGAAATACATTTTAGAAGGAATTGGGCCTTATCATACTTGTAGTATGTAGGCATTGTATTGGTATTAAAAAGGCTCAGAAAGGTTAATATTATTGGCAATTACCTAATGTTAGGACAGAGCTGATAGTGGCTCACAGATCTGACTCCCAGTTCTGGATTTCAGCCACGGTAATCTCCTTCTGTGTTACAAATCCCACGGCAAGCTTTGCTTAGGAGTCGCGTGGGGACATACTTCATATGCAGAGGTACTGCCTGTGATTCCAGTCTCGCATGAGTTCATCTCAAGCAGCCTATCTGCAGTTTGCAGAAACCCTGCAGAGTGGGCTGCATCCAGTGCCGTGGGGAGCTAGAATGAGATGAAAAGGAAGGCACGTTTTTCATCATGCCATTGAAGCACTGGTAAATACCAATTCACACAGGGTGAACCATGACTTTTTTTTTTTTTTTCTGGAATATCATCTGGCAAGAAAAATAGAATCCAAGAAAATAGTTGTATACGAGGCAATTTCAGTGAAGAAAAGTAGACTCGCTGTTATAGCACGTACACTGCCTGAAATACATGTATCTAGTCTCAACTGATTGCCCAAGCTCTCTTTGTAACTAATGATGAGAGAGCCACTTCCCGGCCTTGTTCATCCCATGTGGATATAAATGGCTCTGGCACACAAGTTTTATCCACTTGAAACACCTCTGTATACAGACAATTATGAAAAGCAATAGTCTGTAGAAAGCAATTCGGTTAGAAACAATGGATTAAGCCTTGGAAGTGGCTTTACAAAACATGTTAAGAACAGGCAAAAATCACAGAATCTACTATACATGTAAGATGTTTGTAATGATTCACTGTCTTTAACTCAGGTACTTTTAGTATTTGCCAAAGAAGATGACCAGAGTAACGGGTTCCGTTGGGCATGTGAGAAAGCTGGATTTCGGTGTAATATTGCCAGGACACCTGAATCTGCACTAGAATGTTTTCTTGATAAACATCATGACATTATCATTATTGACCATAGACATTCCAGATACTTTGATGCAGAAGCATTATGCAGGTAAGCAACATTTCAGTGTAATCAATGCTTAACTATATAGCTGACACATCATCAAAGTTTTCTTTGCTTTTATATGACCCTTTTATAAAATTGGTCAAATATTGGGGGTTTTTTGGACAGGTGTCCATTGGCAGCATCAAATACTGTTACCTCAGTGCTTTACATCTTACAGCTGCAGCATTTTTGGTTGTGTGCTAGGGTATCTGGAGCTTAAACTGGCTTGGAGCCACAGTGTACATATTTCTTGCCATAGTGAACTGGTTTGGTTTGGTTTACGGTTGTGGGTTTTTTTTTTCCAAATACCTGGTTCGTTGTTTGCACATCAAATTAACTGTGAAGATAGCTTGTGCCACCAAGCAATGTAATGAATGCATTCACTTCATTAGCGTTCTGAGCATTAGTGTTCATTTTTTGAAATACCACTTGCTGTTGAGTAACTCCAGATGTGGATAGGAAATATTTTGTGTGCACGTTTCTGTATCTACAACACTTGAAAATCTGTTATGAAGAGCAAAGTTGCAAACTAAGTCCAAAAATACTTCTACAAACTGCAAAGTATGAAAAAAGGGGGAAAGGGCTTGCCTTTTGAGTGTCCCCACAGAGACTTGACAGGCAGTGGTGCCTCGCTTCAGTGACTTTCCAGTGAAATACCCTTTGGGAATGTGTCTAGACTAAATGGCAGTCTGAGGGGTGGGGGTGGTGGGGTCAGGTTATGTACCCTGGGTGAGTGTGGTGGGTTCAGGGCACTGGGACAAAGGCCCTTCTTGCTAAACTACAGTAACTAGATAAGATCTTTGTCAGGCAAAGGCTAGGTATCAGCAGTGTTCCCCGTGTTACATTTTTCCCGTTCTGTCTCAGAATAAAGTAAAATGTTCCTTAAATGAGTGAAGCGAAGTCCTGCAGACAAGTCTGTTCTGTGCTGTTTCAGAGAGGAAAATTATTTTGCTATTTCCCCCCTGAGAGTATGTGAGATTTAGGTTAATCTACATTCTCTGTGTCTCTTGTTGGTTTTTTTTTCATGGACTCACAGATATTGCTAAACTAATTCTCCTTTCTTAGTCATCCAGCAGGCTCAGGATTTGATTTTTGTTTTGTTGTTAAACCCTTTAAAAGAAAGACTTTAAGAAAAGTACTGTGTGAAGGTTCTGTAAAATCAAGTTTTCTGAAATGTGAACTTAAACAAATGTTAAATGATTTGCTTTTCATTTAAAGGTCTATCAGAAGAACAAAACCCTCGGAAAATACAGTCATTATTGGTGTAGTACAAAGGTAAATACTTGTGTCTTTACTTTCACATGTGTTAAAGAAAATGTAATTATTATAATTGTAAAAGTAAATGCTACATTAAAAAACTTAAATTAGAACTTCTTACTGTGCTAGTGGTAATGTGTTATACCATACAGTTTTTACCATCCTTGACTATAGGATTGGGACAGGATTTTTGATTTCTAGTTTTTACTAAAGAGTTTTGACTTTGGGTTTTGTTTTTTCCCATCTCCTCATCGTTGCAGGCTGTGGGAGTATATTTCAAACAACCTCTGCAACATGATGTACAGAACTGTGGAACTGCCTTATAGATCTGTATTTTTAACTTTTCTTGATCCATCTTTCAGTCTGATTAATCACAGCACAAACAGGAGATCTGCTGAATTACAAAAAAAGATACAGAACAATTTGATCACTACAAAGTAGCATCTGATCATAGAAATTTTAAAAGTAAAATAGACTATATTATGACATCTCAGTAAAGCACTGCATGTATTTTTTTCCTACTCTTCTCTCTGAAAACATTACTTCTATATAATAAAATAATTTAACAGTAAAAAAAAAAAAGAAAGCAATATATTTAATCTGAAATGAAATAAATGGAAGATAATTTCCTCAGAGTAAAATTTAGGGAGTGTCCACTTCTCAGAAAATATTTATACTGGGAAGTGATTCTGAGGTGTTGAAATTTCCTATTAAAAAACCCATTTGCCACCACCATCTCTAGTGAACAAAAGACCCCAGTTAAACATTTCAAGGGATTCCATTCTGATTATAATTTTCCATGTTTTTATGTCAGTCTTCTGCCTATGGTAACCATTGCTTCTACAATCAGAATTGTCACTCATCAAACTAACACAAAAGAGGAAAAAAAGGAGCAAAAGAGTAAATAGTGATTCAAGAGCTGTTTCATGTATATCAGAGAGAAAGACACCTGTGGTTCTGTGGGACAGAAGCTTCTTTTGCAACGTAGGAGAGCTTGGAAGCTGGGCTTGCTGACTCACAATTAGGAAGTTGCTCAAAAGTTTTTTTTCCCTGCAGTTCATTTTTGTCTTTTCAAAATGTTCGCATCGTGCATTGGGACACAATAATAGTCCCTCGCAGTGACGGTATCTCAGAAGCCTGAGTTCTCAAACTTTTCAGATGTGTCTAGTGTCCCTGTCTACAGAAAACTTCAGAAACCAGTTTGCCTTCCATTGGGGCTGAGCTGGCTGTGTCAAGCTCCCATGTGCTAAACACAAACGTTCTGGAGTCACCATTTAGAATTTCACAGACAGAGAACTTTCACAGTTTTCCTTTCTTGCTGCAAGAAGCATGCTTGTGAAGAAGCCTGACATTTAGCCAGTAACATACGGAGGATAATCTTCATTTTCCTGCCATTCAGTTTATTGTTTTTTCTTTTTGTTGTGTTTTGGGTTATTTTTCCCCTGCAGAATGCCTGTCTTTGTGCTTCTGGGAGGGAGCATTACCAGATAACTGGTAACAGGGAAATTTTTCTGTCAGCTGTCCTTCTCTCTCTGCTTAATCTTGGGCAAACTGTGTACTTTAGCAGGCATCATTCTCTTCTCATGCATAAGAAACAAGTGGACAGTAAGCAAAGAGGTGCCATGAGATCCAAAATTTCACATATAAATAAAAGCCATTGTGCCATCTGCTAAACCTGACCAGCTTCCATCTGCTCATTTACAGAAACTTAATGTAATGGCCTTTCTTCCAAATTCCAGCCATACATTCAAATATGCTGAGTATCTTTTAACAGTTAGTATAGCCAAATTTTTAAAAATTATTCAGATATATAATTTTTAGGAGTACATCCTCCCAAAGTGACCTGCTAGAAGGCACTGGCTAGGCAACACCATAAAATCAATCCTCATTCAGGCATCTTGAGTGGCCCACCTAAGATCTGGTACACCTAGATGACAAGTAATTTCTTAAAACTTCGGCCATGTAGATATCCAAGTGCATCTTTGACTAAGGACAGCATAAACAACAAAGAATCCAGTACCAAAAAAGAAATACTCCAACAACAGCTAATTTTTATTCTTGAAGCATTATTTTTTTGTGATGTAAGCAGCTCATTACATACAAAAAGGAAAATAAAATTTTGGCTTATTCATGTCAAAGATGAAAGCTTATAAAACCCACAAACACCGTGTTGTATTCATAGATCCTGTAAGGATCTAGCCACGTTAGGCTTTAGTGTGACATCTGGGGTACAGGTATGTCAATGGCTTGTGAAACTGGGTCTCAGTTGATTGCAGAAATAATCTCTGACTTTGTCATCCTTCTTTAAAAGGCATGCTGATCGTGAAGAGTCATCAATATTGCCCCTGATCTCTGCTGGCTTCACAAGGGTGTGTATGTGTTATACTCCTCTAGGTTGCTGTGACGTTTCAAAATTGTCATGCAAGAAACTATGCAGAAGTTTGGCCGTCAGTGAGCGTTTGTGTCAGTAATCCAACCTGTAAATGTTGTTCATGCTGCTTATTCTTATACATGTATTGAAACTCTGAACTCCCATACACCAGTAGAATTAGAATAATTCTGACTAAGCAGGTGGACATTCTCGGGAATGTTAGAAGTGCTGAGACTTTTCTACTTTATGCATGTATTTCAGAGTAGGTATATGATGCTCTGCTTGTGAAGTTGACACTGACAAAATTGACTAGTGACGGTAGCAGAGCCAGAGAGCAGCTTGCAATGAACCACAGAACGTGCTGTGGGAAATCTCTTCTATCAAATGTCGATTCGCATCTGTAAACAGGCTTCAGACACTGCCAAGTGGTATTATCTATTGTTTGGAGGCACCTGAAAAGTATTACATTGAATCTGTTCCTTGGCAACGATTCCAGTTAAGCAGAAAAGGTGCTTATTAGTGCGTCACTTAAGTGGATTCCTCATTGCATTAAGCTGACAATGTAACAAAAAGGTACATGATTTACAGTGTGATTCAAGAGTATTTGGTTGCATGCTCACCAGATTATTTTGCTCTCCCAGCACAATCCATTTGCACCTGTTTGCTTATTTGTTGTAAGGTCCCAGTACAGGAAACGCTAGAGCCTGAAAATAACGGTGCTTAGATATACAGAGCCATTCCACTGGGCAGATAAGTAACCTGACAGCGGTTCTGAATTATTTATGCATCAGAGCCTTGGAGATGGGCTAATGGCAAAGTATAGAAAATTTTGTTCAGCAGCCTTGATGTGGTGGCTTATGTCTAATAATCAGTCCTCCCTCCTGAACTGTCAATGTCTGTGGCAGTTTAGTATGAATGAAGATTTAACATTCAGGCTCACACTTGGTAAATATGAGATGTTTAAAAAAAAAAATAAATCAAAGATACTGAGGTCATTGCTGTACAAGCCCCAGGTTGAATAATTGTATCCAATGGCAGGTATGTATGTCAGGAGGTTTTGCGTCCTTCTGTGCATGCAATTTTGGGGTATCAGCAATTGGAAACTGATAATAATCTCAAATTTTGATGACTTGAGACACAACGTAATTTTTTCACTGTTACTTTAAATAAGTAGCATGAAAGCATATAACTTCATTAAAGTAGATGTTTTAATATATTGATCCTGCTGACAATCACAGAGAATAAACAGATTGTTTCAACCTCATTGCAACGATGATCTGTCACCTTTACGAAATGCAGTAACCTGAAGAATTTTACTAGTCCCAAAAAATAATCTTCTCATGTTGCTTGTGTTACAACATGTTCATTTTTGGCATATCTACTCCTTTTTAGTTCTTTATCAAGCAAAAGAAAACAGAACTTCATACCCTTGAGTATGGAAATGTGTATTAATGAAATATTTCTAACCTTTTATTTGCAGAGATATGTAGAAAATTCTAATATAATGGCCTGTTACAATGAGTTGATTCAGCTGGAATTTGGACAGGTGCAGGCACAATTCAAACTAAGGTAATGTTACCAAAAACATTATCAACCAAAACAATGCCAATTCAGCCACATCCTTAAAGGAGTATTTATTTTACTGTACCATAGTTAATTATAGAATTTCAGTTAGCTGAAGAAAATATGTTAATCATTAAAGTACAGCTTCATTCACTATGGAGTTGCAATACCTTATTGTCATATACAATTAAGAATTACATGGATTAAATTTAATCAGATGCCTTTTTTTTTTGTCTCCAGGGCATGTAATTCGTTATTTACGGCATTAGAGAAAAGTCAAGAAGCCATTGAGATCACAAGTGAAGACCATGTCATACAGGTTTGTTCCAGTTACTTTTATAAGTACAGAAAATTGTTCTGTGGGCTGACTGTGTTTTATTTTATCCATGATTACATTTACTCTTCCTTACAGTACAAGAATCTAACCTAACTTAATGGTTCTAAAATGGTTGGAGTAAGGTTAGCTGCAGAGTAGCATTTTCTTGATTTAAAACACCTTGCATAAATCAAGTCCATTTTAAGGGAAATTGTTGTTTCTGAATGAATAAGGATTTGCTCTCTTGGGGTTTTCTTTTATAATTATGCTTTTATATCATGAATGAATGTAGCCACTGGCTTATATACATTCTTTTCCAGAAATATTGTACGTTAATTTGATGCTCCTGAAAAGTAAATCTAATTGATGTTCTAGTTAAATAAAGCTTTTTTTGATTTTTTTTTTTTCTTCTGAAATGGATACTGTTTGATGCATTGGAATCGTTTTTGAATGTAATCCTCTCTTAGAAATTTCTTTTAAAAAGGGAAAAGAAATTATACTTAGGTTTTCAGTCTTGAAAACATGATCCTTATAAGGACATTAGTTCCGTCCCTAGCTACGAAAGGCAGTGAGTAGTGATTTTATTATCAGTAAAGAGTCTGAGTTTGAGCCTCTGGGAATTATAACATGCATATAAATTGTACCCTCTTGACCCAAATCTTGACAATGGCAGTTTCATTGAAGGAGGATGTGCCTTTTTCATCCCTTTTACAAAAATAACAGAACACATCCTGAAGTTGTTGTAAATATGTATTTCCAGACCATATTTTGTCCCTCTGCTGGCAGCCCTAGAATATGAGAGAACCAACGTGTGCAAGAGTCTTGGAGCTCCAGCAGGCAGGGCTTTCTCACTCACATAGGGAAAGCCCTTTGGAAGGAACCTCTAGAAGCAGAGAGCATCCAGTAGCACCCTTTTAATTTCTTTTATACTGAGACATTGTAAGTTGTGAGGCATTCAGATGCTGTTATGACATGTGTCTGTAACTTGGCTAGCGAGAAGGTCATGAAGGGGTGGGCTATGGGTACCAATCTTCCATTTTGTTGGGCAAGGGCCACAAAATGGCAGCGAAATGCAACATTCAGTTCAGAGAGGAAGCTGTTTTATTAGATTCCACTTCTAGTCTGCATGGCTGGGATTTGCCTGGATGGGGGAATAGTGATGGCTGGCCCTTACGCACAATAAGGTGATGAATTTGTCGATAGATAAGGTTAATAGTCCTGGGGTGTCCCACCATCTAGTTTGTGATTTTTAGGAACCCTGTGGTAGGTTTGAGGTTTATAGATTTGAGAACTGAGTGAGCTCATTTTTCAGGAATTGATTGTCCGTCTAAACTCTGTGGATATGTAATACTCAGCTGTTTCCATAATTTCCCTCTCTTTGTTCACATGGATACACTCTGTGCAAGTCTTGTAGCATGGACATTCCTGTTTTGCTTCACAAAGGAAAAAATGTAGGCATCTTTCTCAGGAGCAGTACACGTGGAGATTTATTTAAGGCTGGGAAAGAGATCCCTTGGTTTAGCAAACTGAAGAAAAAGGGATTCTGTTGTGCTTTAAGTATTCTGTTGAATGGGTTTTTGTTTGTTTTTATTTCACAGTACGTCAATCCTGCTTTTGAAACAATGATGGGCTATCAAATAGGTGAACTAATAGAAAAGGAATTAACAGAAGTGCCTATAAATGAAAAAAAAGCTGATTTCCTAGATACTATTAATTCCTGCATAAAGATAGGAAAGGTGAGTAATGGCATTGTATCACTTATCATTTGCTACCTGTAAAAGCTATTATGGTCCAGGGATGACACATGATGTAACTTGAAGCTTCACAAACACATACCATATGCAGCTTTCTTACTCAAACAAGAAGAGGAAGTAAAAAATGCTCATTTTTTAAGGGCTTCTTTCTCTTTTCTTGCTTGGAAGAGGTACATGTCTTACAAAAATAAGTGACTTGCTGTGTTTCTTTATAATATATGCTGTATGTGGCAAAAGGTGTGGGAATTACTGAAAAGAAGTAAGATGCATGCACATGTTATCCAGTGTAATGTAAATGAGAAAAGAACCATGCTGAAGTATTTCGGCATGGAATGTGGAAGCTGATTTGAAAATTCAGAATGTAAAAATGTCAGAAGAGACATTTGCAGTATCACTTGAGAGTGATAGGCAGGGTCAGCTGTCAGCTGCCAATACCTTTTATTCTCTAATGACGTGGGAGCTATCTAACGGATTTCCATTAGGAATGGTTGTTGTGCCAAGATGTTGCAGGAGGAAGTGCAGCTAGCATCAAGGGAGGTCATTGCGGAGAGACATTACTGTTTGCTTGGTAGGTCCATGATAGTCCTGTGGGACTGTTGTGGCTGTAGTGTGATGATTCATCTAGGAGCTTTCATTTGCATTTTGACAGTGAGTTGTAAATGCTTCTGTTGTCATTGAACATGTCATAGTACCTGATGATAAGAAGGTCATGGAGATTGCACAGAGATGTGGGAATTGGTCTGTTTGTAGATGCATCGTGGCCTGTGCTCAAGCCTGAGTCAGGATAGCAAGGTGGGTCATACTGACTGGCCGTGGGGAAGCAGCATGTTGCTGACACAGAGCAGGGAGATGCTAAAATGAATCATGGCGCTCCGTGTATCTAGGCAGTGATGCAAAAGCACCGATGCAAAACTGTGATGAGTCACACTCTGTAAATCAGGGTACTAACACAAGTATTCATCAACAAAAGCTGCGTTCTAGCTGGATGCAGGTTGCATGTGCATTTCAACAAGAGCGTGTCTCGCATTTCTACAAGTATTGGCCTTTTGGAAGGCATCCCAGCAGTAGACAATAGCTTGGATTATGGTGCTCCGCACTTCTGTTGCCTGACTGAAATTATTCCAGTAAATCTGTGTAGTACTAAACTGATGTTAGGAGGGAGTATTTGTTAAGTTACGATTCAAATACATTAGACATGTCAGTTCTCAAGACCTGAAGTGATCTAATTCTTAATATTATAGTTTGCTGATAAAAATTTCTTAAATAACGAAAATATATTTTACTGTACGAATGATAGAAATCTAACCCTAATCCATCTCTTTCCTTGCACTTATTTTATTCCTGGCTCTAGGACTTCCAACTGTGAGGGATAATGAAATACTGCTTATTTAAACCTGTCTGGAACAGCTTAAGCTGTTTTAGGTGGATATATTCTGGTTTCATGGTTTTTGTATCTTCCTTTGAAACATTTTATAGTATGTAGTCAATGTAGCCTTACATTTATCTATTAGAAGAAAAGTTAATTGCAAATTCAATTCTTACAGGAAGTTTTTTGAGTAGAAGTTAACTGTGTGGAGCAACCTTTGATGTACTGCAGCCTTTTGAAGGTGCTTTAGTTTGGAATCATTTGTGTCAAGATGTTACAGCATTTTCAGAGGTGCCTAACTTGTGTCTGGATCATTCTGACATAGTCTGTATGTTGTTTTCAGGCTTGTGATTTCTTTAGATCCTGAATTTAAAGGCCTGCTTCCCATTATACGAGGCTATATATTGGCTACTGTAGGTTATAGCATACTAAAAAAGCCAACTGTCTACTACTGTGATATTTTTCTGTCAACATGTTTGGTTGTTCTGTTTTGAAGAAACGTGGAAATGTAACAGAAATAATAGAAAGCAACATCTTCTGATCTTTAGAAAAATGCAAGCTGTATAAAATCTACATCTAGTCTTTAAATGGAATTTAGGAAGATGAAATGTCTTGGAGCATTTGCCCTCTCGTGCTGACAAACAGCCCTGTGAGCAAGTTCAGTATATTCAAACAAAAGTTCATAGGCATTAAACACAAAAATTGCTAATTGCATGGTACATAGGGATTCTTGGGTCAGGATATTGTTTCTCTCAGCAAAAAAAATATATCTCTGGAAGTTCATTTTTGGTTGCTACAGCTGGCTGTAATTTGCAAGAAGCCAGCATTATTGAAAGGCATTTTCATCCATCCATCCTTGATGAGTTAAAAAACAAGTGTATTTTCTTCATTCTTCTGTGTCGTGGTTCAGATTACATCCATTAAGATGAAATGTGCAATTCTGACTAGAACTCTTGCAGCCTCTGATCACTGCAGTTGGACACAAAGCTCTATCTTAGTTTTGATTTTTGGGAAGTGGATAGCTATCGATAAATCAGGCAAGACATGGAGTTCCTTTCACTCCTTGGGAATTACTTGCAAGACGGCTGTCTTTACAAAGGAGGTGGGAGAGCGATCACAAGTCCATGATAAAGGGCTACGGCTATTCCTTCCTAACTCAGCCTTACTTTCTGTGAGATTGTTTTCATGACATCTTGTGTTTATTTTGGTTTGTTGTCTACAAGTAGCTTGCTGAACTTGGCTGTCTAGTGCAAGAAGCCCCAGTCTGAAAGGAAGGCTGGATTGCTGCGCATGTAGGAGTGCTCAGCGGATAGATGCCTGCCATGGCTGCCCTGATGAAGTTGGAAACCTCAGCGTTGATTCTATTAAAGAGTCAAAACGTGTTTTTTTCCTGTGTATGGTTTTCACTTTGCATTGGATGCCAGCATGCCAGGCCATGCAGAGGTGACCGATCACTGTACTTGTGTGGCTGCAATGTAGCTGTAACGATGCGCTTGACTGACAGCATGTCTTGTGAAGTAGCTCTTCTCTGTTGGATTGCTGACAGAGGCTCTGTGAGAGAGCATATGGTATTCTTAAAATATATTTAAGTAACATCCCTAGGAGAACGTTACCTACCAGCAGGAGTTTGGCTTGGACCTCCTATTTCTCAGAATTCTGCTGACCTTTTTCCTCACACATTTCCAACTACAGTTTCACAGGTTTTAGAAAATCACGAGGTAAAAAAAATCAATCTGTTGACTAAGAAGAACTCATTAGTGAATAACCTGTCTTGAAAAGGATGCACTTTCGATGCAGAAATTATCCAATCTGTACCTTATGACTTCACCCTTTTGTGCATATTCTGGGTTTATTACGTGGGTCAGAGATCAGTTACTTATCTGTGCCTCATCCTGGTTGTCAGGAAACTATTGATATGCATACTTCTAATCATGAGAGCATTGGATTTTGTGATGTTTGCTTTATATTCATTTGTATTCCTCACGCAGCTCACAGGAGAAGATATTATGCTCACTTCACAAATTGTTATGCACAGTTCTTTTCTCCCACAGATCTTTGGAAAAGCCTTTCCTATTTTTTTCTGCACAGCCTGTCACCGTGCAGCTCTCTGTGGGCTGGAGTCTTTATTTGCTGGCTCCATCAACATAAATGCAAAACTGTTCTCTCTGTACCTGTGCTTTGGCCTGCTTGACTGCAAGATCTGTCAGTCTAACATAAATAAATATGTATCATGTGCTTCATGAAGGTATTTTCACATATGTTTGTGCAATCCGATCTTCAGTCTGTTGAACTCAACTGAAAGACAGCAGTTGGCATGGGTACTTTGAATTAAGTAAATATGCAATACGGAATCAATTATTTATTAATCACTTGATATTTATTAGATGCCCAGCTCAAAATACGCATCTGTTAAAAAAAGACTACCACTAGCAATTCTAGGGATGGAAATGTCTAGGCGAGATTGTAAATCTTGTCGGCTGCCAGGTTACAAAAGAGTGGCTCTGTTGGAAGGTTACTGGCCTCTGTGCTGCTGCCAGAACTGCAAGGGGGAGACTCAGGGTTCCCAGATTTTGCTTTCCCTGAATTTTCCTAAATAGCCCTGTGAGGGGGGCAACCGCAGTCCAGGCACCACACGCAAGGGGGGACCCAGGGAGGTCCGTCAGTGTCGTGGTATGTGTCTTTGCTGTGGTAGTTGCAGCACAATTTGGAAGCAACAGCAGCGTGGTGAGGGGATTGGGAAGGGGCAGCAGGTGAGGAAGGGGCTCGTGCCCGGTGTGCGCTGGAGCCCCGTGCAGCTGTGTCTGTGTGTGCCAGCACCAGAGATGTCCTGCACAGCGCGGGGGGGGTCTGCTGCGGGGAGCTGGTTGGTGAGAGTGACGCCTTCTGGATTTAAAATCTCTAAATTACAAAAGCAGTTGTTTTAATGGTATTTTATTTAAAAGCATGTCTTGAACAAGGGAGAAGGGACACTTCCCTGAGTCCTGTTGAAAGAGAAAATGAGGCTCTGTGCTAGAAACAGATGTCTCATTTCCAGAGTAAAAAAAAAAAAAAAAAGACTTCTTACTGCAAAATGAAAAATTCCTTACCACCCTGTCTTTTTTCCCCCCATTTAAGAATTTTATCAAAAAATGATGATACTGGCAGTCACAATCTGATGCTTCAGAAATTGTCTACTTATATATGAACCTGAAACCAGGGTGGTTTTAGAGGACAGGTCAGCAGATGCGAGGCAGAACCCCATAGCTATTTTACTAGGCTTTTTTGCTTTTAAAAAAAAAAAAAAGATAAATCTCTGCCACTTTTTGAGACTGAACTGATGTGTGGAAAGTAAATGTGCTAGGATACCAAAGCACTTTTAGTCACAGATATATTTAATGTTAACTGGTGATAAGACTTCCCAAGGCTGCAGGAGGGATGGTGCAGTCCACGGGTGCAGGCGGACAGGTCAGCGTAGTGGTTTCTCCTCAATGTTCCTGCCCAGGGGAGGTCAGTGCAGTCGGGGAGAAGGGCAGGCAGGTCAGTGGGGCAGTCCCAGCCTTGCGGTGCGTGGTCCTGGGGCACGGCAGGGCAGGCTGCCCCTCGGGAACTTCTCTGTGCGTTGGCAGCAACACGGTGACCTGCAGGTTAGTTGTAAGGAGAAGTTTGGGGGTAAGCAGGGTTTAAGCAGTCCTGGCTGGTTTTGCATTGTAAGACGGGTTTCAATGAAAAAAGGTATGAAGCTACAGCTTCTCTTCCTGTTTTATCTGAGCTTCCTTCCACTTGAATTCATCTTTCAGGAATGGCAAGGAATGTACTATGCGAAAAAGAAAAACGGAGATAGCATACAACAAAATGTGAAGATACTACCTGTCATTGGACAGGGAGGGTAAGTATGAAAGCTAAAGCTGTGATTTAGGTCTAAATCAGGGCTCAGTTTGGAGTCCAGCTGATTTCAGCAGGTACTGGATTATTCTGTTACTGAGTACGAAGGAGCAGTTGAGGGACCTGGGGGGGTTCAGCCTGGAGAAGAAGGGGCTCAGGGGGGACCTCATCGCTCCCCACAGCTGCTGCAAGGGGCTGCAGCGAGGGGGGTCGGTCTCTTCCCCCAGGTCACAAGTGACAGGACAAGAGGAACCGGCCTCAAGTTGCACCAGGGGAGGCTTAGATTGGAGATTAGGAAAAATGTCTTCGCTGGAAGGGTGGTCAGGCACTGGCACAGGCTGCCCGGGGGTGAGGTGGAATCACCGTGCCTGGGAGTGTTTAAAAAACACAGATGCAGTGCTCAGGGACATGGTTTAGTGGTGGGCTTGGCCGTCCTGGGTTAGTGGTTGGACTTGATGATCTTAAAGGTCTTTTCCAACCTAAGTGGCTCTATAAGTCTATGATTACACAAGAAAGGGAGCCTCAGACCTCTGCATTTAATTCCTTGGGGCATAATCAACTTTACGTGCTCTGTGCAGGGAAAGCGAAGTTCTCCTAATTCTCCCCAAAAAGGACTCAAAAATCTAGATGTGCTTATTTGTGACTCTGACTCTTCGAATACTCTCTGAAGTGCAAGTGCACCCTCCTCTCTTTCTGTGCATTGTGTTGGGACCACCAGGACCTACATCCTGTTCCACTGTGCACCTGTACTATGTCCTTCCGTGCTCACCTACTCATGGCTGCTGCCGAGTGTCTTTATGTGATGAGGTCACCGTGTGCTTTGATCCTGGTCAAAATTCAAGCATGTCTTGATTTTTGTGTAACTTCTGCCTGGTCCCCAAGTGGAGCATTTGGAGCGCACAGCTATGTGTTAGTTATTGGTACATTTATGATGAGCCCTTCTATACTATATTGGGAAAGAAAGTGGATGAGGTTGCATGCAGGAGTAGTTTCAAAGGCCTCTAAGGCAACATGGAACATTAATTAAAAGCACAGCACATTATATTCCAGACTTGGCTGAGACGGTTGTTTACGAAGGTGTATCTTCATGAAGGAAAGGCCAAATGCAGCCTCTTCGTGCAGTTACTTCCTAAAAAAAAAGTGGTTTGGGTTGATTTCATCCCTGGAAGTAATTCATGTTCTCTACTGTCCATCAATAGAGTGAAAACATATTTTCAGCTTAAGATGCCAAACTTGTAAGACAAGTATGTATTACATACATTGCTACTTACAGAACAATGTAAGCCCATTTGAAGCTGGCATAGAAAGCTTTCTGGTAATTAAGGGTGTAGTTTTCAGTTTGATTGCTCTATCCCTAAATCATGTTGAAGGTTTTGATTGTTGGACTGCACTGTTGCGTGTTTTGCATTTATATCATATCTGAAACATCCAACAGTAACCCAGAAGAAGCTGGGGCGGGGGAAGGAAGCAGGAAGAGACAATCTTTGCAAAAGATGCTTCCATTTTGTATTCCCCATCACATGAAGAACTATAGAATTTTTTCCATTCCCACTTGAGCCTTCCTGCCAGAACAGGATTTGTCCTATATTAATTTGTTGCTCTTAACCATTTTGTGTATCAGCACTGAATTAGAGCTGAGGTTTGGATGGGAATTAACACACTGTTTTTTGCCTACAGAAAGATTAGACACTATGTGTCAATTAGTAGACTGTGCAATGACAACAATAAGGTAAGTGAAAATAATGCTATGCTTGCTTTAGTTTGAGTCCTAAATATTACAAAACAATAGGAAAGTTCTGACTAACTGGGTTTCTCATACTAAATTGTAGGTGGAGAAGACATGTGAATGTATTCAGGCTGAATCTCAGACAGGTATGACACATCTTTTCTGTCCTAGTAAGTGGAGAACATACCTGGAGAAGGAATAAAACCAGTTGTTAGTCATCTGACTGAGAACCACAGTTGCACAGGACAGTCTGAACAGTACTGTTTAGCTAGTGATAAGCTGGGAATCCAGCTTAAAAGGCGGGAAAACAAATACAAGCCCTCTCCACCTACCTCGTTTGTTTTACAAGTGATATAAAGCAACCCACCCTGGAAAATGCAGTAATAGGGCCCCAGGTTGGTATCGTGGTATTGCTGGATTCAGCGTCACAGTTCAGTTGTAGGTAGTGGATCCCTATGACAAAATCAGAAATGAGAAGGATGCTGTCTAGTCATCATGTTGCTGTGGGTGGTCTGTAGCTAGTGTTGTGTATGTTTGCTTTTAACTGTATTGTGGGGTATTTGCATGTGGGTGGAAATGAGGATGACCAACACTACCATTCACCCTTACCCCATGTATCAACACCTTAATGAAGACATCCTTGGCATCCATGCTGCAGGTTCTTGTTAACTGTCACCTTGGTAGCACAGGTTGTATCTGTTGGAGTCAGTGAGGGACCTGGGATATATTGCCTACGTTGCTAGCATGTACTCTGCTTTGGTCCCCGGGTTCTTTGTGGCAGTTGTTACCTGAATGAACTCGGGTGTGTTCCACAAATTGTATTCACAACTCCAGTTGTGTCACTCTGTCAAGAGAGGAACTTTCCCTTCACACTTTTAGATCCCTTCTGCAAAAACACTTGGGCACGTTCTACCAGAGACCATGACTGGGTTCATGAAGCAGAATTGGGTGACAGTTTAAAAAGCAGATTTCATTGGCTGTCATCTGCTGAAGCAGTGCAGTAAATGTTACTCAGCTGCTATCAGGCTTTCTCTGAGTTTCAGTTCCTTTAATGTACATCTCGGGCACAAATTAATGTCATTGTACGGTATAATTTTCTCCACAGATACTCAGACGTGCAGACACAAAGACACGAGGAAAGGATCACTAGATGTCAGATCCACAACATCACGAGGGAGTGACGGTATGTTAAACAAGTAGATTTTTCTGACTTTTATATATATTCAGATTTTTATGTGCATACATGCATACATATACAAATAAAGGTAAGTATATATGTGCATATACACACATACACACACATGAATAAAGTTGCAAGTCATCAATTCATGAACAACTTTATGTTTATCATAGCCCCATTTTCTTCTCTTGAACTACTGAGTCTTTTTTTGAACCAGTGGAGAGTGGCTGGCTATGGTCCACCGTCCTGCATGGAAGACGTCATGAGATTCAGCACAGATACTTTCAAGTACAAATGGCAAACTCTAAACCTAACAAATTATTACATTTCTTACCTCTTCTCTGGATAAAAATACGAAAAAAAATTTTAATGAGTTTTGTTTTCTTTTCACTGTGTTGTATTTTGCTCCACTAGATCACCCCAGACTTGATAGATGAGTCACATATTCAAAACTGTTGCTGATACTTACAAGATTTTGTTGAAGCATACATCATTACAGCCTAGGCAGTATACAGTAGTGAAACAGGGAAGTAGGTCTGTGGCAGTAAGAATACAATCATGCTGCAGTGTAGCAAAAATAGCATTCATTCTTCTTCTTAAGAGCTGCTCAGCACAGAGTAACAGGGATGTGTCTGCATTTTATAGGTAGCACAACATAATTATCCAGAAAATTTCCATCTTGGCCTTTTCTTTACAGAACCAAAATTGCTAATTGATAGAAAACATTTGTTGTTCAATTTCCAATGAATAGTAAGCCAGAACCTCTGCTGTTTTAATTTGGCATAGCTATCTTCACTTCAAAGGAGCTTCACTGATTTACCTCAGCTTGGAAGCTGACTCATTATGACTTGTCATGTTGCATCAGGCAGAAAAAGTAGATATATCCTGTAATAACTTCAGTGCAATAGCTACCTGTGCCTGCCAGTTTATTCACGTGTATGGTCTTTTAACTGAGTTTTTAATTGAACATTTTAATTAGTTAAAATAAAAAAACAAAGCCATGATTTTGCCAGACTGTTACAGCTGCTTATGTCTAGTCGGGGATATCAGTGGTTCAGCATGCATCTCTTTGCACTTTTGTGTCCCCAGCATAACAAGCATGTGTCTGCATTCTGCAATAGATTGCCTTTGAAGGGCACAGCAGGGTAAGAAGCTCAGAAAATGAATGAAGATTTCTTGGCTGAATCCTGGTGTCGTGCCTTGTCGCTGAAACCAGGATACAAATTCTGCTTTGTTTTCCACACAGGCAGCTCACAAAGGCGGCGCTCTTCTATGGCCAGGGTACATTCCATGACTATTGAAGCACCCATCACCAAGGTAATGTGCACTGTGACTAGCTGTTGTCGCTCGTGCTGCACTAGAATACTGGGCACAAGGCTCCAGTACAGCATCCACACTGAGGAGGAAGGCACTGCTGGCCTCTGGTGCAACTTTTCACCCCGTTCCACCTGCCTACTGGTAGAGCTCCAAAAACCCAGATGCTCTGAGCAAAGTTCTCCCAAGCCTGCTTAGCAGAGTGCCCTCCATGTGGTTAGCCATTACGCGACTCTTTTTAAGGACTTTTGCCAATTTGAAGGAGGGACTGGAGTTCTTCCTTCTTTCTTATGCATTGTAAACTGCCTTCTGAAACCATTCAAGGATTTGGCAAGAATCAGCTCTTTAATAAACTGAGAGATGCAAATGGGAGAAGGTCGTATTAAATCCATTCAGAGACATTTTGAGGCTGTGCATTGTACAGGAAAGTCATTAATAAGACTGCTGTCCTTAAGGCCACAATCTTGTTCCTAGGCAGTAGCAAACATCAGTGGTTTATCAATATCCTTTTCATTTTGATTCTCCCACATGTGGATTAAAGTTGTAGATCTCATATATTCGCTGTGAGTTTTCCATAGTAATTGATGAGTGTCTCTGTGCTTTCTTAAATCACTTCTAAATTCATAAACGTGTCTAATGCTAACCTAGGTAATAAACATCATCAATGCTGCACAAGAAAGCAGTCCCATGCCAGTTGCAGAAGCTTTAGACCGGGCTTTGGAGATTTTAAGAACCACTGAACTGTACTCTCCACAACTGGGGACAAAAGATGAGGATCCACATACAAGTGACCTCGTGGGAGGGTTAATGACAGTAAGTACATACTGCCACAAACAGCTCTTGGTAGATGTTCCAATGTCTGATTTTCCCAGTTACTCAATCTTTATCATCTGGCATGTGCTTTGCCTCTACAATGCGAAATTTTCAGGAAAAACTGCACACGTCTTTGTGTGGATTCCCTCCCCCTACATTAGTAATGTAGCTCTGGAAATGGGAAGAAATTTGACCAGTCCCTTTGAAGCATTTGTTTTGCTATAAATGGAAGGAAAACAAATACTTTTTTCAATGTGATTCATTTTAGAAAGGTATAGATGGGACAGGAAGAAAGAAGGATAGCTAGAGAGTTCTATTTATTAATTAGGATTGGAATGGCACATTTTGGGTGCTTTTCAATATATAGAAATAATGTGTTTTCAAAAGAATGAAAAATAGGTATTTTTGTTGCTATTTCTTGGATTATATTTGTACACATAGAGAGACATAGAAAGATCAGAGTGCTTTGAGCTAGAAATATCAACGTTTGCATATTAAAACACAATCTTGCTCCACAGAACTCATAATTTAAATAAATAAGGCAAGGAAAAGACTGAGGAAGGCATGTATTATGTTGTGTTATGAAAAGAGGAATGGGGGCTTTTAACACCCAAAGGTGAGCAAAGGGTAGGTAGCTAAGCAAGAATTGAACCCAAACCTTCAGAGCCTGGGATCTGACCCTCCTGATAATAACTAGATGAACTTGGATGACTGTTACCTGTACCTTAAGGATGTATGTTCATATTAGTCTGTAGGTTGCATATAAAAGGCTACAGGCTACCTCAGGAAAAAATCTGATAGCGTCTCGGATGCAAAAAGGCTCGCCTTGTGATGTGAGCTTTTCAGAGATGTTTCTCGGCTATTATCTATTATCATTTCATCCTCTAACTATCAAGACATCTTTGCAGTATCTATCAGAATCTTGAAACAGTTTAAGTGTATTTTTGCCTTTTAAAATACCACAACAAATACCTAATCAAGAGAAATATGTGAGAGACGGGAGAAGACCTGAATGGGTCATATAGGGTTGAATTTACTAACTCAGTAGACAAAATATATTGTTACCTTAACTATAAAAATATAGGAAGAATATTGATACATATAGTCATTAGAGTCTCAAAGTGAATGTTTTCTCCTGCTGAATACATATAGTCCATAAACTCAACTGTTGCTTTTTTTTTTTTTTGGTGGATTATTGATTCTTACATACATTTGTATTCTCACTGTATTCATTCTGTGGTCCCAGAACATGCAGGTAATAAAATTGCAAAATACAAAATCCTACTAAAAATAAAACAAAGGCTATTTTATAGAGCAATAGAAAAACTGAGAAAATCCATTTCAGGGCATAAGGGTATATGGTATAATAAGAGTTTTAAAATGATCTGGGAGAAGCATTTTTCCAGCAAAGGGTCTGTTGAAAACAGAATCGTATTATTCCATTTCACATTAAGAAGTTATGACTGAGTAGGGGAACAAGTAGTAGGTTATTGATTTGAACTCTCAAGCAGAATTCATGATGCGAAGGGCATTTGGAGTTCAAAGATGGATTTGCCAGATACCGTTACACCTGCTATTTCAACGTTAAAAAAACTACTCTTTGATTCTAAATGACAGACAGCATCTAGTGTCCTACATACTTGTGTCATGGCAGTGCTATCGAAGAGTCACGGAACCAGTTATAGGAACAGTACTCCCTTTCCTTTTAAATCACAACACTCCAGACTTGTTTATTTATAAATGTGAAAATAAAAATTAGGTATAACAATGCTTTTAAGTGCAAATATTGCATTCAGATATAGCATCCACATTTACTTCTGCTATACTTCGGGTGCATAATGTTTTTAGTAGGTGCATTCAGAAAGATTTTTTTAATAACTGGGGTTTTTTTACATTATGGGCTAAAAACTAATGTGCATTAACTAACAGCTGTATACATCAAAAAAGCAAGCAGGATTTGGGCCACAGCATTTAGAATCTTGAGCTGAAAAGTAAATATTAAATATATCATTCTGTTAGTTTTAATCCTTTGTCTCAGTTTGCACATCTAGGCTTCGTGCCAGAATTAAGCCTAGGAGGCATTAAATTGGAGAATAAACAAGCATACGTTCTTTGATGCCTCTGAGTAATTTGTTGCTCTGCAATCCCAGCAACAAATCACAAGATTCTTATGCTGCTGAGGTGACCTGACCTGATCTGGCAGTACCAGGGGGAGGAGACCAGAAGGAGGAGCATCTATTCCCTCCCACCATCCACCTTTGCTTGTTGAGGGGAAGTATGTGGACATCCTGTGTCTGGTTTGTGGCACATGTCCAGAACCTGTGTGTGTGTTGTCCAGACAAAGGTGAATGAGGCTGTAACTCCAGACCTCCGTCTGGCACCTGAGAAATTTGAGGTTTTACCTGAGTTCATGTTGTATCCCACATCTTGCAGTTTCTCATCCATTATAAACTATATGTAAAATGGGCAAATCTTAACAGTACACACAAGTAAGGGAAAGGCAGCTTTGATGACCGTGACAGATTGCAGTCAGGCTTCTCTAAAGTCATTGTGCTACTATTTGGTGTCATCATCTTATAGACCTTATAATACCCTGCATTTAACTCTCAGCTTTTATTTAACAGGATGGTTTACGAAGATTATCAGGGAACGAATACATACTGTCAACAAAGCGTAAGTTTTTAATTTGGCAGTTGCTGAGATATTGAAACATGTTAAGAAATTTAAGGAATGGGAAACATGATTAGATGTTCTTTTTTATAAGCATTGTTTGGGGTTTTTTTTGACAGTTTATTTTTATTTATAAGCATGGTACTGCAGCATTACTGAGCTTTACAGAAACAAGAGTTGCCAGGCATTACTACAGAAAAGAAAACATGTACATTGAGTAGAAGTGTATCCCAGGGTTATTAATAGTGATCTGCAAATATGTTCCTCAACAGAAACTCATCAGGTCGCTGGCAGTTTGAGCTCTCCAATCTCCCTCAATGACATACCCCCACGGATAACACAGGCCATGGAAAATGAAGAACAGTGGGACTTTAATATCTTTGAACTTGAGGCTGCCACCCATAAAAGGTTAGTAAACTCAAAAGCTCGTAAACTGAAGTTGCTGAAAATGGACTTAAATGTCATCCTGTAATCAGCTCTTTAATTTCTCTACCTGTGCTTTATAATGCCTTTCTCTGGGATAAGAGGAAGGGCTTTATTTTAAAATCTTTTCTTTTTATTTTGTGTGTGTGTGTGTGTGTATATATATACCCACATTTTATGTATAAGATTAACTGAAGAATATTTACTCATAAAAAGTAGGGCATACGAATTTCCACCAAAGAAGTTTTCAAAAGCAGATCAGCAGTTCTGATAGACTGTACTTCACTAGTAGTAAATGCTTCCACTAAGACTATGTATCAATCTTTCTGTTTAAATCCTTGTTTTTATTTTCTGATGTCTGTCAAAAGTTCTCCTTTGAGTCTAGTTTTATGTACCATGCTTTGTCTTAGCTTAAAGCTTCTATGAGACACTGATTTGGAGGCTAGATCCTGCAATGAATTGACTATCTTAAACCCTCTTCAAAATTCCATATCCGTAAGAGCTTTGGAAGTTATTCAAAAACAATATCTAAGAAAGATGTCAGGCATTTAGTTAACATATATGCACTTCCTTTTTAGACCATGGTTTTATGAGCTAGAAAAACTGGAAAAAAATGAGGTTTTTATTCTTCTTTAGTGATTTTATTGTAAATGAAGAAATTTGCAACCAGTTACTTAAGGTTTTTTTTTCTTTGCTACATTTCCATTTCTAATGAAGTGCTATAGATACAGTAATTAATAAAAAAAGTCAAAATGTAGTCAGTCTATGTAATTTACAACTTTTAATATGCACATTGCAGTATCTTTAAGAATTAATTATCCCAGCTGACATGCATGAGATCACTAGACAGCCAACATGCATGAGATCATCAGATTGGTTTCTCTGTTTTTACCGATTTGGAGAGACCACAGAGGGAAAAAGGAGGTACTTTGTTGCCTGTCCTCTTATTAAAGGTATTATAATTATGATTGCTTCCTGCTTTGTTTAAATAAAAGCAATTCATTTATTAAAAGAATTAAAGTGATCTTCAATGAATCATAAGTACGAATATGTTACTAGTATTGTCTTCAAGTCCAAGCAGACATATGGTAGTAAAGCCAAGATAATTCATTAAATCTAAGCTTTAGTGCATTACAGTTCACTGACACAGAAACCTGGAGAGACCTTTGTCTGCCAGTGTTGGGGGGGGGGGGATTAAGGGGGATTTAACTTTAATATATTATGATTCTAGCATATGACACAGTATTGTTGAGTGTTTTTGCCAAAAGGTATAGATTCAGCTCTAAATGACCTCAGAGACTCCAAATTACCTCACCTCACCTGTCAGGTGCAGCTAGTGATCAGAGTGCTTGATGCCTCTGGAATCAAGCAGCAAAGAGAGATGCCAAAATAAAGGGGTTAAGATCTATTTTTAAGAATCCACATTTGAAAATATTCACCACTATGCCTGTTCTTCTTAAGGAAAAAATATATTGGACAAGAAACCAGTGATATTAACTGGGTTTGAAAAAAGACTAGTGGTCTAAAACTCGATTATTTTCACGTGCTCTATTAAACATATTGCACTTTCACAGCTTTCAGATTAGAAATATTCTGTACAGCTGTTCCGATCTTCATTCACCTGCCAGGCATCTGGGTTTAAATTCTGCAGTTTGGCCTGGGAGAAGCAAGAGAACTGGGATACAGTGATGCTGGCTATTTTTGGAGACAGGTGTCCAGCTGGGTTAGCCTGAAGGTTCATCTGGCCCTTACAGTCTTCTACAAGTGGCATACTCTGGCCTGCTCATTTGCTTCCAGAATACCTCCGTCTCACATCCCCTATGGCATGCAAAGTCAGTGAGCAACGGAAGCCTGCAAGGGTGGGCGTGAAAGCAGTGGAGCAGTTCTGTAGTGCAGAAAGAAGCGATCGCAGCATTTTAGAGTATAGATTTACTTAATCTAACTATAAACAAGCTAGTTTAGGCATCTGTGGCAGCAACAAGATTACCTCCCTCCTCTCATGCACAGAGTTTAGTACTTGCTAATTTATCTCATTTTGATTGCAGTCTCTCCCCAAGCCCCAGAATATTGCTACCTGTAGTACAGCAGCAATATAGAGCCTTGTAATATTCCTGGAAGCTTCAGGAACTGGCACGACTCCGAGAGTGTGCATGTGATGGGCAGGCAGAATATTTCTACAGGTCTGGGCTGTAATTCTCTAACAAGTCCTTATACCTAACCTGGCATGTCATTGGTTAAAAATGCTGTATAGATTCATACTATTTATGCTATGTAATACGCTTTCAACCTCATTTGTTTTAAAACTCGGTGTTTATTTTTCACCACAGGCCTTTGGTGTATCTGGGTCTCAAAATATTTGCTCGCTTTGGAATCTGTGAATTCCTAAACTGTTCAGAATCAACTCTGAGGTCGTGGTTACAAGTTATTGAAGCTAACTACCATTCCTCCAACTCCTACCATAATTCTACTCATTCAGCAGATGTACTACATGCCACTGCTTATTTCTTGTCTAAAGAAAGAGTAAAGGTGAGTCCACGTTTACAAGAAACAGCGTAGGTGGGATGTACAGGTGTGATTGAAGGAAGAACTGTCAAAAAAAGATGCCAAGAGCCAAATGTCTGCCTTGTGCCAACCAGTTTGGTAACTTCGAGGTCAAAGAACTGGGCTCTTTTACAAGTTGTAGGATCTCTCTTATACTACATGTGGAAGCATGGATACTAATATTACAGGCACTGAGCTATTCTTGATGAGAGAATAAGAAAACAAAACTACTTCATGTAGTTAAACTTTCTCAGATACGTGAGCTAATGACATGATTATTTTTTGACAGTACATGCCAAATACAGATTTAATGTAAGAAATCACCATCTCTTATGCCTTGTGATGATCATTTTGCAGAAGACCCCCAGGACAATATAGGCCATAAAATAAGTTTAGTGCTTCCGAAGCTGTATCACCTACTGTCCAAGATGCCCTGAGGCTTAAAGAGACTGCACTGGAGGAGAGCATTGGAAAAGATTATTTGTTGGAGTTCCTTGTACCATAACACCCACTGGAGTATTAGAGCCACTGACAACCAGAATAGATTAGAGCAACCTTTGTTCTCACGTGCCCAGAGGGCAGGCTGTAGAAGGGGAATTAGAACAGTGCTTGCGTGTGTGTGCAGCGGAGTGGCAGCACATACTTCTGAGCTGCGTTTTTGGATAGAAATTCCTACCCTGAACCGGCCTGCCTGAGGATAGTGCTAGTGATGGGCACCTGGCTGAGACATTTGTGACTGTAAACAAGCTTCTGACAGCTCATTAAAACGGTGGTAGGTCCCTTGACCTGCAGCTCACCAGTGTGCTCTCCAGAGGCTGACTTACAAATTCTGTATGCCAAACAGGAATAGAACGTCGCTGAATATTTTCAGCCCCTGATTCGCCAGAGGTGTAGCTGGTCTTCCCAAGAATATCCATGAAAAACAGACAAGATCTGGACTCATTTCAATGCCACAGAAGCATGACTGCCGCCTTCTTTTCCAGAATGTTATTTCCATTCCTCTGTAGGCAGAAGAAGAGAAAAAATGTTGCAGCAGCAGAAGGAGCAGAATCAAAGTTCAAAATTCTCTTTATCGTTTCAAAGTTGCAGACCAGCTGCTTTTGTGTTGCCGGAGTTCAACTTAACCTAAATATAGAAGGCCAGATTCTGCCACTCAAATTCACACTGAGATTTTTTTTCAGTGAATTGAACGCTTTTCTTGCCTGGGAAAATTTTCTGGCTCCCAAATTGAAACAGTATTCTCAGAATCATTTGCACTTCTGTGCCACAGGAGTTAAGATGACAAAGTTAGAATCCTTGACCTGAAGTTGGGGGTAAAGGTACTATAAATACCTGCAAAGTTTGTTATGTCAGACTCAGGAAATAAGTGTCAGATACGCTGCTGTGGTCCTACGGGTCAAATTATTCTCCAGTTTCTGGCCACTTCCCACATGCAAAGGTCTTTCTCAGCCAGACTGGGCACTGGCCAGTGTGTCCCTCTAAGGAGAGGCTGTTCTAAAAACCTCTCTCTCCTAACTTCATACCACAAGAGTAGAATCCCATGAGCAGCAGCTGAAAGAAAGAAGGAAGAAGCCAACACATAGCATTGCCTGAAATACTACCTGCCAACGATGAACTAGAGTAGAAAGAATTCTTTGCCTTTTCTTGTTCTCCACAAGACCCTCTTGACAGTCCTCAACAAAAAATTTCCTAGCTCCACCAAAGTCAAGTCACTGCATTAATTTTGGGAGGTGTAAAGTAGGGTAGGGATTGTCTTTTCACCCACCAAGTCTAACCATTCTGAATAGTCCTGTTGAAGCCACTAGAGAATTTGGACCTTAAATTCAAGCTCATTGGAATGGAAATTATCTGCCCTCCTGTCAGATTCAACTGGGAACATAATCTGCTCTTGTGTGTTAGGATTTGTAACATAATTGTTTTGTGTCTGTGATCCTTCACAAAAAGCCAGCATAAACACAGCGTAAAGGCTGGTTTCTAAATGCATACAATATATTCCTGAGATGTTTGGGTTTTCTTTTTCGTTTCCTCCTTTATGGTATCAATACAGTATTAAAACTTCAGTAAAAAACCTTGAAAGTCAAATAGTTTTGTATTTCATTATAGGGTAGATATAATTAGACGTAAAGCAATGACCAGTGTAAGCAGACGTAGCACGTGGAGTGCAGCACGCTAACAGAATCAGGATCTGATGCAGGAAGTATAGAACAGCGTGTCATGTAATTTTTCCATGGATGTAAACCACCAAGTATTCTTCATAGAACTCACATTAGCTGTAGCCCCAGGACACTGTTATTATAGAACTGGCTATATGGCAAGCGTTCCTTACAAACTGTAAACCTAGCCAGCACGTAAGTGGAATCTGATTAGGACACATTAAGTTTCCAATTTCCAAGAAATGAAGGGGTCTGGTGGAAATATAATTTTTAGCAGTATTGGGGTTTTTTTCCAAGCCAAATGCCCTAACTCCTAATGAAGATGGTTTCTGTGTTGTTAGAAAACACGAACTAATTTATTGATTTGCATTGGTTTAATTTGATGTGCTTTGTCAAAGGTGTGGCTAAGGCAAAACTCAAGAGACACAAAATGGCCAAAAAAGTCATGCAGTGTTCAGTGAAGCTTATAATGAATTTTCCATTGCTGTGTCTAGAACATCTGACCCTTACTGATCTGCAGAGTTCTGGCTTTTATTCCTGAGCAGCTTGGCTTAATCTTTTGGGTAGAGTAGGGTTTCTAATGAGTCTTCCAGGAAAACTAAGCATCCTTCTATTTTCAGCAAACTTTGGATCCAATTGATGAGGTTGCCGCACTCATTGCTGCCACAGTCCACGACGTGGATCACCCAGGAAGAACAAATTCTTTCCTGTGCAACGCTGGCAGTGAGCTAGCAATTCTCTACAATGACACTGCAGTGCTGGAGAGCCATCATGCTGCCTTGGCTTTCCAGCTCACCACCCGGGATGGCAAATGCAATATATTTAAAAACATGGAGAGGTAAGCTTAAAACCCAGGGTCCTTGTCTGCCCACTAGCATCTCTCATTTTCCTCTGTGTAACATAAGATAATGCAAACAAGCATCCTAGGGGGGGGCAGTGCCTTGTGCATAACTGTCCGTAACCCTTATGGAAGTTTGCTTCTGAAACAGTAGGGTGCTTCTGCCTGTCCCGCACAGACTTAGGAGTAATCCCATGGTTTCAGTTCCTCCTGTGGATAAAAAGGCAGACCCTATCTAAGGAACTTAGATAGTAAATCTTAATGTTAGTGAATCAAGAATCGTTTTGTATCATTGGACATAGAGGACAAGCTATGGCTGAGCGATTAGATGTTTGCTGGGTAGAACAAGGATAGAAAGAGCCACAGAGCATCAGTCAAAAACTAAATGCTTTGTTGCAACAGGAAGGATAGCGAAGGATCTGTTGTTCTTCTTCCAGCCCTAGAAAGGCATTTAAGGTGAGGATGTGACCATTGCCTTGGCTCTCTCAAGATACAGCAGAAAAGTATTGCTGAAAACTTGGCTGGAGCATGAGCCGCTGCTGAGCGTCTGTGCTAAAAGCCCTGGGTACACACCGCTGTGGTGTGTCCCGGCAGCCCTCCTGAGTAGCTGGGGCCACTGCTTCTGCCCAGCTCTTGCACTGTTTCTCCTGGAGACCCAGTCATGCCTCTAGCACGTATGTCCGTGCACACCAAAGAGTACTTCGTCCAGCGCAGATGCCTTTGTTACTGTTCTTTCTTCCCCAGCACCTCTCTTCAACAGGAATGGTCTGTAGCATTTTTGTTAGACTTGTTTTAGCAAGCAGCCCTTTGTGAACCAGCCAGCATTCTTAATTGTTTCCTTCTTTAAACAGGAATGAGTATCGAACCCTTCGCCAAGTCATTATTGACATGGTCTTAGCAACAGAAATGACAAAGCACTTTGAGCATGTCAACAAGTTTGTCAACAGCATTAATAAACCCTTGGCAGCGCTAGAAGAAAATGGGGTAAGCCACACTGCAAGTCCTCCTTAAAATGACTAGGTAGGGACTGGGAACCCTTGGCAGTAGGAAATCCCTCATGGTGCTCTGAGAAGGTTCATCAGAAATGTGGAGAAAGCCTAGAAGGGTGTCTTTCACCTCCGGGTTTGAATGCCCTTCTGCTTAACGTGGTCGTCACATGTTTTGAGGGTGAGCGGGGCTCACTTAGATCTGTTAACATTGCGGTGCTACGGTGTCATACTTGGGACCAGAACCTTGGGCTGTATGTTTTTCCTGTTAAAAGTGCCACTTTGATGAACCCAGTCACTCCCATGGCGAGAGTACTGGTGGCAAGTCTTGGCATTGTTGTTGGCTGTTTCTGCAAAGGAGCCAAGACTTGCCTCAGAGCAGAAGCTGAATCGCTCCCTCGCTGACAACGGGAGCCGCTGGTGGTGCACCATAAGGGCCGGTGTATTGACTGCCATATGGTGCGTTCTCTGGA
Source organism: Falco naumanni (assembly GCF_017639655.2). Lineage (NCBI taxonomy): Eukaryota > Metazoa > Chordata > Aves > Falconiformes > Falconidae > Falco > Falco naumanni. Next base: position 14,251,772 of record NC_054060.1, on the reverse strand, counting down.
AGGGAGGGCCCTCAGCCTTCAGCGCTTCCTGGCAGCGTTCATGGCTTTTCTGTCTACTTTCTTTTTTAATCTTTAAAATAGATGACGGTGGCATTATGTATCAGATAGGCATAATCAATAGCCATCTGGAACCCCGTGGACAAATGAAATTGCCTTTTAGGAACTCATTCTGAAAAACCACACCAGTTTCAATAACAGCTTCAACCAGCAGTTTTCTTGCCAGTAAGAGTACTGTATAATTTTGTTGGAATGGTTGTTTGCAAAGAGATTTTCAGAAATGGTTATAATAAAGTTTGCATTGGTGGCAACGTCCTGTAGGAGCTGTAATGGTTTTCTGTGTTTTCTTACCGTGTTTTTTAGAAAGCCACATTTATGACTGTTGTGTGTACTGGGGGAGGGCAGTGTTTTTATTTTCTCAGAGTGGGAGAGTAACAGGTCCTGTTGCTCCACCCATCTGAAGCAGACTGGAGCTTAAATGGAGAAGCGTAGCTTTGTCTACAGGAGTATAGGCTAGAATGAGCTTTGTTCTTGGCACCCAGCGATGCTAATGAGAACTATGGGAATGTGAAGCCGAAGTCCCAGTAGGATACTGGTTTTGCTGACTATAGGAGAAAGGCTGTTAAGTCCTTAGTCAGGCAGCCTCTCTGGGTGAGCGTGGCAGCGTTCAGTGTAGGAGAGGAAGACGCATGGAGGAGAACAAGGGAGCTGCTGCTGCTGGGTGTAGTGCACCGCACCAGCTGACCTTGTGGAGCGTGTAACTCTAGGACACCTGGTCCTGTTGGAGGGCTCTGTACTGTCCTGGCTCGGTGCGCAGAGCCCCTCTTCCCAGCCCCAAGAATTGGAATGCAGCAATTTTTTGAGCAGCAGCATCCATCCAAAGAGCCAAACTCCTCTTCTTGTCTGTTATGGAGAACTGAACAGCAGTTGGTGCTGAAGAATGGGGCTTGGACCTGTACAGTCAAACAGTAAAAACAAAAACAGTGACATACAGAAATGAAACAAAACTTTAGTTCTGGCCTTGAGCCCCTGTGGCTGCAGGGAAATAATCTGCCCCACGAGGCATTTGCGATTCACAGCAAATTCTGCCCAAGGATGGGAAGAAAGACAAGGGCTGTATAATTTTTATTGAAAACAAGAAAATGGTTCCCTTCTTTTGGTTAGGAGTTCCTCAGTTCAGCAGGTTCCTATTAAAAGGTCTGTGATGTGTGAGTGGGTAAACCAAGTCATTTACTGTTCAGTCACTGGCAAAACAACACTGGCAGATCCTCTCTCGAGCCTGGTTGTACCTCTGGTTGCAGCGGCAGTGTGTGTTTCCTGGCCTGGTTTCCAGTCATGACGGGTGACTCAGTGTAGTGTTTGCAGGCTGAGCTGCCAACCGTGTGTTCCAAATGGGACAGCTCCACTTATTTTTTTTTATATTTATTATTTTTATACATATTTGTTCAAAGAGCCATGCTGAGAAGCTGGTCTGTTTGTTTCCTTTCTTCTTTTGTTTCATAAACTGAAAAAAATCCTTTCCAGCTTCAGCATCCTTTATCCTCCCATTTCCCTTCATGATGTCACCTAAGCCTATGACAGGAAGCCACCATCTGACATGCAGAGACACCTCTGCACTCTGAGCAGGATGCTAGGACTAAGCACAGTTAGCACATGTTATTCCCAAGACATCTGCATCCAGCAAGTAGAACTGTGCCCTTGGTTTGAACAGATCACAGAAGCGAACATCCTCTCTTGGTTCCTGGTGGTTTACCTACTGGGCTATTCTTAGTATCCTTAACTGAATGATCTCTAATAATTTTGCATGCTTAATTTCCATGCTTGTGTTTCTGGAGCTTCCATCACTTTGTTCTGGCTTTCTTTTACGTAATTTTGCCATGCATTTGGAGATACATGCACCTCAGTTTTCCTCTGTATTTTCCCTGCCACACATCTAAAAATGAGGGAAAAGAATTGGTTTGGGAGTCTCATTTTGGAGAGAATGGCAGAGCTGGTGTTTCTGAGCCAGTATACTACCAAATTACAATTTTTTAAATTATTGTCAGTTTCTTCCTTTGGGAAGAACTTTCTTCTGAAAACTATGCCCTAATAAAAGGTCAGAATGTTTCTGCTGCTTTGTATCTCAGTCTTTGTACAAAATACTGCAGGAACTGGTGGCACATTATTGTCATTATCATTGTGGTGACTGTTAGTTCTCCACTGCTCTGGCTACAGAGCAAAACCTCATTAGGTGCCAGAGAAGTCTAGTTCCAAAGAGCTTATATTCTAAGTAGATGGTGTTGTAAATTTGTGTACCGACCCATCCCTAAAGAGTCAAGCAATGATGCTGTATTTACAGGTAATTCTTTAAGATATTTTAGTCCTCAGTCTCTGTCCTTTGGAAACTTACTTCATCAGAAATCCACAGAAAATAGCTTCTGATCTGGATCATCGGAGCCTTTACTCATATTAGCTGTATGCTGGCTCCAAATATAGAGTACCATTGACGTGCTTGTATGTGCAGCCCGGGAGCCAAATATAAGCTCTGTGTGGGCTGAAAAGTTTCCTAGGCTTGCAGAGGAGAGATGAGGCTGTTCGGAAGCATGTTTCTAACATATTGCTTTAATACTGATAAACTCTCAGAAAGCAAAATTTCCAGTCAGGCCAGAGACTGGTGGGCTAACGTGGGTCCAGTGGAAAGGGATGAGGAGCATGCCTGGGAGGCAGTGTGGGACCTGACTCTCCTAACAGTAGCGGTGCTGTCAGAAGGATTGATACTCGCTCTGATGAGGTTTGCGTGCGGAGGATGGCCGTGCATCTCTGGTCAGCCCTTTTATTTAGACAGCTATTCCACTCTAGCGGCTCCGTTAATCCTTGGATTTCAGCAGAGAATTACATTTTTTTTTTGCCTACACAGTGCACATCACTATGTGTGTAGCGATGAATGGATCGTCTCCACACTTTTAAGGAGACAGGCAAGGTACAGAGGGATTAAATGACTTGCCCAAAGATGCCCAAGATATCTGTCACAAAGACAGTGACTGAATCCAGAAATGGGAGTTTGGTGCTAGTTCAGAGCTGTGGGTAACATTCATAATCCCCCTATAAATTTGGTTGGACATCAAATATGGTAGCCAGTAGCGGGACTGATCCCTCTAGGATCTGCTGAAAGCATTCCCAAGGCACAAAGCCTTTGAGTAAGTGCACAGAGACCTTGCTAATGGATTGTTTTGAATTCTTACATGTTACAGAATAATGGTGATGGAGAGTCAATCAAAACTGTTCTCGGGTCTCCTGAAAACCGTATCCTTATCAAACGCATGTTGATAAAGTGTGCTGACATTTCCAATCCATGCAGACCCATAGAACAGTGCATAGAGTGGGCGGGACGCATCTCTGAGGAGTACTTTGCGCAGGTAAGGCTGCTGAAATTCCAGGTGAGCATCTCTCTCTTTAACAGGGAAGAGAAGGGTGCATGTACTGCCAGTGTCCCAGAACATCTAAGGCTGCATTACATAGTGTGGAAAATAACAGCTTTTCTATTTTTCGATGATGGGATATTTCTATATTTCGATGATGCCAACACAAGTTCTACAGTGCAGTTTTTGAAAAAGTCAAGCTTTCAAGTTGGTCACCTTGGAGCTGGGCTTTTTGAGTTTTGCCTACAGATGCATTCCCATCACAAGAGGCAAAGGTGCCTTCTGTGTACCCACGTGCTGGCTGTGCCTCAAGGACAGGGCCATCAGGTCCTGCTGTTAGCGTGGGAGCAGCACTCCGAGGAATGCTGTAAGATGTAAACGCGCTGTGCTGAAGAAAGGGTTTAGGAAGGTGGGGAAAGGGAGAGGGCGGACTCGCTACTAGAGATGATAGACCAAATACTGCAACTGGGACTTGGTACCTCCAGGGGGAGAAAAGAGGGTAAAAAAAGATGTTTTGCCATCTCTGAGTTGTACAGATTGTCGCTTCCATCAGAAGCTGAAAATGGCTGAGCACCTTTTAGCTCTGAAGCAGCCATAACTTAATTAGTAACGTGTGAACTTACCTAGGGTCAGCTTTGTGTGTAGATGCCCCAGGTAAATGTATCACTTTGTGGGAAACACTGGAAGGCACTATTAGCTTGCTGTTTCGCTGAAACCTATGTAAAATTGCTGCTGCTTCAGATTTATTCAGGTTCCTCTGTTTATTTAGCAGTTGCATGCTCTAGTCAGTGCCAAACAATCTGCTGCTAAAAAAGTCCATTAACAAAATGTGTCTTAGACGAATAATCACAAGAGTGTCTTTTGCAGACTGATGAAGAGAGGAGGCAAGGTTTACCTGTTGTGATGCCAGTTTTTGACAGAAATACTTGCAGCATCCCCAAATCCCAATTATCATTCATTGATTACTTCATTATTGATATGTTTCATGCCTGGGATGGTAAGTAAAACTCTGCTGTATTTCCTGACAATAACTGTTTTGTGAACATTTGAAACTACTTTGATATAAAATTGCTTTCTTATGGCTCCTAAAGAAAGGGGAGAAGAGGGAAGATTTCTGCAGTTTAAGTAAGCTTAATAACTTCATTATTGCTTAGAAGTATTTTGATACTGCTATAAGCCATTCTCATGGCTTCTCTTTAATATACTAGATTCGGGCAATGTTTAACTTTCTTTGTTTTAAACTTGCTTTTCTATAAATGGAGAACAGAACATATTCTCCTTGACAGCACTTTGGGCACAGTCATTTTATCCATGTTATTATCAGTTATGCTTCAGGACAAATTTCTACCATCTGGAAACTGCTTGGGGGAGCACCTGTTTCCTTCCAAGTGCTGCCTTCATGATAAAAGTGGTCAGAAATGTGACTCTCCTGAACGCTAGATCATGGCATGTGACTGAGATTTGATGAAGTAGAATAATTGCATGCATAGTTCGCTATGCCCCTCCTGGAAAACTGGGTCCCTTTGCTGGGACTTGCAATACCGGTATTAAGTAAACTTACAGAACTGTTCTCAGCAGCCCGAGCGATGCCTGGGTGACGAGAGCTGTACAGCCAAAACCATTTCAAGTACCAGTACAACAGATTTCAGCTTTCCTACTTAACACAGCTGCCCAGACATTTCAAGTGATATTCAAGCAGACAGAATCATGTGACTGTTTCAATTCTATAAACTAAATACATTTTGCCCTTTCTTCCCTAGAATTTGCAGACCTGCCAAATTTGATGGAGCATCTGAATAATAACATTAAATACTGGAAAGGACTAGATGGACGGAGTCTGCGGGGCCTTCGACCACCACCAGAATAGCAGTTAGACCATGGTGTGTAATTTACTAACCAGATGCATATTTATTCAAGATCACTTTTATTCATATGATTTCAGATTTGTTTTGGTCTCTTCAGTATTACAGTAAGGCTAGCCCATGCGCTTGGGGAACTTTTGAATTCAAGTGAACGTGAGGTGAGCAGTTGACTTCCACCAACTACCATGTGTGGACTCCAATGAAATAAGCCCAAGTGGAATTACACTGGATTGCTACAGTACTTGTACTGCAGAGGGTTTATTAATCAACATATTCTTGCGATATCTTCATACCAGTATGTGAAGCTGGGAGACCTTGAAGAATCCTCATAAAAAGGACATTCACTAGAAGATTGTCTATCTATTAATAGAGACTCACAGCTTTTCTGAGAAAGCTACATGCTTTTTATAAGCACTTAAGACAGTTACGTAGAACAATCAGACATTTCAAATGCAACTGTCTATGAAAGAATTTTTGATCTATGAGAAATAGATGTACTGTATTTTTTCACATCACAGAAGGTGCAATCATTCACTTCTGAGCACTACTGAAAGTGAGTTCTCTTTAAGAAATTTAGTAGCAAATGTAAAAAATAACACAAGAATTTTTGAGGTTGATCGTTAGCATCTATGATTAAAATGTTATGGTTTATTTATTTTGTTAGATGTTCAATATTTTCTATGAATTTATAAATACTTAAAAGCCAAAGCCAACTTTAGATGCATTATAAATTTACATGATTCATACTCATTAATATACATTTAATTGATGTACAGACCTTTTATTTTCATAATGCAAATACAAAATACTATACAATGATACATTTTTATTGCACTGTAAGGATAGATGTGTATGTTTAAATATTGTCTGATTTATGTTAATTAAAAAATAAGTTTTATTGAAAAGGTCTCACTTGAGAATAGTAGAATAAACAAGAAGTGTATGCTGTCTGAGCACCAGAACTGCAGTAGTTCTCCCACAAACCAGTGACGACCACCTGATCTTCCCTTGGCTGCAAAAATAATAATATGTTGGAACTTGTTGTTTTCTCCCATGAAATTTTATGACTGAATTCCATGTCAAAGTCTGCCTTATTTTATATAGTATTTCTACAAAGCATTCCACAGCATATATGAGGAGGTAATACTAAACATCTAATGAATTTCAACATTTTATAGCCTATGTATTTTCCTCTGCCATGAAAGAAACAGAACATAAAACCACCAACAAAAACCTTTAACTCGAGAAGTTTGTAAAGGCTGTGTACCTTCACAATTTGAATGAAACCTTCATAGCAAACACCAGAAAATAATAAAATGTATATTTTAAGAAGCGTCCTAGCCATTTCATTTGAAATGTCTATTTACTTTGTAGTTTGCAGACTTAACAGATACATGAAAATCTTTTGAAAATAACTAAGATACTTGCTGTCTGATAAAAAGGAAGAGGTGCGAGGGTTGGACTGGCATGAGGGTGATGAGAGGTGGTTATGGCTGGAAACCCCCTGTGCTTGTGGCCTCCCCTTGGCAAGTCCATCAAACCGTTGTGTGCCCTTGGACAAGTCTCTTCACAGCCGAAAGCAGTGCCAGGCTGTATTCCACTGACGGACCAGCGGAGTATCCCGTCAGCCTTCCCGGCAGGCAGAAAGGCACGCCAGAAGCACTGAAAGAATTGCTGACCCTTGTCAGTGCAGAGGCAATCGACTTCAGAGACGTTTTGAACCATTCCTGAAGAAGCAGAGACAGGGAGGAGCTGGCTGATGGAGCAGTTCAGGGACTACGGCAGCAGGAGCCTTAAAGCAGGTAAGAAAGGAACAGGTGGCCTCTCCAGGCGTTGCCAGTTTCTGTGTTTCTCCTTCATCTCCAGTGAGGCTCATGGGCCACCACCACTTGTGGCCGCCTGCTGTTCATGTTTGTGTCATGCCTTTCTGCCGGTGCTGCCCTTACCCCTGCAGGTGTGCTCTCCATTCCTAGGCTGAATTTGGGTTATGGGCTGCCGGGGCAGGGAATTCCCTGTTGTAACTTCCTTTAGTTCATCAATGTGTGTATCTTGCCTGAGCTGGTGGGGCTCAGATCCTGCCTCGGAGCAGCCAGACCACGCCACTGTCTCACCGACAGTAGTAGGACAGAGGGCATGGGGTCCTTGTCAGTCTCCCAGGGGTTCTACATCTGATCCTGAAGGCGCAGATCTATTTCCGTTGAAGGCTGAAAAAAACAAGTATCCTATTTTTGAAGGGAATATGCAAGGAGAGGCAGGGTTGGCTGCCAGATATGTTGTTTTCCTGGCAATATTGCACTGTGTTTCCCTATACATGCACCTCTTGTAATCAGCTGTAATTTGCCACATGGTGTTAATCTCTTCTATTGCAGGCTCCTGTGCCCAGTTCAAGGAAAAACTACTCTGGCTCCATTAGGGGCAAGCTGCATCACACCATCGATACGTTCTCCACATGTCTGCTGCAGTGAGGACAGGAGAGGAAAATTAACAGCGTGTGGACCCAGAGAATGTCTGCAGGAAGAGGGTAAAAATCATAGAATCGTTCAGGTTGGAAAAGACCATTAAGATCCTTGAGTCCAACTGTTAACCTGGCACTGTCAAGTCCACCACTAAACCATGTCCCTAAGTGCCACATCGATGCAGCTTTTAAATACCTGCAGGGACGGTGACTCCACCTCACCCCTGGGCAGCCTGTGCCAGTGCCTGACCACCCTTCCAGCGAAGACATTTTTCCTAATCCCCAATCTAAGCCTCCCCTGCCGCAACTTGAGGCCGGTTCCTCTTGTCCTGTCACTTGTGACCTGGGGGAAGAGACCGACCCCCCTCGCTGCAGCCCCTTGCAGCAGCTGTGGGGAGCGATGAGGTCCCCCCTGAGCCCCCTCCTCTCCAGGCTGAACCCCCCCAGCCCCCCCAGCCGCTCCCCATGGTTCTTGTGCTCCAGCCCCTTCCCCAGCCCCTGCCCGGCTCTGGACACGCTGCAGCCCCTCAGTGTCCCCCCTGCAGTGAGGGCCCAGCGCTGACCCCAGGATTCGAGGGGCGGCCGCACCAGTGCCCAGCGCAGGGGGACGGTCACTGCCCCGGCCCCGCTGGCCACGCTGTGTCTGACACAAGCCGGGCGCTGCTGGCCTCCTTGGCCCCCAGCTCGGGGCCATCTGCAGCGCGCTGAGGTTGCATTCTGTCCCCTCATACACATCATCGATAAAGATATTAAACAGAACTGGTCAGGAAAAAATATTTCTTCATAAAAGCATAGTTGATATTCTGGGTTATATTACTGAATGGTAAAAGCAGTTAATTTTATCTGCTATAAAAATGCCTGATGCATCATCATTGAAAAGATGTGATCAATATGATTAATTCCCTGAAATTCATGCTGCATCTTTAATGCCATTACTTGGAGTGTAGAGCTGTGCTAATCAATCCTCTGTGTCAGCCAGATTTATGTCCGTATCGGTGTATGATAATTTCACTTAACATAAAACACTGATTTGCAACCACTGACTGCAGCTCCGTTCATTCTGTTGTCCATCTAAATTTCGCTGTTGCCAGGGACAGATTCTAATTAAAGTCTGGAACCAGCATGCCTGATCCTCACCTGAGATCTCTCCCCACTGAGCTTCCCTCTCAAGCTACACTTCTGAAGCCGCCTGTGCAGCGGGAGGCTGTGCAGGTTCAGCGGGGGCGATTCCAGGCCGCTGCGCACGCAGCAGGAAGGGCCTTGCTGTGCAGCAGTAACAGCTCTCATGGGATACTCATTGCTCCAGGACCCCACTGCAAATTCTTCAGCCATTCCAGAGCCCCTTCCTTTCTTCATCACATTGCCTGTGCTCTGAACCCTTTCCCATTTAGTATCTCTTCCCATGCTTTTTGAGCTGTCACTCAGTGATGGGTCTCTGCTCGGGACAGAAACCATGGCTTTACTGATGGTTTCCCACCATGGAAGGGAGAACACTGGAATAAACTGAAAGAGCATGATTGAAGTTGTTCCCAAATTCAGGCAGGCTGCCAGTCTTATACAGTGTTGCACTTTTCATTTATTCTTGCTTTAATGCTAATACAAGAGTGAATTCCATCGTAGACGTGATGAAGGAGAAGTCCTTTATGCACCTCCAGGGTTTTAATCTTAAAGCTTTGTGTTTTAAAACGGAATAAAGTTCAGCAATTCAGCATTAAATGACCCACTCGGAATGATTGGCTCTATTTTCCATGCTGCGTATTTTCAATCAGGTAATACTGCTGCTAAACATGGGTATCGCTTTAGTTGCTTCCAGGTGAGTCTGAACTATTATGATCTGGTAAAAAAAAAGTGTTGGCTCCTCAGCAAATTGCCCTAGATGAGTATCTTGGTCCCTTCAAGGGATAGGTATAAAATCCTGAGTAATAATTGCTTATTCTTACAAAAGGAGAAGCCAGACAGGTGCTGTGCACAGCTACCTTGTCCCTGGTTGGAAGACGGGTTTCATGCTATGATTTTCCCAATAGCTATCTATAAATTAAAAATCACCTGAAATGGAATGAATGCCTTGGGTTTTGTTGCAGCGCTTTTTGCTGCGGCTGTCTCTGCTTGTCTCAGTAGAGGCATCATTGATATGACACTTAAGAAAATTGTCATGAACACGAAGGAACTGAAGCAATGACAAAGTCATTCCTACATAAAAGAGAAGAAAGGATAATAAATATCTACTAATCCCTTACAGAATGCTCAGAAACAGCACAGGGAAACTGTAGTCAGTTGTGCCCTTCTGTGAGACCAGGAGGGTTTGAGTCATGACTCTGCGTGGAGCACTTTGAAATGAAGTCTCAGAGCTATTCACAAGCTTCAAAACAAATAATCTCTCTGCTGACGTGTGACATCATGCCTCCAAGTGGTGCCAGGGGTGCTCGTTAAATGATAGCAGGATGGATTGCATTTCATCCTGACATGATGTTTGGATGCAGAAAATGAGCTTTTAAATTACTGCCATGTCCCTGTGCAGCCTGTGCTGCTGGTTCAGAACAAAGGGGATGTCCAGGTGCTTCAGCTGTTTTTTGTTCTGCTGAAGCTACAGCTCAAGGCCGGGGGAAAGGACTTCTGTGATGTAACTCCGCTGGATGCTTTCTCTCGGTGCCTGCTTTGAATGTTACTAGGCAAAGCGTCTCATGTTTTCCCTTTTTCCCCCCCCGTGTTTAACAGTTTAACATCTTTAAGAATCTCTTCCCACACTTCCCATGCAAACCTCAGTGAATTTAGCTTTGCAAACCCTGTGAAGCGATGTGTTGACATCCTCTTTAACAAGTAAGGCAACTGAGTTAGAGAAGGCCAGAAGACCCAGGGCCACTAAGCAAAAATGGGTTTGAGGCTTCAAAACACCTTTGAAGTCCTGGACCTCCAAGCTCTGCCTGTGATTTAACGGTAAGTCTTTCTCAGGTCAGGAAACAGTCCTCTGATTTTCCACTTTTCCCCTCTCAGCTTCTCTGTCTTCCATTTTTCTTCTGATCCCATTTGCTGGGAGTCCTTCCCTTGACTTCCGCTGGCTGTGGACCCTGCTCAAACACGCAGCCATAATGCTGGTACTAACTCCTGCCTTTCACACTGACTCTTGCTGCTTACAACAGCTTTTACTACAGCTGAAGTGGTTAAAGTGAGCCTGGAAAAACACCTTATATTGGCTGAAAGCCTGACACTGGTATCCACAGGCAGAAGAAGAATACAAACATAGTTAACTAAAACAGCTTGTGAGCACTCCATAGCTACTGCATGCGCTGTGAGTATGTGTGCTGCGTCTTTTGTATTGTACTCCCACGTGCAGACTGCATGTACCTCTGCCTGTGAGGATGTGGTAGCAAATACAAGCAGCTGTGGACACTTGTTGAAATTTGAATCTTTTTTTGGTTTGCTTGCTCCCCCCCCTCGAGTGGCAAGAGTCATTGCTAGCGCTAAAGCTAATCTTAGTTCAGCCCGTGGTAATTAACAGCAGTTACTTCATCCTTTAATCGCATACATTTCTCTCGAGGTAGTGAAATAGCACAGCAACGCACATGATGTCAGAGAGAAAGCGAAAAAGGTGAATGCCTGATTTCGAAATGAAAGGAGGAATTTAGCCACTATGTAATTATTCAAGTGAGAAGTTGGTCCTGCCTGTCTTTTAATATTCTGAAGTGGCATCTGACGGCAGTCCCTCCCCAGAGTTCATTACATTGGCTCTGAGCTCAACCTGAGTCTGCCGAGTGCCAAGTTCCGCATGCAGCGTGTTTTATAACCAAGAATGACGTCATCCCAGTGATCCTGCAGCTCCCTGGGAGGGGGTATAGGCTCCTTATTCGTTCTCTTTAGCCTAGAGACGAAATGGGGTATGTTTGATGAGATTCCGTTGGTATTCGCAGTGTGGAATGTGTAAGGAATATCGCTTTGCCACCTCCAACAAGAACTGTCCTCTTTTCCCTAAAAAAACGAGATGTTACTTTGCGCGTAGTGTTTTTCTTTACTGAATTGAATTTTTTTCCATTACAGATCCCGAAGTGCTTTACAAGAAGACCCGCAGAGCCCTTTTGCAGGTGGGTAAAAACAAGTTGCAGGGAAGCAGAGTGGCTTGTCAGCATCCACCCCACGGCAAACCCTGGCCTAGTCCTGGGGGCTGCCGGGCTGCTGCTGAGGGCTCTGCGCTGAGCCACGCTGCCGTGCAAAAGCAGTGGGAAGAGCAGCTGAGAAAGTAGGTGCTTTCGTAACAGTTTGTCACTGCGGCTTTACAGAGATACTGGTCAGAGCTCCTGAGAAGCCAGAAATCCATCCTCCCTCCCCACTTGGTCCTGACCTCAGCGAGACTCGCGGGAGTGCCGAATGCCACTGGCGTGCGCACGTGGCAGTCCCAGCGCCCGTCCCCAGCAGCGGGTGGTACCGGCTGTTTCAGACGCTCTTTACCGTAAGTAAGACTGCAATGGTATAGCATGAATGTAAGTGCCAAGAAACAGGCAAGGTGCCCAGCCACCCCACCAGGGCTGGGCTGGGCCTGCCATGCATAACATCAGACACAGCTTTTGGGAGTTAGGGGGAAATGCTCCAGCCGCGTGAATAGATGGTTTCCAGGACATCAAGAGAGCAGAAATTCTCCTCACCATAAGCAAGCCCTAAAAGTGAGCAGCCTCTCCCAACCCCTGAAAATCCGTGCTGGCAGGCAGCAAATATGCTGTCCCCTGTTAAAACAAATCTCTGACAAGCCAAGGTCAGAAAGCAGAAAATTTTAGCTGCTCTATCATGCCAGGAACAAAAAAAAAGAAAGAAAAGAAAAAGCCTTGTTTTAAAATAAGCTGTTTTAAATAAACAAGTGTTCTTTGAACCACATCAGACTACATACCTAACAGTATTTGTTAAGTAAATATTAGTGACATGTTTAAGTCTGGCTCAGTATGTATTAGCAAAGTGGTATTTGTGTTGCTTTGTTGTAACAAGAGTCAACAGTGTTTCTAGAAGGTGGTCTGAAAAAAGGGACTTGGGGGTCCTTTTTTTCCATTTTAGCATCCCACAGAGGAACATCTGCCCACCAGTAGTCCCACCTCAGGACTTACAAGTCAAAAGCCTTCCCAACACGTTGATTTTGATGAAGTTATACTTCACTTTCATTGCCCCATGGATGCACCTCTTAGATCATTTTGGCTTTCTGAAGGCAGTCAGCCCCGAGACTGGTTGCAAATACGTGGTCACATTATTGTAGTCTGTACCTGAAATGCAGGTGCTGTGGCTGAGCGAAGTTCAGACCCATTCGCACCTCTTATGATCAGCTGCTCCCTGAACTTTAGATTTTCTCAAGTTTGATACTAGTGCTGTAAGCACAAGAGCCCCCCCGCACAGGCCTGCCCCTCAGCTTTGCAACTGAGCTGACCCAGTGCCTGCCAAGGGCACTGCCAAGGTGCAGAAAGCCACCAAGGGACTGAGAGGGCACCATGCAGCCTAAAAGCCGATGGTTGCTCTTCAATTCCTAATTTAAACAGATCTTTGAATTTGGTTTTTTGGCTGTCTATCCTTTGACCTTTCGGCTTATTTAACTCTTTTCCAGAGCCTGTATTAACTCTACGGTTAATGCACAGAGGAATGCAAAGCAAGAGAATAGGTTTTAACAGTGCTGCTGCTGAATTTGAAATTCTCCACCAAAACCAAAGGTTTTCTTTTATGTCTGACAGGCTATGAGGAAGTCAGGCTGCTTCTGAAGTGTCCTTTCTGGTGTGTCAATACAAGCGATCTCTTTAGGCGCACTCAGACATTTTGGCCTAAATAAATCATGACCATAGACCATGTGCTTCCATGTATGGGAAGCGTGATTTTTTCTCCCTGCCTTTGTGGGGTGTTGGAGAAGAGGAAAGGTTGTGCTCTGTGGGACCCGAGGGGGAAAGCTGCAGTTCACAGATCACACTGGAGCTACCCCAGGGCCTGGCCATTGAAGGCACAGTGAGGCTGTGCAGGCAAACATGACAGCAAGGCTTTTATCTGTATGCCACGGCATCACGGGTCAACACTGTGACTTCTTTCTCTTCTTTCAAGCTTTCATGTCAGAGGAATCAAAGCCCCCTACCTCCCCTTCCCAAATTGCCTGCAGTTAATGATAGCACAAACAGTAGTTAGCCCGGGTTTGAGAAAGGCTTTGATGAGAGACTGCTCTTTGAGAAACCGTTTCAAGGGCGGGAGGCAAAGTGTTTGCTTTGCTGGGAAGAGAAGTCTGAGTCTTCTGCTGAGGCCAAGCCGAGCTTGTTACCTCCAGAAGACAGAGACTGAAGAGGTGGTTTATGGCTACTGCTTTTTACCTCTGGATGTTTCTTTGCCTTGTGCAAGAATAAAAAGTTATCACTGAAGCCCAGCTGCCTGTCCCCCTGGCCAGGGAGGCCCCGAGGAGATGGAAGCTCAGCGAAAGGCAGGAGCACCCTGTGGCCCCGAGGGGAGAGCGAGCAGCAGCCTCAGGGAGAGCCGAGCCCTCCCAGCCACACGCCAGCAGAAAGGGGCAAACGTGCATGTAAGGCTTCAGTTGGGCTGGCCGGCGGTGGGCCAACCTGTAAGGTGTGAAACCAGTTAAGTCTGAGGATACCGATGCTCTTCCGAAGCCCAGGTCCATGCTAAATGCACCGGGTGCTTTCCCGGAGGCAGGCAGGGCGGCTGCTGCGTCTTGTGCTCCAAGAAAGCTTTATAAACTCACGCTATAAATGGCAAAGGCTAGTCAATGTTCATTTCAGCGAGTGTTTCACTACACAGGCCGTGCGATACGTCAGACTCTGATGGCACAACGAACAGGTTAGCGCAGCAGCCTGGCCGCAGCGTTCAGGTCCGCGTGGCAGCAGGCCAGGCCGAGGGCGGCGGGGCGGCCCCGGCGTTCCTCACAAGCCAGTTTGTTAGAGACCGAGAGAGAACCGGAGCGTGTCCGACTGGCTGCACACACCTCCGGGTGCGAGGGGCGCTGGGGTCGGCCCGGCCCAGCCTGCAGGGGCGGTGGGTGCGGGGTTGAAGCCACCGCCGGGGAACCCCGCTGCGCGCCCGGGGCCTCGCCCGGGGGCCTGTGGGCAGCGCCGAGCCACTGCGGCGGAGACGGGGCCGGGCCGGCGCGGCCGCCGTGCCCCGCGGGGCGGGCGGGGGGCGGGACGCTGCTGCCCCGCCCGGGTGAAGCGGGGCTGGGCTCGGCACGTCCGCCGGAGCGAGGGAGGGGCGGCCTCTCCCGGCGGCGGGTGCCCGCCCGGCCCCGGCAGGAGGCGGCGCGGCGGCCCTGCCCGCAGGAAGCGGCGGCGGCACGAGGTGAGCCCGCGGTAGCCCCGGGGGGCGGCGGAGGGGCCTGCCGCGAGCGGTGGCGGGACTCGCCCGCGTGCGCACAGGCCCCGCGGGGCGGGCAGGGGTGCGGCGGGCTGCCCCGGGCCTCGCCTCCCGCCCGCCAGAGCGGGCCTGGGCCCGGGCTCCCCGCGGCCGGAGCGGGGCCTGTGCCAGCGGCTGCCGCCATGCCGCCCGGGGCCCGCCGCCGCCGTGCGCGTCCCGTCGCCGTGCGGGGCTCCGAGGGGCCGGGGCTGCCGCAGGCCGCTGCCGGGCCCCAGTGCCCGCGGACGGCGCCCTGTGGGGGTGCCCGGGTTTTGCTTCCGCGCTCCGCGCCGTGCGGCCCCTGTGGCGCGGTGGGCAGCGGGGCTCTGCTCGGCTCCGGGTGCGGGCTGAGCGCCCTCCCTCCGGGCAGAGCGCGGCTCCTCGCCGCCATTTTATGGCGCGGTGCGCGGGCTCGGTGTTACTGGCGCCGGAACAAAGGCGGCTTAAGACACGTGTGCCCGACTGGGAAAGGCTCGAGTGAGCTGGGGCCGGGACGGCGAGTCCCGGTGTGTGCCGGCAGCCGAGCACCCCCGCAGGGTGCCGCGGGGGCAGCGCAGCCGCCAGCCGGCGTTGTGCCTGGGGCGGTGCCGAGCCCCGGGCGGAGGGCCCCGCTTACTGGCAGTCACAGCGGTCACAGCTGGGAGCCGGGAGGGGGCAGCGGGGGGGATCCAGCTCAGTATGAGGGCGATGGCAGGGAATTGCGTTCCCGGCCAGGGGGGCTGGCTGGCGGTGAGGCTCTGCGGGCTCCTTTAGGAGGGCATGGTCAGTTCCTGACGCTTCCCAGGCGCTTCTTACAGAGACGGATGTGGAGGACTAAGAAAGTGGTGCCAGTGACGCTATATTGACTCCACTGATACTATCCTCCTAAATTAAATGGTGGAAGAACAAGGCCTGCCTGTGAGAGAAAGTCAGGACCTACTTCATCTGCCTACAAGGTTTTAATGGCAGTTAGAGGGGCGAGGTGTTTGTAGGAGGTGGTGGGTGTGTTTGGCTTGAACTGAACACACTATAAACAGTACTTCTGGCCTGTTGCTGTATTTGTGATTTTGACCGTCTCACCTGTGTCTTTTTGCTCGCAGGCCCGTGGGTCTCTTGGTTCCTGGCTCCAGGAGCGGGTGAGGAGGGCCGCTGGGTGTGCTGAAGGATTACGGTAACCGGTTCGGAGGCTGTAACTGTTCGGCCGTAGGTGGGTTTGTGTCAGCCTGTCCGGTATGGAGCGCAGCCTTGGGAAAGGGCTTCGTGTGGTGCCCTCCAGTGGCAGCAACGGGTACTGGTATTTTAAATCGACAGGGAACAGAAGGGAACCTGAAATTCAAAGTGATCTTTTTTGCTTCACCCTAAAGGCGTTTGAAGATAACTCCTTCTAAGGCCGAGGGTCTTTGCGCAGCCCTGGCAAAGTCCCCGGTTAGCTGGTGGGTGAGGTGTGGCTGTAAGTGTCCCATCCTTTGGTAGTTCCTGCTGCTGCAAGTTCTGCAGGGATGCGTGGATCATTGCTGCAGTTCAGGGCAGCCTGTGGGGTTCAGGTGGCTGATACCAGAGCTTTAGACATGAGCTCCCATCCTTAGCGGAAGGTGGATTTTGCTGTGCACCAGTAAATGTGCATAGTGAAAAGGAACAGAATGCCAACAGGTACCAGGAAAAAGGCATCTTGCAGCACGTAACTCGCTGTCAGAGACAAGGACAACTTGTTTTTAACTGACTGTTGTCCTTTCACATGAGCTAGTTCAGCAGTGAGCCGAAGCTCCTGTAGACAGGCCTGAGATGAGAACTGGTTTTGCTTCATCTGAGACACCTCTCAATGCAAAGAAATGCCTCTGGGATTGACAGCTCAACACAGTTCTCCCAAGTTGAGCTCTATGCCCAGGATTCCAGATAAACCAAATACCCTTGGTGTTAAGTGTGCTCTGGGCTACCACGCTGGACCTGTTAATGCCCTTCAGCTTCAGTAGGGGACTCCCCTTTTACTGCCAGACACAGCTTCCAGTTCTGCAGAGGGTTTGGCCCTTATTTGCAGCCTTAAGATGTACTGCACTTCCCCCTGTCTGGTGGAGCTACACAGAAAGATGAGGTTGATGTGAACTTCCAGCTTGGGTGCTGCACTGGGCTGATCAACAGACCCTGTCATGGATGTGGTGGCGTCCCTGTAAAGGATTTATATAAAGGTAATTCACAGTGACAGCTGGTTTTAAAAAATTCAGGTTGTTCGTGCCATTTCCTTTGCTGTATAAATATTTAAGTGACTGGGTTGTGATACCTAAGGGAGGACGTGCTTGGGTTATTGCTGACAGGTGAAGCTTTTATTAAACAGAAACATGCAAATCCATTTCCTGTATTGTTTTTAACCTAGCAGCCAATTACTGCTAATTAGTTCTTTTTTCAGGTAGTTCTGTTGCTGCCTTTGCTGTCCAAGCCTGGCAATGACCACTGAGTCATACTCTGTTGAGCGGGCTGCTCCATACTCAGCCACGGGGCCTGCATTCTCCAACAGTTTGATCAAGGTAGCAACATAATGATGGAGCTGTTCGGTACGCGTAGAGTCCCATTCCAAGGGTGTCCGAGCAGCTCACGTTTGGCTCAGAAAATCTGTTCTTGCAGCAGTCGTGTCAGGGTTGTGAGGTCCTGGGGGCTCCCGGGGCAGTTGGCAAATATTTCAGATTGGGTTCTTGTGTCGTCTGAGGTGGATGGCTGATCCTGGCACCAGGTACAGCTATGGTTTAAACACGAGGTGAACGCTGTTGGTGGGGCGTGGTGGGACTGTTCACAACCGAACATCTGCTTTCATCAGAATCGTCGGGTTTCACCAGCAGTCTCTGCATTAAAGGCTTTGTGGGGTGGTTCAGACATCCTCGTACCTCTGCTCTGACACTTGCATGTTTTTACTCTTTCAGATACCTACTTGAAGACCATGGCTCTTGGTTTTTGGCAGAGAAAGGTAAAACATATTCCAGTGGGTGGAAGTTGGACCCTGAATCAAGGAATAAATTTTTAAGCAAAGAATGGTGCTTTCTTACCACTTCATTCCCTGGCAGAGGAGCTGTGCACTTTAGCTGCTGTTCTCTCGTATGGCCTTGCCAGTGTCAGCGGGGCTCACTTGGCCACCCCCTGCCCACTGCCTTGGCAGTGGTTGCTGGCTGAGTCACTTGTTTCTGGTGGACCCAAGTTGTTGTGCTTACAGCAGGACATAGCCACTGAAAGTCTCTGGCCTGCCTTACAGGAGGTCTGACAAAATGGCCGTTACAACCCTTTTTGCCCTGGAAATCTCTGATATTCCTGGTGGGCTAAGCAATGACCCCGTACTTACATAGCTCTGTGTCACTAAAGCCATCTTCTTTTGAGTCTTGCAAAACAAGTAGATATCCAAGAGAAGATGGTACTAGTCACTGCTGTAATTATATACTCCGCTCCTGGTTTTATGGTTTCTGCAAAGCCTGTTGTGGGGAGGCTTTTTTTAAGTTATTTGGGGAAGAACGGACAAGCTTTTGGCACACATTTCTACGTCAGGTCTCTTTGATTTGCCAGACTGTTTATATGTAGATACTGTATATTGTAGAGGCCACCACGTGTTCCTGACTGTCCCCTAATGGAAACTCGAACCCATGGTTTTTGTAATGAATGTACAATAAATCTGTGGAAATGCTGACCTGTTAATGACTCTTGAATTCAGGTAGCGTCAACATACACGAATGAGGCTGTTCGGTGCTAGACAAGGCTGCTTGACAGGCAGTGCCCGTCTCATTCCCTGGTGTCTGGAGGTGAAGCCTTAACAAGCACGTTCCAGCCGAGTGCTGGGCCAGAGTATTTCCATCCCCCACAGGACACCCAGAGCTTCAAGAGCACAGCATCAGGGGTGAGGATTCTTAAGTGCTGAGGGGGAGAACGGATCAGTGAGCGTGGCCAAAAAGAACAAGCTAAAAATGATGCTTTAGGTTTCTCTGCTGGGGCTATCAAGCACTGCAAAAGGCCCTGGTTTTGGGGGTTTTCCCAGGATGAATGAAAGAAGCATGGACATTTTGTAAAAATGTCTTGGTATTTGAGACTAGTGCATGCTTGGGTATTTCAAAAAGCCTCACTGTGTATGGTAGGCGCTAACAGTTCACACACAAGGGAGGCGTATTTGATTATCTTGTGTCACAGACTTCATGTAGCAACAAGAATATTGGATTGTGAGATCAGCTTCATGGTTGGAACGTTTTCAGCTCTGTCTAGCAGCTGTACAGATTTTGTTATTTTTTGCTATTTTCGTTTCTCTTTGAATTTTTAGCTCTTCAGCAGACACAGGAGTTGAACTTAAGATTGCTCTGGAACAGGGGGGTTCTCTGTACATCAAAGAGGTACTGGGGGAACCATGATCCAGCTGTCACTGCTGCACGGTGACGGTCACCTTTGAGAAGGATGGTATCTGTTTCTAACTGGAGAATTCTGGGATGCTGATGGATCTTGTGACTGTGATGCTTTTCTGCTAAAATCCTGCCTAAGAGGACAAAAACTTGTTAAGGACTCAGGCCACGCGGCTGGTTTGGGTCAGGGTTGCTTTGCTCTCCTGGGAGACCGCTGGTTTATAGGGAGTGTGATGGAGCAGTCAGTGCTGAAAGAGGACATTGCTCAGCGCAGGTTACACGTGGACGGGGTAGCTGCAGCACACGGGTTATGGGAGGGCAGTCCATGGGGGTACTGCCAGTCCAGTGTGTATCCGTAAGATACCTGGTGTTTCCAAAGCAAAGCAGGGGTGGACATAATGCTGGAAACGTGCATTGAATGCATAAAGGTGCTGGGCAATATCTGCATTGAAAAATGACAGTCTGCAGTTCTCATAGTCCAGCAGGATGCCGAGCCTTCTGGGGGGGATAGTAATTCTGATGTCTGGTGTCATCCCACTGTGCAGGAATTCGTACTTGTGCCTGTAGGCAAGAAATGGACAAAAGACGTGAGGGCACCCTGGCTGTTCTCAAAGGGAAGCCTTGTGCAGATAGGTGTCTTTTGGGTATGTACTTCACAGCCCCGTCCCGCCTGCGTGCCCTGTGGTTACTGCCGCAGTCCCATTACTTTGCTGAGGAGCGGTGTGCTCTGCGCCTCCGCACAGCCTTATCCCCCGCTGCCCGGAGCAGGCTGGCTGTCCCGGGTGACAGGCCTCTCCCGGATCCCAGCCTGGCTGAGATCTGGATGAGGTCAGCGCGTAACATGGGACTTCCCTTTTTTTCCATCGCAGAGGGCAGTGTGGGTGTCCTAGAAATTGGGGGCTACACCCTTGCCACTAGGATTAGCCTGAAGTTGTCCCTCCATGAAGCAGCTGTGCTCTGTTAGGCCACTCAGACTGGCCCCAGGGCAGCACTTGTCACTCCTCGGCCTTGCCCCTAGGTAGCTGTAGGCACTGCCGAGGAGCGTCGGCAAGATGACACAGTCCTGTCCTTGCTGGCCCTGCCGTGCTGTCGCTTTGCTTCCCAAGGGCCTGTGGTACTGAGCCCTCTCCTGCCAGTGTCGCAGGAACTGCCCACCCACCACAGCAGCTGCGAGGGACCGTAATCCTTTGCACAGAGGCTGCCTGACTCAGCGTGGCTGGGCACCTTCCAGACTACTGGACATGGTTTTTCAAACCCCACTCTAAATGAGGTCTCTGGCTGCTTTTCTTAGGAGACCTCCCTGCTCAGCCAGGGCGGTGCTGGTGGGGACATTCCAGTCATCATGCTCATTTACTAGAGTGTGATGTCTTTTAATTGTGATTCCTGGACCACGGATTATGGGAGGCTGGGAAGGCACTCTGTACATATCCGCTTTGTCATGAGGGTAGCCCTCTTCTTCCTCGTGCAGTCACTGTTCAAGCAATGCTGAGGTCCTTTAGCAATTACTCAAACAGCTCTCCCTAGTGTGGCACGCTGCAACCAAAAATACAAGACTTCTATGGGAACATGTGCCTTCCTGAGCAGAAATGAGAAGATTTCTTCAGCTGAAGTTAGTTATCTGGCATTTCTTAAGGACCAGCTTCTTCACTAACCACCTCCTCCACCCACACCACTTAAACCTGAGAAAATTTCCCTGCAGAAATGGGTATGACAGTGACTCAAACGCAGCAATGGCCCAGCTCCCTTTTCTCTCTGAAGACCGTGCATCATTGCTCCAGAAGAATGAGAATAAACCTCAATGTACCTCTTAGCTCAGCATAGCAAGGAAATCAAATTAGCCTGCCTGCAGCGTATGGGAAAGTCATTAGCTTGAGTGGGTTTGGTCTCCCTCATTAAGCAGCGTTTCTTGCTGTGTGGGAGGTGAATGCCAGCACTGCTAAGGACTCTGGCTATGCAGCAGGCCAGCTGCTGGGGAGCTGAGAACAGCAGGTGCCTGGGGAGGAGCATGTGCTCCAGCCAACCCAGCTGCATCTAACAGCTCCCTGTGTACCAGCAGGCAGAGGACCGGCAGATTTGGGCCCATGCTAACGTCATCGCTACTGTTTTCTGACTGTGCATGCTGGGGACACTCAGGTGGTGTCCAGCCTTCCTGTTCAAGGGGACCCAGCAGCACCCTGGCAACCCCTGCAGGCTGAGCAGTGAGCCATTCAGACAGGCAGTACTCGGGGATGCCTGGGGGGGTGACTTCTTGCTCCTGGATGCTTCATGGGGTGCCTGAATGTGGCATGGGAGTCAAAGGCAGCGATACCAACGTAATGGTGTCTGGGGGAGAGCCACCGGTTCAGCTGAGGCATGAGAGGAGCTGCCATTTCCGCACGCAGGTATGGCTGTTAGGTACTTCCATAGGCAGGAGAGAGCAAAACCAGTTGCATCCAATGGGATTTAGCCAGATAAGTAGTTTCTAGGTTACGTGGATCTATTACTGTCTGTCTTCCCACTGGGGTTTTGGTGACCTAAAACAAGGCCTTTACAGCTAACCTCTGTAATGCAGATTTTATTCAGATTTGTTCCTGGGACTGCCTATTTCAACATGAGAATGTCATTAAGCAGAATGATTTGTTTAAAGGTTCCAGTATCCTTCCAACACCAGTTCACAGTGCCAACGGTGGAATGTCAGGGGCCCCTGGTTAAACACTTGGTCTGGGCTTTGATATAAAATCTCTGGGTGCCCCCTGCAAGGGGGAGCTCTCTGCTACCCTGCCTGCAGGTGTGCACGTAGGATGGGTTCCTCTAGGAGACCTGTAGCTTCCACAGCCCTTACCTTGATGGTGTGATGATATGCCTCATGCACCAGGATGAGTTGTTTGCCCCCAGATAGCCATGTCTCGGAGTATTTTCAAAAGCCACACCGATTCTGTACTCTGTGTCTTCCTCAACTTCCACCTCCCAGTAATGCTTTCCCGGAAATGGGATCAGACTGCCCAGGATCCCAATACACCTGTGGGAGACAGACAGCCTTGGCAGGGATTCTGCGATGTTTAGGTGTGTAATGTACCTGGACATTACATATCAATAAAGTCACTTTTGCTGTTTCCTTAGCAGCGTAGCACAAATTTTTTGACTACAGTAAAGTCCACATACTGAAGACTTGACACAGAACCTGCAGGTTTCTTTGTGACATCCACCCCATTTTTAATCTGCGGGTAGCTTTGTATAAATGAGTGCCCTGGGCACTTTTAGGAAGAGGGAGAACAGCATCCTATGCTGCCTGGGTTTTCTAGGAAAGTTGTTACTTGCTAGAAAAAAAGAGTGCTCTGGTGAACCCCAGTATAGCAAGGGAACAGATTTTGTATTTTCTTCCCAAACAGCCCAGGACTTTAAATGTCACTTGCCATCAGGAATTGAGCACTGTAGTAGCATGAAACCCTGAGGCAGTTGGGGAGAAGGAGACCTACCTGCCTGTGCTGCGTTTGGAGAGATCAATGAGAGCTGAACACAGTAGGAGAGCTTGGAATATACCTACGTACCTGGGCCATGAAAAGTTTCAACGGTAGACTCTGGTTCCTAGCCTTTACGATAGGAACCAGGTAGAAGATAAGTCTTTAAAAAGATGTGTAGGAGAGACAGACAAAGACAATGTACCACAGAGAGAACCTTAAGCATGATTTACAGGCACAGTCTCAAGAGATAAAGGAGCTGGGCCCTTTGAAGATGCAAGTCTGCAAAAACACAGGTTCTGAAGCAAGAAAGCTGGGCAAAGTAACCCATGCCTAGTGCTTCTGAAACACACTAACTTGAGAGGGCAACATGAATCCTGTAAGGCTACACCCCAGCTTTTTCTCAGGAAAAAATATTAGCTGTCATTGCTGCATCACAGGGGACAGCAGGCTTCAAAACACACTTTCAGTTTTGGATGGGGGGGTCACACACAACCTGTATGTTTCTATGGTAATCTAAAGTTGAAAAGTGCAAAGGCAAAGGATGTTGCTGGCAGACGCTCAGAACTCATCTGCCTCCAGGTAATGCGGAGAAAGAGCCAAATGCAGCATTAGTTAGGAGGGCCTGATGTGTAAGGACAGGCATGCACAGCAAGATAGCTGTTACCTGTGCTACCTCAGCAGCAATCACCTAAAGCAAGTGTACAGTTCATTGTGAGTGCATGTAGATGTCTTGGGAATAGCCTAAAGGCTGCTGAAATCGGGACTCAGAGAGGCTGCGTTGCTACAGCTTGAGAAAGAAAAAGAATGATGCAAAATGGATGGGTAAACATCTGTGACCAGAATACTACCATAGTAATAAGAGCTGCAAAGCCACCAAGGCAAACCTGAGTCAGACCATCAGACCATAGAAGCTGCTGTGGTTAGGAAACACGTTAGCCTTTCAGAGCGCACACAAACTTCAGAAAGAAGAGTTTGCAATGTAATTTCCTTGAAGTGTAAGTGTTAGTCATTTCAGCTTGGGAGCTTTTTCTTTTCCCTGCCCCGCCACACCCCACCCCCCCACCCCCTTCTCCCAGTATCTTGGCATGAAAAAGGATTCTGAAATTCACAGTAGCATCAAAACCTCAGCCTCAGAGTTCAGAATGACATGAGTGTCAGCTCTGGCTGTTTATGTGAAACATAAAAGCATGCTGTGGAAGTGGGATGAAATCCCATTTAGGCTTATCATGGTGACTTTAATGAAGAGAATTTCCTGGCTCTTGTCCACCGAGCCCTCTAGTAACATTGCATTTCCATGGAAGGACTAAGCTGTGGGCTTGTACTATTCTGTGTCAGCAGATGCCTGTCCTGGTTATATGTTACTTCTGTGGTTCTGACTGGAAACATGCATTTCGGTAAGCTAAACCTTTCATTTCAATGGCAAAGGGCCTAACTGTTTTGAAAGTGACATCTGTAGGCCCAGATTGTATCAGCTAGATCCTTCAACAAGAGGTAAGTATTCAGCTCCCTCTCCTTTCCTTAGCATTTTCACTTAAATACCTGGTCAAATTTAGCTCAATGTACCCAACAAGTGTAAGCAGGTTTGTAAGTAATTGTGGCCGGCTGCATCTGTAATCCTCTTTATGAATTTGCATTAACTTCCAAGTGATGCTTAAGTTCCAAAGAACAGCTAGAGAGAGAGCTTTAAACTCAAAATCAATGAGAGCTGCTTAAAGCCCCATTAGACATTTCCTGGCATCTATTTAAAAAAAAACCAAAGAGACCAGCTGTGCTTTGAACTACACAAGCCTCTTTCAAAGAAGAGGGTCAGGTGCCCAAAGCACCTGTAGGGTTTTTTTCCCATTCTGTAGTATTTGCTGTATTGAAAAAGTTTTACATAAAATGACTGTTTGGTGGTTTCCACTGTACAGAACTCTATAAAAACAGACCCCAAATCTCCATGTGTGAAAGCAAGACCAAGGAAGGATGGGCAGAGCCCCTGGCATGTTATGTGCAAGGCTCTATCACCTTGGCAGCTTGCAGAGGGAGGGACAGGACAAAGGGAGCAGCAGCCAGCAGAGAGAAGCAGCTCCTCAGGTCTTGGAAATGTGCAAGTGCTGGATCACTATAATTAAAAGAGAATCTACTAATTATGCCACTTTTGGTTTTGTTGGGGGTTTTTGGTTTTTTTTTCACATTCTACTAGTGCTGTGTTAAGAGTATGTGGGGTTTGAGTTATCTTTTTTCTTGTGACAGTTTCCTGGGGGTTTTGGCTCTGTAAAGAATTACATGGGGAGAAAGTTTTGGAATTTTAATAGAAGTCAGTGCACAGATCATGCAAAGGGAGATGTTGTAAATAATATGTATTAGTCACCCTAGAAATTCTCAGAAAAGAGCAGCAAGCCACAGGGAATTCAGTAATTGTGCTCAGGAATGATAACCACAGTGAAACTATGGGGCCTAGATAAATGGATATGGAGTTGTATTCTCCAAGGAACTATACAGAAAGCCTGCCATTTCAAACTGAAGAGTTATCTTAGGAACCCAACTTCAAATAGCTTAAAATAAATCCGATTTTCTAAAAGATGAGTAATCCATACATTAAAAGGACCGACAAATATGTTTGTAGTTGCCTAAAACTGAAGATGACCATAGTCACTTGTGCAAAAACCAAGATGGAAAAAACCCCTATACATTATACACACATATACAGTCTGCAAGTTTTACTTGGTTGCTGTCTGGCTTGAAGGTGAGGTGGGCTGCAATACCAGGAAACCTTTTAGGTGGATTTAAATTCAAGGCAGGGGTGTGTCGTGGGTGAAGCAGCCACAAACTACATGCATTAGTTGCAACTGAAATTCTTCTGTATACCTTGTAAAGCTGTTATCATAGACGGGCAGATCACACTCTGGGTTTTCCAGTTCATCACATGCAATTGTAAATCCATCACCTAGAATCGCCAGTAAAGGATGGGCTGTGTCCTCGTTAAGGCAGAAGTAGGTGCCTGCAAGAGAGAATAGAATGTCCAAGGATAACTGCAGCAACTCCTTATGGCATTAGGGTTTGCTGCTGCTGCTGGGGGCTGGGAGGAAGGGGTGTGGTGAAATGTTTGGATCCACAGAAAGATTAGCCAGTGCTCTGGAAGGAATCTGTGGCTGACACTGAAAGGACAACGTTGTCCATTTGGAGTTTTTCAAATAAATGGATCTCTTGCAGCTTAACACTGTTTAGTTACAGCCTTGTGAAAAGCAGAAGGCGGGCCTTAACCTGGTTTTGAACCCAGCCAGGGCTCAAAGCTCCAGGCATTGAGCAGGAGGTAGCTATTCACAGGTGGGGGGTCCTCCCTGCAATAAACTATCTGGTTTCAAGTCATCTTCCCCAGAGCTGAAGTGACCTATTTGTAATCACTGAAAGGAGAAGTGGGGCTTAAAGGCCTCTCCATGGCTTCACACTTCCACATAAACACAGTTTGAAGAGAAGGGATCTCTACAAAGGTGCCACGTGCAGCATTCCTCATACTTCAGCACCTCCTCATCAGATCAGCCTTCAGAGAGGTAAGTCAGCTAAACCAGCCCAGGATAAAAGTACTTCTTCTGGCTTTCCACCTTCAGAGACTTCACAAAGCAGGTCTGACATGCTGCACTCTGGTGAGCAGCCACATGCATCACAGCTGCTGTTTGTAGTTGGTGTTTCTGTATCCACCCCAGTAAGTAAGAATTGATGGTCATTCCCAGTGCTGGAGGTGAGTGCTTGCAGCTGACAGATCAATTTGCATCAGCTCTCTGCATAATGTAGACTCAGAGAAGATAAATCTCTCCATGTTAATCCCAAATGAAATCATTATAATCAAACTGCAAGTTACTTCAATCCAAATAGAATACAAACAATGACAGGGCAATTACAGGCATGTGCTGCTGAAAACAAACACATGCTGTGCAAGCATAATGGACAATTTCAAATATTGAGTTTGATGTAAGCAGTTGAAATACACAGAAGCAATGGTAACACAATGACAGTCTTCCTCTCCAGGGATTTAAGAATGACTGTTTCTTTTCTGTGGTGTCACTGATGCATAGCTGACAGGTTTCTTACTGAAACAGCCTTTCACAGATTAACGGGTGTGTGGTCAGCTCGCTGAATGAGCACAATTGGCAAATCTCTCACAGAAGGTAAGGGCAGAAGGTATGGTGTGAGTGCACCTATGAGGGATGTGGGAGGTTTAAGACACCCCAATGAAGTTGCAGTGTCATTATAGCCGTGGTGAAGATGAAAACAGGTGTCTACCTGTAAGTCATTAAAATGAGCCTTGGTTAGATGGTTGGGAGGGGAAAGGGCTTCTAACTCCCCTTTGGGGGAGAAGGTTAATCCTTGTCCAGAGTGGCGCTGAGAACAGAGATGATAATGTTATGTCAGTTACCAAAAGCAAAACTGCCAGCTGAACGCTGGACTGCCTTTTTCCTGATGACTAAAGGGAACCAGCCCTCAGAGCCTCCCAGCCAAGCTGGAGATGTTCTAATATATACAGAGGAAGATTTTGCATATCCAAATGACTCTGGAAAGTGCTGACTGACTACCTTAGCCATACTTTCCGGCAGCAGCAGCATTACAAAGTAATCTCTGAAGTAAAATGATGCTATGACTTTCTTCATTAGGCTGTCAATACTTGGCAAGCTGGCAACATCTGCGTGTGTTGGGTTGATACTGTCTTTCAAATGTTTAGAAATCAGTAACTTTCAAGTATCAAGTGTACTGGACAAATAATTTTAAATTACAGAGCTAAAGCAATGCACTTATTGTTACAAAAAGCGTTTCTTTTTCATTCCTAAAAGGCTACCAGATGTGTAATTAGCTGTACGAGATTAGGACTTGATCCAGAGGCTGTTGAAGCCAGCAGGAATCTTTCTGTTGAGATAATAGATGCTACAAAAGGCTGCTGGAGTCGTTCCTAGCTGTAGAGTACCTGTGGTGTGTATCAGGACAGGGTCACTTCTTTCACTGGAACCACCCAGGTTAAGGGCTCTAACACAGATGCGATAGCTTTGTGCTGGCTGCAGGTGAATTATGACTTCGCAGTTAGGAATCCCAACAATAGATCTACAGAGAATAAATCCATGAAAAATTATAGGGTAGAGAACAAAGGTAGGCCTTTAAGATTATTTTTCTGAACAACAGAGGAAATTACATGGTCAACTTCTCTTGTAACCCATCATCAACACTTTACCTTGTACAGTTGTCAGCAGCAGGAACAAGAGAGAGTCTGTGACAAGACTATGCAGATTTTTACATTTGCTTCTGCCCTTTTCCCATACCCTGTATAGTCATTCTCTATGAGCATTTATACAATTACTTTTACTAAAAGGAATGTTTATAAAGGTGAATTCACCAAAGGGTCATGGGTCCTTTCTTAGGGCTATCTGATGCCACATGACTTAATATGGTTTCATTTCTACAGGTCATGGACTCGAGAGAAGAGCAACTCACTCAGTAATACTGTCGCCATCTTCTTCATCTGTCAGCTTGGACAATTCAACCGTGTAGGAATCAACAGGGTTAACGTCTCTAGATTCCCAGCACACCAGTGCTGCATTTTCACAGCTTCGGATCTTTTTACTTTTTATGGTAGGTGGTGAAGGAGCTAAAAAGTAGGCAAAAGAACAATTCTAAGCTGTTGTTTGAAGATGTTTGCAACAGACGTGCTTTGAAGACTTAAAAAATAGAACAAAGTTGTTTACTAATACTATATAGTTAAAGAAACCTGCTTCCCCAATGGACAATAAACAGCAGGCAGGGCAATTAACGGTACTGTTCAAAACCTTAATTTGGACTATAAAGGTCCTAAGAGAATTAATCAGAGAAGTAACACAGACAGAGACTGATTACACAACCATTTTCTTTCTATCATTGGTTTTATCTTTGTCATAAAGGTGCATCTCTTCTCTGCTCAAAGACATCTGGAATGAGTGCTCGAAGGTCTCACTTGACTTGCTCAATTTGACGTCAGGATTTCACAAAATGTGCTTGACTGCACTGCAGTTACAAAGGGCAGCATAGCAGGTGAATCCACAAAATACCTACAGGCCAATAAAAGGAGGGCTGGCATCCACCTGGCAGAACTGGGAGACGAGCCTTATTCCCAGCTCTTCTACATGCCTGCATTTAAATAAGTTATTTTGTCCCCATACTTCTGTTTCTTCGACTTTAAAACAGGGACAATTGGCCTAAGAGCCTCCCCAAATAGAAGTAGGAAATTCCCATGCAGTCAGTAGACTTAAATCAGGAGAAACAAAGTGCCCAGAAAGCACTGCTGGCAAAACAATCCGAGGTGACTGAATTTCACTATGAAGGTCACACAGTTGTATGAATAAAATATTTTTACCTGTTACATAAACTGCTCTTTCACTTGGTGGACTGATACCAGCAGCATTTAAAGCACTGACCCAAAATTCATACTGTGTATTCGGCAACAGATTAGTAATGGTGCAGTATGTTTCTTTGACTTTTAAAGTATGCTCTGAAATGAGAACAACAAAGCATTTACAGTTCCTTTACACAGTTACCCGCTCTTCCCCAAAGCTGTCTCAGATAATGGAGCTGAGGTGCATTGTTTTGTGTGCTGAGTTCAAGAGAGCTCCCTGTGCTCCATACCCTTTGATTAGCTGTCAGGCTGGTTCACCATGCCTTCCTCTAAGGAGGTATAAATCAGATAATGCATCAGCTTCTGAAGGAGACACGTCACTCAGGAAAAAATACAAACAACACAAACAAACAGAAAAAAAGGTCACCTACTTGTCACTGAATTTTTTCTAAGAAGACCCTGCACATTCCTACTCCAGGGATGCTGTCTGGTCAGCTCATCCCAGCAGCAGGACAAGAGCTGAAGCTATTTCACGACTCATTCATTTCTCATTCTTCATCTTATAAAATTTGGATAGGTTCTGCTTTTCTTTGAACTGGCTACTTGGCACTTTACTGGCTTCCACTTTTGCTGGACAAGTGACTGGGTGTTTTCAGTGAAAGGTTCTGCAAGAATATTATTAGCAAAGGCAGTTTTGTCACAAGGCTGGGACATTTTAGGATGGTTCTGTGGTTCTTTTTTTGTGCATGTGGGTGATGGGGAGTTACAGCCTATTATTAGCACTGAGATAAACTGTAAAATGACTGTAGGGGTTTCAGTTGGCGTGCCAATAACATGGTAATGTGCTCTCTAAAAATACTGTGCTTTGCAGTGGATACAGTGCATGTCTAACACAGGGTCCGTCCTCCAGGAAATGAAATGCTACTGTTGAGACCAGACTTCATCCACTGTCCCCTTCCCACTGCTGCTATCCCAGCTGCTGTCCCATCCCCTTTTTGCTCCTGTGATGGGTCCTGCTGCAACTGGCAGCATGGCAAACCTGGCAGGGGAAAAGTGACAAAGCCAGAAGCAGGAAATGTGGTGGCAGATATGACAGTTTTGGCAGTGGAGATAATGCACAGAAAGTGCACTGGTTGCCGCAGCAAGTCCAGAGGCACTTTGGAACCAGCTGGTTTTGCCAGTAGAGGGGTTCAGGCCTCCTTACCTGCTTGTTCATCACTGTGCGTCTCGTTGCTGACTGGTTTATAGCACAGTTGGTAGGACTCAACAGTGTCATCTGAGAAAAGGCCCCAGCAAACTCTCAGTGAGGTGCCAGTCGCTGCATTGGGAGCTTGGGGATTGATCACAGGGGCACAAGGAGCTGCAGAGAGGAAAACAGGTCAGGTTTTGAATGTATAAGCATGTTACGTTGTTCACAGGCAAACACCTCCCTTCTCACAAAGGTGTATGACAAAACCTAGGCACTGAATAGGCCATATTCCTCCTGCACGGAGAAAAGTTAGGAGCTGACCCTGTAAATAGTTTCATATAATAATTAGGTCACTGGTGTATGAACTACTCTTGCTTCAAATGAAAATCAAACCAACAAAATACATAAGCCTCAGCCTAACCCTTCTCTGTAAATTTGACCTCCCCTGCCTCTGAGGGCTGCTGTGAGCTAGCAGGGCCCTGTAGGAACAAAGTCTGACGCACACTGCACTGCTGTGGACCAGCCCAGGGGCTGAGGAGCCTGTGGAGGAACGAGAAGGGAAAAGCTCTACAGCATGGGGTCAGCAGCATAAAAAAGTACCAAATGCCATTTTACTTTAAGAAAACACAGTATATGGGCATGAAAAATGCATATTGTGTTTTCTGACCATTTGTGGTGTGCCAGAAAAGATTAAAAATATGTATTTTTTCAATTATTAGAAATTTGGGTGGGGGTTGCTCACAGTTTCCTGTGGATAACAGGAAAAATGTTTGCTAAATAGCAGAGAAATAAGCCACTGAAAACTGGTTATAAAGAGAAGCTGTGCAGGTTCTTTAAAGCAATTGGGTGTCCCTCTCTGTTACTTGTTCAAGTAACTACAAGGCAAGACAAGTTATCCCAACTAAGCATGCCTGACCCCTCAACAGAAGGTGGTAGTCTTTGTCAGTCTTCTAGGAAATCATCCAGCAAAAGCAGGGAAGGCCTGGTTTGGCAGTTCTGTAATTTTACACTGAAAACAAATGGAAAAAAAAATCCAAAAATAGCTTCCAGTGTCTCTGTATATAAAGGCAAACAAAAAACTCTAGTGGAGAAACTAGGGAGAAGCTAATTCTGCCTTTGCAGTTCTCCTTTAACAGAAGTAAGGAATTCTGTTTAACACATATCCTTAATTAAATGTACATAGGTCTGAAATAATGATCAGATAGGAAGAGTACCTGGAATAGTATTAATGGAGTTCATTAGCTGTTCAACTTCAGAGAAATCTATGACCCGCTTTTCAAAGTCTGGCAGCATTGAAAGCTCCAAATCCACTTCTTTCTTTAAGAATTCTTCCAGCCTGTAATTGTAGGGGGGAGAGAAAAAAGTCTGATTGGAAGTAACATTGTGTTGGAGATATCATAGGTATCAACCCATGGTAAACCAGCAAACTCTAAAACAACAACTGTTCCCTTAAAATAGTTTTCACAGTTGTGCAAAGCACAGCCTCCCCATGCCCTTTGCTTGAAGATATGTGGCCATACATCAGATCAGTGCTCCAAGATGTCAGAGAGCTGCATGCTGATGGGACTAAGGGACCACACATCGGGTGCCCCACTCATGCAGCGAGCTGGCTGCCACATACTGCACTCCCACTATGCAGGTGAGGGAGATTTCCCCAGTACCCCTCTGTGGGAAGCAAGCTATTAGCTCCGTGACTGTCATTATTCTGAATCTATGTCACTATTACTGACGCAGGACCTCCTTTCTCTGTGTTTTCATAAACGATGACAGTCAATGTAAATGTATATTTTTTGCAATAAATCTAGTGTGCTTTAAGACTTTTTCCAGCTTCTCCAAGTTCTTTCAGCATCTGTCTTGAGCTCCTACAGCTTGACTTTCTACCCCTCTGTATTAATGCATAAACAAGCCTGTTACTAATCCATTTAGGGAGCTCAGTTTTAGTCAGATTTGTATCCAGAGCATTTCTTTCAAGATCTTTACCAATCCTGTTTCTCAGTCTCTGAAATTAGTTCTTTATGACTGAGCTGAAAACAGTGATTTATTCATGCTCTAACTCTCCTTCAGGGTTTTTTGAAATTGTCTCCAGACTGGTTTTGAGTGTTAAACTTTTCAGAGCAACTTTTCCTGCTGCAGTTTAAACCAGAAATACTAAAGATTTAAATAGCTCCACTAGCTTAGATAACATTTGTGTGCCTGAATGGATTCCAGAACATGCGTCTTCAATAATAGATCCAATTAACAGGAAGAAATGTGACACAAAATACCAGACTGTGATACTACCTGTCAACCATGGCGACTGCTGCCTGTAGAAAAAAAGAGAGAGAGTGTTAGGGATAGAAAAGATACATTTCTTGCATTAGTCCAGAGTCAGACTACATCATGCTGTTGACCTGTCTTATACAAATTGTCCCAAACGCAGCCCTTAGAGTGAGCTAACTGGCTCTTACCCAGCCAGCTCTGAGAACAAAGCTG
Source organism: Falco naumanni (assembly GCF_017639655.2). Taxonomy (NCBI): domain Eukaryota; kingdom Metazoa; phylum Chordata; class Aves; order Falconiformes; family Falconidae; genus Falco; species Falco naumanni. The sequence continues at coordinate 14,218,944 of NC_054060.1, read as the reverse complement.
TGCCTAACTGTCCATTCAAACAGACAGATCTTGGCTGCATTTACAGTAAGATAACGTGCAATATCAGGCACTGACCAGTGTCTACTCATCTAGACTCTAGACTGTATCATTCCTTAGTTGTGCAAAGTGCCAACAGATCCTTCACAAACAAAACCCAACCACAGCTGGCGAAAAGAACTCAGAAAAGAACTCAGTGAAATTATCTCCATTGGAGGGAGTCTGAGCAGTGCACGTTACTGGAAGATAAACGTATGGTCCCTGGAGAAACCTAAGCAGCTGAGAGCTCATGACCAAAAGCTATTAACTTCCTGGTGAATAATGGTTCCTAGGGGTGATGTAAAACTGTTTATGAGCTAAGGAGAAAATAAGGTTAATTCCAGAGATGCAGAGGAATGGCAAAAGTCAGCTCACAGGAAGAACTCAGCAGGTTGGAGTGACACAGCAAGCTGATCCATTGATGCAGACTGGAGATGTTAGATTTGTCTACTGTCTGGTTCAGAAGTTACTGTGGCTGTGCTATAGAAATGCTCCCACCCATGTGAGTCACAGGACAGCTCAGATTAGAGCAATCACTCATCAGCAGTGAAAATTCTCTTTTTTCCCCAATTATTTTTCTACCTGCTGAAGAAAAATAACTTCTTGACACCACCTCATCAGTGGGACTCATCCATCACTTTGCAGGAGCTCCTGATGTATTTAGTTTGGAGCCTCCTGTTCAGCTGAACTTTCCAACAAAATGAGCAAGAAAAAGAAACATCTTCTAAAGTGGTTGCAGCAGCCTGCCTGCTGTGAGCTCAAAACAGAGCAAGACAGCTGAGCCCGCATGAGGCAATGAACACTAAGTGCTTCCAGAGTTTCTTGAGATAAGCTTTTTAGCAAGATACCTTCTTTGAACCCCAGCGAGACTCACAAATCATTGAGCATCCAAGTTACAAACTTCTGCTGCTTCTGCATTTTGGCTCCATTGTGTTGCCTCACTGAGTCAATGCCACCATGCCAAGCACCTGAAGCAGTGACAACACCATGGACTAAGCACCCCAAATGTTCACTAGCATTAAAGCCACTTGGGACTCCCCAGCAGGGGACTACTTGCAAGCAGCAAAGAGCATTTAGAAGGGGCCTTGCCACTTAAAGCTCTTTACCTTCATAAAATTGGCTTTGTCATTTTCCAGGTAAAGCTCCTGGGTTGCATCTGTCAGCTCCTTGCAGGTGTCGAGGTGTTCCCCACAGCTGACCAGCTGACCATATAAAGCTTCTAACTTCTGCCTCTTCTCTTCCCCCAGTGCTTCCAACTGTTCTTCATACTTCTGAGCAAGCACTTGTACTGCATTGTTGTAATGCACCTCGAAGTTCTGCTCCTGCCTCCCGAAGTTTTCCTGCAAGGCATTTGGGGGTTTATTCCTTGGTGTCAGGTCTGACCCATAGGTCAGCCAGAGAAAAATCTTACTCAGATTTGCCTAAAATTCTCCTTGCCAGAGAGGCAATGCTGGTACACAGAAGCTCTAATTTGACTAATTTGCATTTTTAGGAGTTTATTCTAATCATTCACCCCCACTGAGGCACAACAGAGTGTTGGTTCCAGACATAAGAGCATCAGAGATTATAACAAAAACAATGATGCAAGGCAACTGTCTCCTGCCTAAGCCCAGGGAGCACAACTGGGGATATATCCTAGCCGTAATCTCCCAAGTGTTTTCACCAACAGTCAAGCACATACTTCCATGAGAGAAACCATGGCAACCCAGTGGGATCCATGGATTCCCGCTGGGGGAGCTGAGCCACTAATGCTGGTATCCTCACTCGCTGCTGGAGAAAGCATTAGGAAGAAAGATTTAAGGAGTAGGCAAGGCTTTCTTGCCAGCAGCTGCCCACTGCTCAGGCACTGATGTCTTCTGTGCTACATGCAGCAGAGAAAAGACAGTAATGCTCTGAGTTACTGCTTCAGTTTGACCTGCTGCCAGCTGGGCCCCTTCCCCCTGGGCCAGGTTGGCATCAGCCAAGCAGGAGCACAACCCTTGAAGTGCTGTAGCTCGATGCAGCTGGTCCAAGGGTTTGCCTGTACCTGGTACTTCTGTAAATGAAACCGAGTGAGCACAAGGAGTGCACTCTGGATGGACTAGTTAGATCACAGGTCCTTGGCCACTTAAAACTAAGATAACCTCAGTGGGGGGTCACTATTTCTGAATGCAAGTGTCAGTGCATATGCCCACTTAAAAAATTAATTAGTATGGATTTTCCTGAGTACCTCAGTCTAGGCAAACCCCAAGATAACTCTATGCTCTATTACTGTAATTACTCACCTCATTAACAACTGAAGACTATGACTGTCAAAACTGTTCTAACCCCAGTTAGCCCAAGAAAAAATGCCTTACCTCTACAGTGATGAAGATTTCCTCCAAGTGACAGGCAAAGTTTTCCATCTGAGCAATCTGCTCCTCCAACTTGCACATGTTTTTATGAATCTCCTCCTACCAAAACAACCAGTGTGATTCTTAGTATTGTCTGAACACTGTTTTAGAGGCACCACAGTACACTTTTACTGCTACAGTATTACTCTTACCTTTTCGCTTTCCATGGCACTGGGGAGCTGAGCCACCTCATGATCCTTGTGCTCACCGAAGAGTTTGTCAAAAGCTCGGATTGGAATCTTGCAGGTAGAACAAAAAACATCTGCCACTTCCTCCTCCTCACTGACAGCCTGACTGTTCCACTCATCTGACATGCCACCGCTGCTAAGCCCCTCTCTGGACTGTATGCAGCTCTCAGCCTCATCCTCTGCTCTGGCTTTACTTGGTTCTTCATCTTGAGAAGCTTCATCAGGAAGTCCCTGTGGCTTTGTACTTTGACTTTGATCTTTCACTGGAGAGATGCTTTTTGATGCATTATATATGGAGCCTTGTGATTTTGCTTTTCCTGTGCGAGCAGGTGGCCATCTGTTCTCTACATGTCCTCCAAGAAGCTCAAGCTCTTTTTCTCTATCTTCATCAAGTCCATACATCTTAGCCAACTCTGCAACCTCCTTTTCCAAATCATATCCAGCTTCCTGTGATCGCTGAAATTTTTGACTACTCAGTGCAGGTTCCCTTCTTGTATCCCCCCAAGATCTGTCTCCTTGACCAGACAGGTCTTCAGGAAAGATATCAAACCTCTCCTTTGATCCATAAAGATCCATGTGATAAAATATCAAGCCTTCAGCCTCAGTCTCACTAGACTCTGGGACTGGTGGGGAAGCTGAACAGCTGGGTGACTGGTCACTAGTTTCATACTCTCCTGCACTGCCAGATCTGGATGACATTGGTATCCTCTGTGAGGCTTTTGAGATGATTAGTCTCAATCCTGTAAAAAATAAGAAAGATCCTTGGCTACATACTTAGTTATCAAGCATAAGTTTTTCTTGCTTAAAAATACATAGATGGAATGCCTTGTCTAAGGACTGCTCAGGGCTTGGAGGTAAGGCATGGGAAAGACCAAAGCCAGCAGCTTCACTTGGGTTCACTTCCCAAGTGAAGCTTCTGAAGTGAAGCCACAGAAAGCTTGGTTTTTTTCTCACCTCTACACAAAGCACAGCAGACAGCTGTCTCTGGTGTGCATCCTGTTTTCCAAGTCGCTCACCTGTGACCCTGATGTCTGATTTCCAGACTGTGGAGTAGTCCTGTTCTCAGCTCAACACTGTGACTGTGCTTCAGGTGCACACAGTGCTGTTCTGTGCCACTGGAGATGGGCCGGTTTGAAGTCTGCTCACCCTTCAGCTGCTGTCAAGTGCTCCTCCTGAACTGTCAGTGAGGCATACTGCAGGATGCCCTCTCTTGTGACCACTGATACCACATAACACACTAGTAAATGCCCTGAAAAATCCTGTTCTGGATTTTTCAAGTTGCCATTTTTGATACTGAAACTTGAGGTTTCTTCTAACACTATCCTCAGTCCAGGTCTCAGGTCCTGTCTATAACCCAGGGAAAAATACCACCCTTTGGGTGTTCTCAGGTGCTGTGAAAATATTTTCACATATTTCAACACAAATGAAGCTCAGAAAAAAGATCAGTTACGATCTCCATGATAAAGCATACAGTAACTAAGAAGCAAGGGAGATCATAGACCCCTGAATTGGGAGAAGTCCACTCTGACCTACAGCTTGCACACTTTGTCCATTCTGTGCAATGAGGGAGGTGTGAAAAGAGCATGTGGATGCAAAATGCAAAGCTGTATAACAAAGCAGATGTGCATGGGACAACATTAAAGGTGCCAAGGCAATTTTAATGCTGACTCCCCAAGCCCACTCTTTCCAACCAGCCTGTATTAACAACAGCACATGAAATAATGCTAGTAGAGAGACGGGGCTCTGTCAGAGATGAAACATCCCCACAGCCCTCCACTGTTCACCAGCATGAACAAAATCACAGCTACAAAACTACTCAGGTCAATTTTATCAGCAGTTTACTACTACAAGGAAAAGAGTTAATGGAAAGATTTCAGCTGAATATCAATGAACCCGCAGTTACATCTAGTCATAGCTAAGCGAAGCATATGAAAGCTTTAAAACCACTTTCTCACAGAAAAAAAAAAAAAAAAGCCAAAAGGTCAGTCAGACATAAAGGTTATCAGAGCTTCTGCAGAAGCTTTCACATGAGCTTTGCTTTCAAGCTACTTTTTATGGTCTTTGTAGTTTCAAGCACTTGCTATCACCTCAAATTTATTTCATCAATATTTTACTAATATTCCTGAGGATTACTTAGCGAACAAAGTCAATACAGTGATTTATTAGAAAGCAACTTCTCAACCTGGTGAAAAATGCTAAGAAACTTCCCACTTTCTTGTTTTGTATCAATGACTGAAAACAGTCCAGCCTACCGGATCTGTAAGAAAACACACACAGAAGTTCTCCGTTTGTCTTCTGGCACTGCAGACATGGGTGTGGATTCTACAGCTAGCAATATCTTACTACAGACAAAACCACTCAAGTTAGGCAGAAATAATATTTATGCTAAAGGCAGTAAAACAAATCATGCAAATTCTAACATATTAAACAGAGAAAAGGTCTAGACACATACCAGAAAATGTTGTCTGGCTCCCGCAAAGACTTTTTTCCCCATAATGATAACAATAAGGCTTGCTTTAGAAGCTCTAACTAGAAAAGTGAATTAACAAGTATTTTTCCTACCAAAATGAAGTTAAATTACATAAATTAAAATGAGCATAATTAAGCTTGTCTGGAACCCTGCTGCCTAAATAGGATTTGCAGATGATTGCTCAGTGTTTGCTCAGTTTACAGGCACAGATACAATTACAGTGAAGAATGTTAAAGTCCGTGACCATCAATTATGGAAAATACGTAACAAAGAATGTTACTACCTAAAACTTGCCTTCTGTCTTAAGACGTCATAAATTCTTCTGATAGCTCAGATGGCATCAAACTTCACATTTATTCCCCCTAGCAAAAGTTAATTCACACGAAAGCAATTCCCTGCCACTTTCCTATGGCTGCAGTTGGAAGACTTATTGCCGTAACCCTAGACCACCTCTTCGCTTAGATAGGGACATGCCAGCAATGAGCAATGGAATAAATATAGACATGCCCCAGCTGTCCTTCAGCAGCGTGCTGCTGGAGTGTCACCAGGATGAATGTCATACACTGAGAAAAGGCTCTGAAGGTTGATTCCTGGGTCTGAAAGTACTTGGAACAATTTTAGAGAGCCCTAGCTAAAGGCAGAGGACCCTCTCACTTTTTGAGGTGGTTATTAATTAATAAACTCGGCAGAGTGCAGTTATTGACTCTAGGTGTGATTTCCAAGGCTGTGGTGCTAGGCAGAGTATTGTGTGCAAGATACACAAAACGTGCGTCCTGCGCAAGCTAACTCAAATGGCTGGACGTGTGCTTTTACAGCATTGCTGCACAATTAAATGGAAGTGTCTGTTCTGTTCTTTGCAAATGCTTAATGGTAAAGTCATCTATTAAATGAGCAGAAGCTTTACTACGGGGTTGAGCTGGAATCAAGATCAGATTCTCGAAAAAAATATTAAAACTCAGAAAAAATCATAAATCATAATGTTGCGCACTTATTATACATCTACATACATCCCCACCCTGTACGTGTATGCTCATCCTCTAGAAAGCTAATCATAGTGAAGAAAGCGGCCAACGGCCCAGCTAGGGAGGGTTTTCACGAGAACATATATCCCTTAAGTCTATGCTCAGTAGTGGGTCACCTGATAGATCCCAGGCTGTATATTCCCACTGATTACTGCGATTACTGTAGCAACTAAGCTTTACGCATCCACACCTGAGCTTTACGCATCCACTCAAACCCAGGGCTGTCCAGCACAGATAATCTTCTGCTTGTGAACATGCTACTGAGCCAGACTTGCTGGTAGAGAATTTTAAGCACGTTTGAGGACATTGCATTACATACATCTTGAGCTGAGGGGACTGCACAAGGGGAAATGTCTATTGGATCTTGACACAGCTCTGCGTTCTCTTCCTTTTCCAATTAAACTTGCTGTCATTTCCTCACATTTCTAGCAGCACACTTGCTTGCTGTTTTGGTAAGGCATTACAAGTTAATTACCCATGTAGTCATGATCTCATTATTGCTGACAGTGCCTCTAACATGTGAGATCAGAGCAGAAATGTTTTCACATAAATGATGTAGCTTTTGCTGAAATGTTAACATTTATGCTGTCAGCCAGATTTTACTGATTTTTCAAACAAGAACTTATTTTTGCCCTTATACTGTTAAGCTACACTATCTTGCAGGCCTTAATTGATTAAAAAATTAGTAGTCAGCTTTGCTTGTAGACTAGAATTGTAACATTCTGCTCACCATAAACTGAATGCAGCCTTGTGCCCAAGGCCTGAGAGGTATGTACACTGTATAAAACCCCCTTTGCCCTCCGCTCCCCCTCGAGAGGCCCGTGAGGTGGCATTTAAGTGGTATAGTAAGCATAATGCCCTTAGAATGGAGTTTGGTTTGAGGGCAAGCACCATTTTGACTGCACTGCGGCCTGCAGCCACGGCCTCTGGATGTGGGCAGGGCAGGCCCTGGGGCCACCCGCCACCCCCAGGACCCAAACGTGGCGAAGGAACACGGGGTTTGGCTGGCTTCGGGGAAGGGAACAACTTGTGAAACGTGCCCTGACCCATGGCTGGGAGGCAGACGGCTCGCACACGGCAGCTTTCCCTCAGCCAGCGGCCAGGGCTGCCAGCGGCCCCAACCCACGGGCGCAGGAAAATGGCGGCGGCCCTGTCCCTGAGGTAATGCCCCGTCTCCCTCCCGCAGGGCTGTGCCTTGCGCGCCCCGCCCGCTGCTCTGCACGTTGGTAACTGCTTGTCTTACAAAAATCACCACCTGCGGCGCGGCCGGGGACTGTACGTGCCCGTCGCACAGACCTGCCCTCCCGCTCCCGCTCCCGCCCTCGCCCTTCGTTTACTGCCATCGCAGCGCGGCGACCGCCGCCCGCCGGCCCCGCCTTGGCTCTGCCCGCCCCGCCCTGGCCCCGCCTCTGGGTGACGCCCGCCAATGGGTCGGCGCGCTGCCCGTGACGCGCCGCGCCGGGCCCGCCCCCTCGGTGGGTGCGCGCGGCGCCTTTAAGGCTCGAAGGTTTGTGTTTTGCTCCGTGGCCGCCGCCATGGAGCCGCAGCCCGACAGCCTGGAGGGGTGGGTGGCCGTGCGCGACACCGCCTTCACCGAGCCCCGGCCGCCGCGGCTGCGCTTCCTCGTGGGCTGGAACGGCGTGGAGGCCGCGTTCGCCGTGACCTGCCACGGCCGGGCGGAGGCGGCGGCGCAGGCCCCACAGAGCTGGGCCGGCCTCTTCTCGGCGCCGGCCCTGCGCGGTGTCCACCGGCAGCTGGCGGCCGTCTGCCCGCGGCTGGAGCCCGCCTTCCCCGCGCTGCCGCCCGCCCTGCCCGGCGCCGCTGCCGGCGGCGGGCTGTGGGCCGTGCTGTTCCCCGGCGGCGCGGCGCCGAGCGAGGCCGAGGTGCAGGAGCTGTGCCGGCAGCTGGAACTCTACCTGGGCTGGGCCCTGGAGCTCTGCGGCGGCCGCGTCGTGCTGGACGCCCTCTTCGCCGCCGACCGCCGCCACGACGACGAGTACTTCGAGAGCCTGCAGGAGCTCCGCGGGAGGGCCCTGCGCGGCCACCTGGCCCGGGCCAAGGAGGCCCTGCGGCGGGTACGGGCCCGGGCGGGGGGCTGAGGGGCCGCGGCTGGGCTGGCCCTGCTGAGGGGCCGGGGGCGCCTCTGGTCTGAGGGGAGCAGCGGCCCGAGGGGCGCCGGTGCTGCACCCCCGCTCTCCCCGCCGGCGGGCCGAGCTCCCCGCGGGGTGGGGGCACCGGCAGCCGGCCGTGCCGCCGCACGGCTCGCCCGTGTGCCCGCCTGGGCCTCGGCGCCTCCTGCCCGCCCGAGGGCTGCGTGCCGGGGCTGGCGGCCTCTGCGAGAGCCTCAGCCCTTGGGCTGGACTCGCACCTGGGTAATGCGAGCAAGGGTGGCCCAGTCACTAATGTCACCTTGCTCCTGGTGCTGTGCAGTGTTCGGATTTGTGCTTACACAAAACACTTTTGATTGGGAACTGCCAAGTCAACTCTTGAGTGTCATCGGGTTTTGTGTGTTAAGTGGGGAACACGCTGGTTCCAGGTGGGCGGTCAGTATAAGGCATTGGGGCACTTGCTTAAGTTCTAAGTGCTCCTACAAAAACACGGCTAAAAATATCCCGTAGTGTTGTGCAATGGGTGGAATGGTAACCGAAAGGGAGTCATGTGCTGATTTTCTAACCTGTGACGCTCTGAGACTGCTTGTTTGCAGTAATACCTATAACTGGGAGATTCTCAGTCAGTTTTTTTTATTAAAACCAAACTTAGCCATGGACCTATGCCAAGTAGGCGTTTTGCAGTCAGTGAAATTGTGGGGTTTTAAGTGTCAAATTCTGGCCTAATGATTGTATGAACTAATGATGTTAGCTCTTTCTCCCTTTAGTACCAGAAGTTTCTTCTTGCTGTAGATGTGTTCCTGGATTTTTTTTTTCCTCTTGTAGCAAGCGTGAATTCAAAGGATGGTATAGAGTAACATGGTTGCAATTAGGATATCAGTATGCTAAAACAAGAATTTCAGATACTTGGAGCTCACCAGTGTGTTGCTGCTGTAATTTTCCTGCAGTATCCATTTGCAGCCTGTTTCCTGGCTCAGTAAGCTGAAAGATATTTTATAAAAATGATCATGCTTTGGAACATGTTAAGACAGTTGGCCTTAGCCTTTTGTTTCCTAGTTCAGTGCTTAACACCTGTAACATTACTGTGTCAGAAGGACACTTTTTAAAAAGTCAACTTGAGTTTACATGAACTTCATATACAGTGTTGTATTCAAAAGCTACAGCTTCTGTCACTGGCTATAACAGTTCATGGCCCAGGTAGAAATACATTCTAGCCACCATGTTCTTCTGCAAGCAGCACAAACATGTACAACTGTGTGGCAGTTCAAGGTTTGGCGGCCAGGTATAACTGGTACCAGATGTGGCTAACCATGCTGGAGAGTGGTGTTGTATTTGCAAGCCCAACAGGGACATAAATTCATTATATTGCAGTCTATACCAAGTTATGCAAGATTCAAGAAATACAACCTACCTGGCACTAAACTAGCCTTCAGTATCAGGGCATTCTTCCTCCCTTTTTACATCCATGTTGTTCTCAAATATTTCATCCTCTGGGCCAGGAGATTAATTTTGAAGAATGCAGAAGATACTGGTAAAAGATGGAGGAGGTTGGTATTGCAAAAATACTTCTCTGTGTGTGTGTGTTCAAGGGAAAAAAACCTAAGGGCCATACTGTTAAAACAATAGAAATCAGTTGGGCTAATGGTGAACCAGAATTCTATGAAGACTATCAGACTGTGTAAAAGAAAGGATTTTAATTTAAAACAGACAAAATGTTGCCACACTTCCCCTCTCTCCCCTCCCACCCCCCCAAAAAAAAACCAACCAAAAACAACCAAAACCAAAAAAACCAGCCCCAAACAAACCCAAAATGCCAAACCCTTGTGGTTAATTGTCTCATGAGTTGATTTCAGATTTTCATTAATGCTTCCCCTTTACTCACTATAAATGTCCTTCAGGAGCAGCATGACCCTCACTAGTTTCTTTGAGTGTGGGAACCAGAAAGTGAACCATTGTTTCTATTTGGCTTTGTTAGCAAGGGGGAAAAAAATCAGACAGACTACTGCAGGTGGGCCCTATGACTGTGTCTGAGCTACCACGAGCTCCTGGGGAACTCTAGAGGCTGCAGGACTTCTGGGATTATCAGAAATGCTGCAGTTCAGATTGTCTTGTTCCCCTGTCCTGCCTGTGCCAGATCTGGAGGCAGGATGGGTGGGAAATGCCTGTGATGTGACTTCTGCAGATTTTTCCCTGGCGAAATGCCTCCATGGCTGGAAGCTTTGTTCCTGCTGTTTTACCCAGACTCAGCTGGCAAGAGCAAAGGTGATGGTTTGATTTCAGTGCTTTTCAGCTGCAATGCAATCAAGCTTGTTTCTAATGTTTTTTCTCATTCTAGCACCAAACACCCCCTATTCCCTTCCCTCCTTACAGAGCTGTAGAGCAAACCCTGTCCTGCCAGGACGGTCTGTGTTTCTCAGTGGAATTTAGCTGTGTTCTCTCAGCTGGCTCACTCTGTCCTGGCACATAGTGTGCACCATGGTCTCTGCTAGCTGCTGTCAAAGAAAAATCTTGGAAGCTTTGATTGGTGCCAGTAAACAAATGCAGCTGAGGGGAAGTTTCCAACTTTGTATTTTGTCATAGAAGCAAATAAAGACCTTAAATTAAGGAATAATATATAGGAAGGCGGTTGTTTCATGGAAGAATTACAAGTTACAAAGTGTAATATTACTAGAATTGAGATTAGAATAAACTATTATAAATTATACTAACGTTAAAGGAGTTTAACTGCAGGGTATATCAGGAGTAGAAATATGTTTCTGAATTATTATTTTTACATGGCAGTCATTTTTCTATGCCTGAAGTCAGAAATTCTGGATCCAGAAGCTCATTTCATATTAGTAGGCATTTAGTAATCGTGGAAGCAATGTAAGAGCTAGTTTAAGAGTACTTTACTTGTCCTTCTAGTACACATAGTTCCCCAGTTTCCCATTTGTGTTTATAAAAAGCAGCCACCAAGTCATCAGCACAGAGCTATTAGAATTTCTGTGATGGAAGCCTTAGGCATGGTACTCCTTGCAGTCTCCCAATGCAATACTCAGCAGTTAGTGCTTTTAACAATGTGGTGTCGAAGGTATTTGCAGTTAGAGGGCTGCTGAGTGCCTGGTGCACACCTACTGTGTCGTGGGAAGTCTTGCCTGGTCACTGAATGACAGATGTCAGGTCCTTTCCACCAAAGCTCATCGGCAGTTGGCACACATGAGTACAAAGCACCTAAGTCTGATGTACCTTTTATCCCACTAGGTTCTTCAGCAGCATAAAAATGCTGACACAATGGTGGCTTTGATGAAGGTTTATGAAGAAGAAGACGAAGTTTATCAGGATTTGGTCACCATGGCAACACAATTCTACCAGTATTTGCTGCAACCCTTCAGAGATATGCGAGAGCTGGCAACGCTGTACAAACTGGAAATCCTGGTAGGTCTGCCTTTACACAGTGAAAGACCAAGTTATATAGTAAGGCATCAGCTGCTCTTGGTGCAGTTAAGACTCGAGTCACTTAACATTCCCTACTTCTGCCTGAAGTACATTGTTTTCCCCCTGCCAAGCCGTGAAATGTGACTGACAGATTGAAAATTAGGGCAGAACCGCTTGGAGGATCTTGGAGTCCATGGTATTGGCTTGAATAGCGCTGCAGGTGTCTTTCCACCAATGTCCCACTTCCTTCTGTTTTGAGGAATTAAAAGGAGCACATTCCCAGGCTCCACCTCTCTGGGATTTACTCTGGTAGGCTGAATTTACAGAAATCTAAGTAGCCTTCATGATGCCACTTGCAGTGGGATTAGTTGTGGCATTGAGAATGCCATGCCCCAGCAACGCTGGTGTACCAGATCAGCTCTGTTGTGATGGTAGAACAGAAGGCAGAGGAGACCACACAAAGCAGTTTTCTATTGATGCTACAACCCTCTAGAAGTACACATTAAAACATGTCAGTTGTCAGTGAGTTCATTTAATGTTATGTGCATCTTAAACTGGAAGCATGTATTAAAGGTTACAATGCCCCTGGAAAAGGCAGCCATCATCTATTTGGATTTCTCCTTAAATACCCTGTTAAAATGAAAGCGAGCTGTTAATGTTCTTGAAAAAATCAGAACAGTTTTAAGTTTAGACTAAGGTTTTTGGATACTGAAGGTCTAAGTCTGTGAAGGTAAAATATATAGTACGCTGTACTGACAAAGTGAAAGTCAGAATGGATGAAATATGTTTCTGTATAAAAAACACCAAACACCCTTAAGGGATATTTAGGCTTATTTGAAGTCTAATGCTTTAAAAGAATAATTCAGTACTAGTCTTATACCCATGTATGTTTTGTAGACTTGAACATACCCTCTTATGTTTCCTTTCTGAATCCTTGTTCCTGTGTGTAGGAACTGCCAAACTGGAGAGCCTGACAGTGCAATGTGCTGTCAACACGTGGGGAAAAATAGAAGAGAACATTGCACATAGAAGAGTGGGTTTGAGTTACTTTTAGTAACAGCTAAAGCCACTTGAGCTGGACATGATTTTAAAAATTATAGTCTAAAAATATTTTAAGAAGTAAATTAATCCAAAGTTAAGTGTGGAGTCATGATTGGGAAACAAAGGTTCTGAGTTAGCCTAGAGAATGAGGAACAAGGCAATACATAGGCATGAGTAAGTGATTCACTTTGTGACAGGTGAGGGGAAGGTCACGTTTGCACCGTGCTCTGAAATGTCTCTCAGTATAGCATAATGCAGGCTGCACCACTGTGGTAGCCAGGTGGTAACTGAGAATTCTGTCTCCTCGCAGAAATCTTTGCAGTATGATAATTTGGGTCCTAAAAGAGTAGCAGCTTTGCAGAAAGATGCTGAAGAATGGACTAAGCGAGCTGAGAATGCCGTGTGCTCCATTCAGGATATCACTATGAACTACTTTAAGGAAACTGCAAAGGCTCTGGCAGGTAATCAGAATGATTTACGCAAAAGGTTGTGTAAATACTTGACTTGGCAGACTGAGAGCTCTTACCACCTTTGCTGGTCTCTCTGCAGACTCTGTAGTTAGGATGAACGTCCAGATTAAGGAAGAACCATTTTATTCACTTAAGATGTGTATCTTTTAACCAGTTTGGTTTACAACTTGCATTTGGCTTGCACAAAAACATTATCAAGGCCTGAAACTTATGGCTGCAAACCTCTGAACAAAAACCGTGCATGCTTTTAACGCTTGATATGCAAGCCTCAAGGATTTCAGCATGTTAACTGCGTAGATTGCTGTGTAACTGTTAAGACATGTTTCCATGGTGAAGTGTTTTGCTTATGTGTATAAATTATAAATTCAACCTTTTAGTCTTGTAATTTCTAAAGAAGCGTCAGAAATAGTTTAACGACATCAGTATATTTAGTACTGTGGCTATAGTAGAAACACATTGCATTTCTCATATCTTATTGCAATGTTTTAATCTGCAGCAATGCACAAACAGATGGAACAAGACCAGGAAAGATTTGGTAAAGCCACCTGGGCATCAGCTTTGCCACGACTAGAAAACCTGAAATGTATGTTAGCTAAAGAAACCCTTCAGCATCTGAGGGCAAGAGAATTGTGCCTGAAACAGAAGAGAGCTGGCATTCAGAAAACCGTAAGACCTTGCAAAGCCTCCTTTTCTGTCACTGTTTTGTGAAGGGCTGATCAAAACCTGTAGAAGTGGTCATGGGAGTAGACTTTCAAAGTCTTTGGCTATGAAACAGCTTTGGTTTTCAGCAAGATTTTAAGTTGTGGAAAGATAGATGTCTCCGGTTCTTAAAGTTGCTTTTGCTCATGTGGGGACAGGTAGCAAAGGTTGAGATACATGCTTTTAAGTTCAGGTGTCATGTTCACATTTATGATATTAACCTTTGAAATTGTTAGTTTTAGGGAGATAAAGACCAGATACTATTTTCAGAGGACACTGCACAATAAAGATACTTCTTTAACTTTAATCTTCTGATATTCTTGATTTGATGCCATCTGACTGCTGCTAGGAGTACCTGGTACTTATTTTCCAGTAGTGTACTGCACCATATATAATTGTTTTCAGGAGTGGTATTATTTGTGCAAATTATGATGAAGTCTTTCTTCATAGACTTAAGGTAAAATTCCACTTTAAGTTAATAAGGTGCTCTGCTTTTCTGAGTTTCTGCTCCAAAGCATTTCTGATGTTCTGTTGTTTCCATACCAAAGCACCTAAGCAGCTGCTGGTTAGACCAGGCTCTGTACAGGTATTTGTGCATCCGTGCATGTTCCATGTGTGCATATCTTGTTATTAATGCTTTCTATTTTTTTGTTTGGGGCTACACAGATGGAGAACCTCAGTGAACAAGAAGAGAACTTAACTGTAGTGGAGGAGCTGGAAATACAGTATTATGAAACACAGCTGGAATTATATAATGCACAGCTTGAAGTATTGAAACATGAAGAGATGCTGCTTATTGTACAGTTGGCCACTTTAAGGAGACAGATTAAAGGTAAGAATAAACAAATATTGAAAGACATCTTCAAAACAGAGGAGTGATATAGCCTGCTCTGTTTTCACTTTAAAAAAAAAAAGGGGGGGGGGGGGGGGATGATTATCACTGCTCGGGTCTCGAAAGTAGAAAGTGTCATTGGAAAACATTGATGCCATGGGCCATGGCACCATCTGATATTTTGTCTTCTGACTAATTAGACACTAATTTGATAACACAAGTTTTAAAAGAAAGCCACACTGGTCAGTCATCTTGACTGCAGCTGTGATATGTGCATGCACTGGTTTAGCATATGGAATAACTTACTTTGGCGATACTTAACTGCTCTCATAGTTACAAGATCTATGCATAGAAACTGGATATCATGACCTGCTGAAATGGGTTCTGAAATTCATCACAAATCTGTTGTAATTTAACATGTAGAAATTAAAAAATACATCCTGTAATGACAAAAAGAGGTGATTATAGCTAGATGGTACTTGAGTACTGCTGTATTCCAGTTAAATTTGTTAAGAAGAGACACTTAATGACCAAATCAGGCACCAGTCTTGTTTACATTTATTTGTGCTTATGAATTCTCTATTACTGTGTACACCATGAAGTAAACATGACTCATGTTTGTTGCGTAATTAAAATCTGGTAAATAGTAAAATAAGTCACCCAGTGTCGATCAGAACAGTCTTCAATTTTCCAGGAAAACTAGGTGGTGAAGGTAGGAGTTAAAGCACAGAGACACATTTGAAAGAGGAAGCTAAATAACAAATGCTAACAGCGTAAATTTGATCCTGCAAAGCACCCCTGTGAGTAACATGACATGTTTGCATAAGACTTTGAAGGACCAAGCTCAGCTCTGGAGCGTTACGCTTTCTAATAACTAACTCACTGCCTTCAATGGCTTTTAAAATGTCATTAGTTCTTTAAATGTTTAAATAACTGTGGCAATTTTTGGTTTTTTAAAAAAATGCCAAATGCCTTTTTAGAGAAACAGGATGAAGTTGTTTACTATGATACATGTGAAAATCCTGAGGAGCTCAAGGTCATTGAACAGACAATGGGACAACATTACGCTAACTTGTCAGAAATGACGATGCTGAGGCAGAAGACTAAGCAGTTGGAGACAAAGCGTGGGACTGTCTGTGCGAGGAGAGCCTACCTCAGGAACAAAAAAGTAAATGCAGTCCTGGAGATATGCATTTTCTTTAGCTGATGTCTTGACTCACAAGGGGTGGACAGGAAACAGCTAGGGAAGCTTTGGGTGGAACATACAAGAAGATATGTGACTTGGTACCAAGGTCTCCAAAGAGAAAGAGGGGCAATGTGATTTTAAGCCAGCTTTACGCTCCACTGTGTGGTGCAAGTGCCTCTCTAGCTTATTAAGAGCACAAACTTACATGGGTGACCCAGGAGGTATTCCTCTATCAGCTAAACCTTACCAGAGCACTGCTGTGGCCAGCTGGAGCTTTGCCCTGGTAGCGTTTAACACAGCAGCTGTAGTTCAGGAGGAAACCTGGCCTGCAGTGAAGGAAGCTGCAGGAACAGAACAACCCACACAGTGATACTTTACCTTTGAATGGGAGGGAGGGGGAAATGTAACTCCTGCAATTCTCTCTCCAGCCTTTCAGTTCTGTGCAAAGGGCAGCTTTTTCCTGTTTCCCATTTAGAGCAGAACACTAGGAAGACACAGGTGAGATCACAGTTGTCTCTCATGAATCTTCCCAGTGAGCTGAGCTTACCTTACACCTGTACAGTCCTGCTGGGGCAGAGAGCAGAGTTTAAGCTGCAGTCTGTCTGGCCTTTTACCCCTTGCTATCCCGGACAAAATGGGAGCGACATTGGAAACGTTTTGTGAGATGTTGTTGTCTTTTGCTTGCAACTGCTTCCTCGTCAGACACTTCTTTTGCTTCTGATTTCATTCACTTAATTGCTGTTTCTGGGTTATGTAACACTAAAGCCAAATGCCAGGTGATTTGCAAATGCTTACCCAGCCATGTGGATAATTCCCCTCTGTACAGTGACAAATAGCGACTCCCAGTGAAAATATTGAAGCCTGCAGCTTCTCTGTCGCATTTGCTACTAATAGAAGGTAACCCTGTTAGCATTCATTGTGCTTCTCATGCTTTTGCTTCCCTGACTTTTGTGCCTGGGAGCCATGGCAGATGAGGGAAGGAGGGGAAAGTAGCCTTGTGTTTTTGTAATGCCCTGCTAGCTTCCCTGTTGCCTTCTTCCTCATGTCTTTGTACCCCTTCCCTTCAACCAGTACCTGGGTGAAAGTTCTTCAGAGCTTGTTTCTGCCTGGGTTTTTTGACTTGTTTTTTTTTTTTCTTTCTTCTTTGTTTTTTTGACCTAAGTGTAAGATAGAGTGATTGGTTCAGATCTGGGTATATTTCCTCTGCAGCACGAAAAACCTTATCACTTACTAGGAGAACAAAAGATCCCCTTGGTTTCGTCATGAAGGAGTCCTATGGACTTCACCTTCAGGGTCTCACATCTACCACTAGTTGAGACAGACAAGCTCTCAGCCTCGGTTGTGGTTTAGTGGCTTGTACACAGGAGTTAATGGCACAGATGATGCACAATAAATATGAACTTACCAAGGGTTGCATGAATTTTGCTGTTCTACTAGGATCAGTGTGAAGCAAGCCATCGGCAGAGACTGCAACAGGCAGAAGAGAGCAAAAAACGCTTCCAGCAGCATCACAGCATACAGATAGTGAGTACTGAATAACAGCCTTGGAGAATCTGGCAGCTGCTTGTTTTCACACACTAAGGCTCAGTTACTTGTGTTTTAATACAGAAGAGAGACAAGCAAAAAGAAGAGGAGAAAAAGAAAAAAGCTTGGATAAGCCAGGAACGTCAGAAAACATTGGAGAGGCTGAAAACATTCAGGGAGGCAAGTACTGTGAACTACAGTAGTACTAAATGGTGTGAAAGCATGGTGTCAGAAAGTAGCCATAGCTCATGTGTGAGCATGGTCCAAATTGGAGACAACCATTTGGGTAGTCTAAAATGGGATTGTGTGTAATGAGTCAAGAGGATTGAATCTCTGAAGGATATAGTTTCCAGGTACAAGTGAGGAAATGGCTTTGAAAGAAATACCTTGGTATTCATTTAAATCTGTTCAGGGTTGAATTTTCTGCTTGAATGGGTGGGTGGGACTCTGTGGCTTTTTGTCTCTTTGGGGTTGATATTTTGGCCAGTCCAATGGAGGTGTGACCTCCTGCCTTCTGATTTGTTTTTCAGAAGCATCCAGCTCATGTTGTTCTGAAAACGTCTCATCCCCAGCCTCTCAGCCCCAAGTTGCCACGAAGCATCACTCAGCAGGCAGCAGTCCTGCCCCCTCCACCTTTGTCGAGAGCAAGGGCAGCTCCAGAGCAGCCAAAGAGCATACTGCTAGTAGAAGCCAAAGAATCAAAAGCTTCGCATCAGAATACCCCAGCAGATATCCCTGTTGAGATTTTTGTTACTGATGGTGACACACAGCAACAAAAGCACAGCGTGGAATCGATGGTCTCTCCATCCTTGCCACCACCACCGCCTCCTCCACCCCCTCCTCCTTTACCCCCTCCTCCCCCACCTCCTCCCTTACCTCTCCAGTTAAAGACACCATCAGCAACAGAGGATAAGCCACTTCCCCTTAGCTGTGATAGCCCCACAGAAAGTCCTGCGCTGCACAAACAGGATGACTCATCCAGGTCTATAAATAATTACATAGGTAAGAAGGCTTACATCAACTGGTGTTGTTTTCTTAATTTCCTGTATTTTTCTGTTCTCCCTTCTCCTGGTTCTGGACAGGAATAGTGCAGGGTGCAGTCTTGCTCAAGAGAATGAAGCTTTTGGAAAGCTTATTCTAAGAAACCTCGTAAAATAACCCTGGCCATAGCTTGGGATGTTAAATGAGTAACAATGATTTGTGTATCCTGTCTGATATACTTCACATGGTCCTGATTCTTGGGTTGTATGACTCAGTGGTTTTTGGGAAGTGCTATCAGATGGGACAGGTCAATCTTTTAAGACATCTGAACTTGAATCTCTGCTGGAATTGTACATTTAGTAAATACAGCCTTACAAGTTAGTTTAAACCGTCCTTAGTCACAGCACTACTAGTTCTGTGGAGGTCTTAATTCAGGACCTGCATTTCTCATGGCAGTGAAGATCCCACTGTTGTAATAGGTAGGAAAGTGTCAGAAGAAATTCCAAGGAGAGGGTGTTTATTCATGTTGTTAGGTGAGAAGCAACTTTTACTGCCAGGTTTGTTCTTGGCACAATTTTGTGACTTTTGAATCAAATGTGGTATTTAGATGGAGGAATAATCACCTGCCCAGTCAGAAGACCACTGTGGGTAAATTTATAGTTGTATTAAGGCTACGCTGCAGTGTTTATGATTTATGTACTACAGAGCTAGCAGTTGGGCTGCTTGCATTTGTAAGGTACGCACAGCCTGTGTCCACTTATAGTTTGCTTGGTTTCTAAATAAAGGTTTCTTAAGAGAACTTGTGCCGAATTCCGAAAGGCAGATGGATAGCTTTGGCCTACTAACATTCCTAGGGCAAAAATTCTGCTCTCTTAAACCGCTGCTTTGTTAGCAATATCATGCAGGTATAATTCAAGGCTGAATTCAGCAACTGAAACAGTAGTTTGGATGAGAATAGAGCTCAGCAGCCTCCCAAGGCTGCGTTGGTCACATCCTGCTGTTTTTATCTCTAAAGCAAGCAGGTTTTTTAACTGCGTCAGGGAGACTGACCAAAGTTGGAAGGCAGCAGTTTTTTATTGTCGTTTTTCATAGTGGAGCTTAGGCTGGAAGGAAGTATGTCTTTAAATGTGGTACATTACTATTCACAATAAATCTAAGCAGCCTTTGTATCCTCTCAGTTAAGAGGCAAACCCCAAGCAGGAATACCAAGGGAAGTTCAGCATTTTCAGTTTTTCCAAGGTGTGGGGAAGTACAAGCAGCTGAAGGGCTGAGACACAGTCAAGTTACCATGAGAAACTACTATGCATCCAGTGGATCAGCATGCGGACTTCAGTCTGGGAGGTCCGTGGGATAACTCTACCACAGATACTCTTAAGAAGCTTTGATTTGCAACAGGAGTTGTCCACAGGGTAGTCTGACTGCTGCTGGTACAGCCTTGCTAGTAGCTAATATCTACTACCATTCACAGCCTAATACTGATGCACTTTCATTATTTTGGGATAAGAAGAATATTTTGTTTTTATTGGAGAGATCTAGTTGGCTGCTTACACCTATTTCATGAAGAAAACCGGCATGTTAGTTGCTGTAATATTGATTGATAAAATACTGCCCCAGGAACTTGAAACAGCTTCATAAACAGGTTGGTTTTAGTTACAGACAGACTACTCATGTCTTTTTACATGAAAAGCCAGGAGAGGTTCATATTCTGGTGTTGAAAATATTGTCTGTAATGGATTAACATAGTTTCCAGGAGAACTCGTTTTATAATTTGTTAGTCTGACTAGTCTTTTACCAGGCAGTCCATTTGATTAATAAACTTAAGACTTTCTTGCTTGAAGGCTTTCTAAGATGACTTGGTGGATCTTTGCTTGGTCCTTTCCTGGCACCTCTGTCTCTGAAGGTACCACAGGATTGAGCAGAATGTTGCATTTTAAGTGCTTCATGTTAACCAGGTAACATTATGTGCACTGCACGTGGCAAAAATACCTGTAGCTGTGAGGTACAGATGGTCTGGACCTATGGCTGTAGGAATCAACTGCTGTCCAGGGAAACTGCCTCCCTGTCTGACAGCCTGAAACAAGCAACAAAGAATCCTGCAGAAGGAGTAAAAAGCAAATAACAGTGTGTATCAAGAGGACTAGTGGAACCTCTCTGTGTGGTGTCCTTTATGATCTGAAGTTCAGAAACATATGCCTGAGATTTAAATCATGTTGTAAAATGGGAATTATTTTTTATAAGTCCATACAGAAAAGAGCTGCCTGCCTACCTGCTTAGGGCCTGATCTGGCTCCCACTGACTTCAGTGGTGCAGTTTCAAGCCCTTTCTACTCAAATCCTTTCATTTCTCTCTTGGCTGAGCAAAAATGCAATTGACAGTCTCAGCAGGCATCTGAGCAAGCTAGGGGGAATGGTAGATTGTTTCTAATACAGAATACAAGAGATTTTTTGGTTCAGTGAATTTTTTTTGAAAGCCCATAAAGTTGTAATGAAGAAGCAGCATCCTCTGTGTGTAATGTCTTAGAGCACAACCTTGTATAGTGTTGAAGAGGTGTTGGATTCTCAGTTCAAGACACAGAAGTTATAACTGCTTTTTAAAAGCAGTTCCAGAGCCTGGTGTTGCAGAAGCTTGAAAGAGTCTGTGCCAGAGCAGACCATCCTTTTTCTTGTCTAGCAAAGATGAAAGGAAGAACCCTGAACACTTTACCTAGCGTTTTATACCTCTAAGGGTGGTTGTGGTGTTCTTTC
The DNA here is from genome assembly GCF_017639655.2 of Falco naumanni. Lineage (NCBI taxonomy): Eukaryota > Metazoa > Chordata > Aves > Falconiformes > Falconidae > Falco > Falco naumanni. The sequence goes on along the minus strand of NC_054060.1, from coordinate 14,197,857 downwards.
TTCTGGTAACAATAGATTTATGTGTTGCAGGTTCCATGGATGAGGTTTTGGCTTCTCTAAAACGCAGTGAAGTTCATCTTCGCAAAGTGGAACAGCCAAATCCGTATGCCTCTGTAAAAGACAACATCCTCTCTGCCATAAGGCAAGGAGTTAAACTAAGAAAAGTGAATCGAGATACTGAGAAAGATGTCAGTAAAGGATCCACTAATGAGCTGGAGAGAAGCATTAAGGCAGTCATCCAGAGAATTAAGAAAGTGTCTGCTGATTCTGAAGAGGAGGAGAACAATGATCAGAATAACGGAGAATGGGACAGCTAACCAATTCTGAATAACAGACTTACTGACTCGAACAGACTGTGTGTCTCATTTTGCACGTTGAAGACTGTCCCTTTCAAAATGAAGGAACAGTGTGATTGTGTGTTCACATAGTCCAAAATGTCTTGTGAAGTAAAAGAATCCTGTTGATTTTCTGTAGGAGCTGCAGGTTCTTACTGTTGCATAAGAAATCATATTCCAAATTATGCTTTTATTAATAAGGCATTTCTGGCTCAACCATGCAGAGTTTTCACCACATCTGAAGACAGCTAAAATGCTGGATTGAAACGGACATTATAGGTTGTTACTACACAGTAAGTAATGCTATCACAACAAAGTTTAAGGAGTGAAAAACTAACTGAAAATCTGTTTTGTCAGATAAAAGCAGAACCAAATCCATGGTGATAGAGGCAGACCAGAAAATTTTGCATAATCTGGAACGTCTCATTCCTACCTCCATTGCCCAGAAAATTCTTCAATGCTTTGCTTGTCTGATGCAGCTTGCTCTTAAATACCTATGTGGGTACCTCCATATATCATTATTTTACGAAGTGTGCACTTATGAATGGGTTTCATAACGTTGATTGGGGAAATTAGGATCAAGTTTGAAGTAAGCACTGCAGTAGTAACTACCAAAAAGTTTACTTTTTTGCTGGAAGCTTAAATGTAAAGAATTTTTAGATGCTAAATGTTTTTCATACATCTGCATTTACTATGAACTTGGTATGAAAGAAAGAGCCAAAATATTTTATATGTTTTTTTCTGGGATCTAGCCCTGTAGTACAGAGCTGCTTTTTCCACTGAGAACATCAATACATGTTTTTTAGCTTTTAAGTTACCCGATAGCCTTATAAATGGCAGATATTTGCATTGTGCCTGGAACCTGACTATTTAAAAATGCAGCTATATTCATTTAGAGACACTTTCTATTTTGGGTAGATAGTGACAAAAATCATTCAAAGTTTCTTTTGGAGTTTATACTGACCCTTAATAAAAATGCATCCTGACAGAAGTGTATTCGGTGTGCTGTTGTTTCAGGGTACTGCTGTGAAGTAAGCATTACACCGTGGTACTATGGGTTTTTTTTATAGCTGGTGACAGCCATGCAGCAACTGTGCTCTCTCACTAATGGCATATGTAAATGCCCTTATTTTCTCAAATATTTATGAATTGTAATTTGGTAACAAAATTGCAAATATGGTGCTTTAATTCCCTGTTTTACTATAGAGTAGCAGAACTGTTTAATCAGCACAGTAGATATATATGCAGTGGGCTTTATGTGAGAAGCAGAAGCAGCAGCTGGGGGTTCATTTTTTACTGTTTCAGCACCTACTGCTATCTGGAAGTCAGAAAAACCTGTCCTTTTTTTTTTTTTGGTTCACTGCCATCAAACCAAGTGGAGACAACAGCAGCAGCACAGGTCAGTTCTTACTCAACACTTCCAACGTGATGCCTGCGGAGGGGAGCTGGTGGGCACGGTGCCACGTGCACCCACACCACCCTGCCCCGAGCCCGGCCTGGGTGCAGGGGCCGTGCTGCACTGGGGGGGGCAGGGGCAGGTTTCTTGCACATTCAGCCTTCAGCACCCCAAATGCTGAATGCTGCCCATAGGCTGGAACTGAAGACAAAATCTGGTCCTTCGAGAGTGGTGATCCCTTCCCCAAGGACACCCTGGGCAGAGGAGGTGCTCGGTGGACGGTGAGGAGAGCGGAGGGGGCTGGTGCTGGGGTAAGCTGTGCTCTCGCCTGCCGTGCCCTTTAGCCGTGCGGTTATTTAAAGCCGAGCAAAGGGCACGGGGGCTCGGCTGCCTTTCCTGGTGCCTCCTGCCAAATGGCGCTTCGGAGTCCAGGGCAGAGCCCTTTGCTGTTTCATCACTGTGGCTGCGTTCTCAGCTACAGCGCTAGGAAGTTAAATCCAGCAGTTTGAAGTATGCAGAGAATGTGACTTGCAATTTCTCCCACAAATCTTACTGCTTTTGTGTGTTTAACAACAGCAATTTTACTCACGAGAGGTCGAGTAACTGCAACACTGGACAGTGATTTCACCTACCTGGAGTTTTCTTTTGCAGCTGTGCCTGAAGCTCAGCTGGGGCCTCATCTCAGGTGTTAACAGAGCTCCACATCCCAGGCTGAAAAACGTCCTTACCAGCTCGCCCAGACCCCAGCTGAACCCACCTGATTTTGGAAGCCTGCTTCATCGCTACAGCCTGCAGGCCTGCTCTGTGGAAAATGTGCTGCAGTGATTTTCTGGTCGGTGTGGAATATTTCACCTCTCTCAGATATCCTCATCACCTGGTTCACTACCGAAACGGAAAGGCTGCTGCTCAGCAGAGATGTGCCCTCGTGGGAACAGGGCTCCCGGGATGCAGGGCAGCGCCTGGAGCCAGTGGCAGCATCCTGGCTGTGCCCCCGGCTGCAGCGCCTGGCAAGAGGCAGCCGCTGGAGCACCAGCGCTCCTGGACATCGGAAACATGACCAGGGAAAACGTCAGGAGCGCCGGCATTAACCTAAAGATGAGAAAATGAAAGAGCAGGTTTCAAATACACAGGAGGCTGCTGCAAAGAGGAGGGGAGTAATTTGTTCTGCATGTTCACAGGGAGACGAGCGGCTTGAATTATAGCAGGAAGGATTCAGGGTCATGGTAGGAAAACCTTTCTAATGAACAGTGAGAGCAGAGAGGTGCAGGGACAGGTTGCCTGCGAGGTGGCGGAATTGCTGTCACTGGAAATCTTTAAAAGCAGGTGAGACAGCCCCCCAAGGTGCTGCTGGCATGGCTGGCACACTGTGCTGCGGCAGGGAGAGGTTTACAGGCGAGCTGCTCACTGTACTGCCTTGGGGCTCGCTTTGCTCTGCAGGGGAAGCCACAGCTCCTTTTCTGAGAGAGGCTCAAATATAAGACGACTAAAAACCCCCTTAGTGAATCACCCTCAGATCTTTCTTCTGGCTGTCCATGACCATGACCTGCCCTGTGCTGCTGGCACTGGGCTGCGGAGGGAACTGGGGTAGGGAATGGCCCTGGTGCCCCCCGGCTGACTTACCCCAGGCTGATGGGGCACCAAGAGATGCCGCCTGCAAGTGTCAGAGGGGAGATGCCTTAATCTGGGTTTGAGCTCAGGTGCCCTCCCGCCTCTGCACGCCCCAGCAGGTTCGGTGCAGCTGCTGGTGCCATGCGCTCGCAGCAGTGTGCAAAGGCTGATGGACAAAACAGGATAAACTGGAGCAGCGGGTTGGTTCCGTGATGACCAGCTCTACTAGACTGGATTAATATTAACCTGCAAAACTGCTGTGACAGCTTTTTGACTATAATACCCTTCTTAAAGTATCTCACCCTAGATTAGTAAATGAATGCCTCGGTGGGAATGGTCTGCCCTGACTGTCCAGCTGCAGAAATTGATTTATTTAAGCTGAAAAAAATGCAGTTGTCTGGCTTTAAAGAGTTAATAATGCATGGATTTGCTGGAAAGCCCAGTTATGAGGTAAAGAGACCAATTTCTATAAATCAGTATCACTGTGGCTTGTGATCTCCAGCTATATTGTGGGCAGTCCAGACAGCAGCTGCCGGTATTTTTAGGGAGGTTTAAAGTTAATGTATTCAAAGACTGCTGGGTCTGACTAAAAGAATTTTGCTTTGAAATCCTGGTGCTTTGATCCCAGCAAGAGAGGAGCCGCGGCAGTGATACTGGTGTGTGGAGCGCTGTGGCTGCAGCTGGCAATGCCAGTGCAGCTATGGGTCTGCCAGCATTCCTGGTGATGTGCTGCTGGTCGGGACTTGGGAAGCTCCTCCACAACTGACCCCCCAGCTCAGCACACGGGGCTGACTCACGTGCTGGATACCCGCCTTTTTTTTTTCCTGCAAAATGGTATTGAATCAAGCAAATCAAGTCTGAGTGTGAGCACCCTGCAGTGATCCTGACTGATCTTACAGGAGCTTGAGGAAGTATGTCGCTTCACTTGGGCACATTCAGAGAGCCTCTTTGGATTAATTTAATGCTGTTTGGAAATTGGTGCTGATTTATATAATGTGCTTGCACAAAGATATCCTCCCCTCCCCTACAAGCTTCTCAGCAGCAGGCAACAACTCACCCCATCAGCAGGTTGTGGAGTTACTGCTGTTTGCACAAGGGACAAGGATGCCTGGTCCTCACCACCAGTGCATAGGAATTGCAGGGATTTCTAGATAGAGCGAGCTATAAACGTACTGTGAAAGTACTTCACCTAATGTCAGATTGTGTTAAAAACTCCAAAGCCTATCGCCATCGAAAACTCTTGCTCATCTTTCTCCCTGGCTGTTTTCTGTGATGCACGTTTGGAAGAGGCTGGTGTGCTGTGTGAGCCATGCTGTGCCTGAATGCTACAGGCATCTGCTTTTCGCTGCCCTCCCATTTAACCCGAGAAGAAAATTCCACTAAATTTCTAGTTTTAGCAAAAAGGTCTTATAAGACCTTTCCTCCCCTCCTGCTCACAGAGGAGCCAGCCCAGGCTCTCTTGCGCAGGCGAAGTGAAGAGCGCCCATGGGAGCAGGCTGAACACCCAGCAGTGCCACGGCCACTGTGCAGCCACCACCAGCCTCCTGCCACCCATCGTGCCCCAGAAGCCACCTGTGTGACTATGGGGACTATTGAACATGGCTGTGCTTGAAGCGGTGCCTGGGAAGGTTTGCAGGGCAGACCCACAATCTGTCCTTCGATCACTTCCATCCCCTTTTAGCTCTTAAAAGATGCACAGATACACCAAGCTACCAAGAGCAAGAGGGACAAAGAGGATCTGTGCCAAGGCATTCGTTAGGACTACCAAAAAGCTGGGAAATGGTTCCTTTTTTCAGTCCTCCTCTACAAAGAAGTTTGTAGATAAGAGTGTGCACCCTTTGAAGAAAATGAGATGTAAGGCTACGCATCCCCTCGTGTGAAAAGCGTGGGTTTAATTCCAGAACTTCCTGTTTGCATCTGAGCACACATCTGCACACTCCATGCCATAATAACGGGATATTGGTAGGAAAGAGGGACATGGTTTCAATTAAATCCGTGGCAGTGACGAAAGGTGAATGGCATTGAAGGCATCTTTTAATAAATGCCACAGCAAACCTTGGCAGCAAAAGCAGCTCAGAACAATATGTGAACAAATCCCTGGGGGAAACAGACACTCAAAACTGCTCCAGAACACAGCATTTTTTTCCTGGTGAAAAGGTATGTGATTTTCATTCTCAGCATGTCATGCTAAGCTGGAAGCAAGAAGCAGCACAATTAAATCTGCTCAGGTAGCAGTGACATTAACAGCTCAGCTGCTTGTGAAAATGCTTTGTAAAACAAGCCGTCTTTAGCAAGCCATTGCTGTTGCGGTGAGCTACAGACTGCTCAGAAAACATATTTAGCAAAACTATAGTTGCTTGTTTTCCGGTAGATCCCCTCTCCTGCCCCAGCTCCCCAGCAAGGCACTGAGGAGCGGGGTGCAAAGCAGGCTCGCTGGGCAGCTGGCTGCAGCTAAGCGGGGCCGTGGGGCTGCGGCTCGGGGGCAGCCCTGGACAAGGGTGTGCCAACAGAAAGGGGGCACAGGCACCCCCTGACCCGCAGCACCAACTGCGCTGCCCTGCTAGAAGCCAAGGGGCCAGCAGCCCAGGGAAATGCAGGACATGGCCCACAGGGAGGCTGGGTTTGCCCCCGCTTCAAAGAATCGGTTAATCGCTCCCAGTGTCATAAAGACATTTAGAGCTCCTGTCTATCCCAAGGCAATAGTCTAAATGCCACCCCATGGGTGCCTTTGCACAACCAAAAGGTATTTTTCTCTGAGATCCAGCAGCAGCCTCTGCTCCGCCCCCGGGTTCCATCCTCTTCTCACCAGGAAACGGTTGGAAGACGCCAGCAGCGCGCGATCTACGCATCTCGGCACGGTGGCAGTGGGCACTGCAGACGCTGGGGGTGAGGAAATGAATGTGTCCCACTCCCGGAGACATGCTGAAATCACTATTCACGAGCAAGTGAGTCACTGCCCTTCCCACAGTCTCTTCCAGTGAAGCAGAGTTGACAGTGAAACAGGATCAAGCGCCTACGCTTCCTGCAGCCTACATGGAGAGCCCTGCTCCGTCTCCTCCCTCCCCAGCCGGCAGGCCCGCTGCTTTGGAAGAGAAGTACTAAAAAGTGTGTGCATGAGCATATAGGCACACAGGGTGGTGAAGCAGAAGTGCATCTTGTCCGCTATGCCCAAAGGAGCACTTTGCATGTGGAAATGCTCCGGGAAGCATCTGCTGCTGGGAAAAGAACTGCACGCCAGGGAGATGCAGCCTGCGTGCGCCGCTCCTGTTCCCTCGAGCATTGCCCACCGGTGAGTGGTGCTGCCTGCTCCCTGAGGGCAGGGTCTCCCCATGCCGTAGCCGGTGGCAGAAATGGGGCTGGCTCTGTGGGCCAGCCTCCATCCCTGCAGGATGACTGCCAGCATCCCCATGGTGATGTGAATGGCAGCCTACAGGCATCGTTATAACTGTAATTAGCTTTAAATTAGGCAAGGAGACATCTGGACCAGAGGTGAAGCAGGCATCTAGAGACAGGCCGCGTTTTCCCTCAACACAGCTCTGCTGAGCCTGCCAGGCTCCGCTGCAGTCACCTGGCATGACCCAAAGGAGGCTTCGGGATGGAGCATGCAGGTACTACTCCATGTTTTGCACAAAATGAGCTGGTCTGCAAGACAAGGGGAGCCTGAATTAACGTGCTGAAACACTGTGCTTCTCGGTCCCCGTTTGCCCATCCCCAGCAGTGCTAGTGTTGGCTTTCAGATGTGTTTATCACGTGCGGAAACAAGGAGTTGTACATCAGTAATCCAGCTATGTCTTTACATTTCTTTTCCAGAGGAGCCAACTATGATCAGCAATGTTGGCTTATCCAGAAAGAATAAAAAACCCCAAATCCATTACAACAACCATATCTGAAGAAAATTGTCCAGAGTTTGTCAAAAACCTCTGCAGACCAGAGGTTTCACCTCCTATTTCCAGTACTCAGCTAGGAGAGAGAAAAGCAGGGCAGCTGGAGCTGTGGGTTAGCAGGGGATGCTGCACCTTACCTTAGGGAGAGACCAGGACACAGGACCCTGGTCATCTTCCATCTGAACCAACAAGGCACACAACATGTTAAACCCAATGATTTAGAAGAGCTAGGCTGCCGTGTGATGCATGTGTGCCTCTTGGTTTTTGGTTTTTTTTGTGTTATTTTTTTTTTAAGCAGCGTTTCTGTGTCTCTCATTCTGGTCCTGAAGCTGTTTCCCTCCCACTGGAATGACTGTGCTGCTGACCATGGGACCTCCACAGCACACCGTAAGTGGAGAGTGAATCACTGCTGTTTCTCAGGTTTCAGAGACAGGAATTATCTTTATAAATGCACCTGACACTGCTATAGATAAGCAGCACATTGTCTTTATTGAAAGGCATAAATACTTCATTTCTTTCCTGGGTTCTTTGTTCTTCAGGGAACGTTGGGATCCTGTTCTGTATCATTCACATCCAGGCTAATGAACAGTACAAACCTGCATCCAGAGAAAAATGAAAGCCATGGCTAATGGTAGTGACAGAATAAATGGCAAAAGCCTAAAAGTAAATAGCTTTGAAAACAAGTACATTTCAGTGTGACATGATAGTGAAAAAAAAAAAAAAAAAGAAAAAAAAAAGAAAAAAAAAAAGCTTGCCTGTGCTGGTATTATTTATAATTCCCTGAACGTTTGAATTCCCTCCAGCCACTATACATTAAGCACAATCCAGGGCATATGCAACAAATCATAGTCAATGATGGAAAGTTGGGAGAAAAGCAAGAGGTCAATCTTTCTTGATCACAGCAGCCACAGATCTCTTTTTCATAGACTGCCAGTACTAATGAATGAAGAGGACATGAAAGGAAAACAAAAATACTCAAATCAGCGTGCTTCATGTACCAATAGATGTATCTGCTCATATATTTGACTAATTAAATGCAAACCCTTGCCAGTAACTGTTGTTTGGGGTATTTAAGCCCTCACTCAGACTGCAATATCCAGTCATGTGTGGTCACATGGTCCCAGAAAACTGCATGGGCTTTAGCTCCAGGATCCAGGATGCAAACCACTGCCACGTAGCAACCCACGGATACACGTGCTTATGAAGAGATGCAGTTGATGGTGGGGAACAGCAGGTCCCCAAAGCTGTGCGAGTGCAGGATCGATTCAGTAAAATCTGACTGCTGTGCCTGCACACTTGGGGCACCAGCCTTAAAGCCAGAAGCGCCCCATATTGGTGCACAAAAATGTATTATTTTGAACCCAAATTAAAGTCTGTAGTTTTCCATCTAGAGCTCATTTCATTTCAGACAGTGCTTTTGAGAAGGTCTAACAGTTCTGAAAAGTTACTGAAATATATTGAATTGCCAAGGAAAGTGTTAAGACCCAAAGGGAATTTCATAGCGCAGAGATCCATCTTCTTGAAAAATTCGCAGGCAGAGGTCAGAGTTAAGTACCACTTGGCTGTGATGATCTGTCAAACGCTCCCAGCAATGCATTATTGCAGTAAGATGGGAGATGTTTGCCTTACAAAGGTTAGCCCAGCTTTTAAAATTCACTAGGTCTGAGATCCTCACAGCCTGGGACAGCTCCATGGAGGCACCACACTGACGGGTGTTAAACGGTAAAATGGAAACTGGTGTTGCAGGTCACTGGCGCAGCCCTTGCAGAGCTGCTGTATGAGCCTTTGGATGGCCGGTTTTCACATTGCTTGCTGAAATCAAACCTGGCAGGGTATTTTTTTCCCACTTTCGAAGGATGGTTGGACTTTGGTCCAGTTGGTCCCATGGCCGAAGCATGGTAGCACCACCACTACAGCCACTACAGGGCTGAGCTACATTCGTTGCCCGGCTTTACTTTTTCTATTTTTATTTTTTTTTTCCATTTTACTTTACTGATGCTGCTGTATTTTTGTATCTAGAATATCCATTTCATTTCACAGGAGAAGGTTAGCCCATTATATATTAGGCTCACTGATGCTGCAGTTCTGCTTTGGTTGGCAATGCTGATTATGTAAAGGATATTTAATGTTGTAAATTATTTAAATTATTTACAAGCTTTTGGATACTTTTTACAAGATAAAAAGAAATACAAGATGAAAAGAAATAGAAGCAAATGCATACACGTTTCTGTATGTATCAGTGGATTTGTGCATAAATGCTCAAGTCTTCTAGGAAGTGGGGAGACAGTTGAGTAATGTATAATTAACACATCCTTTTTTCTTCCCTTGTTGGTGCAGACATGCCTTTAGATGAAAAGTGTGGAATATTAAAAGCATGTGGAGTGCGTGGGACAGAAAAATATTGAATTTTATGTAATTTCAGCCCCGTCACCAGTTACATGTGTTACAGAGGGAGCAAGCCTGTTCCTCCTCAGGGATCTCAGCCACTATAATGCTTCCATACAGGTCTCCCCCCATGGTGGCACGGCGGGATTTTTCCTCCAAAAGGAAGGAAATTAGGGCCCAGCTGCTTCTGTGCTGTTGAAGGAATATGAGCTAAGCAAAAGGAGAGTCATTCATCACTTAGGTGTCAAACATTGAACTTACTAAACCCATCTCACTTTAGCACCTATTTTCATCATACACCCCAAGGTCACACATTGCAGCTCAGTACCACACAGGCAGGTAAAATGCTATTTAGTGGGCAACTGCCAAGGCACAACCCCCCTGAGGAGGCTCCCCGAGCTTTCTGATACACATCCCATTGAACATGAAAACGAAGGGATCTCACAGACAGGCAGCAGCAGATTTCCCTGCTGGCAGCAGCGTGGCTCCGGGACCAGGCTGTTTCTTTGGGAAACGCTGGTCACCTGTCTTACGAACAGCCAGCGAGGCACAGACCTTCCCACGGACCAGTGGCTTTCTCCTTGCTAAAAATATTTCCTGGACTGAATAAGGCCATGAGCCTACAGAAGTGTCAAAGTGCTTGTACCGAGCAGGTACCTCCCCACGCTCACTGATAAATGGAAATCCAGACTGCAGGACCGCCAGCTCAGGAGGCTTGTTTCTGGTAACTGTAAGCGATGGGATGTACACACAGGTACTTCTATTATACTATGCTTTGTAATTATACCAATCCAAATAGATAAACGCTTTTTTTTTTGCTGAGAATTAGAGGCCGTCACTTCCACTTTACTGGAGTACATACAAGCTGCTTTTATAACTACTGGTTATTTAGGGGCTGCCAGAATTTGCTGAACCGCTTGTCAGCCCTATTGCTGGCTCCTGGTAGAAAAGCTCTGACGGAGGGTCAGGGGCAGACGTGTCTCTCGCTCACCCCAAACCTGACATTTGCAGCCTCGTAGCCCAGAGTAACCAAGGGACAGTGAGCATCAGCCATTTAACCGTCTTCAAACCTTATTTCCATCAGGAAGCCTGGCTTGGTGCAAAGACAGCAAACCCTGCTTCTGCACAATGAGTATGACAGCACTGACAGCATCACTACGTACCGTCTGTAGATGGGACTTCAGCGTTATCCTCCACCAGGGATGTGCTGTTGGGAGTGGACAGTGTTGCTGGACCTTGGGAAACAGTCTCATCTGAGAGGGCTCTTAATAACTGCTATACGCTGATGCAGGAGATGACTGGTGTCAAAACATCTCTGATTTCAGCACACAGGGTTAATTCGGAGTCCTAGCTAGTTCCTCCAGAGAAAATACCAGCTCTAGCTGCCACCAGGGACTGCTACATCAGTTACAGGAATCACAAGAGGGTTTTTGGTCCAAAGCATCCCCCAAAACACCTTCTCCTAGCAACAGGCCTTTCTCAGTGTGCAGTAAGCCCAAAATTTCATGCTCAAGTATTTCGAGATACTATTTTTCCAGTTTAGTTATGTACGTACCTGCCACAATCCTGTACCCCTCTGGACGTGCTAACAGTATAAACTGAAGTAAGACAAACATTTCAAAGTTCCACCTCCTGAAAAAAGAGTTTTTAAGATTTTCATCTAAGGCACTATACCACATGTATAGATCAAACCCACATTCTTTTTATCAAAGCACAGCATTAAGTTCAGATTTGCAGCCACAAAGATGTTCATTTTTCAAGGTCAATGAAGACAGTGAGACAAAGATTTTACTTAAACTATATATTTTTACATAAAACAACTTTATGTTACAATAAAATCAGATAAAAATCACAAAGTTATATAATAAGTTCATAAAGAAAAAAATCAAGTTTTCCTTTTATATATATAAAACCCAGCATTTACTGCTACTAGGAGTCTAAATGTTAACGTTGACTGTCTATGGTCAATTTGAGAAAAAAAAAAAAAACAAACAAAGAGGAAAGTACTTTTTCACAGCAGACAAAATGACGAGGTCAGAGATGTTTTTACAACGATCCAACTGTAGTAAACACTTCAGTTTTCATTAAACCATATACTAAATATAACAAACCCAAATAAAAATATACATTTAGAGCACTGCAGTGTTTTCCCACAGTTGTATATCAACAAATTATCAGTCATTCACTAAACCTTACTTGAAACAGTAAAAACAGGGTGTATGTTTATCTTTAGTACTAAAATCTCATAATAATCTAAATATTTTGGTATAGCAGACCACACTAAAACACTCTCAGAACTTTCAATTACAAGGGATATATTCATGTTAAAACCGATGTGCTTTGTTTGTCATTCATGATGAGGTTTATAGAATATTATGTTCATGATCACTATTAGGCAATTAAACGAAAACATCTAAATGCTGCAAAATACTCTTTTTATTGAGCACAGCTCCCTCGTCACACACCCAAGTTAATCAATGTACTGCAAACTTAGAAGCTTAGTTCACAAATCTTATGTTATCAGTCTTTTTAGCTAATATATGGCTAAAATAATTATTGCTGACCAGTGTTAAAAAAAAAAAAACCAAACCAAACCCAACTCAAACAAAAACACAACAGCAGACAGATTTTTCTCAAGTGCCTTTCTTGCACTTACCATTATTATTAAGTAACTAAATGACCAGAAAGGAAAAAGAAATCTATTTCAAAACGTGCATATAAAATTTTTGGAGGTATAGGCACCTTCATCTGAAGACTGTGTGTTTAGGCTACCTTTAAAAAAAAGAAAAAGAAAAAAAAGAAGAGCCAAGACAGACCACAGTAGAAAATCAAACAGGTTGGACATCCCAATCCCCCAGGGATGCAAGCAAAGCCCTCCCGGCCAGGACCAGCTCTGCCCACAGCCTGCTGGAGAGCTCTTGTTTGGGAAGCACCTCCATCACGTTTATCCCTCACCTCCCGACTCTCTATTTGACCACAGGTGCCTTATCGTTTACCACAGAGAACGGTATTTAAGACACGCAAACTTCATGTAACTGTCAAATTTACATTCTATGAGCCGAAAGCGCTGCCACGCTCCAGGCGCAGCATCCCAGGGCCGGCTGTGTCTGCCTGCAGGCGTGCCTGCACTGAACGTCCTGCGGCTACATATCGCTTTGCTCGACACATGGGTGCTTGTGGAACACGAGCCGTGGAAAGAAAAATTACCTTGGGGTAGCTGTGTCTTGCTGTTGCTAAACTGTGCTCACAGCCAGCCTCTGCCAGCCCTGCCTGGGTCCCCGCAGCCCCCCGAACGCTGAACCTGCCCTTCTGCGAGGTCTCTGGTACTGCTGAGCCTGCACAGGACAGCAACAGCTTGTCCCATTTTTGACTGGAAGTGTCTGACCATCAGCCAGTGCCATGGCTGCAACGCTCTCATGCTGCTCGGCGGCGTGTGTGGGCACGCGCCTGCCATCCCTCAAGTCGCCACGTCTGTGATATGCTGAGGACTTTTTGATATTTACAGGCCTGATGAGCCCCGAACTGCCTGGACAAAGGTGGGCGAGCTGGCAGATCAGCACGGCCACCCCAGACCTTCGGCACAGCTGCAGCTTGCGGGCAGAGCACGCCTTTCACCGAAGCTTCTGCTGAAACGATCGTCAAGATGAGCTGCTGCTGCTGATCTCCCCTTACAGCCCTTCCCTTCAGACTCAGCATCAGTCATGCACGAAGCTGAGCGGGCGTTCCACCCTGATAGCGGTTTTATCTTCATTAATCCATAGGCTCAGGAAGACAGCACTATATTCCTTACAAGCCATTGATGCTTTGAAGGGTTTTGCAGAGATTACTATTCGGAGGAGCCTAACGAAGAGCACTCTCACAGCTGAGAAATTCCCACTACTACGAGGGTGGCAGGAACGGGGGATTTTCCTTCTGTCATTTATGAAGCAGCCAAAGGAGGCAAGAAATTAATGAGGGAGAAAACGAATGCTTGGGGGGAAAAGTGAAACAGCGTAGAGAAGAGTGCAGAAGCCTACGCGGACAGTGTGTGCCCTGCTGGTGGGGGGACATGGGCTCCCCGTGCCCGGCGAGCCACCAAGCAGACATGGGACAAGCAAAGGGCCAGCACTTGCCTTAACACCAGAAACTTTCTGCTGATGCTCTTCGAAAGCGATGGCAGTGGCAGGGACAGCAGGAAGAACAGCAGAAACCCTTCCCGCTCTCCAGCAGCTTTAAAACGGTCACCCTAAATCGCTCCCATAAAAAAATAAAACCAGGCGTTTAGAAAAAAGGCATCGTCTAAATAACATTTGTTTTCCGGGCATGGATGTACCCACTGTAAAACTGTTTTTAAAAAGCGCATCTTTTGAACCCTAGGATGCAGAAAGCAAGAGGCGGCACTGAATTTCTTACAGAAAAGACAGTTTTCTTCCAGTGAGCTTACTTAGTAAAGGAGACACCAAGTAGATGTATAGAGAGGAAAACTGGAAAGTACTCATTTTTAGGCCAAACAAAACTACTTGTGAAGTTGAGAGTCAAAATCAGCAAATAAATATTCAGCCAAATAGGAAAAAAGCAAAAGGTTAACCTACTTTGTTTTGGGGTAAGAAACAATATTTCAGCTTTTCATTTTGAAGTAATTTATTCCAAAAATGAGGCTAAGGTCATTTTTCAAAATGTGAAATAACATATCTAATGGAACATTCTTTCCCCTTCAAAACAGTTATCTCCATGTATTTTTATGTCACTGAATATTTTTAGGTTTTGTGCTAACACAAAGCAGACCCGTTTCTTTCTCATTTTGGCCACCAAAAAAAAAACCCCAAGAAGCAACCCACCATTAGTCAGCAGCTCTAACACCAGCTCAAAGGAGTAACTCACGGGAAGGCAGCAAGACAGTCTCTAACCCAGTGTCACAAGCGGCCAGCACAGATCTTTCCTCCTAGAGCCACCAGCTGGTGGATGCCACCAGGGCTGGAGGGCTGGACGGGCAGCGTGGCGGGATCCGCGGCGAGGAGCTGGCAGCTATCAAAGTGCCAAGCACAAGACCTTTATTAACAAAAGACGGTGTTACTGAGGTAGGATAGGTCCTGCCATCAACCCCCCAGAGGGAGAAACCCATGTCCAGAAAGGGAAGCCACGACTGCCCAAGGTGACACACAACCTCATGTAATGACACCTCCACGATGGGAATGGAGCCATCACCTCCTTCACTGCTGATGGCACAGGGAAACCAGGGTTTGCCTGGCACTGTATTTTAGTAACAAATAAACCCAAGCCCTGCAGACCCTCTCTCGGACAGGGATGAGCATTCCCCAGCCCCGGCAGCATTTGCAGCCGCCCCTAAGCAGGTGGCTGCCAGCTGAGCACAGCCCCTGGCTCGGGGTGCCCGCGGGGACGGGCTGGATCCCCGATGCGCACCAAAGGACAGGGTGGGCGCCTTGGTGGGGTAGGCTGGGCACCCTGGTGGGGGGAGGCTGGGCGCCTTGGTGGGGGGAGGCTGGCTGCCCTGGGGCTCCCGCCGGGAGGGAGGAGGCATTTCCACACCGGATCGAGTCCCTGAGGAGCAGCACGGGTTGGCACGTGGGGGTTATTGCTGGGCCACCACAGCGCGTCAAGAAATGAGCAACGTGTGACACGGCCGGTCCCCACTCAGCAGGGGCACGAGGCTCCAGTCCTGGGGAGGGATGGGGCCAGGCCAGGGAGGGGAGCTGCAGCTGGTGTCCAAACACTCCCGAGAGCATGCACCACATCTTCCTAGCATGCTTTTGAAGAGCAAAAGATACAATGGAAGAGAGGGAAAGGTTAAAAGAGATGGGGTTTGGCAAAGGCTTTTAAGTAATTACACACAGAAATTGTCAACTTACTGCTGTTGGAAAGGAAAAAGAGAGAAAGCTAATTATAGCAAGACCTTGGATGCTGGGAGGATGGAGTTTCCCCCAGGGTATAGCTGTGTACAAGCATCCCTAACAACTCCACATCAGAGTGATAGCAGATAAGGAAAACATACATTTGGGGCAAGACTAGAAGAGACAGGGCTGGGATTTCTCTAAGGACACCCCCACTGTCCCTCTGATGGGCGCGAAGCACCCAGAAATAACCGCCCATGTCACAGCTATGCGCTGGTTTAATGCACCAGCATTAAACTCCATCTGCTAAATTGATGCAATCCCATAGAAACACTCTTCTTACAGTTTCAGGGTGGCTTAATACATTCCTAATGAACTGGATCGAAGATAAGACTTGACTAGAGTGGAAAAAAAGATCTGGATTAACCCCAGTAAAAAAAAAAAAAACAACACCAGTCTTTTGCATCCCTTTACCCAGAATCATGTTAAAAATCGTATTTTATATTAAAACCAAGAAGGAAGCCCCAAGATTGCTCAACGGTAAAAAGGAAACAGAAGATGGAGCAGGGTCCTCGGTGCAAAAGCAATAAAGCACTGTGACGAGGAGGGCCCTGACTATCTGTATCGCTTGCAGCTCTTAGTTGTGTTATCCCATGGTTCCCAGCTGATACAGGGACTGGCTGCAGTTTGGGAACTCTAAAGCAGCATGGGAGGAGAGGAGAAGCAGGACGAGCTGCCTGTTAAATGATGGTGTCTATCTGACTTGCTATCAAATAGAAAGACTAAAAATGGAGATTACTTGTGGACAACCACACACAGTTTCTGACGTCATTTTCGATTTTGGCAAGTCTGATCTAACCCCACATTATGCAACTGTAGAATCTTGCTCGCTGGCTAAGTCTAATTTTCACACGCCTACATGCTATGTACCTGATTTTGATTTTTATTTTGATTTTAAAATATCAACAGCCTGCAGCAATTTTTTGTTAGAGAGACTTCAATGGTCATAACGTTATGAAAAGTCCCAGCTTCACATCCATTGTTTAAAAGGAGTAAAAGCAAAAATACACGAAGTCCAATCTAAAAAACAGGCAATGAAAATAATGTAATAGTAACAGATGAAATGCAAACTCGAGGGACAACTGCAGACAGAACCTATCTCCAGCACAGGGATTATATAGCCATGTGCAAAAGTATTCAATGCATGTTTTCTCTCTAACTTACCTCTCTTTTAAAGGTCACTTTTACAACTGAGATGTGCTGAAAAAAGAAAAAAGCCCCTAAATGTAAGGGAAAAAAAAAAAAAAAAAGCGTGGCCATTTTATAGCAGTCACTGATGGAATGCACTAACATGGTGCTTAACCAAGCTTTTGCCTGAATTAAGCAAATAATAATGTCACATAAATAAAAGTTCTCTCCTGAATTAATTCAGATCCTGTGTAAACAGACTCTCAAACCAGGTTATGGAGAAAGCAGGGAAAGAAGCTGAAGGCAGTCCTAGGAGCAAGAGCAAAACTCGGACTGAATTCTCCTCTCTGGCCCTTTTTACATTCCTGGCTGTGTCAGAGTGAACTTCTTGCTGGAGCCCAGCATATGACCTGGTATTTCTGAAAACATACTTAGAGCTGCTGAATAATCAGTTTGAGAATGCAATAGCATTTCTTGCCTTTTGGGTTGGGTTTCTTTTTTTTTGGACAGTCTAACTTGGTGACTGATTCCCACCCTACTGTCAAAGATGTACGAGGTGAGAATGCAGAAATCATAGGAAAGGATTTTGATTTCATGTGGTTGTGACCCTGCAAGTCTCCTGGGCAGAACCTGGCTTCTGAGTAACACCTTCAAGTAACCTTATATTGCTTTTCGGATCAACATCTCTTCCTTCACTACTGCAGAAGTTAATCAACAGAAATCAACCTGCACAGAGGTGCACGCGCCCTGTGTACAAACCAGCAACACACCACTTTTTAAAGTAAGTATCTCATCCCAAGACTCAGGTGGGCATTTTTCAGGGATGCACATAACGATGGAACTACGTGGGTTCAAAACTGAAGGCCAAAGAGAGATGATCTTGCTAAGCAAGAGAAGCTGTCCTCACCTACTGGGTAAGATGCGTGACTTCAAGAGCTGAAATTCCTTTCTACATCATTGACTTTGTGCTGTGAGGGTCCAGGCAAGCACATACAACCTGAATCAGAGGTTATCTGAAATCCACTGGATTTTTTTTCAGTGAATCAGGCCCGACTGATGTGGTCCCTAAAGATCCTGGTATCTGTGATTTACTTGACTGCAGCTCATCACAGGCACATTTTACAAACTGCAGGAGCTCCAGCTAATCTTCTTTCTGCTCCACCAAGGAATAAAACTGGATGTTGCTAGGAGTGCTGATAGTCCAGACAAGAAAGACTTGTTTTCAGTTTCTATGGTTGCAACAGCCCTTAAGAAAGATATAAATTTCCCTGCAACAACTAACTGCATATTCATTTTAAGGTAGATCTAGTTCCAGATTCCTGAGACAGAACCCTCCACCTGTTCCCAACCCCACGAAGCCAGAGCAGCAATATAGGAAGTTTCTAATCTCAACAGAATTCAGTGAGCAGCACAATTGGTTTGGAAAATAATCAAACAAACAAACAAAAAAAACCAAAACAAAAAAAAACCCACAGCAAATTTTCAGCCTCTATGTACAAAACCAATGCAAACAAGTGGAACATTCTAATTATATTTTGTAAAACACACGTTTGGGATCAACAAAACATCAAACATCCAGACCCTAGATTACAAAAAAAATCTATTGCCATCTAATTGTCAATCCCAAGTTTAGACAGTCCTTGTCGGAAATCATGTAATTCATCTATCTTCCCGTCTAGTACATCTAAAAAATTCTTTAATTCAGTTTTAAGGTTGGTCTGCCTATGTTTGCTCTCTTCGACTTCTGTCCTTAGTGTTCTGACTTTCTCTTCAAGATCTTTGTTCTTTTTCTCAGCAGCCTTAAAGACAAAAGAGACAATAAGATGAATCACAGAGAAGGATGAACACCATTTAATAGGGTAAAGCTACGAATGACAGCTGGGCTGTAAAAGTTTGCTTTGACTTCTGCAGACTGGTAACACAAGCACCTCTGAGAGCAAGTGACACGTGCTAGTCAGATTAAAAGGGAAGAAAACCCATGCAGGAAAGAACACAGATTAACTGGAAAAGATGCTTTGCATCAGATTTTGTCATTTGGTTGATAACTTAAAATTCAACTGGATTTAAATCATGCACTGTGCATATATTTCTGTCATTGCTACAGCTCCAGAACTAGACACTGTGCCACCAGTTACATGCAGAATTATCTATGGTGGTTTAACCTTGAAAAACAAGCTTAGAAAATACTGTCTGAGGAGTAATATTGCTTTATTCAGCACTTTTGGATTTATTGGTATTTTTTTAGGAGTTTCACTTTGTGTCAGCACTCAGGCAAGGAACAAGTCAGCCACCTAACACCTCCCCTGCAGTTCATTCTATTATTTTCCCCTCGCATTAGCTCTTCTGCCTGTTGTTCTCCATTTCATGCATGTAAGCACATGCTTATTCTCACTAAAAGCCATAGATGACACACTTTACCATACCGAATCAAAAAAAATTAGTATTTTAACCATTTTCAGCATCTGCACTCCTCATCAGCCTTCTAAACGATTTTAGATTATTTCGATTATCAGAGCGACGGCTTATTTGATTGACCGGATTTTATTTCATCGGTGAGACTGTTTATATTTGTTCTCCTTTCATGTATTAATTTACTACATCTACACAAGCCCTGACTTTCACAAGTGATGGCCAAAGCCTAGCCGCTGCCTGGGGCACGGCTCCCACAGCCCTCCCAGCAGAGGAGCCACACGTGCAAACCCAAGCCACCGTGGCGAGCTACACATTGCTGGGAAGGAGTGACGCAGCATGTAAATGCATCCTCGGGTGAACTTTTTTCCCTGGTGGTGAGCAGCTACACTCTCTGTTTCTTTCCAAAAAGCTCTCCCTGGTGCCACTGCGGCAATTAGCCACAGGTCTTGAGTGCTGCTCGACACACACGGCTGAGGTGTGGCTTCACAAACCCAGAGCAGCAGAAATAAGGGATACAGGATAGGCTGGAATCTGCAGGAGACAGATGCAGCATGATCGCAGGCAAACCAATTTCTGCAAACAGCAAGGCAAAGAAACAGCCATTTCATTACTCCTGTGCTGGGAAGGGCATGGTGCATTTTGCATGTAATCAGCAATTTCTGTTTTTACAAACTGGAGCTCTTTTGCCTTCAAACACTGAATTCTGAACAGAAAAAAGCATATAGTTGTGAGAAAGAAAGTAAATGTATAACTATTTTTAAATTAATTTCATTGCTAAACTGTACCTGTAGTTGTTGAGATACAGATTCACATTCTGACATTAGCTGTGGTATAATTTCACCCTGCTTTCGAAGCTCTTCCAGTTCCTTTGAAAACATAAAAGAAAAAAAAAAACCACTAGTGCAAGCCTCAATTTAAAACATAATGAAAATTTGAGAATATGAAATGGCTTTGCATATTTTATTGTATTCTGCACAGTATTTGGATGTAAAATAATCAAAATATCATGTCGGCATTCCAAAACACGTTAATTTTCTATTAGAATAATTTTTTCACTACATTTTTTACTTCGTAGCTCTAAAACAGACAATGTAATCTAATCTCTAACACGAATGCCATTTTAATTATATTAACACAATCTACACCTAAAACACATACCTATGTAAAAGATACATTCAATAACAGAGAAATCTGAAGGGCTGTAATGCTACAAGCCATTTATAGATGGTAGCAAAGAGCAAATTAGACATGAATTTTCAATGATATATGGCAGTTAAAAAAGGCCAGTGGCACTACGAGCTGCATATAGAGAGGCATCATTACAGAGCACAGCTGCAACGGGCTTTCCTCCACTGTACAGCTCTGAGAACCGCCCCCTGAAATCTGTATTTGATTGTGGCATCACTATCCAAACTGAGAGGACTAGCTGAAAGGAGTTCATGAAAAGAGCAATGCGACTTGAGAGAAGTCCACATCTCTGACGGAAATTAAGACATCTTGACTACATTAACGCCACAAACAAACACCACTAATGTGGGTAGTAGGGAAAGACTCAAAGCCTGTACATTTTGCAGGACTGTCAGAGCAGCTGAAAAGTACATTTGCAACTCTGTGACTTGAAGAGAGTGCAAGAATCTCCTCCAGAAACTGCCCACATATGTTACGGTCTCAAGAGTAAGTAGAGGCATATCCCTGGACTCATGTAGAACATCTGACACTGTCCTGCATGACATCCTTGTCTCTAAATTGAGAGACATGGATTTGATGGATGGGCCACTCGGTGGATAAGAAATTGGCTGGATGGTCACACTCAAAGAACTCAAAGAGTTCCAGTCAATGGCTCAATGTCCAAGCCGAGATCAGTGATGAGTGGTGCTCCTCAGGGGTGGTCAGCATTGGGACCACTGCTGTTCAACATATTTGTTGGTACATAGTGGGATAGAGTGGGATCAAGTGCATCCTCGGCAAGCTTGCCACAACACCAAGCTGTGTGGTATAGTCAACATACAGGAGGGAAGGGATCCGACCAGAGGGACCTTGACAGGCCTGAGAGGTGGGCCCATGCAAACCTCATGAAGTTCAGCAAGGCCAAGCACAAGGTCCTGCTCCTGGGTTGGGGCAACACCCAGATCAATACGGGCCGGGCAGAGAATGGATTGAGAGCAGCTCTGAGGAGGACGACTTGGGGGTGTTGGTTGATGAGAAGCTCAACATGACCCAGCAACATGTGCTCGCAGCCCAGAAAGCCAGTCGTATCCTGGGCCGCACCAAAAGAAGCATGGCCAGCAGGTCAAGGGAGGCGATTCCCCCACCTCTGCTCCACTCTTGTGAGACCCCACCTGCAGCGCTGCATCCAGCTCCAGGCCCCCCAACATAATGAGGACATGGACCTGTTGGAACAAGTCCAGAGGAGGCCACAAAGATGATCAGGGGGCTGGAGCACCTCTCCTGTGCAGACAGGCTGGGAGAGCTGGGGCTGTTCAGCCTGGAGGAGAGAAGGCTCCGGGGAGACCTTACAGCTGCCTGCCAGCACCTGGAGGGGCCTGCAACAGAGCTGGAGAGGGGCTTTATACAAGGGCATGTAATGACAGGACAGGGGGAACGGCTTTAAACTGAAAGTGGGAAGATTTAGATTAGGTACAAGGAAGGAATTCTTCCCTGTGAGGGTGGCAAGGTGCTGGCCCAGGCTGCCCAGAGCAGCTGTGGATGCCCCATCCCTGGCAGTGCCCAAGGCCAGGCTGGATGGGGCTGGGAGCAACCTGGGCTGGTGGGAGGGGTCCCTGCCCGTGGTGGGGGGTTGGAACTAGTTGGTCTTTAAGGTCCCTTCCAACCCAAACCATTCTGTGATTCTGTGATCCTCTCTGAGCTGTACTGACACAGGATAGCAAAACCAGCCCTATTAGAAAGGCAGATTTTTTGGCTGTGAAAGGTTGGTTTCTTCCTTAACAGGTGAACTTAGAGCGTAATGTGAGTGCAACAGAATCCGTAAATCAAGCTCTTCCACAGAACCAGACAATAACATTTCTCCTCAAGTCCTCCCGATTCCCTTGTTCTAAGTACACCAATGCTCAGCACTTCCAGTATCACCCAAATTTCACAAGAATCCAGTGCATCCTGGAGAGCAAGTCTCTTTCTTCTGAGGTTTGCCAAAAGCACCACTACATCAATAAATTCTTTTTCTTTTTAGAAATTCTGTAATTCCAGGCCAACTCTGACTGCTTTTGTTGTTTCCTCCCATTTTTCAGCATTAGTTTACATTAATATGAGAAGACAAATCACATAATGCTACAGCTTTTTTGTGAACTGCACTGAAGAATTTAACTAATTTAACTATATCCACGCAATGTCCCAGCTGCTGATATAGGGGAAAGAAAGGCTAACTTACTCTTTTGTTTTGAGATATGAGCTCCCATGCATATATATCTGTAGATACATAAATAATGCCTAGGAGCTCACATCTCAAAATATAAACATATTATACTATGTACAATTACTGTATATATGGCTACTATACTGTATCCTTACTATGTAGAGTATAATACAGTGTTATGTGTGTGTATATATATATATGGTATGTGGCATATGATATATATAAAATAAATGAAAATAATAAAAAATATATACTATATATCTCTACATATAAATATATAATTATATATATATAAATATAATTATTTTTCTAGATAGCTCTGTCCTGATTCTCCTGTCTTTACATTTCTCTCTACTTATTTCCTACATGAAGAGGATACCAGCAGCTCCTCTTACATGGCAATGTCCATGAGCAGGCTTCATGCTGGTTTGAATTGCAGACCATGAAAAGGTCATTTATGGGTGGTTTAGACCTAATCAAGAACCTGCCAACGTAAGTATGCAGTCTGAAAACAAGTTAGTGTATTGTCAGTGCAAACGGAAGATAGGCATGTAATATTCACAAGTCAATCAATTTTCTGGTTCATTTGGTACGATAAAAACATGAATCTTGAGGAAAACACTAGCAGAGAATAAGGGTTATTATACATGTTATTGCCACAGAAAGGTTAGGAAGAAAGCATGACATTTTCCTTTGAAATACGGAGCTGAAAACCATATTACATTTATAACAATGCATCAAAATCCATCTCCCTAAACTATTTCCTTGTGCCATCTTAAAACTCCTTAACAGCATTGCTTTTAAGAGCACCAGTAGAGATGCTGTAATGGCACATGACAAACTTTACTGCACCTGCTGACAGCTTTTTCTCTTCAGCCAGCACAGAGCATTTGGTCACTGTAATGAAGGAAAAAACCCAAGGATCCCATTATTTTCCCCACCGTTCAGGGGCTCCAAGCCATCAACCTCATTTTCCTTAGAAAAATGAACACCTTACATGTCAAAAGTGACAAACTGGGGTACTCTAAATGAATCTGAATTTCTCGCTTTTGGCATTAGTCCTGAGATCAGAGGGAGACCATAAAATGGCAAAGACTATGAGCCATCTGGAAAAAGAAACAGGACTTGTTACACAAAGGCCAAGTTATTTTGTAAATGATCTCTTTCTAATGATGGTCCTGATGTCTAGGGGAATTCAGGGCATGGGGACTGGCAAATGAAACTGTTCTAGCACACATGTGTCTGGCTTTGGGTAACAAGTTTCACCAGTCCAGCTCTTCTTTTAGAACTAAAGTGTTGTACACATAGAACCGTCATGTTTGTTAACCACTGTCAAATTAAAGTGTGCTGTCACAGCACAGAATGTGTCATGAAACTGAGACTGAGGGTTCCTATCAAACTGTTGCTAAGGAGCTGTACATGGAAAATCCAGAAACACACAACACCCTGAGGCATCGGGCTGCTTCTGGCTGTAGGGAAGCCAGTCCATCAACCTAACACCCCAAGGGAGAAGCAGACAGATCTACTCAAACTCCAAAGCATGCCTTTTCTGTTGTTCGGGGCACTCACCAGCTCTTTGTCCTGAAGTTCTGTTTCCAGCTCCTGGAGGCGTCTACTCAGCTGTGCATTTCTTTCCTTCTCTTTATTTATTTCATTGCACTGTTCCTCCAGTTCTTCAATCTTTAAGAAATGTTAGACATTAGATGAAATTTTTTAAATTTCTGAAAATCTGGGGCAGAACACAGCTGATGTAAATAGGCATTGCTCCACTGAGCAGAGGGAAGCACAGACAATTTTACTTTATCATGGGTCTGTTTCCTAAATCATAGCACTAGATTCACTGCAACCAAATTATCGCTTCTTTCCTTAAAAAAAAGCCAATTTACACATCCACTAGGAAGCCCTGGGACTGTGTTTATTCTCTCTCATACAGGATCTCATATAAGTATTCAGGAATACACAAAACACTGATCTAAAAAAAAGTGGAGCTGGGGATAAAATCTGCACTTCACTTCTATGAAACCAACACAACACTATGAGGGATGGGTTTTCTTAAGGCAGCAAGGAGAAGAAACTCTCCACACTCCCAGCTTTGCCTCCTTAGGGGCTGCTTATTATTCTAGCTGTAGTATGAGGGACACAACATCAAAACTTTGAGGGGAGAACCAGTTCAGAGCAACGTATTCTGCTTTGTTCTCTCGCCCAGGGATGTGCTTTGCTCTCTCCATACCTCCTCCTGCCAGCTCTGGACTTGGCTCCCAGGAGATGCACTTCCCACAGGCCAACGGGCCAGCTCATTAAAGTATGTACTTTAATTCTCAGCTTCATGTCGCTTTGGGATTATAACTTCCCTCATTCAAAGGTAGAGCAATATGCAAAAAATTCTGACCCAATTAGTAAAGGAGAAGGAACTTCCCAGGGCATTGCAGTGGTGCAGCGTGAGCACCGAGCAAGGAGTGTGCTTAGGAGAAAAGCTCAGAAAACCTCTCCGTACAGAAAAAGACAGCGCACTGTACAGACAGCGTTGCTGCACAGTCTGGCTAGTAGTCACTGGTACGATGACTACGCAGCTGCAGGAAGGTAGTGTTTTGATAATCTCTTCATATCTAGGCTACAGCTACTGAGATGTGGCATGTTTGATCAGTTAATGAGAACAACATTTCTCTGCAACAGTATAGAAAAGTAAAGAACTACAATGTAAATTATGGTATTTTCTTATAACATACTGTTCCAGTCTCTCACTTCTCCCTTATCCAAACCAGAATGGATATAGGGACCTAAATCATGTAACAACTAATACTAATTTGTTAACATAACATCAGTTACGCTCTGTGAAGGATCTTTGGTCGGATCTCTGAATTATCGCTGCGCACAACTAAAATGCATGTGAATACACAGAACATCTGTCTTAGGAAAAGGTTGCTCCACATGGACCTTCAGTGCTCACAAAACAACCCAGGCCACCTCCAATGCCAAATTACTATTTGCAGCCTACTGACATACCAAAAGATACAAAATTCCTTCCTTCTTTGAAAGCAACACTAAAGCAAAAAAAAAAATCCTCAACAGACTGATACAATCTGGTCTGTACTTCAAACATCCCAGTGATCCATCTATGCGAGCAGGAAAAGGATCCAGCTTTTCCAAACACACTGAAGATGAATAGAATGAAGTTATCCCTGCAAGCAGCGCTCACAGAAACCAGGCTCCCCCAGCCCAGGTCAGTGCCAGCCCCGTGTAGGGCTGTTACTCATAGCAGTATTGTCTGAGGGTAACACAATATAAGTAATATACAGTATTATTTGAGGGACAGTACCAATGATGCATTGAAACAGGCTTTAAAAATTTAAACTTCTGAATTGTTCTCTGCTGTAGCTACTGCTAACCCTCGGTCTTACACTGCTGAGAAATGTGCTCAGAAACAGAGCGAAGGCTTTTGGCAATGCCTGCCTGACAACACAACCCAGCAATGTGTGCTCGCAGCCCAGAAAGCCAGCCGTATCCTGGGCAGCATCACAAGGAGCGTGACCAGCAGGCTGAGGGGGGGGGATTCTGCCCCTCTGCTCTCAGGACACCCCACCTGCAGCGCTGCATCCAGCTCCGGGCTCCCCAATATAAGGAGGACATGGACCTGTTGGAGCAAGTCCAGAGGAGGCCACAAAGATGATCAGGGGGCTGCAGCACCTCTCCTGTGCAGACAGGCTGGGAGAGCTGGGGCTGTTCAGCCTGGAGGAGAGAAGGCTCCGGGGAGACCTTACAGCACCCGCCAGCACCTGGAGGGGCCTGCAAGAAAGCTGGAGAGGGACTTTATACAAGGGCATGTAATGACAGGACAGGGGGAATCGCTTTAAACTGAAAGAGGGTAGATTTAGACTAGATATAAGGAAGGAATTCTTCCCTGTGAGGGTGGCGAGGTGCTGGCCCAGGCTGCCCAGAGCAGCTGTGGATGCCCCATCCCTGGCAGTGCCCAAGGCCAGGCTGGACGGGGCTGGGAGCAACCTGGGCTGGTGGGAGGGGTCCCTGCCCGTGGTGGGGGGTTGGAACTAGATGGTCTTTAAGGTCCCTTCCAACCCAACCCATTCTGTGATTCTGTAATTCTATGGAAGCCTCTTGGCAGGGTTCTGGATGAGATGTGCCCAGCATTAGTGCTGGAGGACCGGGCTCACAGCACGCAGAGCTGACAGCATAGCTCACATCCTCATTTCCCTGCCTGCCATCAGGATTTGCTTCCAATACTGGGTGGTTCCCAGCTTGGTTTCCTGGGGGTAACCTGGCCATAACCATGCCTTCTTGCTCATTCATCACCTGGCAGTATTTGAGTGCACTTTGAAAAGGATATACAAGGTAATCCCACTTCTAAAACCTTTCTGTTTCGTCATCACCCTGGCCAGCAAGCCCTGCTGACACCAAGCCTCCCAAACCAAGAGGCAGGGAGCTTCTCATGATGTGGCAGCACCAGTCCCCCTGCTGATCCCCAGCCCTTTGAACTTCCCTGCGCGCTGTGCACAGAGGGAGGCAGCTGCCTTACCCCCCGCCTTCCTTTCAAAGACAAAATCCATCTCCTAACACACAACATACACAAAGATAAAGCAGCAGAAATCCAAGAGGAAGAGCAATGGCAGGAGCAGCTAACTGGAAGAGCTGGCTCTCCTCTGGGTATGCTCTGCTACCTTGCTCCTGAGCTGGTCATTTTCCTCCTTGCAGGCTGAGAACTGCTTCTTCCAGTGCTCGATGCTGGCCGCCGACTCCTGCAGCGCCGTGGTCAGACGGGCATTGCTCTCCCGCAGCGTCTGCAGCTCTGTCTCCCACTTCTTCACATTGCATGAACTGAGAAAAACAGGGTGCCATTAGGTGGCTTCACCTTAGATTCCTGCGTATCATTATTGTTTACCTGACTGCACACTCATCCACCTGTGTGGAAAAATCAGTAATTTGTTGTTATCAGATAAAAGTACCCAGATGCGCATAACTGCCTTTAGCCATTGCCTGCCTAAGGAGAACATAAGCCTTAATCTGACTGTTTCTGCCAAAACAAAGGGATCTATCAACTCCAGAAACAGTGACCTGTGTGTGTGGAACAGAAGTCCGGCTGTCAAAGCAGGCTGTGGGGTTAAGCTGACAGCTGGAATCTCCACCATCTGCGAGCAGGGGCTTTACTCGGTGCTGTGCACGGTCTGTGCTCACCTCCAGAGCCACACGGCTGCGCCTCGCTGAGCACCTGCGGCACCGCGCGCCTGGGGACGTGGTACCCCTGCAACAAAGCAACTCTGCACATTTGCAGATGGTACAATAATTCAGAACGGAAGATGTCAGGGGGTTGACGCTATCTATATTTGATTTTTTTTTAATGCTCAGCCTTAAATATAACAGTGTTACATAATGCTGAAGAATTAAACTACTCATTCTCCAAAGCTTCAAGCTGCAGCGTAGAGCACGAGATTAGAGACTGAATGGAAGGAAGGCTTTGAAACTCCCTACATGCCAGTTGCTACTTGCCCGTGGAGGTGTCTTCAGCAGGAGGAACGAGCAAGCATTATGATTTGAAATAGGTTATGCTATTGAAACGTCAATAAAGAGAGATGATGTACTTCAAACATAATATATGCAACCTTAGAATTGCTCACTGGGTAATGCTGCTTATGGTGCTGCTGCCTTATTTTTTAAATAGCTTTTTAAGAGCAGCTTGATCCTGTTAGATTTTCCCTTCCATTCACAGATATATTAACATGCAAGAGACAGACAAGGCAAGATCCCAGTAGAGACTTATTCTGTTTTAATGTTGTAACTTTGCATATTCCAACGCCTATATTTTCACTAAGGCTGCAAATTACTCTTCTCAGCATTTTCAAATAATTTATCAAAGCAAATAGCAAAAAATGTGACTTCAATGGGCATTGTCCACAGCCTTAGAAACATCTCCCTAAGGCTTCTAAGCAGCCTGATGAAATCGTATTTCTCACTTCAACATTTTACGGTTGAGTTAGTTCCCTTTTATAATTTTAAATATCCATATCTATTTTCATCAAAGTAAATGTAGCAAACTCAAAGAGGAAGAGAGATTGGCTTCACACATTATCAGTAGCAATTGCTCCCCCATGGCTTTAATGTTACTTCTGTAACTCTAAAAGTTCACAAACAAAGGTGGTTATAAGACTTGGCATGAGCAGAATAAAGGAGATCTTATTTCATCATGAACTGGATCAGGAGAAAACTAAATGGTAAATATCTCTCAACTGGATACTGGGAGGTACTTGCTAAAATCTGCTCATTCATCCATTCTGCTGCACCATTTTAAATTAATGCTATTACATTTGAGTAGTTTCTGTTAATACCATTAGCTATCAGCTAATTACTGCATGCTATTCCAATAAATTCAGGTATTAAAGGAACTTCACCTTTGGGCTAGAGCAATTTTTAATTTATCATTCTCAGACTTGAGATGTGCCTCAGCAGGACCACCATGTGATGCCTTCTCATCGTCTGTCCCGTTCACACTAGATGCTCGAGTAGAAGATGGTGTTTCACGTCCAGATTCCTGCAGTGCAACACACAAATGAACACTGGGTATCTCCTGCATCTCCTGCAACACCACAACACCAATTTCTTTGTAATCTTGATCCCAAACCACCCTGCCGAGACCTAGGCTGCAATATGCTGTCCTGGCAGAACAGTGGTGACAAACGCATACCCTTTACATCTTGGCTGCAAAGCTGATCTCTTTAAAAAGAATGAAAAAATGATAATGATGCATGAAATGAAAGTTTAAAGTGTTTAAAAAAAATGTTGAAGTGGTTTCACTGGCAAGGCTTGTGTTTTCTAAAGGCTCTTTGGGTTTTTTTTTGAGATAATGAAACAATACAGCGCACCTGGAAGCACATAAAGTCCAAACCAAAACTAAGAAAAAGAAGCTACTGCTCCTCCAAAGAGATACCATTCATACACTGCTTGCTGCTGATCACCAACAGAGGACAAACAAAGTGAACCACAAAGGCCATGACCAAAGACTTTAAAAAATGAGTATCCCAAGTCAGCCTCTCAGATCAGTGTTTGTGGACCGCAGAAAGGGGGGTAGTTACAAGACCAAAAGCATTCCACAGCTTTTTTCTGATCATGCATCTGAATTCCTCTCTGATCAAAATTCATCCAACTTTCCTCCAAACATCAGCCCAAGCCAAGAACGTCCACTGAACAGGGTTCCTTCTTACCTAATGCAATGCCTACGAAATTACAATCAAACGTCTAAAGAGATTGGGACAACACTCAATTTCTTCAATTTGTAAGAAACCCAGATCTCCCTGGACACGAAGGCACCTGGCAATATCAAGGTGTGCCGTCTATAGAGCGTGTTGTACAAATACGCAACACAAGCTTCTTCCAAGCACTCGCTACAGCACTGCCTCTGTTCCCACCCCACAGCGCTCCACCGCTCACCCCTGGGCAATGGCACACCACGGCCACACGGACAGCGTCTCCACTAGCAAACCAAACTCCCTCAAAAGTAGATTAGATGACAAAAAGAACTATCTGGATGAATCTCATTTACTTTCCGCTGAAGCACCACATTGGCCTGCTTTCCAGTGACCCAGACTGCGTAACAGTACAAATCAAAGGATGTATAGCTTTCCCTGTTATTAAACAAATTATAACAGCTCGAGAACTGCTGAAAAAAAATAAGATTTAAATGAAGGCAAAGAGCATGGATGGATGAAAAATATTCCTCTGGCAGTGCTAATGTCCAGCAGCTGACAATTACCTTCAGCAATCTTCGTTTTATATACTTCAAGCTTGCTGCCAGAAGCTGGTACAGTCCATTAGAAAATTTAACTTTAAATTATTTATCTTGTATGCATACAGGTATTAAAGCTAAATTACAAACCTGGGAATGATTGCTTGAAGTCTCAATTTTCTCTTGAGATCTGTCTCTTGCTAGTTTGGCAGCTTCTTTTACTTCTTGGAATTTCTCCGCAAACTGGAAAAAGCATGACAGGTATTTATTAGAATGATTTATCAGATTATTGCCTTTATATGGTTCATAGATCTCTAAAAGTGAACAACTAATTTTGATAATTTAAAAATTTTGGCAAGAAAAAACCATTTTAATTCTTTGGCAGGGAGTTTCAAAAGGAATGTGGGTGTTGCTAAAAGAGGGACATCTCTGCAGCTCTGGCTGACCACAGTAAAACCTGTGGAGAAAAAGGAACTGTGAGTGTCTCCTGGTTTGATTTGGTTTTGTTTATTTCCTCCTCTCCTCTGTTTCACTTGGTGTTAACAGTCCCTTAGAAGTTGAAAGTATAAAAGCCATATGTTTGGATAAAAAAATTATCAATGTCTTCTATTCCTAAGAGCAAGTCAATTAAAGAATGCAAATGAGGTCACCTGCAGAACGCAAGCAAGGGATTATCAAGACACAGAAAAAATGAGAAGGCGGCAGATCTGAATGTACAAGGGAGCCATATGAAAACACAGCTTTTCTGGTCTAATTCTTTTCTTACTGAAAAAACAAAGCTGGAAGACTACAGGGAAAGGCTTGAATGCTTCCTGCAAGAGCATTGTATCAACCAGGGGGAGGCGGGGGAAAGGAAAGATAAAGATGAAAAGTAATGATCTCAATCTACAAGTTGCTATAGCATATCTGCTCCAAAGCCAGCCTGGCATTTTTGAAATACAAGTATTATCCCAGTCAGTCAGGGTTGCAGGGCTTTAAGCACTTCAAACGGTGTTTAAAGTTTTAAAAGGAGGATTGCCAAGATGGAAGAAAAGGCATAATATGTAATTTTTTTAATTAAGATGCATCCGGTATAAGAATGGGTAACTTTGTCTTTCTGCTAAAGCAGTTTGGTCTTGCTTGCCTGTGTTTTGAGAAACTTGAAATGTTAGAAAGAAAAGACATACTAGAAGTAAAAATATAAATAGATGTATTTTATTGCACAGTTTGCGAATGAAAGGATTGCCATTATATCCTTGGATAATTTGGAACATTTATGACAAAAAACCCATCATATTTTACCGTCAAGGAATGGGACGAATCATTATCCACATACTAATCTTATCTTCTAATCTTTAGATTTACAGCAGCTATTTAGCATGCTCTCACTAAAACACTGGGACTATAAAGATTGATAAAACAAATCTCCAACCGGTCTAAGAGAAATCTGGATTTATATGTGGAGGCACCTGTGTTTTGTATAACACACACAAATGGAAATTTCCAACAAATACACATACACCATTCTTAAATCCCGCAAACGAGCACGTTCTCAAAACTGAGTGAAATTTTGGGTGTAGGCTACGATCTGTGACAATGTTGATGAATGAAGATCGAGCGCTCCAATCCAGCTGTTTTCTATACACCAGCTGAAACTGCATATGCAAAGTATGTGCTCTCGGATGGCAGCAGTTGCTATCTGATGGCATGTGCAGTCACTACACACACAAACGACTTGATTACCTTTGTAGCACTATAAAGATCATTAGGAACAACTACATTACATTTTTGCCTTAAGTGATTTAACTCCAACTTTACACAAAATTTATCTCCTGCTGTGACAAAACACCTATAACAAACTGATTATTTCTAAAATATTGTATCAACAGTAAGTTCTACACTTGGCTTTCCTGAAAATAGTAAAGGGCTGGTTTGAGTCTCTCTTCCACAATAAATCTTTTCATCTTACATATGAAAAATTTATGAAGGTTTTTCATGAACTCTATGAAATATGAAAAGACAAAAAGAATTGGAAGTGATCTATCAAACTTTATTTTTGCAGCTATCTTCATAAAGTACACAGGAGACTGCTGTGAAAAATTATGTGAGCTGAGAAGGAAAGGACCTTTTCCGATATTTCCATAATAAAAAATTGTATTTGACTGAGCAAAGCTAATCTGTGATATAAAACCAATCATGAACCCATTGCACAATAGATTTCAGTCATGTCTCCAGTTTACCAACACATGTATTTAAGACATTTGCTTTTAGAAACAAGTACAAATACCTGAATTTCTCACCATCTCGGTGACAGATCTTCAGCTTTAAAGAGTCAAAATATTACCCTTCATTCTTACCATCATTACAAACGTATAGACAGCTGTAACAGAAACAGTGGTGAAGGACTGTCTCTGCTTTTTGTTTACTCATACACTTGGAAACAGGCAGTCCATAACGAGTTCTACTGCCGCTTCTTTTTCATTCTTGGCTAATTAATACCTGCTAGATTTTACTAACGGTCTATTTTTGAAAGCTACAGAGGATCACTTGGCTTGTTATGAAATTAAAGCCTTTCACTTGATTACTCTTCTGAGTGCAACAGCACAGTGGTGACAGCCCAAACTTGTGTAGCATTACCAATGCTAATTGCTACAGGAGCAAACCAGGCATTTCTGAAGCTACCCAGATCCTGAGGCCGTCTCCGAGAGTGACAGCATGGCCACAGTGTCGCATCACTGGCAGAAATCAGAGAGATGCTTTCTCTCCAGTAACTGTTTTTTTTCTGTCCCAAACATAAATAATTGACAAATAACTGATACTACAAAATCATGTGCCACCTCCAAGATCCAAGTTGACTTTGAGCTATCAAGCCACTGCAGTAACAGAGAGTGCTTTTTAAACATGAAAATCCTAGTTAAAAAATAAAATCATCTATTTAGTAAACGAAAACTTGGTAAATGTGGTCTTGAGGGGTAACGCACATATAAATACCCCAAACCAATAAAAAAATCATCATGTTCCTTCTCCCTTCATCTTTCCTCTCCTTCACCCTTGTCCTCAGGCAGATGAAGTTCTCCATATTTTTTTTTTTTTTTAAAAAGACTGCAGTAAGAGAAACACCAACTAAACACCACTCCAACAGTCCATCATGGATTATATGACGTGTCTTCTCATGCCCCAAAGAGCTGTGAGACTAAGCTGCAACACGGAAAAGACCTGCTGCAGGAACCAACGCTCGTGAAGCCTTTCAGTCCAAGGCTGCTGCAGCCCATGCACACTCTTTGATTACAAATCTTGGTCAGTGAAATTTAACGAGGACTCAAGGATGCTACTGTGCACTGCACAAATTATTTAAAGGCTGTTCAAATCTGCAGCCAGCTTGTCACCTGCAGAAATACATATATTTAAATAGACTTTCTTAACATTTTATACATTAAAAAGCATTATTTTGCATGCGTAAATTTTGAGCTCCTGATCTGGCATTATATTTTACATCTCCTACTGACAAACTGTGCCAGTGTCAGATGAAACAGCTGCTCCCACCAAAAGCAGTCTCATAAATATTTCATCACCTTCTTGCTTTGCAGAAGGCTGGGTGATGGCACGTTCCCGTTGGGGAGCACCGTCGTGCTGTGACACACAACACACACGTTGATTTGCTCGTGGTTTTCTCTGGATGAGCTCTCAGTACTGGGCAGATCAGCAGCAAACAAGACCATTTCCTCCAGGGACTGGCCAGTAATTTGCTCTAGCACAGCCAGTACGCTGCCAGCACTGATGCTGGTCGGACCGGGGCTGGGGGGCTGTGCTGCATGCTGGGGCAGGGGCAGGATTTGCCCTGAAGTTTCCCCCTGCAACACAGCACCTGGCAGACACCACACACGTAATGTGCACACATGCACGGAAAGAAAGTCCAGTGCCTCCCAGATGCTGGATGCAGTTGCTCTATGATGGGCAAAATCTGGGTCTACTGAGTTTCTCACCTGTATAAATCTCGGTCCCCATGCCCTTGACTACCTACAGCTCCTCAGACAGCACGTCTGCACTGAAGCATCCTGAATGATAGCACAAATTTTACTGAACTGCTTCATGTGCAAAATACATCACTACCTGTACAGTACCAGCTCTGCCTCTTCATCACACCCAGGCACACCATTAATTCTCTTTTGATTCCTGTTTCGATTTAGCTGTAGCAATGTTTGAATCATGTCTTGAGGCCTTTTTGAGGCACAGGGTGGGAAGGCAGGGGAAAGGAGGGTCAACGAGTCCTGCAAGAGGGGAAAAGGACCCTGAGCAGGACACCAACCTTAAGCCCTGGGATTCTCCCAATCCATGTGAATTATAATTAGGTCACTAGGTCACTGAGCGTACTTTTCATTAATAGCTCATGTTTAATTTGAACGGCTTTTCCCTATAGGTACGGATTAATGCTTAAGTATCTCAAGAGAAGCAAGGCACTAGAAAGAGGCAATATCTTTTATTAGGCCAAGCAATATATTTAAAAATGCAGACATTTTTAGGCATGCTAACCTCTTCTCCTCTTTGTTATTATTCATTGTGTTCAGCCACTTTTCAGTTTGCTTTATTTATTTATTTTAAGCCAGTCTATTGATCTCTCTGGTTTAGAGGAGTTTTAGTGTGTCCTTCCAATTCCTGACTAAAAGCTTCAATTATTTCCAGGAAAAACGGCAAGCTTTAATTTATATCTTTTATAAGAGTATAATGATATCAAGACGAAATGAAACTTTATTTTACTATTCCCAGTACACTTATACGTCTGTAATCTCTCCACCATCTCTGATCTTTCTTGTTAACGGTTCAATAATTAAACTGAGGAGCATGGATGACAAGGGATATCTCTGTCCCACTGCTTTGCAGGGTGGTAATAAACCAGGTTTTCTTACATTTTTCCAGCTAGATAAATGTCAGGTGTGGTGGTTTTTTTTTAATAGATCATCTCAAGCCATTTTAACAAGCGCTCCCCTTCGATATTCTTACCAGTAAAAAGTCTTTCTGCTGATTTGGAAAGCTTTTTCTGCAAGTAGAAGGCTGTATTATTGGCAGTGAGCTCTTCAGCAGATCGTGCTGTGCAAACAGATGTGCAAACTGATCTGGAGAGAAACACAGCTGGTGCTGAGGCCCCTGTGCCCACACGACACGTTTTTCAGATGGCTTTAGTCTGGCCACACGAACATTAAAGAGCTGCTTTCTGATACCAGCACTACATTTATTCTTAGTACGTGTTTGGATAGTTTTGGAGGATATGAAAAAATCTCTCTGATTAGGGTGCAAGGACCCCCTTGTTACACCTCTGGTCTCCTGAGCCAGCCCCAGCACCACCTGCTCCACACGGTGCGTGGTGCTTGTTCAAGCCCAGCCAGCACTCAGGCACCGTGCAGCCACCTGCCATGCTGCAAGGTGTGACTTCAGTAATCCAGGAGTAAAAATTACTATCCAGTGCTCCTAATTCTTTCATTTGGTGTCCAAAGGTTGCACTGTATCATGCTTATCTGTTACTCTAAACAAACTACTCTCCTAAATCCACCTTAATCCTCCTGTATTGCCAGACTACTTACTAGCTACTACAAACACCTCTTTGCCACAGGAGTGGAGAAGATGCATAGGTGAAATGAGCACTCATCTACACTTGAGTAAACGACATAACCATCACCAGCAGCTCATTTTTAAAAAAACGTTTTGCATATGATTGATTGGTGGCCTTAGCATCCCAGAACAACAGATTATTGTCATGGCACTTTTACGGACATCCAAAATCCATACATGAAAAGTAAAACACACTTTACCTTTAAGAAATGCTCGCAAAAAATGCAATACTCTGGAAACTCAAAACTCAGTAAGGCAGATTTAGTAAAATAAATTCCTGTAACAATTTGGTTGATGGAAAAGTCCTGCTCCTACTGCAGTGGTCTGCCTTTGCTATTTTAGACACTACAAGAAACACCTTGTCCTTGTGATTCTTTTCTTATCAAAGCACACGAGGAAAGGACAGCACCACAAGAGACTGTGTGCCATGCCTAAGGACACCACGTTGAGTTAACTGACAAAACCCAGCGCCAAGTAGCGACGCTTCAGGTGTCAACCATGTGTTAGATAAGTAGGAGGTTTTTTACTACACGAACTAACATCTCAGCTGCTTGACGAGCACTTGGCAAGACCACTAATCTAATGACAGGATGTATTTTAAAGTGCATGTTATTCTTGACTAGACTTTACAAGACGACTAATGTAGCCAGCCCCTGGTCCAGGGAAGTGTTGCATTAATACCAAACCCATGGCCAGGTTTGCCTGCTGAGGAAGGCAGCTCTGCCACCAAACCTGCTGTCAGACCTCCCCCGCTACTCATCCTCCATCACTGCCACAACCTGCTGCCACCTCCTCAGGTCTGTGCTAAAGCAGCTTCGGGTCAGGGCTGCAAATCACACCACCGAGCTGAAATGCTAAAAATGTGGTATTATTTTAACAAAGACCAGTTCGTTGAGCCTCCTGAAAGCATGGCCCCACCAATGGTGGTATCTGCAAAACGAGGGCACCAGCAAACCCTGGGGGCTGGCAGCTCCTTCACCTCAGTTAATTACCAATGGCAGCAAGTCATCAAAGTGCACATCTCTGAGGCTGGGACAGCAACTCTTCCTTCAGCCACATTAGGCAGCCCTAACACCAACGGTCCTGGCATATCAGCGGTTCCCTTTGCTTTTGGTGCCACTTTCAGCTGAAATGAGCGCACAGGCCAAGGAGACGCCAAAAAATACTACAGAGTTCAGATTGCTTCTGTGAACATCTGAAAACACAAATGCTTTCAGCCATGCAGGGGAAGATACTGTCGAGATCACCTGATAGTACTGTCATTAGTGGTCAGATTTAATTTATAGTTTTGACTACAAACTTTGCAATACTGCCTGCTTCTGTACATACAGACATTGGGTAATTACAGGAGATGGGCAGCCTGTATGGATGAAAAGGAACTGCAAAAGCATGCAGCTCTCAAGAGGTCAGATGGGTATATGCAATTCTTCTTTAATAAGAAACAAGGCAACCTTTGCAGAAGCGCAGTGAGCCCCATTACCTTCGTCAACTGCTGCTCGGAGGGAAAGCCCAAACCAAACACAGTGTTTGCTCTGCTGTCCGCCCACTGGCCAAACTTCTGCGATGTTTTAGTGAAGGTCATGTTAGGTGTGATTGTGCTGTTTATGATCACCTGTTTAAAAACAGATAAAAAAATAATTAAAAAGTAGAAGCCACATCGGAAATGCATATCCTAGCAACGATATCATCCAAAGCAATTAGCAGTCTAAATTGGGAAATTGCTGTATTCAGAAGATTTTTTCTGAAAACAAAACAGTTTCTATCTTGTCTTACTTTATGCAGGCATCTTGTCTTCTTTTTCCAAAGTCCTATCATAGTCCTGCAGTTAAACATGGCTGCAGGAATGTCACTGAACTCAAAGCAACAGCAGGGACAGGAGCTATAAAATTACCCTGGCAGAAATGCAGATGCAAAATCCTCTTTTTTAAGCATTATGAAGGCACATGGCTACTCCCACCCGATACCTGGGATGGCTCGAGGCCTCCAAGCAGGGTGTGCACCAGCAACACCTGCCCTCAGGCTGGACCAGGAAAGAGATATTTCTGCATTTCTCCATTTGGCCTCAGGCTCCCACAAGCGGGATGCCAGAGACATGTCAGAAATGAATGAAAAAGAAAACCACTAACAACAAAAACCAAGACAAAGAGAAACTGGTAACTTAATAGCGAGTTCAACTTGGGAGGGTGGTGAAGTGCATCGCCCACAATGCACATGCACCATCAAGTGTGGGCCTCAAGACAAAGATTCTGCCGCTTTACACAAGTTAACTAGTATCTGCTTCACCACCAGCAACCTTGAAAGCAACAGTGGTTCTTGTAATTAAAGAAATAGCCAACAAGAGGAAGGCTGTTGGGATGAGGTCTCTAAGGAACTTAGTGGAACAAGCATAAAATGTAATCTTGCAAATGAGATATATGCCAGTTCATTATCAAAAATTTTAACTTTATTTTCAAGATACATCATTATATGAGTCTAGAGACTCCTTCCCCTGGAAATTAATTCATATACAATGTTCTTTCTGCTAACAGAATAGAAGCTTTCTTTAGTAATGCGTACCATCATTTCCAATATGCAAATTATGCAGTAATTAAGCCAAATCTGTGGGACAGTTTAATTAACATGATCAGGAAGTATCCTGGCAACATCATTTACTATGTATTCCAAGCAGGTTTTTTTTCCTAAGCTATCATTTACATTTAGCAAAAAGTGTGAATTAAATTTACCAGAGAAAGATCTTGCCTCTGTCCCCTCCCTAACTTCCAACCTTTGGGCTGATGCTTCTACTTGCTTTCTCAGAAACTGCTCAGCTTCCGTGGTTCCCTCTTTCTGCATCACCACTTTCAAACAAACACGCTCTTTTCTGCCATTTCCTGCCACTGAACGTTTCACCAAAAGGAAACAAAACATAGGAGGGCCAGGTGGCTGGTACCCCTGAAATTTTTATTTTTTTGTTTGGGAATAAACAGGGCAAGAAAGGGGGAGAGATGACTCTGCAACCAGCTGGCCAACACACCCCATACAGACACCAGCTTTCAGGGTCAAAACATCTTTTTGAATGGTCAGTTGACAGGCAGAGGTATAAGCAAAGCTGCCCAGATGTGCTCGCCTCTGGCTAAATCACACAACAGAAAAGCTGCAACATAAAATCTCAGTGCGATTTCAGATATTAAAATGAAAATAAAATCAAAGATTTTATGTAGGGGGTTGACGATGCGAAGTAACTATGATGCTACAACGACTGCATGATACAGAGAGGCACAAGAACAGGAGGATAAGCTACCAGCAACCCAGAAAAATCAGGATGCTTTCCAAAAACTTTAAGGGAAGTGCTATATTTCTTCTTTAAAAATCTTACATCAGACAGATGAACTACTTACAAGTGTTTAGCTTCTCCAATTACAGAACTTATTTTAGAAGCTATGAAACAGCCAGAAATTTCAAGTGATAAAAAATATTATTTCAGTCCTACTGTGCCTATCAAATTAGACATCTGTGAGCAAAAACTAATAAAATGACCCATTTTACTGAAAGGCAAAAGCTTCACTCACTAGAAGCAGACTCTGAGAAGAATAAAACTCTTCCATACCTCCTACAATAATCATTGAGTAAATACAAATAAACCCCAGAGCAAAGATATCTTTTAGTCCAATATTATCAAAGATGTGATAAAAGGAATAATGAAGCCTGCAAATTGTAAACCAAGGAACACCTTATTGAGTGATGAAATGCACTACCATTAGCTTAGCACCTTCGAAGTTCGTTTTTTCTATAGCCAGCGCAGAATCCGAGAAAAGGTTGCGGTGATCGCACACCTTCAAGAAACTGACAGCTCATCTGTTAAATTTATAATAAGCTGCAATTAGTGAAACTGCCTGGAAGCCAGCTCTATGATTTTTTTTCCCCCTTAAATCCTTCTGTCAGTCAGCCACTTCAGAAACGCTGTGTTCCTACAGAGAAGTAAAAAACCTAAGTAGAAGCTTAGGAGATTACATCAGAGCTCATGGAAACAGTTCAGAGGAGACGGATGCTGCAGGTACACTGCACTTACCCACCGGTCTTCCTCCCAATCCTGACCCCACTGCCCCGT
Organism: Falco naumanni; assembly: GCF_017639655.2. Taxonomy (NCBI): domain Eukaryota; kingdom Metazoa; phylum Chordata; class Aves; order Falconiformes; family Falconidae; genus Falco; species Falco naumanni. The sequence goes on along the minus strand of NC_054060.1, from coordinate 14,158,055 downwards.
CACGCTTGCAGGGAGATGCCGTAACATTAAATTTCAGGAGCATCAGCCTGTACATTCACTTCTCCTATAAATCTGGTCATCATTTCAGAGCAGGGACACTACTCGGGCCAGGGAACAATCAAGTTGGTTGTGTTTAGGAAAAAGAAAGGGTGTTACGATTTCAAAGAACAATGAAAAACCAGGCTTGCAATCCCTCCTGCCCAGTAAGCCAGGCTATCCCCCTCCCCCCGGCTCACCCTGGGCTGCAGGGACCCCACTGCTCCTCCGCCTCCACCTGATTTAATTTAACACAGTTCCAAAATACATCGGCTAATAAATTCATTAGCTATTTCATGGCTGTCTTTTCCCAGGTGGGGAAGCTTGTGGCCAGGCCAGCTGGTCTTCCACGAGGCAGAAGGTCTCCAGCTGGGACAGAAGGCAGGGGAAGCATCTGTGGCCACCACTACAGGGAAGTTCAACCGAACCAGTAAAATTTTCTATTTTCATCAAAGGATGAACCAGAACTTTCAAGTTTCAAAGGAAGAAGGAGCTGAGAAGGGTGCAGAAGAGAAAGGGCAGTATTTGAAAGCTGCTGTAGGCAGGATGAGCCTGTGGGCTCTTTTCCATCCCTACCTGCAACCCGGTATTACAATTCTACAAAAAAAGGCCACTCATCAGTTCAAATGGGCTCTTACGAAATATCTTTGCATTGGGTCCTCATTTGTATAAAACACACCAAGAGCAATTCCAGCTGCATCAGAAAATGGAATGTAGACTTTCATCCAGGATAAAGGATTCAAAAGATAAACCACACTCTAATCAAATGTAATCAATCCCTGAAGTAGTTAAAGAGTTCTCCCTAAAGACAAAGGCAAAGAGGAGCGTAATATAATAAGCACCTTACAGAATAATAAACTCATTCATCATACTGAGTTGTCTACATGTGGTTAAAAAAAATAATCTGCCTTTGCTCTCATCTACATGTATCAGATGGCAAACATTCCTGATACATCCGAACAAGCCAAGCAAAATCTCATGCTAATTTCACTTCCTCTGGGAGAAAAAAACAATCCTGACATCTAAATTTTTATTTGAAGCTGACACAGAAGAATGCTCACGGTACAAGGTAGCACTACATCAACCAGAAATCACTCCAGACATTTAGAAACACACCAGGTATATGCGTCACGTACAAGTGAACGCAAATAAGCTGGCATAGAGCAGAACATTCATATGCTGTAACACACCCATCCCGCTGGCTTCCCACGGAGAGAAACTGCCAAATAAATCAAGCCGGGTGAGGTCACAAGACGACCCAAGTGTATAGAAGGAAAAAAATACGTATTGGCAGCGCAGCTCACGCTGCTCGTAATATATGCCCATATCTACAGCTGCCATTTTTTTAAGGAATGCTTTGAGCATTGAAAGGGTTCCTCTCCCACATGCCCTGCATCACAACATACACTAAAGGGGAAAAGCCAACGTGGCTCCTGAAAATACATTTTCCCCGAGTCACCGTTTCACTAACGTAAGACGCAGGGGTGCGTGGGCCGCTGGAGCAGTGCCTGGGGGTTCGCTGGCCTGGCTCACAGCGTACACCCTGGTCGCACCGGCCCAGGTCGGCAAGAGGGAAAAGCAGAATGAAAGCAAGCTCAGCTGGCAGGGGAGGAAAGCGGCGATGGCAGCGGGCAGAGCCACTGACACGGCCCGAGGAGGAGGGCCCGCGTGCGGGCAGCCATCGGCCAGGACACCTTCTCCAAAGAAACACCCACCCAAGGGGACGATGAGCCCCAGCCGGCCTGGCCACAAGCTCCTCGACCTGGGAAAAGACAGCCATGAAATAGCTAATGAATGTATTAGCCAATGTATTTTGGAACTGTGTTAAATTAAATCAGAAAAGGGCCCCTTATTCTGGGACAGGAGTGCCAGATTAGGAATTATTCTGGAATTTCCCCTTTAAATTCACCTCACCTCCAGAAAAGCCCCGAGGTTCCAGGCCATAAGATCTATCTTTAAGAAGGCACTACATTAAAACCTCCCCATTTCATTTTCACACCTCCAAATACATGCTTTCCAGCTTGCAGCCCTTGTGAAATTCAATTTCCCCAACCCACCAGGCTGCTAATCCTCAGTAAAGATGTATCCCCATCTAAAAACAGAACTGAAGAGGGAAAGGAGCTGCTAATCCTCTGGCCACAGCTATCACAGGCTCAGCAGGTTCTTCCAGCTCATCAAGTCGACATGAATCAGAAGGGCTTGTGACACTGGATGTGAAGATGAGGAGACAGGGCTGGATCGCAGAGAAATTCTCCCTCTATCTCAAATGTTCAGCAACTCTCTTGTGGAATTAACCCGCCTACGTTTCTGTGACTTGCACTACCCTTTGCACTACCTGCCACCCTCCCTATCTCTGCTGAGAGCTTCTAGACTCAGATGGAACATCTTTCCACCAACACACACACTATTAAAGAGAGAAAAAAAAGAGTCCTTGCTGTGGCCACCTGATGGAGTAAAGCAGGAGCAGCACAAAGACAGGCTCACGGCAGCATAAGAACTTGGGGGTGAAAGAAAAAACTGCCTTTGGCCAAAACAGTGAACCTGTAATGCAGGAGCTTTAATTACAGTTGTTTTACAAATCAGGGCCAGCAGATGTGATCAAATCTTTCTCCCCACCCGTTCTGCTGAGTCTTTGTAGAAGGTCCTTAAAAAAACCACAAAGCCTGGGAAAGCTGAAAGCAGCAATGGCACTTGCTCCAGCTTTGCTTTACCTGCTGCACCTGACATACACGGTGCTTCACCCGGACAGGCTGAGGGTACAGTTTAGTTAGACTGGGGGTACTGTAAACATACGTTAGGAGGAAGAACGTTGGGTTCCTCCATTTTGCTGTTTCTCCTGCTCAGCTCCATCCTTTGTGCGTGGGGGGTGGGGGCAGGGGGAGAGTGGGCAGAGCACAGGGCAAGCAACAGCTGGCAGGACATCTGCTACCAGACTCTTGTTCTGGATACCCTCCGGGCTAGCCTGGCCAGCCACTGCTTTTCAGGAGTTTCTGTTCTACACAGTGAACAAGACAGTGGCCATTTCACCCCTCAATGGACTCCGAAAGCTTCCATAGCTACGTCATGGATTTCTGTGGGAGGTGGGAGCGGAAGGGGAATCACAATAATGCATCCAGGCTCTGCAAAGAGGAAGATGCCAGGGTGCCTTGCAAGCCGCAGAGGACTTGCTGCAGTCCAAAGCATTTACTTCCCAACCTGAGCTCCCTCTGCAGACAGCAGTTTCACCTTCTATGGACCAAGTATCTCACATGCTGCTGCTTGCTTCATGGGGGAAAGGGCCACTTCTACAGCTGCACATAGCTGTGTTTTAATCCTGCATCACCTTGTGTCCCCATGATAATTCAATGAATGATGAGGTTAATTTTTAACCCTGAAACCCAACAAATCAAATAAAAAAACAAGTTCTTGTCCTCCTTCATGAAAGGAGATGTAAAAATAGTCCCCCCACTCCAATAAAAAGACTAATAACTGTTTTTCCTGTGGTAAAATATTTCTGTTGTAAAGCCCTTGCTGAGAACCTGTCTAAATGCAACAAAAGTGGGTTTATGATTATGTGAATTCTATTAAGTAAATCTCCTGCTACACCTACTCCATTGCGCTCTTTTTCTTCCCAAGGTAATTAACATCTCTGCAGAGCTGGCTTCCCACCTCCTCCACCCAGTCTAAATCTCTAAAATCTCCTATTTTTGCTTTGACATCTGACTACATTTTTTTTTTCCTTTTAGGCGCAGCACACACATCCACCCACCCACACGATTCAAAAGCACCAGCAGCTGTTTCACGAAGAAAATCTACAGCAAGGATTCTCAAACCCTCTATGCTGGCACAAACTGTTATCCAGGAATTTCATGCAACACTTTATAAAATATATAAACCGAGACGCTTGTGTATTATTTTCACACGAGAAACAAGATTCCTGACTTATCAAGACAGGGAGAAGATATACGGTGGAGACTCTTGATTTTTTCCTGGTGACCAAAATTGGGATGAGGGAGAAGGCTGCGTTATATACAATGAGATACAATTTAAAAAACCCCACAGTTATACCACATTCATGCTTCGGAAGATTTAATAAAAGCATATAGCCTTTGCGTAGAGTATAACCACATCCTTATACAAACCATTTTGGCACTAATTGTTTTTTGCATCCTTCAGGCTGTATGACAACAGCATCACTGAAGCCTGAAGGTCCCTTTGCAGAGGTCAGAAATGTCACGGCTATGTGGCATTGTCAAGGACTCCTCCGCTCTGTAACAACCTACACACCCCAGGGAGCGCTCAGCAATAGCATGGCTTACCGCTTCCTCTCTAAAATCTAGAAAAACTGTCCTTTCGCATAAGGAATGGCCAAGAAGAGCAGACAAGTTGTTTTTAGGAGATGACAGGATCTACTTGACGTCTTCTAAAACACCTCGAAGCAGTCACTGTTAGACAACAATCAAGGGCAACCAGGTTCAGCAACACTTCGGAGCAATACACTAACAAAACTGAAGCTACAAGGTGTCCATGAGATAGTGTAAAACACCAACCCTTCTGCGTCCTCAGAAACGCCTCATCCCTTATTTTGCTGCTAGAAAATAAAGCCAGGTGAAGGTTAGCTGGGGCTTATGTGATCATCTGGTTCACTCCTCAGGGAGAATCACCCTTGGACTTCAGCCAGCATTTAATGGTTGAAAGTCATTTCTACTATTCCTCATTTTCCATCTAGCAACCACTGCGCCATTGGATGCGACGACAATCCAGAATCAAGAAAGAAGCGATGTCTGTGATTTTTTTTGGTAAAGCTAGGAAAATATTGCCTTGAATTATGTTTGATGCTCAAATTTTAAGAATACACAATGCAGTGTAGTTTATTTATAAACTCCATCTGGCATGACTTGATTAGCATGTCTGATACATTAACTCTCTGAATAGGGATTTCCAAGTATTAGATACTTCATGCACTACAGCGGGGGAGGGGGGAGAAGGGAACAAATAATTTATATAGCTATTTCAGTGGACAAGCAATCCTTAGTGTCTCATAAAGCACAGCTTGTAAGAATTATTCTTTATTACTTTCAGTAGCTGAACTTAAAAAAAAGAGGGAGTAAAATTTCCAGATTATGAAACCAACAGCTAACCAGTGCTGTGTTTATTGCAATTCTTGACAGAAGTCCCTCATACCCGGGGCAGAGGCCGTGGAAAGTTTGAGGGGATGAAGCATGTGCTCAGTTCACCTTTGGGCACGAGGTTCCTCAGTGCCCTTATAACTTATTTTGGAAGAAAAAGGCAGCACAATGCAAAACCCGCAAGCAAGCTGAGCACCACTCCCTGGAGCCTGGTGAGCAGGTATGGAAGATCTTACCATCTACAAATTTGTCTATTTCAGTCTCATCCCACAGTTTTGCTTTGATCAGCTAATGAAACCAAAAAGATGAAGGAAAGCATCTCTAAACTCTACCGTGTTGTGCCTATGTTGATGATGTTACTAAATACTTTGAAATTTTTCTCAGTTTTCACCTAACTACAGGCATGGATTATTTTTGCCAAAAATCTGTTCAAGATTCTTCAAAAGCTTTGCTAAGTTTGAGGGCCATGACCTAAACCAGGCATCCTCCACTTGATTCCAGGTTTCTTTACAATAATGTCACATGGTTTAATTAACCTCTCTGGCATGTTCAGATGCCACATTCATACTTGAGTCTAGTGATCAGAAACAACTCTGTGTGAGGCCGTTACAGGCTGGAACACTTGCACAGATCTTTTCTGAGAAATTTTACGGAGAGATTTTAAAAAGGAAAAATCCACCCAGACCGAAGTTTCCCTACTTGCTGGTGAGCAGTGCAGCAAGAAATCCTCTAGCATGGATTTTTATCTTTTCTTTCTTTTTTTCTTTTTAAAGAATAACAAACTGCATTTCTGAAAAGGTTTCTGCAGTCTCCTGGATTCAGTTTTGTGTGGTCTTTCCAGAGCCAGTGACACATGCTGTACATACAAGCATAAAAATGAGCCAGATAGGATCAAACGGTGGCAGATGTGCTTCTGTTCTTCTGTCAAGGATACAGCTGTTGCCAGCACTTTGTTATCTTTTCTCCTAAGCTTACTAACCGGCTTCTGCAGGATTTACTTCCAGAAATAATCCAGACAACGAACAGAGGATTTTTCACATTTCAAAGTTAATAACTTGGAAAGAGATTAATACAGAAACATAAGCGATATGAGTTCTACAGCTCTAGACCTTTTTTTTTTTTTTTTTTTTTTTTCAACCAAAACCAAAACGTATCCTCAGCAGATGATCATGATTTCTCATTGATGCAGTCTCAAGGGACCCACCAAATTTCCTGGCATTTACTTTGCTCCATTTCTCAGCTTTTGACAAGCTCTCTTTCACCTGAAGCCCCAGGTCTTGTCTGAGCAAACATTTTTAATTTTTCCTCCCTTTCCCAGGTCATCTCTACCAGTATCGGAAATTCTGAAATTACCATTGCAGTTAAACCCTAACAGTACCTTTTTATCTGAACACTCAAGGACCTGTCCACACAAGCGCAGCCAATGTCACCAGCTCTACCTATCTGAACCAGTCTTGGCAAGTGTTGAAAATTCTCCTGCAGACACAACTCCAGGCAATGTACTATCCTCCCAGTTATTAAATCCTGCACCTACCCTCAGCCTGAATTTCTGAATACCTGATACGACCTTAAGCAAATACAGGATGATACAAGTGGGTAGTCTCATCCTTGGCTGACAGCTCTGCTTCTCCTTTATGCTCTATTTCTTCATCAACAAATTCCAAATAAAATGTTCTCAAGTTACTTTGTCTAAAGAGAAACAAAAACTCAACTAACTTTAGTCAAGCCAAGTGCATCACAAACAGAGACAACGCAAATATTTTGAGATCATCGGGAACTGTTATTTTCCTTTATTTCATTCACTCTTCATTCAGCCTTCGCCAGAGCAGCAGCCTCTGCCTAGGAGGCACCAGCATCACCCGCTGATGGTAAGTTTTCCTTCAATTAAGAGTTCCCCCTGAATAATTCAGAGTGATGCTAAGTTATCTGAAAGTTACATCACCACAACTCTAAACCTTTAAATGAAATGAGGAAATAGGTATTAAAAATATTATTTACTGTGAGTTCTTTCACTGAGCGAGAGACCGTTTCCAGCTTAAGTTAGGCTGGTGTGCCATGACTGAGGGCAGGACAGATGTTCTGCTCTTAATCTGCCCATCACACAAAATCAACGAGAACTCTATGAAAGAGGCAGCTACCTCTCAAGAGAGCAGCCTGATCCAGCTTGATTATTTACAGCAACAACCCAAAAGGGACTGCAAAAAGAAGCTAGAGACTCCTCAGGCATCTTTTACAAAGTACTTTGTTTAGCACAGTTGGTACTAGAACATGTCTCTGGCAGATGAGCATCATTCTCCAGCACAGGCTGGGAAATCTGAACTGGGAAAAGTCCACGCTGCAGTGGCCTTATGAAGAAAACTCATCCGATGAGAACGATCAAATGGCATCAAATTATTTTAAAAGCTCTAGTATGGATACACAGTATATACATGCTGATACCATTATCGTTGTTCTGTCTCAACAGTAAAGTACTTATCTATTCCATGATATATCCATAAAGATCATAAAACCAGAACTAATGTTTTTACTTATTAGTCATCTTGCTAGCATAGAATCAATGAGATGTTTATTATAACATACACACAAACTATGCACACTGGAAGACAGGATTATGCATTAAAATTGTATTTTATACCATGTTTTTGTATTTCACAAGATGTTCTTCCTTTTGTGGGGGGCAGGGGTGTAATTAGTTCCATTTGTTGGCATTACCCTTTTATGGCTCCATTATAATCTCCAGTGCTAATAATGATGTTGAAATTAGCTCCGATAGTTCATGAAATACTTAATATATTATGATAAAGAGAAGATGAAGGCCATCAAACATGCTTCAATTTCTATATTACAGTAATCAGCCAGACCAGTACTGGAAACATTTTGTTATGGCATATGAAGGTTTCTTGTGCGGACAGGTATGGACAAGAATGCAGGAATACTGACCGGATCAGTCAACTCAGACCTCCAAAGTCAAAACCTGGTCATCTTTCCACCAGTTTCCCCTAATGTAGCATCACCCTTAAAACTGGGATATGTCTTTTGGGCTCTTCAAACAGTAAAAAGTATCACACGCTGCCTTTTTGATGAATGGTCCTTTTTGTGTTGGTTCTCAGTGTTAGAAGTGTACGTAATATTGAGCTCATGCTTCACCCACACCCGTTTTAGGGCTGGCACTCTTTCTGGCAGTCTGGAAATCTGGAAAAAGATTTCCCACCCAATCTGGAAGAAATGGCCTGAAGGGCAAAAAAATGCACATCAGAAAAAATTTTGAAAAAAATAGAAATACTCATCTCAGTTACCCAGTGGTAAAAAAAGCTTTGAGAAGCTGGAATAAAAAAATATTTTCTGCTAATTTAATCAGATTTTACCAGCAGGGGCTCTCTGGAAATCACAGTCCTTCCAGTGCTGCAGTCAGCAAAATAATCTTCAGGGCGAGGAGAGGAGCCTCTTGGCGTTTCAGCAGGCAGGGGCAGCCAGCTCGGACCCCAGCAGCACCGTGCTCCTCCGGGATGCACACAGCACTCCTGACAAGCGATGGCCATAAATAAAACTAGGGCAGGCAAAACTGGAAATAAAAGCATCTCCGTCCCTTTGACAAAACACACATATATGCTCACCCACACCTTTCAAAATCACAGCATTTAATTCAGGATTTCTTTATACATGTTAAAAGAAAGGCATTTTGTAAGGTCACTTTTTATGTACTTCTACATCCCTTTATCTCTAGCTACCCAAGGCTGTAACACATCTTCTGATCATTTCACTACAAAATCATTAAACCTGAAAAATTAGGTAGTTAAAAAAATTAGGTATTTAAAAAATATAAAACACGGTACGTCACTCCATCTAATTCATGGAGCACGGGGTCAGGTGAACACACACTGATGCTCTGAATGCCAAGGGGGAAGGTGACGTTGTGATTGTTTCTGCAAATCAGATCCATGCAGCCTCAGAGGCACACAAATGCTGCCACACCAACGCAGCCCCCGGCGAGGTACACGTTGCCAGAAGCCGTTTTTTATGTGGGGCCAAAAAATTTTGTAATATCTAAATTACTTGGTAGGTTTTTCCTAAGAAATAATTGCTTTTGGTTTAATGGCTGAGTTTACATCAATGACAGAGAAAAAAAAAAAGAACATAAAGAACTAGCCAGATGAAGGAATTTCATCTGTGCCACCATGCCACCCTGCAATTTTTTCCTGTGAAAGGAAAGCTGCTTCAATCTAAGAGTCACCTTTTGGCAAAATACTCTAGGATATTTTTAACAACTGTGTCTTAAAATAATTCCTTTTCCATGGGCAAAGAAAATTATTTGTTTTGAGCCTCTGAACACAGCACTGGAAGAAGTCTGAATTTCCTCTCTGTGCGCCTAGGACGCCTGCCTCTAGTCGTGAGAACAAAAAAGCATGGTCAAAAAGAGGTGGGCAGCTATGAAAACAGGTAGCAATCAGGACTGGTACAGGAATTGAGAAAGCCAGAAATACATCAAATATTAGCAGGTTTATATATCACCCCTTCTTACCTCCCTGAATATCTGCTCCCACGTGCTGCCGGGACTCTGTCCCTGCCAGCTTCATTCTGCTCTGGAAATCACACTGTCCCTGCTGTGACACTCACCAACAGATCCCATTATAAAGGTGTATATACCACTTAATCAAACAGCTTCATCGTATTATATAATGTACCGTATTCACTTTGGGGAACATTCTGTGAATACTGATTGGTGAAATTTGGCCCCTATTATTTTTTCTTACTAATTGCAATTTACTTCAGAAATAGACCCACTGATTTTGCTTTCCCAGCACAGCAATTCTTCTGGTTCTCTCTTCAGTACTTTCACACACTTACGCCCAACTTAGCTGCTGGTCTTCAATATTCAAGGTAATTGCTAGGTAATGAGCTCTTTTAAATGATCTAGCAACTGGGAATGAGCATCAGCTGACAATACGTTTTTCTCTGAAACACAAAGTCTTTGTTTCTATATCATGTCTTTACCAAAATTACACTTGCAATCTATTAATCTTTTTAATCCTCATTTTAATTTTTTCTAGTCATCTGTTTAAGCATCACACAGAGACAACTTAGGACTGGCATCCGAGATTACTCTTGCTTTGTCACTTTGCTGCTGCCATCTCAGAATGTCTCACTATATACTTTATTGCTGGCTATTCATTTTTAAGAAAGCTTTATGTTCCTTATTAATGAATTATTTCTCTAAAGATCAATCACAGGCTCTGTAGAAACATAACAGCTGGATATTTTTAAATGAGGACAGAAGTTTCTGAGGGATTATACTTCCTTCTCAAATTCTATACAGAAACAAGTTTCTCATCCTTTCTTCCTTATCTATATTGTTTGGATAACACGTATTTCCAGTTTGTAAAAAATAAACAAATCCACCTGCCAGGGCACTACCATGATTTATTCCAGAGGATGAGGGAGGGTATCGTTCTGAGTAATTTTCATGCTTTCAAACTTTCTTTCACCTCTAAAAGGCAGAATAATAGGTCACTTTTAATGAGGATCTGTGTGTGTGGCTTTCCCCACACACTACACAGCAAATGGGCACTTACAAGTTCATGTCCTCCCTGCATCATCACCTTATTTTGTCATTTTCCAATAGGGCTGACTTTTGTCCACAATGCTGGGCACTTTCATACGGTGAAGTCTCTTGGCTGCCTCATTACCTCTGAACCAGCCTGGGCCCTTCCGTTTCACTGTACCGCTTCCCTCCAGCATTCATTATGCTGCAGTCTAAACAGCCTCTGGCTAGAAACTTCTTAAAACATCACGATGAGTTTACTTTCTCAACAACATACAGGTCAATTATAATGTAATTATGGATATACAATCTATTCCCTTGTTTGCTAACGGTATCTTGGTTAAGATCATCCATATGGTACCACTTGTATGGTATCTGTGAAATCTTTTGCTATAAATTGTAAGCTACTGTCCACAGCACCTGTTTTTCTGTGAAAGACGCAGGATTTATAATACCTGTTCTCTTCTAGCTTTGCAAACACAAGGATTTAAAGCGGTACATGCTGTTTTGAATCTAGGTCTCCACTTTCCAGTGCTTGACTCCCCGGGCATTTCATGGGGTTCTGTGTCGCTGGGCTGGGAGGATCTGGAAGAAACCTGGAAGGCATACGCTCTCGCCTGGCTGCCCTCCACCGTAACTCCTGGTTTTCAGCATGAGCCTCTTGCATATCCCTCTGCAAGGGAAGAGTTAAGCTCCCTTGCCTTCCCTCTGCTCCCCATCTTTACTCCACTCCCTTTCTGTCCCATTTTCCTCTTTGCTCCAACACCCACCTCCCCACCTACCAGCCAGGCAGCAGAGCCAAGCAACTCCCCTGCCCCCCGCCAGCTGTGCTCACAAGAGGAGTTCCCAATATTTACGCCTTTAAACACATGGGCTCAGTGGTTCCCTTAATCCCTCTTCAGCCCAGTCCTAAACCCTTCCGCTCCCCCCTGCCCTGCAGCACCCCTCCTCCTACCCTCCTGCGCCCCAGGGGCTTGGGGACAAGGGACAGGACCTGCCAGGAACAAGAAGGGGACTACACCTGCTAGAAGAAGAGAGGATGGGGCTGAAGGACAGGGGACTGCGGAGGGTCCGGACCTTTGGGGACAGCAGCAGCAGCCTGAGGAAGCCACGCCTGTGAGAATCAGCCCACGGGGTTGGTGATGCATCAGGAGGAAATTAAATACTCATCAGGTTGACGTGATGCAGCCTGCCCCATGTTCTGCACAAGAGCAGCACGGATGTCTTTCAGCAGCTCTACGTTACTCTGCATACTCGCAATGCAACACACTGCCCAGAGCGGTATGTTGAACGCTAATGTAAAATAAAGTTTATGCAACCAGGTAACGAACAATGTTTAAGTGAAGTGCCCTGTATTCTTTACCACTTTGAAATACCGTTATTGTTACTACATAATGCCAACATAAGGTAAAAAAAAACCAACCACCCAAGACTAATCTAACAGCTGCATAAAAGTTGGATGAATGTGAGATTTCTTTGTAAGCCAACACGCATGGTATACATTTGTCTAAAATAAACTGTTAGAACAGCCCCTTTGCAGTTCAGACAACAATGAAGAGTTGTTAGAGATACATGTCCTTCGTCACTATCTTCCTTCTAGGGCCAAGACCCTTAATTTACTTGAGCTTCAGCTTTTTTTGTCTTTAAAACAGAGATAACTTCTGCCCGCAGTGATGCCATGATGCTAATCCATCTAGTATTTGCCAACACACAGAAGACTATTAGAATAAGTGAGATGCACAGAAAAGCAGGACAACACCAACTGATGCTCTCTATATCCTTCCTCACAGTCCTACTCAGTTTCATTTTTGGCTAGAAAAGTAGGTCAGAACACTAAACAATAGTTGTTTGAGGGAGAAAAGCAACTTGTAACTACTTTGGGTATAACCACCCTTCTTTTTCCAAATCAGCACTCTCAAAACAGACAGGTGGGGTAACTGGGGACCCTCCAGAAGCAAGCGTGAAGGCAGCATCTCTTCTCAACCTGTTCCTTAATCAGCAAAGGTTCAATACAAGAGGAATAATTCATGTGCCCAGCAATTGATTCTTGCTCAGGAAGCCCCGGGGGAGAATTTTAATCATGGAAAGCTCACCTTCTGTGCCACGCTAAAACAGGGGGGTGGCTCCTTCTGAATGTCTTTTGGGCAGATTAGAGAGCAAAACTTGGATGCCTGTCTTGTTCTCAGCACACACTTTGCCGTTCTGGGCAGGACCTCTGGCTGTGGGCATATGCTGCCCCTGCAGCTTCCCCCTGCCACATACAGTAATTACTTTCTTTTCATTAATTGGTCTTAATGCATGCATGCACATCCACAAACCAAGCGACCCACTGCTGCAAGTACAGCAGTTTTGGCTTGGAAGTCACGCTTGCCTGGGTTTGTAAAGCCAACAGCCCACTACCCTCGGCACCAGCTTCATCCGAGCACGAGCAGGACAACCTGTGGGGTGTAAGCAAATTTGGGGGGGCTCAGCTTTCCCCAGCAAGTTGCAAGGGCTGTGCGCACCGACTGCAAACCTAGGCAGCCAGGGTGGTTAGCTGCCGTTTCTGGAAATGAACACACCGGCACAAACAGCATAATGATGGTGATATATTAATGCTGTACCAATGTCAATGAAACATTACCATCAATTTAAGCAGGCAGTATGGCTGATTTATAAGCCAATATATAACCAAATATAGCACAGACGATGTTTGAAAAAAGTTTGTGAAACAGGCATGACAAATAGAAAAGCTTTATTAAGGGATGATTTCTGTGATTTCTCTCTCCCAGGACGGTGGTATTTTAACATCCTCATCCAAACAGGAACACAGATAAAGAGGCTATAAACCTGTCTCATTACCCCGTGGTTTGTGATTTGGCAGAAATGACTGATGGTTTCTGCACAGCAAAGAAATGTCCCAACTTACGCCTCTGACTGGGGTCTGCTAGGGGAAAGCAGTCACTGCTCAAGTCACTTTGGAGAGACTAATCAGAAGGATAAATGTAATACGCAATAAAACCAGTTGTCTGAGCAACCCATTCAATCACACCGATCAGGATTCTTACAGGAAATCCTTCCACACACTCTCTGGTAATGCAAAACAAAGTAAGAAAAAAAAAAAAAAAAGAAAAAAAAAAGTGAGGCGGGGAAAGCCTTCATGCCTAATTTGTCACCTAGGCTGATGAACTCCTGCGTGAAAGCTGAAGAAAATTAAGCACTAACCTGTAAACAGTTCAACCAGGCAATAGTGAATATGCATTGGCATTTACATTAAAAGCTCTAGTCAGCACATATCTGCCTCATCACTCCCTTTAAAAAGACCAATTTTTTTCCACCAAAAAGGCCTCAGCCTTACCTCCCTAATATGGGTGGTGGTTTCAGTTCCTACCATACAGACTCAATACGGACACTTAAAGCTCTTGGCTCATTAAGATCACAAAGTCAAATCAGTCAGAGATAAAGTCAGTTAGTTTTGGCAAAACGTTAGGTGCCCTGTGCTTTCCCAATTACCACTACAAGCGTCCACAATGGATTATATGAAAATAGAGAGTATTTATGAACTTAAGTGCTCAATGTGGCCCATTTATGTCTCTCTTCACACAGGCTGACAGTCATGATCCTCTCCACACAGTAAACACGCCGGGGTACCATCAGCCTCCTACCTTGGCTCCATCCACACTGATAATCCGATAGCTGTTTCTCGTGCTGTCATAGAAGTAGGAAACAGTTACAGCCTGCTTGCTTGCGGGAACCCAGTTCTTCTTCGTGCTGGGGTCAATTTGGAAGACATGGGCTCTGGTGGTGAAGATGGGCTGTTCCCTGGAATAGGGAGGGACAGGAGAAATGGATGCATGAGTCTGCAGAAGATGAAATGTCCCAGAAGCCCAGCCTTGACCAGGCATGTTGAAAGCACAAGACAGAGAGCACCTGGCAATCCCCCAAGTGAAAAGGCAGAGCAGTGATGCTGCCAAGCCACGATCCAGCCTTGGGTACCTCTCCTTGGCATCGCTAAGTAACATTCAACATCCTAACGTTCCTGCTGTAGTCCAGGCAGCAATCAGCTTTTTTTTCCCCCGTAACTTGGTACCCACCTTTTCCTCAAACTAGTTTTTTTCCAGGAAAGGATACTCATACGCATTCTTTCTTTCCCCATCCACGTATTTTGCCAAAAGCAATAACAAGCGCCCCCCCTCCCCGCCCCCAGCTGGATTTCCTCCTGCCACGCATTCCTGTGAACCGCTACCCACAGCCAGGGTTCCTCTGTGGATGCACCAAGGACTCCAGCAACCTACAGGCACAGTATAATTACTGAAATATTAATCTCTATCCTTAGAATCCCCCTGTTCTGTGGATCCGCATGAAAAATTCATCAGATGCAAAACCAGTCAATCATCCCAGGGAGCAAGGGGGAAAAGAAACACAACCAAACCCCTGTGTTGATATATATTGCCTTTCAGTTCAACTCTCAGAGGATGACGTACTGCCCCGACACTCCGTTCCCAAACAGCCCTCCTTGGCTGCTTTTTCTCATCAAGAAAATTGTGCACACAGTGGAGGGGGGTTTGATTTACCTTCAACATGTGACAATGCAAATCACACAAAAGCAGAGAAAATGCAGGACTGAAACAACTGAACATGGTACACCCAAAGTCACCCAGGCTGAAGATCAGAATTAAGACTTACTTAATGGCCATAAAACTAAATTGACTTCCAACTGTACCTTTAATCCAAGTTTAGAAGTGAACTACACATCGAGCTCTGCTGTGCTTTTATATACATTTTTATGCTTCTAGTTCTTAAATATATATACAACTTGCATATTAAGTGCACCACAATATATTCTTATCACATACAAAATATTACAACATGAATAGTTACACTTGACAGAATTATGACAGGATTCAAAAACAATTACACTACAATAGAGTTACCACCCAAAAATGTTTACCACGTGGAAACTGAAAAGGCTGCCAGGCTGAATTTTGCACAAAGCAAATAAAAAGACGTAGGTGAAAGGCCAGACAGATCTCTTGCTCCCATAAGCCATTCTTTCCTATTCATATAAATAATTCTCTTCTATTATTCTCAGTCCCATAGTTTTGGAACTATGTTTTATTACATTTTCTATAATCTTCAGCTCCTTATATATCCGCTAGTGCATTTTTAGAACAGAACAACTTCAGGTACTTTATGTAGGAACACTATCAAACATCACACTTCATCTTGACCATTGCAGCCAAATTAAGATATAGGGGAGTAAACTTACGAATATCAAACAGACGAAAGTGATTTAGGAGTAGAATTAGCTCAGGAAAGACACAGAGAACTTGCAAAGCCCAGCAAGGCCTCAGGAAGGAGAAAATGAAACAATGGTTTTCTGCTTGCAAGACATATGCAAAGTTTTACATTTTTCCAGGGGCTGCCATGCACAATATTCTGGATGGACACCTCTGCTTCACCCTGTAAAATATTCATATGAAATAAACTGAAATTACAATGGGACTGTCATGTTACAGCTGTGAAAGCATAGCATTTGCTTGAGCTCCTCTTTATCAGTACCTCACTGAACCTGACTCTCATTTCACATGCTAAAATCTATGCCGTCCTCAGCTGGGAGGAAAGAAGAGGCAGGTCTCAGTAACATTTTTTAAATATTCCATCATCCATTACACAGGGTTAGCAGCGTAACACCCACGAAGGTCGTGGAATTTGCCATAAAGAATGCAGGGAAGCGAAGTTTCTCCCAAGCAGCTTACGCTTTTACTCTAAAAATACATACTTTCTCCGAGTGAAGAATAATTCTGAATTTACTTTGCCTTTTACTTAGTTCTATATTTTTAAAGGATTCTATTAATAACTTCTTGCTAATGGTAATATGACCTATATCTTGCAGTTTGAACTTTCAGAAGTTTCCTCCTTGCAAACCTATTCCACAAAAAATGTTAACTCATCTTAACAATACCAGAACACACTGTTAAAACTATGCCTGGCCTCTCTGCAGCAGGAGCAGAAAGTATATGAAGTAAAACTGGAGATAATAAAAGTAGAACGAAGGTAAAAACTACCTATCCCCATTTTTTTCAGGAGTCTTGTAGCAGCTACTGTTGTCAACAGGAGCTGTATACATGCATCCAAACAGATAAATTAATAGATAATGAAGCTCAGGGCTTGAGATAGCCACCTATCCATTCACTGGGGCTTCTACTAAAAAGCAACAGCAAAACCTCACTATGTTTCTAATTCTTATGATTACTAAACCCAAAAAAGTGCATTTTGTCTTCCTGAATACAAACAGCAGCCCTATCACTCACAGTGATAGTGGGCTAGTTGATAAATTATTTTCTTAAAAAAAGGAAACGTGATGTGCAAACTTAAGCATGTTAGTGCATTCAAGGTAAGTGAACTGTTGACCTTCTGTTGAGATTCAGATTTGGAAGGGCCGGTTGGTTGCTCTCCACACACGCCTTTGCCCTTTCTGCTGTTGATGGCTCTACGGGGCAGCAAAGCCATAGAACCGATTTTTGACCCCCTGGACAAAGCGCCTCCAGGACACAGTCTCCTGGAAGGATCTTCCCAGTGCTGGCTCATCGTAGTTAAGCGAAGATGCATTTCTGCAGCCGCGCCTGCCCTGCTGCACTCCCTGCTGCCAACCCCCAGTCTGTGCTCAGCTCTTACTCCAGGGAGCTCAAACCCATCCGCAGGGCGCAGGAGCCAGCATCCCTGGCACTGAGAGTCGGTGCCACCACGCCATCCCTCACACCACGGCAGGTCTGCAAAGCCAACAGCACTGACAAACTCTGGTGGTGCAGCTTTTAACACGGAGGGAAATACCCTCCTTCACTGCAGCCCAAACTCCTTTGACCAGCGTAGCACACACAAGCAACTACAAAGCCGCGGCACTCCATTTTCCAGTGAAACGCTGAATGAGACACTTTTAAAACACACACCACAGCCTTACAGAGCTCCAAATTGAGCAGGGTTATGCCGCATTACTCATTTGCAACTTTTGACATTCAAGAAAGCACTTGCTGATACAGGAACGACTTTGTTTTCCAGGGTTTCTTTCATTTTATCAGAGATTCATCCAGTTTTATGTTTAAAACAACAGCAATGCTAAATTGAAATTCCCACAGCACATCCTGCATCATGTGAGCCCCTGTAAGCTGGGCGTTACGTGTGACTGCCAGTTTGCCCAGGGAGGCAGGGAGCAGTGGTGCTGCCAGCCAGGCTGTGGACTCATAAATCAGAAGACAAAGAGAATTTATGAATGTTTAAAATCTCATGAATTTTAACCAAAGTTGTTAATGATTGATTAAATACTCTTAAAAAAAAAAAACTATTTAAAAATCAATTTGACAGTAACATTCACTGTTTAGAGTAAAGCTGCCTGAAAAGCAGTAAATGGAGACCTAAATTATACCTAATAGTGCAGATTAAGACAGGAAATGCACTTTGGTAAGTTTTTATTATTAAATATGGCCAGCATGTTTCATAAATATGATTGCAATTTTCAAGTAATGGTTTTACACATTTTAGTTGACTTCTAATTTCATTCCCATCCTTGCACCATATAAGACAAATCTCAAGTGAAAAACCTCCATTAATGTGGAAGTACGTCTTAAACCTTTTCTGAAGATTTCAAAAAGCAAAACCCAAGACTCTGGAGCTAACTAACTGCACCCACAGCTGTGTGAGATACAGTATCACTTTCTGGTTAATGTACAACCACGCCAAGTTTTACAACTGTGTGACTAGCTGCAAGCCACATATATTACTCTTCCTAATCAACAGGAATGAGTTCTCACTTAGGAAAAGTTCAAATTATTTAAATCGAAGTTCCTTGTTCATCACTTGTATCATGAGCACCGCCAGTGATTTAAATCATTTCAGCTGTAAAGAGCCTTTGCTGACTGGCAGCCAGCACCGTAAAAGCTGTGGGGCATCAGTGGCTGATGGAGCGTTGGCACAGCGAGCCCTGGCAGGGCGTACGTCTGGCATCCAGGAGAGCTCCGGACCCCAGCCACGTGTGGGGCCACATGGAGCCAGCTCCAGCTCTGAACAAGGCACTGATGACATGAACGCTCCTGTACTGGAGCAATCTTTTTTGGTAGTAAATACGACACAGTGACTCAGGTGGGTGCCTGCAGGATCAGCGCCCAAGTTCTTTTAAATGCACAAAGTGGCCAGTACGCATCAGGTGGGTGCACTGACCAAGCAGTAAATAGAGCAAAGCAGCTCCTTCACCTGTTGTAGGATCTGTATTTGTCTATGTATTTGTGACAGTAGCCCTGGTACTCCACCAGGTGCAAAACCACTATCTGCATATTTTGCTAAAACTTTCGTTAGCAGGTCACATAAAATCTCTGGGATAAGGATTCCTAGTTTACAGGACCGGATTATTTGTGCTCTCCGCACGCTAATACTAATACACTAATAGTGCATTAGCTGCCTAGTTTACCAATTAGAATAAACCTATTTTTTAAAAGAACATGTCCTCACAAAACTGCCATTTGGTGGAGGATGCACGTGCCTGCAGACAGCACGTCAGCATGGAGTTTTTGGAACGTGGTGCTTCCTGCTACAGGTCAGCATCATGCACATGCTGACATTTATATTACATGACAGTGCCAGCAGATCTGCAGTGATTTGCTGTAACAAGTATTTGATAATGAGAATCTTTCAAGAAAGAAGAAGAGTAGGTACAAACACAAAATCCTACATTGTGACGTACGCCCCGTCACTGGTCATCATACAAGAAATTTTATTTGCCAAATGCACCATGATAAACAGTGTCAATAGTTATCTGGATTGAGCAACTGCCTGACAACGCAATAAAGAGAACTAATCCTTTATGTATATCTTCATATAGAATGTAGTCTGGAGTGCCACTTGTATTCATTTATGATAATTCAAAAATAAGCAATGTTGCTAATAAGAGGCATGCTGTTCCCACAACACCCCTCCCCAGGCTCGGCCAGCCGTGCAGGAACAGCTCACCCACTGGCCACCCGCCCTCAGCTCCTCTGCAAAAGCAGGACGGTGATGCTGCCAGCTCCCAAAGCCACCGAGCATCACCTGTGCCTCTGGCTTCTCAAAAATTCATGCACAGCTCCAAAGGCTAAGAGCACATTAGCGAGGCAAACCCGTGCCTTTGGTTCCAATCAAAACTGAGTAAATACATCCTGTTCCTTGAAAGCAGCAAGCTCTCCAGCCGCTCCTCCAAGACCCCAGAAGTCACTAAATGTCCCTTTTCTGGGGGACTGGGGCTCCCAATTCCTCAGGGTGCCCAGCTGCCCTGCCAGGCTCCTGCTGCCTTGTCTTTCTAGATTTTACTGTTGCATGATGGCCCCTCAGTTCACAGATGGAGATTTTTCTCCTATTTGAAATGCTCATCTTGGTGGAAGTCCAGATAAGTAATGACGCCTAAAGATGACCTGTGAAAATACTGTTTCTCTCTACCCATTAACACTACTCACTTGTTCATATACGCCCATCTCAAACTTTAAGAACCAACCAACCCCTCTCCCTCAAACACCAAAACCCAAGTAAAGGCAGACCTCTGATGCAGGACAGAACTGCCGTGGGGACAAGTCACAGCCCGTGGTGTCGCACATGGTAATTAGCACACCTGTTGCAGTTTATACACAAAATTAATCTTTTCTCAAAGCAAAAGAGTCCACTATCCTCCAGCCTGTTATCCCTACATATTGAAGGCTCGTGCCATCTTGAATAAAATATTTTCGGGAAGCAGAAAACCACATGAATTAGCTTCTCAGTGATGGCTGAGGACAAAGTTGGAGGACCCCTCCTCACCTTACCACACGTGCTCCAAGTAATACAGGCACATCCTCCCTACACTCACCACAAACACCACACGTTCAGCTGTGTCAGCCCAGTTCCCTGACAGACTGTAACCCAGCGCCCATCACTGCCCATTTCATGGCTGGGGCTGGGAACCAGTGTGGCAGACTGGGCACACTCGGCACAGGCAATGTGCAGAGCTGGGGAGAGATGAACACCAAGCCTGCACGTTTTGCAGATGCGGTAGCAGCAAGCCAGCATCACGAAAGCAGGCAGCTTGCTCTCTTCCCAAACTGGCATTGCTAATTAAACCAGGTCATTCAGAGCTCATCGGCTGCGACAGGCAGGTTCTGGTGCGGGCTGCCAGCACACGCAACCAGCAGAAGCGAAGAGCCTGTTTCAACTTGCAAGGGTGCAAAACTCACAGCATGAGGCAAGCAGGTGGGTAATGGTTCCACTTTACACCTGAAGAAACAGCCATGGAGAGGTGAGATGGCATCCCGGGATAACACAGCCAGTAGCAAGCCTGGAAATAAACTTAAATCACCTCATTCCCTCTCTAGCTTTTCTATCACTATCGTTGCAGGGAAGTTTTATACCAGATATACCCAGGGAAGGTTTCGACTATGTGAATTTAAAAGGCTAAACCAACAGCTGAATATTTGCCACTCAACAAAAGAGACTATTGTAAAAATTAACAGTCTTTACAGACCAGAAAGCAGCTGCTGGTGGTTTTAACAACTGCTCCTACGCGATGTGGAGGAAGGTGGGACAGGATGTCAGCCCTGCAAACCCCCTGCCTGCACCCAAGCGCTGGTGCCTGAATGCACGTCTGACCAGAGCCACTGGGCTCCACAGACCCGGGCAGCTCCTGTCTGACCTGCAACACAGAGTCCTCCTCACGCAGGCAAATCCCACAGCAAAAATTACTTGGAAGGACAGAGAAGCAACCCTAGGCAGGAAGGTGAGCGCAGAGAGAAGGGGGAGGTCTTGGCATCTGTTGTACACAAGGGATGGGAGAACCAGCGCAGAGCAACAGGCTGGGCTAGCAGGGGGCAACTGCACTTGGGTTTTGCTCCTCTTTTTTCTCTCTGTAAGAAGAAAGTGCGGGCACCCCTTAAACTGCATTTGTCGGTACTCTGCTAGCCAGGCCCTGCGCTGCCGGGTGGTGTTCCCCACCGCAGGTGGAACCCCGGGTACATAGGAGGGTACAGCGAACAACCGAAAAACCCTGACAGGTAGGAGAGAAATTACATCATCCCCAAAAAAAGAGAAAACAAGAAAGAGGAACAGCTATTTTTAAAAATATAATTGACCTGAGGTCCTTCTTTTTAGTCTTTTAGCTGTTGAAATTCCCATTTTGTAGGCAGACAGGTCTCCTCACAACGAGGTTGAAAAGAAGTGCTGAATCTGGCAGCAGCACTGATAGATGGAAGGGCGTGCAACTCGTGCACATAACCAGTGTCATGATTCTCTGGTGCCCACTTTATACTAGATTTGGTATCAACTTATCTGCAGAAATATGTGAAATTCATGCAAAAAAAAATAAATCTTTTTAGCTCCCTTCTTTTACAGGCATTATTATTTCAACTGACAGAATGTAATTAGCAAAAGTGCTTCTTGCATTTGTAAGAAACATAATAGTTCCACTTACTTCAAAAAAATTAAGAAAAAACCCTAGCTACCTAAAGAGGAATTTTCCTGTTAAAAGCACAGACGTTAATTAAGCTAATTTTTGATTTGTGGCTGAGTTAAGTCCAAAAGAATAAATCTTGAGTACAAAAGTTCTCAGTATAAAAATCATTGTAACATCTGTGAGGTCTCACAATACCATTACGCCTTTATGAAGTCAATATACAAATTAAAAGCCTTAACTTGGGCGGGGAAAAAGCTCACACTTTATTTTTGGGCTATCTCCAGAGGGCTATTAATCTTTCAAGACACTGTGAACAAACACTCACACATAAGTGACAGCAACCAAGAGGATCCTCAACTAATCCTCCACAGGTAAGGTTATTTATCAGAAAAAAAACCCAAGCTGTGAGACACATGTGTGTGAAACTGGTCGTGTTACTCTGATTATCTCAGAGATTTTTTCCTGCGAAGATGCTGAAAGAGGACGCATAAATTTGCACCCCTGGGTAATGTTTACACAGCCTTCCATTGGCATAGGGATAAATTCAACCCCTATTAAACTGAAAAAAATATTTGTACTCTGTTTACCTCCAGCACCTTTCCTACCCATGTTGACAAACGAGGCTGCATCAGCACATAAACAGACCCCCAAAGCCTTCCTGTTTTTCTGGATCAGTTAAAAATTACATCCTCTGGGTTCGCCCCAGCCCCAGTAGAGTTAATGCTTTTAGCACAGCCTCTTCTGTGGCACAATGTTTGCATTGTAATATTTCAGCGAGAGATTGCCACTGTAAATTGAAAGCGTAAATCTTGGAGCGGAGAGCCCAAGCCTGTAGGAGCAGGGGAGCAGCCTCCCTCTGTGCCTCGCCTGGTGCCAGCACCGCCACCCGGCCACGAGCCCAGGGAACACCGGGGTCAGGGTCATTGCGGCTCCCTGAGCTTTGGCTCGCATGCATGCGCCAAAATTTACCCCATGCGGCTAGTGGGAGGAAAGATGAAGCGCTGGCACACGCTACCCTTGCATTTTACACGTTGGGGGCTGCTCTGGAAAGCTCTCGGCAAGACCCTCTGCTGCAGCACAGGGATGCTCGGGCAGGAGGGAGCCCACAGGAGCTCATTACAGTGGGGTGTGCAGGGCTGAGCCAGCCCACGGGTACCCCACGTGGGGGAAACGCTCAGCTCACCCCCACAGAGCACACACTGGCCTCTGCTTCTGTCAGAGCAGCCCAGCCGAGCCCGAACAAAACCTCAGCTCTGCCCCACCATGAATTTTCTCACACACAGGTAACACACCATGGGGGTGGGTTGGTTTGTTTTACAAAGGAGAAATAAGGACCCGGTGTACAGATCTGAACTGTGTCAAGCTCCTTGAGCACCATCCATAAAAATAAAATAAGAGGCAGCACTCCTCAGAGCCCTCACCCACGCCACAAGCGCTGCTCAGGAGCCCCCAGCAGTGGCCTTGCTGGGAGACATGAGATGTCAGCAGCCCCAGTCGCTCCCGGTCCTCTTCACCCCACATCAGACAGCATACACATCTACAGTCACCATTGGTGAGAAACGATCAAAGAAGAGAAAGTAACGTAGACACAACTCTGGGGGAAGAGAGCAATTTATTTTGCATTTGTAAACCAGCAGAAAAATCCTTTAGCATGCTAGTGGAATCTTTATCGCTATTATTATTAATCCTTTGCATTATGTCTTCTGTGTGGCAGAAGGCTAGGGATACTTGGAGGTTGTGCATGCTATTTGGTGTTTGTTTAAAAAACAAAGAGATTAAATGTCAGAGGATATACGATCAAAATACACTGTACCTACAAAGAGAGACTGAAGTGAAAGACCACTTGTGTGTCTGTGCATGTGAAACCCACCGACACCACCAGGGCAGCATCTTTATGTTCAGGACTTTTTCTCCTCCCATGCTGTAAGAATTTGCATGGCAAATGAGGTTGCCTTCGCACAAAGAAATCTGAAAAGTTGATTTTATTCAGTAGCATAATCAAGGCCTCACTATTGCAAAATAATATGATTAAACACTCCATTATTTCAAACACCACAGAACTAAGCGGATCTTTGGAGGGGAGTACTTTTGTGCAGTAATCCATGCATGTAATTATCGATATGCTTTCCCATGCCCTATTCAAATGTTCTACCCTGAGGCTTTTCTTCCACTTATACTAGGAGGGGGGAAAGCCAATCAGTTCAGTTTAAAGAACAAGTTGTATAACTTTTTGATCTACTGCCTAAAGGATCAAATAAGGAATTCTACCAACCGTAACGTCAGAAGCAAGCGATAGGGCTTTGCCTGTCCCAGTGGCCACCACTACGTGCAGGCAGCACGGGCAGGGCACGGCATGTGCCCTATGCTGGTACACGCTGTGCCCAGAGATGCTGCCAGAGCACCTGGGCTGACAAAACACTCGGGTCTGAGCGCTTTATTAGACTGCAAGGAAAAAGGGTGCCAACAGATGGTTTAATAACACAAGGATGCATGCCTCTAATGAAATATAGGCATGTAAAAATTAAAAGCAATTAAAGAACAAGCAATTTACTCCATGAGAGATCAGAAAGATGCAAACCAATGCCCACACTGGGTTTTTGGTACAGGTATCAACTTGCCTGCGTTAGCAACAGCACTGCCACGTTTAAACAGATTTGTTGCTACCAGCCTCCTCCTAAACAAACTGTCTAGAAGACAAAAAACACGAAACGTAGTCAAGAACACCAAAGCCTGTGTATCAAAAATAGTAAAGAGAGGTTCCAGCAGAAGTGCACCCCCTGTGCTCACAGCCTGGAACCCCCAGATGCAGTTGGGAAATGTCAAGACGCTGGGCACAAAGGAGCGTGGCTAAAGCCAGCGTCACTCCCCACTCAATGCAGTTTAAATTAGACTATCTGGAAAAAAAGCAATTTCCATTTTCTGGCAATTTTAATAGACTAATACAATCAACAACCAGAATATTTTGGTTGCTGCTAGCACACAGGCAGCACCTCTCTAAGGAACTGGAGGACACTGTTCTTGAATCTAATGTATTTACTAGCAGCCAGTAAGATCATGCAATGACACATTTCTTCTGCTTCAAGTTAAAAATACAAAGGAAATTTCAAACATTTAGAAGCTAACGTTATTCACTTTAGTCTTTAAAAATGTAACACCATCTGCTGCCATCAGATTTACAGTACAGATCTCAGATATGTACATTTATTTGTTGGTATAAAAAGCTGTCAACAACCCCAGTGCAAAAGTGAAGATCCTCTAGTAATCTCCTGAGCTTCAGAGAGAAAAACTAAATCTGAAAAACTTAACCAACAGGTTATTCATAAGAAACACAGGATCTACAAAGCGAAATCACTACTCCCCTTGCCACAAAAAAACCCAGTATCAGTAGACACAAAACTAAACCACTGCAACTTGCTAAAACTTCAAACTCTGCATGTTTGCAAGTAACATTAGGAGAAACTTATCCCAGAAATTCCTGAACCTCAGTAGCCACCTATTTCTGATCCCTGCAGTCCTGCTCCCTGGGGAACTTCCAATTTCTGCATGCCAGTGCCTCCAACCTTGTGGGTTATGCAAGGTACAGGTTGTACGAGGTGCGGGCTACGCAAGGATTTAGTTTCAAGTATCAGCATTTTTCATGCAATGCAGGTTCTATAACTATGGGCTATAATGCAAATATGCGGAAAAAATGACATTCTCCTGTCAGCAGAGTCTCAAAATTAGTGTGGGCTGGCTGAAAATTTGTAGAATAAACAAAACATAGCACACATTCTTATTATAAACTTATTATGTAGTATGAGTCTGGGTAATATGTAAAACCAAACAAAAAGTTCAAGTTATTTTCTGGATATGCATTAGCCATTATAAATCTAAGCCAAGTTTTAAGGGGGTAGCAGTCCTGAGCAGCCACGCGAGGACACGCAGGGGCTACACTTGTCCGAGTGGTCAAAAGTCAGACCCCTTATAGTGTCAGTTTGTTAATAATTTTAAAACCAAAAGGCCTTGACCTTTTTTCAAAAAATTATTCATTCTGCTGAAAAGCCATCTTCTTACTCTCCTGAGGTCAAACAAGAGATGTTGGAAAAATAAATTCTTACCTGTATGATGTTAATGATCACATTTCTCATGCTTCTTACATCTAGGGTTTTGTGCCTTGGAATTTAATACAACATGAGAGGATTTAATAATGATTTTTTCCCTTGTGACATACTCTGTCATGCTGATATTTCTTGATTAAAAGACTGCAAGGAAATCTAGCTTCTCCTTATGAAATTAAGGGTCTACTAGACATAAAAAACCAATTAGTGCTACAAAAATTAAGGCATAACGTTTTCTCAGTCTCATTTACACCAATATAGACTTTTTTTTGTTTCTGTCAAGGGTGAAGGATGCAGTGAACGACAGGATTTTTTCCATCTCATTTACATATTGATTGTAATAAGGTCAGACAGGTAGGCCTACACAAGTGCTGATTCTGTCAGCAGCCAAAGTTGCCAGGACTGTGAATATTGTCACTTATAGATTGATAAATGGACTACATGGACTAATTGTATTTCAACATCCCTGGACAGATGGCAGATCTTACAGCCATATGGTGATTATTTCCACTGTGCTGAAAGTATATTAACACTTACTAAAATGTTTAAAGTGGTGAGATGATCTAAAATAATTTTTCCATGAGCTGGAACAAAAACGATGGGTTCAGATGGGCTGGCACGCTGGGGCTGCGCTCTCTCCCAGGATTCCTGTTCGGTGCAGGCTCAAGGGCCTGCGGGTATCACACAGTTATTGATAAAACTGGCTGTGCACTGGGCCCTCAGCTGGAGTACAGCGCTGTTGTGACAGCCAGGGGATAACATGCCTCATTTTAGCTATTCTGCCTTGCCCTTATTTAGTTGCCACTATTTCCTGCTTGATACGCTGGCTGCCCTGTGAGTTGGCAGCACTGATACATATACTTCCTTTTCCCGGTGTTTTTTTCCTAAATCCTTCTCTGTTCTCTGGTTGAAAACACGTTAAAGTTACTGTCCTGTTTTTAAAAGGAGCCACACACCCAGCCCTAGCCCCATGCAAAACGCAGCGGAGGACTGCCCAAACCACGGACCGTCAGGGTTTCTGGAGCGGGACTCTACATGCACTATACACAGCTAGCTGTCCCCATGCCTGCTTCCAAAAGAGGAATCAACTGGGAGAAGGCAGAACGGTGCCCCGGCAATCCTGTGAAACAAAACAAACTGGCTGGATGGTGACCAGAGGCTCATCCTGCTCACTGCCGACTGGATAAGCCATTGGTAAGTTCTGCAGTGCTACTTCAGCACAGAGCTGGAGCTCATCGTATTTACCAAATGCAAACAAAGCACTCAACGGATGATACGTCACGCTGATACGCATCCCAGATGACACAACCTGCTTATGGCTGCATCCTTTACTAATACTTTTGCTGCGGGGCTTTGAACCTTTTGTGAGATTTATGCAGCAGTGAATTCACCCTTCAAAACAACAGGACAGTACATGCAGGGGACCTGACCCTCTTCTGCTCCAAGTTACTGCTTATTTATACCAAACAAACGTGAGCAAAACCAGCTCATAAATTCTAGACAGATTTTCATACTAAACTAATAACCCATATTACGCAATTTAAATGACTTTTGACCTTATTTTCAGAACAAAATTGTGGGTATTTATTTTAAAATAGGATTAAAAATCATGGCTTTTATTCCACAGTAATTTGTTTTGAGTGCACTCTCATGGTAGGAGATTCCTTGCTAGCGGAAGCAGACACCTCCCTTGCTGGGGGAGAAAAAAGTTTATGTACCAGTTTCCCCTATTTGCCGTAAGTACATTACAGCAAGTCAAGAGCTAGAAACTGCACTCTTCATAGTCCCTGTGATCTAAAATTAGTGCCTGGTGTCAGTATGCAGAATGGATCAAGTCCTCACTCAGCCACTGAGGATAAGGTGCCAACTGGTGAGAAATTCCTACTATGCTTTTTGCACGTTCACACTTTAGCACTCTAAGAATTAAATCAATTTGACTTGTAAGGCCTCTGTTACAGATCTCTCTAAACACAGTTTTCTTTTAGGAAGCTTTACTACCCCAAAAGGCAGCAAAAGAGCATTTTAGTTGTCCGTTTCTCCCTAGACAACCCAGGCTTACCCTGTGTTTTTCCATGTGCCTCCCCAGCCAATGCTATGACCCAGGCTTGGAGCTGCTGTCACCCTGGGCACTCCTCCCTGCAGGGAGCTGTGGCAGCTCCGTCACCACAGGGGAAGGAGGAAAAGAAAAGGAGGAAAAGTAACTTAGATCCAAGGTGCAAATTTTGGACCACGCTGTTTAACTCGTGGAAATCAGCCGTTCCTTTACTGAATAAGAGGCAGCACCGAACCATCCCAAATCATTCCCAGCAGTTGTGTGACTATTTTCTCTTCTGGCCAGTAATTCAGAGGTCATCCCGTAAAGCAGCTGAAGAGCATAAACTCTTTCCAGTACAACCTCACATCACATTAATTTAACAGTTATTGGAAAATGTGTTGCAAATCAGCATAATGATACTTCGATATTTCATGGGAGAAGCCTTACAGTGGTGCACAATATTGCTCTACCTCATGAGGACAAGGATGCCAATTCATAAGGCAGGGAGGAAAGACCAAGCAGGGAATGCAAAGTGGATTAGATATTCTGATTCTGTTCCAAACTCTAAGCTTAAAATATAAAAAAACTCTGGCAACTTCTCCCCCATAGAATTTGAAATGCTAATTTCTAACTCAATGGAGAAAAGTTCTTGCAAAGATTTGAACAATGCATATGGAGTATTACTGCTCTGAGACTGAAAAATTCAGAACACACCTTCTCTGTAGAGAGAAAAAGCAGGTAACCACAACTGCAGGAGAGGCATTTACCCCAGGGGTCATAAGGAGTTCAGTCCTGCTGAAGAAGGAAGCCTTCTGCAAAACCATAAGCTTTGCGGAGAAGTCTGGGGAGGCAAAGCAGGGCGAGAGAGATGGCTGGGAGCATCCAACTGCATCTAAGTCCTTGAAAGCTGATGCATCTTCCATAATATGCAATTTTGAAGGTCTCAAACACCAGCTGCTTAGAACTTTCTGTCTGGGGAACAGCTTTGAGGATCGCACAGAAACTTTAAAGACATTATTTGTCCTTCAGATCTCTAAAAAGAGAAGGTGGAATTTCGCGTTATGCACAAACACCCATTCCCCTGCTCCAAATCACAGAGGAAGGTGGAAGAGGCACAGAGGGGAAACGGAAGTTTCCCGAGGAAGCACGGACTCATGCAGACTTCTGGATCTGCCTGGGAGGAGGAGAACAGCCTCCCTGCCGACCCCAAATCACTCCCAACGCAACATCTCCCTTTCTGGAACCTAGGACCTGACCCCTGCTCTGCAGCTATTGTGTTTCATTGTAACTGAGATTGGAGACTCAAGGTTTTAATTGAATTTCCTTGAATTTGGGTGGGTGTAGTGAAGTGACAAATCCCTATTCTCAGTCAGGCCAGTTTCTGTTCATCTTGAAAAGGACCATAAACCAAATTAGACTCCTTTTTATTCATTAGCATTTTTAGAAGGTACCTTAAATACAAATTTATAAAGACCACCTCTATAAACAACAGGCAACAGAAAATCAGCTGCCTCCTGTAACGGACTACGTAAGTGGCAAACAGCTGTCAAACACAAAATAATCATGAAAAGAGAACACTCACTCACCTGTGTGCTGTAAAGTTTTAGGCAACTAAATCTCCTTTATTGTTTCATAAAAGAATAATTTTCTCCCTACCCCTGCTGTAGAAGAGGGTATTATTATGACAATCATTGGATTATACCTGTACATAAATAGAGTCCAAAGATGCTTTTAGCTCCTCCTTGTATACCCAAGGGCAACAGTTGTGCCCTTGGGTGTATGTTGTGCCCATGAGCACCGCGGGGTTGTCCTGTCTGGGTCAGAAACCTCCTGGCAGGTCAGGGAGGAGTATTTTGGCTTTGGGACTACCAGGGGTTTGGACTACGTTAAGGTGTACGAGATGGGGGCGTCACCTGGAGGGGCACTGCACAGGTACATCCTGGTTAGAGATGGGGTGATGTCAAGGCAGAGACAGGGGAACAACTACGCTGTTACCACCTTTGCACCAGTGTCTGAACTACCTACCAGAACAGATCTGTTGATTCATCTTTAGACACCACTATCTCTGAAAGGAACAATAATAAGGTGTCAGACTCTCCCCACGTTTCCCACGCATTCTCCGAGCAGCCCGGAGCCTCAGCGCAGCCCAGAGTGCTGGTTGGGGACATTTTGCACGTCTCAGCAAATTTCTGCCGTTATTTTTCAAATGCTCTCATTGACAGTTTTCAATATCACAAAACAGATCACATGTTCCCACTTAAACAACTGCAGGGAGACATTTTAGATGTCTGCAACAGATTTATAATGGGAATCCAGAATGCAAAAGCCTGAAAACCAGGGAATGAAACAAAGGCAACAACAAAGTGCTGCCATTACAGGTTACAGAGCAACTCACCAAAAGCGATGAACTTGAGTCAGTCACTGCAATGCAATTAATATAAGCAGAGACAAGAGTGCATCTTGAAGGAAAAGCCTTGCTGAATACTCTCAGCTCTGGCTACACTACCTGCCCTTCTTCTAGGGAAGAAACAATAAGTAATGAATACCAAAAATAAGATGCTCACACCCCCACATAATAAAAATCAATATTTCCCTTCAGAGCTACGCAAGATTTAAATTTTGTATTTTTTTCCAAAAAATACAGCGTTCCATATCTGAGGAGAATCTACTGCAAAGTGTTAAGCAGAGGCAAACAACAAGTATTTACACAGTAAGTACCCATACACACCATTTCACAGTCTACAAGGAAGAATCCTCAGTACAACCAGAAGCAGCTTTAGGGAAAAAAAAAAAAAAAAGTACAAGCTGGCTACATATTTTTAAACATATTCCATAGAGGCCTTTGCTGTCTTGCTGCATTGATGTACTAAACCTCGCCTGATAAGAATGCAGTTGCAGGACTTCTATTACTATAATGCAAATGCTAATGGGGAACAGCACCTAGCAGCTCCCAGGGGCGCTCTCAGAATCCCTGATGCACAGGCAGAAAAGTGCAACTTCTACAGAAAATTTCCTTTTGAATTGCAGCAGGGTTCAAGTTTCTAAATCCTGTAGGCTGCAGTGAAACTTCCAGACGGAAAGAAAACAGTTTGTCACTTCAGAAATTCTTACAATCTTGCATTTTGATAAGCCACGTCAAATAAATAAAATCAGACTAGCGTGTGGGGGAGGCAGGAAAGGAAGATGCATTGCCACTGAAGTGAACAAGCTTTGCACAGTAACCAGCAGTCACTTCTGCTCACACCTCCATTGCCAGGCCCTCTTTTCCCCTGTGTCAAATCTGCTCGCTCTTCATGATAAAGCCACAGTTGTTTTGCAGCTAAAGCTCCTAGTCTTGCCAGCCTTCAACATGAAGCCCACAAATCCTAGAACACCTACACAGCAGAGCCTCCTGCTCCCCTATGAGTCATTAAGCAGGCTGTCCCGCTTGGTGATGTCATCCAGCAATATCCTTTTTTTTTTAAAAAAAAAAAAACAAAACAAATCCTAAAACACCTTGAGCATCAATTATTCAAAATATCATCTTCGGCGTAATCCTGACCCCAGTGGCAAAATTATCATTACGACGCATTTCCAATTGATGCAAAAGGGTCCAATAGCCCCTAATAGTTGCTGCGTCAATGAGGAGTAAGCAGCACAGAGCATCCAAGCCAGCAGCAGCGGGCAGATTTCTCTCTTACAAACAGGCAGAGAGCAGCTAAGATGTGTCATCAAAAATATAATCAAAGATCAACTGCATCATCCAATCTCATCTTGTACATTCTGCATGAGTACATATTACACAACCCCTACTCACGCCGTCTCTAACCTGTGCTGGGTGATGTGTGGCTATGGCACAGCAGAAACCTTCCCTGATACTAATGGTCTATCCCCTGCCTAATTGCGCTTGCCATTAAAAGTGATTCTTTAATGCTCAAGCTTAAACGCTTCCTGTCTTCGTTTGAAGGCAGTGCCCTTGTCACATTCTGAGATTTAATAACAGGATTGTCAGCTATTTACAGTGTACAGCTGAATTATCACAGAAACATAGTTGAAATATGTTCCCCTAAGCACATATACATCCTAAAGAGCCACGACCAAAACACAGTATAAACAAGTCACAAGCTGTATTTGCAGCGTACAAAGTGCACAAAGGCGACAGACAACACTGAAGGTGAAAGCAGACAGAGATCTGACCGGGCAGCAACCTTCAGGGCCAAGGATCTTCTCCCTCCGCACACGCCCTATCACAAAGTCAACAGGAAAACCAACAGCTGATTCAAAATGCTTACGTGTTCTTAAGTAATGTCCATGGGCGAGGCTATTTATTGTAGGTACTGCATTAACAGAGCCAAATTAATGAATACAAATACACAGCGCTGCAGAAAATCTAGATGCAAAACCAGGCTGATGCCCTTGCTCTTGAGTTCTCGGCAAACTCATTGCTCCTCTCTGCCTTTTTCAGTCATGCTGGGAATACGCTTGAACAGTTTAAGACACATCGTCAGATCCTGAACCAGTCAAAACTATTTTCAGTTTAAAGGAACTGAACATCAAATAATTCTTTATTTCAAATGATGCCTTTATTATCAGAAGAGCTACCCACCATCCTCTTTTCAAACAGAAAGAAAGGCTTGAGGGACATCCCAACTTTGTGGAGTATATTTATATGTTTTTTCTCAAGTGAAAGCAACTTGACTACGATCATTCTCTTAACATTAAGTTTTCTTTCTACAGTATTGTCTATATGCGCAAATTTTGGCGAAATTTGCACCCAGGCACTCAAACTAGTTGTGGTACTGGTAGATTTCTCCTATTGTAATTTGCTGAACTTATCTCTAGCAGACCCTACAATTATTTTCTTAACCCACTGTCTTTTTCATGCGAGTAATTTCTTCATCATTTCTTCCCGCTACTCTTATTAGCTTGTTTCATAATTTCTCCCAATCCCATGTTTTCCTTGGAGCTTACTGACACAGGAGATTTTTGCGCAAATTCAGTTATGTGCATCTATCTGCACTATACAAACTCCTCACAGAATTGTGTGAGAGGCGACAAGGTCTCTCACTTGATGGCAGGCTTGGATGAAACACTCCAACATCACAGGTTTGTTCACTCACTTGAACACAACCACACCAAAATCCTAAACATACACAAGTTCATATGATAATCTTAACTATTTGCTCCTTTTTTTTTTTTTTTTAATTCCCCACACCCCACCAAGCTCCCTGCCTCTCTAACCTTATATAAATTGTGTTAAATATAAGAAAGGGACTACACTTAACAGGTTTTATACACACTGTTGAGGTCAACTGAGTTTTACCATCCATTTCAGTGAACCCAACATACTGCTCCAGAACTCAAAAGTTCTCTGGACCTGACTTTTCCGCTGGATTTTGTACAGACACTTTTATCCATACACAGATATACCAAGTTCCCCAAGTCAGAACAGCAGCCATCTATATCCACGCTGCAAAATGGGAATAGCTGCATAAGGAACCACGGCTGTGAGGAATCAAGCAGCCCCAGCCAGCTGCTTCAAAAATCATGAGATTAACAGCTTCAGCATCTATCAAATCTCAGTCGCTTTCCTTGAACACCAACACCATCAGCAGCTGGGCGATGTCCGATACCACCTGCCCCCCCGAGCTGTGTTAGGAACTGAAGCCGCTGACAGAACCTCAGAGAAGCCCCCGAGTTCACAGGACTGGCTCAGCTGCGTTTGGGCAGCCACTCACCCCAGCCCCGCTTTGAGGGACGCTGGCTTTGCAGTGAAAGCCGGGTGCCGTTACCTGCCCGCCATGCCTAGGGTCCCAGGATGCCCCCTTCCCTCGCAGGCAGATGGCTCCAGTAAACTTTGGAGGGAGCTGGCACAAGATTCCCGTGGATTTCAGCAGGAGCTGGACGACAGCCAAGGTGAATTTCCTCTGCAACGCGCTACTCCACGCTCCGGAGCTTCTTAGGCAAAGCTTATCACCATGGTATCTGAAGTAGTGCTGGTACCAGGAAAGGCCAGCTTGAACACCGTCCAAAATTAATGCCTTCCTATAACACTAGCTTCTTCGCATCTTCGGCTTGTCTCACCGTCTTCTTTCCTTGTTCTCTCCCATTCATTTGCCTTTCACTCCCCAAAGAAAGCCATGTGTTGGCTGATGAACATTACTATTGCTAACAGCAGGAGAGTGCAAGGTGGGCTTTTCTGATGCTCTGAAACGTCACTGCATGATAAAAACATTACATATGACTGCGCTCAGAAATACAGACCCCCAAGTGCACCTTTTCATGAAAATATTACAGGAGGAGCAGAGTTTTGTTCATGAGTCTAGTCTCCTCAAGATGAGGTTATTTCGTTGCTTGATCCAGGCTTGGAAATTCGCCTTTTCCCACCTCCCTGGAGGAAGGTGCAGGCTCAAAGCCCGTCTGGGGGAGGTACAGATGGATCCCAGCTGGACAGGACTCATTTACCATGTCAGCCCCCATGGAAGCAACACCGAGAAGCCATCTCATCTCAGCCAAAAGGAATGTGTGCTGCAAGCTAGTTCATCATTAACCTGTACAGCGCACACTTCTACACCGTTGTACAGCTTTCCGCAATAACTTCTAACACTCAGAGGCCTGATTTTCATTTTGATATGATTTATAAAACAGATCTGAAATTCAGTTTTATTGCTACAGGTTGTTTAAATTAGTTGTGTTTTAATCCAACAGATAATATAAATAACAGCTTCAGCAGCGAGTGATTTACAGGTCTAATCCAAACTGGATACTTGTCACACGCCTCATAACAAGAAGTATTTTGTAACGGACAGATAAGGAAATACTAAGATACTAAAGAAATTAAAATAGTAAAATAACATAAGCACAGATGAAGCAGCTATCCAATATCTTCTTAAATCATCTAATAACTAAACCTGAAGCATCTTTCTAACTGGGAAGTTAGCTTAGACTGCTTAAATTGAGGCCAAACTGAATCCAACCACAGCTATTAGAAGAGTAGGTACAGCTCACGAAGAGGCGCAGACCAGGGAGCCACCTTCTTGGCTGTTAGCCATTGGCTTGCAACACAAAGAGGCAAACGGGGTGGTATTTTCTGACAAAGATTTCTGCATTACACTGTGATTTTCAAATACCTAAATTCTGAGCTCTGACACTACTGAAGTAACAGCAGTTAGCAGATAAGATGGGTAGAAGAAAGTGGTAATTTAGGTAAAAATTTGTTCCCTTTAAAGTAAAAATTTGTCCAGTGAGTTCCTTAACAGTGTCTTGACCCAAAGACAATGGTTTTCAGCCAACAGAGACCTTCACATTGACTTTAATGGGCAATGAAGCAGATTTTTTTTTTCCCTTTGTCTGGACCTCTTTTTTACAACATTGTTTTCACATTCCCTGCATTAACAGGCATTATTTTTTGAAAAACATGTAAATTGCTTTTGTAAAACTTGACACTACCTTCCTGCCTAGTAAGTTGAACTAAAACAACAGTTTAAATAGCTCAGCTCACAGCTAATAAGCAATTTAAATAGCTTAGCTGAGCTCGAGTAACTATATCAGGTTTCATAGCACCACCAGTCACTGCCAAATCCATAGGCAGCATTTAAATGAACCATTAGCAATGGTCACCCCCCCAGGAAAGAAAAAAAAAAAGGGGGGGGGGGGGGGAGAAAAAAAAAAAAAAAAAAAAGAGAAATATTTTAAGAGCTAAGAGTCAAGTTATTGTCACAATTTCTGTGAGAACATGCCCCATACATGACACCAAAACGTGCCCAGGAAGCAAATCCCACTGGAATGCCTGGGACAAAATATATTCTTTCAAGAAAGACTGAGCTTTGTGCTCTGATCACAATATATTTCACAAAGAGAGATGAGTAAAGAGGTGCCCATTTCACAGAAGGAAAAGCTGGAGCACGCAGAGGTGAAGGATTTGCCAGCAGAGGTGGAACAGGGAGGAACCTAGGGGAGTTGCTCCGGCATCACATGTGCTGAGCCATGGCTGCAGTAACACAGTCACAAAAGCACTTCCACATTCTCTGTTTCAGAAAGGTGAATGGCAAGATGATGATGTGAGACACCAGCAAAATGCATATCCAAAATCCACCTTGGCTGCACTCTGTACAGAGTGTACGAGTGTGTACAACCCACGCCGAAACCCTGGGAATGAATGATGCTGGGAGCCTGAGCTCACGTACGCCAGTGTAAGACTGAAATAGCTTACTTGAAATGAAACACATTAAAACAGGATACCAAACTAAACCGGTGAATGTGCCTCATACCTGTACAAGTCCGCATGACCCAACGCAGCGTATGCAGCAGCGCAGACACAAGCACAACCAGAGCATTCAAAAGCCTTCAAGTCCTTTGCAGCCTGAACAGCTCTGGAGGCAGAGCAGGACCACACTGAGCCCAGAGCTACGACGGACTTACAAAAGGGGGTGGGGGACCACTGTGACTGTCCACTCAATTCTCTCCAAGCCACAGTTAAGCTTTTCAGCTAACCTGATCTACCAATATGGAAATGGTTAAAAATGACCACAACAAAAACACCTGCCTTAAGAGACACCCAAGTAAAGTGACGGACACAAGTTTTCCTTGGATGGATCTTTCTGACCATCCTGGACTCGGCAGCACAGCGCTGCTCCAGCCAGGTTTTGATGAGTCCTTCTCCAGTTTCTATTTTATTTTCCTGTGCAACTTTACATAGTTAAGAAGCAGATGAGCCCCTTGTAATCCTGAAGTGAAACACAGGGAGATTCTCACTTAGATCTTATTTCTCCCTCTGTCCTTGTTAATTCCATTCAGTACTCCTGGGTATCAAATTCTGACACATGCATGGCATTTTAATTCATTATTTATCCATATTGTCTTTAATTATATCACTCTGACAAGAATAAAGAGATCTATAGTAGGAGTTTGCATAGTTGGAAGCGACATGAAGCAGCTCAGGAACTAGAGAGCGCTTCCTTGCCACATGGGGGTGAGGAGAGGCAAGGAAGGGAAAAGGTGTAAGAGAACATAATAGGATAAAAATAAAGCAAATTAAATGTGTGGGTTAGGAATCCCCCAAGACACTCTGGTCGAGAGGATCTCAAACCTATATATAGATCAAGCCAAAAGCACAACATTAACCCCTGTTTCCTGATACTTATTTCACACGCTGCTCAGATGCCAGCATATGGGGTTTGCCCCCTCGTTAGAGGGTAGGGAAACCGCAGGGCTGATTTTGGAATTATCACGATGAATTCTCCAAGAGGCCATCACATGTGATCAGCGACTTTTGGCATGTTAAAAACATGAAACAAAGGGGGGGGGGGGTGGGGGAATATTTGCACACATTAGCGAACAACTGGCACAGTTCAGGCAAGTTTATGGTGCCTCCAGCCGCCGAGGGCTCCCGCTGAACCCCAGCGCGGCACACCGGGCCGTGCCCCCCGCTGCCCGGCGCGGCGCGCACCCCCCGCCGCGCCCTGCCCAGGGACCGGACCCCGGCCCGCACCCGCCCCGCGACACCCCCGGCTCCTCCCCGCTTCGCCCGGCGGGGATCCTGCCCCCCGCGACGTGCCGGGGGCGGTCTGCCTGCGCGGCGTGCCCGCTCGCCGCCGGCTGGGGCGGGAGCCTCCCCGCCGCCGCTCCGAGCCGGCGGGAAACGATTAATTACGCTGGAAGCGCCGGGCGCGCTGGCGGGGCGGCCGGGCTCCCCCTGCGCTCCGCGGCGGCCGGCCGGGCGCACCTGCGGCGGGGCCGGGGCGGGAGGCGGCGCCCACGCGTGGGTCGGGGCGCGGGGCCGGGGCGCCGGAGGCGGCGCCCACGCGGGGCCGGGGCCCGGCGGACTCACCCCATGTCTCGGCACCTTTCGGCGGTGGCGGCAGCACTCCCGGGCGGCTCCCCGCGCTCGGCGGCCAGCGGCGGCCGCGTCCCCACTTCGCACATGCGGCCGCCCCGGCACCGGCACCGGCTGGCTGCGGCTGCACGGCGGCGGCGGCGGCGAGGCGTCCTGCTCCTCCTCCTGCCGCCTCCCTCCCCCCTTACATAACCTCCCTCCCGGGCGGCGGCGGCACCGAGCAGCCTCCCGCGGCACCCGCCGCCCTGCCAGGCGGCAGCACGGGGGCGGCGGGGCGGGGCGGGCCGGCGGTGCCTGCCCCCGGGGCCCCTCCGCCCCCCGCCGCGGGCCCGGGCCGGGGGCGAGAGTCGCGCCGCGGGGGTTCGTGTCCCGCCCCGTCGGGAGCCTCCCGCATCTGGACCCCCCTCGTCCCGGCGCGGGCACCGCGGGGGCGCGCCCTGCCGCGGGGGGACGGGTCGGCGAGAAAACTTGGGTGAAGTTGCGGGGGCGCCCCCCGAGCGGCCCCGCCCGCTGCCGTGAAGCCCCGACGGCGGGAGGGGGCTGCCCAGGCCGGGAGACCGGCCGTGCCGACACGGCTGCGGCCCCAGAGCGCGTCCCGGGGCTGCCCGTCCTGCCCCGAGGCGATGTCACCGCCGAGGGACCCTGGCGAGGCACAAGCCGGCGACTCCCTCCCACCTTCCAGCCCTCTCCACGTCTTTTCGCGCTGGGAATCCCTTTCCCCGGGGAAATGACGGGAGCGCAGGGGCTGCGCGTGCCCGCCCGGCCGTGGCGGGGAGCCTTCGAGCCACTGGGCAACTTCAGCATCGTTTGGGCAACTGGCCCTGGCGGCTCAGCCCCGCGGCCCCCAGCTCGGGGGCTCTGGCTCGCCTTGCGCCCGGCAGCGCAGAGTGCATCGGGAGGGCTGGCTCCCCTCTGGCCCTCCTCTGCCCCCCCCGCGCACCCCGGCCGGGCACGGTCCCAAGCTATCATTTCCCTCCGGGTTCCGTGACAGTAACGCGAGGTGATGCCTTTCCGCGGAAGGAAAAGCTGCGCTAGTGCGGGAGAGCTGTGTTATAACTGCCCAGCCACAGCGGTGACAGTGACCTATGATAAGCAATTGCAGGACACAAGTCCATAGGAAAGCCATGGACCTGTTCCATTGGGTATTTGTAGGACTGTGCTGCACAGACACAGTTATTCTTTTGTGGGAAAAGACACCAAATTCACGCTAAGAGAGGATTTTAACTTCTCCCACACAGAGTTATAATTAATATCCTGCCATCAACAGTGATCTGTTTCATCTTTTTTTTTTTTTTTTTTTACATCTCACATTGATTTATCCTTTCTTTCAAAGAAAGTTTAGAAGGTGTGAGAAAGGCATTATGTCTGCTTGCTTTAACTTTGTGTGCAATAACTGGGGTTGTCCCCAGTATCACCTGGGGACCTCATGGGAACCCTCAAAGGGACTTAACCAGCAACGTGACACCTTCCAGCTATGGTCAATAAAGCTGTCTCCCACTCTGACAGACAACTATTTCCTGATGTCTGGAACACCAAAATGGAATTTCAATCTCTTACACTCAAAGTCTATGCCGTGGGGTAAAAAAAAAACAAAAACAGCAGGGTGAATTACACAGAAATTTTCACAGGCTGTGGGATGACACCAGTCCAACATACCCACGCTCTTTACTTGCGGTTAGGTGGTTACTGTGGATGCTGAAGAAGACTTAGCTCCTTACCTAACCACTGATGTCTAAACACTTCCCATGTCCCATTCTGCCAGCTGAGGGTGAAGTTCCTTTTTCTCCCGGGATAATCATGGCAAAAGTGACAATCCTTTTGTGTTCCCCATGGGCTGCAGCCTTGAGTATTGCTTTGATAGGACCTCTCCTCTCTTCCTGGGGAAGTGGCAAGGGGTAGCATTGTCTGAGGGGAAAAAATAGCAGCGCAGCAATCAATGTTGTGGAAAAAACTCCCACCATACATCAGATTATTTTATCTCACTCTTTTTACACCATTTACTTCATTTTGTTAAATTACGTACTCCATTCATCAGAGAGGAGTTTTCTTAGTCCTCTCTGATTAATTAGCTCATTTTGGTGAGTATCCGAAAGCTGTTTTATGAACCAGCGCTGTATGTGACTCACAAATAATCTAATGGAATTGGATCAAAATGGGGTAATGCACTTACTACATGTCTCATGATAAGATGAAAATTCGAAATTGGAACTGCAGTTGCCTTAGCATTTTCTAATGTTTTAATCTTTTCCAATCTTGCATTCAAGAGTGTATTTTCATCCCCAATTATAAAAAAAGCTTAAGTTTATGGAAGCATAATTGGCTGTGAAATTCACACGATACAAAATTTTGTATATTGCTTTTGTTCATAAGGTTTTCCCATTTGATTTATGCCCTTCTCAGAACTGTCTTCTAGAAGAGACAGAGTTGTGGTCCCATTTCTCAAGGACCCTGAGCCATTCAGTCTGGCAGACAGCAAGTTAACCCAGTTTTCTGCTCATATTTGGGTTTCTGTAAGTGCATTGCCTTTGCCTGAAATTCCCTCTATTCTTCCAAATGGAGATGTTCCTCTTTCTGAAGTGTGGCACACTGCTGTTGTCCTCTTATCTCTGCCAAAAGGAGGATGAAGTCCTGTCCTCAATTTAAGTCAACGGTAAAAGTCCCGAGGATTAGAATGAGGCTCAGACATCATGCAAACCATTTAACATTACCAATATTGAATTAAGTGGTTGCTGTACAGTCAGTTCCATCTTGAACACCTCCACCATCACAAAGAGTCCTAATTCATGTATAGTTTCCATTGATTTACATTACTTTAGTATAATTTAGTTTTCCATTTGCTTAAAGTACTTTGAGTTCTCTGTAAATGAGAACTATAAATATGGTATCAAAATTAATCAGTTCTTAAACTTTCATATGTGACATGATATTTCACTTCTGATTTGGCTTTGATGCAGGATGTGTGCATGATGGTAATTCAGTCCTCATTAAGTATTCACAAGTGTGCTCTTATTACTGTGGCACGGTTAGGAAGCCTCAAAATACTGAAGGCACAGAATCCCTCAGTGTGATTCAAGCTGAGCAATAAAAATACCCAGTCTGTAAATGCATGTAACTTCTTTAGATGAGAAATTTGTCCTATTCCCATGGGCCTCCTCAAGATACAATTTTTTGATTCCTAGATACAGGGTGAATATCCTTTTCAGAAAACCGATCTAGCAATCAGGACTATGTACCCAGTCTGCATTCTGAAAAGCAAAGAGCTCACCAGTCTCTTCCTATCTCTCAGTGTTTCTGTTCTCTCCTTTTGTTTGGCTTCCACTGTTGCTGTCTTTTGACACTCTATTTTATTTAAGATATAATTTTATTTCAGAAAACATGCTGTTTAGTCTTTTTCAACTATTATATTTCAAGACAGTCTTCTCCCTATTTCCCCATGGCAGATAGTATTAAATAAAATATTAAATACTGTGATTTTCTCTTTTTTCCAACTAGACTGATGAAATTTGCAGTTTTTTACTCCAACAGAAGTGTGCCATTTTCCCTTTTTTTTTTTTTTCTTTGTCAAATAACCAACCATTTTCAAGCTTTAAATGTTATCCAGGAGTTTAACCAAAAAAAGCTTTGGGGAATTCTTGATTTTTACATTTGAACAGAGAATTAGTTTCAAAATCCCCTGACAAATGGAGAATTAATGTAATTATAATATCACTGGATATAAAATTTTAAAGATGAACAACTGAGAAAAGAAAGGATTTTAAGTCGGACTGTTGAAAACACTCTGATTTACAATTTTGGTTGTTAAAACCTACTTAATCCAATATCTAATAAACAATTTGGACAACGGATCTATTTGTTTTAAAAAATCAACACTCCTGTCCTTTCAATTAAAATGTCAGAGCTCACAATAAACATCTGAGACCTTGAACAAGTCCTCCAACAAGACATGTGATTTCTAAGGTAAAAGCAGTTTTCCTCTTCACTGTTCCTCCAGAAATGAACCAAAATAATATAAACCAACCATGTAGGACTACTTTCTGCGTCTTTAAAAGTAAAAAAGGAGAAGCCCATTTAAAAGCGTTTTGTCAATCATCTT
Source organism: Falco naumanni (assembly GCF_017639655.2). NCBI lineage: Eukaryota > Metazoa > Chordata > Aves > Falconiformes > Falconidae > Falco > Falco naumanni. The sequence continues at coordinate 14,115,914 of NC_054060.1, read as the reverse complement.
TAAAAGAGTAGGCTGAACGTTCTCTTATTATTCTTTGCAATTTATTCTTATATATATAATTACTTAATGCCAGGAAGTGCCTGTCTAAGTGGAGTAATGGAAGGTACACAATTGGTTTCTACCTCACTTTTAAAAAGTTGTCCTGAGAAATATGCAAATACCAGTTCAAAGCTGACTTTTATGTAAATGCAAAGAGCCGTCGTCACGCTGTGGTGTACGCTGCCTTCTCAATGAAGACAAACACACAGCTAACAAAAATAATATTAAATAAGATTTTAGAGAGAAAAGATATGGACATATAAAGAAAGCCAGCAAAACCAGAATGCCCTATCAGCCCCACCACACGTGTCCCAGCCCTGAATGTGAGCGCACAGCACAGTGTTGAAGACTACAAAACTGTAAGAGGCTGATGGATTTCTAACAACACTGGTGTAGTACGAGAGCATCTGTCAGCATGAATAAACAATTTGGGACGGATCCTCTAGGCATACTCTGTACTTTGGTCTACTAGAAGTCCAGCCTGGACACATCCAGGAGTGCACACTGAATCTGAACAATTGTAAAGGTGCTCCCATACTTAAAGCAAAGCCTGTTCCCTTTAACAGACCTATTTCTTTGCACTTACAGTGTAAGACAGAGAAAACAGATACTCCCAATTCTTCTCAGTGTTTTCATCAATGATTGAATGATTCCTTTTACTATCTCCACTCCACTGTAGAGTAAATAAGGTTGGTCACTCCTCCAATGACAACTTTTTTTCTGCACCCAGTGGGTCTTGCTGCTTTTCTCTGAAATCATACTAATTTGCACAGGTTTTGCAATGGACAGACTGGGACCCTGCAGAGTAGGTGAGGAGCACTTCACGTAACAGTCTCCTTATAGCTTGTATTTGAGTCTATGCATTTCTTTCATATACATCCTAATACTTGGGTTTTTTTGGGCACACATGTATGATTGGAGACCTTCATAAAGCTACTCAGAGCAATCAATGCACAGCTCTGCCAGCTGATGAGCTGGATCCTGAATTGCTCCTCAAAACTGTACCAAATGTGTTCAGTTTTTCCCTTACAATATGCAGCACTTTGCATTACATATGTCACTTTAGAAGTTATCAGATTTTTCACTCAGTTTATTTTGGTAATTTGCTTTTTAAATCCCCAAAAGAAGAAAAAAAACCCCCCACCATTTCATCTGCAAGTACAGATGATGACTCTGGTTTCCTTCCAGGCTTATATCACAACATTCCATTTATTTATGATTTATAAAATGGAAGTTAAAGCAATCAGGCACTGGTTATGCAGATTGGGTAGATTAGTTTTCTTTTAAACTAATTCAGATCAGAATTTTTGGTCCTGGCAGGCCAAACTGTAGAAGAGATAGGAGAAGGAAAGAACTATATGTCTGTTTGAAACAGGACCCTCATATTGCAACATGGCTGTGACGATGATGATGACAGCCAAGGCTACTAGTAGTGAAGCAGACAATACAGAAGGGAAAAGATAGTCATATTTTTAGTGAAAGAAGTTTAATTTTCAAACGTGCAGAATTACACAACAATTCATTTCAGCAAATCATTTTGCTCACATGTAAATTTTCTTGTAGCTCAGGAGTTTTTAGTTCTCAGGCCCTTTCCACCATCTGTAACTCAATCTCTATTTTTTAAAGAAATTGCAGACATCTGTTTAAATACCCATCTCTTCCGTCACATGGAATTTTGGATTCAAAAATCTAAGCTTGAAAATAATACTGAAGTTGGATTACATTTCCAAGCAGCCATGGACTGGCATTTTAAATGCTGCCTTTTTAATTAGCCCGTTCCACTATACTGGCTGTGTTGGGCTCTACGGTGCATGAACGTCTGGTGTGAGTGTGGGACAACAAGCTGGTCAAGGGGGTCGTGCTGCCACAGAAGCTGAGGGGACAGGGAAGAGGGGAGGTGGAAAAGACTCCCCCCCCCCCCCCCCCAGGTTCATTGCAGCCAGCTGTCCTGCACCAGAAAGGGGGTCTAGCCTCCAAGGGGGGCTGCAGGGCTGAGGGACCGTGGCTGAGCCTGGGACTCTGCTGTAGTCCTGCAGCGTGTGTGAAACCAATCCTGCCCATAAGACCAGCTCCGGCTCAAGCAGCATAAGCAAACTTGAATTTTGCTGCCCCACACCTGACTTTCTGCAGTGGTGGGTACAATTTCAGAGTGTAATCAGGAACATGTGGGGACAGGAGACAGGTAATGGAGGGCAGAACAGTGGGAGCCAGGGGAGGGGATGAGAAGGCAATGTGGGATGTTCCTAGGGGCTGTGGTGAGAAACATATTTTCTTTTTGCAGCCTGTCCTCCTCCAAGACACCCTACCTCCTCCTTGCCTTTCTCCCAGGGTCCTGGACATGCTAGCAGGCAGGTCTCCATCCCCCAGCCACCTCTCTGAAAGGTCACTCCCCACTGCATTCCCACCGTAAAGTCCTCCAAAAAAACGCCATTATTCCCATATAGAATAAGACAGAGGAAGAGAGGCTAGGGTCAGACTTTTCAGAGCATTTTAGTTCTCCAGAACTGCTTGCCTTGGCTGCTTGTAGGAATTCAAACTTCAGACTGGTGCTAAATACTTCATTCTTTGTGTTTCTTTAGAACTTACTCATCAGTGGACTTTGCCCCTTAATCAGCTCCTTGCTTGCCTTACTGGAAAAGGGAGACATTTCCCTGGGTACACCAGAGGTCTGATTCACTTACATGAATGCCCAACGGCTTGATAAAGGCTTATGTGCTTCCTTGTGGGCAGAGGCATCTGGATCCCTTGCCCAGATGAATTTCTCCAAGAACTGGGCAGTACAGACAGAGTGCCAGGTGGCAATGGAGCCGCATGGGATTTCAAGCTTATTTACAAAAACTGATGGTTGAGGTATAGTGGCGAGCACCCCGCTCTCGCTAGAGCTCATAAGGACGCAAGTGGCACCACAGCCCGAGATTTCTCTCCTGCTATTGTGGGAAATCTCCTGAGCTCAGGGAAGCCAGACCTGTCTCACAGATACGAAGCTGGAAGTGCCCAGCTATGGGTGTCTTTTCACAGACAGAAATAACTTTCATTTGAGAAGAAAACCATGTGTCACCACAAAAACTACACTCTGCAGCATTCTCTGAGAAAAGTGTTGAGGTTTTCACCCTGCAGACTGTCCTATGGAAAGCAATTAAGATGCATTTAAGAAGTACGCTAATATTTTTATGCTTGCAAAATGCATTAGAAAAAACCAAAACCAACAAACCCTACTGGATTTAACTTATACCACTTTCAAATAAAGTTAAAGACCTTGGCTTACATTGGTCCCGCTAAACTACAATAATTAATCAAAAATAGATGCAAAGCCAGAAGGCCACAAATCATGCAGAATTTGTTCTTGCTTTCCTACACTAATAATTAATATCTGGAAAATAGTTATTTGACAAAAGAACAATGAGAATACAGCTCCCATGAAGAAAGATGCCAGGAATGATGAGGAAACACTTTAAAAGAATCTACTGGGTGGCAAGTTGGGCTGCATGTCTTCTCTAGATAATAGTAGCTCAAGGGGAGCTTCTGCATTCCTAATTCTACCTAATATAACTTTGTTCTACAACAATACTTGGATGACAAAATACACAAACACTACCAATCAGTTAAACAAACACAATCAGATTTTTTTCAGCTCCATATTTTGCTTCTGAGAAAGTATTTACTGTCAACACTCTCAAATGCAATCTTATGTAATTCTAGTTAGCAGAAGTTGTAAAAGTGCTCATATCTCATGGTAAACAGATTCCACTTTTCTGGGGAAATTTCATAGTCCTTGGAGGGTGTATAAAATCCATAGTTTTTGAGAAATCAGAGCAAAATTTTTAGTCACTGGCAAATATTTTTAAAAAACATTTTAGGGACATGTTTGCAGCTCAAACACCTGGAGGAGCACTCTCTAGATCCAGAGTGCTTACTTGGGTTTTGAAGAAGTACCAAAAGCATGGCAGGCAGCAGCAGCCATGATTTAATATCATATTAAGTCCTTCAGCCATAGTTCACTTAGGGCTTTGGAGCCAGTGGAGGGATCACAGTGCACTACCATGGGAGATGCAGTTGCAGAACTCAGTTTGACTCCATGGGACTTGGTGGAAGGTGGAGCAGAACAACACAACTTTCAGAAAAACTTTGACCATCTTTTGTTTGAAATTAATCTTTAGCCAATAGAGAAATATTAATAGACATACATCAAAACCTTTTCTACATACTTGAGAAAATAAAGTGAACACTACAAAGTATGGATGACATATCCTCTATTTTTCATTTACTGTTTAGCTGCAGAAGAGCACATGATTTATGTTGCGAACGTACCAACATTTTTCTAAGTTTAATGTGATAGTTTCCCTGCAGGAACAGGCTAATCTTCCTCCATACCTGCCTTTAATAATATTTATTACTGTTCTTCTGCTCCTCAGTGGCTGACTGAATATTCTCTCTGTGTCCATCTGGTGAGTACGCTTTTCCCAAAATAGTCCATGACCACTCTTTCCTATATTTGCATGAGAGATACACTATTATTATATTTGCATGGAAGAAGTTAGGCAGTCCTGCAAAAATCTTTTTCAGTGATGTCACTTGTCCAACTTGTAAACTGATTTACAGTTTGAAATGTGACATTGTAAGTGGCATGTGACAGAAGACCTAAGCAGGAAATATTCTGCAGTAGTCTCTTAGAAATCTAGCCAGAGTTGCCCTTTTTTAGATCCTCAGTTTGTTTGCCCAGAAGAATTAACATTTGGTCAGAGTACAACCTGCAGCTATTGTTACTCAGAATTCTAATATTTAAAACTGAATTATCAATGGTTTTAAGAACATGGCTTCTGAGGTACAATTCCACACCATTAGCTGCGTCGGGAAAAGAGCAGGAGCCAGCCCTGAAAGTGTAACAAAGCATCTTTTGAATGCATGGGACATGCAAAGCCACAAATGCCAGCCAACCAACACCACATGCTTAAAGCCACATTCAATGAACCGGAATTTCCTCAAGCACAATAACGTCTGTTGTGGCAAGTAACTAGACTCTTGAGGAAACAGCCTTTAAAATGCATTTTCCTCTACAACTAAAGGAATTCTCAAGACACCTTCATCAAGATAATGCTTTGCATTTTCATTTGTTTTTACATGCAGGTATCTCAAAACAATAATATCTACACAGAAGCCAGCCCTGGCACCCACGATGCCAATGGAAAAAACCTTTCTTTTGACTTCACCGGGATCATGATTCTGTCATAATTGATTAATCCTCATTCCATTCCTGTGAGACAAGAGAGAGATATAGAGAGATCACTTCACACACACAAACACTAGCATGGCTGTTTCTGGAAAACATCAGCTGTTCCAAAACAGAGGGGAGCCGAGCATGCAGTTTGGAACAGGATGCAATGGCCAACACTATCTCCATCTGGAACAATACAGGAAATGCTGATAGCCGGAGTGGCATCACTGAAAATAGATTTTGGCCAGTATACGGGGATTAAGAGCCTTACTTTTCAAAAGGTGCACTGGGACCTTTAATAACCATAAATAGTCAGGACTTCGTATTTGTACCTCACTGGAAAAATGGCAGCACTCACAGTACGGTGTTTCCTCATACCGTGCTGACACATTGCTTCATTACTGGATCATCTGCAGCTTTCAACAGGACTGACGTGACTTCCGAGTCAAACGGAGAGCCACAGCAAAGTCCTGACCCTGCTGAAGGCAAAATCACAACAGTACTTAGAACCAGTGGAACAGGGATTTCTCTCCCTGGAAATAGTCTGCAAGATCTGGCAGCAACATTTCCCATCAGATAGCAACTGTGAGATCTTTGATATCTTATGTAACTGCCATCCTTAAATAAAATGTATATCTAGTTCATTATTTTCTTCCCTGATTTAATTAGAATCTTGCTTAGTTTTTCAGGTTGGCGAAGTCTTATCTCGCAATATGCTGCAGATGCTACTGCTTGGAGATTAACATTTGCTTTTTAATTAGTTTTTACTCAGGAATTTTGTGATACCCCCACACCAGCATTTAAGACTAAGAAAATAACTGTGTATTATTCTTAAAATGAGCAGCCATATGAAACAATCATATGCAACATTTCGCCAAAAATTTCTGTGTGGTTTTCATTTATGTGTGAGATTTTCTGAACTTGTTTTTAAGGAACTCCATCAGAGGCTACATCAGAACGTCGCATTTTCCAAGACAGCATCTCTCTCATTTTTAAAGTTTAGACTGTTGAGTAGTCAGCATGTTCTTTTACACTGCTTCCCAACCCATGTTAGAAAGCAGCATTCAGCTGAGCACTAGCACGGTAAGCAGCTGGTTGCCACCACAGCGTGGCTTCCACAGGCGGTGCAGGGATGGGAAAGAAACAGCCACAGCTCAAGAAAGCCATGAAGAGAGACCTTAAGTTGGGAGGGTGAGCAGGGCCACAGGAACAGAAGCACTGTGGAAAGGGTCCGGGAAAGGAAACTGCTGCAGGAGTCTGGGGCAAAGGTGGAGAAGGAATTACTGCAGCGCTGGGGCAGGCAAGGACGCTGTGCCTTGACATCTGAGGCAGAGGTCTCTGGGAGGGCTGGAGGGGCCGCAGAGGGGTGACAGCCACAGCATAATCTCCTGAAAGATTAGGAACCCTTGTCTGCTGGAAAGAATGATCTCCAGTCCTAATTTAGTAACAGGAGGGAGAGTTATTACTGCTAGGAGTAGTGGTGACCTAGACCTCCAGACAAGGACCAGCCCCAGTATAGCACAAACATAAAATGATTAAAGACAGTCCCTGCCTGAAGAGTTTCCAGATTCTGTGTAGCGCAAGGGAGAATGCAGGGATGCACAGGGGAGTGCATGGCAGTAGTGAGGCAATGTCAGAACAAGGAGCGGAGTGCTCAGTCCAGCTTTTCAAAAACCCTGCAGGCTTCCCTGTAGCTCAGCTAACTCAGTTATACCTGATTTCGTTTTAGCACAGTGTGGTCTCAATACAGATTTGTATGTCTGGAAAATTCTGAGTTACAATTTTTTAAAAAATTACTTCAGAATAAGAAGACACTCCAACCCTGAAGTTGTACAAAGTTGGCCTATACTTCAGCCCTTGCTTTCTCTAATGACCCTTAAACTTAAGAGGAACTGCAGAGAACACTCAAGAACTCCCCTCATATGCAAAGAGAAGAGAAAGAAGGGAGACAAATTTCTGTGCTAACAGCCTCTTGGTAAAGCCATCTGGGGAGAGCCCCATGTTTAGTATCTAATGGAGGGAGCATTACTTAGACCAGTTCCACTGACCTTGAGAGGGAAAAAAACCCTGAAATACTGTTGTATTTCATTGCCTTTAGCAGAACCTGAACACACGCTTACACATCTGCAGTGGCTTTGACACACAGAAGCAGGAGGGCAGGTGTGAGCAGGACCTTTTTGCACATCTATCTGCAAGGCTGGCAGCAATGGCAGACCTCGGAAAGGACACAGGAGTCCCACACAAGGAGCCTCATGGCAATGCTCCAGTGCCTGGGGAATGTCACCATCCAGACAAGGGAGACTATGGGAGTAAAATGGGAGACCCTCTTTAGAGGTTGAATATTTGACTTTGTATCTGAGGCAATTGATTGGCGTGCAACTTGCGAACTGCATAAACTATCCGACCCAGGAGAAATGCTAGACGTTTGCTAAAAAGGCATAACCACTTCCTTCTGCTAGATCCTAGGTTTTGCAGGGATCTCAGTTTCTGATTGAAATGTAACAGAAATTGTTACCAAATGTGCATGTCAGGGCCCTGAATGCACTGACAGGCCTTAATTGCCGCAACCAGCCCCGCTGGGGCCTCCCCCACACCCCTGCCCTGGGCACAGGGGCTCATGTAAGCTCAGCCCTGGGCCCTGGGCCCCTGCCCAGCGCTGCTGCGGCTGTGCCGGGCTTCAGATCCAGCTGCGCTGCGGCCGTGCTGTGGCTGGCCACCGACCCTGCTGATCTGGGCAGTGACCCGCTGCCTGTCTGACTTGCCTTGGACTTGTCACATCCCCACGCACTTGTCTGGTCCTCTGAGCGCTCAGCTGCCGGCCCTGGCCAGCTCTGCCCGGGGGGCAGTGGGATGGGCCCCCTACCCTGCCAGCTGTGCTGTTGGCTCCCCATCCCTCTCTGCTCCCCAACAGCAACGAGGAAATTCTCTAAATTCCCCTTCTAAATTCAGCTAAGTGCTACTAATTTGTATCTAACTTACAAGCTGGTGTTTCAGTACTGCAACAGTTTTTAATGTTTTAGACTGGATGTGGACACAATAAATGAGCCCAAATTAAATATCCAACTATAAAAGAAAATTAAGTATGAATAAAATCTGGTCTTAGAAACTTCTGCAAGTACTGCCTTTACATTTTGCAACTATGTTAACAATAGGCAATCCATGGTAGCACTGATTCATACATCCCCACTTGCAGGATTACTTGACATCTAAAAAGCATCTGAGTTGGAGTTTAGACAGCCTGAGGAATATGATGAGTTTGATATCTTAAGAGTTTGGCTACTCCATTTTCTGACTTTCAAGCTGTTCCACAGAAGCACGTATCTGAATATTCCTCCCACATTTTTTTCTTTTTTTTTTCTTTTTTTTTTTCCATTTGTACAGTACCTACATCTGGGAAAGAACATAACCTGTGCACCAGATGTGCTATGTAAAAACTTCTGCCTGCCCTTCAGCCACAGCATGTGTGCCTCATGGGGTCTAACCCACCTCCACCCCAAATGAGGAACATATGGAGCACCATGAATGGCAGAAACAAGACTTCGCTTTGAACCACATTCCTCCTATCAAAGGGCCCTCTGTCTTGCCGCCTTCTTCTCTGTTCCTCCGGGTAATCATGAGGAAAGAACTGAACATTTGGATAAGCCTCCTGGGGACAAATTCATTTCTAGTGTAACTCTGCTGAAGTTAATGGTGTTGCACCATGGATTAAAATGGCACCATAATATTAAAAAACAGAGACAGCATACTACTCTGTAATTACTGTCTAAGAGAGCAAAAATAATAAAAATGATTCATTCTTACAGACCCCAAAGGGCACAGCTGGCTTAGTCAGTTTAAAAGGTGAAAATAAAAGAAGGCAGCTAGAATGTAGTGATTTAAAATTTGTATATATGTATATAGATATGTATAAATGACAGTCAGATAACACTGCCTGTGCACTAATTTTAAGAACAATATGCTAGAAATAGAATTTAATGGGATTGGGAGTTTTAAAAGCTGACAACAGAAATAGCTCTTAGGAAAATTAAAGGCCTTCTTTCATACTGGCATAAATTAGGAATAAATTCCTTCTAATCAAGTGTTACATTATTGTAAGCTTAATGCAAAGGAATTGGGCCCTACAGCACCAAAACGATTATTCTGTTACACAGTGAAGCACCAGGAATTGCGTTTTCCTCTTTTTTAAAAAGGACAATGTTATTTTTTTAGGCAGTTAACATTTAAAGGTCATTGTTACGGGAAGGAAACACTTCTTGTATTAAGTTTTGTGAAGTTGGTAGAAACAGCGCAGTCTGTTCCTTTATGGACTTCACTTTACAATACCATATGGAGATATGTGAAAGACACTCTGAAGCTCAGCGATATTGTACAATATAACAGCAAAGGCAAGGCAGAGATCTGACAGAATGACTGCACGGGCTTCAGAGGCATTTGTCAGTAACAGCTGTTACATCTCCGTCTTCCTTGTTATTTAAGCGAGCTTCATCTAGGCAATAATCCTTTCCAGCCAAAGGAATAATACCATGATGAGAACTATCTTCCGAGCACAGGAGGTCCTAGAGAAAGAGCGCAACTCCAAATATTTCTGCAGCTTGGTTAAAGAGTATCTCTGCTTACCTATCTCTCAGGGCAATGAATGTTAGAGCAAATACTGTGCAGTAATTAGTTACTCAGATGTCCCCTGGTGATCTTACAACCTCTTGTGCCCACAGAAACACAGCTTTCCTTTAGTGTGTAATCAGTAACGAGGCTGCCACACACACCCTTTGTACCTGCCTTTAGCCAGAACACAAAGTCTTGCTCTCTCTAGCAGTGCCAGACATCACCATTTCCTAGAATAAATTATCTGGGGAAATCAGGTTTCATTGTACAAACAAACCAGGCTTTCAGTTAGACTGTAACCAAGACACTGAAAAAAGAATGAGGAGAGAGGGGAACTGACAGTAAATTACTGAGCAGATTCAGCAAGCTAAGAAAAAAAATCAGTTTCGAAGATAAATAATTTTTTACTAAAATATTATCTGATGTATTATTTTGTTATCAAAAAACCCAGCAGGATCCGTAACAATCTATGGAGGTTTCTCTGCTTATTCATTTATAGATAAATATTTCCTCGATCAGACAGGCCCCAGTTACAAGGGATGTTAGTTCCTTCACTGACTTCTCAATGTAGGTATTAACATCGAAGTAGAAGGGTCCCTCCTGTTTAAAGATACAGAAATGCACAAAAAATTTAGTTCTTTTCTCCTGCTGCTGAGATACCAGCTGACTTTTCATTAAAAATGCCACAGCTGTCAACCTCTACTGAGATAAACCAATGAACCTAGCCATAAAGAAACGGAAAATTCCAAACCCCATAAGATTTTAAACAAATAAAACTTGAAGAACGCTTTCCTTTTGCTTCTTGGTACAGGCTGGTTATCCTATATGGCAGACTTACTTCTTTTCCCAAGGAGCGTCCATAATGGCAAGGGCTAGAAATTAATTTTTAAATGAAAGCTGAGTACAATGAAAACACATGAGTCCAGAAGCTGGGGATTTATGTAAAACATCAAATAAAAATTATTGCAATGCAACAGTAAGAGTTACCAAGACTAAATAATTAGAAAAAGAACTGTCATTTTCCATTGTTTCAAGGCAAACAAGATTTAACTAGTTTTAGTGCATGTTCCTTTGTTCAGTCAGGAAGATCTGTTCTACAAATGCTTCATTCATTTCCAATAGGCTAAAAGGAGTAATTCTTAGTTTAAAATTTAAAAGATAAGGCTTCATCTAACAGTGCATTATTTAACATAATGAAATCCACAGAAAGGAAAGCAAACCCTCTGAGGCTTTATCACACTACAGTAGACTTCAGAGATGCTGATTACGAGATTGTGTTAGTACAAAACCAACACATTAATTACCCAGAGCGCCTTGAAGTGAGCAGAAAGATTGCAAGAGTGGATTATCAAGTCCTCAGTCTTGACAACACTTGCAGCTAGACCTTTTACGTACTTGGGCACCTACTATGTAGGTATGTGCTATGTGAGGCATTTAATGGGTGCTGAAAGTCCTACTTGGTGACAATATTCATTTTTGAGTGCCTTTATTCCCTTAAAAATCACCTGTCACTTTGGGTTTTTTACATGCAATTTGAACTTCAGTATAACATCTATGGGAAATCTTAGGATATTGCCACCTGGATCATGATCTCCTACTTGATGTTATAAACCATAGCAAGCATAAAGACATGTAATGAAAAAAGATCCAAAGCACAAGCATCCTATATAAATATATATGATATATATAATTTAGCCATCCCCTGTAAGTGTTTTTCTATCTGGAACATGCTGATTAGAGTATCTTAGCAAAACTAATTTGTGAAGTACACTGCTCACAGCATTTACAAGGGGCCCATGCTTTCAACAGAATTTATGTATATAAAAATATATATATATGCACTCAGATTATATATATGCTTAAATGTATGGATTATTTGAGTCTATAATTAAAAGTTTAATATTAAAATAAGATTGGCCTTTTAATGAAAAATGTCACCCATGAAACAGCAGACTAGAGCCTCAAAAAAAAATTACTAAGGATCATCTCATGAATTTTATGCATGAAATCCTCTGTAGACACACCTGAAACTGCAATATCCAGTGGTCAATATGAAACATGTCTGGGGAAGAAATAAAATCCTACTTACTTCTGCCCGTTTTAACAGGGCAGTTAGTAGAACAGGGATTATATGGGGAAAACTTAAGCTAAAATATATTATTTTTCAGCCACAATGACAATTTCTTTGGCTTAGAACTAGCTATCCAGGCTAAGATATTTGCATTAGGCTCTTTGGATTGAGGTCATTTCTATTCTGCAAGTGACAATACACTGCTGCTATAGGTCATGCAGGAGAGCAGACTGTAATTATTGCTGTTTATATCAAACAAAAGCGCACTTATTCTGGTCTAATATTTTTTGAGAATTGGATGGCACTATCGCTGTTGCTGGGGTATTTTGTTTCAAGTGACGTACTTGATTTTCAGACTCTGGTTTGCTAGTACTTATGAGAGCTTATGAAAACATCGCCTTCTGAAAGGGTCCTACAAAAAATCCCATTTCCTACACACAGCACAAGAGAACATTTAAAAATCATTGGCTTAGGAGTTGTGGAAAATAAGTCAGCAATGCAAAGATGTCAGCGTTGTGGAAACAAGGCAAATATGGGTGCCAATAGCAATTCTGCCACAGGAAGGTCTTGATGCCACCAGTCATTCAGAGGAGAGAGGCAACACCACATCCCAGTGCTGCAAATCCTTTGGGCAGCAAGCTGTTAATAACTGCTGCGGCACTTCATAAATTAGTAATAACACCCAGGGTTGCAGAAGTACAGGAGGGAAGGTACAGTTCCCTGCCTTCAGCTATTTACGTGCACAGGACCTCGTTTAGGAAAAGTTGTGATGCTTACACGTAACTCCATGTATTAAAGGTGGCAGGACTAACCAGGTGGGAGTATAAATATGTTGCTGAGGCCAATGCCAAAAGAGAACTATTTTGGTTTATGCAGATTTAGCTGCCAAAAAGGCTTGCCATCTTGTTTTTCTCGCACAGTAAGTAGTCAACACATCGCTAAGATTTTTAATGCCTGAAATACACTTACATTATCAACAGCCACAGGGCTATGGCTGTAGGTGCCACTTTTGCTTTACCCTTTTCAGTTGCACCTTCCTGTTAAAATCGGAATATTTCAGGTATCACCTCCTTACAACCCGCGCAGGAGCCAAGAAAAGCGCCCCACAAATCTCAGTACTACTCAGGTCAACGTGCTTTGTATCAAATACTAAGTTGGGGGAAAACAACCCCTCCAGCGCCACAGGCTGCCCCCGACGGCGGGACGGTGTCGCCTCAGGCGCCGACGTCCCCTCAGCGAGCCCCGCGGGGTCCCCTCAGCGAGCCCCGGGTACCCCGGCCAGCCCCGCGGTGTGCCCCTAGACGGCCCCGCGGCCCGCTGAGGGGACGCCGGCCTGAGGCGGCACCGCCCCGACGGTCGCGGGAAGCGGCGGGGCCCGGCCCGGAAGAGGAGGGCTTTCGGCGGCGGTTCGGCGGCGGCTGGCGGCGCTGGGTGAGGGGGCAGCGGTGGTGGTGCGGCGGCTGTGAGGGAGGAGGGTGGCGGGAAGCCGAGACCCGCTCCTTCCCTCAGGTACTCCCGCGGCGGGCTGCGGCTGCAGCGGGGCCCCGCCGGCTGTGAGGGGACAGGGCACGGCCTGACCCGCCGTGAGGGGAGCGGGCTCCGGCGCGGGCCCTCCGGAGGCAGCGAGCCCCGTCGTTGCCGTGGGCCGTGTTTGGCCGCAGGCGGGGGAAAGTGCCGGGCCTCCCGTTACCGGCCCCCGTGGGGTGAGCACTGATAGTAAAATTATTAATGGTGAGGAGAGCAGGTCCCGCTGCTCTCCGCAAAAGGCTAGAGCAGTATGCGCTGCGTCCCCCGCGCCGTGTTACACACCACACCCGCCCTGCCCCGACCGAGAGCCCCTGAGGAGCAGAGTTCCTTGGAGATAGCTCATAATAAAAGCTAATGAGGTTGGCTTGTTGCAGAAAAGTCACTGGACGTACTGCAAGGAGAAACTACACCTGCTTCAGAAAACTGTGCTGCGTCGTTGGGTGGAAGGGGGAAGGCTGCAATGGGCTCTGGAGGTCACTAGACGCTGAACTTTCCGAAGCTGAGAAAAGTGGAGTTCAGGCTGCAGAAAGAGCACTGCGCTGTACGCCCCATAAACGTCCCACTTACTGTAGTTTGAAGCTGCTCATGGGTACAGCAGGGAGAAAAGCTGAGCTTGGTCATGGAGGGTATATATTTTAGTTCTCAGGGTCCAGAAGAAACAAACCTGTCTCCTCTTTCCTTCCCTCCATTTTGCCAGGTGAATGTTGGTCCTGCTTGCAAATCTTCAGGAGGCAGCAGAAGAGTTTAATCTGGAAGTCTAGAGGCAAAGACATTTAATGCTTTAAATTACCCAGGGCTTGTTAAAACGGTACGTGTAGAGCCTTTCTCAGCATCTGCTATTAGGGCCAGACTTTTACTGGTGGACGATACTAGATAGCACCAACATCTGAAGGGCAAATGTGTATATAGACAGATAGTAAGGAAACTAAGACCTTAATCACAAATCCCATTAGGGGGGCATATTATGAGGTAATTCAACATCCTCTTAGGTGCTGTTCTTTCCCTGAATGAAGATACTAGCACATAAATTATTGTGAATAAATCTTGATTATTTTGCTTTGCTGGCTATGTATATGTGTAGGCTTTGCATGATATTCTACCATAGCAAACTTTTCAAGTTGATTGTATTAATGTTTTTCCTGTCAAAAATGGATTAGGAGTAGATTGGGAGGGCATTCTGCAGAAGTACTTTTCTTTATTAACCCTCAGAAACATATCTTTCTACCATGGCTGCTCTGATCTAGGTCTATGAAAACTGATTCCAAGATGTTGCTGTGTAATGGCAGGTATTAATTAGGTATTAATCCGAGTTGAACATCTCCTGTGTGGATGGAGTCCCTTAAAACCACTCCCAGTGTTTAGACAGATCAGTGTCTGCATATCCAGTGTAGATGTCCAAAGACTGTACATGGAGTAGGAATTGTTTTCCATCAGCAAAAACATCTTCAGGAGATTTATTTACAGTCTTAGATTGTCAAAACTTCTGAGTTAGTCATCTATGCTGTCTGCCCAAAGGTTAACTGCTGTGTTAATCTGGGTGTAACTTTTCATTGGCCTTCATTTGTCTTCATTTGTCCTAAGTGGATTTTGGTAGCTATTATAATAATATTCTTCATATACTGCTAAAGCCACTTTTATTGTGTTCACGTTCAAAGTTTTCAGAATGACTTCCTTGGTTGACATGGCCCTGAATTATGAAAAGATGTTTGCTCATCGATTCACATCAGATGATGAAGAATACCAAGAATACCTGAAACGCCCTGCAGATCCTCCTCCTATAGTTGAAGAATGGAGAAGCAGATCTGGTGGCAACCAGAGAAACAGAGATCGGTACTGTTTTGTTTTTTTTTTTTTTTCTTAATTTTAAAATCTTGGTAGTTTTGCAGATTTATAGTTAGGTGATCACTTATTTCAGAAGAAAGAGGAATTTGTTCTGTTAATAGAAGTATCTTACTAGTTCACAGGTAACTATGTTTAAGAGAAATAGTCTTCTCTGAAAATAATTAGATTTTACATTTTCTCTGTATTGACAGTCAGAATTTCTGCATTGTGTATAAAAGTATTAGGTGATTTGCTTTTTAGTAAGGACTGACCTGGAACCAGCAAACCCATTGCCCAGGAGTTTGTTCTTACTCAGCCAGGAACATTTTGCCAGAGGGGAAGGCTGGGAGTTCTGCAAAACTAAGCAGCCTGTCTTCTGTTGGATAATAACTGTCAGGAAAATGTGCAAAGGAACAGGCTAATAATGTGATTATCTGTTGCTACCTGTCCAGAAAATGTTTCATTTGTAACCTAAATGCTTGCTGTACTTTGTTAATTAGCCTGTTACTTATTTTATCTAGTAGAAATGACTGAAAAATCCATCATCCAATCTGCCTAGCAAGTGCAGTGGTAACTGCCTACTGCAAAATTTTTTGAATTACTTCTTCTGGATGTAATTGCAGCTTTTTACTGAATTCTGGACAGTAATACCTAATTTTGTGTGACTGGAAAACAGTGATTACAGCATATAGTATGTTTGGTAATACTAACATCAGCCTTTAATATAAAGTAGTTAAACTCCAGTCCAATTAACAATTGGGAGGACTTCTTAGCTACATAAATAGAATTTGTGCCTTATCTGAAGAAAAGGAGGACAACATTCCCCCTAGAAACCTGTCATTAAGTTAAACACGGAATCAGTTTCTACAGATTAAAAAAAAAAAAGGTGATTATTTAATAAGATGTTCTTACAAAACTTTGTGGTTCTTTGAACTAATGAACTCTTATATCTGCTCACAAAATGAACCGCACGTAAATGTTGTTTGTCTACACCACACCACTGAGGTATCCAAATAAAATGACTGTGAGGCAGCTCAGGTGTTGATAGGAATTGAGATACAGCCGAAAAGCCAAAATGTAGACTGGGCAATGGCTAAATACTGGTGAAAAGATACCCTCTCTTGAGTACGGAAACTACAAGAGACCATGAAACAGTGGTAGTATGTATTCTAAGGAATACGCAAATTCCAGGAGTCTGTGCTGTTAGGTAGCTGAATTGTACTTAAGCCTGCCTTGCCACAGCTTTCAGCTATGAAGCTACTGGATTGAACCTGGCTTTGATAAAGCTACGGATCTATCTTCTGGTTGTTTTTTAGATATATGTCCTGTTTGACTCTCTCTGCTCAAAAGTTCCAACAGTTCACCTAATGCCTGTGACTACTTTGTGTTAGAAAACAGATCCTTCTATTGCTTAGCAAATAGTGTGCTGGGTAGTAGCGAGAAATTAATGATTTCAGATGACTGTAGGTATGTCTTCATCAGTTTGTCATAAAAACAGGGAAGTAATTGAGTGTATAAACTGTTACGTGACAGTTTTCATGAAAAGTGTAGAATTTAAGAGTTAAGTATCGTTCATCTTTTTAAAACCTCACAATTTATGTGAATCTTTGACTTTTTTTTCATTGCAGGTTTCAAGATGGTAGATATTTTAGAGGGGACAGATACAACTGGCAAGGTGACTATAGATCTAATCAGAGGCCAGAAAGAAGTTGGGGTAATAACTACCAGCAGCACAGACAAGGACAATCATACTCCTCCCACTACGGACAATATGGCTACAACTCCTACAATGCAGGGCCTCGTTACCATCCCTACTGATGATACTTGTGGTTTGAAAGTCCAGTAACGCAGTGTAGCAAATTCAGTTAGACTTCAGTTTTCTTACTTTCCACAGTTTTATAGATAACTGAAGAATCAGTATTGAGTCCATTGCTGTTTATGTGTAGTATGAGCTTGAAAAGGGGATACCTTTTATGAATAAAAAAAAGTGTATTATACAGAGTTTGTTTAGAGTCTGTAGCTCTTAGATTAAATTTCTATCTCATTCTTTTGTGTGAATACATACTAGTACACTACTTTTCTTCCATCATCTCTCTTACATTTTAGAAAACACAACAGGTCAGGGGAAAATAGCTGTGGTTTGTGTGCAGCCTATAGCAGTGGCATATTGCCTTAAGATAGTTCTTACAGAAAGTGACATACTATGTCTTCCTCTGAAGAGCTTATTCTTAGTTTGGCTTTTGATAGTGAGAAAAGCTCAGTTTGGTTTGAATTTCAGATGCCTTAAAAATGAGAGGAGAGATGCTATTACAGAAATATTTTATGGGGTTGGCATAGTGTCTTTTGACTCAATGGCTTCAATGTTTTTGCATTAGTCCTCTTAAAGCATGGTCTAAAACTTGCAATAAAATTTAAGTAGTTTAAATAGGTATCTTCTTACTATAGTAGTTCAGTGATATGCAAGTTTTACCCGAGAAGTGATATCAGACTTGGATTAATTTGTATCTTCTTAATATATATTTGGTATGTGCATAACAAATTTTGGAATTCCCATTTCAATAAAGCTGTAAAACTTTGATGATAATAGTAATTAGTTTGTATTAAATACTTTATGCACGTTATAGAGGAAAGGAACCATAATCAGTACTGTCCTGTACTTCTTTTGCATGAGAAAATAGCATAAGCAGTGCAGAGTGTTACTTGGTTCTTAGCATTTAAGTTCTGTGGGTTTTCTTTTAAGTATTCACACAATAAAAGTACAGTTCCCGTGTAAGAATGTTTCCGAGTATTTTTGAAACTTAGTTTTGAGACATTCAGAATTGCAACGCTGTCATCTCGGCTGACAGCTGCGCAAGCAGCAGTACCAACAGTGAAGTGCTAATGCTGGACAGCTGCTGGCTTAAGTTGAAGAATGGCCTACTCAGCTACAATCAAGAGGATGAGACACATTGTGATTGATTAGAAGTCTGCAGTGTTAATCCACTATCTTACATTCTACTGTAATAGGGTCAAAGTTCTCTATTTCACCATTTACATGATAAGCTGATTTGTGTAAGGAGAGCAGTGCGTTTCTTTGTACTTGACATTTTCTTCAGCTGTTGTACAGAAACACAGAACCATCCATGCTGACTGTTGTAAAAGTCACGACATTATATGATAACGAGCACAAATTAGCACATCTTGATTTAAAACAAAGACTAAATATAGAAGACAAAAGCAGAGTCCCCCAGCTTTTAAGCAGCTTTGAAGAGCTACAGAGTATGTTTACTATTGATCTTAGAAATGCACACTGTATGTAGCTTTTACATAGTCTGTGATACAAAAGCAAACAAGTGTCTCCACCTACTTGCTAAGTATTTCTGTTTTCTGCTTTTCATATAACAGTTTAATATCCTACTCCCTGAATTATCTGCCTTGAATTCAGTTGTTTAACTTTAGAATTTAGTGAGAGGTTTGTTTTTCTTTAAGAAGCTCTACTAGATGAAATGCACCCTTTTTAAGCCTCTAATAGAGCAGAGCTGTTAATGCTGTGGGATAGAAGATCATGCAAAGTTCGTGTCTGTGCACTCCAGAGAACCTGCAAGCTGGTATAGCGGAATTCCCTTTTAATGCAGAACCACATGAGAAGTGCCAGATATCCCACCTCCAAGAAGGGAGCGCATTCTTTCTGCGAAGAGCCTGACACCGCCAGCTATGCCATGGAAGTCGGGCTGTGCAAGGATGTTCTTCCTTACCGTCTGGACTAGCATCTCAGGTTGAAACAAAACCTGGCAAAAGGAACGGATTCTCTCTTACCTGTCGCCTTTCCTCAAGCCCAGTAACTATTTTATTTTCAGTGTTTTTCAGCTAGTGAATAAAGAATCATAGAACGGGTTGGGTCAGAAGGGACCTTAAAGACCATCTAGTTCCAACCCCCCACCATGGGCAGGGACCCCTCCCACCAGCCCAGGTTGCTCCCAGCCCCGTCCAGCCTGGCCTTGGGCACTGCCAGGGATGGGGCATCCACAGCTGCTCTGGGCAGCCTGGGCCAGTGCCTCGCCACCCTCACAGTGAATAATTTTTTCCTAATATCTGATCTAAATCTTCCCTCTTTCCCTCTTTCAGTTTAAAGCCGTTCCCCCTGTCCTGTCATTACATGCCCTTGTATAAAGCCCCTCTCCAGCTTTCTTGCAGCCCCTTTAGGTGCCAGCAGGTAGCTATAAGGTCTCCTGGGAGCCAGCCCCTTTAGGTGCCGGCAGGTAGCTATAAGGTCTCCTGGGAGCCTTTTCCAGGCTGAACGACCCCAGCGCTCTCAGCCTGTCTTCACAACAGCATGGCAAAGCACTCAAAAAATGCCACGTGGTGTAGACGTTGCAACCAAACTGTAGAAGCAGGTAGAGTTGAATGGCTGAAGTGGAAGTTATTAACTGGAATCACACCTTTCATGATCTCAGCTCTTATTCTGAGTTTCCTAACTGTGAGACCAGGACGAACACAGGCCAGTGCAGCTTTATGGTTTCTGTCTTTAATGGGTAGGCAGATGGAAGGAATGTAGAGCTCTCAATTCAGCTTTTAGAATCTGTATGATTTACAAAACTTTTCCTTGGAACAATTATGGCAAGAATCTAATTTGGGGGGCGAATACATTTCTAAATAAACGCAAGCCTTGCACTGGACAGAAAAGCAAATAGAATGCAAAATATGTTACCTCCAGCTTAGACAAGTTAGTATTTATGATAAAGTCTGGTTTACTGTTTCTGTCAAGCTAAATAAAACCAGTAAGTATTGCCTGCAATTAGGGTTTGTGCATTACTGGGTGTTACAGATGAAAAAATTGAAGCTGGGTAACTTTTAACATTTGCAACTTCAAACACTACAGTAACAGTTTAACTATGCTGGAGACTGCAGGGTAAATATTAAAATTCAGTGTCTGGAATCTGACTTTAAGAGATCTCTTCCATCTGACATTTGCTCAGACATCATTATTATCATGAATAAAACAAAAGAAAGGTAAGTGTCATGTATTAAAAAATGACTGCCACACTACCAAGAGTTTGAACACCCCAGAAGTTCTCAATATGGCTCTTGCAGCAGTTCTAAATCCGTTACTGAACACACACAGTGAGTTTGGACAAACTGTTAATTGATACTGAAGAATTATCATGCTGTTACAGGTGCTGTGACAAACTATTAAGAAAACTCAGTACCTTTTATACAGTTTCTTAACTAGGATTTTAGAAAATGCTAAGGGCTTTCAAATCACAACTAAGCCACTAGATACTTGAAGGCAAAACAAAGTACACAGTAAAAAAACCAAACAACTTAGTGTGATTTGTGAGATACAGTTTTACAAGTGTTCACTGCTATTCAACCTCTATTTTATCTTAGCTCTGCAGCTGGGAATTGAAATGTGCAGACGTGCTTTGAACCGTTAGAAGCTGAACTACTCTCAAGAAGCTCTCTAGTAGAGATTTCAGACAGGGGAGACAAAGTGTCAATTCTGATTATACATATAATCAACATTCAACTTCTAGAACAAGAAAGATATTTAATCTACTGTTTAAACATGTTTGAATATATTTAAACTTGTACTATTAATTTGCTAATAAATATCCTGCTTAACCAGGAAATACGTTCACATTTGGTTTTTATACTGAGATGTTGGAAGGAAAATTCTTTTTTGTATCAAATTTAAGCTAAGGTTTTGCCTGCCACCACCCATATTCCTTAGGAAAAAAAAATTCTCTGAATTACACAACTCTGGGTGAATTTTGTTAGCTGATCTAACTTGTGCAGTCAGACCTTCTCTAACTCTGACAAACAAGATGGGGTAGGAACATGGAGCAAGAAGGAAGGGAAAACACGACTGCTCCTTACAGCAACTGCTGGTCGCCTTGGGAGCAATTTCATGAAACTGCATCTTCCTTTGCCTTTCATTTTCCAATCTGGAAAAATTACTATAATCAATCCCCTTGTCCCTGTATGTTAGAAGAGAGCTATATAACCCTGCTTAAATTATGCACAGCACTGATACTTTAATGACCAGAAGCTAAGCAAGATTATAGGGCAGGTTAGGTTTCCCTGAAAGCACCTAGAAAACAGGCAGCTTGATTCGAGGCCCACAGAGGTAAATCCTAGAGATCAAAGCAAGAGTCCAGCAGCTCCAGCACTGCCAGGAGACTGGATGGCAGCCGTACTACAGTAGTGCACTATGATCTTGCCTCTCAAGAGAATTATATTTCCATGAGGCCCTGCAGGCTGGAATTTATTTTTGTGTTTATCGTGGCCTGTATTTTGCTTCAGTAAAGCACAGGCTGCTTTAGTTGTCAGTCCTCATTGACTTATGCAAAATCGTCGTGGCAAAGTGTTATTTCTATACAGCGCACCTCCTGACTTTCAAAGCACTCTGTCCTGTTAAAATGCAAATTTATTACAAGAGATGGTGGAAACTGGTAATAACTATATTTTACTACAAGTCTAGTAAACACACAACAGGATAAATCATATTATCAACCCCAATGGTTACTTTTTGTGTTACTTGTGACTAGCAGAAATACACATGAACACTGTGTGTTCTCCTAATACAAAATGCTTTTTTTCAAATAATACTTCAGCAGCTGGATTACTTTTTTTTTTTTCATAAGTATGCGCTTGGGGGCCCCTACAAGTATGGGCCTTCTCTTTTCATTTTTTGCATATTGTGTAATTTAAACTTTGCTTCACTAATAAGATGTATCAATAACAAGTATCAAAGATCAAAGCTGCTCCTCCTCACTGTCTGAAGAAAAAAATATTATCTATTCAAGAGATGAGATAAAGCTAAGAAAACAATCTATTTGTTATAGAACTACAAAAATAACCAAGGCCCAACCTTATCTATATAAAAAAAAAATCTTCAAGATGCAAGCAGAATCTTCAAACAGAAACATGTTACATGTTAAAAGAATGATTAAGACACTAGGCTTTTTCAAAGCTCTTGTTCAATGGGAGGAAAGACAATTGGGTATTTATATATCCACATAAATTAAATACTTAAGATTATAACTAGTACTGTGGAGATAAAATGTTAAAAAACCAAGCATAACATAAGAAGTTTCACACTGTTTTTCGCCACCATGTTCCAAGTTTAACATGATCAGAAAGTGGATGCTCTTTGTCTGAAATCATGTCTGAAGTTTGTTTCTGAAGAAATGCTTGAAGTTATAAATTTACTACTGAAAATGTGCTCAAGAAGAATAAAGTAACGGTCATAACTGCCAAGTGCAACCAGCCCCAAATGACTACATACTCTTTACAAAGTAAAACTATTTTTTCCATAGCAAAGGCCTAGTTTTTAAGTTTTACCCTTCCATAGTCATCAAGTCATTATGATTTATGAATGCCACTGAGACCTAAACCAAAGTACATTTAAGAATACTGCTTCAGCAATTTTAATGGTATGAACATTTAAAAACAGCCTATGAAACCTCCGGGGTTTAGATCAGTTCAGTGCAAGAGCTTTGTGTGGCCCCACCTTCTCCTCTGATCAAGCTCATGTTACTCATTTATAAGCCACACGCTTGAAACACCTGCTATGGAATGAGCTGATGGAGCATCAGGCTTGGTGTACACACACCCTTCTCTAACCCCCTGCTACAGCTAAACTACTATAAGAACATAGAAGAGCTTTACCTTAAATTGCCAACACGGGCAAATCCTATTTCTCCTACCCTGCAGCTCAGAGGATACTTCCATCAGCAGAATTACATTTTTTTGTTGTTCTAAGATAAGATGGGAGCGGATGGGTACATTATACAACCCTGGCAATGACGGTAAGGAGCCGGCTGAGCTGAAGGACCAGTTGTTTCCTCCTGTATCCCCAACTCGGTGTTGAGATCTGATTGTTGGTTATCAGGTGACTCTACTGCCATGCTACAGCCTGGAGCCTGGGGCAGGGAGACAAATTCTTTCCTTCTCCACAGAGTCCAGGGACCTCCGCAGCACAAAACAAGCCAGCAAAATACGGACCTAGGCATCTGGAAGCAGTTAAGCAGCTGGCTCATCACACTGGTGGAGTTTAAGTCCTTAAATAAGGTGGAGAGATCTAAGGGATGATAAGCAAATAGCTATTGATCACATACCCTGCAGTCTAGGTAAATCCAATTGAAGAACCTCTTTAGACCTCACCAGCAGGACTGTAGTTTTTAAGAGACAAAACGGATTTAATGCAAGGTAATAAAAGATTGGCCTAATCTTACTTCCTTCCATACCTGCATTAGGCACATTCTTACTACTGGCCTAAAAATGTTTTTTAAATCTGATAGTGTTTTTACTCTCTCCTTCCTATCACTATGTGGGTACCAGCCTATTTATTTCAGATCTGTTCCACTAGTTCTTCATATTCTTGAACACTCCTGAAAAGAAGACCTTCTAAAGCTACTTTAAAACTCTAAAAAGACAATTTTGCCATCGTGCCAGTCATTTTACCTGAACTAAAAAGAAAGTTCAAAGTATGTTTTCAGAGACAGAACCAGACAGACATGTTACTTCCCAGCTCAGCTACAAAACACTTTTAATGCTTTTGTGTCTCAGCTTCCATCCAGAAAACCGTGTGTCTGCCCTGTTTCCCTCCTCTGAGCTCTGTATTTCGGCTACAAACCCTCCCAGGCAGGGGATACTCCATTTAAAGCACCAGTGTGGGGTATAACAATCTCACTTGGGGTTTGGGGTTTGTATGTCCCAACATAACACATTAGAGACATTCCAGTGAGCAAATTAATTTTTTTTCTGATTTTTTTCAAATTTTTTTCTAACTAAACCCAAACATACAGATACTATCAAGGCAGTGACTTGATTTAAACACTGCCTTGACGTCACTCCGTAGTTATTTAGCATAGTATTTATAGAGATGTATATCTGGGATTCTGTGCCCTAGCAAACTCTCAAAGCTAGTCCTGCACTACACAATAAGTGATTCTAATTCTATGGGTGTAGTAGAAAAGCCCTTCAAAAATATAAGTAGGATAAAAACAGCCTCATCGTAGCCAAGAGGCAAAGGTAGTCCAATTTGAAAGTTAACATTGAATTAAAGAGAGGTGAAATTAAAAACAAGGGGGCAATTATGCAGACTAGACCCACATCCATGAAACTTGTGATAGTTACTCTACTGAATGTACTATTCATTTATATTTAATTGATTTTTAAAACGTTCATGCACACACCATGCAATCATGGCAAGAGTGAGTAAAATCCCTGCCTTACGTAAGTATTACAGTGCTTGTTTTCTTTTAGATCGAGTAGATGCAAAAATTTTAATGCAAACTACTAGAATTCGTAGTTAAGTATCTGAGTTTCAAAAACATTAAAGGTCAAGTTGTTTGCACCTACAGCAAAAGAAGAGGAAAGAAAATACAGTGGTCAGGGGAGGAGTGGATGAGTCAGCTATGATGAAAGTGGGGTGCAGGAAAAGGAAAGAGTGACAGAGCAGCCAAGGCAACAAACATGTCTTATCAGAAATAAAAAAGTCAGTGGAAAGGTCAGTGTCCTTAGCAGCTGAGAAAACAAAAACATCTGACTGAAGGTATAATACAAATCTATTTAAAAGCCATTTATGATTGATGAGAACTAGAAGACAAAGATGGCATCACAGTCTCTTGGCAAGAAAATTCCTCCAGATGGCATCTATTTCTCATTAATGCTCTGGGGGAGGATCCTAGACATCCCAGCAGGTCCCGTCGTGACTTTGGATTCAAAGCTGTCCACAAACTCAGCTGCTCTTTGGCTAAACTCCACTTTTGCTGCACATGCTTATGGCACACAGCAGTGCTACAGGACATTGGCAGATGAATGACTTAACTGTTAATTTCTGTCTTTTTAGATCATACCTGTACTATGTTTTAAAAAGCAGAAACCTGTCTGTAACCATGCTACCCAAGACATGGCTCAGAAAACCTTCTCAGGCTCTTCACGTTTTCTGCTGCTAGTATAGAAGCTTTAAAGATTGCAAGAAAAGACTAAGAATTGTAACACACACAAAAAGGAAATCTTAACAAGCGAATGTCAGCACATTTTTGGTTATTCATGCCTCCCAAAGTGACCAAAGATCAAGATGACCAAAATGTCAGCCCTGAGTTAAACTTCTATCAAATATCTGCATCTTGGGTTTCATTTGGCAAAAGCAAAGCAGGGCTTTAAAAAAGTCTCTAAATGGAACAGTCCCGGTCCATCACCAGCATCCTCCACTCTACCTGCTGTGATGCCACCACACCATCATCCCATCCTTCCACACACAGGATGTTTGTAGTTGGGTTTGGGGTTTTTTTGTCCAGTCTGATTTTAGATGCATTGAGGGACAGACTTTCCACACTTCCCTCTGAAAGCTATTTTCTGGACTTCCTGGAGCTCATTGCCGATTCCTTCTTTCTTAACAATGGCTTAAATATGGGACCTCTTCCTCCTGTCATTGTTTATCATCAGCTATGGTATTTGTTACTTTGGGACAGCTCCATTGTGGAATAGCGTGTGGCAGTGACCTTACAGTATTTTTGCCCGCACTACTTGGGATAAAGGTAGCTTGTTCAGAGATCCCAGCTGAGTTCAGAGAGCCTGGGACACCTACCAAAATCTCTGACGAGCTCCCCTACTATTGCTTGCAAGAGAGGTGCAGAGTTTAATACGGCAATCTCATAGTTAACTACACAACAGTGCCTCAGTTTCAACAGCTGAGAGGTTATTTAACAAAAGAAAATGTAGGTAATAAAAAGTCATTGACACCTCACTGGGATTTGTCTGGCTTAAGGCAGGGGTGGAGAACACTAGGGACCTGAAAACAAGCAAAGGGTCCAAAGAGTAGAATTTATTTGAATTCCTACAGATTAAGCTGCTAAATAAACCACATTCTTTTCTGCAAGCAGAACAAATATAAATATATAGGAGCAGTCTGCAGCATGCTGAGAACCTAAACAAATGTTATAATGCATGAAGGATCTTGTGCGTATAACATCTGCATCACAACTGGGGTGGGGAAGTGCCATGCTGGGTCCGTGCTGTTTCCAAGGCTGACGATGCCCTGTTTGTCCCTGTGACATTGCTGGCCCGCAGGCAAAATTGGAGAGTGCACAATTTGGTAACAGGGCTGATTATCTGCCAGCAGATGATAAACTGCAGATTCCCATGCAGTAACGACAAGGCATTCTATTTTAACTAGCAAAACACTACAGCAGAATCACTCATCTATAGTTACAGTTTTATTTAATTCAATAAATTGTTTATTTTGTGTCCACATCTTACTCTGTTTCCAAGTCAAATCAACACATCGCTTCAGGTTACGATAAGCAATACATCCCCAATACTGATACAGGCCAGAACGTGATTATACTAAAATCAGTTAATTAATCCTTTTAATTGGCTCTTTGTCAGGAATCTTCACTATACTCAAGAAGAAGTAAAGGAATAAACCAAAATCAAACCTAGTATGCTTAAGGAACAATTAAAATGGGTATTTTGATTCATCTTTGTAACCTTCTAAGAGCTTTCAAATTTATATGGCTTTAAATGACGATGATTTTGACAAAACTCATTTTTTTCCTCTGTGAAAGGAATTAGCAGAAAATTGAAAAGCTGAAGGAAAATGAAATCGCATTTTTCACATTTTTTGTGAGCCTACTCCAACTGTGCAGTGGGAGAAGTATTTATCATGCATGGCCCGTCCTTCTCTTTGGATGCTCTCTTCCAATTTGGATTGGAAGCGCTGTTTGTTAAAGGGTCATTAACCAAAGTCACATACATCATCTCTCCCTCACAAATGAACACTGTAAACACTGCAACAGCCACAGAGACAGTGTATAATCGCGGCCCAGTGTAGACACTGTGGCTTACACAAGACAAGAGCAGACAGACTAACATACCCAAAATAAATCTTTTTTTCCCTAAAACATACCCATCCCAAAGAAAGGGCAAGGCAGTGGCCTTACAGCTGCTGAAAGACTTGGAGCTGCTCTATCTCACGTGCAAAGCACAGAACCTACACACGCACACCTCTGGCCCTGTGGGCCCTTGCCACCATAAGTCTTAGCACAACCAATTTTATTACCTGGCTTCTAGATGGATAGTGTTCTTATCCCTTATATTTACACAAACTTTCAAGTACGTAACAGGAGCTTTACACTGTGAACACATTATGAAAAAAGATGGGAGACAAACACCACCTTACACCGGCTTATACAAATCATGACGTTGGGACTGAGTATTGTTTCATGAAACAAAGGGCTGGGTCATAGACCTGTATCATATAATGTTTTCACATCAGCACACTCAAAAAAATTTTTTGAAATAGAGTTGTAACACTGGCTGCATAGATTTATAAAGCAATCAGATCCCATGGTGAGAGGTATACCGAGGTATATGGAAGAACTGCTTTCTTCAGTTATATTCCTGTCTCTGGGCACAAAAAGCAGTATCTCTGACTACTAAATGCAGCCAGACACAATGCCCTTTTAAAAAAACATCAGTTTTCTGTAATTATGGAACTCAGTTCATTCCTGTTTAGTTTCTCCCACATAAACCTGTCTTTTATATGGCACTCTTGGCCCCCCGCACAGAGAGGTTGATCTATGCCCCAGGATTTTGGAAAACATCTTAGGTTGTTCTTTTTGCCATAAAAAGAGAGGAATGCAATGTCTGGAGTAGTGAAGAAAACAGCAAGATTTTCATCTCCTTCCAGGAGTCTCATGATCTACTTCTAAATCTTTTTCCATTACTATTTAATGGTATTATAATTACTGTAAGTCTCTAGTGTTCAGAGTAACAACAAAACAAATACAACCTTGATTATGCTCTTATTATTATTTGTATCACAGTGGCAACAAGAGACTTTGAGCTTTACCAAAGGAACAGAGGAATGAGCATCTCCAAGAACCTGCATTGTAATCCAGAATGAGAATTTGTAGGTTATTACACACAGAGAAGACTGGGGAAAAGGCACAAAACAGAGGTTGCTATACCTAGTTTATATGCTCTTAATTTCTTACTTTAGAAGAAATTTAGAAGAAATCTGACATTCTTCTTTGGAAGATTCTGTCCTTCATGAAACTGGACACAGAGATCATCAGCAGAGCAGTCCTAGTCTCTAGAATTGGCTCAAACCTTATTGTTTAGGACAAGTTCTTCTCTAAAATCCTTAAATACTGCTGTCTCCCCTGCTGCCAATCCAACATTCACAACAGTCTTGATAGCTTATTCTCTGCTGCCAAACCTGCCTCCAGTCATACATTTTGTTGCAACTAAGAAGTCACAGATCTATTTATCCTTGAAAACTGTGGGCTGTATTTATCCTCTAAAACTGAACAGGCATGTAGCAGTAGATCAAAGGTTCCTTTGTGGAGAAAGCACATAATATTGGCAGAAACAAAGACAGGTGGCTCTTCTGCTCAATGCTGTTCGGAGACAGTAAAGCAAAAGAAAACAAGTGTTTGATTTACCTTCTCACATACTACACTGTTGAATAAGTCAGTTAATCAGAAGACCTGATTTTACTTAAACCTGGAAGTGTCATCCCCTTTTGGTATGGTACTTTTTCTACAGTGGAAATTAATACAGCAGAAGGGCTAGGTCTAAAATTTGGAGATGAAAGGTGGCAATGATGGGTATGAATTTCCCCAAGTTCAAACTTCTCTTCTAATTAGAGTCTTAGTGCTTTCTTTTCTGACACAGAAATAGAACAGTGTCTCATATTTTGAAACAATTCTTAATACAGTCCACAGCTATCGTCCCCTGCAGAGCAAACTCTCACCATATCTACTAACCTGAATGAGCATTTCTGGCAGCAGCTCCTCCCGCTGCAAAAGGCTGGAGGCTGGGATCCCAGGGCTGCCAACTGGGCGTAATGGAAACCTGTGGGAGACTTCGCAGTACTTTGGACAAAGCTCTGCAGCTAAGACCAGACCCTGGGAGTTGCAGTTGGCTGACTCTAGTGTCAAGGGGATGTGCCAGCAATTACAAAGTGTTAGTCCTGACTTGCTGTGAAGGATAATAGTTCAGTCACCAAAATGAAAAAATACTGGCAAACTGTAGCTGCCTTTGTAGAATCCATTTACTTAAATGAGATGGAAACGCAGAATAGATGAACTAGTTATGAGCAGCTCACCAACTTTTCCACGTGAATTTGTATTTTAACCCATGCAACCCTAAGTAACAATAGCATCAGTAGATGCACTTTCTGTATTGCACATCAATGGCCCTTACATGAATTTATCATTCTAGAAGATGAATCTTTCCTTCCTGAAAATTTTCAGATTGGCATTTAAGGGCTCAGGATTCACACTGAGAGCCATAGGCGATATTCTTTTCCCACCTAGATTCATAGATTACAAGTAAAAAATAGCTGTGAAAGTTACATTGCAAATTATTAGATTTACAGTCTTTGAAAACTTGACAGGTTTTTTTCCCCCTTCTAACTTGAGTGATAAACAGTAGAGCAGGTGCTATAAAATATCTAGTCTATCACACCCTCTGTCCTGTGCACGTTCCTGCCCAGCAGAGCTTAGAAGGACGTGCAGCAAATACTTCCAACAAACCAAGCAAAATCAATCAAAGGTCATTTATTAGGCTAGGAGCAATGTAAATGATTCTCCCCTCCATATTTTCTATTCTTTATTTTTGGATTGGAGAAGTTCACGTAGTATGCAAACTCAGGAATCTAACAAACAAGTTCTGTTTCTTCAGAGAGTCTAACCAAGGTACCTCCCACTGGATAAGCTGGAAATAGCTCAGATCTGAAAATGAACTAACAGAAATTGCATATTTAAGTTTATAAACTCAAGCGTGTAAGACTCTGTACACTTAATTAAATTCTTCCCCAGGTAAAAAGACCAAGTAGGTCCACTGAAGTGAGCACGAATCATATCCAGCTGAGAAACCAAAGGTTTTCTACAGGAAAGGTTGTTAAACACCATTTTCCATAAAACACACTTTAGTGGAACCTCCCTTCGCAGCCTTGTGAGATGAAAAGTGGTGCAGAAAGTTTTCTGTTTCTTGTGGAGGCTTATCTTACAGCAAGATCAGAGAAAAAATACTTTCAAATTCAGATTTGCAATGGCAACCCCATCAAGCTGGCAGAAAGGCTTATGACAAGCTCTAGTATTACAGGTTCTTCTTATCTTTGTTTAAGTGCATTAACATGTATATCCAACACCTGAAAGCTAACTTATTTTTGCAGATTTAGGATTTATATACTGACTACTGAAAGTTCTGTTTAATTAGCTCTAATTTTACACACAGGCATTTGGCTACTGAAAGACTGGCCTTGCCACACATCCACAATTGGATGACAGCTATTGTCAGAGTTTTCAGATGCTCTAATTTCACAGTTACCTTTTGCCAGAAATATTGCCTGGCACTGTATTAAATAAAGAAAAAAAAATATTCTAGGTGATAAGTGACAGCAATCACCACAAACAGAAGTCAAATAGTTTGAGAACATCATTATAAGCTGATCATCTTTTAAAAATATTTAACAAAAAGCTCCTGGGTCTGCTTTAATAGCTGAACCTGAACTCAGCAAGGACATGACTGAGCAGAATCAGACATTCTCATTAAGTAAAATTAGCCAAGTGCAATTTGCCTGGCTGGTCCTCTCTATGTATTAGTATTTATATTCAGCCAGTGATGAGCTTAATCAGGTTTTTCAAACAAAAAAGAAAAAATCCCCACCTCCTCAACCATAAACCTATCAGGTTTATTAGTAGCAGATTGCACTTCAATTGTAAAAAGGCAGCTAAGAAACTGAAGAAAATTGTCTGTTCAGAAGTGCATCCTAGTAGCTAATAGCAATCTTCCCCCATAGCAGGAACATGACCTCACATACAGGCTAGCTGATTGCTGTCAGATTTACTGAAGACAAAAGGACACATTTTTTAAAGGGCAAGTGCCAGGAGGCTACACAGAGCTGCCACAGGCCTTCACTGGAAGGGACAGCTTTGCCCTCTGATTGCAAGGATTATATCACAAGGTCTTTTTTTCCCCCCTTCCATAATGAAAGCATCTCTAACAGCTGTCAGGCCCAAGAAACAGGAAAAGAAATGCAGCAGCATCTAAGGAGATAAGCATCGGCAACAATTCTGATGTGACAAAGAGCAGAAACAACCCCAGAGAGCTGGTCCTGCTGGAGGGCACTTACCTGAAACAACAGCAGCAAAACTGAAGGTGAAAGGCAGCCAAGAGGGCATATCAACCCAGGGCCCAGAGACACCAGGAAGGCGGCTGCTTGAGCTGAGCGTGTGTGCTGATATCACTACCAAATGTAACCCTGCAGACCTTCTGAACATCAGAAAAGAAGCAGAAAATTTTGTAGCTTTTAAGACAAGCTATTGAAAGTAGCGCTGTTAAAAAAAGGTTCCATTATAAATAGCTTGGTTTTGTAAAATTCAACTTGCTAAGGCCCCTTTCAGACAGATGGGCACAAAGTATGTCCTACCATGTACTAAAAGCCTTGAATTTTTTTATAAATTTTGCCTCAATGCACCCTGGTTTGCAAAATACTACAGCAGTGAAAGCTGGCCAAAGGAACAACACGCTGCAGCCCTTTCCATGTGCACTGCAGGTAACAGAAAAAAGGCAACTTAATGACAATGACCCCACAATTACACTTTGTAACCCCAGTTATTCTCTTAAGGCAGACAACTGCTTTATCTGAGCAGCACAAAATGAGGCTTTGACCCTCTGTTGTTCATTCCAGAATTCTTTTCTCCTTAAGTCCATGGTTAACTGTTCTCTTTACAGCATGTTTCTATAGCGACCAACTGCTAAATTGATTCTCAATACATTTCCCTTTCCACCTGCCTTACTTCAGACTTGGAAACTCAGAACGTTATTTAAAAAATATTCCAAAACCTGAGCCTCAAGCTAGTAAAATGGTATGGTAGACTACTTCATCACTAACTTCCCCAGCTCCTGAAACAATGCAAAAACAAATAAATGCAGTATTTATAGATGAAAGCAACATTCTTCATGGCTCACTAACAATTACTTGAAAAGCTAATATATAAAGGACCAGGAAGAAATTAATTCCCAGTACCTTAGGAAAGTATCAGACTACTCCTTTCAGGCAAGTATTTTACTTCTTCAGCAGCTTTTTGACTGTTTATTGTGCTTTGGTTACATTAACAGCACTTTGCTCCAAGCACAGCAGCCTTCCTAGAAAATAATAACCAAGATATGCCTTACATGAGGGTAAAGCACTGTGTTCCAGAACAGAAAGGGGAGCACATTTTTGTAACGCCTAACATGGCAATGAATCATCCTCCTAAGATGAAGACTAAAAACATTAAGAGGGGACTATAGTAGGTTAAAGTGAACAATTAAAAAAAAAAGGGCCTCAGCTGGTTCAGGTTTTGCATATGCAAATAAACATTACGAGAGGGGAAACACAGAGTGAGACCTGAAGTAATGAGTAGAAAGATCAGGTGTATCTATCCTCCTGGAAGCTGAAAGCAGGAAGATATTAAACTGTGCTTTCTGGTAAATTGCCACTGCCAGTTATTGACAAAGTTGTCAATTACACAGGATTATTTAGACCGATGATACCTGGAGAAATGGGGATTTAGAACCACTTGGGACTAACAGGAGAGATAGGAATGCACTGCAGATGATAAATGGAGTAGATTGAAAGTAAAACAGCAAAGAGGCCAGCTTCAGAGGGTATAATTAAATACCCTTAATTAGCATATTAGAGTACTTTAATGAAACCATATACCTACTTTCAAAGTTGGATTTTAGAAAATAAATGCAATCGAGTGGATGAAAGACCAAGAATATTCTATGACCTAAGACAGGCATAGAATTTATTCAGATAACTTCTATTTTGCTGATGTTAAAATAATTATATAAAAAAATGCACTGACTGCCCACGTCTGTAAGCAGTAAGATATTAAATCATCATTAGACAGATTTTACTGAAATCGGTCAATGTATTAGGAAAAGAAGACAGTGCCTGAGTCAGTAGTAGGATTTCAAGTAGCTGAGTAATCATGTAGCTTAATGCACAAGGATAAAGCAGAGACCAAGTAAAAGGAGGGTAGCAACCAGCACCACAATGTATTTAAACAGGTCTAAAATTACAAGTTAAGTTTCATTTTGAGACAGGGCACATGAAAAGTTTTTTGAAATTCTTTGAAGAAGCCTCCTAGAATACCACAAAGTTCTATTCTGTTAAAAACATACGCTGGTGAAGAGTTAGGGATATTTGCTACCACAATTTTCTCAATAGAATGAAAGATATTTCACTGTCTCACTCACGAAGAAATAGTTGGCAGGTTAGGATTTTAATACAAGATTTGAAGGAGCTAGGCTTGTATCAGTTTCGGCATTGACCTGTTTGGTCACGCAAGCTGCTTAACTCTTCTGTACCTCACTTTTGATGTACAATGGACCAGCAACTCCTGCCTCCCAGGCATTTCACCAGGATACATGTATCCACAACCAAGATATTATTGATATAATGGGAAGACTGCATGAAAAACTTTGATATGAGAGGCTCTCAGATATTACATATGGCACCCCAGAGTTATTTATGCTACCTTTCTAAAATAATTTTGGTTACTCAAATAAATTCTCTGTTCCTAGCACATAACAGCTTTATTTGCCACAGTACTAGCTAATCCGCTATTTCGATCTTAAGTGAGACAGGGCACTACCACCAGGAGAATTTAATTTCCACTCCTCTGCTTCGATTGCTACTGTGACATCCACCTGCTGTGGCTTTTTTTACACAATCACTGAGGCCCCAACTAAGTAATGCCTTGAGCAACAGAAGCCAGGGCTTCAATACGTGCCATCAATATTTCTGCTTCCTAAGAAACAAAGCTAAAAACCTACCAACTGCAACAAGTTTTGAAAAAATACTGTATGATGACTGAACTGGACAGATTGAAGTGAGTCTTAAATGCCATATTACAATCCAGACAGAAGCAGTACTTGGCTTGGCCAAGCAAAAAATCAGTGTTATATACATGGCTCTCCCCTTGTAAATGCTACGGAAAACAGAAATGCAATAGGGAGGAGGGCACAGTGGTTGTTTTCCCAAGGACTAATAAACTTCCTAACTGAACAGTACTTGTCTTCTGATGGACAAGTGATGAATATGACAATATGACTGACTCACATTACATAAAAACGACAGCGTAATACACAGAAGGCACCCTATTTGTCTTCAAGTTACTTTACTGATTAGGATGCCAAAAGCCAGCTGAAGGTGTTTAGGAAAGGCTTCAGGGAACCTCTGAAGCAGAAGCTAGCAAAGACCAGGCAGAACATTTTGACAAGACACAGAGGGAACCGAAAGATTAAACTGGCCATCATTGTAGATAATCAACCCTGAAGACCAATGTACTTCAGAGACTGCACCTGCCTACCCAGCCCCTACCTCAATCTGGGTCTGAAGTAATGCAAAAGTGTACATTATTTCAATATAGAATATAATACATATAATATAGCACATGGCATTAGCTTCCAAAGAAATCTTCATAATGACAGTTACAGCATCCAACTCACAATATAACTTCTAAATGCAGGATTTCTCAGTCTTTGGATTGCTTTCTCCACTCACAATAAAAAGAAGTTTAGGAAATGCGAAAAAAACAAAACCACCACCGACGTTTGCTTGCTTTGCCTTAATTTTTCTGCAAGACATGGTACCCCCCTGCTGGGCAAGAACAGATGAAACAGCAAGGAGTCATAACCCAAAACTGAACAGTAAAAGCCAGCCTCACAAAGACTGAAAAGGATAAGTAAAGAGAGTCAACTGAAGCAATGCATGGCTGACCAAAAGCCTGAGAAAATACGGAGCCCAAATGCAAACCATTAAGCAAACAGCAAAAAACCCTGGAGACTTAGTTCTCCAAGCAGTGTCCAAACAAGACAGTAACATTTTTCGTAACAACTTTAAAATGAGTCACCTTAAAGGAGCTGTCATCTTGACAAACACCAGTTCTCCAACTCTAAAAACAATGGTTGCAATATTTATGAAAACAGGAAGCATAAAGAATCTCCTAAAGCAAAAGACTTTTGTCCATGAAAAAATATATTATGAGCTGTGAAGTCTGCACTGCATGAAGCTGGTAAAGAAATTTAGCTGTAACTTATGTATTCGTAACATTGTTTTCCAGAAGGTATGACAAAACTTAAGCAAAACTTCAGAACAGCTTTTCTTTTTTACTTTAGGTATTATTTTAGTACATGTGTGTGTATATATATGTATATATATAAAAATGACAACCATAATAAAGATAGAACAATTTCAGACATCAGCAGTGATGCAGACAAAAAAGCAAACTCTTACCATAGACATGTAAGATATCACATATATTTTTAGGAAATACTAGTTAAATCCTACTCTGACATCCAAAGCATGATAAAGAGAGGTTAAGCCGCCTTCTAATGAGAAGACTAGAAGCCCTGAGACTAGAGTACAGTTGCCCATCTTGTTTCAGACTTCTTGTTCTGTTCTACAAATGAGACTGCTCAGTTCTCTACATGTCGGAATATTACTCATTTTTAAACCAAGGAAAGAACGCAACAAAGCCCTGTTTAAAAATAACACTCCAATAAGTGACTTCTAGGAACCCTCCTTTTTTTTTTTGCTAAAAATATAAACACAAAACAAAGTTTGATAATATTTTTTGCCCCTTTTATTAAAAACAGTCATTACACTTGATATACATTTGGCAAAGATAAAAAATTTTATCTCTACTTTTCAGGAAACTAACTACAGACTACTATAAAGTGACACCGTGTATGCAATTACCGGGTTCTGGGTCGGTTTCTCATAGCGTAAACTTGATTTTGTTGCAGTCCTTCAGGCCATTCTGCTTTTACCTTGCCTGAATGATCAACAATAGTATATTGGCTTCAGGTATGTTTATTTTAGATGACATATGTGCATAGCGCAAAACTGCAGCCAGTACCTGCTATTAGACATTGAAGAGAATGTTCTTCCAAGGTCTTTACCATTCAGGCAGACTCTTCCTTTTGTACTACTTTTCACATTGAAGCTTGTCACTCCAAACCTTTCACTTCGTTAACCAAACTTGGTTTCACTAAGAAACAAGTTTTCTAAACCATTTGTTTAGGGACCAGGGAAGAGGAAAAATCTTACCAACAGGAAACTATCCAGAGAGGAAAAAAAGTCTGTAGTGACAGAAGCAGATACAGAGCCTCAGTAAAGATGAGTTTTTCTAACCAAACCTACACAAAACCCTCAACTACACAGCAGTTACATTAACAAGGGAGGTGCTGAAAGAAGGATCTTTCCCCAATCATTACTCACATTCTCAACATGACCAGATTTACATTAAGAGACAGTATCAGTCCATTTACCAAGATGCGTTGTCCCATTTCCCACTCTTGTTTTAGGTCAACTGGAAGCTTCTTTTTTCAGTTTTTCTAAGATTTCATCTGGTGTCATTGACACCAAAATCTTCACCACTTTTTCACGTGATTTACCACCCTGGTTTAGACACACACACACACAAAAAAAATCTTTCAGAGAATCACCACCATATACACATTCCAAGAAAACCTCACTGTAATGCCAAACACATCAGGTATTTTAAAAATAGTTCTTAAACCGTGGGTATGCAGGATTAACAGCAGTAAGTGATAGTTCATCAATGTCCTTTCTAGTTATTTGAAAGGTAGAAAACAATGTCTTATCTACTCTCTTTTTAAAGTAGGATACAGGTCCCAAAGCACGCCCTGAAATGATGGTCTTTTTTTAGGCTAGAACAAAAAGCAAAGAGTGATGTTTCCGTAATTCACTTCTATCACCTAGAATCAAGACTCCAACTAACTTGCATTTTTGTTTTTTAAAAGTGGGTGTGTTTATATAGGTGTGTGTGCATTTGATAACTGCGTTTTCATATCTTTCTTCAGAGTTGTCTCCCATAGAGTATTAGTTACTCTTAGGCTGAATTCTTGGGTTGGCAATATCAACTAAATGAAAACAAATCACATCATATATAATCTAGAAGACATTGAGATTCATACAGCCGTTATTAGAAATATTATTGACCTGTTTTTTTATTAATGAAAAAAAAAGGCTATTTCACATAGGAACTGGCAAAGCTGCAAACTCATTTCATATTGCCTGAAGACACTACTTTGATAGTATTCAGTAAATCATGAGAAACAAGTTGCTCGTTGATCTGCAGCCTGGTGAAAATTTTGAAAATCCCACAAGGGACACCCTGAAGGAGGAAAAAGTCCTTAACACCACTATACAGAAATATAGCATGAGATTTAAAATTTAAAGTAGATTTTTGAAGCAGTCTAGCCAGCTGGTGATGAAAATCAAGGCCCTTGCACAGAAATCTGGTAACTTCAGTTTTATACTGGACCATTTCCCACCAATTTTCTGATTTAGGTTGGTTTTGTTAATGTCAGCACTTATAAAGCAAGTAGCATGTAAGAGAGTGACCAGTACCAAAAATCACTTGCTGTTTATACCTAGATCAGGACAGAAAAAAAATCTAAGCCACAGGTAAAATACAGACTTTACGACAAAACTTCACAGAAAACAAACAGTGGCTTGTGAAAAACAAACATTTGCATGTAATTATTCGGACACCATAGGTCAGAATAACTGAATCAAGGTCAGACAACACTGGCCCCTTTTATGCTCAAGTCCACTTGACACTTATGAGAATGATCTAATTAAACCTGAACATCCCTGTAAGGTAGGAAAACAATGTTATCTGTAAAATGTTGATAAACAAATGAAGCAGTTTGCCCATGATTCATGAAAAACAAGACCCAAATCTTTGCATATCTACCTTTTGGCAACATGTTGCTCAATTCATTGATCACATTGCCATTTACCACTACCCTTTAACAGACTTCTACAACTACTATATTAAACCAACAGACAAAAACAAAAAGCACCATTTTTCACTGTGTTCTTATGTTCATAAACTATAAATGAATGTGGCTGGAAAAACTGACTTTAAGTACAATGAATAAAACAAATTATTTATTCAGTGCAATGAATAAAACAAAGAGTTTCCACTCGCCAAAGTCAAGACATGTAAATTCTAACACAAAGAAACTCGAGGCCCAGCTATAATCCAACTGCTTATGTGTGCTCTTGCTTATGTGTGACAGTTGTCAGAAATTTTTCACTCAAATACATGTTACTTCAAAAAAATGAATGAAAAGCTATTAATAAAATGCACATTCCACAAGTTTTGTGAGCTGCATTTGACGTGAAAACGAGAATCTTTGAAAAAAACAGAAAACATGAACCACACATACTTGGAAAATACATCATGATGAGAATTGTTTTGACTCAAGGTCAGCTGTGGTTTTTCATACACGAGGTTTGTTCTCAATTAATCATTCCATCAACTTGACTACACACCTTTACAATGTCTTTTGGACTGAACTTGGAGAGAAGCTCCCTGTACTCAATGAGCAGGTTTCAAAGTCTTGAATTTAAATTGCAGTAGGGCAAGACTGAAAGAAAGGTGGCAAAGGAAAATAAAGGAAGTACCTTCTCTAAAATTACTTCACTCTTCTTCACTTCTAGCACCTTAGAGAGGTAGCGACACAGCTCTGCATTTGCCTCCCCTTCTGATGGAGGTGCAGCAATAGCTACACCTACTGCCTCAGCTGTCACATCTGCAACAAATATTTTAAGGTTTTTAAGCTCAAAACATTCAGTTAACATCTCCTAAAAATGAATGTTTACGCCTTCAAAAGCATTTTAATTTAAAACCAAATAAAGTTCTAGATTAGCAGGTAACCCCATTTTTACACTTCACAAATTCCCTGAAGTTAAAACTATTAGCCAGGACAAAGCCCATCATCCGATACAACGAACAGCGAAGCCCTCAGACCTGGATCCGAGCGCAGCCAGGAATTCTCAGTCCTCACACAACCAGGGCCCTGTCCTGAGCCCCCCGCGCCACGCTGCCCGTTCTGATGCAGGTGGAGCCCAGCTCGGCACCACGTAGCGTAACACAAATCACGTCACCCCAACACAAAACGCACGCTAAGGCAGCCTGCCCAGCGAGCTGCGCTACCATCACCGCTTTCCTTCCGTTGCCAGTCGAGCCTGGATACTCCACTACAGTCCACCACGTTAGTGTCATGCACATACCCGTGTAAAAAGCAGGTTTGAGTTTGTGCATAAGCAACTCCGCAGTTGTAGAGGGAGAATGTGTTTCATTAGCTCAAACGCCTACAGTTTGAATAAAACCGCACAAGCTCTTGTGATACAGAGCATGCACGAAATTACAGGTCACACTGAGGCGCTGCTCGAGCCCCTTTGCTGCAACTCCCCGCAAAAAAGCCCGTTCGGGAGCTCGCACCGCGCTCGCTGCACCACCTGGCCGCGGCAGGCCTGCAACCGCCGCGCTCTGCAGCTGGCTGCGGGGCTCCGGTGGGTTTCTGGTTGCTTCTGGCTTGCTGGGCTGTCTCCGTAGCGCAGGCGAGCGGGGCCGGCTGCAGGGCTGGCCAGAACGCGCAGCTTTCCCGCCGCGGCCTCCTCAGGCGGGACGGGCGGCCCGCGCCGCGCCTCACCGGGGGCGCCCGGGCCCCGCCGCGCACAGCCCCCCGCGCCCGGCCCCGCGGCGGCGGCCCAGCCCCGCTCTGCCCCGCGGGGCACCGGAGACAGGCCGGGAAGCAGCCCCGCCGCGCCGGCGGCCCCACCTGTGACGGCGCTGCACCGGGAGCCGGGCTTGGCCCGCACCGCCACCCTCACGCAGCCGTCGCCCGCCGCCACCACCGGTCCGGCGGCGGCGCCCGGTCCCGCGGGCTCCTTCCCGGCTCCTTTTCCCTGAAACAGAGGAACAGCCGCGGTCAGCGCGGGCGCCACCCGCTTGTCCCCCCCGCGGGGCTGCCCGCCCGCACCTTTCGGGGCATGGTCCCGCCGCGCCGCACCGGCGCCGCCAGCAGCCGCCGGAAGCCGCCGAGGGCCGGCATGGCGCGGGGGGGCCCTTCCGCCAGCGGCCGCTGCCCGCCTCGGCCCGCGCCTGCGCGCTCGGCGGCCGCCGCTCGGGGGAGCCCGCCCGGGCCCGGGGAACCGCCCCGTCCCGTGGGCTGCGCTAGGGCCTGTGGTGTGAGAGCCGAGGCGTGCGCGACGACGGGTGTACTTAAAGAGAAATTAGGGAAAAGAGGGTGGTGGTCTTTTTTCCTCCTGTGTTCTCAAATTATTACTTTAGTATAACTTAGCAGAGGGGAGAGGGGTTTGTACATGAAGGCATTCTACTACTACACAAACATGGTACGAGATGCTGAGTACTATATACATACAGCAGTTGCATCAAATTAGTGTATGCAATCTGTAAAACTAGTTGCACACAAATAATCCTTAGTTCATACCAATTTCTTAGTATTACAATGTCCAATGATAAAATACCATCATTACAAGTCTTGTATTCTCATTTTCACATTATACATTTTCTTATAGGCACATATGTATATACAGTGGCTATTTCCATAACCAGCTTTATGTTCCAAAACAGCCCTTCTGAATTAAGAGATTGTGGAAAGGTGGGTGTTGCTGAATTTGACTTTGTATTTCTTCAGTGCAGCTGCACTCTGAAGTACTAAGTCCATTAATTCTCCACAGCTCATCCAAAAGTCAAGATGATAGCAATGCGAATCCAGCTTTGCTGACGTACTTCAGAATACTATAGTAGCAATTAATGTCCGTAAGGTGATTCCAAGGTCATTGCAGAAAAAAAAGTGGAAGCTTGGACTACAGCAGCAGCTTTACTGTCCTTTGAAGACAGGTTGGGGAAAACATATGCAAGAAGTTCATAATGAGTAAGGATTTTCCAGTTCCAAAGAAATGAATTTTACTACACAAGAAATGAAGGGGTGTAAATACAGAGCCATCACAAGACACCGTTTCAAACCATCTTTTCAATATACAGAGTACTTACTCCACGTGACCATGAAAAGATATATTACATCCTGCCAATAACAATGCAGAGAAAATAGCTTTTCTGGTACCTCTCGAACAAATTGGTTTTGTTTTCACACATTCATGTAATTTCACAGAATTTTTTAACTGCTGCCAATAGTGAGCTGAAGTCCACTGATATACTGACATTTGAGATGATCATGTGAAATTATGTATAAAATATTATTTCTGGTATCTGTCCATCTTCTATCGATGTACCATTGTTGTTACCGGGTGAACTATAGAAGACAAAGCATGTTTTGCTAGCAGTAGGAGATTCATGGATCACTTTCTTCAAACCTTTTGTTCCATAATGAGAATCAGGACCCTGAAAAACATCAGAAGAGATTAACAACTGATTGGAAGTGGGCAGGAAGACTCCCAAGATGTTGAAGTTCAAACACTACTATGATTATTTTAATAGTACAAAATTTCTGACCCCACATCATGCAAGTTATATAGAAAAATCACAAACAGAAGCAAGTGTCCTATGTCTAAATAACAAAAAAAAGTTTATCTGGCAGCAGATTTAAACCACTTGATTTTATCCAACTAGTAATGAATAAATACTTTCTAGTATTTCTCTTTATCTTACAGGTTGTCTATATTCCTACCTAGTTCCCTGCCTCAGCTTCTTTTCATGTGCAACATTTTTTCCCCAACCCATTCAACCTTGACTTCTGTATAGGGAATTATATTTAAAAGGGCATTAGAAGATTTTTTGTAAAACACTGAATAAAATTCGTCCATAACATTCAGGGGAAACTTTCCTAGAACAAATAATTCTTTCCTATATTTCAGCACCAGTATTTAAAAAGTGACTGGGGGGGGGAGGAAAAAAAAAGCTTTCAGTTTTCTTGACTCTAGCTAGTGGTTAGACTATCCTTGATAAAAGAAATCCAACTTACATTTTGAAAGAGAGCTGCCAGATTAAATAATCTAGATAGTGCTTTTGCTCACACAAAACTAGCAACTTCCATTACGACTCAACCTAACTCTTACATCAAGCCAGAAAATCGGAAGGCACAACAGATCCAGTTATGAATTCTGTGCTATGGCACAGAAGAGAGGTAGCAGTCGTACAATTTACTGTAGACTTGAACTACATCCTTCATTAGCACTAAATTTAAAAGAAATTCAAGACCTAGAAGACGCTTTCCCATCACAAGACAGATAAAAGAGCAACTCTTGCATCAAAGTAACATTTTCTTTTGTACTGTTAGGATTCTTACTTTCAATGTTGCGCAAGCTGTGTAGCAAACTGTTGGCAAAATCTCTATAGGTTCTTTGAACATAACTCTGAACGTGCTGGCTGTTCCATCACAACTAAATCCAGTATCGTTTTGTCCTAGCGTTTGATTCTTCTCATAATCAATTATCTGTACAAAAACATGAAAACAAAACATTATTTTTAGGTTTACAAGCTTGAGAAATATTCTTACCGTGCACATACTAGAACTAGATTACAAGCAAACACTTGCCTACTCCACCCAGTTTAATTGCAAGGATAGTGCAATCTCAGAACTGCGAAGTAGGTGAAATTTCCCGATACCATTAGGGTTGACCCAGCAGCGTGCTGAATGATGGCTTGTAAATTTTACACGGGCTGCCCCAATCTGTGGGCTAGATTCAACACTGCTCCAACGAGGTTATACGATCTTTGCTTGGGAGACAAAGAACAGCGCTTAGACCTTCAGCTTCTGACCTCCACATACTACACGTAATCCCGTACTTAGATCTGC
Organism: Falco naumanni; assembly: GCF_017639655.2. Classification (NCBI taxonomy): domain Eukaryota; kingdom Metazoa; phylum Chordata; class Aves; order Falconiformes; family Falconidae; genus Falco; species Falco naumanni. The sequence continues at coordinate 14,072,985 of NC_054060.1, read as the reverse complement.
TGATCTTTGTGTACCTACACTGCCCACATGAGGGAAGGATGTTTGCTGGCTGCGGCTAATTTGGAAAACAAGTTTTTACTGATAATATAAGAAGTCAATGACACACTCTTAGAAGAACTTGCACTGCTATGTTTTATACAATTCTATTCTATATTCAGAATAAAAACTATGCTCGCATTACATATTATTTCTTTTGCCTTCAATTTTAGCGGTGAAAAGGAATCACTATTGAAGATACAGTAATAGCAGATAACTCATTTTTCATTTTGGGTAGCAATCCTGATCCATGCTGCAGAAGATGGATATCAGAGCTTCAGAGTAACACGAACATTTCTCATTATCACTGTGCTAACAAGAATCCCATCAATTTTAGTATTTTATTATGAAATTGCCATATAATTTTTAGTAGTGCACAAATTAGGTGAAGCCCTATTCTAGGCAAAATGTGCTCCGATTTTTTCCCCCAGCCACAATCAATAGCAATATTAACAGTTATAACGCTGAAGTCCTAAGCCCCTTTCACATAAAAGATGTATTTGCAATCCACACTATCACTATTTTAAGATGGGCATTAAATGTTTAATTCTCTGAAGCTCTGCTAGTACTGATGCAGGTCCAAGAAAAGTAAAGACACAGGACTGAAATACCCATCTGAAAAGATGGTGACAAGAAGTTTCAGTATCACCAGGAATTGGGGATACTTCCAGAATAAAGAGAAACTGTGCAAGATGGATGGCTTTATCTGAACCACAAAGGTACATCTGCCTTTCAGTATGGATCAGGAGCTTGTTTTCAAGTGAATCTCTTTTTCATTCCCACTTAATATGCTTCAGTTTGCCTTCTAAGAACTACATTATTTTCTGATGGAATAAACCCAGCAAACATTCTGAGGGAGCACACCAAATGCTCTTATCTGCTAACAGGAATTTGGCCAAGAGAATCAAACAAGAGTTAATGCAAAGTAAAAATGCACAAACAATGTGTAGTATAGCAGCTAGATCTTCAGTACCAACTCTTTTGTTCTGAAGACCCAATCTAGTACACTATGCTATTCATTTACACAGAAGTATAGTTTTAGAAAAAGAAAACCAAACTGATGGTACTTCAAGTCAGGGAATCTGAAAGTGAGTTTTTAAACTGAGGAATGCGGAAAAGCCAACCAATTCCTTCAAAACTTCATTCCAGATACATTTTGTTTGGAACAAGGTAAGAGGAAAGGCACAGCATTATTTTCTTAAGAGACAGACACAAAATTCCTACCCTTAAGTACAGGATGGTCAGAGAGTAGTAATCATCAAATAGGAAACAGAAGACAAACTGTCATTTAAATAGGATGCCCAGAAATGACCTGAAACAGCAGTTCCAGCACATGCTATACATCTATGAAATCAGATAGAGACAATGGAATTTCTGTCCCCAAAATGGTTACAGACTCTTTCTTCCACAAAATTTCCCACACACCTTATATACCGATGTGATAGTACCAGGTTACAAAATACACAGCACAGAATAAAACTCTGCCAGTCATGGAACGCTAATACCTTGTTAGAAAGCTTAGAATCAAATCAAAACTGATCTCAGCAAGAAAGAGAATTCAAATGGACTGAAATTCCGTATTAAAAAAGAAAAAATATATACTGCTGGAACAATATTAGAAGACTACAATCCTGACCAGAATACGTTAAGAGAGATCAATCAGGCTACAAGAGCAGGAAATATAATTTTAGTGGTGTATTCAATTACCCGCTCAGACCGGGCAAGTATCACATCAAGCCATGAAGCAGGGGTGACATTTTTAGATGCTATCACTGACCGTTTCATGGGCTTGCTAACCAATTGCTCAGTAGGAAGAAACGCAACCCTTGCTTTAGTACTGAGTGATGAGCAGGATCAGATTCAAAATTTCATAATGGAAACACTACGTAACAGTGTCCATTATATACCTAGAGACAATGCTCCCACGTGAACAACAGAAGCAAATCCGTAACAGCTGTGCTAAGTTTCAAGAGAAAAATGAGGAAGCTTGTTCAAAAGAAGCTAAAAGGAACAATTAAGGAAATCAAATCCTTGTAAGAAGCATGCAGACTACTGAAGGACATTGCATGCCCAAGTACAGTATCAGTACATATCACCTATTAGGAAAGGCTTGAGAAAAGGGGAAAAATGCTGGCATGGCTGATCAGCAAAAGGCTATTACTGGACATAAGCAAAAAAGAGCATCCTTTAGAAATACGAAGTTGTATACAGATTAAAATAGGTCAAACTGACACGTTAAAATGTAAAATATAGAATTAGGCAGCCCAAAAGAAGGTTTAGAAACAGTTATCTGAAAGCATCAAAACCAATGTTACATCATTCTTCCAACACAGCAGTAGAAAAAAGCCTTATAGACGCTCCCTGGCAGGCTAAACAGCAATGAAGATACAAAATGAGTACCAGCAGGATAGTCTTCACATAGGAGCCTGGAGAACAGCAACACAAATAAATCATTTACCAGCAGAAGAAACTGGGGAGATTTCCATGCTGGGACAATGTTTTCAGCAAGCCTAAAACTGAAGTAACTTTACAGAAGTAGTTACAGTTAACAGTAACATACAACCTCGTGCCTAAGACTGAATCAGTAGCAAATAGGATGTCAGTTTTCCCCAAAAGCTCTAGGCAAGGACAAGCCCCTAAGCCCCAGCACATGTACCAGGAGAACTAAGAACGTAATGAATACCCGACCAGAACAGACAAATGGTCCAGTGCGCTCCAAAAGCAGCAAGAGGACATGCTGCTGAGGGTAAGAACAGAAGTCTGGACTCTGCTGTCCATTGCCCCAGCACCCACATCTGGTCTACTAGGGGTGCTACAGTGTACATCCCCCTTCTGTTCCTTCTGGAATCTTCTAATGGATCTGCTGTTGATGAATGAACATGTTCAAACACCACCAAATTCCAAACAGCGTATCTGCTTCCTGAGGCAGTATGTTAGTATCCTCTGCATTAAAAAAATACCCTGATCTGTTTTGATCTTCTGCTAGTATCAGGAAGAATCTCCTGGTTATATTCTGGGGTTTGGTGAACTAACAAACAGTTCTGCATTTACCTTATCCACTGCCCTCATGATTTTAGCAGCATTGCTCACACTTCCCCATAGCCTTCTCCTCCAGAAACCGAAGAGTCCTAGCCTTTTTGGACTCCCCTCATAAGGAAGCAGCTCTATCCCTTTAATCATTTTAGTTACCCTTTACTCTACCTTCCACTTCTACTGTGTGAAACTGGGAACTGCACAAATTACTCAAGATGCGGGCATACCTTGCTTTCATACAGCAACACAATGTCACCTTTTACCTTGTTTTCAGTATCTTCCTGATGACACAGCAGCTTTTTTAGCAGTCACTACATGTTATGTCACTGATTTCAGAGAGCTGTTGGACAAATCCAGGATCTCTTTCCTTACTTACTAGAAACTTTTATTAACGGACAGACTTTGTGCACAACTGAACACATTACAAAGCTATGAAATTCCTCTGCAGAAACCTTACAGGAATTCAAGGTTAGACTGGGCAAGTATCCTGAGGAAAGCTTCACCAGGAGCTACTAAATAGAGAAAATAATCTGTCTCAGGAAACACATATACTGAAAATGATTGAAGGACAGAGGAATACAGCAGAAAGGGAGAAGAGTTTCATATTGTTCTTACATTTCCCTAGTCATCTGCTTATGATCACTGTTGGGGGAAAACCACAGATTAGATTTCTGGGCTATCAGCTGCTCTTACCCAAATACACACTAAACCTTTTGCAAGTACTACAAGTGTAGTTTTTGCATAAGCCTATTTAAATAGGCTATACTATACCTGTATGTTAACTTGATAGTCTGTGGGTCCATGAATAGATCCGTATAATCCGAATCCCACTATGGAAATTCTTCTATTAACTGTGAACCTAGTAAGACACAAGCCAAGAAAGGAATTTATACAACTGTGATAGGTGCATTATCTTATTTCCAGTTAAGTACAAAAAAGACTCCCACTGAAGAGTAGGGAAGTAAACTAAAAATGACTTTTTTTTCTTCAATAACACTTTCTATTTAGATTTCAATAGTAAAAAATACATTGTAAGGTATCAACTTTATAGGTTAAAGCTTTGCTAACTACCCCAAGATACTCAGTATGACTAAACAAAAAATGAACAGATTCTTTTTAATATCTCTGAAATAAAAACAGATCAAGACTTGGTATTTTTAAAAGAAATATGCAGCTAACACCTAATCACACTAGAATACACCCAATCCTCCAGGACTTCGTTCTTTGCTGCTTTCTACTTTATGTGCACAACAGCTGAAGTTATTTTTAAAAATACAGAAAAGATCAAACATGCCCAAACAGAATCAGCATGATTGTTACTGTATCTTATGCCAAGAAGTTGAGAAATTTGTTTGTTTCTTCCCACACAGTTCTCTCTTTCTCCTCCTGATAGTTTCAAAAGCCATACCTAATTCGATCACTTGTTCCACTATAGCCCCAGCGACTCTCCACTTGCTGGAACCTGTTAATGCTGCATTCTTTTCCTCTAAGGCAACATCTTGGTCGGTCAATATAATCTACTTTAGGTTTAGGATTGACAGTAAAATGCAGAAAGAGATTTACTACTTCCCTATCTGACAAAATTCCAGATTGAGCAGGACCTGTGAAAAGAAAAAACTTCTAAGATGATTCAAAGAATTACTTTGACTGTTTTATTTAAACCACACATATTTGCAAACTGAAGATGACAATAACATTACACAAATGAAAGCATGTTGGAAATCACATATTTTATTAGTACAGTATTAATAACAGAATAGCGTGTTAAGCATCTAAACACTCACAAGCAAACATCGCAGAGATATCATCTAACATTAAGAAAAAGAGCCCCAAAACCCACCTGCTGCAAACTCTTCAATAGTCATTAATGGAAAACGGATTAAGGAAAGAGCTCTTCCAAGGACTTTTTGTTTGTTTCCAAATGTCGGAGGCAGTTGTTGTCTTTGACATTCTGCTTCTGCCCAGCGAACAACAGCTCCGAAGAGTCTACTTTCTCGAATACTAAGGGTATCTCTTTCTAGAACTGCACATAATGTGTCTGAAGAAAAAAAAAAGTTAACAGATTTAGGTCAGTTTTCAACCAAACCCGTAACTGCTGCACATGAAGTAAGCTTGAAATGTTAAATAAACACTAAGAACATTGGTAATAAGACATCAAAGATAACTTATGTATAAAGAAATCTCCCAACGGTGTACAGATTCCAAAGTAAAAAAAATAATTTTCCTGCTAGGAAGGCAGCATATGAACTTCCTTCCTGACTCCTAAGTGTGTTACTATATATAATCTATGCAATGACAATCAGTATCCTAAACAATTTCTACAGCTAAGGCAAGATCAAAACTGGAAGTGACCAAGCGGTGAATGCACACTACTGAAAAAGCAAGTTGATCATAATGACACTCATATTCTCATCCGAGTAGCCACCTGTCATTCTGGATTAACTACAGACACAAGCAGCAGTGGTGCACACAAAACCAGTTTAAAGACGCATGAAAGTCATCTTAAACATTGACGTATTTGCCACCCACAAAGCCTGAAGGTGAAACACAGGATGTGAGGCAAGGTACTCTCACGTGTTTTGCAAAAGCAAATTTTCTTGTATTTCTTACTTCTTCCAGCATTTTATGAGTAACAAGTATGAAAAGATTATCACAGAACACAAGCCTGAAAAAAGACGTGCTTTCATATTCTGAATCTTCTGTTGTCTTTCGGAATTTTTATATGCCCTGAATTTAAGCAAGGCATGATTACAATCAAAGAAAATATCATATTGGAAAGTCAAAACAGATTGGGACTTATCAAGAGTAGAGATGAACACTCATAGTCTTGGTACAAATCTCACTGAACACAAGTTAACGATGACTTTACTTAAGTAAAGAAACTTTAAGCAGCTGGAATACCTTCCTTCAGTCTGAGTTTTTCACACAGTCTAGCTGAATTGAGTAAAACCTTAGAAACATATAGTAGCACTCAAATTAAGTATGCAAATTTACAACTGCTAGCTTTTCATACAAGGGAAAACATAGAAACCAGCAGTTTAGATATTTATTTCTTTTAAGCAGATTTCATAAGTTGTACCTGATGGGTGCAACTCTGAATAGAGAAGTACCATGCAGCAACAAAACAGTGATTCCCATTACACATGAAAAGCAGGTGTGGATCCCTCAGGGAGGAGGCACAACACTCAGCAAGTGAAAGCTCTGGCTTTAGTGAAAGTGTAATGTTACCACAGTGGGAGCCTCCGGACACTGCCATTAATCAAATGGGACCCCAACGCAATGGAACCCTGCTCGGGAGCAAAGCTCAAAGGAAAGCAGTGCAGGGGTGGGTAATCAAACCTGCACTGATTAACATATCATACATATGCAATGTACTATTTTGCTCATTAGCAAACTCACTGATGTAATGCAGGTGCTGTTTTAATCCTGAGATCCACAGCTGGCTGTCACATTGGTGCCCGTGCAAAGGTGGGTGCAGAGGAGGGGGAAAGCAAACCACCCAACGCTACCACAACAAGGGGGTAAGATGTGCTTGGGACCCTACATACTTGGCTAGGCAAGGTGAACTACCCCAGGTTACTGTAACAAAAGCCTTCTCATGTCCTACAATTCCCTTCAGAATTTAATGCTTACCTATATCAATATCAGTAAAGCCTTCTGCACTTATTGCATCCATAGTACTTTTGTCTATTGTGTCAAGACAAAGACTAGCGAGCTGAGGTTCGTCGAACAAACGAGCCTAAAAAGGTAAAGAAACACATCTTAAGCATAAATTGACAAACCACTTACCTTAAAAAGCAAGTATTTTTACTCTAGTATAGATCCAAATTAAAATAGGTTGATTTGTTTAGGTACTCTTTGTGTTTATACCTTAAAGAGCACTTAAATTTTCAAAGCAGTACATAAGGAGAACTTACTAAATGCAAATTTTCCTTCATGCTTATAGTTTAATATTGGCAATATAACTAAAAAAAAAAGTACGCATCAAGTCCACTGTAGTGAACTGAAGCACAGTCTTAATAAAAAAGTTAAGAGATTCATGCAAATACACTGTAGAATAAACTGGCTCCACTTGAAATGGCCCAGTCCATTGCATATGGAAAAAAAGGAGAGAGAGAAAGGAAAAAAAACCCCTTTCCTCCACATTAAGAAGCTGAGTCTGTAAAAATGCTAACAGACCAACAAGACATTTTCCTACATAAATGAGACTATGTGATAGCAAACCCACTGTGAAGTAATTTCCCACCAAATACAGATTTTCCTAGTAAATAAAAACTAAGCTTAAATTTACCTACTTGAGTAAGCAGCATAAAGGCATTATCTGCTCGGAGGTGCTTCGTTAGAAAATCCACACAATGTGCTTCCAGGGCTGGGACTGCATACTTTTTAGCAGTGTATAAAGTAGTCATGACTGTTTCTGGACCAATTTGAACTTCATCTGAGTAAAGAAACCTAGAAATCAACACACAAAACAAAACATATCTTGAGGAGGGCACTCAAGCACCACATAACTGTCTCTTTGCATACAGCAAACAGGTCAAAGATTTGCACTGTGAACATGCACCAGCTGACCATGTAGCATTTTTACAAATTAATAAGCTAGGTAAAGGGTTGAAGAAAGGCTACTACGTTAACCTAATGGTATACATTTGTTTTAATTATGTATTACTCCTTAAGACTGATCTGGCTGTACTAGTTATACATAGCTACCAAACTGTAAACAACAGCTGAGCTGCAGAATTACTTAACATATGAATGCATACTCTTTTGATTCACTAGAAGGGCTGCACTTCTAAATATCAATACGTAACCCTCTACGGCTGTATTACTGAACTTAATTTACTGACTGCACACTAGCTTCCCCGCCACAAGGAGAACAGTGTCAATGACTTATACTGTGACAACAAGTCAAAGTTACCATTCTGTAGTGTTCAGAGGACAGAGAAAAGGGAGCAATATACTAGCAGATGACCTTGACGCTTCTATTCCTGCCATAGCAAGACATTCTGGCTTGCCTCCACTGTTTGAGGCTAGACGATTAGCTGCAATTTTAGCATAAGCTGAGAACCAAAAGATAGAAGCCTCCACCAAAACCAGGGAAAAAAGCCTGTTTCCTGAACAGCTGTTATTTGAGACCAGAGAAGATAAGATTTATTTTAATGTTCTGTATGGAAAAAGATGACTTTTTAAAAATAACTTTTCTTACAGGTGACATTGAAGATAATCTTCGCCACATTTCAACAGTTTTTCAGATAATAATCAAGAATAGCCTGTGATTTACAAAAATACATTTGTCCTCAACACACACACGATTAAACATAATACACCAGGGCACATTAGCAAATGCGGGAATTCCACAATGAAGACCAAGCCTTTCCTTCGTATTTCTTAAAATTTTTTGTTCAGAACCTCCTGGAAACGAATGGCAAGCAACAGAGATGAAAAAGGCGTGTTTAGAAGGGTTTTAAAATGTAATAATATGAAGTTTGTATTTAACAGAAGAAACCTGTGGAAGTAACAGACTCAAACAACGGGGAGATCCAAGTAATAGAAACCAAGAATTAAAGCCTCAACTGAAGTTCTTTACTGTATTTCTTATACTCCAAAAATAATTCTAATTCTCAGTAAGTGCTAACACAACTAAATATGGCATTCAATATTAAATTTGCTGCCACTTACCAACAGGTACATATTTACCATGACAATAATCCAATCTATTCAAACAGTCAGCTCTCACATCACTTAGAAAATGTGATATTCTAGATTAATTCTTTAAATTGGATTTACATCAAACAGCTTTGAGAAAGAAAGTTTAATTAAATGCCAGCTTTTTTTAGTAAAAGCTTCATACAGTTCTTTTAGAACTGATTTATGAAAGCTATGAATTATCTGTTGATGAGAATGATGGGCTGCCTTTGCAGGTCAAAATCAGTGACAAATTTACTTTTAAAAACCTGAAATCTCACAAGTACAGAAGCACAAGTACACAAGTTTGTATACCAAACTGGCAAGTTGTTCATTAAAGCACTAAGATAGTGCTATTAGATTTTGCTTTTGAGATTTAGAAAAATCTGTTTTAAATGCCCTAACCTTCCTCGTATGACTTTTTAGGAGCTTGAAGACCAAATCACACAGGAGCTGAACATTAACAGGCTGTAAAAAACCCCAGCACTATCATGCAAATTACATTACAAATTTTACTTAATTAAAAACAAAATAATCATCAAGTTGTTTTTGGACTATGATCTTGATTTTATTCCTTAAGTTGGTTCAATCTGAAGCCAATGAACTGACACACCAGAGAAGCTTATCTGGCTTGTGGTTCACTTTCTGCTACACCTTCTTAAGAACCAGGCTGCAGTTCCAAGCTGCGCTTTTCTGATCCTTGCTTTCCCAAAAATTTTGCAATTTTTTCCTCACATGATCAAAAAAAAATTACATGGCCAAATGACAGGAAGTCAAATGTGGCAATGGGACATATACAGGTTTTTCATTCATGTGAGATCTAAGAGCTACTAGATGTTTTTTCATCCTATGAAGGACACACTTGAGGCTCTATGCTCAATCCCTCCCCTGCCATATGGCTAGATATACATTAAGAGACACTCCCCAACCTAAAATGCATCCATGACAAACTAACAGGACTTAAGCAATGAAAGTTCTGACAAAAGTTTGTACAGCATCTCAAAACAGTAACCAAAACATCAGAAAGGTATCAACACTATTTTCAGTGCAAATCCAAAACATAGGCCTGTACAAGCTACTATGAAGAATTTAACTTTATCCCAGCCAAACCCAGTACATTCTCCAACCCTTATTGCATACCAGTTACGTCATGTTCAGGTCCCACACTATCGCAAGATATCCTCATCAACCACCTCTCCCCACGTAAAACGCCTGTAAAATGTACATAAATATCCATAAAACATTCATTGAGTTCATTTGGTCTATGACTTTGGGCTCCATCTGTTATGATAATTACTCAGGACAGGAGAGATGGTGTGTTGCATGGAGTTACTGGGCACTATTGACCTCATTATCTGTTTCTAGACATCCATCGTCAGTGGGGCATAAGAACTCACAGTTACATACTCAAACTGAGAAAACTCATGACAAGAAGTGTCCAAATACATTAAGATAGTCACACTGTCATTTTTTTGTATTTACTATTTACAGTTTTTGACAACACCAATACTTTTCTGGGATTTTCAAAGCCAAACAGTATTCTTTTGCAAATACAAAAAAAAGTGTGAATTTGCAAAGTTAAAAGGTAGCCGTAAAAACCATGAAATATGGTAATAAAGTACATTGCTCTAGGATGCTGTATAATCCCATTTCCTGTAAGTATACAGATAGATGATAATGATGCATTCATGTACTCATAGAAGAGGAACTCTCTTCTGCCTAAAAATCCCTCTGCTCACGTGCCAAGAACTCTGTCTCACTGTTAACTCTATTTGTGGCATGCCTGAACCAGCACACCTTTATGTTTACACCACTATTTTTCCTTCACTTAAATCAGTGGGGCTCAAGATCACTTACCCCTCCCCCTTGCCTTCTTCCCTCCTCTATTCCTCTTTGAGAGACTTACAGAAACAACCTATTTAGACACCGGTTAATTTTACTGTCATCCAGGATGGGGGTCTGTGTGTGTGTGGGTGTGTGTATGTGCACAGTGGAAGAACACTTGTAGCGACCAAAACATTTTTTCCAAGTGACCACTCGATCACTCACTTTACATAAGTCTCCCATACATTTTATGCCACTTTTCTTTACTCTCAGGTTAGCGCTTCTTTCTCCCCTAGTCTTAGCATCTTCCCAACAGCTGAAATATTTTCACCATTATAAAAGCACATAGGAATCTTTTTCCAGTTAGTCATGACTGGACCCCTTTATGTACTGCTTGCCAAAGTCCTTTGCAAAGACGTTTGGAAGACTGGTAAATCTGTGTGATGTCGTCACTTTCCTTTATACTATGATCAAAGGACAAGTTAACATACTGTTAAATGTGAATGAAATTTTTAAAAATCTAATTTAAAAACAACAAAATGAAAACTGAAAGCAGAATTCTACTAAGAAATTTAATTTCCTTGATCATTGCTATTCAATTTGCACATTTATAAACGTACAAAAAAAAGCTTTAATTGGGAAGCAGATTCTGACTTTGTGACTGATACTATCTCAGCTCTTAAGGATTTACCTGTCAAACTGCTGAGGTAGTAAGCTGCTTATAAAAAACTCCTGTGTCTCAGGTTCTAAAACTCTTAAGGCAAGAGGAATACTGGATGATAAGCCAAAACACACAACACAGTCATTTCTAAGCCTTTGAGCTCAACCAACTGTTCCTAAAAGTTCTCTCACCTTCCCCAGCCAATTTTAAAAGGCTCCCCTTCAGCCATCTTTCCAGTTAAGATTTTAGTACACAGACAAGCACAACTACCCACCTTTCTCTAGGTGAGGGGAAAAAAAAAAAACAAAGAAACCCTGAAATGAGAATTACAGTGGTACTATCAAAGACTCAGTCCATTATTTTAAAATACCTTAACTCTAGAAATTTATTAGAGTCCTCTGTCAGAAAAAAAGTAGCAACTGTAGCCCATTTTAAATTGTGTACGAATAGATCCAAAAGAAAAATAATTAAAAAAAGATGTCACGCTACCTTGGTGACTATCAGATGTTTAAATTGTTCTAACTACCTTTTTCTTCCTTATAAATAATTCTTGAATTACCATCTGTTTTGTGACAAAATGCTAACACTGATAAAAGTTTACATCACAGGACAGAGAAATGACACTTGGTCCCAGACAGATACAGACGAAATGAATTTTTAAGAGAATCAGAGAAATTTTCATCAAAAAAATCTTGTCTTTTGACTTTAATTTACAAGCAGCATTTGTTGTAAAGTAATCTTTATGAAGATAATAGTAGATTTCATAAAGTAGATCTTTATGAAACATGTCAACTACAGATAGTACCTAACAAAACACATAAGTAAACAAAACTGGAACAAGCTGTGGAACACTAAATAATGGGTAAAATATCCCTAAATTTTTTGTATCACTTAAACATTTCCTTTACCTTGACGTTCATTTGCTAAGTATATTCAAATATGCCACCTTAATTTCTAGCCAACACACTTCAAACTGGTCTTTACAAAGATTAAAGACAGGTCCTATAAAAAGCAACCATCACTATCTGACAATTTACTAGTGACAGACAAAAAAGACCCAACAGTGCAAGTTGTAAGTCTTGCCTCCTCTGGCCAACACCAGGAAAAAAATAACAGGTTGTCTTACAGTTGGTATACTTTCAGGACAGTGTATACAAGCATGAAGTCATCCAGTACTGGTATGTAATGAGGAAGTTCTCCTCAGATATGTTTTTAACAGGGCGTTGCAATGTATATTTATGCCAATATAGGCTCAAAATATGGAATGTGGAAGAATGTTCTATAAAGCTGCCATGTATTTCCTACGAAAGAAGACATCAAACCTGAGATGTTTCAACAGTTCATCAGTCTGGTGATATTTAGACAAGATACAAGTACAATCAGTTTACTTACGTAAGTCCCCTGGCCGTTACGTACTAGCAGCTCTACCAGCACAAGATGGCTTTTGTTTGCTTCTAACATCTCTTCATTCATTTCTACAGCTTTCAAATACCACCTTCTTATCTTTGCTTAGAACTCTCCCGTTTCCGTGTTTATATTTTTATCCAGACAACCTTTTTCTCCCACCATATCCACTTTCACCAGTGTTTTTTCCACATATATATAAACACATATATGTGCACATTTACTTTTAACCTGGGAAACTATTTAGCTTGAGACACACTTACCCACTGTCTCCCACTCTGCTACAGAAACTTTTCACCTTGCCACTCATTCTTCACTAAGAATGCGCAAAATAAACACAGTTCATTTGCTAACAGCAACAGAGAGATATTGCTGCTGCCTGGTGGTTTGCTGGGATTTTTTTTTTTTAATTTGGTTGCTGCAGCTCCTGTGTCCATGATTACTAAAAGGACTATGTGACTCTTCCTCTCACTGTTCTTACCTGTCAGGCCTCAAAACAAAAAGAAAGTTGCTATGACTTTGGAGCTTTTTCCATTACAGAAATCTTGGAGACACTACATATTTATTTCCAGGCAACATTATTACTTGCTTCCCAAATGTTCATTAAAGAAATCTGTTTCATATATTTTATATAGGTTTTACCTAGCAGAAGAGTTTCTTTGGGAAAAAAGGTTAAGCAGTTCAGTTGTATTTATCACACCACAGCCTGACGCACAAAGAAACTGTCAGTAATTGTTTCCATAAACACCATAAATTTTATTTACTAGACTGTATAAAAAGAAATGGTAGATATACTCATCTGTTCCGTTAGCAAGAGAATTGGCAAACGGCAAATAAACTCAGTTCTGTGAGCATGAGAACCGGCAGATCCTGTTCTGCCCAAATTAGAAATCACTAACCTATTTTACATGCTTTTTGCCATCACTGCACTCATGGTCTCACTTGGGTGGTTTGAGTTTAGAAATCAGTTAGTTACTACTGTCCCCTCTACACCCAAAAGCATCTGAAATAAGTGTGATTACAACGGGTATTATGCTAGTGAAAAGATATAACAATTTATTACTACCGCTGAAAAAGAAAAGTGGATGAATAAAATTTCAAAGTAAGTAGCAAATGAAACGAAAAGGTTGGTACGACAGCCTCTGCCCCTTCTTAGCCATGACCAGACGAAGGACGGGTAGTTGCAACACTCACAGGGACCACGCATTCCCTTCATCTTACTTTAAAATTAAAAAAAAAAAAAAAAAAGAGAGGAATCAAACAGCCAGACCAGCCACCTACCACCAGCAGAGAACTTTTCTGAGTGGACAATGCGCTGCCTAGAATGAGGTCACTTCTCCCGGGAAGAGGATGCAGAGGGAAGAGCAAGACGGAGCCAAGCGGTGCTGGCGGGCGGCGTGACCTTGCGGTCCAGCCCGCGGGGCGCCCGCGCCTCTGCGCTGCATCTCCCTCCACCGGCCCGGGGCACGGCAGGGCTCCGCGGGGAGGGCAGCCGGCGGCGCGGAGCGGGGAGATGACTCCGGCGGCCGAGGGCGGCGGGAGGACACGCCCGCCCCGCAGCCCCCACCGCGCCCGGGGCCGCCCGCCCGCCCCGCAGCCCTCACCGCGCCCGGGGCCGCCCGCCCGCCCCGCAGCCCCCACCGCGCCCGGGGCCGCCCCCGCCCCGCCGCGGCCGGACCTCAGCAGCGCCAAGAAGGCGGCGGGCTCCACGTCGGGCAGCTCGATCTCGGCCGAGGTGGTGGCCATGCCGCCGTTGAACATCGCGTCGAAGACAGCGCTGCCGGCCGCCAGGACGAAGCGGTGGGCGGGGATGCGCTGCTGGCCCGGCCCGGGGGGCGCCCCCCCCACCCCCGCCGCGGGGGCTGCCCTTGCCCACCACGAAGTGCACGTCGCTGAGGAGCTCGTTGGAGAAGAGGAAGGCGAAGCGCTCCCGCAGCGAGCCCTTGGTGGCCTGCCAGTTGTACAGCGGCTCCCGCTGCAGCACCGCGCCAGCCTCCACGGCGGCGGCGGCAGCAGTGGCGGCGGCGGCGGGCGTCTCGGCGGGTGTCTCGGCGGGGCGCAGCCGCACCACCCCCCGGCGGCCGCCATCACCGCCCTGCGGGGCCGGGCCGGGCCGCTCCGTCCGCCGGCGGCACGCGAACCCCCGCCGCGAGACCCGACGTCAGCCGCTCGCCGGCCCCGCGCCGCGCATGCGCCTCCGCCTCGCGCAGGCTCGCGAGCGGGCGGCGAGGCTGTTGCGGCCCGGCGGCTGAGGGGCGGGGCGGGCGGCCGAGGGGCGGGGCGGGCGGCTGAGGGGCGGCTGAGGGGCGGGGCGGGCGGCTGAGGGGCGGCCGAGGGGCGGGGCGGCCGGCCGAGGGGCGGGGCGGCCGGCCGAGGGGCGGGGCGGCCGGCCGAGGGGCGGGGCGGCCGGCCGAGGGGCGGGGGCGGCCGGCCGAGGGGCGGGGCGGCCGGCCGAGGGGCGGGGCGGCCGGCCGAGGGGCGGGGCGGCCGGCCGAGGGGCGGCTGAGGGGCAGCGCGGGCAGCTGAGGGGCGGCGCAGGTGACTGGAGGCCTTAGGACAGGAGCGTGGTCCCCCAGGGGCCGGCGGGGTCCACTAGGCTGTGATTTGGGTCGGTATCACTTACTAGTTTTGTGGGGGTATCTGATAGCTGCATGTGCGGCACTTCCAGAGCCACGAAGAGGAAAACCCAGACGTGCAGAGCACTGCGACAGTCACAGAAATTCATGTTGTTACATGTGGGAATGAATCAATCTTGCAGCTTGTCTGTTTAGGCACATGACATACAAACTCGTTTTTATAATGTCTGAGTCCTGACAATAACAGCCAAAAGAAGGATTGGTCACCTATGTCAACTATTTCTGAAATACTGTTGAAACATTATTGACTGTTGGCACGTATACCTTACAGTTCTTATACAAAAGAAATCCATGCACCATGTGTCTTGACATGGTGTGTTTTAAACTGAGGAAAAAAAGCAACACTAGCAATAGTGAGTGTAGCAGAGGGGCAGCGTTTGTGCCTAACGCAGTAGCCATCAAATTTAACCTCCTTGGACTAGGGCATGCAGGGTGATGAATTAATATGGCAAATTCTGACTAGAAAAACGGGATCATTTTTAGCGTACTATCTTGGTGGCCTTTGGGAAAGAAAAAGTATCTTTGCGTTTTCATAGTCCTGTCAAACCAGACGCAGTCAGTTGAAAAATAAAGTGGATCATTTTGCCATCTGCTGGAGTTTTGCTGTAAATGCAGCAGCGATTTAAATTGCGGAGCTGAAAGCTATTTATCATAGCTTCTGACTTGTCAGCGTTTATGGAAGTGTATGGCTAAAAGAGGAATGGAATATGTCACCACTCTGCATTTAGGTTTATAATTAGGACGCAACTGAGACGGAGCAAATGTGGTCTGCTTCGCAGAACAATTTTTAGAGAAACTTAAGCAAGATGGAAGCAATTTCAGCAGGATAAATTATAGTGGGAAAGGGGCACAAGAAGGCATCGTATACCAACCAGAAAGCAGCAAGTAGCTTTGCGCAGAGGCTATATTTAAAAATAGAATCATACTGCTGACTTAGAAGAATGAAAGTATCACCTTTGTGCTCTTCCTGTCCTGAGGTTGGCAAAGTAGGGAAACTGGAGAAGTCCAGATTCCCTCCAATAGCTTAGGGGTGGAGATGAAAAAAATAATGAGAGAAATGGTGACACCATGGATACAAAAAAATAGTTTTCTGGGGGGTATTTTTTTCAGTCACAGGATGATCTGGGTATTAATGAGAGTTTCTGTCATTGCCATCTTTCTGCTTTTACCTTTTTGTGTTCACTCGCAGGTTAGTCTGTAAGCCAACAGCCATGACTGCTCTGCTTACAGAGAGCCGTGTTTGTAAAAGGTGAACATATTGCCAGTAACAGGCTAGAGGAAGTCAACAAGGATGGAAGAGGGTTAAGAAAAAAAGAGGGAAAGGTACGCCAAAGAACTAAAAGGAGGGTGGCTGGGGCAGAGTATGTAAGATAGCTTCAGGGATGAGAAATAATCAGAAGAAGAAAAAGCTATGCAAAATGGAAAAAATGGGAAAGACCTACAAGATGGGCTGAGAAAGCAAGCTGAGAGAGAAAACAAAGGGAAAGAAACAGAAATAAAAATAGTATGAAAGAAATGAAAAGTTTGAGAAAAGAAAAACAGGAAAGGAGGCAAAGAAAAGGAGAAATGTGACCTGGATGCCCATCAGATCTGATCAACTAAAAGCCAAATGTACTAATCTAAACAGTTTTGGAAGTAAGAGCTAAGAAAATATTGACAGATTTCCTTTTGAAACTGGGCATTTCTGCATGTAGACAATAAGCCTCAGACATTTGTTTCACCTTGTAATCTTCATGCCAGCTTCCTTCCTAAAAAAAATTCAGCCAGTTTTTCTTCGGCATTATCAGTAGGTGGATCACAGCCATTTTAAAATATGACGTCATAGATTGTATTCACTGGTCCAAATAAGAAAGAATACACAATGCTTTTCCCAAAAGGGGCTACACATGAATGTCACTAAAATGCTGCTCTGTTGTTTGCTTTCTTAGCATGCTCAGTTTTTGTCTAGGAAATACAGCAGAAATTAATACAGAGAAAAGTATTTACATAACATAAGCTGGGCAAATTGGCTCAAGAAGAACTTTTTGTTTCATCTCATGTAACAGAATGGCTGTAAATCAAGGGCTACAGACAAAAGTTCAACAGTATTATATTCTATAGCTGTGAAGGTTTTCCTGATCACTAGCCAGCAAAACAGAAGGTCAGGGAGTGTCTACACTTCAGAACAACTCATTTTCAAGGTCTGCATAATGGCCTGAGCAAGCTCGTGCTGACCTGGTGCCTTTTTTCTGTGGAAATTCATGAAGGAAGCACTCTCCAAGTTCTGAGGTTCCTTTACCTGTCAGCAGGGAGAGGGAGGAAAGAAGAACCGAAGAATGTCATGATCAAACTGCAGGGAGTTCTGGGATACTTCTGATGCCAGGGGTGTCCCAGAGCCACACTAATGCCTGCCCAGTTCTGTGAGAGCCATCAAAAGGGTTTGGGTTACAAAGCATATTGTTTTCAATAATTTGTTCCTGAAATTATTTAAATTCTCCTCCCTTTCCTTCTTTTCCCCACATGAACTCCGCTTTGTGTATGTTCTAAGGAGCTGTTTGTTGTTATGATCAGAGTTTTTGAGCTGGCACATATTTTTACAGCGATTAACAATTGTTCTCATGAACGGTTAGCATCCTTTCTCTGCTTCAGGGGGGAAGAGAATAATTCAAAGTACCTCACAGATTTGTTTCTGATTAAACTTCCTGGTTGGGGCCATTTGATGACATCTCTTCCTTTTTGTGCTCCATTAGATTATTAAAATCCCCTACATCGGACCTGTGCTGTTGCTGTGAATGACAGGCATGCATATTACCATTCCTGTCGCTGAATTACTAGTAGCATTAACATTACTCAAATGTGGAAATATGTAATAACCATGCTTAATAATAACAACAACAATTATTTTAATATTAGTATTAGTATTACTGTTATCTCCTTGGGCTTTTAATTATGGTTATTATTAACTTATCTCTAGTTTGCATTAACTTGTACTATTGTGATGTGGGGTCTGCAGGCAGCGTAACCTTGCAGGTTTCGGAGCACTGTATCTATGCATGCACAGAAAACAAATTCAGAGTCTTAGATTTGAGAAACACTAAGGGAAGAGTTTATGGTTTTCTCTTATGCCTTGTAAAGTGCCTACATAATGTTGATAAAGAAGCCATAATAAGAGCAATTGTTATTTTTTCTGTGTTATAAATTCAACTGTAATCTAAAACTGACCATAATAACTGTGCAACCTCCTCGGAATTTTAAAAATTCATAATTCTTTGCCCTATCATTTCTACAAGTAATTCTCGTATGTGAGCACTTTACTGTGCATTTCAGCTGTGCTGATTAGTTGTCCTGGAGTATTAAGGTTGTTATGTCTCTCTTGTGCCTTCAATTATATTGATACACTTTTCTGATTTTTAGTGATAATACTTTTCTACATTAATTTATGTCAATATATTGTAATTATTGCTTACAATACACTCTTGCAATGATCATTCCTGCTAATCAAAATATTTCTGTGAAAATTTTCAGAATCCTACTTAGAGATGTGTACAACTGATGCAAACATCACGTGAAAATTTTTAACCACTCCAGTTGTGGAGGTAGCTTTTTCATTTTTCATTCTGCACATTTATATCTTTCAATATACAACAAAAGGCAACAGCAGCATTCTTCACATCTCTTCTCTGCAAGTAATTACAAACCAAACCCAATTATTTAAGTCATAGAAGATTCTACTCACCTCACCCCTATTTTACATATAATGTCAAATACCGACATGACTGGCTTATGAAAAATCTTACACTTTGACATATTTTTTAAATCATTAAGTATGTTCTGTTACTGCATATCTGGAGAAGCAAAGGAGGGGAAATTCTGTTATTAGTTATTATCAGCATATTTTTATGATTGAGGAGTGACTGTTTTGTCACGCTATTTACTCGTCAATCCCTGCTAAATATGTTGAGGCACAGCAGAATTCCAGACAGAGCACACACTTCCTTCATTTCCACCAGGGTATTTAGCTAGCAGTTAAATTTCCACACAATTAACAAGATTCTTACTGAGAAGCCACCTTTGCCATTTACAGTTTAAAGAGCACAATTGACATACTCCCTTTTACCATAATGTCTGTTAATTTTACTCTGACATGTCTCTTCCCCTCTTAAGATTAATTGTTGGTGAACAGGTGGGCTGCAGCAGAAAAAGCAGCTTAACTTCTGAGGTACTGATCCTCAGTTTTGTAAGTGGAATGAACACTGATCACTTACTCCTTTCTGCGTGATTCTTTGGTGCTATGATTGCTGCTGGAGAATCCCCTCAGGTCCTCAGCAGTTCATTGTACGTGGCCTCCTGACCCCCAGTGCATACCATATGAAGTACATTATATTGCCTCTGGTGCACCATGCAGCCTGTGGTCTACCATAGAGCATCATTTATTAGGACTTAGACCCTCAACTAACAAGAAATTCAGAAACAGAATAGATGGGCTTTAAGGCTGTTGGAGGATTGCAGTCACACATGGTCTAAGCTGCTCCCTCAGCAAATTAACAAGTTAACAAAACTCTCAAACATGAAGCTTTTAATTCATCTTTAAATTCACCCTGTAATCCATCTTTATCTGGACTATTGGTTACTGACTTCTCTTGACTTAAAAACTCACTTGCAAATACAGGAAGTACACTCCCAAGAATGTATCAGCTTAGTTAATAAAAATTGAATGACACGAGTTGTTTTGTACCAGCATGGTATTTTGTAGCTGGCATAATAATGCAATAAAGTTTGCTGCTTGGCAGAGCCATATGTGAACACATGAGCAATGCTTCCATGGGCTATAAATAGCATCTCTTAATCCTTGCATTGATCTTCCTGTGCTTGCTTAAGGTTCACCTACCTATATTTGTATAGATTAATGTCATTTCTTTGATTTAAAATAAAATCAGCTATGTCTCAGTGTAATGTTAAACCCTACAATTTGCCGTGATTTAACAGGCAGTTATTAAAGATAAGCGCTCTTTCCCAGACTAAAAGTAGAAACAAAGACCTACTGGCCAGTTAGTCTCCCACTTTGAAGCTGACCATTAATAAATAAGCATTTTTACGTCCTCCATGGTATTATTTTTCCGGCACACTTACAAATGCCTCCTTAGTCCTGACAATCATGATTGATCTGGCACCATTTAGTAGAGAGCCTGAAGAGAAACATCTTCCACATTATAAATACAGATTGTTGATCCAGTAATGCTCTAATCGAAAAGCTGATACACACAGCCCAAGCACATTGCTTGCAGGTTGAGTACTGCCAGCCGAGGGGCCACACAAGTGGGCCTGGTTTCTTGCTGCGATCAGGATTCCCAGTGAGGAATCTGTCATGTGGCGTAAGGCTGGCTTACCATTTCAGAGAGAGTTGGACTACCTATTTTAAAATGACCATTTAGACAGAAATCATGCCGTTTCTGACACAGGAATGTTACAGGGTGCTGAAGGATCATTGGTTTTGGCATGGTGCTGCTGAAGGGATTGTTTTTCAGATGAAACATAAGATCCAAACTCTAGGAATCTCATGTTGTCAATAAATACGATCCTCTGACAATTTCTGTGTGGGAAGAAGTCTTAATTTTCTTGTTTTCATTACTCCATTTTGCTTTCCTAAGCTTCACTGCAGCTTACGTAGGATATATGCATTTCTCAATCTTATCCTGACATATAATATTGCTAAATAGTTGAATAGTTGAATGATTTTCTACAAGTGATGGCATCCACGTGCCTCGTGATGATGTTACCATTTATAAAATCCAGGAAAAAGCACGAAAAAATGATATTGCAACATTAAGAAATGAATATAATTGAGCATGTGACAGGAAGCTGAGAGGTTCTGCTTATTCTGGTGATGGCAGGTTATCAACGCCACTTTCATGTAACATTTTGATTAGTAATTAAGTTGTTAGACACCCTATTCCTACCATCATTTTTGTATTGCTGTTCTGGTACATGTGAACAGAGGGTGGTGTTACATACAGTTGAATTCAAAGTTCTTCTTTCCCCTTCCTCCACCACAAGACCACCTAGAGCTTTCAAAGAAATACATGTGTTAGTTTTTGAGGACCCCTGCTTTTAAACTGAGGGTGTTGTTTGATCAGTAAGACAGCTTGTTATTTGACTTAATTTCTGACTCAAAGCCAAATTTTGAACTATTTGCCATTGGGGAAGTCGGTCAGCGGTTTTGGGCTGTGCTAACTAAGCAAGTTTTCCCTTTTTCTCTAGAATTGTTGTCAACTATAAAAATAAAGTCAACAAGAATGCTGGGGATATTATTTTCTTCATAAAACTGAAATAGAAGCCAGGATATTTTGGCACAGAGAAGGAAGGTTGGAATCAGAAGGATCTGTCGCTACTAGGAATAAAGTTTTCTGATATGGAAAGCGTGGGATACCAGAATCCACGTGATCAGCACTGTCATGGGTGGGCTTGGGGGCCTCCTCTGTCGGGAAATGTAAGGAACAAAGGAGCTAGAAGGCTCACTAGTGCTTCTGTCACAGGGTGAGAGATGAAAATGAAAGGAAAAAACAGGCCCCTTTGAACAAACACTTCAAACATTCCATTTGAGGGGTCTTTTCTGCTACCAGACGCTCATTATTATTTTTTTAATCAGAAATTGATAGATCTCAACACAATAGACTCAAACACTGCACCCCGTACAGGTGAGTTGCTCTGTGCCTACCACACGCTGTGCCCTGACGGTTTCTACTCAGAAGCTGAAATGGGACTTGGTCGACAAGCCCAGTGCAATTCTGTGCTGCAGTTAACGCCAACAGAGTGGTAAGGACGAAGCTTCCCATGTAGCATTTGACTTTACGGACACAGGAACTAAGCAGCGAAGCCTGAGACATGAATCTTGAGACTGCACTGTGGCAGCTGCATACAAATAAGCAGCCTATACATTTGAAAGCTTGAGAAGTAAACCGGCTGTGCATTGAAAGGTAGGCATTTGGAGGTGGTAAATTTAGCCCTGACTCATTCAATGGCAATTTTGACACTTGGGTGGACTAAATTACTTTTAGGAGTTGCATCATGTTTTTACCAGATAGTTTGATTGAGCATGGTTTAACCCATTCATATACCTGTGGCCAGATTCTTGACCTTTCTCACTCGAAATAACTATGCAAGAATTTGTATATAATATATAGGTTCTGGGTGACCACATTATCTTCTGTCAGAGGCAATCACATTAATTAATGTATTGCTTTAAGTTACCAAATCACATCTTAAAACTGGACTTTTTTTTTTTTAAAATTCACTACTCCTATTGTAAAAGACTTAGAAGACCCTTTACTGCACATAGCTAAAAATCGGTTTCCAAAACCGACTTAAAGTATCTTCACAATTTTGCCCTTCAAATTAGAGAGTTCTTTCCTCTCCCTGGTGTTAACTCCTCAAGTATTTATGGAGAGCGCTAGCGTGCCAAGCTCTTCAGCCTGTTCCTGATGGACAGGTGCCCCGTTTCCCCAGCCACCTTAGTGCTCCTTTGTATCATTTCAACACAAGGGAATCGGAATCGTGCCCGCTACTGCAGATGGTTCTTCTACAACAGCATTAATACGTCCTGATCTCTACCAGAACGCGCTTGCCTGGCATGCTAGAAATGCATTTGCTGTTTTTCCCCAGGCAACACAGGATGATCATTTTTCTCTTGCCAATGGATTTAAATGCTCAGCAACTTCCAGGAAGAGCGGTTTGCATTTGTTTGCCTTCCACCTTTGCACAATGGCAGTTTATAGTGTTGACACTCAAGTATAAACAAAGTTTGAAGCCAGAAAAAAAAAATGCTGATGGAGAAATTCAAACATATGCCTAACTGTTGTTACTTTTTTGACATTTAAACGGAAAAGGCGAGTTCACAATTACAACATTTTTAGAAGGTGAATGCCCTTGTTCTTAATAATCCTGCTAAATTCTGATGCAAAAAGAGATGCAGACATTTTTTCACTGGTTTATTGGCCTCCTGCACTGGCCGGAGCAAGGCGACCCCTCGCCCACCGCCACCTCCCGTGAGAGCAGGTGGCCTCCGCCGGGCACCGCGCACACGGCCGCTCCGCCCGCGGCCCCCTGCAGGGCCACCGGTCACTAATTAACCTGCGACGCCTCTTTCGCAACGCTCAGTTCAACTGTTGCAGCATCGCTCGGCAGCGGGCCGCCGCCGCTGCTGCCGGTTACCGGCGGGGCTGCCCCCGCCCGGACCGCGGCCTCCGCCGCACCGTCGCCCCGCGCCCCCGGGGCAGGGCGAGGGGAGCGCGGCGAGCCCCGGGGCAGGGCGAGGGGAGCGCGGCGAGCCCCGGGGCAGGCGGGAGGCTGCGCGGCCCTCCCCGTGCCGCCGGCGGGGTGCCGGGCGGCTCCGGTTTCTGAGGCGGATTTAACCTTTCCCGCGCGGGCGGGAGGGGGCGGCCGCCGCGGGGCGCGCGCCGGGCACGGGCCGGCGGAGCGCGCGCGGGCGGGCGCCCCCTGCGCGGGGCGTGAAGGGCTGAGGCGAGGCGGCGCCTGGGGCGAGGCGCGGCGCACGGCGGGGGCACGGCGGGGGGCGCAGAGGGCGGCCGCCGCCTCCCGCCGCGGGGATGAGCGCCTCGGCGGCCACCGGCGTCTTCGTCCTCTCCCTCACCGCCATCCCCGTCACGTACCTCTTCAACTGCCTGGCGGCCAGCGGCAGGTGAGGCGGGCGAGGCCGCCCTGCGGAGAGGGCAGCGGGCGGGCGGCGGCGGTGAGGGAGGTGCGGGCGGCCCCGGCGGGTATTTTTAGCGGCGGCGCAGGGAGAGGGCAGCTGCGGCCGCGGCGCTGAGCGGGACGGGGCGGGAGGCGGAGCGGCGTCGGGCCTCGCCGCGGGCAGCGGCTCGGGCGGGAGACGGACCCCGCTCCCGGGTCCCGCCCGCGTCCCCTAACGGGAGCCGTGCCGGGATGCGGCCGGGGAGACGCGAGGGGCTCCTGCCTCGAGGGCCCCGCCTGGCCGCCCACCCCGGGACCCTCAGAACTGCCGGTTTCGCATCACCTGGAGCCTGTCCCGGCGTCCCCGTAGCTCGGGTCACCGCCGGGGCTGGCTGGCAGCGCCGAAAGGACAAACCCGCCCGGGCGGCATCGCCGGGCCCGCGGCCCCCGCAGCGCCCTGAGGCCCGGGGCGGCGCGGCCTCCCGCCGCCTGCCCTGCAAGGCGTCCGCCAACGGCGTCCAGTGCTGCTGGAGAACGCATGGAAGAACTCACCGGCCTCGGGAGGCTCTGAGCCGCACGCTCCAGGCACCCCGTAAGACGTGCGAGTTTCAACTGAAAATGGCCATGTGCCTTCGTTCTGCCAAAAAAATAGGATCCCGGGATAGACCGCAGGTCTGGGAAAGAAAGGTCTTTCCTCATGGAAAAAAAACAGTGTACTCACAGCTCTGTGTGGTATTTTGTGATCCCGCAGCCCGGGGTGTTCTGCGACTTTACTGCACAAGTATTTGCTTCGTGTTTCTAAGGCATTGCCACATCTGTTCCTTCCTCATTTTCCTCCTTCTGGCCGATAACTTGTTTTGTTTGTTTCTCATTGCTAGAGAAATGCCGAATAACGCACACTGACTTACTTGATTCATTGCCAATGTTTATTTCAAATTGATGGACCGCGGTGAAAAGTCACTGCAGTATTAAGGGCTGTAATGGTATGAAGAAATTAATCACGGGGAAAACAGACTAGCAAAAGATTCAAACAGTAAAATAAATCAATAAGCTAGTACTGCTGAGCCTGACTCAAAAGTCTTTGTGTATATATTCTGAAATATTTGATCTTGCAAATTTTTTGCAGTAACTTTTAAGTCACATTTCACGAAGGCTGAAATTGTCATAGTAATATTTGTTTGTACACAGTTTGTTTTCTTGACACACAGAGTGGTACTGTGTATGAAATCATGTACCAAATATTTTTAGCTTATACTTGTGGACTTTACCTGACTTTCCCCTCCTTTTTTTCCCCCTGCATGAGCACAAAAGTGAAGACTGAGAAATAAAGTCTTCAGAGAATTATATACAATTTACGCACTCCGAGCTGTAAGCCAATATCAAACTGATTTTCTTAGCTGGCATTTTCTTGGGGAAGGAGACAAATCTGCTTTGTGCCCAACTTTTTTGTGCTTTTCTCCACTGCCACTTTACATGCGCTAACATTATAGTCCCATCTTCAGAGCAAAGGTCTTTTCCGCTGAACCCACTTGCGTTAATTACAGACACCCCACCCCCCCAACCAATCCTTCCTTATAGAGCTGGAGAGACCTTCGGTAGCACTTCCAAAACTGGAAGTTAAACCTAGATCCATCATAGGCACTCCACACTGCTACTCCCATTCCACAGGACTGATGTGTTTTCTTTGTGAATATGTAATTTCCTGAGTAGATAATTTATTGCCGAGGTTAGTCTAGATGTCCCTAATGATCCTTTTCATCTGTGAAATCTCTGTTTCTGACTTTCACCTCTTGTTGGCCTTTAAGTTTTCCATCATTTTTGTTTATTTTTGCAGATACCAATATGAAAACTGATTTTAGTTGAACAAATCTAGACTCCTGCATATGTTATTTATCTAGCTATTTTTGTATTTTCTTTTTTTAGATGATCACATGTGAAAAGACAGGCACATAAATTTTGCAAAACTATAAAATGAATACTATGACAGACTGTGCAATGGACTTTAAAAACAGCCTTTTAAAGTATTAAAAGTTACTTCAAGAGTAGTATTTGCATTTGAGAATAGATGGTAGGAAAAGCTGAAGAAAACAGCTCTGTCTCTTTCCCTGTCTTATGAATTCTTTTTCTTTTTAATACTGTTACAGTTCCTGGGCAATTGTTGCAGTTGGACTGCTGGTTATGGTTTTTATTGCTCTGTTGGCTCGTGTTCTTGTCAAAAGAAAACCACCAAAAGACCCGCTGTTTTATGGTATGTCTTGGTAACAAGAAATCTAAATTCAGGAAGTGTTAATTTGTATAAATTATAATATATGATGGTTGTTTCAAATTAAATGTTTAAGAGATGGCTTCAGAATCCAGTCTGGTGAGGTGCTAAGGAGCCAGGAAAGACAGACTGGGGAAAGAGGAGGAGAAAGCATGCTTCTTTTGTACCTTTTTACTCTTCTCAAATAGGAGATCCAGCTTAGGGACAAGACAGACCTCCTATTTGAAAAGAATAACACTCGAGTTGGGCTGTGAAAGTGTTCGAAATGCTGTCTTACCCACTTTGTTGAGATCTTCCTTGTGGCAGGACTTCGGCACCACAGTAGACCTCTTGTGAGTTGACTCATTTGGGATTTTTGGACCTTTGGCCTCCATGGCTTGGTTCTTCCTGTGATTTAATTCCTTAATTCTCCCGTTTTCATTAGGCTTCTGTGTTAATTCACCTTTGTGACATGTAAGAAAGTTCAAACCACCCCAACTCCTTGCTTGGGTTGTCTGCAGACTTGGGCAAACATTTCTATATTGATACTTTACCATAAAAGAATGGAGATACTGATTACCTTTTAAAAGGAAACCTTAGGTCTAGATTACTTTATAGCAAAAATCTAGAAGAAAAAAACCACTGCTGTTTTCTGAAGTTTTACAAGATGGGCCCACAGGCAAAGCAGCATACAAACCACCTGTATTTGCCCTCTGTCTTCCTCCTCATTACAACTCACAGGCATCTGTCCCCAGTGTCCTATACGAGGCTGGGAACTCTCAGTTCACACTGAAATAAAAGGAAATAAGTAACATAAACTTTCTGCAAATAAATTTCCTGTCTCAAAGGAGTGTCTCGCTAACTTGCCTGATAGGTCCTCTGGACTGCTGTGGCTATATCAGTTTGCCTTGCTCACCTCCAAAAATGGCAGTTCACATTCTCCACTTCCTTTCTGTTGTCCTTTCTCCTTTCCAAGAGGTGACTACAGTCAAGGTTGTGTACTTTGTGTGACCAAGATTTTTGAAAGACTACATAGTCCTTGCTGCAGACACTGGCTTTCCATGGAGGCTGTGCCTACAGCTCTACAGAACTGACGTTCCTAAGTTTCCCAAGAACTTTGTTGACTAACCACTAACTAAAAAATACTAAGCTATGTGGGAAAGTCATATTGTATGTTAAATATCTGTGACCTCAAACTATGTGCATCTAGTTCAACAGATCTCTGCCTGACTGAATTTATTGGACTGTGAAGCAACTGCTGATCCCAAGTCTTTATCCCCGCCCCCTCCCCCCTTTATCTTATTGCAGTTTATGCCGTATTTGCCTTTACCAGTGTAGTGAATCTAATAATTGGACTGGAACAGGATGGAATTATTGATGGATTCATGACTCATTACTTGAGAGAGGTAAACAATTGTTTGGCTTACAAATGTAAATAAAATCTTTGCTATAAATAACTTGGTATAGTATTTGTCACAGAAAAATAGCCACTTACACATTCAGGGTCTTCCTGGATTTGGCTATTGACCTGTCATTATTGTTATGGACAAAACCTCCACTGACTTGAAATCACTTGACTAATTTGGGAGAAATGTCATACTTTTCAAGTTTCAGTGTTATTTCACTTAGTTTAGGTAATACCATTCTGTATTAAGTTCTGTGGGAACTGAATAAACTGTACATGTTCTCAGAAAGCCATAGCTAGCACTCGGGAGAGGATGAGTACTGCAGTCCCTAAACGTGTTACCAAGACGGAAACAAAAATTGCTCCTTTATTTTTGCCTAATCACTTTACTAAAAGGAATTAGAGTTAAAACTCCATGATGCCAGATACCTAGTCAGCAGAATCTGTTTGCTGCTGAATATCAACATCCACCAAAAATAGCTCAGTAAGAGCTTGATACGAAAGTCACTGAAGTAATTGAAAAGATTCCATGAACTCTAGCGTGAAATGAGTTGGACCTTACAAGGTTATACATTGTCATCAATATATTCAATACCATTGTCGATCTCTAGGTTGCTAAATATATCTTTATTTGTTCCATGTTAAATTTATCTTTATTTTGTAGCTTTTATCACTAAAATACGGAAAAGTAGTATTTCCATAATACAGCAGAACAATGCTGACAGTCATGCATAGACGTTTTCCCTTCCATCTTGCACCCCATTTTGCAACTGTAGAAGTGATTTAATTGTACCTGATCCTACCTAAATCAGGTTTGTGCTTGGAAATGTGTATTGTCAGTCAAAAACTGTACCTCCGGATTGAAAGAACATCAGTTACTTTTCTGAAATTGTTTCTTGCTGTTCATTAATTATTTGTTATTTTTCCTCTGATCACTTTATCTACTTAAAAATAAATACTCTCTAGGGTGAACCGTATCTGAACACTGCGTATGGCCATGTGATCTGCTATTGGGATGGCTCTGTTCATTATCTGATGTATCTGTTGATGGTGGCAGCTATTGCATGGGAGTAAGTAATTTTGATTTGTGTACTGTTTTGCTTGCGTTCTTGTACAACCTACAAAGGGCTTTCTTTTCTCTGCAGTATTTAGGTTTTTCTTTCAGGACTGTTTAATGTCTTAGGCCAAAGCAACACTACTGAAGTGTCATTGCTTTCAGGAATTGTACCCTTGGTAACTTATTCGTTCTCTCAGCTGAGTAAGCCTAGCAAATGCATTGAGTTGTAGTCTTGTCTTCCTCACTCTGCAGCAGAGATTGTAGCCCATCTGCATGCTTTGTGCTAGTTAAAAGGAAAGCTTAAAGATGATGCATGTTAAAACCATGTGTGAAAACACTTTTTTTTTTTTCCAGATAACATATTTATGATAGGAATAGTGTCTTGCTTAGTTAGCATGATGATGATCTCTTGTCCGTGTCAGACACAATTTCTAGATATTCTTATGTTTCTTGCTGTTGAATAAAGAATTTGAGAAAATACGTACTTAAATTCCAGAAGTGAATGCACCTGCTGGTAATAGAAGCATTAAAAAAATGAAATTAATAATTCATTATTAATTCTTTTATAGTTTTATACAGCCTGTGATGTGCAAAATCATGCAGTCAGCCTTCAGATGAATGAAACATAACAGCAAATAACTGAGTATGCACAAATGCTGTACTGTTCATGTGATAACTTTCTCACACATGAATGTAGGATTTCTCCACATCCCCCTCTCAGAGGCAAGAATCCACTGTTGATTTATGGTACAGATTTTAAAACCTTTGCTTACTTGGATACAACCATGGATATTAGTATAATATTTGAGGGTGATTTGGGGTAGGGGATTTTTAGGGATGGTGCAATAATTATTTCTTATTTCCTTTTTTAAACAGACAAAGCTATAGAACCATCGGCCTCTACTGGCTAGGTTCCATTATCATGAGCATCATTGTCTTTATGCCTGGAAACATTGTGGGTAAGGACATAATTTATATGACTAACTTCTTCCTGTGAAACGTTTTCTGATTTTAGCATTAGGTTATCTATATTTTACTGCAGCATTGGTTCCTTTCTGTAATAATATGAAAGAGGAATTGTAGGAATATCAGTAGAGAGATGGAAGATATTTTGAAATTTAAATATGAGGAAGGAAAGATGGAGACCAGGAAAAAAAATCCTTTCAATTGACATTGCTCTCGAGGAAAAAAAAATAGTCTTTTGTTATACCCATATGGCTTTCATCCAAACTAGGTTTAATTTAAGCAATGAGACGATAACCATCTCTTAGTATCATAAAAATATAAATTTTATTTTATATGAAATTTCCAATTTACTTAATAGTCTGACTTTCAAGCAGCTTACGAGAGACATCCAAATCACCTATAAAAGTGAAATCTGGAAATTATTCTATTTTCAAAAGAAATATAGCATTCCTAGATTTCTGACAAAAATCAGCACATAGCTGTGCTCCTAGAGGTTGAGAATTTTAATAAAATAATTTTACATCATTATTAGGTAGGTGGTCCTTTAAGAGTGCCACTCCCCTCAATTAAAGATTTCCTTTTTAGCAAAGCTGAAATTGATGCAGAGTTGATAGGTGTTCAACTGAGAAAAATATTCATGTGTTTGAATCCTGTAGTCAGCTTTATAAAAGCTTACTCTGGCCCTCCTTTTTATGACAGGGGAGGAATATTCATGGTGCAGCCTGGGGCCAGTCCAGTTCCCTCCTTTGTAGATATGCACCACAGAGAAAACAGCAGATTTAATGTGACAATATCTCTTCCTCTTTCCTCTAGGGAAATTTGAGAGAATTGTTCTCAAGAGCATGCCTTCTGCCTTCCTTTCTGACATAGAGAGTAGCCAGTGTAAAAGACACAGATTTTTCTGATTTACCTGGGCTGAGTATAGCTCTCTGAATTTATGCTTTGTCCTCAAATATTAGTACAGGTCTGTAGGAGAAATCAAGACTTTGGAAAACAAATGCAATATTAGATCTTAAAAAATGGATAAGTTAATTTTTTCCATTTTTTAAAGAGTGATGTCTCTATTTGAAGCAGGTTCCATTAAGAGATTTCAAAGCTGTCCCACATTATAGGATTACCTAGTGCAGAGTGACAAAGGTGGTTTGCCTTCCCTGCAAAACCCTCCTAATTTCTAAAATGGCTTCTGGTCTATTACCTCTCTGTCACCTGTGACTCTACGACTATCCTGAGCCCGTGATTTTCAACAAGATCAGTGTGTCGCTTTAACAGCGATTTCTAACACTTTATGTTTGCATTACCAGAGCTGCTTCAGGTTTGGTATTACATATATGTTTTAGCTTTTCTGCAACACAGCTTACAAATTCTCATACATCTTATAATTATTTTTTAATAGGCAAATACGGAACAAAAGTATGTCCTGCTTTCTTCTTAAGTGTACCATATATTTGCCTTCCCATATGGGCTGGGTTCCGAATTTATAACCAACCTTCGGTGACTCACGACACTCCAGTCAAGGTAATGTTGTTGTATTTAAGGTTGGCTATTGTTAGGAAAACTGAAATATGCTTGCTGTTTCTGCTGAGTTTTATAGGTCCCTCTGTGAGCATGGAATGTACTGTAAATGGTCACTGTTACGACAATTGCTTCTTGGCTGTGTAGACACTGTAAAAATACCTATACTGCAGGATCATTTCATTATGGTGGGGTAAAGAAAAAGCAAAAGAATCTTATGTTTAGAATAAAGAACCCTTTTCTAGGTGTAATTGTGTTACTACCCTCTATTCAGTTTCTGACTGTTTCAGTTTCTTAGCTGATGAAAATACTGACATATACCAGCTTCATAAAGCACCACAAAATCCTTGTAGAAGCTCTGCAGGAAAGTATTCTGCGGACAACTTACAGACTTCATGTAATTTAATAATTTTTTGTATGTTCATTCTGCAATATTAGATTTTACAGGTAAGACATTGTACATTAATTGATATGAGAATTATTTACATACTTATTAAAAAAAATCTGTAAAAATGTTTACTTAAAACTCCTTAGATCTTTGCCTTTGAATTTAGTAGTTGGGCTGTAGTGAGATTAACTGAGCAATCAAAAAATGCAGTAAGTTTATGAACTGTTTTATATTTTTAAAAAATCCCTGCAGTACAAAGCACAGAACAGATCTCTAACTCTTTGTTGCTATAAGCAAGACAGTTTATTGCCACAGCACACCATATCAGTTTTAGGTAATATAATCAATTAATAGTTTTGCATCACAAGAGCTCCTGAGTCTCAGTCAGGTTCATTCTTAACTGAAAACACAGACACAGATGAAGGAGTTAGTTCCCATTCCATAGCTAATAAACAGTCAGTGTGCAAGTGGTGTAGCCTGTGGCATAGAATAACAGCAGATGATGCACTGACATTTTCCCAGAAATGTATGAAAGGTAACGTTCAGTCATCCATCTGTGATTTTTCAGTAGGAAAGAGGTATAGACAGATGTTCGTATCTCCTGAAGTATGAAGAACCACTACAGAATCACCACTTTTAGGGAAAATCTCTTTGAAAGGCAAATTATGAAGGGCAAATTGGGGGACACTTCGGGTGCCAAACACTCTTCTACCTTCCTGTGTAGGCTTATGGGAAACAGCGTGTCCCATCCCAAAGCAGTTTGAGCTGATTTACTTAAAGGCGTCACTAATTCTGGCCAGAAACACATTCTTTAGAGTCATCAGGGTAGAGGAGTTAAGTTTAGTTAAAGGTAGTGATGGCAATTTTTGCCATGTATTAGTGAGAACATCCTTTGCGTGAAGGACGAATGAAGATTTCAGTTTGTTTTCATAGTACTGCGAACACCACAGCTATTGCTAGCATAGAAAATATGTGATAGACTGCTTATTTGCTGAAATATAGCCACGTCTCCTGTGCTTATCAGGAGCTAAATTGCTTACCTAGTTTTGATATTTACTTTGGTATGTATTTGCAGAGAAACCTAGTTTTTAAACTCTGTTTCAAAAAGAGAGTGCAGAAAGAGCTGGTGATCTGAAAATTTAACATTGCACTTCTTAGTGAGTCCTTTCTTGTAAACTTCAACTTTGTTGCTCGGAAGGTCATAGAAAAAGCCTTGATGCCTTTCACTGGGGCCTTCTACCCTTCCTAAGTTGTTTCTTTTTTAGAAGTCATATTTTATCTTCTCAGCTAATTTATGCTCCATATCCAAGCATGAATACCTGGGTCCAATAACTGTATACCTTAAAATGCCTTTACATCTTAACATGACTACTTCTGAATTTTTCTTATTTTTTATACAACTCCCTCAGTCCTAAATGAAGTATTGTTTTCAGGAAATAATTGTGTCTAATGCTACTATCAGTTAGCTAATCATTGTAAGTCCCAAAAATATTTAGTTCTTTCAATAGATCACTTTCAATTAGCTGTGAACTTTAACTTTTTTTAGCTATCATTATTCAGAGTTGGTATTAAAAGGTTTAGGAAGAGTATGTAATAATGCTTTTAAACATGATAGTGCAAGTATATGGAAAAATACTTACATGAAAGCAGTGGAAGCAAGGGATTCATTGCTATAATATTATTATAACCCAGTTTAAAAAAAAAAAAGTCGCTGTGGAGACAGTTAATGAACTTTTGGGTGTTTTCTAGTAGAGATGGCTGCATGGGAGAGAAATGGAGTTACACCCTCATTTAGAATCAAACCAAGCTGTGCTGCAGTATTTACAAAGCCCAGTAGCTTTATCTAAAAGTATATCAGCTCAGAAAAGTTTAATGTAATTTAAAATTCAGAATTAATACATATAAATTCAGATTTGCACATGAATTCTGAAGGGACTGACTTCTGTGGACAGATTATTCTTGTTCCCTAAAACAGTCTCACAGAGGTTATGGAAAACAGCTTTTTCCTGGCAGTGAAATTGCAAAGCGTGCCTACACACTTCCTTGCTACACAAAAGAAACAGCAGGGTTGGTGAGATCTGTGCAGAGTTCAGTGTTTGCAATAAATGGGCAACCTGTAGCAGGTCATCTCCACTCAGCCAGTGTACTTAACATGTAATTAATTTTAGCATGTATTGATGTGACTTTGCTGTGTAAAAGAAAGGCAAGGCAAAATTGCTGCATAGCTGAGGTCTGACAGCAAAGTGCACACTGTCTTTCAAATTCTTGCTTCTGCTTTTTTTTAAGCTTTTCATTTTCATTTTGCTTGTAAAAATGCATATATATATATGCATAGAGAAAAAAGGTGCAGCTTTTCTGTACCTTGGCAATTTCACAAACTCATACTGCACCAAAGGTTGTTTTCACTAATAGTGGCTTTGTCTCCAAAACCTCCAAGTACAAAGTTTTATTGTTGCTTTCTGATTACAGTAAACATGCACATTCATTTAACATATCTTTTGAAACGAGGAGTGACATACATCTATATAAGCTTCATACTTAGACAAAGTGGAAAGAAAATATATCAACCCTTCAATTTTCCATTATCCTTAGGTAGTCTGCATCTGAAAATGACTTGCAACTCAGCAGCCATGGGAGGCCTTTGTCCTTCATGGGAATAAATATTAGAATATAGACATTCTTTGCAAGTAATACTGTGAACATTCCTACACTGGTACTGTAAATACTGTGAAGTGACACCATACTGCCAAAACAGACCTGTTATTTGTGTTTGAAAAATAAAAAAGCAAAGGTGTCACTTTCTTTTTCTGAAAAAGAACCTTTAAAAGAAAAAAAAAAGTGTTTTATGAAAGGAGATGGCCTCTGTGTAAAATAGCCTTATTTTTGTTAAACTACAATTCAGATCTTGCAGTTCTTACTCAGGAATTGTGCTTGCATGATTGGTTCTCCTGTTTCAATAACTTTGAGTATCTTGATCCTGAGTGCTTTTAACTATGCCTCTACATCCTAATTATTGTTTTGTGCTTTGGAGACAATTCCACAAGTGTGTAACAGGAAGGAAATCGGGTTTCTCTTTTGCTGTCTGCATGACAACACATGGCTAATAAAAAGGAAGAGGAAATGAGTAACATATAAATGGGGAAGTTTTCCCTCTGAACTACAGAAAGATACTTTGGCATTCTTATAATTTTGTCTGTGACTACATAGTGATGAAAATGTACCTCAAACTATTTCCATGAGTCTTTTTAAGTTTTACCACGTGAGCAAAGAGATTACTTTGGTTTTTCCAAGCTATCTTCCTTGTTAGATACCTATGTGGCCTTTGCTACTGTAGAATGTGAACCCCTTACGTCTGCCTGTGCAGTGCAGCAAGGGGATTCCTGTTCTGAGGCTGAGGAAAGGAGGTACAGAACAGATCAGATCCAGATGCCAAGAAGTGCTTCGGTGCCCATCAGAGGAATCCATAGCATACGGTAATGAATTAAAGGAGGGTTTTCCATGTGTTCCATACATGCACACACATATTTCATTCTCTATTTCTGCATTACATATTAAGATATATTATTTGCTCACTGAACTCAGCAGAGAACTCAGCTGCCCACAGAAAAGCTTTTATTTTGTGCCAATGATACGCCATTAATTTCAATACCTGTCACAGCCTGCTGAAAACCACCATTCGCTATCAGTAATAAGATAGACCCTTTTTTTGCTGTCCCTCCAAACAGTCCTTTTACAAAGCGTATTAGATTCAACTCCAAATGTTTGATACAAACCTACATTTCCAAAGCTTTTCTACAAAGGGACATTCAGGGAAATTAATTCATTCCCATTAACAAAAGACACAACTTTGAAGAAGTTAGTTATGCTGCTCTAAAGCCTTATGTGATTGCAGAGTTAGCGTTCATTTGATTTAGGTTGCTTTGAAAGTCACTATCAGTAATAAGATAGATCCTTTTTTTGCTGTCCCTCCAGACAGTCCTTTTACAAAGTGTATTAGATTCAACTCCAAATGTTTGAGACAATCCTACATTTCCAAAGCTTTTCTACATAGGGACATTCAGGGAAATTAATTCATTCCCATTAAAAAACCCACAACTCTGAAGGTGTTATAAAGCCTTATGTGATTGCAGTTAGTATTCACTTGATTTAGGTTGCTTTGAAAGTAAACTAATCTGTATTGAAATGGCTTTAGTTTCCATTTCTAGGGTTTATTCAGATTAATTTTCCTCACTACATCCTATAAAGTCTGAAGTCACCTTTTCCAAATGTGGAAATCTGTGTCTCTCCGAAATCAGTGGATAAATAGGGTAACGTAACTGAGAATTAACTCTGTCTATCATAATTTTTCACCACTTATCCCTTCTTGTAGTGACTGATCTGGAGTTAAACATGTCATATGGAACTGGGATGTACTCACTGCACACGTTCTGTGTTGCAGGTAGTTCAGGAAGTCCAGAAGAAAGGACTCCTAAGACGACCAATAGATTTAATGTTAGCTGCGTACCTCATTCTAGCAACGGGGTTTTGCATATTTAGGGGCATGGTAAGTTGAAGATATTTTAATATTCTGGACTCTAATTTTCAAGTCAGAAGTTTAAATTTGAAATCATTGTGTCTGTGTGAAAAAGTATGTACATTTTGGTTAAGGGAAATCCTGTAACTTTCAAGGTTGGAATAGGCCTTAGATATAAAAAGGACAAATTGATTCTTTATGATAATTAGTGGTGCTTTGCTTCTTAATTTTGTCCTCTCTAAAGTGTGTTTTTCAGAAGGAGGTGCACAATCACAAGTAGCATCCCAAGTGCAGATCAACATGACGTAAAACTGTTTTCATTGGCCTGGTGTTACATTTATGGCCAAGAACACTGAGACAAACCAACTAAATTAAATCTGTATTCATGTTTTTCTAAACAGATGCATAGTTAAAAGTATATAGGAAACCAAGTTAATTTATATTGCATGAGATAGAGGACAACATTTCCACCTGAAAAAAAATATGTCCACCTTACCTGAACAACACATGTTGTTTCTATTACCAAGAGCTGATTTTTTAAAAAATGTTTGCTTTT
The DNA here is from genome assembly GCF_017639655.2 of Falco naumanni. Taxonomy (NCBI): domain Eukaryota; kingdom Metazoa; phylum Chordata; class Aves; order Falconiformes; family Falconidae; genus Falco; species Falco naumanni. The sequence continues at coordinate 14,036,400 of NC_054060.1, read as the reverse complement.
AAGCATAGTTGGTTGAATTAAAAATTCTGGGGGAATGGATCAATACTGAAAATGCTTGAAGTGGATAAATCCAGTAGTAGGTAAATCTAGTCCTTTGTCAGCTCTAAAGCATTTTCTGTCTTAAAGCAGAAGGGAAGTTGTGTATCATTCAGTGAACAGAGCTCAAATGTTCAGGTGTCTTAGACCACCACTTGCATGCTTGATTTGTAGATCTGATCCTGTCTAGAATAATTCTAAGGGGTGATGAAAAGTACCCAAGCAACATTTTATTTACCTAGTGCAGACTGTCCTTTTATAGCTCTGCTGCTCACATTATTCTGTCATCTTCTGCTGTTTCTCTGAAAACTTGCTTGTCAACAACATTTTTTTCTTCTAACTTGTCACAGACTGCTTTATTTCTTATAGATCATGCTCCTTCAGAGCACCACTGATGCAGGTTAATCAGCTGGTTTACCTGTAATTTCACTGTGGGCAATGTTAATCTCATGCTCTAACACCTCACTTGGTTTGCAGTCCCACTTCTTAATTTCTCAGAGGATTTTTTTTTTTTGTTGATTTTGAGAGTGTGGTCATTTTCTTATATATTTCCTTTACCAAATGGGAACTGTTTACTGGCCTTACTTACATGCAGAGATCAATGGAACATCTCTGTGTAAGCTGCAGTAACTGTGATTTTGTGATAAAGCTAATAAAACATAATCCATTATAGTCCACTCAGACCTGCTTCTTGGATGCCCATGTTGGAAAAGAACAGGGAGGAATATCCACTGTTTGTAAACCTTTTTATTTCCCACTCAAAGTCACACAATGAACACGCATGAAATTAAGTCGTGCAAAACTTAACTGTTCAGTCCTGTAACTTAGGCATTTACGGTGCTTCGCCATAGAACACTTAGAGTGACAGCTGTTGACATGGATTGCTAACTCAGAGTAGTATTTTTTGTTTTAAGGGCTACTATGGAAAGGAACTACTTTTGCAATTGAGTCCATGTTTTTTGGGGATTTTATTCTTTCTATAGGAATGTAAAATCCAATAATTTCTCCTTTGCTACTCTCTTTTAAAAATTATTATTATTGCAAGTAACACCCGTCTCTCTGCATTGCTCTCCACCGCTACCTTGCCACAAAGCAACTCTCTTCTTTGTACTACATCCATAGCTTGCTATCCTAAAATTGGATGCTTAACCTGAAGTTTCCCATTTGAGCAGTTTTCCATTGGAAAGTTCACTTGCTGGGATTAAAGTCTATTTCTCAGAGCAAATCAATAGCAATTATACTTTTATTGCAGCATAGCCAACTGACTGAATTCTCTTCAGTCAAAATTTTTAAAGCAGGCTGTCAGTATTTCCTCACAAACCCTCTGAGTAGGAGCTGAGAGGAGGCCGTATTTCAGTTTTGTATTTGGTGATCAAGTGGATCACCTTTGTAGTGGACTTCGAGCAAGCCTCCAGGCTAGCAGTACTGCAGGCCACTAAGTAAATATTTAGGGCTGGTAACAGGTTAGCTCGTTTTTCGAACAAATTCGTTGTTCACGGGAAGTTTTAAAAATTCTTCTTAGATTGCTCTGGATTGCCCTGCTGAACTCTGCCGGCTATATATTCAACTTCACGAGCCTTATATAAAAGATCCTGCTGCCTATCCTAAGCTTCAGGTAAAGCATTGACTGTGGAGCATAGAGTGTTAAGTGACTTGTTAACTGGCACAAATATGAAGCTATGGGTTTCACAGGTGACAAGATCAATAAGGGAAGTATTTGTTCACAGCAAGTTAAACAGTATTTCATATTTCGTACTACAGCCATTACAAGGTACCAACTCTTGTGATAAACTCAGATTCAAATCAGTTACTTAAAGAGTTACACATCCCAGTTACTCAGGCTTCTTTTAATATAGTCCATGAAACAGAGCTGCATGCTTTTTATCATCATTCTCCTTCCTTAGAAGGGCAAAGTAGACTTTCAGTCTGGAATAATGGACCAAAAAGGGGTGTAGTAGGACTAGATTCCTTAAGCTGGTGTTAGGCTTCTGTCACCAGTGACACTCCTTGGAACATAACACTTTCTACAAACCCTATTTACACAAGCGTTGCAGAGGAGAGAATGCTGTTGCTTTAGTTTTGTAGCGCTTGCAAGGTTGCTATTCTTCTGCAACTTTGGCTGCTACATGGGGGCAGGGCCTGAAGCAGTAAGAGGATTCACGAGTGAGGCAATGAGCAGAAACCAAATATATCTCTGCTTGACATGTTCTTTCTGGGATTGAAGGGGTGGCTTGGGTATATCTCATACTTCCCAACTGAAAGTGCCATGGAGCTTGAGAAATAGACACTCGTGTTGAGTTAGGTCAAGCCACGCTTATTGGCATGGTCTCAAGATGGCAAAGGTTAGTGAAACATGTCCTAGGATGAAGTGGATTTGGATGTGGGAAAGAGAAACAGGCATCAGTATTAGCGGAGGCCTTAGGGTATCTGGATCCAGTCAACAGCATCCAGGTATGAAATTGTTTTCTCAAAGAAGTTATAGCTGCATAAAGGCCTGGGAATCATCGCTGCCAGGAGTGTAGCTTTGAATAGTCACAAGTCCTCAGTCAGCAGTTGGCTAATTTTGAAATGCATCTCCCTCACACTACAAAGCAACTAATACTTCTGTTTAAAATGCAGATGCTGGCATACATGTTCTACTCTGTGCCATACTATGTGATTGCTCTGTATGGCCTACTGGTGCCTGGTTGTTCCTGGATGCCTGATTTAACCCTTATACATGCTGGAGGACTAGCTCAGGTATTTCTTCGTAAAATGTTCACTCTTGAATTACAAGTTAATAAGTAGAGATCTATGGAATAAATATGGGGCCCAGGGCCTGATCTTCCCATGCAGGTTTTATGCCATTGTAACTCAGATCACCTTTTGTATCTATAAAAAAAACCAAACTAATTTAAGGGAGTGGAGAATCAAACCTATTACTTGCCTCTAATGACTGCGTTCTTGCTTTAGGAGACTTCTCTCCTGCAGAATCTTTTTATTGCGCTCATTTAAACCTTATTAAGCACAAGGCACTCTTTAGCTGAGACCATGAAGGAAGATTGTCTTAAAGCTGTAACAGTCAACCATGTAAAAAACCACCAAGCACAGCAAAACAGTACAATGCATTGTTTCCATAATATGTGTTGGCAATCTAGGTAGTTTGAAAAATATAAATGGAAAAAGTATTTACTAGTCACAGAAAACGGACAATGATGTTGATAGAACACGGGGAACCTCCTGGGCCACAAACCACAGCAACACTAAGACATGTTTGTGTTGCCAGAGGCAGACCAATGATCATACATTCTCAACGCATTTTGTTCTCAGTCTCTTAACGAACAACTGTAGTTAATTACTAGGATGGTGCTGATGCTTATGAGAAGACTGACTGAAACAAAAAAAAAAATTCAACAGCAACTAGTAAATGACTTCTTATGACATGTAGATGACCACTGAACAGCTGAGATAGAAGGACAATTGATTTGTGCTGTATGTAGGAAATGAAATATGCTCTGATCATCCAGACAGTGCAGAAAATACGCACATAATACTGCAACAATAATGCAAATGTAGGGACACGGCAGTAAGTGTAATCTAAATACCGCTATTACACAAACACAGACCAGTGCTTTGTTCTACAGGCCTGAGATAACAATCCATGGATACCAACCACAATCCAGCTTAACTGCCCAGTAAGGAGGGGGGGAGTGCCATTTCATTTTCTGTTTGTGAGCAGTAATGGAGAATATGACTTTTTTTTCTAAACAGTTTATAGAGAACCTTGAATTACCAAATGATGTCAAAACAGAATCTGGCAAACAAGGAGGTTTAGATGCTCAAAAGGTATCACAAATATTATACAACTGTGTTTAGCCTAAATCTAATCTAAAAAAAAGCACAAACCAGTATCAGGAAACTCTCTCTACTGACAGATTACTCAGGTTTCATGAATTCCCCAGTCAGTCAGGAAAGAAACCGCTCCTTCAAAGACTATTTAGCACAAGGAGAAGAAGTCAAGAGTGTGCTGACTATCACAATCTTGCAAACTTAACTAAAAGCTCAGCATCCCAGATTGGAGGTGATTTTTGGTTGGTTGGTTGGGTTTTGGTTTGTTGTTGGGTGTTCTGCGCCCTGCCCCGCCCCCCTTAAATATTTCCCATAACAAACACTCATTTTTTTCTTTAATGGCACATTCTGCCTTTGTGCCTTTTGTATGATTAATACATGCAACATTTTGTTGCTGAAGTCTAAACCCTCTCTGTTGTCCATTTGGTTTGGCTTCAGGAGAATGCCAATTTACACATTAGACAATGAGAAGAAAAGCTACTGGAAACCCAAAGCTAACACTCAAAATTCCCCATTTTACTCTCTAAAGCTTGTCCTAGACACAAGTGAAAACCATGGGCTGACAAAAACTGATTAAAAGAACTGTACATTGCTGTACACTCTGCACATTTTATCCTGATTCAAAAAAAGTTTCTTTACATTTGGGAGGGTTTTGTTTGTAGTTTTTACTTCAATGCACTGCAGAATGAACTTCAGTCATCCCACAACTGAAGATGATTTAATTTGATTTGGTGAACTGTGAGCAACCTGGGATGAAGAATGTGTGAGACAGTGAATTGATGACTCATGTTATTTTTTGTTTTGGTCACTTTGAGACAGAAAACACATTTCCAGGTTTGTCTACTGTTTTCTCAGGTTAAAACATTGTAATTCATGATTAAAGCACATGTAGTTTACTGAAACACATTTTTTCTTCTATTATGCACAAAGGTCCGATACAGGTAAATACCTAACAACAAAACAGTGAGCATTGCTCCCCTGGCATGAACACTGCTCCTACAGATGGGGACTGTGAGGTTTTAAGTATTTTTATTTCTATCATTATGAAGTATTAACTTTTTTTACAAAAAACAGGTGTCAAAATACCACGTGATGCATCTAAACTAAGAACCTCTAAAAGTGCCTAGCCTTTCACACAGAGAAATATTTACTGTTTTTCAGAATTACATACAGGTCTCAGCTTGTATTATTCTGTTACTAACATTCAGACTCCAAAACCAGGTTGTGACCCTTATTAGACTTCAGGAGCTTCAGGAAGAGCTCTTTAAATGTCACACGGCTAAAGTACCAGGAGCTTTGATTACACAAAAGGGTTGGAATAGCCTCTGAACTTGATTAAATTGCTATTTCCCTATGCAAGTGAGCTACATGAGAAGGGATGAAGAGCCATAACCCTGCTATCCAAAACTATTCTGTTTCACCAGCTCTGCATAGTCTGCTTCCCTATTCTCTCAGACATAGAAGGTTTTCCCTCTACTTCTCCATCCAAGTGTTTTCCTTAATCTTGCAGTTTTTGGTGGCTAGCTTCTGCAGTGCCTCTTGTCTACAAGTGAACCTAAACCCAAGGAACATGTTTTCTAGGTTACTGCCTCCCCACTCTATTTGATGGTTTCTTTAGGCTCACAAGACCTGGTCCAAACCCCTCCAAAATAAGTTGGAGTCCTTGCCTGACTTTAGTTGCTTTACAGAGAAGGTGCAGAGTGAAGTATGACTCCTAACCTTTTCCAGGCCCTTCTCTGTCCCTAGCTGGAGGCTTTCTTGACTGCAGGGTAAGAAATATTTGAAGTTTTGCCTATGATTAGGCTACAGGCAAAAAACACTGTAAAAAAAAAAAATCCAAACCCAAACTATTTCATACAGACAAGAAGCTTAATGAGTAGCAGGCATACACAAATTCCTGTTGAGCTGTGCCACGTCTGGCACCAGGCAGCTTCCAGTTGCTGTGGGATGGCCTGAGCAGAAGGCTGACGGAGGCTTTGAGGTTCAAAAAGGCTGCATGTTAAAACAGTAAGGCTACCTTAGAAGTTTACCTGCAGCATCTCATTTGGCCAGTTTCTCAGCCAGGGTTTAGGTGTCTGATCTTTAAAATTCTCTAATTAAAGAGAGGGTTCAATAACAGAAAGCACCAAGACATGGCTGATTTGCTAAGAGGACCTGATTACAGTGAGTAACAGAACAGACTCAAGGTTGCTCTCACCGCAATGCCAGCCCGTTTATTGCACAACAGGCAGAGAGCGCTGCAGGAACTGACAGCTCTGGTCTTGCTGCTTAAAACTATGGATTTGGTGCAAGTCTGCCTGGTACTTAGCAAGAGCAGGACTGGGCTACTGGTGAGTGGCAGACCTGCTTTTAAGACACACACCCTGCCCCAAGGGAGGGAGAAAAAAAAATATGGCAGAGTACTGTCATAGAAAGCAAACACATGAGATTAAAAACATAACACAATATCCACAGAGGCAAATGAAATAATAATAATAAAATAATTCAACAGACCTACATATCCTCCTTGGTAATGAAAGGAAAAACAATTGTGTTATACTGAAAAACAAGTCACATAAACAGTAACTTCATTATATGGTGCACTATTAGCTAGTAAAAATCTTCATGGGCTACAAATAGAACAAAATGTTTCTGCTTTTTCTTTTTATAAGGCGCAAAGCTCACTAATGTGTCACAACTCTTGTAAGAGACAAGACCACACAGTAAGGCTTAGATCGTCAAAGGCAGCTAGGAGGCTGCGGGAGCTCTGGGTCTCTCAGAAGCAGCCCCTTACTGCTCTTTCTGACAAGGCTTACTATGAACTTATGAGGAATTTACTATCAACTTACTATGATGCACAGCTGGCCATTCTTGGAGACAGGCAGGCCTTGCAGTCTTCCACAGAGAAGTACATAGCTGAGCATCTTGTTCATCCCAGAAGAGGCTCTAAAATACTACCAGGAGGCTGTTAGCATCTAGGAAAACTTCAGGCAGACCCAGACCTCCTATCTGAAGCCTGATGGTGGCTGGCTGGCTGCTGAGGAAACTGCTGCCTCATGTAACAAGAGGGCTTTGGTGCTGAGCACTCGTACTCTGGCTGCCTGGGCTGAGGTGGCTGCCAAGGCGAGGGAAGGTAGCAGGGGTCTGAGCAGGACCACCCAGGTGCCAAAGGCAGCTCCTGCCTGAGACAGGTAAGGACAAAAGGGCTGCAAGAGACAGGCTGAATGATGAGGCTGATATAAAAAGGCTGCTGATAGCATCCCCCTGAACATCTGTTTACTCTGTACCTATTTACAGCAACATGCTAAGTGGCACTCTGCTGAAGTGTGTTTGTGTTTGATTTCTTTGATTACTCCGTTTCCTGACTCCAGCTTGCTAGATCAGCTCTCCCTATTCAGTGGAGGTGATTAGAATCACCTGGAAACTTGATTTCCATTTCTTTTTGATGTATGGTCTCAGCCTAACCTTTTGCTAGAGGGGGGTGTATTAAAACACCTGCACTGTATTTCACTTTCTACTGTGCTAACTGTGAACAGAACTGTGTTCTTCGTGAGTCCAAAATAACTCCTGCTGAAGCCAGAACAGAGGACGTGATTTGGCCATAGTGTACTCCCCTGCATTACTAAATTCCTGGTGTCCCTTTCTCCTGCTCTGCTTAAGATCAAAATGATTTTTATCTTCTTGGACCTCCTCCACTGCTAACTAGCTAAATAATCATAAAAAAATAAATAAATAATGGACACACAATAGTTAATGTGAATGAGCTGTGGCTTGAAATAGCAGGTAACAGATGGAGACAAAAGACAGCGACTATCCTGACGCTTCTATCTTTAAATGTTTGTTTATGCTAAAAATATGCTTCAGCCCAGCAGGCTTGTCTTTGCTTATAACCTTCACTCTAAACTTAACCTATACCCAAAAGCCAAATATTGCAGACAGTTTCTGAAATCAGGAGTTCTGGGATCAGAATCTGGAAGACTGGGATTAAGATTTAAAAAAAACTAACCAAAGCCAGAGCTAACACAGCTTCCAAGATTTTTTTTTCTAACTTTATTCCGAGGGAGTGTCTGTCTGCTTCCCGCTGATGGCAAGGACAACATTCCTCGGTAGGCGGGTGCAGGTCCTGCCCCCACTGCTGTGCTGCAGTTTAGGAGTGCCGACCTTTACGGTGATGCACACTTCAGCGGCTGTTTGCCTGGGGAAGGATCATGGACCCTGTTGCATGACTAATCACTCAGAAGCCAAGGGTGAAGTCCTCTACCTGATGTAAAGATCAGTGCCACCACATGCATAAAGTGAACCTCCTACCATGCCACTGCTGGTTCCGTTTATGCCTCTTATGCCAAGATATTAATGATCTTTGTTCAAACTGTATTTTTATACTGAGGTGCAAAAGTATGATGGAAATACCTGAAATAAAAGGGCTGGCTTGGAAAATGTCACTGGAGATGCATACTTGCATGCAGATTATGCCATCTTTCCAAAATACACATCAACTTTACCTTTTTTTAATATATACATTATGTACACACCACAGGCTCAATTTTCCCATATCGGTGCTTCTCTTCATGCTCGAACTCCTTACATCTACAGAGTCCCTGAAGAAGCAAAACAGTTTTTCCTGATATTGAACATAATGTATGGGATTCTTCCCCAGCTGCTGGCTTACAGGTGTGTCAACAAGCCAGAGTTTTTTATGAAAACAAAACAAGAAGAAAAAACAGAATAGCACAACTGTTTTGAGCTCCTCTTTTTGGCTATGTATATAATTGGGCTGGGATGTAACTGAACTGCTCAAATGAAACCCAAATGAAGCGTGTAAGGTGTGTAAAATTGTGTAATGTTGCACGGTCTGTTTTGTTTATCCTACTCAAAAAGGGAAAATAAAGATGACTGCCTTCAGTACCACTTCGCAACATTTTGACTTTGTGCTGCAGTGGAGCTGCTAGTTCACGGAGCTATTTTTAAGTAAGCTGCTTTGACAGTTTTAGAAATACTGCATGAAGTTAAATAATAATAATGATGTCAGTGTTTAGCCTCCACACACTGAGGAACATCAGTGCCAGCAATCCCTATACAGAGCTACTGTAGAACGTGAAGGTCAACATTCTGAAGTGTGAAAAATTAACATACATAACTCTGTCACATGCACATGTTTTATTTGTCAAAAAGTATGTCTTGTGGGTCAGCCTTGTTAAAAATCCCAAGAAATCTTTTAAGAAGCAATCAACTCTTACGGTAAGACTCCATATATGATCAGCAAATCATAGTTTTGTTAATTCCTTTAAGGATTCACTTCTGCAAGGACCGCTCATCTGCTTGAAGTTAAGCACGTGCTTAGTAGCACTCCTGAGCTGGGCACGGAGGGCTCGTTGCCGTGAGCAGCGGCGCCTTACACCGTAGCATGCATTTTTGGAGAGGAGGGGGTTTTGGCCACATTCTTCGCAGCTACTTTTGCTAATGCTGCTGGGTCATAAACAAGTAGCAGCAAATACAGTTACCTTGGTTTGTGTAATTTATGTTTCTGTTTGCAATGGCAACTATTTCTATGCCTTCTATGTGTATTTATATTAAAAGCGGTGCACTTCGCACCTTTCTCACAGATGGAATTGGCTGATCCATTGTAACTGGAAAGACGTTATTTTGGGATCTTGACTTTCGGGCATTTTGATTTAGAGAATTTTAATTTTCTTTTTAAACCTAATCAGTAACAAGAAAGCATCAGCTCATGCGCATGTGTGTTGCACCTTGCACCATCAGAGCAGCAAGAAACTGATGCTTTAACGTTCCCACTGAACACTGAGGTGCAGCTCACAGCAGTGCTCAGGAGAGAACCCACGGGTTTACACCTCCAGCCAAGGGGGCAGGTCCAAACTCACCACAAGGCATCTCATTTATGTTTCTTGGCAACAAGGAATTTAGGGACAGCTTCCTCCAGCACCCAGCCTCCCTGGTGTGGGCTCCTTCTGTGTACGCTAGAATTCGGGATAGCTCCATCCCAGTACATCTTCCCAAGAAAACAAGCCCAGAGCTGTTGGGCTGCAATAGGACATGCTGGCTCACAAACATTTGAGCCTCCGATGTTACTTCTAATGTTTTTAAAGAAACTGTGAATACATTCAAGGTGAATTTAATAACCTCCTGTTATCCAGAAAAGGCAAAGTACAGAAAAAATAAAGATCTCACCTGCACTTGTATCTATTATGGTCAACTCATGTTAACAGAATGTTTTGCTTTAATACTTGACTTACATTAATACCTCACATTATTACACGTATGAAGCCAAATATGACGCTAACTTAGTTGCTTACAACCTCAAACCTTACTCCCAATACACATTCCAATAAATTTATTCTGTAAAAACAATACATTTTTTTGTTTCTTTTTGTTTTGTTTTTTTTTGTTGTTTTTTTTGTTGTGTTTTTTTTTTAGTTTTTTACAGTAAACTCATCAACTACAAACCTTGAATACGCAAAAGATGTTCCAAGGACAAGCATAACAAGGATTGATAAAACCAGACTAAATATGTTTTCACAATAAAAGCTGGCATAAAAATAAATAAAAATCTCTATTATCACAATAGCAACAATAATGTACACAGAATAATGGATTTGGAATGCTTACTTACTAGTCTAGTTCTATTTCCAAAAGGAAAAAAAAAAGCCAGAATGACAGCATCCTTTTTTAAGCCTTTCATTATTTAAAATTGATGTTTTCTTTTGGTTTCCCATAGGGTTCTATATCACAGTAAGCTTAAAAATGGAAAGCATCCAAATGAATGATTTCAAATTGAGTTGGCATTGGAAAAAATCCTTGTATTAATCTAAAGAAACACAAAAAGACTTTCACTAACTTCACATATAGGAACTAAGTCAGATAGTGTACATTACATCATGATTTTGAGAAGTATTAAGAGTATAACTAGCTAGGTACTTCTAATAAGGAAAGGTATTTTTATTACATTATTGAACTTGGTGGTGATCTCAACTGAAGAAGAATTTTTCTTTTGTGTTGTAAACTGATCAAAAATCAAAGTATGGATATAGGGAAATCTAAAATCATGTTTGTACGTGGAAGATATTGTAGTATTGTATGGAGGGGACTCATTTCTAAGATTTACTTGTTCTTAAAAATTGCTGATTTAGAATGATATAATTTGGAGTTACACCTTTTCTATCTAGAAAAGGAATCTAAATCATGTTCAAGTATACGATATCTTCATAAACCTCAGCCACTGGTAAAGGGCAACTTCATGCAACCAAATAATATGAAAATCAAAAAGTAACCCTTAGAAAAAAGGGTAAAATGTCATTTCTGCAAACACAACAGATAGGAATGTGAATAATGTGCATACAAACTGGGATGCTGTTGATGATAGTAATGAACAGATGTGGTGACTCATATCAAATCCAAGAATATTAGACAACCAAACATGTAACCTTCTTGTATTTTCCCTTAATATTCAGCAGTCATTATGTTGGTTAAGTCTGAAAGAGAGAGAGAGGAAAAAAAAAAATCACATTTAATGTAAGAAAAAGCATGTTGCAACAAACTTGATATAATTAATGCCTTATTCCCACACTTCAAAGTCACAGGTACAAGTAACCACCTGGTCTGTTCGAACAAGTTTTTTTCTAGAGAAAACGACTTATGTTACATCAACTAAACATACCACTATAAAATACTAAAGAACATACTTTAGAAGTAAACATTTAGGGCTTTATTCAAATAAGCAGCTCCAGTCACGTGTGTGGGTTGGTTTTTTCTTTTCCCCAATCACTTAATTATGAATCACTTACAGCATACTTCACGCAACCAAATTTTGCATTTTTCCACTACACTACATCGCTGACAGGCTTCACGCAAAAGCTCCGGCACTGCTGTGCTCCTGGACGCCTTGCGGCGAGAACGCCCTGCTCTTCCAACAAGCAAACACTTAGCAAGCCCAAAGAAGGACAAACAGTTCTCATAGCTAACATATCTGATTTTGCTTGTGAAAAGGAAACAGTTTGGCTCAGAGTTCACTGTAAGGTGATGACAGAAAAGGAAGAAACTCCCACTTCGTGGCTGAGTCAAGGTCAGCTCTTGCTCCCACTGGTATTAGGGTGAACAGGATCAGACTGTCCTCACGTGATCATGCCAAGTGTCTCCAACTCTCAGTTTCTTCATATTAAACAGAAACAGCAAATCTCACCTATAGGCACAAGGACACGCTACTTTTGTCCAGCAACACGACGACATGCAGTGCTACATGACTACCTAACCCTGAGCGAGGCACCTCTGCTCCTTCGTAAAGAATTTAGAGTGTGAAAGCTTGTCCACCCACACCCCCACGGACGGAAAGAAACACAACACACAAGCAGCGTGAAGGAATCAGTACTGTATTTGGTGTGATCATCCAAGAAAAAAATCAACATTGAGTGGTGGTGGTGGTGGTGGTGGTTAAATCCACTGAGGTGGATGGAATTCTCATTTTACACAAGATCCAGAAGAGAATACGAAAAGATGGCTTATTTTAACATCCCTGGACTAGGAGTTTGCTGCCTGAGCTCTCTCCCGCTCTGGCCCATCATACCTGCTGTGTGCGATGCCACGGCTACAGCAGACTGTGCTTCCCTGTCCCCGAGGACAAGAGCATACGAGTGCCCGCGGAGCAGCCTGGGGTGCCAGCCTGGCTACTGCACCTCTGAGCTACGGGCTGCGTTTGTCCAGCGTGGTGGTTCTCCCCCACGACAAGGGCTTTACAAAGTGAGTAATGGAAACCTGCACATTCCGTGTGGGAGGTCTTGGTACATCCTGACGGACGACACTTGACAAGGGGCAATTATAAAACGCTCCTGCCTGTAAGGACGGCTGACAGGCGCTGCCTGAGCCCTGCCTCCCCCAGAAGGTGTGACTGCGTGGCTCACCCACAGCCGCACTTCCACCGGCCTCTCTCCTCCGCGTCGGTGAGATGATACTTCCAGGTGCTTTAGAGATGTGGCTGGCAGGGGTTTGCTGCTGTTTCCCTTCAGAGGGACACGCAGGCACCCATTGAAACAACTACAAAGGATTAGTGGATCACAACATGCCTGATGCTGAAGTTCGTAATGACTGACAGCTGCTACCCAGCGCTGACGGGCAGCGTGGGTGGTGAAACGGTGGGTCCCTACAGTGCCACTCTCCGATCCAGCCAGGAAAGCTGTCCTTTTGGAGTGTGAAACCTTTGCACTTACTAACAACCATTCCCTGCTGGACTAAGGCCAGGAGACTGGTGGGCACCATTCTCGCCTGGGCACTGGGAATATTCACCCTTCCACTCCCCACTGGCTGTGCAGAGACACGTCCATCGGGCCACAGCGTGGCACAGGAGGGACAACAAAGAGCCGGGTGTGCACATCTTCCGTTAGGATTTTCACCTTTACCAGTACCCACTCTGCACACTTTGTCCCCCAGAGCAGTCCCAGGTGCCCCAGAGGCACCTTGTCCCCAGCTGCCTGCAGCCCCGGGGCCAGCGGGGACCTTCCCTCACCCAGGCAGCGCTGCCGGCCCCCGCGGCACCCATGGAACAAGGATGGCAGCAGCCGCTGAACAAGGATGCGGCAGAGCTGAGCGGTTTCCATGGTCTCCATGGTTTCACGTCCCTTCAGACACGGACCAACCCTCGTCATCTTTGTTTGAACAAGTCTCTCAGCTGTACTGCAAGATACGGTCCCTGTGCCGCACTGACCAGCGCTACTGCACACAAAAGAAACAGCACACAATCTGTCTGGAGTGAAACATCGCAGTCATCGGCAAAATTGAAGGCCAGAGAACACAGAAAGCAGGGAATAAAAGTAAATCCACAAACGGCTTTGTTTTTTCTGGCACTGAAAATTTGTTCTGCAACTGACTCAGCCATCCTGTACTTTAAAAGCTCTTGATGGATGGACAGAAGGACAATTATTTACTTGCTCTATATGATCATTGTTATTCCATGTTGGTTTGGGGTCAAAATGGCTACAGGATTCAATGTACACAGAGATGCAAAGAGCATATTTCATCTACACTGGCTGCTTTAATCTCAACTTGCACCCAGACATCGATGTTTCTCCTGAGTTATGTCCCATTGCCTTACTGAGCAGTGCTGTTGTGCTGTTGTCCTGAGCTATAGGAAGGCAGCAGACAACACACCTCTTTGCACCAGAGTGTGTGCCACTATTTGATTTTTACATGGAACTTTTTACTGTGCAACAGTTAAACATATTTTCGCAAATGCTGTCTTTTTTTGGAGGGGTAGATTTTAACTTACTCAAATTGCAGGAAAAAAAGATCGGACAAAAATACATACTCTGTTTTCATTTTCTGGAAAAATGCCCACATAAATGCTTTTACCTTGAATAGAGCCCTAAATGAATGTTGGTAAACCCCCAAACCTATTATGCCACCTAACCAATGTTATTCTTGAGATGTAAAGAAAGAGTGAAGGAACCGAACATGTCAAAACCACATCAGAAGGCCACGGTGAACCTGTGTTTCTCTGGCCAGTTTGGCCATAACACTTGTCTTTCACAGCAGTAACTGGAATTGTTGCTACCCCACAAGAACATAACAACAAAAAAATATGTCCTGGACACAGGGCATTTTAAATATGTTCTCCCAATGGCAATAGTATCCGATGGCAGTAATTTTGGACCAGATCTTGATCCCCTTATTCATGCTGGCAAGCAGTTGCCTCCACAAATAGATCAACTGACTCCCATGTTAGTAACTGATTGTCAGTGTGAGTAAAAAGATCACAGTCCTTTAACCCACTTTAATATTTGGGCTGTACCAGGAGCAAAATAATGTATTTAATTTCCAACAAATCTATTATTTTTCAAAGACTCAGTAAAACCATTCACCTCCTGAAAGGCAACCACATGCGTCTGTACACAAAGAGAATGCCTTGTTTACCAACACAATGTCTGGACTGTAACCAATATAATACCAAAAAGAAAAACTTGCCACATACTCTTGAGTGCTGACCTTAACATCCAAACACTCTCTAACAGGGCAGGCACTACCGCCAGCTTTCCAGCGTCGTTACACGCCTGGCCTGAGAGTAAAAGTAAAACGCGACTTCGGTGTTTGGTTATAAAGATTCCGAGTTATGCCACCCAAGAACCAAACACACAAGTCACCAGAGATTTAAATGTGGAATGTAAATCTGCTGCCATGAATTCACTGATTTATGAGCTAATTTTGGACTACAGAAAGTAAACAGCACAGAGCCATGAATACCTTTCTACTGGAATAGTCTGTTGACATGGTGTTTTGAGAAAGCCAAAACAATTTAGTATTTAACAGCCCAGGACTGTCATGGGGCAGGGGGGCAGTGTGCTGTGACTTTTGACTTGAGCAAACTCCAAGATAGGCTGTCTTAGCTGTCATGTTATTAATTAATTAATATTAGATAATAAAATCCTGAGGTTCAGGTTTTGCATCTTTCTGGGGAAAGAATCAGCCAAAGAACAGCGGCCTGAGGACAGGTAGTGGCAGGATGCGATTATAAAGTGTGGCTGAGTCTGAGGAAGCGAATGTCTCTTCTGTGGAGAGTGCCTGCAGTCCTCAAGAACAGTTGAGAAATGAAGGGATGGAGATAAGAAAAGAAAGCAGCTTTGTCAACCCCAGGGATGAAAAAAATAAATATCACAAGTCGAGCCCTTGAACAGTATGAAATTGGCTGAAAAAATATCATAGCTTTGGAAGTACTTTTATTTGCTCTGGGCTTCAGTCTTTAGGAAGCCATCACTTCACATTTTCAAGCTTTCCGCTACCACCTGGAGGTTAGAAATTTCATTAAAAAATATAGGTGAAGACACTCCTGCAATCATTTGACTTGAGCTGTTAACCCTTTGAGAAGATCCCTGTAATGTGAAGGGTAAGAGTGTGCATAAAAGGTACGGTTCCCTCTGATCTGGAGAGTAGATGTGTCTTCACCCTGCGGTCCAGGCATTACAGAACGTAACTGCTACCTCATTATTATTAGCATCATTATGAGGACAGTTGCTTGTGTCCTTTAGGCAACTCTTGCATGGTCAGACCCTGGAAGGTGCAGAGCACAGGAGGCAGAGGCTCCCCAGGACACACCGGTGGGGAGCACTACCTGCAGGACAGCTGAGCCCCCACCCACCTGCCCACCCGCCTGCCCTGGCTCTTCCCAGCCCCTGCTGCCGGGGGCTTTCAAACAGCTGGTCACAGTGGCAAGACCAGGGCAACTGAACAGCCTGTATTTGAGATAAGAGCTCTGAACTCCTGCTTTTCTTGTCTCTTTGCCTTCGCGGTACCTTTCTACAAGTTACTGTGGCACAAACTTTCCTGGTGTGAGTCTCAGGCAGCCCCCAGCCCCCTACCTTGGGGGAGGGAGCAGGTTTGCACCCCAGCGCTCGCTGTGGTGTGCCCTCAGCGCTGTCTCATGGCCGGGTAGATGCCCTGAGCCTGCTGGCCTGGCAGGACAGCGAAGCGGTGACTATGCAGCTCCTGTGCTGCATGCTGGGGAGGAGGAAGCCCACCGCAGGCTGCGTGTTGTGGCTCCAATGCTCTTCTCACAAGCTAAATGATTTCAAAAGAGACCACAACCTCGTCTATAACGGTGCCTTTGAGCAGACCTAGACATTCTTCTGAATTCATGCACATGAACAAGAGGACCATATCCCAGCTCTGCAGGCACGTGTTGGTCTTTTTCGATCTTCCTTTCCATAGAAGAGAAGCCCAGGCGGGTGGGCTGGAGGAGCTCGCTGCCCCCCATCAGACTCCCGGTCTGGATGCCCGGCAGAGCGTGGCCCAGTACCCCAGCGGGTCAGTCCAGGCACACTGTGTAACCGGTGTGCAACCGGCTGTGTAACTCCAACTGGGAAAAAAATTCCCATCACTCTTTCCCCGAGTGCCTTGTGTCTGACAAGGGATGGTACCTTCTAAAATGACACCTAGTCTGGCTCCGAGGACATGCGGTGTCCCCTCCTGGTCCTAGGAGAGAATTGCACCATCGACAACAGCCCAAAGGAAACGGGGAAGAGGGTTTACATGTGAAACGCTGATTCTGCAGCACAAATCCAGATGAAATCTCTGGATCAGGATGTGAATTTCTCCAAACTTATCAGTGCTTTTATCTCAAAGTGCTCTGAAAACCATCTGTCCATCTCTCCTTGGTACATGCTACTAAAACTCCGCCTTTCCCATAATGCTTCCAAGACCTAGTCTAGTTAAACAGCGGTCAAGCCCCAGTGCTGGGGTTGCAGAGGTCGAAGCAGAGCCAGCTCCTCACATGGGTATGGCAGTGGTGACTGTATTTCTGTGGAGCTGGTGCTGGCAGGAAGGACAAACTGTTGAGATTTCAGCACAAAAGCTAAAATACCCACAATCCTGAGAACACTGAAGAGGACCATGATGTTGGAGCATGCTGGACTCTACCCCCAGAAGGAAGAGCTGTATGAGTGTCACCAGCCAGCCAGCCAACATCCTATGGGACTTTTTAGCCACTTAGTCTGCGACTGACCTAACTCAGAAAGAATTTGGTCCTTACACGGAGGACGTGCCTGAAGTTCATGGGCATATCCCTTGCCACTGCTACAAACGTGGGAAACAAAGCAGGCCCCCTGAACTTCTTGCCACCTCAGATGGACCTTATGGCCAGTCTTCTCACTCAGACACCTCTTTGAAGACATGAAAGCGTCACAGGGTTAACTAGCCAGAACATGGGCAACACGTGCGCTACACACACCACACTTATCAGCCCCAGACCCTCTGAGTCTGTGGGTGAGGTGCTGGGAAGGCACCCCCGGGCATACCGACTCCCTGTGTCAGTCTCTGGCTCAAGGCAGCGGCTTGTTCAGAGTGAACGCAGAGGCTCAGGGCACATTCCTGACCCCATGAGCCACATATCAAAGTCTTTATAAGGTGAAGAGCCATGAAACACATAAACTGTGCGGCAGAGAGACAAGGGGAGAGGAAGCTCTGGGAGAAGTCTTGAAGCAGAAGCCGACAGCAGCTCCCCAGAGGTTGTGCTTTGTGAGAAGGGGTTGAGGCTGAGCACGCAGCTGGGTGCTGAGGCACCTCGGCAGTGTCAGATGAGAGCCTGTGCTGGCTGGCTTCCTGTCACACCTGGGGATTCGTGTCACTCAGCAGCTCCTGTGACAGCCCAGCCCAGCTGCTGGCCATGTGGCAGAGCCTTGGCACAGAACCTGCACGAGAACTGGTTCTGAGCCGGAGCTGTAAGTGCTGGAGCAGGGAGGCCAGTGCTGCTCGAAAGGCTCAGAAATAGAAGTGGTTGTTAAAGGTGGCTGACGATTAACCAGTCTCTGTGCTAATTCCCCTGCTCAGCAGCCTTCCTTTCTGTCGTTGTGGTCACAACAAAATAATATTGATATGAACACACAACTGACACAAACATACAAGGAGACTGTATGAAGCTGCTCTGGAGCAGACAAGTACTTTCCCTCCTTGGAAGGTCATATCCCAAGGCAGGATCTGCCCTGAAACCCACAGTGTGCCGAGTCTGTAATGTGCACATGAACCCTCATGAACTCCAAAGAAGTCAGTGGGACTGCACAAATTTTAAACAAGTGTGAAAGGATAAGCAGGTTCCCACTGTTTAGTAAGCCAAAATGCATTATGCAAACAGTCTGATTCTGCTCTCGCATCAATTTTGCATCATTCCAGCTCATGGTTTTCAGTAGTTCCTCTCAGCTGACATCCATGCAAGTGCTGGAACGAAAATAATGCTTATAGCATCTTTTCTCATTCAGTCATTTCTCTAGAGCAAAACTGATACCAGTGCAGGGACCGGTCTCATGTTTCTGTTCTAGACACATTCTGAGCACTGAAACGCAATGTAAAAAGATCGCGTGGGGTATGCACAGGTCACTGCAACGCAACGCCTTTCACCCATAGCTCCAAAGCCCCCCGGTAGCAAACAGCGTGGGAAGTGAATGGTATTAACAGAAGATTACCCCTTCACTGGTTTTCTGCAAATCTGAAGAAGTGTTTCTTGTGTCATTGCCTGCGTCCCCAGCATCAGAGCTGCTCTTATTTTCTTCCTCTTTGCAGTCCTTATCATCTTCATCTCCAGGAGATTTCCGTGACTGCTTGGAGGATTTCTAAAATGAACAACAACAAAGTGAAAAAGTAAAAACTGAGCTTCAGTCACAGAAAGGCGCTTTTGAAACATATGTGGAATGCTGTCTGATCATGCAGTTCCCTGTCCAAGGTGAATACTGGGGAGGATGTGTGGGGCGAGAAGCATTTTTCAGGTGAAGCAGTTGGAGTTACTGCCATCAGTGAAGCAAAAGGCGAAATTGGGTGTTTGACACAGGTTGGCAGCACAACTGACTGTAAGACAGACACAGTAACAGGAGATGGGTATTAGTGTTGGGTCACCTGTAGGTTTTGTTAGTTAATGAAACAGATGGTGCCAGCTTGACAAAAGTTTTGATTAAACACAGAGATGTAAAATGAGAATAACATTAGCAGAGCTGCTTTCCATACTTTTTTTAGTGCTGTCAGCTTTAATATATTAACATTAAAGCCATGTGGAACCAATATATCTTTTCTGCTCCCTTTATGTTATGCAATTCTACAGTACAAAAGGATAAATTGTGGCATTAAGCCACCATTTTCCTAATCCTCTGTTTGCCCAGAGTCTTCTGGAAAGAAGATGGTAGACCAGACCTGAATTTGTAATGAAAAACACATAAAGGGGGTGAAATTACTTAGTACGTTTTGTTCAGTTGATGAACCATAGAAATCCCTGCTCTCCCCCAAATTGTACCTGGATCAGATTGTTTGCTTGCTTCTTCTCATTTAATTTAGTTTTCACTTACAGAGAAGAGTAACACGAATGTGAGTGCACATGACTCTGCCACGCTTCCCACAATTTTTTAAGCCAAGTACAGAACCTGGAGGCACACACAGAACTGGAGGAAGTGACTATAACGCTGCTCCCTTTCACCCGGGTGAGAAGTACAGCTGAACCCAAAGTCACTACGCAGGTGATTACATTCAACAGCCATTACCAGGCAGTCTGAGACACAGTACTCCTAAGGAGGCACGCTCCTAAGGCTTTTTTTTTTGTTCTTCATGGAGAATCTAAGATGACCAAACCTATCAATCCATCTTTGCATGGATTTTCCTTCCAGCCCTTCTCAACTCCTTCCCATTCTTTCACCTCCTTCTCAAAGTGTGGGCACCAGAACAGGGCAGAGTATTTCAGCTGCTGTCTCACCAAGGCCGTCCACAAAAGCAAGAGCACTTCCCCTTGCCTGTTTCAACAGCATCGTTATGCTACTGGGTTCAAAACGCTAAAGAAGGAAGAACAGATTGCCAAAAACTGGACACTAATTATAAATGCATATGGGTAACAATGGAAAAACTGAAGACAACCTTTGAAGTGTAGGATTTTTTCCGTTTTGAGCCTGCTTTTTCATTCTTTCTTTTTCCTTTTCCATCCTCTTCTACCCGATCACCTTCCTCCTCACTGCTGGCATCTGCTGTATTTCCTCCTTCTCCTTCAGTTTCTGAGGAGCTCTGTTGCTGAATTGCCTTTAAAATAACAATAACAGTAATAATACATAAACAACAAAAATATCACTAAAACCTAGTACTTATTTTTTGTTCTGTATTGAAGATAGGAATACTGGTAACAAACAGCTTACACTTTAGTCTCTACAGTCAGGAAGAGCTCATGTTATTCTTGCAATTATCAAGAAAAAGGGCTGCAGAGGCAATTTTCTCAGTCACCACTTGAAAACAGTTATCAGACGCAGATTCTGGGATAGCACGTTCTGAACAGTTTACACAGAAACAGAAGATCCGATAACAAAAATGTGTTTGCTGGAGAACTAAGGGCTGCTTAGCGGACAGACCTGGTGTGTTCTACTCTGGGCAATACTGTGGAAAATTCTAGACTTCGGCTGCAATAGGAGAGACCTATTCAGGAGAGAAGATGGCTGTTACACACACACACACACACCCCACCCCTTCACAGGGCAGGAGCTCCTTGTTAGGAAAAAAGCAAACGCTGACCAGAAGGCTGAGAGCTCTTTGACAGTCCATCTCCCACAGACTATTCACTAGATTTTTTTAAATCCCCAAGTGCATGCAAAACATCTGTAGGGCTGAAAATATGAAACAGGAACCGAGAGGGGCAGCAGCTTGTCTGCAGGTGGTCCGCATCGCTGGTTTGTAAGGTTTTGTGCTAATAATGTAATAGGTGTTTGCCTTCTTTTGGAGGTGATTTCTACCTTCAAAGGACCACATTTTTTTAACGAGAAAAGTTCTTTGGCTTTATACAGCCCACCAACTACTCCTCTCCCCCTCCAGCTTCCCTGACTTTTTGCTCCGGACATCCAACAGGGAGAGCTGTTGTACAGCAGCTACTATCTCGTAACGGCAGTGTAAACCTCCACCTTCTCACCCCTCACAACTTTGGCAGCGGTGTCCTACGTGTTGTACATTACCAATGTAAAAATCAAAAGTGCAGTGACCTTAAGGTCTGTGTAAAATACACTGAACCGGACATAAAAATAAACAACGGAAAGAAGAAGTCAGAAATTATTCATGTTTATACTGGAGTAAATAAAACCTTCCATTTTTAATTCAACTAAATCTGCTGCAGGTTTTGCATTTCTGCAACCACCCCAGAATATCGCAGAAAGCTAAGGGCTCTTGCAGTATGATTAAAGTTCAATTTGTCACAGACTGCAAGACCACAGTTGTCTTTACATTACACAGTTACAAGAGCTGTGAAACTTTATAGCTCCACCAAACCCAGGACCTTCCACACCACTCAACAATTTTTACATTGACAAGAAGTCTTCAAAGAGGAAAGCAAGAAAGGTAAGGAGGAATAGAAGTGAAAGTAATTTACCTGATATCCAGTAAACTTTACTCCAGGGTTGTTTTCTATTTCCCACAGGCCTTCATTAAATCCTTTTCGCTTGTTCGACTTCCCAAACTTATCTTTATATTCTTTATATGGGAAAAGGTCTTTGGGCCCCAGGAATGCACTGCATTTTAACAAAGGTGACATTCAAAAAAGGACTTAAATTCCTCCTCTTCAAAAAAACCCCAAACATTAACAGTGCAAATGTCTTCCCTATTCTTCTGCTCATTCCATCATTTCTTTCTCAGTTTTGTTTGCTTGTTTATTTATTTATTTAACACCGAGTTACTGCTGTGACTCTGATTTAATGGCATTGGCTCACCATCCTTATGTCTGAAGTTGCAAAATCATGCTGGGTCTCTCTAGAAACAACTAAAACAAGTCTCATTTGTTATATTAACTACTGCTGGGAACTGGCACTTGAACAGTTTATGAAAGGGATTATATGACGTAATTGCCTGCGATAGCAAGGGACCAAACTTCCAATCCTGTGTGTTACAAATCCAGAAAGGCCTAAAAATACCATACAGAAAGTTAAAGCATTTAAGGAGTGCCTAGAACCCACAAGCCAGAACTTACCCCTCGTACCACGGGACAGAAAAAGCAGTGGCATTTACCAGTATCTATACTGCTGGTATGCCTGGGACCTTCTTTCTTGGAATAAGACCCTCACATGCTAGATTTTGTGCAAACACAATAAAAATGCTCTTTCCCCAAAATCTTATAATTTCATATAAGACAAGAAACAATGGGTGAATATAGGCAGATGAGTCATACAAGGAAACAATGAGACACATGGTGCTTGTGGCCAAATTGTGTTTTAGACAGCACAGCAAAGGAGGGATTTTGTGCCTGCTGCTGCTGCATAAGTCAGCTATGCACTGGGCCAACTAATTTCAGGCACAGACACCACAAGGCAGAAAAAATAATTACAAAAAAAAGAAGAGTGGTGATTTATCCTGCTTTTTCTACATACCCTTTTTTTTTTTTTTTACTTTCAATAAAACTCTGACTTCTTATATAAAACTGAAGAAAGCATCAGTTCCTTTTCATTGGGTATCTATATCCAGTGTGTTTACTTTGCTCTGTATCACAGTACTGGGATGGCTAATGGTAAGTTAAATTAAAAACAGTGAAGGCAAAAACCCCCTTTCATTCCCACGTGGAAGATTCTATGTCACCAACAACTGGAGCTGAGCAAGTCGCAGTGTCCTTCACTATAATCACTGTCCTACTTTCCTGATGATCTTTGCAATTAACGTTAACTCTATGGTATCCATTACCATGGGATCATGGAGTTCCACCATTTACAACACATTTATACTTGCAACATCACCATGAGGTTGGGAAGTTGCCCCTTTTTTGCAGATGGGCTTCTGAGGCACAGAGATCTGCCCAAGGTCAAACTCAAACTGATAAAAGAGCACAGAGGAAAACCCAGTTCTCTCCAGTCTCAGTCCTATACCTTAATCACAGGGTCATAATTCTTCCTTGCTGTAAACATTACTTCAGATTAATGCCCAATTTGTGCCCTGATTCTTCCCAGCACTTACAAATGTGCAAAATTTCATTCACTTAAGTGATCCCACTGGCCAAGAAGTTTGCCAGGGTGGCTAAAGGCAGCAGCAAATGCCAAGTCTCTGGGGAAGGAACTTCCTCTGAACTACGCAGGAGACAGAACGGTATCCACACGCAGTCGTCTCATTGAGAAGTATCTCAATTATATAATTACAAAGCCAAGAATGCATTTCTACCTGAAAGCCAAACAGCTATTTCCAAACTAACAAATGTCTTGTTAATATTAAAGGCTACAATAGAGCAAGGGATCTGAATAAATTGTTTTATGAATGCTTTTGCTAATACTAGATGTCTCCTTGTTGCCAAAAATACATACAAACAGTTCTAACTCAAATAACAAAGGAAAACTGAATTAAACTTACCATGGGCTACCTTAATTTTCCACAACAGTAATGTATGGAAATGTTTCTACAGCCTTTTATGTACAGTCAACACTGAAAAATGGTGTACATCCTTGTTTGAAATACATCTGTTGCCACCGGGAGAGTATAACAGTTTCCACTGCTCTGCTATCAAACTAAGGAGCTGCAATCTACAGTTCATTTTTAGCAGGTATGCTTTTTAAATTATTAAGGTAGTAACTACAAACGTTCTTCCTGTTTCAGGTGCTACAGTCAGATTGTGGGCTGACAAAACCCAAACCAAAAGAGGTTAGCAGTGTGGGATTCATTCAATTCAGAATAAAAGTGGTCAGAGTTTTTTTTCTCAAAATGTTTCTCGAGAAAAATGTTTCCATTAAAAAAAAATAATTATATTTTGTGCTCTGATTTTAAAGCATCGTAAGTTTACTTGAACTTTATTCTTTTTAGATTAATTTGTGACAGTAATAGTAGATCACAATATATCAAAGTATCAGGTTGTTTCACTACAGCAATAGGAAGAAATATTTTAACTAAAGAGGCTGCTTTGATCTTTATTAAGCACAAACTGCCTTTAAAGATTTTTGAAGTAAAATGTGATGTATGAGCTATGGGGTTTATTATGTTCTGGAATAATGTTAAAATTCAAAAACAAACAAGAATTTCTAATACGGCTTCAAACATCTAAAATTAAATTTAAAATGTCATCAGAATTTCATTTTTTTCCTTTTTATATTTCCTAGGAATGCCAGAAAACATGTTCCCCACAAGTGGGGAAGGAAAAGTTTTAAAATGTAAACATTTAATGCAAAATAGAACCTGTGATTTATTTTTTTGAACTACCTCAGACATAGTTTAAAATAGAGACATGTACATTATAATTTTGAAGCTCTGTACTTTGTAGCAATTACTATAAGACCTAACTTACTCTTTCTGTTCTGATTCCTTTCTTTCCCTATAAGCTCTGCCAACTCTGTTCTATTACTTCCGAGAAGTCCATCCTACAGTGCCCCCAGCACAGATCTCACAGGAACGCACGTTATTTTAAAGCTGTGTGAGGACTGTGTGAGACTCCGGGCTCTGCTTCCTTTAATTTTACAAACTACCAAGTGATTTCTCACACAGGACGGGAACCCAAATGTGTCTGAATACAGCAGCTTGATCTCTGCTACCATGTACATCCAAGTAACAAATTTTTGCCCATGCATCTGACGTCAGATGACTCTTTAATAAGTACGTGCCAACACTTTTCTTTACGGGAAACACAGGCACTACTTGTTATTTATGCTTAGCCCGTAACACACCATCCAGGCAGCAGTGTTCCCATCTACTTTCACGTGCTGGTACAAATGAGTTGGGCTCATAGGACCTATCTCTAGGCTCCCAATGGCTTCAGTCAGGATTTGTTCCAATAAAATCAGTGGAGATGAAGTTAGCTGCAGTGGAAGAAGATGTTTTCAAAGGAAAAGACCATGTTCATTCACTTACGTTTCATGAGTCCCGAAAAAGAAGATGGGGTATTTATTTGCTGGAGGCTTCACGGCTCCTTCAGGGAGTTCATCAATCTGTGAGACAGAAATGGAAAAAGGATTACTCCCAAATGTGGTGTCCCTCATCCAAGAATCCCCACCAAGCCGTGGGAGCCGTAGCGCAGGTATCCCGCAGCCCTGGGAGGTTCCCACGGTGTGCTGGCACGGGGAAGGGGTGACAGCTGCCGATCTGTCAGGCAGGCAGGTCACACGCCGTCAGCGCATGACAGAAACACTGCAGGGACACGACAGAAGAGCAGGGAACAGACAAAAAGTTGTCATGATTTCATGGGCATTATAACACACAAAGGCAATAAAATCAAGCCTGCTTAATTTAAGTGTTAACTTCAGATGCCGCCTCATCAAAGGCACCAAAGCCCAGAGGGTAATCCTGTCTGTCTCACACAGCCACCTAAATAACTTCTGCCACAAATGGGGAACAGATGGCACCTCTGCGGCCAGAAAACCAGACAACCTCCATCGGTGCTTCCTGGTGGCGATGGTCGGATGCGGCGTACAATGCGTAACGCACACCAGGGAGGAGGGCCTGGGACTCGCCTTCCTCCAGAGGTTTGGGTCACCACTCCCCTCTGTACTCCATTGCTTCTTTCACATTTTACCCCTGGCCTCATATTTCTCAAGATAGAGCTGCAGAGCTGCTAAGGGAGGGATGGGGAGGGGGCTCTCCTGAGATATAGCTGGGACTGGGATGAAGCCCCCAGGCTAAGCGGTGCCCAGACCCCAGCTCCCAGTGCTGAGAGCGCTGGCGGCGAGGCTGGAGGTCAGGGTCATAACTAAGTCTTGTCTGTATGGAGTTTTTCAGTCCTCTGCAGGAGAAATAGGGTCCAGGTGCCTCCCCACATCAACCAGAACATCAGCACAGCTTTGAATAAGATCTAAGTGCCTGCCTTGACAGAAATGGCACTTCTGAGCATATGTCGGTGTCTAAAATCAAGCGTCCAGAGAACTCTCCAGCTAAGAGGGAGTCTAATGAATGTAAGTATCATCTATAGGGCAACACCAGAGAGCAGGTGAATGGCTTGCTGCCTGGGTCTGAGGGAACTCATCTCAACATAAGCATATTGAATCCTGCCAAATGTCATTGGAACTGAGAGCAAAGTGCTGACATACCAATGCTACACGAAATCTGCTCCTCAGCAGAGCATGGGGATGGAACCTGCATGTTTTCACTCAGGAGGCCAGGCCCACATGTGCTTTCCTTCTCTTTTCCTGCCGAAGGACCCCAAACACTGAATTCTTGTTGATTAATAAACACCAGATTGTTTTCAAAGGATGTTCTCTTTCACTGTAAAGCATCTGCTGGCTATGTAGCTCTCAAAGGAGTACGAGTCTTTGTAAGAATTCAAGTACTTTTGGTCTTTCTGCAAGGACACCCGTTGGGGACAGAGAAACCAGAGCCACATGTGGAGCTGTAATGTCACAGGACTCCTTTCTGCAAAAGAACTGGATGCCTATCTTTTAGGTCTAAGCAGAGCACTCTCTGAAGCTATGCCAAAATCAGGGGATAGAAGAGCACTCCCAAAGCATGCCCTGTCTTTTCTCTGCGGCACAACCCAGGGGTGCGGATGGTGGGGCTCTGGCACACTGGGCCACGTGTCACCTACAACCCAGCACCGTCTGCAGGAGACAATCCGTGATAGTCAGAGGTGTCACACGCCTCGTGGGCACAGCAATTACCCACCTTTTTCTATTCAACAGAGCTAATGAATTGATAAATAAGAGGTGAATCTATTATTTGAATGCACATAGAAGGAAGACAGATGCTGTTGGAAGATGGAAGCACGCATTCCCTTTTAGTTCAGCTATGTTTAAGAAGGAGCTGAAACGACATGACAGGCTGTTTGGTGTTCTCTTCATCATCAGGAATACACAGAGGAAAGACTGCCAAAGATATTTTTTCAGAACCCGTTATTTTCTGACATTAACTATTTGTTCTTAAGTAAGTGCCCATAATGTGGTTACTTTCTCACTAATTCATCATTTAAATACAGGTGTTAGACTATAACAGTGATAAAAAGACTGCAGGGGAATAACTCATAACTCACTTCACAAACTGATAGCAAGTCAGGGAGATAGCGTGTCCCACTCTGCAACACATTTCATGCTTCCTTAAAGATGGAAGTATCTACGCATCAGACCAAAAAAGTGCTGCGCTGGCAGTTTGCCAAGTATGGGGTACCTCAACTGTGGATGCCATAGCCATCTTCCTCTTTATCATGACAAGGAAGATGTCCAGAGAGATACCAGACCCCAGAAAAATGTGGGCCTCTGTGCCTGAGACAAACAATGTCTGCTGGGACGTGAGTGTGAACCTCATCTGGCCACTTGAAAGGCGGCACCAGCTCTGGGCTGCATTACAGAGCACTGCAGTCCAGTTACTGCCTCAGCCCTTTAAGAATTTCTCATGAAATAGAGCAAACAGCTGTAAACAATCAGTAAAGTGAAGGAATGAAGACATGCTTAGCAGGGAATGCTGATCAGAAGGGAACGAGGACCTTACATCAACAATGTGCTATGCTCCAATGCAGCGAGGATCTTCTAAGCAACATCCCAAGTGGAGTTAAGCCTCATGTCACATTCCCAGCACTTCATACTGTTAGCTAAGGAGCAGCACCAAACTGACAAAGGACAGCACACACATCTGTCACGCAGCTCACCTGCTCCCCATTTCGTGGCATATTTCTTTATCCATCTGAGTATCCCCTCTGACTGTGTATCATCACAGGAAACCATAAAAAAGCTTTTCATAGCTTTTGAAAGCTGGCATACACATACAAACACACGCAATATAAATCTGCACTAAACAGCTCAAGGATAGACGGTTAATGCTCCCACTCTACCATTTCACTGTGCAGCTGAGCTCAAGATTTCTCCTGCCTTCACCGATTTTGCTGTGAGCTCCCCAGCTCTCAGGCTTATGTCACCAGTACTGTAATGAGGCTGAATATGAAGTGACAGTGCTATCTTATGGCCGTTTAACTCCGCAGCAAAAACTCCACAGAATTTAGTGAAGGACGAGACCCTCTCTGCCAGTAAGGAATATCTCTTCCCTTTTTACCTGTTTCATGCGAATCCCTGCATTACAGACCATAAGAGGAGAGCTTTGCACAGTCCAGCCATTCCCAGCAAAAGCACCGTAGCCCTTTATGCATGCTGAGCCCCCAAGTGCTTATTTAGCTGCAGAACAACCCCAGCACTCCTTGATGATTGCCGCTGTTCTGTAGCAACAGAAAGCAAGCGGTACGAGCAACCATACTGCAGCCCCCTGCTGCTGCACTCAGTCGCAATTTTTTCCCATCCTACAAGATGTTTTGGTTAAATATGCCAAGATTTGGATCTGATATTTTTCGCCATATCAGCAAGCTCAAAGACAGAGAGGGAGGGAGGGAGGGAAGGAGGGAGGGAGGGAGAGAAAGAGCAAGCGCGTGAGCACACGAGTGAGAAAAGCATCACTGCTTCGAACCAGGAACAAAAGAGGCAAGTGCACCCATACTAGGGCACAGTGTTGTAGTCACAGAAACCTCACTAATGACTAAAGCATCTATCAGGGAGCCAGACTGCGATTGCATTTTGCTTCTGGAAGGAAACAAACAGATTCTGAAGTACCCGTTATAACCTGCAATCAAACAGGAGATCTATCCTCGCCCCAACCAGAGCACACAGTGGGCTGGAGCTTGCTGCCACAGAAATCACTGAGAGCTGTGCATGGCGCGCGAATCTGATACGTGCATCAGCAACATCATGGGCAGCCGCTTCAATTATGGCTAAAATTAAAGCAGGTGGTGTCAAATTTCAAGTTTTATCCCCCTTGCTCCCGTTGCTGTCATCTGCTTAATGAATAACAATTGCTTTCTCTTTGCACAACCTCAGCAGCGCTGCGCTGCCCAGCATTTGCTTGCCAACCAAGCAGCACAGCTTTAAAGATGTAACTGTGCTTTTTCCCCCACCCCTCCGGTAAACAAATGCCAGGCTTCTAGGGTCAGGAACACTGAAAAAAAAATTTCAGCCTGGCCCTCTCAAACCAGAGCAGGGCTTTATCAAATGGTGTTGCTAGGGGCTACCAATGTGCAAGCAAGAAATCTGTCTCCTTGCGTTGTAGTTTATAGGCTAGGATGTATATGCAGCCTGAGTATTTTGCTCTCAGTGGTGCTGAGCGATTGGTGACTTCCCAGGTAGTCTGGTTCTCACAGGCTGGGTTTAGCAGTACTGGTGCTGCACCGCTTCCTTCCCAGTTGCCGGGAGGTCAGGGACCCTGGGGAGGGGGGCGCTGGCTGGGGTCGCACTGGAGCTGCAGAGCCGGAGCCCTGCAAGGAGCACAGCGGTGGCTCTCAGAAGCACAAATCATCCCCGTGCCTGCCTGTGGGATAAGGTGGCATATTCCAGACAGGCAGAGGAGCTCCCTGGGAGGGCTGGTGCAGAACCAGAGGAAGCTGCACCCCTCCTGGGTGTTCTGCTCCAGAGAGCTCCACGTTCCCTGCAAAATGGGAAACCGGCTCGGAGACACTGGGAAAACGGCAAGCTTTGTCTCTTTGCTTGTCTACGCAGAGCAGCTTTCTGTGGAGGTTTATGTTACTGCAGCAGTCAAGAAAGGGGCAGTCCTGCTCATCAAGGCGGAAGGGCAGCCCAGATGTGTCTCCTTCCACTTGGAGGAACAGCAGGTGTCACCTCGTATGGCTATCACAAAATCTCCCTGCTGTGGCTAAGCTGCTGCTCAGAAGCAGGAATTTCAGGCTGTCCGGGTGGCTTTCAGCCCAGATCCTGTTCCGTTATATTCCAGCGGAATTTGACACTGCGAAAAAACAGGTACTCTGCAAAAATACCTATCGGGTCCACATTTACAGACAAGAAAGCTTTCCTTCAGCATGTGGAGATGCTTATGCAGGCCTTGAAACCACAAGAACATGTCCTTTTATTTTGCAAAAAGAGGGCATTAAAACTGCAGAGCAGTAAATCACTGGTTGTTTTGACACACTGTAAATGCCTTTGATTGGCAAAAGCACACAGAAGCATTGCAGAGATCAGTATCTCCCACTGAAATCCCCGGAGTCACTGCACAGCAGTCGAGCAAAGGCCTGTAGTATTTTTGCTGGAAAGTGGTTCAAGTTGCTTATTATTGCCCAACACAGGCAAACAGCTTGATCTTTTGCAGTTAGCTTATTAGCAAAACTCTAGATGGATAAAAGCAATACTCTTCAAAATCCATTATTAAAATAGGGTATTTTGCTTTTCTACAACATTTTTATTCAGATGGATTTAATATGCTTTTTCATAGCTAATGCTACCGGGAGTCAGCAGTATGGCAGTATCTTTTCTAAACCATTATTTAAAATACTGTTCTGTAAAATGTAAAATATTAATTCTTTTCTTCCCCCAGAGGTTCCTAAAATGTAGAGGGGAAATAAAAAAAAAAAAAAAAAGAAAAAAAAAATAACCAACCTCCCTCAAGCTAAAAACTATGACTCAAATTCTGTAGTCCTTAAATTGAACAGCAATCCAAGTAAAGCTGATCGGAGACTGCAGAATTTTTCTCTCATTTATCAGGACTATATGATATTTGAAGCACAGCTCAACTCCTTCCCCGATGTTCATCACACACTAGAACTCCTAGTGTGGAATGCTGGCATATGCACTTTTTCACCCATTAGAAAAGATAACCTTGTGAAGGGTGAGACTAGAAGCAGAATCCAACTTAATAAGGTGGAACTGCACAGCTACAAAAGTAAAAATTAAAAGTCTCTGGGCATAGAAGAGTGCCACCAGCAAAAACAAAAAGCAAAACAAGATTAAAAACAGCAGAGCATACTTTTGAGCACTGCTGAAAATGGCTGAAGGGTATCCTGCAGACAGCCAGAAATGACAATATAAAGACATCAATCCTCCTTTTTTTCTGTGCATGCTCAGGACCTCAACGAGATAGAAGACAATGAAGGGTTAGTTGGGAGTCCAAACAATGCTGGCAGGCAGTGTCTCACTAGGAAAGATCAGCAGTCTTGCAGCTGAATTCAGCCCCTTTACATCCCTAATTAGCAGCATATTTTTAAGACAAAGTTGAAATATACTTTCTGCAGAGCTGCTTTAATCTTCAAGATGGAAATGGGGCCAAAGCTTAGTTCTGCATGACTGGTATCTATATGCATGACTTTGGAGATAACAGATCTATTCATGTGATTCCTCTGTGAGCTTTCACGGCTGGTGGGCAGAAGACTGTCACAGGAGGAGACTCTGGGGCTACAAAGACTGGTCCTATCTCCTGTATTGGCTGCTAGCCTCTGGGATGACCTTGGCCACACCACTGCACCGCCTTCAGTCTCACTGTACTGGTACAAATGGGGTACTGATCCCCATAAAGCACTCGAGGTCCACTGCTTAAAACAGTAGCTAGGTGCAACTAGTAGCAAGTACTTCCAGCTCTGTCAGAGAAGGATTCCAGGTTACCAAACTGTAATCCTCCCAGTGAGCACACCCCAAAGTTAGACTGCTGCAAAAATGCTCCATCTTTTCCAAGTGAAGTGCTTCCCTGCCACTGTGAGCGAAGCAATGGTGCTACCACTGGGATTTCCCCCCCCTCCAGTCTGTCTCTAAGGAAAGGAAAGGATGTGCTCACAGTATTTTCAGTCTGACTTTTACCTGCAATAACTCAGGGACATGTCAGACAATTTTACCAAACCAGGCAGAAGGAGAAAGGCCAAAGAGGTACTAGTTTCTCCATGTTTTGTGAGAAATAGGCTGTCCATCAGAAGATGGACAGATAAGTAGTCCATGTGCTAAGAGACAGCTTGCAATGCAGGCTTAACCAAAACATCAGGCAACAGGGAATCCACATAAAAACAAGCCAGAGAAAAATAAGCTTAAGTTTCATGGCTCACAAAATTACTTTTTATTTGTGGGTGGATGGTGAGAGGTTGTTCATTTCCAACAGAGATTGCCAGCTTTGAGGCATTTTGTGTTTATTTTTCTTCCCTTTAAGCATAGTTCTTTGTCTGAATTATTCCTCAGATATCAAAATACTGTTTGCAATGTCCATCCACCTGAGCAAACCATTCTGAGCCCGCTAACACCAACTGAAAACAGTTTCTGATGACAAATCTGGTTATCTTACTTTATCATCTTACTACAAATATTTTTGTCTTGAAATACAAAAGTGTGCAAGAAGTGCACATACAAAAATGTGTTTGGAAGACATGCAGCAAATAAACACTAATTAACCAATCAAGACATCAACAAAAGAGAAATTTTGGGGACTACACACTCACAAACACTATTTCTCTCCTGCCACTGTCTTCTCATAAGCCAAAGGGACATGAAAAGTCATATCTTCTCCCCAAAAGCCTCAAAGCAGGCTCAGATAAACCCTGCCACCTTCCATATCGCATCTGCTAGAAAGAATGGATGAATGGAGTAACAACTCTATTAGACTGAGGAATATTTTCTGGCCTTCCAATATTTACACTTGAATTTTACTATTTCATTGATTTTGTTTGATTTAAGGAAAAATGTTATATTCATGAGATAGGATTTTTTGGCCAGTCAACTTGATCAAAAACTTTTCAGTCAGATACAGTCTGCCTAGAGCATTGACATTTGGTCAAATATACACAACCAAATTTTATACTTGAGACTCATCTGTTCCACATATCCCAGGCTCCATATTCCACTGTCCAAGCTTTTATTAAAAGAAGTGTTGCTAGTCCTCATACTCTATTGGCACACTTAAAGCCAAAAGGTAAGCAAATTTCTGGAAGATTGCAGTCTCCTAGACTTGGCTGGCTTAATTTACTATTTCTTTTCCAATGTAATCTACTTCCTAAAAAAGTCAGTTAAAAAAATTGGATTGGCACAGTATTTCCAGGCTGAAGAATACCAAGCGCTCCTGTGCAATATTTGGTCCGGCTTCCCACAAAGTACACAAGACCCTGTTGACACTACAGTTTGCAGTTAAAATCGTTTTGAGTAAGGATACGTGATCGATGGAGACCGCAGGTCCCAGACACGAGCCTCCAGCTTGCGTCAGGGTGGACACAATCATACTAGAGACAAAGGGAACAATCTGCTTCACTTGCTGCAGCCCACAGGCCCCTGCTAGGGAGGACTCAAGCTTGACACTGGAGGTTGCAACTATCATCTCGGCCTTTGGGTACAGAAAACCTTCCTGCTTGTCTCCTCTGTGACTTGTTTTGCTACCATCAGTTGCAGCTAAGGAGTATAATACCAGGGGGACTGAAGCATTCCTTGTCACAGAACAAGTGCCTGCACAGAAAAAATACTGTTTACATGGGGAAAGAACACAAAATCTTTGTCCCTTAAAAGCGCAGAACATTTTTGGTGTCCTGCACCCCTCTGAGGTTTGGGTGCAGCAGTAGAGATGAGACTACGTGAGCGTCCTGATCAGTGCTGCAGAGGGAATGGAGACACAGCTAAGCACATATTTGTCTTCATTAAGTTGCTCTCCGTGGACCCACAGACCATAAAGACTCCTGGTCTTAAATACCTGAGTGTACGTGTTCACACCAGAACATCTATTTGCAGGATTTAAAGCAACAACTTCAAAACATAAACTTCTGTTTCACAGTACCATAAACAAGGAATTTACCTATTACCTACCCACCGTTCTGCAGGCACAGACAGCCTGCACCAGCTGTGCTGCGTACACAGCACCAACAGGGAGCTTCTGCAGCACCAACAGGGAGCTTCTGCAGCACCAGGTACGGTGAAGGCCCCTGAACAGATCCCACACCCTGGCGCTGAGGACTGCAGGAGCACATCCACGCTCACAGCACCAAATCGCAGCACTGAGGGTGCTCACATGCAGGTGGTGGCCTGGGACCCTTCAGCAGGGGAGATGCCTCAGTCCAGATTTTGGGGCTAGGGGGTAAGTATAATCACCAAGCATCACCACCGGCTCACAGGCCAATTATTTTGCTGTGATGCAAATAACACATACAATGACGTGTGCACAGTCTGGGGGGAATAAGCAGCAGTGAAATCTAATTGCAAAGCCCATGAATGGAGTGATTTGCAATAATTTTTCAAAGGCAGGTTTTCCTGTTTACTCGGCTGACAAACTGCAAACTTGTACCTGCAGAAGAGCTCGGAGTCTGTAGAAAGCCTAGGGTGGCTATAAACCTTGCAACTGTCTGTAAATAATTGTTTCTATTACTCCTGCAGCCTTAGCCACCACCTATGATACAAAACAACCAATTAAACTGGCATACTATTTTGCTAAGATGAAGCTTTTGCCTGTGTCGGCTGAGTTGCTAAAACCATGGAATGAGAAGAGATTCGTGCAGTCACAGTGGTCTCTGTGCAGCACTTGGACCCAGCTTTGGTATTTTTACTGGGTTTGCTTTCAATCTCTGCTCAGATTTCCAGGAGCTGTCATTACGGTGTCAAATACCTTGTTTGCAAAGTCCCCCAGTCTAGGTTAAACTCTTAGGAATTTTAATCTGTCTGCCTAAATAGACTCAGGAACCAGTTTTTCCAAGCCAAGTCATACTCTCCCCACCTGCCTGTTTTTCTGTTTCCAAAACCTCAGGATGAGAGTTTTCATTGAGTTTTGACCAAAATGTACGTTGCTGAAATCTACTTAGATAGTCCCTAAAAGATTAACATTTTCCTAAAAGTAATGATGATAATAAAAATCTTAAACAGCAGCTTACAGGAATGAAACTTTTTATATAAAAATATACAAAGCACTCCATTATGTACATGCAGACCTATGAACTTGCATCCTAATTACTAAATCATGTTAGAAAAAAATTACTCAAATGAAATAGTAAAAACATGAAAGATGGAGATTTAAGTGGCATTAATGTCCGAGAGGAAGATGGTCAATATGGTAGTGACCAGACTTGCTAGGGTGGCATGCCCATTATTCTAAAAATATATATTTTATATCACAAACACTAAATATGAGTTTTAAGCATGTGAGTACTCTACTCATGGGCTTGAAGTTGCCTACATGTTTACATACTTGTAGGACTGCAGATTATAACATCTTTTCTTTCTGTCCAATGAGCAATGTGTAAGTATTTTGAATTATTTTCAAATAACCTCTCAGAATATGGTGTTTCCATGACCATTAGTTATCTACAAAACCTAGTGACTCAGCTCCAGTTATGTTACAGAAGACACAAAGTTTACTCCAGAATCTGCTTTCTTCCAAAAGTCTCTGATTTTCTTTGACTTTCCTTCTCTGAACAAGACCAAGGGCTTTTGGCCATCACTCTCTCTCATTTCCATACTGCACTTGGAGGGGTAATCAGAAGATTAATTTTAAAGGAATGGTGATTTAAAAATGATACAGGCTGTCAAGAGACAAATTGCATGTGTGGAATTGTAATAGCTGTTTTCCTGCATACATTAATATTAATTTTTTAAAACACTCGTTACCTCTGAATCAGGAATGGCATCCATACTAAGCACAGGAGCTTAGCACTCTCCCCCAGCAGCTCAGTAAAAAAAAACATGTTTAAAATCCGGTTACCATTTTGTTTTAAAAAGCAGCTGTAAAGAAACAGCATATTATTCTGACTCATATTGTGCAAATAACTGGGAAAAGGCAATTACACATAAAAGAGAACTTGGTTAGTGGAGACATATCTGCAACTAGGGAAGGACGTTAGGGAACACTGCACATATGAATTTGTCCTGGGATCCAGATACACCTCATACAAATCAACAAAATCCAATCAAGCGCCTTTCAGTCAGCATTCCAAATTTTAATTCAAAGTGTCACTTGCCTTTACTTCCTAACACACTGGTGATGACACATGATGTGTCCAAACCGTGCTCCACAACCAAAGAGTTTTAGCTCACACTGCTTTTAAGTGTCAAGATCCCCAGTTCAGTCTTACCTGCAGCACTGGAGACACCCCTGACACCCCTGCTGCTACACGAGGGCAACTGTACCGCTGACATCCGACAAACAAGTAAACGAGCACCTTCATCTAGCAGCAAATGCTTCAGAAAAAGTGTAAGCATCTCATAAAAATATTGTTCCCCTTGCTCCCACATCTGCTAAAGTTGTTGGTGTTTCTTCTTAACATACTGCCACTAAAATCTTTATTATTATGGGCTTCTAAAAACTTAACAGCTAGAGGCTTGATCCTGCAAGCACAGCTGGGCATACAGTTTGGCAGCATAAACAAAGCCATTGTCTTTGTATGATCAGATCCCATCCAGCACAATAACACAGGCAATTATATATGCAGGTGAATCCATTCATTTGTAAGGCAGGAGATGGCATAAAACATCTTCCAAAAGATAAGGAGAAAACATTCACAGCATTTTAATGCTGAAGAGCCCTGTCTGCTGAATGTGTCTTCTCTAATCTGTTCTCATCTTTTAACGAGGAATTCTTGTCATTTTACCAGAAGTACCAATTCAAAAACACTGCTCAGAAAAATGACCGACTCCCTTAACAGCAATAAAAAGCTCCAAAGCAGAGTCTTTCAAATAAAGGCTAAGAAAACAAAATATTAACAGATAGAACAAGCTTCTTACTGGTGATATGTATCTTAGCAGACATGAAAATTCTAACCACAAGGCTTGATAACTTTATGCTACCTTCTTCTAAAAGCTGTGATAGAAATGCTGACTTTGACAAAGAAAAATAAACTTTGCACAAGAGGAAGATTTTGAAAAAGAACTCCTGATAAAAAGCAGCAAAAGGCGCACCTGAAAATGTGAACATATGTGAGTCACCTGATCCAGACACCATACGAAAAGAATTACCTGTTGCGTTTGCTACACCACTATCTTTCAAAAGCCCTGGTATGTAGAGAGGCACTGCAGTAAGGAATGACATCTTCCCCCCCCCCCTCCTTTTTTAACAGGAATATCTGCCTTCTCCCTTAGGTTGTGGTCCTACTTTATGTTTCTACAGGCATGGCAGCACACATGTAAGAAGTTTAATTGAAATCAAGGAATCTTTATGCAGTTGAGCTCATTTGCTGCCTTTGGGACACGGTCTTCAAAGGGCAAACTAATGTGATAGGTATCCCCTTCCTTCCGCTATTCCATAACAACCAGGAGAGCAAGCTCCAGCCCTGCGCTGGATCTGTGCGGGGCTACTCCTACAACACATGAAATGCCCAAGCTGGTGCCTGGAGGATAATGAAACGCAGTGGTAACAGTATGCTGCTAAGAACACAGGAATCTCAATTCTGCAAACACTTCCACATGTGATTAATCCTGAATGAACGCTACCTAATTGGATTCCAGATAGTAGTGTCTGAAGAAATCTTTACAGAAATACAAATTTACACTGGCTCAGATGGAAACTGTGACATCTGGGCTGAAAACCAACTAGCAACTAATTAGTTTAAGAACAAGATGACAAAAATGCTACTACGGTAGGGCACAGTGCCCCTGGCATGAGATGCCTTGCTTAGGTGTATTCCTTGCCAGGATGCGCCCCACTTAACACCTTATTCCACATTCTGGGAGAGGCGCCTGGGGCAGCAAGCTGGGAGCCTTTGCAAATATTAGGAGAAAGATAGTCTCTTATGCTCCTATGTATGTATGTATAAACATGCAGTCACTTCACTACACTCAGTAATGGTAAAACCAATGTGACAACTGACTCACAGAGCCCTGGGTCTGTGAGAAATATGAGCTGCAAGTAAACCGAAATTCAGTTTGCAAAAGGAAAAAGCTAACACATCTGGGAAAAAGGATTGGCAACGTAAGAGAGAGAAAGCTGGAAGCAGCAATACTACAGGAAGCCAATAGTGGACCACAAGTTACATTGGAACAACCAATGTGCTGCAAAGGTCAAGGCAATATGCAGAAATCCCCATATGCAAACACACATCCTGCCAGAGAGCTGGCAGACAAGCCTCACGTGGTGCAACCGCACCCAGGAAAATTATTTCAGCCCCGTGCAGGACATGGCCGTACAGGCTGGTAACGAGCTGGAGGAAGCTAAAGAAAAATACAGAGATATTTATGTCAAGCACACACCAAAAAGCAATCAATGGGGCCTGAGATTACTTTACATACAGTGATGAATAATAAATTATATCCCAAGGAAGGAGGGCAGGCCACGCATGGATAGCCTCGCTTCCTACATGGGGTGCAAATCACCCTCCCCACGCCTGCTGGCCCTGGAGCCCCCCTCACCCTTGGTACTTGGGT
The DNA here is from genome assembly GCF_017639655.2 of Falco naumanni. Taxonomy (NCBI): domain Eukaryota; kingdom Metazoa; phylum Chordata; class Aves; order Falconiformes; family Falconidae; genus Falco; species Falco naumanni. The sequence goes on along the minus strand of NC_054060.1, from coordinate 13,998,055 downwards.
GGTCCCTGCACAAGCAGTAGGAAAGAGAACGGCAAAACCTGAGAGTTCACAAACCACCTCTTGAGGCACGGTGCTCTGCTTTCCGGTATCATCTTATGCTGCTTTGTCAGGACGGTCAGCCCATGGTACATGCTAATCTAAACGCCACTCCACCAGTGCCTTCCTCCCTTTCCCCCATCCCACAGCTGCTGCAACAGGAAAATACTGGTATGTGCAATACAAAAGGTGAACCGTAAGTGTGCCTTACAACTAAAATTTTCCCAAAGGATCGTGGAGGAGTGGAGGAACTGCCTTCTAGTTACCAAACAATAGGTTAGGAACTAGGGAAACAGCCAGGAATGGAAACCTGGATTCCTGTTTTCTTCATGTGGAGGAGACTCCAGCTCAGGAAGATACCCCATCCTTCAGGAATTAAAAGAAAGTGTTCACAATACCCCTCTTTCATGGAGGTTTGAACATAAGATTTGTGGACCCAAAGAAAAACTAGCAAAAAAAAAAAAAAGCATTGCCTGTGTCCAATGACTTTCTATGCAAAACACATAAACTTTCAAGGGAAGCAACTCTAGAATGTTCTTTGCAACTCTAGCATTTGCTGCTCTCTACTTTCCTGGTTCTCCCCCCTGGGACTGCATCTCCAGACTGATGCTACATAGCTCTGTAAGGTCACTCCTCATGTTATTATTAAGTTTCAATATGTACTTCTATTTACTACATTTAGTAATCTAGTCTGATATGGGACTGATTCCCAGAAATAGTATGTGTTATTGTGTAATAGTGTCTCAAGCTCTCCCAGACTTAAAGTTTCTTCTACTCACTGCCTCAGCGTGGTTTTACTTTCTGTGTTACAAGGGGTTTCACAGGTAGGTGCTTTCCAAGCCCAAGGAGTATAAAGTTACTGACTTTAAAGACTGACACACTGTTTCCTGGTTGACTTTGGTGACACCACATTGATACCTGTGATGTCCCTACAGTCTGGAATTTTTCACTTTGTCCCTGGCCCTACTCACTGTGCTGTACGTAGGATGCTTTGTTAACTGATGGTCTCAAAGAAATTATTTGGTGTATGATATTCTTTGCCCTGTTTTTCCTCTTTTGTTACATGATGTCTTCTATTCGAGCAGCCAAACTGGAGCTGGCAAACAGCCTCTCTCTAGGTTTTTTACACGTTGCTGCAAGGCAAAATAAACAGTTGTTTCCAGTTTGCATTTTTGGGGCTACAGATGTATGCTAATTATCCTTTCAGCCTGCTAATGGAAACCTGAAAGAGATTTAAATGTACTTTTCTAAGGCAGAGACCAAAGTCAATGGACACCTGTCCTTTCTAACGCTGGGCTTAGTGCTGCCCAGAGCACAGCACGATGTCATCTCCTCCCTTTATGTTGACTCTGAAGGCGTTTTCAGATTTCAGCAGGTTTTTAAAAAAAGACCAGGAGATAGAAATTAAATCCTTCTGAAATTTAAGAACATTATGTGCCTTTCTGGAGCAGTAACGATGCCAAGTATAACATTTGCATTGACCTGAGACCATCTGAAGGATGGGGAACTTCAGAATGGGGCGATAAGAACTACATCATAACATGGGAAGTTCATTGTTTTGTTATGATGCTGTAGTATTTACTCAAATTTCTTACCTGCTTTCTGTTTTCTAGAACAAAAAATTGATATAAACAAACAACCAACAAAACCCAACCCTAAAGCCAGGTCTCATATACCCTTCAAGTAAAAGTAAGTATTACCAAGACTGTCGTATCAATGAGGAGAAGAAAGGAAAACTGGAAATATACCTGCAGTTTATTTCCAGTTCCTGTATCAGGTTTAGAACTGGCTGTTACACAAATGAATGAAACCACCTCAGGTGTGCAAAGCCAGTAATGCAGAGACTTCCCAAGAGGAAGACACAAGGATCTGTTTCCTTCTTTAAGTTTTAGAAGCTTTAACTCATGATACTCACTTGTTTGCCAGATATTTCTTGGAATCTTTCAAACAACTGTTCGTTCTAGTCACTCCTATTGTGCTTCGGCCAAACTACTGGGCCCTTCTCTGTTGATGCTGCCTCTGTTGGAGTCCAGAGCCAAGTGATGTGCTACACAGTCATGTGCTACACCTATGTTTCAAGCACCTATCTTTCCTGTGGGAGTGTGTATGCCTACGCACAGAACAGGTATGTGCGTGTACACACACACATATCCATGCTATGTAGAGATCAGAGATACAGATGATGCAGGGCAGATGTGAAAAGTACCAAGGCACCTAAAGACACGGCAAAGTACTGATGCTCAGCTAATTCCTAACACCTTTAAAAAGCTGGGTCCACAACCTCTGCCTGCCTGCTCCACACAGGCTACTTTCCAGTGTTTGTTGCTGTATTTAATCACTTCTCCTTCTCCTTTATGCCTCTCAAGCATACAATGGAAAGGTCTTCACTGCTCAGAAACCACCATTTCAAACAGTTGAAATGTCCAAGCTCTCTACATTGTCATCACTTTTCCAACATTATCAGGAAATTCTTTCATCTATCCTCAAATGACAATTGTATATACTTACCGTCAGCAATCACTTGCTTACAAGATTTTTATTTCCTTAAATGCAGGAAGACTTGTTAATGCATTGTTATGATGGGGAGATCAGGAAATGAAGAGTTAAGACTGAAAACTCAGCCTTCATTTTGCTGCCCATGCTTACAAAAAAAATCATTCCAGTTGGGGGTCCTAAAAGGTTCTTTACACAATAATAAAAAGAGATCTGTCAATTAATGTAATGGGAACTAACATTTCTCATACCTTTTTGCAGCAAGAACATACCAATTGACTTGACTGGCTACAGATTTCACTGAAAGGGGCAACCTTCCTTCAGACAAAACATACATCCAATGATTTCCAAGACATTAGTTGACGAAAATTATTCAGTAGCTTCAAAAATGAGAAGGAAAAATATCTAACAAAAAAGTCTGTAGAGTATGGGTATGAAAAACTTTAATTGCTTTTTGCCTCAAAACTTCTGAGACAACCGTCTTCATTCTGCGTTAGCTTCATTTGGACTTAAAATCGTAACACTGCAGGAGAAAATGTATTCATCTATCGTCATTTACACAAAGAGATCAGACCTGCACATTTGGGGCTAGTTATTTAAACTAATTAAAGAAAAAAACCCAACAACCAAAACAAAAGAGAGAGATTTAAAGAACTGAATTTTAAAGTTTTCCAAAATATCCCTGCCGTGCTAACAAAAACCGTAGAACATCTTGGTCCCAAAATAATTCATTTGCCAAACAAGAGCAACTGGAAAGGTTTTACTGTAGGCTATGGTTCAACTTTATGTATAAAAATTACTCCATTTTACGCTACAATCCTCAGATGAAATCTGTTTTTAAGTCACACTTAAAGCAGAATGCAGGAGCATGGAGGCAGGCCATCAGCTGCTGAGGTTCCTTACCTTCCAAACACTAGGAGAATTCACACTTCACTCCTTGTTATTTTTGCTTTAGGAAGTGAAGGAAACTGTACTCGATGAGCCGATGAAGTCACTGAAAAGGCACTCACACCTACTCTAAATACGACCAGATATCTGCGAATAAAAGTTTAAATGCTGTCTAAGCAACATGTGTTAACCTGGTGCAGAAGGTTCAGAAAGTAAAAACCCAATTCCGTAAAGGACTCACTGCCTTAGATGGGCTCTTTAGATGCACCAGAGCAGAAGTCCTGGGAGTGCTGCCCGAAGAAGCCACAACTTCACCATTAGTCCCTAGGTTAAAAGAGACCTTTGCAGTGATCAGCAAATCATGTCTCATCTCGGAAAGGAACAAACAGAGACCTGCCATGAAAAATTGCTTGCAGATCTCCAAGGAGTGATGTACGAGCGAGGTACATAATTAAAGAGGGAGAGAGACGGAAGAAGCTCTGAGTTGGTAAAGAAGTCACAGGAGACTCATATTTAGTAACACAGCAGAAGTGAGGTCATAAACCAGAGCAACCAAAAGGGGAAAAAGGAGAAAAGCACACAGTGAAGGACTGGACAGGTCCCAAATGGCCGAAGAGAAAAGCTCAAAAGACTGCAGACTGAGTTTTGGCAGAAAAACACAGAGAAAGATCTGTTGTCCATTTCTGATGGATGCTTTGAAGTTTTCTGGATCTAATCTGATTTTTGTCTGTCATTCTTTGCCAAAAAAGATAAACCCTGCCAGGGAAAGCCTACCTTCCCATAGCCTTACAATAATAAGAAAACAAATGATCTGTTTTAAATATCAAACACTTAAAATGTAGAATCTTTCTTCTATGATGTGTCTGAGAGCTTGATATTTCCAAGCTGTCACGGTTGCAATTATAACTGACCAAAGTTGTTCCTGGTTAAGTATCTTGTATTTTAACAAACTATGTCAGAACATTGGTCTAGGTGCTCACTGAGAGCTTCAACACAATCAACCCACTAGCTCCATCCATACTTCACTGAACTGGGAGCGGGACGTTCATTTACTATAATGCCTGCGTAGAGGTGTCCAAAATACATTTTAAATTTATTTTACTGATACTGAAAATCTTCTGGAGTTCTGACACTTTTTAGTCGTAATTTCTTTTAATAGTCTCTAATACTATATTACACTATAATACTATAGTGTTATTAGCCTTATCTTTTTAGGCTGTAGTCTAACAAAGTCTTTAAGCATAAGCTTACCTTTAAGCCCTCTCCTTGGATTACTGTACCTCATACTTTAAGGTGCCTTACTTTCATGCCTTGCTGAATGGGGGACATACTCAACAATACTGAAAAAACTCACTCAGCTTAAAACTATCATGTAATCGTTACATTTATGATGCTCAGCCTGCCACAGACACCAGTTCCCATTAAAATGACAGCATTTACTATGTATTACTCTAAGCAATATACTGACAATTTCATACCCATTTGCAACTCTAATACGTTAAAGTGCCCCAAATACTATTTTGCCATTGCTATTGTCAGATGCTTTTCAATAGTGATATTCAGATGAGGACTGTCAGCTAACCAGCAAATTTGGAGTTCAAGTAGGTGTTAATTCAGAGTAGCAATAAAGGAACAGGACAAGACAAACAGGAGTTCAGAAAACAGAAAATTAACCTTCACAAGACAGTAAATAATACACCTTCATACTAGTTAGTGTGACACTGTTACTTTAACATCTGTGTTCACCTCCCTACACAGAATATTCTGAACAGCTCTAAACATCCACGTGTTTTACACTAAAATACATTGCCTTACCTGCTTGGACCTCTCTTGTATTGTCCCAGATCCACTTTACCATCCCTACACAAACTACCTGTGTTTAACCAAATACAGTTCTTGTCTCCCCAGATGTATGACCCTAGATTTCTGTTCAGTAATGGCATCACCCATTTACTTGGGTACACTCTAATTTTATTGAGGTCATTCCAGACTTTTTCCCTCCGCTCTCTACAGTTGCATTAACAGCTTCCTTCCTATTTTTAAATCAGCAGCTAATTTCAGCAACTAAGTGCTTATTGTTTCTTCAGGGTCACTCATAAAACGAACACCATTATTGATCTTTCTGAATCTAACACTAGTTTTTCCCTTTTATCTCATCTGAGTGACTATCCAAGGGGCAATTTCTCAGTAAACCAGGACATCTATCCTAGATAAACTAGGGTATCTGAAGAAAGAGATTTTTCTGTCTGTGTGTGCTAATGCAGCTCCTATCAAGGCAGTAGCCAAGCAACTCATAAACGTTACTGATTTTGTCTCTACAACACCTTTTTAAAGGGAAAAGTGTTGTTAACTGCCTTTTACAAACGGGGAACTAAGACATAGAGGTATTCAGTTCTTCAAAGGCAAAGACCACTCATGGAATGTAGAATAAATTGAATCCTTATTTCCTATATTTTACCACAACAGCATCTTCCCTCAATTTCTGCGCACACCTCGGACACACAATTGCTTATTTACTGGATTACAGCGACTGATGACCTGGCCAGCTGGTACTTGTTCTGCATTTTTGATGAGCATCTGAAGACAACTGACATCATAGGCTACCATAAAAACTGTGTTAGACCAAACTGCTGCTGGTATTTTATCTACTGTTACTATTAAGTTTCAATACAATTCTTGGGGCCTAAACCCTGAATCCATTCACTGTCCTCCAGTTAAGCTAAAGGAAATCTTGGCTTTGCCCAAGAAAACATGATATCAAAATGCAAAGCAGCCCTTCCAGGTAATAAGACCTATGTGACATCTTTCAGACACCAAGTATCTAAAAGCATCTTTTGAAGAGAGTGGTTTTATTCACCAATTCTATTTTAACTGGGTATGTAAAGATAAGATTTACTGTCCATTACCATTTTGGCTAAGCGTGGCAAGTTCCGTCCTTTTCATATTAATTCTAGACCAAATTTAGACGAAATTTTTCGATGGTCCCTGGGCATATCATCACTATCTGACCACTTTCTTCACGGTTTCCTTCATTCACAGTGAAGAAAGTCAGGCTTGCTGGTCTTGCTCTTGCTGATCACTACATCAACGAACTTCCAAAGAGAGGGAGTGGAAAGCTAATGGTCCAGGACTAAAGATTGCTGCCTACGCTGGCTATGTCTGCTGTGCTGTGCCACATGGAGCTGGCCGAGCCCACAAGCGTTACGCCTAACAAGAGACAAGAGTAACTGAGCTGGGTGCAGATCGGCACCACCGCAGCTGGCCTGCTTCTGGGAACAGAGTTAGATTTTCTGTGTGACACCACCCATGCACACAAAAGTATAGGGGCTGGTTCTGAGCCAGGCCAATTATGTCTGCGTGTTCATTAAAGGGTCGGCAAAGTCCTTCTGTTCTGCTTTAACGCTTCTCAGGTTTATTAAACACAGTTTAAGAAGTTTGTCCCTAGACAGGAAATTCATGCCAAAGGTCTCAGAGATGCAAAACACCACTTGGTAGGGGCAGCAGCACTGTCATGTAAATGCATTGCTAGCGGTATTATTAAACCAGGATATTAGCATGAAATATATAAGTTTTTACATGAGAATACAAAGTCAAACACACTAATTGCACAATGAATAAAGAAGTAGGTAGCAAACACTCAAGGATCTAGAAACAAGCGAATCCCCTGGTTACACGGCATCCAGTTAAACAAGGCATCCAGTTAATCAGAGTATCTGAGTTGCCTTCTCAGCTCAAATACTTCTTTTCTTCTTATTTGTATATAGCAGTGTTTTCTGGGAAACACAATAAAGACTTGTGTCCTCACTAGGTTTTTCCTTCACTTAAAGGAAGTGTGCATCAGGCAAAACTTGGCAGCCAAGACGAAGAGAAGCCCTAGTAAAGATGGTATGAACTGTGTTTTTCACAAGCAACACATTAGGTTCAGGCAGACATCAGCCTGACCTAACATGAAGTTGTATGTAACTCCATCATGGGTTACGGGACCACATTCTCTGCCTCTGGAAATCACGTGAACTAAACCCCAGTGCTAATGCTCCCCTAGCCCGACTGCTCTCTTCCTACCCGATGACAGACTCTGGACTCTTTACAGTTTCTACCTCCGCTTGCTAAGTCATGTTAAAAGCAGAGACTGCTTTGTCTTCACTTGAACTTTACATCCTGTTAGTCTGCACAAAGGAAGTATGTTATGTTAACAGCACACCTATTTTTCCTAGTGACGATGTACTCCGTTGGATATTATCGCCATTCAGATACCTATTTAGACATCCAGGCAAAGGCTATGACCAGCTGCATAGCATATAATGATTTTTTTAAAGGAAAGAAAATACCATTAAAACAAAAGGCCCTGTTCTGCTTCTGGGTAAACAAATGGGAGTTTTACAAAGGCTCAAAAAGGAAAGGAATTAACATGCTTTGACGTGGTAATGGTCTCAACTGTTCACATTAAAATTTTCACAGTAAATTAAACCATGACAGAGGTAGGAAACGAAGTCAATTTTCAGTGACTCGTGCTGTTCTGCTGACATAAATTGCCATTTTTTAGGTAGTACAGCCACTAACCTGTATAATCACAGAAAAACAAAACTGCAACCCAGCGTTGATTAAGTTTGGCCTTCTGCATGCTAATTTTAGCCTGCTCTGCCAAAATAATTGAATGCACTACCTTATTTACATGCTTCTAGATATTTAGCACCCTCTCACTATTTTTTCTTCACCAACCTTTGCTTAAGCCTGCGGTGTTGGCCATCCCTCCTTGGATGGTGTGCCTGCTGTCGCGCCCCGCTCCTCCTGCCTCCGCAGCGACACTCGGGCACCCTTCCACCACTACAGCAGCCTCCTCCAGGGCGCTCTCGCCAAGGGGGATGCTTGGTGTCAGCCCAGCTTTACCCTGCCCATCTATTGTTGCACGCAACGCCTCACGCTCCGGCACTCCGGACGGCCGATAAAGACCGGCAACTTCCCTTGACTAGAAGGTGATGGTGTGATGCGCTGCCCAGTAGTCCCAGTAAGGCTGGAGAAGCCCAGGAACTTGAGGCGCCCGCTGGCTGGTGCCTGCCGAGGAGTTAAGGCAACACGTGTTACGCAGCCGGTTTACACCACGGCGAGGGAACCGGAGGGCTGGGCCAGGCCGTGTAAGCCCTGCGGAACGCGCTGCTCCGCGTTATGGCAGCGGCCCCGCAAGCGGGTCTGTAAGTACAATGGGGCGCTTCTCTGGCCGCCCAGCGCCCACGGTGCCTCTCCACCTCGGGTGTATCATGGCAGCGTCAAACGGAAAATGACAAAGGACTGTGAAAGAGGGTCAACACGGTACACGGCAGAACCAGGCAGAACGCAGCGCCTGCGTGCGCAGGGGGGCCGCAGGGTGCCGGCCCCCGCGGGGACCCCGCCGCACCTCGGGGCCGGGCCGCGCCTCACCTCACCCAACCCCGCCGCCGCCGCCGGGCCTCGCCGCCTCCCCGCACGGCCCCCCCGGCCCTGCCCCTGCCCCGCACGGGTCCGCAGGCCCGGCCCGAAGCCCGGTGCCCGGCCCGGGCGCTGGGCCGCGCTGGGCCCGCGGGAGGCGGCCGCCCTGCCCTGCCCTGCCCTGCCCGGCCCCTGCGCCGGCCGCGGCGGGGGGTGGGGGCCCCTCTGCCCCACGGGGGAGCCGGGGGCCGGGGCGAGGGAGGGCGTATAATAAACAGCATCGCTGTCATGCAGGCAGGGCTGCCGGCTCCCCAAGCCTCCTCCCCGCGATAACAACCCAGGTACAGCCCGCGCTCGCCCCCCTCCCTCCCTCCCTCGCTCCCTCCTCCTCCTCCTCCTCCTCCTCCTCCTCCTCCCGGGGGGCCGGGGAGAAATCTGCAGATCAAAGAAAAGATGCACAATAATAACGGGGTGGGCGCGCACGGCGGCCCCCCGTCCGGCGGGGCCGGGGCCGGGGCCTCTGGCGGAGGCTCGCCGCGGCCCGGCCGCTCTCCGCCCGGCGGGAGGGCGAGGGGGGGCGGCGGCGGCGGCGCGGGGCCGGGGCCGGGCGCCCCCGCCGCGGTACTCACCCGGGCCGGCCAGTGCGGGTACCCCTTCATTTTGGCGAACACCAGGTCTCCAGCCTTGTATTCTCGGGGCCGCGGACGAGCCATCGGGAGCCGCCGCGGGAGCCGCCGTGTGTCCCCCCGCCCGCCCACACCCCCCGCCCCGCACACGCCGCCCCGGGGGCAGCCGGGCGAGCCCCCGTGGGGTGCGATGCGCCCGGGCGCGGGGCGCAGCCGGGAGCGGGGCCGGGCCGCGGGCAATCCCCGCTCTCTCCGGCGGCGGCGGCGGCAGGAGGAGATGGGGTGTGCGTGTGTGAGTGTGCGAGTGTGTGTGTGAGTGTGTGAGTGTGTACGCGGGGGAGGGGGAGGCCTTGGACACAACCCCAGCAGCCCCCGGTACCAGGGAGCCGGCTGGCGGCGGGGCGCCTGGCCGGGCGGGGGCGGCCGGGGAGCCCTCACCCCGCGGCGGCGGGCGGGCGCGGCGCTGCCCGCGGCCCCCCCCCGTGCGAGCTGGCTACGCCGCCCGCGCCGCCCGCTCCATCCCCGCCGCAGCCGCCGCGGCCGCGGGAATATGGAGCCGTCTCCTCCGAATTACTCCTCGGGCAGCGACCGAAAACAGGATCTTCTTATCCCCCCCACCCCCCACCCCGCGCCTCCCCCCCCGCGCTTTCCCTTCCTGTTATTTTCTAGGTACACAGATCGGTTTCTATGAAAATAGGAGAGCAGAGAGCGGCTCCAGTCCCTCCCGGCCCTTCCTTCCCAGCTGAAGCATGACACGGTTCTTTATGCGCGCCCGACATGGAGGCTGGGCGGCCAGGGGAAGCCTGCCGGGCCCGGCTGACTTTTGCAGCGGGGCCCCCGAATTCCCCTGCCCAGAGGCTGCCAGCCCTGGGGCCTGGGGGGTGCCGTGCGCCCCCGGCCGCAGCGAAGGCCGGTTCCGGGGCTCGGCGGCCCCCCGGCGCGGCTGGCGCACCCCCTCAGCAGGCCTCCCTGCCCCGGCGCCGCCCGCCCCGGGGTGCCGCAGGGCCGTGCCCGCAGCGCCCTGCCTGCCCCCCGGCAGCCCGGGGCAGCCCGGCCCCGGCCCAGGCCTGGCTCTGGCACCGCGCCTCGCAGGGGCCGCAGCCAGCCCCTTCCCCACCGGCAGCCTCTCCGCCTTCCTCATCAGCCTCCACAAACCCACCCCTGACCCCCTCAACCACAGAGGCCTGGGCCTGGGGGCTGCCTGAAGCCGCGGGGGTTCCCCCCCAGGCCTTTGGGGCTGGGCTCTCGCCCGGGACACCGGTGGTCACCAACACGCCGCTGCGGGAGCCAAATGCTGGGAGCTCACAAATCCCAACCCCCAGAAAAAAAAAACAACCCAGATGTTTTCACCATAATGTTACCACTTAAGTTGTAATGCTCAGAAATCAATTATTATTGATATTTATTATACCAGAGTATTGCCTAGAGGAGCAAAACTAGGAAGGCACCTGTGAGCTGGGCCGCAGGCACGAAAGCTTAGGAAGGGTTTTGCGGCGGGGGTTGGCTGAGACCCCTGGCAGTGGGTTTCCCAACCGTTCCCACAGGCAAGATGGCAAATACCCCCGTGGGTTTAGGGAGGCAGCTCTGGCAGGGTGCCTCACTGAGCCCCCCCGGAAAGCAGCTGGCCACAGGCAGTCCCTGCCGATGAAGAAGGGAACGGGAGGCTGAAGGCTGCGGGGTCCATGAGGGGACCATAGAGAGCACTAGCACTCTGTGCGGCCGGTAACGGCAGAGAAAGAGGAGAAAGAAGCGCTTCTGGCATCTATCTGTTCCTGGGCTGGAACAGAACCAAGAAGACTTACTGCTTATGGTGTCCCCAGATGTGGCTCTGGTACCCAAATGCTGCTGTTGGTAGTACGAGTCAATAAAGTTTGTCACTCTGGGACATAAAATAGAATAAGCACTTCTTTACCGGGGGAAGCACTACCGTAAAATCATTAGCTCAGGTATCGGTAGCAGACTAACAATGGGGGGAAAAAATCCAAGAAGCTGGATAAACATTTAGATGATTAGCCTGCACTGTGCTCGATGCTGTTATCTGTTTCTGAAGTACTGAGATCAGTGACGGGGTTGCCAACGCAGCCACCTTCTGTATAGACATGTGGCCAAACAGCTCACTTTCACTTTCACATCGGTTAGGATGTTGCATCCTTTTAAATTGATACCTTATTTCAGTTCAAATTCCCTTCAGAAAAATGTAATACAAGATCTCTGAGTATAGGAGCTGGGAACCCTGATCTGAGTTTGTCCAGAACGCTCCAATGTGCTGTGTCTTACCTCCCATACCTCTATTATCTCCCCAGGCCAGCCTTACCTCCAGAATACTTACTGGAGAGGTGGAGCCACCTCTTTTGTTAAAAAAATATATTATTTGCTTTTCATGTCAGATATGAATAGCTCTTTCTAGTAACTTATTTAGTGACCTTAAATCAGAAAGAAGTGGGATGTATGCCAATTTCTTCCAAAAGGAGACAGTACACCTTACATACACATCCATGCAACAATGTATTGCTAATGTCAGAATAGTGAAATTCAAAGTGTTACTGAACCGAAACATCTTGTTGAAATGCCTGCTTTTTTACTTCCTTTAGTCCCAGCATTGGTGTCTGCAGAGAACGCAGTGAATGAATAGCGTTTCTAGTCTGCAGTGAAGATAATCACACACCAGAGCTCCAAAGAAAACCCATCCCATGGACATGCAAGGGTGCAGCTCTCTTTTCCTCTTGTCTATAGACTGCAAAGCATAAATGAGTTGCCAAGGTAAGAACTCTGCTCAGGTTTGGCCAGCTTAAAACTCTTAAACACACTTTGCAGACAGTTCCTCCATCAAGCCATGGTTTAAGGTGCTGGGAAAGAATGGAGAAGAAGCAGCAAATTTCCCTGCTGATAAATGAAAAGCCAAACTAAATGTTCCACACATTAACAGCACAGAAAACCACTTCAGTACAAACAGCAAAAGAGTTTCTTAGTGTGCATAACCCCATCAGCCTCTCAGCACAGCATACAAAGCCTGAGATCTCCTGCTATGTCACTTGTATTCTGTTCCTTTCTCTTCTGTTACAAAGGGGAGTTCATCTGCCCCTTCTACACAGAAGTGGCAACAGAGAAGCGAAGAGAGTTTCTTCCAAACACTTCAAGAGCAGTTTCAGATCATAACTGTGAATGGAGGGATGCAGAGGCTTGCTAATATATATGCTACATGTGTATAGGCCAGATCCCAAGTCTGCAGAAGTCAACAGCTGTGTCTGCTTTGTGCTCAGACAAAGATCAGCAGGTCACAGAGGCAGCAACACCACGTTCTTACTGAGCAAGGGAGACCTGCAGCAGGGATGGCTCTCTCCTTCCCCCGAAGCTCCCCAAAACATTAAGACCAAGTTCCCTCTCACTTCTCATCCTGCCAGACAGGTTGTATTTCCAGCCCAGGGCAGTATATGCAAGTGCGAGCAGGTGAAGGGAGTAAAGCCAGAGGCCCAGCAGGACCATACAGAGAGGTGGCAGGGCCAGGGGTGTGGTCAGTAGTGAAACCGTGAGACCCAGGACGGACGGTGTCCGAGGCAACTGTTTTGAAGCCACTACTATACCACTGAATTTTGCTTTCCCAACAATTCCAGGAAACAGTGTTCTTAAGCTCTTGAGAAGCTTGAAGCTAGTCCCTATTCATATGAGGAGAAAAATAGCTACATTCCTGGTTGAAAATTTTCATAGAGAAACAATTCCATTGATTGGGGAAAAGTGTGGAGCAATCTTTAAGAAAAGAGCATGTGTCCAGAAAAGGTCTAATTTCAAAAGAACCCTCCAAAGTAATGAAAAAAATTTTAAACATACGTTGTTTTACATGAAATACTCCATGATCATAGTTTTGCACACATATATTTATATGTCAGCTGTCTTGTATGTGGACCCTATTAATGCTGCCATCTCACACTTGCTGTTTTGTGAGATGCTGTCTGTATTGTGTCCGTAGAAGCCACACAGATTATTATATTTGACTCTGTAATTCTGTCCCTGGCCACCTTAAAATTTTTGCTTTCCCCACTCACATCCCTTCTGAGATCAAGCTATAAATGCTCTGCAGGATGGCCACTTGTATAATCAACTTTACTGTAAGATACTGAAATAAAATTATTTCTTTTTACTTATCCGTCTATAGCTGATATCATGTTCTTGTCTTCTGTATTTCCTTTCCCTGCATGCAAAAATATGTCAGTGATGATTAGTATTTTGCCTATGTCCACAGTAAGCTAGCGCTTGTCTGTTAAATATTTTAATAAGAAATTGTTCTGAGTCACAACTGAGCCATTCCCTGGTGCAAGACATGTCTGAGAGCGCTGTCTGAAATTACAGAGCTACTTCATGTCAGGCAAACAGAGGCCATGATGTTATATGTCCATCCCCACATGCACAGAAAGGCACTTACCATGCCCATTAGGATATTCTTAATTGCTGAGATAAGAAGCTCACCGGGTGATCTCAAGCCTTCTCTGTAATAATGGTAGAAGGGAGAAGGGTGTGTATCATAGCTGGAGCAAGTTATCTATACTCAGTGTCGTGAATCTTATGTTATACACTGGAGCAATCTCCTAATCATATTAAATTAGACAATCTTTAAGGTGATTGCTTTACATGTTGCAGAGGTGTGAGCATGTACCCCAGAGGCAGAAAAGACCAGAGCACTTCAGTTAAAATTAACTTCTTCTCTGGTTGGGAACTTGCTCCTATGAGCTGAAAAGGTTTGTATGGGATGGAAATGTTATCAGCAAGTACGCGTTGCTGCCATTCCTTGTTCTCCACAGGCATTTCAGCTAAAGCTACACCAGACAAAAGATGCCTGCCGTCAATGCTGCTTAACAAGTTCTGATTCAAACCTTTGTTTTCAGTTCCTTGATTACTTTTTATCGTTTAACCATTAGAATTGAAATTTTCCATGACCATAGTGTGGCTAAAAATCAAAACTCTTCTGAGAATGACAGTAGAAGAAATAATTGTAGAATTACCAGATTGCCAGGTACCATATAAATGTAGCCAAGTTGTGAGAGTCTGAAAAGCGTTCATATGCACTCAATAGGGGTTGGTAAACAAGTCTCAGATGGTCTGTCTGGACTAAACATGCTCCAGGCTAAAGTGAATGTGATTCAGCTCATGATGGGAGATGACTGGAAGCAAAGCTCGTGAGAGGAAAAAATGGCTGTCTCCCTCCGAGTACCTAGGCAGTATACCGGGGTGGAGTGACCAGATGTGCATGCAGGGAGAGAACTGGGAAAAGCTGGAAGGGGAGCAGGAGCTAAAGCATGGGAAGGATGTGAGAAAAGCAGAAAAGGATTAGGAGACAGAGGTAAAAGCAAAGCAGCCACGAGGGTAAGAAGACAAAGATTTCTGAATATCTTAGAATACATCAAAAAAACCCACACTTTATCTAACAAAATTCTGTAGCCCAGTACACCTCATTCTCTGGCAGTTACTCCTTCATCTAAAGACTAAGATCTCTTACTATGCTGCCAGTTAACTCATCGGCCTATGTGGAAATCTTGACACTGCATTCAAAGGTATTGGACTCTGTGACCTACTAGAAACTCTTCAGTGGTAACCAGCCTGAGATTCTCTATGGGGGGAAAAAACAACCAACCAACCCAGAAAGAGATTATTAAAGATCGTATCACAAACCGCCCAAGAAGACAGCAAAATTAAAGTTGCACCAGCAACCTGAGCCCCAGTATTTCCCAACATTTGACTCCCTGACTTTGCAACTTCACTGTTCTTTGAATTTTCTTTTGTGGCATGTGAGATGCTTTAGCAGCCGTTTGTTGAGAAACACTCATCAAAATCTAGTACTTCTATTAATGTGCAGTAAACATTACATGTGATATGAAGATTATCTATTTGGACAGAAGTTGCACCGTCTACTTCTCTGTTCCCATAATTTTAGTGTTTGGTAGAGACATCATTCATTACAATGAAACTAATGACTTCTCAGCTCCATTTGATATACTAATCTATAAAATGCCTCTTCAAATGGCCAGGTGAGAAACTCCATCTCTAAAGCTATAAAGCCATAATACCTAGGAAAGAAAACCTGCAACAGACATTTCTCCTCTGGTGAAATATTTTAAATGTGTCATCTAAAGCCTCAGAGATTTATTGGGTGAGAAATATGTTGAGAGTTGACAGGAACAGTAAATTTAGTGCCAGATTCATGACACTTACCCCATCGTAGTTTCCTCTCATAAATACCGGAGAAAAGGATTTCTCTCACATGCCCTCTGCTACATTCATCAAAGTGCCTTTTGGAATGGGACTTAATGAATAATTACATCCCAACATGGACAACAGAACATATTTATTTAAGGAGCTTTGTAACTTCATTTTTGTGTCACCTGAATGACAGTGTCAGAAGCTGAGGAACAGTGAGAAATAATGTGGCTAGCGTGCACCTTCTTGAAGTTGTGGCTGTTTTGTACCATGAAGTTGAAGGCATTAGGCGGTGAGGAGAGCCCTCAGGCTGTGTGGCTGTGGTGATGCTGAGTGTGGTGACCCTGATGGGTGCCAGGATGAAAATGAGCATGAGGAAGTGCTTGGGGAAGTAGATACGGATGATACTGCGCCTGGTGGGTTGCAGGGGAAGTCAGTCATCACTGACCAGGCAGAAATGGGGCAAGGTATTTTCTTTCCCTCCCTCATTTGCAACAAAGAAGGTCCCCGCTCTCTGGGCGGCTGCTACTTTCTCCTCCAGGGAGTGACGGGGAGCTGGAAGGGAGGGACTGAAGCTGCCGAATCCACCACCACCACACTTGGCCTGAAATGCTATCGCTTAAGCCTTCTGGTATACTCTGAAAGTTCAGCACACCACCCTGCACAATGCAAGAACTGGTTCCAGCTGGCTCCCGTGAGAACTTCTTAAAAGCACATTTCTTCACACATTCCACATACCCACTACCTCCAGATCATGTTTCTGGTGATGGCCTGCAAGACTGCCCCTTCCTACTTTACATTCTGTCATGTGGCAGCCACATGTTGATTGTTTCCCCATTAACCATGCCAAACCTAATATCCTGCTCACCTATTTGTCTCTCGGAGATCTCCAGCCTATACTCCCTGCTCGTGACATGTCCTTCATATCCTGCTTCTCAAGAATCACAGCCTCATTTCTTTTGAATTCCTTGCCCAAAACTCCATCCCTCCCAGACACCCAGGACAGCTGATCAGGTCTACCACATCTCTAATGAGCGAGGGTTAGCATAGGAATGTAAAGAGCCTGGAATTAAAGTGGTATATAGGACAGGAAGAAAAGATCACGAGTAGGATGTGGAGGAGGACAGGAAGTTAGCATGCTTAATAACAATTAAGATTATAACTTGCAATTAACATCACCTTGCCTGGCATTTCAGTCATCCCTTTGTTGTATAATGTATCCCTTTCCCCATAGTCTGACTTTGTTTTCCTCAACATTGCCATCTTCAAAGGCGGCGTGGTTTTCTTCTTCTGAGTTTGGAAAGTTACATGTTTATAAATAATAAATAGAATAATAATAAATCAGGGCTACTGCACCTGCTAGCAAACAGCCAATGCGCACTAGGTCTCTTAGAAGTCAAAGAGTATGTTTCTGCTGCTGTTTATGCCACTTTGCTTTGGATACAATGAAGTTGCTCCTGATTCATTTCACTGAGAAACTGAGTTGCTAAAATGTAAAATCTCAATAAGATACAAAGACAATATAAATATTACAAAATAATACACATCTTAACAGATTTTCAGAGGAATTATTATGAGTTAGGAAATGTACATATTTGTAGAGAAGTGACAACGTCGCTCTTTAATTAGAACATAGTGATTGGTAAGGAAATGGCCTGTTTCTGGCCACTTATTTTCTTCTTTAGCTGTCACTTATATTTAAGTGGATGCTATCTTATCGAACATAAGCACTAGTTCAAACCTCCCCACTGTAGTTCAGAGAACTACAATGTTTCAGAATAAACAGAAAAATGATACCTATCTTCACTGAATAACAGCAAGGGGCTTAGTATATTGCTGGAAGACAAGCATAAAATATTTAGGCTGGTTAGTATTAAGAAAGTCAAAGAGAATATTATGAGATGAAGCAGCCAAACAGAATTGGCAATGATAGACTTATAATGGACAGGTATTTATAGACTGGTACTCCCACTGGACATGATGCTCCTCTCTTACTCAGGCAAACCTCCCACTGAAACTTTCAAAGGGCATATTGTCTGTCTAGAAATGAGCAGGGACTTTGGGACCGACAGCGATACCCAAATCTTCTGTCCATTCTATGGTGCCTGTATTAATTACTTTTATTACATCTGCCCTCTGCAACTTCATAGGGTCTGACAGCCTGCCGTACTGGGCAGATGCTGGCCCTATGAAGATAAAAGTCAGTCTGTGTTGCCATGTGGCCCATGGTGCCCAGAGAGGAGAAAGTCTGAACACTCACAGCTGCTTTTTGTCATCCAGTAATCAACGGTGAATTTCTGGAGCATAGCTAGCAGAGGAGTAGTGGAAAGGCAAGAATTAGTACATCTGGTTAGGCACCACAGGCCTTTAGTTAAATTGTGCTGCCCTTAAACTGAGGTCTAGCTCTGGACCTATGTGTCGTTTTGGACCCCGCCAACAGGAAAAGATCCCCTTTTCCATACATCTGTGTGAAGGACAAACCTCGGGCAGCAGTGGCATGAAATTGAAATGAGCTGCAGTTTGCTTTCCCGTGCTTTGTCCTCCTCTGCCTGCTGCCAGCCTTCCAGGATAGTTTTTGGTTTACAGTGGTAGCTTTGGGAACTCATAGCATGTAGACTTCAACATCCAATACAGAAGGATTCAAACCAATATAAACTATTTATCAGTAATGCCTGCGTAACATAAAATGAACATTGTTAACGAGGGATATGAACAATTGAGATTCAGGACAGTAATATAAACCAGTAACAGCAGGCTATTATTTATAACTGAAAACCATAAGCTGTTTTACATCTAGTACTGGCCATTATATAGACTTTGTGCAATTTGTTTGTCTGTTTGTTTCAGCAATGGGACTGACAGGCAGAAGATGGTTCCATTTTGTGCTCATTTTCCAAAGTTAATAAAATGACAACAGGTATATGAATTAAAGCAAGGAATTAATTTCTCAGCAAAAATGTAATTTGCAATAATTGCAATGAAGGTCTATTTGACCAAAAGGCCAAATGCTTTTGGTGCAGCTCTGCTGACACCAATAGAAGGAATAATTTGGCCAGTGTATACCTGGTGTACCCAGTCCTCTGCTGCACAAGGCAATGAAAGGGAGCACACTCACACAAGCCTGCCGAGTGTAAACTCCTATTAATTCTGACTGCCCACTTGCACGACCAGCAAGATTCTGCATTTGAGTTCTCCAGACAGAATTTCAGTCTTATAAATACCGTGTAGTTCTGCACACTTACAGACCACTAATGAAAAATCGGAAGATTAAATTTATGCTAAATGTTACTTAAACTGTATACATACATTATATAGAAATGTATTCAGTGAAGGATGCACACACAAAGCTGATGTAAACCTTCAGACATCAGGAATGTCATACACATTCCTTTATTTCATTGAATATGAACTCGTTCTCTCTCTCACACACGTTCTCATACACACACACACACACACACACATACTATAACGAACCTACTGGTTCTCACTGATCCAGAGAATCCCTGAAGGGCTGGGCGGAGGTCCAAATAGCCGTCTCATAGTAGATCACTCTGCCATATGTTTGCCTTTCTACACAAACATTTGCCAGGAAATCTATCACCGTCAATGCAGCACCATCATGTGACATGATAATAAAAATGTTTATGTGCAGTCTCTCTCGGCGTTTTGCAGAGGGGGAAGTATCTGTAGGAATAAGGATACTGCTGCACCCTCTCTTTTAACTAACACATTTTTTTTTGGCGACAGCTTTGATTGTCTCAGTGTCCTTCTTCTGTCAGTAACAACTCTGGTTTGGATTAAGGACAAATGCTCCATTTCTCTCATTTTTTCTTAGTGAAGTGCCCCTGCAAGCTCCTTTATTTGAAGCTTGTGCTTCAAACACTTAAAAACTAGGGCTCTGAGCACCTAAATGTTTGTCCTTAGGTTTGTGGCGTGTAGTTCTTTGCCAGATGTGTCAAAGGCTGTTGCCCCACCACGCAGCATGCTCAGCTCCAGTCTTCCACTGAATGGGCAGCAGCATTTGGAGATGCTGCCGCAGTAACGAGCCAAGTCAGAACATGTACAGCTGTTATTACTGCAACCGATGGGAATCTGGGTTATGTTGTGATGTTCCTAAAGGCCCGGAGCTTTATTGCTACTGTCTATCCATATACTGGCTGAATCAATCAGGTCTCCTACAGAAAACTCCAACAATAGTGACTGAATGGTATGGCTGTTTTAGTAGGGACACCTCCATATGAAAAATCCTACAGAGGCAAACTAAAAATTCTTACTTGAAAAAACTGAAGATGTTAGCTCTTGACGTTGTGTCACCATGCATTGGAATATGCCTGTGCAATGCCAACAGCTGAACCTCTACTGGATTCAGTGGAGCCTTCCTTTTCTTGGCTAACAAATCTGCTGGGAATGGATTTGCTTTTAAAATGTTAATCTATTCCATCTTTAAGGCTGATTAGTCCCAATGCTGGGCTTTTGTTTTCTGGTTGGTCTGAATTCTTCATCTAGGAGAAGGTGTCAATCTGGGGACAAAAATGGTTTCACTTCTAATCCGTAAAATCTACACAAATCACCCAACTTGGTTCTATATTATCACATACACACACTCACTCTTGACGCATGGCTCTTGCTATTTAGAGGGAAAGCTTTTTTCCAACATTTTGGTGGGTTTTGCACTAGAAGTCAGGGAGGCCCAGCTGGGGGTTCCTGCACTATTTAAAAGGATACCGCAGGGCTGTTTTAGAGTAAAAGTAAAAACAGATGACACTGAGAAAAGGGCTTCTCACTTGCTTGCCAAAAACTCTAAAATTTCAGAATTAATCTATGCATTTTTTCGTAGTCATTTCTGCGATCATTTATAACATACAAATGCTTTTAAAGTGGCCTCCAAAGAAGACTTTCTAAACACTCTTGCTTTCTGTTGTACTTCTAATCATCTTATTTCTAGTGTAAAAGGATGATGATGTTGGCTTTCTCTAAAATTAGCTTGCTTTCAGAAATACAGGTGGTATGGCTCTTGCTTTCCTTACAATGGTAATGATGTGCATAAACAGGTAAAAATACTAATAAAAGCAATGGAAATTTTAAAGGATTCGATGGGCTACACGTTCCAGCTGCAGTCTCAATTACTTCATCAGAGTTGACCACGAGAATGTAAGAAAACTTTTGCCTAGTGTTTGATCCTCTGTGAAATAATGGAGTCATTTTGAAGCTTTGTGCTGACGATCCTGAGCTGGCCATGTGTTTCTTTATGAACATTGCTTGTACTGTCAACTTCTATCAAAACCTGCTCAATTTTTTTTCAGTTTGTATCACTAGACCTCAGAATATTTTGGAGGATGACATGGCAGCCAA
The DNA here is from genome assembly GCF_017639655.2 of Falco naumanni. Lineage (NCBI taxonomy): Eukaryota > Metazoa > Chordata > Aves > Falconiformes > Falconidae > Falco > Falco naumanni. The sequence goes on along the minus strand of NC_054060.1, from coordinate 13,977,071 downwards.
GCACTCAAGAACAACTTATTTGTATTCATTTTCCTCCTTTGACACTAAAATGGCCACCAAAGTGCTTAAATAACCTGAAATGTCAGTGCAGATTGGCATGTTCACAGGGCTGAGCAATACAAAACCAAGGCCAGGCACAGTGTTTGGAAATGTTATGGTGGAGTGCACAGAAAAATCAGAAACTTTCTCGTTGCCCTGCTCATATCTAGCACCTAGCCCAGTAGAGTCTATGTCTGTGACAAATCTTTGTTACAAAAACTAGATACAGGTTATGAAAACTTCCTGTGTCTGGAGAAATGAACAACACGCAGGCCCAATATCATAGCAAGGGTTATTTTATTTATGATCAGTAGTAAATAATGTAAAACTTATTTGAGTGATTTGTTCTGGCATGTCAGGGAAGATAATCTGTATGAATGCAACTCCGTATTTAAGATAATATGTTCTGTATATTTTAAATATTCCAGGACCACATATTCTTTTTACTATAGAAAAATGATGTTGTTAGTGTAGATCAAAGAAGAGTGAAACGATGTGTTAGGAAGGAGGTATCAGAGGATCATCTGCCTCTTAAACTTCACTGAAATGGGTAGGTCAGTGGGCTATTTGTGCAAGACAAAGGTGGTAAAACATGGTTTCTTCTAAAAACCAAAAGCCAAGCAGCTCAGGGATTCCTAAGATAAATCTAATTGGTGTGAGAAGTGGTTTGTCAAAGGAAGAGAGACAGGGCTGAATAAGAAGAGGCAGAACATGAAAACTCACTGAGAAGGAATTTTGAACAAGCAGTTTCGTATAGAGGCTGGACGTTGGGGTGGGGTGCCGGATGAAAGAGCTTCAGGCCAAGATTATCTGATTTCTTCTTCAATCAGAAAATCTGTGACTCTGGATGTTCTTTCACATAAAGATGTGTGTGATCTGAACTAGTCCACAAGTATTCAATATTGGCTATTCGGGCCGATAGGAGCAGGAATGTGTATGTATGAAAATAACTGAAAGAAACTTTAGCAGACAGAACCATAAAATACTACAAAGCTAGGATTTCTAAAGTGGGCTTTGGTCTGAGAATAAACCAAGAAAGTTTGGGCAAATTTTTCTAAGAAAAATGAGAAGTCCACTGGGAAGCTTTAGTTTAAAAGTTAATATCCCAACCCCCCCTGTAAGAAGTCTGTCAGAATGTCACTCACACTGAAAACTTTACTACCATTCCTTGTACACATGGCCACCAGCTACACTCTGCTTAGTTTAAAACAGAGAAAGCTGCAGTTGTAAATGGCCAGGGAAACTGTTAAAATGTGACCTACTATATATGCATATTATGTAGCTGGTGGAGATGCTCTGTCTGAGCTCAATCAAAAACTTGAAGTCAGTAGTGTTGTCTAAACTCCCGAATTGCTGAACTCTTGATTTAGTGTTTAACCATATATTAAACAAATCTGTGCACAAAGTTTAGATCAAGCTGACCCTCCAAAGTCGTCAAAACTGATGAATGAAAGGACTTCTAATCAAGGGAGTCAACCTTGGGAAACAAAGAACAGATTGTGAAAAGAACACTGTTATCTAAATTATGCAGAAAGAAGCCTCCAAGTGAGAAAGTTTTGGCCGCAAGAGGAGACAAGCTGATAAGGTGTTGCAGTCCACAGAAATCAGTTGAAAGTAGGACAAAGGTAATTGTGGGAGTGGGAGATCCTGACCTCTGACTCAAATAGTGCCCCCCCAGAGGGCAAACCCCGCTTGGGGAGCATTCGTAGTTAGTAAAAAGCTTCAGTAGTGTTATCAGAGGATGCGTACCAGTTTGCATTAGAAGCGAGAAACTGGTAACCAGTCCTGTGCGTGAATGAAAATGAATATATAATATACTGTGAATATGCAAGTACTCTTGTATATAATGTGTACCCTCAAGTAACTTGGTGTGCAAATCAGGAGGAAGAATCCCCCATGCACCCAGCACTGCAATAAACCAATGTCAGCTTTCTGAACTATCGTTTGGTTTGGAGAGTTTTCCTGGTTACAATTTTTGGTAACAGTAGGAGTCTTTCCATTAACTAATAAACTTCACATGAGGGCCATTCTATAGCAAAATTTACTCAAAATTGCATCGATTGTACTGTTTGTAACTCTGTACCATGCTAGACCAATGGACTGACTGATCAACTCCAAAGAATCCAGATGCTTCTAGACATTTTATTGTGCCTTTTTATGGATTTGGAAAAAAACCCCAAAACATCACATGCTTATGAGTTGCAATTTCCATGAGAAATGTTCTTTTATTTTTGAGCTTGAATCCCATTGTCAGGAGACAAACTTGGGACTCCTCAGAATTCTGCCTCATGGACACTCATTGAACCTCAGGAGCTTTGGTGGTTTGCTGCTTCAGGTGCTGTCTCAGGGCAAAACCAGTTTCTTTCAGAAATGGAAAGCCATTGTTTCTGACAGCTGCCTCCTGGGAAAAACGATTGGCTCATGTCTCCCTTCAGTTTTGTACAACCTGCGCTGAGCTGAGAAGCTGGCAGCGTAGTGCTAGCTGTACCGTCACTTCCCAAAGCACTGCAATTATTAATAAAAGAAAATATCGATAAGGACGCTTCTGCAGGACAGACTAGCACAGGGGTTGTGGCTTCAGCATTCTGCCGATGCAGTTAGCATCTCTCTCTGAAGCTACTTAGCACATGCTGGTGCTACTACTATGGTGTGTAGTTGCCAGAAAGACTTGTCCAGCTGGGCTTTCTCTTCTCCCTGGGAATCCCGCGCATCTCCTGCATGGCTCCTGCCAGCGCCATGGACATACAGCTGTCTGCCAAGACACTGCTGGGTCAAACGGGCTGCTTTTTCCCAGAGGCCATCCCAAAGTGTTGCCATTGTTGTACTGGTGTACAGATCCAAGTTAGGTCATTTTTTTTCTTTAAAGAGAGCTGTTCAGCTCTCACAGAAAAGACAGAGAGAAAAGCCCCATCAAGAATATCTATGCTGCCGTTAATGTAGTCCTTCTCGGGCCTCTGACCTTTCTCACCAGGAGGGTTTTCAGTCTTTGTTCTAACCGTTAATAGAAAACTGTGTTTCCCTGAAGTACAGAACAATTTCCAGCAGAGGTCTCTGCCCACTAATAATTAAAGTTTGGCTGGCTGCTCAGGCACCACAGGGTTCAACAATCATTGTTAGGCTTTGTCCCTCCGCAGGATTAAGAACCAAAATCAAGACTTCATGAATCTAAATGCCTGAGAAATCCTCGTCTACTTCACAGGGCAGTAATGCCCGTCTATTGATTACATACACAGAGCTTCTCAAGAAAGGTTTCCTTAAGTAAGATATTTTGAGTCACTGTTGAGGTTTGCACAGCACATGTAGCCTATATGGAAACCCAACACATTTCAAAGAAGTAAAGAACTAAGAGCTCCTTCTGGTTAAATACATCAGAGATTTATTAAACTGTAGATATCACACTTTTTTTCTGGATGCAAAACAGACAAGTTCGTTTCAAGCAAAGAAAAGAAACTTCTTTCTTCTCAGGGTGTGCTGTGATCCTTAAGTTGAGATTTAACTATGGTCAAGGGCAACTGCTCCAAGGGACATTTAGCTTTCAGGCTACGATCTCTTTGCTTCTCATCTGGCTCTAATACAAGTGTACTGTCTGCTTATGAGGAAGTGATTTATTTTTATGCCTACATTGCCGTGTCTTTAATTTTATTTACTAACCTACTTCACTGAGTGGGATGCACTTATAAAATGCAAGGTGCTAAAAAAAAAAGATTAATCATTTCTACCTTTAGGGCTGGGTGCTAGTTGCTCTGTGCAGCATTTCAGTTTACCAAGAGACTTTTGGAAGTCTCAAACAGAGACTTTTGAAGCTCAGTGTCATCAGGGTGGAGCAAGCTCCCTTCCTCAGGAAAGAACTTTACCCTCCTCTGTGCCAAGCCGTCTGCTGGTGTGTACATTTTGTTATGGCAGAGAACAGTGTGACGTGAGACTATTGCAGCACAATTGCTGTGATTTCCCCAGCTCATACTACGGTTGCAACACCTTGTGTGCGAACATTAAAATAACAGTGGTACAACAACAAAATACTACTAATGGCTGTTCATCCTGAAAGTTTCTCGATAAATATCCTGGTGTAGTCTTTCAGCTGGGATGTGAAAGGTGCACATTCCCTTAATCTCCAGCTTTCCAAAAATCACAGTTCCGTATTTCAAATCGAAACAAGGTCAGTGACCAATCCAGCACATCTGTGTCACAACCACCAGCTTCGGTAAAGGGAAGACCACTGGGCAAATACCACTGGATTTGCCTGCCAGTCTCGGTGGGGGAGCTCACAGCAGTCGGTTTTGTGAGGAATGCCTGAAGAATCACAAGCCAATTTCATAATAGCTTTTACTCATGTCATAAAATCTAGCATTATGAGATGGTAACTCTACATACATAGATGCTCACACTCACTTCATTTCCACAAAATATTACAAGTTGGGGCATTGAGGCATACTGGAAGCTGCACGTATAGCACTGAGAACAATACTGAAAACAAATTTATCCTTAAAACGTAACAAGCAACAATTGCAAAATGAGAAAAGGTATTATGCTCTTGGCAGCACATAGCACAAGATCTACGTTTACCTTAGCACAGGAGCACGATTTACTCCGATCTACACCAGTGTAACCATACTGGAGTTAAGGTGGCATTATATGGATGTGATTGCAGGCTAAATTCCAACAGCATCATCACTCTGATTCAGTCCCTCCTGTTCATGCACAGCTAGCAGAAGGTGTATATAGTGAATGAACAGACTGGTAACGTGCTCACTTGCTCAGTGTCCCCGGCTACAGCAAGTGCTTTGGGACAAAGTGAAAGAGAGGAACTGCATGTGGGTTTAGCCCAGGGAATTCTAATCAAACAGCAAAAAGTTCCACTGTGTCTCAAACTGAATGTTTTAGTCAAATCCATGTCTGCACCCGTCTTCTGCTTATAATTCACCATGAGACAGAAGTCCCTTGGTACTCCAGTAGATATTCTTGCAGTTCTTTGAAAACACTGACTTGCAGCTCACTAGTTCTTTGATTTGCAAACTCTGGATGGAATTTGATTCATGTTTCACTCCCTCTTTCCCAGCAAACACCTGCATTCCAGATAAAGCTGATCCTTGTTTTGTTAGTATTGTCTCCGATTTAAGATGGTATGTAGACTTTTTGGGGAACTCACCATAATCCAATCTGTCTTGCTACCTTGCATTTAGCTGAAAAAGTGTATTGTGATTATGATAATGGGGAGATGAGAGGCAGACCTGCTTAACCTCTGGATAGCAGCGTTGAGTTCCAGCTCTGGTACTTTTCAGTTAGATGCTTTCCTCCCACAGAGCTCCTGGAAGGCTGGATGACACTGTGGATAAAACCGCTTCCTCTTTCTACCCTGCCAGAGAGTCTTATAACTGAAAGACCCTTGAAGAAGCTACAATGGGAGGCAGGATTGTTTGGGAACAACACAAAGATTTAATTTGGATTTATGGATGTTCAGAACCTCTGAAAAATACCCAAAAGTCATTACAATGTTAGAGACTGTCTGAGGAGACTGTCCTTTCCCTTCTCTAAAGCAAAGGATAGCCGTATTGTCCTTTATCCCAAGAATGACAAAGACCATTTCATTAACACCTCTGAAGCTCTGGAGCTACCACACATGTATCACTGTGGTCTGGAACAGTAAGTACAATTGACCATAGCCCTCCTTCTTACTGCTTTTTTTCTTAGTTTTCCATAAACATTCAATATTGTTCCAAAATGTTTCCATGAGCCAACACCTTCTGACCAAGATCATTCAAAAAGCTTACATTAGGAAGAAATCAAACAAATGGCAAGGAAAATGAACTTAGGGTACAAGTTCAGAGGCACGTTTATCATGCTTTGCCCCTGAAGAAGCTCAAAGTGAGTCTATTCAATGTAAAGCTCATCAGAATATCACAGACTAAAGGTCTGCCTTGAGCTCTTCTATTAACTGGATTTTAAACCGTATAAGGGACGAGGATGTAGAGTAGAAGTATCAAGAAAAGACAAGAAATAGAGAAAGCAGAGAAAAAGATGCATTGGCCCTGTTTTGTGTCCAAAAGTGGCTCTTGTGTTCACTTCATGTGAAAGAAGCAGAGAGACTGAGGAACTTTCTATTCTTGTTTAGGTCCCTAAACAAGAGTTAGGTTCCTACTTTCTTGCTGCTCCAAAATTTAAGGCCTTTCAGTAGGCTATAGCTACCTTCAAGAAATGAAAATAGGGTAAGAACAGACCATGAACCCAGTAGAAGGTGATGAATAATCCAACCAGTAGCGGGTTTGTGTGTCTTTTTTCTTAGCATGTGTTCTTTGTAGAAAAATTCTAGCAGAGAAGTTCAGAGCCATTTTACCACACATCTTCCTCCAGCACCTATCCTTCTGCTTTACACCTGCTACAGCAAAACATGGAAAGGTGTCCTTCTATTGAGAAAGCTCAGCAATGACCTGGAAAAAAAAATAATTTTCCCTGCTACATATTGCCTTCAGCTGAGATACACATTTGTTATGTGAGAGCAGAAAATGGGAATAATAGAAACAGAAGTGCACAAATTATACAAGATCCTCACTTTAAAACTTGGATTGTGGTCCAACTTTTAACACAGTGCAAGAACACAACAGAAGAAGAGTTCAACAACAGAAAAAACATTGCTGAACAATGTGGACAAAGGAGCAAGTAATAAGGTTACCATACTCTGTTTTTGGAGCCATGAACATTAAGATCTCAGCAATATTTCAATACCTGCTGAAGAAAACTCACATATATTCCACCTGTCAGATATTTGGCATAACACTGCCATTATTTAGCTGTTTTACAAAACTGAGTGCTATTAATTTAGTTACCTGCAGGTGTGAATTCAAGGCTTTCAGCAGATTAGATAGTATAATTCCAACTGCCACGGTCAATTTCATGCATGATAAAGTTGCACAGACAGCATTAATTTTTTTAAATTAAAAAATAATACACTTCTGTGTACTGCTTCTCAAAGTTAGCACTTTTAAAATGAGTCATCTTTTCAGGGCAAAAGGCCTGAAGAAATATGTAGGAAGGCTATGATTTGATCATGTGAATAATCTTTCCTTATATCGCTGTCCACATAAGAAAGATCTCACATCATAGTCCTTGAGTAAGGATGCAACACTGGGCTTGGTTTTTACACTGTAAACAAGAGATAAAAATGGAATATTAACCTTGGAATTATAATGTATTACCTTTTGGGCTAGGTGGCTGGAGGAATATAATGCTAAATATTTGAGTGTTCCCAAACCACATTGACGGTGGCATGCCAGTGGCACTAATTGCTGTATATTTGGGTCCTTTTTCTTACCTTTCTAATTCCCACTTAGCTTTAGATTCTTTAAGAATTCTCAGGACTGCAAATAAAAATAGGTTTGTTTTTTTCTCCTCATTAAAACAGATTATATTTCTTAAGTTTTGCATTGGTGCAAAGGAGCCACATAGCACCTAAGTAGAGTGTATCACTTGGTGGCAGGATCCTAGGCCGGAAAATTGGGATGAAAGTGTGAGTCATTGTGTAGCAAAGAAAAAACGTCAGAGCACACCCAACACCACTATACTATTCTGACACATTTTAAGCCATGCAGTTTGCAATGAAAATAACCCTAGGTGCATGCCCTCGTATGCCTTAGGACACTAGTCTTTAAGACACAAGAAGGCTCTAAGTTGACTGTTGCACTGGCTTGGACACAGGATCATGCACCTGGATCCAGAAACTTGGACTATCCTCCAGCCTAGACATAGCTTCTATAAAGCATAAAACTGCCTTGAATATCTAACTGCCCCTAGCTATTTCTTCCATACAGTAACCTTCCTCCACTAACATGGCAGCATACAATTATTTTAGACCGGAACAACAGCAAATATAGCATTCAGATTCTACTTGTGACTCAGTCTGTCCTGGGACCTCAGAGAGGCTGCAAGGCCAAAACACTGGGGGAGGGAGCTTTCTCTTTCCAATGTGTGTTTCAATTTCTGTACATAGAATTAAACATTTTTATCTTCATTTGAAATGCCCTGAGACTCTCCTTTGATGTTGAGACAGGAAAGGGGTTCACTCTTTGCTGTTCCCAGAATTTGTGCAATTTGGGGATTTTCAAAGGCACTGTGTTAGTTTTCCACTTACATTCATGTTAAAGCACAGAAATACATCTAAGAAACAACTGTGATTTAACAGATAGATAGAAACTATAAATACAAAAGGAGAAACTGGAAATAAGATAACTTCTCTCTTTCTAGAAGAACACGACTGCTTCATGAGCTATTCTAAATTTCAGCAGCAGGGCGCCAAGTAGGGTGATATTCCTGGTCTGCTCTGCTAAACCATGTTCTGCAGAGGTTTCTGGGACAGAGTGCACTCAGTTTGCAGGATTCTTTGTGGTATTTATATTAGTGCAAAAGTTGTTGATGTAATGTAATGATGGTGGTCTTCTACCCAAATCCAACATGTAATTAATGTGATGAAAAACACAACTTTTCAAAGAAACTTTGGCATGCTTTTGTAGATGGGTATGCAGACTTCTCGAGTTTACAGTACATATCTGAATGCAAATACGCATGCTTGATTTCCCCTGAGTGTTGTGTGAACAGTTATTATTACTGACCTGGAAATTTTTCTACTTTCTCTCTTTGACTATTGTTTTTGTCTGGGTTATATGCATCCCTGAAACCAGATGTGCAACACTTGATATATTTCCATTACTTAACATGATTGTATGTATTTATTATCTCAAAGTTTGAAGCAGCAACAATTGGTTTGTGCTGCACGTTTCATGATCTTTGTCTGTTACAATGACCAACAGGCCTCATAAGGCGAAATACAGTGTGTTCTAAGGAATCTGTATCAAGTTAGGTATTGCCTGGGATTTTACGGCTATGAACCTCTTGAAAAAAGAGGAAAGAAAACTTACGATTTTATTTTTCTAAAGCAGGCCGGTGTAGATTTTACACAGGCATCTACCATGTGGTGGAACCAGAATCACCTCCCGTTGTCAGCAATAAAAAAGGCTGGTCTGACCAGTTCTAATTCCATCCAGAAGAGTGCAGCAGTATATACCCATGCTGAACAAGTCCTCACAGGACAAGCTCAGAAAATCGCCAAAAGAAAAAAGAAAAAGAAAAAAAAAAATCACCCACCCCCTGCAATAGTAGCCTGATGTGTAAAACAAAATAAATGCCAGTTTAACAACAAATTGATTTCTTTCAGTCATACAAAAGGGTAATAGGGGATGGGAGTTAACATCAAACAGTGGCTATTGCTCCTTAGCTCTGAAAACAGAGTAATTTACTTTTTGTTGCCATTTTGCTGTAAACAAAAAGACTGGTGATGGAGGAAATGATAGATTATGAATACTGAAGATTTTTTTAAAAATAAGGAATTAAAGGGTGGAGAAGGATAATGTCATCCAAAAACTACATTTGCAATAATCTTCCATAGGGACACAAAAAGGATTTTATAGAACCGGATTCTTACATGTTCTGCAATATCACAGCATACGTCCAAGCCTTTATTAGCTCAGTTACTCTCACAATCTTATGAGGTCAGAAACTACTGTTCTGACTGAGGCATAAAATGCCTTTGCGGATCTTTGCTTAAAATTAAACAGAAAGTGGAATTACGGCTGGAGTTCTCATGCAGGTCTCCTGCGCTCCAAACCAGCTCAGTTACCTGTAGATAGCCCTTCCCCTCCTCCGCATGAAGAATGCCTCCTCCGAGCACGAGCACGTACCAGACTCACATTACATCTGCTCAAGGGCACTAGCAAGAGAGCAAGGAGTGTGTAATGCAGTGCTGGCAGCTCGGTGTGAGAGGAGGCACTGGTTTTATTTTCCTTACAGCTGAACTGCATGGTCTGAGTGAGGGGAAAACCCTCGTTCCTCTACCATAAAGTGTTGCACAGATATGGTTGAGAAATTGTGACTGCTTTCTAACTGTCCCCTTACCAGAGTTTTTTCTTCTATTGTGACAGAATACAGGAGAAAGAAGAGAGAGTAGCCTTCTCAAATACAACAGGGAGAAGAGCAGGATCAGAGAAAGCGAATCACAGAATACAGACATTTTTCTTTGCATCTTCAACATGCAGATCTTCCTCCATTCCTGCTTCATCTCCCACAATATCATCACCCGCTCACTGGCAGCAGCCGTTCATGCCCACACAGCTTCCAAAATGGGTTCTCCCCCATTCAGTTCCTGTTTCCCTCAACAAAGATCTCCTCCCTTTTTGCCACAAATAATACTCTAGAAGGAACTCCTCACAAAAGATCCTCTCTCTGTGAATGGTGATAACTCACAAAAGTACACAAACATCACCCTCATTAGTAACTATGTGCTCCATATGCAGTCCTGTGGTTGCTTTCCAAATTAAAGCCCCCCAGTTTCATTCCCAGTTTCTGTTTTTCTTCATTCTTGTTTGTGCAAGATAAGGCTGACAAAAAGCAAAAGGGTCTGGAGTCTGGAGAATTTTGTCAAACTCCACAGCAATGAGAGAATCTCAGGTGTGCGCACACCCCCAACCCCCCCCACCCCCCCCCACCTCCCCTTGGAAAGGAAGGAGATGAAGAAATAGCTGAAGGGTAAGGATGGGCACTGCAGGAGCTCTAGTTATCCATCCTTTGTATACAGAGGGTAAAGGCATGTTTTTTTGCTAAAGCAGGGGGAGGCAGAGTGCTGGGAAAGCAAGTGAAGTAGATGATTTCACTCAGATAAGTTTTTCCTGCATATGCCTAGGAAGGCAGAGAGACTTACAGTCTATAGGACATCAGGGAAGGCTGGAAGCTCTACAGAGTGACTTTCTGAAGAGAGATAAGCCCTCATATTATTAACAAGCCCTACATTATCGTGCATATGATAGCATTAGGCAAGTTGTTAGTCCCAAGCACACTCTATTCAAGCTGTTTGCAGCCTGAGAAGCCTGCGTATACCTCTGACTTGCACATGGCCTCTCTGTGCTCAGGAATCCAACGTAAGGTTTATATCATCCCACACAGAGGTGCAGATGTCGGCTTCCCAGGGCAGCAATAACGTGTCTCCTTTCTAGTAAGTTATGTTGTTTTCCTAGCATCTCCTCTGAAGTCACTCCGGCTGCTCCTGGTTCTTCCACATCTCTATACGCCATACAATCACACATTCTGTTCCCTTTGAGAATTTTTGACTGAAAACTCTCTGAATGTTATAAGATATATCTGTCCAGATTTTGAACTTGCCTAAACTGGCAGAGCTCACTCCAGAGTGAGTGTTTTACTTCTACACAGGATCCGTCTCATGCTATCTTACCAGCAAAGGTAACACTTTTCATAGTACAGTTGTTACATTGGTCATGTAGAAAAATAGCTGCAAACTATAGTAATTTATAGTGGAAATGGGGGCATAGAAATTAGTAAAACTTGTTTGTTCTCTCAAAGTGTTATATTTTGACCTGCCTCAGTAAGCTAGCAATTACAGAGCAGTATAAGCAGCCAGCATGAGCCTAGGTACTCACACATGTAACTTACGGTCCTTGTTGAGACGTGACTCCAGTATTATATGCCCTGTTCTACTGAATTAATTGAAATTACTCCCAACTTACACTACCATAAACGAGAGTGGAGTTAGGTTTAACATGAATATGCAGCCCTATGCATATGCAATTATACTATGTATTGATATATGTGTGCATAGATTACCTATGCATGGAGTGCACATACTGTTGTTCTTATAAATCAGCAGATTCAGATAAAATAAATATTTTTCTAGAAAAGGGCTTGTGTGATGACTATAATTAAAAATAATAATTTTGGAATTAAAATGAGAATTCTGATTGAAATCTTTTTGCCTGCTCAGTTTTGCTGCAGTGCAAGTTGCTCAGTACGGATCTTAACAATAACGTGTTACTTGCAGCTCAAGGATCAAGGATTTTTTTTTTTTTTTTAATTAGAAAGCCATTGCAGTTTATCATTGTGACTGAACAAATGTTAGGACTAGTTGTTTCTAAATTTGAATGGATACAAAGAGGAGGTGAAAAAAAATTCCGGATTGGTTCAGTTCATCCCTGATAGTCATCTCACTGGTAGCTGGTTTTATGGCTTTAGGCTTCAGGGAGAAGGGCAGGCTGGGCTTCCAGACCTGAGAAATGCTAGTCTGTGGTAGGAGATGTGCAGACACGGAATGAGTAGGAAACATGTTACACAGCTTAAAAAACTTGAGTCTGGCACAAAACCTCAAAAAATCAACAGGAAAGCTTCACAGGTACTGAATTCTCTCACTTAAAATATGACAGGGAAGGCTTGGGCTTTTTCTGGTACATGGGACTTCTAGAACCTTTTTTCAAGCAGCATATCAACATGCTTTCCCAGAAAGTGGTAAATAATTTCCACAGTCCATCCCTGACAGTTTCTTGGACCTGCAACTACCTTCTAACTGTACGGTCTTCAATGATTGCCTCTACTTAAATTTGTAAGCAAGATTCAAAAATCTTCTGGAATTATTAAGAAGAATTCTTAATATTAAGAAGCTTGTTATCTTAAGCTTCAAAAGAGTGGTAGAGGTGGGAACTAATGATAACAGTAATAAGAGGACACATTATGGAAATCCCTATGCTGAATGAGCAGAAACTATAGAACAAGATTAGTGACCAAAGATTTAAAAGACTGAAGCAAAGACGCAGCTCACACTTAAGACATGTTTGAATTGGCCTTAATTTATTGAAAAGAAAAAAATTCAAAGAATTTTAAAAGGATGCTGATATATGGTACTCCTTACAGTTCAAACTTATGAGAGTTTTGCTAGACTATGGCAAGCACAAATTTGACAAACTCTTTTAGTACTGCACTCGGGAGTTAAAAGCAACTTTTCTGCTTTTTAAACAAATGCATCTACGGCAATAATGGCAAGTAATTCACAGTCATTTTTACCAGTTTAGGATAGGAGCTACAAAGACACAATAGAAAGGGCTACAAATGCTTCTATGAAGTTCTAAACTGGTGTAGAATCAGATGAAGTGCTCACCAGAGAGAAACTATCACTTCATGGCATTACCTTTCTTTTACCCTTTTATAGTACAGACATGAAAGCTGAAGGGTGCTCACAGGGAACCAAGCTATCAGGGCTACAGCTTAACAGGGTGATGTTTCAACAGTACATTTGCAAGTTAGTAACTTCATGTAATCCAAAGAGTGCCAAAAGACACGGGAGCCGGGGGGTGGGGGGTGAAGGCAAGGGGAAATTAAAAACCAGTCTACCTTCAGAAACATGTTTGCTAAGGCCACGTGGAAATCTCACCAGCCAGAAAACTGTTCAGAAGAGAAGACTTTTCCAAAAGTTTTCCGAGTAATTCAAAGCTGACTTGATCATGCTATGCATACTTAATCCAACTTCAACCCTTACCTTTTATATATTGACTTGCCCTCCCCTCAAATGGGGGGACCGGCAGTAAATGCTGCTCTGAACAAAACCTGTAGCCAGGCTTTCTTTACAAAACCTCTTTGATCCAACCTTCCTTCTCTTATTGCATTGTTGTCTCCTTCCCAATTCAGAGTCAAACTCTCATTTCAGTTTGGAAATGAATGCTCACTTGCAGGCTGAATGGAATCCTTATGGGCTATATCACAAGCTCTAAAGGTATTTTTAGTTTAGCTGTGTTTCTTAAACCTATGCTTGCTGATTAATCAGAAGCTGCTTTTGAACCCTTTTCAAGGAGGACCTGGCACCCTATTTAAAAATCCTTGGATGAAGTCCAAGTAGTCTAGCTGTTTTTTAGGCTTCCCTATTCAATGCAGAGCATCAGACAGGTATTTTCAGAACTTGTTTCTCCACTTTGCTGGATCATACACTGTAAAACTTCACTAAGATTCACCAGAAACAATAACCTCTGGTTTTGCCGCAATTCTTTTCAAAATACTTAGAAAACTGGAGCTATAAAAACAGATCCCTTACGCTCCATTCAAGATGGATTTCTGCAAATACTGCTGTAAGCACTAGGACACTCATTGTTCCAGAGTGATATAGGCTTGCAACCCAGAACTATGCAAAAAATACCTTATTCTGAGAAACTGGATGCTCAAACGTACAGAGTGGCTACCCCGCAGCGTGCATCTGTGCCTTCTTCACAGAAAGATGACAGGATCTAGTTTTTGAGGCTCTTGTTTTCTAATGGGGGAAAAAAAAGAAAACAACAAATAAAATGGAGCAACATACTTGAGCAGCAAGGGTGGGCACATCCAGGCCCAGCTCAAATCTCACGTAAAGATCTGAGCCTCCAACTGTACATACAGCATCACAGAGGTAAATATCTCTGGAACTGAGCCTCAGTCAGTGGAAGCTGCTTCAGCTTTCCAGACTGACCCTGAAAAGCTCAAAAAATAATGGTACTACTATTCTGAAGTGAGGTTGCTTCCTTCAACATCTGTGGCGAATATGTGATACAGGCTGCTATAAGCATCACACATATTTAAAACTAACAGGAGATGTTGAGGCTTGGTCCAGCCACATTGTGGTCATTAGGAGGAGGGAGCTACACAAATGCTTCATGAGATACATATGCTGTACTAGGGGTACTAACGGCTTAGCCTATTCTGATAAATCTCCCATTCTGTCCAGATTTTTGAGAAAAAACAAAAAACCCTTTCCAAAATATAAAGTATAAATAGGGTCTGAAATATCTGTCTTGTAGCACAGTTCTCAATGATATTTGCCTTCTGTTTAGCTGATGGCATTTAAACTAATCTCTACCCTTGCCTACTGCACGAAGAAAAGAAAAAAACCCACCCTTCAATAAAATATCTGACAAGATTTATTACTTTATTTCTAATAGCTCGTTAAAATAATGACACTTCCTTATTATAGAATAAGTTAGCACCATTGTCAAAACAGTGCTCTCTACAGATGGAATGTGTTGTCAGAATTATTTTATAAAAAATAAAAATGAAGAGTAGTATTTTTTCAATCACAAAAGCCTACTTTTCTGAATCAACCAGAGGCATTATTATTTGTTTTTATTAACACATACAAAATTATTAGGGTATACAAACGTGTTTCCTTTTTGGACACAGTGAAAGTTGAATTAACGGGCATTACAGCATTCGTTTACATCACACCGTTTCAAAACAAACCACCGTTTATGATTAAACAAATAGGTTTTTAAATCTATCTATCTATATAAAAAAGAGCTTGAAATAGCTGGATAACAAATCATTGATTTATACTATCAAAAGGCCGGGAGCAATTGTGTTTCCTATGATTGTGTCCTTAGCTTTCAAACCATGATTTCCACTGATATGAGTTCCCATTCAAAAACCACAACCAAACACACCCCACCCAACTCCCCCCAAAATAACACAGAACACCAACCCTCCTCCAAACACAAAAACTCAAAGCAATGGCACAACTTTCCTCAGGCTAATAATTTTTCCTGACAGCTTCAAGCACAAATGGATTATTTTAAATATCACATAAACCTACTGTAAATTAAAAAAATAGAAGATTACTTTTCACAATGCATGGAAACCATTTCTAGTGAGCACAAACATTTACAACTGTGTCATGTTTTTTCCTTGCATAACCCATACTCACACACAAACCAGTTTTCAAAAGAATTAGCGAAATATTCAGTCCACTTTTGTTTCTTTTATACAGTATGAAATGGTTACAATACCATAGTATTTTTAAGAATAAGTTAAACATCAAGACATATGGCAATAGCATTGTACTATTATTTCTACATACATATGAAATCCAGAAATTCGGTCTATTTTTATTCAGTCACAAAAAATGAAAAAAGACTAAGATCCAGTTATACTGGAACACTAGACTAGTTCTAGAAACCACAAATACTGTAAGCGCTTTGGTATAATATGTACAGATTGTGCTGTCGATATCGTGCTTGCATACTAGAATTGATCAACAGATTTCAACTGGTGAATTAAAGTAAAAAATAAAAGGTACTGTAAGACTTGCTTTCTTAGTTCTTTTTCTTTTTGGAAATGATTCAGTCAAAGAAGATGCACCACAAGCACACACAGAGCATTTGTATGATGTGACTACAAATTAAATATTAAAGTGTTTTTTAAATACAATGCAAGAACAGTCTTCTTAAGTGCATAGAACATAATGCAGAATACTGTTAATTACAGGGACAAGTACAAAGATATTAAACATTTTAAGATACGGAACAATGTTCTCATAAAAAAAAAAGAAAGAGGTGTGAATGAGAATAAGCATTCTTCTATTGTTACAAAGATCAATGTGTTTTTTCCCCCACCAGTAAGAGAAACAATAACTGCTGAATCATGAAAGATACCTACTGCATCCATTTTATCACTGTCTCTCAAAGGCTTAGAATTGCTCCTTCAAACTCTTAAGCAGTTTGGGTATTTGGTTGGGGTTTTTTTTCCCCCCCATTTTTCTTTTTTCCTATTTTTAACAAAAACTTTTATTTTCCTGAAAGTGGAACTCAGAAAGTGCATTTTAAATTAAAGGATTTACTTCCCCCCCCCCATTTTATGGATGCATTTGCTGTGCTTTAGAAGTTTTAGCTTAACCTATTCATTCTTTCTATCACTACAATTTATCAGAATGTCTCAGATTTATTCAGGCAACCCTCCCAAGTTAGGGAGCCCCTCCTTTTACAAAGCAAATGGTATTAAATTCCAAGAAAGCCAAAATACCGCAACTTTTACTCAAGTGAAATGTCAATTTAAAGAGTAAGGACTGCAGGATTTTCAGAAGATTTGGACTGTATGCGAAGTCTTCCAAAATTTGTATTTTATCTTTTGGATTTTGGGATATAGTAAACTGCAAATATTATGTTCAACTAATACTGCAAGTCAGCTTCAGACTGGGTTCAGACTATGGCCTCAGGAACGAAATGGTAGCCCCAAAACTCTCAATGCAACCAGAGGAAACTCACCCCAACCCTTACTAATTTCTTACATGACACAACAACTCATTTAACATGTAAACACAAGGGATGATGGTTCTCATTTGAAGCTCCTATTGTTGGCAAGTAATACTTCACAGGTATCAGAAATACTTTAGTTAATGTCTCCCTATTTCCCCCATTTCTAAGATGCTTTCATTTCCTTACAGAAGCTTTAGCTATTTAACAACAAATCAAACAATTGCACAAAAACTACAGCACCAAGCTTTGCTAAATGAAACTGCTGGCGAGCACACACAGGAGAAAAGAATGTGACGGTGGTTGTTGAGTGGGCTAGAAGTCAAATGAGTTTAAATAAAACTAATGTTAACACATTCCTTAATTGAAATGATTAATTCTTAGCAGAAATAAATTAAGATCAGCATGATCTTACTGTAGGCTAGTTGGTGACGCAGCCAGACTTTTGTGCAGATTAGGGTTTTGACTGTGCCTGTTCCGACTGCGAACAGATGAAAACATTGTGTTGCAACCCGGGACTTTACATTTGTGGAGCTGGCGGAGATGCACAGTTTTGTAATGGGCCCTGAAAGTTCCTTTATTACTGTAAGTTTTTTGACATATATGACAAGTTATTGGCAAACTGGAAGGTAAATTTGTAAAGTTTTGATTAGCTTTCTCAATTAAAGTACAGTCTTGGTAGAGTTCATCATTGGGCATTAGGCTGGGTCCTTCACAGCTTTCATCACTATCATCCAAGGGCATGGTGCATATTTCACTTCCTCCGTCAGAATCCCAAGAAGAATGAGCACTGCTCTCAGATTTAATGCTGGAAGTAGTGCTTAGATCCAGAACAGCTCCATCATTCAATGGATCATATCCATAACTCTCAGAACAGGGTTCTCTAATTTTGCTCATTGGAAAAACGAAGCTGCCTGTTCTGTTCATTCCTTTGAAGATTACAGAAGTATGTCCAACATGTTGTTTTAAAGACACATCTTGGCAAAACTCCTTAGCCATGTCTTTCAAGAGGTATGTTGCATTGAAATGGTTGTTGAATTCCAGTGTATCTTTAGTCAGAAGCTTATGATGAAGATTTAGGTTTGAACTATGTCTAGAAGAACAAAGACAAGCTTAGCAAGAAAGTGTTTTGCCCCACTTAACAGCTGTTTCATAATGATCATTAACAAAGAAAAAAAAATCAATATTAGCATGCATGCACTGTATACTTCTAATTTGACCCACTGCCACACTGAGAGTGCACATGGATGATTCACACGTGACTGGATATCTGAACTTGCTGGCACTGGCATATACCAGAAATAACTCTACAGAAATCAATGTTTCAGATTTTCTCCTGCATTGTGGATAGCTGTCTGCTCCACTAGATCAAGTGCTGGGCCTAAAAGAGTTGGGGGACAGACTGAAAACCTGTATATTGAACTGAGATCAGAGAATGGACTGAGCAGGGGAAGAAAAAAGATCCTTTCCAAATGGACAAAACAGGAAAGGTGTGACACCTGAGTCTGCAAAAAATATTGATCTTAAGTACTGTAACTGTGTGCCGGGATACAGCTGTACATATCAGTACAGAGCTTTTCCTTGGAGAAAGGAATATTGCATTTTATGCAACTTGCAGGTTTTGAATGGGCATCTCCAGATCCATTTTAAAACCACCAAAAGATAGAAAATCACTGCTCCTTATTGAATAATATCAATCAGCTTACTGGGAAGAAGTTCTAGGCCCTGGCTAGAAGATTCAGTTTATTGCAAGACAGGGAAAACATTAATTTTTCCCCTTGCCATCATGCTTTAATCAAACCATGAACTGTTCAAAAGGGCACAGAAATATTTTACACTTGCAGTCACAGCACTCTATGTTAAAGTCTAGAAACTTCTGCAAAGTTGTTGCAAATAAATAATGTTTTCCACAAAGCTCATGAACTTTCTTGCGAGTTGACTTTTTTTTTTTTTAAATAAACCATCTTCCAAAAGCACCTATGTTAAAACTTAACTGAATACATTGGTGTGGGAAGGAATTTGTGGCATGTGAATGCAAATCTTACTGCTGGCCTTCTTTCCTGTGGCCCATATCACAATTACAGTGGAGAGGAATTCACATCTGGGAAGACGCAGGCAGCAGATCAGGGTATGAAGCCCTGCCAGCAGCAGATGAATCTGTGCATCTCAGATGCAGCAGCCAGTCCTCAGAGACTCATCCTCTCTCTGGACTGCATCAGCTGGCTCCAGGACTCCTAGCAGATTACAGACAGTCTAAACCTTGTGTCACCCTGAACTACTATCCAGGCACGCTTCCTGCAGCCAAAAGCTGCTGCAACACTGTTACAGGGGAGTTAGAAAACCTAACAACACTTCGTCATGCTTTCACAGGTTTGTTATCCATCACTTATCAATTCAGATGCATAACTGATGGTCAATGATAAAGCTTCAGTTCTTGTTTCTCAGCCTATGCGCATAACAGGCTGAAATAAAATTATTTACAGCAACACAATACTGCAGCTAACAGTAAACTGAATCAAGCTCATGGTACAGTTTAGGAATCAGTACACAATCTCACCAAAAAGCACTACCAATGCGGATGTACACCAGATAGCATTAGTTCAAGTAGCACTGAGTAATGTTACTTTTGTACTGACACAGTAATCTCGCTTTTCTTATGGGCTTTTCCCCACCAGTCTGTTCTGTCAAAATCCTTGAGTGAAGCAAGGACAAGAGCAAGTGAAGATTTCCTGAACTGATCTCATTGCTTTTTCATTGAAGAACACTGTATACATTAAAATACACATGAAAGTACATATTAAACATGTAAGTCCACACATGCATCTACTGGAACATTGCTGAATTCATACCCTTGTGGCTTTCCCTTTATGTTCTAAAGTATTCTTTCAACTATTGCAGTCTTTATCAGTTATGAAATTTTCATGGCTTTATTTAATACCTTGTAGTCTAGTGGAAAGGAAATGTTTCTTTCAATGGATTTTCATTTCATGAATGTTCTGATAAGTTATCGTACCTGTTATACGAGGATACACAGAAAATCTTTGCAGGCTCCATTCCTCAAACACTCATTTTAATTTCAAATTAGGCTCCATTGTGATGGTAAAATAAATACAATTTTGTTTATAATTTTCTTACCTGTCTCGACTTCTACGAGAAGGGAAAGCAGCATTACAGCCCTCAACTGTGCAAATATGCATTTCTTTGAGATGTACATTTTTAAAATGCATTTTTACACTGTAAGGGTTTTTAAAAGTCTTCTTACAGATGTCACAATGAAAGCGGCTTTCTTCCTTCTGAATCCCTAGTGCATGTTGACTGACATGATCCATATCTTTAGAGTCTTCAAAACAAGGAATGGCAGCACCCCTGTTTGACAAAGTGCTGAAAAAGCCCCCGGTCAGCAAGTGGTGTTGCAATTCAGGGCAGTCATTTTTAGGAATCCTGCGCTTTGACTGCTCTTTAATATACATGGGGGGTTCAGTCACTGGTTTTATAACATCATTGTGGTGGTGTTTTGGATCTTCATATATAATCTCATGGGAAACTATTTTTAATGGTTGATTTTCTTCTGGTTTAACCTCTTTCTCACAGTGATGCAATTCATTCTCAGAGATATCCTTGATGTATTTGTTATTTGGCGTAAAGACAGATTCAAAATACTTTGGGCCCTCTACCCCAGAGACAGATTTCCATGAATTACCTGAATGGGGGTGCTTTTCCACCCTGTCGGTCACCCGCTTCTCTATCTTATGCTCACAGGTCTCAAGCTCTCCATCGCTTACCACTTGCAGACGTGTATCATCTTCAGAACTGGCAATATCACTGCTTTCATTAGGTGCCTCAACAGCTTCTTTCTCTATCTTAATAGGCATGCTTGATTTACGAGATTTCTTCTTGGGTAGCATGTCAAATGGCAATTCATTTGAAACAAGCTGCTCTGGTATTGAGGAAGAAACAAGAGGCAGAGAAGGAAGAGTACCTGGAGTATTAGCAAGCTCAGCTGGTGTGACTGGACTTCGATAAAAAGGAAGAACAGGCTGTACTGTCTTCAGGTTTGGAAAGAGGACACCGTTCTGTCCAATACTGGGAAATCCAGCCTGACCCTTTGAATCTGTACAAGAGTTGGCATAGCTAGTAATAGTTCTGCTATCTGGAGTTAAAATTGTAAATTCTGTCCTTTTACTATCTCCAGGTCCAGCAATGGTCAAACCATTTCTTAGATCTTTATCCCTGTTATTTCTATTCATTGGCATATGGAGTCTGGGGTTAGGATTTGCACTATGACGATTTCGACTACGCAAAGAGCTAAATACCATATTGCAGCCCTCAATTGTGCATTTGTGCTTTATCTTCAGATGAACAGCATTGTAATGTATTTTCAAAGTACCTTTGTCATAAAATGTCTTTTCACAAGCAGTGCAGAAAACACGCCCTTTCCTTGGCCCGGTGCCATTTTTTTCCACAGATTTAATTTTGTTTTCTGGAGATAGTGCTGTCATTTCAAGCTTTGCTGCTGTATTATGTGAACTGGAATCACTTAAAAGGGCATCATCTTCTGTTTTAGTGGTGATATCTGGACCATTTATGCTCCTCTCGTTTTCAAGTTGAAATGGCGCAGAACTAGAAGTTAAGAAGTTGCTTTCAGAAAATGGTATCTGAACATCTTGTTTAGTTTCATTGCTATGGTCTTGACCTTGCTCAATCAAATGTCTTTCTGGTGGTGAACCTATCAAAGGTGGAGGCACTGGGCTGAAAAACTGAAACGGCAGCATGAAAGCCATGTTATTTACAATATTCTCAAAGGGATGAATGTTGGTGGGACTCATTTTGTCCAAGGAAGCAGAAAAATTAGGACTGTGTTGATTGCAGCTCTCAATGAATGCCCTAATATCCAAATTGGCAGTCGGTGGTGGTATTATAATCGATTGCCCTTCTTTCTCTTGAATTGCCATTAACTCTACAATGGATTTAGTTTCTCCAAAACGAAGAAACTGCTGCAAAGTAGCCAGTTCTTCTTCAGTGGTCATTATGCTCCAGTGATCCAGCACCTTTCCTGAAGCATCCTAAAGCCAAAAATATTTAAATGAATCGGACATTAGTTAAGGCAAACAAAAAAACCCTCCCCCCAGATCTCACATTTTTTTAGGGACTAAAAAGTCTTCTCTAGTGAAATGATAACATCATTCTATTTAGTGAGAGATTAATGCAATCTGGTGGTACTTTCTTCCAAATTTTACCACATTGGTGATATTATTTCTTTCTGAACGGACGGTAATACTTTCCAATAAACTATTTTTTCCCACAAAAATTAAGACGCATCATTTGAACAACAGTTAGTATCATGTAAGTACAGACAGCAGAGATGAAGCAATCAGACCAAGATTTAGCTCCTCATTTAAGTCAAGTATTCTTTCATTGCAAGTTTAATAATCTTCCAAGCAACTAAGATCAGAGAACAAATGAACCTGTATTGATCTATTGCCAGTGTTCACAGAGCACAGCTGTAATTACACTAGAGTGTTGGAGTTCTTTCAAACTCTAGCTATGCCTAACTTTTCCCAATAACTACAATAAATATTTTATCACAGAACATGTATTTGATGGCCTACTGAGATTTTTCACAGTGCATGTAAGAGTTTCTAAGATGATGAAGAACGTAACATTATAAATTTTTCATGTGGTAGAGGTTCAAGGTAATTGATTCCATATTTTTAATCCTAACACTAAAAAGCAAGATTATCAAGAACATTAAATATTGATTCGTGTCATAATGTAAGATCATAATGTTACTTTACATAAAAGGTAAATTCCACAGTGGCAAAGACTAACATCAATGTAAGCACATAGGGCCAAATTCATCCTTGATGTAGCTCCAGTAAGGTCAGCAGCACTACACGAGAGATGGATATTGTCCCTGGTGTTTAAAGTGATGGTGAGTTTATTTGTCAATGTATTATTCTGCTGTATAAAAGTAAACTCACTGTTCAAGTAATACTAGAGTAAATTCTGAAGCCTTTACTTTGATACATTCCCAGTAATTTGTTCTTTTTATCTTGGCTTACTTTTGTTGATAGATTTGAGCAAAGTAGGAAGATTTCAGTTAAGCCTGCCTAAGAGGAAAACAACGACCAAAAATCCACACTTTCTTTTCTGGCACTGAGCTTGTACAAGTCTATTACTGCCTATCAGATGTACCACACTGTTAATGCATTGTGAACCACTGATAAGACTGAGCTAGAAAACATTATGAAATACTACTTAGCTATCATATTTATATAAAAAAGCCCCTCTAAATACCTGTAGCACATATCCACGTATATAATCCTGTAGTGTCCAATCCAGAGCATGCAGAATCTGTATCACCTCTTCCTGCTTCAGAACACTGAAAAGCCGATCTAGCAGAATTTTAAGGCGTACAGGAATGGCTTGGGTTCCATACAACATGAGGCTACTGATATCAAACACAACATTGGATTGAACTATTTCTACCTGGCTTGATGGGTAGAGGTTGGGAATCCTTAATTTGCTCAGAGCTGAAAATAAAATCACAAAATATAAATAAACTTGAGTCACAAGAGGCAGATAAAATTGAATGTAACTCATATTGGAGGTGTGTGTGGGGATGAGGGGTGACATCAAATGCATGCTTTAGTGAGGAAGATCCTAAAAGGTTTTATATAGATCGCAAGAACAAATATTACCATGTGCTACCCATCCATGCCGGCATTGGTCACATTGTCGCTGATTTATTTTCCCAGGTTTGAAACACTGACAACTACAGTTCACCAGAGTGCATCGGATAGCCTGGAAATCAATAGAAAGGGTAATAGGTAATATATAAGCACCATCTAGAGCATGCAGATTATACATATACAATACACCCATAAAATCCATATGAATGGACAGAGTTAACATAGCAGCACATACCTACCAACATGCATATAGATCATCCAGGCAAAACCTGAGTTTTGCAAGACCACCTCTGCTTTAAAGAGAATCGGTCACCAGCTAGAGCACTGGAATATTATGGAGGCAAAATATTTAATAACATACAAAGCAACACTGCTGTGAATTTATTTAGGTTGAAGTGCATTTATAACAATAAAGAAGTGTTTTTTCACATTCATCTAAGCTATGATCTTCATGTAAGATCACTTTGTTCAGGAAGGTTTGAAAACAAAGACATACAGATGAAAGTCCCGCTCTCTTCAAGTTTTGCTGGAGCTCCATGCTGCAGTATAGGAAGTTCTAACAAGCAATATGTTAGCTCTGCATAGGTGCCATCCCTTACATACAGCAGCATCCACATAGAATATATGTATCCTGTCAAAGATACTGGAGTTCGCTAACACTTCTCAGTAACAAAGCTCACCAAAAAGTACTCCAACGCCTCAAAGACTATAGCAGTCACATTTTGTAAGGGAAATGTTTGAAAGATAATAGGCCAAACAGAGCACAGAAACAGACAGCAACCAGTTGCACAGTTCAATTTGTGCATTACTTTACTCTCACCAAGGTCATCTATAATGCAAATCAAATTAGTATTCAGATGTTCCTGATCAACAGGGTGATATGAACTTGCTTCCTGGAATATATGCTTCCTTCTGTATGTGCCCATCTGCTGCAGAAGGCAGGCAGACAACTCTGAGGTCCTAGTTAAAGCTCCGTAGGGATTGCTATAGAGCAAAACATTTGTAAGCTTCTGTATTGCTTAGATCTGATACTGAGAATAGTTCCTGCACAAATGGAATATTTATTAAAGAAGGAAAAGTGAAGAACTTAACATGTAGGAGGTCTGCACTGGAATACAAAAAAAAAGTTAGATTATGAAGTTGTAATATGTCTGCATTTTTCTGTTTTTAAACCAAAACTTTTCACATTTTAAAGTACAGAGAGGCAAGTATGAAGTAAGGCAAAGGTATGCCCACTATGGGCTGCTACTCCTGCTCCTAGGATCTTATGCAAAATGGCAACTTCCACTACTTATTAACAGCCATAGAAAAGAAAGACAGGACTCAAAGGAAAAAGTAATGTCTTTTCAGGCATGCCTCCATTGGCACTTTTGGGAAACATACAAAGCAGCAAGTTTTTGGACCACCAGGCTAAGAAAGATTGATGCAGGAAATGTTTTAAATGAAAAGGACATGAGAGAAAGGTAATTTAACTTAGATTTGCAACAGGCATTTCTTTAGGCTTGAAGATTTTGACTGACTTGGGGCAGAAGAGGACACTACATAAAATAGTCTACTGTGAACAAGCATATGCAGGACATTTGGATGCCTAGTGCTTTACATGATTGGATTTGGACTGAGATTTTAAAATCTCAGCAGCTGGCTTAACAAGGAGTTAGCTTACATGTACATCTCCAAACTGCAGTGACTTGATTCCGAGATTCATCGTTATTTGAAGGATCAGAACAAGCGGCAACAAGGCTACTGAAATCTCTGAATCACTCTGCCTTTAGTTTTTTAAAGGAGCCATTACAAAATACTGAATTCTTGAGAAAAGCTCTGTGCTCCCCATAAAGTCGTAAAATACACATCAGTACCCTACGCAGTCTGAATTACTTCACTTTAATGGATGATATATTTTCACTTAGATGCTAAAATACTTTCATATAACAATAAAAAGCCACAAATTTCTTATGGAAAAGTTGGACAAAAAGGTTATAGGTGGCTGCTAATTCAGTTCTATCAAACAACAGCAAATAATATGATATCAAACAATAATATAGTTCAAGCCTTCTACCTCTGTACATATATAACATTTTCTAACTTGCACAGACTGAACCCCTTCCATAGGCAACTCTGCTAGGTTTGGTAAGCATTCCATGAATGCATCTTTTGCAGTCCCTCCAGACAAAATTACAGGAGTACTTCCTTTTTCTGCAAGAAGTAACAGAAATATGCACAATGAAAAAAGCTGTCATGATGATAAGTTAATTAAGATTTCAAAATTTTTTTCATTCCTTTTCCTTTGGACCTGTTCCACAAACCACTGACCCTTTTTCTATTTTTTCTTCTTAATTTGTGTACTTAGACAAGAAAGATATACCCCACAAGATCACAAGATCTTGCATTTCATAGCTTTGTGTAAGATCTTTCCTCTATATGCTACATCTTTTATTTTGTTTTCCTGTATATGTGTAGAAGACTGCACATGCAAAACCCAGAAAAAGTAAAAGGAAGACATTTTGTTTTACATATATGAAAGCGGTTATTAAAAAAAAAAAAAGTCCAGCTCCCCTTTTATTCTAAATATGGAATTGATCCCCGCTCAAGTCAATACATTGCTGCTTCTGGACATCCAGTCTTAGATGTAGTTAGGTTGCATACTGCTAACATATCAAAGGTACACCCTCAAATCAGGGATCTGTTGCTGACTTAAAAAATTACTTGTATGAATCCCTGAGAAGAAAGAAGCGTGATTTTCAGATTGGTATAATTTCCCTTCATTTGTGCTTGTCAGATTCTGTCTCCTAAAACTTTTCTAGCAACATTTGTGTTAATATAGTCACAGAGAGTATATAACATGGCAAAATTAACTTTTAAATCATCAGTGACTCACAATTTTAAATCTCCATTCATTGTTCGACTTAAAAAAGCACTTGTAAAAGAGGGACTTTGATTATCTCCCAAATTAACTTATATCACTTTAATGAAGAGAAATTTAGCAAAACTTCATGAGATTAATACACTTGCCTTTTGCCTGTTAATCCTACTATCCTTAATACGCCTATTCTAAGGTACTGTAATTACATCAAGTCATTTAATGAGCATTATTTTCCCAACAAGTGAAATGTACACACAGTTTCATTCTACAGAACAAAGGAATAACTTTCTAGATTGCATATATGCAAAGCTTAAAAATCACAATTAAAGGATTGGAAATGCAGATGGAAATTAAAGTGGAAATTCTTTTAAGTGCAATACTTTCATTCAGGTCGATTTTTTAGTTTCATTTTCCAGAAACTTAAGGCAAATATTTAAAAATAAATCTTATGCTATCATCAAGGATCTTGTTACTGCTTTCCAGTCACTCTTTCCCTCACAAATGGATCTTTCCAAATCCATTATCAGAAACACTTCATTTTTGAAAAAATAGAGTTGAAAATTCTGATCAAAATTTTCTGTGGTTTTAGCAGCATGGCTGTGGGAATCTGAACATCAGATTTTTAATACAAATGATTCCTCATGAGGAGAGACAGATTAACCATTACACTGGCTACTGAAAAACATTTAACTACTAATCACTGAAAAAGAAATCTTAATATCTGTTGCCTGAAAGTCATGACTGCTGACATCTTTTTTGCCAGATATTGATGTGGCTTCGATTATGCTTTAAAAGTTACTCAACGTTTCTTTACAACTCACTAGCAGCCTTCACAGCTAAACAAAAATACAAGCTAACGGAACAAATTCATTTTGATTCTGAGTTTATAATCAGGCTTCATTGCATAAAGCAAGTTTGAGATCATCTGTGGTCTCCTGAAGTCTTTTGGGACCTATGCTCACTCGCAACATACTAACAGCAGGTGTAAAAAAATGCAGCAAGAGAAGGGCAGTATGACTGTACCAAATTTCATTCACTGTGTAAGTGCGTTCTGGTTTGACAGCACTTTGGCTTAGGAAATAAAAAGTCAGCAAATACTGAAGACCCTGTCAGGACCAAATTAGAGATCTCTGCTCACGCTAGAAAGTCAGTCTGACTCTCTGCATGTAGTGAGAGCTCCAAGTGCAGACTCCAGTAAAATGGAAAAGCAAGTCCCAGATTATCCTGGTAGTATTCAGTGTCAGTAATGCACAGGACAGCACCCTTGCTTGTTTCTGGCATCCAAGAAAAACCTTTGTCTTCTTTGCACAAAGCTACCCTCACTTAGAAACTGCTTTTTTTAAGCTGCTGTTATCACATGAAGAGCATGAGAGCTTTGCTGCTCTGCTATAAGGATTGCTGACAAAATGGTGTTGTTGATGTTGTGTTACAGGAACATCTTCTGAAAGCAGGGGTTACAAATTCCTATCAGTTTAAAACATAAGTTTGAAGAAGAAAGAGGAGTTACATGAAAGAAATGTGTGTGAGAAACTTTCATTAGGTGAGATACAGCAGGTATCGCTTTTCATGTCCTTTACTGAGGTATTCAATCCATGAGGCCATGTCTCCTATCCCAGAAAAAGTAATCCTGCTGAATATATGTAACCCTCTGAGAAAGGAAAGAAGTGGGACAGGTCCCATTTCTGCAGAATAAACTTGCAGTGGCTCCACAGTGAGAACACTTGTGGAAGAAGAGACAAACTTTATAAGGGGGGAAGAAGATCAATCAGTAAAGCATTAGAATATTTCTTATCTCTCAATCAGCTAAAACATGAAAGCCTTTTTACTTCTTAGAGTACAGGTAACAATTTTCTCACATATTAAGAATAATCCATGGAAATTAAGCTCTCTTTTTAGATTGTAGAAACAAAATTAAGCATGGTACATATGTCTGGTTATTAGGAAATATTTTCTTGCTTACACCTTGTAAAAGATTTGCAAAAGGAGTAGAAGGATGGATACATTTACCATCTCTTAATTTAGAAGTACAGTCAACAGCTAAATCAAAGGCCAAATGCAAATCCACATGCATCTTTTAGTAAAGAAAACAGTAACTATACATGAATGTGAAGTTGCCTTCCTGTCCAATTTGTTTTCTTTCCTGTTTTTACTGTTATCCACCAAGTTTCTTGTGGTTGCAAAGTTTAAATAAGTCTTCCCTTTTCATCACCCAGTTAAATTTGATTAGTTCAGCATTTGAATCCTTCGAGCAACCACTGAAAGCAGAGACAAATTTAAAAAACCTTATCTTGAGCATCTCCTTCAATGCTGTACTTTTCCACATATTATAATGAGAAAAGCTTTGCTCTGTCCATTTTTTGTCAGGCAACTTTTGCCGCTTCCCCTAGGGATATATTCCACTGATAAATTATACCAACTGTCAGGTTTTTCGTGATTTAAAACAAATTTTCAATTTACATTTTGTCCACCTCCACCTTTCTTTCACTGTATCACAACCTAGCTGTGCTTATCTGTATTAAACTAATAATATCTGGTTTCATCTATCCCACATGTCTTTGTATCCATTCTGTCCACTCTATAGTACATATTTAGCCCTTGTGCATGTTCTTCCTAAACACAGTTTCAGGTTTTGATACTCTGTTGAGCTCCCTGCGGTTTATTGGAACTAAAATATATCCCAGTGTATTTCAAGTACAATCACAAATGGTGTTGGGCTGCTCCAGATGGTGCAAATACTTGTTGAAGACCTAGCCCAACAATTAAGCCTAAACTACATGTTGATATTATATCTGTTAGAGTTTAGATTAAGCATCTTACATCTCTGTTGTTACTTGGAGGGCCCCTGCAGCATCTTCAGGGAAAAGCTCTGGGCCATCTTCTTCTTCCCGACATGCTCACCTCAAAGAGGAAATGAGTTGCCTGGAGGATGGACAGAATATGGAAACCCTTCGCTGCCTGTAAGTAGAGCTGGGAGGACACACAGGGAACGGGGAAAAGGGGGACCCTCACCAAGTAATAGTGCACTGAAATGCACTGAAACATACTGCAAGTACCGGTCTTGTCTGATGGCAGGGCCAATTTGAGAGTTACTCTGCACAAAGTAGACTTGGTCCATGCTGCAACCCGAACATGTTCAGCTCAGTATTGTGGTGTTTTCTTCTGTCATGTGTTTAAGGTTCTCAGTTATGGCTGTGGTTAAAGCTGTACTGGTAAGTTACATACCACCAATAGTATACATACACTGCCCGCCTTTAACAACTTTAGCCCTTGAAACAAAGGGATTTCCACTCCTGTACATTTATGCCTCCTCAAGGGCATTTGGTTGTTGCAAGTTCTGCTGTTTCTACACTAAAGTTTAAAAATCTTGAAGACTAAAATAATTACATAAAATTATTAGAACAAGGAAAAGGTCCTTGTAAGATTTTTAATTGCAACGGGCTGAATGCTGCACACATTTCCACAGTCTTACCTCACAAAAAAAAATGTTTCTTATAAAGTAACAGCTGCTGTTAATACTGTTATTTAATAAACATAATAAGTAACAAGTATCTTCCATAAGAAGCAAACAAGTCTTACAGTTTGTTATATCCAGACAAGAGTCTGGTATCTTCCATGTTTTGAGTTTTAATTAAATAGAGACAAGTTGCACATGGATGTGAGAGAGTAAACAGCACTGACCAATAGCTCCAACCTTCTCCATTACAGACATGTTTAAAATGCTAGTGCCCTAGATGATTCATTTGACAAACTGCTTATTAACAAAATAATTTAGCAAAATTCTTGCCTCCTGCTTAAGAGACCAACTAGGAGAGAGATGGGAAAGATGGAGATGAGCCACAACTTGCCTTTTACAGTGCCACTGAACACAAAGTTACACTCACAACTCAGTTCCTAAATCCACAACTGCTCCTCAATAACTAGGCTGGTTTTCATACACATTGACCGTGTACACACCTACCAAGCTGAGGAGGTGCAAGAACCTTTGAAAAACTCAGACACAAAGCTTTTGTTTCAGAGGCCAAACATGAATTTAGGAGTTGAACTTAACACCTACTGTGCTGAAAATTTTGGCTGGTGCTGATACCACTCAACTCCCACTTATCCCTTCTCTGTGGGGAAAATATGTTGTGATTTTTACTCCTAAAAGAACACAAAGGCCACAAGTTGAATACATTTTCTAGATAAGACCACAGAATACATCCCATTAATTATCTGGATCCTTATGTATATATTCATATTGTTTATTTGGGCTCAGATACCAAAACCTGACCTCCTTTTAAACAGCCACAGCCTGAGAATACACGTAAACAGAGTATTTACAACGCAGATCCTGCAGCATGTTGCATTGCCCCATTATCCTCTCCCTCAGTGGGGCTGAACAAAGCCAGTTTTGGCCTGGGATTTGACTGGATCTCCCTCTTGTGGGTGCAGTCAAGCATCTTGAGCTGAAAATGCTTATTTTTCCTTGCAATAACTGACTAAAGCACCCAGCAAAATAGCCAAAAAAAATGAAGGAGGGAAGTAAAAAAGCTTGGTAAGATTTGAAATTAGGTAATACCTTCACACAACAGCAACACCGCATCAAATCAACCATACTTGTGGATTTAAAAGACAGTTTTAGCTGGCTACTGAATTGCGGGCCACAAGGTCCTCGTCACCACTTTGTTAAAAAGTTTTTTGAACTGTGAACAGTTCTAAGAGCGAGGAGCGGAGATAAGAGACTAAGCTAAATACAGACTCACAACCCTACAGCCAATTTGGGCTCAGCGGCAGCTTTCACGGCTAACAGAGAGGAGCTCTGGGCAGTCTCGGGCAACGCAGCTGGGCGAGGAAGCCAAAGGCAGCCATTTCTGAGAAAGGCAGCATGCTATAAGGCCAAACTTTAATCACAGCGTAACTTGTGGGATGAAAATCACTCCTCATGCATGTCACTTACCCTAAAGGGCCCCTTAGGGCAGCTCTTATTAATGGCACTGTCAAAATAATTATAAAGAGAAAAGAATGTGCGTGTGCGTGTGAGCACACACACTCAGACTGCTACTCTTCAAACAAAAAGCACTGGACAGTAAAACTTAATTTTGCTGTTCAGCAACGTGCTTGTAGATACATTGGCTTATGCTGCAATTTATCTTACTTGTTAACAACAGGTGTGTGCTGACAGACAGCTTGGTCAAGCCCAGGAACATATTTAGACCCCCTTTTATTGTTTGGTTTGGAAAAGCAAATAAACAAGAAATACAAACTGAAGAATGAAAAATGTCACATAATATTATCTTACAGTTGTTATTTACTTTTGATTCTGAAACACACTACAATGCTACAGTTCCCATGGCATACCTTCCCTAGCCTGCATGGGTCAGGAGCATTTTGCTGAGTATTAAGTAGTGCCTACCACAAGATATTGAAGTAAATTCCCTTTTTAATAAATTTACAGGAAAAATCTCTCTTATTAGTGCATTTCAAAAATGAGTAACATATTGCTCCATACTGTGAGAAAAATTGGTCAGGCTTTAGGGGTAAAGGTAAGTCACTGAATAGAAATGGCATGAAATTTCTTATGAAAAAGCACTAGATGCTGTTTAATCCAGCAAATAAATTGCGCATGTACTATTTACCCATATTGACATGTATGCATATCATATTAAATGTTGAAACTTACAGACCTATCCATGAACCAAAGTTTAATTAAATATTTAATTCCAAGCCCTACATTAGCAAGAAATAAATGTTATAAACACAAAATCACAAGTATCAGAGAAATTAAGAATATTAGTATAAATCAACTGCAAGCCCTTTAAAATATGTCTTTAACTCTTTACCTAGTTTATAAAATATTATATGGGCGCAATGTGGGTGAGTTAATGTTTCAGACAATCCTAACTTTTTCAGCTCCTCATACCACTGCTTAAGTCTCAAAGCCATAAAATATGCATGCCTAAATTTTTTTCTTTTTTCATGTCACAGAGCGAAGACATAGATTAAAGGATAAAAGAAAAAATAAAAGTTCTCTGAAATATTTAATGTTACACAATTTCATTTAATGCAAGTTCATAAGTTTTAAACCCAAACAGTATTTGTACATATACACATGATACTATCTATGGTGCTACAGTTATGCAATATTTTATGCAACAGTGTAGCTCCATTGGTTATTTCACAATTTAAAACTTAGAATTCCTTTTTATTGAACACAGGTGATGAAATTTTTAAGTGGCTTTCAGACAGAAATTGGCTATTTTCAAATGAAAAAATATACATTTCTCACTGATAATCAGCTATATTTGAAATTTGAATTCAAAAGTTTGCTCTTTTTTTTTTTTTTTTTTTTTTTGCTATTTGTTTAAAGAAACTATTTTACCATGGTTTTAAAGTGTGGAATGAAAATATCATTATTCTTTATTCTAAAATGACTGAAGTCTGAAATTGTCACTTTTCCTCATTCCCTTAATAATTTTATTTTTTAGCCTGAATACTGAAATTTCAGTCCCTAAGCAGAACTTTTAGATAGCAACTAGCAACAAAATAGTAAGAATTAAAAACTAAAAAGAAGAAAGGTGATGACAATTGCTGTAAAACTTCAGCTGTAGCATCTGCTAGGATCAAAACGGCTGGCTGCCCAGCACATAGGAACTGTAAGAGTTCCTGCACCACTGAAGCCAGGAAGGGCAGGGGATGACCCAGAGGGCCAAAACTTTTTTCTTCCCTGCATTTGGTGGATGTTTTGCTGAAATAATGAATTCAAGATCCATACCTGAATTTTAGCTTAAATCTGCATGAAAAATGTTTTAATAAATGCCAAATCATACAAAAAGTGCTCTTAAAACATGCATATGTAGCAAGACTTGTAATCTAAGATAAAATGAGAACTTTTCTGTTCTTATCAGAGGTCTATTTAATATTATTGTAATGAAGTCTTTATTACTGAAAACAAAATAAATCGCTGGCTTGTTTGATTGGAAATGGAATGACATGCTTAATGTTGTATGAACAGATTTTTTGACAATATCATGAACAGACGCAGAAGCTGGAAGTCAAGAAACTCGGTATCAAAAGGCCAAACCTTATTGCAGCCTAAGTAGGCAGAATTTCATCTTGGCTATAGTAAAAGCCCATGAAATGGCCCAACACTTGTAATAATTTTTCCTGTTTCTGGGACTACTTAGCTCTCCTTCAGGTTTGGATATATTTGCAGATACTGTAAGTTTTACAGTTCTGAATAGGTTGTAGATGGTTTGGTAGTTCAAAGAATAAACAAAACAATTACTTTTTAAAAATCAATCAAGCAAAAATCCATATATATTAAGAGGAACAAAAAATGTATTTTCCATAACGTAAGATTAGTTACTTTTTAAATGTTCACTTATTATTAAAATAAAAGTCTGATTAAGCTGCAAACTACTAAAAACTTGAGTTTATTTAAAACAGAAATGCACAATTATACTGATTATAAGGAAAACTTACTGGCATTATAAACATAATGATAAATAAATCTAAGGGATAACACAATACTTTCTTTGAAAGTCCATATTTTTTCCCTTTTCTGTAAAAGAAGCAATTAGAAAGGTATTCTTCAATGTATATTGTTCTAATCACTAGAACAAAGAAAACAACGGCCACTGTTGTTAGTAGTTAAAAATAATGCTAGTCCTACTTTGCACCATGACCTGAAGTGGAGTGAGGCTCCCCACCTCCCACTCCTCCAGCACTAAGAGCTAAGCCACAATTTCAGTATTTTAAAACCAAAGTACAGAAACAGAGACTTGTCTAACATAACGCTTGCATATTTTTTCAGCAAACTGCAGCAAACAGAACTGTATTTTCCAAAAGGATGTTAAAAATAGAAGCATATGATCTTTTCCCACCTAGAATTGTATCCTTACAATTAAAGACTATTAGCTGGCATCCCTTTTAACCGTCAAACTCAGACAGTGGCAGTTCTATAGCCACAAAGAGCAGCAGTAAATGAGAAGAACATGTTACTACACTGCATTTGAGAAAGTTTGGCTCCAAGCTATGCACTGATTAATATCAGATCTCCTTCTTTACTTGCCTCTTGACAATCTTGTCACATCTGGCTGACAAATCCTTACAAGCTTATCCAAACCAAGGCAGCCCAGATCATGCTCCGGGAGTAGCTTGAAGGAAACGGCAACACCAGCCATGCACTGATGTGCCATCATGAAACTAATGAAGCTGACTTCACTTGCAGACTGCAGGAACACGAAGAAACACAACATGCCTCAAGGTTTTGCAACATAACGCAGAGTTAGCTCACCAAAAGATAAGACAAACAATCAGCTCCTAGGTTCAAGAAGCCAAGTAGTTACATGAATTACAAAAAATTATATAGAAATCGCTTGAACAACAATCTCAACTAAATGAGCACAATAAACTCCAACTTCAGATCAGCTGTGGAAATTGACTGCTAAATGCCTTTCAAACAATGGTTTGTTTTAAATTAAAACATAACCAGTTTATTTCATTTTTTCTCTCCCACATCCCCAAAATATCAGACTGTTGCCTGCCTCACAGGTTATTCAACTGAAAAATATTCAAAAAAAAAGAGATGGGGGGAAGAAAAAAAAAAAAAAGAGAGGGAAAAAAAATAAGTAGTGTCACTTTTTATTCATAGGATTTTACAGAAGGATAAACCACAGCCTGTGTATATCAGTAGTCCTCCCCTGGGTTAGCGATCTGCCCTCTCCTCATTTTTAAACTCAGGATTCGTTACACAGAGGACTAGAAGTATTTGGCTAATTAATAAATCAGAAAGTAAAATGCTCTGTCTTAAACACAACTAACAAAACCTCATTATGTATGAGCTGACAATTAAACCATGTTTATTTTTTGCTATGTGTTGAAAAAACAATCAAAATAAATCAAAGTGTCTTTTATTCTGATGCATTTAACCTCTTAATTAGTGCAATATATTTTAAGAAACTGACTGACTCTCCCCATACACACACACAGAGACTCATTCTCTCCCCCCTGCTCCACCCCCTCCCCCCTATCCCCCCCCCCCCCCCCCCCAAATACGAACAGACTGATCCTAAGAAAAGAATTACCGGCCTTATTTTCTGGAAGCTAAATAGTCAACAATAAATTGTATATAAAGGACAAACATTAGACTCCACTTTAGTGGTAATTTCTAAAGAACTTCGTAGTGAAATTACATTGTTGTCTGCTCTCCAGTGCATTTATACGTCACGATAATGATAATGTATCTGCTTAAAGCACTTGACTCAGAACACATCTGAGTCACAAATCATAGAATTTATTGCTATTAATGTATATTGAGGACTTGTACAATTAAACATTGTCAAGTATTTATGATTTGCATGCTACTACTTCAATTGGAAAACAATTACACAAGTGATGGCTCTGCTTATTATAATCAGCCTGCAATTCTGCATTACTTACTGTAGAACAGAAAAGTCATACAGTTGTTAGTGCACAGCAGAAAGAAAAACAGGATTTTTTACATAAACTAGTTTTCTACTTTCACAGTATCTTTTTGTGATTAAGAAAAGGAGAGTACAGCTCCCTACAGCTCTCATCTCCATTGTTCATTACCCAAAACAACACCATCGCAAGATTTTTTATATCTCCACAGTGCATAACCACAAATAAAAGTTGCACAGTAAAAATACACATTCATATAGAACTGCAAAGAACTTTCCTTACCTCAGACATTCTTACTGTGCTTATGTTTCCAGAGCTATAAAACAGTTTCCCATTCCCTCAGTGAGTTGTACAAAGAAGTACTGGAAACACTCCTGCCTGTACAAGTACTAAGGCAGAACCATCACACGCCTCTTTACTCTTGTCTGACTCTGAGCACCTCAAGGTCTGATGTATGCTCAGGCTGTGCACAGGGGAGTGAAATAAGATCCTCCCCCTTGGTGTTCTCCAGACCTACAGTACGAAGTTGTGTCTGCCTCTCACCTCTGCAGCCAGCTCTCACCTCGCTGCCCCGGAGTGGTGTGCTCCAGCGTGCTCCTCCAGTCGCAGGGCAGTCCCCTCACAGCTGGCTTGAAGAGGGCATGACACTCATCTTTCACAGAGATTTGATCAAAAGGAGTCACGGAGGCTTGAGGCGCTCCTAATGCAGTGCGAGGAGATTCTACCTCTGCTCTGGCAGCCTAAGTAATGCATTAAATCAATGCAGCTGACCTAAGGCCTATTACAGTTTTTTTTTTTTCTTCTTCTCAGACTGTACAACTATCTGCAAATAAGCTATGAGGTACTTATTAAAATTACTTATTTTGAGCGTCAGAGTGTTGTTTTTCAAATTGCAGCTGCTGTGGTGTTTGGTTTTTTTTCTTTCTTCTTTTTAAACATTTGCAGGTTTCAGAGGTTCACTGAGTGGGGCGTGTGTTTTTTTAAACTTAAAACATTCCCCCCTATCAACTTACTTTTGAGTTAGGGTTGAGTTTTATTTCTTTTTATGAAGTTGAAGCTTCCTATTAACAGAAGTACAGGTCATAAAGACAGGAGAAGAATTACTTTCTAGTAATTGGGCCAAAATCTGGTTTCAGTTATTCAGGTGTTGGGTTGCATTCATGAGTTAGAGCAGGATTTTTGTCATAGTCATTTCTCACCTGTTTAAAAAAAACCACAAAATAAAATCCCAAACAGAATGCTTCTTGCCTCCTCTCTACTCTTGATTCTTGTAGACAATTTCTTGACACTCTTCTAACCCAGGAATACACCGTACTATACTCAGAGATAGTCACATTGAACTCAGTGGGAATCCTTGTAGGAACATACCAGGACAATACTGGACCACACGAATACCTGTAATCCCATAGGAAAGACAGCAGGAAATAAGATGGCTGTAGGGAGAAGACAGCTAACATATTATTATTGTTGGTTAATTTGTTGTCTTCTTCTAATCCTATTTACTGTTTGCTAGATATATGCACAATGCTTAAGGAGACAACCTAATTTATAGTTTACTAAATACTGGACTACAGTTAATGTTAACTCCAGGGCAGTAGTTGGAACCAGGCCAGGATAAAGCCAATGTGATACCAGAATCTGGTCCCATAGAGCACGACATGAAGCAGATGCTTTCCCCAAATCCCTAGTTTTCTCCATCCTATACCTTATATCTCCCCTTGAGCTATTGAACAAGATGGAAAAACAGAGAGGGAGATTTAGTTTCATAGTATGGGTTACCAGATACTTCTATCAAAAAACACTGACGTATGAGAAGAGCCAACCACAGGTGGTGGCTTGGTTCTTCCCCAGCAGAACTCTACACGGGGCTCCAGTGCCACCTCTGCCCCCTGCAACATGCCTGGGCACTTCTCTCTTGGGGACCCAGGACAGTTACACACAGATTGTCAGCGGTCCTGTAAACTGTAGGAAAAAGGGCCTGAGGAGTCATAGCCAACATCATGCTGTTTGAGGTGATTCTTAACAGCCGTGTTTTAAAAGCGTATGTTCTGTGATGAGGACAAAACCTAACTGCTCTCTCATGATGATCACTTATAGCCAAGGGCACACCTTGTTACTAAAATCATATTCCCTTCTTAATGAAACAAGCAGTAATGTAACTAAAAAGGACTCTACCTGATTGAGAATTCTGCAACAAAAGTGGGAAGAGTGCCTTAAGATTACATAAACCGCCAGAAGCTCTGAATTGACTTCAAAATGATAAGTGTCTAAAACTTAGATGCGTGGAGAGCTGTTCTCCCCTCTAGCCAGTTCCCAGGAAAAAAATGTTTACTAGCTGTCTGCCATTTGCCTGGAAGATGATAATTCTGATTAAATGGGCTAACTATCCATAGCAAACAATTTAAAACCAATTTATTTTTTTCTTAATTAATTATCTACTAACAGTCTTTTATTTTAAGCATTATTTTCATTATTCAAGCTTTTTCAATGAATATTTTATGGGAACATATTTATGCTTTGCTCTTTTTAAACTATTCACTATTACCGATTAGCAATTTTTCCGTGTTTTACTATCTGTGCACCTTTTAGTAAACATTTGATGATCTCTAGCATAACATGACACATGCAAGGCACAGTTTGTATCTACAGGTCAACTTTTAAAGAAATACTGGCACATCAACAACGTTTTCAGTAATTTCAGTTGATTTGTAGTTCAAGCTTTCTTGGACAGAACAGTTACCACATCGTCTCTTGCAGAATGACCAAAATGGAAATCAAAGGATGACCAGAGGGTTTACTCTTCCAGCAGTAAAATGTGATG
Organism: Falco naumanni; assembly: GCF_017639655.2. Classification (NCBI taxonomy): domain Eukaryota; kingdom Metazoa; phylum Chordata; class Aves; order Falconiformes; family Falconidae; genus Falco; species Falco naumanni. The sequence goes on along the minus strand of NC_054060.1, from coordinate 13,938,392 downwards.
GAAAACCAGCTTCTTGTGGAAAGAAAGAGACATCAGGACAGGGCAGCAGGCTTGAGCCAGAGGTCCTGGGCTTAATCTGGGGCTCTGCCACTGAGTTGCTATTTGACCTTGGGCAAGTTATTTCAATTCTGATTTTTACTTCCTTGCTTCTGCATTATTATTTGTTTTTAAACTATTAGAATTGTAAGCTCCTTGAGGAAACCATAGCATCTTACTGTGTTCTCAGGCACAGTGCTGAGAGCAAAGGAAAGGGGTCCCCAGGTCTGAAATCCATGTAAGTCATAATGTAAATACCTAGAATCACGGTGTGACAACACAGCCCAAGGAAAGCTGCTTTCTCCTCCCACCTGCCCCAGCCTGTTTCTTCTTCTCCATGTCTCAGCCTGTGTGTTCAGAGCAGCATAAACATAAAGGGATGTAGGGCAGAATGTGAAGTGCTAAACCTACTTAACCAAATACAAGAGTATTCATAGTTTTGAGAAGAGCTCCAACACATGGAAATGCCTATAAACAAAAAGCTGCTGCTCTTACCCGATTTTATTGTCTAGGATACTTAAAAAATGGATATTAATCCTAGGGAATCACTGCAGGGGAGCCAGTGTGATACAGCACAAAAGCACAATACAATCCCCAAGAAAAGATTTCACCTGACTTTTAAATTTCAATCGTGATGTCAATTTTGGTGTTTGATTGCAAAAAAGAAAAAAGTAATAATTCTAAAAAGAATATTAAGAAACTAATCAAGCACCGACTAAATGTTAGGAGTAGGTTTGGTCTCTGCTGCTGCATTCTGTAGGCAAACAGACACATAACTTCCCCAGCCACATGCTGCCTGCTTCACACTGTTGCTACCAGAGTTAGCTGCAAAACGGTATTAACCTTCGTGTCCTGCCTGCTTGGCCTAAATTCCAAACACATAATACACTATGTCCCTCTTACTTAAATCAGTGCTGGCAAAGATCTTAGCACTAATTTAATGCTCTGCTCGCTTATCGCCTTGGAGGTATGTGTGGATTAAACATTTCACCTCTCAGAAGACATGTGAAGCAATGGTCAGGCCCATGATCATACAGATGGGCACCGGGTCACCTTTCAGGGAGAAAAGCCAACAGGAGCAGGAACTGCTGTCCAGGACTGAAGGAACACAAGATTTTGGGGAGGTAGGAGGGGAAAGAGGAAACAGACCTTGAAAAATGAGGAGAACTGAAGTCCTGTCAGCAAAAGATAAAGGCAGCTGTGGATTTCAAACAACTTCCAAGGCCAATGTTTTTTTTTTAATTTAACAAACCTGTGCACATGAAGATGAAAATAGTTTTAAACTTAGTGTGCTGCAGCATAGGTTTTGAGCACTAGTCAAACTAAAAATAGGCCTGCTAAAGCCATAAAGTACTTGATAAAATTTCTTAAGATCTGTGGAAGGTCAGGTAGGGCACGCCAGTTCTCATCTAAGCAACAGAGAAACCCAAATCTCTTGTTCAGTATTTCCAGGTAGGTTGATTTTGTAAGGTGGCCCAAGGAGATAATACTAAGCTGTCCAAAACTGTTTTCCACTAACAGTTTAACCAGAGTTCAAGTGTTGATCCCCGTCTTGCTATTTACATCCTCTTTAGTGAAATTAGACAAAAAGAACCCAACAAGAATACAAAGTGTATTTAATACTACCTGCATTCACACCCCTGCTTCAGCACTGATCTTCACCTCACTGTTCACTGCATTATGTTTCTTCTGCAGCTCAAAACAGCAGTGAAGTTAAGTGAGTATTTGGCATTACAAAATGCCAATTTTTAAAGTCATGCTTATGGCAGACCCAGAAAGGCATCACCAATTCCAGATCGTACTGCTGATCCATCCCTGTGAAACAGTGCCTCTCCACTGAAACAGTCACTAGGATCAAGAAACCCTGCAATTAACAGTTATTGAAAAGACCTGACTGAATAGTAAATCTCTTTTTACCAGTTTTTAATTGTTGTTTATGCTAAAATGTATTCATCTTTGAAAAAAATGATTCTATAACAGTTTGCCATCTAATATAATTTGGTTTTTTAAGTTACATCCTTTTTCAAGGCCAATTTCTCAGCAGGAATGGTACTATATTTATACAACATAGCTTAATTATGCACTGCAAAGTAAAAGCTTTTTAATATACTGGTTTAAAACATGTTGCTTTAAAATGTGAAACAGAATAAAGCAAAGGACTTGGTTTGACCTCTCTGTGCTAATCCCTACATTTGTTCATGTCATATCTATTAATCTCTTTGCTAATTTAAGCGGTCCTGTTGGTGATCCTCCCACCAAAGCCTTCCCTGCTTCCAATGATTTCTATAATTGTGTATTTAGATTCTCTAAATTTCATTCTTCATTCTTTGCTTAAATCTTTTTTGAGATTTCTTAGTGTCACCAGAAGCGATACACTGCCCCACTTGACTTTTTGACAGCATTAATGTACTTTAAATATTACTCTATTCCACTCTTACTTTCTAGCATTTTAGTTTCCTCCCTTTAATGCTGTTTTGTACTAAGCAAAAGAGACACACAACTTTTAGCATATACTTGATGATAAACAGATAAATACAGCATTTTCTCTCTCCTAATGAAAGCAATAGAGTTAATCCATTGTTCATATATGCCATACTGGTGAGTTCATCCAGTTTTGTGATAACTGGGCCTTTCTGTTGAATGCTTACAATTTCATTCCAGGACCTGACAGCATTTACAAAAACTTCAAATTACTTCTTTCTAGCATGCTCTACTTTGCATTTTTCAACAGTTTTATCTGTTCTTTAGGTAGGTTTATTAGATCCTTTCAAAGCACCTTACAATTCAGTCTTAATGAGTCTAAAACATGTATCTTTTCTGCAAGCAGCATTCCTTCTGTGCTCTCTCCACCCTCCCCAGCTTTTAATAAACACCATCTGACCCAATGTGGAGCCTGGAGCACCCAGCTAAACTATTAGCCATTTACAAACTTGTTGGTTTTTCCTATTGTTTGTTCTCTGTCTTTTTGCCAGTTTATAATGTTAAAGTAAATAAATTACCTTTAACCTTCTTGCTTAGTAGCTTTTTATACTTGAATTTCAATATGCACAACCAAAGAATACAAGAAATTATAGAGAGCTTACATAGTACACATTATAATTTTTAAAATGTTTTGTAAAGCAGATCAACCTCCACAAAATCCAAATTTCAAGGAGAAAAGGGCTTCACAATCCAACCCTGTATTTGTAACTAAAGCTTGCAAATAGGCCAAAAAAGCACTTTGAAGTTGTCTAACCCCTAAAAATATATTTACTCAAACCCACAGAAATAGAAACGTTTTGTGTATATATATATATATGCAGTGAATATCAAGATTGGAAAAGTTGTTACAAAAATATGAATCACAATACATCGCTATCCAAAGTAAGCATATTTAAAGTGACTTGCTGAATCAAAACAGTTTTAGACATATACTGAAGGACTATTTTTTGCTTCCTCCTCCTACTCCCCCTCACCCTGGGCTGTGAGAAAGGAAGCTGGCTTACTCATTGGCCCTGTTCTCTACCTTTGTAATTTTTTTTTTTTTTAAACTACAATGAAGTATGCAGCTTCCATCTAAATGGATGGCAAAAGACTGCATCAATTGGTCATATATGAATGTCATATGTACAAGATAACTACCCAACTAGAGATACCACCCTGAAGAGGGAGATGGGAATGCTGCAGCAAGGATGGGGTACCCGAGTGTTCTTGGCAGCTCTGCCCATCTTTCTTTCCATGGTCTGTCTAGTTTGGGGTGGGCTTGCATGAATATGCTAGCAGAGAATATGAACCTGCAAACCTTTGGGCTAGACAATAAAGGTGTTATCAAGTGAAATGCAATTCTCAAATATTGTCTAATAACCAAACAATAATGGGAGCTGAAGTCTTTTGCTGTCAGGGATTAAGAGGGGAGCTGTATTGGCTACACATTTCCCTTTCTGAACAATTCTACCATCTGGCCCCTCATCTTGCAAGTCCTGTGAAGAGTTTAAAACATTTAATTGCTAACTATTATTAAGGAATCTACTTTGTCAAACTGCAACTCCTAACAACGTTAAGTCTCTTAGAGCAAATAAGTTTTGATACTGATGTTTCTCAGAGGTGCAGCATTTAATCCTCAAATTACAACACAAGTTTTAACAGGCAGATTCTGTCTGTCACCAAGATTTAGTAATTAACAAAAAAATTCAACCCCCTTCCTAACACTAATGGCTTATCAAAAGAATACCAGTAATTTCAGTTAAGATATACTGATGAACCAGGCAGAAATACAATGGGGAGACAGGCATGTTTACGATATCTGATTGAAAGGGCTGAGACAGAATTCCAGAGACTTTGTGTTGTCATAAGCGTAATAGTCAGGAACCACGTTTGTGCCCCCAGGGCCAAAGGGTGTGACATTGGGCCAGAGGTGTGTCAAAGTCAGAATAAAATGCCTGCCATAAAACTGGTAGCCACTCATATTCACATGGTTAAAGAAAAGGAGAGTTGGCAATATGATACCTAAACCAGTAATGCTGTTGGGTTTTCTCCCCCCCCCCCCAAAGACAATCAAGTCCTACACCAATACAGGAGACACTTCACCTACAGTATGGAGCTTCATATTTATTTTCACAGCCTCCAGCATTTTCCTTCCTTTTGGTTGGTTATTTTTTTTTTTTTGTCTTTCTTTCTCCCTGTCCTTCTTGTTCTTTAATACCAAGTAGTGGTTTTCAAACGTTTAAACTATGGCATATAATAACTGATGAGTAACATAGCAGTAATACCAGTGGTGGCAATTTTGCTTTGTTTCATGGGAGTGTTGGAGTATTAGAGAGATGACTAGGACATGTCTCAATGGCAGACTGATAAAATGAAAGATGAATTTTCCCTGCCTACAAGTGTTGTCAAGTTTTAATCATAAACATCACACAGGTTAAAGGACACTTTTTTTCCCAGGCAGTGAAATAAAAGCAAATGTTCTATATGTTGTTAAGGAATTTTTGTATGAAGGATTATTGCTAAAAAATTACCATAGTATCTGCGGAAGATTTTTTTTTTTCCAAGCTCATAAGCTACAAATTTCTGACCCAATGGTTGAGTTTAACAACCATGCCTATAGTACTGTTACTACTAGGACAATCAATGTTTATTATGGAGGCTTATTTACCGGTTCTCCCACTCTGCTGAAGGCTTTTTTACAACTTTATGCTTTAGCCAAAACTTTCTTCACCATTATCTTTTCCTGTCTACAGCCTCTTCTTATTGATTGGGAGGAAGAAATTTCAATTCCTATTTTACAGTGACATTCCAAGAAAACTTCCTTGAAAGGGTCACCCGTCCTCTACTTAGTAGGTAGATTCCTCTAAAACTGCCTCTTTTATGAACTTACCCCAGGCACGTGCCTGGGTTTTTTTATGTCTAAAAATACATGTTGAACTTTTGAAGTTTACCCAGGAGTGAAAGCCGAATGTATAGCAATGTCCTGGAGTAGCATCTGACTACCCCCTTCAACTGGGATAGCACATCGATACCAGGATGGTTTGCAGTGAGCTGTTTTTAATGGACAGCTCCCAGGTGACACCAGACACTGCTGCTGCAGCAGCCGCAATATCATACATCCTTGATTGAACTTTGATTAATTTTCCAGACTTTCAGAGCCTGTGGCAAAAGGATCCACAGTGGTAGCTGCAGCCATTAACTCCATCTTTTGTGATTTCTCCTTCTTCATTATGTTTGGGTCTTGATTGAACTTTGTTCCAAGTTAGTAGCTTTTGGCTATGGACAAAGGAAGTAAGACTTTAGAAATGGACTGCAGAAGGATAATATGTGAAAAACTTGCAGTAAAAGCTGTCTGACTAGTTGGTGGTAGGCTTTGGATATACCTTGATGATATGAGCAGCATTAACAAAAATGTTGGGAGTTCTGGAATTTGTGCAGCCATAGTCCAAATGTCTTCCAACATTTGTGCATAACGGATGCTATTTTATTAAGCTGAACAAATTCAAAGTTGCCGCATTCACATAATGAATAAATTTATCATTCCTGAGCAAAGCTGGAACTTTACAGAAGCACTTGTTTAAAATACATTAATAGTCTCAGTGGCTTCCAAAGATTATTTGCAGAGTGTGCTGCTAAATGGTGTGAGCAACTATCCCACTATTTGTCTGCTCAATAGGACAACTTTACACTGTAGAGTGAACCTAGAGGCTGTTCTATTGTCTTATCCAAAAAAAGCAGTCTATCTGTAGCTAGGACAGACCTTAACAGTTCTTGGGGAAAAAACTAAAACTAACAATACTTTACTAAAAATATTATACTGAATTTTCCCAAATGATCCTTCATTGTTTTCATTACCTTTCTCTCTCTCTCTCTCTCTCATTTCGGTCACAGGATGTTTAAATACTTTGTTAGTAAAGGGATGTTTCAATTCTAAGATTACTTCACAAAAACCCAAAACGAACTCTGGTTTTCCTACCCTTTTTTTCACTTAATGTTTGAATCTACTACTGTGATACATTCTCAGAATCACTTATATCTAGTTTTATTGCCTGCTGTTGGTATTTGCCAATGGTGGTGTATAGAAATGGTATGCAGAAGTGGCTGTAGTGATCTGTAGAAATTTTTGCCAGAACCTACAAATGCTGTGTAAAAGCCCCTTTCAGAGCTTGAAAACTGAAATTAACTGATGGGGAAAAAAGTATTAAACTATTAAGGGTGATTCAAAATGTGCTATGAATCAAAGATTTACATGATGTTTCCATAACATCTGACACAATGGGGCTTTGTCCCTACAAGAGGCCTCTGGGCATTCCTGTGATATAAGCAATAATAGATTTGTCTCTGTGAAGCTTTGAGTTATTGTGGCACCTCCAATACAGTCAACCTTTGAAATAATTGAAAACCTGGAAATAAAAGCAACCTTTTAAAAATAAAATACATATGTACATATACATACACACACATATATAAATAAATATAACTCTTCCTTGCTTTAACCTTTTTATTCATTGCCAAGAATAGCTGGCTGAGGAATCAGCATCTGCCATGAGCTCTCATTTATTTTCCGATGCTGCCTTGCCCCATTGCCCAGGTGGTCTCCGCAGTTCCCCTCCCCTCATCCTCTCACCACTTTGCCTTCCCCTGAACCCAGGATACAGAGCAGCCTTCGAGCAGGGAGCCTTTCTCCACTTTTAGACACACAGGCTTTCCAGCCCTTTTCCTCCATCTGCCAATCCCTGTCCCACTGAGCTTTCTGACAGGAGACTGCTTATACAGAAAAATCAGAATCTTTCTGCTACCTGGTATTTTTTGGGCAGCATTAATAACAGACTTTTATACTGGAAATTATTAGCTTCAGTGTGCTCAGACTGGAACTAAATTTCCTTGTCAGATCAAGCTGTATCTAACTGGGTGATCTGGACACTAGACTTGGGTAAAGTGGCTAGGATGCTTATTTAGACAGCTACCAACTTTGGGAACTAAATAACTTGTGGGAATGTTTGAATGTTGCAACAAGCAACACAAAGTTGCTATGAATAAGTGTTGTGTTGGCTACTGAGTCCCTCAGATTTTAGCATCCGTGCTGCTTGAAATGCACTTGAACAAGCATGAGCCTATTCTAGGGTGAGACCAGAACTGCCCCATCAATAATTTTGAAGCACTGTACTGGTTACCAGGGCTTTCCCTCCATTTATACCCTGGTTTAAAATAATAGGGGAATATGCATAGCATGAAAAGTGGAAAAAAAGAAAAGTGCTTCAAGACCAACCACTTTTTAGTGGATGCTTGGGAATTGCTTGGAGGTGTGCCAGGCCTAGAACACGGTGCGAAATCATACAATTAAAAGAAGGATGGCAGGTGTAAAACAGAAGTCTCTTATGGAGCAGTGGTTTGGGGTATAATATCTGCAGGAAGCTGACTGCCAGACCGACACAGAAGTGATTGAAGGAGGAGGCCTGGCAGGATTACCACAAGGAAGTAACGAGCCTTCAGGTATACTAAACACACACACGGTTTGTGTGACTTCTCACAAACCCCCTTTTCTCTTTTATGTTGTCCTAATGTTAAAATAAACCATATAGTGGTGGTAAGAAGGAGCCTGAGGCTCCTGTAGAGAAGAGCTGAATGGTTGTTGCCCTATAGGATGTAAAGACGACTATACTGCAACAGACTATATTGGAGCAGCATGAGGTTAATAGGAGTTCAGGATTACTTTTGATGCCTTTTTCAATGACTTGGACAGGTGTCCCCTCCTGCTGAGGGTCTCCACAAGCTAAAGGACTTTATCCTTCCTTTGCACAGCCAATGTGACTTGTGCTGCTCGCTTCAAGGGAAGTAGGATCAAGCCCTCTAGCAGTAACTGTGAGACATTTTTATTAGTCCGTCCACATGCCTTGTTCCAAAGCCCCTGGCTTGCCATAAATTTTTTCTGCATTAAACTCTTCACCCAGATATGGCTCTACCATATGCAGCTTGTCCAACAGATTATCAAGAGAATATTGGTTTTGAACTGTCTCTTCTACAAGCAGGAGATGCAGCGGGCATCCAAACCTCTATGACTCTCTAGTAAAGGAGTACTAAACCTCTACATTGATCAGACAAAAACCTGAACAGGGACAAAGCACTAAACTCAACATAAGCGTTTAGTGCTATCTTCTTTCGAAACATTCACACTAAAACGAGGCCATGATATTGTTGGCACAATCTTTATTAAAAAAACTGTTGCAATTTTAAATAGAAATTAAATACTTGGTGTGATCTTTAATTTTCCCCATAGTAAAGAGGGACTACTAAGAAGGAAATGCCTTTTTGTACTCTGAATATATTCAAATCCTCGTTGGTATAAATCAGTTTAGTTCCAAGAAATGCAATTTATATGAGATCTGTAATAAATTCCATATACCTCTGAGGCCATTCTTTCCAAGTAATTTCAATGCATTTTATTAAAAAAACACCAATAAAACATCACAACCCTGACTGTAAGCTTAGCATTATCTCCCTTTTACAAACGGGTAAATTTGTGATTTAGCCAGTTATATAATAAACCTGTGACAGAGCCAGTCTGTCATTCAGGTAGTTCTGTGGCTTCATCCTCCTCTGAAGAATAGCACTTTCTCCTGACCTCCATTTTAGCAAGTCAGTGACAATTGCTGTTTATAAAAATAGCAGAGTATAGGTACAATCCCTGTCTTTACAAACTCTTCTTCTATAGACTTAGAAAAAGACTTCTTTGTGCAGAACCATCATATTATACTGGCTAGTAAAGAGAAATAGCAGAGCCTTTGCAATACATCTATTAAAAAAAATTGGCTTCTTTAGAAAGCTCTAAAAACTCATTTCTAGCCATAGAAATTGTGTATTCTGTTTATCGAGATGCTTTCTCCATACTCCAAACTACATTATCTCGATGGCATTCATTGTGAAGCATCACCCTCACAGAATGTGAAACATGTGTTTACAGGGGAGGAGGGATGCAAGCTACTTCTATATACAGATTTTGTCATGTAAATAAGCTGTTGGAAAGCCAGTTTGTGACAATGCCAGTATTTGGTGCTTCTTTAGTCTAATTAGAAACTGCTCTACACAGCTCAGCCATTAGCAGTGGAACACACTGCTTGTTTTACTTACCAATTAAAGTGTTGTATCTCACCTAGCAGTCATAATTAGAAAAACTGGCACAATGAGCATAAGTAAACAACAGTTGTGATCAGAAGCACAGCAGATACCTACTTTATTATCTCTCTAGTAAATAAGCGCAGTTTGAAACAACGAGTGTTTATCAAAGACCTGCAGTTTGCAAACCTCAGCTGACTAACAACTCTATCCAGGACTGGAAATTATCGACTGGGCTCTTACCATCTCTACTGAGCTCTGAACACTCAGCTAACTTTGAAATGTAGCTGACAAGTAAATGAGCGGATAAAATAACAGTAATCTTGGTTGCAAAGACATTCATAGTAAAGAGCATTTGCTCCTCCTCCCTAAAATTATACAGTTTGTTACCAGGAAGCACAAGTATCACTCAAGCATACACCTAGGGAACACAGAGGGAACACCAGGTCCAGCACCCTGCTGTGATGTTTTAGGCAAAAATACACCCAATTACCAATCCCAGTACCTCACACCAAGCAACGCTGCTTAGCAGGAATGACATTTGTACTGATCTCCTTTTAACTTTCCTATAAGCATTTATGATTTTTCTTAATTTATAATAATTGCATTTTTAAAAACAATGAACTTGAATTTTGCTTAATACTAATAGTAAAAAGATTGTCAAGTTATTTTCCAACTTGGAAAAAAGTAGTTTGGCAGCTCTTCATAGTTTTATTTGGGTCAAATCGCTTAAACTATGTCAAAAATATTTTATTTCAGATTCAAATGTGGTTTTTTTTAAGGTTAAATTTAAGCATAATAATTATTTTCAAAACATTAACAATCTTAACTGACTTGTGTGTTACTTTTAAATTTCCATCCTACAAATGAAACTGCCCAAAGGATGTCACTGAACCTGCAATTAAAAACCAAATGAACTAACTTCAACCACATGAGAGAAAGGTTTTCTGTACTCTTGCAAAAAATTCTGTGGCTCCTCAGACAACAAAATTTACAGGCCTCACGATAGTGCAAGCAGATATTTGAAATTATGCCTTATTTTAGCTGTTGCGGAAAGGCATCAAATAGACATTTGAGGGCCTGCAGAGAGCAACTAGGTGTGTAAACATTCCCGTCCTGTCCCACATACCACCCAAATCTAGCTCTGGAGAGACCAGCTCCAGAAAAACATCATCATTTTTCACAGCTCACTCAAATCCTTGCTTTCCCTGATCCTGCTGAATATGATCTCATTTACCAGGGGGATGGGGGAGGCAGGGGAAGAACAGAAGAAAAGATGGTAGTTTCAGCAATGCATACACCTTCCCATGTGAGAGCTAAACTGAATCCATATGGGAACCGAACTGAGACTTATCAACTTTCACTTCTACATGGTGGAACAGTTTCCAGTCATCATTATTGAGGTTAAAGCAAGAAGTAATCCACCCAGTTTTAAAGCTATCTGTACTATGTTTTGTGAAATTCAGTCTGCTGTGCAATGATCTCATGCAGAAGAGTGATGAGCCACAGGTTGAGTCTTAAATGCCAACATTTTATCTCTGTGGGACAATGATGTTTTTTATTTGTAGACGATATATTTCATCTCTTTATGCATAGCAACACCGATACACTATTGGAAGAAATATCGCACTTTTCTTTGTCCACTTACATAGCTGTGCAAGTGACTTTAGGCACTTTTTTCAATTATACCTGGATTACCAATGATCTATTAAGAACAGGTGAGAACAACAGGAGGGTGAACTTGAAAGTGAAGCAAGGCAGGTTTTGGTGAACCATTAAATACCTTTGTGCTTATGCTCACTTATTTTACCATCTGTAAAAGAAACCAAGGACCTCTATCCTCTGTAATCACTGCATTTCACATTTCCATCAGTAATAAGGCAAGGACACCAGCTTTTTGATGTCTGCAGACAATAACTGACACTAACTACAAAAAATACACTGGAAGAGGGACACAAAGCACTGAAGAAAAGGAATTACACCAGTGATGTATTTGACTTGCAGGTTTGCTTTATTTATTAGGTTTGTTTTGGAAGTTCACTTCCTGCATGCTTCTTAGCCAAAGTTCTTTGGTTTTACTTACGTGCTAAAACACTCTCCCTCTCTCCACCCACCCCACTTCTCCTTTAAAAACGAATGGATGTGCTCCAAAGCATACTCCTGGGCAGCTGTTTGTACCCCAGAAAATTCTGCATTCTTCTGTCCTCACTACTGTGACTGTAAAGGCTGCTAAAAGGCACGGGCACCTATTTCAATCGGCAGTGTCACATTAACAGGTAGATAACATTCAACCATAGATCTATTTCTCAGTGCCTGACAGACAGGGAACTTTATGAAACAATCTGACTGTGACTCATTTCAGATTGTCTGGAAAAGATGGGTTTTTTTGGCTGGAGAAGTATTTGGAGGACTGAGTAAAAGCACTGCCTGCTCTGCATATGCACTGACTATTCTTGGCTTACAAGGTTTATATACAACAGTGCTCGTCTAGAGAGCTGCCTGTTTATGGCTGGGGAAGAGACCATGCAGATTCACCTTGCCTTGGTCACCTCTGTATAAGATTAATGCAGTGCATTCTTCTTAGCTGGGCTGAAAGTTGAGCAGGTGCAGAAAAGCATCTGTTTTCCCCCAGAGCAGAGAGAACCTCTGTGAGCAGGCAACACCTGCACGCAGGCCATTCACTGTGCTAGAAAATTTTCTTTCAAGTCCTGTGTAGTTCTAGACTCAATCATAAGTGATATCCTCACACTGAAAGTACTGTCACAGCTATTTAGATCTGCCAGGAAGCTCTTGCTCTAAAACTGAGGTAAGATCTCCTGGGACTGGCAGGCTCTCAACTAATAGTCTCAGCCTTTGAAATGCATTCCCTTTGGCAGCTTCCCAAAGCCAGATGCTAATGACCTTAGGCATGATGCAAGACCTTTTTATTGGTGTATTTTTTTTTTTTTAATTCCTGAGGTAGCAACGAAGCCAGACATTTCTTGTCTTTGGAGAAAGTGTCCATTTTAGCTTTGCAAGTAACCATGTAACTTTTGCAGAAACACTGTCTGAATCAATCTTACGTGTAAAAAAGGTTATTCACTCAGCAGCATTCAGCAACAAAAGTTTTTAAATTGTTCTTTATATAACAAGGCAAGACTTTACGATGCAGGTTTAAGCTCAAATCCCTTTGGGCTTATATACATGTATTATACAGTTTTCCAGGGAATTTGGCACCATGGGCTAAATGCTGACTTTGGACTTGAGAGACCTGGACTGTATTTCCAACCTTCTGCTAGATGACTGTGCAACTACAGGCAGGTGATTCCATTTCTCTCTCCTCCCTATTGCCTGTGCAACAGTGTTTGCCCTGTCAGTAGAGTACCTTGGGCTGCACTGCTAAGGGCTGTTTCAGAACCAGATAGTCTAGTGCTTTGTTCCATTAATTAACCTCTTGTAAATCTTTGAAAACTCTATGTTCAAAAGAATGAAACTTGAGTAAACTGACTTTTAGCACAACAGTTTCCTGGCTTCTCTGGTAATTAGGATGTGTCAGTAGAGGTTATTCTAAAAGATTATTCTCTCCAGGCTTCCTTTATCTTCAGTGCAGAGGGAAAGGCTCCTTCTGTGGGTGTTTCAAAACAGGAGCCTAATGCAGATATTCTGCATAGCTCTGCACAGTCCTCTGCAGAAATGTTGATACCTGGAGCCTAGGAAGATTAGATTCACTAGGCATCATCTTTCCTCCCTTCCCTCTCTCTTGCCTCCAAACATATTGAAGAAAACTACCAAATCAAGGTAATGTCATAAAACTACAGATTTCTTAGTTTAAATTCCCTTTAAAGCATACTTAAAATTAGATCCCAGTATGTTATCAGTGTTAAAAGCAGCAACAGTGACTGTATTCCCACACAAAGATACAGTAAATATTAACAAGACACTTTGATATTCTATAGTAAATGAATTTTAGTTTGAGACTTAAATATCTTGACCATTTTCTTGGATGTGCATTTTATAACAAGGCCACAAATACGATCTATAAACCTTCTCAAAGATAAGTTCTTGCTCAATATTTCCATCACCTTCCATAAATATAACAAAACCATCTGTGACTGGTTTTCACCAAAAAAAAAAAAGAAAAAAAAAGGCACAATAAACAGGTTTTCATCTTATTGCAGGGAACTTCAGCTTCCAAACAGACAGAACACCAAACTAATATATAACAGACAATGAAGGACTTGCTTATGTTTAAAACAGCTCTGTAATTCTAATCAGAAACAAAGACACTGACATTTTACTGTTTTCCAGCTTTAAACTTAAGGGAAATAATTATTTTTGGGGTAGATTGTTTAGTTTTGTCATCTTGGCATTAGGTCATCAGTGCACAAATCCTCAGTGGCAGTTACAAAGATGCTGCAGTGCTAACTAGGTGAGCACAGAACAATGGAGTCCTTCACACCACAATCGGGAAAAAAGAAATCACCACTTTCAATGTCAAATCACGCACTCACCTATGGGAGGAGGCAAAATATGTTTTAAATCCCTCATCCCTAGATATTTTCACCTGCTGACAAAACACATCTTTTCTGAATGGGCAAATAATTTATTCAGCTATGTCTCTAAAATTCAGCGGACTGCATCTGTTCATTTGCTCAAGGAACCTACACAGGTATCAGCATTAAGCTACGGTTAAAGGTTTGGAAAACAGCTATCGCATTAGCTGTTATCTGGAAATGAGGTAAGAGCATGAGCTCTACAACTGGAGCCAAAGGATGGAGACTCATACCGCATTTCAGTGGCAGACTCCTGCTCTCTATGCATTAAATAAATGTAACCTCAGCTGAGCAGTGGGGTTATACTGGACTTCCTGTACTTGACTATGAGAAGTACCCGGCACAGTCTGCCACGCTAATGTGGTATTTAAGCTCTTTGCAAAGGTTGTCCCCAAAGACATGACTGGGGACTTGTCCTACCCTGCTTTTACACTGGCTGGAGGAGCCGGTGCAGCAGAGGCAGGCAAGCACTTGCTGTTAAATATTCTTTCTCTGTTAGGCGCTGCTGCAGTACTCTGTAGGATTCTGAGGAGTCACACTGCTTTTACAGTTCAATTGTGAATCCTTCCACAGTATTTATAATGATCTATTATTAATTGCTAAGAATTACATTCCAGTCTTAAATTCAGAAGGCAGAGAAACTGTGCAGCTTTCAGCTGTCAAGAACAGTAATTCAGTACTTAAATCATAAGCGTCAGAAGTTGTAAGTGGGCTGATTTATACTAATTTGCACAACCCTGTTCATCTAGGTGAAATCTGTAAATAATGAAAGAAAAACAGGGGAAGGGCTTTTCAGTAAGTTGGTATCCCTAAACCAGCATACAAGTGATTAAATCAATGAAATAAAGATGTGCTGCTGTTAGTATTTTGGTGAGAAGTGAGGACTACAAGCTTACCACAAAGTGTAAGGAAACTGTATTTGGAAAAGGTCAAATAAAGGGGAAAAAAATAAAATTTGCAAGCCACATCCTTAGTATACATCACAGTGCATAAGACCACTGAGGTCAGTTAAACTGTGCCATTTCCCACCGACTTGAGGTTTTGTCATGTGTTTATGTAAAAGAAAATGACAATGTTAACTAGTTTGGGAAAAAGACCTAGCAGATCTGCAAAATGGTCTGCTGCTTGACTTTTCGGTTAGGGTATGCATTCCATGGCTGCATAAAGAGAAGGAGGAAAAAAAAAAAAAAAGAAAAAGAAAAAAGAGGACTGGAAACTCCACCTGGATGCTATCAGTCTTGCCCAAGTAAACAGTACTGACATTAGTGCTAGCCTGCTGAGTGGTACAGGTTAGGAAGGGTCACAAAGGCAAAATGGTGACCAAACGTGCCTTGAGGTAGAGATGCTCTGGAATCTGTCACAAAAGGAGAGAGCTGAAAGCTCATTTTATCTAGAAGTCATTTCATTTTAGAGTTCAAAACAATTAAAGACATTGAAAGAATTGTACAAACATGGATTATAGCAAGACAGAAACAACCTCCTTTTTCACATAAACATGCACTCAACTACATGCATACAGTGTGATCTGTATTGTTCTTTAGATAACAGTGCAGCACCCCATAAAATGGCAAGGGAATGTATGAAAGATATAGGAAAAAACCCCCAACCCCCCCCCCCCAAAAAACCCAAACCAGGAAGTTTTTCCTCGTAATACTAAACAAATACTTACACCCATGTAATACCACCAAGAGTTCTTGTTTAGGATAAAAAAAAAAAAAAAGTATGCCTTTAAGAGGCAAATGCTATAAAATAATTTCATTGTCATGTCTTAGTAGCTAAACAAAGTTTTTGCTGAAGCCCCTTGAGATAAACCTTCTTTTGACACTCAACTTGTTGCATCCAAATCTGCAAACCAGATAAATATCTATTTTTATGTATTTTTCACCGGGTTGTAGTAACTGTTTCATGAGGATTTTTTTCACATGGATTTAAATTTACTTGAAAAGCCTTACTAAGGGAAACAGCCTACAATTACTACTCACTTGAATTTTCTAGTTTGTTTTCTTTCTTTTCTGTCTGCAAAAGCAACTGTGAAACTACACTTGGA
This sequence comes from Falco naumanni, assembly GCF_017639655.2. Classification (NCBI taxonomy): domain Eukaryota; kingdom Metazoa; phylum Chordata; class Aves; order Falconiformes; family Falconidae; genus Falco; species Falco naumanni. The sequence goes on along the minus strand of NC_054060.1, from coordinate 13,922,201 downwards.
AGCCCCAACTCCTGAAAAATAAATTTTACCAGTAATACTTTTTTGTAAGAAGAGCTACACAGATGAAATATTTTTCTTAATAACTCTTCTAGTTCCCTCCCAATGCTTTATTCCATACCAAGGAAACAGAACAAAGCATGAATGATACTTGCATTTAGCATTAAGCAAGAAGACTCAAAGCGTTCACATATTTTGACAATTGTCCAAACCTACAACCACGGTGGGAGGCTATGGCTAACTTGGAAATGAAATGGTTAATAAATCTTAAACACTGATCCTTTTCCAGGCATGTTCAAATAACACAGTAAAAAAAAAAAAAAAAAGCCTCAACCGTAAAGTGAAGTTCTGAACTAATTTTACTTCTCTTACAGCATGCCAGGAAGTGTATTACATGCCATTGGCGAGATACCAAACCTGTGACTCTGGGGGGATGACTGAAGGAATCCTCACAATTCTACATCTTGGAAATAAATTCTATGCTAGAAGGAAAAGCTCAGTAACACATGCCATCTGGTACCCTTTGCCTTCTTTTTATGAAAAGGGAGAAAAGAGAGAGAGGCTGCTTCCTCATATATAGACCAAGACACAGTGGGCCAAGACCAGCACTTGGTAAAAGTAGCAGAAACAGCAACTCAGCTGGTGGCTTTCCTCTCCCAGTTGCATCTCTGTAGAACACAGTCATTTCCATGTGTCCCAGTATCAGAGTTATCTCAGATTTATATCAGGAAGCCTATTATAGTAACTGGGAATGTCATTTAGCCCATTAATTGCAGAAGAATAGCATCTAATTGCACTGTAAATGGAAAGGGTTATGCTGAAGCCACTGTACTGCATTGACCTCAGCTCGCAGCTATTTATATTTTAAAGGAAAAATCATACATTTGTAATGGCTTATGCAAAAATCAAAACTGTCCAAAACTAAAAATCAAGTATTTTATTTAACTTTAAAGTAAGTACATAAAAAGCTCAACTGAAGTCAATATTTTATCATATACAGAAAATCCAGATGAGAAACATTTACTACTTCAGAATTTACTAATTCAGGATTACTACTACTGAAACATCCTTTCAGTAATGCTTTGAGAAAACCTTACTTCAAGTAGATACAAAAAATTTAAATATAAATAAGACTCTTATCCAAATAGGTAAAGAACCGTCTACCATTCATTCCCGCTGCCCCAATAAGCTGTCCTACCTACGCTTCATCCTGCTAGGAGTTAAAGCAGAAAAGGCTATGAGCCAGTGTGAGTTAGCCCCAAGGAAACTCCTGCAGAGAAGCAGGAAGCATGCTGGGGATGTGGCTTCAGCATTTCTGCATTCCAACTTTCTCCAGTGGCTGTAATGACCTAGTGGGGTCATTTGCAGCCACATTTCAGTTTGGGCAACACCCAGGCTGCTCTAACCTGGCGTATGGACTGAAGTACCTCATCTGGCTGAGGCTACAGATACCGAAGTGATATGAAGCACCCTTCCTTGTATATGAAGTACTGTACTGATTCAGTGATTTATCTGGGTTGTTCATTAAACTGCTGAGGGACTTGAACCCTATAAGTTAAAGTTAGTGTTCAAATCTCATGAGGTAAAGAACACCTCATTTATACATTCTTAATGATAGGAAATCACCAGCAAAATAAAAATCAATACTTCATATCATAAGTCCTTGCAACACTATTGTAACAGTTTGTTCCATAATAAAGCAGTAAAAGCTATTCAAGAAGCAATGTTTATTTATATTACATAATATAACCATAGTTTGTATCATGACTAGGGTCTATTTTCCTCTGAGTGTAAATATTTAACACCCATTAATGTTAACAAGAGGTTACCTAGAATGCACTTTGGAAAGAGAATAAAACCTGAATTTTAACATTAATCTTAAGCAAGCTTTCAACTTGAAATAATCTTGAGAGTACCTTCTATTAACACTATCTTAATTGCTCTGAAATCTGGATTTTGCATGAAGCATATACACAGATAAAAACAACCCATGTTAACTTCAAATCGTACATTTTAGGATAATGGGAAATAATCATGTGTCACTCTTCTGTAAACTGCATAGCTTGCCCTATGAAGGGACTGTTAACAGAAACAATGATAAAAATCTTCGAAGAATTCTCTTGATTTCTGAGAACATTTCTTCCCTAGCCTTGTTTTACAGAGGAAAACTAGCAGTATTTTTCACAGTAAGGATGATGGAGGAAATTCCTATTATATTTGAAAAAGAAACAACTTTTTGGCATTCTCTATTTACAATTTGAGGAATATCCTTGTTCACATACGCACTCTCACTGAGGACAGTGAGGTAGTATAGATATATACTGCAAGTAGAATCTGGCCCTTTTCATTTTGTGAAACTGCTTTGATCATGACTCTCTCAAGACATTATTTTAAACTAGAATGCAATTGACCGCTATTGCACCATATGTTCCTTATGTGTGAGCTCTGTCTTGTTCATTAATTTTTATGCCACTACTGTTGGAATTCAGCCAGTGTAATGTGGAGGCAATTAGCAATGTCAGAGTGTTCATGCCAGCATATAATGAGAGAGAGAGAGAGAAGAAGAGAGAGAAAGAGAGAAGCAGGGAGATTATGCTTCCTGCTACAGCCAAGGGTCCTCTTCAGAGGGCTTGCTTTATTTTTTTTTTTTTTAATGTTATTTGAAAACTGAAAAATCTAATAAAAACAGACTGGTGACAAGAAATAGAAGTCTTGTTATGGAAGTCAGATTTACTCACTTTCAAAAACTCTACCATAGCTTTTTAATATGTTCACCTATTTTCAGAAGGTGAAACTGAAGACGCCCTGTGGCCTGATGACCTCGTCTTACAAACAGTGCAGTCTGCTTTAGCTCTGTATCAAATGCTTAATTTTAGCCTAAAAAAAAAGATGCATGCATATACTAGAACAGAAATATACATTAAATTATACATGTTCCTATGGCATAGCATTTACTGACAAAATCTGTGGCTTCTTGTCTTCTTAAAAAACCCCTACTACTGCAGATCTTGCCATCTGAGATCTAAGGTATTTGCCATTCTTTTTGCTATCTGTGTTCTTTAAATTTTCAAGATGAAAAAGTAAGATGTATGCCTGAAGTTCCATGGAGTACTGGGGACCTCACTAAAGCACCAAACCTCTTAATTTTAGCCTAAAGCATTACACACACACAGACATCCCCCTCTTCCCTTCCAGTGAGGAAATGGGCCAGTTTCAGAATATAGTTTCTGTCTTATCTCAGGATACAAATGCACCTAACATAAATGCTGCAAAAAATCCGCAGTATTAGAAATCTTGTGCACATAAATCCAAAAATAGAACTCTACTAGAATTACATCTCTCATAGCACCTTCCTATTGAGCTCCATATTATTCTCCCATGAGACAAGATTAAAAAAATCACTATATACACAGAAACCCCTTATAGTTCAAGACTTGTTAGAACTTTGTTGTTCTTGTGTAAACATCTACATGTATGTTTACAAAGTAGATAACTCAGAAAAACTGATCGGAAGAATGGCACAAGCTGCAAATCTAAATCCATATTCTCCTATGCTCCTTTCTGCTTCACATCATCAGTGATTCAGACCCAGGCTTGGGTTTCACAGTCCATTAAGGAGACCGACAACTTTCAAGTTCGCTGGGGACACAATTTTCAGTTCTATAGTATTTAATGGTTTAATTATCTATTTGCCTATGAAGTCATTAAGCAACTCTGCACTGGTAATATAGTTATTAAGAGACACCTCCCACTGCAGTCAGTAGCATGGTGCTGCTTGTGGTAAGGGTCTTGTTGGCTTAGTGGCCGTCTTTTACGTTTGAGAGCTTGGCAAGTGTATAAAGGTTGTTTGACTAATTCACCTTAATTTCTACTGGGTATTTACCTTCATCACAAAAATCACAGCATCTGGCTGTGTAACAAGTTCATAGTGTAACAATTATCTTTAAAGAATCCCACTCATAGCTTAACAAAGGCATTAATGCACTGAATTAACACACATAAAAGTCTGATTCAAAGCCCACTGAGGTCCAAGTCATGGCTTATCGGGCTGAGAAGAAATATATACGCTTTGGTAGTACGGCCTGCCTAGGATCCAGCTACTGTTATTTGTTCAAACTCCAGGAGCAACAGAATTCAGTCAGAGTTTTTAATAAGTTTCTAAAGTAGCTCAGAGAAGTATCAAAACCTTTATGAATCGGAAGTTTTAGTGAAACTTAAGTCAAAACTGAATGTTTTGGTAGCATGATATTAGAAAGTTTCAGTGAAAAGTTGGAATTAATCACTTAATTCAAATTAAGTGTTGAAATATCTTGGTTTGAAAGTGTATTTCTTTCGTCCAATTCATTTGGACTTTTATATTACACATTATGTTTAATATTGAGAAATAAATGTGGAAGAAAGCAGAGATCTTCCAAAAGGACAGATTTTTGTAGCTTAGCAGCTTCCACATGCCCATTTGTGTCTTCTTCAGTGGATGCAGTAAGAGATCTGCACAGCTATTTAAATCAAGAGCGAACCCCACCTTTACATCAGAGACAAAATTGTACCTAGTCATTACTGAACATTACTTATTCTACTAGTAAGGGGACAAGTTATGTGCCCGCATAAGTCAAATGAAGCCAACTAAATTATCAGACCAATACAGTTTAATTGATAGGAGTGAGCAAAGCATTGACATTTGAAAAGCATGTGCTTTGCTTACTTTCATGTTGTTTGCAGTAATAATGCAGGGAAGTTTCACTTTAATTGCATGTTAAACATAGAAAAGAAAGAAGGCTTAAAGTACAGTCATAAAGTGATTAGATTAAGAAACAAATCACAGCACTACTAACAGGGTAATTATTCAGTTAAATGTTATTTGAACAATTAATATAGTCCCCCCACTGCAAATTAACCCAGTGATTTCAGTTTCCTCTGTTAAGTTTGTTGGGTGTTTTTAATGATACATTTGCATGTAGCATGCCAGAACAATTTAGAAAAAAAGCCTTTCCTAGCTTTACAGAAATCTCACATTAGTAGCTAGATTTTGTTCACAGATCATATTAGTAAATGGTGTCTCAGACTGTCCTCCACCTTTTCTGATCACCCAAGAACAGTGGCAGTGAACTCTGTTCACTGTCTGTGCAGTCGTCTGCCCTGTGGCTCTCCTCCTCTGGCATTCACTTCCAAGGCCCTCCTCCCCGCAGTGTTCCTAATGTGTTCAGACACCCAGGACGCAGGGAGAGGCTGCGCATTCAGCATGAGGCATGACAGAAATGCCAGCTACAATCACAAACTTGCCCCAACCAATTCTGCTTCCGATAGAAATTGTGCGTCAGACACAGAGTTGGCAGGAAGCAGTTTCATGGGCAAATGGCAGCAAGGGCAGCAGAATTCTATTTCTGAAGCAAATCTCTACTTTGTTTCCTCCTGTCCTTGTCTAGAGCTCTCTCCAAGGCCAAAGTATTCAGGCGGCATGAAAGACAAACTCCAATTTTTCAGCCTCAAAATCTAAGGAATGTGCTGCATGCTGCAAAACTGCAAATGAAGAGAAATGGTGCAAGGAGTCAGCCTCTATGAAGGCCTAGGCACAGATAACGTTTTGTTGCTGAAAAGATAACCTCCTAACTCGTAATGCGTAAGCCTCCTGAATGCCATAATATGCATACAGTGTGACCCTGTCACCTACTTGGGACAGCACCAGTCTCTCTCAGCTTAAACTCACGGATATTTGATACTTAACTTCAGATTCCCTTCTAGCTATAGATTTAGCACCCTTCTTCTTGAGACCCCCAACCAACACATACCCAACAGATACCTTGTATCTGTTCTGACAGGTTGGCTGAACTCCGATCATTTCTTCCCACTGCAGGATTTTGTGTATCAGGCCCCCAGCAGCACTGGACACAAGCAGTAGCATGCCGAGTGGTGTAGGTACATTCCCACAGCTACTGCCTAGGTATTGCTGCTGTGTAGGCTACTGTAGTTTCCAGTCTATACTCTGGCCACATTTTTCAGGCTTTCTCCCTCAAAGTGAAGACCAGAAAGATGCTCAATTCAAAATATGAGCTGAAATTCTGAGGCAATCAATCAATTTCAAAAGATGACCAAGACACAAACTGATGTAGTTACGCCTTAATGTGATCCACAGCAGCTGCTGACAGAAGAAAAGAAATCCTGGCTTCAGAGGTCATCCTTTTGCCCACAGTTTTCAGAGGAAGGAACTGTGATATTTACCTTCTATCCTAGTTCTGAAATAGATCTGCCATGCACTTTTGAGCACATCGCCTAAAATTTCCATACCTTCCTTTTCTCATATACTAGATAAACAACATTATCAGCTGGTCCATTGATCAGGCTGAATTTAGTTTTTGTGAAGGACTTGAAATCCTTTGGGATAAGGTGCTGTGTATGTGAAAACTATTATTACTCCATTCTTGTAATAACTCCCAAACATCCCAGGGAGTCTAACAGCAAAGCTCTCCCACTGAACACAAAAATAATTCTACAAGAAGTAAACATTAAGATAATAAAAAAATAAAATAATGAAAAATCAGGAGAATTAAATAAGAGACCGGCTTGTAGTTTTCATGTGCAGTCATCTGAGTCAGCTCTCCAAGGAGTGCCAAGGGCTAAATTCATCCTTGAGCTATGCTGGCTTCTGCCAACGTAAACCAGGACACGCGGCCTCTGCCAGCAAAGCAGGGAGAGGCTGCAACAGTGGAAAGCACCCAAAGCCTTCCTCTTTGTTGGGGGTCTAAATGAAGCAGCAGTAGCACTAAGAGCAAGCAGCCTGGCCAAGGCAGGTTCATAGCTACAGCATCCCAAGCTGTCATGGTCTAAGCATCTTTTACTGTGGGCTCCATTGCAGAGTTTCAAGCAGATTTTAAAGCAGTCTCTGGCAGAGCCTACTGCAACAAGGAATAATGATGACCAAACCTCTTAGCAAATCAAGGCAAGGTGAGCTTATAATGGAAATGTCACCGCACAAAAAGAAGTAAATGCACCTCCTGGGATTTTGTCCACTTCAGATTTTGCTGTGCAGTTTGTATCACTGGCCAAGTTTGCCAGCCTGTGTTGCATAACACAGCTTAATGTATAGTCAGATTGAGCCTGTGATTTAACTGGGAAACAGCTGTGTGACTCAGAACTTTTAAGGGGAGGGCAGAATAGTGTGTACAGAAAACTGTCCTCATTCTACCATGAACAGAATGGCAAAAACACAGGCACCTCCAGCATGCCAGCTATATTGCTGCAGTGTAACAGTCCTCACTTGGCAAGATATAAAAAAGGAGATTAGCAAGTATAATAGCATTTTACGGTGCTCTTTAGAGTGAAAAATCATTTGTATGTTACCGCTGCTGATGGTCCAAAACCACAATGCTGAAACTAAACAGGGAATCCAGATCTAAACCTTCATCCAAACCCCACCCTCTGGGTTCAGTCCTTTGTTAGATCTAAGACTGGAAGGTACCTATTTTCTGAGAGGCTGGCATTTTGCAAAGCCTCATCAAATTCATACACTTCACAGCTGAAAGTCTTGGGAGGAGAATCTCAATTTTGATTGCCACAAATCAGACTTGCCAACCTAACTGGCAACCCCCAAAATAAGTCTCAACCAGAAGCATACACCCCTGCCCTGTCTCTCCCAGGGTGGGGCTCTGTCAGCAGAAGAGGCCAGCAGCCGCCCAGGTATAGCTCCATTACATTAGGAGGACGACTCCAAGTTTAATCCGAAGGAATACACAAAGATTTGGCTTTATGTAAAGGCTAAGTTGTGACTGAGTGTCTCATCTTGGTCCCCGTTGGAGTGGAGCCCAAAACCACCACACACTTTGGCACTGTTTGTTGTACTTGGCAATCTTTGCTCAAGCTAGGTGGGTGCATTGGCAGGACTTGTGAGGAACCCCTCCTCTTTAATTGGTGGGAATGTACCTGTAAGGCTGAGCTGTGTTTGGTAAGGCTAAGTGTTCCCGCAAGGGAAAACGACTAAAGACAATGCAGTTGGTGTTTAGAGTAACAAGACAGAGGATGACTGAGGCACTCTTTCATGTTACCTGGAGGGCCCTGTTAAGCTCTCTTACTGCTTTCTGTTGTTTCACCATGAAACTGTGTCCCTTGCTTTTGTTAAAGAGAAAGCTGATGAAATACTGAGACAGCCCAAAAGAGTTTTTTCCCCAGTAACTGAGAGAAACCCAGACCATATCTAGCTTCGGTCACCATTTTGTTTCATGTCAGAAGTTAAAAACCAATACAAATGCATTTTTTTGCCATGAATTGTCTAAAGCAGAGAAATTAAAAAGATACAACTGCTGCTCTTTTTAATTTATGAAATTGATTTCTTACAGACAGGAAGATTACATGAAAATTAAACTTTGTTCTACTTAAAGGCTGCCTAGTGCCTTTTTTTTTTTTTTAATGTGACAAGAGTTGGTGACAACTATACATTTCCTAAAGCTAAGTATACATTTCATGCACTGATTTGAGAGCTATTCATTCCCCATGGAATATAAGGGGTTTAAGCTGTGCTGCGATTTTAACATTAGTGTTTTCTCCAAGCCCCATGCCTTTGCACTAGATGACAGAGGGCTGTATATCACTTCCCACACAAAATTAAAGATGTTCAGAAGTATGTGACCTCACTGTCTGAGCTAATGAGAGTCTCAGATACCTCAAGACTGAAATTTTTACAAACAGATAGCTGAAATATCATATCTCATATTCCATTCAGTAGAGGGCAGTGGTAGATAAAAGCCATGCACACCTATTAACCTATTTAAAGTCCTGTCTCCAGACTGCTCGGCTGTCATGAATCTAATGGCAGCAAACACACTGGACATACCATACAGAAGCAAGAATCATGGATTCAGTGCTTTTGGTCATGTTCCTCTGCTCACTCTCTCCCACTTTCCCTCCTATCCCTGCCCCCCACCCCTTTTTGTTTTTCTTCTGCATAGGATGGTATCATCAAGGCCAACTGCCTTCTACAAGGTGTTCCCCCTGAAGAGCCAGCAGGAAATAAAAGTGCTCAGAACCATGTGGGATCAAGTTCTTAATGGCTCTAAATGAGAGTAAACACATGCACATGTGCTTGCATGCATACACACACACCCAGCATCTATTTGTCAGAACTTTTTACCAGACGAGGAGAACACAAGTTCGAAAAAGACTGAGTGCCCTTGCAACAGAGGCAGAGGGGGGGGGAGTAAGTTTTAGTGCAGTATCTGCACACAGCAAATTGAATTAATCAATTTATTATACAGTGTTATGGTTGTAATAAAATATAAGTGCCAAGAAATACAGCAAGAAAGTTACATTTCACTACATTAGCTCACAATTACACAGGCAATGACACTTCACAAACACCGATTTCTCAACCTGTGCAACTGAGTAGGAACGAGATGGATACATACTGTTAGAGTATGTAGTGTTGTGCATTTAAATTTACATACATGAATATATATGAACAACTGTACATATTCTAACTTTTCCTGATCTAAAATACCTTATCTGGCAATCCTAAAGCATACAAGAGAAGAGGGAAAATCCTACTGAACAATGGAGAGATTCCAAGCGGGAGCATAAGACCAAAGAAATGGGGGCCAGGAATACTGGAAACAAGAATTTTGGAGCAACTCTTACTGTATTTGTTTTCAGGGGAAAAAACCAAACAAACTTGCAGCCCCGCTTCTTTTATTACAGGTTAGGAATAATTCTGCCACAGTGGAGTATATTTTTGTATTTTATTACAATTACTGTTGAACGTAAGAAGCGTGGTATGTGTATGCCTTTACATACTTATACAAGCTGTTAAATGGTGAATAGCAAGACATACTAAGTCATTAAAAAAAAATGAATGCCCTGAACCTAAACTAGTGAGGGGAAAGAGGCAATGACTACTAGATGCACAGATTGACATAAAGACCAATTCCTGCAACACTTCTAAAATCAGACAGTTTTACCTGCCTGGCTGCAGAGTGGACAAGACATGCAAGAGGCACACCAGTCTGACTGACGAGTGCTGTCCTGTAAGGCTTTGCCTCAGCACGCCTGCACCTGCGTCCCCTCTTTGGTTCTGTAGGCTTCAGGTTCAGTTTGGTCTATAGCCTTCCCAGAGACCTATCTACAACTGTCTGACTTGATAGCTGTTGAATGACACTTACTATCAGCAACTACTTAATGAAAGAGGCTTTCCAAGAGAAGGATCAAATGTCAGTCTACTTTGCCCTTCTTCTCTTCTGGAAAACCACATAGGTTCAAATGAGAAAGACTGTTTAGCTGCCATCTCACAGGATTCCACTGCAGCACTTTAAACATGGCCCAGTTTCATCAGTGGGCTCTTATCTCTTCAGCTAGAATGGATTCACTGGGGGGAAAGTGCAACAGCCTTTCCTGCTGCCCCACAGCACTGCGGAAGGCACTGTTTGTGTCTTGGGTCACATGGAAAAGTCATAGCTGAGTAGCTCTGCCAGCCCACACCCAAACGATGGCTGCACCTAGCTCTGGTCTTCGGAGCCCCATCCTACTGCCTTTACCAACTGTCTTCTTGAATCAGGAAATATGGCTGGGAAAGATCCCAAGTGTGTAATGAGTTTTTTTAACAAATGCAGATTATGCTTCGCTATTCTAACAGCGGAGTAGAGCTTTATTCTCCTCTCATTTCAAATGTTCAATGTTTTGAGCTAAATTTAGCTGAAGAACTTTATTTGCACTGAGGAACAAACCCCATATTTACTATGCTAAATGATGCTATTCTGCTTACATACGTGTTTGTATGTAAGCAATAATGTCATTCACCCTTATCTCCAGTAGACTTTAAATGGAAAATATCACAATATGAATAAATGCATGCTGGTACAATCTACTAAAGCATATGCTGAATTCAGGTACCTTGTAACAGCAGTAAAGAGATAAAAAGGCAAACAAAACCAACACATAACTGGTAGAATTAAACATTTGGTGCTTAGTAGGATATAACTGTCCTCTTTGCCAGAGTACCAAAGAAGTGTCTTAGCAAGTTGGCAAGACTTGAAGTATTATTTCCTGATTAAGTTGATAGCTGGCATTCATTGCCATCATTTGAGGATATCTTAGTATCCTGTGCAATTTTAACTCCTCCATAGAAGGAAGCCTTGCAGGCTATCTAACATTGACTCAGCTACTTGGTGACCAGTTGCTTTGCTGTGGTAGCAGTAAACTGCAAAGTCCTGTACTTGCAGAACACTAAACACCAAACCTTTGTAAATACAAAAACAATACACTCAGCAACTATTTATTTGCTGCCTTGTCTCTCTGGGAAAAGCCCTGCAACTTTCTCATAGCCTCCCTAACAAAAGCCCTGCATGGATTTCCTCCTACATGATACCTGGAAACCTACTGCTTTCTCAGAAAGAGCTGTAACTTATAATCTTTGCCCAGATTCCTACGTCCAGCCATTGGGCTGGGTCTTGGCAGTGGTCAGTATGCAAAATGCTCCCACACACAACTAACCTCAGAGAGAACATTCATAGAGAATCCACCCCATGTAGACTGCAGAGGCAAAGCGCAGCTGTCTGCAGCTATCCAAATGTCTCAGGCTTGGTCATCTTGATGTTTTTAATGACCCCGCATATCAGTAGAATACAGGTATCAGTTCAAAAGAACCTAGAAGCTCCTGACGGAGCAGAGCACACATCAAAGCAGAGTGGGTCAGATTCTGCCCTCACTACATGCATTAATTCAGAATAACTGAAACAAAGTCAACAGAATTATCCATCCTTAACACTACAGTATCCAAGAGCTAGATTTGCACTGTTCTCTTTTCACTGCAACTTACACAGATGTGCTACTTTTTGTACTTTGAAAAATCTATATGCTTTATGGCCTAAGTATTTTTCATTTTCTTTTGTTAAAATAAAGGGTAGATTCTAAAGGCAGCAAGAGACTGACTATATTGCTATCAGAACATTTGTTGCTGGCATTACTAAAATGCCAGCAAATGCAACAGATCTGCAACACATCTCTGGGTGCAAAGAGTTAATATCCTTTCTTGCAGATCATCTGCATCAGTCCAGATGCTTGGTTGGGAGGAAATATAACCCAAGTGCCTGGTCTAGTGCAGCAGCCTAAAGAATAAAAATATTTTTATGTACTATGCTTATAAAATATTCTATTTGCTGTGTAGTACCAGTTATGTTTAGAACTTTCCTTCAAGGATTTGCTTTTCACATTGAGAAAAATAGATCCATACACTCCTTGTTAAAAAACACTCCTGCCTAAATGCCTAACCTCCTCTGTGAAAACTGATTCTTTGCTGTTGGTCTGCACCTTTACTGTGCCTTCAAACTTATATGTTAAAATAAACCCAAGACAATGGAAATTGCAGTACAGTGCCACTTAAAGTCAATGTAAAGTTTATAATCCTTTGCAGTCCATTCTTATTATGCTGATGACAAGTTAATTTGGGTGATAAAATGGAAACAAAAAGCAAGGAAGTAATCCTGTTTTACAGAATATTATTCAAACAATAATAGCTTCCTTCGCATAACACTTATTTCATTCCATCATTACTACTATTATTACTACTATCTTAAGCTATGACAGATTGTGAAGGGTCAAAGATAATTTTTATCAATCAGCCTCCCTTTGTCTTTGGCAGGTTTAATCATGTCACTTGGAATGTAGCATGAGGGGCCTGATGAAATTGGAAAAGCATGTGAAGATAAAAATCACTCTCAGATGAATTCAGACACTTCCTGCCACTCTGCAGATGCCACAGTGCTGCAAGCCACCCTCCCAGGAGAGATGATTCACCTGGAAGGAGGGCCAGGCTCTGCCAGATGTGTAGGAGGCTGCCTGAGACCCACATGCTAACACTGTCTCAATTGTATGAAGCATATGCTTTCAGTCAAGGGTGAAAAATGCAGGCACCAGCACATGCCAAAAGTCTTTCAAGCATGGCCCACCAGTCAGCCTGAAGCTTAATGCACTGATCCATCGAGTCAGCAGATGTGTGTCACCACAGTACAAGTTGAAGCTGGTTAAAGCTATAAAAGAGTGAAGTGACCTAATCCAGACATTCAAATCTCACAAAGAAAACCATATTGTTGTCACTTTGGGGGGCTGAACGTGGGACTTTAAGCACAAACACTGAAAGCCTTCTCGGAGTAAAAAGTTATGTTGCTGCAAGAGCATAAATCCCAACCCTGAGCTACAGTTGTACTGATTTCAAGTTGATCTGATAAAAGCATAGCATGGCTTTCTTTTTTAGTACTGCTCATACAAAAAAGAACATCTGCAGGATTTTATTGCTAGAGCCATAAATGCTCCTTATCCGCTTGGTTTGAGGCAGAAGTCCAAAAATACCTGGATAGAAAGTTTATTTGCAGAGTACCACTACGTACTTGGTAGAGCCAGTGAGTTATACAACATATTCTTTCACTCCTGGCAGAGTGCTGTCGGTGTCAGCTAGGAGTTCGGCAGCAGAGGCTGGCTCCGTAATGCCTGGGAACTCCTCCCTCCTTTTCATTTAATAATCATTTAGTGGGTACAGTATTTCCAGACACACTCAAAGTCAAAGCACACTTTACAATGAAAATATTCACCTTGTTCACATGCAGAACGATTTGTTTAAAGAAACCAGATCTCCTTAGCACTCAAAGACAACCCAACACTGGACGTGTGCAATACCACTTCACTGTCAACAGCAGTTGTTTCAAATAGCTTGTTCAGAGGGAGGTGATAAGATGTAGTTCTCACTGGGCAAACACAATTAGGCAGATGTAAAGATTTTTCTTGAAGTCTTTTCAGTCTATCACCTGGAATCCAGTTCACAGAGCTTTCTTAAGTATTCCTGTCTGTAATAGCCAGGTCTCTGGAAGAATACTGATGTTTCACAATGACCTCATTGTGCTTTGACATAGTTTTCCTGAGCTGTGGCCTGTGGCAAACACACACCTGTTCCATTTATGCCCAAGAGGCTCCCCCCCACCTCAAAAAAAAAAGTAACTTCAAATACTATTCAAGTTCAAACAACAAGCAGGGCTCTTCTGCCTTAATAAAAGTCCATCCTGCAATCCATTTTGCAAAAAATGATACCTGGTCATTTAGAAGTTAACTCTTTTAGTAACCACCATAGATCAGAGTTAAGAAAACCTGTGCTGGCTTAAGGGGGGAAACACCCACTGTGCATCTGAAGTTGTTTCCCCCCCCTATTTCTTCATTTGTAGGCATTGAATATTACCGTTGCATAATAACTGAGGCTTTCTGTAGCCTAAAATCAGGATTAAGCTGGTAACCGCACTAGGACTCATACATATGTATTATGAAAAGAAGGTCTCAAGACCAAAATCTATGTAAGTTAAGTACAGGATGAGAGGCAACAGAGATACAAGACACAGATGGTACTGCCAGGAAGAGAAATACAAAGTAAAAAGTATGTACATAAATATACACCTATACACACACACACACACACATATGTCTTGTGTTACACCTATCCAGATAATGAAGGATGTTTTAAATTATGTTGATCAAAAAGATTTTGAAATAAATGGGTTGGGTTTGGTGGTGGTTTTTTTTTTTTTTTTTTTTTTTTTAGTTCTCTTCTGGTTTTTCCATTGCCCTGCTCACCTGCAGTTTATAGTGGGCCAAAAAAAGATTTCTGGCAACTACTCTTACACCAAATACCTTTTGCCTGTCATCTATACAGTACTTTGCATCATCCATAATCTGCATTAGCAGATTTGCCCTTTCACCTCAATAACACCCAACTGCCATTTCCAGAGCTTCAGAGCTCCACCAAAGCACATTTGGGGCTGGTTTCAGGGCAAATTCTTTGATTCTGGTGCTGGAACATTAGTGAGAAGAAAAAATAAGAGAGAACAGTTAAGTGGTTTCAAAAGAAAATGAGTAAGATAGAAGTAGAGTCCCATAACTACAATTTTTTCACAACTCCTTCTCTCTTGCATCTTTTGAGAAAGGATTGCTAATTCTACTCTCCCTACCCAAAAAGCTTTTGTTCTTCGGAGGCATAAAGGATGTACTGTAGCTCCTATGGAAGAGTAACTGGTGGCTACTAGAGCAATTGAAGTGAAATGGTCCTCAAGACTACATCCCCTATGGTGCTTGAAGGCTTTGTCTTTGACTGCCATGGCAAGACTGGATTCAGCAGAAGCCAAAATAACAATCTCAATACTTGTGCAAGATACCAAAAGTGTAAACAGAGATGGGAAGGAAACGATAACAGTGAAACAACAGAACATAAAAAACAAGCAGGTATCAAGTCGAATTTTCTTATAGTACAAGATAAAACATGGCTTTGCACTACCTAAATCCACTGAAACCTCACATGGCAGCATTTGTTTTCATGGTTTTATATATGCTGCCTAAGTATTAGCTAGGTTAAGATTAAATTATTCTTAATTTGTAAGATATTAATCAATAATCTGCACTATGTGCCGTATAACCATTCATTGCTCATTTCTTTTTGGGGACTAACACGGAGAGAATAAATAAAGAGCTCTACCACTTTTTTCTCCTCCTTGAGTGTGTAGACACTAGTGAGCACAACACTAATACTGCTGTGACACTACTATCAGCTCATGCTCCTGAAGAGTTTAAGAAAATAAAAAATTCTGCAAAAGAAAAATACATTAAGTGATTGAGATATGTTTATGCTTTTTTGCAAAAATAAACTGTTATTAAAGAGTTAAGCCACTGTATGTGTGGGCGAACTGCTTTCTGTAATTGCTATCTATATACAGATCTTGAGAGAGATGTTGATCTTCTGAAATGAAGGGTGCAGACGCAAGTCTTTTTAAACCAATAAAAAACCCAACATTTAAGTGTTTTTTTTTTGCCATAGATCCTTTGTATGCAAATCACTCAGGTCAGATAGAAAACTAAAGACTTCTTGGACAAAACATTGTCATCTGAACTTAGGAAAATACATGGCTGCAAACAGAAATCTAATCTGTATTTGAAAAAATGCTCCACTTTCCCATCAGAGAGTCTCATTATATGTTTTATATTTGGAATTCACACATATTAATGTTAAAAAAAGAAATCATGACTGTCGTTCTCCTGCTTCTTTGGAGTAAGCTATTCTATAGCATTATGTATGCTATGTTCACCACCAAAATCCTCTGGCTTTTCACAAAAAAAAAATATCTCTCTCCATCTACCCAGGGTGGGCGTGGGGTGGGGATCTTTTAAAACATGGCCCCCTCATGTCCAAATCAAAACATGTTGAAGTGTGTACACAGGTTCAGAATTATTTCAGATGGCTCCGAAATAGCCTAAATAAATATTTTTAAGTGCCTGTCCTAGTTGTGTATATCAAGCAGTATTTCTCTCTTGCAGTGGAATAACTATGTAGAAAGAGGTTAAAGACTGAGAACTAGACCTGACTGCTGCCAGTGTTGGAACCTCTCTTCCTGCTCTGTTTTCCAGAGCTCTCCTTGTGTAATACCTTATTCAATACAACTTCAGCGTAATATCCACATGCCTTATATCTTATATTCAATGTGACCACACATTTTCCTTTCTTTGAGCTTGACCTTTCAAAACTTTTTCTTCCATGAGTAACCTTCTCTCACAAAAGGTGCATCATGGAGGTCTGTACTCAAGTAGGAAAAATACTGCTTCTGAAGATGGAATTAGAGCATGAATGCCAAGCAAACAGCTGGTGGGCTTACCTAGCCTGCAAAATATCTCCTGGCCCATGGACTCCCCATGAATGTTGGCTCACGTCAAAACTGCATAGCAGTGCATGGGCAGAGTGCTGACTCACACCCTAAGATTTCATGAAGCTCTGCAGACCTGTCTGGAGGTACCAGTTCAAGCCTGGAAGCAGTAAAGTCACATTTGCATTGAATCTTCCTTGTAGGGGTTTAAGCTAGGGTAGTTATGCCACTTCCCCAAAGCAAATCAGCCCCAAACCGGTTCAGACAGAGCCAAATATCAAGGAGCAGTATATTGTATGTATATATAGCTTAGATTTTATCTGTATATAACTGTGCAGAATTTAGTAACTTTGCTGTAAGTGGCCGTTCTACGTGCCAGAATATAAAGTAGATTTGGCATCTTTGGATTATAGACTGGTGCCTGCAGTTTGCAATTCCAGTCTGCTTTGAAGCTTCAGCTTTTTTCCTTGCAGTGGATTGACAATGGTCATGATTCAGCATATTCAACATGCTTAGATCCAGCTGGCTTTTCCTTTATCATTTGGAACTGAAGGAAAACAAGGACTTTTTCTAGCCCTTTATGTCACATTAATGGACCAGTTAGATTTTACAGCCCTTGCACTCTTCAGAGGACACAAACTAATTCCTGCTCCTTCCTTGCACCCCAAAAGGAGTGTTATAATCAGATATAAATGAGTCATTTTTCATCCCACCAGAACTATGAAAGTAGACACAAGATGGAGCAACACTTGTGCTCCCCAGGAAAGCCAGACAGTATTCAAACAACACTCAGCAAAACCACCCTGAGGTGTCTTTTTCCATATTATTCCCAGCACCAGACAGGCCCCCAAATTTTCTGTGATCCCTTCTTTCATTGAGTTTGAATATGAGGTCAGTAGGAGTTGTCAGGGTCAGCCTCCCTACATTTGTGAAAGGAAATATCTCTTTAATATCCCTTAACTATCCTACCTGTAGACAAAACATTTTTTACAGGTTCAATTAATTAATTAGACTATTCTCTTCAAACCTACATTAATTCACTGACTTGACTCCAGTAATTTTCAAAATACTTTGTTACACTTTTTTTCTACTCCTACACAGTGATCTAGCTGTGCTGTTTGTAGTTTCCTGACAATAATTCACTCCAAAAAGTGCACCCTCTGCCCAAGCGTGATTAATGACAACTTGATTTGTTTACAACTAGTCTAGTACAGATTATTGGATTCTTTCACTTCAAACAGCCAAAATTGCAATGATGATGAACATGCTGCATATTTTAGAAAGGACCATTTACAGCATAGGACATAGACTACATTTATTTCCCTGACATCATTGGGTTATTTTTGGGGAACCTTCTATACTTTTGAAT
Organism: Falco naumanni; assembly: GCF_017639655.2. NCBI lineage: Eukaryota > Metazoa > Chordata > Aves > Falconiformes > Falconidae > Falco > Falco naumanni. The sequence goes on along the minus strand of NC_054060.1, from coordinate 13,904,192 downwards.
GACAGGGCTGCAGCTAGGCCTGATATATATTCTGGTGTTTCTAATAAATTATTTGCATCCATATACACATACTGCTTCTATAGAACATCACAAAATCAGATTATGGGCAACAAAAAACTGTGCTTCTACCTTAGGGTTACACTCATGGGAGCAGGAGAGTTACTTACAAATGCTCTTGTAACTAGAGAGAGCCTGTGGGAGGAGACAAACCAGGGAACAGTAATAGGTTTTGGGATTTTTACAGTGGTCTTAGGGATACAGTGTTTCAGTTTAAGACTTACATTTCACTTAAGCCTTTGCAATGTCCTTCACGATCCAACTGCAAACTGAGTCCTCACAGCTATGCTGGTCCTGCAGCCAGGCAAGCTATCCCAGCTTCAAAAGAAAACATTTTTTTCCCCATATACTATGATGAGGTACAAATTTTGAAGTCAAAGTATTATTAGAGAGATGCCAAAATTGACTTCATTCCCTGCTGAATGCTGATCCTCCAGGTACATTCAGCAACTGCTATAACTAAATGCAACTGGCCACAGTTGGCATGCCCAAAACTACATTTGTTCAAACAGATATTCCACGTAGACTGATGCCAGAACACACGCATGTTCCAACAGTGAAGGCTGTGAAACATCAGGTTGTGACAGCTGGCTTTAAAATAAAAACTGTCCAATGAAATATATGAATACATAAACAAGAGGACTCTTGTTAGCCCAGGGGATTCAGTCGTTTTCTCAATGCTAGTTTTAACTTTGCTATGTTTGTCAAATTTATACCTTTAATGCATACATAGTTCCACCTACTTATGAAATTAACAACTGAGTACAAATTGAAGAGTACATTCTATGCAGAGAAATAAAAGATAACATCTCTCAGCTTCCTCATTACTTTAATCACTATCACTTGCACAAAGCAAGTAAAGAGGTCATCAAAATGCTGTGGCAGCGTTCCATGATGATGTCGCAAATCCAGAACCAGGAACTTCAAGGTCATACTGCTTGCTGTATTTCTGCTTTTCTCAAAGATATCCGCTTGCAGAAACTGGACAGAGTACAAGACATACAGTCATCTACAGCTTGAGAGCTACAAGACAGTAAGGCATTTCATGAAGAACTGCTATTTCTACAAAAGTTCACCTGCAGACAACTCAGTACAACCACTCATCTGATGCAAGATCCACAAGACTGGTTGCTTTCACTCTAGAAATCTCTTCTATTCACTAATCAGAAAAAAGGCAGGCAGCTTGAAAGCTACTGCCAGCAAGCAGATCATGACTGCAGTTAGGAAACCCATGACACTCCTATAGGCCTCTTCCGGGAAAAGAGCTCAGAGTCAAGTCTCCAGTTTTCCAAAGATCTCATTTCAGCCTATGACATGAATTAGGCCTTTCCAAGGAATACCTACACACCAGTTTTTCATTTTCAAGTACCTTCCCTGCCATTTAATAATGCAGTATCACTTTGTGAGTAAGGCTTGAATTTCTATTAGATGCCACAATTATCTTTACATTTTCCTTTAACTTAATCTTTACTGTGCACCTTGTATACCATCTAGTGCTACAAAAATCCCCAAACAAGCTTTTCCCCTGGGGTGTAAAAGACCAAAGGGAGAAAACCCCATCATATGTCCTTACCTCTTAGAATGGGTAGTTATTGCAAAAGGACACTCAAGCTTCTGAACAGCAGTAGTTTCAAAGAATAAAATCACATAACTTACAGTCTTTTCATGATTATTTTTGTCTAAAAGTGGAGCTCCTCTAGAAAGGAGGGTGATCGTTAAAGGTAGAATTGAGAGACAACTCTGCATAATTATTTTTTCTGTCTTATAAGCCTCTTTGGTATTCATTTTCCAGTCATGAAACATCTATTTGATAATTCTTTTTAATGTGACATACAAGAGTGCTTTCTCTTGCCTTACAGCATCATCCTAAATGAACTACCCAGCACTATTTGATTCTTCAGCTTAAACAAGAAACATATGCACCTCAGACTTCTTCAACCCACAAAAAATTCATTACACAGTATCCTACTAAACATGATCCAGAGAAGATCCAGAGAAATAGATTGAAGTTGTTACTTCCCTTCTGTCCCTTCCAGTTATTCCTACTGTCATTTCTGCCACTTACATTCTGAAAACATAAATATCTACTTTTGAGGCTTATTATATTATTTTTGGGTAAATAAAAGGGAATCTTGAGAGAAAACTTCACCAGGAATCCAAAAAGAAAACCTATAGCTTGTGAGTTTTAATAAGGGTAAGTCACACGAACCATCAGTTCAAAGCATATAAATGGTTTATATTTTTGGAAGGAAACAAACCCAATGTCCTAGCTAACAATTTATTGAATGAGTTGATCCAAAATTATGATCTTTCTATTAAATATTAAAATTTCTTCTAATAAATATTTTATTAGCTTGCAAGCTCTGTTCTGTATACACAGACAAGTATTGTACCTGTGTCCTGTAGATATGATGATAGTCTGATGGAAAAGTTATAGGCTATGGCTAGAAAAGAAAAGCACTCTTCCCAGGAGAAAAACAGTTGCAACTAAGAATGTATTAAGGGTATGAATAGAGCAAATGGTCAGGTTTTGCTTATTCACTTAATAGGCTTGGGGGCAAATGTTATTTGTTTGGCCTGAGCCCATTTTCAGTGGCAAAGCAAACTCTTCTGGAGCTGTTTTACCAAGGACTCAGGTGGGCTGGGGCTAAGCTGCTGTTCCCTGTTGGGTCCCAAAGACACAAGGAAAGGCAGACAGCAGGGGATAGATGCAGTATTTCCCCCACTGAGTCAGAGAGCCACAGAAAACCCTGTGTGAGGCTCCCAGGTGCCAAGAGAGGCATCTACAGAGTCCCCTTTTACATCTGCAAAAGATATTGTCCGTGTCCAAAAAGCCTTCACTGCAATAAAGTGCGGGACACAAATCCAAGTTCTTGATTTGCACAAAAATACAGCTTTGATGACAATGGCGATACCTTGGCTTCAAAAATGAGTGGCTTGACAGACCTTTGCTAGAATTAGTAAGATAGACTTTATATGTGTTTTATGCTGCTATTGTACAGTGCATTCAATTAACAGTACACTTATAAAATCTAGTTCAAGAATGATTTTTCTAACTCTGAATTAGTACCAATTACACTGGAAAGGTGCACGCTGAAATAAATATTAGAGGTCTGTTGCTACAGATTGTATTCTTCCTTTTATACAATATTTGTTAATATCTATTCTATAATAACCAATCACATTATATTTATATAAATACTTTAAATGAAATCAGACATCAATACAGTCCTTACATTTTATTCTTTAAACTGCACAACCATGGCATGTTTTTGTCATTGTTACAGTAGAGCAAGTCTGGTATTTCAGATCAAACACGGTATGTAGTCCAGATGTGTTAGCTGTCACTCTGTCAGTAAACATTTCTGATGGACAGAGTGTTAACAACAGATTATTACTCATGATGTTGCATCATGGTTACAAAAAGTCTGAGTGTCAGAGATAACACCAGTGAGAACTGCTGGTGGAAGTGATGCAGACTGGTATGTTTACAGTGATTTCTGTCATGTACCTCCCCCATTTACTCTTCAAGGGAGAATCAAATACAATTTGAACAAATCTCCATATAGACTATGGTGAAAGCATGGAGCTATTTGATCTGAGGGGCAGGATTCACACTGAAGCAACAGCTATCAAGGAATGTTCAGCAATGCAATATTGAATTCATAACTGTGTAGTTAAACTATTAAATACATACAGGTTTGACTCAAGTGCTAAGTATATTAATTTATACTGTCATTTATGTGCCCTTTTAAGGGGATACTTGTGAGGCATCTTAGGTTAAACATTTTGTCATTTAACATATGTTATCAGTCCATACAACAAAGGCAGGACAAGCAGTAGTATCTGCAGTTTGTTTCTCTCTGCACAGAGTAACCTCAGCACAGACCAGAAGAGACCCTTCCAAGACAGGGCCACAATTTATCTTCTATCAACACTCACTCTTCAGTTTCCCTTCTGTCACAGGGAGAAGGGATATCCAGCTGCTACCAAGGTATTGTGCTATTGTGTCCTTGGCATATCGCTAGAAAACAGGATGGAGGGACAAGGCATGGCATGCGGATCAGCAAAGTCCTGTAAGTGTGCAAAGTGGGCATCTTCTGTCATGCATGTACAGGCCAAATGAAAAAGCTCTGCTAGATCTGTGCTGGCTGCTTGTAGGGTCAAGCCTGGGTGTGTCTGCACTTTTTTCCTTGCACTGGAAGTGGTGGCAGCAGAAGGTTTGAAAGATTGCCCTTTTCTTCTAGCCTGGTTAGACTATCAGCTAACTGAGAACTGTTAGTATATGTCCCTAAATGGCCCTCATCACCATAACTTCTGGCTGTTGAGCTGAATACAGGCCATTTCAAAATACATTCCCCCCACCTCCGCCCACTGCCACTTTTAGAGTATGACTCTTGTGATATTCTGCTCCACTCGTCACTCCTGACAACTGAAAGTAACAAGCAGCATCTAATATGTAACTATGTTCCTGCCAAAGGCCTGGAGTCCCAAGGCTAGATGTGTTACACCGTAGAGAGTTACAGGCGATTATATAAAGAGCTATGTATTCATATGCTAACAAGTGTCACGAGACATGCATAAGAAGAGAAGATGACACTCGTCTATTTTTCTTCCCCATGTCTGTCACTATACGACACAAATTCTGACTGGCAGGTTATAGTGTCCTTGGGACCACCCAGCAGCTCAGGCCACTTAGGTCTGATGTAAGATCATGATCCAGATTCTTAAAAAGCAGGTTTATTTTTCTTGAATTCAACAACTTATAAAAAAGATAAGGTTTTGCATAAAGTGTGGCTAAGGAAGATGCCCCATTTTCTTTAATAAAGAGCCGTTTCCTAGTACAAAATGGGACTTGAAATTTCAGCTGCTGTCAGTATTATTGTAGACAAAAACCCCATAACCAAATGTACCCAGCTATTCCACCTGAGAAAACACAAACTCCCTACATGTTACAGACCCATGCTTTACAAATTTATTATGCCACTATCTCCTCAGGCTAACCTGCACAATTTTACTGACTCCAGTTGAATGACACTGATTCATGCCAACTGAAGAGATAGCTAGTCCATCCTCAATGCCACAAATTATAATTTTCAGATTTTTTATGAAAATATAACAAATTTAGAAAACTGTAGGAAGCATAAAGTCCACTGTCTAGCATACTTGGGATTCATTTTATTCTTAAAAATTGCAGCAACGTATGCTTCTGGTTATGGAGGTGTGCCAGTTGTGCTACAATTAGGGTTGTGCTGTCACTTCAATTACAAACCCAATTTTTTGAGGGTTTACTAAAACTCCAGATTAAAAAGAAAAGCTTGCTGCAGGCTGAAATGTTTTGTACAAGATCTCAGCCAGGGGATAACTTGTTTTCAACGTTCTGAAAAAAATTAATCAGGTGCTTCAAATGTTAGAATTTAAATCTGCTTGAAGAGACAAAACATTTAAAAAAAAGACTGTTTAGTTATGAATTTTTAGTGCAAAGCAAATTGTTTCCTGGTTCCTATCAGAAATACTATGCAGAAGCATGACTGCAGATTATGCAAGTAGTGAGGAGGAATCAGGAAAATCCCAAAAGTTTTTTGGTTTTTTTTAAAAAAACAAGCACCAAGGAATTTTGTAACTGGGACTAGCTAGATCAAAAAGAGACAGTGACCTATGCAATTTTAAGGAGGGAGGAACAAACCACTTTTTAAAAGTGAAAAGTAGGGCAAAGACCACATAGACAATGTAGGCTTCCCTCACTTGAGTGAGGGATGAGCCAGAAGCGTGACAATTATTACACAGGCACACTGTAGTCCATGGTATTGGCAGCTAGTGTCAACATGCCTCAGACTAAGTTTAAACCAAAAATAATCTAATGGAAGATCCATAAAGCTAAGTGTGGGCTGGAAAATTCTAGTGAGCAGGCAGTTTTACACTGAGATTATTATCTTGCCCTGAGCTGTTTGCTGAAAACACTGTATCTGAATAAGACAGTTCTTTAAAACCATCCCAGTTAAGTTTGCATTCACGTTCCTGACTGCGGTGTGGGCATACTGTCCCAAGCTGGAGACCATTAGTTAAACAGAGAAATGGTACCAGGTATTGCATAGTAGTGGTTTCTTCACACTGTCTTTGCTCTCTTCTACAAACACTTCTTACAGAGGAGGGATATCTTTTACCCTGAAAATTTATTCCTTGATCTCTCATGCTGGCAGGCTGGTGACACTGACACCTCTTTGCTATTGAAACAACTATAAAACACATCCATGCAATACAAACAGACCCTTGTTTCTGCATCTCTTGCTGCTTAGAAAGTTCCAGGTCCCACACATTCATTTTTGCCAAATTGGCAGTTGCTAGGAAGCAAAAGAAAAATGCTGGCAATGGTTCTGTGGGACTGGGGAACATGCAGGCGGTTTTTATGCAGCACGGGAAACAGACAGGAATTTTCAAATGACTTTCCAGGCCAGAGACATCCAGGGATGTCTACTAATAAGGAAACCAAAGTAACTGCAAGGGGATGATGGGAATGGGCTAAACAATAATGATGCAGCTTTTGTAATGAATTTAAATTGGACACCTTGATTTAGTTACCTACTCTAGTTGAGGTTTCTGTAGAGGCAGAGAAGTTAAACACAGATAGCCTGCACAGTCTATCACTGCATATTAGAAACAAGTTTTGAGGTGGGAAGTAGTCAGCCTGAGCTGAAATATAAAAAGATAAACTGGAACTGATAATTTCAATTAAAGACTCCCATAATACATGAGAAACAGTTCAAGAACTACTTAGAAAATAACCCAACAGTGCATTGCTGCCACACTTTAGCAGCAGTTTCTCTTCTTACACAGAGAAAAACAGCACCAAGCAGAAAGGCTCAGAAACCTGCAAGGTTAAAGGTATACCAATAAATGGAAAGGTCAAAAGCCTATTTTTACAGAGCACTGAGCCTAGCTATTTATTGCTTTGTACTTTTGGGAGAGGGAGGGTTGTAAAAAATAAATAAAAAATTTTATCTATATATCTGATACCAAGACACAAGATGAAGCAACTGTATCTAGACAGCTGTTTTCTGAAATATTCCTCTCATACAATAATGAAAAGTCACACGGGCAGCTGCACTTGGTAGCAAATTAAGTGCAACTGGATTCTGCCCATTGAAGCTAACAGCAATACATCACAGTGGTGAATTCTTGCCATTTTAAATAGGTGATTTAAACATGTAAAACATGATTCCAAGTTCCCTTTATATATTCTGTACATAATATACTTTTATCTTTGATTACAACATACAGTAATTGATTACATCCAGCCCACTACCAGCAAAAGCCTCTTCATTCTAGCTGCCCAACTCTTGCAAGAAGGTTGGTCCATCAGGGCTCAAAGGCAACCATAAGCTTCACACTCTGCAACAGCAGAGATTTTGCTCAGGGTGTTTAAGAATCTGCAGGATTTTTCCCCCTCTCCACTTCCTCCATAGTGCTCATTTATAGTAAAATAGGGAAAATGCTGTTGGCAAGAAGATATAAGAACGATTTCCTTCTCTCGCTACTTTGATGATTCCCCTTAGGGGACACAGAACAAAGAAAATCAACACTGGTGGTAGCAGAGAAGATCCGAAAGTCTCTTTTAGGGCAAAGGACACAGGTTGTGAAACAGCTTTCTTCTTCTGGATCTATTCAGTGCAATTCAATTGTAAATGACATGTACCTAACTGCATCTTCTTTTTGTGTTGCTACAGTGCCTGATGCCTCACACAACAGGGCACTGCGTGACATCAACTGCTGACAACACACAAGAAAATAAAAAGTAGTCCCATCCCGTCCCCCCAGTAAATAGAGAGTTCCTACAAAAGGCAATTAGGGAAATTTTCTTGCTTCAAGTAGTACCAATATTGTCTCGGATTCAGGGATGTTTGTAGAAATTCACAAAGAATTACTGTCTCTAGTGAAACAACCATTTTAACACTACAAACATTGAATACCTTCCTTAATCCAGGCTTAAGTTGACAAAATATATACAAGTAATACAAGTGATCTTTAATCTTGCAAAAAGCAGCAAACATCTGAAGGTACACATTGTTTTCTTGCTAGCTCTTGACCAGAAGACACTCACTGTCTAACACATAACACATGGCACGCTAATTGGGGAAGCACAGTGATTCATGGGACCTCCAATCTTGCATAGTTCTGTATTTGCAACACTTTCAGAAAACTAAAGCCTGGTAGTTCAGAAATACTGCTTGCTGGACTTTCAGCTCTGTGATGTATATGCAGAAATACTGTACCACATCTAACTTGTAAAACCTGTGATGATTTAATAGTTACACTATACAGCAACAAGTCCCTTTCAAAAACATAAGAAAAAAATTCTTTGGGAAATCTGTCAGCTTTTTAACTTGGAGCAACAACATCACCAGCACATACTCTCAGTCAACTAGCTGCACCAGGAAAGGCCAGACTAGTGGAATGTATTGCACAGCTGAATCTTTTTGGTCCTCAGTGAGACCCACTGGCATGATTTAAAGTAGGTGTCCATAAGTTCATAAATGGACAAAATATTTCTTACCGATCTTCAAAAGTAAGGATTCCTGATCCAAGAGTTTTCACAAGTTTTGAGAAGAACCAAAGCTAACTAAAAGGTTGAATTGATACAACAGTGTTGAGTCAGAAACCCCACTTAAAGTGGTATAAACGCAGAATGAGTAATTCAACTTGTAAACTCATACCCTCATGTCTGTTTGTATGTGTGCACATATACACAAGCATGCTTACACACATGAAAAATAAGTCCAAGACATAGGGCTACTTGAAAAACAAAAGAATATTCATGTTTTGGCAAAATACTATTTTGTTTTTACTGGCATGTAAGACCAGGCTGCACTAGGCATATTTTAACAATAATGATCAAAGCACAGGCTTTCCCTGAAGATTAATGACTGGCTAAGAGGATAGTTTGAGGTCTGTTTACCCCAGCTGGTCCTTAATTCCCAGGAAAAGCATCTGCAAAGCTTATTATTGCTATAAACTTAAGATGGAGGGAGGAGTTATGCAGTTTCAAATGATATGTACAATGACTTTTTAGAGACTTAACATCTTGTATATTAGCCAGACTGTTTAAAACATCTCTTAAAGAACTATTCATCTTGAAAGTAAATAACTTCAAACTTCCATAGCAGTGTGCTTCATGTAAGCACTGCAAACTCTTTTACAACCAATTCATTAAAACTCCCTTCCCATTTGCCTCTGTAGCAAGTGAGGAAAGAGATATGCAAGGATCATTTTGCTCTTCATTGAAATACAGCTACATTTGGGTGGAGAATGAGAGCTATTAACAGCAGACAGAACTCCTACGTAATATTTAGGATTGAAAACAAAGAATACCATATTTACTTTAAACTGAAGAGGATTTAGCTACATAGAATCAACTGCTTGACCTAACAGAAGCTAATGTATAACACTCAGAAAATATGCATGTGGTTTTTCAGACAGATTGTGAATCTCTTATCCACACTGCTGAACAGCTACTCAAAGGAATAATTTCACTGATTTAATGGAGGAACAGTTCCAGTTTGAGTAAGTAGTTTCCAACCTGAATCTTATTTATCTCAGTGGTCAAGAATGTCATGGCTCACCAGAAGCTCCCAAAAGCCTGCACTTAAGATAGAAATGTTATTCCTTATGGAATTCTCAATTATGATGAACGTGCATCTTAAAATACAAAAAATAAACAGCAAAGATAATGCACTAAGCTTAAATTCACATCAAATTCTGGATTATTAACAGTAACTGGCCCAAGGAGAGACTATGGATTTTAAGTTACTGTAACGTGGCAACCGAAAGGTTAGATTCAAATCTTGAAGGTGTTTCATTTAATTGTATATACGTTAGCAATCATGTTTAGACTTGAAGTAGGCTATATACTATACTTTCCTGTATATTTTCCCACAGACATAATCTAAACAACAACAAAACAAGTTGTTTTTAGCATCATTATGAAAAAAAAAATAACTGGATGTTCCAAATTAAGCATGTGATTCAAGCAGTCTCTTTATAAGGGATGAATAAACCAAACAGGATTAAATTATTAAGACTTCAATGATCGAAAGCCTATTCAGGGCTAGCAAAAATGGGATTTGTTTAAGACAAACATATGTTTTAAAATGCTTTAACTGTTCTTGCACAAAGCTGCTTTGCTATGTAGAGAGATTCAGAAAAGCGTGTAATAGTTTTGCCACTGAAAACCTCTTTCCTGTTTGTATCCTACTGCATTTTCCATATCTGTGTCTGTTTTAAAAAGACAGATATAATAATTAATACACCCTCAGTTTAGGTCTCTGGATTCTTCATTTTCAGTTTGCAAGGTAGAGAGTAGACTAAGTGAACAAAAACAACCCAGTGGAAGATGGTGCAAAAGTGTATTTTAATTATTTGTTCTAATTATCTGGAACAGAGCTCTTAAACAAATGCATTAAACTTCCTTAAGTGCTGCATGCGCTTCGGAAAGATGTGATTTTGGAAAGATCCAAAGATTTTAGGAAAACCAGCTTCCAGCGTGTTTGAATTTATTTGTGTGCCTAGATCCTTTCCTATAATTATAAGGGCCTTTCAAAGCACGAGCCCATAGGCTTTCTGTAGCTAGTAGGGATGATCCTTCTATGACAACTTTTAGCTTGTTCCAACATATCTCCTAAATGAAGGCATCCACAAATGGAAAAGAAGCTGACCTCATTTTTGCAGGTAGGTGTGATGCAAAACAGCAAAGTAGCCTGGTTGTTAGACAGCCATACCTATACTTACTCTTTGGACACTAAAAAGGGCCACTGCCTGATCATGACAAGACATGAGTAGCATAATTCGTAAGCATAGTTAACACATGGTATTTCTAGTCACACACACAACTGTGAAGACACCAAAGGAAGCAGGAAATTCTGCTGGTACATGCTTTCTCAAACCATTTATTTTCATGCGTACAGCAGGGTGGCAGATAACAAAAGTAATGCTTTTGTTTATGAAAAAATGCTGATTTTTATGTTTTTATAAACATAATATGTTCATGAAAATGCTAGGTAGGCTGACATTATTTATTAGCACATCATTGTGTGATCTTATACTTCATCACTTTGTTAATTTCCTGTTTTATGCATGCCTAATGAATCCATGTAGCTGCTTTTTTTTAAAAAAAATATTAAATTCGGCCTTGTACAGCTGAGCCATTTTCTCTGGCTTCAGGCTTCCTCCAGATGTCCTGACTAGTCCAAATCTACCTAATTTTGAGAGAGAATACCTGTGATGTTGTGATACTCTTTTTTTTTAGTTTTGGGGTTTAGTTGGTGGGGTTTTTTTAGTGGTTTTTTTAAAAATTTCTATTACTGGTATGTTCTTTTAGTAAAGTCTTATTGGCTCCATATTCCACTATTTCAGATTACTTCAGACAGTTATAGCTCAGGTGGTACTATACAAGAACACAAGAAGGCCAAGATAAGATTATAGAGATCCCAACAAATATAACTGAAATCAAATGACCTGGTAATCCAAACAAGATTCAGACTGCAAAGATAATCAGAAAGATAATCCACTGAGTAACACATATTTGATACCTAAGTCTTCATTGCTCTTTAGCTTCTATTGCATCAGGTATAACACCTAGACCTGTGCAAAGTTAACATAATAAAGCCATGCCAAGACAGGCTTCAGTGTACCAGGAAAGCAGCTACTTCACTGCTTTGAAGCAGGTTAATGTGGAATCCCAATACAGTTCTAGCCACAGAACACTATAGAGAACATTATATGTCAGTAATGTTTCAAAAAACAATGCCACCTTAAATCTCAGAAATTACTGCAGATTTCAAAACACATTTGACAAAACATCTCTAAAAACAGTAGTCTCACAGATGTTGCTGAGTGTATAAACTGATTTGTAGCATTTTTATCATACATCCGGGTGTGTTAAGATGAAAAGAAGTACCCGGCTGTCAGTGTGAGTAACCGTGTCTGGCAAAAAAAATTCCAGTTTAAAATACCTCAATAACAGTACAGCACTACTTTTTTCCTTTAAAAAAAACAATTGCAAGCTTAACAAATCAGATCATAAAAAGCCAGGAAAAAAAAATATCCGAGTTTAAACATATTGTTTTATGTATTAAAAATAACACTTTAAAAACCTAATTGTGGGGTTTTTTTTTCCTCAATAAGGATTTAGCACTGCTCTTGCTCCATAGTCAATATGAGTTTTACTATAATGATAAGGAAAGCAGGATCGGTTCTTCAGGTTCTGTTATAAGATTTATCCTAATACAAATAAAAAAAAAATAACATCCCTGACTTCAGTGCAAATACCCTTTATGCCTAGAAATGTCATTCATAACTGAATCCACCACAATGCCTTTCCCAATTTGGAACTTATTTATTATGAATCAAGCTCCAATTTCAGCATCAACTGGATAAGTCAGAACTTATTCAAGCATAGATATCACATTGAGCTCTGAGCTCTTATGACATTTTTAAAGCAAGCAGTATTTTAGAATTGCAGAGAACAGTTTAATTCACTTTGAAAATACATGACTTTTATTGAAAATAATGGAATTACTATCCAAATAATATATATATGTCCAAAAGAATAGAACTTTACCCATAAAACTTTATGTACATCATACTATATCAGAAATCTTTTAAGATACTAGATAAGATGTTGATACTTAAGTATTAACGGCTTCTATGACTACATCTGTATTCTACTAACTTGAAAGCGCCATCATATTTATTATTATGCTTTAAGAAAGTGAATCAGGAGAAACAATTTTATGCTATAAACGGGACCACAGCTTTTGCACCAATTTCTAGAAGTCGGGGTTATGCTTTATTTCCTGAGAGAAAATTAAGAATACTGGGAAAAGCAACAATGTTTATTGAGTTGCTTCCAATAAGAATAGCAAATGTTGCTTCAAGAGACAAAAATAATTTAACCCATCCAACTTATTTCACTTAGTTAACATTTATTATATGGTCATTTTTTGACAAAAATCCACTCATTTTGATCCAACTACTGTAATTATTGAATAGTTAACTGTGCCAGCATAGAAGAACGTAAAGAAAAAAGTAAATTTTATTATGAAAAAAACCACTAAAGCTAAAACTTAATTTCCTATAAATGTCAGATTCAAAGATGCCAAACCATGAACAAAATATGCTTACATTTGAGTGCTGTTAACCTATCAGTTAATTATCCAAACTCTTTAGTAAAGACAGTTAGTGCCTTGCTTTCTTCATCTATGTAGCCATTATATTTATTTGCAAATGAAGGACCAGAAAGTACATTATTTAAATGTTATTTACAAGCATCTTCCATGTGCATCCAATGTAATACATCATCAGCACAGTCTTTGATTTAATTGTTGCCATCATTCATTTTTGTGCACTAACACATGTAGGAGTTCCAAATGCCAAAATATTCTTGCTTTTTTTTTTTTTTGTGCTACATACCAGATTTTGTAACTTGTGTCAAGCTACCTCCGATGCTTACAACTTGTGAACAGAGGCCAACAATGAGCCTCCCCAGACACTAAATCATAATCTTCATGTTTTTCGTATTTCACATTCTAGCCACAGTTTCAACATCCATACCCCATGACATTAGGGAAGGATAAATCAACAAGGATGACAGCTCCCTTGTAGAGACTGGTACGCCCTGGGATCTGCCACACCCAACACCCACAGCTTCTGCCAGATGTCTTGAAGAGTTTTGCGGTATTAACCCCTTCAGGAGGAGTAACTAAGGGGTTTGTGCTGAACCTTTATTAAGTAATTGCTCTTTCTTTTTTTGTAGAAAAAGAAAAAAAAAAACAACCCTTGATCCAGCTTAATAAAACTTTGATTAACTAAAAGGCAGATAGCAGGCTATCAGTAAAAATTAGCAAATCAGTCCTTGTATTTCCTTAAAGCCAGGAACTAGGAGTTAATTGTGTTGTACAACATTCCTTCTTTCATACCATGCTGTGGTTCCACACTTATCTAAAATGACCAGTAAAAATTTCAAAACAGTTTTATGTTAACTTTTTCAGACCTAGGACACTGCTTTACCTTGTCAGATTCAGAAAGCCCATTAACTGCCCTTCAGCCAAGCAGACCATTCACGCCTTAAATCAACAGGATTTCTAATCCAAAATCCGTACGGCAAACTCTACAACTGTTTCTCTGGGTCTGATCTGGCCCCAGGGACATAAATTTGCATGCAGCTTCTAAGTTTGTGAATAGTCCCTGGGCTTACAGTTGCACATGTGCTTAAGTACTTTGTTCAATCTGGGTCTAAGTCAGCTACCTTACAAGGAAAACAGAAGCCCCATAAAGAATAACATTGTTAAAAACAATTTTCCTCTGTAAATATTGTACAGAAGAAAAAAACTGTAACAAAAACAAACATACTGAATCCTAAAAGCACATACTGACCTAACAGTAAGTAAACAGCTGCTAAAAAGCCATCAGACAGTATTAATGCATGCCACTTCACATAAAAGGGCAGAATCAATTTTATTTAAACATAATAAGTTTGAACTGTACCCAAGATTCTTTGTACACTGTTTGCAGGTAAAAGTATCTGTGGATATAAACAGCAAGCAAGTGGTCACAGGTCTCAGAGCAAGACTGGCCTCTATTCCTCACCTAGTTTATTTTGTGAATTTCAAAGTATTTAGTAGGCAATTTCATTTCTCTCGCCTGCACAAAATGTGTTCACCTCTCCAGTTTGTGTGTGGCTTAAAAAATGACTCAGTAGAAAGTATTGCAAGGCTAGCACTATTGACGAATGTACTTATGAATATTGTACTTCCTAAAGCTACTTACGATTTGCTTTCCAATGGGCTAGGATTCAAGTTGAACATCAGTGTTACTTTAAACAGTTACAAGGAATCCATTTCAAGTTTCCATCATTTGTGGAAGCAATTACATTGAAAGTAATAGTTACTTCAGCTCTTGATGAAAACATAAAATAATCAGTGTTGACCTTGGTCAGAAAAAATTGACATGCCTGCAACTATTTTTCATTTGGGGAACACATCAGTGATGTTAAAAACCGCTTAAGGTAACTATCCACATTCACAAGAAAAACTCAGACACAGTTTTTACAATTTAAATTATTTGCTTATAAATATCAACACTGATGGGCTAAGGGCTTGTTCTCATTTACTAACCTTTCAAGATGGTGAATTAACATTTTATTGCATGGTTCACACCAATATCTTGAGAAGATTTTTCTTCCCAAGTTTGTTCTTTGCACATGTGCTATATGAGTTAAAGGGTTAAGTAACCATATTCTAAAGAACTGTTTGCCTTAGGGCTATCTCCTCCTTGCCTCTGATGAATTGCCCGACACTTCATGTATCACACACTACTTTTCACTAGGAAGTAACATTTGGTTGCATTCATGGCATAAGACCTGACTTTGGAAGTATGAAGCTATATGGAATAGACAAAACCCAGAATACATCATAATCTACTAAACAGTCATATTCAAATTTATAAATATGTATGTTTGTACTTAAAAAATGGGTATAGAAGTATATAAAGAGGAATTCTATGCATACGAAGATGAATAAAAGATCAACTGTGAGAATCAATATTCTGAGTGACAAGACACTTTTCTGGACTAGAAGTAAAGAAATGCTAACGTTATTGAGGGCTTTGCACTAAAGATGTTTGTTAAATATAAGCTGAACACAGGCTTAACACTAAGTTATTTTTTAAAATTATTACAAACAAGATTTAAGTAGGAACAGCCCAACAAGCAGTTGGCAGAAACTGACCTAGGTTTCAGCACAAAGACACAGCACAAAGACACAGCATTAATTCTTTCCAGTGTATTCTGCAGAGGATAGTAGGTAAAACTCCTCCTTGTAACAACAGCAGGAAAGCAAAAGCAAAAATAATGGCATTTACTTATGGTTTAGATTTTTTCTGTCACAAAACATTTACATACTTATTTCAAACACAACCCTAGATGTGTTGTCACTTGTGTGTCAGAACTTGCTGATGAAGTACAAAGGCAAAAAAACCCCAAACCAAAACTAATAAAAATTTACTTGCCAGTGCTCAGCTTTTCCAGGCTATTCAAAAGCCAAATTAATGACTTCTGAAAAATCTCTATAAAAATGTACTATCCAAAGATACTATATTAACTTTGTGAACACTTCAAAAAGTACTCCAGAGCAGTTTACAAAGCTTTGCAAATATTACATGAGACAGCAAACCAATCTTTTATAATTAAAAAGGGTTTGAAGCTTTTATTAAGCAGAGACTGAACTTGAACAGTTAGGCTTACAGTTTTCTCTTAATTTTAAATATATTTTCTCTTCATAGAATCATAGAATGGTTTGGGTCAGAAGGGACCTTAAAGACCATCTAGTTCCAACCCCCCACCACGGGCAGGGACCCCTCCCACCAGCCCAGGTTGCTCCCAGCCCCGTCCAGCCTGGCCTTGGGCACTGCCAGGGATGGGGCATCCACAGCTGCTCTGGGCAGCCTGGGCCAGTGCCTCACCACCCCCACTGTGAAGAATTCCTTCATTAAATCTAATCTAAATCTACCCTTCTTCAGTTTAAAGCCATTCCCTCTGTCCTGTCATTACATGCCCTTGTATAAAGTCCCTCTCCAGCTTTCTTGCAGACCCCTTCAGGTGCTGGCAGGCAGCTATAAGGTCTCCCCAGAGCCTTCTCTTCTCCAGGCTGAACAACCCCAACTCTCCCAGCCTGTCTGCACAGGAGAGGTGCTCCAGCCCTCTGATCATCTTTGTGGCCTCCTCTGGACTTGCTCTAACAGGTCCATGTCCTCCTTATATTGGGGAGCCCGGAGCTGGATGCAGCACTGCAAGGCAGGTCTCACAAGAGTGGAGCAGAGGTGGGGGAATCGCCTCCCTTGACCTGCTGGCCATGCTTCTTTTGGTGTGGCCCAGGGTATGGTTGGGCTGCAAGCACACATTACTGGGTCATGTTGAGCTTCTCATCCACCAATACTCCCAAGTCCTTCTCCTCAGGGCTGCTCTCAATCCATCCTCTGCCCAGCCTGTATTCGTGCTTGGGATTGCCCTGACTCACATGCAGGACCTTGTACTTGGCCTTGTTGAACTTCATGAGGTTGGCACAGGCCCACCTCTCCAGCCTGTCAGGGTCTCTCTGGACGGCATCCCTGCCCTCCAGCGTGTCGACTGCACCACACAGCTTGGTGTCACTGGCAAACTTGCTGTGGGTGCACTCGATTCCACTGCCCATGTCACCAATGAAGATGTTAAACAGCGCCAGTCCCAATGCCAACCCCTGAGGAGCCACTCATCACTTGTCTCCACTTGGACATAGAGCCATTGCCCGCAGCTCTGTGAGTGCAACTACCCAGGCAATTCCTTATCCACTAATGGTCCATCTGTCAAATCCATGGCTCTCTAGTTTAGAGAAAAGGATGTTGTGCAGGACAGGGCAATGCTTTGCACAGGTCCAGGTAGATGACATCAGTTGCTCTTCCCTCATCCACCAGCACTGTAATCTTGTTGTAGATGGATGCCAGATTTGTCAGGCATGACTTGCCTTTAGTGAAGCCATGTTGGTTGTCACTAATCACCTTCTGATTTTCCATATACCTTAGCATAGTTTCAAGGAGGATCTGCTCCATAATCTTGCTGGGCACAGGGGTGAGACTGACTGGTCTATAGTTCTCCAGGTCTTCCTTTTTTCCCTTCTTAAAAATGGGGGTTATGTTTTCCCTTTTCCAGGAAATATTCTCCCTTTTCCCTAATCTTGCTGTCCCGCTTCCTAGCAAAACCTACACTTAATGGATAAGATTTATATAATCCTGCATCTCATTACTTACTTACCAAGCTCTGCATTTCAGGATATAAATATCCACCTGTAAGATGATTAAATATATGGAGAGCAAATTCAGGTGAACAGGCCTGGAACTGTATGCTGCTCCTTCTATTAACTATATGTTTCTATGATGGAGTACTAAAGAAGGAACGTGATTTAAAGAGAAAATAAAAATCAGTAGACAATGTCTATCCACTGAGGAAAGGGGACCAGATGGTGAAAACACAGCTTTTGGGTAGAAGTTCTGCTCCCGGACTTGGCCCAATCCCCTTTGTGATCTTGGGCAAACTGATGGTAAGACACTAGGGGCTTCACATGCAGCTCCCACTGCAAGTGCTTCACACCTCTGAATCATGAGTGCACCTTCCTCTCTCTTTTCTGTGGATGGGAAAAAGAATACTTCCTTCCACAGGGGTATAGCAAGGGTTAATTCATAAACATTTATAAATCACTTGACACTGCAGGAGCTCTGGACTGCAAGGTATGCAAGGACTGGACATGCATTTTAATCAAAATAACTCTATTAAATGAAGGAAGTAGCCAGTGTAGCAACAGGTACCAGAAAAGAGAGGAGAAAGGATGCCGTGTTCAAAACATTCAGATGGCGTAAAAGAAAAAAAAAAAAAAAGTTGCCTCTGTTGTGGGGAACAGAGGACAAGAAGCATGCTTAGGTGACAGACTTCAGGGGAAACAGAGGAGACAGGAATAGATGGGCCAATGCAGAAGGGTACAGAGCTTAGGAATGTAGATTTCTTAAACAACAGCTGTCAGCAAACAGCTACAAAATACATGTACAAAACGTTAGTCTAATCTCCCCCCAGTTAGCTTATTTAATAGGCTGTTTATTGTTACGAATAAACCCAGTGAAGTGAAGATCCAATGTGTGAAGTTCCTTCTACAGGCTTTGCCTGTTAAATGCTATCATATAGCAAATGAACACTGTTCTGTGGGTTTTATTGCATTTTTTTTTGCTTAAGTGAAAAATAACATTAAAATACATGTTGGAAAAAAAAATACAGGTTGTAAAGTTGAAACTTCCCCTGTTAAAAAAATGCCAAAAGGCTTGCATATATGTTTGCATCACAATTCAGTTATACTTCTTACAGTATGATTATCTGATTATTCCATTAAAAAGGACAAAAGACATATCAAAGATCCCCAATAATTTGGCATTATCCTTTATGCGTGCTGAGTGAACCATGTCCCCTGGAAGGCAGATAACAACACAATAATTAAATGAGTACCATAATGCAGAAGGTGGCCAGATTAAGATTGCCCAAGCAAACACCATTCCTAATTTGAGAATCTGGCTTTCCAGCCTTTCTTCTTTTCCCTTCTCTCAATCATACAGCTTTCTGCATTAGCAGATGGTCACATATCTGGGATTGCGGGTGGCATTCATGAAATGCTGAAAACTTACAACCAGTCTTCTTTCCCACCTAAGAATTCACTTAATTTAAAACTTTCCAAGCTACTTTTGGCATCTGACTTTGAACATGGCATTTTGTGATTTATCTGTCATAGGTCCTTGTCCAGCTATATGTTTGCACATATAGCTGACAGACTGCTGTGTTAGCTGGAATCATTAAATCTTGCATGTTTGTATTTTTTGCTATCCCAACCAGAATTACTAGCACTCCTTTTCTAATTACAATGATTTAAAAAGAAAGGAGACGATGAAAAAAGCTGGAATGAGTACAGCCAGTATAAGCACGAATAGTTGAGGAAATACCTTTTATCTACTCCTTTATTCACATGAGACGATAGAAGAGCCAGAGGACTGATGAGGTTTTTTTTGGTTGCCTTTTTTTTTTTTTTTTTAAGTAGAAGCATCCCTGAAAGATTAAAAAACCCTCCGCTAATTCAAAACTGCCCTTCAAAGCAGTTGTACAGCAACTGAAGAAGTGACCAACTGAAGCACACATCAAATGAAATGGTGTAATTAAAACAATCTATTTCACAGATAAGCGGTTCAGTCTTTTGAAGGTAGCACGCACTGATTTGGCTACAAGAGGAATTGTGAAAAGGGTTCCAGGAGAAAATGTATTAGGGCATAAAGGAAAAAAAAAAGGATAAAAGCATTTTTGCACTTCTCTTCGAGTTGTCTTTTTAGTTTGTAGAGACCTTTGTAAATGAAAAGGTCATGTTCACCTATGAGTAATAAACATAATCACAAAGTTTGCTCACAAGAGAGCTCAGCCGGGTTCCAGCCTCTTGGTCACTGAGGAAGACAAGGCACTCCCAAAACACAACACAGGGTGTTTGAATGCAGGAGGAAAGAAACCTTAAACATTAACTCAAGGCAAAAATCTAGTGTTCAGGTAACTCATCAAAACGCAAGTAACAAAACTAAGTCTGTGAATTTACCTTAAACAGCAGAACATGTAAAATGAAACCAGAAGGTCTTCTGGAAGATACCTGATTGCAAGCCTATTATATTGACATCAATTTCCCAGTGATTTCACATACATACATGTATATTTCAATAACTTGCTATGACCACAGAGTAACTGCCTTTACTGTTATCCATGTCTTTAAAAGGTAGCGATTAACTACGATCTAAACATGCAACACTTAACTGTCCTAATTGAAAGGGCAAAATATCATGTCCTCTGGCAGTTTAAAAAAATCAATAATGAGAAAATGGAAGCCACAAGCAACCTCGTACCTTCCCGGAGCACAGGTGAGGGGAAACTAACCGCGCATGGCCTGTGAGGCGCCCACGGGGCCGCCGCCGGCCCGGCCCCAGCCCCGACCCCCCGCCGCCCCGGCCCCGGCGTCGCCGGCGGTCCCACGTGCGGTCGGCGCGGTGCTGTTGCCGGGGCCTGCCCCAGCACCGCTGGCGCGTCCCCGTCAGGCACCAAGCGGCCTTCCTGAAGGGCCGCTTCAGCCGCTGCCCCTTTGCGGAGGCTCCAGCGGGGTTTCCCGCCTCGCCAGCGCCGCGCCACATGACCCCGAGGTGCAGTCACCGGCCGCGCTGAGGGAGACGCCGCCCGCCCGTCCCCGTTAACCCGCCGGGAAGGTACTTACGGGCTCCATGTCCGACGGGGCCACGAAAGAGCCGGCTCACGGGCTGGTCCTGAGGCGACCCGAGCCTGGCGGCAGCGTCCTCTCTTCTCCCGGGAGGGGTGGCTCTGTCCCCCTCACGATTTAACGCCCGCTCCCCCTGGCCGGAGGAGGGTGACAGGCTGATTGTCACCTGCGCGGCTGTCACCCCCCGCTGGGCGGCCCTGCTCCGCCCCGCCACACCTGGGAGCGCTTTGCAGCCCCGGGCCGCTATCCCGGCCGCTCGTCCCACCAGCTCCGCCGCCGGCGCGGCCCCCTCAGCCGCCCGCCCGCTCCCCTCAGCTGCCCGCCCGCTCCTCAGCCGCGTGCACTTGGCGGCACACTCGGGGGTCTCCTCACAGCGGGGCTGAGCGTCCCAGGCTGAGGGCGCTGTGGCAGGGGGGCCGGGGGGTTCCCCCACCAGAGTTTCGGAGCCGCTTTGGACGTGGAGGCTGTGCATCTGGTTTGAAGGCCACAGCTCGGGTACAGTGAGGAGCACGGTCCTTGACTCCTCCAAGAAGTCTTTGGTGGGGACACGCCACCCGTGGGACAGGCTCCTCTGCAGCCCCATGCACCCACTGAGGGAAGGTGCTCAAGGGCCTGCTGACAAGAAGTGGCCTTTCCTGTCAGTCAGTGCATCCACACAGGAAGAGTTTCATGAAAAGTATGAATTTGACTTATAAACCAGTGTGAAGTGGGAGTGGTCCCACATCAGTGTGTGAAGTGACGTTGCTGTAAAACTTGGGCAAGTGGCAAGAGAATTAACCTTGTCCTCCTCTCCTTCTAGAGGCTTCCACAGCTAAGGGAGGCCACCAATGTGGTCTGGAACAGAAGCCTGAATAGTTGTCCGAATTCCATTTATCTTCGCAAGAAGATATACTCAGTTAGAAATACTGACTCCAAGGTATGGATCTGATGTATGAAAAGCCTATTGCATTATTCATTGTGTGCCATATGCAAATTATATTTGTACCATATATGCAGAACATAGGGGGAAAATATCTTAGCACCTTCTTGCCAAAATAACTAGTATCTTTTTAACTCGGCTAAAAGATTATTATACAGTTCTAGAAGATCAGTTTGCATGGATGTAGTTACACCTTTACAGTTTTATTGGGATCACTGTACATGATTTCATATAGCAACAGGCAAATAGAGTTAGGTGCTTATATGATGTACAACATTTGAACCCTCTAATCACTTTATGCCCTCTGTGATCTCACTGAGTCTTACTGAAAACAGTAAAGTCGACCAACTATCCACAGTTAATCATATGAGAAAGTGTTTATGGAATCAATTTACTTACCAGACAAAAGTGTTCAAATAATGAAACAAATTAAGCACACTATAACAGGCCAATTGAGGATGTAATATGAGGGGTTTGATATATATATTATCTGCACTGAAATTCTTTAATGCCAGGTGTTGTTATAGTTCAGAAAACAAGCAGCTTTGAGGGGGAAAGTTGTATTGATTTAATGCTAGAAGTGAAGTTACAACTACTCTTTATTTAGTCTTGAAATAAAAATGTGGGAAATACACAACAGAAAAAAGTCTTTTAAATGAATCTTTTGTAGATGTTTAGCATATGATCAACGAAATAGTGAAGTTCACTAAGCCATGATGTTTATTCTTCAAGTAAATGGGTCTTTTCAAATTCAGAAGGTTTAAAATGCATGTGAGTAATAGAGATCTTATAGACAACTCGTTCTATACACAACACTCCTGTTTTATGTCATGATCATCATGATTCTGAAACAGAATCAAAGAATCTTCAATTCTATAAACAGGAGTTTAAAGACTCATTATTTTCTTCTTTGAAATGAGTCGATGCTCTAAAAGCATAGTGCTGAAAGGCTGCCAAGCTAATAGTCCAGTGAGCACTAGGAAGAGATTAATTTTATACCTGGAATGACTGTATATAGTTTCCATTCCATTTAGTGAAAGGGCTGGAATGTGAACTAGTGTTTCCTTCATGGTGCAGTGTTGTGTTAAACCCTGGAGTAAAGAGTCAGCCTCTACATCAGAGAGTGTCTGGATTCAGGACTGTGACCAGCTACAGATGTTAGTCCACAAAAAGTAAATCAACATGGGATGTTTGAGATGCTTACTTGCATTTTTTTTTTCCCCAGTATTTTGTTGAATACTGGTACTGGTACTCTAAAATCAATTTGAATATTTGGGAATGCAAATATGTTATGAGCACTTCTGTTTACTTTGAAACATGCATATATTAAAATAGAGAGGTGTGTGCTAGCAAACGTGGTCTTCTCACTAGAGAGTTCTGCCTGAGGTGTAGCCAGACTTGTAATCTCCAGGTGTGTTCTTTCTACTTTTCAAAGGATGCCTGATCATTAAAAAGAGACAGAGTGTAGGTAAAGCAATGGATCTACTTCCACAAAGTAAGTTAGCCAGCAGTAGAGGAGATTTGGAGTTCCAGATCAGTTTTGGAAACTGTGCCTTTAAAGGTTTTCTGAAAAGTTATATTAAATTGTCTTTTGTTTTCCTGTTGTTCACTGTTGACTGTTCAGAACCCCAGGAATGGATTTCTGAAATAAAAACCCAAGCCCTTCTGGTTACAAATACATTAATGTATTTGGCACAATATATTGGCTCATCCTACCAGGACCCATATATTGGGTCATCCTACTGGGATAGTTCAAATTTTGTCATTCAGTGTGAAAAGAAATGTACAAGGAATGAGAAGATGACAACTCCTCCATACCTTTCCTAGGGCAGCTGGAAAAGAAGGCAAGCATTTCTTCCTTGGAGGAGTTCAGTCTAGGTTACTGAGCATGAAGAGCAATGCTGAAAGAGGGATTTTTCCTAATCAAAACTGTGAGTAAATTATATTCCTGAAAAATTATCAGTTCCTAACTGATGTTCTTGGTCAGAATTAAATTGCATATGACATCATGAATATTTGGAATGTTAAAGAATGATCAGAAGGAACAAAAGCATTATGAGAGTTGTTCCTTTATGCTGCATGTCATGAGGTTGCTATTTCAGACAGAAACATACTGAAGCAGGTGACCACACCTCACATTTTTGTGAGAAGAAGAGACATTAGGTCATCCGTTTTGTCCAAGGCAACAATTACAGCTGGTTGGTATAACAGGGTATACCTACAGACTTGCACAAGTAAATTAATTGACTACTAAATCAGGAAATTGATAAGCCAAAGAAAGGATAGAATGGGTGTGCCTAGTGGAGTGCTTAATGTAACACTAACTTTCAAATAAATATCCAAACTGCATGGCTAATTTTTATATTTGGCTGAAGAAGGAATGTGAGGAACTATACCTGTAGAAGGTTTTGTCAAGAATCACTTGTCAGTTAAGTTGCGTAGGGATTAGTATTACACAATACTAAATACAAACCTGGATAAAGTGTTCTTTTTTTCAGGCTCTTTAAACCTTACATATGACTAAATACAACTCTGAAGTGAAAATGCATAGACATAAAAAACTTGAGGCCAGAGGTTTCATTAGCTTATATTGTCCAGATTCCCAAACACCAGAAATCATTACCTTTTATTCTCACTCTTGTGTTTAATTTATTAATACACTGCCACTGCAGACCCCAGCAGCCAGAGGGAGATTCTGGACCCCAGATCAGATTGTTTTCTGACTCCCTTCACCCTCTGGTTATTTTCTGTTCTCCAGCTGTGATGACTTCACTCCATTGTAGTCACTCAGATGCTATTATGTACTACATATGGGAGAAGCAACATTTGCCCATAATTTGTTTAGAATTGCATTAGAAAAAAGGAGAGTTGTGCTTATCAGAAGAATAAAGGGATATAGGGGTAGTTCTGCTGTGAATCAGTTAGCCTTGTCACATAATAATTACTGTATTGTAACTTCATAATAAACATTAGCTGTAGCATTTAATAAACAAAGCTGGTGAATTATTTGCTTTCTGAACTCTTTGGAAAGAGTAATCACAGATCTAACCACTGGCAAAAAAATCATGTGGTCCACGCCAGCTGCACATTTTTGTTGAGACACTGAAGAGTCTCCCTGCATGAATCTGGTAGAGGTAGGATTTTTATCATGTATCAGTATATAAATTCAATAGAATGAACAGCAGCTCTCTCTCTCTTTTTTTTTTTTTTTATTAGTAAATAATTGACTAATGCCACGGTGACCTCATACAGCTATGTTTTGTGCTTTTGGCATTTTGGCTCACCACAGCTAGTAGATAAGTAGGGTACATGTCCAGCTGTGAAGAAATAAACAGTCTAATCATACTGCTGAAAATGATATGGTGCTGTTTCATTTCTGGTTCATCTTGTTTCCTCTCTTACCTTTATTGCGGGGTGAACATGTAAGGTTATGCTATCTTTCAGCTGAACAACTGGGTCATAATGCCATGCCAACTACAAAGTCTCTGCTTCAAGCCAGCTGACAGATTCTTTCTGTGGGGCTGTAAATGTGAGTAGAAATGGCAAAATCAGGAATTGCACAAAACAATACATTCTTGGTTTGTCATTCTGTGGTTGGCAGTCGGATTACTGCATCATACAACACACCATATAAAATGCAGAAAAAAGTGACATAACAAAGAAAGTATTAATGAATAGTACTTTTCATGAAGATGCCTGAATATCTGCTTTTCAAGGATATTAATTTGTTTTGGTAATGTCAAGGGGTATCGATCCAGAGGAAGTAGCAGGAGGCATTTTGCTTGTCTGCTGCTGTGTGCGCATGACTATACTGATCAGTTTTGTGAGGACCAGGTCCATGGGCCTTTTCCTTTCTACTGGCTGTCTCTGTTAGAAACACAGCAAGAAAAGACTACTCTGGAATTTTGCTTTCTTCAGGTTATACAAAACAATTGAGACTCCTTGTGGGCTCCTCTCTGCCCAGGCAGTGGGATGGCTCTTTCAGAGCTGGCCAGTGGTCAGTGTAATTCCAGTGTTTAAAAAGAGGAAAGAAAGCTTGAGTCATTGTGGCATAATAACTCATGTAACACTTTCTGAGGCAAACGAGGACTTTCCTAACTATTACAGCTCCACAAGCTGTATGTATTACAGCTCCACAAGCTGTCAAGCCCTCACAAGCTATATGCTCTTCTATATCATTATTTTTTTTCACTTTGAGCTTTCTTTAATAAAGATCTTACCATGTGGAATTACAGATGAGTTAGGCTGTTTTCATCTGTAGGGAAGATACTTAAAAGAATTCTAGCAGATTAGGAGGAGTGTCTAGTAAAAGCATCCTTCAGCCTGATTAGTTGTATACACATGGTTTAGGAAAAAAGAAGTCATGCTTCACTAGCCTTCTGGAACTCTTTGAAGATAACACTGCCAAGATAGGGTATACCATGGACATTATATTTTTAGATTTTCAGGAGTCACTTGACAATGTTTTGGCCAAGAGATTAATGCTGAAAGAGAGAGAAGTGAAGGGGCAAGAGAAAAGTTCACTCATTAAATTGAAAAGCGGGTCTAAGCATGAACAATAAGGAGCTAAAAATGTCATTTTTACAGACTAGGGGAAACAGAATTTGTAAGGCTGCAGCACTTCTGTGTATCTAGTTTACTTGCTTACATAAAATGCTTCGATGGATATACTCTTTCGAAACCAAAATAGGCTCATTGTCATTCATTTTAGTGCTAAGACGCCCTAATAGGATTTTTAATCCAGTGTGCTGAGCACTGTATATGTTGAGACTGTCCCTGAAGCCAAGTAGACACTGTATAATAAAAGTAGAAGAAGGGAAGTATTATTTTCCTGATTAAGTGAAGGAGGTTCTGAGGCCTGGGCAGACTTGATCCCAGCCGTAGGGTAAAGTAAGCAGATCTGATGAGTGAACACATTTTCTTAGTCATGAGACCAGATTTCTGATCTGGAGATTATACTTTAAACAAGAGTAAATTCCAAAGAACAGCAAAGTACTTAAAAGGAGATATTGCCATCCCAACAAATGTGAAATGTATTTCCAAATAAATATACATTCTAACCAGAAAAGAGATTTAAAGTTTATTTTAAAAGTATATCTTTTAGTAAAACTTATGCATCTTATGTAAAAAATGTAATTTTTATATACGAATGACTTAGAAGAACATATTTAGAAGAGTTATCTCTCCATGATGTAAAAAATCTTGCAAAAAATGGTGCAACATTTCTAATTAAAACTTGCTTGGTTCAAATGTAATTTTCTAAGTTAAAGCCATATCTTAATTATTCCTAGATGTTACAATAAAGGAACTAAGCTGCAAAAAGGACTTATTTTGGCTCACACCATATAGGTAATGGTACAGCAGTGACAAATTGAGTGAGTGTGAGAACCACTATGTCTACAACTTGGGTTTGAAATATTAAACTTTGCAAGATGTGAACACGACCACACACATCAAAAGGATGTTCTAAGATGCTGGCTGTCTCTTTCTATGCATCAACTTCCCAGCATACTAAGCTTAAAATCATAAGTGGTACATGAAATTTTCAAAGGAATTGCCTATACTGTAAAAGAAAAGAAATAAATTCTCTTTTTAGACTAGAGATCCATCTTGCATTCCAACATGCCTTTTACCATATACCCCGTTTAAATACCCTCTTTTAAAAAATGAGACCCTACCCTTCTGCTTTCTTTTTGAACTCCTAGGGACCTTGCCCAATGATGCTTCATGATGCAGTATCTGAATTTACTCTTGCAAAGGAGACTTCATAAGATTTCAGCATAGATAATCCCGATTTACTGTGCTATGAAATGGATCACATTCAGATCTGTCATCTTAAGTATTGCTCCTTTCTTCCCATGCTGCTTATCTTACCCACGCTTTACCGAGAGTTCTTGGAACTACTTGATGCTCCTCTCTGCCTGTTTGTAGTCTCCTTGCTTTACGCATATAGACACCTAACTGGCACCTAACTGTGGGAACAAATTCCTGTGAGGCAAGTTAGGGTGGTAGTTAGGGTATATGCTCTTGCATCTTGGTAAACATAAAGTAATTTTAGGTAGTTTGCTGCTCAATGAAAGTGGTCTAAGAAACCTTGTACCCAACACAGGAAAACAGTGCATACATTAATAACTACCAGGGATTAGGTAGCACAATGTAAATTCTTACTTTTTCTTACTTCAGAGTCAAAGCTTGGAAATAACTTGGTCTGGTTGCCATGCCTAACTTGTTGAATGATTAAGTGATTGTAGGAACTAATCCATTCATTACCTAAAAGAGCTCTTCTTCAACTGGAGCTGTACAGGCTAAGGTTTTTGGTCATAATGATGAAGGTTCTAATCCTAGTTGTTTATCGATGTGATTAATATAAATATGTATGTTTGAGACCATCGTATTCTTTATGCAAGATGACTGCGGTAGGGTCTTCTGCAGTAAGACTCTGATATAGACCTTAGCCATGCTTAGGTTGGAAGTGCCACACCTCTTATACAGTATAAATAGGTATCTAAGTTAGAAAAGCTGCTCAGTGTGCTGTTATTGCTTGTGTTATGTCCTAAAGGAACATGAGTCAATCAATAATTAAGCCACAAAGTACTGCCTGTTGACATGGCAACATGTTCACAGATATGACGTGAACTTAATGTCCTTCTTTCATGTCTCCTGTGAAAGTAAAAGTCTCCTAAGCTCACTAACAAAGAACTGGAGCAGGCATTGCCAGAGGAAAAGGAGAAAATGCAAAAAATAGATGATTTCTTTTATAAAAATGGATGCCTTTGAACCTCTTCCCTCTCAAATCTACTGTATAAATAGTCTCTCTTTTTTGTAGTACAGGGGCCTTTCCCTAATCAAAAAATCCCCAATTGCCTATTGCCAAATCCTCTTTAGAAGCATGAAATGAACTTCCTTATGGATCGTTTTCATGATTGCTTCTTTCCCATGTATTTCACCCCACCCACATTTTTAATGGAACTAAAGTGAACACAACTCCTTTAGGTTACTTCTGTTTAGGCAAGACTGTCTAGCTCCAAGAATAACATTAGTTGCTGCACCACAGATTAAGGATTGGCATGAAGGTCCAAATGTGAAGTTGTCATCGTCAGTTGATGCCTGTTCTGAAGACAAAAGAAGCACAAATTCGTGTGACATCAGCTTCTGTATGTTGGGATCATTTTGCTGGCTGTTTCTGCAGCTTCTCTGCACGTGCTCCCACTCTCACATACTCTCTGCTTGCCAGTTACCCTATTCTCCTCTTGGCTTGCCTGTCTTTCTTCCAAGCCTTCTGCAGCAGATGTTAAATGGGCCTCGCCAACATGTTTTGTTTGCCACATATGTTGCTACCTGTGTCACAATGGGCGAGGTTCATTTTTCTTTTTTTCCAGGGCATCTTTTTACTTCTACCTTAGTTGGTCTCTTGATCTTTCACACATTAAAAGTTTACTGCACTTTTTTTCCTTTGGGAGCTCAGTGTCCTCTGTGCAGAGGACATGTCCAGTCCAGCAAAACTACGCTTTTATAAGATTGCTTCAACACTGTTTGTGCAACCACTTTGCAGAACTTTGTTATTCATGATTTTATCTTGCCACTTGATATGCATAATAGCTTGAAGGTGCCGTTGATTAAATTTTTCCAATGCTTTGATGTACCAGTACTAGCATTTCCATGTTTCTCAGCTCTAAAGTGAGGTAAAAATTAGTACACTACGGAAAAGCTAGGGTTTGGTCTTATGTCTAACAGTGTGCTAGTTTCAGCTTTATTGGATCTAATTCTCCATCTCAGTTCATCTAAATATATAAAACCTAACTGAAGTATAAAAGCCAACTGTTTTGAAACTCATGTTAGGGAGAAACATTAGATGTGGAGTTTTAAATTATCATGTCTAATCCTTGCCTTTTAAGAAATCAGGTAACAGTTTTGATAACTTACATTTGATAAAAGTATCTCAGATGCAGGCTACTGCACAGCTGGGCAGTCTGAATGTTTGGTGGACCATATACCCTTCAGCAAGTATTAATCCTAACTTTCCAGACATATGTGGAAAACGACTACACAAGTTCAGTGATAAAAAGAGGCAGGCAAGATTGCTGAGACAGCAGGATGACCTCATACACTTCATCAAATATGTCCCTTCTTTTCTCCTTCTCTGTTGTCTTTTTAATGTATGTTCTTCAGTGTCCTATGTGATTTCAGATCTTTGAGCAGATGAACTATTTTTAAACAAGAAACCTTTTTCAGCTTGTATCACTTTTCAGATCAACTTTGATTACAAAACAATCAGCAATATATTTTGGGTAGGGTCAGGAGCAATTCAAGAACTTAAGGTCCTTGACAGCAATTTTGGGTTTAGGTCTGGACAAAACATGCAGCTGAGTGACATGTCTCCTGTGCCCTGGACAAATTGCTCATTAGCTGTGTTGCTTGCAAACTGACATCCTTTAGGCAATGCCCAATTGTCCTTTGTACTATTTAAAAGGCAGGTTCGGTTAAGCTGGGGAAAAGGGCCTAAATCTCCATTTTAAAATACTAACATGGCTTCTGGTTTTGCTATTTTTATTTACTGAAAAATGATATTGTAAGGCTCTTTACTTGGAATTCTTCTGTGAATTTTGAACACAAAAAATCAGTTCATAAACCTTACAATACATATAATTTACAAACAAAAGCTAGACATTTAATGGGATTTCTGCAGGCACATTATAATTATACCTGAAGAATAGTCAACAGTGAAGGGAGTGATGGTAGCACCATTAGGAAAAGAGAAGCATGACTGCTACCTATGCAAGACTTAACTTGATGGGAACCCAGCTATTCCCATGGCAATTCAAAACACTGAAATTATACTGATTTAGTACTTGGTGTGCAATCATGACACCTTTAATTTTTTTTTACATATTTTTTTTTCCTTTGGTAGATCTTACTTGAAAAGTGTCACGTTGACATAAGTGGGTCTCATTTCTGGAAGAGATTTATCTCAGGCAATAAAATTGGAAAGATCAGCCCCCTACAAGAGAAATGAACATGTGTAATACCTTTTAGTTCACTCTCCAGCACATGCATGCTTTTTTTAAAAAATACAGTAAGTTATTGTATTATTGAACGCATCAAAATATCTTCTAAGATGTAAAGTATACTTTATTCTGTCCTTTATTACTTGGAGAGTTTCATTATTTCGTAAATTGCACTGTTTCTGTTCCGTTCATGTGTCTTTAATAGCCCCATCTGCTGGCTAAGCACCAGGTAAGAGAATGAGCACATGCCTTTGAAGGTCTCTTGTTCTAACAGGGCTTCCATGAACTTGCTACTGAAATATTCTGTTTTTTTCCAAAGTGAGACAAAAGACAGAAAATTGGAAAAATGCATTTTATAGGTGCATATTACCTCACAGTGCTGTGGAGTTTATTTTTGTTTACAAAGTCCTTGGTTTCTGCCAGTGTCAGTCTGTTTTACTAATGATAAATATGTACTTTTGTTGTAGGATCTTAAAATCCTAAAACACTTTACAGTTTGCTAAAGTGAGAAGACATAAACCTGTAGAAACTGGAACAAAATGTCAGATTAAATGTAAATGGCAACACTCACTGGAAAAGAAACTAAGCAAAGATTTGCCTTCAGATGCAGTGCATCAGTGGCACTGAGACTGTGTTGTGTTCTGCAGAATTTGACTTATTGCTACTCTTCCCTAGGCATCCATTTATGTTTTAGATAGGCTACAGGACAGGAGGGAGTCTTGCTGTGACTCAGTAGGCTCATTTTCATGTTCTAATGCCCTTGTAATGGAGATAGATGCCACAAATTTTCCAGAAATAGCAAGAGGGTGTGTGCTTGATTCATCTCTCGTTCTTTAAATGGAGCTATACTGCATTGCTTTTTGAGGGAAAGCTTCTGATGTTACATGTACAGCCACAGTACCACTCATTCTACATGGGTGTAAAGGAGTAGCTTAGAGGACAGCTGAGGAGTTTGAGCATGTGTTTCTTGTGCATCATTGCCACTGAACACAAATTTGGTTTTGCATCTACAGACTGTCCTGCATAAGTGTGCTTACTATAAACCTGTGATTTATCTATGCATTAATATAACAAAAGCACGACTAGACTTCAATGTATTAAAGAATTGAAAAAAATCTTATATATATAAAAAATATTCTCTACAAAAGCTGTCACATGGCCTGGCAAAGGAAAAAGAAAATCCTGAAAAAAACTATGTTGGGAGACGATGTTTGTTGGAGAGGTGTCCCTGGATGTAGATATCTGTGGTCATACTGAAGAAACAAAAACTTGAGGGGGAAGGGAAAAGGATTAATGAATGTACCTTTGCTACAGTCAATAAGAGAGCCTAAACTGCATTATAATTTCTGATGCTGTCCGTTGCAATATAGATCACCTTAGTTCTTTTGCAATGTTCAGCAAAGACAGTCTGCTGAATAAGAGTAATCTACCTTTTCCCAAAGTTTATTCCAGTGACTGAAGACAGAGAGAATGATTTAACAGCTTAAAAAAGTACTAACAGAAAAATAAGTTACCATAGCCATCCTATTAATCTGTGGATTCTGGTCTGATAAGATACTTGAATGTTTTTTAGGGCAGTGGAGTCGACACAAACAAGACAAACCAAAATCAGTTATGATATGATGGGCTCACCAATATAGCAATCCATATTTTCTTATGACTGTGAAGATGTTGAGCCAATCTTTGTAAGGAAATCCCAATGAAACTATTACTCTATTAGTAAATTCATGTATACAAAGCCTTGTGAAGTCAGACTGGTAAGTAAATGTTATCTTTCCTTGTAGCCTGGTCTACAGATACAGAGGGAATGAGTATGAATAGAAAAAAAGATTTCTTTCACATATAAAAAGTACAGCGTTGTGTTCATGTTCTTTCAGAAGGTCTTTCAAAACTTGGTTGCTGAAGTTTTTAAAATACCTAAATGTTTCAGGTGAGTTTTACTGAAAGTTAAAAGGGCTTGTGGTCCCCATTCACATAATTGCTTGTGAAAATATCAGCTCCTATTCTAGTTCTATAATAAATAGCACATGACTTAGAGGACCAAAGGATAGCTTCCTGCTGAAGATCATGCACAAATACCAGCATACCATGGAAAATTTTCTGCTGATGTCAGTGTAGAAGATACAACACAGGATGCCCTTAATTGCATTAAAACAACACAGATGATTTTAAAAGGAAACCTGGGACATACATCGATCATATGTTCAAGATCATAATTTTCCAGTTAGTATGAGTGTTCACGTAATATCTTTCCTATTGTGCAAGAAGCTGCTCTTTTTCCTTCCAAATGCATTTAACATAGTCACCTAAGTAAATCCACCCTGATGCAGCTTTACCAGCTGCTGTACTGTTTCTCTCCTGCAGAGGTGTTGTTTAATGAACACGTTTCTTGTTCACAGGTAGTTAGCTTTATGCCTGACTGCATTTCTTTACAGGCTTTAAAACCCAAAGCCTCAAGGCACAAGTGCCATATGTAAACTGGATGGAAGCTTGATCCTTCATTGGACAGCTCAAGCGATTATGAATTACTCACTTGTGAAATCCTGAAGTGATATAACCAAAAGGACTGGTGGATCATAAAAACACTGATTTCTGTTTTAAAAAACGATTTAGTCAATTTAATCACACAATTTTAAAGTTGCCTGAAAGATTTGTAACAAATTTTCCTGTCTACCTTGACTAAATAGATACATGTATAAAGGCCTTATATAAATAATTGTTACTTTTTAAATATAACAGAAAGACATAGAGAAAGGTAACCATCAAAGAAACTGTTATAAACAGCAGGCCTTAAACTTTGTTTTGGTAGGAATGGCAGCTAACACTGACCATTTCTTCTCAGCAAAGATCTGGATTTGTCTTTTCCTAAGACTAGCTAATCCTTGCCCTCTTCTTCAGCAACTGTGTTCACATCTTTTTGCATTCACTTGACGAACAGGTGGCTCAGATCAGCCAAATCTTAATCCTAGCAGACCTTGCATTTACTGGAACACTATTGCTCTTCCAGTGGGCTTAGAAGCCTTCTTTCTTTTTCCTGTCATTACTGTGATTAATAATGATCTTGACACACAGACACAGATGCATTCGTATATACAGTAATAAACACAAATAGAAAACATAACAGATTGAGCTGTTAAAAGCAGAAATCAGTCAGGAAGTCAGAAACCAGCAGTTTTTTTAATGTGGTAAGGCAAAAAAAATATTAAAATTTACTAAAATTATATTTTTACTAAACAAAGTCAGATAGTCTTACAAGTCAGAAACAAATGCTCTTCATTATCCATTGATTAAAGGAAAGACAATTTCCTAATCTACATTAATTTTCTAAACAGCTGGACAGATTTCTAAAACTTGAATTATTACCAAATGTTTTGAAATATACTGTGCTTTGCCTGTTTTAAGTCTGAATGGTGTGCGATTTGATTATCTGAGATAACCAATTTGTACTCAGAGTAGCACAGTGCCTATGACAACACATCTCGTGATTACCCATACTTAGTAACCGTTTCTAAAATCTTAAACTGCCCACTATGAGCCTTGAGTACTGAGACCACTTACAGACACTTTTCCAAATTATGACTCATTACATTAAGCCTTCTTTTCATGAAACTCTGCTTAACTGTGCATGTGCTGATTGTTTTCTTTGTCATCTGACTTTCAGACTGGTTACTGATCTCCTTTGATATACTGTACATGACATCCTAACAAAACCAAGTCTTTAATCAAAATGATGAGGATTCAAATGTGTGCCACTGTCAGACAGCAGGGTAAGGCTAACATGCAGCAGATGTGTACTTGCAGGTCAGATGGAATGAATGGATTTAAGACATACAGTTGGTACAATCTTTAGTTTAACCCTACATCTGACTTTAAAATAGAGGCAGAATATTTTCACAATGAGCTGTGTTGGTTTTAACTGTCAGCTGGCAAAAGACCGGCACAAATATTTTATATATGGTGCAGACTTGACAAGCCTTGAAAGTCACAATCTAGAAAGCAGCAGGAATTTGTTGCAGAGAAAGAGAAAAATGGCTCTGTTTTTTGCTTTATAACAAAAAATCATCTGCATTAGTAGTTCTGTGTAAATATTTTCTCTTTCATTCTGCTAATCCACAAGATGTGGAAAAGCAAAAGACACAGCCACAGGTGACTGCTTCTAACAGATTTCATTAATGCAAGCACAAAACACTGAGATTGTGTAAATGAGATCTGCAGCTGCGAATCAAAAGTAACATACCCTGGTTAGTCAATAAAGGATCAGAAAGCACCAATAGCAAATATGTCAGAATATGATCTGCTTTTATATATTTAAAAAAAAAAAAAAAAAAAAGCTTGATGATTTAAACATTTAATTGTTTAAGTTGAACTTTCTCAAGAAAATCTATGAACTGTGGGACAGATGGGCAGATTTTCATCCTACACATAAGCAGAAGTTTTCATCTTGAAACATAGTGTCAGTTTCACTGAGCTTAATGAGAGTTGTGGTGCTCCACACTTTCTAAATGATGCTTTGCTGTGAACCAGTTCCAAAGCGACTGATGCCACTAGTGTTTAAGCCACAGCATGATGGATTTTCTCAAATTTGTTACAGACATTGATGTTATGGTAGTAAACACTGTTCAAGGTACTTCTATTTGTTACAGCAAGCATTACCAGATAGTATTTTTACTTCATTGTAGGAAAGTACGGTAGATATAATTTAATGGACTATAAAAAGGGAGGCAGGTTACAGTTTTTGTTCTGCTCTGAGAAAATAGAGGGTTTTATGCACTGCAGTGATATTTATTTAATGCTGTTGATTATGAACTGAATGAGTCCTATCCCCCCATTGCTATTGGCAGATGCCAAGAATTTGTGGATTCAAGCTGTTCATTGGTTGATTGTAAATCCACTGAAAGATCCACAAGAAATGCTGATGGCAATAACGCTAAACTGAATAAGCAGTTAAGCACATCTTAACAGTTATTGTGTTGATGAGTCCAGTAGAAATACTGAGATAGATAAATTGATCAGGGGCTAATCCCTGAGTCCTGCTCAAAAGCTCTGAGCCAAATGGGGATACAAAGGAACTGGACAGCCGGTAGGTATCTCCAGATGTTGATTCCTTTTGAATAAGAACTTTTCATATACAGCAGTTTCAACAGCATCACTTGTGTGTATGTCTGTTGATCCCCAGATGAAGCATCAGTCCTTTGATGATTATAGGTAAAGGGATTTAATTCACAGCAATCCTAATTGTGCTCTAACATATACCAGACAATGAAATGGCCTTTGTCATCCACAGCTTTGAGAAAATGTTACCATTTGCAGCTTAATCTTTCACTGAGAATAGTTTTTACTCTTCAGCAGAGGTGAATGAGTCCACTGAGGTTAATGAATTCACAAACGTGAGTCAGAGGTACAGATCAAAACTCTTGCCTTTATCCTCTTACCGTATACTGAAGTACTTATACAGTCATTGCTTTCCTTTTGCTTGGAGAGAATAGCATAATGATAGATTTTTTTTTAAAGATAAAAAAATAAGAGTAGTATCTCTATTATTTAGCCATATGGCCTAATGGGTCTACCAAATAATGAAATTTGTATCACAAATGTCTTTCAAGAGCACTCAGAACCTACATGCCCAGTTTTGTACTTGGGTACACCACTCAAAATCAGTAGACTTATTTTCAGAGAAAACCCCATGAGTGATCCGTACCATTTCCTTTGCGATGGTGATGCTCCATACAAGTTTTGTATGACTAAGGGTAACTACTGAAAATGTAACTCCACTTTTGTGATCTTAGCACATTTTCTTCAGTTGTGTTCAGCACACTGAAAACTAGCAACTGGAGGTCACAATGAGAATGTGCACCATTATGAGAAAGTAAAGCATAACATGCAAATGCACAGTGTAGTTGAGGGTGGGAAATTTATTTCTGGTTTTGTGACCACTGTAGCAAGGTTATATAACATACATCTTAATAAGTCAATATATTCACATATTGCTGAAGAGGTATTATGTTCCACGGTATTTATATATATAATCATGGAGCATTATGGCATGTGACCAGATAGTCCCTATATTATTCTATTCATATACTCTGACATGTCAAGTGTCTGTATAACCTAAAGGTAACTTATGCCATCTGTGTATATGATGTCCAACAGTAGTGAATGCCAGTGGAAACTCCCTATTTCACTATTGCAAAACATTCTAAACGCAAATCCCGTTCTTGGTGACATCTATGCAATTGTATGGTCTGTAGCAGAGTCGACATAGCGTGGTCAGTGCAGGATTTGCCTTTAAAGTGCACTGTGGAAAATTTCTGTTTTACGATATATATGTTCTGCAGAGAATGCTGTTTTAGCTCTCACTGTTGCCATCTTTGGTTTCTATAACTGAGTACAGACCCACTGACTTCTAACTGAGCATCTAACCTAGAGATCAGATTCTCAGATACACATTATTCTCTTAAAAATCAAAAAGGAGGAGTTGCACACTGTTGATAACCAGCAACTACACACCTTCCCTGTGACAAAGAATGTTGTCATAAGTCAACACCTACACTTTTGCCTTTTAATCTTGTGTCTTTGTACAGCTCCACGATAGCAATATCGGCTACTTCTCTCATGTACCTTATGATTCTTCCATCTAGGACCTCAGATCTTCCACCTGTGCTTTCTTGTCCTCTCTTGCTGTCCATGCACAGTATCCTGAGGTCTCATTGCTGTACCTAATTACTAGCTAGGCAAGAGGCAGCATGTCCTGTGGCTGGTTATGAGCTGTATGTGTGTTGATTGTCCAGCTGGTAAGCCAGACAAAACAGAACTTTTGAGTTCACGTTGCAGTTTTTCCCTTAATGAGGTCAGTCATCTATCTAGTCATCAGTTTTTATGTAGCTGGGTAGACCTTAATATCGTTGAGATCATGGCTCTCCTATCAAATTTGTTTGAGATTGGCCAATAGATTCAAAAGTTAGTGGGAAAGACAGAAAACACAGTTGCACAAGCTTGGGATGATCAGGCTAAAAACACAGTAATGATTTCTGAATACTAGGCTAGGCTAGTGTACTACTTAGGTGTGTACTCACTAGACTAAACTAGACAAACAGATTCAGAGATCAGATAGTTTCCTAAACACTGTAAATAACACTATCCCAGGAATGGCTCCAAAGAGACCTGCTTATGTCAGCATACTCACATTGCCTCTCCTTCCACATTTTGTATCATGGAAATAACTGTGAAACTAGGACAGTCTCTAGGCTAATTATCCTAGAATCTAGGGGAAAGTTATGGCATTGTGGAAATGTGCAGCGGAACCCCCATATCTGCATTTGGGAAAGGATTTTTGAAGAAGCTGTAATAAATTCAGTTACTTCATTTAGTTCATTGTTGAATGAGAACTGTCTTTGGAGTGCTGGTTGTTCAACTGGTACATAGTTATCCTTCAAGTAGGCAGAATATATAACTGAATTTTATTTGAGATTTGAATGCTCCTATGTACTTGCTCCATAAAAGATCACCATCTTGGAATGACCTCTGTTATGCCAAAGAGAACAGGCCAACCCATTTGAAGAAAGTATATAGTGGGAATTCTTGCTATAAATCCACTGCAACCAGTGGAGTTAACAGTAATTACAAATGTGACCCACAAAATTTTTTTTTTCCTATACACATTCTGTAAACAATATTTTGAAAATATGCATTAAACTTCTCAATATCAATATAGTAATATAACATCCCATGCTTGAACTTTCTGCCTGTGAATTTCTTTATGTAACAAGTATTTGATGCCTTGATTCACCAATGTGGGGGTCACCAGATGTTGTCTCAGTGCTGTTCAGAGTTTTTTTTTTATTTTTCATTTTTTGATTGTCAAGTTTGAAAAAAATATGATTTCTCACAAAATTATGGCGTGTGCTAGACGTGTATTTATATATATATATATATATATATATATACACACACACATGCATATGTATGCATAAATTGGTATGTATGTTTTGACTGGCATACCAGTACACATCAGTTAACAGTAGGATCAAATCTTTATTCCGTTTTGAGGATAGCATATCATGTCCCAGCTATGAAGAGGCCATAGTCTGAAGTTTTGAGATAATATTTCTAATGTCTTTGCAATGGCTGTGTATATACAGTTTTTCATTAAAAATCATAATCTTTACTTCATACAAAGAGCTGTTACTAATGAGCCTCTTATGCTGAAAAATCTGTGAAGATGCAAATTAGTCAAAGCAAAATGAATGCCTGCTTGACTTAGTGAACAGCTAATTCAGTTCTTTTGAATTCGGTTTTACTGAGCTGCTTCTCTCCAGTCTTATATGATTTATATTACATGATTTGAAACAGCATGAATATACAGACACATTTACAGGACTGTTCCTGTAACAGCAGGCAACTATGGTTAGTTTAGTTGGAACCACCGTCTTCAATGCACTGTTTTAACTAGATTAGTTACACTCTTATATAAAAACTCAGGTAGGACTTGCTGGTAAATTCAATCTACTACATTTGTCTCATAAATTGAAAACTTTATAAAATTTAGGATTTATAAGTGGGTAATTAATTTATAAAAGTGGTAGACTTCTGTTTACACCGTAATTAATTAGCTTGATTGTAAATAGGAAACATTTTTTAAGTCTTCTGCTATCACAAAGAGACTTTATTGCAAAGTCAGCATAACATAGTGTAAAAATGTCAAACAGAAATCTGCCTGTCTTTTTTAGTCCCCTGATCACCAGATGTGCCTGTTTCCCTGTTTTTCATTGGGGGCGGGGGGTGTGGAATAACGAGAATTTTTGACCTTCTTTTGTGCTAAAATATTTCATTGCTCAATTCCCATTTTTTCTTTTTTAAGAGATAATCATAGGTAGATCACAAATTTGAAGGTGCATATATTGGACTCACATAAAGCGTCACAGAAAGGCAAAATGCATCTGTTTCTTCAGGTTATTTTATGTAGGAGCAAAATAAGTCAAATATGTAAAATTTAGATTCAGAGTTCACAGACTGGACTTTGCAGAAGAAATGAAATAAGAGCTCTCTGAATAACCCAAATAACCAAACCTCTTCAGTGATGGATGTCCTGAATTTAGCTGAAAAAGTTAGCAGTTTGTGTTGGGATCTGGTTTATATTAATGCAGATAGAAGGCTGCCATCCTAGAAATGTCTTCCTGTATCAACAGCAGGATTTATTTGAGTAACTTGTGTTATGCTTTGGGCCTTTATAGTAATTGATTTCTGGGATCAACTCCACAAATATATCTACTGCAATTCCATGTTATAGAACTAGACCTTTAGTGTACCAGTCCTCTCGAATAAGTAAGAAAAAAAACCTTCAATGAGATTGGAAAACAATTTACAAACACCAGTGACACTTGTTTTGGAGCAGTTTCGGGGTTGGGGGGGGGGGGGGGGGCCATTGAGCAATGCTTGTAAATCACCACTATATTTTTGAGATGCAGGAAGATGTGCCTCTGTTTAGTGCAACTGAGAAGTGGAGCTGATACTGCTACTGGATTCCAGTGCAGGACCAAATTCACCGGGCCATTAATTTTGCTTTGCATCAGTTCCTCAACACAAAGCAGACTTAATGCTACATTAACTGTCAGCCCAGTGGTTCACAGTGTGTTGGAGAATCCCAGTGGTGCAGCTTTGGTGAAGTGGCTTGTATAGTCCCTTCCTTGCAGTTTCAGTGTAGGTGTAGAGCAATAGAGGATGGGCAAAAGCAAAGGCAGAAGTTTTAGGTATGATTTTTTTCTTAAACTCATAGCGTCCAAATTTCTGTGGTTAGGTAAGAATCTCAGCATTCATTTAAAAATTAAGTCTCAGAAGCCATAAAGTAAATCAAAAGAAAACAGACAGATATTAATCTTGTGATGTTTGATCCAATTTTGTGTTTTGGGGAACTGCCTTCTGGTTTTTGAACACCTGGATTTGGCAAGGCTGCTATCATGCCTAGAACAACATACCCAAAGAGTTTTCTTACTATCACTACTCCCCTCCCACACCTTGTCAGGCAGATGAACTAATCTGGACACAATATTTCAATAAATTTTTTGCTTTGAAGGTGGCTAGGAGCCTACTTTAAACAGAAAGAATACCTCTGAAAGCCCAAATAAATAGCTAAATAATGTGCTTTTCACAAACTAAGTGATCCAAACCCATAATAGAACAAAATATTAAAAATTAATTCCTCTACTTACCTGCCCAAGCCCGAGTTTAGGATTCAGTGTTTCATCCTTGTATGGCATAACTGCTATTCTAGGGGCAATCAGTTCTTATAATTTAATGAGTGTCTTGACAACATTAGGATATTTACATTAGAAATGTTTTATATGGTAGTACAGAAAATGTGGGAAAGAACTTACAGTTCCTAATTTTGTAATATTTATCAGCTTAAGGAGAGTAAAAAGCCAAGTGTATACATTTATTTAAATTAGTTAAGCTTTAGAGACCCTGAATTCCCAGATCTGTTAGAACTAAATCCTAAAATGTGTTCTGGCACTCAGCAGTTTAACTGAACTAAAGCATGCATTTGCAGTTTTTTGCTGGATCAGTATCACATTAGAGGTATCCTGCAGATTTGAGTCCTTTATGTCTAAATATCCTGAAACTTTACAACAGTTCCATATAATCCCAAAACAGAAAACAAAAATACTGCATAAGAACTTGAAATGGAGGAAAAGACTTTAAAATTCTTAGTTTTTGAATAGTGGGATCCTATTTTTGTATTTGCAAATGTGGTTTATTAATGTCTTAGGCTTTTTAAAAAAAATCTTTAAGACTTTATAGTTTGTCTTATTTTTTGAAATACCTATTCTTCTGTTACAATGTACTCTAGGGGCTTCTATGAATCTTATTCTTTACCGAAGACCAGAGTGACTCACTCAGAAAAGTTAAGGGCTATCAAGTAAAAAAGTATTTAGGGATTTCTTTAATTGTCTGTTATTTACTCAACTGACTGGAACTGCTCCTCTGTCTCTAATACCTAGGGACTTCTGTCAATAGTTATTCAGCTGTTTTGTATAAGAAGATAGCTGTATGCTAAGAATGCATTATCAGATTATGAGTGGAAGAATTTCATGCGCTCTGAATGGCTTTTCATGTGGTAATATGCCATGCATGTCTTTTACTGAAATACACGATTTAGTTTTCTGATATTATTTTTTTTAAATGACTTGTTCTTTTACTTTTACTTAAAGACCTAAATGCAGTGGTTGGTAGGACTAGAGAGCTCACAATGTTAGTAATGAGATATGGAGGCCTTTTCTTCTAGGTCACTGGCATGAATTTGACCCTGGTTAGTAATAACGAGGAGTCATTATCAGCTGGTGACTGTTTAGTGGCCTACAACATACAAGCCAGTGGTTTCACTTTGTGTAATGACCCATGGCTACGTACACATACACACAGTCTTCAGTTAAAACATGTGCAAATAGCCTGTAAAATACCATATATCTCATGTTTGAACTTCAAAACTCAGGCTGAAAGGTCATCTGTGGTGGCAGTTAAGAGTGACAGGCTTTATACCCTGTCAGCCACAGAGAACAAGTTACGCACCAACATGCATACAGATCATTTGCTTCTGCTTGGACAGTGGTACATACCATTTAAAGCAGAATAAAACAAAATTATGGATAAGTACTAAATTCATTCTATACAAGACAAAGCTCTGAAGCAAAGTCCTTCCAGGTATGGAGTCTGTGAGCAAGAAGGAGGGAATCAGAAAATAAAGGGGAAGAAAACCTGGGGAAAAAAGTAGTGGAAAAAGAAAGATATGGAATGGTAAAATAGAGAATATAGAGAAATGTAAATCAGCATATACACCGCTGGCCCATGCTTCCCAAAACGACCTGACCTCTCCCTCCACCTCTTTTTAAGAATTAATCTACTTCCTGTGAAAAAAAGACTTGTTATATAAGATGAAAACTTTGGCAAAGTATTTAAGCACATTTTTCACTTTTAGCATATGAAACATCCTTCTTGTTTCAGCAGGGTGATTGTCATCCTTTGCATTAGGTATTTGCTTACCTACCTTGCCAAAGTGAAGTTTCATAATTTGTAGACTAAGCTAAAGGGGTTGGTTATGATGACGGATGGCAGCTTTACTACATCATCATTAAACAGCATGATGACCAGGAAATTTCCAAAGAGTTACAAAGAAATAAGAAGATCCCCATTGATGTGATAGGAACTTTAGAGAGGGTTGGAAGGGCTTTTAGAGCAAACATATGCGGGGTCAGGATTTTCCACAAAATGGTTCACCCATCTCTAGAGTTACTGTTAAATATCTGTGACATACGTGAGTTGATTCAATGGTGAAAGGCTTAAAGATCAGGCTGGGTTGACATTTTTCTTGTAAGGCTCAATATCATGAAAACATTTGAAGTGTAAAGAGCTGTAGAACTGGCTAGTTTCACATGTCATACTGATGCTGTGTGGCTTTGTAAAAGAACTGATACACTTTGACGCTCTAGGCCTGAAGCAAATACAAAGCATAGGACTTCTGAGCATGGTAAGAGACCGTGAAGCAGCAGCATAGAGCACCAGGTAAGATCAAATTCCTGGCTGTCTTCCATTTTCCTGTCACACTGCGTATGCTTAATAAACTGTTTTTACAATAGTGATAGGATATGACTGCCACCTGCATGCTATGTAATGTGTATACTCTACAGTAAGAACATTTAGCAGCTGCAAGATATAACTAGTTTAAGCCTAGAATGCCTGGATGTTCTTAGGTGAGCTCACTACTTTCTAAGCTGTAAAAATGCTTAATCCCTGTGTCACTTGATATTATTTTGTAGTTAATATTGTCAGTGGGTTGACAAAGGCACATAACCAGGGGCAGAATCTGGCCTATCATATTTAGTAGGATATGATTCCTCAACTAGAGACACTACAACCTCATAAGGGCATATTCTGCTTTGTTTTCACATCTGAAATGTGAGACAGTAGATCTTGTCTTGCAAACCTTTAACTGCCAGCTCTGCAACAAACATATGTGAGCTCAGTGTTGATACATGATAACTCACAGATGCTAAGATCACGTTTTGGTTTAAGAACTTTAAACAAATAACTGACTGACAGCTTAGCAATATATTCTTGTCTGACACTTTTGACTGTCATTTAGATGGAAAGTTCTTTGGAGCAGGTAATCATCTTTTTATTTGATAATTATACAAGGCCCTGTTCCTAACTAAAGTTCTACTGAAAAATTATTATTATATTGTTTAATGATTTTTTTAAACTTAGAATAGTGCAAACACCATAAGTAGCATATAGTAAGTTCTGAGACTTACTAACACTTCTGTTAAAGTAGCTTTCTCCTGTTTACTTCTCGTCTGCTTTCACATTTTGGATTTGCAGTCACTTTTCTTTAAGTTTCAGTTCTATTACCTCACTAACTTTGTCTTGTTCTGCAGAAGCAGTATATTCTGCTCTGCTCAAAGGAAAATCTTTATGCTGTAGTTAGCAGGGGACTGTTTGTATGTAGGTCTTCACTTCCTGCTCATTGTGTCTTTTGGTACTTCGCACAATAAACTTGGCAAAGCTAAGGCTTTTTATATATCTACTATATTTTTATCTTTTGCACTTCTCCATTGCTCAATAAGAAAGCCAAACTTCTTTCACAAATAGAGGAAGCATCTTGCTGCTTTCCAATAGGTAACTACAGATATTTCATACGTAACCATTGATTTTCTATCCAGGGATATGTAGGAAATCTTACAAAGAGCATGAGTAAGGACGCATCTAATAACATGTCAGACTTTTCCTGTTTCCACACTTGAATGCTCAGTCCAGAATACTGATCCCCGCACCAGAGAACAACCACAGTTTACAAAGTCAATATATACTGCATGAAGTAGCTGTATAGTTATGATAGTTACCACAGGGAATGAAACCTAAAATTTTCAGATGCAAGCAGAGGGCATAGGCAGGATCTGACTTTTC
Source organism: Falco naumanni (assembly GCF_017639655.2). Lineage (NCBI taxonomy): Eukaryota > Metazoa > Chordata > Aves > Falconiformes > Falconidae > Falco > Falco naumanni. The sequence continues at coordinate 13,859,397 of NC_054060.1, read as the reverse complement.
TCTGAAGTAGGCTCAGCTAGAGGAAAAATATTGATTTTCACCACAGCCATCCTTCCTTCAAAAGTTATTTCATGTTTGAAAGGAATGCATGAAGCTATAGAGAAAAAGAAAAAGGGTGATATTTTATCTTAATTTATAATTTTATTTTATTTACAGGATTCAGTTATTTTATGTTTGTTCTTCCATAAACAAAAGAAAACAAACAAGAAGGTTTTCTTTAACTGCAATGTCTGACGCATACTGCATTGGAAGTTTTTAATTAGCATCTGTCAAATTAGTGGTCATTCATGGCAGTCATGCTTTCTTCCAAATAGGTGTTGCAAACTTTAACAAAAAAGAAATGAAAAGAAATTAAACTTGAAAGGTTCGGTTTGTTTGCGTAAAGGACCCAAATGGTAACAAATTATCTGAACTGACTGCTGAGTTCTAAATCAACAAAGTCTGAAACCAAGTTTTTTAAGACTATGTGCAAACTGCCAGCTTTAGTTCATGAGGTCTTCACAGATTGAAATCAATTGCTTGGTTTCAAATCCCTTTAGTCAATACTAGCTTTTACTAGGAGAAAGGCTGCTGGGCTTGGTGGAACACTGATCAGATGCAGAGCGAGGTTGCTATTGGCTTGGGTGGTTTTTGACAGAACACATTTATGCAGAAATGCAGGTGCTGTCCTTTTAGATGGGGCAAATGAAAAGTGGAGGAGGATGTTGGGGAAGGAGTTATGCACATTACATTCTCTAAGCCCCCTGGAAAATCTAGTTTAGCCTGTGTTCCTACACTCATTTTTTTCAATGTGAACAACTGAAAGCTCGATATTCATGAGCATTATGAAAAAATGAAATAAAATCAGTTCAAAAAGAGTATGACAAATAATTCTCATGTTTTGACATTTATTTGAGATAATTACCTGTTTCAGAAATATTGCTAGAGTCATTGTGTAATAAAAGCAGAATTGGACACCATACCCAAATTAAAATATACCTGCATTGTAATATATTTTGTTCATAGGAATTCTGGTATTATTCCTGTACTTTTTTTTTTTTTTTAATTTAAACAGTTCCACTTGGTGTTCTTTTTGCTCATGCTTTTGAAGAATTTCTGCCTGAAGCACAGCTACAGTACACTCATAAAACACATCAAGGTATCAGCATTCTCCAGTACTCCAACCACTCCAATCATTCCTGTGTGAACAGCTGAGAGTGCATTTTTTTAATATTTGCAACTAAAAATACTTCAGCACTTAAAAGTTCCCAGTTCTGCAAGCCTTCCTTGGCCTTCTGAAAAGTTCAGTGAAATTCTAAACTTAGTAAGATTGCAGATTCAAAATTCTAAGACTAGTAAGATTGCAAATTCAAACTTGGGGATGTATCTCAGGGGGTAAAAAAACAAAGCAATACATGAATAGTGGGGAAAAAATCCTTTTTTATTTAGAAAGCAAAAAACCCCATTCTTAAAAATATTGACTATCAAAACACATCTCTGTATTTCTAAAAGAGTAATTCCTTATGCAGGAAATACCTGTGTAATTAATGTTTACTAAAGCAAAAGCCTAAACCTGCATTCTTTGGCCATTCCAAACTTCTGCTGACTTCATGGAAACGTAAGTGCTCTAAGAATGTCCTACTTTCTTATAAAAATAAATGTAGATTTTATGATAGTGTAAGGAAGCATGAATCTTACTAAATACAGCACCTATATAAAATTACTGACAATCAGGTAAGCATGGATATTATGAAATATGCAACAAAAGGTCATGGTTGTTAACGGGAATTAAAATGTGATTTCAGTGATGGACTTTGGCAGGTTCTGCCAAAGAAGGCAGGCTGCATCCCAGTGAGTCCAGCAGAGGGTATTAGATGAACTAAATGCAATGCTACTCATTCCTCGGGAAGCAAAACAGTTCTACATGAACCAATATACCAATGTTTTCAGCCACTGATACTTGAAAAACTTAATTCTTAATATTTAGAATATTAAATATTTGAATATTAAGTGGGTGAATAGTTTTCTGCTTGTTCAGCTGTTAATAGCAACTACTGATCCTTAGAAACAAACATGCCAAACATAAAAAAGTACAGAAATATGTAAGTTGAGCATATATATGAACATATATATATGATAGAGCACTGTCACAGCAGGAGGTACACAAGTACTGATTCAGTACCTCAAGAGTAATTTTAAGCATGGCAGTTTGTTAATCCTAAAATAAAGTAAAACAGAATGGAACAGTAAAGAGAAAACCCTGACATTTAATTATTTCAATATTTGAAATGCTTGATATTATTATTTGTTCAATATATGAACCCACCACATTTAAATTATCTGGATTTATGTGTAGTTCATCTATACTTACTATAACTACTTACCAATGCAAGAGTTTTTTTAAAAGACAATGAGAAAAATGTCTTCCTCTTTGTTCTTAGCTAATTTTGTTTTGTGCTTACCACTAGAGTCTTGTTTGAACTGAAGGCCCTAAGTTGTAATGTATGAGATATAGAATAATATATTTTCTACATCACCCAACAGCCAATTAATGCACTAAATCAGATCGTGAAAGAAAAGATTTCTATTATTCTTCTCACTGTACACAGGATGAAAAATGGGTTCCAAAGGTTTAGATATTTTTTTTTCAACTCTTGAAGCCAATTAATTTAGGCAGATGAAAAAATGACAGGGGAATGAGCCTTCAAACTGAACTCTTAATTCTTAAGAGAAATTCATCACTGGTACTATGCTGCTACATACAGTGATACAGCCTGAGTGTGTATGAGTTCTTATCTGCTTAGTTGTTCGTTACTTCCACAAATCCATCTCATGTCTCTCGCTTCAGTAGCTCCTATATTTAAGACAAGCCAAAACATGTAGATGGTCAGGGGTCTACAGTTCCCTCTTAAAACTGGTTCACAAAACACCTATGACTGCATCTCATCCATCAAATAATGAACAATGAAAATCCATGGCATGAAATTGGAATTTGTGGAGCTTCTTAATGGAGGCAAAGAACTGAAATAGGAGAGGAAAACAACAGTTTCATTATTAAAACAATAGGAGTAACTAGTCTAGTCTTAAGATACTGTTTATATTCCAACATTTATAAACATATTTCCAACAATTTCCAACAATTATAAAATGTAAAAAACCCATGGTTCTAGGAGCAAATCTGTTCCAGATTCACATGGCAAGCAGCACTGTTCAGCTGTCGGGTAGGTTTCTGAGCCACAGTAATTTCAATGCCACAAGGAACATAGACTATTAAGTAAGTAGTAGAACCTGGATAATTCAAATCAGTGGTTCAAAGCACCGATGTCTATTACTAAAATTTGTAAATTAGTAAGTTATCAAGGAGCATGGCCCATTTTTACAATTTTCCCATGAGCACTAATGATATTTGATGTTTTCTTAAAGTCTGCTCCTGTAGGCTAGTGAGTAGATGCAAACTTCAGCTTCCATCAAAAAACAGTTCTACCCTTTATGTTTAGAGATAAAACATGACAACATGAGCCAACTGAACCCTAGAGTATCAAAAAACCAGAAGGCAAATAAGCAGAGCCCCAAATATATTTATTTATTTTTTAAAGATCTGGCAGGCATCAAGCGAATCTTTTGATATTTGATGGACCATTTTATGCTTTTTAAACACCTGTAGTTAGCAATATTGAACTGGCACAGTATGAAACAGAAGAGCACTCCAAATAGCATTGTACCAGGTCCTGATTTTGCAAGTCGATAAACACCATCCAGTGGGAGCTTACGGCACTGTGCAAGTTTGAACCTTTATTTAATAGATGCAGTTTAATATTAATTATTTATTAAAATATAGTGTAAAATATTCCTTTTTTCCTGTACAGAATTAAAGTATACCTTGTAATATGAAACCTAAGCACAGCTCTCTAATTTAGCACAGCACACAATTATAGAGTTAAGCACGTGTGAAAATGCTGATTCAGCTTTTTTTCTCTGTGTGTGCTGAGAAATGGGGAGGAATCTCCAGGTTACTTAAAGTTTTATTTCATTATTCATTTAAGAACAAAACATGACAAAAATGAAAAGGACAGCGAGGTCTGGAAGTGTTGGAGGCAGAAATCTTCAAAGCCTGTGACTCATTTTATAGCATGTGAGAGACTGTCAAGCTCCTCGGAACACATCCATGAACAAATTTATGAAGTAAGTTACTGTATGTAGATTCCAATTTGTGCAAATAACAAAGTAACATTTGTAACAGATTTGGCTCTCTGAGCCTTGTAGACCTAGCAGAATATGGCTCATTTTCCTTCAGGATCATTGCAGGAATCTCAGCTAAAACCTTACGTCTGCCAGAATACAGGATTAGACAAATTGGCAGGTGGTAATAGATTCAGAAGTTAAAAGGAAACAAACTGAGCAGCAGGATAAAATCAGGGCAAGGTAATTAACATTCTGTTTATATTTTCAAAGAAGAAACAACAGGAAAAGAACAGATGCCGGTTCAGATTTGTGGACACTCCCAGGAATTTTTTGCTTTAGGTAAAACTGTAAGAACTGCCTAGAAGCTGTGGGACTCAACTGGCCACTCTGGTGAAAGAGGTCAGATTGCACTGAGAAGCAAGAGGCATAGAAGGGTGTCATTTAATTCACATGGTTGCTTCCTGCAAAAAGCTGTTTCTCAGCTCCAGATGCGCTTGTGGAAAAAAAAAAAATAATCAGGGAGCAACTAGAATTTAGAAATTATAATATAAATTAAAAGTGATATCAGAGCTATTGGGAGTTTGTTTAAGGCAGATTTTAGTCTGGCATCATACCTTAACACACCCGAAGATATATAGTCAGTCAAGAGCTACAGGGAAAAGCAGAACAATCATGCAGCAATCAGTCATTTTTTAAAATATCACATGGGGCATATGGCAGAGAACTGAAATTATTCTGCCTACGGTGCATACTGCCAATACAGTGTTCTTTTAGGGGCTGATTAAGAAGTGAGCTTGATGGAGGGGGGGATTGGGTTGATACCAAAATATGTAAGATTTTGGGGACTTTACCATAGGAAAAAGACACCAGGTATGAAATGCTGGCCCCAGTAAAGGCTATTTATTGCAGAATTCCCATCTGTCCATGATGGACCGGATCATTAGTGATTAAGTTCCCCTGCAGCTTTGCAGAAGTCAAATAAGCTTCAGTTTCACCCTGTTGACCACAGCCTTGATCTAGTGACTGCTGAAATCTTTGTAAGTTTTTTGTCAGTAATCTCTGAGCTTTAAACCATACCCCCATTCAGGATCTGTAGCCTTTCACCTGTAGTGAGCACAAGAACTACCTGTACATCTGATTTTTACTTCTATACAATTCATATTTAAATAATTTTACTGGTTAGTTTAAATTTTATCAGTGGTTTTATTTAGGCCTGTAAATATTTAGCAATCATATCTGAATAACTAAGTAGAGGCTATTTCATGCAGAGAGAAAGAGAAATTCTCATTGCTTTTCTCTGATTTATACTAAAGTAGGATTGTCTTCAGTTCTAGGGAAAAGTAAAAAACAAAGTTTAGATGTCAGTGAAAGGAAATGTTGAGACAAAATGCCTTCCAGAATTCTCCCCAAAGGTGAGAATTTAACCTCTAATTTCACATGTATTTAGAGTAAAGGTCTGGACAAGAAAGCACAGCAACACACACTTTTCAGTGAGTGAGGTGTGGTCTGAATACCAGGTAGGGGGTAAGGTGTTTATCTGGCTAAGGCATAGCTATGGAACCTGAGAGAAGATGTTCAGTACCCATTTTTGATATCACTTTCTATGCCAAACCCCTCAACCAATCTGTATGTTAGTCCTTCCACTGGTAAATAAAGATCATATTCCCCAATTGCATGATGAGTTAAATATCACATCATTCTTAACATTTATAAATGCTTTGCAGTCATTCACTGTGAGATTATATAGAATTGCAAGGTAAAGCATGATCCAAGTACAAGGTAATAAAAGTCGAAGCCTTTCATGCTGTGCTAGGAATACCCAATGCAACTCACTCGGAATAAAATTTTCATTCCAGCCTGTTTCAAACACACATGCAATGCTACTGTTGTGCCATCTTGAGTTTCTTATGACAGTATTAATCTCCTTGCAATGGATTGTAGCATGGTGCTGCAAGGTCTTCTTGTCTGAAAAGGGAACCTGTTGATTTTTGTGTAGATTAATCTGGTGTAGCATTCATGGCAAGGGTTTATTTTACATGAACAGATTTGGTTATTAAGGCAGCAGCATTTGTTTGCTGTTGTCTTTCTATGTTGTTGTCTTATGTTAGGTGGTAAAATATATAAAATAATTCTCAACTTTTAGCTACGTATTTTGAAGTTTTACTGAGAATCTTTCATAGTAAGCATTTATATGATTTTTCTCTGAGATGTGATGTTTACATTGGTTTTAAAAAGTCTTCAACTTTGCATTTTAATTTTTTTTAAAATAAGGAATATAAAGGGAGATTAAAGGCAAATTTAGTTTGTACAGTTGGTTTATAATTTATTGTTTCTGTGTGGTGCCCTTGCAGACAGCCTTGATATATACATTTTGCATATTATGTCCTTCCAGAATTACCAGTGTGTGGGCACACAGGGAGAAGAAGTGGTGCATAGAGGGTGGATTTACATTCCCCCCCCCCCCTCTTTATTTTGTTAAGAATTTTATCAACTTGTTTTTAGCTGAAGTGTGCATAAGTCTATGTTGCATAACATCAGAAACATTTTGTTGAAATCAAGTTTTGCTATTTGTCTACTATACTAAATTAAAAAGGCAGTAATCTTTCTTTTACTAACTCAGTTCTTTCTAACCCAGTGATCCAGATCCCAGTGAGTTTCCCTAAGCTCAGAAATACTATTTCACAGAACAATTTGTACATTTGTGGTAGTTCTACTTTTTATTTATTTTTTTCCTTATGGAAGGTATTTTCATCTGGTCACATATACTTCCTGTTTGTTTGCTTCTATCTTAAAGAAATGCTAAGATAATAATAATAATTCCTGGTTCATCAACATGCCTTAGTTGGCTTGTCATCCTCCTTTTACTAAATTTTTCGAAGAAATTTAAAAATAAAATGTTATTGAAAAATGAAATTTCAGGGCATCATCCTACAGCATAAGAAGCAGAATTAAAGGACATTTACCCAACTTAAATAAGCAGTGTAATGACAGGCAGAAGATATTTAATTTTGTAAATTGGAAGGAAATCAGTGGAAGCTAATTGATTTATAAAATAATCTATTATAATTATTATAAATAAATTATGAGCAGGTATACTGGAGCTTATAAATAAACCCCATATCCCTCTAGATAATTTCAACAGGCTAATCTTGGGAATATATGTATCAGTCAAGAGGACCAAGGATGCTGCAACATATGGATAGAGATCACCTGATGTTCTTGGCATTTACCAAATGTTATTTAATTTATGGAAACTAAATTTCAGCACAGACAGGACTGCACTTCGTGTAGTGACAAAATGCCCAATGTGCCATTCCAAAAAAGATGCATTTTTAGACATGCAGAAAAACTGCAGTTAGCCTCCATCTCGCTGGAGGTCAGGAAATCTAAAGCTCAGGAAGTTGTTTTTTATTGAATCAACCTTTCAAGAAAAGTTGAAACAGTAGGTGGTATCAGGGAGGTTTGAATAGCCCCCTTTAAATCAGACCCTACTGTATTCTTTTGCTGAACAAATTTTACCAGTTTATCTGGAATTCTATGTATTGATTTAAGTCATGCTTCAGTAAATATTCGACATGACTTCAATGGATGAGTGAGTTTACATTTATGGTTGCTCAGTTTAGTAGCAGGCAGTACTTCTAATCCCTGTGGAGCTGCTATTAGCCATTGGTTGACCTGAAATTCACATGAGTTGGCTTTAATTCAGAGCTTGGTCTGCTCTGCATGGTTTGCTGGTTTGGGGTGATTTTTGTCTAAATTTTGTCCAGTGGCTTAAGCCAGTTTTTCTTGAGGTTTTCTTCTTATTCTTGAGAATATATTCTTTTAAAAACAGAACAGATTATAATGACTGAGAGATTGTAGACATAATATTAAAAGAAGCTTTCTGAAGTACATAGAACGCACACTTAGGCCTTCAGACTTACATGGTCTTATTAGAACTAACCTTGTATAACTTCTGTTTTGAAAATGCTAACAATTGTCAAGAAAAAAAGCTGAGAAGAAAGGAACAGGCAAACAAGAATGATCATATATTTGAATAAAAATAACAGGAACTACTCATATATCAGATGGAGACCATGATGTTCAACGCCAGTGCTAGCTTTCTTATTTATGTTTTTGTCATTGGACTCTAGGAGCAGAGGCCAACACAGCCCTTTAGAAAAACACCTTTCTACACCCCTGAGCTATATTGACTGTATCTCACCTTTGAATTTTCTCCTCTGTGAAGACATATATCATTTCTCCTTAAGTGATCAACATAGCTAAAAGTTTGCTAAACAGGAATCCGGGGTAATCCAAAAGTAACAATGATTTAAAAAAAAAAAAAAATCAAAATGAAAAGAATTATTTTCTTAACTTATATAGAGTTCACTTCTTGTGAGGCCTTCTTAGCTTAATTACAGGCATATCTTACATCTTTTGAAATCCTCTTTTTTCCTAACCCTTGTAGTCAGCCTATCTCTATTGCAGGGATATCTGGATAGCAACCCTTTTTCTGGCCTGCAGGCATCTTACTACCCCTTGTGGCTTGGTGGGGCCACATGTACAGGTTCATCTCCTCCAGTGGTTTTCAGTAGCTTTACGCAAATTATCAAACCCTTTGTAATAAGGGAATGTTATGATTTGCCATTCTGTCTGCAGGACTGATCACCAATGATCTACAAACCCTTGAAAAATGATTAATAAGTGTCTTTTAAAAAACATAACTATATAGCTGAGATATAACTTGTTGCAGACCATGACTTGTCATCTTTGTCTCAGGCCTCTTCAAGCCATGTTTACTTACTAACCATTTTTCCATTTCAAAAGAAAATTGAATTATGCACCAGCTCTAGAGCCTGTGTTCACAATCAAGTAACGAACCCGTAATGACTGACAAATATGCTGCTGCACTGTTAACCTTACACGAAGCTCTCTCCAGCCAAATGAGAACAACAGCAGAGATGGGAGCTCACTGCAGTGGCGTGACCTTTGAAATTCAATTGAGACCATTTGAATGAGTGGTGTGGAACCTGTGGCCTAGCTTGCAGAACATCTTAGTTCCTGCATACACCAAGCTGGTGTGTGCAGGAGCTAAGAAAGGCCATTCTTTGTTCTTCCCTGCCTCCTGCCTGCCAGACTTCCCTCCCTGTCTTTACCATATCCCCAGGGCCCAGCTTGCAGTTCTCTTTTTTCTGCTTGTTGCTAGCTATGACACGTTTGATGTTGCTTACCCGTTTATAACAGTCCTTTCCAGCACTCCTTGGATGATCATGCTATTTCTTGTGCTTATTGTCTTTAGGGTTTGGCCAGAGTGGTAGGGAGGGCCAGGGACAAGAGGATGGGCAGAGACAGAAGCAAGAGAGTGCTTTCTGTATGGCCTCTAACATCAACATGTTTTTTTCCTTGCCTATGAGGAATACTCTGAGTGTCCAGACTGCATAATTAACTTCCAAAGTTATTGAAAGGAACATTCCACGTGTTTTTAATAATGACCCTTAGAAACTTAATGTGACCTTTTTTGATATCATTTGGGGCCTTGAAGTCTAACTTTTGATTATGCTGCAGAAGGGTTGCATTTTATGTTAGAAAAAATTATGTTCGTATATGGCTTGCAGAAAAGTACCTGAAAGCTGTGTAAATCTTCAGTAAAGAAAAGGTTTCTTTTTAAAATGCTGTGTTGAACAAGAAAATACATTTCCTTCACTTATCTAACAAGGGGAATATTACTGTTGAGTTAAAAGTCTGAGATATTTTCCGGAATAATGAGTATTTCGCTATGCTTTTATTGCAGATTTCTTTGTATTTATCTTATTGGAAACCACTAGGTGAGGGACAAAACTGCAATTTGCAAGATCTTTTTGCTCTAGAAGATCCTAGTCTGTATTCCCCATGTGTGAAAATCTCACTAGCTGGCACTACAAGGGCAGAATCTTAATGCACTTCTTCAGGTTTCTTCTGTAGAGCATTGGTTTGATGTGGCCTCTGCCTTTTTACTAGCTAATCAAGGTCCACAGGGACTGAAGATGGGTAAGTAGCTATTCCACTTATCTTGTGCATGTCCATATACAAAGATACATGGTTACTTACCACGGAGATGGGCAGGAAATAACAGTGAAGGGGAAGATCTTTACCTCATTAGTAACATCACATTTCCTATAGTGCGTATTTTTCATATATTAAAAGTTAATAAGACGGTGTTAGCTTACAAGATTTAAAAAGAGATGGGATCATAGTAAATGTGTCTAGAGGTTCAGAAAATATTACCAAGATATTTTAAAGCATATCCAGAACTCTTTCCTTCATACTTTTTATATGTCAAACAACAGTATTTTTTTGTTCCTTGTTTAAAGTCTTGAGGGCTACAGCTACTATATGAAAATTAATGTTTCATATTATACTGGATATTACCAATATAATTTTTATATTTATTATTGGTTAATATACACTTTGAGGCCTCAGTCTTGATTGTGGCTTTGGATAGTAGGTGTGGTGCAACACACTTAGCAGGATAGCTCCTCTCAAAAGATAGTGAAATGTGTCTGGACAAGACTCACAGAAGGCCTAATGCATCCCTTTTATAGATAGGGAATTGATAGATTAAGTCATGTGCTAAGTTAGTAACTAAGATATAACAGAAATGAATAAAATCTTCATTGGGGAAGGCTTTGTTTATCATTCCTATAGGTATTGTGTATGTTTTGCAGTGGGCACACCGTCAACCAAAGCTAAGTTTAACATGCACATAAAAGGTACTTTGTTGGCATCTTTTCCTTGCCATTATATCAAAATTACTGTAGCTCAGCTGCTATGGCTTCAGATTGCTTTTTCCATATATGAACAAAGTGTTGTTTGTAAGAACAGATAAGAACCAAGAATATATTTGGCACTATATAAATAATACTTAATATTTTCATCCTTTTATAAATACCTCTTTTGCATTCTTCTCTCAAGTTTACACACATACCTGGATGGGGCTCTGTTTAACATATATATTTTCTCCATTGTTTAGAGAAAATACCTAAAGAGGAGAACTTTTCAATTAATAGCACATACTCCAAGAGCTGTAAAAGTTAGTCACTTCTCAGGAAACTTTAGAACTCCTGTAAAATGCTTCAGATATACATAAAAGCTATTTATGTATATCTGAAAATAAGAAGCAAAAAATAGAATAACAATGGTGTTGAGAAAGAAGATCCCTCAGAGGGTAAAAATGTAAGGAAAAACCCAAGAATGAAAGTAACAGGCATTGTCTGAAGTCTAGCCCTGTGTGGTAGACTCACAGCCTTAAGTAAGACATCAATTGCACTGCAGACTTCCTCTGTGGCAAAGGTATTTTTTTGGGAAGTTTTTGAGGAAAATCCAGCAAGGTGCAATGGCCTTTGTATTATAGTCAGAGTCTGGTCAGCAGATGCTGTTTATTTTTGTTAGCTCTTAGCGTTAAACACACTTCTTGAAACTAGCTGGACTATGCTCCTTGCATGGCATCTAACTGTCCAGGTAAGTAGCAGTAAGTGATGTGAGGGTGGAGAAGATGACAATAGTCTCCTAACTGTCTCTCTTGTGTAAAACATTGAGTAGAGACGAGATTATATTTCTAGTTACCTGGGTGATTCTAGGTAGTTGGGCATAGAGGCAAAAAAAGCCAATTTCTGCAGAACTTCAGTAGACAGATTAAGTCCTCTGATCAGATTTCTGGTGAGATTTAAGATACTTATTGTAGCCTATAGAGATGCTACCTTCACTGTTTTGCGATAGATCTAGAAACTTTCGATTTTACTGCAACGTTTTTAATATTGAATAGGCAATATCACAAAACTGATTTACTGAAAAAGGCTTTGTAATGCAATAGCCATCAAGTATACAAGAACTGTAATTTAATCTTTTCTTCTTAGTGTTGACATTGTATCTTTCCTTATTTTTACACAGTTCAGTGGAAGTTATGCTTACAGCAGAATGCAGACTCTTTCTGTGTGTCAGTTTTGAAACATTTTCACTTGGCTAAGTAGTATGAGTCCTGAGAATAGGAGATACAGGCTCACTACCAGAGTAGTTTTACACAAACACTTCATTCAGTTACTTTCCTTTTTTTTAAAAAAAACTTTATTTATGGTGACTCGATTTGGTCTGCATAAAAGTGCAGAGGTAGTTGGAATGTTTACTTTATCACCAAGTTTGTATGATAACATTTGCTATAAACCACTTTTTTTCTAAGGTTCCAAGAGAGTACAGTTGATTAGATGCATATTTTCTGCCTTATACAACAGAACACGCCCAGCTGCACAGCTTTTCTCAGGTAAGCAAACTATTATATATTCCTCTTTCTCTTCCCTTCCCTATCTCCCTTAATTAATAAGGAAAACCAGACATCTATCTGCATGAGGTTGTTTTAAAGTCAGTGCATAGGCCCATGGAAAATACATATCTAGTTACTAGGATTTATCCATGGGACCAGCCAGCATAGATAGCTCTGATAATTAATTTGAAATAGGATTTTCTTACTACACTGAAAAAAAAATAGATTCCTCAAACTCAAAGATAAAGGAAAGTGGCACCCTGGTGGACCAGACAGCCTGTTTGTTGGCAGCCCAGTCAGATGAGAGCCTCAGAGGTTACTACCCCCAGTATCAGCGGAGATATTTGTGGAGCTCACTGTGGAGTTTCACATCATGGCTAAATCAGAATACTTAATGATCTGGCACCCAAATTTCACATGTTTCCAGTTTCAGTCCTTACGTGAGCCTTCCTTTCACTGCTTTGGAAGCTACCCCTTTGAGTCGTAAAACATGGAGACACATTCTTATGTTTTGACAACTCAAAAAAATTTAATTTAGAACCAACATTAAGGGACTGTTCTAACTGTGTTGATGTACAGGTAGGTGAATTTTATTGCAAAAAAAGTATGCTTTCCTCACAGCAGATACTCTGAAACGAGGAGGAAAGATTAACCACAGTGAAATCTTTATTAGTTATGTGTTCTTTATTCCATCTTTGCTACAAGTAGAGCCATTACAGGATTTTCCTCAAAAGCCAAAGTTTTTAGATCATTAACTGTTTTTGCGTAAAGTATCTGCTTTGCATGAATTAGATTCTTTTTTTAGGCTGCTTTGATTTCTTGTGGGGGAATGGAAATGTAGGTCAGACATTTGAACCCATTCCCATACACATTCCCTTTTCTACGCATCCATATATTTGGATTTTGAAAAGTCACAAGAAATCTGAAATTTCTGCATTTGTGTCTCACATCCCTGTTCTAATGTAAAAAGAGTCTCCCCAGCAGTCCATATCTCCTAGAAGTCTCTGAAGCCAAAAAGGCCAGAGTGATGGCCTGTCCTCACTGCTAAAGTAGACTGCAGTGCATTGCAGGAGGTGTAGTTCGACAAGAATTTTCAATCTATGCAGGAGATCAGGAGCCAAGAAATACCTGAATACAGCTCCCATGGCTAAGCAGGGCTCTAAGCACCTCACTTAATCTACAGTGTGACCACTCCCCACCTGTAAATTGCCATATACTTCCTTGTTTCACAAAGGCTTCAAGAGGATAAAAATCTGTGAAAGTTATGAGATTCTCAGATACTGTGATAAGTCCCAGGATAAACAAATATTGAATGCAAAACAGCAGCTTACATGGTACATATGCAAGGGCATGTGGAATGAATTAGAAAGATGAAGAGAGAGAGCAGAAGAATGAGAATGGGAAGAAGCAGAAGGGAAGAAGGATAGACAGTAACAGTGCAAGTCAGGCAGCATGACTGGAAGGTATGGGAGAGTTATGCAGACTCCTAGGACGCTTTTGAGTTAATGTTGCAAACAATCTTCTAAGTGTATCTAAAGCAAACTGAGCTGATGGCTTACTAAACTGAGCTTTTTGCAAAACTATAATGTTGACATTTTTGTGAAGTGGCCAAGAGTAACTTCCAAAGAAGGGACCTTACTGTGTGCATTTAGAGCATGAATGAATATATTAATCCTAGCTTTTCTTTAATATCTCACAATCATCTTTTTTTGGAGGGAGAGCAATGTAAGCAGGTTTTTTTGGTTGGGTTTTTTTTTTTTTTATACTGTGCCTTATTTTCTCTGCCAGTGGTGTGAGGGAAAAGAGTAAGTCTAGATATATACACATGCATATGTGTAAATAAACAGGGAATAAGGCCACACATCCTTGCTTAGCTGCCCTTTCCCATCCTTTATTTGTGTGAGAGTGCATATTATGAATCTGTGTACTGCATACTGGGGACAGATTAATGAATTCTTTTTCTGACAATGGAATACAAAAGATTAAACACTTATTAAAAAACAAATCCCTTTTTAGAACTGCAAGTTAAGCAATGTGGATAGATTAGATTAGATTAGATTAGATTAGATTAGATTAGATTAGATTAGATTAGATTAGATTAGATAGAGAAACTGCTGCTGTTTTTCAAAGAACTAGAAAGCTTGGTCAGTAAGGAAGAGGAAAAGCTATATGGCATTGAAAGAAAGAGGTGACAAAATTCAGAGGAGAAAATGTAGGATGCATGCATAGAAAGCTCTTAAGACAGTGATGTCAGGTAGATGGTTTTATCTTCCTACTGGAATGGAAAGCCTGCTATTGGAATGAACAGTATATGTCCTTTTTGTTCCAGAACATACTGGGTATGACCCATTCCTGTGCAAAAGGACATAACTCCCAGCTAAACTTTCTGAAAAGGCTTAAGTGATGCACAGTAATTTACATGGGCTTTCTGCACTAGAAGTTGTCAAAATTGCTACTGGTCCTGCCAATGACAAGCCTCCACTCGACTGCAGTGAAACAACAGTGACTGCAAATTAGGTACACTGATGTTGCAAAACATCTTTCAGCAGCAAGGAATGAAATGGCTTAATGTTAAATGGAAGAACCTGACACAAATAATTTCTCATGATTTGCTGAGGAATGTCTCAGCTTAGAGTCACTCTAAGGTATCTAGTGCTCATCCCGTTTAAAGTGGGGTGCCTTAGAAACAGGTGAATAGTTTTGTATTTTTTGCTCTTTGCAGTGATATACTTCCTACTGAAAACAATGCATATTAAGAAATTAACTGGCTTAGGTACTTCTCTGTGTCCACTTTGCATATATGTGTACTGTAGGCATCTTCCCACAAAACCCCACTTCTCATTGATATTTATAATCTTCAGAAGCAAATTTTAAAATGATATTTAGATGCTTTTGATATTCTATTAGGCATCTCATCTGCATTTGTGTGCCCAGATGCCATTTAAAATCTGACACTAGAAGCCTATGTGACGGTTAAATAGAACTCAAATGATGTTGTCAGTTTTATAGTCTGATCTTCATGAAAAGTATCATATTTTAAAGTTCCATAGGAAGAATCATTAAGAAAAAACCCAAACCACAACTGAAAATAGTGACAAAAGGGAAATGTTAGACTTTATGTTATACTTTGGAAATTCTCTCTGCCAGTCAGTCAGCAAGCAAGGTAGATTTTGGGAGGCAAGGTTCTAAGTCCACTAGAATTAATAGAGGTACTGTCTTTGATTTCAGTGGGCTTCACACCACACCCTTCACTAAAGTATACTCTGTCAGCCTTAAACACTCTGTTTACTGCATTTTATTTGAATGAACGTGAACTAATGCAGATGTCAAGAGAAAAACAGCTAAAAATTAAACACATGATACAGATCTGCTGAATAACTGATGAAGGAGGTAGCTAAGTACCTGAAGGGGTTTGGGAGGGTAAATGCAGATATCATTTGAATAATCATGTTTAAAATAATGAAATGTATTAAAGGTACACACAAGATGTCCTGAATGCCAGTGCAGGGTTTTGATCATAGATAATCTGGAATTTGTCATCAAAATCCTTCGATACAGAAATGTATAGGTTCTAAATGGCATGATGTATTTTCTCATTACGTGAAGTGTTATACCTTCCTATATTCTTTAAGTAGGTTTTATTTTAAAAAGAAGATTGGTATATAGAATTACCTCATAACTTATTTTCCCCACATATGTTTTACATAGTGGGTTTAATTTTAGGATTTCCCCCACCACTCCCACTCCCCCCTTTCTCCTGAAGCAGGCAGTGGAAGATCACTGCCATCTACAGATTGGAGATAGTATCACTAATATTAAATTGTTGGAACAGTTTCATGTTCGAGCATTTTTTCCCTCTTTGCCTTGAGCACTTGTCTTTGCAATCCCTTCTCCCCCTTAAAAAAACCCACAAAGTCACCCAACACACACTATTGTCTCTGTGGCACCCTGATCGTAATCACCTTCATTAAAGGGAAGAATAGTACTTTAAACATCTTAGAAGCCCTGTAACTTTTAAGTCAAAGTTGAAGGTGGGGGAAAAAAAACCCAGGTGGGATTCACCCACCAATGTGCTTTCCATTACCTAGAATATATGTCAAAATTTAGTATACATGTCAAAATTATAAATGGCTTCTTACAGATTTCTTAGAGAACAGCTGAGAAAAATAACAAACTCTGGACATTTATATAGATGGATTGAGTAAGTGGGTACCAGCTTTCCCTGTATCAGTGCCTGGGTTGTATTTGCAAGATGACCTATCAGGAAAAACAAGCAAATATGGTGCTGTGGGAAGAGCAGAGCTATAGTTTAAGCTCAATTTACTCCCCATGTTTTGTTTTCTTTCTCCAAAAAAGGGAGTAAAAAAATATCTGATAATGTTTCATGCAATTTTTATTTATTGCAGAAGAACCACACATTTGCAGCTTATCAAGCCCTGTTACATTTAACATAGCATTTAACATACACAGGAAAAATAATAAAATTCATCATTTCCCTTCTGTATCTTCCATATTCAGATAGAAAGTTTTTAATTGTAAGGAAAACTTTCACCAAACAAGCCAGACATCACTTATTGTTATACGATGGCTGTCACTATTTTTTAATCTCTTCCAATGTACACTGTTTCACTGAATCTTTGAAATTAGTGCATAGCTGACAACATCAAAAATATTAGAATCACAGATTAGGCAAATTAAAAATGGTCCAGTGTCTACACTGGGGTTAAGTGATTTGTCAGCTTGCATACAATTTGTACCATGTTATATCTGACACAATAAATAAATTGATAGGCTGAATCAAAAAGAACCTACAAAGAGATGACTGATTTCCCACTGATATATCTAAATGTAGGATTGGACTCACTGAAATTATTTTTAACTATGGCTTGAGAATTTAAGTCTGTGAGAGATCATGCAGCTGGAATAGCTAGGCAAAAAAAAAAAAAAAAAAAAAAAAAAAAAATGGATAAGTGAAATCCAGTAGTAGAGTTAAAGCAATCTGTAACTGCAGGGGATTTCAGCTACTGTCTGCCCAAATATTCTTCATGCACTGGAGAAATGCTTATTTGCTTCCCCAGGTGAGAGAAATTCTCTGGCTTGTTTCCCCTGCTGTCTGTATATCATCCTAGCAGCCAGACTAGAATTTTGCTTTGATTTGGGAGTCCATTACACCATGATAATATGATTGCTTTAAGGAACATGTTCTGGTACATATGACATGCTTTTACCTGTGCTAGCAACACCAAACAACTGCAAGTCTGTTGCTGGAGAAGTTCAAGCAATAAAAGCAACAGATAATCTGGTCTGATCATAGGGAAGGAGAGGTCTCCGACTCCAAAAACCTTTACATCATTGTTTTGCAGAACGAATTTCCTCTTTAAAATCCTGTGCCCACTGAAACGCAGAATATATGCTTGGCTTCCTTAAAAACTTTTGAGAATTCAACCCCCCAAAAAAATTCACAAGAGCAGCTTTCAAAAAATACAGTCTGGGCCCCACTGAAGTCAGTGGCAAAAGTCCTGTCAGCTTCAGTAAGGTCAGAATTTCATTCATGATATTTATTCAGCTGCCACCTTTAAATACAACAAGTTTTCAGGTTGTTTCTTCAGAAAGTCAATGTCAGGTATGTTTATTATTTCACACTACACAATTTCTTTAGGAAAATAAGTAGCTGAGTACCTTTACATTTCAACAAGGAAGCTAGGAAGTCTGACAGGAGGCATGTCTGTATTTCACGCATTTTTAACATGAATTTAATTGAAATGGTTATCTGTTAACTGTGGAATGAAAGCTGTGCTTTTTCCCGTCGCTCTCAAAGGGAGTTTCTGTACACAGCCAGAAGGTGGCATTCATGGTTAACAGTTAAAGGAATCAATCTATGCTATTTCTTCTCGGCATATGATGGAGGGGAGAAAAAGGTTTCTTAGTATAGCGGCAGTTACTTAATTAGCCATGATGCTTAAACTAATGCAATAAATTTGATTTACGCATTCTTTGTTTTACAAGGAGTGGCAGAGTTATCCAGTAGTAGACATCAATCTTCATGACGAGACAGCAGGGACCTGGCAAGCTGTATTCATCTTCCTGTAAGGTATTTGATAGTAAAAGTCCTTGTCTTCAGCTACATCGTTTTGTTCCTCCAAATAATCCAGTTTCCAATAATTCTTTGACCAATATAATACCCACTGTTATCAGAACAGTTCGGAAGTTCAGGACCAACAACAACAAAAAAATACTGAATTTTATCCAGTCAATGAATCTTAATCAGATTTTTCAAAGTCTGATCATTCCCATTTGTGATCCAGTTGGTCTATGGAGTATTGCCATATTTAACATCTGTGTCACATCATGCCTTTCCTGTTGCCTCATTGATCAACAGACAACATGTGATGATTCCCAGATGTTCAAACATGGCAGTTCCCAAAAGACCTATTAAATTACACTGAAAGCAAAACAACATCCATGCTGTAAAGGTTTTGTTAAAGTCAGGTATGTCTGAATATTCACAAACGTGCTACAAGATATGTTCTGATATTCAAATTGCTTTTAAACATCAGTCAAATTCTTTGAAACGTCCACATTGTGTATTATATAAGGACAGTGTGTCACAGAGTTTATATGACTTTCTGTCCTGTAATATGAAGCAAGTTAAAATAGAATTAGGTGTATATTTATATATGAAGAAGATAAACCACTGGATTTTTTGCTTTATTTTTTACCATTTGTCTCCTTTTGTTACATACAGTCTGTGGTCTTTCAGATTTTTACTCAGATTTCTTGCTGATTATGTTTTTTCCCTGATAAAGCTGAATAAATTACCATAAAAGAAGCTTGTGCATTGCATTATCTAAGCAACAAAACTGCACATGTTCTTCTGTGTGTCCTTTTTCCACTGAAAAGGATCATTATAAAGACCAAGACTTATTAAGATTATACTTAAAGCTTTCATCTGTAACTGAAGAGCAGTAACATGAAATTCTAGATTGGATTTCAAACAATAAATGTGATCCATTTTATGCCAGAGTGCTACAACATTCTGCTTTGAAACAGTCCTCACCATGTATGATACAGTAGTTTAATGTGAAGATGAATATCCTTTACACCTTCCTGCAGCTAGCGTTACTCTTCTAGCAACATTTGACTTTCAAGTTTTGTGCTGGCATTGTCAACAATGAGAATGTCATCATTTTCTGATGAACACAGGCAGTTGCGTGCATAAAATTAGTAGCTCTATTTTGTCACCTGTGAAAGAGCAGGACAAAACTCAGGTGCAACTTTCTGAAATCAGAGCAACATTTCTGCACATTGCCACATTGACACATTTTACGTTACAGTTTATTTTGCATTCAGGGAGATGTAGTCCCTTGAGGGAATACAGCCCAGAAGAGAGGCTTAAGTGGGCAAACAAGGTCTTTGGCTTGTGTGAAGTAATGCTGTATTGAAAGCGATGAGGTTTGAAGTTTAAATGAAGTCTGTTATGATTTGGTCAGAAAACTGAAATATTTCCATTTAGGACAAATAGACCTACCCAAAGGAAAACATCCTACAGTTTTTTTCCATGGTTTATCAAGTTAGAAATCTCAACCATGGAGGAAATAAAAACGCTGTGGGTATCCAAGAATAGCACTAACTAATACTCTGTTACTTCTAGATTTTTCTCCATTGTAGAGTGATTTTGGATATTCACATCTTTGTTCTGATTTACATGTGTAGCTCATTTTTGTTGAACAGCCTAGAGTTGTCTGCGAGCAGTAAGTGCCTAGGTATATGTCAAGAGTAAAACCTAATTTTTTTTACTGCTACCAGAAAAAACATAGGCATGTAAAAGTTACAAGATCTCCAAGTAGGAGCTGTTCAGTAGTCCATCCACATAGTATAATTTGCAAAAATTTTTACAAGCTGCAGTGTGACAGAGCTGCATACACAAAAAAGTAAGTTGTTGAATTTTCAAAATTAAGCTACCTACTTATAGTATACACATATGTAACTTCAAAAAAAATCTATATCTAGATTTTGAGTTAATCTAAAATGTTTGTATGTCTTTTAAAAAGAAACAGGTAATTAGAACCGTATTTATTAATTAATGGTGTAAGACCTAACAAACTTTTGTTTTGTTTTTGACACTTGCAGAACAACAGCGAGAGATTTAGGAAAGTGAGGACAGAAGGTATCTGCAGGATCATGGAGACGCATGTGGAATACAAACACAGGAGACAAGAAGCAAAGCTCTGGATAACGGTAAAGCAACACATATGGAAAGTCAGCCTGAGAAGAACAATCATGTATGCCAAAAATAATTCACTGTCTACATTTAATTAGGAGATCTGGGGAGCAAACATAAGCATCCTAAACAAATGAAGTAGGTTAGCCAGAGTGTCTACCGGCCCCAGGGTCACATATTCCCGCTCTAACTGCCAGCAGCAGCCGTGTGGAACAGGGAGCTTTCCAAGTTCTGGCCACTGCTGGCTGCATAGAGAAGACTGACTGTTCTCTTCCCTTTCTTATGAAATGCATACTGCTATGCAAAGCCATGGCAGAAATGCCTGAGCTAGTTTATCTTCACGGAAAGTGCTGTGATATGCAGAATTGCTTGTTTACGTTATAGAAGCAAAACCATAGCATTAGCCTGCTCCTGTATACATGAACATATTTTCATATCACCAACTTTTTTTTTGTGTTTTAAAAAAAAATTAAACTACTTAAAATTAAACAAAAAAACCCCTTTTTTGTTTAATTTTAAGTAATTGTTTCATTTAAGTATATAGAAAGGGTTCTAAAACAGGTTCATGAGATGTCCTTACTGTTTTGGGCATTTTTTGCAGAAGGATTATCTTCTGACTTTGTTAATGGGGTATTTTGCTGTTGGCATTGTTTTCCTAGTGTCAGCTCCCAGGTTGTCCTGCAACATCAAACCTGGGAGCTGAAACCAGGAAAATAATTAAATGGATGATATTTAGAAGCAATTTTATCCAGTGTTGTAGTCCTCTGGATTTCACTCTGGAACACTGTTATACATTACTTCATTTACTTGGGTCAATACTTAAGCATCAGTGTCAATTCAGTTTATTATTCCCCACTTTTTTCTAGAATTGTCAAACCAGATGAACTCCCACCTTTTTAGAAGAGCACACAAACTTATATGTGAGCCTGCTTTATTCTTAAACCTTTCTACAAGTTTGCTCTGGTAGAGCAGAGTATTGGCCAACTGTTCTTTCAAACTGTATAATTTTCTGAGAGGATCACCTTTTCAGAATGCTTATTTTCTAAGCACTAGTTTTTAAATTTTTTCTTTTCCTATGACCAAGAAAGCTACAGCTTATGACCACAGTTTTGACAACTAACATATGAAAAACTAACCAGGTAATCTGCATGTCATTGAATACATACAGTCCTTATGGACCAATAGCGGCTATCACATCTGTGCCTGAGAGTATTGCTCACTTTTATTTGTCTAACTCTTCACCCCTTCCATCCTATTCAACAATCCTGTGGATGTACCATTTCTGATGTAGCAATTATTTTTTTTCAAGCTGAAAGCCAGAAAAACCTGTAGAAATGTAAGCATTTGGTTTTGTGGTTTTTGGTTTTGGTTGGTTGGTTGGTTTAGGTTTTTTTTTTGCTCTTGCTCTTCTGCATAGCCAGTATTCTGAAGGTGAAGTTTGGGAAATCAGACTTCCCCAATATGCAGAGAATTCATGTGTAGTTCTCATTTATTTTTCTATTATGAATCCAGAATTTGGGGTTGCTAATCTCTAATTCGACTACAGATGAAAACCTCCTTTATGTGTCTCTCATAGATTTCTCTCAATGCCCTTTGGCCTTAGTAAGCAATAACTTGATTACTCAGTAGGCTGGTTTCCCCTGTAGTTATTCATGTCCTGGATCATGTGGATACATCCAAAGTCTCCTTCTAATGCCACGTATAGAATTAGGCTGGTTTCCCATGTAGTTATTCTTGTCCTGAATCAGGTGAGTACATCAAGTCTCCTTCTAATGCCACGTACAGAATTTTATTGCAAGGTAAGCTGATGCACAGTAACTTGTTCTGAGTATTTAAGCCTTAAGGAATAAATAAATGCTTTATTTAGGTAGTCAGCATGGCCCAGAATCAACTTAATAGAATTTCATCACAAACTCATCTTTCCTCCCCGTTTCTGATGTTTTCTTTTGTGGCAATAACTACCAAAGATCAAGATCACATTTTGCCAACAGATTTCTCATTATTTTGAAGAGACATTCATGCAAACATGGATGTAGTTGTCTTAAAATTCCAAGTAATTTCAACTGCTAAGAAGCCTCTTGATAATTTTTGAAATATTTCTAGTTTTCTTTCTGCTGAAAACCTAATACTTCATATGGCTATTATTGCAATTTCAGCTCTTCTTAAATGTAAGGTAATTTGTTCATTGAAAACCAAATGCCCGTAAGGTTGTTTGCCACATCTTCAGACTGAGTTTCTGCTTGTGTTTTTTACATAGTATTAGCCACACTGAAATCCAAGTGAATTATGGATTTATCTATTTATCCAAGTATCTATCTTGTTTGAATTTCACAGGACCGATTTTAAAGCCCAGTTCTCCCATACAAGTAGCCAGTGAGTATTTTCTAGTCACTGCCTTGATTTGAGCCCAGTTAGTTCTCAGTTTGCACAAATTTCACTGTCCTTTTTAGCACATCTGACTCAATAACAGTAACATGTTGGAGCCATCATCTGTTGTTCTCATGCACTTTGAGATTTTTTGAGTAGTGGGACTGTGATTGGTTAAATATGCAGCTATCTAGAACTTTGGCCCTGAAACCCCCATCTTCCCCAGACTCTGTGAAGCTTTTCTCACTATGCCCATGTAGTACTATGCCCTGGCCTGTCTTCTGCTTATAACAGTTCTTTTTAATAGAACCTTTTTTTTCCCATCATGTCAGCATTTATCTTAACTACTTCCCATAATCTTTGTACTATTTCTGATTTTCCTTATTTTACAGACTGAATTAGTAACTTTTCATAAAAACTTAAGAAATATCATCCAGCAAATCACAATCCCTTTTTTTCATGAGATACAACTGTGTCTGTGATTATAAAGCTCTTAGATATTGCTTAGCCAGCATATATTACTGACTACAAGCTAAAACTTTTGCTTATATCTGAACTGAATATGAGTCTCTTTTTTCAGGGTGTCTCTACCATATCGTTAACACCTGGACTGTTCAAGTTGACTCACTAACCAGGTTTTCACCTTGTCTGTATCGTTAAGCAATTAGGCTATGAAGTTGAATTTCCACAGGGCATTTCTCACTTGTAAATTCTTGTATCACTTCAGCAGAGGCAACATAGCTGCTACCCTTGGGTTACAAGCAGGATAAAAAAATAAAAGGAAGTTGTAGACATCTAGCCTTACTCTAGTTCTTTATCTAATCCAATTTTACAGCTAACAGCTACAGTGACTCCATTATCCATTGATTCCCCTCTGCAGTGACTTATTTCAAACTCCTTCCTTCTTTGCTTCTGGTCTTCCTTTTCTTAAAGCCAAAGATTAGACAAAGCCACCTTCTCTCCCTAAGTCCATGGTACACTAAAAGGTTGCTTTAACACCTTTTATGGAACTCTGTTTTCTTGGTTTAGGCCTTATTTTCTCAGCTGAGATCTCTACAAATGCATCACTAAATGAAGCCATACTGTTTGGCCTGGACAGGTAACGTCTTGCTGCCCGTTTTTAGTTAGGAGGAGAAATTGGTGCTGATTTCAGCACCAGGCACCATGCCTGGGGTGTAATCATGTACTTGTAAAGAGGCTGCCTCAGCACAGGTGGCACCAGGTAGCACGGTGATTGCAGACCTCTTTCAAACATTACTCTGTGCAAAAACCTGGCAGTACTTCACCTTACAGTTTGTCTTCCAGAGCAAATGTTCACTGGTGATATCCTCTTTGCTTTCTCTTGTCTCTTCTGCATCTCCTGTACAGACAGTCCTTTGTCAAGTAAATAGCCAGTAAAAGTTCCAGAACTTCTGAATACGTCTGTCTTTACAATTCATTTCATAGTGGTATGTAATTGTTTCTAGCAGGTAGGACAGTGATTCATTTCTCCCATGTTATATCATGACAATTAGTCTGAAACTTTTTTTATTTTTTGCCATTGTCCTATTTGTGATTTTAAAGAAGTAACTCAACATAGTCTGGAAATGCCATTCTCTCCCACCCCCCCCAAAAATGCAGTAAGCACGACAGTGAGTAACACTGAGAGCCCTGCTGCAGCCAGCAAAGGTTCTCTCTAAGCTGCTTCCCAGGTCCGTGCGTGAGCTCCAACTGAATCATAACTCCCAAGTGACCTTAACAGCCAGGATGGAACAGCCTGTCACAGCACGCCTTCCCCAGAATCTCGGTGTAGCCTGCAAGGGCTTTACCAGCAGGGGCATAACCACATCCCATACCTGCATCGCACACTGCTGACGTTTAAGCATAACGACGAATCCATCCTGTAACAACCGAGCAGTGTAGCTCTCCCCAGTATGTTTACTCCTCCAAGAGGGAGGTGTCTGGTGGGAGACTGTGCCTTTCTGAACCTTGGGGAGCATAAATGCAGCATTGGAGTCAAACTACCGAGTGGATTTTGTTCTGATGCACAGCACCAACGAGACACGCTCTGGACCACTGCAAGAGCATTCATGTCTTAAAAGCTACAGTTGAATTACGATGTATTATAACAGATCCGAGATCAATGATCTCCACTAGAGGTGCTACAAGGAAGCACAAATAACGAGATCAGAAAAGGAGAAATTTGAGCCTTATTAGAAATAATGCCAGCCAGCCGAAAGGGGAGAGCTAGCAGGCCTCGCGGAGCCTCGCGGCGGGCAGGACGCCCACGCTGCAGCGGCGGGTCCCCGCAGCGCGGCGCGGCGCGGCACGACCCTCCCCGCCGGGCGCAGCGCCCCCCGCGCAGGCCGCCCGCCCGCCTTCCCCTGCGCCGCGGTCTCCATGTAACAGCGCAGCGTGGGCGTCTGCCAGCTCTCTCATTTGCATAGCCCCCGCGAGTGGCCAATGGGCAGGCGATACCAGTGCTGTCATTTGCATGGGCCCCGGCGGCGGCCAATAGGGCGGCAGCCGCTGAGCCCGCTTGGAAGGTGATGTTTCCATCTGCGCGGGGCGCCGGGGCTGTGGGCGCGGGTGACACAGCGAGAGGCCCGGCCGGCCGCGGGAGCCGCGGGGACCTGCCGGCCGCTCGGCCCGGCCAGCGCCGCCGCCTCGGGGGGCCGCGGCGGAAAGATGTCGGTGGCGGGGCTCAAGAAGCAGTTTCACAAAGCCAGCCAGGTAAGGGGAGCGGGTCCCGGGGCCGGAGCCGGAGCGGAGGCAGAGCCCTAGAGGGGGCTTCGCTGTTGATGGGCGGCTCGCCCGGGCCCGGCTGCGCGCCCGCCGCAAGGCGCAGCGGGTGCCCCGACCCGCTGCTGGGGGCGGCATCGCTGTCCGCACCCCGGGGCGGTACCGCCGGGCCCGCCCGCGCGTCGGTGCCTCCGGTGTTGCTCCTTACCGGGGAGGTTGCCTGTTCCCTTCTTCCCTTGGGGGCTTCAGGTCTTTCTTTTAGTTATTAGTGTTTGTTATTTGATGGTGTGCGTGTGTTTGTACTCCGACGCCTCAGTTAAACGTACAGGCTGTAGGGTACTAGCTTTCCCCTAAAGAGTTCTTGGTGGGGTTCTCCTACAAACTGCTGGTTTGTTATCCTACATGGTATACCATGTATTTATCCTACAGAGGGTATCATGTGTTTCTAGAGTTTTCCCTCCTTTTCTAGATGCTGTACTCTTGCCTTTTCCTGGGTGAACCTTCATCTTCTCCTGCCCTCTTCCTCTCCTCCTTTCTCTTTTATAACGTGCTTCTCTTTAATACTTTTGCTGATTTCTTTTAAGAGAGAAACCTCTTTCTGTCAAGCAGGTGGACTGATGGCACTACGTAGCGTGGTAGCGCTGCCCCAGAGCCCCACACTGGTGCAGCAGCCTCAGGAAGCGGCAGCAGTGGGGTTCTCACTGAAGGTGTTTGGAACTCTCAGCTGTTTTGCTTGCTTGTTTCAAGCCTCAAAGAGCTGTATTTCTCTTGGCTCTCGGTGATGGTAATGCTGAAGCTACTGTCCCTAACCTATTCAGCCAGGTTGGACAACTGCTCTTGTCTTGGGGAGGGTGGAGAAAATAAAGGTTTGTGAAGTGCTCAGCTGTCATCTTTCTAGGTCCTCCCTCAGATTTGGCTCGTCAGCAGCCCAAATGCAGAGTGCAGACTTTGGGCACAGAGATGCTAAATATCTGTATCTAATGTTTATTTTCAGTAGTGTTCTTTCTTTCTTGTTATGTACTGATCTTGAAAAATGGCATGAATTTGTATCTTTTAGTTAACTTTCCCTGTTTCTTTGCGAAAATGTGGGACATCTACGGTAAACAAATCCAAGGAGAATTTATAAAAGGTTTTGGCTTGTTTTGCACCTAGCGTATGCTGGTAGGTGATGCAGCCTTTGATTTGGTGAGTTTGTAACTCAAGAAGCAGAAGATATTTAACTGAGGAAGTTAGGTAACCACAACAAGTGCTGTTCGTCTAGCAACTGGTTGCAGTGCAAGTTGCTTAATCCTGCGCAGATGTAAGGTAAACATTAAAAATAAAAAGGGGGGTGGGTGGGGATGGGATCTCATAAAGGCAGTAATAATGGCAAAAAAGAACAATAGAATATATTGAAATTGGCTGTACATCTATTGAAATATTGTGGTATGACCTCCAGTATTCATTACCATATGGAACTGCAATGCATAAATCAGATAATATTCTTCTCAGGGTAGGTCAAAGGTGATGTTTCCACTTATTTTCAAATGCAGGACTGAGTGAGGAATTTAAAGTAAGTTGATTGAAAAAGTCTTCAGGAAAAGAAATTCTGTTTAGTAGGAAATTAACGTGCAGGAAAAAGATACTGGAATTGGATATTTTTTACGTTGCCTGAGGAAACACAAGACACTTCTTAAGAACTCATTCTGGAAGAATTCAGATAAGATGTTGGGCAAAGTAGTAGTGGAAAAATAACAGAAGAAATAGCATATAGATCATCGATCAAAACATCCAGATCCAAATAGCTGATCTGTTTCTCTGACACACAGAGGCACAGTCATGCCCATAAGTATAAATGTACACACTAAATAGTTGTTGAAACTAACAAAAGTGAAGTGGAATGTGCAAAATGGAAATATTGTCACTCCATCTTTCAGCTAAATTATTTTACAAAATGCTAAAACAAGCAAATGCAGAGCACAAAAGAGGTATTTCGCAACAGAATGTTTATTAAATCTCTGATACTGTAGGATCACTTAAGGAGACATGTGCCTTTGTGTATTGAATGGATGAGAGATGCCAAGGGTAACTGTTAACGGCAGAGACAGGCATTGCTTGGGGAAAGAATGAAATTAATTCCTTTAGTGTTCCCAAAGGAGAATGGGGGCAGATGACAAAAACTGGCAAATTTCCCAGAGGACATTGAGGAATACTGAAGGGAAGGAGACTTGTGCCAGGACATGTGATTAAGGAATAAGAATAATATTTGAAGGCTGACAGAACCTAAAGACAAAAAATCTGAAGGGTGAAGGCAGTAGATTAAGACAGTCTGTATTTAACAGTTCATTCAGAAATGTGAATAAATATCGAAGAAGTGACAAGATCCGTATATTTTCAAAAGATACTATTTCCATGCTAAAATGGACTTCTGTTCAACTGAAATAAACCACAGTTCCAACTGAAGTATAGAATAATATAGATACATAGTTACAGAAAGATTAAGTGAAATACAATAAATTGAGGTATTCTATAACTCTGTGTACTCTTAGGCAGTACTTACAACTGCCTAACTGTTGCAGAACTGTTTTTTGCAAAAGAAATGCATTTCAGTTTGTAAAAAGCCTGCCTCTTCTGTGTGTCTTTACCTGCAGCTCTTGTGTTAACTAGCAGTGATCAGCTTTGTGTGTAGGCTTAAATTCCAAGGTTAGAGAGCCCCAGAAAAAAACCAAACAATACTTACAATTTTATACATGCAGTTGTGGTTTCTGGCATGTTTGTCTGGTGCGTATCAGCTTTATTTATCTAAAATTACAGTTAAGTAAATAAGTGTTTGCTTTATAAAAGGTCAGCAGCTAACTTTGTAATCACTGAAGCCCTCACCAAAATCAGGCATGACATGCTGTTGCAGACTTGGTGGGTGTAGTAAAAAGTCACCATGTTTCTGTTTGTAATAGATTAATTCACAGTAAGTGTTCCTGATGGTTTTCTCCTGGAATTTTTTACCCAATTGTATTTTCTTTTCCCCACTGAAAATAGCATGCGAGTATAGGTTTTCACCTAAGTAGTGAGATTCAGAAGACAGCTTTTGAGTTATGAGCATCTGTTGGAATCACTGCAGTAAAGTCTGCACCCGGGAGTTAGTAACTTTTTAACTATTTTTCTATGCATTCCAATATATAAAGCTGCAATTCTGCTCCATTATCTGTACCCTAATAATTGCTTCCCCTGGTGTCATGGAACTGATAGACCCAAAGCTTACATATAACCCAAAGGTTATATATCTGTTATGTAATTGATAACAGCTTTTAGGTACACTAGAATTTTCTTTACTATGCTTCTTATTTAGGTTATAAGTTTACATTGAAACACTCAAGTGGGCTGGGATGAGGATTGCTTCCATTCTGTCCATTTCATATCAGCGATGATCTCTTGAGTGTAACTCATTTGACTAATGAAATACCAAGCAGAACCCATGTGGCATCTTACCACCTCTCACTGGCTGGTGAGGGCAGGCTGTATCTCAGAGCTGATTAACTCATGTGCAAGCCTCATGGAATTCATCTTTTTTTTTTTTTTTTTTTTTAAATGTATTTTCAACTAGAATTTTTAAAATTAATCCTCAGGGAGTTCTGTTCGTGATGAAAGTTTGTCTCCTGTCACTTTCAGCCTGTGACACATCTGTTTTCCTGTTTTCAGTTTGAAACCTTTGATGTAGGTGGGTGTACCTCTGCCTACTGTTTTTGTAGGCCTTGTTCTCATGGTGGTTGTGCATGTGGGATAACCCAGATGGTGGGAGGACTGCGTCTTCTGATGTATACTGAGAGTATTTTTAGAGTAGTGTTTCTGTTTAGAAAAGCAGTAAGCACAGAGAGTAAGAAAGCCGTAATAGGTGGCAGATGCTATTACAATTTCTGCTGTGCTCTTAAACTGCAGCCTGCCTAGTCTCTTGGTGTAAAGATAAATGATTTTTTTTTCAAAGTAGTTGGATGCTTGTGAGCTGAGAACCACCCTCCCTCAGGGTGTTTTGAAAGCTCAGCCATGATGCTGGCCTAGGAAATCTGCTGTTGACTTTGAATTAATGTTTTGTGTTTTTCTGCTTGTTTGGTATTTTTAAATTAATTGTGGGTGAAGTTTCATTATCAACTTATTCATAGTGTATTTCTTAGGCTTAGCTTCTCAGTGGTAGTAGAAATTAATACTTTTTTGAGGAAATATATGGCTGCCAATTACTGTGAATATCTTATTTGTAATGAAGGCATCAACAGTTATTGTTAGCCTATGTAGACTGGTTTCTTAAATGTTCTCCTATTGTCAGTGAAGAAAGAGAGGCTCCAAGAGAGAGTGAAGCAGGAGCTGGCTCTATTGTCTATAGATAGAGCCTAAGGATAAGCAGATTGTCGGACCAAAACAACCAAAATCTGTTCCAAATTTTTTTGCCTTCTGAAAGTGATTTAACCTAGTGTAATAAAGTAGATGCCCGGTGCTTTCGTCTCTTGCATATCTTGAATGACATTTGTCTTTAAAGTACCACATCTTTTTTTAGCCATGTTTTTAAAGGCTTTTTTCTATTTTTCTATTTTTTTTAATATTTTTGGCTATCATCAGCAATTGCGGGGATGCTTGTTATTCTCTTCCATATTTCTGCTTTTACTCCATTGATTTGTGTGGCATTTTGATCCAATCTGTTGGAACAAGGACCAGATCAGAATCAAGACCTCCTTGTTCCCCAGACAGAATAAGCGTTCTCATCGGGTTTTGGTGTGGATTTTTTTTGTTTGTTTGTTCTCTTGACTATTATTTTTTTTCTGTTATGTTGTAGATGAATGATACTAGCGTGGACATAATACTTAAGCCTTCTTTAAAGTCCATGTTGACATTGAGTTAATATGCAAAAACTTTATTTACACGAGTGTGTGCTAGCAAAGGAAGTACTTTGGTAAACTGAGGAAGAGACAAACTTAATACAAAGAGAACCTAAATTTGCCAGTGAGACATGAAAAGAAACTTTATCGACTATGTGCAGATATATTTCTTTCCTGGGACTATAAGCTGTTACCATACAATCTGTTAGATAGTGCCCTTTCACATCCCACCTGAATGGGGCATGATTCAGAGCTTAGTAGAGAGTGCACTTCTGTCCTGTTTCTAGTTTTGGTTAGATAATGGAGTGTACTCTTTTGCAAATTTTACAGAATTGTGGAGGTAGGACAGTGGTGAATAGGACACCAGAATTTAATTTATTCTCTGAGATTTTTTGAGATGGGTAATTATACTTCTTATGTATGTTTGAGAAAGGAGAGTAAACCTTCAGCCACTGGTAAGGACAAAAAATAACATTCACCTATGTATATGTAGTTATCTAATTAGTATTGTTTGCCTTTACTTGTGTCATGGTTGGAGACTGTTGTTATGCAATGTAGTAATTATAAAACTATAACGTAGTTTATATACTGTTCATCTGAAATTCCTATGATGTGAGGAGAAGCCGAGGGTTTGTGTAAGTCTTTGAAGACTTGTTAGTTCATGGAGTATTTATTGGGGTTTTTTTTGGTGGAAATCTTAGTGCTTGCAAAAGGAGAAGTCCTCATTTTGCACTTTCTTTCAAAGCAAAACTATTAATAAAAGGGAGGGAAACATGGTCCTGTAGCAAAGATCAGCATGGATTGGGGTGGGGGGTAGAGGC
The DNA here is from genome assembly GCF_017639655.2 of Falco naumanni. NCBI lineage: Eukaryota > Metazoa > Chordata > Aves > Falconiformes > Falconidae > Falco > Falco naumanni. Next base: position 13,827,990 of record NC_054060.1, on the reverse strand, counting down.
AGAGTGCAGTGAGGGGACAATAATCTGTGCTTCGCCCCTCTTCCTTTGGCATTAGTGAAGCTGACTCACTTTTGCATTACATGCGTGACTTCTGGTTGTGCAGCCCATCCTGCTTACACTGAAGCTTGCTTCCTGGGATCAAAGTTTTGGGCTAATAAGTAGGAAATAGGAAGACAGTGCTTTGTGGCATGATGGTGATTTTCAATATTAAAAATACATGGGATGGAGCTGGGAGGAGGGGGAAACTAGCTCTCAAGATTTGGGTTCACAGTTATATTTGCGATTGTATTTATCACCTGCTCAGTAGCTTGCCAGTAAGGCATTACTGCAGGAAAAGGAAACTTTGAGTGTTTCAGTCGGCATACAAAGTAGCAGAAGATAGCAATCATATGCTTCTGCAACCTCCAACAGTGCAGCTCTCGAAGCTTGCAGTAGATGGATTGTAATGCTGTAAATTGGGAATGTAGCAGAGATGCAGCTACAATTTGGAAGGAGGTTAGTTATATTTTACACAAAATATTTTTTATATAAAAGTTTGAATGGCATCGCAATATGAAACAGTGCAGTGGAATGGAAAGGAAGCTGAACTTTCTCCTTGAACGCATCTCCTTTTATAGATTCTTGGCTTTGCTGAATAGTTTTGCACAGGCACACTGAAAGTTCGAGTGAGAGCTGGCACTCCATCCTTAACTCATGCTGTTGCCTGAGTCATTGCGGCACATGCTGGGTAATATATTGCAGTGCAGTCTCTTGAGAATCCTGCAATGCTGAAAAACAAATAGGCAAGTGAAGCACAGCAACAGCATTGCATTAAGATTTTTATTTTTTTTTCAACACAGGTAGCAAGGGGAATAAACAAGAGGAGTTAGAGATGTGCATGCCTGCAGGGCTACGGTTTATCTTAATGGCATCGCTGAGAAGTGGTGGGATAGCTCCTATGACTGGAGTGCTGGAGTGGAAGGTTACTGGCTCTTTAGGAATGACAGGCAGGGGAGACAAGGAAGGAGTGTCACCATCTGTCAGCGACCAGCTGGAGTGCAGGGAGCTCTGGGGTGGATGAGGAGCCGACCCAGAGTTTATATGTCAGGATTAAAGGGAGGGCAGGGACAGGTGACATTGCAGTGGGGGTCTGCTACAGGCTACCTGACTAGGAAGACTGAGCAGAGGAGGCCTTTTATAGACAGATAGGAGCAGCCTCACATTCAAAAGTCTTGGTCCTTGTGAGGGACTTCAGTCACCCCAATATGCCCTGCTGTGCTGTCACTCCAACAGATAAGCAGTCCAGGAGGTTCCTGGGGTGTGTTGATGATAACTTCCTTCTCCAGGTGATAGAGGAGCCAACAAGGAGAGGTGCTATGCTGGACTTTGTTCTCACCAACGGGGGGGGGGGCTGGTGGGGAACGTGAAGCTCAAGGGCAGTCTTGGCTGCAGTGACCATGAAACAGTGAAGTTCAAGATCCTTAGGGCAACAAGGAGGGCATGCAGCAAGCTCACTGCCCTGGACTTCAGGAGAGCTGACTTTGGCCTCTTCAGGGATCTGCTTGGTAGAATACCATGGGACAAAGCCCTGGAGGGAAGAGGGCCCCAAGAAAGCTGGTTAATATTCAAGGATCACCTCCAAGCTCAGGAGCGATGCATCCTAACAAAGAGGAAGTTGAGCAAGAATGCCAGGAGGCCTGCAGGGTTGAACAAGAAACTCCTGGACAAACTTGAATGCAAAAAGGAAGCCTACAGAGGGTGCAAGCAAGGACAGGTAGCCTGGGAGGAATACAGAGAAATTGTCCGAGCAGCCAGGGATCAGGTCAGAAAAGCTAAAGCCCTGATGGAACTAAATCTGGCCAGGAGTATCAAGGGCAACAAGAAAAGCTTCTGTAGGTATGTAGGTGATGAAAGAATGACTAGGGGAAGTGTAGGCCCTCTCCAGAAGGAAACAGGAGACCTGGTTACCCAGGACATGGAGAAAAAAGGGAAAAAAGGAACACCCAGGGAACTATAGGCCAGTCAGTCTCACCCCTGTGCCCAGCCAGATCGTGGAGCAGATCCTCCTTGAAACTATGCTAAGGTATATGGAAAATCAGGAGGTGATTAGTGACAACCAACATGGCTTCACTAAAGGCAAGTCATGCCTGACAAATCTCATGGCCTTCCATGACAGGGTTACAGTGCTGGTGGATGAGGGAAGAGCAACTGATGTCATCTACCTGGACCTGTGCAAAGCATTGCCCTGTCCTGCACAACATCCTTTTCTCTAAACTAGAGAGCCATGGATTTGACAGATGGACCATTAGCGGATAAGGAGTTGTCTGGGTGGCTGCACTCACAGAGCTGCGGTCAACGGCTCTATGTCCAAGTGGAGACAAGTGATGAGTGGCTCCTCAGGGGTTGGCATTGGGACTGGCGCTGTTTAACATCTTCATTGGTGACATGGGCAGTGGGATTGAGTGCACCCACAGCAAGTTTGCCAGTGACACCAAGCTGTGTGGTGCAGTCGACACGCTGGAGGGCAGGGATGCCGTCCAGAGAGACCCTGACAGGCTGGAGAGGTGGGCCTGTGCCAACCTCATGAAGTTCAACAAGGCCAAGTGCAAGGTCCTGCATGTGGGTCAGGGCAATCCCAAGCACGAATACAGGCTGGGCAGAGGATGGATTGAGAGCAGCCCTGAGGAGAAGGACTTGGGGGTGTTGCTTCCTATTAAGATAAGAACGTTGTGTATATTCAGTGGCGCCATATAGCTGCAGTCAGTTCCAGAACAAACTGTTCCTGAGGAACAGAAGCATTTTTATTATAATGTTTTATCTGTTGTGCTATCCAGGCACCAATGCTTTCTGTATGCACACATGTAATTCAAGGTACAAAATCACTTCATACTTTCTGTAAGAACCCTATAAACCCCAGACTTTGTCTTAGAATAGTATTGTTAACAGCCAACTGCTTCTGTTTATATTAATGCCACTTTCACCCCAGTATATTGCGATAGTCTAATTCTGTACTGAGCTGTGTTCTCACTGTTAGTCGCTTTCCTGTTCATGGAAAGGAAGCCACTGCTGGAGTTATGACTAGCTGAGAGTTGAAGATGCAGGCTTTAACAATGCTTTTAATAAGTCCAAGGGCTAATCACATGTCACATTACACCTTCAATTCTATTTTCTTGAGCGCTAGTGTGCTATCACTGTGTACAGATCTCTGTTATTAAAGTTACTGAGTTAAAAGCATCGATGGGAGAATATACCAGTTAATTTTCTGCAACATCTCAAATATCAGCAGCTGTCTATGTGAAACACAAAAATAACTTGGCCTTACATGCTTTCTCTTCAAAGGACAATGCTAAGCCTCTGATGAGAATTAATTCTGTTTCTGTACTACCCTAATTAAAGTACATTATTGATACTGTACCTGTGTTTAATGAACTGCAACGACTACAGTGAAATTAGCCTGGTTAGGAACTGAATGTGATTTTAAGAATCCAGGACTCAAAGGGGATTAACGGGTTCTAAAATTCTGTTTTCTATGATTGGCAGTGTTCCTGTTCTTGTGCAGTCAGGTTATAGATCTAAGGTGAAAAAGCGGGGGAAGTTTTTGGTTTTGTTTTTTTTTTTTTTTTTTTTTTTTTTTTTACCAAGCAAAAAAGAAATAAAATATTAAAACCAAGTATAAGTGGTCCTAGGTAGTAACAGCCCCTTTATTCCCTTGTGAGTTCTTTTCAAATGCAGGTAGGTCCCACTGTACCCATTGATTTTTTTACAGATGCAAATAAATGAAGTACTTGAAGGTGGCGTGACTTAAAGGTTAAGGAGCTGGTCAGTGTCAGAAGCAAAAGTAGGTTATGTGTTTCCAGACTACACGTCCAATGTCCAGTCATCAGAAATTCTGCTTTCAAACTCTGTTGGTGTTTGGAAAGGTGTGTAGAAGAACCGTGTCACATTTTGTGTCGTTTTTTTGTGTTTTTTTTTTTTTTTTTTAATTCTTTTATTTTGCATAAGGTGTATGGATAAGTATGAAACGTAGAGATGAGTTTGGATGAAGCCTTCTATATAAATGTGCTGTAATTCCACTGACTCCAGGTTCAGCAGGGCCGAACATGGTATTTTCACTTAACTTTACTATTTTTAATACCCCTCTGGAACAGACAAGCAATGTTTTAGAAACTAGGATTTTCATGTAATGATACCTCTCCAGCAGAAAGAGAATAAGCATGTGTGTGGGGAAATTTACTTAGTGCCATAAATATGGTGGGATTGGAGGTCAGAAGGTCACTGTTTTGATTCAAAAATTATGAAATTTTTCTTTCATTGTCCTGTTGAGAGAGCTAGAAAGTGAAATGTTGTGCCTGTGCCATCTGCGTGGTCAGATAATGCCACAAACATGGGAGTGCTTTTCCCTTTCCTACAGAGAATGTAGCACCTGCCAGCTTGGCATCTGGGTCACTGTGGATGTGTGCATGGTAGGAGGGGAAGAAACCCTGTTAAAGTAAATTATTAATCAAAGACTATAACTTTTCGTCAATTCAGAACCAGCAGTTCCAGTCTGCTGTCTAGAAATCCCTTCCAAAGAAAACAGTAAGATTTTTAAAGATGTGAGGATGAATTCAGCTGTTGATGTAGGCTGCTTGGATGTCTGCTTGGAGGTACTGGGGCATAGCAACTGTTAACTTACCTTTAAGAATAGTTGTTTATAGTTTTATGGCTTTAGCATCTCAATATTCCCTACCTGTTTTTTTTTTTCTCTTTAAGTTGTAGTAACCACTGAAAATGACTTTATTGGTGTAAGAGGTGGAGCTTTTTTGTTGTTTTTGTTCGTTGGTTGGTTGGTTGCTTTTGCTGGGGGTGGCTAGAGAAAGCAAAACAACTTCACTTCTCTGGTCTGTCCTACAGCTCTCCATGTGCTCAAAGACCACTGACATGGTTCCTCAGTGGGACTTTCCCTTCCTTGTACTGTGTGATGTAAGTTTGTGCTGGTGTCTGTCACAGTATTTTAGTTCAATGGGAAGAAAGTCTTCTGTGGTAAACAGTAGGAAAGGGACATGCATGAGCACAAGTGTATGGTAAGCTCAGGCAGGAAGATAATTGGTTACAGAAATACCTTTGGTGAGGAAATATGTTGCGAAAGAGACTCCAAGATAAATACATCTTTAGTGGATACATATTATCAGTAGTTATGCTCTACAGGTTTTTCTCAAACTGTACGTTTGGTTACTGCTTTCACTTATTTTGAGTCAGCCAGGTGCAGGAGCACTACTCACAAAGGTGCTGAAAGCATGGATAAACCCAAAAGTGGATCAATGCCAGACTTGTAAATGGTTGATGCTGGAACATGGATCAATGCCAGACTTGTAAATGGTTGATGCTGGAACATGGTGGGTGGTTGCCCCTGTGGGTACGTGTAGTACTGACAGTTAAGGTGAAGGAGGTGCTCATCCTTTGTACACCTGTAAGAAGCAAGAGAAAACTCACTTTGGCCGCTCGTGTTTGCGTCAGGAGCTTCTTTCTGTACCTCATTCTTCAAGAAATCAGGTGTGCAGTTTGCAAACCTGTTCTGTGACACAGATTGGGGAGAATGTTTACTTGTGTGAGGAAAACTGTCAGAAAATAGTGACAGATTGGCTTTGGCTACCTGTATGAATATGCTGTGAAGAAAGTTAACTCTTACTTTTCATTGATTCGTGTGAGCTTTGTTTTGTTTTGTTCCAGCCTCTGACCATTTGTTTTCTCTGTTCCATTTGCTATTGCACACATAACTTCTAAAGAGAAGTTAGTTGTCCCAACTTCATGCTGCCATTCAATATGCTGTCTTGGAAAGATTCCTTTGTTTCCCTTCCATTATGTAAAACTGTTTTAATTACACGGGAGCTCAGACTGTATTTTCAATTGAATGTCTTTTTCTGTGATTCTCTCATACACTTAGAGGGAGTGTAGCCTTTTATATCAGCAAAGTGGATCTTGCGTGATTTCTGCAATTTATTTTCTTTTTTCTTTTTTTTTTTTTTCTTCTAATACGTTAGTAAATTGAGTGTTTAGTCACTGGGATATTTTATATGGTGATAAACTGTTCAGATTTTCTCCATTTAGATATTCTTGGTTTATTACGATGCACTTTCATTGAGATAATAAAAACCTATATTCTGAATCTATTTAGGTGGTGAGGAAAAAAACCCAGACAGTTTCCATTTGAAGTCTTATGATTCCTGTGATTCACCAAAAACGTATTTGGGACATGAGAAAGCTTTTGACTAAAGGCTTAGTTCAGTCCTGTCACTGAAATCAGTTGAAGGAGGCAGCGAACACTAGATTTTGAGGTGAGCAGAGTATAATGTTCTCAACTCTTGTCAGGTTGCTTTGATGTCATCACTGAGCCCACCAAATAATCTGTAAAACAAGGATGTAAATAAGGTAGCACAAATAGAAAGGGAAACAGAAGCATCTCCAATTGAAAACTTGGCCCAGCCTAAAATGTCTGTGTTAGCGCAAAGCAATCTTAATTTCCCAAAGACAATGTGTTCTCATTTATTAGTGTGATGAAACCTATAATCTGTTCAGAAGTCAGGACCTCATGGATTTATCTGCTGTAGAGTCATGAAATTACCCATGGAAATGTCTGCCAGAGAGTTGGGAAGTCACAGCTGTGTCCATCTGGGCTAGGAGCTGTGGTCTGCACAGGTCACATGAGGCAGGTGTTTGCAATGTGCTGCTGTCATTTGTGGTTGAGTGCAAGGTTGTTAGGCTTCAGCAGGTTCTTTGGATGTAACTAGTTTGTGGTAGAAGAATGTTTTTCTTATTTCTAGCTTCTTTCTAAAGGTGAAAAAAAGGACTTTTTTCAAAGCGGTTTTAGTTTTTATGCAAAATCTGCACAACAGTTTGAAGTATGTATATATCTTTTCCAGTTAATATAATACCAGTAAAATCTTGAAATGAATTGAAATTTAAAAATCCCGAAAAGGTAAGACAGTTCACAACTATACGTTTCTCTGCCTCTGAAAGTTTTGGGCCCCAGTTTTACTGTGGGTAAATTGCAATTGATAATAGTACTTACATTATTATGTATAAATATAGTGTACAGATATATAACCTGTGTTTCCTCCCCCACCATCTTTAAGTCTTTGGACAGGAAAAATTCCTCATAGATGGCCTCTGCCCAAAATATATTTGCAAGACATTCTTAGAAAGCAAAACCTACCCTTCAGTTTCCAGACTTAACATGTTTGAGCAAACGTTGCTATTAGAACTGAGAATTCGCTGTGTGGAATGACACTTGCCCTGGGCAGCGCTGCCCTGGCTCGCTGACTCTGTCAGAGGTCTAGGCTGAATTACACAGTTTCTTTATCAGATTTATTTGTTTCTTCTTCGGTTGCTTTTTTGACATTATCTTTATGGAAACACTCTTCAGAGCTTTGTCATTAGTTTTTGTCATACTCCTGAGTTCTTTGCAGTTTAGTGTGGGATTGCAGAAATTAGGCTTTTCTGTGTGGGGTTGCACCCTGCTGCAAAGAAGAATGAACAAGTTCAGACCAAGAAGCCTTGTGCTATTGATAGCTTGCAGAACAGATCTGTAACGTTGCACTTAGCACCTCTTTGTCTATCAGCACATTTGGGAAGCAGCCAGAAGACTTGTATAGTTCACTCTTATCTGTTGAACAAAAAGTTCATTTATACAAGGGGAAAAGATGCAGTAAATATAGCTACTCTTGCACAAAAGTAGTAATGCTTCTGGGAATTGCCTTTTTTTTTTTTTTGATTGTATCAAAATTATATTTGTTAAGAAAATGAAAATATTTTGTGTAAAAAAAAAAAAAAAAAAAAAAAAAAAGTGAAACTTTATGAACTCATGTTGTCACTTTCTGTGATACTTTAGTCAAAATTGTCCAAATGTGAAAAATTATAGTTTTTGAAAAGCCTAGTTTCATGTGGAAGAAGTTTGCTTATGAAGATTGTATGTATTCTTTTAGGACATTACTTATTTTGTGATCTAAAATAGTAACTGCTTGCCTTTTTGATTACTTCTCATGGTGTATCATCTAAGTGGTCCCTACAGCAGATGTTTAGTTGTTGCCAATATATGTAAGACTGAGTAAATCGTATGTTTTGTTCATCACTTGGAACATGTAAAATACCCCAAATGAACTGTCTTTGCTTCAGCGCTCCGGCATATATGAAGTTTGACACTAATTCTAGTAATGCATATTATTATTCAGGTGCAGGTGACTGAAATAAATACCTGGTCGGGCCAAAATTACTGTTCTAGATTGGTGCAAAAGAAAAGTCCGGGTTTTGTTAATTTGCTGGTTATTTTCTAAAGTCAGGTGACTTACATATACAAAAATTGCTTTCACAAGAATTGTTCAAAAGTTATAAAAAAATATATTTAGTTACTTTATTTCCATAATTCAAAAAATAACTGTATAATGAATTAGGTACTGCAGACATTGTTGGAACTCCTGTCAGTTAGGGCTTTAATTTAGGCATATCATTCTGCATGGCACATCTTAAAGGGGTACCAATCTTACATTTTTTGCACTTTTTCAAGCAGCAATTCCAAATTTTGGAAAACTCTGTGATTCTGTATACTATGCAGTTTAGAGTTATTTATAATGAAGAATACATTTCTATATGCATACTCTTTAATTACCATATAGGTTTGATCAAGATTTAAAGAACCATATCTACTGCTTTGTTTTGTATGAAGGATGCAAGAATCATGACATTTTCATTGCAAGTGAGTTTTCTGGTGGTTGAAATTTGCCCTTCAGTGATCTCTTCAGCTGTGGTTAAAGGATCCTGTTTCATGGGACTTGACTTGTTTTGCTACTGACGGATTTACTGCCTTTTTTGTAGGAGTTTCTTGCTACAAAGCCATGCGCCTGTACAGAGGAGGACAGTGCCTTTTGACCTCATTTGCACTAGTGTTTCAGAGCTCATTGGGAATTTCTGCAGAGGTCTGTGTTCTGCATGTAAATTATGCTTGGAATTTTTTTGCAGTTTTCTCTGTCATTTGTTTAGAGATGGAATTTGATAAAGTTTGGTAACAATGAAATACAGATGATTCCGTGTGCATGTCAAGGGAGGTTCTTTTCTGTCCCTCTGGATGAAGTCAGCAGTGCATTTCTGCAGTGCTGTTATTACCCCTAGAAAGAATTGTGCCTCGTGGAGATTCAGGACACAGTGTGTGTCTGTCTTAAAAAGTGTGGCTGGGAAGCCCTATTATGCCCAACTGCATTTTAGTTTGTGGTATTGGATGAAACGTGTTGCTGCCTAAAACCACCGCTATGTTTTGGAGTTATGAAATAAGGCAAAATTGTACAGTGACTTCCTTTCCAGACTAGTCACAGTGAACACAGTGATGAAAATAATCCTTTTATTCTTTTCCACTTTTCACTGTGATACTTGGAGTTTTTAATTTTCTATTAAGTGAATGAAAGGAACATGGATTATTTAAAACTTTCAGATACACAAGAGCATTTGAGACTTGTTTGTTCCATTTAGGTTTTGTAACTCCGGATGAGCACAGGTTGTATTAGCAAAGGGAGTAAGGTATCTTAAGTCCTTTTGTTTTTCCACGTGTGTATTGTTGCTTTGGCCCTCACATGGATCCCAGTGAAGTCACCAGTGCTGCAGAGCTGCAGAGCTGCTGGGGGCACATTGTTGGATTTTTCAAAATGTTTGAGTAATGACAGTGTAACACCATTAAAAGCTCAGTTGCATGCATAGCGGATGCAGGAACAGGAAGCACATTACTTCACAGTGCTCTAATGCTGAATGTGAACTTAAAAGCTTATGAAAACTGTCAACTAAAATGGCTTTTAAAAAAACCCAAAGAAACAAACAAGAAACCTCTAAAGCAGAGGAGACAAAAAAATCTTGCTGATTTGGAGGGAAAGTGTAATGCATGTACAGCAGGAACAGGTGGATTGCCTTGAGTAGCAAGTAAAAGGGACTGACTGTGTGGCAGAATAACGTGGGTGTTTAACAATATAATAAAAACAGTGGAAAGTACAGGACTGACAGCTCAAAAAAGTAGGAGTGATGCCACATATCACAATAATGTGCAGTAAAAAGTAAGGGTAAGAGGAGGAGTTGTCAATCCGTTTTATAGTGACTGAAAATCCACAAGAGTAGTGTAAGTGCTAAAATATGTAAGCAGTAGTTAAATAACATTGAAGGACAAATCTCTAACTTGATTATGTGGGAATGGAATTCCATAAGAATTACTGCCTGATGGAAAGTAGTTTCTGAAAGAGCAATAAACATACATTATTTGTCACTTTGTGCAGACAAGGTAGACTTGCTGCTAAACTTTATGCTGAATTGGCGATGAGCAATAGAATGTTCATGTGGGGAGAAGATAATTCGAAACCAAATCAATCAAAAGTTATGATTTTGACCGTCAGTTTATCTGGCTATATACAACTTGCTGTTCTGCTTCCTCTGTACAGCTCACTTGGGGCTCTGTAGTGGATGATCTTGACCTCATTTTTTACTGATAATGGATTCACTAAAACTGTCTCTTCAAACTGTGGCACTGTCAAGGAAGTTTTCACTTTAGGTAAATACATAGTTGTATAGTAACTTAAAAAGTAAAAATGGTACTCCTAACTCTTTGCACCATATCTTTTAGTGTTACCAACTCTTGAGTTTAGACAGATTTAAGAATATACAACCCAAATACTTAAGCTTTGAGCTTAAAGCTGTAAATCACTATTCAAAGTGCCCACATCTTGTCTAGTTATTTTTCCTGTGGTTGGTCTGTATTGATGCTTAAAAGTATTTGCCCAATAATTTATATGACTCAAATTTGCTGCTTGTGGTGTTGAATATATAGTGAGCTGGGTCTGACTTCAGTGAAGATGATGTAAGTACATTCTGACTTTATAGAAATCAGAATTAGGTTAGCCCTAAAACTGCGTAAACAAAACCTGAGTTTTTCCTAGCCCTTACTTTGACAGGGCTCTCGAGGTCTATCAGTTGTGAATAAGTGATCTTTTCAGTCTTGCATGTGGGCATCGAGGATGTACTTAAGGCATAAAGTCAGGAGGAGGTGGTAGGTGCTTGGTGTCCTGATGAGGAGGCCCAATGTACTCAGCCTTTCAAAAACAAAAACCCAAAAAACAACTTACAGTTTTAGACCACAGCTGGTTTTTATTTCATTGGGTTTTCAATAAAGCCTGTAATCAGCAGAAATCTCTGGTCATGCAAAATGCAGGAGGACAACTGGATAGTCATGAACTATGCAGTAGTTAAATGTTTTCAAGAAGAAAAAATTACTTAAGTGTTTTAAGGATTTTAGTTGCTTACTCTGCACATGCAACTATGATTTACGTGTTGCTCGGTCTCTCTTACTAGAAGAACTAGGATTTATTTTTTTCGTTCAAATGATGTAAGAGAAATAACAAAACTAGTGTATGTTACTTTAACTGAAAAAATGTAGTGATTGGCTGTGCTATAACAAGTCTAACCAAGTCAGACTTCATATGGGACCCAGCTACAGGGTGATACACTGGGCTTTGGTTCCATGAAGCCTTGAAGTATTTGCACAGCTTTACATCCATAGATAGCTCTGTGACTGTTCAGCTGCTGAAAGCTGGCTAGACCCTCCTGAGTTCAGGCCTGTGCTATGATCAGTGATGTATTCAATGTTCGCTTTTGCAGGCACCAGTGGAAGCAGTCTTTCCTGAATAACCCAGGGTAGTTTGACCTGAGAAAAGAGTGAGGGGATCCGTTTTCTGGGGCTGATTCCAGGGTGTTGTGCTGAAACTGATCAGATAATGTTCTGGGAAAGTGAAGTGCAATAGATTCCGCTTAGAAGCTATGAATCAGAGGAGTGTACTCTTCTAGAATATGACTGACAATATGCCAACGTTTTCTAGAATAGGGCAAAGCATAGATTTTCACTAGACCGAGTGAGAATTCCTAGGTGCCGTGTGAAGAGGACAGAAATGAAGAGGTATTGAACGGACAAGGTAATGTAAAGCTTTCTTAGTTTAGGACAGAGAGGTTAGTAAAGAAGTCAGGCTATCTTGGTGGATGGTTAGATTGGTTTTTTGTATGCATAACTTTCCACTGCCTATGCAATTAAAATGTTTACAGAACTGGCTTTAACAGCTGGATGCCATCAGACTGAGGATGCAGTTGCATGGCAACTTGCATCACCCTAAATCTAGGCCATCATAGCCTTGTTCTACCGACAGAGCAGTACCTTCCTGCCCACTCCCTTGAGGCAGGTCTGAGCGCTTGTGTGATCACACACTAAGCTGATAGAGGCAGCTTACCCATCTGAAAATTAACCCAGCTCAAATGTGTGATTAGCTTTCAGGTGGATTAATTCACTTAAGCAGCTCACGGGATAGTCCCACAAGAGCTAGTACCAGTGCAATGGAAGTATTGAGAATGTCTCGACAGGGATGAAAAGGATTTAGAGAAGGCTAAGCAGCTGTGGAAAAAAACCTTAATGAATATTAGAATGTTTTGTTCACATTCGGAGTAGAATAAACTATGCTTTGTAAGATGTTTGTATCTCATTGACATTCTGCATTATTAGCCAACAAGAGAACTCTGCCACCAGTTCCCCCTGGGTTTAGTGGTGACTATCGTGATTATGATAATAGTCATGTGAGGGCAAACAAATAAGACAAAAAGGTCTATCCATATTCCAGCAAGCCTGTGGTCCAAACAGGGAAAATGGGTGGTTTATGTAAAATGGTGGTCAACCTGCATGTAAGTAAAAGGAACGCTCCTGGTGAAAGCACCACCTCAGACCATGTAACCTACAAATCCTTTGAGTGATAGGGCTTAAACAGTAAGATCTGAGACCCTTCAGTCCGACTTCAGTGGAAGACTGAGAATACTGTTGAAGGAGGTGGGGAAAACACATTTTCTGAGTGCAGGAAAGAGCTGTGAGGATATTGGGAGAAGGAAGTTCTGCTGTATTAGAGTAAGGACTAGTGTGACAAATGGTGTAGAACAGGGATACAAGGATGTTTGAGGTAGCAAGAGGCAAGCTAACCAGTAAAAAATAAATGTGGTATAACTTTTCATGTTCTCCACATACTCTTCAGGTAAAACAGAATATTGTAAGGGACCACTTTGACAATTATTTGTTAGCATCCGTAAAAGCAATCTTTAAATTCAGTCATGAGATGTCTAATGTAGAAATATCTTAAATCACACGGGAGTTGGAGTATGAAAGAAGATAATATAAAAAGCCTTCATATTACTTGGAAAGAAAGTGTGTAAAGGGCATTATTTAAATTGCTAATATTAAGGGTTTTGTTTTATAGCATAATCACGGTGCTCATCTTTGCAGTGGGCATATAGGAGTATGTCAAGAGGAAGCCATGCCTTCCTTACAAGCACAGAGAGGAACTTTAGAAAGAGGGATTATTTTAAGGCCAAATCAGGATTGTATTGCTGCCAGTGAATTTTTGCACCGGGAGCTTGTGGAGGGAGGAAGAAGTGTTAATGTGATAACAGCCAGCGGAACTCACTCTGTGTGGAACTTGTCATTCACAGCTTTAGCTCCTCTCCATGCAGAGGAAAGGGGACAAAATATTTGCTGGTTGCTACACCTGAAACAAGATGCTGAAACAGAGGCAGGAAATGGTTGGGGCAGGGTACGTACCCAGCACTGAGTCTTGCTGCTCATCCTTTGTCACCCTGCAGAAGGGCTGCCTCTGTGTGCGTGCCTGCTGCAACCGCTTGTCTGCAGTGCTCATGCACCTGCTTTCTCGGTGGACTCTGGCTGGATAAGCAAGTGGCAAACAGATTATAGTTTGGAATAAAAATCCCCGCATTTTTGAAGACATTTAGAATGTTTTCTTTAACAAAAGTTTGGAACTGAGTGAGGTGAGGAGTTGGTGAAATTGGAAAAGGGAGGAAAGCTATTAAGATTTTTTTTGTTTTTTTAAATGGCCTTTTGATGGCTTTACAGTTCTGGTTTTAGGATATGCTCACTTCCACAAACAACAAGGTTTTAAACAGATTAGGGAACAGTATTTTAGATCTGCAAAATTAAATACTGAAGTAAAAGAGTGATTCTGTCTGTGGAGCTTTATGGTTTCAGGTATATCATTGTTCTTGGCTACATGAAATCTCACTTCAATTAATTTGATTTTTTTTTTTATCTTGGTCTTCATCGTAATCAGGTTTTCTCATTAAAAGCACTTGTATCTTCTGAAAAGTGGACAGTTGTGTCTCATGCTTATTACATAGTCTTAAGTAAGCTTGCAAAGAATGTGTCTGTATCTAAAAATTTAGGTAGGTTAGTTTATTACATTTGAATTCTTATGAAGATGTTTGCCCTTTGGGATGTGTACAGTAATGATTACTTTCAATTTACTAATTCATTAATCCATGTGTAGGCATCAGTGTTGAGTTCTTTGGGAAACAGTGGAGGTTTGTCAGGAAAGTGTTCAAGGTTTTGCAATACAAAGTAGTTTTTGTTGTACAATGCATGTGCTAAAGAATAGCTTTAGCAGACAAGTTTGACTAAAATGCTCAGTAATACTGTGACGTGTCACTGCCTGGTGCGAAATGAGTCACACTCTATAGAAATGCAAAATCACATTATAGAATCCAGAGTCTTGTACCTTATTCATACATGGACAAGAATGTCCTTTGTCCATGATACTCTTTTTTTTCAATATCTGTATGCATTTAATTTAAATTCATGTTGGTGTATAAACTATCTCATGCTAATGTTCTGTTTGATTTGTATAACTTGCCTGCATTTTCTATGGCTTCAGTATCTTATTGTCCTTTTGCACTGCTCTGTTAGATGTGATTGAAGACAAGGCATGGTTGTCAAACTGGAATGACTGTTTTGTAATATGTAGAAACACTGGCCTCAGAGCTCTATTTATTTGGGCTTGTCTGGAACGATTTCTTATGTTCTGTCTGAACAGTTGCAATGAGTAGGAAAGGTAATTTAGTGCTATTTGGAAGACAGGTAGAAGTCACAAAGGGCACTCTGAAACCTTTCTGTGCAGAGGTCTGAACAAGTTTGGAGAAAGTGTGAGTGATAGTTACTGGAGCTCTGTGATTTATACATGACATGGAGCTAAAGCACTGTGGTTTAGAAATGCCTATGTGAAACCTGCATTGTGTGCTTTTGTTATCTCACTGGCATGGGCAAACAGTTAAAGTAAAAATCACAGTGTTAGTAGGGTGCACTGGGAAAGCCTGTCTAGGTACCTGGGAAGGATGTTGTCTGATAAGGATTTTAAGTTTAAAGTATTTGAGATGGTGGATCGCCATGTCCAAAGGAAAGACTTCAAATCTCAACGTGTCTCAGAATTGTAGTGCTAGAAGCAGAGACTATGTCCAAGTTCAGCTGGTTTAAGAGCCTATAGGACCCAAAGGTAAAAGTCCATCTTCAGGATAATAGTATTATTACAGCAGATTGTCTGGGTAAGTTACTAACAAGCTCTATTGATTGTTGGGTGGTCCAGCTTATTTGTGAGAGACTGTGGGGGAGCAGTGGTGGAAGAATTGTGTTTGAATTGTTCTTTATTGGAGTTCAACTTCTTCGGCCAGGATGGCTTTGAATAGCAAATGCCAGGCCTCTCTGCAGTTCACCTCTCTGTCGCTGGCATCAAGCTTCTGCTTTGTGACAGCTGCTCTTTTTTCCTTTAAATGTACAACACACATTTTTCATGTTACTTAGTAGCTAGCATTTATGCTCTGTGCTAGTGGTTAAAAAGAATGAAGAATGTGTGTAACTAGGAAGCTGAGAAAGCTGCTATATGTTAAGGGAAAGAAATGAAAGACTGCACTTTTACAACTACAGTTGAGGGTCTTGCCAGAATTATCTGCATATGGTTACCAATTGCTTACTATTTTCTGTCGAAGAAGCTTAGTAAAGAAAATTATCTCAAACAAGCATTGTCTGCATTATAAGAGAACGGACTTAGCCTTTTGGGTTTAGAAGTGGTGCAATACATTCCTTTAAACATTTCCCGCTAGAATAACATTAAATATTCTGTGTGCTTCTAGCTCATGTATTTGTCTAGTAATCTTACCTCATAGAGCTGTAGGTTCTCACCTGGAACTTCAATCAAAAAGTGTTTTGCAGCTGACAGATCTGAAGGCAGGAGGGGAGTCAAGTCCCATTTAAAAATTAAAAAGTTTGATACATGCTGATGACATTTTGTCTAAGTGACAGACTTCTAACCAGAGACTTTTACTCTTGCAGATGATTTAGAACTCAGTGTATTGCATTTTCCGAACACGGCATTGCAGTACTTTATAAGCCTTTCGGCAAGTAGCTGTTCACAGTTAATATAAGTGGTGATGCTTACCTGTTGTGTTCTTAAGTTCAAGTGTCCATGAGTCTGTGGGAAAGTGCCTTTGCAATTTAAAGGCAGGTCAAATTCAATGAAACAGAGTCAAAACCAGTGCATATCATTGTGATAGAAGGCAAGGCTGATAGAAAGTTGCTTTTCAAGCAAAGGTTTATTGCAACTGTCCTTGAAGGTAAAGGCAGTTGCATCTCTTTCTAGCTCGTTCTCCCCCCCTGCTTTCATTATTATCTGTTTCTCAAAATAATAGCAAGTACATGATCATCTCTAGGATGTTTGCTGCAGTATTTCTGTCCTAGAACTCTTCATTCTTTCAACCTTGAGTTAGAGAATATATAAATTAACAGGATAAACCCATCTTGTACTTTGATGAAAGAACATGAAAGTGTTCCTGAGCAGAGTACTGAAAAGAACAAAAGTAATTGCAGCTCTTGCTGGGAACAGAAAACAGAGACTATAGGGGAGAAAAAAAGGGGGGTGGGGAGTGGCTGGTGAGAGACAATGCTTAGGACAGACGGCTGGATGAATTATGATGATGTACAAAGTAACTGGTCATTCTAAAATATTTCATTTCCTGCATAAGTATAAATTCTCTGAACAATTTAACAAGCCACTGCTTGTAGCTGTGGGAATATACGTGGTTTTTTTCTTGACAATTATGCAGCAAAATGGAACCATAGTTGGACAGCCCTTTGATCCTCCAAGTTGGGCTTAACATTGGAACTAACATCATGATTACAGCTTTTTCTGGTAAATTTTATCTTTAAGTGATTTAGTTATGAATTGTTTCATAGGACCAATATATACTGATGATGGGGCCAGCAGAGACACAAATGCATCTGGAGCAACTCCATGAGGCCCCCATTCATCAAAGTATCTAGAAATGGCAATGGTCCTGTCAGTAGGCTTTCCTTTTGTGAGCAATCAGTTTGTCTTTAAATGGTAAAGGAACTGTGTTCCTCAGTGCAAAGCACAAGCTCTCGCTGTATCACTGTAAGTGTTAAGATATGGAACTAGTGACTTAAGTAAATATACAATTTATAAACTGTCAAATGGATCTCTAAAGCTGACCTGTCTAATGGACATGGCATTATGTCAATGGGTGCCCTTATTTCAGTCTGATATGAATTTATATAGCCTAGTCAAATTCCAAGGTGGGAGAGAGCTTAGAGATAAAAGCAAAATTACATTGTCTTCTCTGCTATTTGAACTTGGCTTGCCCAACTCAAACAGGCTGAACTCACGTTAAAAACAGACTTAAATGGAATAAAGTATGAAATATACTGTAAATGAGTTCAAATGTCAGTATAAATTAAAAAAAGCTATTAAAATATCTATATATTTAGAGATCCCATGGGTTCTTTTGATTTATGTACATTCTTTGTAATTTAAAAAAGAAAACAAACCATAAACTCTCTGTTTATATTTGGGTTAGCAATGGAACATTTGCATCATGCTAGTGGGAAAACAATTGGACTACTTGAAGGTACTGTCAAATGCAGAAAACAAACACACTGAAGAAGAAAAGACTTATTTTCCTGTCTACTCCCTATTGGACTTTTAAATCTTTTCAGGGGATCATTTGCTAATCATAGGAAAAAAACGTAAAATCATTTAAACAATGACATTTCTTTTAGCTGTTACTTTTCTTTTAAATAGAATCAACCCCTCCCCTCCAGGCTGGTTGAGATAGCAGTTAAATTACTGTTTTCACCAGCTGGTAAACAAATAGCCTATCCAGGACTTCTCTTTCATTCCCATGTGTATGCATGTGCAGATGCAAACTGATATCCATATGGCCTGTAGTAATAGGTTCATCTCTAGTTACAGTATGTTAAGGAAATTTTATTAAGAGCAATATTTTCTGTGGCAAAGATGCTGCTGTAGAATGTGCAGAATTTCAATTTACAAAGGCATTTGTCTTATTGAACTTGAACATATCTCTGAGGAGGGAATGACAACAGGTAATCTGCTGTCCCAAACAAGATACAATAGGAAAAATTAAAAACTACATAATAGCAAAAGTATAGTAACAACAAGGCACATCCTTGCCTTCCTGCGTTTCCTGTATTGCCTTCATTAGTGTTTCTGACTGGCCCCTGTGCAGCCACACGAAATGGTATTGCTGGATTTGCAGTGGCAATACACTGTGTAGGAAGAAGATAGGGAAAAGGGAACTTTAGAAGTAGTTTAGAAATAGTAATTGACCTGTTTTGCTTATAGACTCCCATAGCTAGCTGAGCAATACCTGGTTTGGTTTTGGTTCATGGTAAATGCATGTGCATCCCAAAACAAAACGGAACCAGTTAGAAAAAACCAAGCATATCTCACTGCGCTGGCTTAATCTCTAGTTGGTTTTGGGTGGTTAATGGAAAATACAGACCATACAAAACCATAAGCCCTATGCAGAGGCAGCGAGTAGGCTTTCCTCATTCGTCTGTGAGGGGAAAATTTATTCATTTAGGCTTGGTTTGAGTTTTGGTCTGAAGCTGCAGTGAAGTACTTTACCTCACATCCAGACTTGCACACTGGAGAACTGCTTTTATGTGACATCTGAAGCCTCAAGTCTTGTAGCAGGGCGTATAGCTTGAGTGCCATGATGGGTAGTTGGGCCTTAGCTATGCTAAGTGTAAGATGGAGATTATAAATGTATGGTAATAAGACCAAATGCCTTGCTGTGATCAAAGCCAGCATTTGTATTTTACACCACTGCCTCTTTATTCCATCTCTGTCCTACTGACTTTAGTAGAAAAGCCTTTTTTCTTTTGAAATTTCCATGGTTCAGCAGTGTCAATATTTTGCATGTGAGGCGTGCTTTAGCATCAATGGAAAGTAGACTCTAGATGGTTTTAAATCTAAAACCACAATATCCTGGAATCTGTTTCATGAAACCACCTATTGGAAGAGGTATTCGCTGAAGAAAATTAATAGGGAAGTTTGGTGGAAGAAATTGCCCCTCTTTTCCCCTGAGGAGCTCTGAACTACTTGCTGGCAGCTGCTGGAGACTGGCAGCTGCTGGAAACTGCCAGCTCAAACGCTGCTGCTTTCCCCGCCCCCCCCCCCCCCCCCTTCTCTTTTTTCTTTTTTCCCTTCCCCTTCACTCCCCCCCCCCCCCCCCCCCCCCCCCCCCGCCGGGTGTGATTTGCACAGGTTTTGAGCAGGGTCTTACATACAGCATAGATGGAGAGATGTGTGTGTCAGAAGAAAATAAAGGAAATAAAAAGAAACATAAGGCAAAGAGAGAAGAACGATAAGGAGGCATGAGGCAACTGAGGGAAAAAACAACTAAATGGAAGCAGTGGTAGTGAAAAGAGACTAAATTGAACTGACTGAATTGAAAAGAAGTGCAGAGGTACCAGTGATTAGTCATGAGGATAAAATGTGTCTCGGAATGCATGGCTGTCTTAATGTTTCTGTGAGAGAGAAAATCTACAAAGCTTTCTAGAAATACTCGAGGTGGGAGAAAGTGACAGCTCTGCACTTCTCTACTGTAATGTGAGGTAAGTATGCAAACAGGACTGCCAGGAAAACCTGACGCAGGAGTTTAGTGCCTTAATAGAGCTGACTGCCCCTGGCACAGAACTGCATGCAATACAATAGCTGTCAGTGGTAAACTGATTTTCTTGCTCTCCCCATTCCCTGCTTCTTGTTTCAGATTTTGAGCTTTAAGCCAAACTCTTATGTTTCTCAGTTTCTTGAAGGTGGCCATACTCAAAGGCCCTGATATTTGAACTTGTGGCATTGATTTAACCCTGATGGTACGGAGGAGTGTCAATTTTGCTGTCCTTCCCAGGGAGGCAAGCGGTGTTCATGCTTCAGCCTTGCACTGACAGCTTCAGCAAGCTTTTAATTGTCGCTATGGCTCTGGGAACTCAGCTCGCAGTGGCTGGCTAGGGAATACACTGAACTGCCACATCCCTTCTTAACAGGGACACATTTCATCCCTGCGCCTCTCTGCCAGTATCAGAGCTGCGCTGGCTGTCAGAGGATGATTGGTACAGCTATGGACCACCTCTCGCCAAAGGCTGTGATACTGGGATCCTCAGGCTGAAAGGAGAAATTGCAGGAAACCTCTGGTGAAAGTAGAGCTAAATTCTCACATGTTCACAAATGAAATACGTAAATTTAATGTGCTTATGTTTTAAACAGGATTTCAAATTATTATGAAACATTAGATGTGCTACCCTTTCAGAAGTAATAATTTCTGTCATGGTTTCCTTTAAAACTTTATTTTTGCAAACTCTAACACTAGTGATATAGGTGAGGGAATTGCCAACTTGAGCTAATTTTACTAGCACAAAGGACTGGGATTTGAGATGTTACAAAAAGAAGGGGGGTAAGGGACTCCCGGAAGAAATTACTGAATCAATTGCAGAAGAAGAATGCTGTAGAACACAGGATTTCTGTTTATAAATTAATATTATTGCATGTGCTGTTTGGGTTGGTAGGATTGCGATTAGTTTACAAATACTTGTAACAGTGTTTCTTTGCCTAAGTGTGTCTGTTTATTTGCAGTGGCAAAGTGCTTCCAAGCCAGGAGCCATTGATCGGAGCTTTGTTGTGCAAGTCTGTCTTCTTTCTAGAGCATTCAATTTCTTGTGTAATTTTTAAACATCTAGCTTATTTTTGTGGAAAAGTATTTGCTGATTGTCAGAATTCTTAATGCCATTTGAAATGGTTTAGGCCACAGTGCTATGCATCTTTATATATACATGGTAGTTTGCAAGGAAGTGGGGGGTCCAGACAGGCACAGGTAACTCTGTAGTCAAGCAATGGTTTAAATGCTGTTAATTTCTGAAGTGTTTCCTTTGTGATAATTGTAGACCATCCGCAGAAGATGTCCTAAACTGTATGTATGCCCTAAAGCATACTAATGGTTCTACATGCTGGATGCATAGATTATTTAAGAAAATACCCACAACATATCCAGCCGTTATTTATGAATGTAAATAAGAGAAACCGTCACTATGCTGTGCTAGAAGAAATGCAAGGACAAACTATTTCCTGAAAAGAAGGCATCAAGTAATAATAATGTAGTAGTAGTTAGTTTAGCTGCTGTCAGCTGTTTATGACTAGAATGTGAAATTAAACAGAGCTCATATTTTTGCAGTGTTGATTTCTGTGTGCTTCTCAGGCTAGACTCTTAAGAAGTATTTACATGCTTAGAGATTTAGATAAGCACTTGGCAGGTTTTCAAAACCATCCAGATCTCTAATACCTCTTGGGTTTCTTGAGGGGTATGGGGGGGGCAGGGTATGTGCGTGCATGTGCATGTGTGTGCATATAAAAGCTGTTGGTTAATCCTGTTCTTTTGAAGCAAAAGCTTATTCAATTTAGTAGGAAATAAAATTCCATCCCAATCTGCTGAGCCACTGAGTTATTTCACAAATACTGTTTTTCTTGTATCTTCCTTTCCTGTCATTTTTTGTTTTATTCTTGTTTTCCTTCAATTGCTTTTATTTGTGAGGCAAAGAGGAAACTTGTTATTCCCTGCACCTTCTGACTTGCATGGAAATGGAAAAGGACACGTATCAGCAGATTTAATGGCATGATGCTGTTATGTGTCGTATTTATTCCCAGGATCAATTTTGCAGATTCCAGTTTAGCATGGTTTTGGTGCCGAGCTCTGGCAGATTTATGTTTAAGAAAGGGGGGGAGGGGGGGAAGCTAGAAGTGACTAGGGAAAAAAGTGTAGAAGTGACTAAACTAGGGAATACTTTCTAAAATATTGTTCTTATGTTTCTACTAATTGCTCTCTCGAGCAGATTAGGAGATTAATGGATGAGTCTTTTATATTTACTTGCATAATCACTATTTAACATTTTGGTTACTGGTGTATTTTGAAATGTTGCCTTGCTGTAACTGCATGGGATGTGATTTATGTTCCTTACAAAGGTTCTCAACTTTGTTGGTAATACTTCCATGGAAAGTACTGCTGCTGCATTGGGACTGCAACTGGACGTTGTAGTACCTTGTTGTTTTCTTTAAATTTAGTTTTAGCAGGATTTATGCAGTTAGCGCAGGAGCTATCATTTAAAAACCCCCAATAATTAAATCCTGTAACTGCAGAGTCAGTTAAGCTTATGTTAGTGTAAAACCAGAAATTAACTGTTCCTTGCTTTGTGTGCAATTTCAGGTAGCTTTGATACAATGTTTTCTGAAGTTTGGCTTTGAGAGAAAGGTGCTCAGCTGGACAGCACAGTTTATTCGATTTCTAATTGGGGTCAGAAGTGACTCATTTTGAGCAAACTGTTGAACTTTCTGCTAAGCAAATGATTGCATATTTAGACCATGTGCGTATTTTTTGTTAGTATTTTCTCTTTTGTAAAGTTGCAGTTATTTAGGAGCTAGAACAGTCCATGATTGCATAGATCAGCAGGAAAACAACATCAATTTGCATATTTTTCAAATTTTGAGTGATAGTACTTTTAAATGTGAAACATATATCAGTTTGAACATGGAAAACTGATATAAATACTTTTCATTTCACTTTTCTAAAAAACTGTCTACGATAAAAATATTTCTTGCACAATTGTACACTCATTTTTTATTTTGCTTGCGGACAAAATCTGCAATTGTGTTCCTACAATAAAGTTTAATGATTGTGCAGTAGTTGACAACTCACAATTTGGATCTCATAAACATAACTTTCACTCACTTTGCCTGTTCAGAAGTACATACAGAATATTTTATGTAAGACAGCATTCTTCATGGCGAAGAGTGGAGATCTCAGACTCTTGTCATTCTATTTTCAGAGTTAACACTTGTCTACTGTGTGGCCAAGGACAGGTCGGTTTAACGCAAATTCACCCAAGTATTAGGCTTCCAGTTCCACCTTCTAAATTACTGGCATATTAGGAGCTTGGATATGTGGTTCATTCTGTACTGATTTGTTCCTCTTTTTTTTTTTTTTTTTTTTTTTTTTTTTTTCCTATAGCATCAAAACCTATCGCAGAGGCTAATAAGCAGCTCTTGCTGAGAGCAGAAGGTCTGGAATCCAGACCTGTGAACAAGCAGTATCAGCAGTACAAGTAGCATGTGGGTTTTGTTTTTATGAGAGACTCGAGACCTTTGGAACGTCACAGAAGGAATCAAACTGTCCATTACAAAGTGAAGATAAAATATTCTGAAGTATGTTAAGAACTTTAAAAGAGTGTGCTTTCTTAGAGGAAAGGACAGCACCCTTCTCAATGTGCAGACTTCTTTATAAGTCTAGATTACAGTGTCTATATTTACACATACTTTGGCAGGATTTTGTTAATAAGGTTAATTTGAAAGGCTGCATGATTGTGTGCTGTCTGGATCAGCTGGGTACAGGATTTTGAGTGTTGACCAAGTAACAGTGAGTGCCCAGCATTCCTGACCCTACTTTTCTGGCACAAACTTCTTGCAGAACAACTTTAAGGAGTATCAGAGCTATAATGTAATGTCTGATGTTACCATTAATAAAAAACATAACCAAACCCTAAATTCTGGCAAAAAATACGCATAAGAAATATATTAGAAAGAGCATAGGAATCATATGGGGTAAGTTCAGAGTATTGCTGTCAAAGAACAGAGATATTTTTTTTTCCCCCTGCAGGTATAGCGAATAACAAATTGAGTCATAAATAATATTTCATTAGATGTTATTGTTAAATTTCATAAACTGCAGGACCATGACTGGTACATTGTCCTGTTCTTACAGATGACTTAAGTGTTTAATGCCAGACTCTTCATCTTACTTTATCAGTTGTAGATCTTTTCTTAGAGCATGAGGCATTAACCGAGTCATTTGCTGCCTGCTTTAGAGATGGTGAGTTTCTAGAGCACATACACAGAATCTTACAGGTCTGTCAAGACCTTGGATAATCTTGTGTCTGTTTTTGCCCCTTTTTCTTGAAAGAACAGGAATCAAAAGATATTTCATGCATCTCAGAGTTACGTCAGCAGAAAGAATTGCAAGGATGCTAGGAACTTACAGAAATGGACAAACGCCCACATCATATACATCTTTATGTAAATCACTCATTAGCTTTGTCAAAATGGCATGCCTTTCTCTTTTGAAAAAATTCTGTTGTGATAATACTCCTAAGTGGCAGAATCTTTTGTTAAGACTACACAAAATCATACAGGTTATCCAGTTAATCACACTCTTAAAGTTTTTGTTTTTTTTTTTTAAATCTTCCATTGTTTTTTGATTGTGTAAGTCCTTTCTGAAGGAAAGGCAGCACTCATCAACCAGTAACCTCGTTTGTCATGTTCTTGGGTTCTGTGCCTTTTCTGGTTTTCTTCGATGTGATGTCCCAAGCAAAGGCTGTTAGATTGATTAAATACATTTTGACATACACCTAGGTGTCTTCAGCCCTTATTCATACAAATTGATTTGTTAGAAGAGGTCACACAAAGTGGTACAGAAGAGCTGTACTTAAAAGAATTTAAATCAAGGAAATTCTTGTCTGAATAGTTGTGAGTTTCTAGCGCCATTAGTTTGAAAGCAGAACCTTTGGTTGATCAGTTGGTGAGGTTTTTTGCTGAAAGATAGATGTCTTGGATTGTCTCTGTGAGGTGTGTCTCGATTGCCTGCTGAAATGACTACATCAGCAGGGAATTCTGTCACTGCTGAAACGTGCCTGTGTGTACCAGTGCTTGTAAGGGCTTCCTTGATCCCAGAATACATGGCTTGCACTATTTGAGCTTCCTTTCTAAATAAAACTAAGCTGCCAATTCTGAATCTTTGCCAGAACTGTGCTGTTGCCGCTCAACAGCTGTGGCTGTTCATTGATTCAGTGTGGTAGCTGTGGACCTTACGTTCCGTGATGTGAATGGGTATTTTTTTTCTTTATGAGCATATGGGGAGTTTTGATGGACTGGGTCCATTCTTGTTGATACTGACAGCTGTAGAATTGACTGTAGTGGTCTCAGCTGGTTGCCTGGCTGGACTTCTCTACAGTTTGGGTCATGCTCGGCTATGAAATGTTTGCTCTGTGTTAGAAGGTGGGCTTAATAACAATGCTTGTTATTATATAAATTATATTATTTTATATAAATCTGCATGTGACCCACTAACAGTGACATGCTTGAAGCTGAGTTAATGTTACACCAGCAGCTTACAGAACATCACCTTGTCGGAAGCACATATACGGAGACACCCTCAGATCCCTTACTTCCCAGGCAAGTCACATTGCAAAAGTATTTCTCTTCTATTCATCTTTATCTGGTGTATCCTTTTATAACTCAGGTCATCTGTCTTCCTAAAAATAATCTACTGTGATCTTGTTGCTCCTGTTTGCCTGAGAAGTTACAAGTAATGAAATAAAGGGTTCATAAATATTAGTGTGATGGGAATGTTCTTCGTGAGTATAAACACTGTGTTATTCAGAGATCTCTTGGTAGAAAAAGTATGTTTTGCTTCTTGGGAAATAGGCCCTTGAAATTCCTGGTGTCCCTTAGATAGCCTGGGATTTTTTTTTATTATGCGAATAGAATTTCCTACCTAAATCTGTGCTCTGAAAATAAAACGGAGCCCAGTTTTTATTTTGTGTGTTTATAAATTGTATGAATTTTTTAAAATGAGGAAATATTTAAGAAATATTTTAATGATATTTATCTTAGTGTGTCCTTAAATGTAACACATTTCTACATATATTTAAAATCCTTCATATTTTTAAACAATACACGTTTCTCTAGTATTTTGATTTTGTTGGGTGCATGGACAAGACTTACTGTTGGGCCCATGAAAAATCTCTTGAAGGAAGTTTCAATGTAGGGCATGCCCTTTCTTTACTCCAGGCAGTGTGAGCATAGTCATGAGCTGTCCTTGAAGTATAGGCACATCCTACAGTTCACACTTTATTTTTCTACTTTAAATATCTGGGAATAGAGAACTTCAGTGAAACAGTAGCATGTGAATTTGTGCAGCGGTGGCTGTGGTGTTCTGGAGTCCTGGTTCAGCCGTTTGGGATGGGTAATGAATTACAAGAGAATCATCCAATTGGATGCAATCCTTCTGTGTCTCTCTCCATTTATATAAAAATGTAATCTGCCATAGGTACTGCTAGAATGCTGTTTTAATTTTTGTATCCGCAATAGGATTACAATTTTTAATCAGTCTTAATGACTTATATAAATTCCAAAATATTGTATTACATTTTACAATTATGCTTAAACTGTTAGCAAAAGAGAAAGCTTCACTTTCTTAAATACACATGTACCAGTGTTGTTGAACTCAAAGATATTTTATACCACTCAGGTAGCCATGAGAGCAATAACGAGTATTTGATATTTAGGGCACAGCTTCTTGCACTCCATAATTTTGATTAAATAGCAGTAGGACCCAGTTCAGCTGTTTGATTATTTTTTTCAAAAAAAAAAAAAAGGAGTTCTCTCTGTTGCTGTCAGAAATCTTTTTTACTGTTTCCCCAAATTTCTCTTTGGAGAAATCTGTGTTACTGCTAGCTGGAAGTTTAGTAGAAGAAGTTATAAAATGCTCCACGTAAAGGTGATGACCCTTTGAGCTTGATACTGTGAGGTGCTGAGCAGTCCAGTCTTGATCCAGCAAAGCACTTAAGCACCTACTGAAGTATGAACTTAAATGATTTGCTGGAGGTCAGCCAGGGTGTTCGTATTTGCATGACTGAAACACAGGCACTTTGTAGTAGACCCCTTATTTATTCTGGGGGGCAGAGTAAATCTTTTTTCTTTCAAGTACATCAGAGCAAGAATATTTTTATTTTCTTTGAAAACACAATGTACTGAGGTAAGCAAAGAGCTCTTGCCATTGTTTAGTGCTTAATCTCTAAAATAAGAGGTTTGGACTTTCTCCAAAGCATTAGGATAGTATGAGCTGTGTCAATATAATTAAGAGAACAGCTTCAAGTACTGGTACGCTTTTATAACTTGGAGGTTTTTTTCTGTCCTTGTTGCATTGTTTTAAGGAGCCTGAGAAAAATCACTTTTTAGGTACGTATTACCCATTTTCACTTGCTGATGATTTTCTGCTTTAGTGGCTCTGACATCCTTGTCTTTGCATGGCTCCAGGTCCTTAGGACATTCTGGGTGCAGCAGGAGAGACCTGAAGAGGCTTCCATTCTCATACCTGCTTGGTTTCACATCCTCTGCAGCTCTGCCACAGGCCAAGTGCTGAGTTTCTTTAGTCTTTTGTTTAGATCTGTGTTTGAAAATGTGCATCTTAGTTTAGTTTCTTAGTGTTGGGTACTTTCTTCTGGGCACTCAGACCTTCAGTAGATCTCTAGAAGTCAATCACAGGGGTGTCTATAAGCTGCCCCTTCATTCTGGATACTCACCTAGTCAATAAAGCAGAATATTTTATTCTTCATCTTGAAGATTATTTTTCTATCACAGTGGCAAACTTTGTACAGATGGCTCTGCCAGTGTGTACTCCTTTATTTTAGATGTGATAAGATGCAAGACATTAAGTAAGCTGTGCTGTAGATTCAAGTTCTTAGTCGTGAGCGCTGCATGAACTAGTAGTAACCTTCTTTTTGAGCGTGGGAATTAGCAAGCTACATATAATATAGCAATCAGGGAAGAGGAAAACCAAGTTATATATATAGCGTTCTAGTAGAACTTAGAAGCACAAAACAGGGACTTACAGATATTTGAAGTTAAACTACTTTTTGATCTAAAAGACAGGCAAGCACCTTGGTTCTCTAATCTGATAGACCATTCTGGAAAAGGACAGGAAAAGAAAATCTCTCCCCTTAGGATGCTGAGCACTGCAAGGACATTCTATCTCAGCCAGAAGACATCTTGCCAGCCACCTTATTCTTCCCATTGTTTATGACAGACTTTAATGAGATTCTTCAGAAAGCTATTAGTATTGTCGCATTGCATTAAATCCTCTATACATGATAATCTTAACGCCAAATGAAACGGTTACATGGCTGCAGGGCCACAATTGGAAGTTTTAATGATTTAGCATAACCATTATGCATTAAACATACTGGAATGTTGTATTTTGTATGAAGTACTGTGTTTAAAGATATATTGTAATGTATTTCTGCAGTTTGGCCCAGTTACATGCTTCTGCAGGAAATGTAGCCATATAGTTACATTATTTCCTGACTCCCCATGTCTTAACTTGGGATGAATCTGTAAGTTTTCCCAGTTGATTGCTGGCTCCTTTTTAGAGAGGGGGAAATGAATTTAAAGTATTTCCATAGCTTTGGCTTTTTTGTTAAAAGATTTTTCCTAAAATCTAGGTTTTGCCTCATGGGTTTGACAGTGCATATTTATGACAACTGTAGGAATTTTCCATCCTGTTAAAGTTTCAACAGATAATTTCAGCAGATATTGCTTTAGAGCAAAATAAGCACTGTTACTTGGTGAAGAGTCATTAAAAGCTCTTAAAGTCTTTAATAGACTATGGAATCATAGAATGATTTAGGTTGGAGAAGACCTTTGATGTCATAAAGTCAAACTGTTAACCCAGGACTACCAAGCCCACCACTAAACCATGTCCTTGAGCCCCACATCTACACATTTTTTAAGCACTTCAAGTGATGGTGACTCCACCACCTCCCTGGGCAGCCTGTCCCAGTGCTTGACAACACTTTCAGCGAAGAAATTTTTCCTAATCCCCAATCTAAGCCTCCGCCGGCACAACTTGAGGCCATTTCTTGTCTTATTACTTGTGACCTGGGGGAAGAGACCGACCCCCCCTCACTGCAGCCCCTTGCAGCAGCTGTGGGGAGCGATGAGGTCCCCCCTGAGCCCCCTCCTCTCCAGGCTGACACCCCCCCCCCCCCAGCCGCTCCCCATGGTTCTTGTGCCCCAGCCCCTTCCCCAGCCCCTGCCCGGCTCTGGACACGCTGCAGCCCCTCAGTGTCCCCCCTGCAGTGAGGGCCCAGCGCTGACCCCAGGATTCGAGGGGCGGCCGCACCAGTGCCCAGCGCAGGGGGACGGTCACTGCCCCGGCCCCGCTGGCCACGCTGTGTCTGACACAAGCCGGGCGCTGCTGGCCTCCTCGGCCACCCGGGCACACGAGGGCTCATGCCCAGGCAGCCCCCCAGGCCCTTTTGTACCCTGGATGTGACCCCGTCCCGCTGCTCCCTGGGCCCGGCGGCGTTTTACCCCGGGCAGAGCCCCCGGCCCGGCCAGGAGCAGCCGGGCTCTCCGGGAGAGGCTGTGGGAGACGCTGCCGGAGGCTTTGCCCAGGCCCAGGCAGACGCCACCCACAGCCTTTCCCTCAGCCCCCAGCGGGTCACCCCGTCACAGAGGAGATCAGGCCCGTCAGGCAGGACCTGGGCCCGATCCCCGGCTGTCCCGCAGGTGCTGGGTGATGGAGCTCGGGGTGACCTGCTCCACGGCCTCCCCTGGCACCAGGTCAGGCTGGCAGTTCCCTGGATCTTCCTTCTGTCCCTCCTTGTGGATGGGCGTCACATCTGGTAACTCTGCTGGGACCTCCCCAGGTGGCCAGGGCTGCTGGTCAGTGATGGAGAGCGGCTCGGGGAGCGCTTCCCCCAGATCCCTCAGCACCCTGGGGTGGATCCCGTCTGGCCCCATAGACCTGTGTGTGTCTGAGTGGAGCAGCAGTCACTGGCTGTTTCCTCCTCGGCTGTGGGGTGTTTCATTCTGCTCCTTGCCCCTGTCTTCCAGCTCATGGGGCTGCGTACCCTGAGGGTAACTGGTCTTTGCTCTTAAAGACTGAGGCACAGAAGCATTAAGTCGCTCAGCCTTTTCCTTCCTTTCATTCAGTCATTAGACAGTGTCTGATGATTTTTTGGCCCATTATGTACAAGAGTGTTGCTGGCCAATTAAGGATGACTTCAGCTCCACTTGTTTCAACAGTAGCTGAATAACCACAGAAAACTGTGGTGGTTCATTCCCAGTTAATGACTGTTGCAAGAGAAAGGCAAAGCAAGTGAAACAGAAGGTCAGAGTGTGTGTGCAAGTATTGGCTGGCAAGAATCCTATTGACTTGTATTACAAAATACCCAGTGGATATATAAAAAAAATAGGGTAATTGTTTTGAGAGTTTTATCAGCTCTCTGTTGATCTGGGATATTTTTGGCAGTTTCTCGTGTTCAGTAACCTTCCTTAGTGAAATATGAAAAAGTACTGCAATTTAGTGGATATGATGTATGAAACATTAGTAAAAGACAGCATTTTTCTGAAGCTTATTTTTATAATCCATATGAGAATGGAGAAATGTACTGTTCCTGTGCAATAAGAAGGATAAATCTTGACATAGTTAAAATAAAAGTACTAAAAATTACATGAAAGCTTAAAGCTTTTTTTACTTTAGGGTTTTGGTGGGCCATAGATTTCAGTGTAAACTGTAGACAGTTTGTGTGCTGTGTTCATGCTTCATTACAACAGAACAAATCAAAATAAAATTACATTATCTCAAAGAAATTAGAGTAACCAAGAAGCAGTGTGAGAACAAAATCTCAAAATGAGGTTTATAGAAAAAAACATTTTCTCAGAGAATTTCTTGGAATATAAATTCCCTAGCAGATAAATATTTAGTCTTAAAAGACTGTGTAACAAAATTGCAATTTTCATTTTGAACAATAGCTGGATATACAGAACTTAAATAGCAATCACGATATCTGGAGGGGTTTCTTTCAAAACCTGTCTGTTTTTTTCCAGATTTGTCGTCCTAGAA
This sequence comes from Falco naumanni, assembly GCF_017639655.2. Classification (NCBI taxonomy): domain Eukaryota; kingdom Metazoa; phylum Chordata; class Aves; order Falconiformes; family Falconidae; genus Falco; species Falco naumanni. The sequence goes on along the minus strand of NC_054060.1, from coordinate 13,797,096 downwards.
GATTCCATATAAGCCCACCAGAGACTTTCAGATTGTTTATAAGACCACATGATACTTAATTTTTCAATATTAAATAGAACAGTAGCATCTAGAAAGAAGTTACAAGTAAGTTTGTCTACAAACTGCAGTATTTCTTTAGGCAAAAAGGCTATCTCCTGTTAGAGCATGCAAGTTTTACAGTAAAAGGTAGTTTGGTATAGCACGTAACTACAAATGAGAGGTGGTAACACAGTGGCTGAGTTTTTTTCTCCCCACGAACTCTAATACATCAAGTGTGATGGAGGGGGTTGCACAGACACATGAGAGGAAGAAATTGTTCTCATTTTACAGGTTTTCTGGGTGTAAATTTTGATCCAGATGAAACCTAATCAGCTCCACCAGAAATATGACTAGTGGATGTCTTTAGCGTCTGACCTGGCAGTGGAATAGTAAGGTAGTAGTGGCCCCCATGGTGGGAACTGTTTTCTTTGAGAGCTCCAAATTCTAACTCTGGCCCTGTCTAGCAAAAAGGTGCTGAATCCGTGGCACCCAGCTTCCAAATTTGGAGATGAAAGATTCTTCCTGTACAAGTAATTCCAAGCTCCCTCAGAGTACACGCCTTGTGTGATGGTAGCAGTTTTGCCTTTGATTAGCTGACTCGTAAAAAACTGATAGATACTGCCACATAATTACACAGCCCCACAGTTGGGCATGCTTCTATTTAAGTTCAAAGCATTTTGCAGCTTGATATAATGCATGTAAATGATGCTCAGCAAATAGTCAGAGAACTAAAACTCAGCAGCTGTCTCCTTTGTGCATCCGTTTTCAATAATTAATTGGATATCCTGTGACTTTTAATTGGGAGAGTGGTGATGCTAGTTTTACAACTCCTAAATTCAGTATGATCAGAACAAAAGCTTTTGTGTTCCTAAATGCAAGAACCGTAAAGCCAATCCTGATTACATAAAGATGAATGAAATAAGCTGTAGTGGTGTAAAATTTAATGATAACCATCAGAACTTGATACCAATTTTTACTGTCAGGAGTGCAGACAGCTTATAGACTTTAAGGAATCATTCTTTATGGCATCTCTCTGGGCACTGAGGTAGTCTCCTTTTTCAAAGGAAATTAAAGCTCAGAGTAAATATCATTGAAGAAGTGTTTTCTTGCGTTAAAAATAGAAGTATTATTAATGTTCATGTAGAACCAGGAAAGTGTTCTTTTTCATACAGTCATTGCTTTTGCTCCGAGACGTAGGTGTGTGTTAGGTTATTCTTAGTGTCTGCATGAAACAGTGTCAGCAGATCCCGTGGCGGCTCTGTGGAGTTGCGTTCACATGTTGCTGTAAATACCTGACTCCCATTCTAATTCCATAGGTCAGAAGGGCCCTCCAGCGAGCATCTACTTCAGCCTCTCCCTTGAAGCAGGGCCTTGTCTAGGCAAGGCTTGAATGTCATCGAGTGTGGGAGTCCACAACTTCTCTGACAACTCTAGTGTTTAACCATCCTCTTCGTGTTTTTTTCTTCTTTTTTCTTTCCTTTTTAACAGGTCTGAATTTCTTGTTTTCCAGCTTGTGACCGTTGCTTACTGTCTTTGTGCATGATTCAGGCTCCAAGTTTTCATACTCCCCCTATATAGATACCCACTTAACCTCTTCAAAATGCTGAACAAACAAACTCAGTGCTCTGTTTACATGCCATGTGCTCCAGTCCCCAGCTCATATCAGTGGTCTGCCACCAGACTCACCCAGGACGTCGGTGTCTTGTACTGGGGGGGCCAGACTGGATGCGTACTGCAGATCTGGTCTCACAGGTGCTAAATAGAGGGAAATTACCACTTCCCTGGACCTGCTGTCTGTGATGTTGCTAATAAAGCCCAGTGTGGGGTTGGCTTTCTTTACCTCAAGGGCATGCTTCTGACTTAAGTTCCAGTTTTTTTCCAACCACCTTACAACAGGTGCTACTCTGCAGAGCTGTTTCACAGCCCGTTGTCCTCCAGCCTGTACTGTTGCATGGGGACATTCCATTGCAAGCGTAGGGCAGCTGCATTTGAGCTTCATGAAGTTCTGGTCAGCCCATTTTTTTCCAGCCTGTGAAGGCTTTTATGAGAGCAGCCCCACCATCCTGCGTATCGATTACTCCCTCCCACGCTGGTCTTTTCTAGACTCTGAGAGGTATTCTATCCCATCATCCAAGTCGTTAATTAAATTACTCCATTCTTCTCTGCAAATTGTGGATGCAGAATATCTCTCTCTTTCTGAAAGCTGGTGCAGTCTCAGTCGTTCTGTGACTTTTGGGATCTAACTTAGCAGGGAGTAAGGAAAGCATGTACTTCAGTCCAGTGATCCCCATGCAAGGAGTGACTCGGTGTTGCCACAGATATTTTCTCCTTCTGTGAGTGGCATCAGATTTTATCCATTCAAAACACAGTGATGAGTTTTGCAACGTTTCAGAAGAGAAACCAAAACTAAACATGGGTGGCAGCATTTGAGCAGATGTGCAAAGAGGGCGAGCAGGCTGCAGCCCGGCGCTGCGGCGCGTGCCTGTCTGCACTGGGAGCACAGATGCACCAGCCAAGCACAAACCCTTGGATCGGCAGCTGCAATCCTGGCAAACACAGCCACGACACAGGAAGCCAAAGTTTCAGACTATTATTCGAGGAAAGTGTGTGTGACCATGTACGGTCATCAGTAAGCCAGGGGTAAATAGCATATGCCCAAAGACATTTACTGAAAACATACCAACTTCCAGTGCAGCTGATGAGAAATCGCATTTTTTCAGACTATCTTTGTTGGCTTTCCAATGAGCCAGTGGAGTTGTTTGTTTGGGGTTTCTTTCTGTCTGGCATTACTGTTAGTGTCCGTAGTTTCTGCTCATCCACTTTTGCTTTTTGTTATAACATTCAGATCTGTTCTCTTCAAGTGCAGGGCGTTTCATTATTTTAGTCATTTGGTGCAGTAATTATTAATTATGCTTTCACAGTTGAGCAGTCATGTTATTTCAGTGCATTTATTCTTTGCCAACATACAAATGGATTATTTGTAATGAGACAGCTATGGATTGCTACTGAATGTGGTTTTTGCAGCTTCAGCCTGGGAAGGATAATTCCCCCACTGCACTCAGCCTTTGAAAAGGGATCACCATGAGAGGTTTCAGGAAACCACAGATCTGTTCATTGCCTGCTGGAGAAAGAAAACATGTGTAAGGCACTGGAAAATGGCATTGATTATTTTAGGAATTAACGTTGTACAGAAAGGAGATAGAAACTGCCAGCACAAAGAAGCTGCACAATTTCTGACAGGCTGCTTTTCATGCACCTTTCTCCCTGCAGAGACCTGGGCACTGTCCTGCTTCGTGTGTGGCCTCAGGTTGCTTCTCTGCTGTGATGTCTTACAGCAGCAAGATGATGACCTGCAGGAACTCACTGGTACTTGGGCTTCTTCATGTCTGTTTTATCTGCTTTTGTGCTTGTTCTGCCAGTGCTTTGGAAGAGAGAGAATCTTGACAAGTTTGTGGTCTGCTTGGCATATATTAAGCTTAAAGAATGTAAATCCTACTGTAGAGCCAATAGAAATAGTAAGCAGTACAGCTCTCTTTGAACTCACATTTTCCCCTAAGCAGGTCTGTTCTTTTGGCTGTGTGGTAGTAGTGATATTGATGCAAGGTCAGCTGCCACTGAGCTCCCAGCTCTGCTTCATCAGCTCATCGCTGGTTTTTGGCAAGGCAGCGTGCCCCCTCCACACCTGTGCAGGGCAGGCTGTGACTGGGAAAAGGGAGCCATTGCACTACAAAGAGACGTGACCCGTTTTCAGATTATGCAGGTCCCCAAGGCTTTTTTAATTCGGTGAGATGAATTCCCTTTTGAAGGTACTGAGGACGAACAACACGCTTTATTGGGGGCAGGTTTGGGGAACGCCAGCAGTCAGTGAGCTAGGCCTGGATTTTACATTACGCTGTTACAGATTCAGTGGTAAAAGTCAATTAAAACAGAGAAATGTGTAGTTATTTTTATAGGAGTTATCCTAGGAATTAATGTTTGTTGAATATGTGTTAAACCACTTCTGTCATAGTGGAGTGATGCTTTCAAGGCTGTTTCACACCAGGTGAGGATCTGGCTTGCTTTTCACACACTGCAAGAAGCAGATAGCTGAGTTCTGCTTGAGTGCTTACCCCTAGCCAAGTTTACTCAGTGAGGACCAAACTCCTGTCTGACATCCTGGAGTTTTTACACAGGAGTTGGATAATATTTCAGCCGTCTTAAAAAGGTTCACTAAAATTCTCTATTTAAAATGGGTGCTTTGAGTTTTTGAAGAATGCATGGCATTTTTGTTTTCAGCATCATAAAGATGCTCAGTCACACAGGTGGGTCACAGTGCAGCATTTTTCATGAGTCTGTTCCTTCCATAGAACTGCACACAACTCCCAGCAGCAGGAATGGGAGCTGTGTCCCTGAACCTAATGGTACACACAACCAGAACGTACGCAGAAGTACAGAGCTGGAGAGAGATACTTGAAAATGTTACTCTAGGCTTACCTGCAGTCAGATTCTTGTCCCTGTGCCTGAAGTCTGCAGCGTAGGTGATTTTTTTGTTTGCCTGTTATAAATTCATATCGGGTATCTTTGTCTCTTGAAATCAGTGCTTCATTTCCAAGACTAAGGTCACTCTTCTCTTGCACAGTTGCCTCAAACAGTCGCTGCATATTTTCTAATTGGACTGAATTTGCGTAACTTTGAGATATATATTTTGTAATTGAATATTTTTTTTTTTGTTAAATTTATCTTTTTACAGTTGTTCAGTGAAAAAATAAGTGGAGCAGAAGGAACAAAGTTAGATGAAGAATTTCAAGAGATGGAAAGGGTAAGGAAGGTTAACGCGTTTTTCAATATTAAGCTATTGCAGAATCAAAAATGTTTCATATTCCAAGTGTTAGGATGGTATTGTAGATTTACCTGGGGGGAAACCCCACCATGTGCTTCCAAACAGAAATGTGTAAGTGCAGATTTGTCCTTGAGCCTTGTCAGCTCAGCCAGGGGGGAAGGGACATCTGCAGAGGCTGTGTGAGCAGAGGAAGCAGGTTCGACTGACACCTTTTGAGAGTGAAGAGAATCTCCTCCAAGAATGGTGCAGAGCATCAGGAGGGACCTTTCTCCTCTGTCTGTGTGGGAGATTAAAGAGGGAAGTCTCCAGTGTTTAGTGAGCCTTTGTAAATATCACGAAGCCTTCACATCCGATATTATTCATGATAAAAATCTTAATTACTAGGGTCAAATTTTCTCTTGATAGAGGATTATATTTCTTGGTTTAAATCCATGCTCAGAAATTTACGTGAATTGTTGGGGAAATTGAGATGTTTGCCATCCACTTGTTAGTTGTGTTACAAATTAACCAACGTTACTGTCAGTTTCTCTTTTTCAGCCTTTATGTGCTTTTTTTTATTGCCCATGTCTCTGTGTGTTTTTTAATGTTCATAGTAGACCTAGGTCACAGCTTTTATTGTTGGCAGACAGAGGAAAAAATTCTTGTAGGAGTTGTTTTTTTCCAACACGTACTTACGAATTTATGCTCTAAACAGGTTTCTATGTTTCAGTTTCTTTGGCTACAGATAATTATTTCCTTTCTCTGCATTTTAAGGGGGAAAATAATGTGCAGACCCTAAGGGAGGAGAGGGGAAACAAATCAGAAATGTGATTTTTATAGCATTTTGGAAACTATTAAATGGGAAGACAGTGCAAACTGCTGTTCTAAATGGCCCTGACCCCAGGATTGTGCGGCATATGTTCAGTCTTTTTCACCTGTGGAGAAAAGCAGTCTTGGTGACAACAGTTGGGCTGGCAAGAAAATTGTAGTCTAGAGTGTATTAGTTGTAGTCAGAGAGTGATAGGCTGGGAAGGCAAGCCCACATTTTGATATATACCTTCACTCCTTCCCAGTACTACCTGCCAATTAATATGCTTTTGGTAAAATCCTGTCATGACTATGACATGGGTATTTATTTTAAGCTACAATATTTGCTTTATTTTAAATAAAATTTCATAATCAGCTAGAATAGTATGTTCTGTCTATAATTAAATTATAAACTTTCTAGTAATAGATTTGCTTTTTGGTAACTGTGTTGCCTTTCTTTTTCAGAAAATTGATGTTACTAATAAAGCTGTAACGGAGCTTCTGTCCAAATCCACAGAGTATCTTCAGCCAAATCCAGGTAGGATAGGAGCAATAGGTGTTGGATTTTGCTGAACATTGTTTTTTTTGCTTGGAAATTCATCTTGGGTAAAGAAAAGCTAATTAGGTCATCATTGTGAGGCTTCCGGGTGTTCTAGAGAACTTTACCTTTATGTGCAACGAACAACTGTAAAGTTTATGTGCAGTAAGTGTGATCTGAGATGCATTCAACTTGCAGCGGAGTGCACCTGGGCGTGTGTAGATTGTGCATGCATGTCTTGGACAGCTTGGGCCTGCGGTGCTGGATTTCCTGAAATGGGATGTGGATCCCTGAAGTGAAGAGAATGCCAACATGTATTGTTTTTTTAGCAGAGATATAAAAAGCCACTGAATTTAACTCACAGGCTGCTGCCGTCGGAGGTACTGGTGGTTGTATACCCCATGGGTACACTTGTGTTGTTGTGTACCCTGTGGCTGTTACTTGCTTACCCGGTATTTGAATGAAGTTTTGTATATTCTGAACAGCGCTAGATAGATCTCAGTGGATTTTTGGATCATCAGTTAATAGAGGTTTTTCAAATGTTGTTTTAAGAAACAGGAAAGGAGACACGTTTACGTTTGTAGTCAATCACAAAATTTATCTGTTACGACCTTGCTTCACTGTCCAACCAGCTGTTGGAAGAACCTTCATTTTTTGAGAACTGTCTTACTGAATTCCTGTTTAGTCGGCTACACCAGTGACTTCAGTTAGCAGTCTCTTGTGAGTACCGTATGAGATGCACGTCCCTGAAGAAGTTTAATGGGTTATATCTACATAAGGATAGTAGGATTCGGTGCTTTGCCAAGGCCCCGCCAGCATGTTCAAGATGAATCTAGTAACCATGGTCCACATTCCTCAGGAATGCCCTGCCCACAGCTGCTACTGTGTTGAAGAAGCTGTTGAGTGATAATAGTAAGGAGTAGATCGGAAAAACGCTGAGAATAAATGCATGTTTTTGTTAGGATACATGCAAGATAACAGTAGGTTAATTTGTATGTACCAGGCCGTTCTGCAGAATACATGTCTACTGTCTTGACACTGGAATGAAAAGAAAAAGAGGGGAGCAGGGATAGGTTATGCAAAGTTCTCAAAAGCATGAGAGGGAGGGAGAGCATGACACTGGCTTTGGCTGTGCTTGTATCTATTCCACGTTTGCTTTCTGCTAGTACTTCTAATCAAGGAGCTCACACGCAGAAATAGGAAGAGGAATGTGAGTGTCAATGAATACACACAGAAGATGACAAGCCCTCCCATGGCCACTATGTATCTGTCTGGAGAAGTGATGCTTATTCAGTTGGGAATAAAAACCAGTTTCATATGGCCCGTATTGTTGAATGGAATCTTATTTCAGCTTCTGACTAGGAAGTACTGACAAAAAACTTACGGATCTAACAGACCAGCTTAGTGACTTACTTTGTGATATTCCTTGTTAAATGATTTATTGCTGTAAATATATTAGTTTTAAAAGTGCTTTTACAACTTTTTTTTCTTCTTTTTTATGTCTTCCTTAGCATACAGAGCCAAACTGGGAATGCTGAACACTATGTCAAAGATCAGAGGACAAGTTAAAACCACAGGCTATCCCCAGACAGAGGGACTTCTAGGAGACTGCATGATACGGTATGGCAGAGAGCTTGGCGATGATTCTATGTTTGGTGAGTTTGTGTATCTCTTCTGTGAATATTTCAGCATAGTTCTTTGCAGAATATTACTCAGTGAGGTAACTGATGTAAATAGCTACTGCAGGTAAGATGGGAAGTTAGGTACAGTGATCAGGGGTGATTGAGATAATTAATGAAACATGATACTTCTGCATATTTGTCCACCTCTATTGCAGGTGGATTTGATAACACTGTTACTGGTGCTGTCTGATGATTCATATTTAGTTTCTAAGTTGCCAAACCTAAATAATTTAGGGTTATTCTTAGATGCAATGTATTTCTTTTAACCTTTACATAAAAATGTTTACCCTATATTTGAGAAGTAAACCAAGAGAAAATTTTCTCATAGAAAAAAAAAATAAACAGTAACTTTGGTTTTGTTTTTTTTTTTTAAATAACATTCTGGTATTTCTGTGCTTTAGAGCAGTGCATCTTAAATATGCATTTTCTTGTTTTCATGAAAATTAACTTTAGCTCGGCCATGCTACAATTCTTTGGTAAATAAAATCTTACCTATTTCCTCTCAATATATGCTGGTACTTCACAGCCAAAATCTTGATAGAGTCCTTGCTTTCTAAGGATGCATACTCTGTGGGCTTGACTGGAATGAATCTGAAGTGTTGTCACAGAGCTGTTGTCACAGAAGAGTTGTCAGTGGGTGCTTTTTGAGATGGCTGGGGTTAAAAGAGAACCTGGGACAAATACATGAGAAAAGGAGAATCCTGGATTGGGGAAAGAGAGGCAAATAGGGCTAGGAGAGAGTCGTGTGGGCTGGGACTGTGCAGAAGCCAATACAGACTTGGCTGGCTTTGTTATGTACTGTTTGTAGTATCTGCGTTTTTACACAGTGGTTGTCTTGAAATAGTAACAGCTGTGTAGGTGTAGGGACCTCACACTCAAGTCCATGCAGGTGCTGCATAGGAAGGATGCTGCTGATAACCAGAGACTCTTGTATTTTCCTCACAAAAGGTGAAGTGGCACAACTTATCTGTGAGCTGCATGTATTTGTGTTTTTGCGAAAGCAACAGGGATGCTAAATAAAACTAGGAAAGGGGAAAGAATATTTCAAACACTGTGCTGCCTGCTGATACTTACATGCTTAATAAAATATAGAACTATGTTAAATAGGTGGTTCTAAAAAGGTAGCAAAAATTTTCACCAAAATGAGGTCTGGGGAAAAAAGCATGTAGTATATGAGAAAGCTGTAAAACACAATTGTGATTAAAAGGTTACCCACTTTTTGTGTATTTCCTAATATCACTAACGTTGTACAAATTAATCAGCTTGGTTTGCAGTTCTCAAAATGGAGGAGGTTTGTAACCTAGGCAAATAAAGTAGGGAAAAGAGTATTATTTTTTTTCCCTGATGCCCTTCAGGAAAAAAAAAGTATACTTTGGAACAAGAATTTTCCATTTCTAATTTTCTGTAGGGACAAGCAAGTACATAGGTTGCATTATTTTTTTTACTCTTTGAAGGCCTGCAACAGATAAATAGATATCTATTTGAAATAGCTGTTTCATAGGACAATTTTTCTGGTTTTACATGTATTGAGATATAAGTAGCCTGTTCTTTACCATAGGCCTTGCACTACTGGATGCTGGTGAGAGCATGAAGCAAATGGCAGAGGTGAAGGACTCTCTTGATATTAATGTCAAACAAAATTTTATTGATCCTCTACAGTTATTGCAGGACAAAGATTTAAAAGAGATTGGGGTAAGTTTTCCAGGGTAAAGCTTCACTTACCAATAATCTGAGTCAGTCAAACTCTACTTCCCTGAGATCTTTTTCTTGAAAATAATAAAGTAAATACATTCCACTGCGTTTAAGTTTGTCTCTCTAGCAAAACGGTGATGTAATCTGCTTAAACTCAATACCTGGCTAGTTCTCACTTGTACAGATTACTAAGCTTGCTGTATTGCTTGTACATTCAGTACAAGGATAGTGAAAAAAATTATATTCTTTATTTTTCTGCTATTATATTTTAACTGACATTTTTATTAATTCTTGTAAACATGCGAGTGGGCTGTGAGTTACTGCAACTGATTATCCTATCTTGCCCTCTCTGTCAGCCTAAAGCTGTTTGTACTGGAGGATGAATATAACTGTTGAAAAAAGCTATTCAGGGCAATCACAGAATGATTTGAAAAGTGCCATAAAATGTTGAAGTGCCATATACTGCTGTAGGAAAAATACAGGAAGTGGAGGAACATGTTTTTAACCTTTAGAATTGAATTTTTCAGTGCTTTTGTTTACAATGTGACAGCTCAAAGAAAGCCAGGCAGTCTTTGTTTGAGTCTGTTAATTCCAATAGATGTGGGTAATAAGCAAGTTAAAACCCCGATGAAATGCAGAAATGAAAGTTATTTTATTTGTTTACACATAAATGGATGTGGAAAGCATAGAAAAAGATGGTAATAATGTCTTGATGTCTGTAGCTGTCTCCTATTATAGATAACTGGGTTTTGTTACAGTTCTTTTGAACTGATGAAAAGAAACTGTTTGACATTAGCTTTAGTGAGCATTTTGTATTGTCACTTTGAGTCCATTCTTTAAGTCTGTCAGTCCCGTGATTTTTGGCAACAGAAAAGCTTGTGTAGTTGTATCAGATAGAAGTGTCAAGTTGACAACTAAGAAAGCAAGCAAGAATACAAGATTTGTTAGACCACTGCTTATGTAATCAGAGGGGAAAATAACTCTTTGACTTTTAGCTGTCATACTGCGAATAATTCAAGAGGTAAATCTGAATTAAACATAGAATATGGAGACTCACATATACTTATATCGGATCTTTCTCCTCATATAGGGAATCAGAGGTATCATACATTTAGTGAAGTCCATGAGTGAGATGCCCAAGTTTAGCAAATCAAGATAACGGATTGTCCAAGTGTTAGCAAATGGCTGCTTATTTAAAATTTCATTCATGTATACAGTTCTAGCCTGACCTAATGCTGACCTAGATCAAAGGGATGACCTGGATAATTTCTCAGCCTTGTATTTCTTTGATGCTGCATATATTTGCATCCATAACTGAAATTTCCTTAAATCACACTGTGTGCGTTTGGGCATGTCCCATTTGGACCTTCTCATAAATGTTCTGTCTTGTTTAGCATCATCTGAAGAAACTAGAAGGACGCCGTTTGGATTATGATTATAAAAAGAAACGTTTTGGAAAGATACCAGATGAAGAAGTTAAACAAGCAGTAGAAAAATTTGAAGAGTCAAAGGAACTGGCTGAAAGAAGCATGTTCAATTTCTTAGAAAATGATGTAAGTCTGTCCTGCGTTTTTGTTTGCTGCAGTACACCCAGGAGGGCAGTGTTTGTGGGACTGGATAAAGCTTGTCCCATCCTTCATAGGAGGTAAGGTCTGAAAGCCCAAAGTGTGCCTCTTCCCTCTTTTCATCTCCTGTCAGAGAAGGACGTAATGCACAGCAGTAAGTGGGAGAACTCAAGAATCCAGGAATTTCTTCTGGAGATACGGTGGCTCAGACAAGATTGTCACAGAGGTCTTAAGTAGTTTTTTGATCTATGAGCAATGAACTATCTGAGAGTAGAATGCAGCCTGATCCGTGGGAGGTGAAGGTTGGGAGACTGACATAGTCATAGACCTGCTGCTGAAACTATGAGCAAGGATATGTGCCCTGCGCTTTCTGAATTGTAGTTCTCTTATTGCCAAAACTTTGCTGCTGATTTGAAATCTCTGAATGATTTTACCTCTGAAAATCATTATTATTAGTATTTGACTTTGAAGATTATTCCATAGAGTTTATTTGTGGCTTGGGCTCAGGTACCTGCACTTTGGCTCAGAGTCCAAGTCCATTGTGAAATTACATTTAAATAAGGAGCAGCTGTGGTCATTCAGGATAATCGTCTCTTCTGTCTCCGCACAGAGGAACAGCAGGGCGTGCTTTCTGCCATGTAAACATGGAGCTGTAGACAAGGGAACTGGACCTGTTTGGCCTATTCCAAAGCCTTCTCTTATGTAGATGCAGCATCACAGAAAACACTCGGAAAGTAAGAAGTGTGCTGTCTTCTGTGAGCAAACTGCAACACAGAGGAGCTGTTAAGTGGGAATATTCAATTGCGAGCAACTTCTTCCTCTATGCACACCCACGCAATGGCCAGTTATAAACTAGCCTGTAGCTCCTAAACTGTTTGTGAGTGGAACACATTTGTTACAGCAGTGTGTAAGTCAGTAAGCCTCTTGCTGTTTTACCAGTGCAAGTTATTTGAGGGCAACCAAAAATGTAAAATACCCCATCAACAATTTCAGCACACTGTTCCACTGTAGGCTCTGCCAGTTGTCTGGTTGTAGTGTGTGGTTTATAATGTGGCCTTGCCTAAGCAGCTGAGAAATGTTTCAAATGGTGTTTATTGTTAGTCAAAGCATCAAACTGAGGATAAAACAGTTCATGCGTTAAAATGGTTTAGCTGAGCCACTAGGGAACTGATGAGTTATACTGTCTAACGTAACTAATTCTTCTTTGGGAAGGGAAGGATGTCCCTTTGAGGTTTTTTCCCTACCGACTTTCTGTTGTTTCTGTGTAAAGAAAACTGTGTGCTTCTTCCCTCCCATTTTCCATGCTGACATAGCCTGTCCTCCCCAACCTTCTCATTACAGCCTTGTTGTCTAACCCCAGGCTGTCCCACTGGGCTTGCAGAGATCTTAACTGCAATCGCTTCCTTCCGATCCTCTCCAGTTCCCCATACGGCTCCCTTTCTTGGTCTCCTTGCCCTTCAGTCTCTGTTCTCTGAGCCATCTTGCCAGGTGCCTTTCCCAGGCTCAGTCCCGATCCACATTTCTTTCTCAGGTTTTTGCGTAGCTAGTTCCAGACCTCCCACATAGACACGGTTGCATGCGCTACTTATCAGATCCATCTTCCTGCCTTCCCCACTCAGCCAGGCTCAGGCTCCTCTTGCTCAGTGGCTTTTAGTCCCTCAGGTTTCCCAGTCTCTGTCTCTCTTCTCCAAATCCACAACTCCGTATCTGTCCTGGCTTTCAGTCATCTTGTTTGGATAGTCCTTGTCTATCCGCTTTCTCTGACCACCACATCCAAACCCCAGGCACTTTGTGTGTTGCCCTCAGCTGGCTTACGTTATTCTCTTCTGACTGTGATGGAATTGTATCAGCTGTTGATTTGGTTCTGTGCATTTCATTTCTGAATGCTGTGTGACAATGCTGGGCTCTCTTGGATTCCCAGCAGAATTTCCAATAATCTTTTTAACCAAGTAAAAGCAGACAAAGTATAGCACAACGTTACCATAGGTCCATAAAACATTTGCAGAAAGTTCACTCCGGTATCTTCTTGTGATCCAATGTCTGAAGACATTGTGATGGAATGGAAACATGTCAGACTTGTTGCAGTCTGTCTTCTTAATGTTGTCTTAAAGGACAAGGACAAATAAATATCTGTTACTGCTCCATCCCCAGTACAGCTTGAACTTTTCAGTTTGTGTTTGGGGAATGAGATTATTTGTTACCTCATGAATAAAAGTATTTTTGTTTTCCTTTCTCCTTCATATTCTCCCTTTCCTCAGCATTCGTATTTTTGAATGATTGGCTGATACTTTTTAAATTCAAGCAGATAAATCATGTTTCATTTCTTGGTTTATAAATGCTGCCATCTACTGAGGTAAGTCCAGATAATTTCAGAACTGTAGTTTGTAAACATTGCTAATAAACACTAATGGGTCTGAGTCATAAGAGCTGTCACAGTGTAATTTCTTCCAACACTGCTGATCAGAAAAGCCCCACTTTCACCTGCTAATGGGTCACGTCCTTTTAAATGTTTTGGGCTGGGGTGTTGACAGACAGCTGGCTTGGAAGTTGAAAGCAGAAGGGATTTGCACATTGTGAAAGGAAATGACTCAAGGACCCAGCCCTGAGTTAGTGAACTAGAAGTTACACCTCAGTTTTGTTCAGTTTCCAACTGGCAATTTCTTCGATAGGATCACGTAATGCTCTTTTTCAATAGCCTCCACGAGGTATCGTGGCCTTTTGAGATACCATGATTTAAATGATCTGTTTGTTCATCCTTCAGCTGAATGTACTGCAGGTTCCTTACAGCTATTTTCCTCTTCTGTATTTCAGGTAGAACAAGTTAGCCAGTTGGCTGTGTTTGTAGAAGCAGCACTAGATTACCATAAACAATCCACAGAAATCTTGGAGGATCTGCAGAGCAAGCTGCAAAACCGGTAAGACTGAACCTGTCAGAAAATTTTGAACCTCTTTTGCAGCTAAGGTTCATGGATGTGAAAAGTCATGGAAGCAATAGATCTTGTATCACCATCTCACGGATGCACATTTGCTGTGCTCCGTGCCTTACTGGACTTCATTGATTTAAACCGTTGCCACCTGGCAACTTCTTGCTGTGCTTTGAGCCTTTTAATGTCATGCAGGACATGCCCAGAAAGCTTGTGAGTGTGTGCAGAATCTCTCATTCACATCTGTGGAGGTTCATCAGGATAGCCTCCATTTGTTTGCAGGTTTATTTAAACGTGCATACTTTGAGTTGTGTTTGGAGGCTTTGCTGAGAAGGTGGCTTTTTTACTTTTTTTTTTTTTTTTTTTTTTGAGATTAAGGGGTATAACAAAATTCTGTGGCAGAGCAGGGAAATGGCTAGCTGCTTAGGGACACAGCTGTGGTGTAATGCACTTATGAAAGGCCCAGGTACTTTGTGCTATCGTAATAGAAGAAAAAAATGCTGCCATGATTAATTTGTTATACGTCGCTCAGAGAACCAGCAGAGAACAGGAGACTTAAACAAATGACTTGAGTGTCACCGTAGCATAGTCTAACATGACAGTCATGGAGTCAAGAGAACTGTTTGGGGCTTTCCTGAGGTCAGGGTGGACGTGGTGGCTGTATTAGCACAGGGGTAGCTGTGTCTGTAGGCACCCTGCACCATCCCAGCTGGAGGGACCAGTGAGACAAGGAGGTCTCAGCTGGGCCACATGCACATACAGGAAGAGGTACTGAGACAGTTGTGCTGACCAAACGGTTGTTTCCCATTTTCTCTAGTAAAAAGGCAACGTGTGAGTTGCAGTCCCTGGACCTCTGTCCTGGCTGGGTTTCTGCATATGTCATTTGCAGTTGAGCTTTCCAGAGAGCTCGTTACTGGAACTTGTGCTGAACTCAGTGGCAGCTGTGGATGCTCAGCACTTCTCAAACTCAGGCTGTTAAGCTTTATGCCTCTGTCAGCGGGACCAAAGCATTAAATAAAATAGGGACTTGCTGAAATTCAAGTACCGCACAGGAATTGAGCAGCATTTAGTGAATAAACCTGCCCTCCCTGCCTCCCCAAAAAAGCCTAAAACCAAAACCAGCAGAAGGTGGGGATTTTTTCCCTCCACCTTTCAAACACCAAAGCACTGAACCTGAGTGTAAGCTCTGTAAGTATTTCTTCCTTCAAGGTCAACTTTTTGCCACTCTTCTGTGTGTTCCAGAATAAATGTAGCATCTAGTCGGCCTAAACGTGAATTTAAGCCAAAGCCTGTAATAACTACAACTCTGGAAACTGGTGATAATCAGCAGCACAATGGGATTGCCTATAGTTCTTCCATAAAATCATCAGGTAAGTCTACGGCCACAGAATTAAGGCATCTATGGATGTTTTGCCGGATTGTTCCTTGATGTCTTCCTTGTACTGTGAGGACAATGGATCCATGAGGCATCAGTATCTGTGCATCTGACTCCAGTTTGTTTCCTAGATTTGGGAATGGAATGCGAAGCAGGGTTCCTCTCAACAGTCTCTCGCCCATCTGAAATTTAGGTGTGGCATTCTGCTTGGCCTTTTAGGTTCTCTGTGCTGCCACTGAGGGTGGGAGGAGAGAGAGGGAGAGGCATTTGCAGAAAACAGTTGATTTCTTGCAAAGACAGATGCCTAAGGTGGGTGTGTTTGATCACCGTCTGGAATATCTCCAGATGGTGATTTCTCTTCACAGTCTGAGACCATAAATGACAAGCAGAGGATCTGAAGTATTAGCCATGTAAAGTTTCTACGTTTAACATATTTTACTTTACTGTCCCCTAAAGTATGCACCAAAGTGGGTGCATTTATGAACTGAAGTACTTAAGTACCTATTGGTGTGGGAGTAGGATCCCTTCCTTTGATTTGGCCCTGATTCCACAAAAAAAGTCAACTGTTGAAAGCCCTTGAAAGTTATGTGAATGGTAATAATTAGTCAGGTTACAATGTTAATTGAAATGGCTTTTCCTCATCTCGATAAAATTATTTTGCCCTGCTTCCTTAATGGCTACAGTGCACGATGAGAGAAGACCAATAAAAAAATCCCCAAAACACCACACTATGCAAAGAAAAGAGAATGAAAAAGCCAATTTTTTCCATAAACATTATTTGTAAGGAAAATACAGGGGAAGAATTGAGCCAAAGGTTCCCTTCTGTACTTGGCATGGTGTCTAGGATCTTTTTCTGAAGCTGCTTCCCCCTGTCCCCCTCTCCAATTTCCTCTTCCCTCCAGTCTCGTTCCTATTTAAAGATTGCTGGGAGAGAAATGAGAGAACTAAAGGTGAAAGAAGAAAGCCTAGAGCTGTAACTTCACGCTCCTTCTAACGTCTCTTTAATTTTCTTGCACTCTGCTACAAGATGAATCTATTATACAAACCATATTGAAAGGGATTTGCAGCAGTTTGGCAGCAAAAATCCACCCGGCAAGATCCTGTTCCTTGATTTGTTTCTTTTGTGCTTCAAGCTGCTTGGGGGTGTGTTAGGGAAGCTCCCTGTGCTGCCCGAATGCTGAGAGCGGTTTTTGTGTTGCTGTCAAATGTGGGATTGAGGGAGACAATCCCCTTTTTGCACACTCTCAGTTCAGACCACTGGTTCCTAAGACACGTGATACAAGGACACATTTCATTCAAAGCACTGGGGATGTTTGCAGTAATCAGTAGCTTCCTAGTTATTTTCACAGCACATCTGGATGAAAGTAGCAAAACCGTAGCAACCTTTATTAAAGATTTAGCATCAGATTTCTAGGCCCCTGTCAATTACCTGTCAAGTTATACAGGCTTTAATTTTTCTGCTTTGTATGTGCAGTGGAGAAAGGAGATTCAGATTGAGTATTTGTGTATAAACTAGTGTGTCAATCCAGAGTTTCAAACCATGTTACAGTGGTTCATCATTGCCATGAATGATCCAAGATGTCCTTTAATGGTAATCAGTCCTGTCTTTGGGACAAAGACAGACTACTAGATGACTTCTCAAGGTTACCTCCAGCCCACTTATTTAAAGAAAAATCCCAGTTTGAATGAGCTGAAATTCAATGAATGAACAGAAATATAAACGACCAGTGGTCACCAAGATGAACAGAAGTGGCTCATTCCTTCCTTATTGATTCCATTCATGGACTGTTGCATCAACTGTTTGCCTATCGCTAAATCATGGGGTTTCACTTACTGTTTCGCTTGCTCAGTGCTGTCAGAATGGAAAAGAAATAAAACAACCTGAAAGAGAAGAAAAAGAAAAATGGGATATATGTAATAATCTTTGCTATGCTTAGTGTTGCTAGTGATATCAAAAAGACCATGTATTACGTTGTTTTCCTCCTGGAGAAGCTGTGGATGCTGTGCTTACCTCCCCAGCAGGTACAATCATCAGTGAAGTCATTGTTCCTTCTCTCTTCTCTTCATACTCAAAAGTTATCCACGTGGAGCTGCAGTGGGGTCAATATGCCCTGGTTGTATGTTGGGAAACCTTTCTGTTCCTGTTTAAATCAGGATCGTGAAACAGGTTGGGTTTATGGTCTGTGATTTAGAAATGTGAACCAGGTGGCTCTACGCAAAACTGCTAAATGTTTTGAGGTCTCTGTGTGATAGGGGGCATAGTACGTGATCACTCTTTTTTCGTTTAGAAAACTGACCTCTTCATTCTGCACAAACAAGCACTTTCATGCCTAAATTCCCCTGTTTACACATTGACTCTATCAAAACGTAAACCTTTGATTTCTCACATACTGTCACTCAAGGTAAGTGGTATCTCAGTATTCAGCAAACCCATGGAAATCAACAGGACAGTTCAAAGCAAGCTGTGGTACATCCAGCACAACTACCACAGCTCGGTTCTGAGTGTTGGAATGGCTTTTCCTGTGTTTCAGCATAGCTTTTCAAGTTAAGTATCAGCTTCTTGGAGCAGAAATAGTCTTTTCCTTTGTACAGTCCCTAACATGTGGGGATTATTTACTACTAATGACTTGCACACGTTTGCAGGGTTAGATTCACAGAAACCTAATTTTAATGTTGTGAAATATTTAGCTGCTTTGATTAAGCACCGATAAAAATCTGTACTTTTGTTCTAATTCATTGTTATCCTCATTTATCAGCTGTGGCTACGAGCATCATCTGCCTCATTTTAGAACTATTTAAAAGCTGTATTACATCATGCCTTTCATTCTTTTTGTCAGCTTTGACTATGACACGGAATAAATGGATCTGGTTGCCATGTGCTGGAATTTAACATAAGCATCTAAGTGTTTACTCACCTCAGCTGTGAGGGAGATTTGGGTTAATTATCTTAGCAAGCTTCCAGTGTGTGATTATGAAAGTATAATGTTGCTACCATATGTATACAATATGTATAGAAGGCAGAGTAGATGCAGGTACATCTGTTGGGGGAAACAGACAAAAACCAAACCAACACTGAATGGCATTCTGGTTTCTTCCTGTAACACTCCAGAAAGCACAGCCAGCTTCCTGCTTCACCTGGTTCTGTGCTGTCCAGGTTGGAGTGGTCCAGAGATTAATGACAAATCATCTTTGAATGTGACAGTGAAGTGTGGCAGTTTAACTCCGCAACTGGCGAAATTCAGAGGGCGTGCATGGTGTTGCAAATTAACATAAGCCCTGTTTGCAGAAAGAGTGCAATTTCTTTAGCTTGAATACCTGCAACGGGACAAGATGTGGAAGTATTGAATAGAGAGGGAAAGGCTGGAATCATGTCACCGATTCGTGACCTTAGGCAGTGTGAGTTGCAGCCTGTCAGGCGGCGCTGCCCCATTGCCTTTGTCAGGGAAGCTTTGTCTCATTGGATTACACAGTAGCAGCAGCTGCCTGACTCTAATGAAGACTTTGACTGATCCTACAGCCTGGAGTGAAACCGGTTGTACTGGCAGGGATCATTATTTAAAAATCTTTCTAGGCTGCCAGACATGTCTTTTCAGTTCTTCGGAGCTTAAAATGAACCAAATGTGATCCATCTCATATCGGGTACCTTACTGTCAGAGGCGAGCTGCCTTGCAATAATAAATTAGCCCCACTGGAGCAGCTGGTGACAGCAAGGAACTTTGTCAGTTATTCAGAGCGCCGCCTTCTGCTGTTGACAGTTCCAGTGAGCTGGTACCAGTTCTACCTTGGCAAAGACTGAAAATAACTCAGCTATTCTTGAACACAATCAGTCCATTTTTGCTGGGAAACTGTGGCTTGCCATCTTTTTTCTTTCTTTTTTTTCCTGCTTGGACTGTTTCAGCAAAAATATGTCCAGAACCAAGCTTTCACCTGTACCATTGTATGAGACTAGCTGTAATTTAGCTTGTAAAACTTTTGCCACTACGCTGCACCTTCCAGAGGCTGAGGACTAGTGCAGCGCTGTTAGAGCAGTGCGGGAAGGTTGCTGAGGGGGATCTCTCTGCTGACAGCTCTCTTCTCTCGTTATAAACAAAAGCTCCCTTCCATCCTTATGAAAGGATAAAACATACTCACAAAATAGAAACGTAATTCCTGCTTCCCAGTTTTAACACCAGATATTTCCCTCGCTTGAGTTATTGGCAATTAAAAAGATGCTTTCACCTGTGCTCATTTACCGGTCGCCAGAACAGTTGTCAGCTGGTTTCCTTAGAGACTTCTTGGAGTTACTTTTACTAGACGGTGCCTAACAGTTACTTTCCAATCATTTCCTGCACATTACCATGATTAGCAGATTCAAATGCATTTTCACATGTGTTTTTAACATCTTAGCCACTGTATCTGTATTGCATTATGAATTGTGTGCAGATTTACCCAAACAAAATCTATTCTTCAAGGTGACTGCATGTGACAGCTGCGACAGAGGGTCAAGAATAGAATATTTCAGAATTGTTGCGATGTTCTAGATAAGACAACCTGAATAACTTGGTATTTAAGAGGTTTAACTGCTTTAAATACTAGGGTGGTTTAGAGTTGTCATGCTATAATGCGGTTTACTACTGTTTACGTGGCAGCAGCATGAAATCTTTTCTCCTATTCTTCCTTTATAAATAAATATATTTCAAATTACCAGACTTTTACTTGGATATGCTGTATATGTTTTTAAAAATCTGTTATGGCTGGACTTCAGTTGAACTTCTGGCTAGTCCTTGGCCACAGAGCTAAGCTTTACAATTTGAACATTAGATTTAATTTATTAGAGCAAGTTATTATTCAGAAATATGAATGTTACGTACGTATCGGTCCCACAAATCCAAGTCAGTTAACACCCCTTCATGAGAATACCTTTAAAAAAGGTGACTGCATTTACACGGTTAACTTCTATTGCTCATGGTGATTTTGCACTTTAGTTAATATTTGCTTGTTTTCCTGTAAATATATCTACTTACTATTACATTTGCATATGGTGCCATTAATATTTTAAGAGAGTAATTTGGCTTGAAGATCTTTATAGCAGGGCAAACGTCACAAGAACAGCCAGATACTGTATTGGAAAACTGGTTGAATGTGGAAAATAATTTGACAGGTGGCATCATTCCTTGCATAACCTTGGCTTTAGTTCAGATGAAGGATGTGTACAATAAAGGATTTGCGCACGTGAACGTGGGGAGCTCTAACCCAGCAATGCCTGTCACTGCTCAAGTGAGGCGAGGGTGGAGGCCTGCAGGCAGGAGCGGCTGGAGGCCTTGCTCCTGCAAACACACCCGTAGCCTGACAACCCCGGCGTGAGTCCTGCAGGCTGCGAGCGGGGGGGGGGGGGCTGCCCGGGAGCCCCTGCCCCGGGTAGGTATTCACGCAGGAGCAGCGTGCTGCAGCACCATTACTTGTCACTTGTATTGACTCTTCCACTGCCTCAGGTCCTACCCTTCCAGTTCCTCTAGCTGCCGCTCTGGTTTTGACAACTGGGATTACTCAAACTGTTGGTTTGAGACAGACATCCTTTTGAAGGGAAGGCAGCTAGGAAGGAAAACGGAGCAGCTCCTGAACCTAAGGCAGAAACAGAATTATGCCTTAAAGTAATTATCACTCAAATTACTTTTTTATATGTAGAAGGACCAGGTGTTAGTGGGTGAAAGCCACGGAGAGACTGCTGGGGAGCTCGTGGTGGCAGGGCTGCAGCGTGTGACCCGTGTGATGCTTAGCGGCCGGTGGGGTGCTGTGAAGCTCTATTAATACGGGTTTTTTCTGTCGCTGGGGGCAGGTTCTTCAGTGCACATGGACCAGCCTTGCTGCCAAGCTCTCTATGACTTTGAGCCAGAAAATGAAGGCGAGCTTGGGTTTAAGGAAGGGGACATCATAACTTTGACCAATCAGATTGACGAGAATTGGTATGAGGGGATGTTAAATGGAGAGTCTGGCTTCTTCCCCATTAATTATGTTGAAGTGATGGTTCCCTTGCCTCAGTGATTTGTGTCATTCAAGCTGTGAATGTGATTTCATGACTGAAATGGATTCACAAATGTTCTGTCAGTGTGGCATTCTGTGAAAGCCTTGCTATTTGACTGACTTACTGACTTTTGTATGCGTCTTTTTAAAATGTATTTATTTTATATTCAGAAAAATTTCACCTTCCCTGACTCGTCAACCTGCAAAAAAAACCCATCCCCAGTTTTTTTGCTTTGTGCCTTGAAGATCACTGTATGAAGTGTTTACTGGTAGCTCACTGTTGCTCAAAAAATGCATTTCCTTGCTATTATTGTATGTGGATTTTTTTTTTTTTTTATCTTTGGCTGCAATGATTTTACTATTGAAAACCATTTTTAAAAATAGTGTAAGTGAAGCTAACTGTAACCAGTTCCTTAAGTTACTGATGTCATTGAGCCCTTTTCATCTACCACGCTGTAATTTATTGTGAGCAAGTTAATCCGTTTCACATTGTACGTTGACAAAAGGCAAAGTGGTTGTTGTCAATCTTCTGATGTTGTTGTACTAAGTACAAGTTCTCAGCATTGAAAATTCCTATAATTTACTGACCAAACTGAATAAATATTTCTGTGGGATAAGAACAGTGGTTGCTGCTTCTATTCCTATAGTTCTGGCATTTGTTTTTGAGCTGGAGGTCACTTCTGCTAAATAGACCAGCTTGCAGTGAAGAAAACAATGCTACGTTAAAAATGCAGGAGTAAAGCCTAAGTATGTGTTTTATGACACCTCAGCCCCTGGAATTTTAATAATCTTACTTTCTCCCTACTGATTGTGTGGCATTTGTAACAGCTGTTAAAATTTTCATCTAGCAGGAGGGTAGAAGAAAAATTCCTTCGAACCAAGTACAGACTGCTCCCAGCTCCACAGGGTATGTGTAGAACTCTCTGGAAATAGGTGTGTATCGCTGGTGACTACTCCATACACTTCTAGTTTTTAGGCTTACTTGGAAAGGATGGAGAAGGGAGAGAAAGAAAAGACTAGGGACAGAGGGAAAGGCATGCTATAACTAATATATATATATATATATAAAAAAATATAAAAAAGCTTCATAATGAAGGACAGTACTTTAAATCCTGAACCTGTCTTATCAAAATGAAGACAGAATTAATTTGTTTTGCTGTTAGCCTTCTCATGCTTTGCTTAGTAAACGCAGATGGAGTGATAACCAAAACATTCAGCAGCCTCAGAAGAACATGTAAACTTTTGCCAGTTGCTCTCTGTACAAGAGCGATGAGGAAGGAGCTGAACTCTTCTAGGTGAACTGGCTTGAATCCAGGTTGGAGTTCCACGCTCTACTTGGTGCCGTAGTCCATTTGAAACAGCGTTCCCCAGAGAGGAAAGAATTTCATGTGTATCGCAGGTGCAGGAACTTTTCCATCTAAGATGCAGAAACAGCCCTTACCAGGCTGTTAAACCCGGGGCTTTCTGGCTTCTCTCGTCAGGTTCTGGCCTGGGCTCGTACAATGCTCGCAAGAGTAGAGGGTCGTTATTTGCAGTGTTGGCTGCAGCCAGCTACTTAGGGCAAGTCAGCTCAGCATTTGGCCTTGCTCGTGTTAAGAGGAAATTTCAGATGGAAAGTAACTTGTCCTGACCTAGTTCTTGCATGAAGGCTATGACGTTCTCAATATAGAATGTATAGGACAGCTTTCTAAGTATTCAGGATCCACAGCTGCTTTTTGCTTTTCCCCACCTTTATCAGAGAGGCCTCACCATTCATACCTTTCCATAGCAGCCAGGAAATGTCTCTTTTTCCCCTCACCAGGATTCCCCAGAGGAAATAATTACATATGCACGCATATGTATAAAGGTTTGAGTTCTCAATACATGTTGCAGTAGGCAGCTTGCCACTTAGTATAGAGCTTTTGTCAGCTGCAACAGATGTCTCATCTAAGAGAAGTAGCTACTGCATAAGTAGTAAGCTAGAAGCAAGTCAAGAGAGCTGTACCTTACTCCTTAGGATTGAAGTCTAGAGAGAGGTCACAGGAAACACCAACCAACCATCTTTCAGGTTTGCTACCAGGAGGACAACTTGCACACCAGAGAATTGATTCTTTAATACGTGCCTTTTTGAGATTACGTGCTAAAGAACAAGTTTCAAAAACTCTACGATGTAGCTTGTGTAGTTAAGTAAATTAAGTAGTCCTTGTGTCCTGAACCACTACTGGTATTACCAAACAACATCCTGTACCACTGCCGTTTCCTATCAAAACTTGCACACTAGGTCAGATCTTTCACGGTTATTGCTTAGCACTGTCCTTCTCTTGTGCTATGAAAAGGTGTGATTCAAAATGCTGAAGATTCATCTCAGATCAAGTGCATAGCAGCTCAGCTTTACGTGAAGAACCACGTGACAAATATGAACAGGGCAGCACAGTGTATTTCTGCAGGTTTCTTCAGTGTGCAGGGAATCGTCCCTAAACTCACCAATTTTATGGCATTGAAGTCTTTTGAGCCACTCCAATAAGATTAATGAATAAACAGAACTATTATTTAATCTGCAAATATAAAAGTCCAAGACTTCTTTTATATACATAAAAAATATCTTTATTGGTTAAAAAAGTTTTAAGTAATCAAGATAAACATAGCAAGGTTAGAGCAGCAGCTATTGCTATGTGGACCATAAGGTACAGCTCAAATGCAAGTATTAACCAGCATCTACTCTTGATGTCTCAAAACTCGACTTTTAAAATAACTCAACAGTTTAAGTTAGGATAAGGAAAGCCTCAGCTTAGCAACTGCATCCTAGCACAGAACAGGTCTTCAATTCAGAACCAAACGCTTTGTCAAAGTAAAAGGCAGTCAAGAAAACTATTCCAGCATTTGGTGAAACGTGCAATCTCAGCTGCTCCCCTCCCCTCATGCTCCTAGAGATGTACTTCATGTGGCTCAGCAAGGCCTTGCTCCACTACGGAGCCAGCAGGTAAGCATTTCGGTAGTAAGAGGCTAAGGAGAACTGAAGGCAGTGGCCCCAGAAGCTGACTGCCTGGTTCCGGAGGGCGATGGGTCAGGCTTACTACACTGCTATTAAAGTTACAGCACATCACACGCTGGCCAACAGCCAGGATTCTCCCCACTGCCCTGGTAGGCATTCCCAAAGCAGTGCTGCAGGCTGCATGGACTTACTACACAAGGACTCTAAGAACAGGTATTTTTGATACACCTTTCACTACAGCTAGTGCTCTCCAGTTTTTTTTTGTTTGTTTCAGCAAGTGGGGTTTTTTCCTAGCCCCTTAGAAAGCTGCCTTGTTGGGACCAAACAGTGCTAATATTGCTAGTTACAGTACCTTCTCTGTTGGAATGAGATGCTTTTTCACATTTACAGGATACATCTGTCCAAGTTGACGCAGCTATGCTGTGATATACTTTATCTAGGAATATACAATATTGAAACTGGTAAATTTCCAGGTGCTAGAATACAGAAACAGTACATGTAATAACAGACAAGAAAATTTTTACAACTTGCTTTTAATTGTGAAGTGTTTCACTCTAGAAGTTCTTTATTAAGGGATCTAGAGCAGTTTCATCTATTTCAGCATCAGGATCTGAGCAGGAAACATTCCAGACACTCAGCACTCTTCAGGGTAGCATTTTACTTCAGGCAAGTTCAGTCTTACTCAAGGTGCAAGCTAGGGTGTGATCTGGCCCCTGTAGTTCCCTACTCAGGCTTGAAACAGAAGTTCCCTTTGGAGAAACACCATAGCACAATGTTGTCAGGGAGCACGAGGCTGCCGCCACTTTCTCAAGTATTTAGCATCCTTCTGGTGCATCTGTTTAGCAGCTTTGTAAACTGTGTGCCCTCATCTGTTTCAGCAGGACATGGAAACCAGATCCTTGTGTTAAAGTAACTTCACATAGAGCTTGTATTCTACTGCTCTTTATATCAGTGAATCCAAGGACAGGGTCCGGTATCAGAAGGTAGGAAATTTCATCACGTTATGACAAGGTTTCTTATCAAGAGGTCAGATGGGAGATGTGAAGTCAAAGTTTCAGATATTGCAGAAGATACCAAAACACATAGTCTATGTCACCTGGGATCGAGATGCATTTTCAGATGATCATCTCTTTGTCCACATTACATGACAGAACAGCTAGGATCTTCTTTTTGCTGCAGAAATAAAACACGTTAATTAGCCTGATGTCTTAATGCAAAACCTTAGTATTTATTCCTGGCTACCTGCCTGATCCTTATATAGGCACATGGGTGTTTTAGTGTTTCATAGATTTACTTAGTAAAGCAAAGCAGGTTTTCAAGAGAGGTAGTACCTTAACTATACGGGATAGTTTGGGGGTAGGGGAAAAAGAATACCACATTTTAAGAATTTGAGTCCATGCAATACATGAGCCTGTGCCTTCCTTAAGGAAAGGCTATCAAGCTCTCAGTACCTCAGTTCTGGCGCGTCAGAACTTAACTGGCATGCAGATTCATGCTACCCTAGCTAGGATAGTGAAAGCAGAAGCAAAAGCCAGGGAAACCCTGTCTTCCTTTAAAGCACAGCATGCTTCCTTTGCAGTGTGTTACTGCATGCAAGAAGTTAACTGCTTTTCACTAAGCTGCCATTATTTCAGTGCTATCAAAGCAGCAGAAGCATATAGGTACTAACAACAGAAGTTTGACAGGAGCCCAACAGGACAGCAGGCAGGAATGACGTTAACATTTGAGTGGGAGTATGAGAATTGATTCTTACCATAAATGGCATAGAACAGTATTGTAAAGTTGCTGATAAAACAGATTAGAGGTAGAAGGAAAAAAAAAGTTACTTTTGCTTTCCATCGTTGACTGCCAAATAAGCTATATTATTACTCAATTCAAATGAAGAACCTTTAAAATAACAAGTTGAGGAGAGGCCCTGCTCTGAACATGAAAAGCAGCTTGTATCAGTAAGTCCTGCATAAGCCTAAAGCTTCCACTGGTGTTACTTCAGCTGGTTTTGTGTATGCTGCGCATTAAGAGCCCACCAGCCAGAACAGCCTTATAGCACCTTTCTCAATAGCCCGTTTAACAGGGTCTCACCCTCCTTCGGCAGAAGACTGAAAATATTACAAGAATGTGCATGTCTGTCAGGAGACTTTGATAAACATCCTTTAAGCCAGCTGGCATTACAGTCATAGATATTTACCCAGATGTTCTGTTTGAAACGACAAGGAAAAGAACCAAGCAGTAGGCAGTAACTGCCTGCTCTTAGGACATTTTCTTCAGTAGGACATTACTAAGGTATTTTAAATTTAGCTTTCAGACAGGTATATTATGAAAATATGCAGGAAATGGTGGTGCCTTTAAGCCCTGGTGCAGTAAGATGCAAGTCCGCCTTGTAACAGATTGGTTTTAGGAAGAGCTGCGTCAGCAGTGGGGAGAGAGTGAAGCACAAGGCAATGCTTAGGGCCTTGGAGTTGGTACTATAGCGCAACAGGGACTCGGTGCTATTGCAAGTCAAGAACAGTCGGGAGGGTTGAGCACAGCCCACAGCTGTTCAGTTATGACCAGTTCAAAGCCTTTGTTTAGACTACTTCAGCACCTGAGGAAACGCAATTAACTAGTGTATCAAAGTATACCAAGAGCATCCAATATGCAAAAGCTCAGACTTGCAATATGGTCAGTCAAAAACCATTTGGAGGGGCTAGAGAGTCTTTCACAGGGCCTCAGAACATGCAAGTTGTAGCCAAAGGGTTACAAGTATACTGAATGCAAAACATGCTCATTCTGTTTAACGTTAATTCCATTAGCATGACCTGCGTCTGTGCTGAAATTCCACTTGGAAAGTATTGATTGGAGTATTTATGACTGAAGCAAGGCTGAGATACTTCTTTTGCACAGAAGAATAAGAAAAACTAGTTCCTGGAATTAAGCTGTAACAGAAGGCTTCAAACTCATGCTTGAATTCAGGGGGGACTTAAGCAGTCAGTACACTGAAAACTTTGATTTCAGCTTTTTAATACTTTTGAATGGAAACTAACTTAAATTTGCACTGAAGAAAGCTATCTTAAGAGCAAGTCAGGGACACCGGAGTGACAGGTAAGTCACTTCATCCCACAGAAACAATATATTTCTTGTTAGTGTTTGCATTCTGCTCGTGGAGTAACAGCTTTTAAGGTTATTCATAGTCAGATGTTTAAATGGAACTGACGTTAAAGCTAGCATTTTTCAGTGTGTCAGTAGTAAGAGACCAAACAGTAATGCTACTGTTTGATCATATTCAATCAGAGAATAAGCAAAACATCAATTCCACTTCTGATGCAAAGCCATGCAAGCTACATCTTACATGGGACAAGACTGCAGCACTATTAATGAAGCAAGTTTTCTATGAGATAGAAGCATGATTATCATCATCTCACCTGCTTAAGGATGCTCACAGGAACCACTATCATGAAACCAAACAACATTTCTTTTTTCTTCTTCTTTTGGTCTGACATCAAGAAAAACGTTAGAGTTGTAGAATATGGATAGTACTTGGAGAAGATTTTTGTACCATAATGAAAAGAAACAACCATTGAATGGCTCTGTTGATAGCATGTAACTTCAGGCAGCTTACCCGAGATGGAGACTCCATTTCACTTCCAGTTATTTCTTCATAATCATCATCTTGCTCACTGCTTTCTTCTTTGGGTACATACATTATTGTCCTCTCTGCAAGTTCCTAAAATATAATTGAATTGCCACAAGCACCCTCAAGAATTAAGTACATCAAAGAAGTTTAGTATTAGGACAGTAGACGCTATTTACTCTCACTTACCTCACCATCATCTGTGATGAGTGTGACACTAATACTGTCCCCAGTTCCCCAAGACTTCTGGGAATTCCAGACCAGATCACTAGAATCTGGGCTTACACCAGCAGCTGCACCCCAGATCTGCAACAGATTTAGAATGAGCTTCTGAAGAATCTTATTTGTAGTTAGCTTAGGATTCAGTCTAACCTATATAACTATTAAGTCCTCCAGTACCAGAGATGTGCAGTAACAAACTGAACTACTGTGATCCCTGGCAGGTTAGTTCTTTTCAAGACTAGAAGAATGGTGGTAACGTTGGAGTTTTTTCTTTTGTAACTGAGGACTGTAAAACAATTAGTGCAGAAAATGCTGTTAACGGCTTCTACCTGATGCAGAGGTAGCCTTGCTTGGACATGCATAACCATTTGAGTCACAGAGCCAAACCGTAGTTACAGACATACTCAGGGCAGCAATTTGTGTATACAAGATAGCCTCTGGCCTGGGTCACTCACAGATCTCTTGAGCAAGCTCGTACAGAGTGTAGCGTTACACTCTTCTCTTTGGTTGCTATCTAAGTGTACTTAAGAGTATGATTTTTAGAGCCAACATTTAGCTTAATATTTTAAACTGTGAGCTGAGCATTGCTGAACTGTAGTTGACTAAAGCTTTTAGCAACAGCCTAAGTCTCTGCAAAACATTCATGAAATCACAGGAGTATGTGGAGCCCTAAGAATAATCTAGGGTATATTGATTCTGTTCACAATAACAGCACATCCCCATTTGGAACGATCCAAGTTCAATCCAAGACCTAGCTTCACAGAAAGTTTAATTGACATTTCAGACCAAATTGCTGCAAGGAGTTCCCCCCCCCCCCCCCCCCCAACCCCACCCCCCCCCGCCCCCCATCTCCCTCTCCACATAAAATAAGGATTTTTGTTCTTCAGGCACTTGCAGTATTAATTTGTCATTCCTTATTACCTGAATCTCTATTGCCATCTAACATAACAAGAACAGAGCTTCAAGTAAGTTTTACAAAACCACTACCTACTGTAACTACTTGGCCCGCCTGAAGAGTGAACCGTGAGGGAAAACTGTATGCAACATCTGACACACTTCCAAGATGTCGTCTTAACAGCCATCCATGCAGTGGCTGATCCTGTAGGACGAGAAATTCCTCTCAGCATTACAGACCAACGCCGAATCACTGAAGGGCAAGGTTATTTCCAGCCTAAAGGGTCAGTTTTAATCCTACTCCTGTAGCACACAGGAATCTGATCAGTTTCAGGGAAGCCTTCAAGATTCCATTCAAGCCTCCCTATACTCCTTAGGATTAATCTTACTCCCACAGTTTCAGGCACACCTCTTCTTGCCTTCTGTTGAAGGGGGATCATGGTGGTCTCTACAGGGGAGATTCTAATAAATGAAGCTTGTCACGCCCATCTACCAACTTGGGCCATATATATAACACAAACGTAGCAGCCTGTGAAGGCTTAAGGCATCTCAGGCTGAAACAGCTAAGCTACCAGCCACAAGTTTTGAAGCTCCAAAGATTATTTCAAATAATTCTGGATTTTCAGACTAAATGACTCAATTATTTAATTGGTCAGATAAACCCTCTGCACAGATTAGATTCTGTCAACTCTACTCAACCTTTTAGCTGTTTTAAGCGTTTTTTAGTAATAAGAAGCTGTCATTATCCAATTTACTAAGTACCTTATTTAGTTCATCGAAGATAAATATTACTTCTGATAGTGCCAGCCTGAATCTGGTGAGAAACAACTGTGATTTTAAGGTGTTAAGATTTCTGCATCATAGAACCCAGTGCACCTCTCCCCAAAAGCACCTCCCAGCCCACCGTGTGGACAAGACACCTGGCACTACCAGTAATAAAATAGTCTTCTATTGTATTCTATAGCATTCTATTCTCTAGTCTTCTCTTGACAGCAGCCAGGTTAGCTGGGAAGTCCCTGCTTTGTATTCTTTTGGCAGTACTCTTCCTTCATCTCAATCCTTCCCTACTGTCATCTCTCACTAAGCTACAGGTTGGTTGACAAGCAGTCGTACTTGGCAGTGAAGGCCATGCAGACTTGAATGAACACAGGTACCTTGTCAGAGTTGTTTTTAAGCCTGACAAATTTCCCATCCGCATCGATTTCTTCAATAGATATGTTTCCGGAAGATGAAGCACGCTGAACAGTCTTAAATCCAGCACTATGCCCTCTCTTTTTGGCTTCTTTCATTTTCCTTTTCTTCCCGTGCAGGAACCGTCGCCCTTGACTTGTTGCTTGAGTCACAGCGCTGTGTGAAGATGGACTGGGCGACAGCTTTAGCCTAGAAGGGGGGCAGATAACATTCACTTGAATATCTGATGTGCTTGTTTCTTCTCACTTATATCCTCCCTCTACAGCCAAGCCTAACAGCTTCTTATATCCAAGCTTTCCATGAAGTCTTGAATATAAATTTTATTTTTACTGGCGAGAGTAGCTAAGTAGCTTGTTAAGTTTGGAAGATAGCCCCAGCCCTAGAGCTCAGTGCAAGCTTATGTCGATAAGACAAGATCCCCAACTGCAGTAAGCATTCCTTTAAAGTCTCAACAGACACTTTAGTGGAAGAAGTTTTAAGTTTTTGATGCTTCTTAGCATGTATTGAGAGTTCATGTTGTTCTCACCAGGCAGTGTCTAGACAGGAGCTGATAACTGCTCAGTTTCTTTCACGAATGTTAAGCACAGTCTTTGATATCTCTCTAGAATGTAGCACAAAGCTTTGAGAAAGTTGGAGGATGTTTAATGGACCTCTGAACTTTCATCAGCTGGGTTTATCAAGTTACTTCTCTCACTACACCATGTGGTGGATGTGAGATATAAATACCATCTACAGAAGACTATAGTTCAAGAACTAAATTATGGCAGCAATGACATACTACGTATTTAACTCTTGCCTCCTCCACATTCTGAAGAATATACAGTCAGATCTTGGATGAGGCAAGCTCTCATATGAAGATCTTGTCATAGCCTACCTCTGTTCCTCTCCTTCCAGCATCTTTCTGTAAGCATTTATTTCCAGATCTAGAGCCAGTTTCACATCCAGGAGATGCTCATATTCTTCCAGCTGTGCTCGTGCCTTCTGCTGGGCTTCTGTCATTTCTTTCTCCTTTTCAGCCATACACCTTCGATGGAAATCACGGTCATAATCCAGCTTCTCCTGTAGGTCCCTAATTTTGCTCTCCAAAGCAGCATTCTAAAATTAAGGGAATGGAAAAATCAATTAAACCGTAACTGAAGATTAGAGATGAGAGGCCAATATTTTGAACTGGGTATCTAAAATAATTCTAAGGTTATACAAATAAGGATAGTACCTGGCTTTGATATTGATTAACTTGAGACGTCAGAGTGTCAGCTCTCAGCTTTGTTTCCATCAGCTCCTCCTGAAGAACTTTGGCAAACTCATTCTTTTTTGACACAGATAGCTCAATATTCCCCATCTATGGATAAAGTCACTGTTAGTAATGAATTGCTTATGACTATGTATTTTAAATAAGGAAGGAAAACCAAGTGATTTCCAGCTCTTACATCTGGAAATATTTATGTTTTACTGAAGTGTGCAGATACCAATAAAGTCCAGATCAGAAAGTTTTTCATTGCTTTTCAGGGAGGTTTACACAAGTTTGACATTCATATCCAAGAGTCAGCAATAATCAGGTAGTGAAAATTGCTGGATTAGGATATTTCAGTTACAGATGCATGAAGACTTTGTATAGGTATTAAGTGAATTGATTCTCCAGAACAACAATGGAGAATATGTTTAGAAGCTGCTTGTCACAGCATGGGGCTACAGGATATTGGGTGTGCTTACCAAACTATTGCTCTTCCCCCAAAGTTCTATTACTAAATAGTTCCTTCATCACTATAAACAGCACTGAACTATTTCTAGAGCAATTCAATCTTGAGATGTTCCAAGAAAGGGTAGAACAGAGCCATGCTCCTACAACAGGCACTCACAGAATTTCCAGTGGAAATATGGACAGAAGCATCCAAAGGAATTCACTGACTTGGCATATAAGCTGAAGTATAGAGAAAGCCAAAAGAACCAGGAAGAAATGAACACAAGTACTTGTTGAGAGAAGTAGCAGATCATGCGATCAGCTATGTGTATGGAAGAAGGTTTAAGTTACCAATACTGTATGCTGTAGCCAACCCAGAAACCCCTGGGATCTTACCTATCGAGAGTATAAGCCTGAAGTATTACTTTTTCTGTGCATGTGGCTAATGCTGGGGGAAAAAGGTTACAGACCAGTTCTGGAAGACAAATGATCAAGCTACTTCCACAGCTACCCTCTTCCCCCTTATCCAGTACTAGCAACTGGGAAGGGGGATTTGCACTCATGCATTTAAAAGTGCTCTTGTGGAACTGTAAGAATACCTTATTTAATGCATTTTGATCTACTTATTATAGTTTTATTCAAGAACCCTGAAATTGCTTAATATAAACTTAGCACACCTTCATCCTGAATTTGTCAGACAAGCTCTCAGATTTGTTAGAAGTCTGAATTACAATCAACTTTATTACATTAGCCATGCCAAAGGGATAGTATTTATGCTTGTACCAGTTTTGTTTGGGACTGAGTGTTCATAGAAGTTCTGTTGTCAAATCTGACATGGCTTCGAACTTCTGTAATAGACCTGCGCCAAGAAGCTCTGCACTAAATGCAAGGGCTCCATCCGTCAGCTGTCTATGCTAGCGTGACTTTAATCATATTGAGGTACAGAAGACTTAAGCTTTGTTTTATTGGCATCTTTTACAGACTCACTTTTGCACTGAATATTTGTGCCAGCTCCTCTTTGTATAGTTTCATTTCTTCTTCCTGTTGTTTTCTGAGCTGCTGCAGAACATCCAAGAGCTTACTCTCAAATTCTCTCCGATGGCAAGATTCTATTTCTGCTATCCTGCTCTCATGGGCTCTTTTGGTCTCCTTGAGCTCCTAGGAGAAGAAATTTCTCAGAGAATAAGCAAACAATACAGTTTGATTTGAGACTGGACTTACTGTACCAGCTTAACAAGTCATTCAATATTGAAGCAGATTTATCATTGAGCACGGACAATTCATCCATTAGGTCAGGTAATTCCACTTTGCTAGCGGCGCTGCGTTGTTTTGCTACCTCACTGCCAACATTGCTTAAACTAAATATTTAAATACTAACTACTGCATTTATTAATACTAACTCTTTGCACTAGATTGATTTCTCTGCTTTTCTTTACTTCCAGCACATGCATATACACTTCAGTTTCTTTAAGCACTGTTACTTCACCTGTTCTTGGTTTATTCAAAAAGTAATGGCAGTTGGTTAGAGAAACTGGAATTCTCTATCGCTTAAACCACACGTTTGAGATTCCTTCCAGTCAGAAGGAAATTGGTTTATATTCACGTGTTTTTTAGGTGTGTGTACTGACTTCTCACACAAAGGTTACCAGACACCTTTGGTAAGTGTTAAGGAAGTAGGGAACATAAGTTGCTTATTAAAGGAGATTAACTTCTTCAATTATTTTAGGCTTCTAGCAAACATCTGGAATCATTTAACTTTAACTGTTATATATGCATTTTCAGTTACACAAAGTAGTACGTTGGGATTGTAGTTACCTTCAGAAGTGCAGCCTGAAAAAACTCTCATATTCCTGATAGCTATCGATACTATGCCAGTTAACATGAGGTTGTGTACTTTCTTGAAGTCTTCCTAGTTAGGTGGATTTTATTGGCTGGTGGACTGTCATAGGCTGACTCAGCTAGTTACCTTTCTAAGGATAAAGCACATCTTATCATTGCTTTTAAGTGCATCCAGGGATCATGGACACCTGGAAAAAACCAACACCCTAGTAATAAGCTAAAACATACATCTTCATGAAGGTTCTTCTGGAACATCATTTCTTCTTGCAAAGTTTTTGAATGATTTTCCACATCCACCCTTCTCAATATTTCACTGTGGAGATGCTTTTTGGTATCTTCCAGCGACACTGTCAGCTAGAAAAGACAGACATCAGGGTAATAAAAATTAAGAGGACATTTTTCCCAAACTAAAACAGTCAATTTACTAAAGGTCACTCAACTTCACTCCCACAGCAATCAAAACACACTGCTTAAGTGAAGTTGGTTACTCTGTGTAAGTTCTTATTTCAGTGGGATACAGCATATTAGTAACAGAAAGACTCCTATTTTTAGGTAGACCAGATTTCCCACAAGGCAAATATAAACCAGCCCTTAACTGCACAACTTAAGTTTGACTCCTCAAAGGAGACTTCTGACAAATCATCAGATGTACCATCTATATATATTCTTCCCTTTCACAAAAATAAGTATTCCAAACTTCTCCCTAACTTCCAGTATCATTTGTTTGACAAGTGAAATCCTCCAGATAAAACTTATGCTGACAAACTATTATACACTTCCAGTGTTAGAATATGCTGCCTTAATGATACAAGGCTGTTGGGTTTAAGTTTTCTTTCTAAAAATTTGAAATTAGTTTATTCAATGATCACATTAAAGCATGAACATGCAAAAACTATGCTCTTAGAAATGCACTGAGAGAGTAGCAACTCAAGCAGTTCATTTTCGTAGTACAAGAACCTACAAAAAAAAAAAGTAGTCCAAGCTTATTCTACCCAGATTTAAGCATAGTGAAGCAGTCCGGCAAATGCTCCCTTTGCTGACACGTCAGAGTGCTACAGGAGTTATAGTGGTACCACACATGTCTTGTTCCAAGGATAAAGCAAGTTGAAACACTACCTACTACAGTCATAGAATAAAATTAAAGGTACCTACAACAGGTGGAAGTTTTAACAGCCCAACTATCAGTCACATTTGCTTTCGGCAAGGTCACAGAAACCTGCTTGTCCACCTGTCATCGCCACAGATAAGAGTCTTTCCCTGCTTTTAGATCTCAATAACTAGTTGGGTAAAAACAAGCAAAAGCTTCAGGAAGAAAAGCCACGTTGAAATACCAGGAACAAGCCTTACAGTGACTACTTCATCTTTTAATTCACGAAGGTCCTTCTCCAGAGTTCGGCTGTTACTCAAAGCCGTTGCTAATTCAGCTTCCTTCGCGTTCAGCTGAGCATCGAGGTCCCTCAGACGAGACTGTGCCAGGTCTAAGTCAGCTTCTTTTTTTGAATTCCTACAAGTGAAAGTTTCACACTGGTAAGTTGCAGTTGATGAGGGAGAAAGTTTGGTTTGAAGGTGTTTCCCCTCAGAGGGTCCTGCAGCAGCGCTGAGACAGAAGAGGTGCAGTAGCGCTCGCGGTGCGAGCACAGGGTGGGCTGTAAAACAAACCTGACAGGCCCCTCAGACAAGCATCATTTGTTTAACCAGAAAGATTTCTGACCCAGTTTCCAGCTGGTTTTGTGCTAATCCTACACGGAAGCCAGCTATTTTCCACAGCGTTCCCAACCGCTGAGGGAAGGGGCGGCGCAGGGCCACAGGGAAGCACTAGTCGCGCTCCAAGCCAAAGTTCACCGGACCACAGCGACCTGCCACCACCGCACACGCTGCTCACACAGACATCGCCTTGCAGCCGCAAAGGCCACCGCCGCCCCGGCCCCCCCCCCCCCGGCACAGCGCCTGCGGCCGCGCAATGGCGGCGCGGCCCCGGCCCCGCACGGCTCCCGGTGGGCGGCAGCAGCAGCAGGGGCACCCGCCAGGCCCCGCAGCGCCCCCAGGCGGGCGGGCGGGAGGCGCGCAGCGCGAGCCCGGCCTCTCTCCCGCGCTGAGGCGGGGCAGGCGGCACGGCACCCCCCTGCCAGCGGCGCGGCTCCGGCTGCCGGCGTGCCAGCCCTCCGCCCCCGCAACGTGCCTGCCCACAGCTCGGGAGTTTTGTCCCTAGGAGATCGCCGGCCCAGCCCCGGGATCTGGTCTTTTCCAACCCACAGCCCCGACTGGGGCTTTGCCCCCTACAGCACCTCAGCTCCTGCCGCTGGGCGGCAACTGCCCACAGCAGCCACCCTTCCCTCACAGCACCCTGCGCGGGACTCTTCTCCCTCGGGAAGGGAGACTCCTCCCTCCCTCACACCATGGCAGTTACAGGGTAAGCAGCTTCTCCCTCAGAAGAGGGCTCCTTGCACAGGTACCCGGGTACAGAGCCCTCGGCTACCACCTGGATGGCCAAAGCAGTTTAAACTGTCTGTTTCACTTGGCACCACAGCAGTGAAGTGCTAGGCCCGCAGTGCATTCCTGTCAGAGAAAAGGGTGATCATTTCCCAGACTGCTCTAACTTCTAAAGTCAGTTGCCTGACCACTACCCGGACTTTCTGCTCAGAACTCAGATTTGAGATTGCAAAGAGTGAAGGGTTCACTCCATTTTAGCAAAATCCCTTCTGCCAAGTTACTAAGTTGTGATAATTCATACAATGAGTTTTCCAGTTGATAACTGAGCAGACCAGTTGGAGAGAGTCCAAAGTCATTCTTGCAGGAGCAATCAGCTCTAGAAAGCTTGGACTGCAAGGAAAGATTGGAAAAACTAAGGGTTGTTTAGTCTAGAAGAGAAAAGTGACAGGAGATGTAACAGTCTTTACATACATGAAACAGCACAGAGGAAGGGAATCTGTTTTCCATGTCTGTTGTGGACAGGAAGTTGCAGGCTTAAACTGCAGGGAGAAATATTTGGGTTAGATGTTAAGGAAACTAACAGTAGTTCAACACTGAAGCACACTGCCTGGGGGGGATATTCTGGAACCTCCATCATCTGGAACTTTAAAAAGGGTTACACAAACATCTGTTGGAAGGGATACAGGTATGGTTGGTTCCACCACAGGCCTGGGGCATGGCTACATCAGCTTCTTGCTCAAGGCCTTTTCTAGCCCTGCTATTCAGAGGCATTTGTAGATTGTGGCCTCAAACTTCATGCCCATGACAAAAATAAATGTTTTACTAGCAGAGGTCAATTATTCTTTACTCAGACACTAGGAACAAGTAACTACTGGGTAACAATGAAAACCAAGGTAATGCATTGTAGGGTATTTTTTTAGTATTTATAGGTTTCTTTCTTTTCTAGGTATTGATTGGTCACCTTCCTTTTGGTATCTCTGCTACTACTACCACTTCTCGTGAGTATTAGTTACAATATTAACAAGTACATCAATAACACTACTTAATGATACTGTTAACTGCTTCATCCTACAATAATGTAAATTCCATTCTGCAGTCAAAGGGTGTGCAAGACTGAAATTCTATTAGTGTCTGTGTTTTAACTCCATGGTTTGACCATTCACTTTCCTGATGCAGGGCTTTGACAGTCAGGTCCTGATTTCCTGTTTTCTTTCCTGACAAAGATTTTCAGAGAACCCTGAAGTAAATAATTTAATCTTTAAGAACAGCAATTTAACAAGTCTGGCTTTGACAGGAGCATTTACTACCCTTTTAAACCAAATTTGGAGTGCAGAACACCACTCTACATTATTATGCAGCAAGCAGTGACAGCTACAATACTCAAGCACATTCCATATACAAACCATTCCAGAACTAAACATGGGTTATTGACAAAGCAATAGCTTTGAAGCACCCCCAGGCACATTCCTTGTAAATCAGGGTGTCACATATGCTTGACCTGAAGAATTTAAATAGTTTTACCAAAAGAGCTCCTGTATGTTTGAGACACTCCTGTTTGTCAAGACTACACAACATAACAGCACTTGCAGAATTCATTCTTACAGCTTCAGCTTGCTACCGCATATGTCAGGTTCAATAGCAAAATGCACATCTATACTCACTGGTGCAAAAAGAAACCAGTCTTGTCTTTCTCTGCTGTGCTACTGTAGTTGCTTTGACCTTCCTCAGGCTCTGAATGCAACCAACCAGCATGCTTATCTACAACTCCTCCTCCCCAAACATCTTTGGCCTACTTCCAATTACCACTGCTTACATAGTAAGAATGCTGAAATGCAAGCACACTTCATTGTTGCAGAAGCTTTAAGTCTCTTTACCAGTGATTACCAAGAGCTAATGGTTAATGCTGCTGGGAAATTATCTGGTGACATTCCATCCTATGAGTTCCAGGTTATTTAAAGGGTGTATATATATATAAAGGGCACGATACCCTCAAAGCAGTTTGTTCCAAGTCAGAGATACTTGCAGTCAAGCAGCCCAGATACAACACTTATTAATATTAGGACTTTGGTCTAGTGCTTTCAGAAAGCAGTATGTACTATGTATCATTCCCCACGGGCTATAGAAGTTAACCACTTCTAAGACCTAGTTAAAGAAAAAAAAATAAAAAAGAATCAGTCCAAAGGATTGCATACCTGCCAAACCTAAAGCTTTATAAACAAAGCCACAGTTATACAAACACAAAGAGCAGCTGAGAAGTTTTACAACTGGCATTACCCCTCCTCACTGTCCACTCAAGTGGCTGGTTAGATTTATGAAATAGACCTATGAGCCAAAACCCAGCGTGAATGAGACAAGCCCAAGAACTTCTAAGCAGCTGAAAACAGAAGCTTAAAGAAAAAATCTTTTATTCCCAAGTAGAACAGCTACTTAAGTCCTGCTGAGCCTATGAGACAGTAGTATTTGCTCCACACAAGTGTTAAAAGAAAGAGTTGGTACCTAAAGTTGCTATGATACAAGTTCATAACAAGGTTTAAGGGGCCTGTGGACACCCAAATTATTGGAAGTCTGTAATTGATTTGGCAGAACAATGGGGCATTAAAGTAACTAGCAATGCTAGCACTCTATATATCCATAAAGGAAGCTTGTTTGGGATTGGACACTTGTTCCCTCCCCTTCGTTACCCACCTTCTTCCCCCCTTCAAGAAGGGATTTGTTCGCACCTACATCTGGCCACCCCTTTGAGCCAGGCTTAGCAAGACTAGGCAAGCTAGTTCCAGGCTCAGGATACACAGCTTGCAAGAAAGTCAAGCCTGAAAGAGCAGGCAGCTCATCCCATTGGTATGTAAATCAAGACCTAAAAAGCCACTAGGACAGTTTCTGTGCAGTACCAGGTTGGACCGGTCAAGCTATACCGCTTACAGGACTACTTTCTCTGTTTACTCCCCTCTAGGCAATGCCTGAGCTAAGACGCCCCCAAAAGATGTGAGCTGACTCCCCACAGAAATTGAGTCCCCTGCCCCTATAACTTTCTAGATGCTTTCCAGCACAGCAGCTTCCTGGGTATGTGTGAGTACAGGTGTGGTGCCAAACCGGGTCAGCCACGCATTCATGCAATACTGTCCCCATAGGGCCACCAAGCACCCCATGTTCCGGGGCAGCTCCATGCCCACCCTAGGGAGGTGCCGAGGTGGCCCAGCAGCACCACAGCCCAAGGCACACACAGCAGCATCTGCACTGTACGGCTTCAGAGCAGGCACTGGGGTTTCTCCTAAGGCAAGACACTCCAGCCCCACAGGGCCGCACCTTTGGGGCATCACCACTGCCATGGCCCCGGCAGCCCGCAGCACCGAGCGCTCCCCTCACCCAGCACACAGCTGCTGGCAAGCACCACCACCACCCCTCACGGCCCCCCGAGGCGGCGGCCCCGGCAGGGCGGCCTGCTCGGCCCGGCAGGTGCGGCGGGAGGGCCGGGGCACCGACCTGCTGTGCAGCTGCCGGTGCTCCTCGCCGAGCTTGCCCACCTCTATCTGCAGCGTGGCCCGCTCCATGGCGACTTCATCCAGCGCCCGGCGGGCGTCGGCCAGCTCCGTCTCGTAGCGCAGCCGCAGGCTGCTGTGCTCCCGGTCGCTCCTCGCCTGCAGCTCGGCCAGCCGCTGCTCCAGCGCCGACTTGTCGGCCTCCAGCGCCCGCACCCGCTCGATATAGGCGACCAGGCGGTCGTTGAGCTGCTGCAGCTCCTCCTTCTCCTGCAGCCGGCTCAGCCGCGTCGGGCTCGGCGAGACGGCGGCGGGGACCAAGCGGCTACCGCTCACCGGCGTGGAGGTGAAAGCCATGGCAGCCGCCAGCCCGGGCCCAGGCGCCGCCGCCGCCGCCACCGGGACCGCCCCGCGCAAGACAGACACCGGGTGCCTGCCGCCGCCCGCGTATAAATAGCCGCCAGCTGCCGCCGCGGCCTGCCGGCGAGGGTGGGCAGCTTAAAGAGCTAGGGCTGTTCCCCCACTGCCGCTCTAGCAGAGTAGAAAAGATACTTTTTTCTTTTTCTTTTTTTTTTCCCTTGGTTTTTCACATGCGCCTTGCCGCATCTCATCAGTACAATGGTGCTGGGCGGAGAGGGCGGGGAGGGAGCTGTCGGTAAAAGCTGACAGCAGCCCAGCGGTTATACAAACCGGGGCGAGCGGTTGGGGTGAAAAAATAATCCCAGATTTAGGAAGACACATGACAGCTGCAGTGATGTTCACAGTCCAGCACGCTACCTTGTCAGTGCTCTGCCTGTTCTGGTTTTTTTTGCAATTTGTTCAGCTGATGAAAATAAGCTAGTCCCTGCTGGTTTTTGTTTTGCTGTTTGTGGGCAGTTTTAGCTTTTAGGTTAGGCTGTGGTGGCTGTCAGCCATCCCAGTGTTTTGGTTGAAAGGTGATGTTGTGCGAGCAGAAGGAGAGGAAAAGGGAGCCTGCATCAAAACAAACCTGTGCAGCAGTCTGCAAAGCCTTACACTAATTACCTTTTATAAAAATCATTGTTCAATGAGAAGGCTGCTTCAGCACTTTTGTAGCGACATATACTGTGACAGTTGTCAGTTTTCTCCAGTAGTTAATATACCCTTTTCTTTTTCACTTATATGTTGGAAAGGAGATGCTGTACAGATCTTTTTCAGTATGAGCATAGAAATCTCTGAAGATTAATGTAACTATTAATTATGGTGTTTGTTGCAGTATTTACAAGAAAGTTCACTTTAGAGCTTAACTTAGGTCAACATTATTTCCTACATGGAAAAACAGCCTTAACATTCTTTTAGAGTTCTTTAAAGATAGGTTTTATGAAGGTCGTAGGTGCTAATTCAATTTTCACTTCACAAGTCGGCAGGCAGGTAACATAGGAGAACATAGTTGACCACAACATTGTAGCTGAGGATTTTAGAATTAGGTTATATATACCTCTGAATACAAAGTTACAAAGTAGTAACTTTGGACCTAGAAGGAGGTATGAAAGGAGGGGTTCGGGGTTTTTTTGGAACTTCTTGACACACTTGTATAAAACAACACAATTTCAAAACCCTAAGACTACATGCAGCATGGTAATAATATATGGCCAGGCTGAGCTCCTCCGATGCTAGTCCTAGCAAAAGCACCAGGAAATACTTTTCTGCAGAGAAGTTCCAGGTTTTTATTTTGATATAATGAGTACTTGTTCGTTCTTCATTGCCAATAGAAAGCTCAATTCAAGAAAAATAAAAATATGATTTAAATCTGAAATATGTACCTCTAAGACCAAGATGTGTATATCTGAGGCTTTGTTTCAGCTTTGAAACCTCAGTCCTCTACAAAGAACACTGTGATCGTATGTCATTGCCATGTTTGATGGTTGCATGTTACTGGCCAGCTGTTCAAATACAATTGTATGGCTTTGGAACAGATGCAGAACAAAACAAGAAATCTGCTATTCTAAGAATATTTTCCTTGTCTGCCAAGGCTTTGTAATAGTGCAAACAAAAACAGCTGAAAGAAATAGTTCAAAAATAGCCTGAGCTAGTTTTGTCTCTTGTATTCTTTACCTACTCTCACTACGTGACAACAGAAGCTGGCAACTTAAGAAGAGCTTAATGGAAGTCTGTTACTGATTCTTTTCTTTCTGACATTTTTTCTGGCTTTTCCTTTGATTAAGACTGCAGTCCATACTGCTTAGACCACAAGCATAGCTGAGGAATTTCTGCAGAGATAAGCCTGGACCATCTTTTCCTACTGTTTCAATTATGAAGATATGAGGAATGCTTCAGGGTTAAGAGATACAGAGGGTATGGGGGAAAATTGTGGCAAAAGGTACATATTCCAGGCTAAAAAAATAGTAAAACTTTTTCTACAAATAGTCCTTTGGCAGGAAAATGTAGATATGGGAGATTTAGACAGTATTAGCAGATTCCACAATGTTAGGGAAAAAAAAAAAAAAGAATGTAAAATAACTGTGATTTTTTTTTTCAGGTGTGTTAATCATACCTTGATCTTGAGCTGGTGAGATTGAATAAAAAAAACAGAACAATGTAGCAGTGCAATGAAAATCAGGAAAAAATCAACTGAATTTTTCGCTATCTCTTTCCTTAGGTATCTGCTGATTCTAGCCATGTGCAAGCA
Organism: Falco naumanni; assembly: GCF_017639655.2. Lineage (NCBI taxonomy): Eukaryota > Metazoa > Chordata > Aves > Falconiformes > Falconidae > Falco > Falco naumanni. The sequence continues at coordinate 13,754,721 of NC_054060.1, read as the reverse complement.
ATCTGTTAGTATTGGTTTCCAAACATTGTCAGGGCTCTGAGTGCACCAATATGCCTTGACAACCTTGACCAGCCTCAGCTGGGGCTTCCATCCACGCCTCTGCCCACAGGTGCAGGAACACCATTTAAGCTGTTTTGTCTCTAAGTTGTGGTTGTACCTGGTTGTAAGTGCTGTTAGTCTATGGACTGTTGTGGGTTTTGGGTTTTTTTTTTTTCTTCCTTCCTTCCTTCCTTCCTTTCTTTTCTTCTTCTTCTTCTCTAGCTTGACTTTATGTTTGTATGGTTACTGTAGTTTTGCCTGGGCTTTGTGCACCCTGGCTGTTCTCTTCAGCCTCTTGCACGTTTCATCTAGAAGTAGCGGGACAGGTGGCTCCTGCCTTGCTAGCCTGGCTACCTGATTTGGCTTTCTGTCCGCTAGGAAACAGTGGGACCTTACCACTCCTTGGCTGACAGGTTGTTAGAGAAATGACTGCTAAATACTTACATAAGGCCAAATTTGTTGATATTTTAAACTTTTTTTTGTGTGTCCTCATTCAAGAAGTTTGAATTCATATCTATTTTTCAAGTCTTAAATACATTTGAGGCTATACATAGTAAGTGGACAGGCTTGACCAGTGTGAAAATATTGTGTTGGCAAATGTAAGCACAGATAACAGAAACTTTAATGGTCTTTTAGTGGTTTTCTTTAATAGTTGTTCTGCCCTTTAACTCATAAGGGTCTCTTCCTAAATATTAATTGGAAACAAAATAAGGTAACACAGGACAGCCTTTATTTATATAGTTTAAGAAATCTGTACATGTAATAATAATTTGTTTCAAATGGTATTATTCTAATGTATTAGAATGTATCAATAAATACTTTGCTAAGCAGTCTATTTACAGGCAGCTGTGAGTGCTCACACATGTCTAGAGCTATCGAAGACTGATTGAGTTCTACTGGTCTGATAATGGTTGCCATAGTACAGGAGTAGGTATGGAGGCTCCATGGGAAAATGAGAGATTACCCACCAAAAAGATTAAAAAGCAGTTTCTGTGTCATCGGTGGTAGTGTACATAAATGGGAAAGTCCTTTCCAGAACACATAACTGTACAAGTTGCTCCCCTGTGTAGTACTTCAGTATATGCCTCTACTTGTCTACTTAAGCAGAAAGTCAGTTGGCTTGCAGTGGTTTTTGCCTGTGTTGGAATGACAGCCTTCTGTAACTTGGCAGTTAGTAAAGAAATGAAATTATTTGTGGCATTACACGATGGAAGCATAAACAATAGATTTTTAGTAAAACATGAAATAGAGAAAGTATACAGCATAACAACATTTTGTAGGTGACACCCGACAAGATTCTGTCTCAGGCTGTCCTAGTTTCCAGTTCCCATTGATCAAATGCTACTCTCATGTACTCGTACTGTTTACGCTGGTGGTGCTATGACTAGAATCTGGCTCACTGTCTGAAGATGTATTCTCTCTTCCAGTTTTACATAGAATACACCTTAGTTTCTGAAAGAAATCTGTATGGAATGAGGAGGAAAAGTATTCTCAGGTACTGCATGGATCTGCAAAACCGTAATTTTGTTCTATAGACTTTATTCATACCAGTATTGGGCTTTGAAGAAACATCACAGATTATGAGGGGTTCTCATAGCATACGGCAACAGAGTGTGCAAAGAAGAAAATATAAATGAAAGTAGAAAATAGGTTAGGTTTGGTTTTTTTTTTAGTGGTAGCTCCCAACTCTGAATCTGGAGCTTTACAAATGTTCTTTCCCTCCATCCACCAAATCTTGATAACCATTTATCTTCATTCATTGTCAAATAGATTGTATTCGATTACGTCATCGCTGCTTGTTAATAAGAATAACAAATACATTTGCTGGCTCCCACAGGAGCCAGAAACAACCTCTGATGGACCAGAGAGAAGTCAAATCTGAGTCCCTTGTGAAAATGAAGTCACTTCCATCTCTTTTAGTAGAACATAATAACAAAAATGTCTTCATTTACATCCAGGCAACATTGCTGAACTGAGTTGAATCCGTTTCATAAAGACCAAATAGTTTATCCCACTATTATTGTATTTGACTTAATACCTCACTCAACTCAATATGGAGCACTTGAACTGCAGCCAGGCTGTGGTGAGAAGAATGGATGCTTTTCCTTGATAATGATTCACAATATACTCTTAATGAAGACTGTAAAACTGCAACTCAAGAAACAGGAGTATTTGCCAACGCAGCAAAAGAAGTTGGCAAATGGAAGTAGAACAGAAGAATCAAAAATTAATTCCAAACTTGCTCTCTGTCCTCACATCTACTTTCAAAAAGTATAGATGGAGCTGAGGGTTCTACTTTCTGTAACTACACGGTTCCGTTCTTGGTTTTGGGCTTCACATTTTATTTGCTGCTTTGTTCCCACCACACAAGCTTATATAACATTTCATGTTATGAGTTTTGTTGTAGGTTTTTCTGTAATGGTACTGAAATGCAGACTGTATGTGAGAAGTAGAAATTTTGTTCCTCTTAGTTCCAAAATTTGATGCACAATGTCACTTTTCTGGGGCTGTTTTCTGGTGACCTAATTTTTTTGGGGGGGAATTTGATTTTTTTAATCTATTTCAACTGTTACCCACGTTTATTCTTTCCACTGGTTTTGCTGTATTTCCCTGCATTAATCACTCATCTTCTGCTTTCATAACCGCATTGCCTTTGTCACTAGTATTCCTCCCAATGATGTATTACGTTTCTTCCAACCTTGTCCTTTGCTGTAAAAGGACAACCTTGTCCTTTTTATTCTTTCTCACTGCTTCTTGCATATGTTCTCTTCTGTTTCCATATTAGTAAGCATCTTTAGATACTCATGCAGTGCCATGCACAAGTCATCTTGTGAGACACAGGTCACCTACTTTACTACTCTTGCTTTTCTGCAGTGAACCATTATGATGAGGGCAGTAATTGTCTAGACAAAGCAAGCTTTGTCTGTTCCTCATGACTTGCAATGCAACTGATTTCCTCAGAGCTCCTGTTTATTCACCAAATGTTGTCTTTTTCACATTGCACTCAATAACATTTTAACAAACACAGAGGTAAGGGCCATCACAGACTGAGGAAAACAGATTGTTGTCACTGTTGCATGAGAAGAAAATGGCAGACAAGTTCAGGAATTTAAAGCTGGCATATCCACAGTCCTCAGTGGGGTTGCATTTTTTTTTTGCGAACTAAGAAAAAACTCTGTTAAAGAACAGAGAGTTATGTGTAAATAAACTAAAGCCATTTTACTTCTGCAATGATTTTTTTCATTTTGCCTTATCTGCATTCAATCTTAATCTATACCAGTTCATATTGAATAATTATGCCCACAATAAGCACTTCTGAAAAAATATGCTATAAAACCACAAAATGATCTAGGTAGTGCATTATAAATTTATCTCAAAACATGAGTTCTTACATTTTAGTTAGGGCTATGGACACTGAACTACAACAAAAAGTAAGTATGTGCCATCTGAATAAAGACATGTTTGTTCTGGAGAGTCATGAAATTTGATGCAACTGCTACTACTGTACAGGATCATAAATATGCAAATGAGCCAAAAGTTGTTTTGCTTGAGGATAAAAAGGATTTTGAGAGACAAGAAAGGACAAATATTTATTCAAATACTTGAAATAGTGACCATTTGTGTATACTGTATTGGTTAATATTAGATTCATTTAAACACAAACTGAGAGGAAGACACTAGTTTTCTTCTATAATGTTTAGGTCTATACATAAGTAGTTTTTCTTTCTCTAAGCCAGAATTTTTTTTTTGCTATTTACTATATTGATGGATGCTTTTCCAAAGCCCATGGTGAGGATCAATGTGGAATGCAATGGGTTCCATAACACCAAGAAATCCAAGACAGTGCTGTAGCTGAACTTTGTACCTTTATACTAACAGAGGCTTTACTCTTTATAACATCTTTGTGAAGTGTGACAGTGCACTATTGCCTTCTACCCTAGAGAGCTTGCTATTTCAGGGTAAACAAGCACCCTGTACAAAACCAATGCAGGGCCAAAGAACTGATTATACCATGTCAGGGTTCTCATGGCTCTAGTTACAGGAAACTGAACATTTTCCTTTTATTAGTCAATCAGGTGCAGCTCAATCACTGATAACTTTGAGGCCTCATTCCAAAATTCAGTTTCTGCATGGAGTCTCTGCATGATACTTCCAGGTTTGGTGTTCAGTAGACATAATCCTGATTTATGAACCAAATGTTGTTCTGCACTGTTTCAATGGATTGAAGATTTGTAGTTTAGCCAAACATGTTTTTTCCTGAGTAGTATGGACTTCTATTAAGATGAAAGAATGGCCTTCATTATCATCAGTTTTGCTTAGCTGAACTGAAATTGAGAGAATATTTATATAAAAGTGGAGTCTGCTGAATAAGTTTGTATACCTGCATTTCAGGACAAAGTTAAATAGAAAAACATGGTTTTTCTTGTTTAGATGTGAAGATTTTCCATCAATGTTCACCAAGAGAGTGAAATCTGGTGGTTATCATGTGATTGAACAGAGGTTTTTGTTTACCAGACCAGAGATGTAATTTTCTTCAGTTTTGCCTTTAGATATACCTTGCAGGATCCATCTTCTACACCTTATCTGCGGGCACTGTTAAGTGTAAGCTGAAATTTTGTGTTACAATTGAATGTAAATCAACAAATGACAAAATATGTCGTGGCTGTGTTCAATAGTGAAGACACATGGTCTTAAGTCAGTATAAAGCAAAGGATAAGACCATCATATTTTGAACCAAGTTCCTCATGAGAGACCATGCCAGCTGTATAGGCGGATAAGATTATGATTGTGTTCAATGAAAGAAGTACAAGTGCCCATGTTTCACAATTTTATGAACAGTAAGGGCTTTACAGCTGTCATATTTAACGTCATCTAAATGATGCATAGTTTAGAGAGCAGCAAAAGAAAAGCATGTATGTAATAAAAAAGCACTGCTAGCAACAAGAGACAAATACAGGAATTATGCAAGAGAACTCTGAGTGTTAAGAGCATTGCTATAGCTTCCTATTCAAAAAAACCTTGTACCAACTCTGCCAAGCTAATGTGGCATGAGTGGGAATTAGAAGACTCTGTGGTAAAAACTGCTAATAAGGTAATACCTAAAGGATTTGACACTGAACCAGGGGTTGTACAAACATAATGTAATAGACAACAACAGCTCCTGCCTTGAAGTGTTCATATTCCATACAGGCAAGACAAAGTGAACAGAAGAGCAGGTAAATGTTTTCTTAGGAAAAAGTGATTTCTTTTAAACTTTGATGGCCAATTAGTTTTTGCAGAATTGCTGACAGATTTCTCCAGGGATGAAAACTGCATCCAGAAACTGGAAGTTTGTGGCCTTTAACTTTAGGGTGTGTATTGAAGGAGTCTGCCATGGAGCCGCAGGTGTTGTGAATTTTGAAGTGGTTGTTAATAAACAGGTCTTGCCTGGACAGCTGAGTTTCATTCAGTGTTTGCTTGGCTTAGCAGAAGGGGTTATGGAGATCTCCAACAGGAGTCAAAATCTCAAAGCTTCCAGGCTCTCTGGAAGTCTAGAGAGAAAACAGTGAAGTGACAGGAGTGTGGAGAAATAAACTGAATAAAGGAGACAACAAACCAGCATTCAATGAGAATGAGCTTCACAGAGGAAAATGCCCTGTTAAAAACTGCCCACACCCATGTATAGTTTCCAGTAGTAGGGTATGCTCCAAATACTGTTATTTCCTGGGTGCTCATCTTCCTCATAAAAAGGGTACTTCAAAGTAATAAAAAAAACCCAGACCATAGGTGATGGGAGGGAATGGGATTAACACTGTCATTTCAGTAGCTGGGGCAAGACATATTGCCAGTTGCTATTTTACTAGGTAGGAACCAGAAGGTACTTGCATTATTTATTACAATACTGTTTTCTGATGTCTCCCTGGGGGTAATGCTTGCAGGTGCTTGCCTCCATTTTCTTACGTGCTGTATAAATTCAGATATAGAACTGACAGCCTGGGACTGAGTTCACACAAGGAATTAAGTTGTATGTAAGCAGCAGCCTAACTTAGGTCGATGAACCTGACATGAGCTAACCTTGGCAACTTCCTATTGCACAACTACTTTTCTACTCTCCAATTTATTGCAGGAGATGAGGAAATGTTTCTCAGGCTTGTGTATATGATGTTTAATTATCCTTTATGGTTAGGGATGCACAGGGCCAACTGATCTGAAGCAAATGACCTGGATAACATTGAAGGAAGGTAACAGAGTAAGATGGAAGGAGAAAGTAAAGCGCACAGATAAGTAGCACTGAAAAAAGGAAAAAAAAAAAACCACAGAAATGCTGAGCAGCATTCAGATTTGGAAAATGCTGTTAGAATCCCAGTGTTGTCTGACAAGTGGAGTTTGCTACCCAGTGTGCAAAGAGCCAATTTCACACACAGAGCTGAGGTATCATTTATTGCACATCTGCACAGAGATGGGTGCCAGGTAGAATCCACAAAGCTAGCACACCTCTTAACACACAGCGAAACCGTTGTATATGCTTTGAACAATTATTTACAATTATGTTTAGCCACACTTAATTCTCATTGGTTCTTACCTCAAGTCTTACATCAGTTGCCTCAAGTGCAGTGTTCTTTTCACTGGGCATGTTCTTCTGGGAGGGGGGTTTATTAGCAGGAGGCTCTCTTTCCTCCAGGATGGATCTTGTAGTATGTTAATTAGGATAGTTCACACATAGTTCAAGTAATTTTCTGTTTGGTTTCATTAACCATTGGTTCTCCTTGAGCTTATCTTGTTATGCCCTAGCTTGGCGTATTTAAAGTGTCTATTCCTTTTCCCAAGGCCATGTTTTGCCACTTGTAACGTCCTCTGTTCTTCAAACTTTGTTTGTCATGATAGATATTTGCATATTTTGTCTAAATTTCAAATTAAATTACGGAATGACCTTGTTTTAATCACATATATGCAAGCTGGTCAACTACACCAGGGCCAAACCTTTCAATGTAATCTATAGGTAACACCAGTGCTAGGAACATAGAGCTGTTTTGTCCGGCAAACAAACACATAGCCCACTGCAGCTTTTACTTCAGGGCCCCTGGGGACTGCTTCACTATTGAGGGGTAAACAATTGTAAGAGAGGTGATAATCTGAGCAGGGATGGTGCAAACTGTACATTCCTAACTAGTCTTGAGGGTCAGCTTCATCCTCTATTTATGAATATCTCTTGTTGTTGTAGTACTACCAGCCATAGTTCTGGGACAGGAAAATTAATTTTCTGCATCCATTGATCTAATGGCTAAATTCTGACATTAAAATTGCTTGTGATAGTTTGACGTATATGCTGACTGCACTGGCATGTCTTTTTTGAAGATAAGTTGCAGGGGTGTAGATGAAGTTATCATTCAAGGACTAAGTGGTTGTTGAAGTACTGTATCAACAGAAATGGATGGAAACCAAAGCTGCCCAGAAGGCTGATATACTTTCAGCTGACCAGTATTAGAAAAAGCCAAGGTCGGGTCCTTAGCAGTATCCTGGGCTGTGACAGGGCCTGTCACGATGCTGATGTGCGGACTGTGAAGCGCAGCTTGCCCCCGCGGGCAGGGTGAGCCTGCGGGAGCAGCCCGCGGGGCAGGGGCAGGGGGCGGCGGCCCGGCCGGCGCAGGTGTGCGTGCGGCGGCGCTGCTGTCCCGCAGAGCCCGCGGGCTGCGGCCGGGCGGCTGCGCGGCTCCCCGGGCCGGTGCCGTCCCGCTGCCGGGCTGCCCGGGGCCGCGGCTCCTCTGCCGGGCTAGTTTCGGCAGAGGGCACTCTGCTCCTAACCATGGCGGAGGCGCTTTCCCGTGCTGGTGAGAAACCTACACGGATTGGAAAAGCTTCCAGCGCAACATATTTGAACAAACTCTTCATCGGTTATGTTTAGTCCACTGGATCGTATTTTTAACTTCGGTGGCAGGGATAATAGGCCTTTTTCTACGTGCTGCTTTTAGAGGACTCGAGGAAACTTGGGACGTCGGTGGAAGCCGTAGCACGAAGGTAGAGGATTTTGGTGTTCCTGTTTAGCAGCCCAAACCTCAGAGGCAAAGCGAGAGCAAGGCTGTCGTAGGAGACGTACTCGCCAGATTTACAGTAGGAAACCTAAAAATATCGTAGAGGGCAGCATGATTAAAGACCTCCTCGGTGCGTGAGCAGATTTGCAGCTGTATTGTGAGAGTTACTTGGGGATGAGACACAGGATGGTTGTGGTTTTAGAAGCTGCTTTGCATCAGATGTGGGGGCTGACTTCACGGTAGCTTTTGCCCCTCGAGGGAAGACGAACTGCTTGGTCCCGGCCTGCGGGGGTCTCGGCCGCCGACACCGGAGCGCCGCCAGCGCCTCCGCAGCCGGGGGGGGGCCCTTGGCCGGCCGCCCGCCCGGGCTGGCCGCGGTGGCAGGGGCTGCGCGGGGGGGTGCCGAGCCGCGGCGGCGGAGCGGGCGCCGGGCCGGGCCGCGGCCCCGCGCCGCAGGTGGAGGCGCCTCTCGCCGGGGCCGGGCTGCGGCGGGCGGGCGGGGGCGGCCCGCTGCCAGCAGCCTGTAGGACCTTGGCTAACGTGCGGCGGTGGGCTGGAGCCTGGCGTGAGGGAGGGGCCGCCGCTCGTGATGCAGGATGCTGTATCCCCGGTGCCGTGACAGGCAAGGCGCTCCCCTGCCCTGCGAGCGGGAAGGAGGCGCCGGCGGAGCCGGACCCGGACCCGCTCCCCGCCTCTCTCCCGGCCCCAGCCCCGCTGCGCGCTCCCCGCCGAGCCGGGCCCCGCACCAGGTGGGTGAGCTCGGTGGCCGCGCCGGGGTCGGGGAGAGCTGCGGCAGCCCGGGTTGGCCCTCGGGCAGTGGCAGCCTCCCGACCCGCTTCCCCGAGCGGCTTCCCGGGAGGCGGGCGGGCGGGTGGCTCCCCCGGGCGGGCCAGCCGGGTCCAGCGGCCGCGGTGCCAGGCGAGGGTCGTCCTAGAGGTGCCTTCGAGAAGGCAGCGGGGTGCTTGGGGAGCCCCGGGGGGGCGGGCGGGCACCCGGCAGTTGTGAAGTGCTGGAGTCGGGGGTGTTTTGCCAGTTGTAGCTCTCGGCAGTGCCTGGTGAGGGGAAGAAAATAAAGATAATCTGCCTTCTCTTACTGCTATAGCTGATGGAAACTTCCGAATCACAAAAGCGTCCAGGAGTGCTAAAGGTTTTGGGAGGGAGGGAGGGGAATTCTAATTTTTTTTTGGGGGGAGGGAGGGAATAAACACTTATTTCTGTAAGGATTCTTAATTGTGTTTAGTTGACAGGTGCAAGAACGGTTTGGATAGACGGTTTTCCTTTGGGATAGCTGACCTTTTAGAAAGTAGTACTGTTTTTGGAGGAGAGATTTGCATTCACTGTGGGGCTTTGCAAAATCGTGGGGTGGTGGCTGGGAGGAGAGGAGGGAGGGCTGTTTGTGTGGCTGCGCGTGTATGAGGGGTGAGCGGAATCTGTGCTATTTTGAGATCACTGTGGTAATGAATTGTCTGAGGCAAAAAGATGCACTGACACTAGGAATTATCAGAATTAGCAGCATTATTACACATTTTTCTTGTTGGCAATTTTAAATTGACGTTTTTAGTAAAAGTGACTGAAGGTTTTGTGCTGGCCTTGTAATAGCAGTGATCACTAAATTGATGGATTTTTTTTTTCTCCTCTGTGTTGATCACTTATTATCTGAGCTGTTATGATCAGAGCTTTCAAAGGCAGTGGAAATGACTGCTGAAGTCCCAGGGCTGGGCTTTCAGCTTTGAGTGGGTGAAAGTGCTGGTGCAGTACATCAGAAATCCTATGCTCCTCGGATTTTACCTTCGGAAGACCAAGATAGGAGGGGTTCCCAATGTGATAAATTCTCCCACATTCAGGAGATCCTCAAACTTGCCCAGTATTGCCAGTTTTCGCAAACCTTTAATTTCCCTCCCTTTATGTTCCATAACTGGAACTACCTCACCCTGCAGGCTGTGCTCATGGCATGCACTGTGCGGCTGCTCCTCTGGCCAGCACAAAACTCCCGTGTTTGCATTGCATTTCTTCCAAAGGCCGGTTCCATGCCTTTGCCCAGTTTGCTTTAGTCATTGAAATTCTGGCGGAGCCCTCTTGATTTTGTTTGTAACCTGAAACAATTTCTCTCAGCAGAGCCCTAAGGCATGAGGATGGCCAGCCCTAAAGCCACAGGGCTCTCCTGGGAGATCATTTGGCTGGCTATTGCTGTCTGTGCTCACCTACAGGTAGGTAATGAATTTACTGCTGTTGTCATGCCTGGTCCTTTATCAGGTGATCTTGCTACACACTTTGAATTGTTGTTTTTTAAACAGAAAACTGCTGTAAATAAAAGGCTCCCGATGAGCTTTTCCTCTCACTGAATTGTTCAAAGACATCCATGTGGGAAATTACTATTCTCTTCCTAGTAATATTGTACCTGACTTTACCAAATGGGAACCAAAGGGAGATCTTGCCAGATGTGTAATGCCATGGGTCTTTCTAGGCAACACAGCTGCTTTTTTGCCCCCAGAAGGTTTAGCACCTGATAAATGTTAAGATACTCTAAATGTCAAGGGTTATATAAATACATGGGTACAAACTTCTCAAGCACTTGAGGGCAGTGTCAGGGGTATCTTTGTTTAAATTGTCCAAAGTGTCCAAAAAGGTCTTTGCTTCAAGTGTTCAATGAATACAGGAACCATGTAGGAAAACCATAGCTGCCAACTGATCTATTGCCTGACACATGAGCCTAATCAGTTCCAAGAAATGAGTATTTCGAGAAATATGGTGTGCTGGCATGTAGCAAAGATGTTGTTATAGTATGTCATTCTCTATACTGATAGTTCCCACAGCACAGAACATTTCAAGGATTCTGTAGTCTTAAATATACCCAAATCCAGAAATCCTTAGAAAAGGATAGCTAAACAAACCAAAGAATTTTTTTTTAAATAAATAACATCATTTTTTGAAGTACGTAGTAGTTTTTGACAACAAACTAAAATCTTGGTTTTAAATGAAATCAGTGATGCTATTTACTGTAATATTTTTGTGTACTGTTTGTACTATTGCAATGCTGAGAAGTGGTGGTTTCACCATGGAGCCTGGTGTGCTGGGCATCCTTAGGAATTTTGAATTGAAGGATAACAGAGCAGGCAAGGGTAAATTCAAAGAGTATGAAGAACTGAGGAGGCTGTACGAGACAGCTGAGTAAGCAATGATTGATTTATGGTGGACTTTGAGATTTAAAGTAGTGAGAATGGGTCTCCAACCCATCCTCAGTAGCACTGCTGACGGCACTGTGTGCTGTGAGTCATTTGGCAGCTACCCGTTGGTGAACACCTCCTGTATCTGTATTATGATTGCAGCTAGTCATGAAAGTACATGGGTTAGCAAAGGACTCACCATTAAAGTAAAAATTAGTAGATTTGTATTAATTGTGTAGTAAACTGTAGTGCATTCAGTGCATGTCCAAGCAGTAGGGCAACAGTGGGATGATCTACTTTTTGCTTGTGTATTTCTTGTGCAGTAACAAAAATGTTACTGAGTTGCTGTGCTTGTTCAGCTTGTATTTTTGTGTGCAAGCAGTTGAGTGATGCTGTCAGAAGTGGCCCTGTAAAACACTCAGAAAGTAGTTTATAGTTCACTTAATAGTCCTGTTCAAGGTGAAAATAGAACTTCAGAGAAGAGAAATGTCAACTTTGTGTTTGGGCCTTTTGGTTATGAAGAGACTGTTGGTGGGTTTTTTTCTTTTACAATATTTTTCTTGTATTTTTTTTCTTTCATATTTTTCTTATTGTAGAACTGGAACCGGCAGTGGCATAGTTTCCTCTTTTCCACGAATGGTTTGGCATAGCTTCACTTGTCTCTTTATAATAAAAACAGCCCAAACACATTGTAGTAATCAATAGGCTATTGTGAGTAGCTTTATGAACATTTCAAGCCAGGTCAAATTTTTTGATCTTGATTGTCCTTTAAAATATTCTTATCTATTTGGCATATTTGAGTCATTAGCACTTAACCCCAGTCTTGTAGGAGGCCCTTCTCCTCCCAAGTTTTAGGTGTTTTATCACAATTTTAGGCACATTAAAGATATTTTATATTATTTAACATAACGTTTTTGGTATCCAATAACCATTAATTCTTTGATTGGTTGCTTGGGGCCATACTATATGGACCACACACAGTCATTCTACCCTAATACTGTACCGTAGCTTTCACTTGTGTTGTTTTTGGCTATTAAAGTGTTTATGTCTGGAGCTAATCAATTAGAAACAATTGGATGCTGGGCAGGGTCACAAGTCTATGTCATGTCACTTATGTGCAATTGATTAATTTCATCCTGCTTGAGGGCAGGTACAGAATAAAATAATGACCATTTAAAAAGCATGTGGTATGAATGTAATGCAAAGAAAACTTTAACATGAGAAGTTGTGAAAAAGAGGTAGCTGTTACTGAGAAGAAATGAGTTAACTTTGGTTATAGCAGCCCCTTCTGATTCTTCATAATAGAGTAACAAGCACAGCATGGTGTTTAGCTGTGCTCCAAACTGAACTCTGCCCTTATGCAGTCTCAAGTTTGAGAAAATTTTGTCAAGGGCAGATTAGTTGCTATACTGGTAGATAAGTAAGATTTCATAGGATAACCCAGTGAATAGTTTACCATTGAGCATTGCTGAGCTTCTTGTTCATTAAATCTGCTCTATGACAGAAAGCAGCTTACCGGCTAGCCTTGGCTGTGTACTTTTGCAGGTCTAGAGCCTCCTTTTTCTGATATGAGACAATAAAAATGAAATTAATGGAACTGCATTAGTCTGAAGCCAATGGTAATCAGAACAAATGTACGTTTTTCTTAAAAACCAAAGAACACTCCCCCCCCGCCAATGGTAGCAGCAACATAGAATAATTTGTTGTCTCTAAAGGTTTAAATGATATATCTGTCCAAAGTAGTTACTGTATTCTATAGACTATATGTATTTGTGAACATTAACTATTCATGTGTATTTATTGCTAAACACTCTGTAAAAGGCTCTGCATTTTTTTTTCTCACGCAGTAGCAACTGAGGTATCAATAGTACAGATTGTAGGAGATCAGCTAGCAAATAAAATAGAAGCATGCAAGCCCAGTTTTGCTGGTTTTAAGTGATCTCTTGAGTACATATTGGTAATTGAAAAGGCAGGATGCTCAGCCTGGTAACCAACTTTTTCTTAACCTTGTGATAACATTTTATTATATCATTCAGCTAGATGATGTTATATTATGAAATATATGTAAGACTGTATATTTGTATATTCTTACTAATGGATTAATGGCAGCAAGAAATGATGGCTAGCAGATCTGTGTAGACATATATCATCAAGAATTTTACACATGGATTCATTTTAGATTTATTCTCTGGTATGCTGGTTTCAAGTTGGGAACATGTAGATATCTTCCTGGAGACCTGCAGTCCAAATTAAACCCTCCTCAAGTCAGTCTGTTTCACCTCCAAAGACCATAGGGTTCCTAATGCCCAAGGAGGGAATAACAGCAAAGATACAATGTCTGGTTATTTAAGAAGCATTAGCTCTGGGATTCTATGGAAGGGAAAGTTTCATAGGTCACACATTCATTGAATAAACTGTTGGTTGCTCCCATGATGTATGTTTCTGCAATCCCTGCCTGCATTATGGTTATTTCTAACTATCTGTGAAATTTTGGATATAAAGGATATACATGCTGAAAACATTATCTTATTCAAAATGATTCTGCCATAACTAATCTGCCAAAAGCTACCAACATAGTAAATGTCTTTAAGGTTGAGCTTTGCAAGGCCAAAAATCTGATGTCCATTATATGACATAGTGGACTTGGAGACCATCTTTGTGGAAAACCTTTGGAATATCGTTTTACAGTCACTGAATGTATTGCACACTGATGTTCAGAAAGCAGATTATGATCTACATGCCGTACAACAGTAAGGATTCTTAAATCTCCAGTAACTTCAATCAAAAATATCAGGATGAGATTTGCAAGTCCAGACTTAAATCTGAAGCAGCTTCCCTTTTTTGTAGACAGGTTGCAATTCTGCACCCATCTGGAGTTTTGCCATCAGCCTCAATAGCCCTGTGGTTTTAATCTCGGTTTGAAGATTGAAATGCCTCTACTATAGACAAATAACACTTTTGAGACTCTAGAAATGCTCTGACTTAAAATATTCATTGTTATTGACAAAGTTGTAACTCAGTGACAGCATTACCAGAAAACTTATGTAAGTTTCTGAACTTGCTTTGAATTTATGACTAATAATGATTGCTCAGCGATTGCTCATAGGATTTGAACTGCTGTTACCCTCAACTTACAATCCAAAAGAGTTGAATTGCCAGAAAAATCGTGATGAATCTGCCTTGTGACTTGAGACACAAACTATGTATGAATACTTATTTTTTAAAATGTACTCAAAAAATTTAAGTCAGCTATGGGAGATTATCAAGAGTACAGATGATATCAGCGAAGGCATCCCTTTACTATCTCATTTATTTATTTTTATTTTCTCAGTAAATGTTTTTATCATAGTGATTAGGAATGATGTTTGTGGTGATACAACTCAGAAAATCAGCCTTTGGTTATTCAGCTAAACCATGGTCCAAACCCATTTGTTCCAATGCAGCAAAGGTGGTTCAGTCTCAATATCCAGCTAGACTTTGAATTCTGTATCTATGTTTTCAAACATGGGTATCAGTGCTCACTGTGACGATAATTTCTGATAAGGTTACACTAAAAATTGGGGAATGATTCTCAAATAACTTGTGTGTAGAGCTGCAAACTTCTGGTTCCAAAACTACATATCCAAGGGTTGAACGCTTTTAGAGAAGCCTCCAGTGTACGAATGATCTCTCGTAACAGCCAGTGGCTTCTAATTTCTCTTGAGAAAGTAGTGGAGAAGTGAAGGAATAGCTCTAGGATAATCTTTGGTTTTAGCAGATACTTGAACACTTAGTCATTGATAATTACTCATTCGGGTCTGCTTGGTGCAGCTGGATCCTTCATATTCCTTACCAAATTGGGGCATAAGCAGCACTGAGGTGGCAGTTTTGCATGATGCACCAAAATCCTGCCTTTGTACACTTTCTGTGATGCATGATTGATTGTGCTGATATTAAAACCCTTTTACTGTTTGTTCAGAAATCATGATTTGGTCATCCAAAATAATGAGTTTCACTTCAAAAAAACATATGTATTAAAAAATCTGAGTCCTTTAAATTTGCTTTTACTTTTAGAACCCGTAGCATTCACATATATGTCTCTATCTGCAATTTTGGGGCTTGAAGCTTTTCTTAAAACAGTTCTCCACGCTCGCCTGAGCTGGGGTTTAAGTAAATACCAAATATAATGTGGCTTGCAATGAAGTAGTAAAATATATTAATTTCAGTGATAGTAGGAGCAGATTTATTATTGTGCCTCTGTACTTGGTTGTGTTGTAAGGCTATGCAAGAAATCTTCAGGCACAAGTTATATCATACTGTCCAAATGTTGTACTTTACAGTTAAGTCAGTGTGTTGTTAACATTTTATATTGTTGATAATATTGATGATAAGGTCTTGTGGCTGCATACAGTCCAACATAACCTTACTTGAACAATTCCAGTGCAATTCTTATTATGCAAGATCTCTGTAAAACAGAGAGTTTGTGCATGGTGTGAAAGAACGTGTTTGTTTTTGAAGTACGCTTTGCTAATGAGCACAACATTCCAGAAAGGACATTGGGTATAGCCATGGCAACTCTGGAGAGACAACTAAGACCCACATAGGAACTGTATAGCCTGGCAGTTCTGATTTGTCCTCTGCATTCACTTTGTTGTCACTGATAGGTAAATAATTCCTTTAGGTTATGAAAGCATGCATATAACTTTCCCATAAGTGGAGAACTTTTCTTGATGTTAGCTTAAGTCTGTAGACTGTGTCAAACACTCTTGAATTTAATGGTCAAATTTTCAACATGGCCTCACTCCAGCTTCTAGGAGGAAGTACAGATCTATGAACTCACCTTTTGATGACTGTCGGCTTCACAAGGATGCTAAACTTAATGCAGATATAGCGGAATTTTCAGAAGGGTGTGTGTCATGTGAAGCCTTTGTTTTGATGATTTTAGGTAAGACTTGAGATAGGTTAAACACGAATACTGTTAAGTACTTAACTGTATTGGTAGGTCTTTAGCTGGATTTTTTGAAACAAGTAACAAAGTAAATTTCAATTAATCCAATGGAAACCAGACATTAGGTGTCTTAGGCACTTCCTGAAGTCTGGCTAAGCATTTGTCATCATATTTAGCTGATTAAAACAAAACTTTCACTCTTAAAACTCTTTTGAGAGAATAGGTTTCTGTCATGTAAATTCTAGTACCTGGGTGTGTAGATATTTGATAATACTTGAGAAGTGCAAGTACAAGCATCACATGTTTTTAAAGGGAGGGCAGTTTTTGAAAACTTGGCCTAATACATCCCTTCCAGACAGCATATTACATAAATTGTTTAGGAACAATGTTATTTCTGTTTCTAATTTTATATTTATTAGATTTTATATCATTATATAGAGAAAATGAAAACAGCATTCTCAATCTGTTTTGAGAAATGTGGTTTCCAAGAATTGTCAAGTTTGTCATGCTTCTGGATGCACTAGAAACACAGTGAATACAAGTCAGCTAGACTAAATTGCGAAACAATATTAAAAATGCATTTATGATTGCAATTACTAAATTGTTGCTGTATGCTAACTGTTGCCGTTTGTGTCATGGTGGGAGGTCCCGACTGGTTAATGATGCTGTTTTGTAGCATTAAATAAGTGGAGCATTTGCTTATATGTGGAAACATGTATTTCTGTATTTATGTAATGTTTTTTCTGTCATCAGGTGCTTTGCCAAAAATCGAAGCTGCTTAAAATTTATAGGATACAGTCTCTTGTCAATGCATGCAAACAGAATAGGGTATTGTTTATAGTGTGTATATGTGAAAGGACCAATAGAGGCTTACTTTGTAGTAAAGGCAGACATAAAGAAGAATTTTAGCTGCCTGATACTGCCTTTCAGTATCGTAGACATAAGATGACATGGGCACAGCAGCACTGGCACAGAATGCAAAGAATAGGGGATTGTGTTCTGTCAAGCTCTGTTTGGCATTAAGTGTTTCCTGGCCTGCACCTTGCAGAAGCTCCAAGAAGACTGCAGAAACTGGCTTTATTCCAGCTGGCTGATTCAGCAAGAAATTAACTAGCTCCAAAAAAATGCCCCCCCCCCATTTTGTTTCAATTTCCTTGCTTGTATATGTGGCTGCTCCAGGCCATGTAGTGGGATGAAGAAATGTGAAAGGACAATGCAAGTACTGGTGCTGATACATTCAGATTTGCCTCTTCTGATGGGAGTTTTCCTTGCTTTCCCAGCTACTGCAGCCTCTTGCTGGTGTAGCAGTGGTGCGGAAGCAGGCAGCTAAGCAAGATCAGTGCTCTCTGTGGAAGTGTAACAAATGAAATATGCTGAAACATGATTTAGCTTCCTCTCTTGAGTCTCCTCTTATTAGATGTTTTCAAGGTCTCATTACTCATTTGATGTTTTGTTTTCTTGAATCTCCAAATAGTTTTAAACTGTTCCCTGGTTGACTAACATGGATATTGGCTGCAAAAACCAATAGCATAGTAGTGTCTTGAGTATTGCCTGCTTGGTACATAATATTCTGGTTGGAAACTGCCAGGTTCATCCAACATATTACTGATTCTTTCAGCTGATATCATCAACACTTTTGTTAGAAAGCAGAAGAGGGAATTAATCTACCACTGGAGAGATGTTGTGTATGCTCTGTACTGTGTAGGGATTTTACTAATTCCACTAACTGATAAGGCTGCTTGAACAGGTTCATTTTTTTTAGTCTGATTTTATACCTTTATTTATATGAATATAAGGTGCTTTATGTGACTAACCATTATGCTTTTCCTCTAGAACAGTGATTCTTGGGAGTCTTTTTGTGGTACAGCCACCTCAGAGCTTGGCAGCAGTTAACAGTGCAAACTAAATGGTAGGAAATACTGTGAGGGGAAGGTGTAAAAAAAGTGAAGACCATCATCCTTTCACTGTATGAATTCCTGGTTTGCCCATACTTGAGTACTGCAGACAGTCCTGATTCCTTTCTGAATGGGGTAGAAAGACTCGATAGGAATCAGCTGGTAACTTGTTTCTTCCAACATAAGGACAGAGTGCCATTAAAGAAAACTACCCAGGGGACAGATTCAAAACAATGAAAGGTGGTGGTTCTCCATGTATGACCTTTGGCACCATAGGGTTTGGTGGTTTTTTTGAGTAGTTACATGGGGTTCAGGGGAGACAGGATGAGTACTGGGAAGATCCATTAAGTACTACTATATAGGCAAACCACAGCAGGCTAAGAAAAGTAGGTGAGATCAGGAAAGTATTCCAGGGAAGTATTGTGCATACGTTCTCTGGACGTGCTCTTTGAGTGTCCAGTTATGGCTACTGTTGGAAGCTGATGGGCTAGATGGATCCTTGGTCTGAACCAGTTCAGCTGTTCTTATGCCATTTTGATGTTCCTTGGGGCTACACTTGAGGATCACTGAACTAGAAGTTAGAACCGATCCTAGACCGGCAGTCGCTTATGACCAATTTAAAAACTAACAAAGAAACACATTCTCCAGACTCCAGGTGTATCTGGAGGTATGTCCTGGATGCATAAGAATTTGCTCAAAACCAATGTAGGGGCTTACATTCTGGACTTCTTTGTGTCTGCTGGGAATATTTTGCATTTTTACATTGTTTTTATTTTTTTCTTTACAAACATTTTTATTATGTTTCTGGTGCATTTTCAAATTTTAAAGTTTTGGAATGATTTTTCAATTATGCAAGGAAATTGGGGTAATCTTAATTTCTGGAGTAGTTTTCTTGTTTTTAAATGAACGCTAGTATTTCCTTAAGCAAGGTAAATAGAGAAATGGCTTCTGATATTTTACTAAATAAGGCTTGGCTTAAATTCCACTTTCATTATGTGATCAGTCCTGTAAGACACAAGTATTCCATACATGTACCCTGCATGAGTGAGAACTTGCCTTCACCCCAGTGTGAAACTGCATACTCAGATGCTTTTCCCATTTCCTCTTCCTACCTCTTTCAGTTAAATTTAGAACACAATAGGTTGGTCAAAACTGTAACAAAACCTCTAGAATGCCATCTTAATGTATGAGTTTTTACTATGCAGCTGTTTATCTTCTGCTAAGAGGAAGCTATAAATGTATTTTTAATGCCAGGAGCTGGGCTTAAAATGCCATCACTTTTCCAGTGGGAATAGATTTGAAAATTAGTAAGCAATTAGAGCAGTAGGCAAATACATTTTACTTAATGTTGCGAGTCTCATGGGCCTTTCAAATATCCTCTTAGCATCACCTGTTCCTAACTTGCAACCTTTTAAATCTTTACCTAGTCTTAAACAGCAGTGTTACTTGGAAAGGGAAATTTTTTTGAATATTTTTGATTTTTATTTATGAGCTGAATTTTAATTTATTTTTAAAAAAATGCATGGTTTCTCCAAGAGCAACAGAGATGTACTGGGAACACTAAGCTTTTCTTGGAGAAAATTTCTTCCTGTAGATAACCATCTTGAGAAGGGCCTAAGCTGGGATAACAGAACATGTGGGTCTTGTTCTGATCTTTTGAACTTGCTTGAATTATGTCCTTAGCAAACACCAATGATGTATTTGTTTATAATTGCTTATTTTTCTTGCTGAATTTAGACCTCTGTGAGCCATCTGTCATATGTCACATAGAAGCCACTATTTAGAAACGGGGAAATACAGGAATTGTAGACTTTCTTTTTATTATTTAAGATGTTAAGGACAGTCCTTGAGAACACTGAAGAAAATAACTTGTCCTGTTCACCTGGTGCTATAGGAGTGTCCCATCATCCCTTGGCTGCCAAAAGATCACATTGAATCAGTGGTAGTATGACGACTCTCAGCCTAGGCAGTATAAAAACCTCAGTCCTGAAAAAGATCCAGGCTGGGGAGCCCTGTGGACTTCCTTAGGTTACTGTGCCACAAGTGAGACCTTATTTTGTAAAATTCAAGCTTTCTACTTAACAGTACAACATTCTGCACTCGAGTAACAGTGCCAGTGAAGTCTGCAGGCACTTTGCCTGAGACATCAGTGGGAGTTTTTCTTGAGCAGGACCTGCCCATAGGAAGCAAGCTGAGGCTGAATTTCATTAGTGCTAACTAGCTGGTTGTCGTATTTCCTGGTGTGTGGTGTGAATCATTTCATCTCTTCTTCATGTAACTGCTAAGGACAGATGGCATTTAAAGCTGTGTCTGCAGCTGTTAGTTTTCTTAAAAATTGCCTGCATTTATCCCTCTGGAAAAAAAAAAAAAAAGAGGCAATAATAAAGATAATTTGTCTGTTGCTTATAAACCTTGAAAAATTTGAAGTGATTTCCATTTTTTTTACGTGTCACTTTTTTATTGTGTGTCATTGAAGACCATTTTATCAGGTGTTTCAGACCATCCCTGTTGGCAGGAATTTCTCTGAACTTCTGCAGAGGGAAACATCAAAACCAGTCCTTAGAGCATGTATGCTATTTTTCAGGAGAACTGAAGCAGAACATGGAAATTCACTTTTTAAGAAGATGTGACTTTTTGCCAGATTTACTATATTCAGAAGATTCCTTTGAACCTTTTAAGGGGTTGCACTCTCCACTGCATGGTGCAGTTCTGCTAATGAAAATAGAGGGAAATACAAGCACACCATAAATAAGGAAGATATAGAGAGTTGATTTCTACGTGTAGCATTTTGTCTGTGCATATGAAAATTGACATCATGGTGTTGGAATGTTGACAGTGTTTTGCATTTTGCTAGCTGTTCTTACTGGAAAGCATGTGTTTCAAAGGGAGTTTTCAATTTTTATAAGTCTTTGCTTCCATAATAGCCCAGTATTATTTTGAATGTAGACTTCAGCTATGAATAAAATTTAACTCATGAAGTAAGAGATTCCTCTGGCACAAAATGTGAATGAATTATGCAGCCAACAACCAGTAATGTGCATGCCTGGATCATAATAGTCAAAGCCCACCTTAAGATTCCACTGTTACCTCTCAACACTGTCTTACTCTGTTCAAGAATGCCTTACTCTGAGAGTAAGGATACTGAGTTCAGAGGAACTCTTTCAAGAAAAGCTGCAGTAAGTGTGGGGAAAGCATAGCTGGCTGCACAAAACCAACCCTTTGTGGGAATTTTTTGCTAATGTGCTTTCTTAGCTCCAGATGGGTCTGGGTCTGTGAAAAGAGGGAGCTGAGAAGTGAAGAAAACAGACTAACAGCGATGAAAAAGTGGCACTAGCCCGTCATCTTCAGAGGGTAGCCATCCAGATAAAACTGGCAAAATTCAATTATATTCTCTTTCAGTAATGGGCTGGCCTTTCTCTTCGACCTTCATAATCCACCTCATTTTCCCAGAGTTTCAGGGTTATATACTCTGCAGAAAGTTGGCAACCCAAGTTTCCCATGTCATCAACTCTGTCTGGTCTCCTGAGAGAACAGTTTTCTGGTACAACATCCTTGCACCTGCTAGTTCTTCCCCAGCTCTTCTGAAAATCAGACCACTCTGAACCGCTTCATGAAATTATTCCATACTACTTAGGCAGTTTCTTAATTTTTATAATAATCTGATTCCTGAAGTGATACAAGGCAAGTCCAGTTCCATTAACCTGTCCTTTTGATGAAGAACCCAAATTCTTGGTGACGTTTTCAGTGTCTAAGATTGATGAGTTTGAAAAAGTTAGATATCTATATTATTCTAAGAAATTACACCTGTATCTTTAAGTTAAAGCAAAAGTATGTAATGTACCTGCCAAAGTGTATATGCCTTTGCAGAGAAGTTCTTTTTAAAGGAGTGTTTAACATCCCTAAATACATATACATGTATCATTGCCCATTTTAGGTGGCAGTGTGCAATGCTGAAAGCCTCAATTCACCGCTAAAACTTCAGAACTTCAATCCCCATATGTATCCTATATGGTTACATGGGCATGTATAGTGTATGTAATTGCACTAACAAAGTCTCAGGAGATTGTCATTAGTTGAGTTTTAGGTAACTGCAGGTTCCTGATGGGCTCTTCTTTGCATATAAGTTACAGGGCTGCTGTATAAACCAATATACACTGATTTAGCCTGGTGTTCTATTTAGTTGAGAAAATAGGCACAATGAGATGTTTTTGCATGTCTAAATGAGAACATGAGTCAAGAAAAATGAGGACTGATGTTTCACATTGAAGGATGCTGCAGCTTGCTAGGCTGAATATCTGCTTGAGCTGGGGCTTGCAGTGGCATGATTGGTCTCATAAAATGGGGGCCTGCTTGCCTGGTCTATCTTTTGTGTTAGAAGTGGCTCTTTAATAAGGTAGCTTAGAAGAAAATCCTGTTCAGAGCTGCATAATTAACATCAGATAGGTCAGATGTAATATATGGAATGCTTGAATCGACATAAAATTTAGATTGGGACATGCTTGATTCCAATGGATTTTGCTTTCGGAAACTGTTACTGCTCTTTGCGGAGGCATTGCGCTGATGCCTGTTAAGTTCTGTTCATTGGCAGTTGTTAAGTTCTGTTCAGCTTTTCAAATGCTGGTGTAGCTCATCTACATCCATTCCTCTTTCTGGAGGGCTGCTGTAGCAGCCTATGCTTTTTTTTTTTTTTTTTTTTTAATGGGCTGTTAGTACCAGAGGCTCTCTACTGCAGTAGCAATTTTTCTCCTGCTGTGGATTTGCGTGAGGGTTGGTGCTGTACTCGGCTGTTCTGCAAGGTGTTGGAGTTGCAAAGGCCTCTCAGTGGGATCAGTCAATTCACAGCTGCCATGGAGGGCACGTAAGAGCTCACATTTTTTAGAGACATGTAAACTGACTCACAGGGCTCTCACCTACGTGTTATTTTCCTGTATCTTGTTAATGTTTACATTATTTTTATTTACAAATTGAAAAGATATTCAGAATTGTTCTTAATATTTCATCAGAACATTTTAATGTAAACAGCTAACTTTACATCTCAAATGTTCAGTTATTAATTGTCATGATAGTTACCTATGACTTTTATTGGTTATTTCTAGAATCCTATTTCAAGTATAGCAGGATTTGTGCAAGCTTTATTGTTAAGACTGAAATTTAAACTTTATTAGGATTAAGTGTTTAATAGTATAATTTGCTGCATATGTTACAAATACAAGCTGCTATGAATAGATCCTCTGTAAAAAAAAAAAAGCATTTGATATGTTATGTATGGACTTAAATCCAATATGTTGTTATCTTTAACTAAAGGAAATTATAAGAAGTGATTTACAGAGAAGGGTTTATTCTATTAACTTGAATTTATTTAAAACATTTCTCAACTGAAGCTGAATTTGGTTTTTGTATTTTGACTTTGTTTAAAATGTGCTGTACATTAACTTCCTTTGTTCCTGGAATAGTATTCTGAAAATAGTACAAATTGGCTGTTTTTCATATATATGAGAGGAGAAAAAAAATGAGTAGTAGTAGGTGGAATATTGAAGTCGGGTGCCCTGTTTTTGCATTTGCCCACTCACAGTAGACTTGAGAGTTTAAGTGCAACGTTTCCTGTTATATTACTGGCATTTTAAAATGTGATTTTTATAGCTTGTAAAGACCTGGGAGAATGGTGCTCTTTTTCCTACATGTTTTCACCCCCCAGTCTCCCAGGAAGCAGTAGTATGGAACACATTGATTTAGAGTAGGTATTGGGTTTTTGCTCGATGCTGAAGGAGCAAAACCAGGAGGGCAGTGTAGCCCTGGTCTGCATGAGACATTTGATTAATCTGTGAAATGCTTGTGACTGATTTGGATTCTTATGGGTTTTATGCAATTTGGAATGATTCTGTGTTTGTAAATGGCAGGAATAGATAGTTTTGGCTTATTTTGAGATACAGAGACCATACTAAATCTTGTTGGTATAGGCATTTTGACTTGGAAGTTTTATTATTGTTCCATATTTCCTTTTAAAGTGCGTAGTTGCTTCTTTGAAGATTTTAAGTAGGCAATCAGGCTTTTTTGAGAAATTTGTTGCATTTTTTACAGAAAAAATTGCAGTCAGACTCCTCCTCTGTTATTAAAGCTGGAGTAATGCAAAATGAGCAAAATCATAGCATGCATCATCCTAACCCTAAGAAAGGAAAAGCACATAGAGAAGGGACAAATCTCATTCAGTCATTTTTGGATGGTTTTCTGCAAGAGGGCAACAACTTTCAGACCTTGTGTGGATGTGTAGGATTCGCTTCAGCCTTTTACCAGGAACTATAAAAAGCTTGTATAAAGGCACAGAATAATTACAGCCTGAGTCAGACCAGCAAGTTGGCTTTTTTTCCCACTATAATGAGGATAAAAGAACCATATCTCTTGGCAAAAAGGACTGGGCTCTGAAATGGAGATGTTCTGGACTTGTAATTCCAAGTACGGCCAAGCTTGCAGAGAAATACACAGGCTAAGATTTATATTCGAGTCTTGATATTTAAAATGGATGCTGTTTAGGCTTCATATAATAACATTTTACTCTGTATGAAGCGCAGAGGAGCCAGGCCTGTAAAAAGTGCAAATGAAAATAGGATTACTGCCACAGTCAGCACAGCTTGATTGTGAGAGTGAGACCATCAATTTGTGTGGTTTGTTTACAATTTGTAAAGCAGTGGAGAATGTGAAGAGATGTGTAATTATGCAGGATAAGAATAGATTGACTGAATCAGGAAGAGCGCAGTATTTTACACCACTGCAAATTTAGTAGATTGTGTAGGTTCTACCTGTAGTAGTTTCTAGTGTCGTGGTTGCTTTAGTCTGAGAAGTCATAGATACCTAGGGCAAAAGGAATTCTCTGCAATTAAATAAAAGGGCGGATGAATTTATTTCCCTGCCTTTGCACAGTCCATTGTTCTTGGATTCTGTCTGTATTTTGAATAGTCTTAGAATGCTAAAGACAAACATATGAGAATCTGGAACCATGCTAAACCTTTAGCTATTGAACTGTTAGGGTTGGCCTGCTATCTCACATTAGCTTGTACTGGCAAACTAAGAGCTGACTGCGGATAAGAAAATTCAGGGGAGGTTATTGCACAGATCCATCCAAAAGTGCTCAGGAATAGTTGAAAAATATTCTGTAGGAATAGTGCCCTTCTGTAAATCTTTAAAATTAAACTATGCTGTCAAGAATCCTGTTTAACCTTATGTGCAAATGGCAGCGGTAAAAGAGAAGCTGCTAGATATGCAAGAATAGATGATTTTGCACTGCTGGTTAGAAATCAGGCAAGTATTGGAAATGCAGTGTTTTCCCTTGCCCTTGCTGTTTTTGAAAGTAGTGAGTGGAGTATCCCTTGTCCTACAAGAGACATGACAGCTTTTCAAAAGACAAGGTCAAGTGGACAAACCAAGATTGTGTACTCTTTTAGAATCCAGTATATAAAAGCTGCTTTTGAAAGGATTCCTTAGTAGTTGTCCTAATTCTGTGAAAAATAGTGGTGTTTTCCACTTTGTTGAAGGAGGGGAGGCTGAATGACTTGCCTTCTGAAAGATGTCTATGTCACATTTTGCATGCAAGACAAATGCGTTAAAAGATTTGATTGTACCAGAAGCAACAATAAGAGTCAGTCCCTCCACGGCCTTTCCTGTATTGGTCAAGGTAGGAGGGCTTTTCAGGAGCTTAGCTACAGCCTCTATTTGCTGTACAGTTGTGTGTCTAATTTTTAGTTGCCAGAAGATTCAGTGAAGTTCCAGTAACTAGGTACGTGCTGAAACAGTTATCACCCCCTACAATTAGGTTCTTCAAACAGCTAGAAAAGAGAAGGAAACAAGATAATTCATCTTACTAGCCATCTGCTATGCCATCATAAACTCCAATCCGGTATTCTGAAGGAGTAAAATTATTTTGTTAAATTTCCTGTAGAAAGATAATCATTATTGGAAAGCCATGCATGACTTATGACATGTCTCAATTCATCTGTCCTGGGAGCTATCCGCTGTACGTACACATCTGCTTCTGTACACCCACACAGGATGGGAAGATATTCCTCCACAGGAAGGTCTTCCGTTCCCTCAGTATGCAGGTGGTATGTATTGGCAAATCACATATTGTGGATATGGTAGCCAAGTTCCCAGAGCTGTGCACACATAGTGAAGCAATTCACTCCACTTCAGCTGTTTGAGTGTGAATACAAGATGAGTGACTAGGAATGTAATCACATAGCCTCTCTTTTAATGTTCCTTCTGTGATACCTGTGTTAATCACTTATACTTGCTACTGGTTGCATTTGGAATATAGACCATTAGAAGGTTAAAAATGTTATGTTGATGAGATCAGTCACAGTGAAGACACTTGCTGCTTAAAATATTTAAAAAAGAAAATGCAGAGCATTTAAGAAAGTATCATACTTTTTAAAATTCCAAAACGTTAGACAATGTTGTGCCTTTGAATTACAAATGTAATGTCAATTTTTCATCCTTTTTCTGTTGTCATGTTCATTGAATGTCATTCTGTAATCACCTGGAACATTTTAAAACTGCTTAATGAAATTTTTTGCTGGTCATGGAAGATGGGTAATAAAATTTTAGCGTTGAAACTATCTTGATTAGAGCAGGCATCCTGTTCTGAATTAGCAGTTTCTATTTTCATTCTATGTCTGACTTGCTTGGCTGTGTCTTTTAACATTTCAGCAATTCTGGTTTGTTCAGAGGATTTATTTCATTCTTTCCAGCAGCAGATCCTGTGTTTATCTTTTCTCACCTCAGTAAGAGCCCTTTCCCCTTCAGCATATCAGTCCTGCAGTGTTGCTCTACACATTATGTAGACGAACAAAAACGAGAGTCATTAAACTAATGACCATTAGTCTTAACAGTTGTCAGTGAAGAGATGCCTGCAGGGCCTGTCATGTGACCTTTTAATTGCTGTATTTTTTACTGCTAAAGCATAGTTATCTAAGTAGTGGCTTATTGTAAGTGTACATGTGAAATACCGTCAGTTAATGCTAGTAGATAAATTGTGACCAGGAAGGGGACAATCTTCAGATTAACAGTAGGTCCTCTTTCATACTTGGTCTTTTCTGATTTGAAGACTTTGCCTTTTTTTGGGGTGCTTCGCTTCTTTTGTTATATTTGGGTTTTGTCCACTTATTGACCTTTTTCTAGTCAGCCTTTGCTTTGTTAGTGCTGGACAGTGTGTTCAGCTCAATACAACACACAGTTAAAACCTTGCCCTGCTTGAGATGCTTTTACTGGTAAGAGACAAAGGCAAAGTACACTTGGAGAAAAAACATCCTCTCTCTCCCCAAAAGTTTTAACAGGGAGTTAGCAAATGGGTGGATCAAAGATACCAGAGCTGGCATCACGGGACTGAGGGAATAGTTTGGCTGACATTTAAATGAGGCTGAGTTAAATACATATGGATGGATGCATGCTGGAGAGGTGAGTTGCGGTGTTTGAACAGTGGGCCTGGGTCAGGGAAAGCATTTTGGCAGCAGAAGATCAGGTGGGAATGATCACGATACTGGAAGTCAGTGACAATCTCAAAGTGGTAGATGAGATGTGCTAATAAGACCAAAATAATTTCTTAGGGAAAAATGGTTTACTAGGAAGTAGGATGCTTTACCTGGTGGTTGGTGTAATGGTATTCCTGACATCAGTAAAGCACAAAAAGGTTAAAAGCTCTAAAGTATTTGCAGAAACTTATTTGAGACTTAGAGACTGCGTGCTGTGAACAGTTTCTTTTGGGAATTTTTTTAAAATCATGCTGAAACAGGTGTGCACACGTGGAGGGCGCTTGGCTGAAAGGCATTCACCTCATGTGCCTTATTAATAGCCTTAAACCAACATTCCTGCAGCAGAGCCATGACCATTTAACTGCTTCCTTATTGTGAAAATGTGCCTGACCGAGTCAATGTGCTAGGCTGCTCAGTCCATAAACCCTACAGAGGGACTTACTGCAATGGAGAAAGAAGAGTAGGTGAAGAACTGGGTTAACATCACTAAAATTATCAGAAGTGGTGGAAAACTAACAGTGGAAAAAATCACGTTTCCCTCGCCATGTGTTAGACACATTCATGTGGTGAGCTGTTGTAAATCATAAGTTAGCCTGAGAGTGAACATCTGGCTGTGGCATTCTCTACAGTCTAATTTCTTTCAGGTGAGAAAGGATTCATCAGCTAGAGGTAACAGGGAGGAGAACCATTTCGATTACTTACACTTTTACTCAGGGTGGTCTGTCTTTGTAACTAGAATTTTGGGATACCTCTTCACCCCAGGCCCCTTTTTGAAGTTGTGTTGACAAGATGGTAGCAGGTGCTCTCAGTGCTCTGCTGAGAAAGGTGGATGAAGAACAGCGTTAGCCCAAACTCTCCTGTTCCGTGGGATAGCAGTACTAGGAGTATGTTTCTAAGTATTTTGGTCATGTGGGTGCTGTTAGGCTACCACACATCACCCTTCCAAACTTTTTTAAGGAAAAGGAAGAAAATTACTTCTGATAATACAGGAAGTGTAATATAGCGCACACTACCCCCACCTCCCAGGCCCATCCAAAGGCTAAAATCAGAAGCTAGGCAAGTTCAGAGCAAAAATACGCAGAATTTTTGCGATGGAGGTAATTAAGTGAGGAAATAATGTTTATCCCCTTTTCCTTGGTGCACTCTAAACTGACTGAACCTTTTAGAAAATGTTTCCTATGTTAAAAAGAAGTGATGAACTTGCAGAAATTTCCTCACCTAGTTCTGTGGCCTGTTTCGTGCAGGTCATGCTAGTACCTTTGGAACAAGAGAAGTTCTGGCACCACTGAGTTCATTCAGTTCTCCACTTACCTGAGCAATTTTGCTCTCTTGATCTGTGGATGTGCAAGCCTTTACACAACCTTATATATGTATTTATTCATTGCGGAAGTCACTGAAGTAGGTCAGCAAACACCACTGATTGATAAAGGTTGTTCTTGTGTTAATTCAGTATTAGTTATTTAAGTATAGCTGGGTGACCTTTGTGTGTATGACATAAGTATATTCATTTTTAGAGGGATATTTATGTATCCTACAGTAATTCGATTTGACTCTTCTCTGAAGAGGAATCTTGCCACCTTATTCTTCGTATTACTGGATTATACCTGTTTATATGGTGTTTACAGGACTCTTTGAGGGTGTCTTTCATTGAGAAGCTTTGTGATGGTAATGTTGTTTGTCAAACTTTCTGTCTTCCTGATCTGTCAGAGTTGAATAGTTGCATGGTCTTTCTGTTCTCCACCTTGAGTTTTGGGCTATTTGATCTTCAAAATAGTTGCACCAAAGATGTATTTTCTTATTGAGAAATTATTCCAGTTCTTGGTGGCTGAGAGTTTGCTTGTTTCCAGGTCTGTTTCTGTTACGAGAATGTGTAGCAATTTACAGTAGCAGAGCAATTTCGTACATTTCATCTACCTGTTCAGTTCATGATAAACACCATGCTGTTGCTGATGACAACATTGCATAAACAGTATGCAGTGATGAAGAATTACTTGTGCTAGGCCACGCTTTTTGGGGGCTGAATACTTGCCAGTTTTCCTTTGCCACCTGAATCGCAAGCAGATGTACTGAGATTGAGGGACAGGGAGAAGACTCTATAATTAGCAGTGAAAGGCATGGTAGTGCCCTGCAATATATGATAGAGTCACTGTTCAGCCTTACCCACATTGCAGAAGTCTCTGCTTATAATTACAATTGTGAACATCTTTAATGTTAAGATCTTCAGTATTTAGCTCTGAAGTATACAGTGTTTAGGATTCTTCGCCCCTCCACCCCCAGGTTCAGTGGTTTTAATATCATTCCATTGCCCCACACGTTTCCCTTCTTTGTGTTTTCATTATGCCACAGGAATTCTCTTAAAAATCTGGATCCGCCACTAGTTCTAGCAGGTGTTTGGCTTCTGAGTGCCAGTTTTTTTTCCTTACACAGCTTATGGATGAGAATTTCACTGCCCTTAGGCACAATTTCAACTGAAGTATATGAAAAGCATGTTACTATGTCAGTTCAAATTATATCACTATTAAAGAAAAAACTCAAAAGGAAATTAAATATAAATAATCACGCTAACATAACATAACATTCATAACATTAAGGTTATAATTTAAATTAAAAAGAATTGGGAAAATCTGAGTCAGGAGTCCCGATGTCATTCTTAGCCAGACTCTCCTGAGAGCAGCCATTGTAAAATGAGGATAATGACAACTTTGAGTCATGAGATCTCTTGATGAATAGTACTATAATACTATAGTATATAAGAGCTAAGTGTGTTTTCTAACTCTGTAATATACTTTATAGGAACTAAGTATTGCGTACAGTCCTGTCTCCTATATTCTCTCATTATTAGCCTATTTATCTGATGGTGGCTAATAAATTTTTTTTGCAGTACCCAGCAATGTGCTAGATCCCATTTTGCTCACATATTTATATGCAAATTTCCAGCCACCTGTATCATCTTCCTCGGTGTGTTTAAACTTCTGTGTGGAAAGGTTGGTCATATCTATGCATAATCCTGCAGTCACATCAGTGTGCGCATGTCACTGTGTCCAAATGAAAACAAAGGAGCATTTTGCAAGTGCTGTGCAGGATTACTTACAAAATGGTGCTGTGAAGTTTCACCTGCCCAAAATTCTTGCTTGATGTTAGCTTGTAGGAGGCTTCCTGTTTAGATGCAATTGCTGGTTATCTGTGATCATACATACCTTTCTTGTACAATTTCTTTAGCATTAGAGCAGTTGTTCAGCCTGAATATTGGGGAAGAGGGTGAGAAGGAAGTAATTTATTAGAAAAGGGTGATGTTGCCCTTGCAAGCCTATTGGGAGCTATTTATCTCATTAGTAAAGAATTAGGCATCTGCAGCCCATAGCCTGCTACAGCCTCTCTTTCGTATCGTGTGGCCCACAATTGTAAATTTTTTTTTTTTGCTGTTATTGAATAATCCTGAGGTCTATGTTAATGTATGGCCTGCCAAAGGTACTAAAGTGTCTTGCCCCTCCATGATAAAGGCTCCTATTGATCAATGAAGGAATCACACCGTATGTTTGCTCATTTTATTTAGTTTGTTCTTCTACTCCTTCAGCAATGTGAATCTTCATTCAGTGCATGTGCTGATTTTTTTTTACTTTATAATTCCACTGCCTCTGACAGAGATCCTATGTAGCCTTAAACTATGCTCCTTTTTTGCCTTTTGTAAATAAATCTGCTGCTCCTCAAAGATTATGCTTCCAGTCTCCTCTAGTGTGTTAACTGGAGCTGCAATCATGTCCATAGGTAGACAAAGCAAGTTTGTTTCCTGCAAATGAGTCTATTTGTTAGAAGTTTGTCAGTTTAGCAAAATAATTCTTTCACCACATGGCGTTCATGATAAAGGTCACTTTAACAAAATGGTCCTGGTTTTGTCTGGGACAGAGTTAATTTTCTTACTAATAGCTGGTACAGTGCTGTGTTTTGAATTTAGGATGAGAATAATGTTAACACACTGATGTTTTCTTGGTTGCTGAGCAGTGCTTATATTCAGTCAAGGACTCTTCAGCTTCTCACATGCCCTGCTAGTGAGGAGGCTGGGGTGCAAGAAACTGAGAGGCAACACAGCCGGGACAGCTGACCCCAGCTGACCAAAGGGATATTCCAGACCGTACGAGGTCATGCTGAACAATAAAACTGGGGGGAGCTGGCTGGGAGCTGCTCATTGCTGCTTGGGGACTGGCTGGACGTCAGTCAGTAGGTGGTGAGCAATTATATTGGACATCACTTTTTTTATATATTCTTTTATAATTATTATTAATTTCCCTTCCTTTTCTATCCTATTAAACTGTCTTTATTTGAACCCACGAGTTTTACCTTTTTTTCTGATTCTCTCCACCATCCCGCAGAGAGGGGGGAGAGGGTGAATGGCTGTGTGGCGTTTAGCTGCCTGCTGGGTTAAATCACAACACAACTTAAAAAAAAACCAACAACAACCCAAAAAACTACAGATTATCCTGGTTTCTTTACTAAGGATGCTGGAAGCACTTTTGTAGCATATTTTTTGCTATGGAGATCATAAGAACCCTTAGAAACCTTCAATGAATAAGAGATAAATAGAGTTCCATGAGAACATGCTCCAATAATGCTGAAAGGCCTTGATTTATGATAAGAATTTTACCACTTATTAGGTTACTAAATAAAGAACAAAAGGAGGGTTTTGTTTGGAAGAGTGGAACATATGCTGAAAGAAGGGATAAACCCCCCCAACTTTTTAAAGACTTGAGTCATCTACATCTGTCTTGCTTGCAAGACTTTAGAAAGAGGTTTTAGTGAAATGGTATTTTGTCTCATTTTCAGTTGTGTGTGTGTGTTTTTTTTTTTTTACAAGCTATTCCTTCCCTTTCACTGTCTAGGCACAGAGGAGTGTTCATCTTAGTAAAACTTCCGTCTTAAAAAAAAAAAAAAAAAAAAAAGTGAAAACATCCCTCAACCAATCCCCCTGCCCCCAAAGCATCAAGCCTCTGAGAAGGTGCAGGTATAATCTTCCTTCATTATTCAGAGCAGTTAGAATTTCACATTATCGTAAGGCAGTGCTTTATGTAAGAAATTGTTGAACAAGACCTTTATATAAAACACATAAACAAGAAGTAGAAAAGTGCAAATAATCAAGCAGTGTATACAGGAGGTATGAGTTCAAGAATGAATTTCTTTCCCTCCATACAGCAGATACAGTCCCTTCTCACCATACTGCCAGCTCCTCTCAGCCTTTCAACACTGATGCCATTGGTATACTTAATGCAGCTTCTCAGCATCTGTAGGGAGACCAAGTAGACATCCCACTATGCTGGCAATATAAGTAGTATCACTGCTGCGAAACAAAATCAGAGGGCAAGGATTAAAATTACTGGGTTTTTTTGTTATCTGATTTCTTCTCTTCCTACTGGTAAATCCATATCTTTGCAACCCTTTTTTCTTGTTCTTGAGAACGGGCTTGTACACTTTGTATGTGAAACTTTACTCTCCGTGGTAATAGTAATACCCAGATTTTATAGTATATGTTTTGTCTATATGCTATAAAATTGCTTTTAATGTTGGCTTTAAATATTGTTGTGCCCATTCCCCCAAGGCTAGACTAAAGACTTAAAGAAATAATTGGGCATCGCATATTTTGACAACAGAATCTGAGCCACAGTCTCTAACGTTCTGATAATAATTGGAAATTAACTGCTCTAGGGTCATCTCTTCTGCGTGCTGCATTTTTCACCTTGGCTCTTATTTATGTAAAGCTAAAAATCATTGAATATATCTAGAGTAATTCACAGCCCTAATAGTAAGTGTTATACTGCAAGGGATGTTGTCTTGCTGCAGATGTATTTGGGCCCTGACTCTGTAAGGATGTCGGTGGGAACTTTGGCACTGGTATCACTGGGCGCAACCTCAGTCTGCTAGTGCAGCTCATTTAAAAGCAAGTATTAGGCACATCAAATCAATCCTTTGGAAAGAAGGCAGAGTCTGCCTAACACAGAGTTTAGAAGCAGCTTCATTGGAAGAAGGAAAACTCCAGGCTTCATATTTCTTTTGGAAATATGAAACATTTGATATT
The DNA here is from genome assembly GCF_017639655.2 of Falco naumanni. Classification (NCBI taxonomy): domain Eukaryota; kingdom Metazoa; phylum Chordata; class Aves; order Falconiformes; family Falconidae; genus Falco; species Falco naumanni. The sequence goes on along the minus strand of NC_054060.1, from coordinate 13,721,105 downwards.
TACGCTGGGTTTTGAAACTAAATGAGATTTTGGCTAAATAGTACTGTAGCCTTTCAGTGAAAAGTTTAAGCTTTTAGCCAGACCATAGCAAGAGAAAACATAAGTAGATGTTGATAAATATCCAAAAGCTTAATCACTAGTATAAATTTTAGAAGGTACAGAAAAAGATTTTCCAAATATGTTGATTGCGGGCTGCTGCCCAAGCTATGCCAAAGAAAATGTATTTACATTTAATCTAGAAAAAAATTAGTGGAAATATCCTTTTGAAAAGATGGAAAGATAGTATCTTAATTTAAAACCAAAATTATTTCCATTATCCTTGTTGTGTTCAGTGTTGGCTTTAAGTTGTACAAACCTACAGCATGAAAAAAGGTTTGGACTGAGCACTGTTGTTTTCATGATGTCATCTTAAGCACGTTCAACTCAGTGGAATAACTCCTCATACTTGAATAGGTGCAGAATGGGCTTGGTTTGAGCAGCAGAGATGATGCAGGCAGTGGCTTTCTTGGTTATGAATGTGACTGTAGTTATAGCTTAAGCAGTTTTCAATAGTAGATGCTATTCAAATAATAGCTGGATTTTCAGTTTCTAAGTTGCTTGCTGAAAGCATTTTACTATATCATAAATAGGTGGCTTATGCAAAATACTTATGAATTGCTTTTGCTTATCTTTGTATGTATCTCCAACTTACAGGCACATTTTCCCAAGCTTGCTTTATTTCTACAGGTTCTAAATAGGTCTAGAATGAGAGATGAGAGAATGAGAGATGAGAGGAAAAATCATTAGATTTGGGCTTAAATCAGACAGGTCAGAACTTTGCCTTTAATACAGAGCACACACCACGGAAAAACAATCACGCACTTGAGGTCTGTCCCTGGAAGGACTTTTGCTTCAGTCTTTCAGGCTGTCTCATAATTTCACTTGTGACTTCCCTGATGAAATTTGACAGTCATGCTGAGTGTTTCAGGGTTCTTTTATGAAGAAGTGCTTGGCTTTCATCTGTTCAGCTGAGTCCTTTTTCTTTTTTTAGAAGAAATGATGTTTATAGTTTAATTATGGTTTAAAATGCTGGCCTCTTAGTTTAATAATTAAATAATTGGCCTGGTCTCCAGAAATGCTGAGCTGCTGGCAGCTTCTCTGGAAACTCAGTTCAAGTGAACTGAGGGTCTTTAAATGTTTCAGAGTGTCTAGCATTAGGAAGTTGTTTTTTGTGAATCTTTGCCATAACAAAAGCTAATCTGAGTCTTACTAGATATTTATTCATCAGGATTGCTTGCTCTGGAGATGTCTGAAGTTCTGAACTGCTAATGTGACTTTGTTTATCTACTAACACACTTCATGTTGTGGTGAAGCTGGAGTGCTATGCTCAATCTAACATTTTTGTACTGGAGTCCTTGAAAATCCATTAAAACGAACTGCTACTTAGCTGGTATATTACTTCCCTGGGGTGTAAATCATATGCTACAGCAGCTTACTAGACAGGTATTTAACTTGAATTAAATCAAAAGGCACACATTTTGGTATATGATTGGACTTGCCATGCATATTAATCTGACAAACGTGTATTTACGAGTCATTAAGAATGGAGATAGTTTTCTCGCTTTATCTGCTTTTCCCATCTTTCCCCCTAAAACAGTGATTCTGGAAACTGACACTCTCAAGACCCTGTCCAATTCTCCCCTTCCAACAAGAACTAATAAAAGAGCCACAAAACTATGGGAAGCAAACTGCCTTCACTGTGCTGGTCTCTTTTTTTTTTAAATTTTTTTTTTTTTTTTTTTATTTTAAATAGAATTTACTTTGGGCAAGATAGTGCAGTTGCGCATAACTATAAAGCTCTAAGTGACTGGACCTTTATCTTTTGTCTGTTCCTCTTTTTAAAAACAAGTTGTTGAGGCAGTTTCAGGAAGAGTATGGTATTTTGTCATCTTTGGCATTTAAAATAGATAATTTTGAAGTTTTAACCTTCTTTACACAAACCCGTTCGTTGTCATTATACACCCAATTTCAGCAAGCATGCAGGCTTAGTTAGGGGATGATTGATTTAAACTGAGGTAATGCTGATTTGCATTAAGAAGTGTACATAAGAGCACAGTTTTTCCTTTTTTTTTTTGAAATGTGCTTCTTGGTGCCAAGAAATGCTAAAATTTAAAATTCCTCTGTACCTGAAACAATAGTATTTTATTTCTAATTATGTTCAAGCAATTCCTTTGAGGCGTTCTGTCTCTGCTTTCTCATCTTTTGACCTTCACAACACAGACTTTGCAGAAAGCTCACTTCTGCTGTTTATATATAAATAAGGAACAATTACTTTCTGATCTCCTTGTGGCTATGATTAAGTAGTATAGTGGCATATTATCATGACGTTCAGATGAACTTTGTCATAACCTTTGTATGAAATGATCCCTGAGAACTGTAGACTAAAGTACATTTTTTTAAATTTATCTGAAATTACAGTAACAGTTTAAATCCTTGGATGACATTAATCTGTACCTTGGAAGGAATGACCGATGATTAATATTTGTAATTCTTATTCATAGGAAACTCTACATTTCAGTGATTACTCTGATAATTACAAGTGAGTTGGATGGCAATAGTTAATATGAATCCTGGGTGTCAAGGAAAAAGACCAGTTAGTTTGTGTTGTATAGTGGTTTCGGAGAGTGCTAATGGGATTCCTTTTGGGTCAAACTGAACCAGAAGATGTGTCCCAGCAGCCCACCTCCTGTGCTTCTGTCACTAAGAGATACTCAGTCCATTAGATGGACTACAGCTGCTTAAAAATAAGCCCCTCTCCTTCAAATGCTGTTCATGTGGGCGTTCAGTAATGCACACTATTTATTAGCAGATTCAGTCCTTCTCAGCCATGCTGCTTGCTAATGTCAGCATTGGCTGGGAAGTACTCAATAATAATCCCTCTTACTTTCACTAATAACATAAAATATAAAATCCCTGAAATCGGCAACTTCAACTCAAGCAGATGCTTCCAGTCAGAGTAGTATACAAAGCAATGAAATTGGGCAGCAGTAAAAATGATAACATGCAAATCTCTGTGGAGGGAGATATAAAAACTGCCGGCTTGGATATAAGCTGTTCATTTTTTCTTCTGCAATTGAAAGTGGAAGAGTAATTTAGTCTTTAAGCACTCAGGTGGGGGGTGATGAGTGAGGAAGCAATCACAGCCTGAGATCAAAGCTGTGCTCAGTGCATAAGACTTCGATTAAGAACAGTGCCATTTTATGCTTCTTAGAACTTACATACATCATCTATTTATCAGGATAGTTCTCCTTGATCACATAGATGGAATGATGTAGAATGGAAGACCTTATTTTTTTCAGTTTCTGACTAATAAGTTACATGTCCCGATTAACTGATACCCAGAAAGATTTTTGAAATGCCAATCTGTTTCAGACTTTTAAATTTTCTTCTTTGTCAGTAGAGTAGTACACGCTTCCTAGCTACCTGATATATTAAATTCAATGAATTTTATGTAGTGATTATTATTATATCTGGTTTGGCTGCATTATCACCTTCTACTGTCTTCATGTGCTTAATAAAATCATAAAAGCTGCTTTAAAATGCCTGTTCTAAATCTTAAGTGTACTTGTAATTTGACACATTTAACTTGAAGCTAATAACATTAAACTGGCTGTCAAATAGACTTAAAACGCTAGCGTGAAATGTAATTGTTTTCTGAAAATTGCACTTGCAGTCTTTAGTTTAAAACATGTACTTATACTGGATTAGCCAAGTCATTCAGAGATGATCCCAAATATACTATAAGCCCACAGACTCAAATTTTGTTTAAGCAGCAGTGCCCATAGAAATATAAAAGCTTCACAAGGAATATTGGTAGATTCCTTAGTGGGGAATAAAATGTACTAAGTGGAAACAGTATATTTTGTGTTCAGAACAACGTATGAATGAAAGTGCATTGAACACGTGCAGATTATTTGAAGGTACCTATATCTAGAAGGGAAAAACTTTCTGCAACTTTGAGTTGATACAAGAGTTATTTGAGCATTTGAAGCTTTGATTTTTTTTTTTAAATGAACTTCTTGATTTGTATTGTTTATCAGCTGTAATTACTTGGCTTCAACATTGGTTTGCATGACAACTCATAGTGTGTTCCTACATTTTTATTTTCAATTAAATGCTTTGCTGCACTCCTCCTTTGGTTATAGTAGGTAGGTAGCAGATCAGTTTCCATTGTAACCTCCTGTGTAACCTAATAAAACATTCATCTTTTACACCGAATTTTTCCATGCTTGGAAGCCAGATTTTGCTTGCCTTATTAATCTATCAAGCATTCTTCTGCTTCTCTAGTGGCTAGCTGCTCATTTTTTAATACAAAAACTGAATGTGTTTGAGAAGCCCTTAGTTTCTCATGTCATATTTATTAAATTTTTATTTTAGCTTCAAATGTTGGCATCTTTTATATTCAAAGCATAATACTGATGAATGTTGAAAGACATTTCTATTTTAATGTTTAGCTTATAAAGATGAGAAACACAAGCAAGTTAATTGCTAAATATCCTACTGACAATTTTTTTTATAGGAAACTAGGGAAAAAGTGTGATACATACATTTATCTAAGAAGTGTGGTGGGGTAATTTGGATTATCTTCTGCCCGTAGATTAGGCAGATCTTTCAAAAATACTGTTATAAATTGCTAGTACTTAACACTATTCTTTTCCAAAGTATTTTACAAATATAAACTGAATTTTACAATATGTCATTAATATAGGTCAGTTGGTGTTGTAATTGTATTTTACATCTGGGGAAACTGAGGTAGAAATGTTAAGTACTTTAAGCCAGGCCACTTGAGACTTAGAATGCATATCTCTTATCCATTAGTCCTGTGCTGAAATCATAGGATTACATCATTGCCATATTCCCTCACACAGGATCTATCGATAGCCCATTGAAACCAGTGGGGAAAAATGCCAGATTATGTCAGCCAGTTTCACGTCTGGGTTATACTCAACATGACAAGGTCTGTGTCAGCTACAGCCAGCTTGGATTCAGCATGAAGCATAACTGGACGTCTCTTCGTTGCTTTATGGGGAAACTATTGTTATCAAATGTAGATTTATTCTCTGTATTTTACGATTGAATTCTGCATAAATAAAGTCAGATGGCTAAAGCGTGCAAGTTAGACTACTGTTATAACAGGCTTTATAGAAATGGCATGATAACATGATGTGAACATGAATTACTCTTATGCAGGCCTGATGAAAAAATCCTCTTTAAAATCTTGTTCAGTCTTGCGTGCTAAAATATGACCTTTACCCTAGTCTAGACATGTCCTTTGCAAACTATTTCTAGTTTATATGACGATTGCTTGATTTAAAACAAGTATGTTAATCTAATGCTGTCATGAATGATGGGGTTTACAGTCTGAGAAGCTGACAGCTTCTTCTTTGCAGAAGAGTAAGCAAAAGCAATGTAAGCTTCTCCAGACCCATACCGCAAATGACATCTCATCTGCTTTTTATGATATGTCGTGAGCTTGGTGCAGGAGAGAAACTGCAGAAGGTCTTGCAAAGCCTGCCTTTTCCATCACAAACTGGTTAAATTACGTGGATTACTTTTGAAATCTCTAGTTATCTGGCACTGAAATTACACACCTATATTTGATACAGTTCTAGCCAACAGTCTGGAAACTGGTCAACAGCAGGTGCTAGCTTTCATGTAAAATTACTATGTATATGTCAAAATATAACAAACAGTTTAATTAAACCCCATTTATTAAGTTGACTCGTTGGGAAATGTCCAGCAGTAACTTGTACGTTTCAGGGCTTGTTTTCTTCCCTGAAAGGTTTCAACCTTTTGGAAGGTGATTTTCAACTCCCTGCCCCTTTCCACTCTCTCCCTACCACAGCTGGACTCAATATTCTGCATTCAAAAGATGATTGCTTATTTTCTCTAGTATGCAAGCCAATTAGCTTCTCAGGATAAAGTTACAATGTAGTAGGAATAAGGATTTAGAAGTCTGTGCAGTACATTTGCTACATATCTGGGAAGCTTTAGACCTACTATGTAACGACAGCGTATGTGCGTTCAGCATGTCTAGCACGTTTCAGGTGTGTTCCAATTACTGAACATGCACAGATCAGTTAAGCAAAAGCCATTTGTCTAATAGGGGCCCAGGTGGCAGACAGCCCAGCTGGAGGTACTGACTGATTCTGACAGAATTAGCTCCTCTGTAGCTTGAAACAGGCCTTTCTTCCTCTCCCAGTCTGTTCTTAAATGCTGTTCACAAATTGTGAATAGCGTACAGAACTAATATGTACCGCCTGGTGTTCACTCCAGTCATTCCCCGCTCCCTTCAGATTTCTTCTTTGCAGTAATAGCTTCCTGCAGGATGGGAAAGTAATTCACCACGTCATGGTTTCATAGGTTACCCTACTTTGAGAAGGCTGGACTAGATGAGCTCTCAAGATATTTTCCAAGCTGAGTTATTCTATGATTCTATGTATTTGTATCTTCCTGTAAGAATTGATATACTGCGTTTAACCAAAAGCCCATGACCTGCAGCAGCCAGTAACAGTCTAGTGAAGTGTATAAGGGAAAAGAATGTGTAGCCAAATGTTGCTTTTCTAGTGGGTTTTCACAGTGTCTTTCAGCAGTGATGGTTGATAAGCCAGAGATGGTATCTTTTTGTTTATTAGATGATCCTGCTATTTGAGGCATCGTGTTGGGTTTTGGACCTCTGTAAGCATTTGGCATATCCTTGTCACAGAGCTCTGTAGCAAAGTATCCACCCAGAAATCCTTGCCTTAAAACACATAACTTCTTTTTTTCCCCCAGAAGTTCATATCTAGTCTTTGTAATTATACACATAGAGGTTTTTAAAATTTTATGTTTTTAGTAGCTGTAATGTGACCTTTCTGAATCTCTTACAGACAAGAGCAGAGCAATCCCAAGGTGCATACTTCTTGCCTGAGTTTGCACTTTCTCCACAGGGGAGTTTTCTTGAGGATACCACGGGGGAACAATTCCTCACTTACCGTTATGATGACCAGGTCAGTATGCCACATGTGAAAATGACAGAGATTGTCACATTCTTGTAACTCTGAGATACAAAGTGTGTGTTACCTTTTGAAGGCACATCAAATTTATAGCAAATTGAATGATAACACGCTATATGAAATGAACATTAAGGCATTTAATTGTAGAAATAATGAACCAAAACCATGTAAGGGTTTAATAGAATGTAGTAGAGGCAAAAGCAACTGATTTAGATGTGTTAAAAGATGTTTATAGTTATGTAATATGTGCAGAATTAGAGGTGGTTGTCCTTTCTGTGCATTGTTTAAGCTATCCTAAATTGTTTTATTTCATGGATAAATCAGTATAAGGCAGATCTTGCATTTCCAAGCTTGTGAAAAGTCAGCACGTTTTATTGGTTCATTAAGTTTTCAGAAGGGAAGGTTGAGTGAATTATAAAGAAACAAATGCAAAGTGTAATAATGAATGAAGCAGAGTGTTTAGAAAGCAACAAATTATGAATTTTAAAGTTAAAGATCTTTAATGCTTTCTCCAGACCCACAGAAACATTATGTTAAACATGGAATATAGATATAAATGTAAAGAAAGCAACATGAAAGAAATGCTGTTAATCTTGGCAAAAGATCTAAAGTAAACCTAGGAAATGTGTGGCATGCTGTGGAAATTTACTCATAACACAATATGTTCCAGAAATCAGTCGAGCTTCACATCAAAACTGTCTGAATTACATTCATAGACACTTACAGTACATTTCTTAATGTAAAAGGAGGGAATTTGTTAGGAAACACTCCCTCTGAAAGTCAGAGAACAGCCAAACTTGCCTGGTAGTCACAAGGTATGGTTCTGTCAAGTGATTGGCAGCTCGATTTTGAAAAAATAGTCTCCTTGCAGGAGCTACTTTGAGAAAAATAGCTTGCTCATCACTACTCTAAACAGAGCTGAGATGAGTCTGTTAAAGCTTTAGACTGAGTATCTTTTTAGGAAGACAAAAGGAAGCAGAAAAGATGCAATAGAAAGCATGCTGAGCTACTGTAAATATTTTGAATTTAGTTTAAATATGTTTACAATAATTCATACTTTTGCTGTACTAGAGGGTCTTGATTATCAACAGAAAAGGTGCTTAAATGAGATGTCCCCTGGACCAAACACCTGGGAAAGCAAAAACTTACAGGTTGGTAAAATGCAGCTGCAAATCAGGCTGCATTTAATGACAGTAGTTGAAAATCACTGTAAAGGTTATATGCTTTGATCAAAATAGCTTCTATTAAATGGAGGACATTTTAGAGAAGATGATAAATCAGCTATAACTGAGAGATAGTCTGAGTCTTTGAACAGACTGTTTGGACTATGTGAATAACATAGGCGATTAAAAAAACAAGCAAAATGAATCCCCCCTGCAAAAAAACTCAGATACCAGCATAGCTCTATACAGGAGTGAGTTCCAAGCTCAGTTCCATCTGGTGATGGAAAGTTTTCCATTAATTCCATTGGGATCTGAATTGGACCTGGCATATGGTTAGCTTTTGTCCTTCCATGAATGTGATTGGGCTTTGAAGCCTGCTCTTCGTGGCCACTTAGTATGAAATTAAGTTTTAATTCTTGGAACTGAAAATGGTGCTAAAACATCAGAATGTTGAAAATAAAAGCAACTGTATTAGTTGTAATTTCTTCTGAAAGGGAATTCAGTCATAAAGAATTATTTATTAACAAATATAAATATATTGAATGCAGATGGGAACTGATCTATATCTCTAGTTTACCTTCCTGAATTACAAGAATTCTTCAATAAATAGAAAAATTATTCTCCTTTCTAGGATGTTAATAACAGGTTTGTCATAATGTACAGTTATAACTTACTTATGCTTTTGCTGAAATATTCATACAAAACTCAATTTTATCATGTGGTCAAACTGAGCCAGAAAACTTAAATTTTTTTCTTGTTTTCTGTGCTTCGTTCTACTCTTCCATATGACATTTAAACTACGAATGGAAGGAAGTCTTAAACCAGAGGGTGAAAATCATTCAGTCTTCATCAAGATAGTTGATTTTTTTGTAAGCTATTAGGCGTAGGCTTTTTATGTAGTAGTTGTGGTACAGATATGCAGGTGAATAGAGAGAGGAATGTATGTACATTGAAAGGCCATTTTTAATTGCCTAATGTATCCAACATGGAAGTGGAATTGGTACAGGAAGGTTGACATGTAATTTAAAAAAAAATTCAGTAGCATCTTCTCCCATTCCTTAATTCAATTTTAGCAATTCACTTTGTATCTTGCCCCTCTGTGAAGGCATGCTGGCCTGTGGGAAATACATTCCTTCTTTTTGCCTGAACACCAGAATTGTCCTATGGGCATCCCTACAGAGTCCTGGTGTTCTTGTACATACTAAGCTAACATCATTTTAGTTGAAAATTGGAAAAGTGCAAACCTTGTGCACTTGACCCTAGCAAAACAAGAGATCAGTCTTATCCAATCTACTGTGAAGATCGTACCTCCATCTGTATTCATGGAAGGGAGTAGAATAGATAAGAGGGATGAGAGGATCCTGAGACTGTGGCATGAGGCTGGGAGAAGAAGGTGGGCCAAAACTGCTGTTCTTTGGCTAGCCAACAAGACCCTTGCAGGAAAAGTCATCCTTCCATATCTTCCCAAGTTGCCCTTCCCCCACCTTGCACTGCTCCTCATATCCAGGCCAATAAAATTTCCAGTTTGTTGGGATAGATGGATATTGTTTTTATATAGCATCATCATCGTCATGATACAAGATTAGTTTCCTTACATCCTCCAAACACAGGAATGTTTCAAAGGGGTTTTCTTTGGCTGTTGTGTGTGATATTTTTCAAGCAGGGAGCCGGTTTAATCAGGATCATTCATTCCTTTGTTAGTAAGTAATCTTAGTAAAATAGAACTAGCTGTTACTTAAATATTCAAAAGTATTTGCTATCTGAAAGGACGAGCCTACAGTTTGAAATGGAAGATGAGTAAATATTAACAGGAACACACTGTACTCTGTTCTAGCCCAGCAAAATTACGCATGGATTCATGTTGTACATGCAAGACAGTACATTTTGTTCTGGTTTAATCTGGCAGGACTGTGCTCTCATTTTTGTACAGGATTGCACTAACCCCTTTGCATATTCAGTTGCTGTGTGTACTTAAGAATTACATGCAGATGAAATTCTTTGGCCACATATTTTCAAAATTCAGTTATTATATCTTTTTTACCACCTATATGACTGTAGAAGAAAATATCTTATATGACCCGATGAGATACTGCCACCTTTATTCACTGAGGTGACGTCTGGACAGAATGGTACATTATACTTTTGACACATTTACTGCTTTATCTTCAGGGAAAAAGGAGAAACGGTGATTCAAAGCAAATACTTTTGAGTGCTCCTGAAGAAGTGTAGAAATGTTTACATTGAGCATTTTCTTATAGCTCCTGCATTGTTCAGCAAGCTATGTCTTGCATCAGTGCATTGCGTACTACATTTCTAAAATTCTACTGAGTCAATGTAATTTAAGTCTAACTTAGTACCAAATAGATTGATGCATAGCCAAAGACTTCATTTGCCATTAGAAATCTGAGACAGAAAAAAATGTCCCCCCCATCATTCTTGAATGAGTTTTAAAATAAATATATAATAGCCCTTCCCCCAACGTTGAGATATAAGTTGAACTGTGCCATGAGGAATAGTTTCCTACTTTTCTTCGATTTCTTTTGGCTTTTCACCTTTTAATCTACTACAAGGAATTTTTTTCTTTTCCAGAATACTAGTAGTACTGGAAAGCTTTCTTGCAGAAATAAAATGTTCTTGTTTTCTGACACTTAAGGTATTGCTTCCAAGTATTAAAACCATTCCATATGACGGACCACCAACAAGGACAGCAGTGAAAACTTGGTTGGGCTGAATATGTTTGAAGTACCTTTCTACTTTGATAGGCTGGCTGAAAGAGACAGCTCTTGGGGGGGAAGGTGTGTGGGGAAAAGAAAAAGGCGTTATCTTTTTTTCAGTGAGAAAATGTTTGCTTGACCAGTTAGCTTTCTAGTTGACCTTGCTCCTTCTAAATTTTATGATGTTTACTGGTATAAACTCATAACAAGGACACCCTGAATCTGGAATTAGACATATGGTACTAAGTAGTTCAATCCTGGCAAAGGAATAGAGTGTTTCTAAACACATCTTTTTTAAAATAAATGCAGTCAAGAAGAGTGGTGAATATGGGCATCTTGAAACCACCCAGCAAGCAATTAAAATAATGAAAATCTTTAGACTTGTGAGTGTTTAGCTGTGAGAGGTAAGGTAGAAACCAGTGAATTTGTTTTCAACTAGGTGTGCAAGCTGTAATACACAGGGTGAGGCTGTTACAGTTCTTTTAATAACTAGCCTTTCTTTGAATTTGCTAGAAAAGTCTGCTATAAATTGAATGCCAAAATTGGGAGGGTAAATATTCTGATATATGCCTTGTCCTCCAGAAAGAGAAATATCCGGCTTGGTTTCTGCTTTTTCAGGGATGAAAGAAGCATGGTATTTAAAGTGTTAATTAAAAAAAAGGCAGTGGAAACCAGGATCTCAAAGACTTGAAAAATTAATGTAGAAATAAACTGATGGAACCTATTATCCCACCCTTTTATAATAGCAATAAATGTTCATGTTTGTTGTGTGTTTCATATCATATAAAGTAAACTATTAAGTGGACAGAAGTTGTCTTATGGATCCAGCTGGGCTGACAGCCATTTTCCCCAAATTTCTGTCACCTGCTTCCCCCGCTTCACCTGGTGATGATTGCCATCCTCCTTGGTCTGTCTCTGGAACTGTATGTGAGTCACAGCCTGGTTTTGAGTATCAGCTGCTTGCTCTCGGTTTGAGCCTTTTTATTCCATTGCCAGCTAGTTTGCATGTAAATCACCAGGGAAATGGAGCCAGAAATTTTTGGGCTTGGAGATGAGTCATGCAAGGGACAAACTTATTTCAAATTAACACATCAGTGAAGACAAGCTCTAATCCCGAGGAGTAAGTTTTGTAGTTAGTGACGCACTTTCTATCCAAGTGCATAAAGCCCCAGCACTGTCCGTTTGAGAAGGAGCCAGAAACTTGTGTTATACTGTGACATGACATTTTTGTTGATGCTGAAGAAGCATTCAGAACTATTAAAAAGACTTAACATTGTGAAGCTCAACGTCTAGCTCTTCATCTAAAGATTCTTCACCAGCAAACACTCCTGATGGTTTAATTTGTGTTTTCTGAGAGTGAGCTGACAAATTTAATTTTATCTAAGCATCGGAGGTGCAACTGCTAATACTTGGCTACCTGAATTTCAGCATTATGTTAGAAATATTCCTCTTCAGTTGAGTAAAGGAACGGTCGTGCAGTCCTTACTCGGCCAGTGTACCAATACTAGAATAACGCAAATTCCACTGACTTGAGTACTGCAAGCAGTTCCATTCTCTTAGCTGGGACATCTTGTGTAAGTAACAAATTACGAGGTCAGGTTTGTCTTACTCCATACTAATCCTACAGATGTTAATAAGGGTTTTTAAGTCATGTTCAAGGAGTTTAGAGCAGTGTGTTTGTAAGGCTGTGTGAAGATAAAATGCATCATTTGGTGGTTTTGTGGAAATTTGACTGAAGGTGATGTTAGGTGCTCTCTAATATTTTCAATTCTTTTGGTTGTTTTTTTTAGTACCTTTCTTTTTTGTTTGCAGGTTTAATTTGGACCTCTGTTTTTAAGTGGATTTGTGTGTGTGTGGTTTTTTGTTTTGGGTTGGTGTGTTGGTTTTTTTTTTTTTTTTCTCTTTTTTAATATTACTTGGATAAGGAAATTAGCTCCATAATCAAGTGAAATGTGTTTCTGATTTGGAGTGGGGGGCGCAGGGAAAGGAGGCAGGGATTAAGAGCAAATGAAAACCACTTACAATTTCAGGCAAAACTAGCCTTACAGAGACTGGTACTGCCTAAGTCAGGCATGATCCTATTTAAACAATACTTTTGTTTAGGCTGTTTGTTTGCTGGAAAAGTGTGACTAGCATATGCATGAGTAATTATATCATTAGTGATATATTCTTGTGCATGATAGATTGCTTAGTGAACTGAAAACTTTTAACATGCTTTTGCTTATTGCCAAATTGAATGGGGGAACTGGCACTTTTCAAAGCACCAGCTAACATTTTAAGCTTGGGGTTTTGTTGTTGAGAGAAAATAGTGGAAGTGCTGTGTGCAGTACATTTTTCTGCACGCTAAGAATTACAGTCTTTCTTGTTTTGCATTACTGCATTAGTCCCAACCCTGCCAAAGGTCTCTGCATGTAAATCATACTTACAGAAGCCAGCAGGTCTTCACTTTGTGCAGGATAAGTGCCTTCACATGCAATCTGTAATAATACAATTTCTGCAGAAAACACATTCTATATCATTTCAATTTGAATAAAATACCTACTATAAGGCTGTAATCCTATTCCACTGAACTCTATGGTAGAACTCATTGGCCTGGATCCTTAGTCCTTCTGGGGCTGTGATAGTACTAGCCTCAGCAGCTGGCAGAGTATTCTCAGGTAGCAGAAACAGCCCCTCATTTGCAAGCTGCTCTATCAAAATGAATTCTCAAGGAAAAAAGGAGAATGGACAAAAACTTTCACGTGTTTCTGTTATTTCTGCTCTCCTGTGTGATGGACAGATATCGAGGCTGCTCTAACGGGTGATAAAAGGCTATACAGGGGTGCAGAAAGCTTTGCTACATCCCCCTGCTTTGAGCGGTGTTGAGAGCAGCTTGGACACAGTACGTGACTGAGACCACCGACCTGGGTAGAAAGAAGATTCAGGTTAGAGGAAATAGCTGTTTGTAGGGACTAATAATGATCAGGAGTATCTTTTCTACTAATGCAAAATCGAACTTAATTGTAAAAACATTACTTTCTGATATACTTATTTTCTTCCTTTTTCTTGGACATATCTTTGGGGCCACAATTGCATGCTTCTTCAGTTTGAGGTTGGTCTATATCAAAAGAAAATCTTGGTCTATACCAGAGCAAAGTGCCTTGTTTGTATAGTGTCTCTGCCATGCACATTTTTCATAAAGGACTAAATTTTTTAAATTCATGTTCAGTGTTTCATGTTCTGAGGTTTTCAGTTTAGAGTTTTCCCAGCTACAGTTCTTGGTTCCTAGCAATAGATTTAAGGTCTTCCTCCTCCCCTGGAGCTGACAGAAGCATGAGTACTTAGGCAAATATTCTACTGTAAAATCTCTAACTCAATTCTGCTACATTGAACTAGTAACAAGACACCTGATGAAATGAATTAACAATATACAGACTAGACATTCATTTGACATTCTTTACTGGAGACCAATGATTAAATCCTGAGAGGCTGATACAGTGTAATGTGAATTTACCACTGACCTTCTCATGCCCCCAGTGCACCCCCAGCAGTTGGCACATGTACTTATCCAAGAATTTTGACATTGATAAAGGCTTAGCTTCAGACTTCTAAATTAAGACTGAAAGGTCTGGAGGTAGCAGAAATGACCCCATGCTTACACAGCTCTGACGCACCACTGCTATCATCTATCAATAAGAGTTCATTGAGATATAGCAGAGAAGTGCTTCTAAATCAAAAAGATGTATTTCAAGTACTATAAGAAACACAACGCTTGGAACTGGAAAGCCATTCTTCAGATGTACATGGAAGAGAGGATGTTTTAGGCTGATAAAACTCAATGGTGAATTAATCAATTTGTTCACACAACGCAAATATATTTTTAAATAGAAAAGAAATTTCATGTCTCTTCACTGGTCTCAGTCAAGACCAGAACACATTGTATTTTGTTTTTCAATAATACAGGTAAATTTGTTGAACTTGACAAAATATCTAAACAGCTTGAGAAGTTTCGCACAAATGAGAAGATAAAATTGCTATATTGCAAAATTTTTCATGAGGGATGAATGTGATTAATTGGATTTTTTTTTTTCTTCTGTGCTGTGTCTGCCACAGATAACATTAAAACACCCATGAGAGTTTATAGCAGCTTCTCTCTCCTAGCATGGAAAGCCCTCATGCAAAAATAAAAGAAACTTCAGTTTGTACTGGCTCTGAAATAATGCTGAGTAATATGCTTGCTTGATAAAATTAATCATTCTAGGTGAGGTGTTCCTGATAGCATTCTATTGTTTTGCAAGGCAGTGGGTAATTTAAATGGAATTTACATTGTAGAGCATGTGAATAACATCCCTCACATCCTTGACAGTCATTCTTTCAGGTCTGTCCAGCATGGAAAACAGATTTATAGTACGGGTTGGATGTCACAATGACCTTTTTTAGTGGAGGTAGGCTTGACCATAAATTGCTTCCAGTTTGTATGCCACTAATGTGGAAGATGCAGTGAAAAGCTTTCTTTTGAAAATCTGCATATCTTGGCCTTGTTTCTAGAAACAGTTAAAATGGTGCCTGATATCATTAGCACTTGCGTAATGAACCAGCCTTGGGACAGCTAAAGAACAATCTCTTTACCACTTCAAACAGTTATTTCACTTTGCACTATTTCAAAATAACTGTCAGCATTGCCAGTAAACCTGATTTATTTCTACTGACTATTAGACTTCAAAAGCTATTTGCTCACAAGGAAGAAAATGACATACATTAATTACCAACTTTGGCAGTAACAGTAAAAATGGTAAATGTAGGTTCTTGAGAGGATCACCGCTGACAACTATATTTATTATTTTCAGAGCTTAGAAAGTGTTACAGGTTGTGATACTGTAAGATCTGAAGCATTTTAATGCTCCTAATGTGAAACAAACTGTACCAGGCTTCACAACACACATTAATAATGTGCTGCTGATATAATGACAAAATAAGGAGATTGTCTCTTCTATTTCCCAGCTTTCAGCAACTCTTTTCTGGTATCTAATTCAATAAAAGTGTGTTTATGTGATGTAGACAAGTGATCTGGCTGCAGCATGGCCAGAAAGGGCAGGAGCCCTTCTCCTTTAGAGACTGGATGCTAAATCTTTAAGCTATTTTATAAACAACTGTCTCAGTTTGCAAAGGGGAGTTATGCCCTTGTTATTTGGTTGTTTATGTAATGATTGATGAGAAGGAAGAAGGTCAAACATTTCTGAACAGAACAAAATGCTATTATTCACTTTTTTTTTGTTACAGAAAGCAGAACTGATTTGCGGGGCAGGTTATACGATGGGCAAGAATGATTGAGATTCAGGATCAGAACAAATAATATAGAAGAAATAATGTAAGAAATTGTATCTTCAGAATCAGTTTGGCTTTAAAAGAAAAAGAGTACATGCAGATTGCAGAGAGATGGAAGTAGCTGTAATCCCTAATTAAGCATCCTCATGTGTTTCAAAGGTCAGGTTGCTGTGTAACTTCAGCACTGTTGCTGAGCCTAGGCTTGGAGGCTTATCAGCACAGCACTTGGTTTAAGGGTACAGAGGATGACCATGGTTTTCAGTAACAGAACTGGGAGTTTGTTTTGTACCATATAAAAAAAAATAAATATATATGGAATTTGTTAGTCATTCTTTCATGTTGTGAAAGTTCAGTGACTTTTTTTCTCCCTGTGTTTTATGTGTGGAAGTTACTTGCTTTTCTTTTGGCCCATAGCTTAAAAGGTATTGCTTATTTTCTAATCCCTTTAAACCATTACCCCCGGGAAACAACTGAAGCTTTGGGTGCATCTTCCAGCACACAGGATGTCCCATGAATGTCAACAGATCTTTTTGCATGTCTGAAACTATTTACAGAATTAAATGCTTGCATGTGATTTGAGGCCATGGTTGAAGGTGCTCAATGCTTTGGTTGAGTGTTTAGCGTGGTCTTTGGTAAAGAGTAATGCTATACTTGAACGTCATCCCTCGGTACTTTAATGTACTTGACACAAATTGTAGGTCCCACGTTTTGTGGATGATTGGCAAATCAAACATTGCTTTTTGCTGTTGTTGTGTCCCGTGTCGTCCCCCCACCTTCCTATAGACTGGCAACTGCTAAGATGATTCTTGGTTTAGGAGTGGTAGTCACACCTCTGAGAACTGGAAAGAACCTGGACATTTTTTAATACTCTGACACTATAAAATGAGCTCTTGCCACTTGAGGCTGTGTAATCTAGCTCTATAAAAACACCTTATTCCTAGTAAAATTATTTTTTTTGTTTGTGTTATCATGCTATAAGATAAAGCGTTTTAGTGCTGTGATGGTATAAGCCTTTCTTCAGTTAGAATTTTATGTTGTATAAGAGAAGAACTTTAAAAAAGGCACCAAACCTTTAGCGGATTTGCAGGTTCATGAAGCAAACTAGAGTATCTGCATATGGGTGAGACAAATTTGTAGTAATATGCTTCTGTATGATATAGGATGTTGTAGCTTTTAAAATAACTCTTAGGAGATGGTTGCAATTGTAAATACAAGATGATACGTTCTCCTTACCTGATTATTTAGGCTTTGGTCCAAAAATCATAGTAATTTCAGTAGACTTTGGATCAGGCCTTAATTTTTAATGCAAAAAGATATTTGCCATTATTTCAGACAGATTTGGTTCAGATACCCCAGAAGAAATACTGTAGAGAATGCTGTAGAGTGTTAGACTATGGCAATACTGGAAAATGGGATAGATGCTACAAAGCATGAACACCATTGTATTCAGCAGAGAGAAGTTTGAAATTTTTTTGGCCAAATTTGGTGTCAAAAAGATGTGTGAAAACTTGTTGTGTAGTAAACTTTGATAATTTGAACCAACTGCTAGCAGATTTGGTGAGGATCACAGAATTATCTGTGATTTATACAAATGAACCTATTCACACAACATAAATGCTGGTATGTATTCTGTTTTTAAAGTATTTGATTTGTTTCATTAATTGTTGTACTCATGTCACAAAATATTGAGCAAATGTGGTTTACTACTCCACTCTTATGCCACATCTTTCCTAAAAATATGCACATTTCCTTAAAAATGTAGCATATAGGTCAATGATCTTTTGTGGAAATGTTATGGTTTTATATGTTATAAATCTGAAGAAATAAGCTGTGCTTTTTCAGACAGCTCATATAATGCCCCATAACATCAATACAACATATGGCAAAATACCACTTTTTGTTATACCATTAAAAAAAAAAAAGACTTACAATGCATCAGTTCTACTTCCATGAAATGCAGTGCATTGGCTTGAATGTTTTTTTGATGTTACTAATAGCTGATATAAAGTATGTTCAAATATCAGGCTATAAACCATTACATTTTACCACCTTTGAATGTTGGCTTCAGTGGTAACTACTTGCATTAGGGTAATGCATTCTAATATATGAATCAGAATTATGTCCTAAATATCATATTTAAGTACTGGGGCTAAGTTTTAAACTTGCCCTGCTCTTTTTATTCCATTTGAAAAAGATTTTGTCTTTTTGCAGATATTTTTATACTTCACAATGAACTTGCCAGTTAATGTTCATTCTTCTCCTGCTCCTTCAATATTGAGGCTATAAGATAGTCTGTTTTTCTCATATTTTCAGCTCTGCATTCTAATGAATGTGAGGCAAAGAAAAGGAGGGTGAAAATATTTCTTATGAATAGTCCATTTTCTGTGCAGTTAAGTGACTTCCTTTTAATGAAGACTATTGCCTATTTTAAAAAGGTTGTCTTTAGTATGTCAAAAGATTATCATACTTCTAAGATAAAGTTGTGATTGAAATGATCTCCTGTACTTTGCTGTGTGAGTGACCAAGGTGCTGCATACTGCACGAGGTTTTGCTGGCAGCCCTGTGAAGTCTTTCTGAGAATTGGTTCTACATATGTTTGCTAATATTTTGGTCAGTACAGGCAGAGGATTTGGAACACTGTCTAGAGCAGATAGGATAGATGACCTCTCTTGCACAGACCCTACAGTCTAGGATCCAAACGCTTAAGCACATGCATAACTTAATTCTTGCGAGGACTCCCATCTACGTCAGTGAACTACCCACATAAGTAAAGATGCACATGTGCAAATGTGTTGGCAGGATCAGGACCTCGTTTCCAGCCCTGTTCTTTGAAATTCCATGCTTAAACTTCTATAAGACCCCAAAGAAAGAGCACCTCTTGGGAAGATCTGAACATCTCCTGTTCATATTGCAGTGAGTGGAAGCTGAAATAATTTGTGTAATATGATGGGGCTAACAGGTCTTTCTCTTTCATAGCTCAGATGTGTACCGACTTAATAACTCCCATTACTCCGACGTTGTCATAAAGCTTACCATGAATTGCAATCAGTCTAGTTTACATTTTAAACATTACTTTTTCTTAAATGAGGGACTTGAAACCATTTTTGCAGATTGACGACATCAGACGATTTTCCAACTTAATGAAAAAATCCAAATGACCGTGTAGTATTTTCAAAGAACAGACTGATGGAGGCTGGCCTGTTGTCAGAAAAATAGTGTATGAATTAACTTCGCTACGTTATGATTTAATTTAAAATTAACTTACGGTTTGTTGACAATGTTCATATTTCATAGAATAGGTGTAGGGTGCAAGTTTTCTGTATTTCCTACCATGAAGAAAAAAACCCATTAACTCTGACATCTGTTTTTAGCACTTTCCTTCATATTTTTGGATGAATGCCTGGCAAAAGCTGGAAAGCGACTAAGAGATCAACCAAAGATGGCCTAAGGGCCTGTTCCCAGCTGGTACGACATCTGGAATGTTATATATAGTGGATAAATTCAGAGTTGTAGTTTAATAAGATTGGTATTCAAGCATTCGGCCTACAGCAAAGGAAAGGACAGTGAAGCTGACAGCATGCGTGGTGCATAATATGTCAAGGTGTCTGAAATACAATTTGCTGGGTTTTCACTTTCATTTTGGCAGATCCCTTATGCTTATATATAAACTTTCATCTAGTATTGTTTTGAAGCCTTACAAAATAAAGAGTGAAGTCATATTGGTATTACATCCAGGATCTTATCTTTTCACGAAGCTTAGAGTATGTCTGGGTTTCTTTCTTTTTTCTTAGGGAAAAAAAAAGTGCTAAAGACAGATTTTTATGAGCTGACTAGAAATAACTTAAGCTGCTACCTTTGCAAATTTTAAGTATATGCAGTCTTTTACAGTGAAGATTTAAAAGAATCATAAACTATTCAGGAATCTGGACTTGTGCTGTATGGAACCATACTTGCAAGATTTATGTCTCAGAAAGCCTGTTTTTTTCTGTTTAGGGTTTAGTTAATCTTCTGAGTGTCTAATCTCCAAACTGTGATTAAATGTGTTGCTAGACAAGCCCAGCAAAACTGCAGGCAGGGATCGGTGGAGAGCCACCTGCTCCCAACAGCTCCTAACATGGTAATGTAAGGTCAAAAAAATGAGCTGAAGCGGTTTTCTTTTTGCAATTTTGCAGCTACACCAGTCAAACAGTATGCTTGCAAGTCCGTCTACCTTTGCATTGCCTTTTTGTATCCCGATATAAGGTGACCATTGCGTATGATTTGCATTGCAGCTCAGAAAAGGATCTAGTCTGTGTGTCTCATCCTGTAATGGCAAATCAGTTCATGGCACTGGGGCCAGACGGTGGCACAAGGCTGCAGCTGGGAGAGAGTTTGCTGAAGCACCTCTGGGAAGGGGCTGTGCTGTTCTGCACATGATCCCTTAATGTTTCCCAGCACTATGATCTTTTCTCTCTGATCTGCGTCTTTCCTGTAGGTTGCTGGAGCAGGGGGGAGTCTGTCAAACTGCACTTCTTACATGCAAATCACAGGGTTGTGGCAAGGGAGTGTGAAGTGGAGGAGGGTGTGAAATGTGACAGGGCTGTAAGTTATGGAGCGGGGTGTAATGTAAGGTCTTATTCCTCTGTTTTTTTAGAAAAGACTTTCTTGATAATTCCTCAGCACGTTGTGGTTATTTCTATATTATTTATCACTATGCAAGATCTTGTAGGTGAAGACAAGGTACCTGAATATGATTTGGCAGGAGACCAGCAGAATCTAGGAGGAGATGGACCTAGAGTGGGAGGCTAGATGACTTTTGCAGCTGCTCTTTGGTAGTGGTTTAGATTTGGAGGTGGGAAAGCCAGATTTGAAATGAGTGCAGCTGACAATGAAGAAGCTGGTTTGTCTGCAGGGTGGTGTCACTAGTTGCTGTTTAGCTGGTGGGGATGCCAACAAAATCTTACAACTTCCGTGTGTGGTGCAGTTATGTGTGCATGTAGCGCAACTGAAACTTAAGAGGCTGAGATCATGCAAAACAAAAACGGTATAGGCTGTTCATTCCATGACAATACTAACAAGATAGAAACGTTTAGTTGTTATATGTAGGAAAACAGAAAAAAGGAGCGATTACCATTGCAAATCTTGTGACTGTCTCCTCCTTACCCTTTCTTGTGCTCAGCCAAACTTGCTCTGTCTTTGGGAGTTTGGGGATAGCCAGTGAAATCCCTATTAATATCTACTGCTTTATTCTGGTATGCAAAATAATGGTATCACAGTCTAATTCTAGGTGGTGCTTACAAAGTAACATACTTTGAAAGTACAGATATTCTTGTGAGAGGAATTCAGCGCTTTCTATCACAGAATGTGAAATGATTGCTTTGGCTTTTTTCTTTTCCTTTTGGTATGATCCCACTTCTGTATTATCTGTCATTACAATATTTTCTATCTAGTAGTGCTTTGCAGAGATCCAGACTCCCTATGGATTGTTAGCCAACATGCTCACTTTTCACTTTTCTGTGTATAGATTTGTTATAGAATATTTACAGTTGTCTGAAAATTACTCGGACTGAGTATCTTGAATGTTACTTTGCCTTTGGAGTTGCCACCATCATCTGTTTTGGTCTTAGCCCTTCCCTGATTCTTCTGCTCTTCTATCCATGCTTTCACAGGCAAGTCTCCAAGCACTCAAGCAGCCTAATAGGTCTCCCCAATCTCAGACAGCTGTTTTTCTATTAAGATAACTTTCACTTTTTCCAAACTATAAATAATGCATATTTAGAACAACAAAGCAGCCACCTAAACCAAACATTACGTTAAGACATTACATGATGTTAACACCACAGTCTTGTGTGACTTTACAGTAACATATTGCCCAGTCTCACATAGTTATCTGTTAATTTAAAACTGATATAATCTGATTGAAACAAACAAAAAAATAGTGGGATAGGAAATGGGAGGGGAGGCTCTGACAACAATTCTAAGACTGCTAGCTGTTTTCATAAGCGTTTATATGTTTGGGGTCTGATCCTGTGCTTGTAATGGAGACCAAACCTACTATGTCCCTGTTATCTGTGCAGCAAGATATTATGTGAATTAAGTTAAACCATATGGAGTAGATATTACTTTACATAAATAGAGTACGTTTAGTTGGAGGAGTACTTCCAGACTGAAAAAGAAGGATGTGCTTGGTTCTTGGTTGGAATTTAATAATGTTAAAACAGCTGTACACTTTCTAGAAGAAACCTATGGTTGTTGTCAACTTTATCTATTAAAGACCATTTTGTATAAGATTTTATAACATATTATACTTCGGGTATGAAATATTAGTGCCAGGAACAGAAGGGTTTACTCTTCCATACAACAACTCCCTATGTAGCTTCTATAGTAAATGCAATATGAATATAATGGGTTTAGATCTACGTGGTTTGTCCCTACAATGACAGAAAGTGTTTATGTATGCCCCTTTGTATTCATTGCACACTCATGTAGGTGGTATTATTTTGAAATGAAAACACTATCTTGTTTATTAAGGAATATGTGTTTATTTTTAAATTAAACAATGCTGCTAGCAATCATGTAAACTACTCTGTAAAGGGAATGTTACCTGTTTATGATATATACTCTTCAGGAGCTGATAATTATTTATTATAATTCAAGAAGGCGGTGAAACTTAGAGCCTCAATACAGTTACGTCAGGAGGGATCTGATAAAAATTTCATATAGGACTTCGAAAGAACTGCACGTGAAATCATGCTCTGATAGCAGAAATTCTTAACAAGTCTGTCAAAACAAGGGTGGTACCAAGTGGCTAGGGAATAGCTAATGTAGTACTGAAATATATAGTAGGGAAGGAGCCAGGAAACTGTGAGCGTGCCTGTCTGATCTTAAGTGTATAAGGATTTGGAATACATTTTGAGGAAGGAATAATTAATAACATAAAGGTAAATGGAAAACTGAAGAAAACGGATTTATCTGGGAGATCAAACCTATCCTAACTCGTTTTATACATTTCTTTGATCATTTTTTTTTCCTTAAATGAGGGGAATACAGAGACCTCATTTATCTGGACTTTGGTAAAGCTATTTGATGTAATGCCATACTGGAAATTAACTTAGAGGAGATGTAGTCTGGTGTGTGAAGTGGGAAATGAATAAGGAATGGGAGATAACTGATGGTGCCGAAAGAGGAATGCTGGTCTGGAGAAAGGTTACACACAGAGTAGTCACTCCTGGGACTAGAGCTGCTTAATGTTTCATTAATTACCAGGACAAAAAAGAGATTAAGATTGGGATCATTACACTTTATGATAAGATAAAATTGGGAGGAACTGTCAACACAGAGGAGTATGAGAACAATACAGTAACAAATGGATGACCTTGAAGATGGGAGTAAGAAAATAAAGTGCATTGTCATGCACGTAGGGGCGACCAGCAAAAACTTCTTGGAGCTCATAGATGGAAACAAGGCAATGTAAAACTTGATTCTAACTTACTAGTACTGCTGAGTACTATACGGAAAATAACATTCAGAAAAAACCCAGAAAGTTTTATCAGTGTGGTTAGGGAATAGACAGTTTATTTTATAACAAGTTTCTTTTATACTGGCTGAAGAAAGATGATGACGACGACGTGGAAAAGGCGAAGTAGTAGTATTCTAGGATGTGAGCACACCAGTAAGTGTATTGGCCTGCATTTAATCTTACTATGGAAGTTAGAGGGAGGGTTCTAGCCATCTTGTGAGTAAGGTCCTGAAGTAGCTGCCCAAGAGGAGTATTGAGTGGGGGAACGAACCGATGTGATTCATTACGATACACAGTCATGTATAGGAATGTGATGCTGCTGCAAGTCTGTATTTGGAGCCTCAGGAGCTTCATTTCAGAACTGCATTTTATGGAGTGCCAGTTGTGGGAAAATACATGCCATGCTGGTCATTTATGCATTTTGAGTTGTTCAACATATTGGCAGTCAGAAGTGATATCTCTTCAATGTTAAACTAGTTTATGCATATGATATTTTATGTGCTTTGATAAATATTTAGTAACTAGTATATGAAGTTAACAGTAGATTCAGGGACATTTTCTAGCCTGTATTACTTGAACTATTTGTGCATTGGTCGTTCAGATTTTTTTCCTTGTTACAATAATTCTTCATAGCAACATTTATAGTTATTAACCTTTGTTTAAAATAAAATTCCTTCCATTAACCCAATGTTTCATAGATGACGTGCAGAGATGAAGAAAATTTCCAGCCGTTTTTTGTCAATGAGCAGTAATGCATATGCATCCATGTACTATTCAAGTTGGTTTGGCAATAGCCCTGTAACTTTATAGGTTTATATGCTTACACCAGGATGGTTCCTGCTGTTTTAAGTATTGTCCAGAGGATATATTTTCTTAAATGAAAATTGCTTGAAACCATTCATTTTTTGTGTGACAAGTGAAGGTATCAATTACTTTCTCTTATTGCCTGGATGGAATAGGAAATATTAATGAAACTCAACTTCTGAACCTCCTGATTGGTAAATTCTTGGCCACCATGTTGAAAGATCATTGTTGCAGATCAAGCAAATGTTCTGTTTTACTCTTTAAAGGTCACACATGAGATGCAAAAATAGGTGAGCAATAAAAAGGGGAAGGTTTTTGAGAATGTGTATAATGTATTAAAATTTAATCCCAGTTGTCAGTAAGCATGGTATTATGGCAGATCTACCCGCTTCGTCTTTTTGTCCACCTCTGTTCTTTTGTCTGGCGTTCAGTTTTCTGCTTAAAGATCTGGTCCAAAACTATTGGAAGCAAAAACATTGGGATTTCACTGTGGGAATTCTTCTACTGAGTTCAATGAGTCTCATTTGAAATCATGAAATAGTTCTCTTTTTCTTTACATAAAGATGTGATATTTTATAGCTCATGTTGCAGGCTGTTGCACTGAGACTTTAATGTGCATAGTGATTACAGGATTGTGCCCTTAGGATTCTAGAAAAGCAGGAGATTGTAGATCCATTTTAACTCTATTCTGCCTCTGAGACTGGATTCATGTTGAAGAAGTGTGGGGCACTGCTGATTTCCAGTGGAATTAAACTCCTTATTTTACATGTTATACTTTTTGAAGATCTGGGTGTGGTAGCGTGAAAGGTCTATATCAGTTATAAGCTGTGTACTTCTAAATCTTCCGCCCTCATGTATTGTATGTTTGAATTTCATATTTCCCTTAAGCCTAGGGTTTTTATCCAGAGAGTCTGCAGACCTGGTTTTGTCTCTCTAATGTGCAGTTAAGCAGCAGGCTTCAGGTGGGAGGGTGACACTAACAGCTGGGAGGCATTAAAGCTTAACTGTTTGTCAGCTGGACCTGAATTTTTGTGGAAAGTGATAGTAAGTGCTCAAATGCTTTTACTGAGACAAACTCACTGGAGCATGGACAATGGCTTTGTCTCATAGCAAAAGGCTGTCTGTTCTTTCTTTAGTGACAAATATTGAACTGGTTTTCTGAGGTGGAAGGGGTCCTTCATAACACTGCGCAGGACGATAGTGATAGGCATTCATACAGAATTACCAGACAGGTATGTCCTGTGCCTGAGTCATTATTTCTACTTTACCCAGCGGTATTTTGGCCTAAAATCGTAGATAAGATAAAAGGTAAAACAAAAGCATGGAAGCAAAAAGCCCTCTGTTTATTTTAGAGATATTGCTAGTCAGTTGCCCTCATACAACTCTGACTAGTTATGGGAAGTGATTTTTAGAATTCCAATTTTCTGCCAAGCAGAGAATCCTATGAAAATAAACAATATTTATGACTCTTAATGCCTTAATATATCCTTATAGTTGTTAAAATAAAATTTGTATTTTTTTGTTGGAAATACTTATTTGTTAATGTTTTTTAACTGATTCAGAAACTTACTGGCATGCAGAACTTTCACCTTTCCAGATGAAAAAGGGATGATCCACTTTACACAAGTAGCAGAGCTCCTCTGCCCAACCTTGGAAATCTTCACTTTGTAGATAAGGTCATTTAAGGACATTCTGTGATGGCTCACATTTGAGCAGAAATCAGTATTAAGACTGAATTGAGATAAGAGTTTGCCAGTCATAAAATGGACGGCTTAAAAATTGGCCAGCTATTATGACTACTTTTTATCTGCGGCCTGAACAAGGAGTGTGTTTAACATGCCCTGTGTGTGCACTTTCAGATAATGCCCAGGACTCCCAGAGATGGTGGCTCTGAATGGACAGGGTAATTACTGGGTTACCTCTTGCTATTTGGGTTTGGGTGACTTCTCTGACCTTTTGGGTCTAACTGCTTAGCTCCTTTTTTTCAGTCTGGTCTCTTAGTAAGACTTAGTGAAGAAGGTATGTACATGCTTGTGTCTCAGTTGTCACCTAATAATTTATTTTTTTGCTGATTTCATCCATATTTGACAGAGGTGTGACAGACCTCACAATGCTAAGTTACTTTATGGTTTGTACAAATAGGCATTTATATGGAATGGAGAAGTGCTACAAATGGCCTTGTGTGAAAGGCTGCAGCATGAGTTGAGCCTGTATTAGGCATCAGAGAAACCATGTGGCATCTCAGCCTTACTATACAAATCCATAGGGAACCTGACTTACTTGGTTCAGAGACCTGTGTAAAGTATTTGTGAATGTGTACTGGCTTATATGAGGCAGTATAATGGATGAAATGCAAATGCTTCCCCTGAAACTGGTTATGAATGCAGTGCCATGCAGACTGTGAATCATAGTATTTCTCATTTCTCTTGTTACTTTTAGTGTGAAAATATATGTTGCTGGGGTCAATGCAAAGCTTGATAGCAAAGTTAGATCTGCACAGGTGTGAGTAATTTGCCCCATCATTGCCAGTAAACTGCATGAGAAGAAAGCGCAAGTGCAGTATCTCACCTGTACGCCTTACCTCACAGCATCAAAAGCCAAGATTTTGATAATTTATTAAAGCCAAATATATATAGTATCTATCTATAGCTCTATATATTGGGGTGTGTGTGTATATATTCACTGTGCATTCATTATATTTCTTTCAGGAAAGTATTCTTGTGGCTAAAGCACAGAAGTAGCCATCAGTTTTGGATACATTTTCATGCCTCTGATTTTGTCCAAGGTTTCCTGCAGACCTGTCAGGCTCAGGTGTTGAATTTGCAACTGGCTGTTCCTTGTGCTCCCGTGCAGCTGGAGCTTGTTCACCGCTACTGCAGGGCTGTGGCCTTCTGTCAGAGACTCCAGACACAGCTGCTCTGGCAGCTCCTTTCGTTTGCATTTGGCACTGGGACACCTGAGCAGGGGAAGGGCCAAAGCAATGTATTCTGCTGCTTTTGGTTTGTTTCTGAGTGAGGAGTTGCTAAAAGATATTTCCGTCTATAGCCTGGTGCTGTGGCCTTGGCATACCTGGTGGGCCAAGACAGCTTTCCTCATATCATGTTGCCTGATGTGCCCCAAGTTTCTCCTCATGTGTTCAGTGTGACCCATCTCGTGCATTGATGCAGAAGAACTAATTGGATCCTATGTCACATGCGAAGTGATAAGCTTTCCAAATGTAAACCCAGGCAACTGTAACTCTACTTGGCATGCTTTGGCCTTGCGGGAGTTTGGGGTAGGGGAGGATCTGTTAATCCGTATCTCCTCTGTGTAATTATACAATGCTTTTGTGAAATGCTGTGAGATCCTGGGTAGGGTGGTGCTACACAAAGTTAATAGACCTCTTACGTTATTACCAAACATTTAAACCTTTCTCTGAACACCACCCAGTGAGGAGTTCTAGAGATGTATGCCCCACTAAACAAAAAATGTAGTCACTGGAAGTGGTTTCAGTGTATTTTCTATTTTTGCATTATTTTAAGTTTTTCTATGGGCTATGTCTTGAGAGCTTGAACTTCAATGTGTATTGCTGCTTATAAAACTGGAAATGCTGTGGTTTCTAAATGGCAGAGTACTGAACTTGGGAGGTCTTTAACTTTTCTGATACTGATATTTTAAAACTTCATATGTATTTTGGTTGGAATTTCTAATGAAACTATATCAGATTGGTACTAGGCGTCAGTTAGAAACAGATGTGGCATTTAACACACTCCCTCCAGCCAAGGTATGGTCTGATAACTGAAGAGTACAGGTATCCTTGAAAGGAGTTGATATCAATCTCCTTGGATATCAAGTTAATTTCAGGCTTGTGTTAGAAGTCCTTGATGGAAGACCGGAGGCAGTATGTATGTGTGTGCATGTGAATGTAGTTTTAGGGATTTGCAGTGGTTTCAATGCCAAATGTTTTTGTACTTCTTTTTTGAAAGAACTTTTTTCAAGGCACATCCAGAATGCAATCTGTGCAATCCACTGACTAATCTATAGGTAGCTTTTTAGAGGGTCCTTCCTTTCTTGCAAGGCTACCAGCTCATGATAAACCTAAATGGGGCTGTCTTTTCTTGCTACTATGTTTTCACAGTAGCAAGCCTGTAATGTGTACATGGGATTATTAGGCAAGCCTTTGGGCTTGTTTTTAATCCAATGTTACAAAAGGAGTGTATATAATTGCTTTTTTCATTTTAAAATGAAATATTTCTTTTATCTCTGTAATATTTTTTGGGAAAAAAAAACCAAACAAAACAAAACCAAAAAAATACCAACCCAAACCACCCTATCAGTTGGATATATTCTGGCTTCATTTGAAAATGAGAATTAATGGACTTCAAAGCAATAGTTGTTAGTGTATTTGTTCAAATCCACCCACTAATGGGCTTCAGTTTGATTTATAAAACAGTTCTCTCTTATCATACAAACGTGAATAGTTAACTTTTGTTCATGGAGAGCTGAGGGAGTAAAGTCAGTTTTCACTGAGACAACACTACTAAAATAACAGAATGAACAAGCTATGGCTTTAAAGAGCATTAAACATAAATGTTGCGGTTGTGCCAGGGCTAATGTTTAAATTTATGAAAGAATTTAGATAAGCAATATGATGCAATGCTTTCAGAATTTAGAAGAAAATAATTTTCTTCTTTGAAGCAAAGGAATCAGAATCATAGGTTTGAATATGTGAACAGGAACATACCAAGTTTACGTATGAAAGATCAGTACAACCCGATGTGGCCATTTAATATGTACAGATGGGGAAACATTCCGTCTGCATAGGCTCAGTATAGTTTTCATTTGTAGACCTGTCCTCTAAAAGCTGCTCAGCTTGACTTTTGTTCAGTAGAATGGATCCTGAAGACTAAATGGAAACACCAGTTAATGCAGAGTGCATCTACCAGGTCACCCATGTTGCAGTGTCCTGTGCACGAAAGGTTGCACAGGCTGACATTTTGCTTCCTGGCATTTGATTCTTTTCTCAAGTACACGTTCACAGTACAGGTTTGTAGAGGGTGGTTGCGGTAGCCATCAACTCTAATCCAGCAGTTGAGATCACCTGCAGCACTGCTGTGGGCCATAGTTCATTTTGTATGTTGAAAGACCTGGAGGTTTCAGTGGGGGGTTCGCAACTGCTTTTTTTGCTTTTAAAGGTGGCTTGAAATTTATGCGTAATCTTTATGTTAAGTGGCTTGAGTAGTTTTCACTGGGTGATGCTATCGGTTTGAGTAGATGCATATAATTTGCATATGTACATGGAGTATGTAGGAGGCATAGCACTGGTAAAGGTATCAAAACCACACAAATAACTTGGAAGCTGCTGTTTTTCTGACTTCATAGGGAAGAACTTAATGCTGAAGTCCATGGTAAATAACCTTTGGAAAACATGCCTATGATTGATTGTAAAATTACTTTAAATAGTTAAATTATATAGACAAAAAAATAGACACACTAATAATATTGTTGTGGTCATAAAATTGGTCCTTGTGTTTCCAGAGATGGCAACATATGACTGCAAATATGTAATTCAATCTTGATTCCTCCATGTAGCACAGGATGTTACCGAAGAGTTTGGAGTGAAAGGAAGGAGGCATGGATCGTTCAGTGCAGACTGGGGACTCTCCAAATAATTCAGATTGTATGCAGTTACCCCCCTTGGTCTGAGAAGAGGTCGAGTTCTTGCTCCTTGAAAATGGAATGCTTTTATCTACATTTCTGTTTAAGTAGGTGCTGAAATAAAGATTAACACAAGAAGAGTGGAAATGTACTGTATATGGTACCTCTTCCCCTAGGTCAGAAATAGTGCTATGGCAATATAGGTAGGTAGCTAATACTGGAGTTCTCAGAATATAGGCCGGATGTTGCTGCTCTTGAGAGAGCGAAAAAGTCCATTGAAATCAGTGGGAGCTCGTATTAAAGATCGAAGGATACAAACCCGTATTTTCTGAGTCAGCAGGGTGGACAGGGTTTCCTGCAATACAGTATGAGAAGAAAGGCAAAACTGTTTCTCTTCTGAAGTCCATTGACTACAGAGTTTGGAGAACTGTGATGCTAGTACCCCTATAAAAGTACATTGCAGAGAAAGTAATTAAGATGTATTCTTTAAAAAATGAGTAGGATTTGTGGTACCTTTCAAAGGGACAATAGAACACAATGACAGGAGAAAAATCCAAACCATGTATTGCACCTAATTGCTGAAAAATGTTGTGGGTTTTTGTTGGTGGGTTGTTGTTTTTTTGTTTTGCTTTGTTTTTATAGTGTATGAGATGACTCATACAGTGATACAGTGATAGGGATTAGAGGCTTTTATTCCAGTCATTGGTTCAATGTTAATAGAGGTTATTGTAATTTTCTGAAAGAACTGGAAGAGAATGAGATAGTGATTTCTATCACCTTAGATGCTAAAACGAAGAATCAAGACTACATGCTTTATGTCATCTGACAGTTTGTAGAGTGCCAAGTTAAAAGAAATACACATATAAAAATATTCTACTTGAAATTTGAATTTTGCCAAGACTCTTTGGGACCCTTTGCTCTTTTTATGTTTGCCTTGTTTATGGTGGAGGGTGGGGTAACATAATTGACTTCAGTTTATGGCATTAAAATTTTCTCGTGTCTTTCCCTTTGGAGAAGAGTTTATAGGTAGTCTGTGTCTTAGACTCACAGATGTGTAAAAATGTAGTAACACTTTCGGTTCACTTCACAGAGCATGTACACTAATAGGCACACCCTCACTCTGACAGATACCTGTAACAGATTCCCAGTCTGGCTGCTGATTCCCACTAGACGCGGGTATAATAGACCAGTACACCCATAATATGTATGAGTAACAACAGAACAGAAAGAAGGCAAAAGATCTTCTCTCATCAGGTGATTTCATGCATAGTGTGGAAAATTCTTGTGTAACTTTACTGCATGGAGAAAGGGAAGTTCACTGGTTTTCTGTTGTGGCTAATTGTAGTATCTCAGTTAGAAGCCTGGCACTAGGCAGGGCTAGACAAAATGCACTCATGTTTCACTCCTCCTTTATTTTTATATATAACATGTGGCTTCATAGGAGAAAACAAAGCAGGAACCATCAATGAAAATGAAATTTTTTTTATACTTCATCCATGATGTAATTACTTATTGAAGAAAAAATATTAAAAATTAAAAATAAAACTACCCTAACATGCCTTTTCTGATGTGTGAGCAGTGATGTCATGAGAGTATAGGGTTTTCTAAGTAATTTATCTTATAGCAATTGTCATCATTCCCATGCTACATTATTCTCTATAAGATTAGGAAGCAATGGCATTCTTTATGCTTAATGGCACAAACAATTATAGCACTGACTTGGCACTGTTTTGCTGCTTTGGCTGGCTCTGATGCTGCTGGCTTTTAAATTGGCTGCAAAACAGCCTGTGGGACCGATGTGTAATCGGTTGTCTGTTGGCGCGTGGTTCTGGATAACGTTTT
This sequence comes from Falco naumanni, assembly GCF_017639655.2. Taxonomy (NCBI): domain Eukaryota; kingdom Metazoa; phylum Chordata; class Aves; order Falconiformes; family Falconidae; genus Falco; species Falco naumanni. The sequence continues at coordinate 13,689,109 of NC_054060.1, read as the reverse complement.
TCCTTTGACTCATCTCTGATTGCAGGGAATTTGCTATTGGCTGTAGCATATCTGAGAATATGGCTGTATGCAAGTTTCTTACGAGCTATATGCAAAGTCCCTTTTATGGTAAAAACAAATTCTTTCACATATAACATAAAACTATGCACCATCCCTATTTATTGTGTCATTGCTCCTTGGGCTTTCTTTCTGAATTTAACATTATAAACTCTTCCTAAAATGTTCCAAGTCCAAAACCTGTGTGACTGAGTTTTGCCAAATAGTGCTTGTACTATGTTTAGATATTATGCTGCAGAAATTAAGGTTGAACCAAACTGAACATCCTTGTAGTACTCTTTTTGTGGCTGAAATGACATCAGCCTCTGTGTTTCCTGAGGAACCTAGTAAGAGTTGAAGCAAGGAAATAGGAGGAGACAGGCCAGATCATTAATATTGTAGTGCCTTTCTTTGTAGTGTATTTATAGTTCCCTTTAGGCAGAGACCTTTGGGGGACGGACAGTCAGTCAGTTCTGGTGATCACATGTTGACTTGACAATGGAGATAGTTGCTGATGAAGTTATAGAGCAGCTCAGTGTGCCTTTTCGACTGTCTTAGAATGTAAGAGCTGCTCCTGATGCAGTGATGGCTTTGTAAACTTCTGCTAGACCAACATCCATAACCTTGAACTATCTTGTGTGCGATTACGAGCCACATCATGTTCATTCTTACTTGTCAGACCATGCAAAGCGTAGTGTAAATATTAGTAAGTGTAGTACCACTTAAAGCATAGTGAAAATACTACTTATTTCTGTGCAGGGCTTACCTCCAAGATACAGGGCTGCAGTCTGGGGATGTGCACCCTCAAGGTCAGCATTGATGTTATGTATTTTCTGAGGGAAAACTCCAGAATTTTACCCAGACTTGGAAAAAAATCAAAGGCCAGATGCTAGTAGAGACATAACATTAGTCTGTGTACAGTCAGTAGTTGTATTATTTTTTTGGTTGTAATTTTGTTACTGTGCACTTTGACTTCTCTGCTTTGATACCTTCTGTCTGTGAACATTGGTAAAACTGTCTGGCTGACATCAGCTGAGAAGCATAGCCTGTGCACACCTATTGATGTACAAGGGAAAAAAAACCCTCTTGTTTCTGTGAGGGTCAACTTCACAGAATTTTTAAAACCTTTTAAGAGCTGTTAATATGGTGGAAAAGATGGCTTTTTAGTTCTAGTCACTACCTTATCAGCTTCTCCAAATATATGCCTGTTTTTCCCTTCCTGAATTTTTGTTTGACTTTGATAATGGTGTTCTGCATTGAAGCTGAGCTTACCAAGGAGACTGGTCCAGGGGCTTGTGTTCTTCTTCTGTTGGTTGTTGTCTGTCTTCCACTGTATTTAAAAATAATTTTCACCAGTTTTAGGTGTGGATTTCTGACAGTTTAATTTCCAACATATTGTGTAATTTCTTTGAAACTTGTACAGCTTTTTTTACTGAATGCTTACTTTGGATACAATTAAAACCTAACAAACTAAAACCTTTCAAACTTGAAGGATTATATACTATTCATTGTATTTTGAGTTAATAACACTAATGTATTATTTTATGTTATTTGGAAAAGCCTGGTTGGTATTACAGAGTGAAAGTGGTTGAATTAATGATATATTGCAGTGTGTTTAGGCAACCACATAATGGCTGAAGAAGAACTGAGAGATCTGCTGTATCTCAAACTGTTTAGGCTCTTTGCACAGAGGTGGCTATATTGAGCCATAATGATTCCAAAGAAGCACTTACTGCAAAATGGAAAGATAGCCTTTTAAGATTATTTCAGTATGGGCCTGGCATTGATGCAGACTGCAGTGTTACTACAGCCTGAAAATGTTAACACCCACCAGCATTTAAACCATCCTGTATATTAGCCACATGATTGTATCCGTTTTCTCCCAGGTGCAGGAGGAGCAAAGTAAACTTTCATTACAGAAGTGATCCAACTAACTGGTGGAGGAAGGAACTACTGTGAAGTAATACTTTGGCTTTGGTCTGCTTTACAGTAGTACCTCCTGGAATGACCGACTGTCAGGTTGTGCAGGAGCTAGAGCTGCTAATGGACACATGATAAGTACTTCATTATAACTGAGTGGCAATGACAAAAGAATCAGTGTTTCTAAGGCACACTTATTATTTTAACTCTCAAAGTGCCTTCCAGCATATGTACTGTTTCTGGCGCTGTCACGCTTCCCATTAAAGCATTGCCTGTTGAATGATCTGAACAGAAATCATTCTGCCACCTTGGTGCCAGAGGAGACCCTGTTCGACATGGCTGTCTTCACCTCTCTCTGATGTGGTGGGACAATACTTAATCTCAATCAGGGATGTTTAAGATTTGAATAAGAGCAGGAAATTCTTAAAAAGGAAATACAGGAACTCTTATTTTTGCTTTTGAGACTAGAGATCAGATTTCAGGTTTCTCTTCTAAAATTAACATGTCTGAAAACATGTTGTAGTAGTTACTTTCATGTTAGTAAATGATGGTATTTTCAGAAGACCACAAAATACTGAGTATACTGGAGGGGGGAAGCCCTAGCTCGCATAAGATTTATTCCCAGTTAGAGTGCCTCTTCCGGCTCAGCTGCCTCTAGCTTTGTCCCTGGGCCAGGCTGCAAGCTGCACCTTTAGCGGGAGAGCTGTGCATCTCATCTTTGGTGCAAACACCTCCCATAAACTGCTGGTAGCTGATGAAATAGCTGGAGTAAAAGCTGCATTATTGCTGTGCTTAGGAAACCCTTGTTCCATTAGTGACTCCCATATTGCTCTTACTGTAGAATTGAGCCTGTATTTCTGGTTGTCCTTTCATCTGCATTGTTTTCATCTTCTGTTGATGAAATGGTCTATAGTTGAAACTGTATTTCTGTCTGGAATGCTGTTTAATTAGAATGAATGATCTTGTGTGTATGTAAGATTATTTTTCTTTAATAAATCTTTTCTCCATGTGTATATTCTATGACAAAACTAATTAGGAATGACAAACATGTAATTCAATAGCTTCGAGAGAAACATTTTGTAGTACCTCTTGTACTGCTTTTCGTACCCAGATTGTGGACACTGTGGATTCTTTGTTTGCTCTGTCACCTTGAAGTTGAGCTTACCAAATTTAGCTCAGCATTCTTATGTTTTTGTAATTTGTGCTATTGGCCATCCTACGGTTCTTATTTCAATTACATTTTTATCACACCGATTCTTTTTTTATTAAGTTACCCTCCTTATAAAAGTTCATTTTAATTAACTCTAGTAATAAAGAAGTTATGAAAACTGTAACTGAGAAATGGTAATGTAAATTTTCACCAAAAGGAGCATTTAAAAGAAGAATGGAAAGTTTATTTCTCTGGCTATTTAATTAAAAGTTAAGAATCAGATATGCAAGCTGAGGAAAAAAAATAACATGCTTAATAGTGTTGAAATGAAACTGTTCATCCTTCCCCCCACAAGTTAGGTAACTTTCCCCATCAGGTTTCTCATTCTTGTCTGTCTGAAGTGATGCATCACACCTGCTTCTGAAATCCAGGGTCAGCTGTTTCTACTTTTTTTCCTTTTAAGAAACAAATTTTGCTGTCGTTGGAGTCAGTTACAAAACTTTTAGGGACTTACTGTTATAGGTTCAGGCTTTTGGTAGTCTTAAACCAGTGACACCATCATATTCCAGGGCCCTTTGTTATTTCTGCAAGCTTTATCACTCATGCCTTGCTGTGATGTACTTTGACCCAGACACTCCTTTGCCTCTTCTGTAGACACTAAAGTGCTGTTCTTGTTTAATTTTTTTCAACATCTATGTTCTTCTCCATCTCCTCACCACTCACATTGGAAGATAGTTCAGCTTTTTATATAATACTACTGATTTTCTTCTCTGTTTCTACATATAGTTAATGATGAGAATGACATTGGAGTTGTTCCTGCTGACCCATTTTTTCTAGCAGAATGATCCTGTGTAGTGGTGGATGAGCGGGAAGAGCCCAGTGCTGTAAAAGTGCTCTCTTTTGAGCTAATGCTAGTTTCAGAGCAGAGCTCCTGTGTCCTTCTGCCAGGACTGTTATTTTTTCCTCCCCTTGAGTTTCTTCAAACCTTTCTTGTCTCTGCCAAGAGCACCTTTCTACATTCATCTCAAAGTACAGTTCATATGATGTGACCAAGATACCTTTCGTGTTTGTTTCTAAGTTGGGTCTACCTTAAGATTTCATGCAGGTAGTAAATCAATTCAGCCACTCCAGTAAAAGTCTCCGGGGAGAAGACAAGGGAAGGAATCAACATGGTTTATAAACTTTCAAAATAGGTAGTAAGAACTTTTTCCCTTTACTTGGTGATTTACTTCTATTCGTTGTTAGTAAGTTAATATAGAGAAACATTGGTTTTGGTGCCAAAAATCATCAGGAACATAACCCAGAGCAATTTTTAAGGGCACAGCTTTTAAACAAGCTTCTGGAAGAAGCATTATTTGACAGCACACAAGTGAAATAACCCAGTTTGTTATTTTAATCTCATATCTCCACTTCTGGTGTTCTGTCTTGTGGATGATTTGCATTCATCTGAGGCTTTGGCTGATGGGTTACCATAAATGGCTCAAAACCAGATTGAGCCCACTTATATGCAGCAATTTTTGTACATAATTAGAATAAAGCTAGGCAACTTTCTGAAATATACCTTTTCAGCTGATTAAACTTGGAGTCATTGTTCTTGATACAAAGCAGTTGGCTTTTTAGAAGTCCATGATTCTTTCTCCCTGCCCCCCACCCCCCAGGAAAGATAGGAGGCACTGTTCTTAGAAATAAAATATTCTTACTCAAGAAATGCCTATTTAGAATTCAAGGAAACTCTAATATGTGAAAATGTGAAATTAAGTATTTTTTGTATGTATGTTTTAAAAATATGCAGTCCCAAAATATGCTTTGAAGAGTAGTGATATTCTCTGTAAAACAAAAAAAAGATTGGGTTTTGCTCCGTGCTTATTTTAATTATGGAGAGACTTCACAGGCAGTTGTGCAACTGATTTTTCGTTGGAAATTATATATTGTAGTTGTCCAATTTATCCTGTGAATGAAGAAAGCTTAGTAGCAAATTTGGAAATTGTCTCAGAAGCTCAAATGAAGTTTGGGAAAAAGGGGAAATTGTTAGAAGACGAAATAATTGACATTTAAAATATAAACTCAGAAAAGTTTATTTTCAAATTTGTGGGGGTATGCTGCTTATAAAACAGCAATAGGTTGTTTCCTGGCCTTTGCAAGATAGCATTTGTTTTGCCTTTTTTCTGATTGTGTGCAAATATGTAGAACATTGGAGAATACGTGAGGTCACTTTAAAAGACTTGTCTACAGTTAAGAGGCATGTTGAATTTTAATTGTAACTTGTACCAGAGAAAGAAGAACAAATATTTGTAACCGTACCTAACCCTGAGATCCCAAAGATGTATCCATCTTGATATCAAACATGTCTAGAAATACACATTTGTTTCTTCCAAACTTTTTACTTGTTTTGCAAGAGTAGTGTAGCTACACACCACAGTGTGTGTGCCTTTGGTATTTTCTGGACAATGAGATGCTAAAATTCTGAATTAAAGAAAACAAGAAACGAAGCTGAATGTTTTCTGCATTAGTTTGAAATACAACCATGTGTACAACCATTTTTTGTGTGCTACAGTTTACAGCCAAGCTTAATGAAGTCTGGTCTGACATTGACCTTCCTTGGTATTTCCCCATGTAAGTCTTCCAGTTTTTATCTGTGTAAGTGGAATCAGACTGGTTTTACTGTATCTCAGTGTCTTGAATTTCTGATTTTTTTCCCATTGTACCAAATATGAATTCTTCCACTGAATTCAGAGAGCAAGAATGGGCACCAAAATGTTGCTCTGAACTAAATCTACCTTCCATTATGTAAAAGGAAAGATGGTAATATTTTTATTGAATCAGGAAAGAGTCTGTCTGTGCTGGTATGTGACATTTCCCAATAGTCCAGCCTCTTGAGGGTCTACACAGTCTTCCCAATCAATGTCTGTGCGGCAGCCTTCTGTTTCTGTCAAGATTTCTAGAATAATTCAGACACAGGAAAGTAAGGAAACAAAGGCAAGACCTTTGGTGCCAGCAAAGAATATCTGAGAGGAAAAATCATCAAGTAATAGTTAATTCTGGAGTGCTGCTTTAACTTACCCACTAATATGCCTATTTTGAACTGCACTCGTGCTGCTCTTGACATTGTCTTTATTTCTTGATTAGAGACTAAGATAATATATTCCAGACATATGCAGAGTAAGGAAGCAAATACCTTTTTGGACTGGTTTACCCTTGTCAAATGAAAGGAATACGCAGCAAACTAACTCAACAATGTAGTACCTATCTGTAGCTCACAGCACAACCACAGGAAGGATTGGTAAAGGCTTTTTTTACTGAGCCTTTCCCAGGAAAAGCATCACTAGTGTATTACAGCCCCTACCTCACACATAGAGAACACAGTTGTTTTCTCCATCTTGCAAGACCGTCAGGGTACTTTATTCCTTACCAGTTTGCCCAAAAATGTGTTGTTTGCCAAAGACCTACAAACGGTTTAAGTGGTATGGTCTAAGAGGCTGCAAATCTCTCTCACCTCATTATTATTGCAGAGTAAGATGTGGATGACAGAGAGCAGACATAGCTATCCTTTGAGTATGTTGTTTGAGAAATCTCCTTTTTTGGGCTAGGATTGGGTCTTCCCCTGACCCAGCAGCATGAGTAAAGTGAAAACTGAAAAATAGAACAGCCAGGACTTTTCTGTGTAAAAGCCTTTCTCCTATCTGCTTGTTTTCCTACTATTCTGGTGAGGCCTCGTAACAGAGTTGGTGACAACTGCTTGTGTACCTACCCTCATTTAAGGATACACTGGTTTTGTTCCACTATATAAAATCTGAGCAGTGTGTCTTCACAGCCCAGCAGCTCTGCTCCAGGGTTGCTCTTGGTGAACACAGGGTAGCAGTCCATGATTGGAGTGCTGAAAAATGAATGTCAGAATGCAGATTAATCCAAAGTGAATCAGGTTCATGGAACCAAAATCTAGGTAGCAGATAAACTGGTAGAAATTTCCAGTGGGGTTCCAGTCTCTGTGGGAGGTTGCTGTACATTATAGGAATATACATGCTTTTTTTTTTTCCACAAAAGCACATTAAAAAAGGTTGAAAACAGTTTAAAGAAAATAAGAAACATCTGTCTTCCTCCTCAGCTTTTTTTGTGTAGGCTGTTAGGCTCTTCCCTTCTTAAACATATTGCCATATTTAAACCAGGACACTGTTTGTGTAGGGTTAATATGGAAAAGCACTGCCCAACTGCAAGCTGTTCTTGCATTTTGATTATTTTTTTGGGAGGTGTGCGGCAGCAGCTTTTGGAGATAGATAATAAGACAGGAAGATTGCTTTTTAAAGTTTATAACCAAGCTCTTGATCTCCAACTAGGTTACTTATCTCATAAAACTTTCTTCAGATTTCTTCTCCAGCTATATGGTTATTGACCATTTCACCTGGAGTTAAATTTTTCCCTTTAGTTGATGGTCAGCTTGGAACAGGCAGAGGATGTTGCTGTGATGTGTCTGAAGGCAAAAGAGAAAAGCGATGAGGCCAATCTACCCTGGGCAGCTCTCCAAAGGAAGCATTACGTGCTTCGCTTTCGTGCCCTGATGTGCAAGACCTTGTGATTTGACTATTGGAAATGGTAAAACTCAAAGTATAATATAAAGTAGAATAGGGTTTGCATTCTGTAGTGTGGACTATCCATGTTAGCAGTGAAAAGTATATTGTAGTGATGTTATTTGGTGTCTAAATAGCATCTTGCTCTCAAATGTAATTAGCCTATCTCCAGCTGTCCTGTTTACTTAAGCAAATGTTACATTCACTCATAACTTTTGAAAAACAAGCCTGCTTTATGTGTTGTCAAGATTAGTTGTGCATAATGTCACTTGTTGGTTGGGAAACTGAGTCAGAAAGTTATTTATCCAAATGCTTGTAGTTGTTCCTCATCAGACATGGACTAGGTGTCTGGATCCCAGGTCTTGTGTCCTAGCCAGTAGTCCATGGTGTATGTATGTTAACACCTATAGGCAGCTTCTATTCACCAGAATATTTGAGCTTTACTATGCTTCGGTGCCCTCTACTGCTCCGTTAAAATAATGCTGTCTCCTCGCTGTTGCAGAAGCACGGTTAATTTTGTTCTGTTTTCTTCTATGGGCTAATTGGCCCAATAGTTCCCCTGGTGAGCTGTAGCTAGTAATGGTGATTAGAGTAATGGACATACACTATACTGAGAATTAATTTTTTCTCTTCTAAAAGTCTGAGATGAATTCAGACTTAGATCATGGCATTTTCTTGTTTTATGGCAAGGGCAGACTTTATATGTATGCGTGTATATGTGCACAAGCAGTTTTCATTACTATGTGCTTGAGTTTCTGAACATATAACATGTAGGATCCAATATTTGGAAGTACAGAGCCATTTCAGCTTCCACTGAAATAGTTACGAATTTTGATTTGGGAGCTTCTCTGTGTCAGCTAGAATTAAGTTGTAGATTATCATTATTTTCCTGTGGTTTTGTAGGGTTTGGTTTTGGTTTTTTTTTTTTTTTTTTTTTTTTTTTCTGTGTCCTGTTTTCCTCTAAAATGTTTTGCTCTTTACCATGTACATTGGTACATTCATCCTCTGATTACTTCTGTTCTCTAGAAACAAGCCTGGGGGTCTGTAAATCATTGACCAACACTTTTACTGTACTGGAGGCTTGTTATTACCATATGGTTCAAACTGCAGTGGTCCTTGTGGAATGGAGCGTAGGCAGCATTGCATGTTCTCACCCTTGGGAAGTAATTCAGGCAGCTGTGTCATCTCCTTTCAGAGTTTTAGTCTTTGAAAATTTAATCTGTTATCGAAACTGTTGTCCCATAATGACAGAAATGTTAGTCCTGTGTGCCACCTCTTCTGTATAATTAGATGCAAACCAGACAAGGTATTTAACTTCATTCAGTTTTATAAATGTATAATTCACTATTAGATCCCCTGACATTAGACCACATAGGTTGTCACTTGATTTTTTTCATTATTCACTAATGCAATGGTAACTTGAATTTTCAGCCCATTTCCAGCTTGTTTTCTTACCAGTGTTAATGACTGATAATGCATTTGAGAAGTGAGTGGTTGCCCATTCATGGTGCACTGCAGTGTGGGACCTTCTTTGCATGTTTTGGGAATGTGTACAGTGTGTTTTAATATAATCCATAAACAGATTTTTAGATCATTCATAACCCATATTTGTGTTGCAGGCCTCCCTATGGAATGAGATTCCTAGCTGCAGTTTTTATTTCTTCAGTGGTTCTTTCTAGCTCTCAGGAATACCCATAGTATGATGCTACAGTGGACTTGGTTTTCCCTATTCTTAAGATCTTAACAGAAGTTGAAAGACAAAGGATTAAAAATAATGTTTGTGACCCTATGTATATCCAATTCATCAAGTTTACTTTCTATCAAGCCAAGCCAAGCTTTGCATGAAAAATATGTGCCTAGTGTCTCATTTGAATTTGTCCAATTTCAGCTTCCAAGGATTGATTCCAGGTATACCCTTCTAAAATTAATAGATATAAATGGGCTTCCAGTAGGTGCTTTTTGCTCTTGGGGGAAGTTATTCAGAATGCTATAACCCGATGTTTTCTCTGTCTGTGAAGCTCCATAGGTAAGACATTGTCTCAGCCCTTAGGCCATTTTTATTACTACTTTTCAGCTTTTCAACAAATTTTTAAAAAATTGGCCACTAGAGTTGTGGAGGGTATTTTAAAATCAGTTTCATCATCGGTAAGTGCAGTTGTAATTATTTTCTTAGTCTTACTGGCTACTTAGTGCTCGCCTTACCAGTTTTCATTTATTAATTAGTAATTACACCTACTTCCTAATTCCCTTTGATTCCTTGGCAAGGGTTACTAGAAATGTGCCAGTCATTTATATTCATTTAGCATACATTTTATTGATTTTATAAATCTTGATTTCAAAATTGTTGTACCAAAATGCCTTGCAAATGCTGAAATGTTCTATAACTACGATTAACCCTCCCAGCCACACCTGTTATCAAAGTGTGGCAGGCATTAGGTTTATTTGACAGACTCTTTCTGTTGGTGTGCATAGCAAAGTTTTCCTTGGTTTTCTGCTTATGCTTTTCTGTTTGTGGGAAACGCATGATTTCCCTTATCTGTATGGAACCATTACCTTGGCACAGAAAGCGAATGCAATTTATAATTCAGTTTTTAAGATAGGCTGTCAGCAAATCCTGTCCTGACCACTCTTGAGAGTATCGTATACAAAAAATAGTTGTTACTAGATTTGTGATTGATGTAGCAGAACTGATAAAAGTTACATTGTTTAAAAGTGTTTATAAATCACCCTGTCCATACGTTCATTTCCTGTAATCTGTCATTATGATTTCAAATGTAATTGTGAGAGACACAAAACTGGCTTCGTAACACTCTGGAATGAGTTTTGCTTCCATTTGGTATACGTTGAAAGGTGGCTCAAAGCAAAAATTATAATCCTGGAATACCATGTACATTACAACAGGATATCTTTGCTTTGTGGTTTTGAATTACTGGAGGGCGTAGTCTGTCTTCTGCATTTTTCCCCTAGCATTGCTGGGATTTATGCAGAGTAACTGGGTCACTTATAGGGATTGCTTGGCACAGAGGATCGAGTGGTAGTTGTTTGGGGTTGTTGTTGTTGTTTTTAAATACATATCTTGCTCTCACTTGGGAGATTAATGTTATGATAGACCTGGTGTACAGTCAGTATTGAGCTGGGGTTTTGGCTCTGTCCAACACAGATGGGCTACTAGAGCGCTGTGTGGTATGTTCGTAGATGTAGAGTGCTCTGCTCCATTCCTGAAGATACTTCCCAGTTTCTCAGCTAGGCCTAGAAGTTGGGTGAGGGAGCAGTTATTGTAGCAAGAGTGAAATCCAAAACACTGTCTTCATGCACAGTTTTCCGCATTGCAAGGGATGGAAAAATAGTTTTGGAGAAGCAACTTAAGTTTTATTACCTTTTAGTTATTTTTCAAAATCAGCCAGGAGCATGATGGAGGCAGAGGTTTACTTTCTGTTGCAAAGCGCTCGTACTCTAGCAGCTTGCTCAAAGAGGAGAATCAGTATAGCACGAACATATTCTTCCAAACTCATGGTACCCAACCATGGCTGTCAGCGAGGTCACTAGCCTTCAAACAGTACAAGTTTTCTTCCAATCTTAAAGATTATTCCTTTAAAGAAGAAAGATAAAGCACACAATATTGTCCTCTGAAGGGGCCACACTTCCTTCCAGCAGAAAGCACGAACTGCCTACGCACTCTATTCAATTTTCCTTACTCAGGAGTCTTGTTAAGGCAACCGTCCTTTGCCCAGCTCTATCAAACCATATGAGCCTCCTGTTCTGCAGAGTGGGCAAGGACATTTAAGTACCGCAAAAACAGGGAAGTAATTTTTGTTCTTTCTGCCTTTTTTATTTGGTACTTCTCTTCTCTGGGTTAATTGTCAGCGCTTTCACTTTGTGTAAAGGGTTTGCAATGACAGACCAAAATCTTTCACTGACATCTGTGTCAGTTAAGTAAAATGCTTCATTATTGCAAACTTGTTTTAAGGAGCAGATTTGAATGAGCTCACAACTGTAAACGCAAAAATTGTGGCATTTAAGAGGCAGATGTAGAGTATCTGTACTGGGAGATTTGATTTTAGTCAAGAAGTACTGAACAGCTTTGTTTTTGAATTAGGGTTTTGGGGTATAATAAAAAATGTTAGCTGTGCAATTTAAAAGTATCCCTTATGTCCAACTCAGGCTGCGGTTATTTTTCTCCATCTGAAAAATTGGGAAGAACTAACATATTTGAATTCTGTTGCTCAGTAGAGCAGTAAGAGTAAATTCTATTGCTGTTTTTATAAGAGGTCAAAGCAGATGATCAGGCTAGATGCCCATCCTCCCTTTCAAATCAGCAAATCAATGCTTTATTCCTGTTTCCCAGGAGAGAATTTATTAGCTGCTTCAGGTGCTATGTTCATGCATTGTATCAAACTGTAGTTGGTGTGGTTGTACATTTCAATGCTCTTTTATTTGTCAATCCCTTTATTAGACTTTCATAGTTAAAAATTTAGAAGAGTTTTCTTTTAACAACATAGTCAGTTGTGCTATTAATTTAGGAACGTTCTCTTACTTGAGGAAACTGTTCGTAGTGTCTAAACAGTTATCTACCAACAAAGCTGTATTTTCCTTTAATGGACCTTTGGCTTAGATTTGTATTCATTTTGCATTTGTGCAGACACACCTGAGATTTGCTTAGAATTTACAAATCAGAAGTGCAAACACAAACACACAGCCTTTTTTATCATATCTGTCACCTTTCAAAAGCTGTCAAAGAATCATATTTTTAGAAGCTGTACTTGTGTAGACACAAGTAATGCAATAGCTGTGTCAGTCTTTGAGATTATGAGCACGCTTACGATGAGAATATTCTTGGCGTAAGTTAGGAGTATTATATAATAAGGAAACAATGTCTTTTTATACTTTTCTTACAAAACATTCCCTAGTGAGAACTAGACTAAAAAAACCCCATAGGATTGCCTATGAATAGATCTTCATGCAGCATGATAACTTTAGCCAAATTACACAAAGTAGATTTAAAATCCTTGTCATGTTTTCATAGTTATATTTTTAAAACCCTTTACTGGCATCTAATATGAAATCTGATTGTACAACTGTAAGTCCCAGCCCAGCAACGTATAGATGTACAAAACTGTCCCTCTAGCAGTAAGGATGTCTAAAAGGCAGGAGTCTCGGTGATCAAAAGCAATAAACCACTTGAATGAAATAAATAAAAGCAGTGGGACTAATCCTGCTTTGCCTGGTGCCCCAGAACATACAAAGAACAGCGTGGAAGGGTGAGGAAAATGTCTTTGGCTCAGTAGTAGTATAGGTCTATGACTTTACAACACAAATATAAAGCCTAGCATATGGTCAGGAGATCCTCCGCTGCAGTGCAACCTCCAGACCTGCTGTAATAAGACGTGTCAAAGAGGAAGGGGATTGGCCCCTACAGTTCAAATGTAGAAAATATACAAGTGGTAGGTAGTTACCCCCTTCACTCCTTTTTCTTCCCCTGTGACTCATGTAGCTTTCAAGTGCAACACAGAATACAGCCCAACGCATGCTATGTGGCCATGTACCAATGCTGAAAACTGAAGTGGAGCAAAAGGAAGATGAATTCAGATATAGCAGCTGTCTTCTGTGTTAATGATGTTTCCTAGTGTTTTATGAGTGGTTTCTACAGAAAGTTGTTAATCCATGGTGACCAAGAGTATGAGAAAATACATGCATACGATAGGTGGTATTTGTGGTGTGAATAAAAATTTGGGAGTGTAGGTTAGTGATCCATGATAGGTAATATTTGTAGTGTGAATAAGGATTTGGGAGCGTAGGTTAACCTTCCAAACTGGGGGCGGGAACAGTTCATCAGCAAGCTTAAAAGCCCCAAAGGATAAGTAGTTTCTGTGTGTGCAATGTATGTTTCCAGAGAAACCACCTGGGAGTAGGGGTATATATAGCTAGGCTCCAGAAGGCAATGGAATTGTCTTGAGTTATCCAAGCTACTTTTACATTAAACAAGAAACAAAGCGGGTTTGAGATAAAAGGCTAGAGCAAAACAGTAGTTAGATGATTTGAAGGATGCTGCCTAAAGTAGGAAATATGTTGTCAAATAGTGTTGTGGAAGAGAGTTCCCTCTGGCAGGCGTAAACCAGGACACACATCTGGGAAAGAACAGACAGCTGAGAGAGACACCTTTTCTCCAAGCAAAATATGAGGCATTGCAAGGCATTGCATGACTTTGATTGAAACAGTGATCGACCTTTTCTTCCTTACTTTTGTTTTTAGAATCCTGATTGCTTCTTCAGCATAGCTAAATCATAGCCCTTCTCCCCTCCCTTAATGTCTGCTATAGATCAAACAGAAAATGGCTCTGGAAGAAACCCTGGTCTGTTCCTTTGCTCCAAGGCAGGATCAACTCCAAGTAAACTTTTCCTGATAGACATTTGTCTGGCTTGTTCTTAAATGTATTTGGTGATCAGGATTGCACAACCTTCCAAAAACCAGCAGTTGCTTATCATTGTAGTTAATTTCCTTTATTTTTCCTTTATTCTTATCTAGCTGCTGCTGTGGCTTTGAGCACACAAAAGGGAAAGGAGAATGAGATCACAAGCCAAATTTATACTTTTACCATTAGCTATTTTTCATCTCTACAAAGACTGAGGAACTTGTTCTTTATTTTTGTACCAGTGAGATGCTACACAGACCATTTTTAGAGTTGAATGATATGCATAGAAAACCCATGGAAGTTAGATGCAGTGCATCAGTGAGGGAAAAAAATTGGGTGCTGATCTCCCTTTGTGCTCAGCAACATGAATGTGGTAAACTGATTATATTGTGTTCTTGGAATTGACTGATAAATGGTGAGCAAGGCGCTTTTTTTTTTTTTTTTTTTTTTTTGGGGGGGGGTGGGAAACAAGCCTCCCTTTATTGTGAGGATATATTTTTGGAAGAGAAATAAGTAATGCCTTACAATGTGGAACATTCAAAAGTGTTTGGAATCTGACAGTGGGTGAACTACTATAAAATCTGTTAGCTGTGTATGATGGGCTGCATATCTCATTGGTCCCCTAGCTCTCTGGAAAGCTTCACTTAAATAATTTAGCTTTATGTATTTCAGAGGAAAAAAGTGTGCAAAGAAGAAGGAAGTTGTTTCAGGCTTTCAAAATAAATTTGTATAAGAATATGTGAAAAGTCATAAAAGATACTTATTCGTTTCATGTCAAAAAAGAGCTTCTCTTTACTAAAGATGTTGAAATAATACCATTTGGTTAAAATGTAGGTGTAGGGAATTGTTTGAAGTTTCTTATTGTTCTCAAGACTCTCATTTAGTATTAGTGCAAATATTTTCATAATCAACCTGGAGAGTGAGATGATGATAAAAGGGAGACTTTTGACAACTAAAATGTGACTAAAAACTCTTTGCAACAAGGGTAAAAAACATCATAATTTGTCTAACAAATGCAACTTTTTTCTGAGGGTTCGGAGGAAGCCATGACATCTGAGGCACAACTTGGCTTCAATAGATAAAAAAGAGCCGATGTCTTTTTTTTTTTTTTGTGGTCAAAAAAAAGATGGTGTTCTTAAGTGTATCTTTTTTGTGGGTATTTGAAGAAGAATAATTTCTACCAAATACCTACTTTATAGCTGTAACACTGATAAATGGAGGCTGGTAGAAGAAATAAATTTGAGAAAAGTATGTAGGAGTTTTCCCCCCTCTTCTTTGATCTTTATCTGCCCATATGTGTAAGAAATCACATGCACGTCTCTGGTTTGGCTGTATCTGACATGGAATTCAGGTGGTTCTTGCAGGTCCTATACAAAGTCCAATGAAGCCAGTGAGATACTTTCCATTGATTTCAGTGTCTTTTAGATCAAATTTAGTCACTAATTGCCTGACAGTAATATTTTGGTTATATTTAATTTACAGAGTATAAGGCAGAATTAAAAGAAAACATAATAAAGTAGCTTTGCTGGTTAATTTATTTACAAAAAAATCTTCCTTAAGTCCAAATGCTAATGTCCTTTTTAATGAAAAAATCCAAAAACCTCCTCCCTTCTCTAAACCCTTCAAATACAAGCAACCAGGGAATTATATAAATAGATATTCTTACCTTTACTACAAAAAATTCATGCGGAAGTCCTATCTTGGAATAAGCTATTCATTAGTTGGCTTGGCAGAAGGAACACAATCCAAATGAATGAGCTGCCAAGAGTATTTTTAGTGGTTTTATATGTTGCCCATTCAAATCTTGGAAAATTTCTTTAGAAAATTGGACAAACTGACCACTCATTTTACAGGCTTTCACAAGATCTAAAAGTGAAAAACAACGATTGTATTTAGCATCTGTTAATGGAGGTTTCAGGCTACAGAACTTGAGAAAGTACTGCTGGGAAGCTAATACAATAACCATAAAATATTGGACTGATAATAGGAAACACTGGCACTGAACAGATATGGAAAGAGTCATTCCACATCCAGGCCTGTTGCCCTGTGCTGAATGCTAAAGATACTGTAGCTAAAGATACACAGGAGTAGAGATCTGGAATGAAGTCAGTCAAACTCAAGATAGATGAAATTGTCTTTTTCTCCTATGAGTACTCTTGGTTGGATAATTCTATCTTTGGAGAATTAAAACTCAGGAACTTGGACATAGAACAGAAAGCAAGTTGTGCTAACATTTTTCCAAATGGGGAAATGCATGCTATTACCCCACATATGTAATTAAGCCCTCCTCTTCCTTTATTTGAAGTCAGTGGCTTTTTTTTTTTGGCTTTTTTTTCTTTTGCTTCTTTGGGAATTGGATCTAGACTTGTGCTGCCATTGTAACTGTTCCCTTGACAGTTTTTTTTTCTCCCTGGGCTGGAAGCTAGAAAATCAATAAAAGGGAAACTATTCACCAGATATCAAATGTATTTCAATGAATTATATTTTATTTGACTCAAAGTGGAAAGGAATGACAAGAGAATATTACATTTTTAATCCCACATAAAAACCTTTCTGGGAAACTATTCTCTGCACACGGAGCTGAAAATTTTTTTCTCAGCAATGCAGGTTTTTTTAACATGTACAAAGGTGATACCCAAAGTCGGCCCTCAAAAGATGTTTTGGCTTGCAACATCTGCATATTGGGATCCTCTGCAAGATGAGATATATGGAGGATATTTTAATATTTTTTCAGTTATCTGAATAAAACTTCTAGAAGAACTTAAGTTGTATTTTCCTGTATGTGAAAGAACACAGCTGGAGGAAGCTTAAGATGACAGAATTGGTACAAGCTTTTGGCTGTAAATAACTATGATCAAACAAAAGTTGTATTTATGACAGAACAGCAGCAGAAGCAGCTTAAGGATACATTTTACCAGTGCAGGTGCCCACCACAGAAGGCTCACAACATCTCAGAGTAAGGCTAGCCTTGCGTAAAACGAGTTGTTCACAATGGTGAATGAAACTGTTCTCCAAGTGCAGGAAATCAGCTGGAGCCAGAGAAGCTGAGCAAACTTATATATTAAATTTGTCACAAAGTTAAGCATGAGTAATAAAAAGAAACACTACAATTATATTTTGATTTTGGATCAGTTATGCTATTGCTTAATACCACTCAGAGATCAGCTCGTTGTCAAAGGGGGCAAGAATTGTTTTCTCTGAGAAGAAAACTCATCTTGTTAAATTCGATTTATACCACAGTAAAAAGGCACCATGATCAGCCTGACAAGTTTTAGATTTACTTTGGGCAGAATCAGCTTCAGTCAGACTGCCTCTTAGTTATGGGCTTAATAAGTCTTCTCCTTCAATACGTTAATTTCAAATGGCTCTACACAAAGTGGTATATACTTTAAAAATCGGGGGTTAGAAATAAATCAATAATGCTTTTAAAGTTCCAAATTGATAAACTTAATTGTTCTTTACTTAGAGAAAGGAAAATTAGGATTCTTATAATTGCTGTCAGCTAACAATGTGGCTTTAATATTTTTCCATTTGACATTTGTTCTGTTGCCAGGTGTATCTGCTTATGTTCTGTGATCTGCTTTGCATTACTTTTATAGAAACATTACCCTTAAAAGTGCTACATGTAGTATTAAATAGCAGGGTGAGTCGGGAGATATGGGCAGAATCTCTAGCTCACAAATGAGAAGTTTGGATGCCTCATCTGACTGATAAGGTATAAATACCTATAACCAAATCATCAGTCTGGCACTACTGATAATCTTGGCATGCAATTGACGCAGGCAGGAGTGCAATATCCCAATATCCAGGGTTCTGAATATTGCAAATCATGGATAAACAGAACACACAGGAAAGACTTTTCTATACAGGCCGCTCTTGCTACAGTTTATTCTTCTGTCAGTATTTCCCCTATAAACTCCTTTTATTCACAGGTTTGGAAGTCAGCCATAAAATTTTGCTTCTAGCAGGAACTTGGCAGACAGTGTCTCAAGTCAGGAAAATTATTTTAAACAAATTTTTTAAATATATGGTATGCATTGGGGCTCTTTTAGAAGTTAGAGGTGCAGTCATTTCTTTCTGAGAAAAAAGATTGGTTTCAGTGGATGATTTCATTGCAAGTCCTCTAAACAAATTTTTTAAAAAGGAAAAAAAGGCGGTTGTAACTAATTAAAGAGAAAATGTGAATTTTCTTTCAAAAGCATGTGTATAGAGATACTGTATGTAAATGTCAAGCACTTGTGTGTTTTGAAGTGATTGCTTTTAGGGTATTGATTTAAATTAAATACATAATTTATCATTGTGATGTGATAAAGTTTGTTTATGATGGTGTAAACTGTAAGGTAAATAGTATGTAACATAAGTAATTCTTAAATGCCCGTATTCCCTCTTTATTTACTTTTCTATAACCTGTCTGTAAGTCTTGTGCATGAGAGTCTTGGCAAGTCAACCCTTTAACAGGGTAATACAGTAATTGATAAGGTTGTGGGAAGAAGTAGATACCATTATGTGAATCTGTTGTACGTCTGGGATCCAGTCATACTCGGATTGCATGTGCAAGTCACGTAAGCAGAACAGCCTTTCTTATACTTCAGGGTTTGCAGCGTTAATTTGGGCAAATACCACCAGGAGCACCGCAAACCAGCAGGAGTGAAATTTGATGGTGATGGTGGTAACAGCTCCTGGCTTTGTGTTAGGGTCTGTTCTTCTCCATGTTCTCACAGCTTACCTGTGGGCTGGAAAACAAGAAGTTCCACCCTGTGTTCTCCCCTGTTGCTTTTCTCCTACTTGTAACCTGTAAGTTTAGTACTTTGTTTAATTTTAATCTAGAGCTTCAGTAATTCATAGCACTCCTGCCATAGTTCCCCTTACCCTGGAATGGTTTCCTCAACTACTGTCAAGTTGGTCTCCATGAAATGAACAGATCAGGAAGGAAATGAGGAGGTCCTAAGCTGGCACAGGTATTCACCAAGAGGAGATGAACCTGGGATAGGTACCTGACCATTAAGAGAAATATTTAGGAGTATTTTGTTTTGTACTGTTTTTTTTTACATGGAAAGCATGATTTAAAAGCATTCAAAAATATGTAATCACTGAGGTATGATTGCAATTTTATATGGAATCAGAATATAGAAAAAAATGCTGAAAAATAAGCCCCAACAGGGAAGATTTTGCAAATTTGATCTTTGGAAGCTAATGGAAATCCTCTGCTTTGTCACAGGCATAACGCTCATCTTTTTATCAGTGTTACTCTTTCCACTGTATGTGCTGAAGTGATGCAGTTTTTAACTTTGGAGACCAGTTTTAAAAATTGCGTGGAAAAGTATTTAAAAGCACCTTTATTTGGGTGTTTGCAAATATATTTAATAAGGTAATTAAAAAAGAATAATGCCAGATATATTTCCCAGAAATTGGAGTCTCTCTTTCTATTATGCACCTGAGGAATTCTGCACATTAGACTCTGGCTGACCCATCACACTGTTTATGCTGGATGAGGAACATGTGGCGTGCAGTGTGAAGGTGGAAAAATCCAGTGTATCCAGGTGCAAATTTTGAATCAGCATTCTAGTAAAGCTTGCATGAATTCTTACTACATGGAACTTACTATGTGGACTCCAGGAAATATACGGAATGTTGTTAATGCAGATTTAAAGTAGGCCCATACCAAGATGTCCTGAAGATCATGTTTTCCCTTTCATACTTTGTACGAACTGTAGACATGCATAGTAGAAAGGACAATGTTTATGGTTGCAAAATAGGAGGTGGAAGAGCTCTATAAGGGGCACTAAAATCCAACTTTGGATACAGAGATGTAATTCTCAGCTGTGCTACTCATATAATGCACCTTCTCCTCCTCCTTCCTGAGGTCAGGTTCTTCTCCACGAAATCGACATAACAATACATAGCCTTAAAAGCTGTATTCAAAAAGTATTTAAGTCTGTGTATTGTATTTGTCATGTGAAAATGAGAATGTTTTCATTACATCTGTGGTGACTTCTTTGCACAACAAAATGCAAGGACTGTTTATTTAATAATACCATAGTGTGGAGAATGTTGTGTAATTAATTATAATTTTAAAAATATTTTTATACTTATTAGGACAATTTTAAGTTCTTCATTGGGAATGTTAATATAATTGATGATATTTTCAAAAGGAATATCACGTTTCTTATAAACTATAAAGCATCCCATTCCTTCTTTTTTGCTTTTTTTTTTAAAAATCTGTCTTTACGTCTCTTCCCAGCCCTGGCAAGTGTTTGCCTCAGGCTGGCTACTGAGAAAGTGGGCAGAGTCCTAAAATTTATATTGCTTTCTTGGTTATATTCCCTTTCAGAACCTCTGTGCGTTTCCCAAGGTCTGTGGCTTTTGGGTTGTTTGCCAGCTACACGTGCAAATCTTTGTTATAATTTTCCAGACCACTTAGAAATGGAGGGAATTGGAGTGATGCTAAACATTTCTCTGTATAGTTTCCATTTTGGATGGGGCAGATTCAGAGGAATGGATATGTTTTGAGAGTTCAAATTTATATATTTCCAGCTATGTATTCACATGTGCTTTTAAATCTTGGAAGACAACGAAATACTGGAAGCTTGGGGAGCATTTTTTCATATTCTTGATCCTGATCAGCTGTCCTGGATGACTGGACCTAAAAGCATTAGAGCAGCATGGACTTCTTGTCTGACTGTTTTGTGTCACCAAAGCTGGTTATTAGCCTTCCTCCCTGTTCTCAGGACCTAAGATCTTCTCCATGCTCTAATAGGGGTGAAATGTGAAATAATATTTACCATTGTAGATAAGGCAGATAAAGGGCTCGTGCCTCTAGTTGGGCAAGCGTGAACGAAAACCTGGGCAAATAAGTTTGGATTTTTAGGCGTGTTGCCAGTGATGTGTATTTGTGGGACATGCTTATCAGGGTTTGAAAAAAGGATTTTTCTCTTTGCTAGACATTTATCTGTCAAAATAGTAATTTATGGAATATCACCCAAGAAGATGAAACAGATTGTCCAGAGGAGAGGACAGAGGCAAGTGCCTCTGTAATAAAAATGTACCCTGGGACTTCCGTGTAGGTCATCAAAAAGTGTCAGTAGTGAGTAAAACTAGAATTTCGTATGGGTTTTTCTGAACTCATCTGAACAATGTAGTTAACTCAGAAATTGAAAAATAGCAACTTAATTATGCTTTAATTACATCAGTGTTGATTCTTTTCAGCAGGAACATGTAGGTGCTGTCTTTAGCTGTTGTTAGATGCAGAACTAACTGCAGGAGTTGGGTGTACTAATGCAGTTGCTTTCTGCTTGGAGTTGTCAGGGTGGGAACCACGATTTCTTCTCCATGCCCACAAATTCCATGTTCCCTCTGTTACTGCTCACAAAGAAGGAAGGAGGTGATACAGACTCTTTTCAATGCCAAAAGCCTCAGCTAGCTCATAGGTGCCAAACAGCCAAGCAACATTTCATCCCTTCCTGGATGCCAAAAGCCTCAAATATCCCTGCTCCACCTGCCAAAACCTCCAACTTTGTCCTGACAACTCCTGCAGTGCAGGCCTGTGTTGTCAATATGAAATTTTGCAACACACTGACAATAGAAAATCTGGATGCCGTATAATACTGGAAAACATGCTGGGATTCGCCTTCAGTTCAGTATCAAAATGAATTACACTGTAAATATTTCCTGTGTGTGACTCTTTTGCATGTTTTATTTTCCAAAACTTGAATTTGAATTTATTCAAAACTGCTGTAGAATAAAAATATATTGTAGAATTCTACTCTGAGAGCTCTAAAGTATATCTGAGCCCCCAGATGTATTCTTTCATGTAGCTGAATAAGTCCATCATTTGCCTTTTGGCTCATTTCTTGCTGTTGATTCTTCTGTCAGTGAGCTTTACCAGCTTGTGTTTCTGAAATGGTCTTTTGTTACCAGGCGCAGATTCCATTTTGCAGTCAGTTCGTAGTGCATGGATACCCTTACACGGTGGCGCAAGGGATAGTTAATGTAACTGAAATAACGTTAACAGTATTAAAACTAATTGTTTCTTAACAACTGCTTAAAATAGCTGCATTTACTCACAAGTGTTTTTATCAGTCTAAAATAATGAATCACTGTTTTTTCTCCAGGATTTTATAATTCCAGATATGTCTTTTTTAACATACAGAATAATATATAATTTACTTTGGTACATAATAAGTAAAAGATTTATTTAACTTAATGACATATACAGTTCACAATTAGGTAATATATAATGCACCCAGAAATAGCAGAAATATATCAGGAAATGTCTTGAAATCTGTCATAATGAAACAAGTCAAAGTTTTTCTGCTAAAATCAGGTAATGCAAGATCTTATTAATAATCCTTATTTGTCTGGAAATAAGGTTTGACTGTTCTTCTATTTAGTTGCCCCCACAACTGAAATAGTTTTTCCTAAGTCTTTAATCTAATCTGCATTCTACACCTTACTTAAATTGTACCAAATAGAGGTGTAAATCATTTTTGTATGTGACCTTAGCAAGGAAGGAGACTTCTAGTCTATTTTGTCGCAACGCCATAGACATAACAGCCGGAGTTAAAAGTGAGGGGATACAGTTTGGGGGCTGTATAGCATATCCAGTGATTATCTGCAGGTAAATACTTGTTCCTTCAGTTATGCGCTCTGCTCAGGGATACAGTCAACAGTGCAATTTGATACCTTTTCCACCAAGTGTAGTGTCTGGAAAGAAGAATCTGGGAAATGCATCACAAAGCTACTCAGGCAGGATAATTTCCCTTCAGTGCCATAATTCCTTGTGTTACCTCTGTTTGGAGCACTTGTAGGTATGAGGAGAAGAAAACTGCATAGTGCAGTGCTGTGCATGGAGATTAGTGAACACCAACATAACCTTGTGCTTTGGAAGACTGTGAAAGTCAGGATAGTGTTAATAGTATTTATGGGTTGTGAGAGTGGGAAGAAGCAATAAAAAGGAAATGCTTCATCTCTGTTCAAAATACCATCAAGGATGAAATTCACTCCTGGGAGAAGGGCCAGCACTGAGCTTTGGGTATTGCTTAATTTAGGCCTTCAGTGGGACTGAAGTGGTGTTTATACCCTTCAATAGGTTCTTTCACTTGGATGAATTTAATCTGAAGAATCTAAATTCTGTACGGAGAAATTTAGTTATAAGCAGTGTGTTATTAAATAGCAATATGGTAGAGCTGTGCCAATGTAACTCCTTACGGGGATTCTCTTTTGGAGTTTGGCATGTCTTTTCAAATTAATAACAAACTATTTTGATAAGAAGCCATGAGAAAAACCAATGAGCACTCACCCAGAGAGCTGCATTAATGCTAGCATCGTCGCAGTTACATTGGTAAATATTCCTGCATAACCCAAGTCCTTACTTGGGTTATGACAGTGTCTTATTTTGAGAGCCACATCACTGAGTAGAGCATTTTAAATACCTGTCCAGCCCTGCTCATGGTCTGTGTCGGTAGATGCTGCCCAGAGGTTGCATTGAATCTCTTCTAGAACCTGGCAGAGCTGGGCACCCTGCTCTGGGGAAGTGCTCAGGGGCACATCTCAGGGCAGAGTCCGGGGCAGTTTGTGTTGTGATACGTACATGGCAGGACTACCACCTGGGGACTCGTGCAGATGGATCGAGTGTTGCATCTCTACATTTCTTTCTTTACACTTCTGTTACAATGTGGTTTGCGTTTGTATTTAAAGCGAGAATGTGTGCTAAAAACTCTGGAAAACAAACATTCAAGGTATCAGAGCATTTCTGTTGAGAAGCTGAATCTGTTACGCTGAATGCTAAACATTTACATATCCAAGCCTTATGTAATGGATGTCTGAATAATAATAAAACTGCATAAACTGACCTTCATTCTCTGGCACTGCATCTCCTTTGAAGTCTGCATGACCAAATTCAAGACAATTATGTCATCCTTCATAACAGCCAAACAAAAGTTTGGCCAAATAATCATTTTTCTCTGTATAACAGCACTGTGTTTGATTTTTGTAACGTGTGTCAATGTAGCTGTTGTTATTTACTGGGTGTTACGAGTGACAGTAAAAATCCCCTTGTTTTAGATTAATGATCAGCCCTGGTAACATCTGGATTTCATTTATTTTACCTCAGTGCCCACTTCTACTATACTTGGAGTAGTACATGGCAAGGCAAGTATGGCCTGAAACACACACACACACACACACAAATAATTTGCAGAACGTGGTGTTACAGTATGTGCCCATATGTGACAGAAGCGAAACAGAACCCTGGACAGAAGGGAAACTGGCACTAACATTTCCTCCCCTGTCCAAATCTACCAATGCCACACTTTCAGTAAAATTCTCCATGTAAAAGGCTGTCTCTGTCAGTTAAGGGTTGTCAGCAGAGACTCAGGTTGCACGTTACTGGGCCTCAGACCTTGAGGAAACCTTGGCATACTGTCATCTCACTCTTTGAGACTCTGCCTATATCACCAAGTGCTTCAAAACTTGTAATTTATTTTCCTCCATCCCCTGATTCAAGTGATCCTTGCCCAGGCCCATGTACTGTGTCACGACTTTTTTTTTTTTTTTTTTTTTTTACTTTCAAAATACATCCAATAGATCGGGATGAAATAATTTGGAACTACCTTTATCATATAAACAGGATTAATTTCTGCAGAGAACATTGTATATGTTCTCAGATATTGCTTGCATCTAACCCTGCGTTCATATGGGATGCTTTTAGAATGCATACAACTCCTGCTAGCGTTGCTGGATCCAGTGGAAATGTGACGCCTTTTGCCATCTAGTTCTACGTAAGGAGCAGCAAATCATCTAGGTTTATAGCTGGTTTAAGTTATTTTATCTGGATTCACTACAGCACTTGTGGCTTTACTTGATCACGTTACATCATGGGTGTGCATGCACACATTTATGTATGTGTAGGCACATACGTACTTTCACAGTGAATATGCTTAATGTATGTGTTGCACTTCACATGTTGCAAAATTAAAGCACTAAAGGAAAACCACTTCCATTCTAATATGGTTCAGCAAAACTTCATTACTGAACCTTGTTAGAATTATGACTGAAGACAATAAAATCATGAAAAACTGAAGTCAAGAAGCAAACTACGAATGCAATCCTGAGGTACAATAATACCCTTTTGTGCCCAATTGCAATTAGCTCTTGATTAATTCTTAAATGAGCTTCCAAGGTTTTGTTGGTTTAAATTGTAATGTTGATAATCTTTTCTTTATTTTACTTCAATTTGGTACCATGGTGTAGACAAATGAAATATGTAGAGTTTATGAAACCAGACAGCTAGTAAATCAATATTATTTTACTAGTAAATTGCTAAGCCAGTGCAAGCTGCTTTTAATTCTTTCCCATGGGACAAATAGTTTGAACTAGCTAGAGTTTAAATCAACACTGTGGGCACTGAATTAGTCAATGATTCTGAAGAAGGCTTTGTTGGCATAAACTTCTGCTTTGATCACCCTAGTATTTACAGCTTTTTAATTAGATACAGTTCAGAACAATGGCTTTTATCAAAGCAGTTTGGTAAGTGAACAACTGGACATTGTTTAGGGCTTTAGAGGACATTCTGTCTGTTAATATCATGTGGCTGGTTTTAATACAATAATGAAGTTAGGATTATTTTAGGCATTGTCACTGCTTTGTCAAAAGAAACTAGCTATTCTGGAAAAAGAGAGTGGCATGTATTGCTTTTTTAATATCATAAGTTTAATCATTTCTCAACGTATTAAAAAACAATCATTTGCCTTGGGATTACAGAGGACAAACTTTAATTTTGCACTCATAAATTTGAAATAAGTGACTTTTGTTCATTTTGACTCATTTTCATGTGCTGAGTGATTTGTTGGGAAGTGCTGAGCTCTTTTTATTCAAGATTAAAGGCAGTTGGTTCCATTTTCAGTGTCAGACTTTTCAGAATTGGCTTCTGATATAAAGTATACCCAGCGCCAGTGTGAAAATTCCTCGGGGATCTTGGCAGAGCTGGGCTCCATCGTTTCTGGAAGGGTAGATTGGCCTAAGTATGCTTTTAAAGCTTTATAGTAAGTGTTTGTAAAATTTGTAAAGTTGCGGGAGCAAGAAAGTTAAGGAGCCACTGATGTGTTTAGACCAACTTCTGTAGTCTAGCGTTCAAACGGAGATTGCATATTCTCTAATTCACAAGTAGTTTTTTTTATAAGCTCAAGGTTTTTTTTTTGAGGAAGGGGATGGAAAAGTTTGGAAATTGCCAACGTTTCTGTTAGCTGTTTAACTATGGGGAGTAGTGCTATTATACTAAATCTGCCTACTCTTAATGCCTTTAAAATGTGTTTGAGTAGTCCTTAGTTCTGCTTAAGTGTAGCTAAGATTAACTGTTTGCCCTTTGGGTTCCTAAAATGATGCTTGTTCAATAGTTATACTTAAAACTGCGGTGTGAATGCATCCTAAGTGTAACAGCTCATTCACAGAAATGGGCCGGTTTGCTCAAGTTCTGGGTCATTTTAATTAATTAATTAATTTTTTACTATAATATTTAGGAGGAAATTCCTTTGCCTACACAGCACAATATTGAGGTGTATTCCTTGTATGGTGCTGTTTTGAAAATAGCTTTGGTTTTATTGTTTGCCATTTTTACTTCAGGCTTGGTAGGTTTTTATCTGAGTCAACTTTCTTCATGGCTGAAGATTTGCTGACTTTATCTGTAGCATTGAATTTAAGGGGAGTTATGTTTGTATTCCCCCCTTTGTAACATAAGATTTGAATTAGACATCCCTCACTTTCAAATCACTTTTGTAAGGCATTTTGGAAGAAAATGGGATTGAGTCTTGTTCTCATGAGTTTACTTACTTACAGAAAATATGGATTAAAGTGTTTTCATCTGGTTTAGTATTGGGACATAGTCTAATCTCTTGCACTTCTCTGGATCTAGTCGGTCAGGAAAATCTTTTTAGTGTTTTAAGCACTTATGAAGACTTGAATGTTTACTTGGGTGCAGTTTATTTATTAATGTTTTTATCTCTTTGCCTTATGTTTGCTGACAGATAGCCCTTTGTTTGGTGTTTCTGTGCACTTGTTTTCTGGGAGGGGGAGTAAAGATTCTGAAACACCATTTGATTAAATTGTGTCTTCCTGCGCTGTCAAAAAAGTATAGTGATGTGAGTATAGCGCCTTTGCTTGGAAGCCCACTGAAGTTCACGGGAATAGAACTCTGGTTGTATAAATAGTTGTTTCATTAAAGCTTGGGTGAGCTCTTCATGTTCTCCCATTTGTGATTGTGTTGGGGCAGAGTAAATATCAGTCAGTGTTCTCTGTCACCTGAGATAAATGACTTGCCGCCTCATTTTTATCTACAATATGAATTTCATAATGATGTTATTAGCTGTTACGTTATGTTTGCAGTAGTCTTATGTGCAAACTCTATCACCACGGTGATTAGAGAAATGGTGTTTACATCTCAGTCTGGGTGTAATTTAAGATTCTAAAAATCTTAATTTTTTAATGATAACAGGCCCATCATAAGTCTGACAACTCTTAGGGGATCACTGTTTTGTTATAAAAATCTGTGCATGATTTTTCAAAAGAGAAATTTTAAAGTTTAGAGGGACAGACGAATGAAAGTAGGATGTAAATGAAACAGCTGCTCAAGAATTGCAGCAAAGTGAGAGAAATGCTTGGGGTAATTCTGAATCTGATTTTTCCTATGCTTTTTTCATGAAGATCATAAACCAAGAAGTACTCTCTTAAAGCAGGACATTATTGAATAATTTGATTCATATTACATTCTAATATTGAACTATTGTGTTAAGATACCGTGTTCTAAAATGTCCTGAGAATTTTCACTGGGAAATGTCAGTTGTCTTAAACAGGATGTAATGCAAGTGAAAAATGACATTTTTAAGACATCAAGCAGAATTTTGGGTTTTGTCACAAATCATTCATTTTTATGTTTGTGATGTCTGGTAATGTTTTTGAAGCCTGTGTGAGTGAGTTTAAGCTTAAATCAGTGTTTGATTGCTGTACCCTAAAAATCACTCTTTTAGCCTTTTCCCCCAGTCTCTTTCAATTTAATAGCACTTTTTGTAATTAAGTTGTATTCTTGTTTTGCTTCCCTGATTGCAGTTCCGTGTGTGCACTTTATGAAAGATTTGAGGTGCTTAATTTCTGTACTAATGCTGAGTGCAGACACACTTGAGGAGGTAAAAAGAGACTTCAGTCCTCTTGTTAGTCCTGGATATGAAACTCCTTTGATCAGGATTTCAGAAAGCCCAGCAGCCCGCTCAGAACATGATGCCTTGTCTGGCTGCTTGAGATCAGTTGTGTAGTTCCTACGCAGTGTGTCGGACGTAACGTATGTTGGGAATGACAGCGTATTTGGACATAGCGGTCCTTTGGCAGAAGGCAACGCATCAAACATACTGTATCTTCAAAGACTCTGCTTCCTTTCCCATGTTACTATTCTATATTAAAATAGTACATGAATTTGAGATACTGTAAATAAGCAGCAAAGTAACGTACTTGAGCCTATTAATGCCAAGCAGTAAAACATGTACCAAACACATCCATTTTTTTCCTCCCCCATGCCCCCCCCTCCTTTTCTGTTTTTGTAGACCTCCAGAATTACCCGCTCTGATGAAGATAAGGAAGGCTCCTGGGATGCCTGGGGGGCCTGGAGTGATTGCTCACGGACCTGTGGCGGGGGAGCCTCCTACTCGCTGAGGAGATGTTTAAATGGCAGGTAAGCAATGAGCTCGTGTATTTATTCTTCTGCAGCTCTTCCATAATTCCCTGTCCTCTTCTGGTGTCTACAGATATGCGTTGCTGCTTCTTTATCTGGAACCAAGCGCTGTGGACAGATCAAGTTTTATGAAATCCTGCTTTTAATATATTTCTGTTACGTTAGATAAATATCTTAGCCTTCAATTCTGACAGAACTTCAGCATGCTATTAAATATGTTTGTGAAATAACAACAATGATTTATCTGGTACAGTCAAGTATTGAGAGGAGTCCCTGTCACTGGAATATAAAGTGAACGGTGAGTTAACCTGCATACAAATTAGCCTTCCGTGTGGCTCTTCCCTGTCTTCCCTGTAGTAAAAAAACAAGTGACTTACTCCACACATAAGTGTATCAAATTCTGCTTTCTGTTAGGAAGCTTTTTCTCTGCCAGTTCTCTCAGTACACTAGTCCTGGTGGCCATATGTTTTTGTGGATAAGCCTTAGTGTAGCTTAAAGAGAACAGTGTATGTGGTGAAAACAATTTACCTCAGCACAAAGCTGGACTAATGTAGGACTTGTTGCTACAATCCTAAAAGTAGGAGTAATGCAATAGGCCTGTAGTCAGGCGAGAAGAGATCCCAACCAGCTTTGAAGCATCTGTGCTGGCATCCATACTTGCTGGCTTTACTTGAATTATTCTTGAACATTTTAAAAATTGCTGATTATACTTATATTTCTGTTTTGTTGAGATTTTTTAAGTTAAATGCGTTGTCACCCAGGAAGTAAATTTTTCTTAAAAATCGCTTGTAGAGTGATAAGCTAGTTAAGTGCAAACTGTATGAAATACATGGCTAAAGATGATTGTTTAAAACATTTCCTGTTTCTTTTAGTGCAAAATGCACAAAGATCTTTAAGAAAAGTAATAGTTCCAGAAAGAAGCCGTGATATTCTACCAGTGTGTTAGGGACTGTGAAATGAGCTCAATAAATTGTAGCAATATAAATTCCACTGTGGTTTTATTAATATTTTTAATGTGTTCCCTTTCTGAAAAACATGTGTTTCCCATACCTTGACAAATGTGTAGCTTAAAAGTTTTTTTTTCTGTGTTTTATTGTTGTTGTAATGTCCAGGAAATGCGCAATTGTGAAACAAAGTTTTCACATTTGTATGTATCATAAACATTTTTAACTTGCACATTATGATGCAATCGTTTGTAGCAAAAGATTGGAAATTTGAGACATATAATACCTTGAGCTTGTAGAGTTGTACCTTCTGCTGAGCTGCTTGAACTCTTGCTCCGTGCATCTATTGCTTTTTCCTTTTCAAATGGTATTTTTCAATCCCTCACATATATTAAAGAATTTTTTAATATTTGCAATCAATTTTCATGCAAAAAGTGGGAAATTTAGTCCAAGAGCTCTAAATTACCAGCTATACCTTTGTGCATTCTTTAATGTAAGGCAGGTCTTTTTGGTATGAAAGGATTATTCAAAAACACTATTCCTGATTTTAGAGACACCACTAATTGTAATTTCCTGTCAAGTCGTTTGAAATATGTTTTCAGTTCCTTCAAGGGCTTGATTTAGCCATTCTTACAGAGAGTATCTTACATGGTGCAGAAGTGCTGGCCAGTTATTGAGAAGTTTGGCAAACTGGGTCCCTGAAAAAAAAAAAAAAGTGAAATCCACACACACCCGTATTTATAAGACCATAGTAAATAATCATGACTTTACATGCCCGTTATTTTAGCTACTAACAACAGACTTTGCTGAGGATCTGAATTGCCTGGATTTCAGCATTCATATGCATTGCGCACCTTAGAAATGCATGCAGTCATGAGAAATAGATTTCATATAAAGTTATGAATTCTGCTCATGTGGCGGTGGGTCAGTAAAATTACATGCTGTTTTTCAAAAGGGTTACATTGTTTTTGGGGGAGAAAGGAAAGATTTGAGGCTGTGTTTTCTTTCCTAGGAGAAAGGGAAATCAATACTCATTAGCCCGATGCTTGATTAAAGGATTGCTTAGGTATTCCAATCCTCTTTTCCTCTGGGTTACATCTCCCAGATTAGAAATAGCTTTGCTGCAGTCAGAATAGATCAAGTTTAGGGATGCCTTGTGAAATCTTTTTCACAAAATAAATGTGTTTTTCGTAAGGTTTGCAGTAAATTGGGCTTACAGGGAAAGCCACACGTTCTTTGCTGAAGAGAGACAGCAGTGTAACCTGTCGAGCCCCCAAATCCCCTTTGTATTTAAACCTTGTGTTTTGAGTCCAAATTATGGTAGGGCAGTAGCAATAAAAGTCTAATTTCCAAGAGAGTAACTAGCTGTAAAACAGGCAGGGTTGTGTTTTGCTGTTATGCAATGTAACCGTTTTTACCCTGTTTTTCAGGAACTGTGAAGGTCGGAATATTCGATACAAAACCTGCAGTAGTAATGTGAGTCTGGCCTTTAATCCCATTTTGCTTATTCAAACAATGTGTTAAAGTTTAAGAAATGCTGCTTCTTGTTTAAAACCTTATGGTGCATAATTTTCTTTCCATCATTATTACAGTTTTTAAAGATTTCAGTCTGCATGACACCATGAGGTCTCAAATTTAGGCTTCCCAAATGGACTTTTCTTTTGAAATTATAGTGCCAATTGTGATTCAGAATGTTTTATATCATTTATTAGGAAAGTTACACATTTTGGAGGATTAATGAATCAGTTCTCATCTTAAACTAGCAAGTGCTTTTCCTGGGGGTGCTGCCTTTCAGACATTAAAGTGAGCTCCTGATCCTTTGTGATCATTAATGATACAGTGGCACTCTTCACATGAGCAAAGAGGTTAACCGCCTGTGTCCCTTTCAGATCTTAAATTGGATAATTACTCCTTATATTCCCTGTTTGCCTAAGCCCAGATTTTTATATGTCCATATGCAAAAGCATGTGTATTTAGGTACACTGGCATAGATGATTTCCATGACTGAATGTAAAGCTGGAGTTTTGACTATACAGTTGCTGTTACTGTGATGCAATCACATTTTATTTTTACAGACACGTTTTATGAAAACCAGTCACATACAACATACTTCATGACTTGTGCTCAACTGATTTGTAGCGATGCTTTGTGCTGTTTAAACAGCTGCTGCCTTTCACCCCAGATGTTGTAGTCCCTTCAAGGTCTGCAGCTCCTGCAGGACTTTGCGATACCAGTGATCAACAGAGCATGTGTACAAGCACAATAATTCAGGATGGTTTATGGTCAGCAGTCACCGCCTTGCACAGGTTTCCTTTCTGTATGATGTAACATTCATATAAGCCTATTCCAGAAGAGAGAGATGGTAGATAAATAATTAAAGCAAAAAAACTTTTTTTTTTTTTTTTTAACTGTAGTGCATTTGATTAATCTGCTTCTGGCTCTGGGAGAAAGGCAGCAATTTTCACACAAATAACCCTTAAAAGGTGAGGCCCGCAATTCCCTTGGGTTGAATTATACCCAGGCAACAGCAGGTGATACTCATGTCATTGCCAACCCTGTGATTTCTGCCAGCAGCAGGCAGCTGTGAAGTATGACAAGTTCTCCTTAGGAGGCCTGACACTGGAAGTTGCCCAGTAAATATGTTGAATCAGTGGATCTCCTGGGAGAACTGGCCATTCCCACTCTCCAGTTTGCCACACCTACAATTTCATGTGTGCCAGTTGGCTTCTGCTCTCCTCAAGAACAAGGCTTGCTAGCACCTTGAATTGCTCTAACACTCCACTCCTCAGTGTTGGATGGATTTTCCACCACAGCGGCTCACAGCCGAAGTTTCTTCTGGCAGAGCTAGTGGAAGTGATTAATGAATCAGGCCCAGTGCATGCAAAACTCAGATTCTGGAGACAAGCCCTGTCACTTGCCCTTTCAGAAGAAAAGGCCTAGCAGCTCTGACCACAATGTCCTTAGCTCATAAATAAAAATGCCACATGCAAAAAATACCGTAATCTTGTAAAGCTGTCTGATAAGCTAAACTGCAGCCAGCCGGTATATAAGCAATAAATAAACTGCCACTGTAAAATCTGTTTGTGACATTCCTTATCTAGTTATCTAGCTGTATGTGCTGTATACAGCCATATCTCCGACTGCTTGATCCCATGCACTACAGCTTCCTGTGCGATGGCAGAGACAAGCCGAGGTAGTGTACCGTGTTATCCCAGCCAAAGCACTAGAAAACTACCCAGTGGGCAGAAAAAGGAGAAAGATGAGATCAGTTTGGACGTGTTTTCTGTAAGCAGAGGTCTACGTGCTTTTAAGATATGTAAGAGCAACTGTGGATACTGTTCATTGTAAGGGCTATTCAGTAAAAATCTGATGGCAATGAAGGCACTTTCTGCTTCAGCGTAGAGAAAATTATTAAAGACGATTACCATATCCTTTTTCAACTCCCAGAGAGTTTTTCTGAAGTCACTGGGGCCTGTTTTTTGACTTTAGGACTTATTTTAAAGCGATAAGTGGCAAGCATCTTGTATGTGAATCTGTTTGAATTTATGATGATTCAAATGTTAATTTCCAGACAGGAAGCTGCCTTTACAGTTCTGCTTTTGGGGCATGTCTGAAAGGGATCAGGTTTCCATTTCAGTTTAGATACAGCCAGAATCTCTCAGGAATGGTTTTTCCTAGATTATGGATCAGATAATAGAGAACTCCTGAGAGAAATGTATTTCATGAGAATTCCACCATTAATAAAGTTGATCTTTGAATTTGGTGTCATTGAATTCAAACCCAGTATTAGACCTGACTTAACCTTGAAATGGGAGCTTGCACCTAATGTAAACCTGGGGCTACTAGGCCAGTTTTGTTTCAAATGTTATTATTTTCCCCAAAGCATTATTTCTAATGAAAGCTTCTTGCTTTAGGAGTAAAATTTTAGTTTGAAAATTAAGAGTTTATACTAGTTTCTTTCCATATTAGTAGGTATTATTGTTAACCACATGAGACGTTCATTATATATATACTGTGTAAAGCTGTCTGCAAATGTAATTTTGCTACATGATACATTACACCACTAACATCTATATTGGGGAGTACAAATGAAGCACAACTTAATATGTGTGTCATTCTAATGAAAAGAACAAGAATCATTTTACCAGAAAATTGGTTTCATCTGGATTTGTAATAGAATAGTAGTAAGTTCATTGAACTCAAGCATAGTTCCAGAATAATATTAGTGATATTTCAATCAAAAAATTAATTCAAAGTCTTAGCAACAATATAATTGCTGCGATTAAGGCATATGTATAGCGTGCTTATCTTTCTGTCATAAGTGAGATGCCAGGTGCATGATTTCCTAAAACTGTGTGTATGCTTTCAGCTTTCCTTACAGAAACTTTAGAGAAATAAACTATATAAACTATTCATTATATGCTGTTCAATGAGATTTTCAGTCTTTCTTAACCCCCCTTTTTTATATTTCCATTTTTGTATATACTGTTACATTCTAATGCTATGATGTGCACTATATGGAAGTGTTTAAGATAATCCTTTAGGGTCCTATTCATAGAACAAGTTATTTGGGCCATTTCCCCATAAATTTCACATTCTTATGTGCCAAAACATCCCATTTGCCAGTGTGACTCTTCTACAGTAAGAAAAAACACTATATTGTAACAGATTTCCCTATGTTTAATTAAATTATGAACTTCTATTATATGCAGATAATGCTCGCACTTGTTCAACGTATTCATCAGATTATTGTCCCAACATGCTCATTTAGCCTATTCAGAAAATCTTGGCTGAACTGTGTCTGCTTTACTTCTGTAATATTTCACCCTGAATTGCATAGTTTCTCTCTATTCTGTTCATT